>NC_141682.1:36983389-39583997 GCF_028749965.1 Puma concolor | reverse complement strand
CTAGTAAAAGTAAGTAAATAAATAAATAAATAAATAAATAAAAATTTAAAAAAAAGAAAAAGAAAAAAGAGGAAGTTACATCTACAGCCTGAGATCTTATAAGCAGAACACTCTCCGACTCGTCTTCCAGAAATTACACCCTATTCCTGTTTCCAACATGCTAAGTTCTTAGAAATATGATCAAACATACGTACCGGACGCACTCAGCTGAGACCCTTGGACCTTACGAAGGCTAGCTCTAAGCCAATACTAAGGGGTCAGAGCCAACTGGGACCATCGTTGAATCCAAGCAGTTTTACCAGCTTTTATTATAAAACACCAGCACATTTCAAGTTTCCTCTTTTTGATCACAAATATAGGACTTTTTCTTCTCCTCTTTAGTATACAGCATGAGACACAGCGCCCGGGCCTGGCAGCTCTTACAGAAACCTCCTTACGCCCAGTGCAGGGTTAATCCGCAGACCGCGCGCCCTCGGCCGCATCCTTTGGCGGGTCACACAGGACGTGGACTCCAAGGAGATGAGATGTGGCCACAAAGTTTTGGATTCTAGGAGGACCTGAAAAAGTCGCCCCCCACCCTACCCCCACCACCACCACCACCACTTGACTGCACCGAATGGCCGTCCTGTTCCTCCAGGGCCCAGACAGGTCACCGCTTCTGCCCGAACACGGGCTCAGGGTTGGACCGTCAGCGGGGAGGGTGCTGCGGGAGACGGTCCCAGATTCGAGAAGCAAGCAGGCAGAGCAAGGATGGCCAGAGGGCCACTGGCGGGCCGTGGCCCTGCTTTCTCTTCGGGCATGTGGCGGAGGCGGGGGTTGGTTGGCAGTGCTGATGACGGTCTGTTGATCTGGCTTCACCTACGGGGAAGCTCTGTGCTAGGGCGGATATTTCAGAAAATTTCCTCAAATTTAGATTCCCAAATCAAGTATTTTGAAATTACCTCTGTGAATACAGGGCCAAAAGGGAAACTATTTGAGTCAAGAGCTCTGACTTGGCCGCCACGGACCCCCTAATCGGGGCGCCGGGGATACAAGGGCTGGGACTCAACTCACTTGTGCTCGGGCGGGGGGGGGGGGGGGGGGGGGGGGGGGGGGGGGGGGGGGGGGGGGGTGGTCTGGAGAACACACGTGCATGCTCCCACAGAGACGTGATGTTTACGGCATCCAGGGTCTCAACTCTCACCTTCTTGTTAAGGGCATCTGACACTGGACCCGGGGGTGAGGTGGGGGACCATGTGGCCAACGTGCCCGTCCCCTTTCACCACAGCGCTGCCTCCGTGGCCTCAGGGCGGGGGCACCTCCCTGTCTCTAGAGGGTGGAGGAGGAAGGCCACAGCTCTTCTCCGCCCAGCCCAGCCAAGCCCAGCCCAGGGCGGGCCTGGCCGGGGCAGGACCCCCCAGCGTGCGGCATCCTTCCCCTGCGGGGCACAGGATCTGGGGATCCCGGAGAGAAGCAGGTACCACCTCCAGTCCCCGGGGCACCTTTCGCATCAACTCTGGGGTTACATACAGGAAGGGGAAGGGGGTGCAGTTGCCAACAACAGGAACCGTCCCTGCTCTGGGTTTTCTCGAGTGTTCCGGGAAGAGGACAGGAGGCAAAGTGTTGTTCAGACCCATCTGCACCCCTAACCGTGGGTGACGTTCCCCGTGGGGCACTGAGTACATGAGGCCATCCCCGAGCTTTGCCCCCTCGGTCCCTGCAGAGAGAAGCCGCGGGCTCGGCTGGGCCTGGCTGCCACCCGCACGGCCCCCGGGCCCGTGATCCCCACCTCTCCGCCATGAGCAATCCACCAGAATCGTGTCTTACAAAGAACAGACTCCAAAAATATATATAAATAAATAAAAACCTTAAACATTCTTACAGGGATCTTAAAGAACAGAATACATGTTAAAAACTTCAGTAATTTATATCAATTTTAAGCGGTACTTTATATACAATGGGGGGGAAAACACATGCATAGTCCAAATACAATGTTGAAAACAGCATTTTCATAACAAAACCCCGAACACTAAGTGTTAATACCATGTACATGAATTCAAGAAGGACCACCCTTTTTGTCTGTTGCACACAGTTTATTTAACAATATGATATAAGAAATGAGTTGGTACTTTACCATTCTATACAGTGATTGAATCTTCTTGAATTTTCTTATTTATAGTAATTATAGCGCTTGCATGATTTACACTAGAATTGCTTTTCCTCATTTCAAGTTTCACATAGAAGAAAGAAAAGAATGCTTCTTCTCTATTAACATTAGCATGGTCTAAGAGAGTGATCATCTCTATTTTTTGTCTAAAACCAGTTTTATCAGAGAAACAAAGCAACAATTTCTACATCTGCAAGACAAGAGTTTGGCGTAAGCCAGTACGTATAGATAGGTGTGTGTGGGTGTGTACGTGTGTGCGCGCAGGAGCCGACTCCTACCGTCCAGGGGTAATACTTGGAGAACGCCCACAGAGTTCACTATAGAAAAAATCTTCCCGCAACGTCAGAAAGTTATCGGGATACATTATAAGCTTGCATTATTTCAAGAATCAGTTTCTGAATATTATTTTTCTTCTCACTTTTAAACATAAATGTTTAAAGTCTTGAAAATACAAATAAAAAATATGAATATAATGAACTTGTTTTTCCCGTTAAAAAAAGGCATGAGTCACCAGCAATGACGACAAAAAGAATCCAAACAAAACCCCCCTCCCCCCAAAACAAAAAAACAAAAACAGAAAACAAAAAACAAAAAGAGAGAGAGAGAGAGAAAGAGAGAGAGAGAGAGACCAGATATTTAAATCAACTGGTTTTTAACAAAAAAATATATTCTTTGTATTGTTTCTTTAAACAGCAATCTACCCTTCCATGGCTCGGAAGTAGCAGTTCCATCTAGGGATAAAAAGAGCCCAGATGCCTGGATTTCAGTACAAAAGGTCCAAGAACATGAAAGGGGAAACAAAAAAAAGCGATGCTCTCGCAATGCTACAAACCCTCCACAAACTTTTCTAGGGTGTCTCCTGTGGTGTCGCCGACCAGGGACAGCTCACTGGACAACGCACTCCTGTTGGGGGTGTTCAGCTGGGGGAGCATTGCACTCTGTTCGGGGTTCCCCAAGTGTCCCTGATCTATGGAGCTGGCCATGGTGACCGCGAGTCCTGGGTGGGGGGAACCGGTCTGGGGCGAGACGTGGTGCGGCGAAGGCTGGGGCTGGATCCGTGGCGACGGGCTGGAATGTGGAGGCTGGGACTGGGGCCGCGGAGACTGGACAGGGGCCGGGGACCGCACCTGGCTACTGAGGGACGTGGCCATCTGCTGGCCGGGGAGGTGCGAGGCCTGGGGCTGTCCTGAGAGCATGTGCTGCTGGGGGCTCATGGGGTTCGGCTGGCCCGGGGACCCGATCTGCTGCTTCATCTGCTGCTGCTGCAGAATCCGCTGCTGCAGGGCCTGCTGGATGTTGGGGGTGCCGTCCGCGCCCAGCCCGGGCTGCCCCATCTGGCCGAGCTGTCCCATCTGAGCCGCCATCTGGCCCATGGAGCTGCCCTGGATGGGGAGGTGCTGCTGCATCCGCTGCTGCTGCATGGCCGGCGGGTAGCCTCCGGGTCCCTGGGGCTGCTGGAACTGGCCGTGCCCGGCCATGCCCCCGGCCATGCCCGTGCCGCCCTGTGGCGGTGGCGGCGGCGGCGGCTGCTGCTGCTGCTGTTGCTGCTGCTGCAGCAGCTGCCGGCGCAGCATCTCTCTGTACTGCGGGTTCATGCTCGCCATGCTGGGGTTGTGCCCCGGGTTCATGATGTTCAGGGCCTGGCCCTGGGGGTTCAGGCCTCCCATCGCCTGCTGCTGCGGGGGCACGCCGGGCCGGGGCCCGCCGGCTTGCATGGCGTTCAGGTTCTGCAGGCCGGGCTGCTGGTGCAGGCCGGGCTGGGCCTGGAGGCCGGGCTGGGGCTGGAGGCCGGGCTGGGGCTGGAGGCCGGGCTGACTGGCCACGTACTTGGCCGTGCGCTGCTTGATGAAAGCCGCCATCAGCTGAGGGTTTGACTTGAGGATGTTGAGCACCTGCTGCTGCTGCTGCGGGGAGCTGGGCGACTTCAGGGTCCGCAACAGGTCCTGCAGGGCGCCGGGCGAGATGCTCCGGGGCGGCTGCACGCTGGGCATCCGAGGCCCTGCCACGGCCGGCTGGGCCTGCATGGACATCACGGGCCTGGGCATGCCCGGCATCGGCTGCTGCTGGGGGAGAGGCGCCTGCTGCCACTGCCCGGGCGGCAGGTTGGGCACGACGGGCCCGCTGACCGGGCCGGGCCGGGGCACGTTCAGGCCCGCGGGGGCCATCTGGCCCACCGGGGTCACCATGCCCGTGCGCCCCGGGGGCACGCCGTTGTTGATGTTCACCCGGTACAGGTGCTGCTGCTGCTGCGCCTCGCGCTCGATCTGCCGGGCCGCTTCCACCGCGGCCGGCGGGGGCTGGGCGGGGGGCGGCGGGGCCGGCACCTGGTTGGCGGGCTTCCCGGCGGACACCGTGGTGGGGGGCTGAGTCCGGGCCACGCCGGGGAAGCCGGCCGGTGACATGCTCACGGGCGAGGGCTGGGGCTGGGCGGGTGGCTGCGGCGTCTGGGGCGTGCTGGGCTGCTGCGTGGGGGTCCCGGGCGGCGCTGAGGTAGGGGAAGGCAGACTCTGCTGAGGCACGTTGCGGGTGTTCATGGTGGCCATCCGCCGGCGCATGAGCTGAGCCTGCTGCAGGCGGTGCTGGATCTGCTGCTGGCGGAGCTTGTGTTTGATGTTGAGGCAGAAGGGCACCGGGCATTTGTTCTCCTGGCAGTGTTTGGCGTGGTAGCAGCAGAGGGCGATGAGCTGCTTGCACACCGGGCAGCCCCCGTTGGTCTTGCGCTTGCAGCCCTTGGTGTGCTGCACCACCCGCTTCATCTTCTGGCAGGACGGCAGCGAGCAGTTGGCGTTGCGGCACTGGCAGGCGTGCACCAGGGACTGGATGCAGCGCTGGATGCTCAGGCGCCGCGACTCCTGGGGGCTCTTGGACTGCGGCTCGCCCTGGCTGCTGCCCTCGTCGTCCAGGCCCAGCCCCCACTTCACCATCTTGTGGGCGTGGCTCTTCGTGTTGTAGCAGTTGATGCACAGGTCGTAGTCCTGCGGACAGGGAGGGGGCGCGGGGGGGGGAGGGGGGTCAGCGCGAAGCCGGCACGGCCCGGCGGCCCCCCGACACGTCCGGCCCCGGCCCCTCACCCGGCCCCGCAGTCTCACCCCTGTCCCCTCTCCTGCCTCCCTCTGCCCCTGAGGAACACTGCGCAGACCCACCGTGTCCTGCTCCTGTACCTGGCCGGGGGAGACTGACAGTTCCTCCCAAGCTCACTGAAGTGCCACCGATCTGGGTTTCTAGAAACCGGCCCTCACCCTCTGGGGTCGCTACTGGGCACCCCGGTGTGTCCCCAGAGCTCTGCAGGGCAGCCCAGAAGCGTCTTCACCAGAAGACCTTCACCAGAAGGCCTTCACCAGAAGACAGGCCGGGGGCTCAGACCACAGTGACAAAATGCGTGCGCTCAGAGGTCTTAAAAGTTGCACCTGGAGACGGGGGCAACCCAGAGCCAAGTCTAGAGAAGGAAGCCCTGTGACCAAAACCAATCCTTTGGTTTGTGTTTTCATATTTATTTACTTATTTATTTTGAGAGAGCGAGCGAGAGAGGAGAGAGAGCGAGAGAGCGCAAAAGCGTGCACTCACATGCCACAGAGACAGAGAGAGGAAAAGAGAGAATCCCAAGCAGGCTCCATGCCCAGCACAGAGCCCGATGTGGGGCTCGATCCCACAACCCTGGGATCATGACCTGAACTGAAATCAAGAGCCGGATACTCAACCGACTGAGCCACCCAGGAGCCCCAGATCCGATCCTTTTTGAGAAAGGACACGAAGATCCCAATAGCGGGAAGTGACAAAGAACCAAAGAAAGTTAGACAAAGTGGGGAATGAAAACAAAGGCATTACAGAGGCCCCATGTGCCCCCTCAACCTGAGATCACAGAGCTGCTCCTATGGGCATGTGACTCTGGGGACCATTCTGAACAGTGACACTGGTGAGGTGAGGAGTGGGTGGGGGGATGGAGTCTGTGACTATCTGTTGGGGGAGACAAAGGGCCCACGACCGCCCACACCCCTTCTCAGAGGAGAGCCAGTGTATGCAATCACGGGGTCCACCAGGACAAGGGAGGAGGGGTCCAGGACCCCTAACCAAAGGGGCCCAGCACGACACTAGGGCAGGGGAATCCCAGCCTCTCAGCAAGCCTAGAACTGGAGGCATGGAAAGGGGAAACCAGTCGGAATCCTGGCGGAAGGGAAGCACAGCCCACCTCTCTCCTGCTCCTGCCCGGGCACGAGGTCCCTGGATGTGCCGGACACACGGCCCGCATAAGCAAAAAACCAGGGGTAAGACGAAAGCGCTCCGTGACCATCTTGTCCCGAACAAGTCAGCACAAACACCACCTCCCCCGGGAAACCTGCCGGCTCCTGCCGGGGGCCAAGCAGACCCCGGACACGCATCTGTGGCCTTGCGGTAATGCTCGCTTGGGCCGGGACCGTACCAGGCTCTGTGAAAGGAGACGGGCTTCTTCCTTCCTATCCTGGATGCCCGTTGTTGAGTCTGGAGCTGTGTACCACACACCCCTGACCCACACTGACCAGGACCCTTGTATTCGTGAGCTCAAAGACGTCCGCCTCGTGACCCACAGCACCCCAGAGGACCAGGAGGCAGAGGAGCCTCTTTCGTTCGGTCACTCTGTTCCCCCAGGAAACGGCCACCGCCTAGGAGCTCGGGGCAGGCCGCCGACGCGCAGAGGGCGAGGACGGGGGCCTACCTCGCACACGGTGCAGTGCCAGCGCGTCTCCACGTGGTGCTTGCACTCGTTGCAGGTGTAGACGAACCGGTCCTGGCCCTGTGTGTGCAGCTCCACCAGCATGCACAGCGTGGACCACTTGGACCGGCGCAGGGACGAGAACTCCCAGTGCTTGTCTCTGGCAAGGGTGAGGAAGGCATCGCGCCCGTCCATGAGGTCACAGCTGAGCAGGGGGTCGGGGTCGACGATGGGGGGCAGCGTGTTGATGACGGGCCCGGCGTGCAGGTGAATCACAAAGAAGACCTGTGGGCGACAGCGGCGTGAGCCCCCCGCGGAGGGCAGGCGTGCTGGCGCCCAGGACCGCCCAGGCTCCCTGGGGCCGCCCGGAGCCGGCGGCGTGCCGCGTGGCTCACGCGACCGGCAGCTCTACCTTCTCCGGGCTGGCCCTGCCCGGCAGCCCCAGGCCCCCTCCTCTATCCTGCGGCCCAGGAAGGGCGCCAAGACGGGCCCCCCAAGAGCCCACCCGTGCGTCTCTACCTCTTTGTGCTTCTCCATGGTGGCGTAGAGCTTCTGGGACAAGTCGTTGGACACGTTGGGCATGCTGGGCTTCTTTTTGTTGGCTCGACTGATGCTGCTTTTATTCTTATTGGTTTTCTTGTTGTTCTTCTTCTTGGCATTCTTGCTGTCACCCTGGCTGCCCTAAAATGACAGGCAAAGCTGTCCGACAAGCCCAGCCTCCTCTTGCCCACGCCCGACCCTGCACCCGGGGCTGGGACACCCAGCTCGCAGGCCGTGGGGGCTCCAGGAGGCCCAGCCGAGGGCAGGAGCCCGCACACGGCTGGAAACACACTGCTGCCTTCAGAGGAAGTCACGGAGGCAGAGGATGGGAGCCGGGCCTGGGGGGGGGCGGGGGGGGGGAGAGACGGGGGGCAGCAGTGACACACAGACATAAAAGCCATGCCGTGCCGGCCACAGCAGGTCTTTCCTCAAGGGAAAACGTGCCCAGGACGCTGGTTCGGACCCTAACAACTGAGGGGGACCGTTATTTTTCACGGCTTCACACGATGCCACTGGACCCCGCCACGCCACTCCACGCCACATCCTGCACACTCTAGCAGAATTCTCTGCCTTGCAAAAGGTCCCAAATATCCATAGTGCACGAGACAGGGGTGAGGTGCCAAGAGAAGCCGCTGCATGGGTAGGAGCTGGGGCTCCAAAACAGCCCCTCCACTTCAACGTCCCTGGCAAGGCTGCCCGAGGTAGGACGTCTCCCTGGCCCCGAGAGGGCCTGAAACCCATCAGGAGCGCCCCACCTGGCTGAAGTCCAAGGGGGTCCCGCTCATCAGTTAAAGCGCCCCTACTCTGGAAAGGGCTCAGGCACCAGGGTGGAGACGTTTGCCGGGTCTGGTCCAAAGAACTTCACTCTCAACAAGAGGGAGGAGAGGGGGAGAGACAGAGACGGAGCAGGAGACAGACACCCCGGGTGCCTGAGAGGGGGTCACTGAGGAAGCCCCCAGGCAAGTCTGAGAGTACCAAGCTGCCCTGGGAGCGCAGACCCCTTGTGGCATGTTGGCCGGGCCAGGGGAGGACGCTGGTGGAAAGTGAGAGCGCTGACTGAGCATGGGCTGTGGTTAACAAAGTCGCATCAACGCTGGTCCAGCCACCATCACACATGTGGGACGGGAGTGCAAGGTGGCAGCAGGACAGACCGGTGGAGTGTGGGGGACCCCGGATGGATACGTGCTCGAGTTTTCTGTAAGCCTTCAAACTGTTCTAAACATTAAGCTGACTTTTAGGGGCACCTAGGTGGCTCAGTCGGTTACGTGTCCAGCTCTTGACTTCAGCTGAGGTCATGATCGCAAAGGATAGCATGGAGTCTGTTTGGGACTGTCTCTCTCCCTCTCTGCCCCTCCCCTACTCGCATGCATGTGCTCTCACACTCTCTCTCAAAATAAACTATTTAAAAAGTTAAAATTGAACTTAAACTTACTTTTAAGAACTTAAATAGATTCACCGCACAAAGTTCAGAAAATATAGCTAAATAATTTAAAAAATAAAAATTGTTTTGTTTTGTTTTTTTTTGCTACCGAGAGCAACAAAATTTTGGATTTTCTTCTTGGAGTTGTGCCTACGCACATATGCGGGGGGGGGGGGGGTCCCCACGTGTGATGCCGCACCGTCTCTTCCCCACTGCTGCAAGCATCTCCCCATTTCGCCCCAGAGCAGCCCCATGGCCGAGCGCCGTCCGGAACGGGAGCCAACGCCTACCGTGAGAGTGAGGTGTCCCCAGGGCAGGACCCGCCTGCTGCTTCCGAGAACTGGACGCAGAGAACACGGACTCTCTCCAGCATGGGCAAGTCCCTTGCTGGGAACCGCCACCAGGCCAGAGGTGGGCATGTTCTCCTCGGACAGGACACACAGCCGGGGCCTGTGTCCCCCTCAAGGAGCCCCTCTCTTCAGAAGCAGAAGCTGTGCTTGTGGCTGCTCCACCTTCCTCCCTGCTGTGAATCCCCTGCTCCCCGAACCCTGGACTCGTGTTCTGACTCAGGCCACCTCCTCTCCGAGATGCAGGGCAGTGGCGGAGACAGAAGAGCCACCTGAGGCTCACAGCTCGGCTCTGCTCTCTGTCTTGCCGGAACTCCCAAGTTTCCACTAACATGTGGCACAGCCTTCAAAGGTCTGCCCGCCAACAGGATCTCCTGCTATCCCCCCAGAGACCCTGGCGGGGCAGTGTGGTCATCAGAGGACAGATGACAGATCCCGCCTCCAGGGGGACCCCAATGAAAGGAAGTCGGGCCACCGTGCACCTGCGACACAGACCCCAGCTGAGGGCACAGCCCCTCACTCCTCGCGGGTGTTCACAGGCATCTCAGTACACAGCCAATTCCTGACTTCTTCCCCCAACGTGCTCTCCCCCCTCACCCCCTCCCTCGTGCAGAGGCGCTGACGCAGCGGCTCAGACCCCGGACACAGCAGGGCCCAGAGCCGGGACGCTCCTCATGGGCCAGAGAGCCGCTGCTCCTCCCCAAACACCCCATTAGCTCCTCACTGCCTCTACAGTCACGAACCAAATCGAAACTCCGGCCTTTCCTCACGCATCCTGAACGCAACACGCTTGCTTCCAACTCCAGCCCTCACACGCCTCCTCCTGTGGCCGGCAGCTCCTTACCTGGGGCCGCCTGGGCTTCTTCCCAGCAGCTCGGCCTCGGCCACTGCTCCAGACAGGCCCCGCGGGAGCACCAGCACCCGCCCGGTGGCGGCGGCGCTCCCTTCCTTCCTGCTCCTGCTGCTGTCCCGGCACACCCCTCCCTCACTTGTTCTTCCTACTAGGACACGCCCCCACCCCCGACCCCCCCGCCCCGAGGGCAGGGATGGAGTCTTCTCGAGTCACCACCGCACTGCCAAGCACGGAGCCCGTGCACGAAGGCAGCGCCAAGGTGGAGGGCTGGCACGTAACAAAGCGGAAGAAAGAGGCCCGCCAACCGAGGGTCTTGTTCTCAGGGCAGGTCCGCCCGGCTCTGTCCGCCTGCCCCGCTCAGAGATGCCAGAGCAAGCATCTCCCGTGTGCCTTCTCCTATGTGATGCGTCCCCAGCACCCATGTCTCAGCTCACCCCGCACGTAGTGTGGGCTGTGCCCCCCAGGCTCCAGTCCTGACCTGCGGTGGCTGGTGAGAAGGGGAGGGGGCACATACGAAAACATCAGCACGAAGAAGGCCACGGCCCGTGGGCCCGACGGCATGAATCCACACGGCCTTCAGCGTGCAGCTGGGCCCGCGGGGTCTCTTTACCTCCGTGGTCTCACTGGCTGCACTGCTCTCCTCCTTCTTCCTCTCTTCTTCTTCTTGCTCCAACTCCTTAATGCTCTCCTCCAGCACATTGGGCCAGAAGTCACCCTCAAAATAGGGCAGCTCCTTGGCACTGGTGAGCCTGTCTTCGGTCGCTTGTTTGAAAATGTCCTGGAAAGTGAAGGAAGCACGTCCGTGAGAAGAGGGAACTGAGTGACGCCCCCGGGAGCAGGTGCAGGGGCCACGCCACCGGGAGAGGACGGGGCTGTGCGTCGTGACACACGAACAGCTGAGATCAGATTTCAATAGGCACCGCGGCTTTCAGAACACCAGCTAAAACTCCCGGTGGACTGCAAATAAAGGCTTCTATGTCTTTTGTCTACGCTCTTCTTTTTTTGAGAGAAAGAGAACACAAGCAGGGGACAGGGACAGACAGACAGAGAGAATCCCAAGTAGGCTCCACGCTCAGCTTGGAGGCCAACAAGGGGCTTCATCTCGCGACCCTGCGATCATGACCTGACTGGAAATCGAGATTCGGACGCTCAGCTGACTGGGCCACCCAGGCGCCCAATGCTCTTACTTTCTCCTTCCTACTCCTCGTAGGTGAACGCAATTCTAACGTGCGTGAGCGCGAGAGGAAGACACGCCATCCCGCCGCCACGCCCTGTTTCAGCACCGGGTACCTTGTAGTCGTGAATGATCCGTTCTGCAAATGCCTTGTCCAGCATCTTCTTGTACCACTCCTGCAGGCGCTTTGGTTTGGGGATTTTCTGATCAGGGGGGTGGCAATGGAAGATATAGTCATCTCCTTCACTCGGGGGGCAGGCCCAGATGTGTCCCGTTACGTACCTACGGGACACACAGACACAATTCAGATCAAAGTGGTGACTGAAAGCCTCCCTGCCTTCAAGGAGTAACAGGTGAGAAGCAGGGACCAAAGCAAGGAGAGAAATAACTAGACAAAAAGAAAAAACAAAGAAATTACCACAACACTTGTGGTAAAATGTAACAGGCTCAGAAAAGCTGCAGTGCAGGCCCAGTGCACTGGGGGAGGAGTGTGCGGCCGGGCAAGGCTGATCTGCAGCACACGAGGGCACGCCTGGAAATCGGCCCTAAGATGTTCCCTCTCAGGTGTGGGTGGCGGGCGGGGGCCGAGGCTCCAAGGGCACACGGTCAGCACGGGACAGGGCCCCGGGAGACGCGGCTCTCGGGTGTGTGGGAGGACTTCCACCCAGGAACGCACTGCCTTTCCTAACCACTACTTCCTGTGCACCGGAGAGGCTGGGTGTTTCTCTCTAAGGGGCGAAAGTCAGAATAAATTGGTCATTTGGTTAGGGACCTATCAATCAAATACCTCTAACTTTTTCAAATTTTGCAAAAGAAAGTGACAGGTCTAGAACAGAGAAAGAGAGATGTCCAGAAAGGCAAACAGAGACAGAGAGCAGACGAGGGGTCGCTGGGCGCAGGGGCGGAACAGGGTTAACAGTAAACGGGGGCAGGGATCCTACTGTGGGGAGGACAATGCTCAGAAACTGACTTATGGCCACAGCCACACCGCTCAGTGACATACCTAAAAATCACGGAAGTGTACGCCTAAAATAGGCAGCCTTTGTGATACATAAAATATGCCTCAATAAAATTAAGAAAATTAGAAAAAAGAGCAGGGCACAGAAGGCAGATCTGCATTGCCCCAAGGGAAGGGGGCCTTGGGAGACCATTGATCTAAGGACGTTAAAAGAAAAATACGTATGACTTAGGAAAAAAAATACTCATGTTATTTCGTAAAATACACAGTAAAAATTAAAGCTGGATTTTTTATGAGTTCTGAATAAAGTGGAGTAAACTCACCCCAATTTCTTCACATATTCTAAATATCCAATAAGGATCTCATGGTAAACAGCGGTCCGGAGGCACCGGGGCCGGAAGAAATGAATACTGTCCAGATAAGATATGTACACACGCCTAGGGTGGGGAGGGCAAGCGGGAAGAAATTAATTCAGAGTTCAGGATACACCCCAAACTTGAAAGCAAACACCAACATCCAAAAAGCTCCAGAGACAAATTCTGTTTTGTAGCAGTTACACTGGCCACAGACAAGATGTAAGAAAACTCTCATCACCAACCGCCACTGCCAATGAATGATCTCACTCATCGCTGAGCCGAGAAGCAGCAGGTTGCCCACCAGGACCGCCAGGGAGAGGCCGGGGCAAACTAAGAAACGCCACCTCCAAGTCCCTGTCACCTGGACTCCTGACTGAGCGTGAAAGAACTCTGGATAGAAGTTACAAGGCGGGGGCCCGTGGAGGAATCCCCACTCCTTCTCTGTGGGCTCACCTGCCCCAGGTAAGACAGGGACCGGAACTCGTGACAGGCAAGACCAGGACCGGAACTCGTGAGTACTCACAACATAGAACAGGCTCTCATCAGTCATCAACACCCTTCACTTCTCATTGGCTTAGGGTTAAACTACACTAACCAGCTTGGTCAGTTAAGCGTGGCTTATTTGATTTAAAGCCAGTTCTGAAGCACATGGCTTCTTTACAATATTTGGGGGCCCGGTCTGCTGAACCGCACGGGCCCATTAACGCGCACCGGAGGAGAAGAAGAGGAGGAGGAGGAGGACGACGATGACTACCTTGTGTTTGGAGGGGGGCAATCGGAGCCGTACTCTTGCACGTGCATCCCAAAGAAGCACACATCCACTCCGTCAATTTCCTCAAAAGCAAAGAGTGCTTTGGTTCGATACGGGAAAGATTCAGACATTTCCCCGGAATCCACAAACCTGGAATAAAAGAGCCTGAGATTTGCACGTGTCATCACTTCCTGGATGCTTTACAAACAAGACCCTCGGCCCTGAGTCTGCTCCGTGCACAGGAGCAGGAGGCCTGGTCACCTCCTCTGACTGCTGGCCCCAGTGCTCAGCCCAGGCAGACAAGCTGTGACCCTATTCTCTGTGACACAGTCTCAGTCAGAAATTTTACGTCCACTAATGAATGCGGAATACGGAGAGAAGGGCTCACTCTACATTATATGCTGAAAAACCTTTAAATTCTACAAACTCCCAGTTTAATCTTTTAGTAATCTCTACACCCAATGTGGGGCTCTAACTCACAAGCCCGAGATTAAGAACTGCGTGGTCTTCAGACTGAGCCAGCCAGGCCCTGAAACCTTGCCAGAAAGCAGGGCTTTTGTTAACCAGGTACGGTGACCCCTCAAAGAACACTTCAGAAAACAGCACAACATGTGCACACAAACCGTGACTTCATCCCAGGCTTGACCTCCACAGTCTTGTCTGAGCTGGCCACCACCCGGACAAAGACCTCCCCGGCTTCGGGATGATTCTGTCGCCGCAAAAACTTGTTGACTCGGTCTTCCAAGTGGTTGCCCAATCGCGTGGTCTGTAGTCCTGCAAAGTCCAGAGCAAGCAGGTGAGGGGGCTTCGCGTGGGCTGTGGGGAAGGTGGCTGAAGCCAGAGAACCCACCTTTCTCTTTCAGTGCAGTCTGATACTCTATGGATTAACGTTTTCCAAATCCAGAAGGGAACTAGCTTGTCCTACGTGGTAAGCATTTCATAAGGGAAAGGTGGACTTGGGACCTCAGGCACTCCGCACGCTGACAAGTGCTATCATTTAAATGCCCACATATTTCCATCTTTTTCTAGACACAAGGGCGGAAGAGCCACAAAGGCAGACTAAAGGCTGTGGGGCAAAGCAGAGGGAGCACACACAGGGGCCCCACTGAGCCCACCTCCTGCCTCCCGTGCCCAGGCCCTGGTGAGAGTGCCCCCACAAGTCTGCCCATGGCCAGAATCCACACTGCACGAACTCTGCCTTCCCCGAAGGGCAGGGCATACCTCTCCCCTTCCTGCCCAGCTCGAGGGAGTCCCGCATGCAGCCTCATACAGCCTTTGGAACGCATCCCAGATGGGAGCCCACAGGGCATCACTACCTACATCAGCCCTAGACCCCCTCCACACCCTCTCTCTCCCGGGGACGCCCCAGGCGTGGCCACTGTGACAGGAACACTGGGCACAGCAGAAAAACTCTTTGCACAAGGGGAAAAGACTAGAAGAAAAAGCTACAGAAGGTTAATGCTGATAATTTTCTTTATATTCATTGATTTTTAAAATACTACATAATGAGAAATATTTTTAAAAAGTTATCTGGGATTTTATAAGATTCCTTACTAAGAAGTATCTGGAAAATTTAGATGGACTTTCTAAATTCCATTTTTGTGCAATAAACACAGCAATGGTGGAGTTTTTCTTGTATGTAAGTTGTACCTCCATAAAAGTGATTTAAAATGAAAAAACTACCATGACCAGGAAATAAAAACCCCACAGAAAACGAAGAACTTCACAAGTTCCACCAATGAGGGGAGAGCGGATTTATGATCTATCCCACACTCTGGCGAAGACACACGGCGCGCACAGCTGCCTCATTACTCTGTGAGTGGTGGTTGGGGGGGGGGGGGGGACCCTCGTGTTTATGCCCCTGTGCTGCTGCTGAGCACAGCCTATCCCCCTCACAAGGCGCTTTCCAATCCTGAAAGGCAGGACACAGCTACGAAGGGCCACCTGCCATGGTCCAGCGTCTGCCCTTCCCTTGTGAAAACAGGACCTCACACTGTGATTTTCAAATAGCAAACGGAAGAATAAACCTTTAAAGTTAGGTCTTTACTTTTTCCTTCAAATCACCTGAATGACCTGTATTAAAAAAAAAAGTTTCGGGGGCGCCTGGGTGGCGCAGTCGGTTAAGCGTCCGACTTCAGCCAGGTCATGATCTCGCGGTCCGTGAGTTCGAGCCCCGCGTCGGGCTCTGGGCTGATGGCTCGGAGCCTGGAGCCTGTTTCCGATTCTGTGTCTCCCTCTCTCTCTGCCCCTCCCCCGTTCATGCTCTGTCTCTCTCTGTCCCAAAAATAAATAAAAAACGTTGAAAAAAAAAATTAAAAAAAAAAATAAAAAAAAATAAAAAAAAAAGTTTCAAATGAGACAACACAGGACCACCTTATAATAAACGAGCACCGGGAAGACGGAGAGGCGCCCTCCGAAGAGCCCCAGTGAACACAGGGGTCCCCTGGGGAGAAGAGGGGCTGCTCGTGCAGAGGCGGTCCCCGCAGGAATGATTTCGGGGAGCGCCACGCCCTCCCTGTGTGTCATGCACAGTTCTGCCTCGTTCCGCTGTGCTTCCCAGTTTCCCGCTCATTTTCCCTTCCCGGGGGCCCGCCTTATGCCGCGGGGCCTGCCGCACACACGTCGTCACACATACGTGCAGACAACTTTGGGGGATACGGGGGTAACAGTGTCAATGCAGAGTTTAGAAACCAACGTCCTGAATCGTAGTCTCCCTTTCCCCCAGGCTTTCAATGTGCATTTTCACCCAAACCACGTGACGGGGACTTTTCTGTCCCTTTACGGGCTCAAATCCTTTGGTGTCTGCTTTCTGACGTCGGGGTCGCCCCATCTCCAGGGAGGCCTCTCACAACCCTGCCCAGGGGCTCTGGCTCGGGGGCGTCTCCAGTGGTCCTTCCTCCCTCTACCCGGCTGGGCTGCGTGCGCGGTCCCAGGCAGGGAGGGGCCCGGGGGATAGTGGCTGACTCGACGGAGGTACGGGACTGGCACAATTGCACACGCGGCAGCCTGTCCTTTGCAGCCTACAGACGCTCGCAAAGGCTGTGCTCACACGTCTGCGCCAAGGGGTGTAGGGGTGGCCAGACTTCCGAGGTCCTCTTCTGTCAGTCAGTGTTATGTGTCTCTGACGCTAAGGCTCACCTCGTAGGCCTGCTCTTGGGCTTTTCTGTCCCCCTCCGCCACCAGCCGCAACTGCTCTCCTACCCAGGCCCAGCTCTCCTGGCAACTGTGCTTTGGTCATGAGGCTCTGGTCCAGCAAGGTGTTTCTAGGCTGCTGACTGCTTGAGCGATCTCACTCAGAACAGATGCTCTAAAGCAGGGGTTCTCACCTGAGGACAACTGTGCCCCCGGCCCCGGGGGAACATGTGGCATTTCTGAAGGCCATTTCTGATGGCCACCACTCAGGGGGGCGGGGGTAGTGTTACTGGCATTTAGTGGGTGGCAACCAGAGATGCTCCTAAATTCCTACAGAGCATAGGACAGCCCCCATAACAAAAAGTCATCGGGGCCCTGAATGTCAATGGTGGCTCAGCTGAGAAACCCTGAGCTAAAGGAAAGCATTACAACAGTTTGGGAGTTTATCGGCATTTCAATAGGTTTTACAAGAGCGAGGTTAAGTTATAGGATAATTGTGCATTTTGGTAACAACAGTCTTTACCTGTTACCACTGAGTTGGGAAGCCCCTGGAGTGGCTTCCTCCTGGCCTGCCCCCCCACCCCCCCACCCCGGCAAGGGATCTCTCTCTCCTGCTCCTTGCCCCTCAGAGGCCCTGGCTCTCACTGGGGATGCCTTGAGCAGTGTGCTAGCCGCCTGCCCTGCTGGGGAGCACCGGGCAAGTGGGCTGTCAAGGCGCTGCTGCAGGTGGCTTTTTTTACTCGGGGTTGCTGTGAACTCGGCAAAGGACAGTTCGGGAATGACACGCTGTGCAAGGGGCTCCCAGCCCTCGAGAACCGGGTTGACAAAGATCACGATGGAAAAGGAGGCTATCTCCAAAAGAGTCAAGACTACCCATGAAGACTTGAACTTCAAGTCGCAACGGGCTGCTCTCTACTGTGGAAGGACACCAGCTGCCCCCTAAACACAGCAGCAAAACGCATAACCAGTCCTCAGGCAGACCAGGCTCTGCCAGTCCCAGCAGAGAGGGCCACGCAACTGCCCCGTGCGGCCCAGGGCTGAGCGTGCTGGTCACAACAGGATGCCAGAGTGGGGTGTCTATGTGTGTGTTGGCAGGGGTCAGGTTTCTGAGCTACCTGAAAAGGATCTGCTGACGCATTTTCTCTCAGAGCTTTCTAAATTTTCACGTAGAGCACAAACGGACCGTAAATCTGGTTTTCGGGCAAAGATCAGGCCCAATGATTCCATTTAGCGGTGCTAGAAAGTGAACTTGGCACAGACCCCCGGACAAATGGACCCCACAGCCAAGTACTGAGAGGGGCTGAAGGAAGACCAGGGAGCGGGAACAAGCACCTCACGCACAGATGGGGGAACAAAAAACCTTTCCACAACTTACTCTTCGCACTGAACTTGTTTTCTTTCCGAGTTCTGCCGGTTTTCTTCAGGCAGTTGTCGCACACGAAGCTGTAAAAGAACGGGTGTGATCAGATTGCATAAAATAGTCTCGCCACCAAGACATGCGGCTTAAGTGCCTTGCTGGCAGCATCATTCACAAGTGAAGGGGCAGAGTGCTTTGAGCCCACAGTCCCAGCAGGCAGACGCTGAGGACACAAACTGAGAAGGAGCTGCTGTCGGCTTCACTGCAGGCCCCTCCCTCCTCCACTCCGCGCAAAGGCTTTTCCCAAGATCACAGGAAATCACCAGGAAATTACTCACCCCGAAGGCCAAATGATGTCATAGTGCAGAACACAAATCTGATGCATCTTCCGGCCACACTCCTTGCAATCGACAAAACTGGAAGACAAAGAGAGTGTGCTGTAATGCACATGGAAACATACAAGGGAGCTGTCCAAGGGAGCCGTCGGCAGAAGCTCGGGTACCGCGTTCACACCTTGTCCTCTGATCACTTCCAGTGTCTGTGGCACTCATGAATGCCTCTGCTGATTGCTTCAGCTGTATTTTGCTTTATTCTTTCCCTACGCCCAACATGGGGCTTGAACGCACGACTCCAAGATCAAGAGTCACGCACTGCACCGAATGAGCCAGCCAGGCACCTCTGATTCAGCCGTATTTTAAAAATGCACAGGCACAATATTTTCTGTGAGAAAGCTGGGCTCCTCCACTTCCCTGTACAAATGCCTATGCCTTGCTTCTCCCAATCTCCTTTGCAATCAGAAATGAAACTTCACTTTCAAAAATTGATATGAAAGAGGTGCATTTTACAGGCCAGTATTTCTGATATTACTACGCATTTCCAAGACCAGTGCCTGCACATGTGTAAACGGACTCAAATAACCGAGAACAACACTTGCACGTTAGAAACACTTGCTCTTAAGCCGAGGTACAGGAAGCATCTGCTCCGAGTCAACCACAAAGGTGGGAAGCGCTAAGCTGACCGGCAAGCGACGGCCTTTGTTCGAGTCAGCACTGGACAGCAGGGGCGAGGTGCTACTCACCCAGCCCCCACTGCGGCTCACCTGGCTGTCACCTCAGCCGGGAATCTTAGTTGCCAACACGCGTGGATACGCAAACCTGTTTCCTCAGCCACCCGCTTAACCACCACCACACCTTACGTCTGGAGGAATGCTGAGGCCTAGAAGGCACCACACCTCCTCCAACTCTGCTAAGTTCCAGCTCTTCCTATCAGCCTTGATGCTGAGCCCGGTAACGTGACGTACACTCTCGACACTGCCTTGAGTCCTGGGCCCCCATCTCTCCTCTGCCCCTGCTGAGCAAGCCTTCAGCCACGGATCCAGTCTAACTCTGCCTCTCTGTTCCTATTTGGTTGGGACAGGGAAAGGACACACATGTGCAAAACTGTGTACAACAGCAGCACGAGTGCCTAGTTCACGGCCTGCCAGCACTCTGCAGCATCCTGTGCTGTCGCGACTGCCACCACCCACCCCCCACCGCCTCCCATGGCTGCTCCGTCTGGACCTTGCTCTTTGCCTCTAGTGCTGCCTTGCCCCCAACCAGCTCCTTCTCTGAAACCTCAGCAGTGGGGCTCATACTCTGTGTTAGGAATTTAAAGGGTCACCAGGCAACAGTTCCCGGTTTCTGTGCCCCCTCCAAAGATACTCCACTCTCAATGTTTTCCTATGTGACAGAAGAGGACGGAAGGAAGGAAGGAAGGAAGGGAGGGAGGGAGGGAGGGAGGGAGGGAGGGAGGGAGGAAGGGAGGAAGGGAGGAAGGGAGGAAGGAAGGAAGGAAGGAAGGAAGGAAGGAAGGAAGGAAGGAAGGAAGAAAAAAGTATGTGCTAGGGGCGGCTGGGTGGCTCAGTCAGTTAAGTGTCCAGCTCTTCCGTTCGGCTCAGGCCATGATCTCACGGTTTGTGGGTTTGAGCCCCGTGTCGGGGTCACCGCTCTCAGAGCGGAGCCTGCTTGGGATCCTCTCTCTGCCCCTCTCCTACCTGTGCTCTTTCTCTCTCAAAATAAACAACAACAAAACTATGTTCTAGACCTCATTCTATCAATTTTCAATTTCATCCTCTCCCCACGAACCATTATTAACCACGTGGCTGGCTCCTGTTCCCATGTTTCCTGTTCATGCACAAGCATCTCAGCGGCCACCTAGATGGTCCCCTTCCTCACCCGCACAGTGTGGCTTCTCCTACCAAGAGGTGCTCCTTTATTTAGGTCAAGCTTCTACTTCCTGCCTGAGCTGTTGCTCTGAGTCTCTTAACTAGCTTCCTACTAGAAAGCAAAGTCATTTCCTGGCCTGGTGAATCCACCTCACAGATCCAGGATGATCTTTCCACAGCAGAAACCAATGAAGTCCTTCAAAACCTCCAGGGCACACAGAGGAGATCCGTATGTCAAAGAACAGTGTAAGTAGCCCTTCACCCAGTGCAGGGGAGGTTCACATAATGTGAACAACGGACACAGAACATCAGGACAGACGATCCACTGGTGATGAAAAATACGGGGCACAGCCTCCTCACGCACCAGGCACCGTGCTGAGGCTGGAGCTCGAGTATCTGCCGTGCCCTCCCCTACTGCCTGGGCACTGCTGCTGGGAAAGCCCGGGTGAGCTCCCAACAGGAAAGCCCTTCAAAATGAGCCCCTGGTGCAAAGTCTCCATCTTCCACTGCAGCATTCGACCCCCCCCGCCACCCCCCGAGCTGGGGCGTTGGGACCAAGGGAAGGAGGACCTATCTCTCGGCTCCCAAACATCCCATGGTGTTGGAGCCTGTGCTCACCGAAGCAACAGAACACAATGGGCACCTCCACACGCTGGGGTGCTCTGAGCACTTGGCTTTAGGTACCTGGAGACACTGCCACATGGAAGGAACTCTGAAGCCTCTTTAGGGGTTATCGCAAAGCAAACTTTGCAAAAGAAGCATCCTCACTGACCAGTGGAGACAACAAGAGGATCTGACAATGGCCTTTGGAAATATACCAAAGTGGCAAGAACATACGCCAGGCCTCCTGTTACTCGTTTTTAAACAGTCGTTTCTAAAAAGTTTCCTTCCTGAAATTTCCCTTTAAAAGGTGTTAGTGCTACCCCAGCAAATATTCATATCTTTAGTCTCTAAAGAGTCACACTAAACGGCCTCTCAATAACCATGGTGACGGAGTTAGCAGAAAGGTTCTGAGAGAACCAAAGCATCCATTTAATGTCATTGCTGTTAAAATTCAGGAACTGGACAGGATGCTGCAGAGACATACATATTTTGTTTGAGGTAAAAAGAATGCATATCTGAAATAACTTCACACAGAGAATCCCACCCAGGGCAACCCACTCCCAACATTCCAAAGGGGCCTTCTCCTGCAGGCCCGTCACAAGGAGGGATTTTCCCGATCTGAAGCTTAAAATCCAAAAGTCAGAAAGAAATCGCTTATCTACTCACGGTTCAGGATCTAAGGTATCATTTTTCTTCTTTTCAAACTGATCCTTTGAAATTGTCCTTGTTTAAAAAAAAAAAAAAGGGAAGAAAGAAAACTGTTAACTAACTAAATGTATTTCTTGAGCATGAACTACAGGGTCTGTGGGATATTATTTTATAACTACTTTTTCAAATAAAAAGTAAATAATGGTCAGCTGAAATCCCAAGTATAAAACTTATTTCCACAGAAAGTACTATCATATGTTTTTCTCTATCTGCCTTGGATATTTCCTCCCAACTATCACCAGGACTTATTATAAGATTTAATTAAGACTAGTCAAAATATGATGCCAAAATCGTGTTGAGACCCAAAACTATAAACTGTCAATTCAATCTGTACGGTGAATGACTCCTGGATCTGACTGATAATTGGCATGATCAACTCTTGTAATGGTAACTGAATTAGATGACACAAGATCAGCATCTACTTGGGGATATTTGACTTATTTTTAAAGAACTGAGTATTTGGTTTCTATACGGTCCTTTTGTTATGATCAGTGTATATGCGAATTATCTCTGATTCACAGAGTTATATAAGCCAATTATTAATCAGGAAATTGGACCAAAGTGTTAGAATTACAAGGGACGTAAAAATAAACTGAATACAGAGAAGGTCTGTCATGTCAGTTTGTATGTCTCACTAGTGGCCACGATTTGTTCTGTGTCTGGATAAAGTAAAGCTGACGTGCAGAGTCCATGGCCACTGCTTGGGCGAGAAGCCTTCCCACCGGTGGTGGACAGTCACACTAGCAGGGCAGGAGTCATGACAGAGTCAGGAGAAAAGAGAGAACCACAAGATGCTGGCAGCCCTCGGCAGACCCGGTGGCCGGCAGGCTTTCGGTATCTCAAGCACGTGCACGAGTTGACCATTCAACTGGTGGGTTCGCCTCTTCTGGCCACATTCTATGTGACTGCTCAGAGGTGAACTCCATCAGGGGATAAGCTTTGGGGAGGAAAAGGTGAACTCAGTGAAGGAATGAATGGACCAACCCAGGCCTGTGCACGCTGGAGCAAGTGCCACACCTCCAGCCACAAGGAGGCAGGTTTACCCTCCGGGGTCTCGCTGCCTTCCGTCACAGGCTCTGCAGCTTAGAGGACAGAGAGTTCAGTAGAAGATCGGAAGAATGCTAAAGACGGGGTATGTACACACGATTCGTTTTTCGTCACTGCCAGTTCTGTCAAAAGGGACCTGGTTTCTTAGGTCTAAGTGAAAATTTACAATTTCCCCAAAGGGAGGAGGACCACCACCAGGAAAAAGCAGGAGTTTTAAAGGAAGAGACACAGTGAGGTCAACAGAGACCAGTCCGCTGCTGCGGAGGCTACGGGTGTCACAGTCTCGTGAGGAGGGAAGAATGTGGAGGTGGCAGCCGTGTCTAGCTGAAGAGCTACATTCTGACGCAGGAACGTGGGCGTGGCAAATATGAAAAAACACATCACCCGGAAGTCAAAATGGCAGAGGTGCTTCCCTTTTAATTGCGGACAAGAGGGACAAAACAATTACGAGTCAACCCCGAGAAAAATGACAGCATAGTACTTACGTCTGGGGTTGTGAAGGGTCGTCACCCAGGGTAACATTCTCCCCCTGGATCTCTGTGAAACACTTCTCACAGAAATGATACCTGTCAGCAAGAAGGCCATACTTGGGTGAACTGGTCCATCATAACACACAGCCACCCAAGCAACGAAGCCACCAATCAGAGCAGGGCAGATCACCACGACGAAGGGGGGGCGTTGTTGGTTGATTGATGGGTCAGTGAGGACAATGGAAGGAACAGGGGCAGGTGGGGAAGGGCAGGATTAGAGAACAGGGGAGGGAACAAATAGCACAGACATGAAGGTAAGACGCAAACACCGAGACAACACAGAGCAGAAAGCCAAGGCAAAGCTTGATTAGCATTCGGTCTCACTGCACACATCACAGGCCATCATCACTAACAACGGCTGGGCTCGGGCCAGCTCCGAGATGCAAACGTTTTCAAGGAATTGTTAATACTAGAATTGCAAGGAGCCTCAATTTAGGAGTTTGAATTTTGTTATTACTTCAGAGAAAATCAAATATAACTCCAGGGTTTCCGATGGAGAAGTTTTACTTCGAACAAAACAGTCTGACAAAGGCCTTAAAAAAGCAATTATTTTTCAAAACGGGAAATTTATGCTTGACAGCAATGCACAGATTTTATTTCCGGTATTAAGCCAGATCTTTTAAAGGTATGAAAATGTTGGGCACGCAGAACCGGTTTTAATTTTTTTCCTGTTATTTTTCTCATGTTAATCACTTCGTTAAATGAGTTACAATACGAATGAAACCAAATCCATATTCTGGACAAACATTTAACAGAAATGCAGTCGGGGTCAAAGACTTTCCAGCCATTTATCAGTACGAATGTACAGAGAAAAAAAAAAACTATGATATATTGTATAAACAATACAATATATGTAAATCCATGAACAATCAATCTCAAAGACTTTGAAAATTCAGTTCTAAAGCTTTGGTTTAAACTGTTTGGTACTGGGACCAATCATTCACCAATCTGAGATCCTCAGTGATTGACTGCTCTGACTTGGTGACAATCCAAGTTAAGCAAATTTGGAAAGTTGATCTTTATAGCACAATCTGCATTTGAGAAATTATCCATCACCCCAATTTCTTGTAAGATAATACAAGCCTGGGCTCAAGCTATCCAAGAAGAACAATTAAAATAAAAACTCTTAAATGTTTGGAAAGGAGACGAATGAGAAATCAACAGAAGTGCAGGCTGACGCTGCATCAAACAAGATGAGCACACAAGAATACTGTAAAAATAAACAAGCCGAATGGAGGTGGATTCACAAGCGAAAAGGATGAGTAGAAGGTAGTGGCAGCAGCACAACAAAATGCGGTTTTAGTGCTCAAAACTACGTCTACGAGATGCCAAGAGGATTAGTGTTAAAGACACTGTGACGAGACTCGGAGTGCCACACCGCACGGACACGCGCAGGGGACGCGGCAGCTCGCAGGGTCACTCACGCACGCGCACGCGCACACACGCCTTCAAGGACAGAGGCGCAGGCCCCCACCCGGCCGTCTGTCTCCATTCCTGCTCACATCAGTCCCCAGCGAGTTCTAATTCTAGTCTTAATTACACACACTAAGCATTCTGTCTGCTGGACTTCACCGACTAAACACACACAGTCAATTAAAAGCACAAAACTTCAGAGTGCAGCATCTCAAAATGGTCCGATCTTTCCGTCTGTCGATGAAGGCATGACAGACTCACTGTGGGGAGGAACTGGATTAATGAAAGTTTCTTCCCGGGACCAGTTTACTTGTGATGATCCAATCAATGAATTCTGCCAAGAGTAAAAACTCTGACCAAGAACAAACAGATAAATATTGCTGTTTAAAAATATCTACATCTATGTTTTTGTTTTGTTTTGTTTTGCTTTGTTTTCTGAATCAACTATAACAAGATGCTGGCTATTCACTATTTTGGAAATGTTCTTACAGAGCCTTAAATCATGTGGTAAACAGGATTTCCATGTGCAGGAGGGCGTGATCGTCACTGGCAATTAAAGTGCAGAAACCATAAACCAATTCAGGGGCAAACAGAACAATATGCAAAAAAGATATCCCCCTCAATATGAACTATTTCTCTTTTAAAAATAAAACTTGTAGGGGCGCCTGGGTGGCTCAGTCGGTTGAGTGTCTGACTTCAGCTCAGGTCATGATCTCACACTCCATCAGCTCGAGTCCCGTGTCAGGCTCTGTGCTGACAGCTCAGAGCCTGGAGCCTGCCTCAGATTCTGTGTCTCCCTCTCTCTCTGCCCCTCCCCTGCTCATGCTCTGTCTCTCTCTGTCTCAAAAATAAATAAAAACATTTAAAAAAATAAAAATAAATAAAAATAAAACTTGGAATTGAGTGTTCCAATTCATTTTATGATCAAGCATACAGCTACCGCCGGCTAGCGAAAAGGTGAACTCGTCTGGAAGTGAAATCGCCACAATAGTTACACGTGAGGCAAAACGGCTTTAAGATCCGGGACAGACTCTTAGCCCTTATTCGAGCAGGACATCAAGCCCAGCGACATCCAGGAAACAAGAACCATCAGCCCATCACTCTCCGGCGGAGGAAACTAGCCCGGAGCAAAGCCCTGATGCCTTAATGGCAGACCCCAGTGATGCTGGAAGCCTACACCCTCCGTGGGCAACTAACCTGGATCTCCAAAGCACCTCCGGGATGGAAACTGGGAGGCACAGAAACAGTGTGTGTCCCAAAGCAAGTGGAGACATTGGAGAATCGAACGTGCTGGGTTTGAGAAGGGTCCTGAGAGGCGGCAACAGTCTGGAGAAGGGGGCACAGCCACCCACTGGTCAAGTCTGCTGAAACTGCCCTGGCAATCACTGGGGGACACACTGGAATGCCACACTGTCCCCCCCCTTTATTCCCTAGTCCAAACTTTATTCCCCCTAAAAATACAGAATGGTTCAGAAAGTCACTTTTCAATCTTAAGAGCCTCGTTGACACTCTGCCTTGTGTGAAGAAAGCAACCAGATGAACATGGAACTGCAAAGGAGAAATACTTCACGTAATCCAACAACGATGTGCATGTGGGTACCTAAAATTAGCACAATATGATTGCGTAGTTTCTCTGTAAGGGTAATTTAATGTATGGAGTAAATTTTCAAATGCAGATTGTTTTAAGTACCATAATAGTATACAAAAATAACTGGGATATCTAAAGATAGTATCTGAAAAATTTATACACAAGTTTTCCCAACATGAGTTTCAAATATTCAAAGCATGGAAACAAGTGAAGACGGGTTTACATGCTAGTTTACATTAGTTTCACTTGTTCAAGTGGTCTGTAGGACATCCTATTGCTCGAGGTGCCCAGTTTAGGACAAGGAGTGCCAAAACAATTATTTGTGAGAACACCACGGTGTTCACAAGTAGTCAGAGATGCAAATAAAAACTCAAGCAGTTAAGATGTTCATCGTGGAGTGAGGCCACTGCTTTCTTAGCATTACAGCACGTTAATCTCTGCAAGCACAGTGTCCTAGGAAGCAGGCCTTGCGAGATTCAGTGAAGGAGCGGGATGCCTACACTTTAGGCCAGAACTGTATTTCTGTCTCTACTCGTAAGAAAAACACTTTTGTTCAGTAAAGATGAAATTCTACACAAAAATAAAACTGGACATTTCAGATCTTCCCAAACAACCCCATGGCTGTGCTCCCCGAGCAACCTCCTGCCAGAGGGAAGTGTGCCTTGATCCTATCAGTTCTATTGAAATTAATTGCTCTCAAATGAGCAAATCAGTAAAGGCAGGGTCCCAAAGGACATAGGAACAGTGAAACAACAATGAAAAGGCCCCCAAATTTTAGAAATGGAAGCAAGCAACCTGCTGTCTGTTCTTCCTTCTAGACCCAAACCACGTTGGGCACTCAGCAGCGGGGGCATTTTTCAGGAAACAGGTAACTGAAATCTGTTCTCTTAAAATTTCCCAACTTTATTTTGCTTGGCACATAAGTTTCCAAAGTGAATTCCTGTTCACTGTTTCACGGAGACTGACAACCGAGGTTGTTAGGGAAGGTGTTATTGTGCTTGTATTATGAACAACAAGGTAAAACTTCATACGTTATGGGACGTGCTAAAGGTCAGGGGGCTAGAACTGTAGCTGAAAGGGCCAGAACTCCCACAAGAGCACTTGTCAGTACAGGAGAGATTCCATCAAGAAGGAACTATGGTATTATTTCAAACTGTCTCCCACCGATAGAAAGGGAAGCTAGGACAGAAACTAAATTCCTGATGTTAACGTATTTTTAACGTTAAGGATGGGGTACAGGCCACACTCCAGCACCTCACTCTAACTGAACGGTGCCCGAACAAGCAGGCTGGGCAAGGCTTAGCAACCTTTCTTTTGAGACATGTTTATGTCAATAGTTCTTGCTTTTGTTTTAAAGTAGAATTTTGAAGGGATTTACTAATTATAAATATGATTAGATATTTTTAAAAATTGGAAGTATTTTAAAATCATCAGAACACAGATAATTTCAAAACTAAATATTATTGAGGCCCGCACGTGTACCTCTGAACAAATAACAAAAAGCCCTCTACTTCGAAATATAGGAACATATGCAATTACTAGAAGCAGACAAGATCAAATCATCAAAACATCAAACCCTAATACTGACATTTAATACTTGAGCCTACAGACGAGGAACAGGCACAGAGCTGAACCTTGGTCACAGAAATTTGGTCGCCTATTCCTCAAATGGAGGCAAGGTAACTGAATGTGACCAAGATTTACAACCTGTGCCCCCAGGGAGGATGCCCTCGTGCTATGGCAACATGTGGCCGCCTGAAACAGGAGACACAGACAAGTTCAATTTTCAAAATGGCCCCAAAACTATGGAGGTTGTATTTGTGTGTGGCAAATTAACAACAAAAAAATACTATTTTCATTCTCTTTTACTTAAGACAGAAAACCCATTTAGCCATCCCCACATTTTAAGAGAATGGCAAATATTTCTCCAGGATAACTACCACTCACAAAACCCTGAAATGGCCATCCTATGATGGGGAGAACTCAACAAGAATGCAAGATCTCATTCAGTGCTGTGTTATTAATTTAAAAAAAAGTTTAAGTCTAAAGCTTTTATTCATTTTTATTTACTTTTCCTTTTATTATTCTTTTAAGGAAATATCATCAATGTAAGTCTTTCCATCAGACTGTCTGGCCCAAATTATGTAGGCAAATATTTACACGTGAAATAATAAAATACAATGTTTCCACTTAAGATCTTCAGAAAGGTATGTGAACCCTTATTAGAGTTACTCTGGACTCCAGACTCTTCGGTGGTTACATTTTGGAAAGACCACAGCTTAAGAACTAACCTTCCTGACTCAAGTAGTGCAGCCAGCAGGAGCTTCAATTGCTACCGTGTAAGAGCTTTCAAATGAAGAGATCACGGGCCTGAGTGACTCAGCAGCACGCAGAGTGGCCCATTTCATTAGAACTCCAGAAAAGACATAACCCAGGCTATCCTCAGACGGACCTGCTCGCCCTGAGACCTTTGTCCTGGGCCTATAAGCCAGGACGCCGGCTCGGTGCTCACCTGTTCTGATAGCTGTAGTAGGCAGCGTCGCGAGGAATTGTACACAGCTGCTTCCCGTAGCAGCACAAAGTCTGTGGGGAAAACTCATACTGCAAAAACAAAGGAGAAAATACTAAAAACGTATCCCAGTGACTGTCCTACAATGCTCTAGTTCACTAAGAAGAGCTGTCAGATTCAGCTAGTAAGATATTCCTATTGGTACATGGTATAGTTTTCTAACAATTTGCATAGCTGTTTAATAAAGACAATTTTGGATTCCATGTGACAGAATCAACGTCAAAAGACATTTGTTACACATTGATAAAGGTACAGAGGAGAAGCCAGAAAGGCATAACCCAAGGTCCTCCCCAATAAGCAACTCTAGCTTTGATCACCCATTACATGGCTTCAGGCAATCGACTTGTTTTACAAATGCCCAGACTCCATCCGGGTCCTTCCCAGAACACAGGTGGGATACAATGTGGAGTCTATCATGTTATCATAATACCTGCTCTGGCTAATTTAACCGGCAAAGTTCACTTTCCAAAAAACGTCTAAACTGTACCTTGCGCCCACAACAATATCCAAGGGACTGCATGACGGGGTCAATTTCCTGCTCAAAGACCTCAGCAAGTTTGCTGCAGAACTTATAGACCCGGGACGTCTTCCGGTTATAGAGCCAGGCGTTGTTGAACATGAGCCAGACGTCATCCACATACTGCCAGGGTTCTTGGTACTGCCCCGTGTCCAGCTTCCGCTTGATGGTGGAAAGGTCCATAGGGTTCTTGACAATGTCAAAATAATCCTTAAAGACAAAAAAGTCTCAGTCTAGTGGATCCCCCCAATACTAAATGCCAGCCTTGCATAGCAGCTTTATCTTAAACAAAACAGAAACAGGAAGTACCAGAACAACTTCCATTTCTAATAGCAACAAATGGGAAATGAGAAGAAAATAACCTCTGACCTTCCTCTGGTTGAATTACCTAAAACTGTAATTAGTTTTGTCAGGTGTGACCAAATTATTTCAAAGGCAAAGAGAAAAATGATATTAATAAATTATTTAATAAAAAAATGGGTAAAAGATGTTAATAGAAACCTCCTTGGTTTTTACAATTTATTTTTAAAAAAGGTTTATTTATTTTTGAGACAGTATGGGCGGGGGAGGGGCAGAGAGAGAACAGGGCAGAGGATCCACAGCAGGAGCAGGCTCCACCGCTGTCAGCAGAGAGCCGGATGCAGGGTTCGAACTCACAAAGCATGAGCTAGTGACTTGAGCTGAAGTGAGATGCTCAACCGACTGAGCCACACCCTGATGCCCCGAAAAATTTTAAAGTAAGGATTTTAAACCACGGAATTAAAATGGTAAGCACATTTATCAGACAATATGTTTTTCTAGAGATTTACTCTTGGGCCTGGCAAACAAGATGAAATTCCAAGACAAACACAAAAACAGAAACAAAAATAGTAATACTGCTTAAAAAAAATCTGTTGGGTCACTATGACCTTTGCGAGACGACCCAGAGATACCAAAATGAGAGGCCCAGGTGCTTTCCAACTGATGATGACCAGTTCTTTCTTTAAAACCAGCCTTTGAGGGGCGCCTGGGTGGCGCAGTCAGTTAAGCGTCCGACTTCAGCCAGGTCACGATCTCGCGGTCCGTGAGTTCGAGCCCCGCGTCGGGCTCTGGGCTGATGGCTCAGAGCCTGGAGCCTGTTTGCGATTCTGTGTCTCCCTCTCTCTGCCCCTCCCCCGTTCATGCTCTGTCTCTCTCTGTCCCAAAAATAAACATTGAAAAAAAGAAAAAACAAAAAAAACAAAAAAAACAAAAAAAACAAAAAAAAAACCCAGCCTTTGAGACGAAGGCTCACACACAGCCCCAAATCTAAGTGAGGCTCCCGGGGCCGTGTGTTTGCAGGCGGTGTGCCCCGGTGCGCTCCCCCACCTTGGACCCTGGGGCAGACAGAATAGGTGGGGAAACACACACCCCACCCAGTGAGTCAAAGGTGTGTAAGAAAGGTGTGCTACTGATTCGACAGAGAAGTTTTTTTATAGGCGAAAAATCTTCCAAACAAGGGTATGCCACCCAATTTTGAGGTGAAACATGGACACCCGGGAGCTACGCTGGCACGGTTACACTGTCACTACGTGAACTTACCGGGATCCCTAGCAGCTGGGGGTCCACAGGCTGCCGGAAAGGCAAGGACTCCGGGTCCTGGCGGTACAGCGCTTCCAGGGTTGGCATCAGAGCCTGGCGTAACTCTTCCGGCTTAAAGACTGCAGGTAGAAAAACCAGGGGATGACACCATTCACAAGGCACGCAGACACCTCACCCACCACATTCCAAATCGAAGCCCGATCTGCCTCTCTAAGGGTCCAGCCATCTCCATCCCCACGGCCACCCGTGCCACGAGGCCTGCAAGGGCCCCCATTCCCAGCAGGGGCCGTGGACACTCTAAAGCTACGGTGTGGGGCTTCTGCAAATACAGTAACGGGGTTTTAAAAGTGCACCTACGTCATGAGACCAAATACCACACTGACAAGTTCGCGTCTTCAGTAAAAGAGTTTCCAACATTAAAACTGTGTTGAACCGAAAATGAAGCTAACTCCCAAATCTGCTTGAGCCAATGGGTGGTAATAAAGCCATTTTATTGGAAGGGGCCTTTCTTCCTCTGGTGACACTCTCTCTGTCCTTGGCTGAGGTAATCTCAGGCACCTGAGACAAACGGTTTTGTATTCCAACCTCACAAACAAATGTACACACTAAGAGAGCTACCAAATCAAATATTTCCCCCCAAAGTTCTGTGCTGTTCTCTCCACCCCTCAGCCACTCCACTTCCTACCACGCTTTCCGTTGTCACCAATCCAAGGACGAACACCAGCTGCCAAATACATTCAAGACGGTAGGTTCGCACAAAACCCAGTGAGTACTCAATTCATGGCCAGGAAAACGTGCGTGACAACCCACGAAGGCAAGAGGCGGCTCAGGCGGCAGTGCTCAGGTCGCGTCGCCCCGCCCCGCCCCGCCCCGCCCCGCAGTGGGGACCACTGGCGGCCCAGCGCCACTCCCCTCTGCGCGCAGAGGCCGGGCCTGCGGAGCGGATGTGCCCGACAGGAGCCTCACGAGAATACACACCCTGCCTTCGGCTAACCCCTTCTCTTCTATTCTGTTCTTTACAGAAATGGAGCAGCGTTTGGTTTTCTTTGAGTAATTCTTTATAAGAAAACAATTATTTAGTTAATCAACAGCTTTTGCATTCTTCTTAGGCCAGAGATCAGCAAACTCTGACCCACCGGTCCAGTCCAGCCAGCTGCCTTCCTGCGTACAGCTGGGGAGCTAAGATTGGTTTTTATGCTTTTTAATGGTTAGGAAAAAAAGAAAAGAGTAGTATTTCATGATACGTGAAATCAAAGGTTAGTCTCCAGAAGTAAAGGTTTATTAGAATGCAGCTCTGCTCTGTCTGTGGCGGCTTTCAGGCCACGAAACAGAGTGGCTGCAACAGAGACCGAACGGACGGACGCAAAGCCCACGGGGACTATCTGGCTCTTCATGGGGAGCGCGCTGCCCCCTGCTGGAGGCTGCATCCCCTCCTGGTGGCAAGCTCACACGTGGGTCACTTGGGTCCATCACTCATTTACTCGCTCACTACACATGTGTTTAAGACACCTATGCCGAGGGAAAAGCATTTTCAAACTCCTGTCTTCAGCCGCCAGCACTTCCTCAGCCACATTTCAAGTGCTCAGGAGCTACGTGTGGCTGGTGACAAGCACAGAGAGCACAGATAAGTAACGTTCCTGTCGTCACAGAAAGTTCTAGCACTGCTCTAGGCCCTTTCCAAGGGTCTCCGAAATTGTTTACTTTCGTAACATAAAATGATTTTCACAGTAACACTAGGCCGTCATCTTCCTGCCGCACCGTGTGGACATTTGCACGAACAAGCAAAAGGAACCACGAGTAACATCACTCGTGCCGCAGCACCACGCAGGCAGCGGCACCAAACCCGACTCCGTCGTCACCGTGCTCCGTGCTGCTGTGCACACAGAGGAAAACGTGGCAGCCGCACTCAACAACATCCTCGGTCGAGGAGTAAACGTTATTACTGTTAAGGATCTCAACCCTTGGCTACGCGTCTTGATCTCGCAGCACCGAACAGGAAGCGGGCGTCAAGCACTTCCCCGTGTGCGGCCAATGCCCCGGGAGGAGGCGCTCGTGCGCGTGGGGCCGACAGCGGAAGCGGCTGCTTTTCTCAGCGCTGAACAGTACGACTGGGAAAAAGACAGCTAGACAAGCTCCAGGTATTCAGATCTGGGTATGTGGCAGATACTCTCCCAAAAAGGAACAAAATGGGCCAGTTACACCAAGGACAATACACAGTATTTGTTGCCAATGATAAAATTTGGACTTAGGTCAAAATCAGAATTTGGAGAAACTTCTACCTGCCATGTGAGCTTGATTTGACAGCCTCTCAAAATTCCCAAGACTTCTTTTGAAGAGATTCATAGTGATGTTAATAAATGTGATTTTAAACAAATAGCGTGCAGTGAAGGGGCACCTGAGTGGCTCAGTCAATTAAGCGTCTGACTTCGGCTCAGGTCGTGATCGCACAGTTCATGGGTTCGAGCCCCAGGGTGGGATCTGGGCTGAGAGCTCAGAACCTGAAGCCTGCTTCAGATTCTGGGTCTCCCTCTCTCTGCCCCTCCCCCGCTGGCGCTCTATTTCCCTCTCTCTCAAAAATAAAATAAACATAATATATCGTACAGTGAAGTATGCTGACATTTGGAAAATCGGCGTAATTCAGCAAGCCGAATTCCAAGATGACCAAAGGATCGTGTTATTAAAAAATGAAACAACCCACCCCGCCAGGGGTAAAGGATTCATTCACAGCACAAGGCAAACAGATGGACTGTAATGTCTACGGGCATGACACCTTCAGTGCTGCTGTGGACCCAGACTGCACACTGCAACTGAGCTCTGTGAAACTTCCACTCACTGAGTTTTGGTGTAGTATCAAACAAGACTGCTCCCCATGAACTGAAACAAACGAGGCAGCACAAGAGAGCTGGTAGCAGCAGACAGGAGAGTCCAGCCGTGTCTGCCAGACTGAGTCACAATGTTGTAAAGAAAACACTGTCACGACTCTAAGTATGTTTGCTCTGGGAAGCTTATTTTTCATAAAAATATGTTATTCACGGACGCCATGGAACAGGTGTGTTAGAGAAATACGTATTTTTAAATTTCCGACAGAATAAACAGCGACATAATCCACACAAACAAAACCTCTGGGGTCCTCAATTTTTAGGAGTATAAACGGGCCTGACACCTGAAAGCTTCTGGTAGCCCATTATCTCCAGGGTCCCTCTCACTGGCAAAATTATAGAATGTCAGCCTCCGATACATCTCTGTCGTCTTTCCCAAATGTGTCACATGCAGTCCTTATCCTTCTGAGCGACATCCCATCTCCAAGGGTCACCTAACAATGTTCCAACACCCCGTTAACCTCCTTACTCGGGACCTCCAATGGGCAGAGAGCATCCTCACTCACGCGGCCCTCCCGCTGCACCAGGCCACTGGGGCCCACTGCGCTGCACCCTGACTCTTGGCACCCCGCTTCCCATCCATATCAGCGCACACACGTGCTGGCTCGGTGAGAATTTCCCTGGCACGGCTTTCGGGCGTCCTCCTGCTCAAATCTACCAGTGGCTGTACAGGTCTCGCCAGGCAAAAGCCCGAGCTCCTCGGCGGGTGCAAGGACTCGGACGCACCCACCCCTCTGGCCTGTCCCTCAGAGCCGTGGCCCGTTTCTCATTCCTTCCATAAACCCTGTGGGTCCTTAGGCCAGAGTCCAGCTCGCTGTCGTCATTTCTGAAGAGGTAAGACTGGGGGAAGGGCAGGCAGGTAAGATGTAAGGGGAGGGGCGGTTACTTTTCTGCTTTAGCTTCTAGCCCACAAGTGTGGGATCACAACACGGTGGAAAAGCAGCACAGTTCAAAAGTTCAGGAAACACAACCTACTTTTTTTGCGTGGCTGTGAAGGAGATGTTGACTGAGAGGCGGCCCCATTAGCGCTGCTCTCTTCTTCCTCTTTAGTTTCTACTTTGACTTCCGGTTTCTTCTCGTCCACTTCCATCGGTTCAGATTTCTGTTCTGTTGTGTCTGTTTCTTCTTTAACTTGAGAAGATCCTTGCAGATCCTCCTCCATCATCTTAAAAGAAACAAAATTACAGATAATGATGTACGAATATCAAAAACCTTTATTCTAACTCAGCCTCATCGGAAAGCTCTTAACAATCTATCCGGGCCTGTCAAAACCTTCCCCTGCTCAGCGCTGCATTTACCATGCGCTCCTCTCCTCGGGGAGGAGTGGAGCACCTGGGGCCGGGTGAGTTGCCTTACTACAGCACCACTGCAATTAGAGTGCTAATGTAACAATTTTACATGCCAGAGTGCGTAAAAGACGTGGCCCCCACGCACCCATGACCTGCTCAGTGCTTGTACAGAGAGGAACTCCTACTTTGGAACAAGACTCTCCTTGAAAACTGGGGCCAAGTTTCAAACGCCACATCGCTCTGAGGGCCAGGGAGGTGAGAGAGACGGTGCAGCGGGAGGCGTGCAAGCCGGCAGAGGAGCAGAGACTCTGGCAAACTGGGGCGCCCGATCCCCATCTAAAGGCTGCGGCTGGGGCTCCCACCCAGACTGCCGCCACGGGAGTGCGAGCACAGTGCTGGGGATCTTGTGGTTTTCAAAGAAAAGCCAGAAATCCAGTATTATTTGTAATTCCTGGTTTCTAAAAACATTGCGTGGGCCAAACAAAACCTGTCTGTGGGGCTGGATCTAGTTTTCAACTTTTGGCACAGGCGAGTTCGTGCGTGAGCACGCCCTTGTGCCTTCGGGACTCTGCAGAGCCGTGGTGACATGTCACTGGATGATCCTGTCATTTAAGATATAAACTGGAACTCTTCATTTCTGGCAAAATAAAATGAAGCCTATACCTAGTACCTAAAAATACCCAATCTGTTTTTAATCTGTACCTTCTTTGAACCCGTAATCAAGCAGGATATTAAAACAAAAGGCAGGGCTGTCCACGGAGGGCCTGTAGCATCTCCCCTTGGGACACTTTAGGGACACTAGTGCTGCACATTTGCTCACGCCCGGGAACGGCACCTACCGCAGACCCCGGCTCCCCCTTGGATTCACTGGCATCAGGCTCAGTGTCCTCAGTCTTGACCTCTGCTTTCATCTCCAGCATCGGTGCCTCGGGTCCTGGCTGCTGGGAGTTGGTTTCGGCACTGGCCACCGAGGAAGGAGTGGGGACCCGGTTATCGATGCTGGCTGCTGCCTGGGAAAGCTATGGAGAGACAAAGATCATCATCTTTGTTAACACCACAGCATAAATGACGTGAAACTCTGCGGCTGAACCAATACACGCTTTTATGTTACCATTTCTCAACACTAACCTAAGAGACACAAAGAACTGAAGAACAGAGAAGTTAAAATAGGAATCCCAGAGGAAGTCAGCATTGAGCAGAAACACAAAGAACTTCCCACCAAGAATGCAGAGATGGGACAGCAGGGCTTTCTACATTTTGATATAAAACTAGTTTCCAGAAGTTTTCTACCTAAGTCACAGAACCTCCCATTTTAAAATTAACTGGGGCGCCTGGGTGGCTCAGTCAGTTGGGCGGCCGACTTCGGCTTAGGTCATGATCTTGCAGTCTGTGAGCTCGAGCCCCACGTCCGGCTCTGTGCTGACAGCTTGGAGCCTGGAGCCTGCTTCGGATTCTGTGTCTCCCTGTCTCTCTGCCCCTTCCCCATTCGCAATCTGTCTCTCTGTCTTTCAACAATGAATAAATATTAAAAAGAAAAATTCTTTAAAGTGAACTCCTTCCAATAAAGCCATTGGCGTTTATCGTAAAAGGCTGGAACTCAGATAAACACGTATACGAGTAGGAGTGCATGCCCGTATGGAACAAGAACATATAATTATCCTGTTAATTGCAGGAACAGAGGTGGTGGAGGTAGTGGAGGAATAAGCAAACATTAAGGGAAGGAAGCACCACCACAATTCTCAATTTCCAAAGTCTCACCTAATGGAGTTTGAATTAAATAAAAGAGAACATAAAATAACACAGGGATCTCATTTATAAATAAGAAACATAAAATAAGCCTAAATAAAAAGCACATTCCCTATGGAGAAATACAAACAGTAATGTTGTATGGAGGTTGTTGTTGAGATTTATTTTGATAGGTTTATAAATAAAACATCCTTAGTCCCCAAGAATGAAGTTCACATATTTCAGGGGGAAGGGTGGTTTCTAAGTTAGGCTGATAAGACGACAGACAGGAAGATGTCAGCGGCCACCAGGGCAGGGGTGCAGAGGGTGGTGAGTGGGCAGCACCGGCTGCTCGCTGCCAGCAGGTCCGCGGAGCACGGGGCAGACCTGAGCCACAGGAAGTGCTAACCTGAGTCTGCCATTTTGTCACGGAAAGAAAAGGCTCCCGGTCTGAAAACAAGGCTAACAAGTGAAGGCAAAGCACACACAATTAGGTACGTGTCTTGTTCACCAAACACAGTAGTCTAAGAGAAAAACTACTAAAACTCAGAGGATGTCAACCTGCGATGGATAATGGGGAACACACGGCTCCTAAGTATAGACAGTTTAAAAAATCTACAGAGGACCCATGTGGGATTTCTTTATAAGTGCCCATTTCTGAAAACTCATTTAATTAGGGAAGATAATCTTAAATCACATCCAGCCAAACACAAACACGGCCTATGGAGGCAATGTCGGAAATCAAACACAGCTTGTTATGGTTGGATTAGGGCAGAAATACTTTCTGGGGCTGCACCGAAACGCTGTAGCAACTTCACGACAGCATTTTTTATGGAGAAGTCCTCCATTATGAGTCTCCACCCAAAGACAGACCGCAAGGCTCACCGGTGTGCCGGGAGGCTGGGCATGCACAGGCGTCGGCTGCTGTTGTGATGACTGAGGGGTGGCCACAGACGGGGGCTGGACTGGGGTCTGAGGCTGTGGGGTCACCTGGGCCTGGGCTGCTGCCTGGACCGTCGGGGTGCTCTGGGTCTGGCTGGCACTGGGCACCGAGCCGGGAGTCGGGGTAGGGGTCTGCCCGGAAGACGACACAGGAGTCGATGGCTGGGTGGGAGCTGCTGGCTGGGGAGGAGTCATCCCAGGCGCCGACGGGTGCTGGAGAGACGGCATGCCCGCGGCCGTGGAAGCAGGGGGTGGCGTCTGGTGCAACGGTGACTGTGTCACTGGTGGACAAGGCAGCTGGCTGGCCTGAGGCCCAAGCATGTTCAGAGGGTTAGGAAGAGCAGCACCAGGCACCTGTCCCTAACGGAGGGAACAGAGTATGTTAAAATAATTTCCCCCATGTCAGAATGTGGCAATAGACTTGAAGAATTAAATGCATGAAAATCTAACCACGGTTTCCCGGTGAGGTCTGCCTGGTGAGGTCTGCCGGTTTCAAGAGAATGTTCCATTTGTAACAATTCACCCAGCTGTACACTTACAACACTGCACTTTCCAGCGAAGTTACTGCTACAAAATATCTCTCGTACCGTGACTTACAGACCCGCTGAAACGTCTGGCTCAAACTAGCACGTCCACTCAGCTTACTAGCATCATGCTCCAAAGCATCTACCCAGAGCTCAGACCACTGGAAAAAGTATTTCTCTTTTGCAAAAAAGCTGGGTTACTGAAACACTGAAATGTTTCAGTACAGTGATTTGCAACTGGGGACACGCTTCACATAATTATTTGCGGACTTTTAAAAAACAGATCCCAAATCACTGCTCTCGGGCAGGGGTCTGCAAACCAGCAACCGTGGCCAAATCCAGCTAGTTGCCTGTTCCTCTAATAAAGTCTTATTGAAACACAGCCACACTCCCTCATTTCATTTATGTGTGAATGAATATGCCTATGGCTGCTTTTCCACTACAGTGGAGCTGAGTCGTTAAAACAAAGACCCTTATGGCCCACAGAGTGAAAACTATTTACAGGACAAGTTTGCTGTTCTAGAGCAAGGACGTACTACAGACGTTAAGAATTAATTAACAAATATTTAGTGAGTAAATCTAGTGTAGCCAATGACCTCTTTTCAATGTTACTTCGTGTAAAAAATTAAAACATGAATATTATCTTCCGGGGGAAGATGTGGCCTGTTTTAAATACAGGTGTATCGGCACACGGCAGCAATCTGATGCCCAACGGTTAACAATGGTCACAAAGGGGAAAAAGTGAATAATGAATGGGAAATAGTTCTCTTCAGCCTTCAACAGAGTACTTACAAACACATTCAACAAGAAGGGCTCAATCGATCTAGTTAGCCTGATTCACCTGGGATGGTCAGAGAGACAGACAACAGGGTATTTCAACCCAATGGTCAGGAGTGGAGTCACAGGGCCTTTCCTCACCCTTTAACACTCAAGGTCTCTCAGGACCACATTTGAATTTAAAACACACCATTAAAGAGGGCCTGGGTGGCTCGGTCAGTTAAGCATCCGACTTTGGCTCAGGTCACGATCTCACGGTCTGTGAATTTGAGCCCCACGCTGGGCTCTCTGCCGACAGCTCAGAGCCTGGAGCCTGCTTCAGATCCTGTGTCTCCCTCTCTCTCTGCCAATCCCAGCCTGCACTCTGACTCTCTCTCTCTCTCTCGCTCTCTCAAAAATGAATAAACGCTAAAAAAACAAAAACCCAACCCCAAACCAGAACACAAAGACCAGGAACCAAAAGACGACGACCCATTCCACTTTTGTGGGAAGCTCACCCAGAGATGCTAAGAGTAATTCTAAAGAACGTAAAAATGACGCAACAGAACGGGAGGTGGGGGGGAACGAGAGATGCGAGTCACATCCAAATGTGTGCTGTGGAACTTTAGCTCAGCTCAGGAGGAGGCTGGGGCTCCATCACCAGGCACGGTACCTGCGGCACACCCGTCTGGGCCGCCGGCTGGCCCAGGCCCACACTGCTCACACTCATCGCCCCGCCGGAGGACTGGAACTGGTTCTGAGGCAGGAACTGGTTCTGCGCAGGCGCCTGGGCCATGATGTTGTTGCTGTGAGCGCCCATCATGTTCGGAGGCTGGGGCATTCGGGAAGGAGAAATGGCCATCTAAAAGACAAGCATCGTCCAGAGTTCAGAGGACGAGGGCCAGAGTCTTCAAGATAAACTAGAAGAGACAGAACTCTGCGAATCTCCCCTCCCCCTGCCTTCTCACGCACAAGGTCTCTGAGGAGCCAGTTGCAAATTTATCTCTGAAGGGAAATCAATAGCATGCCATAATTTAAAGTTCAAAATATGCCTTTTACGACTTCTCTGAAGCATTAAGAAGGCAGCCTCAGGAGAGTAAGCTCTAGGAGACCACAGATGCTGTCAAGCACCTCTCTGCAACTGTGGGAGGCTGCAAGCTCCAATCTCAGACATGTCTTCTCGCAAAGTCTCAAGTCCCTATTAATTCATCATCCCAACAAAAATAAATAACGGTCAAATAATTCTCGCTGTAGTAATGAAGACCAAAAAGAGGCAGAGAGATGTGAAGTAAATAAACCACAGCCAAAACCAAAGGAGTAAGCACCAGGGGATTCTTGACCTACAACTTCACTGTGCAGAGAACTTTCCTTACCCGAGCAAGGCCTCCTCGGCACAGCTGAGGCCAACAGAAGCACTTACCCCTGGAACGGAGCCCATGCTGTTCATCGGGACAGAGTGGTTCATGGGGGACGCTGCACGCGGTCCCATGGGAGCCTGCGGCAACTGTACGTTCCCCAAGGACATTGGGGTAAATGAATTCATCCCTGTAAACGTACCCACAACGGTTCATTAGAAAAAGTACCCACAGGAAAATGAGAGCTACAAACTTGCCAAACGCTAAGCGAAACAGAGTGGAACATGTATGCAATACACACAACAGAAAGAAAAATCACGCAGCGAATCAGAAAAGATGGTGCTGGACCACTTTTCAAATCCGGAAAAACGGCACCAGTGCAGTGGTGGTGGTGGTGGTGGTGGTGGTGGTGAGAGCGGTTTGGGGAGGGTGGGGAGGGTAGCACAAGGAGACAAAGGGAGAGAGTCAGGTAAAGCACCCGTGAACGAGGCGGTGCCAGGAAGGTACACCTACATCCATAGGGGACGTGTGAGCCAGGGTCCGGGCACCCATCGGAGCCAATCTCCCTAACACCTTCTGGAACAGTGGCCCCCGTCTCCTCTCCTGCAGGAAGGCCATCCTCATCATCCCAGGCCTCCTGGCTCTTCAGCTGGGTTTACCCTTACTGTTAGAATCTGGGAGAAGACTCGAAACACGGTTTTAATTCTGCAAGTGTGCTAAGTGTTTAGAAAGTGCCCAAGGGCCAGCAATTCTCATTCCCCGCCTCCTCTCTACAGACTGGGGAGCTCTCACTTCCGTGGCTACTTCACCTTCCAGGGGTGTTCACAGCCACAGGAGTGTCACACAATGAAAGACACCTCACTGGCCACTAAGCATCTCCGGGCCACAGAGTCTCATTCTTCCTTATTTCTCACAATACTCTGGAAGCTCTGAGCTCTACATAAAGGCTGGTTCAAGCAAGTCTTAGGGCTGACACTGGGGCTCAAGCAGAATCCTTGAGATGCTGCCTTAATACTGGTGTGGCCAGGACAACGTCTCAGAGAACATGTGCCTCGCTCAGCATTACCTCTGAGGACACCTAGAAACGTCACCCTAAAAACCACGCGCCAGCACGGGCCCAGGGGGGCTTTCTAGGAAGGCTGTAAGCTTCCCTCTCTCCTTGAGGATTTTATGAACTAAGAGAAAAAGGCAGTACTGAGAAACAGTACCATGAAGGGCTCCCTCTGCACACAGACACAGGTGCTGGTAAAGAAGGTGTGAGTGCTGTGCTGTAAAACTTCTCCTTCCGTATCCTGCTCAACAGCCCCCATCAGATCCCAAACCAGCCAAACCTTCCATGTCACGTCCGACGCAGCACTCGGCTACACTCCCTCGCTCCATTTCCCTGGCTTCCCAGTTTCCTTCACTCCTAACTGGTCCATCAAAACAAGTCCCTCAAGTTTCTCCGGATCATCAGTGTATCTCCTGGGTGTCTCCAGTATGCACGAAGATGGCCACAACTCTTTCAAGTTTATGATTATTATTTTTTAGTCATCTCTACACCCAACGTGGGGCTCACACTCATGATCCCAAGATCTAGAGTCTCATGTTCCTCCGACGGAGCTAGCCGGGCGCCCCGAGGTTGCCAACAACTTTTCCAATGACCTCTTCTCCTGTCTCAGACTACTCTGGCACACAGCTGCAAGGCCTTGCTGTGGAATCCCCTGGAAGTCGCCACCTCTTCTCAAAACCTGGAAAAATATCCTACTGTTCCAGTCCCAACTGGACAAGAGCTGTAAAAGCTGTGAAATGCCCCTCTCCATGAACTCCAAAGACCGCCTCCGCCACAAACCCCACAGACCCTCAAGTCAAGTCCAGACTGGCTGCGGCGCCCCAGCCTCTCGAGGAGCACAGACACACGCTCTTCTGCCCGCACCACCCTCCCGCCCCCGGCCGGCTCCACGCTCTCCTCTGCAACATTCACAAATGTTTCCTTCCCCCACCTGCAATGCTTCTTGAGGTGACTCTTCCTAAGAGAAATAGACCCTCCTGTCCATTAAAAAAAAAAAAAAAGCCTAATCCCACTTTCTATCTCCCTGGAGAACTTTCTTATGGTCTTCTAGCTTCCAAACACCACAGATACTCATACTGCCTGTGGAACTGAATTCTGGTCATCAGCAAAAGGAACAGAGGGAATAACAAGGAGCTATAAAGAAATACAGAGGGGAAGAGGAAAAGCGAATGAACTCTGTGACTATTCAACGTTAAGCCAAAATAGGATTCACAACAATAGTTCGATACCTTGAGAAACCTGCACGCGATTCACTGGCAGGGGCATGGGTCCATCTAGAATGGCAGAAAAAAATCAGTCATTTAAAATAATCCCTCATTTGGGAATAAAGAATTTTATCTTCAGAACTTCAAACTTAAAGGGAAAACCAGTCAACGGGTCTAAAAGCACTGTGCATTCTGAGGCCAGCACACCCTTAAAAGGGTCCCTCCACGAGAGACTCAATGTCCAAACACAGGCCAAGGCGGAAAGCCACGGCCACTACCACTGTTTCCAAAGCACGGGCTCCCTGAGAACATAATTCTACATGCTGGGAAATACACCCCAAACACAAAGGGAAGAACAAGCCAGCAGACTAAGGGCTGGAAGAAAGAAAAGTCCTTACTTGGAGGCCTCACAGGTTGTGCCTGCGGAATCCCAGGGGGCTGTGCCCCGGGGGCTGGTAGGGCCGGCTGGTTACCCAGGATGCCTTGTTTGTGTAAACGTGACCTCCGCTTTTCTTCTAGTTCTTTTTGTATCTTGTAAATTTTTTCTGCCAGTAAGTGATAGTATTCATCCTGAAGAGCGGTGATAACATTCAATGTTAGGCAGTGAAAGCTATAAAAACCCCAATGATCTGTGTTAGATGTTCTAACAACCTAATGAACTTTTACATTAGGGACACGGGCAAAGGTAAGCATTCCGCGCTTCTGGTCCGTTTTGTAGTCCCGAGTAAGTTCTAGTCCTGACGGGGGGGGGGGGGGGGGGGGAGAAGCTCCAACTCACAACCCCGAGATCAAGGGTCACGTGCCCTACCAGCTGAGCCAGCCAGGAGCTCCCAGCATCCAGCACTTCTAACCGATACACCTAAGGCCCAACTTCATGGTGAACACCTCGTGACATGACAGGACTTATCAGGCAGGGGGTCCTAACTGAACGCACGTCACATTTCATTCCACAGTCGAATCGCTTCTTGGATATTCGACACCGGCAGTGACACAGTATGAGCGTTATAAAGAGTGCTCACTGTGGAGCACATCCAAGGATAAAACACAACTCTCCATGCCCCGGTCACCACTGTAGCGGTGACATCTGTAGTCAAACAAGAGAGCGGTACAGGGGTTTCAGGTCCTGTCTGGGATGTCTCTCTGGTCAGCATCCCCGAGGTGATGAGTCTACCTGACTGGCAGATTCCCCTATTTCCAGACAATGAGCCGGACAGATGCAGTTCTATCTACTGTAGGTGCTGTGCGGCTGGAACACGTATGGCACCCTACCCTGCTGTTGGCGGACTCATACATGTCCCCCTCCACTTTCTTAGCATAGGCCACCAGGTTCTCCATGCGGCGATCCTTCAGGGCTGCCGGGTCAGGGGTTGGGAAGATGGCTTGGACCCTGGAAAGACAACACACTCCGTCAACAGACTTTCGGTATACCATCAGTACCTTGTTATTTTATACAACTGTTTCTCACAAACAAGTTTCACTAAAAAGAGAAAGGCAAACAAAACCACTCCAAGGGAATCAGACTGACCCACTTCACCTCTGATTTAACTTAACTAGCCTGAGAAAGTGAACTGCTGACTTCCTCTCTGTTACCACAATGTATGGTGGCACTATCGTGTCCTCTGTATTCACCAGGCTCAAACTCCCCCGATTCTCCGGGGCCTCCATGATTATAATCTTGAGCCCTAAAACAAGGCAAAGCTTCTGAACTAATCCCAGCTCCCCGTTGCATGCCAGAGCTCAGAGGACAGAAGGTTTGGCCACACTGGGAGTCCCGACCTCTGCGACGTGGGTCACAGCACAGGCCCTGCTGCAGGGACTGCAATTCTGTGGCCTGCCGGCAGTGGCTGTGGCTCCCTAAATAAGCATGCGACCCTCTTCAGCTGCTAGGGCACTGTCCGTCACCTGGGGCCCAGGGGACCGCTCAGGAATTAAATCGGACATCAGTGAAACTGCACAGCTGTCGCACTGCTGTCAGCCATGACATGTTCCCGTCATATGTGAACACGGGTGAGGCGGGCACATACAGTTTATGCACTAGGTGGCTCCGCAGGTCCTGAGTGACATGTTCGTGCCAGCTTTTCCGCACGCCGGTGCTGGAAGGAGGTGCCGCTGTGGGTATAGTGCTGAGGGTCCCGAGGTTTGCAGAGCCTGAGCCGTCGTTCATCAGTGGGCTGGGGAAAAACAAGACACTCAGTCCACCTAGCCAAGTGACACACATGTGCCTCATTTACATGAGGTTTTTCAACCACATGTGACATTTAGCAACCCCCTGCCCCCTGCCATTTAAGCTATCTTCACCGTCACCCATTTAGAAAGAACCCCAATTTTGTGATTCCCAACCCACTTGCGTGTGCGACCGTCGCTCAGAGAGGAGCCGACTGAAACGGGGGTCTTACTTTGTGGCCCCGAGGGAAGTTGGAAGAGCTGATTCTGAAATCAAGTTTGGCGGCTGCTGATCTGTTGTTATTCCTCCTGCTGGAATGTTCATTGGGTTATTTCCTTTAAAGACAGAAAGAAATCCACCAAGTCGTAAATTATAATCCACCCCTCACAGTTCCGGTAACAGGTCAAATCACCATGTAAGTAAGTCATTCTCCTGAGTTATGACCATAACCACTACGGCAGGAACTCTGGAAGCTGTTTCTCCGGTAACAGCCATCAACTTGAACCAGTTCCGCGGCAGTCTCCTCCTCACTGCATTTTAAGTAACCCAGATGAGGCGTGCGTGGAGGCCGGCGGGCGCCCTAGGTGTGCTCTAGGGCTGTGACGCAAATTATAAGCGATCCCCTCCGAGCCTCAGACTTTTACGCCGGCTTCATTAACACCGTGCCCTGAACAACTAAACTGACCTGTGTCACACAGATTTGGGTCAACTTTTCTTCTATCAGAAAATAAAATCAAAGAAGTAATGTGCACGTGAAAACACTTGTGTACAGGGTTCCCATTAAAGTAAGAAAAAGTTGACAGAGGTTACAGGTCTTGTCCCAAATTATATCCTCAAGTAGGAGTGGAGTCACTTTAGAACTCAGGTCTGAGGGCTCCAACCCAGTCTCCTGGCCGGGAGAAGTTAGTGTGCATTAGGGCAGTTGGGTCCCCCCCCCCCCCCCCCCGCCCCCCGCCAAAAGCAATAAATGAGTTGTTTTTAATCATCATTCTTAAGGTTAAAAGACTTACTCTATTAGGAAAACAATAAAACTAACACAACCATCTTGACCTGACGGACCTAACTGCTTGGCTTAAGCCTGACTTTAAGAGCAATGTGTCAATTTACAGAGAAATGCTAAGAAAACAGTATGCAAACACGGCAAAAACTGTGGAGATACCCCGGCCAATGAGCTGACATGACACCAGGAAACACCATTATGGGGAGAGAGGCCGGGACGGGAGGTGCTGGGGGACACTCCCGGCAACCTGCCCACGTCTGGGCCGGTCACCTTGCACTGTGGGTGGGGGGAGCCGGCAGACCAGGTACAGGCTCCCCCTCAGGAGGGCACTCTAACAGGTGGGACTCGGCATTGTGAGCCACTGAATGCCCTTCGTGAAAACCGTCCCGACAGGAGCGGCACGGCCATCAAATGTCGGCTCCTGTGCAAATGCTTTTCTTCTCACAAGCCTGTCACATCTTCCTTGCACTCATACTTCAGCCTTTCCCCGGAAGTTTTCTATTTCAAGGATTTAAAAGATATCATCATCATAATTTATATGTATATTGATTTGAATTTAAAGTAAAAACAGTAACTGAAAACAGCCGGACGAACGAGCTCTCGAGAGTCCCTTTACCTACCCAGGGGGTTGAGAGTCCTCATCTGCTGGTGACTTTGAGGCTGTGCTGGTTGCTGGCCGGGAACCTGAGGCTGCAGCTGCGTCTGGGGCTGGTTCAGGTAGGGGAGACCAAGGGCAGCATACGCGCGCTGCATGGAGCTGGGGTCTATGGGATTCGGGTTACTCAGCGAAGCGGCGTTCTGCTGGCCTGTGCCGACAGAACCGATCGTGTTCTGAATCCCACTAGCTGGAGACCCCAGGATGGCTAGAAGAACAAACAGACACACAAACAAGAAAGGTAAGTAAAAAGGAGAAGGCCACACGTGACTGAAAAACTACCGAGAAGCAAGTACAATTGTATCGAGAGACTATCCACCCGTGTCCCGAGGCAACAGAACACGGCTACCGAGGAAGGAGCTGTGCAGACAAAGGGACCCTCGTCTAGTCATGTATTCTGCACAGCAGCAGTTGGGGAGCAACAAGATCCAGAAAAGCCAAGCTTCTTTCTATGTCAGAAGGCAACAGCCCACAGAATCAGAGCTCCCTTAAGGACAATCACATATGAAATCTAGACGCTCAGAAGTCTGTGCCAGGGGGAGTAGCAAACGCGTTGTCTACAAGAGACAGTGTTCTGATTGGGGGCGGTGTGGGCAGCTCATCTGCCACCACGGACATGACCTAAGGGGGGCCTCTGTGGCTGCCACTCTCCCTGGGGTCCTGCACTGCTCACCTGCACGGGTACAGAGGATGAAACAAGGAGCAGAGTGATACCCAGTTGGTCAGTTTTGTTACTCATTTTAATAACTCTATGACAAAATCTATCTCATGACAAAATCGCAATTCCTCACAACCTATGGGCACAGTGGCACTAACCCACACGTCTTTCCTACGGCTTCCCATGCAGGAAGGCCCCCTACTGAGCGGTCTGGCTATCTAAAGATGCTGAAGAAAAAACTGTATCGACTGACTGACGTAGCCAAAAAGAACGGGTGGGACGAGGCTTGGTGGATTTGCATTTCCCCAGGTGTCACCTCAGCACCACTGAGGACGGCACAGCCTCAGCTTCCACCACCTGGCCTAGTGACGGCAGGGCATCCCCTCTGTGTACTCCATGTATCGGGCCGATCCCAAAAGGCCGAAGAAAAATCTGTGGCCACACAGAGAACCCCATTCCCAAGGACTTCAGAGTTAACAGAGAGGACCCCAAATTTGCATCTCCTTGGCCCCTTGGAGTTCAATTCATCCCTCTGTCCGTCCACCCCAATCTCCACATTTGGTGGGCACTTGCCATAAGGCAGAAGTTTTACGCGCTACTATCTATTCTTATTCTTAAGATTTCCCTTCTTTCCAACTCCTCCCAACTTTGGTCACGTTATACACAGTAGCTTATAACTGATACTATAACATATGATCTTTGATACATTAAGCAATACCACAAAGGTCTCCTTTCATATTGAGACCATTGCGTGTAACAATATTCTCACATTCAACCATCAGTGCAACCGATGTGTAACATAAGCACAGTGTAACATAACACTGTGTAACAGTGTAACACAGTGTAACATAAACAACTCACATTACTTATCAGAGTATTTTAATTAAACCTAAACGTGTAAGAAAAAAGATCTTGGTAATTACATATTCCATACTATTAACTTTTCTAATAAAGACATTCAGATCTCAAACTCATTAACACTCATTAGACAAAATCACGCACACCAAGCACCTCATTATTGTAAGTGAGAAGCGATTCCCAAGGTACACTTTATGACAAGCGTGCAGCCCAAGTCATGTATGATTTCTCCAGAAGTATTTTCTCTAATAGTTAATACTCCCCCAAACGTTCAACACGTGCCCACCATATTCCTAAAACTGACCACGCCAAATCAAAGACCTCTGATGTTACAAGGAAAGTAATCCTGGGAGGATGATGAACTGTTCTCTCACCCAGGGGTAAAGAACAGACCCAGACTGCATTTGCTGCACACAGGGATGAACTGCGGAGAGGAACTAAAAGAAAGACGCTATCCACGTGGCCTCCGTTTCAGGGTGAAAAACCAGCGACTTCTTCCTTCTCTTTTCCACTCTCATCCATCAGGCCCCAAATGCCATCCCTTCCCCCAAAATGCCTCCTCCCCCCAACCTTAGGGTGAATGCCACTCGCTAGGCAAAGGCCATTTATGGGGAAGCCAGAACCTCCCACGGAAGCTGCTGACACGGTCACTGTATTTTGTGTTTGTTAATAGCATTTATTTTCTACGTGTAAACACTATTGTATTTTCTTATTAAACAAAAATACAGTATCTGTCAGAAGACAAGTAAGCATCTGGTAGCTGACAATCCTAACAATCCAGAGGCATGGAAAAGAAAGCATAAATAAGTAAAAAAAAAAAAAAAAAAGGTCTCCGACATGTAAGCATGGTCCAATTTGAGTCCAAATGCTGTTATGGTGGGACACAAATACCTCAGGGTAACGGAATGCACACATTTACTAGAGGAGTCGTGACTGGCTGAAAGAGGTGTCACCAGGTAAAAGTGACCATAAACCCCATTCTGTGAGCTCAAGGCACTACCACCCCTGCCAGAAGTTCTCCTCATCTGTCGGGCGGCAGCAAGGCTTCCTGGAACTTGCACAACGCCTCCCGGGTCTCTGCTTCTTTGTGGGCACTCACTCACTGCACAGAGGGTGCATGTGGACTGTGTGGGGCGCCCTGCTAGGCTCCAGGACGCGAGCACCAAGTCTGCACTCACAAAGAGAGAACAGATTAACCTAATAATCCGCTAAGGAATGGGAAACGGCAGCTCTGGACCCTGGAGCAGAGAAACCACACGCGTCTTCCCCGAGCCCGTCCACTCCCCGGAGGCAGTGTGCTCACAAAGCCCAGCACAAAGCCCCAGAAAGGCCCTAGCGGAGTCCGGAGTTGGGGGCACGGCGGCAGGGTGGCGGAGCGACGGCCGTCCGAGGGCCCTGCCAGTGCCGCGGGCCTTGGGACTGAGCCAAAGTCAGGAGCGCCAAAAGCAGCGACGCCTCGTTTATCGGCACGAGGGAGAACGAGGCCTTCCACGTTGATCCCCGTCACACATTACTGACGGCTACCTCTTTAAATGTCCAAACCTCGTGCTCTTTTCCCCATTTGTACATCTTCCTTCCTTTCTCGGAGCCCAATGCTGTATTTCACGCGCGATCCGCCACTTCGCACGGTGTCTCAGCACCTGAGTGTGGCTCTCCTGCCGGCAGCACGTCTAAAAAACCCCCCCTCACCTCCACTGCCCCAGCTAACCTGGGCGCCCACGACCTAGGAAATAAACGGCCACATTCTACAGTGGGCTCTTTTGAGGACCCGCCTGCCACTTCTTAAGTAGGTCCTCCCCCAGAGGGAGGCAGTCCTCCCCCAGAGGGAACAGAAGACCGTTCCAATGACCGGTCCCACATAGGGCACGCGGCGGACATTCAAGTCCCCGGTCATTCTCAGCAAAACTCAACTCAATCTGAAAATCCAGGGAAAACCGACACAAATCAAACTCCAAAGCTTTGTCGGCGTGGTGGGAAATACACCACAAAGCACGTAAAGCAGCTACTGCTTAGATTTCTACGGAAAACGTCGTGCTGGAATTTACTCAGACCTGCAGACGTCTCCGCAGAGCGGTTCCTAGGCCACGGTGCCTTCCAGGTGTCGTGTGTACCGGAACGGCCTTCCTCTCACGCTTTTTTTTTTTTTTTAAAGGAATCTCTACACCCAACGTGAGGCTCGAACTCACAACCTCAAGAGTCACATGTTCTACAGACTGAGCCTGCCAGGCACCCCTCCGGCATCCTCCCATGCGTGGTACAGGGCGGGACAACACAACACCAGAGCCCCAGGGCCAGACCTCTGGCACGGCCACCACCCGGCAACAACACAAAAGCCTCTGCAACACGTTTCCTTCGGAAGCCAAATGACTGAGAAGGGGCACACTGTGTTCAAAAGAGCAAGGTAAAAACTGCTCTGATGAAATACATCACCAGGCGGCTGGGTACTTCAATCAGGGGCGAGCAAGCCCACTGCTCTGCCCCTACAGCCACTCCGGTCCCACCGCCCCCCCTCTGCTCTCCAGCCCAACCGCCGTCTGTCAAAAGAGGTATCGGAGAATCTTGAAAGAGCTCTCAGGTGGAACAAGGGCCTGTTCAACCACCACTTACTGAGCACGGAGCAGGCTGCTCCATGAGGAAAGGTTTTAAAGAGGCAGATCTGGACGCGATACCAGGAAGGAAGGCTTCTCATGATCAGAAGTGCTTCAAATGGGAACAAACAGCCAGACCAAGTAGTGAGTGTCAAGCCAGTGGAGGTATTCAAGGAACAGGCCAGAGGACTACGGACTTAGACACTCTCAGTCCTCACACTGCGGCTCGGCCCGCGTCTAAGGCAACTGTGGGCAGTGAGCCAGTTTGGTTTGGCTCTGAGGCTGGTCCTGTCCCATCTCTTCTGACAGTCCCCGTGGGATTCTGAGTGGGGAACCCCATGATTTCCCCAGGGAAAGACTCGAAACTTCTCAAGAGCTCCAGGACAGATAGACACCCAGCCCTTCAAGGCATGCAGGGCAGCACATCTCGGCTGTTAATGCAAATACTAATCATCTAGCAATTTGTTAAAATGCAGATTTTAATACGGGAGGTGTGGGATGGCCCAAGTTCCTGCAGTTCTAACTGGCCGGCCCGCAGTGCCTGTGCAGCCTGGTCGGAGGACTGTACCGCGTGGGGAGCAGGAACCGCAAGGATGAGGCGCCAGGAGTTTAAACAGGGAATTCGGTCGTGTGTCCACACAGCCCCAGTCCTCCGTGCAACCTGTGCACTGGAATTCATTGTAAGTCAGATGCCAGGACTGACATTAGATATACACCTGGAAAACTCCTAATTATTCCATAAAATCTGATTACCTCTATAAGGGAGGGATAACAGCTCAAGATCGGTGATGACACAACGTCTGGAAAACAACTCAAAGAAAAATCAAAACAAAATCTCGACAGAGGCCAAAAAGGCAACCAATGGTCTGGGACGGCTCCACAGAGGATGCCGGCAGATCCTGCCAACAGAGACGTCGATGGAAGAAGCGGGCAGCGGGCTGCGCGAGCGTCTGGGAGCAACCTGCCCGAAAGCGTGGCTGTGGCAGATGCGCCTGGGTCTCAGGCAGCACCCGGGGGCCCTGACCTCTCGCCACAAACACCCCTCTCTCCCCGAATCACCTGGCCTGCACGGGAAACTCGGGAGTCCACGCTGATTGTGCTGATGCCACGTGTGCCGTCTAGACTGTCCTTCCACCGCTATTCTGCGGACACTGGGCTCCACGAAGCCCCGCCTTCCACACACGCTGACCCTCCCCTCCAGGACTGCCGGGACCACCGACCCCGCCCGACCTCGCTCCTTCCTGGGTGCGACTGTCATGTCATTTTAGCGGATATATTCCACTCTGGACCCTGACTTTGAGCTGTCGGAGGGCTGGATCCACATTTCCTCTCTACTGCCCGACGCCGATGTGCACGCGCCATGAGCACAATTTGCTTTAGGACAGGAGAAACAACAAACGTTTGTAGAAAACACACTGCTGACAATCTCTCACTCGCCACATCAACTCTTCCGCCCTCAGAAAACCACAGGGCTAGAGAGAGCCCAAAGAACACACTCAGGGCTGAAACCTGAAGTGAAGTACTTCAAACTTTCTTAAATGAGTGCTTTCATTTCTTTTACAAAAAAAAATCACCAGAACCTTGCATAAAGTTGATGTAAATACTCCCGGTGACTTTATGCTACAAAATCACCGAGGTGACACCTCCCGTTATGACTGGTAGAAACGCTGTGGTTGACCACTTCAGAGCACGCGCTGAATCAATTGTCACAACATTCAGGCAGTTACAAGGATGTTGAAAAAAGAACCCACATGCATTTCTTTAAAAAGAAAAAAAAAACCACACAAGCGTTTCTTAAAAAGAGAAATCACAAAAGTTTAACATTGTCATGGCAACACATACTAAAAATAAAAGGTCCCAGAAAAGCCACACCCCCAAATCAGAACTTCAGAATGAAGTCCTCACTTATTCGTGGAATAATTACTTCGGCACTTAAAAACCCTATTACTGAAACGTGTCCTAAAACACCAGAAAGTGTAACCACCACTATATACTAGTTAAAAAAAAAAAAACAGTTTTACACTGACTTTGAGGAAAAAGCGGCCTATTCCAGTAGAACTCCTGTCCCAAGTACACAGTTCTGAAAGCCCCAGATTGCTGGAACTTCGCTTCACGTAGGAGAGATCCCTGAAAACTGGGTGTGAATTCCCACTGTGGTCAATCAAAGACAAATTTAACTGATTCAGAAAAGTGCCTTTTAAAGGGAACTAAGCACGAGTCCTTGCGCAGGGAGGGAAGCGGACGGGCCCACAGGTGAAGCCCGTCCCACGCCGGGGCCGCCCTCTGGGGTGGGTGGGAGGGGGACGCGGGGGCCTCCCCATGTGGCACCCACGGCACCCTTAGGGACGAAGCGCTGGCCAGCGCGCCCTATGCCCCAAGGAAACGACCAGAGACACGGCAGCACAGGCTGCCCAGGCAGCAGCGGGGCGTCGAGGAAGACGATCAAGAAGAACGAGAGCGATGGACGCGCAAACAAGATGGCGCAGACGAGATGGAGGAAGATGTGCGAGACTGGGCGGTGCCGCGGGTCCCTGGAGCGGCCCCGGCCCGAGGGGCGACCCGACACTGGAGGGCACGTCCTAGCTGTCCAAACGGAGGGACACACCCAAAGACCACAAGGTTACCTCTGAAATGACAGGGAAGGGCTTAAAGCGGACAAGAGATGCTCATCCTCTCGCCGCTCTGGTGCCCACGGACGGCAGGGGCCCGGGAGCCACCACTCAGGCCTCCTGAGCAGGGACCGGCGCTAGGCCGACCGGCTAAGGGCTACACAGAAGGCTCGAGAGACGACAGAACGATGGGGATGGTCAGGATGCGGCCAGTCCTGGGGCAGAGACTCAATCGGTGTCGAATAAGCTGTTAGTTACACAAACAGGTCTGGGCACTGCCTCTGCGCGGAGGAGGGAAAACCTCGAGGGTGCCTCCCTGACCCTGCCTACCTGGCTCATCTAGAACACAGCTCTCTCTAGACTCACTTCAGGACAAGGCGTTTCCAATTCCAAAGTAAGCGTCCCCTCTCTCTCCCCGCCCCCTGAAGTCACTGCCACTACAGTGACGCGACCTTCAAACGCTCAGAAACTGAGTGTCTGTCAAGGCATGGGAAGGCTGGTCAGGTCCTCTCTGTGATCACAGCGCCCCTCCTCCTGGCACTGCTCCGCTGCTGCCGACTCTAGTGCGGTGCTAGTGCGCGTGTGCCGGGGGCCGGGACGGAATTCCAAAATGGCCGTGCGCACCGTGCACACCGCGGGTCCGTCTCTCGCTAAGCTCAGCTTCCCCCTGGCGTCACTGTGCCGCTCCACGTCCGTATCTCTGCTCGCCACTACCCTTGGCGCTAGTGATTTCTGCCCTGCTTCCTGCCTTCTCTCCCGCACTCTCTTTAGAAAGAGCTGTTCTCACCTCCGAGCTTCTCTATCCCCAATGCTCACTTACTTTGTTGGTTTCGCTTGTCACTGGCATTTTTCAAAGGGAGGCAAACAGGACAGTCATGTCGTGTGCAGTTCTTCCAATGAGAGATGATTTGTCGTGAAGATGCACAATGGGCAACTATGACCAGAAAAACAACGAGATGTTATTTTTCTATCCAGATCGTCACACTTTCAATTACACCTAAATTATAATGCCAGATTCCATAAGAAAATGGTAACATGTGTAACCATAACACAGTACAGGCAGTCCTCAACTTACAAACAGGAAGTTTTCCAAAAGTTTGTAAGTCAACTGTTGAGAATTCTGAACAAAAGTTTCCCATAGAAGCAATGCCATGAATGATGGTGAGTAAGATTCAGCCCACAAAACAAAAACTATCTGACCTGAAATACCGAACGGTTGGAATGAAAGGTAGGACAAATAATAATTATGTCGTGTCACTATTGAAAATAAAATTTCTACGTTATGTTGAAGGATGAAACCATCTAAATAAATACTGCAGTTCAAGAAATACATACAGAGAAGCACATGAGAAGTCTGTGGAGATTCTAAAGTGGACGCCGGTCACTTCTCTAAGTACTTGAGTGAGTGACGGAACCTAGTGGTTACTCTCAGTCTTGATTTTCACTCTGTACTAAGGCACTGTGATTTCTTTCTAAAGACCCAGCATGACCCGCCCCTACTTCTCCATCAGGATCAGGGTTATGCTGGGGGCTCACATATGTCACCAAGGGAGAGAGGGAGGTCAGGGAGACATTCTCCCTAAGGTTTAGGAGCACAAGTAAGAAGATAGAGAGGAGGATAAAGACGAAAGAAAGCACAGTTGTTAGTAAGAAACACTTTCCTCTGCAGACTCAAGGTGTCCGCCATAGAAGAGGGGGAAGGGAGCACAGGACACGCCTGAATCACCCCCTTCTCGAGGAGAAGGCAGGAGGGGGCAGGGATGATACGGTGCACACGGTTTCCCATGTCACGGATCGTCACCTAGGACGACTCGGCTGGTATCCTGATCGGCCTCAAGACGAAAGGGCAGAGGAGCGAGGCGGGGGCCCCGCGGCCAGAACACATGAAACAGCTGCAAGACCGATGCTCGAGGTTCAGGGAAGGTGTGCGTGCGTGCCTGTGCCGCGCCGCCCGAAGAAAACCGGAGCTAGACACGTATGATGAAGACAGGGCTCAAGAAGTGACCAATGTCTTCCGTGACAGAGGAAGAAGAAAGAGAACAGAGGCAGGGCACAGCCTGGCCCAGTAAAAGCGCACAGAATCTTAGGAAACGAAACCGCCGTCGTCCCAAGCAGGTAAGCGTCCCAGCGGCACGTGACGGGCTGGTACGTGGGGACGTAGGTTCTAGGAACCTTATTCACGAGAGAGCTACTGAAGGACACTACAGACAAATTTCATCCTAAGCCATGCCACCAGGATTTCAGAAAACAGCACTTACCTTGACAGGCTTTCCCAGCCTGACAGTGTGTCATGTGATTCAAAACATTCTTCATGGTTCGGCAATGCGGGAGAGAGCAGGCCCGAACTTCTCCGTTCGCTTGTTCTCGTCTCTGACACTTGTGAGCATGAAGCAGTAGAACCAGCTGCTGCTGTATCAGTTTGCGCTTTTCAGGATCTGCAGTGGGGCCTGCTGTGATCGCTTGTGTGGGTACAATTCCCACTGAAGTCTGCATCTGAGACTAAAATAAAACAAATTAATAAAGATACTTTAATAAGCTTCCAGAGGCCTAACTCATGTTCACTGTTTTTCAAACTCATGTTAAAGCTGATGGACCACACTGGCCACAGAGAGAAGGGGGCTGGCGTGGTTTTCTTCAACTCATCAGCAATTTTAAGGAAGGTCCAGGAGCACAGAAATAAACCAAACCAACTCAGAGGGCTGATTACAGTTCACTTGTGGGGCACCAGGGGGGCTCAGTTGGTTAAGCAGCTGACTCTTGATTTCAGCTCTGGTCACGATCTCACGATTCCGGGGAGAGAGAGCCCTTTATCTGGCTCTGTGCTGACAGCACAGAGCCTGCTTGGGACCCGTTCTCTTTTTCTCTGCTCCTCCCTGCTTGCACACGTGTGTTCTTTTTCTCTCTTAAAAAAGTAAATAACATTTGAAAAAATACAAATAAAACTAAAGTTCACTCATGTGCGAGCACCTCGGAGCAAGAAAACGACACCTGTTCTTTAACTGCAGTAACCTAAAGCCCAGCTTATTCTACGACCTACTCAAGTGCAGGAGAAGCTGTGGACTGGCTTAGCTCGAACCATAGGAAACTGCCGTTTTCATAGGCCCAGTGGCCCAAGGCTGGCAATTTCAAACGGTTCAACCTAATTAAGGGGACTGTCAAGGCCTGACCAATCACAGCCCAATGCAAATATCCAATACACCAGAAGCACCGGAGCCAGTGTGGATTTCATTATCTTGTGACCAGAAGGACGCCCTCACTCGTTACCTCTCCTCAGAGAATAATAGGACACTTAACGTGACCCTGTGGTACAAGTGGTAATGCTCGTGAAATGCTTTGCCTTCTATTAAAATTTCAACGGACAATTTTTCTGACAATTGTTTCAAAAAGTGTCTGATGATCTGTGAATGTACAGAAACAGAGTTTAATTGCTTTCATCCTTGCAAACTAACAAGCCAGGGCGACCACTCCTCTCGACTGCAAAGCAAAGGGAAAAGGGGGCCCAAGGAGCCTTTTTACTCTTTGCAGATGGCCAATGCCCTTCAGACAAACTGCATGACACTCACGAAGCGAGAGGAATGGGACACTCCTAATATGCAACAACAGAGTCCACAGTACAGGCGCTGCTCACCTTCTCTCGTGCAGGGACCCGGAAGGGCTCCCAGCTCCGTCTCCCAACACCCCCTGCCTCCCCTAAACCACACCACCTCTCGCACTTTTCAAATTAAGAGTCAAAACTATCTATTTGTTGGGGCGACTGGGTGACTCAGTCAGTTAAGTGTCTGACTCTTGATTTCAGCTCAGGTCAGGATCTCACAGTTCAAGGGATCAGCCCCACGGCGGGCTCTGCACTGACAGCAGAGAGTCGGCTTGGATTCTCTCTCTCCCTCTCTCTCTGCCCCTCGCCCACTTGCACTCTCTCTCTCTCTCAAAATAAATACATAAACATTAAAAAAAGCTACTTGCAATTAGGAGAAAAAAACTATACAAATATTTTTTAATGAACCAAAGCTCATTTTTAAAAACTTACAGGGTTTTCTGTTTGGGTTTTATAAGAACTCAGAAAATAAGTACGTAGAAAAGCCTCAGAAGCACAACTCCTGGAAGCCTAACTATGGTCTAAAGAAAAAGCAAAGTCCCACCTGAGAGGTTGAGCATCCTGACTGGAGAAGCATTTAACTTGTAAGAGAAAAGAACTTCTCTTCCTTATGTTTATTTTTTTGCTGGTTATAAAAGTATTATATACATGCTGCAGAAAATGTGAACAGCAACAGAGTTATGAAGGAAATAATTAACACTTGAAATCCCAATATCCAGGAGTCCACTACTTAACAATGGATAGGTTTTGCTTCTTCCAGTCTTTTCATCCATGTATACGCATATGTACGAACCATAATCGATAGTCTTGTCCCCTCCCCCACCCACACACAATCACACACACGACTTGGTGTCTACTCCAGGCTCTGTCCCATATCATTGTTTCATACGATATGACAGCATGATTTGTAATGAGCATACGGCTATACATTTATCCAATCTCCCACTGCTCAACATAAACCGTACCCTCACCCTTTTCTTGCAACTTAAATACAGCTTTGATAAATAGCCTCTGACTATGCCCCCAGCAACATTCAGTACTGATGTGAAAACTCTCCTCCTCGATCAGCTTACTCCCCCAGAGAGAAAGCCCAACCAGAAATCAACAGGAGTGGACAAATGCAAGAGGACCCTTGTTTAGGCCTCTCTCGTGCATTTATTACCAAAATTTCAAATATACAGTGAAGTAGACCAGTAAGGATACCATTATACACCTAACAAAAGGAACGATGCTTTAATACCCGTTAATACTTAGTTCATGTGCAAATTTCTCCAGTTGTCCCCAAAACACCTTTTAGAGTTGGTTTGCACAGATCAGGACCCGATTAAGGCCCATGCTCCATATTTGGTGGTGGTTGTTAAGGTTCTTCATCTACTGCCTCCCTCCCCCTTTTATTTTTTCATGATGCTGACTTATTGAAGAGACCACGTCAGTTGTCCTGCTATTTCCTAACATGCGGGGCGCCTGTACGGCTCAGTAGGTGGAGAGCCTGACTCTTGACTTCAGCTCGGGTCATATCTCATGCTTTCTGAGAATGAGCCCTACGTCAAGCTTTGCACTGATGGTGCAGAGCCTGCTTGGAATTTTCCCTCTCACCCTCTCTCCAAATAAATAAACCAACTTAAAAAAAAAAAAAAAAAAAAGAAAGAAAAAAGAACTGAGATGTAGTGACGTGATGCTCAACATCTTTAGAAAAAAATAAAAATATAAAATACAGAAATGCTACATACAAAGATATAAATCGTATAAAAGTCAGGTAAAACTCCTAACCTTACATTTAAATTATAAACAGACTGCTTTTGGGGCGCCTGGGGGGCTCAGTCAGTTAAGCATTCGACTTCGGCTCAGGTCATGATCTCGCGGTTTGTGAGTTCGAGCACTGCGTCGGGTTTTGCGCTGACAGCTTGGAGCCTGGAGCCTGCTTCGGATTCTGTGTGTCCCTCTCTCTCTCTGACCCTCCCCTGTTTGTGCTCTGTCTCTTTCTCTCAAAACTAAACACTACAAAGAAATAAATAAATAAATAAATAAATAAATAAATAAATAAATAAATAAATAAATAAACAAACAAACTGCTTTTTAAGGTTACTAAAAATTAACGCACTGTGTCTCATTTGGGATGTTGTTCAGCATGTTTTGAACTATACTGACCTTACTTTGAAAGCCCACCACGTCGAAAGAGCATGGATGCAAAGTGCAAGGCGCACGTGTGTCAGCAGATGCCTAACGAGCTCTACACATTGCAGACAGGGTCCTGGACAAAATGGAACAGAAGACCCATCTCGGGTGCCTGTGCTGGCCGTCCCGAGGACTGCACACACCTGCGCAGGGCTAGTCCAGGGAGCGAGGCGTGTGCAAACGCAGGACACACTTCAGCACCTCCATTCGCAGACCGACGTCTGAGAGGACGAAGGAGCTACACAAACTGCAAGTTTCCCGAAATCTGTCAGAAACGCCCGTCAGGGGCTACCGACGACTTCTCTGCTCGGTGCTCCCCGCCCAGGCGGGCCGGGAAGTGAAGGAAAGTGCTCAGGCGAGAACCTCCCTTTAAACAAAAATCACTGCCATGTTGTAAGTTCGCTCAGAAGGAGCGAATACGTTTTATGTACTTTTGCTTCTGTAACAGCCAAGAAAATTCTGAAAAACAGTAAAAATACAGGGAGAACCCATCTTGCCAGACACCAGAGGTACAGAGCTACAAAAGACACATGTACACACGAAATGAGCAGACAGATCATCAGGTGTTGTCTCAAACTGGACAGCGATGGCAGCAATCTGTGACCCCTGCACCAACCTACATATAAAAATCAGCTCCAGGTGGATTACAGTGAACACAGATTAAAGGTGATAAAAGTACTAGAAAAAAATAAAGAATATTTTTAGAATGATGGGAAGAAAAAGTGAACACAAACAATAAAGTTTAAGTGAAAAAACTAAGGAGAAAAAAATAGTTTTTTTTAGAAGCAGAAATAGTCAAAAGACAGGACCACTGCCAAAACTGATGACATGTTGTCAAACTGTTGTCCAGAAAGGTTGTGGCATTTGTTATCCTAGAAAGAGCTCTGAGGAGGAAACAATTTAAAAAGATAACTACTCCACTAAAAAGTTTGGGGGAAAAATGTACTGGCACCTTAACCGAGGACACACGAGTAAACAGCAAACGTAAAACATGTCCTGTGCCTCAGTGCCAGGACCCCTGGACAGAGTCAAGAGTCTGCCCAACCACTAGTGTGAAGAGGGCAGGCCTGGACACTCACACGCAGAAGTGCCAAGGTGGGCCTTTCTCACGTCATACTCAAATATTAACTCAAAATGAACCGAAGTCCTAACAGTGAGCACTGAAACCACAAAACTCTTAGCGAAATTGTAAGAGATTTTCATGACCTTGGATTAGGCAGTGAGTTCTTAGATATGCCACCAAAAGCACGAACAATAGCCAACAACAAAGATAAACTGAATGTCATTAAAATTAAAAACGGTTCTGCTTCAAAGGCCACCCATGAGAAAGTCAAAGGACAGCCCAAAGAATGGGAGAAAATCATAGATATGATGGGGACTTGCATCTAAAACACACCAAGAACGTTCACAACTCCATGATAAAAAGACAAATAATCTAATTTAAAGATGGGCATAGGACCTGACTGCTTCTCCAAAGAAGATATACAAATGATCAATAAACACATGAATAGATGCTCAACATCATCAGTCATCAGCGCCATTAGCCACCAGGGAAACAGAAATCAGAACCACAATGAAATACAACTTCACAACCCCAGCAGGATGGCTACAATCAATGATGACAGACAGACAGACAGACAGACAGAAAGAGACAGAACACGTGTTGGTGAGCCTGTGGAAAACTGCACCGTGGAACCACTGTGGAGAACAGTCTGGCAGCTCGTCGGAAAGTTAACCTAGGGTCACCATGAGACCCAGCAATCCCCGCCCCCCCCCCCCAAGTATCTACCCAAGAGAAGCGAGAAATACGACCACACAAAAATGTGCACACGAATGTGTGTAGCAGCTTTATTCCTAACAGCCAAAAAAACAGAAACAACTCAAATGCTCATTAACTGATGAATGAAAAAACAAAACGCGAAATATCCAAAATGGAGTATTATTCAGCCATGAAAAGGTACTGACACGTGCTACAGTATGAACTCTGAAAACATCATGCTCTGTGAAAACAGCCAGTCACAAAAGAGCACACACTGTATAATACCATTTCTTTGAAATATCTAGAATAGGTAACTCTACGGGGGCAGAATATACATTACTGGTTGCTTCTGGCCGGAGGTGGGGGGGGGGGTCACGGAAAATGAGGAGTGAGTGCAAATGGTACGGGGTTTCCCTTCAGGATGACAGAACTGTTCTAAAATTAATTGTGGTGATGGTTACAGAATGCACTAAACACCACTGAATTACACACTTTCAAGGCAGGAACTGTATGGTGTGAGTTATATCTCAATAAAATGGTTTTTAGAAAAGCTCTCTCTCACCATCAAAAAAAAAAATGAAATTAAGATAAAAAGGCATTTTTCACCTACCAATCTGACCAAAATAAAAATATAACTGGTATTGATTAGGATATACAGGAAAAAAAAAATCTCAGGTGCTGTGGCGATAATGCAACTGAGGGTGAACTCTGGAAAGCAATCAGCATCCGAAAGGAAAGTTGCAGTGTTTTGAACCAATAGTTTTACTTCTTGTAACTTACTATCAGGGAGGTAAGAAACTGGGCTAGCACATGCACATGTCTGCGCAAAGAGAGGCCTCATATCTTGATTAAATTATTGAAAGTGGGAACACTTCTAAATCCTGTAGGTAGACTAGTTAAATTATGACTATAGACCTATTGAAATAATATGCAGCCATGAAAAATAAGGCAGACCTTAAGCGAACCCAGTCAAATCCATGGGAAGAAAGGCCCAGCCAAACTCCATCCAAATCCTTGACCCCAACCCCTGCAAAGATTGTGAGACGTAGTGAAAGGATTGTTACATGAGAATAATATAAAAATGGAGACCTTTATGCTCTCATGAAAAGCTGTCTATATTAAACATACTAAACTAAAAAAAGGAAGTTCTAAAATAAAACCATAAAATCATTGTTTTTCCTTATTAACTTTTTATGTTTGTACCTGTTCTTTAAAAAAACCTTGTTACAGGGGCACCTGGGTGGCTCAAGTTGGTTAAGTGTCCAACTCTTGATTTCAGCTCAGGTCATGATCTCACGGATTGTGAGTTTGAGCTCCGTATCTCCTCTACCCCTGCAGAGCCGGCTTGGGATTCTCTCTCTCTCTGCCCCTCCCCCACTTGCGCTTTCTCTCACTCTCATTCTCTCTAAAAAGTAAGTAAATAAACAACAGCAACAAAAAATAACTTAAAAACTTTCTTATGATTATCTGGTGGTCATCCCTTCACAGGGGTGGGATCATGTTTATAATTATGTATGGTTTGAATGTTTTACAAGTGTCTACCTTTTTTTTTGGGGGGGGGGGTTAAAGACAATCTCCCACTGGTTTTCTTGTTTTCTTTTTTTTTTTTAGGTTTATTTATTTATTTTGAGAAAGAGAGAGAGAGAGGGAGAGGGAGAGACAGCGTGTACATGCACACAGGGCAAAGACAGAGGGAGAGAGAGAATCCCATGCAGGCTCCAAGATGTCACACAAAGCCCGATGCAGGGCTCGAACTCATGAAATGTGAGATGGTGTTCTAGGCTGAAATCAAGAGTTGGATGCTCAACTGACTGAGTCACTTATGCGCCCCGCGTCTACCATTTTTATAACCAGAAAACATTATACATTGGAGAAAAAAGAAATCAGAGGAATCAGTAGAAAACACTGAAGATTTTAATTTTAATATAAAATTTAAAACCGTCAAGGTCCCAGAAGGTGATTAAGATGAGTATTTTGTAATGCAAAGGTGGTAAAGGCCTTTGTCAAAAGAAAATATAAAGCAGTGCTCCCTAACTAATCCCCAGTAAAACCTCTTGAAATACAAATTCCCCATTCCTCCCTCCCAAAGACTATGATTCACAAAGCTGATGTGGAGCCAGAAGCATTTCTATCTGTTAAAGTTCCACAGGGGAGTGCTTTATCGTTTTAAGCTTTATACTTTTCCAGATTTTCCAAAATGAACATGCATGTACTTTTACAGTGAGAAGAAAACAAAACATTTAAAAGAAAAAAAGCACACGGTGAGTCTGAAGCAGTGGCAGACGGTTCCATAAAGGCAAAGTGCCAGAGGCCAGACTACCAAAGAATTGACAATTTCTCCACGACCAAATCTGCTGGGAACAAATGCAAAGGCAATCAACAAACTAGGAAACAATAAGTGAAACACACAAGACAAAGCCAATAATCACCAGGTATTCTGTCTCTTCCTCTTGGCCAGTCTTTACTTCTCAAGCAGCAGCTCATTTAACACTCAATTGCCAAGGGAGGAACTAACTCGGGACCAACCCCAAGTTACAGGAGAAGTAACTGGGGCCCAGAAGGGGGTACCATATCCAGGCGGCATGCCTGGCGGTAGGAGCACAGTGGGTGATGGAGCAATGGAGTCCCCCCAGCTCTTAACCTCTCTGGAGCTCACCTTGACAGAGGGCTAACCACCTTGCTTTTTTGTCAAGTGTTCTAAGAGAATCTAACAGAAAAACTGGAGAAAGACAGGAGCTAAGCCACTCAAGGAAGAAGTGCAAGTCTCTAAACCTAAGTACTTTAATTCTCACTGGTAATCAAAGAAGTGCAAATCAAAATAAGGAAATACCATTTTCTCCTATCAAAGGACAGAGTGACAACCCCAGCCTCAGGAGAATTGTTTCATACTGGAGCCGGGCACGGAGCTTTTGCTGAAAGGCAAAATAACAGTATCCAGCAAAAGCCTTAAAATACAGGCAGTACCCATTTCTGGAACTTGAACGAGTTCACATGCAATTCCTCATCATGGAAGGAGGAGGTGAGTGTGCTGGAGAAGTCACAACGGTTCAATCACGATTCTACCCTGCACGTGAACACTGTAAGCCAGGAGTCACCGCACGTCAACACAAAGCGCACTGGCCCACAGCTGCGGGGGTGTAGAGCATGCTCGCCCCCTCCAGGTTGTGCTAGATCTGGCCACATGCTCTTTGCATGTATCACCTGTCACCATAACTCAGTCACCGTTCACACCCCTGTCCATCAAACAAACTCGAAAAGCAAACCTTTTATATTTTGGTATTCCTTAATATTTCAAGGAATCGAACAAGTACTTTTATCAGGATTGTTATGGTTACATAGTTGAGGAAGCGGCACCAAACCCATTTTTCTATACGCCCTGTATCCTATCCTAAGGATACAACCACAGGTGTGCATAAGCAGTACATAGAATAAATTTTATCCTGGCGTTCTTCCTAGAAAAAAGTTCTTGTACATGACGTGTCCAAGAACAGGCTGTCACGTCTGCAAAGACTAATGCAAACAGTACACAGTAGGAACTGACCAAGACAGGACGGCGTGAAAGAGCGTCCTCTCTCACGCCCATGTCCACGCGAGGCTGGGATTCTCGGAGATGGCCCAAATCTTCCACATCTCCACTGGGGTCCAGACCCACGCTCCTCTGACATCCTTCCTTTGGCCCATCTGGACGCTTTACTTCTCCCCAACCTCCACTTAAAGTCAGAAAATGACACCAAAGCAAACACCAGGTGGGACACACAACTGCTCTGCAAGATTTGCCTGTTCTGATTCCCCCAGAAGGACCCTAGAACAGCTGGGTCCGCAAAGCTTTGGCGTCATAAAATAAAGAAAACGCTCATTAAATGCACACAGCTATCAAACTGGGGAGAGGTGATAATCACCTTTGAGATGGTAAAGATCAACTAGCAAGAAAAAGAACATAGCTGTTCAGATAGATAGACTTGTTCTCTTCGTTTGCTTAGTGCTTACAGATTTTAAAAAATAAGAATACTTTACAGTTTAAGATTTATTTTTATTTTTTTAAAGATTTTATTTTTAAGCAATGTCTTCACTCAACGTGGAGCTCGAACTTACAACCCTGAGATCAAGAGTCACATGCTCTACCGACTGAGCCAGCCAAGCACCCCTACAATATAAGATTTAAATCCCAAAGGACAATAACTTAAAATGAACAAGTTGGACAAGAATGATTTTTAAGTAATCTTCCAAATAAAAAATACTGTGATTTTAGAACCGAGAACAAATGGTTACAACGAGAAAGAAAACATGATGGGTGAGCTGGGGACAGGGGAGGCCACAGGCAAGGGACTGACCACTGGCCACTCCCATGACTCCCTCCCCCAGCCTCAAGGTCACTCCTTCTGAACCGAAGTCAGTCTGCCCAGGAGGGACAAGCGGGGGCAGAAAGAGAGAGAGAGGGAGACACAGAATCTGAAGCCGGTTCCAAGCTCCAAGCTGTCAGCACAGAGCCCAATGCAGGGCTCGATATCACAGTCTGCGAGATCATGACCGGAACCAAAGTCAGACGCTTAACCGAATGAGCCACCCAGGCGTCCCAGAAATATTCTTCTTGAAGACTTATTACAGTAATTTTTTGATAATTTAGCAAATTCCTCATGTGACAAATCGGTGTCTGGTGACCCGAGCCTCGCAACCATTTTGGGTGGCCATGGAAAGGGAAGGGGCAGTCAGGGTGATGCACCTGTGGGAGCTATGACTGTCCCCATCCCGGTGGAACGTGCTCTCTACCAAGTTCTTCGAAGGGTCACCCCATCCCGAGAAACTCCTGGTAAACCCGGTAAACGTCCGCGCTTGCTGATGAGGGGTGGGTGGAAGTCCTGACACCAACGGTCAGCGGGGACGCGGCCCAGCCTCAGGCACACAGAGCCTTCCTGCCGGCCCCCCATCTGACAGGACGCACGAGGGCGGAGGGCCTCTGGAGGTCAGGGAGCCTGCTACCTAGAGGGTGCCACTGCAGAAAGGCTGTGCTGATCACACTCTGGAAAGAAAGTCAAATGACCTTGACTGAGTGCTTGCAATCCCTATGCCTGTGCCTGACATCAAGGGGCTTCCTCAATTTATAGTTTCCTGATTATTTGCCACGTGTCCTATTTTGTGCCGAGGCTTTGTTTCCCAGCTGATATTTATTGCCAAAAACAAAAGGTTAAATGGTAGGAAGGACTTACAGAGCTATTGATAAGAAGTCTAGACTAAAAGTTATTCTTCAAAGGCCCTGTATCCACATTTTCTCAGGGACCTTCAAGATACAGATGAAGGAATAAGATGAGAGAATCAGATGTCAACTCTTAAACCCTGGGGTTTCGGACCCACGGACCCACGGACAAACCCTGGGGTTTCAAATAACGATGGGGGCCCACGCTCTCCAATTCAAGGACTGAGGCGCGGACTGTGACCGCAGAGTGATCTCAGCTGGCGTGACCACTATTTGCTGTTGGTTCGCTTCCCCAGAAGGACAGAAGTCCTCAGCCCTGGGTGGAGGGACCTAGCAACCGGCCAGTGATGTCACACTCCCTCTCGGAAGTACGAGGAGCCCGTGTCGGTGTTACGGACAGGGGAGCACCTCCACAGGGAACCCGCGGGTTCACAACGCTTCACCCCGTTCGGTCATTTCAAGTCTTGACCCCTCAGCGATCAGAAACTGGACACCAGAGACAGAAAATTATGAGATAAGACAAACAAGGGCGGGGGGGAAGCCTTGTGAGGTACTAACGGGGAGGCAGAGACCGACTAAGCCCACTCGATGGCATTAGGGCTAGACACCAGGGTGCCCACGCTGTAATGGACAGGGGCTCTTGAAAACGTTATTCTACATCGGAGTCGCCGGAGAAGCTTGTTTAAAACTACAGATTCCGGTGTAAGAGACAAAACGATAAACTCCCCTCTGTGGTGATTCTCCTGATAGAAGGAACTGGGAAACCGAGAAAGGAGAAACTCAACAGCGACCACAAAAGCAGGGATTTCCCGCCCTTTCTCTAAAAGATTCTGACCAGGAAGCCCGGCACTCTGTCGCAGCGGGTCCACGGACACACCTTAAGAAACAGAGACACAACTCCGAGACGCACAGACAGCCCCGCAAGGGCCACGGCAGAATGCTCGCCACCCATAAGCAGCTAACAGCCCCATCCCAGCTATGTCGTTCTGGAGGGACACAGAAGACCGTCTCTGACCCTCCCCTGGGGGCACACGCCTCCACTGGCCACGTTTGCCTTCCGTGGACAGATCTGGATCAGCAGCCACCTGGGGGCCTCGCCCAAAGCTTCCACTTCAAACTCCTGTGACACGTGAACAAAGTGCCTCCTAACACATTCTTGCGAGCAAATTTACAAGTAAGTAGCACTCCTGATTCCCTGCATTACAACTTTAAGAACGGGAAGGCTCCATAATGGAGTTCTGAGTTTTTGTCAAGAAGCAAAGAAAACAAACGAACAAACAAAACCCCCAGACCAAACAAGACCACCACCCTGCCCATGAACTTCCTATCAGTACCCTCGCAGGAGCCCGCATCTGGGAGCCCCAAAGGAAATCCTGCCGCAGAAGCTGGTGAGGAGGCCCTTCGGTCACTCAACTTTCTCAGATTAGACACACCCAAGGTGTGCCCCACTTCTAAACAACGCTCCATTAAAAACAACCCGGGACCTGTCCTGAAGGTCAGCAATGACCTAATTGACAAATCCAGTCCCAAATGAGGCCTGAGTTTCCCTCCTTCCTGCAAATGCTCCCTAGTTCTCTTGTGTTAGGACTTCTTCAGGTGAAAATGGCAGAAAGGACAACGTCACCAGGAACGAGGGGCCTCCCCTTCCAGAGCATTGCCCTGGAACTTCTCCCCCTCTGCCTCCTCACACATCGTCGTGCACACTCCTCCTTCCAGATGACCCACAGGGACCTCAATCCCAGGCCACACAAAGACGACCTAACCTCTACCTGTAGCCAAATCTGCTCCTGTTCTTTTGTCAGAACAATTTAAATAATGAAAAAATCCTTAGAGCCATGAGAGCTCTCCTGGAAAACTATACACTGAATATGTATGTTAACAGTTATGTCGCTCTTATTAATTTAGATGATGAACAAGTAAAATAACATACATAGTGTCTTTTATTAGATCTAAATCTTGATGCTTTCTAAAACACCTCCTGATTTCAAAGACACTACAATCCGGAAAAAAAGTGCATCTCAGAATCATGAAATACAGTAACACTGTGATAAAATTTCTAACTAACTTAAATAATCTGTAAGAAGTTAAGAAATTACAAACACAATAGCCAAAGTTAGAACTGTGATGAGATACATGCCAATTTGCTTTTGAATATTATGCCGAGAATCTATACACCCTCAACCACGGCCCTCGCTGCACCAGGGACTCTAGGCCACAGCACATCCCAGCACACGTCCCGGAGGGTCAGGACAGCTGGGAACCCTGTGGGTGACAAGAGAGCACCCAAGGGTCCCCATGACCGCTGACTTCAAAGAAAAAAGACCATCCCGTAAACTGACCCGCACATCCCGGGGACTCTCTCCTGCCCTCATCTGACTCACCATCTCGGCAGCCACCAGTGCCTCCTGTTCAAGTGCTCTCCTCTCTCGGCTGCAGGGAGAGCAGCCCATTACCCTGCTTCTCCTCCACCGGTCTCGCTCCCAGGGATCTCCCGCTCCCTGTGGAGTGGGACCGCGGCTGCCCTACTTGGACGCTCACCCGTTTGCCTGATGCCTCCGCCTGGACATCCCACAGGCATCTCAAGAGGAACACAGGTGAAGTACAGTTACAAACGCCCTCCCCTCCATCACCTCCTCCTCACCCATCTCCAGTCTGTTTCTCTCCCAACCCGGTAAATGGTCCCACCACCCACCAAGCCACCTTACGTGGTGGCCCCACACTTCCATTCCAATGGCAAACCGTGTGCGGTCTCCTGGACCCTCCCTTCTGTGATCAAGTGTGTCCTCTGGTGTAGACCACGCAGCGATCCCTGCCACCCAAAGCCCTCCCTGAGCTGGTCCCGCTTGGCCCCCAACATACATGCACAGCGCTCTGCCCTCACTTGAGAGCTGCCGTGCCTGCTGGCTGCCTGCTGGCTCCTACACAGCCAATGCTCTCCCAGTGCCCGGGGTCTCTGTGGCTTCTGCCACAGGTCCTTCTGACCTCGCCCTTAAATGTCCCTGCTGGGTCTGGCCTTCTCTCCAATGGCTCATCTAAGGAGGTCCCCACATCAACCTCAACCACTGCCTGCTACTCAGAGCTGCTGGGGCAGTTTGTGTTTGTGATTATTTGTTTTCAATCACCTCACCACCTCCCAAGCTTCCTGAAAGAGGAGGTGAGCCCTACATCACCCACCCACACCTGCATCCTGGCGTGCGGGCCAAGAGGACGTTTTCAACAAATGGGGTGAATTAAAGGGATGGCTACATCCTCAGCCTTTCTCAACAACTACCCAGGATGCTGGAATCCTCCAGAAAGTAGGAGAGGAGAGAAGCCAGAGCCCCAAAGCCAACGACTAAGTGGCTTAAAATCACTCCATGAAGAGCTCCAACCAGGGCACCAGGGCTCTGAGGGGAGTTGTCTGCTGCACCAAATCTAGCTGCGCTTTAAAAGCTGATTCCCCAAAGCATGACAAAACGCACAAATGAGATCAAAGCTTCCCATTTTTTTTTCATTAAAGACACCCAGTTTTTGCTACCTTCTTTCCCTCACTGTGCAAAACAACAAATAAATTAAAAAAAAAAAAAAAATCAATGGATTCCAAGGGACAGATACAATTTGGAAAATCCAAGGAAGAGCACAAGACATGCTGAAGGAAGCAACGGAGACAGACTAGAGAGGGGTTCCCGGTGACTTGGGGCTACAAAAACCACACCAGGCATTATTCAAAAGAGCTTTGGGCTTTGCAGACAGGAGCTACATAGCCTTGAACAAATCAAAGCCCCTCAGACCCTCAACTTCCCCATCTGTAAAATGGGACATGTCATAATGTCTTTTAAGAGGCTGGTGCAGAAATAAGGTCAAGCGCAGGGCATGAGGACACTCAGAAAGATGGCAGGCCAACTATGCGCACTTGCTGTCTCACGTCTCTGCCAGTCCCCTCTGGTTCCCATCCCAACAGCACCAAGGCTGTCACTGGCTCACGCTCCTTCACAGACACACGCTGGTCAAGTACGCCCCGTGCCCTCCAGGTCAATGTCTGAGGACAGCATTCAAAGCCTGCCCTCCAAAGGCACCTGCTGGAGATCTCCACAAAGTCCACACGTGCCCCGGTGGGAAAGTGGAGCTAGGCAAACAGTGCAGCTCCACAGACAATACTTCCTCAGTTTACCCTGACATTCTGATAAGGCTGAGGGGGTAGGGGTGAGAAAGAGTGTGTGGTCGGGACGGAGGGGGAGAGGGAGAGAAAAGGGCGGATGGGGAAAACTGGTTTTATGTGTCAGGTGTCACAGACACAGATGAAAGCTGGAGCGCTATTGCTACGGGCCCCCGACCACGTCCCAGAGCAGGCACTCTCAACTGGGGCGATGGTGCGAGGGACAAAGGGCTGTGAGCAGACGCTGGGTGAGGGGCACAGTACACAGGATAGACCTCCCAACAGGGAAGGGTCCAGCCCCAAACGTCCCCGGGGCCAAGGGGGAGAGAAGCGCTGTCCCAGACCAAAGGGCTATCGCCATGAGCCCCGGCCCAGGGGAAGGGAACCAGAAGCCTCTTTACGCTCCAGAACGAACCTGCCCCTGACGTGCACACCACAACCAGGAATTCGGTCACTGGAAGCAGGGGCAGGCAGGCAGGTAGCACGAGGCAAGAGGACTCTGCCACCAAGCTGGAGGCGAAGGAGACGCTGGGGAGGGTTTGGAAAGAGAAGAAAGGACGTTAGCCGGGGTTTCCCAGACCACAAACGGGGAACGCCTATACAAAAGCACACACTCTCACTCCACGGCCAGGCGTAGGTGACAGTCGCCAGCACCGGCGGCCACACAAGGAGTCTGGAAAAGGAAGAGCAGGAAAGACCAGGGAGAGTGTGGGGGCCGGGTCCCGGCTCGCTGCCCTGGAGCTTGGAGGGGTCGACCCAGGGAGCAGCAGGGGTAGTTTCGGGTCCTGGATATGCACAGCTGAGAACAGCACGGTCCTGACAACAAAATGTCACTGCAAGGAGAGCAGCAGATCCAGGGAGATTACAGGGAGATGATCAGAAGAAATAAAGTAGTATAAACTTTAGTTTGAGAACAGATTTTATTACTTGTACCCTCCTTTCCTTAAATTTTTTTTTTAATGTTTATTTTTGAGAGACCGAGTATGAGTGGGGGTGGGGCAGAGAGAGAGGGAGACACAGAACCCAAAGCAGGCTCCAGGCTCTGTCAGCACAGAACCCATCGCGGGGCTCCAACTCACACTGCGAGATCATGATCTGAGCCGAAGTGGGACGCCCAACAGACTGAGCCACCCAGGCGCCCCCCGCCTTTTTTTTTTTTTAAAGAACAAAGAATGTAACAGAGGTAACACTTGATCAGGACACCTCGCTCTTACCACTCCGCCCCTGTTTCCGACAACCTCACAACTTTCAGGACTCTAAGCGATGTCCACTTCTTAGTTTTGACAACTGCACCAAGGTTACAGAAGATGCTAACTAACATCAGGAGAAGCCAGGCAACAGATACACAGGAATTCTCTGTGGTATCTTCACAGCAGACATTTAAGTAAAAAGTTTTTAAAAATCGAAAGACAAACCAAACGTTTTACTTTTCTGAATGTAATCCGCTGGCTCTCCTCTGAGCCTTTCTAAACCACCACGGCACAACTACATGGAAGGCAAGCTGGGAAGGGCGGGTTCCCAGCAACAAGCCTGGGGAAGGAGACAGCGGGCTGTTCCCGGCCTTGACTGACCACCAAACGCACACCAGATACTCAGCCACTAAGTGTGCACTGCACGGTGAAGTCTGACGAAAGAACACACTTCCCCCTTAGCGTTTGGAATTTTAAAGCATTCCATTTTGTGCTGCAAAAGGAGCTATTCTCCCATTTCTATCTTGGTGAGTTAGGCTGAGAGGCTCCAAGGCTAGTTCCTATCTCATAGGTGGGAAATCTCAAGAAGGAACACGTGTGAAACCACCTATCAAGTTGGACACGATACCCTTCTCGCACAAACACCATATAGTCCTCTGGACATAAATGCCCTTCGTCTGTAACACAAATCGATGGGCTTCTCTGACAGCCTCAACCACCAAGAGGAAGCGTGAGAAAATCCCAGCTCTCCTGCTCCACTACCTGTCATTCGCAGGTGCGAACCTCCTCCTTGCACCCGGGAGCCGAGGAGGACTGGCTAAACCATCTCTACCTAGCCTCTGCTTGCCAGCTCATCGAAGGAAACATAAACTCACTGAGAGGGTGCTCCTCATGAGAAATACATTTTCCTATCACCCATGACATGTGTCCGGTTGCAGACCTTCACTGTTAGCATGACACACCCCACACACCAGAGCACCCACTGGAGACCACGGCCAGAGAGCCAAGGGCAACTTACCATGTTTGGCACGTTGGTGACGGAAGGATTCTTGATGTCTGTAGGGAAGGGAGGCAAACTATTGACCATGCTCTGTTTGCTGGATAACTGGGGGTTCACTCCAGGGGCTCCCATTTGCTGCCCTCCAGTTTGACTAAAGGGTTGTCCAAATGGACTTGTGTTACCAGCCATTCCCATCTGAAACAAAAAGAGGCAACATCAGCTGTCACGACACGGTCACATACAAAAGGAAGGGCCCGAGAAATGCTCCCTTTGACCCAAGAAAGCAAAAATCACTACTTCTCGTGAAACCCTCATTTCGATTATAAATTAAAGGCTCATTCTCAAGGTTCATTCTGCATGACGAACAGCGTGACTTGCTCAAGTGGCTGCACACCGAAGGCGGAAGACGAAGGAGCTGCCGGCAACAGTTGTCTGCCATCCTCTCCGGCATCAAAACGAGAACTGCTGTTTCCACCCTCCCCCACGCCCCGCCCCCCGACAGGGGCAGCAACACAGTGAGAAAATCATCCGGAAGACAAAAGCTTCCAGAATCACTGACAAAGGGGAGCTCCTTGTGTTTAATACTAGCCCACTTCTTTCAGGTTTCCCCCATCAGTTTTAAACTCCATTTCCATTCATTCAAAACACACATGAGACACGCTGACAAAGGAACAATGTAATGTCTGGGATTCACTTTAGTACTCCCATGAGGCAAGGGGTAGAGGCAAGAAGGGGGCCTAGATGAGGAACGACTGGCCACATGTTGCTTCCTCCTAGCCAGGTGACACGCGTGTGTGTGTGGAGGGGTGGAGGTTGTCACATTACCTTCTCTAAGATCACACGTCCGAATGTTCCATAAAGAAATTCTTCTTTTAAATTAGTGAAACAAAGTAAAATATACAGTAGCTGAAGGCAAGAACAGGAAGGAAGAGCCCCCACCTACGCCCCCCTCCAGCTCCAGCCGATACAGGAGTGAGCTCGGGAACCCCACCTGCCCTCCGGAGGAACGGAGACTGGCTTTTCTCGCCTGCCTTGCTTTTCCGCACAGTTCTAGCATTCTACCTATTGCCTGGGGCTCGCTCTACTTTTCTGGTATCTTGGTGCGTTTGATGTTTGGAAACTGGGAGGAAGGGGTCCCAAGGGAAGACCTCCTAGGGATCAATCAAGAAACTGAATCGGTTCTCCCCAGCAGCCCCACACCGGGATGGCTGCCTCTGTCTGGGTAACTTACACTCGCTCCTCCTACGGACCCCGATCTCACTTGCAAGGTGAGTGTCCTGAACAGGAAGAATTACATGTTATCTTTCAGCTCTAAGATTTTAGGTTGCAGACAAATCAATGCTTAACACAGCTGACCCTTTCAGCTGAAATGTCCACATAAAAACAGAAATAAAGACAAACCAGCAGAACCAAGAAGATCTCGCTCCTGAGCACTTTCGAGTGCCTTTTTCAAAGCGAACATATTCCAGTTGCCACTTTTGCCCTGTTTGCTTTCCTTGAATAAATGGAAACAAATTTAAACTCAACTGAACTTCAAATTTAACTTGAGTAACTGAAAAACAAATTCTTCACAAAGCCCAGTAACGAGGCTCAACATTGAGTTCAGAGGATTTAAGCAAAGAGAGTACATGGTAGCTCAGGAAACTTAATATGTTCTGAACCAGGTTCCTTCAGTTGTCATCTGAAACTCTGAAGAACTGAAACAAGAATTTGTATTTTCAGAAAGCTTTACACAAAATTAACTCATGTAGTAATTATTGCTTAGAATTTGTTTTACTGCATAAAAATCTACTGCGAACTCGCCCTCACGGTCAGCAGTACTTCCTGATGGCCTGCTGCAAGCCAGGCCCGGTTCAGAGCACACGCAGAGACAGCATTTTCCCACCAGTTACGGAGTGCACTCTTCAAACCCACCAATGTGACAAACGAGAAAACCAATGCTGTCGTGGAAGCTTCTAGCATCAGCAAACCGAAGTGGGCAGCAGTGAGAGGGTGGGAAGGAGAAGTAACTGTCCCCCTACTTGTACCAACCGTCCAAGGTCAGAGCGAAGTAAACACCAAGAGGCCGTTGAGCTCCCAAAGGGCTTCTGTGAGTCTCAAAGTTCACCCCACCTGGTTTGAAAAACCTATTTCTATGATCATCTTGCCAGGGCGAAAGGGCAGTGAGTAGGTGGTCTGCTTGTTTGGGTACTAGCTCTGGGCAGAGCACTTTCTAACTGGCTGAACCAAGAGTTTCAGAGCGTGTAACGCATTCTGACAGATTTTACCAGGGAATTCTTGTTAATTTTTCTTCTTAACCATCCAATAATGAAGGAAACTGTCTCAATGTGGTTTTGATCCTCACGGGGCAAGAAGCAAGGTAAAGTCAAAGTCAAAGATCACAGACAGCAGGTAAGGAATGTCCAGTTCACCGGGGACCATCCTTAGCCTGTGACAACAAACACAACTCCAGAGATCAAGCACAGTGAGCCCAGGCTCTAAGGCAGAGCTCCACCCCCTCGGTCCAGAGCCAGCCCCGGGCTGACCCTCCCCAGTCAGAGCTAACAGGGGGACCAAAGGACAGTCTTACAAAGGGCCGTACCTCCCATCTCCCCCGTCCTGGACCGTCTCAACATAACCTGGCAGAACTAACAGCTGCTCTCCAGTCCTAGCCTACAGCTTGGGGTCAAAACTATTTGCTTCTAGAGACTTGCAGATTTCTGAATTTCTGTTCCATACTTACTCTCCTTTGACCAGACTGAATATATGTGGTCCCGAATCTAGGTTTACACACATTTTTAGCATCAAGGCATAAAACAAAGTACTAAAATCAAAAGGTCTAATTCCAATTAATAAACATCTTCATATTTGTTCTAATTTCCCAACAGTTATTTGGTAACAACTTAGTAAACCGGGCTCTATTTGCAACGGAAGTTTATCCAGATCTGGTTTAAGGCTGCTAGAGAACTAGCATGTAATCTTTTCAATAAAATTCAGAAGGCAGAACAGCAGCACTAGGAAACTGTTCAATTGATGGTGAACGAATGAATAAATTAAAGCCTGTGGAATTGATGTCTACGCTCTGCCTCACTTGGCAACAGCTCACACATGGTGTTAGCTCAACTCTTTTGGAGCACCTTAAGCACCGAGTTCAATTTCAGAAAACACAAAAAATTGACAAGGAAGTATGGGAAGCTCTCCCATAAAGAAATCTCAATTAAATAGTGAAGGTCTACCATGTCTTCCCGTGAAAAACCACTCTTGTGACCAGGAGTGTCACTCATGTGAAAACCTGCTCCCTCCGTTGTCTGAGGCTCTCACCTCACGATTGAAGGGGACAGGAGAATGGCAGTCCCTGTACTCAGAAAAGCGCAAACAAGATTAGGAGGAGGAAAAGTCACTGGTGCCAGACCCTGAGGCTTACCCACACCCTACCGCACGGGGATGCGGATTATGTATTAGCTGAACCAGGGCTTTACAGCATGACATCCAAAGAGGAAATCTCTCTTCAGAGTTTAGCTCAAGGAACCTGAACGATACCTACACATGCCTTTACTACTGAAACAGTGTCTGAAGCAAATTGTGGTCACCCTGCCCGGCCCATCAATCAGAAACTGCTGAAGTCCTGAGCCGTCTGGCAAGTAGGTGAGTGACAGCCATCTACAGGAGATGGGCAGGTAGACGACGCTTCTCTTTACACTCTGACAGCCGCGTACTACAGATACGGCGTGGAAAGTACAAAACGCTACGCGACTCTATGGCATTCTTTGCCATAAATCTGTCTTTGGCACAAAACCAGGATAAAACTTGCCTTCCTGGAACACATCTCCTCTGTGTGCTTGGGCCCTGGCACATAGTGAGTGTTTAACCAGCACCTGGGGGAAGGAACCAAATAAACGAACACTCTAGGAGATCACTGCGACACATGGCTCAGAAAGAAATCCCAACGTCAGCCCTGAGGGCAGATGCGATCACAGAACAGTGGACCAGCCACCGTAGCCAGGCCCAAATGATGTCACCACTGGCTGGAAGGGTACTTCCCTTCCAGAAGACAGCCCCCTCTATCTTCTAACACTCGTCATGAGGACCTGAGCTCCTGGCTGGAGCAGACAGGCAGCCTGCCGGCCATGCGAGGAGACTATGCCCCCAGGAGCCGGTTTCACGGGAGGATGATATAGCTCTGTGTCACAGCACAGCATCCACAGGAGCCAGGCCTGCTGTAAAACGGGCCCTCTACGCTACATCCACTGGGCCAGCAAACCCTTGGCTTTGGTCAGGGCTCCAGGCATGCGCCTCCCAAGGGCTTCCCAGTGATGCAAAGAAATAATGATCTATCAGCCTAAGAGGTCACCACTGGCTGCAAACAGCCTCCTCTGCTGACCTCTGCATGTGGGACAAATATTTTCACTTTCTACTTGTGTCATGATATGAAAACTATCAACATATATTAATTAAAAAACAAGCTCGGCGGGGGGGAGGGGGCGCGCCTCGGTGGCCCAGTCAGTTAAGTGTCTGACTCTTGATTTCGGCTCAGGTCATGATCTCACAGTTTGCAGGATGGAACCCCGTGACAACAGAGCCTGCTTTAGGTTCTCTCAGTTCCTCTCTCTCTCTGTCCCTCCCCCAGAGGTGCTCGCTCTCTCTCAAAATAAATAAACATTAAAAAAAAAAAAAAAAAAAAAAAAAGCTCTGGGCTCCCAAAAAAACAGCAAGACTCTCTCCACTCCACTAACCCTGGGAACATCTTTACTACTCATGTAACTCACCTAATCAAATAAGGTAGTACACTGAAAACCAAAGAACTAACTAGGGGAGTTTAAATAAAAAAAACTCCTAACTGTAGAAATTTCTTCCCCAAATAGGTTTCTACAATAGTAGTGACTCCTTGCTCCTTGATAGGAAAGAGGGACAGAGAAGCGCTTTCCACTTAGGGCCCCCCCCCAGGCTGCACCTCCTCCCCCAACAGCAGCAGCCCAACCCCCAGGTGACAGGGCGGTGGGAACAGGGGCTAACCTCAGTAGTCCATGGCAAGGAGGGGGGCTGGGGCAGTCATGCCCTTAGAAATTTTGTGTGATATGCATTTTGGGGAGAAAAGGTCCATTATAAGATTCCCAAAGGAGGGGGGTGTCTTAAGATCCCCTATAGGTTAAGGATGCCTGCCCTAGGGAAGCCAACTCCCCACTGCCTGTCCCTCTCAAGTCTCAGGGGAGGGCAAGCTCTCCCCACATCTTACACACCCCTGCTATGTATGGGCCTTCTCCAGTAGACAGTCTCTGGTCCAAAGACATCAACCACTCAAGTAAACCACCACCCTCACAAATGAACTCTCCCCAGTTTTCACCTCCAAGCATGCTCTTTTAACACACACTCTCGGGAAGGATCAGATCATACCCATTTAGGAGCTAAAAGCCTGATGGGGACGACGCTGTGTGACCAGCTAAGAATATGTGAAAGAGGACAGAAGGCAGAGGAGGAACAGCACAGGAGGGAAGATGCTTCCACCGAACAATCTTACTTCGCGTCAGCCAGGCCTTTAGAAATGCATTAAGTGGCGACAGACGCTAAGTTTGATGTGGTTTCAATGAGACCACTGAACACGTTCTTTTTTCAAAAGCTGAACTCTGTATCCTCATACCTTGATATACACTTAAAACCACACTACACGGCAGAGCTGGCAGAGGAATTCCTGCTCTGGGGGGCGCTACTGATGCCGGCCAGGAGACAGATAGGAAACAGAACGTGACCGTCAGCAGTAAGCTTCGTAGGGACAGCTGGACAGGTTAGCATTTTCAGGCCGAAGGGCCTCAGAGAATATCTGGTTAAAACTTATCCCTGTGTGGATGAGGCCAGGTGGTCCAGAAAGGACACAGCGATCAGCTGGAGAACTGACCATGACGCTCTCCCCTCCTTGCTGAGCACAACCCATCTCCTCCGGGTACATCCGGATTGCACACGCGTGGCACTTGACACTGCTCGACAAGGAGGCTCAGTCCGCAAAGACCAGGCGTCATGGGCCAAAGCCAGCCCAATGCCTGTTTTTGAAAAAACAAAACAAACTAAAGTTTTATTGAAACACAGCCACAAGTAAGATTTCATTCTGTGAGGCAGTGAGCTGTAGTTAAGTGTATGGACTCTGGGGATATTTACCCGGTCTCAGGGTGGCTCTGCTAAGTGATAGCTGTGTGGTCCTGGTCATCCTACTTAAACGTCTCTGTGCCCTAGTTCTGTCACCTCTAAAATAGAGAAAATAGCACCTCCTCTTAGACTGAGTGAAGGTAAAACAAACTCACAAACGTTAAGACCTTAGGACGGGTAAGTGACATATAGTAAGCGCTACAGGTGTTGGCTAGGACTCTGCTAACACTGTTTGGGGAGAAATCGTTTTATATTACATACGATTTCTTTCAAAAGTCTGCTTAGGGTCATAACAAAATAAATGAATCTTTTTCAGAGAACATATGATGGTGGGAAGTTACTCGAACAGGTAGGTTCAGAGGCAGAGGCCAGCTGGAGTTACTGGCAATGGATTATGAGACACTTTCAGAGAAACATGAGATCAACCTGTGCCAAGCCCCACCCTGTGCACTTAGTAGTCGTAGCAATACTTGTGATGGGAAACTGTGTTCAAGCTGCACTTCCAGTTCTCACTTTAGACTGTTTTCTCGCCTTAAAAACACCACTCGGAATGTTCACTTCAGTCTTATGACGTATCAGAGGTAATAACAATACAACGCCAGTATACCCTAGGCCTAACCTTCCTGGGTTGGAATTTAAACCAAAACACGGAAGAAGTGGACAAGAAAGAATACGTCCACCAAGAAGAGAGAACGATGGGGCTCCCCGCTTGTAAGCTGGCCCTGACACAGAAACAAGGGCTCCATCCTGAGGTGGCTTCGACCCAGTCCAGGAGGGTCACTAGCCTCTTCCTTCACAGGCTGGCATACACGTGAAGCCACAGACTCAGAAAGGGTGTGCAAAGACAGTACAATCTCACACACTGTGAGCAAACATTTGCCAAATAATTTAAGAGCCAGAAGTATTCATTCTTTTCGAAAATGAACCAGAACTAACCCAGAGTATGGCCATATCATTTGTAAAGCCAAAAGCATTTTCTCTTGGCAACCTACCATTGTTGGGACAAAGCCAAGAAAAGCAGTTTTCATGGAAAGACATGGCTGCATTCAGTTGTCTGCTATCACCCGCTTGCTCTTGGAATCCTTCCAGTACCTCAACTTGCCAAGTCAAGAGTAAGGAGAAATACGCAAGAGACTGCAATGCCAAGGACGTCGCCTGGCTTGTGCAGCGTCACCTGGAGCAAGAGAACTGGGCTGGGGGCCTTGGGCACATGAGCGACTTGGCCCACCTCACTGGACTCGTCTCTTACAATGCTGCCAACTTGGAAATTATTCAGGGAGATACACAGCCCCCGAGTCTGGACACTTCCCTTAGACCAATAAATCACAACTGCGAGATCGGTAAGAGTATTTAGCGACTCTCATGGTATTTCACTCGGGTGATATATGACCAGAACGTGACTTAGAAACAATGGAAACTGCTAAAAGGAAGGTGATGGGGCAGCAAATCACTGCCAAGGCCTCAGGCCTAGGGTTCCATCTGTATTCACCCAACTACTCTAAAGCTGCTAGCAACAAAACCAAGGGCCTTAACACAGTTGGCCTACCTGGGCATGGCCCAACATTCAGACACACAGCTCCCGACAGCTCGCTGGCAAAAGCACCGGGCCAAGGGCAGTGGGAGACTAATCCCGGTGTTGTGCTCATCAGCCTCAAGGCTAGGACAAACCTCTCGGCTCTCTAAGTCTCAGTTCTCCTCGGCTATAAAACATGAAACATTCAGGTGACCATTAGGTGACCTTTAAAGTTCCTTCAGAGCCGGGGCGCCTGAGTGGCGCAGTCGGTTAAGCGTCCAACTTCAGCCAGGTCACGATCTCGCGGTCCGTGAGTTCGAGCCCCGCGTCAGGCTCTGGGCTGATGGCTCAGAGCCTGGAGCCTGTTTCCGATTCTGTGTCTCCCTCTCTCTCTGCCCCTCGCCCATTCATGCTCTCTCTCTCTCTCTGTCCCAAAAATAAATAAATGTTGAAAAAAAAAAAATTGAAAAAAAAAAATTAAAAAAAAAATAAAGTTCCTTCAGAGCCTAAATCCGAGGACTGCTCTGGTTTTAAACAACCAGTTCTTGATTCACATAAGGTCCACACTCCTGGAAGGCCCAGTTACTCGCAGTGGATGACAACTGGGGACTTGGGAGTTGGCAGAGCCCAGTGCTGGGCCCTGGGGCAGGAGGACCTCCCAGGACAGTGCCCCCATGAGGACCCTGTGGGGTGGCCAGCACAGCCTGTCCAGAACACTGGGGGTCTCCCTGCCACCCACACTGCTCAGGGCCCAGCCTTTCTGCACCCTCCATACCATCTCAGAGTGTGTCACACACAAAGTAACCCCAGGTAAGGGCAACAGAACGGCAACCAATTCCTTCCCCCAATGCTTCCAGGTCCAAATACCTTCTTGGGGAGAAAAGCAGCCTCTGTAGGACTGAGTATTCCTTGAAAGCAAAGGCCCGGCCCAGCGCACCCCACAGCGGCCATGGAGACAGAAGGGGGGAAGAGGTGATAAAAGAAAGAAAAGGCAAAAAGAGAAAAGCATTTTATTTTACAAAGAGCAAATCTTTTTTTTTTTTTTTAATGTTTATGTATTTGTTTTGTGAGAGAGAGCATACGTGTGCAAGAAGGGCAGAGAGGGAAAGAGAATCCCAAGCAAGCTCCGCACTGTCAGCACAGAGCCCAAGGTAGGGCTCGAACTCACAGACCTGAGCCGAAATCCAGAGTCAGACACTTAACCAACTGAGCCACCCAGGCACCCTACAAAAAGCCAATCTTGATGACGAATTTTAATTTACACTGCAGCAAACAGAATAGAGGTCTGGGCTTCCAGTAATTCACTCGGTGACCCGAGCCTTTCCCCCAAGCCCTCTGCGGAGCACTCCCGTGAGGCTGAGGAGGACTCTCCTGCAGGTGTTCACAATCCCCTGGAAAAGTAAGGCACCAGAGCACAGAGGGAGCAGCAGGCAAGGCAGGGATGCAGGGAGGAGAGGTAAGACGGGACGGAGGACACAAAGAAGGCTTCCGGAAGGCCGGCCCAGGATGATTTCTGGTCAAATTTAAAGCAGAAAGAAAGATAAGAAAGAAAGCTGACTTTTCAGAAGATCATGTTCCTCTTCTACCGTCGGGCAAGAAAACGGAACTAGCTCTTGAAACAGCCAGGGTGGAGGACCAGCCCCACGAGGCAGTGAGGACACAAACCCAAGGCTTCCTGTGGCTGCCCGCCGTCCAGCCCCACGGGCCTCGGCTGCAGGAAGACATGGGGGGATAAAGTCCTACCCAGCTTATGGAAACGCCATAAATCTCAAACCATGAAACACACTCGAAGACACAGCACTGCTTCACACACACGTGGCTCTACTTCTAACCAAACACTGAGCTGTGAAAAGTCCTAATGAAATACACTCTGTAGAGTAAAATGTTTCCAGCCATCCCCGCGTACTGGGGAGGAGGTGGAGCAAGGAGGTCCTGTGAGGACGCCCAGTTAACCCCATGCTCTACACACTCTGCACCATGTTCATAAAGGAGGTATGTGAAAGCACTTGGAAAAGTGTGAAGTCGACCTAAGGCAGTGCTAGCATTAAAAGTAAAACTCTTATTATAAAAACTCACTCATTACAGACAAGAGGAAAATCTTGTACGTTAATTTTTAACAAAAGGATACAAAACATAGAATCCCTATAATTAACAGGTGTGTATGTATGTGTGTGCATGCATACACATACACACACAGCTAGGAGAACATGAAAAAAAAATTTTAAGTAATCTTTACACCCAATGTGGGTCTCAAACTCACGACCCCGAGATCAAGAGGTGCATGCTCTTCTGACTGAGCCAGCCCTGAACACCAAACTATCTAACAGTGATAACTCTAGAGGGTCTATGGGTGATTTAAAAAAAATTTTAAACTATTTTCTGTATTATTCAAAATCTCTACACAAAGCATTATTTTACCTTAAGGGGAAAAGTTGTTTTTTAAGGCTATTCTGGACTTAAACATTCTAACTACCCATAATGATAAGATGACCCACCGTCTGGCCATACACCTGGACCTAAAATATTAATGTAAGCTGTCATCAGTCACGGAATACAACTAGGTAGATCAAACGGATTATGACTGCCAGAGATTACTCCTTGGTGGTAATGTAATCAAATTCAGCCTGGTTATAACATGGTTCTAGGTTGTCACCCTCTGCTCTAATGGATTATACATGTGGCCAGAAAAAACCTGAACAAGGGTTAGCCACTCAGACATGTACCAACACTATCCGCAAAGAAGGCTGGAAGAAGGGAAAAGAGAAGCAAATACACAACAGCCAATTAGGATATAAAAAGCTGCACACTGCTCGAATGGCTTATGTTTATCAACTTGGAAACCGCAGAGTTGACTCCTGGTACAACAAAGGCACAATTATCCTGTTGTCTGCACTCTGTCATAATTCCGGCAGTCAGGGACACCGTTCCATTCGAGCTTTGGAGAGCAACAGTCAGGAGACTGGATGGTGAGGGATTTACCAAAATGTGTATGGCTCCCAGGTTTAGATAGCAAGATGCATGTGTAAGGAGAAAGTACCTGTTTAAGGAGGAGACCATCGGGGCGCCTGGGTGGCGCAGTCGGTTAAGCGTCCGACTTCAGCCAGGTCACGATCTCGCGGTCTGTGAGTTCGAGCCCCGCATCAGGCTCTGGGCTGATGGCTCAGAGCCTGGAGCCTGTTTCTGATTCTGTGTCTCCCTCTCTCTCTGCCCCTCCCCCGTTCATGCTCTGTCTCTCTCTGTCCCAAAAATAAATAAACGTTGAAAAAAAAAAAATTAAAAAAAAAAAAAAAAAAAGGAGGAGACCATCAAGTCTGCCCACCTCTCACTAAATCCCACCTGCCTCCTAGCTCTGAGCTCTTAGCAGTGACACTCTGATCTTTGGGGACAGTGGAAGCTGAAAAGGCCACAGCAATACACAAGTTATCAGCACTGAGGGGGATGTTTATCAAGCACCCTCCAGTAGGGAGACACCGTGGGGCAGTGGAGGTGCACAGCAGCGGGGCCATGTCTTCCCGAGCCCAAGGAGAAACATAGCTACAAGGAAACCAGACGTGGGCGGGAAGCAGCGGGCACGGACAAGGAGTGCCAAATGCAATCAGAAGAGGGAAAAGGGGTCCTGGCCCGGGGGGACGGATGAATGGCTCAAGAGGTCAGAGCTGAGTCTTGAGAGGCGGGCTAAATAGTAACAGTAATATTCAACTGTGGCAGAGACTGTTCTCGATGATCACCATCAGCAAGAACACAGACCTGCCAGGAAGAAGTCTGAGTATCCACCAGGCCTAGAGAAGTTGTTGGTGCAGTTTCAAAGTCTGTCTCTACTCGAATATCCACAACCACAGGACTAGGTGACCAGCCATCTGGCAGGGAGTTAATTGATAGATCTAAGGTATTAATTAAAACGAGCACGGAGACTGGGCAAAGCAAGAGTAAGCTGGTTATTAATCGTGATGATTACTCATCAAAGGTTAGCACTGTCTCAGAAGAACATCATTCGCAAAATCGACACACGGGGAAGAAAGCTGCTGTGATCTCTCCAATCAGATCCTGACAGACTTACCGGAGAGTCACAGCTCCCCTCTTCAGGATGCTCCCACCTGCACACACCGTTCCTTCAACCCACACGGAGCAGCACACCTGGGTGCAGCCGCACCCTGACAACCTTTGGCACAAATGCCAAGCAGGCCAGCGCCTCCCATTCCACAGTCAATCTCCAAACAGAATGTGCCAGGTTTTCAGGGAAGAAAGCATGCCCCGTAACCTCCCTCATCTGTCCCTTATCCCTACGCCCCTTCAGTCGGCTGCTCGCCCGCTGAGACCACACACCCTTGCGAGCCAAGCACACGCCAATGCTCGGACTTCCTGTTTCCGACTTACATGGGATAGCACATAGGAGGAGGATGATGTGGAAACCGCAGAGCACGGTGCCATCTGGAGGTGGCTTTAAGATCTCTTTCCAAACTAGAGCACAGAAAATCTCTAACATCAGAAAGGCTTCTCTGCAGTGAATACATTTTCTACCATACTGAAAACAGACAGGCACGTACCCTAACTGTAACAATTTACAAAGTCAATAATTCCAAGACCATGTTTGAAATTGGCATTTCCTGGTATTATCTATCTCTTGTCTTGTTCTAGGATTTAAGATGGCTGGTTTTCCAGTTCATTCATCATATACTTGGCAGAAAGTCATGAAATGAATAATATGGCTCATTACTGAGGGCACGAAGTTTCCACTTAGTAAATAACAAAGCAACCGGTGCTATGAGGTTACATCAGAGTATGTGCCATTTTTCAAAAGCCACAAGCCAAAGTGACACAGTGTTATTCTAAAACATACAATAATATGCAAAGATATGTATATACAGAGCTATGGCCTTGGAATTACAATCCATTGATAATTATTTGAATCTCCTGAATAGAAAATGTCATCAACCTTAAATTCAGAGCTCTGGAGGTGCTGCTTAGAGTACTCTGGACACTCAATTCATTAGAACATTCAGGAAAGGTGCTCACTCCTCAGCAGATACCCACCCCCACAAAAGGGAATTTTTGAACACAGAGAATGCATTTTATTAAGCAAATCAAAGACAATCAAAAATGCCTGGGGGAAAACTCCATTCATAATTGAGTACATCCTCTCCCCTCCCTTGCACACCAATTTTGTAATCTGCCTTTAGTTATTTTTTATTATTGGAAGTACAATTAACATATGTTACATTAGTTTCAAGTGTACAACATATTGATTCAACAATTCTGTATGACTCTGTGCTCACTGTGGTTAAGTGCAGTCAACACCATCTGTGTCTACACAACGTTATCTCAGGATTATCGACCATATTCCCTGTGCTGCACTTTTCATCTCTGTGATTTATTCATCTTGTATTTGGAACTCTGTACCTCTTAATCCCCTTTATCTATCTCATCCACTCCCCTACTAACCTTCCCTCTGGCAACCACCAGTTTATCCTTTGTATTTAAAAGTCTGTTTTTGTTAATTTGTTTTTCAGGTTCTACAAATAAGTGAAATCATGTGGTATTTGTCTTACTCTTGGTATCACTAAGTATCACTTAGCAGTAACACTCTATAGGTCCATCCATGTTGTTGCAAATGGCAAGATCTCATTCTTTTTTACGGCTGAGTAATACTCCCGTGGGTGTACATCATATTTTTTTACCCATTCATCTAATGATGTACACTTGGGTTACTTCTGAGTGTATCTTTATTTTAAAAATTACTAAAACAAAACCTCTGGTTTCTTAGATCCAGCCACACCCACTATTTGAACCTCTCGTAAGGAGTTTTCTGATTGCATGTACCTTCAGAAGTGTGCATAAACAATAACAGAAAAATTGCAATAGAAAAAATACAAAGTGGAATTTGAAGTCATATGAATAGAAGTTTATAATGAATGAATCAAATCTATATGGGGTTTTTTTTGGGGGGGAGGAGTGGGGAGAGAGAGAGGGAGAGAGATAAAGAGAGAAAACACAAGTGGGGGAGGGGGAAAGGGAGGGAGAGAGAGAAAATCTTAAGCAGGCTCCCCACTCAGCATGGAGCCTGACTGAAGGCTTGACCCCATGACTGTGAGATCATGATCTAAGCTGAAATCAAGAGTCAGACACTCGACCACCTGAGCCACCCAGGTGCCCCTATGTGTATTCATTTAAAAAAGAAAAAAAATTTTTTTTTACATTTATTTATTTTTGAGAGACAGAGTGAGACAGGGCACAAGCAGGGGAGGGGCAGAAAGAGAAGGAGACACAGAATCTGAAGCAGCCTCCAGGCTCTGAGCAAGCAGTCAGCACAGAGCCTGATGCAGGGCTCAAACTCACGAACCATGAGACCATGACCTGAGCCAAAGTTGGACGCTCAACCAACTGAGCCACCCAGGTGCCCCTGTGTATTCTTTTTTAATAATACCAAGTTTTTTTTTTAATTTTCTTTTTCTTTAATTTTAAAAATGTTTATTTATCTTTGAGAGAGGGAGAGAGAGAGGGAACGCAAGTGGGAGAGGGGCAGAGTGGGAGACACAGAATCCGAAGCAGGTCTGGGCTCTGAGCTGTCAATACAGCTCAAGTCACAAACTGTGAGATCAAGACCTGAGCCAAAGTCAGACACTTAACCAAATGAACCACCCAGGTACCCCTAAAATTTTATTTTTAAGTAATCTCTACATGCAACAGGGGGCTTGAACCCACAACCCCAAGATCAAGAGTTGCATGCTCCACCGACTGAGCCAGCCAGGTGCCTCTAGACATGTAGATTGCTTGCTAATCAAGCAATTTGATTTCATTTATTTCAAAAACTATGAAGAAGAGACAAACCTCCCATTCAGAAGCATTCCAAAAACATTACATACACACTCCAGCACAAGGCAGGTAGAGCACAACCCCCAACCCTTAGTGACTTCCCTCAAAAGAGGGCAGGATGGACAAGGGAAGAAAGAAGAACGCTACAGCAGAGACACCCGACAGGACCTCAGCCAGGTGACAAGGGCAACATCAGCCATAATGGTAACCCGTGCTGACAGTATGAACTGATAAAAATGGTACTCTATCTCTGTACCTCTCTGATCTTCCTTCCATAAGCCCATCAGCCTGTAACCTCAGTCTTATGGGAAAACATCAGAAAAATCCCAGCAAAGGGGCACCCTAAGTCTACTCGACCGGTCCTCCTCAAAACTGTCAAGGTCACTAAAAACAAGGAAAGTCGGAGAAAATGTCACAGGCAAGAGGGGTGAGCCTAAGACATGAGAAGTGTAATGTGGTATCCTGGATGGGATCCTACAACAGAAGGGGAAAATTGAGGAAACCGGGATAGATTTCAGTTAATGATAAAAAATCCTGTGTCGATACTGGTTCACTAATTGTGACAAACACCATACTCAGAGATGTCAGTACTGGGGAAACTATGTAACTGGTAGGCAAGGAAGAAGATGCAAGGTCTTCTGTCCTACCTTCTAAGTTTTCTGTAGATATAAAACTGCTTTAAAAATGAAAGGATACTTTAAAAATGGGGGAAAAAAAACCTATGGAGATTATCTGATAAACACCAACAAGTGTTAATTCTGACGAACGGAAAAATAGGTATTGATTGTAATATTCTTTGTTCTTTGGTGTGTTTTGAAAATTAAAAAAACCTTGAAAGTCACAATTCAAACCTTTGCTACAGTAGTATTTTAACAACAACAACAAAATGTAAGAGGCAAATCACTTTTAAAAATCACATTTAGGGATGCCTGGTGGCTCAGTCAGTTAAGTGTCCTACTCTTGACTTCGGCTCAGGTCACGACCTCACGGTTCCTGGCTTCGAGTTGCATGTGGGGCTCTACATTGAGAATCCTTTTGGGATTCTCTCTCTCTCTCTACCCCCTCCCCCATCTCTCAAAATAAAAAAAAAAAAAACTTAAAAGTAAAAATAAAAATCATGTTTAAAGACATTATAATTGTGCTGGCCTCCTGCTCATGAGGTAAACACACATTTGCACCAGCCAGAAAAGTTGACTTCTTCATGGGTCTTGCAAAACCTGCTTGGCTGAGTTAATATTTCAGACTGAGATCTATAGCCCAATCAGAACACAGGCAAGGCTCAATACATATGGGTGTGCTTTCTAGAAAGGTATAAGCAGAACACCCTTTCATAGGATGAAAAATGCTTCTGGGAAATTAAGACGTGCTCTTTGAGTTACCTGTTCTATAAATTTTACAGATGCAGATAACCTGATCCATACACAGAAAATTAGGTATTATGCACTTCCCCACTGTATTTTGAATCCTGCCACCTTACATACAAAATGATGTGATATAACCAATACAAACTTTAGAGTCAGTCACGGACAGATTGTGAATCAAAGTCAGCTACTTTCCAACACGTGTCATTTTTTGTTTTTGTTTTTTATTTGGGAGAGTGAGCACTCACACACGCAAGTCAGGTAGGGACAGAGAGAGAGGGAAGAGAGAATCTCAAGCAGGCTCCACACTCAGTAGGGAGCCCAATGTGGGGCTCAATCCCTGGGATCATGACCTGAGCTGAAATCAAGAGTTGGAAGTTGTCTGAGCCACCCAGACACCCCTAACACATATCATCTTGAAAAATCTCCTAGGAGGCAAGAAGAGTGGCCCAGGAGATCTTCTTATTCCTTGTGGAAAACAGATTATGGCACCCGCCTCACAGGATTATTAAACATGAGATGAAGTGAGATGATGCTGCAAACTACCCAGCACGGTACCCAGTACACTGGCCACCCAGGAAATGTCACCCCTCACCTTACCGTAACTGTTCTCTTACCGTAACTCAGGAAGAGTAAGTACAATTAATTGTCATCCTTGTTCATAATAGGATTCTACTGAAATGTTATGTTATAGCCACTATATAATTCTGAAAAATGCCAGAAGTATTACACAGTAATCAACATAAAAACCCTAAATGTTTTAACTTGGTGACAGATGGACAGCAAATTACTGTCTACAGTAGACGTGCTTCTTTCCAAAATATTGCAGAAACATTTTGGAGAAGTGGATCCTTGAAGTCATGCTGTGGACCCATTTACATACAGAATGTTAGGTTTAGCACATCCCAACTTTCTACACCAAACAAGGAAGGAAATGAGAGATACCTTTTGAAGTGGCAATGTGTCCTGTAACCAATGATGGGCAAACATTCCATATTCCAATGTATGTTCACATCATCAAGGTGGAGAGGTGTCCTGATGCCACAGCTGGTGACAGAAGCAGACTCATGGTGCTCCACCCCCTGGACCTCCAAATTAGAACCTGCATCTTAACAAGTTCATCCCTAAGTCCTTAAAAGTTTAGGAAGAACTGCCCATATCTATGCTCAAGTCTGACAGGTGCACGGCCAGGTCTGAGAACGGCTCCTAAAATGTTTGTACTGATGGAAACACACCTGAGAGGAATACAAAGAAGAGAGGCGACACACAGACCCCAGGTTTGAATACTGCACCCCACCTCCCAACCAGGACCCTAAGTAAAACATCTGATTTTGAGTTCCAAATTTTTCATCTACTGATTAGTTACAAGGTGACATTAAAGCTCAGGTACAATCATATTTCCGAACTTCCCAGTAACCCGCTGCTGTCTCCTGCCGCGCCAGGGAAAGCCTGTCCCCACCAGAGGCTGTCGCGCTTGCCCCAGCAGGGGCTGGTCTGAGGGTCAGCCTCAATGCTTCAGGCCCTCCGGCTCCTGGAGTTCCACGTGTTCATTCACCCCAGGCAAGTTTCCCAACCAAGAAACCCCAGGCAACCAACAACAAAATGCAGAGCTCCACGGGCAACAGAGAGAGAGCAGGCCCAGGGAAGAGCTCGAGCACAGGCTTACAAGAACCTGCGGTCAGTACAGGAGCTCGGCAGGGCTGAAGATGAGGACCGTGCAAGGGCACTGGACGCCTCAGTGAGTGAGTGTGGGTTTTGAAGGCGAATGCCCAAGTGTGCAGGACCACTCGGAAACTGTGCACCAAACAGATACCAGGGGCAGCACAGTGCTGGAGACATGGATATTCTGACTTGCCAGAAGTTCAACACTTCACACAACATCCCAGATACTGAGCTGAGATCACCCCAAAAAGGCCATGCCTAAGGAGCAGGGCTCCTCAAGACCTGCCTTAAAAAAGTTTAAAAACAAATCCTGAAAGGATCAAACTCATCTGTGAGTCAAACGCTTTCTAGAACAAACCCAACCCTCTCCAAAGGAAGACAACAAAACTCATATCCGACAACACAGTCACAATGTCTACTACATAGTCAAAAATTACTGAACATACAAAGAGGTAGGAAAACGTGACCCATAATCAGAAATTATATTTATACAGGGGCACCTGGGTGGCTCCGTCGGTTAAGCACCCGACTGCAGCTCAGATCATGATCTCAACAGGTGGTGAGTTTGAGTCCCACGCCGGGCTCTCTGCTGTCAACACAGAACCTGCTCCAAATCCTCTGTCTCCCACCCCCTACCCTCCTTTCATGTGCACACTCTCGCTCTCCAAAATAAACATTAAAAACAATTAAAGAAAAAAAGAAATTATATATATAAACAAACCAAAGACCACAAATGAAAACTCGGCCTTCAAAAGAAGAGTAGGAAAGGAACAAAGAGAAAAAAAGAACAAAATACAGAGCGCAAATAGTAAACAAATAGCAAGATGGGGCCCTAAATCCAACTATATCAATATTCAATGTAAATAAGGTAAACACTCCAAGACTAAGATCATCAGAATAAATTAAAAATAGGTCCCAACTAGGGGCGCCTGGGTGGCGCAGTTGGTTGAGCGTCCGACTTCAGCCAGGTCACGATCTTGCGGTCCGTGAGTTCGAGCCCCGCGTCGGGCTCTGGGCTGATGGCTCAGAGCCTGGAGCCTGTTTCCGATTCTGTGTCTCCCTCTCTCTCTGCCCCTCCCCCATTCATGCTCTGTCTCTCTCTGTCCCAAAAATAAATAAATGTTGAAAAAAAAAATTAAAAAAAAAAAAAATAGGTCCCAACCATATGCTCTTTACAAGAGATGGATTTATTAGTATGTCTTTTATTTTAAAGATTTTATTTTTAAGTAATCTGTACACCCAACATGGGGCTCTAACTCACAATCCCGAGATCAAGAGGCCCATGCTTGCTCCACCCAGCCAGCCAGGTGCCCCATGGACTGTAGATATGAAGACACAAGAGAGTAAAAAAAAGACATACTTTGCAAGTATTAATCATAAAAAAGTAGGAATGGCTACGGTAATGAGACAAGTAGATTTCAAGACAAAGAATATTAACAGAGATCAAGAGGAACGTTTACAATGATAAAAGGCTCAATTCATCAGCTAGAAAGAATAATCCAAAATGTGTATTTGTCTAACGAAAGGGCCTCAAAACACAGGAAATAAGCAGTCAGATTTCATACTGACTAAAGAACAAAAAAGCTACAATTTCAGTCGGGTATTTTAATACTCTCTCAGTAACTGACAGAAAAGACCAAAAAAGGTCAGTCAGAGCACAGCTGATTTGCGCGCAGGCCACCACCCTGCTCTGACATTTACAAGACACCTCACCCTCCAGCGGCAGGATGCTCATTCCTTCAGAGCACACGTAGAACATTCACCCAGAAAAACGATATCCTCAACCATCACACGGGTCTCAGGAAACTTCAAAGGACAAAAATCATAGAGTATATTTTCTGGCCACAAAGGAATTAGAAATCAGTAACAAAATAGTATCTGCAAAATTCCCACATATTTGAAAATTAAGCAACATACGTCTACATAAAAGCACAAATTAAATCACAGGTAAAATCTAAAAATTCCTTGAACTAAATGATAATAAAAACAAAGTATCACAATTTATGGGATGCAGTACAGAGCAATATTTTGGATGAAATTTACTGCTCAAATGTTAATATTGGAAAAGTCTAAAATCAGTGATCTAAATACCTATCCCAGAAAGCTAGAAAGGGCAAAATAAACCCAAATTAAGTGGAAAGAAAGTAACAAAAACAGAATTAATAAGAAACCAAAAAGGTAAAACAAAACCTGACTGTTTGAAAAAATAAAATTGACAAATCCCTTCCCAGCCTGATGAGGGAAAAACAAGAGGGAGAAACAAAAATTATAAATATCAATGGGGTGGGGGGGGGGGGCGGTGAATGAGCATTATCACAGATTCTACAAGCATTAGAAGGAAATTAGGGAATATTATTAGCAGATTTATGCCAAATAAATTTAAGAACTTAGATTAAATGGATAAACCCCTTGAAAAACAAATTATCAATACAAAAGGCAGGAAGAAGTGAAAAATTTGCATAGCCTGTACCTATGAAATTAATTCAATAATAATTAAAAACCTTTTCATCAGAACAACTCCAGACCCAGAAGGTTTCACTGGTGAATTTTATCAAACATTTAAGGAGTAAACAATACTAATCTTAGACAAACTCTTTCAGAAAATAAGGGAAGAGGTAATAATTCCAAAGTAATTTCATGAAGCCGGTAGAGACTTGACAGCAAAAACAAGTAAGGACATGGCAAGAATATCCCTCACGAATACAGATGCATAAATCCTGGACAATGTTTTAATAAATCAGATCCAGTAACATAAAGAGAGAATAATACATCATGATCAAGGGAAATTAGCCCAGGAATATAAGGTTGGTTCAACACTCAAAAAGATGTACTTGCTCACATTAATAGAATAAAGAAAATTTTTATGGTCATCTCAACAGATGCAGGAAAAGTACCTGATGAAATTCAGCCATCAGCAAAGTAGGAACAGTGGGGGCTTTTCTCAATCAAGGAGCCTACAACTAATACCATACTTAAAGACAGCAATGGAACGCTTTCCTCCATGATCAAGAACACCAGAAGGGGTGTGTATGCTCTCACCACTTTCATGAAATACTGTACTGGAGATCTCAGAACAGTAAAGTCAGAAAAATAAAGTCGAAGAAGTAGACTGCTTTTATTTAAAGACAACATGACTCAAAATGTCAAGGCATGTATCAAATAAAGAATAGAACCAATAATGGAGTTGAGCAACATTACAGGATATAATGTTAATCCAGACAAGTTGTATTTCTCCATATTAGCAACAAAGTCAAACTGATAAAAAACCTAGAAATTAAACAGAAACGAAAATAAGAAACTAAACAACCTGATTTTAACACTTATCATAAGGCTAAAGAAATGGACAGACAGCTCAATGGAACAGACCAGAACAGGGGTGGCAGACTTCTTCGGAAAAGCAGCAGTTACTAAAGATTTGTCTTAGCAGGCAACCTATGGTTTCCATGCCTCATTCTTTTATTTGTTTTTTAGTTTATTTTGTAACCAACCCTTTAAAAATATAAAAGCCATTCTTAGGTTGTGGGCCATATAAAAACAGTCACAGGCCAAATCTGGCCCATGGGTTATAGCTTGCTGACTCCTGAATTAGTCTAGAAAACAGACCCCTCCTTAATCCAGCCAATTCCATTCCTACTTATTTATCCAAGAGAAATGAAAATTTCTATGTCCACACAAAGACTTACACAAAAATATTCACACAAGCTTTACTCTTAACTATTCCGAAAAGGAAAGCACCACGACCTCCGTGGAGAGGAGACCAGATAGCAAGTCATGGTGTGTTCATACAATGGAGTGCTATTTGGCAATAAAAAGAGCAACTAAACTTGGGCCACAGTATGGATGAATCTCACTCCGCAAGCAAAGGAAGCCTTGCAAAAAAAGTCCGTGTCTGTACGATTCTGTTCCCACGGAGTTTACCTGAGAACAGGTAAAACTCATCCATGGTGAAAGAAATCAGTAGTGATCGTAGGGTTGGGATGGGAGAACAGGAAAAGGGAGGAATACAAAGGAACTTTCTGGGGTAATGAAAATGCCCTAGACCTTGAAAGGGGTGTGGCCTATCCTCCAGGAGTTTTGACAAATGCATCGAATGAACACTTAAGATCTGTGCATTACACACCATGCAAATTATATTTCCAAAAATAATAAAACAATAAGATATTTAAAAAGTTAAATACATGCAAAAAATAATCCATTAACTCTAGATCCTAATAGTTGACCTTTAGTTGAAAAGTAACAAGGTTGACTGGGTTTCCTTACAAGTATTACTCTTCAAAATAGTCACTCGGGAGACTTATCTAATGAAAGGATTCAATGTTGCTGTTTGCAGAACATTCATTCAGTTTGTTTTACAGAAAATAATGTTACAAAGTTAACTGTAAAAAAAAAATAGGACTCTAACTCTGACTTTAAAAAAGAGATATGTGGGAAGCCTGGGTGGCTCCATGGGTTAAGCGTCAGACTTCGGCTCAGGTCATGATCTCGCGGTGCGTAAGTTCGAGCCCCGCATCAGGCTCTGTGCTGACAGCTCGGAGCCTGGAGCCAGCTTCGGATTCTAGGTCTCCCTCTCTCTCTGCCCCTCTGCTGTTCATGCTCTATCTCCGTCTCTCTGTCTCTCTCAAAAATAAACATTAAAAAATTTTTTTAATTAAAAAACTAGAGATACATAATTATAGATAAAAGACTGGTAAGAAAGACATCAAAAAGTTAACACTAATTATGAAGTAGGTGATAGCATTATGGACAATGTTTTCTTCTCTAGACTTTCAAAATTTTGTACAATAAACACTATATTTACTAGAAAATATTATCTGAAAACATTAAAAAGGCAGTCTCATTATCATTTCGAATGTTCTGTGGTTATCTCAAACCCTTTCTGTAAGACAGCGTGAGCCACGAGTCAATCTCTGAAAGTGTTTCAGCATCCAGGCACTGTGCTAAGAACTATACATACACCGCATTATTCCATTAGTACAATTCTCCGAGACAGATACTATCATCACCCCCTCTTTCATCTACACACTTCTCAAAGGCAGGTGCTATCATTATCCTCATTTAAAAGACAAAAAAACTAAGACCCAGAGTCATTACATAATTTTCCCACAGCTGATAATTACTGGAGCCTGGATTTGAACTGAGACAACTTTCTCCAGAGCCCGGGCTCTGCTCTTAAGTGCACACCGGACCGTATTTGGGGGATGGCAGCTGCTACTACTACAACGACTACTGCTCCAATTACTGCTACTACTACCAGAAAGAGGAAGATAAAGGAAAGGAGGAGAAAGAAGAAAAACAGGAAGAAGAAAGAGGAAGCAGATCAAGTACTATCTGTGGTCAAGCCATTTAATGTACATATACAATCTGTTAATTCAAAAGCTTTTAATGTTTATTTTGAGACAGCGAGAGCGTGCGCACATGCCTGAGCAACGAGTGGCAGAGAGAGAGAGACAGAGAGAGAGAATATGAATGAATCCTGAGCAGGTGTGCAGAGGGCTCAATCTCACAAACCATGAAATCACGACCTGAGCCGAAATCAAGAATTGGATGCTAAACCGAGCCACCCAGGTGCCCCTAAAAAGTTTTAAAAAGAAATAAATTCATGGGTAATTATCATAGGAAGTTAGGCACAGTTATGATCACCTTCCATTAAGATCATGGATAGGATTACTGAGCTGGCTTTGTATTTCCCCCCCCAAAACTTCTGCCTACAGGAGCAGCGTGCACCCCATGGCACAATGCATCCAATCAAAGCTTCCAGTCTCCTCAATCCATACAGTGACCCCTGATTTCCATGGCAGTCTTTTAAAAAAAAGGATTTACTTAAAATCCCCTTGTTTTCTTTGCATTATTTCAAGGATCAGATGACAGTACATGAAAATAAGAAAAGCATCAGACAAATGTGCAGTATTATTTCTCCCGGTATTAAAGGTAAGAAATTTCCTATTATCATTAAAAAATAGAGAAGGTGGGTGAGTCATTCATTCCTATAATAGCCAGGTTGGCTGTATTAATTCCTTACTCACCATAATCTGCTAATTTATTCCTTCAGCACACAGGTGCTCCGAGTGTGGTCCCTGACCAGCACAACCAGGGTTACATGGGACCCGGCAAAAAATGCAAATTCTTAGGCCCCACCCCAAACCCACTGAATCAGGAACTCAGGGGAGGGGCCTAAGACTCTGGGTTAATGAGCCTCCACTGATTCTGCTGGAGGCTCAAGCCTGAGAATCACTGCTTCATCCCATTTGACCAAAATGCTGGCTGCCTGGGTCCGTGGGGGGTCTTCATACACTCAAAGCCTTTACCCCTTCGGGAGAGCTTCAGGCAAGAGTGAGTTCTATGTTTTCTGACCACTTTCCAAAAGAGAATTATACTCCAAAAATCTTATTTAAAATTAAGCCCTCGGGGAACCTGGGTGGCTCAATCGGCTGCGAACCAGACTTCGGCTCAGGTCATGGTCTCGTAGTTCATGAGTTTGAGCCCCACATCAGGCTCTGTGCTGACAGCTCAGAGCCTGGAGCCTACTTCAGATTCTGTGTCTCACTCTCTCTGCCTCTGCCCTGCTCCTGCTCTGTCTCTGTCTTTCTCTCAAAATAAACATTAAATTTAAAAAATTAAGGGAAAAAAAAAAGCCCTCACCTAACCCCATGTAAACATGGTTTACCATGTAAACTATTTTGGGCCCTTTCAGATCTGTTACTTCCAAGAAAGGACTAATAGGATTTCTAGGGTCACAAAAGCACATTTTTATCAACCTTAGAATCAGATTCTGGACTCTTGGCCAGACACATCATGACACCATCCTCTATCAGCTTCTGGCTTCCCTCCGCCACCTCTGTGCCGAGCAACAACTCTTGGTACCTGTAGCCGGGAGAATAATTTCAATGCACAGCTTCCAATTTCCACTTGCATTTATCTTTTTGGCTTTCCTTCTAAAAGACAAGCATTTGGGTTATTTTCAGTGGAAACCTACAACATGCTACCAAAAAGATAACATATCAGGTTTTGCCACTGTTGAAGTTGAGAAACTGTTTCTTTTAAAGTCCTATCATGTTAACATTATTGCCATGTTGTTGAAATAGCTGTTTTCCATTAAAAAAAAACTTTTTTTATGTTTACTTATTTTTTGAGAGAGAGACAAAGACAAAGCATGACCACAGGAGGGGCAGAAAGAGAGGAAGACACAGAATCCGAAGCAGGCTTCAGGCTCTGAGCTGTCAGCACAGAGCCTGACATGGGGCTTGAACTCACGGACCATAAGGTCATGACCTGAGCCGAAGTCAGATGCTTGACCGACTGAAGCACCCAGGAGCCCCAAGGTGCCCCTAATTTTAGAACAGAAAACAAATGGTTACATCAAGAAAGAAAACATGATGGACGAGCTGGGGGCAGGGGAGGACACAGGCAAGGGACTGACCACTGGCCACTCCCACGACTCCCTCCCCCAGCCTCAAGGTCACTCCTTCCGAACTGAAGTCAGTCTGCCCAGGAGGGACGAGGGGTTACCTGCTACTGCACAAAGACACCCTAAAAGGTAGAAAGTGCTGGATCTATTCTGATGGCCAAGTTGACAAGCCGACCACACAGAGGGTCTCAATGGCATCAGGCCATTCACCAAATGACCAGTTCACGAGAAATTACCAATTTACCAAAACCTTTTAAGAAATATTCTTCTTCTTCTTTTTTAATGTTTATTCTTGAGGGAGAGAGAGAGAGAGAGAGACAGAGAGAGAGAGAGAACAAACACGTGAGAGCGGAAGGGCAGAGAGAGAGGGGAGACAGAATCTGAGACAGGTTCCAAGCTCCGAGGTGTCAGCACAGAGCCTGAAGTGGGGCTCGAACTCAGAGACTGCCAGATCACGACCTGAGCTGAAGTCAGACACTTAACCTACTGAGCCACCCAGGCGCCCCTATATTTTTTATTTTGAATATTTTCTTGAAGAGTCACAAAATTGGGAATAAGAAAGTGGGAATAATCACAAACATCAAGAAAGTCTAAAATTATTAAAGCCTGAAATGGAAAGAATTTCTATTAAGATACAAATTGTAAAACTGACCCAGGAACAGAGGCACAGGTTGGTGACACAGAGACCTTTAGCCAAACTGTGGGACCTAGTTCTGGCTATGCCACTCACTGACTATACGACTTGTGCTAAACTATTCAACTTTCCTTCCTTCTCTCCACTCCGTGCTCCTCCACTTTGTAAAAAAAAATTTATTATTACTTTTATTTTAGAGAGAGTAAGTGTGGGGGAGGAGCAGATGGAGAGAGATAAAGAGAATCCGAAGCAGGCTCCACACTCAGCATGGAGCCTGATGCAGGACATGACCCCATGACCCCAGGATCATGACCTGAGCTGAAATCAATAGTCAGATGCTCAACTGACTTAGCCACCCAGGCACCCCAAAGATTTTTTTTATTTTTTAAATAGGCTCCATGCCCAGTGCAGAGCCCACTTCAGGGCTTGAACTCACAACCCTGAGATCAAGACCTAAGCTGATATGAAGAGTTGGACACTTAGCCAACTGAGCCACCCAGGAACTCGTGTGTTCCTCTAATTCTTAAGGTGTGACATGGAAATACTACGTACTACCCACTTTATATATTTTTATGAGAATAAAAGTAAATATTTTGAGTTCTTCTCAAAATTGAGTAAATTTAGACCTTTCTTAAAGAAAAATATATTGATCAAAGAGACCAACAGTCTAAAAAGTCCAGATCTAGAGAAAATAGCAAGAGTGTTTGTCAAAGATCTTCGGTCAGCCCCCAGGAAAAAAAGTTTTAGGCCTATAGAGCTGTACAGGTGAAGTCTCTCAAATCCTCAAGAAATAGATTATTCAAATGCCAAACCATTTAGAGAAGAAATGTGAAAGGCTTCCAAATTCACTTTGACCAAGTTAACAGGACATGGATATCAAAACCTGACAAAACACAAAAAAGAACTTGGATCAATGTCACTAGTGATTAATGAGAAGTAAAAATTCTAAATGAAAGACTAGCAAATAAAATTTAGCAATATATTAGCTTTTAATTTCACAATTACAAAGATGGCTCAATTTGATGTTAGGCTCAATTTGATGTTAGGAAACCTACTGAGATAATCTGTCACATACATAAAACAGAAGAGAAAAAAATCACAGGATAATCACCACAGATGTTAAAAAGGAATTTGATAAAATCCAAAAACTAATAAATGAAGATTCAATTATACTTGAATTTAAAATGACTCCAAACCAAAACTCACACTATACTTAATAATAAAATACTAGACACACCTCTAATCAGATCCAAGACAGAGAGGTCTAAGAACATAAACATTGGGAGAAATACTGGCAAGATGATGAAAGTATCAACAATGCAAAAGATGACTGTCCACTGGGAAAACCCACGAGAAACATCTGAAAAAGCATTAGAATAAATAAGAGAATTCCATAAAGTGGCCAGATTACGAAAGTGACACGTGTCTATCAATATCTTTCCTGTACTAAAACAGTAGTCGGTTAGGTAATGAAAGAGAATAACTCATCGAAAGCAACAGTAAACCCATCAATCCGTGCAGAAATAAACTTAATAAAAAAGGCATATTACCTATATAAAGAAAACTATACAATGCTTCTGAGCAACAGAAGACTGCATGAAATGCAGCCAGTTATCCATACAAGTTATAGTATGGATAGGGTAAGAGGACTCAGGAAGCCACAAAACTTAAAACTTAACATGTCAAATTCCTTCTTAAATGATTCACAAAGTTCAATACAATCCCCATCAAATTCCACAGTTTTTGCTTGTTTGTTTTTAGGAACTTGAAAAACAGCCTTAAGTTGATCTGAAGCAGCACTTCTCAACCCTGACTGCTCTCTGAAGAACCGTAAACCGAATCAACGCTCATGCCACACCCCAGAGAATCTAACTTAACTGGTCTGCAGGGGGGTTCAGACATCATATTTTTACAAATCTCCCCATGTAATTCTGACGTGCACACAGGGCTGAGAATGACACATCTAGAAGAGTGTAAGAATGGCAAAGCCAATTTCGGATGCTTAAAAAAGAAGGAAGAGCAACCACCTCCGTCATGGATTAAAGTTCATTATACAGGTAGGATGCTATGCTTCCAGCACAGGAGAAGCAAAGATCAATGAAACAAGCAAACAAAAGTCCAGAACTGGACCCAAGCCCTGTATAACTTGAAAATGAGTAAAAAGTAATAAAAATGGTATATCACATCACTGGGGAGAAAGCTGGACCAGCGATATCTAAGTAAATGGCACTGGGATGACAACTGTAATTTGGGAAAAAACATACAGCTAGATCTCTACATCTCACTCAAGCCAAAAGCAATTCTGAGTTAAAGATCCAAGATTTAAGGGAAAAGAATACAGGAGAATATTTCATAATTTTGTAACAGGGAAAGCATTCCTAAACATGATATAAAACCCAAAAGCCACAGAGGCTTTTGGGTTTTACCATAAAAACTGGTAACATCCATTTATTTGGTGAAAAACATAGAACTATCAAACTGTAAAACCTAAGTACCCATACGTCTGGTAAAACAGACTTCAGCAAATAGAAAAGAGGAAAAAACTTACATTTATTAAAAGGTTTTAATTTTTAATATACAAAGAATATTAAGAATATAAACCAACAAGAAAAAAAGGAAACACAACAGAAAAACTAACAGAGAATATGGGCACAATATAAATGCCCAAGAACTCAGGAAAAGACATTTCTGCCTAAGAGAAGGACAAATCAGTAAAAGGATGTTTACTGTCAGTGCTGGAGAGGATACGGGGGACAGACTCATCTGCTTTTGGTGAGGGCATAATGTGTACAATGTTTATGGAGCGTATCTGATAAGATGCTTATTAAAAATGTATCCTGGGGCGCCTAGGTGGCTCAGTCAGTTAAGCATCCAACTCTTGATTTCTGCTCAGTTCACGATCTCACGGTTCATGAGAACAAGCCCTGTGTTGAGCTCAATGCTGGTGGCATGGAGCCTGCTCGGAATTCTCTCTCCCTCTCTCTCTGCCCCTCCCCCTCTCTCACTCTCTCAAAATAAATGAAGTTAAAAAACAAAGTAAGTATCCTTTAATCAAGAAGTTTCACTACTAAGGATTTATCTGGCAGATACCCTCAGCTGTACAAAGATGTATGTATAAATCAAAATTGTTATTATCAGCAAAACACTGTAAACAACCTAAACGCACAGCCATTAGGGCATTAGTCAAATAAATGAAGATATACCTGAATCAGGAACTTTTTAAAATTTTTATTATTATTTTTAATGTTTATTTACTGGAGAGAGAGAGAGAGGAGGAGAAGAAAAAGAGGAGGAAGAAGAGGAAGAGGAGGGGGCGGGGCAGAGAGCAAGAGGGAAACAGAATCTGAAGCAAGCTCCAGCTGAGTGTCAGTGCAGAGCCCAACGTGGGACTTGAACCCACAAACTGCAAGATCATGACGTGAGCCAAAGTCAGACACTTAACCAACTGAGCCACTCAGGCATCCCTCCAAATCAGGGTTAATACCGTACCCAGTGAGAAGAACTGAGCTGGATCCAACATGGAACTTACAACTTCCATTATTAAGTGGCAGGAAATAGGTACATGTATTTATACACACACACATACGTACATACATAAAGGGAGGGAGAGAGAGATGTTATACTATACTACTCTTTTTTTTATGTTATTTACTTGAGGCAGGGGGCAGGAGAGCTTGAGCAGGGGAGGGGCAGAGAGAGAGTAGACAGAGAATCCCAAGCAGGCTCTGTGCTATGATGCAGGGGCTCGATCCCACGACCCAGGAGATCATGACCTGAGCCAAAGTCAAGAGTCAGATGCTCAACCAACTGAGCCACTCAGGCACTGCTGTACTATACTAGTCTTTATGTTTAGGGGGAAGATGTGTATACACACACACACACACGCGCGCGCACGTGCGCCTCTCTCTGCACAAATCATACCCAACAGGATAGTTAAGAAATAGTTGTCTTGGGGCGCCTGGGTGGCTCAGTCAGTTAAGCGTCCAACTTCAGCCAGGTCACGATCTCGCAGTCCGTGAGTTTGAGCCCCGCATCAGGCTCTGGGCTGATGGCTCGGAGCCTGGAGCCTGTTTCCGATTCTGTGTCTCCCTCTCTCTCTGCCCCTCCCCCGTTCATGCTCTGTCTCTCTCTGTCCCAAAAATAAATAAACGTTGAAAAAAAAAAAAAAGAAATAGTTGTCTTTGGTGAGAAACTTTGGGAGAACCAAAGGTCAAAATTTAAAGGAGATCAACTTTTCAGTTCTTACTCTAGCACTAGCCTTTTTTTTTTTTTTTTCTTTTCTGGTGGTTTGTTGTTAAACCACATACCTGATTACTTTCTAGAAATGAAATTTTTAATAAAGCCTTTGACCCAGTAACCTCACTTTTCGAATCTATCCCACAATGTATGCGGATATACCTACAGAGAAAGATACATTCATTGCAGCTATGTTTATACTAATGAAAAACCACAATCCAAATGTTCACCATGAGAGGAGTAGATCAATAAATTACGGTGCATCAAATAATGGAATACTTTGCTATCAGTAGGAAAACGAAAAATCTGTGCGCGCTGACAAGGAAAGGTAAGCAGGGTATGTACTGTTACGTAAAACAGCAAAGTGCTTATGTAGCTTGGTTCCATTTCTTATGAACAAACAGTATGTGCTAAACATAACTGTATAGAAGTGATTGTAAGAAACGAGGCTGACCTCTTCTATTATTTGAATTATTTTACAGGAAAAAAATTTTTAAGTGTTTATTTTTGAAGGAGAGAATGGGGGAGGGGCAGAGAGGGAGACAGAGGATCCCAAGTGGGCTCCATGCTGACAGCGCAGAGCCCAATGTGGGCTTGAACTCATGAACTCTGAGATCATGACCTGAGCCCAAGTCAGATGCTTAACCAAATGAGCCACGTAGGAAATTTGTGTTTTCTTTGTAATGACCATTTTTATTTTTTTATTTTTATTATTTTTTTTTAATGTTTATTTATTTTTGACAGAGAGAGACAGACCATGAGTGGGGGAGGGGCAGGGAGAGAGGGAGACACAGAATCTGAAGCAGGCTCCAGGCTCTGAGCTGTCAGCACAGGGCCCAACACGGGACTTGAACTCAAGAACCATGAGATCATGACCCGAGCCGAAGTTGGATGCTCAACCAACTGAGCCACCCAGGTGCCCCTGTAATGATCATTTTTAAACTTTTTTTTTTTTTCAACGTTTATTTATTTTTTTGGGACAGAGAGAGACAGAGCATGAATGGGGGAGGGGCAGAGAGAGAGGGAGACACAGAATCGGAAACAGGCTCCAGGCTCTGAGCCATCAGCCCAGAGCCTGACGCGGGGCTCAAACTCACGGACCGTGAGATCGTGACCTGGCTGAAGTCGGACGCTTAACCGACTGCGCCACCCAGGCGCCCCATGTAATGATCATTTTTAAAACAACACTATTTTTTTAAAAATTTCTTTTTCCCCGTGTGCATTTTAAAATCTTATTTGGGGGGGCGCCTGGGTGGCTCAGTTGGTTAAGCATCCCAACTTCGGCTCAGGTCATGATCTCGTGGTTCATGGGTTCCAGTCCCACCAGCCTGGAGCCTGTGTCTCCCTCTCTCTCTCTGTCCCTCCCTCCACCAAGCACTTGGTCTCTCTCTCTCTCAAAAATAATAAAAACATGCAAAAATTTTTTGTTAAGTCCTATTTGGCTTAAAACGCGCTCGTCTCTTGCTCTTCTTATTTGTCCATCACTATCCTTTTGTTTCCACCCAAAGGCCATGACGACCTTCCAAAAAACACCAGTCCCAGTCCTTCCTTTGCCGTCAGCCTCTTTGGGAGGCTGTTCCTTCAGGGCACAGAGGGGGCAGTCTCCACAACACCAATGCGGCTTCCTCTCCACACAGTGAACACTCGAGAAGGGCTGTCTGAAAGATCACTCTGCACAAAGGAATGAAAACTCGGGGCAGCCAGAGGAGCATGGGATGACAGAGATGGACCGACCAAGCCCAGACTACAGGAAACCTACCAGAACGAATAAACAAAACCATCGGATTCTTCAACAAATGAACTGTAAGGATCCTAGAGATAACAGATTCTTAGAAGCCGTATCAACTGAATGTAAGTTGTCCAGATTTTACAAGAAAAAAAAAAAAAAACCCTATAGAAACAAATTATGACACACGAGACCACTGGAAATCTGACTTATCCAGGAGACCTCGAAGACGTGAAGAAATCATCCATGTATTTACACATGAGAACGGCGCGTGTTGGTATATCAAGCCCAACTTTTAGGAATAAGCATGATCAGTGGCTCGCCGAGTATGATCAAAGGGCCCAGGGGCCTTCTGTGGGGGAGGGGGTCTTGACGTCAAAACTACTTCATAAAGTACGAAGACATTATTGCCTTTTTTTATCTCATTCTCTCACAGAAACATAGAGGCATTTTCCAGAAGCTCTGGGATACCATGTGATACCACTGTGCTTAATAGCTAATGGAACGTGTGCTTGGTATTCAAAATTCTGTTCCAGTATTTAATGTGGCGAATATTGACAGATATAATGCACATTTGAAAGAAATCTCTCAACAGTGGTTAAGATTCTCCAGGACTTCTATGACCAGAAAGTTTGAGAACCCTTGCATTAAACCCTCTGCATTCTCCAAAAAAAAAAAAAAGTAACTGTTTTCTAAGTCCATGGTGCAGCATGGAGTGATGAGTGAACTGGGACAGAGCAAACATCAAGCGGACCATGAGCCCTAACCCACAGAAATCTCTTCTCAACCGACCTCTAGAACGCAGGTGTCCTCTGCAAATGCCAGGGACAAGTAAAAGTGAACTTCACATTCCCCTTTAACAACATTCCAAGAGAGATAAATGCAATTTTAATGTCTGGAATTATAGGTGACTGCTGAACAATGCAGGGGTCTGAGGCTCTGACCCCCACCCAGTTGAAAATTGGCATAGAACTTTGGATTTCCTGAAAACTTAACTACTAATAGCCTACTACTGATCGGAAGCCTTGCCAATAACATAAGCAGTAGTTTAACACTTATTTTGTATGTTACATATAGGTATAATATACTGTTTTCTTACAATAAAGCCAGCTAGAGAAAAGAAAACGTTATTAACAAAATCATAAGGAAAATGCATTTATAGTACTGTGTTTATGGAAAAAAAACCCACCCACGTATAAACAGACTCACATAGTTCAAACCTGTGTTGTTCAATGGTCAACTCTAACTCATTTTTATTTCCCAAGTTAAAAAAAAATGGTCTCCTTACCTAAGACAGTCCTCGGGCTTCCCGTGCCTCTCCCAATGCCCCCATGAGCCTTGTAGGGAGACTGTGTGCTACTCTTACTTCTCCTTTTCCTTTATTTGGACTCAAATCCAAGCAACAGCCAAACGATTCTACTGTTCTAGAATTTGCTGTTCCAAATGCTGCCTGAAACAGGTGCTCCAGTGGCCGCCGCCGAGTAGCCTTCGTCTGGGAGCCTCTGCGGGGCCTGCTCCCCCACTCAGAATCAGCCTGCCCCCTTCCTGTCCCGTCTCCCATCTCCCCAGCTTCTCCCCTCCCTGCTCTCCGAGTTCAGCCACCACTCTGCATGCCCGCTGCCCACTGCAGGCCGGTAGCTACAAGCCAGAGCCCAGCCTACACAGGCCCCCCGGCCCCCCGGAGGCTCTGGAGAGCGCAGGGCGCCGGGCTGCACCCTATGTTCCGAGTCGGGAGCTCTGCGCTTCTAACAAGCTCCTTGCAGACGCTGCCCCTGCCGGCCCACGGACCCCACTCTGGGGACCACAGCTCCCGAGTCTCTCCTGTGACCCGAAGGCCCAAGCTGCCCAGGCTCCGCCGCCTCCTCACGGCAGGCAGCTAAGCAGCCCGGAATGCAGCTTCTTTGCTGGTAAAATGGGGACTGGGACAAAAGACACTTCGCCGGCCGGGCGAATGTCAAAAGGAAAGGGTCCACCAGGCGACAACTCCGTCAGCTGGGTAAAAGCGGGATAGAGCAGCCTCCACGAGAGTCAGGGATGCGACACAAAGCTGATTCCCAGCAGAAGGTGCCTCTTTCAACCATGTGGTCCTATGTGCACACATCTTCCTAAGGGGCTGAAAACTGGCAATTAGTCCAGATACCTTCCTAACGTTCTCAACTGCCTCGCGTGCAGGCTACTCTACTGCGGGCTTCTTTAACAATTCCCACCTTGCTGTACTGCATTTTAGAGAGAGAGCGTGCACGAGTGGGGGAGGGGGAAGAGGCAAAGACAGAATCACAAGCAGGCCCCACACTAAATGCAGAGCCCGACAAAGGGCTCGATCCCACGACCCTGGGACCACGACCTGAGCCGAAATCAAGAGTCGGACGTTCAACCGACTGAGCCACCCAGGCGCCCCAAGAATTCCCACTTTAAGGACAGGGGCAGAGATCTTTCTCTCTGGGTTTCAGATACCAACTCTCCCTCCTCCAAATCTGAGGGGCAGAGGGAACGACTGAAGGAGGCAGGAACATGCCGCATTCCACCAGCCCCCCACCCCCGTTACCGCGTTACCTGCTGGGAAGGAGAAGCTCCCCGCCCCCAGGAGTAGGAAGCATTCAGAGCACTTCAGCTCACTTACCTTGGTCATGCCTCCTGCCTGCGCCGTGTTCAGTCCCGCGTGACTGGCCATTTGCGGCGAGACCTGCGTTAACGTCTCGGCCAACACGCTGCTCGAGGCCCCCTGCATGGCGGGCGCGGGGTACGGCATCCCAGCTCCCCTTCCTCTGCCGGCCGCCCCAAGAGAGCCATTCATGACTTGCGCCTGTCCTTGCTGGGCCTGGTTCATTAAACTATGGCCAGAGTTACTATTGAGGAGGGCAGGGTGGGTCTGGTTAAAGTTAGCATTCATGCAGATCCCAGGTCCCGTCTGCGACGTGGCAGGGCTGCTGGTCACCAGCCCCACTTGCTTTTGTGCTTGCGGATTCAGTGCTTGGGAAGCAGGGGGAGTGGGCCCAGAGGTGCTGGCTGCCTGTTTGGGCAGGCTGGGGGCTGAAGAATCTCCCTGGTTCAGAGGGCTCTTGCCCATGGCACCCAGGCTGGCCATGTTTGCACTGTTCGGCTGCCCTTGAGCCTGCCCACCGAGGCCTTGCTGCACGGGGCTGCTGGCGCTAACATTTCCTATTCCTGGGTTGATACTAGAGCCGCTGCCTCCGCGCAGAAGCTCCGACAGTTGTTTATGTTTGGAAGCAGCATCTGGAACAAGGTTCCCACTGTTTATAAGGCCTAATTCTCCTCCATTGGGGATCAGCTCATCAGGAAGATCATTTTCCAAGTCAAACAATGATCCAAAATCTAGAAATTAAACAGAAATGGAAATGAGAAACTAAGCAACCGTAAGAGCTTTCCAAATGTCATTATGTCACTATGACCTTAACCCAAAGGAGCACCGCCCGAGAACACTGGCACGTCTTAAGAGTAACGTTAAAATGATTGGAAACTTCACTTGGGAAAACAAAACAGGGAAGGCTAACCTTCAAACGCTAAAGGAGGAGAAGTTAAACAGAGATGAGAGGAGGGTCGGCCCTACTAGATTTTATCATTTATTCTAAAACAATAATCAAATCATGTGGTGTGAGGAGAAACATAGATATACAAATTAAAGGAAATTAATGGAATTAGAGGAAATTAATCAATTAAACCTTCACCAAATTATGTTAAAATGCTCTGGAGAATGTATGTGTGCCCTGATAAATGGGCATCAGGTGAGATGAAAAGCAATTTGGGGAGATTAAACTCTAACCTTAAGTGATCACAGAGTTAAACGGTAAATTATCAAAGAAAAACAAAAACAAAACAAAACCCGAGCCTAAACAGAATATGAGAGTTCTCACAGTGTTGAAGCTGCAGAAAATAAAGACATGTAAAGGAACTAAGAACAGTTAAAAGGAAAGGAAAACAACTTGACAACTACTTGTCTGACGTGAGAGGGGTTACGGGCAGCACGGGGACCTCCAAGCGTGAGCACACAGGATTTCCCAGTCCCTCTCAAAGTACCATTTCTCTCTCGTGTGGCCTCTGTGTCATCTCCGTCCCTCAGTCCCTCACCGACCACGCCTCCTTCACCCTGAAGCCACCTGGCCACGTGCACAAAGGACAAGATGTGTAGGAAACAACACAAGTGGCCGTGTGTGTGGCATCGACATGGTACAGACAAGGTGCGGAGGCGGCCCAGCCCAATGGGTAGACCGAGGACCCGACTGCCTGCTTGTGAGCCCAGCTCTGCTTCTAGTCCCTCACGTACTAGCTCCGAGCTCCCTTGACTTTCTACACCTTGGTTTCCTTTGTCTGGAAACGGGGGGGGGGGTGGGGGGGGGGGTGGCGGTGATAATGGCCACCAGACCTCACAGGGTTTCGTGGGGACTACGTGAATTAATAAACGTAAAGCATTCCAACCAACAGTGCCTGTGGGGCTAAGTATTCCATCGTATTAGCCGTTATTACCGTTCCACAATAACAGAAGGTTTAATAAATTACTGTATAATATTACAAAACGTTACATATCTCTTAAAATAATGTCGAAGACTAAAAAGGTAGGAAAATATGCATGTTATGTAAAAACATGCAAATGACATCGTATGTAAAATGGCACGTCAAGTAAGATTAGCACTGAAGTACGTGCACGTGGGCAGTGGCTGGACAGCAACAGGCCAAAAATAAAGAGTGGTACTGGTCAAAGTGGTGGGGTGATGAGTGCATGTGTCTGTTTCTGTTGTTTAAATACAGTCACTCCCGCTCCCACTCCCCACTCTGAAAAACTGAACGGTCTTCTCCACGGCGGCAGGACCGATAGACTGCTGACCCAGCAAGCCCCTCCCGTGACCGCTCCAAGGTTCCTCTAAGGAAGGGCAACACCGTCCCAGATGCAGGAGCAAGAGTGACTCAAGAGCCACCCACCACAAGTACCTTCTTGCAGGGATGCAATCCCAGCAAAGAGAATTGCAGGCAAGTTGGCCAAGACTGTTCTGGACAAGGTTCTCCTTCCTTACAGCAAGGCATGCTCGGGAAGAAATCTCCCTTTCCCTCCCCAGACAGGAGAGGAGACACCACTCACACACTAAGTAAGGACGGGCTACAGCAAAACTAGACACTGGGTTCATGAAGCCATCTCCACGCTGAATTATCCAACTCTGGACCCTCCCTGCCTTCAAATTTCCTGTGATGTGAGAAAATACACTTCCTATCATTTAAGCCATTCTAGCTGAAGTTTAATGAAACGTGCAGCCGAAGGCATCTTGGTATCTCCATCATGTCTATGGATGAAGTTCACACTCCTTCATAAGGCATACCAGGCCATCAGGAGTGGCCCCTGAGCAACCCCTGGCACCTTCTGACGTGCCCTACCTTCCAGCCACAACACAGTGGGCTGTCATACGCAGAAATCCTTCTTCTGGATGCTCTCTCTCTTGGCCACAACACCCCTCCCTCTCACTCAGGTTCAACACACTGACTCTGAAGACTTTCTTCAGGCTGCCCCTGCAGAGCGGACCTGTCCCTCTTTTCGGCTTCCAAAGTTCTCTGTACATACGTGTTATGTACAGACCACCTCTAATACATACAAAACTCATCCTACCCGGCTAGAAGGAATTAGAAATTACTTGCAACTGTACACACACACACACACACACACACACACACACACACACACACACAGAGTTTTTGTAGAACCTGTGAGAGCAAGTTGCAGACAGTATGAGCCCTTCTTCCCAAGTGTTTGACCATGCATCTCCTAAGAACACCATTTTACAAAAACACAGCACATTTATGAAATTTAGTAAATTTAACACTGACCCAATACTTAATGTACTGACTGCCCTTACTCAAATGTGACCAGTTGTCTCACGAACACCCTTCATCACATTCCCTCTCCTGGTCTAAAGCCCAATTCCGGGCCCCAGTGCACCTCGCTGTCATGTCTTTGTCTTTTCGTCTGGGAAGGTCCCTTAGGCTTGTTCTTTCATAACTCTGACATTTTTGAAGAGGACAGGCCAGTTGGTTTTGTAGAACGTCCCTCAATTTGGGGTTGCTTCCTCCAGATTACAGGACATGTAATTAGGAAGAGACACAGGAGCTGACTCCTGGATACAACAGACAGCTGAGACACAACCACTGATCAGGGCTTTTTGCATCTCGATGTGGTTTGGTGGGTTCCATTCCATAGCTCTTATGGCATTATGTTGTCCTGAATTTGGAGATTCACTAAGGTCTCCAGATACAAAGAACACATTAAATAAAAATTTAAAAAAAAAAACACATGAAATCAAGGAAAAAGAAAACAACTCTCCAACGTAACTCAAGTTTTGTTGCCTTCCAGACTCTAGCCACACGCATACGTTTTTATTCCATATTCTTTTAAGATTTTAGTTTTAAGTAATCTCTATGTAGACCCAACGTGGGGCTCCAAGTCACAACCCCAAGATCAAGAGTCACAGTCGCTACCGACTGAGCAAGGAAGGCGCCCGTACTCCACATTCTTAAAAAACAAATAAAAAAACCCAAGAAACCAACAAACCAGTGTGTGTGTGTGTGTGTGTTTTTAATGCAATGCTTCTCAACGTATGAACATGAAAATGAAACTACATCTAAACCAGCAAGTAGGAACCATGATGACAGAGATCGAGTTTCCTTTCTATTTCCCAGGGAGGGGATTAAGAGACGGTGTCAAACACTGTAAATCCTTAGAAGGAAATGAACTCCAAATATTTAATATTTAAAGTTTCAAACAACCTGCGGAAGTTCCCTGACTGGCTCTTCCAAGTGTCTGGAAGCACTTTTCCTAGGAGAGGGCAGCGAGGCCAGGACCAGAGCAGGCAAACCTGAATGCATAGTTAAACACGGCAGTGTCAGAGTGAGGGTCCCCACTCCGGTGTGAGAATGGGCAACGAGGAAGGAAAAGGAACACCCGGAAGTGGAACACCCACGTCCAAATCCTGGCTGAATCGACCAGCCCTGTGTCCCTGAGCAAGCTGCTCCATGTGTGCATCTCACTTCCCTCGAGTGTGAAACAGGGCCGACATCCCAGGGTTATACGATGAAAGCTGGAACAGGGCACATGCTGGTTTTCTTATTCCATATTGCACAAAAACTTTTAAATATCTTACCTTTAAGGAATCACCCACCATCATGCCACTCTCAAATTTACCAGTTTGGGGTTGTTGTTTTTTTTAATGATTTACCATACCTCTACTCCAAATGCACACGCAACTTTGACAAGCGTCACAAGGCAGCATGTCTTGGGCTCACTTTTGGTTTGTACTGGTTTGACACATTTTGTCCACCTCGACCACTTTTCTCATCTTATTTCAGCCCAAACGCCATCTCCCAGCCATTCAGCTGTAGAAAGAATTGACTCATTCTACTCACGTCCTCACCTACCAGTCCCAACACTTATGAACGTGTATACACCCAAATATACAAGGAGTCTATAAAATAAAGACGGCCCGCGGAGGGCCATCCGTACTCACAATACCACCCTTCTCACCATTACTGTCACCATGTTCCCTATTCTCCAGTTCAAAAAATTGACAACGGGGAGTGAAGAAGGAAAGCCAGGATATTGCAACATACACAGTTATGCTTTCTACACACCACAGTGTCCCAACACAATGGTTGGGCAATACCAATCTGAATCACCGGAAGTTCCTAAAATTCAAGATTGAGTGTTATAAACCTCCAGTCCCAGGTAAGTTCCCTTCTTTCTACCAAGTTACCGGGGGACCCAGGAGAGAGCAGAGCTGAGGCTGAATAAGACTTATGGGACCATGCTTTCTAGGGGCTCACCTCTCGCAGGAGACTTCTCTGTCACACGGCAAACACCGCCTGTCATGCCTCTATAGCCAACCGGAATTTTCTCTTTTGGGGCTCTTCGGATGCCACCCTAGAGTCCGTCCCTTTCATTAAGCTGATGTGAGAAAAAGGTAGCTATAGGCTTCCCGGTCTCTGTCACACTCCTACAAAGTTAGGGCATCCACAGCATGGAAGGTCTTCATCCAGCATGGTCGCAAGGGATGTTTCACTTCTAGGCTGCTCAGAGAAACCCTGCTCCAGGAAACAATCCCCTCTAAACACTGAAAGACAAGGCATCCTACACATGTTCTAAGATCCATTCTTATCCACCATTATCAGAAGTCAGTATTTCATCTTAAACAAGTAAAGAACTACTATCAGGTACCCTGAAAAAAAGCTCTTCATTTTACAAATCAAATACCAGGTAAGTGGCTGAATCCATCCATCCAGCCTGTAACATCTGAAAACAGCTTTGTTTGAAGAGTCTGTTCAAATGCAGCTGAGCCAACCATCCACAAAACACATCCTTCCTCAGGTTTTCTAACATCTCCTCTTTCTGTCGTAACACCTTATTTTTTCCCTTTCAATGGCAATTGGGGCCCCAATTTCTCTGACTGGCAGAACTGATTTTTCTGTTCGAATGTACACAATCAAGTTGATCAAATCTTGTACTGGCCAGAAGTAGTAACTCTTCTATGGTCGGCAGACATGACTGAGTCTTAAAAGCATACTATCAACTCCCAGTTAAAATTCACAAGGCTTTAAGGACCATGACCGAGGGATCGTGTCTACTCAGTGCCTTGCATAAAATGCTTGTGAATCGGGCTCTCTACAAACCCCTTCACGCTGAGGGAACGAGTGAATTACAGAGAAGAGTGCCCAAGTTACAGGATACACAGTATCAATTTTAACACTTGCCTTGTGTAGCCAAAGATATAAAATAGTCGTCTTAACATTTATGACTACTTTCATAAAAGAGAAACAGAGAGAACAAAATTCAATAATGAATTCTCCTGCCTTGCTTCCCCTTTACGCAGCCTCATTATCCTGCAGGGGACCAATCAGGTTACTTCTCCCTCCAGCTCCCCCTCGGCATCCACGGCCCTCCATCCCATGGCTGATGTAAAGATTAAACGTTATTAACACAGAATAAGAGATGTTAGCTTGAGGAAAAACCTAAGAGTGAGAGTTTAGATGCTGTTTCATGTTCATGTTTCTCTACTCTCAAGCATGAAACTCCCCTCCCACAGATACCCTGCCTTCCCCACCCACGCCCACGGCTCTCTGCAGCCCTTACTCTCAGTGAAAAAGGTCTGCTTTTGTTTTTCTTTCCGTAATTTCTTTACGTCTCTTTCGGCATTACTCGTACTAGAACTATTCAAATGCTTGTCTTAAATCTTAAGAACGCTCAGAACTTTTATACATCAGCCCTGGAAACTTTTACAAAAAGAATTTTTAATTCCCGAGACAAAACTGGATACAAAAATTAATCCAAACGGGCAAGGCATTCTGAAAAGGCTCGTATCTAAAGAGGAGGAAATGACAGAAGGGTAAACACTTTCACAGGGTTCTAATTCTTAGATGATCTGGAGGCCATTCGAGACCCCCGTGGCACAGCCATTAATACATTAGTCAGACACTCGCGACGCAGGAGCCACAGCCGGTGTGGTGAGAATAGTACCTCGAGGTCTTGATTCAGGCCAATATCTGTCACTTCCTCCTCCTACACCTCCTTACTATTTCCTTAGCTCTAAAATGGAAAAGAAAACGGCACTTCCCTCTAGGATCATTGATGAAAGGATTAAATCGTACAACGCGGATACAGCCCTTAGCCTGACAGGCAATAAGGGTCCCATCAATATTAGTCACTGTCTGTCAGGGCACCATCTTCTGAGGTCGCTGTGAGGACTAAAAGACACATGCACATCAAGGACCCGGCACCCCATGTCCGGCACAGGGTTCGTGCTCAACAACAGTCCCCTCTCTATGGTAAAGCCCTAACAATGTGTGACAATTCTAGGAGAATTAAAGCTTACTCTGCTTTGAAAATTCATGGGATTGCGTGGATAATGGGACAACTCTTCAACGACGCAGAATTAAAACATTTTTAAAGGAAAAAGAAAGAACACCGTTTTATTAGCATTTAGACCATTACAAATAATTTTTATCTAGGCATTTAAAGACATTCCCGAAAGACATCTTTTTTTTTTTTTTTGGTACAATGACTATTAGGGAATAATTAAAGTAAATTCCTTCTAAAATCTTCAGTGATTCAAGCTTTTTATGCAGATACACCACCCACTAATTAGCACAGAATAATGAGGTTTTTACTTCATTCTCAACAGTGATCTTGTATTGAACAAAAAAGTGCTTCCCCTCCTCGGAATCACTATCTGCTCATGAGCCTGAGCAGACTTGGCTGGGGAATCTGCCTCCTCCCGGCCTCCCTATGGTGGGGCCGTGTCCTCGCTCTCGAGACTTCGCTCCATTCAGGGCTAACGGGGCTTATTTGAGACTCAAATAAAAGTCAGCCCCCCAAAGGATTATAATGTAACTGAGGGAGACAGGCCATGGACACCAAGTCACAAAGGCAAACTGTTAACACACAAATATCAGATATTACAAGCAAGTGGAGTAAGGGAATGAACGGAAGCAAGAAACTCTTCAAATGAGAGGCCAACTCTGAGCAGATCTTTAGAAGGAAAAGACATTGAGACAGGGACACTGGAAATGGGGAGGGGTGGAATCAGGGAGCTGAGCAGACAGAACAAGCTAGCCACTCTGCTTGCGGGTAGTTTCAACTCCAACATGGCAGGAGTCCCTCTGCAGGTGTGTGCAGTGATGCAGGAAGGAGGGACCCACTAGAAGGCTCTAATGAAGAATGTCTTTCTGGGGAAGATCCACCAGTTAATGTGCATTTAAATAATTGCTCATCAGGGACACCTGGGTAGCTCAGTCAGTTTAGCAACTGACTGGCTCAGGTCATGATCTCACAGTTTGTGAGCTGAAGCCTGGCATTGGGCTCTGTGCTGACGGCTCAGAGCCTGGAGCCTGCTTCGGATTCTGTGTCTCCCTCTCTCTCTGCCCCTCTCTTGCTCATACTCTGTGTCTCTCAAAAATAAATAAACATTAAAAAAATAATAATCACTCATCAGACACAGCAGAGCATAGGACAAAAAATAAAACCCAAATTCTATTCTCTAGTATAAGTAAGTCTCATGTTAAGAGTTATAATACAATTTAATTTATTAAACCCAAATTTATAGCTAACTTATGGGACAAATATTCATGTTACCAAAGGATCCACCCAGGGAGACTCTTTTACATGGAAACCTACCCAGTAAGTACTTTTAAATATTTAAATACCATGAACTATACCATCTGAAGCAAGGGGAAGGAAACCAGGGTACTGTAGTAGATAAAACCAAGGGAAATAAAACTACAGCACCTTACAAACTACGGTGTAAATCAGAGGGGACATACCTGCTTTATTCATATACTTTTTCAAGAGTAAGTCTACCCAAGAAAGGTAGAGTCTGATGTACACAATTTACTATTAAAATCTGAGCATTTTCTTTTTTCATTCACAAATGCATTTCGTGGTTACTTTGCTTCAAGTATCAAGAAATCTTGTTTCAGGGCGCCTGGGTGGCTCAGTAGGTTGAGCATCCAACTTCGGCTCAGGTCTTGACCTCACGGTTCTTGAGTTCGGCCCCGCGTTGGGCTCTGTGCTGACAACTCAGAGCCTGGAGCCTGCTTCCCATTCTGTGTCTCCCTCTCTCTCTGCTCCTCCCCCGCTCACGCTCTTTCAAAAATAAACATTAAAAAAAAAAAAATCTTGTTTCACCAAATGTTTGCTGTTTACCTTCCCCTTAAAGAACCCAAGACAGTCCTGACTGAAAGTCCTGTCACGCTGGACCTCAATCACCAGAGTCCTGGAATGGCAGCCGGCCTCCTGGCCTCGCTCGATGAGCTTTACAAGCTTACAAGCTCCAAGTGCTGTGCCCAGAGGGCTAGGACAATTTAAGTTTCCTAAACGTGGTTTACGTGCTGACCCCCTGAAGGGAAGAGATTTTAAGCCTTCCTAAGACAAAGGCGGGACAGAAGATGCTGTCACAGCAGCGAACCACCACTGGACCAACCATAATTCACTCAGCAGATTCTCAACTGTAACCAGATGGTCTGGAGCAGAGGGAGCAGAAAGAGGTTCACTGTTCTCCACCACCACGGCTGAGGAGCACCCAGAGCCAGGGGGGCAGGGGGGCTTAGCCAGCTGCCTATCCGCTCTGCAACTCAATTAATAATCTGGGGGGGGGGGGGGAGCCGCCTGGGTGGCTCGTGTGAATGTCTGACTCAATTTCAGCTCAGGTCATGATCACAGGGTCATGGGATCGAGCCCCGTGTCAGGCTCCGTGCTGACATTCTTAAGATATTCTCCCTCTCTCCCTCTCTCTCTCCCTCCCTCCCTCCCCCCCCTTTCTACCCCCACCCCTCACCCCTCTCCCCAACTCACGCTGTTTCTAAAAAAGAGAAAAAAAGAAAAGTCCTGGAAGAGGAGGAATGTAGGATGCTGTGCTAGCATCCAACGTCTGCAGAAGCAAACCTAGACTGCAGGTGCCAAGCTGCCTCAGACTATCTGGCTACAGCATGAGTAACAAGCAAGGGACATCGGAGACCAGTCCTCTGGCCCAAATGCTGGGAGATATAGCTGGCAGGCAGCAACACCAAGACAGGAGAAAGGGGGAAAGACTGCTGTCTGGACTTGGAGGTGTTAGCGTACAGGATATAAAAGTGTGTGGGCCTAGGAGAGCCAGTAACAGGAAATGAATACACGAAGTCCAAAAAGTACACCAACATCCAGACAACTGAGTATCATTCAGCACCACAAGACAAGACATAGAGGAACCTTAAATGTGTCTTACTAAGTAGAAGGAGCCAATCTGAAAAGGCAACATACTACATGGTTCCAACTGTAGGTCATTCTGGAAAAGGCAAAACTATGGACACAATAAAAAGGTCAGTAGTTGGTGGGGGGGGTGAACAAGTGGAGCCGGCGGGGGATGGGGCGGTTTAGGGCAGTGAAAATACTCGGTATGATATTTAAGCATCCAACTTTGGCTCAGGTCATGATCTCCCGATTCACGGGTTCAAGCCCGGCGTGGGCTGTGCTGACAGCTCAGATTCCATGTCTCCTTCTCTCTCTGCCCTTCCCCTAGTCACACTCTCAAAAATAAATAAACATTAAAAAAATTTAATACAAAGTTTAAAAAAATGAAAAATAAAAAAAAAAAGAATGCACAACACCAAGAGTGAACCCTTGAGTAAAGTGATTATGAGCGTCCGAGTAGGTTTATCAACTGTAACAAACACGCGCTAAGGGCGGGGTGCCGATAAGGGGGAGGCTGTGCGTGTGGGGGCAGGGCGTATATGGGAAATCTTTGTACCCTCTCCTCAATTTTGCTGTGAACCTGAAACTGCTCTAAAAAAAAAGTCTTAAAGGGAAAAAACACACACACGATAAAATTATAGCTAAATCCCAAGCGACTGAGAAATACAAAATCATGGAGAATCACCAGCTAAAGAATTACCTGAGTGTCCATCAACTAGACAATATTAATAAGTAACAGAGACAAAATATCCAGTGATGTCTACAATGGATCTGAGTGTGCTGCTTTTCAAGCTTTAAGAATCCACCAACATACAAGCCCTTGAAGGACAATCTGATGATACGATCAAAATTACAATGCATATTCCTTTTAACCATTAATTCCTTTTTAGGAATCTGTTCTATAGACATACACATAACCGCAGGGCTGTTCATTAAAGCACTGTTTGAGAGGAAACAAGACTGGAAATAACCTAAGTGTCCATCTGGGGGGAGCAGATGAAATCAGTTATGGCCCATCTCATATAATGGATACTATGGAAAGGGATAAGGAAGCTCTTCACGGGCTGCTATCTGCAGGTCTGCAACAATGGGAACAGTTCATTTCCTTACTGTGAGGTAAGGTAAGAAGGAAAGGCAGAAAGGGGGCAAAGGAACTAAGAACAGCATCTGCCTGAAGAGAGAAACCGTGTAGGAGAGCACAAGCTACTCGCAGTGGTTACCTGCGACACTAGGTAGAGGGAGGGAGGCTTTCACTCTACAGCCTGCGTGTCCTCTCGTTTTTGAACCATGCGAAGGAACTATTCGTTTAAGTAATTAAAGAAATTGATTTTTTTTTGTCGGGCAGCCCCTGGGGTGTCCAGGCCCCGGTGATTAGCTCAAGCCCAGATGATAACACCTGGAACACTTCCAGTTGGGAGCGTCTGCAGTTTGAAGATGAAACCTGAAATGGGTTCAGTATTAGTGTAAAATAGTTTTAGTGTTCACATGAGCTTAAAAGACAAAAGAAAAAGCACTTTAAAGCGGGACTTTCCAAAAACTACTTTTTTTTCCTAAAGGAACGTGACGATCTACATATAACATTTTGTAGCCAACGTAATGGTAAGGTAGATGTTGCTCACGCTGGGAAAGCTGACGTTATTTTAAAATAGTCAAAGAAACATCAGGTGGCTGTCAGGTCCTGCAGCTTCTAGCACATCTGTGAAGAAACCTCTACTTGAAAGATTCTCTTAAAAATCAGAGCTTGTGACAAAGGAAGTGATGACTGGACATCACTCTAAACACGATCACATTTTCCTGTCTCTGGATGGCGCCTCTAAGTTAGTCTGCACTTGCTCAAGTCATTTGTGCTACAGGTCCAAAGATTTGTAACAGAATTAACCAAATCTCCACTTCTCACCATTTGATAGATTCTCCTAACCACAAATACTAAAGATGTTTTGCTTTGGATGTGATTTACTCTTTCACTAGTTTTGTGATGCAAGTATTATATTTCTGGATTTTTTTTGTCAGCATCAAGAAGACTAGGAAGTGCAAAGCAGAGAACCCCCCCCCCCCCCCCACCGAACTATCTTCAGTCCCCCATCCCCAAGAAAAACAATTTCTAGAGATTTCCTTCTGGAAGTCTAAGTACACACACTTTTTACTCCTAAAAAGGATCTAATTATTATGTATGTTTTCCATCCTTTCTTATTTAATAACTCTCAGACTTCTCTTCCTTTTGAAGGGAAGATCACTTTCCCTTCCCCAAACCAGCAACAGCAGGCAACTCAGCCGCCCTCCTCCTGAAGGACCTTTCGGTCACCTTAGTGTTTTGCGATCTCTAGGTTGATTAACTAAACTAATGAAGAGACCTGGAGTGAACGTGAATATTCTCAGAAGTCCTACCAAACAAGAGACTGATTTTTTACTGTATCCTCTTGGTGTACAAACAGGTTGTTAAGCTAGAGACACATGTGTATCATCAACTAATAAGGCAGGTAATCAAAACCACAGGTTTCAGGAATCCTTTCCAGAAACTGAGTAACTATAAACCAGGTGTGAACTGGCTGCATGACGGGATGTGCAACATGACAACAGTAACAGAATCTCCGACAGTCTTCAGGTGACATGAAATTCATTTTTACTAACGTTTTTACTAAACCTTAGTTAAACTAAAGTTTTTACTTTAACTAAAGTTTAAACTTCAATTCTCAGTTATGGTATATAAACTCTAAAATCATTTTATGTTAAGTACAGCACCAAAATATTTTACCATAAAAAAAAAAAAAAAAAGGATTTTTAGAATGAAGCCTGCTCTTCAAGTATCAGTATTGCCAAGAGCTCTGAGACACTGATCAGTCTGGGGCCACCTACAGTGGAGCATCATGTAAGCTGTGCCACATACAGGAACAAGCAAGAGAGAGCACGGGCTCCCACCTGTACAGTATGCTCTAGAATGGCCCAGAAGGTTGGGGATTCCGAAGGCAGGAGAGGGAGGCCTTCCCCAAACCTTCTTCTGTGCCATTTCCAAGTTTGGGCTCTATGAATATGTTACCCACACTCTCAAAAAGTTTTTTAAAAAACTTTTTCAAGAAAATTATGTTTGTGCAAAAATCTCCTAACAGATTAAGTACACGAATTGTGATTCGTGGGGCTTCTCCTCTCACAAACCCGGCTTGTGGGGAGGGAAGGCAGCTGTCAGCTCTCCTGCAGATAGGAACCTGGATGAAAAAATACACCCTGGGAAAAGCTGATCTAGATTTCTGAGGAGCAATCACAGTAGCTTCCTCCAACTACCCTGGACGCAATGGGTTTCTAAAAGTTTGTATTGTTTTCAAACCCTAAAAGGATGATCTGGACTCCCTGGTCTGGCACCAGGAGCTGTCTACACCCTTACCTTGCCTTCAGGTGCCCAGACCGCCGCCCCCACCCCCAAGGTGGTCCTTCCTCTGAGCAGTTTCCCTGACCGCCCGTCCCTGGAGCCCCGCATCCTCCCAGCGCTGATCAGACTGTGTGATCAGACAGGCACCCATGGGCCGCTGGACCACCTGCCCGCACCACCACTCCTCTGGCCCAGGGGACGGAACCACCGTTCTGCGGGAGCACCACAGACGAGCGGTATCCCACACATAATAAGCACGTATCTCTGATCCGAATTACCTAAGCATTTAAATCTCTGAGTAAAAGGATGAGGTGGGACAGCAGAGCCTGGCCCGGGCCCACCCAACACCCGGCGCAGGGCCACCCCAGCAGTCTCCGCCTCTCAGAAGCAAGACCGCATGGCCTCTACATGGTAGCCCAGTGAGTATACACCAAAGATAAAACCGGCTTTTGCAAAACCTGTTGTTACACACTCAGGAGTTTGGAACATGCTTCCAGACCTTCACAATGGCTACTTATGCTGTTCCCTACACCCGGAACGGTACTCCCCACCCCTATCTCCTACTCATCTTCAGGTCTCCATGCTAACGTCACTTCCCCCAGAAGGCCTTCCAAGACCTTTCGGAAGAGACCGTCCTGTGCCTGCATCATGCAAGGGACCATCACCTCCCCTCCTAGATACTCAGTCACACCTGACTACAGCGGCCTCCCACGAAGGCAGACACTGGACTTGGACTCGTGTCACAGTTTCTCTAGGACTGGCGCCACAGTGCAATAAGTATTTTCTAAAGGAGAAAAAAATCTTAAATCTAAAACAACAAATATTTTTCAAAGCGTCTTTAAAAACTGGTCCCTTTGAAGGATGGTCATAAATACCTTCAAGAAAACCATGAACAAACGAGAGAAGTATGTGTCCTCAGGGCTGTGCTGTACAACACAGCAGCCAGGAGCCACAGGCGGCTGTGTACATTTACATTAATTAAAATTAAATTTGAAATTTAGCTCCTGAATCACATTAGTAACAATTTACTCAACAGCCACAAGCTGCCAGGGACTCCGGCACTGGGCCGTGTGGCTACAGAACGTGTGTGTCATCATCACAGATAAAGTTCTACTGGACGGTGCGGAGAGGCTATCATGAGAACACTGGCATTTCAAACAGAGGGAATGGCCAAATCTACTCTCTTACTGTTGGGAAGAGATCAGTTTTTCCTTACACTTTCAAAGACTGAGAAAGTCACCAGTGCAAGCGGAAATAGCCAACTATCTCCCAATAATTCAAATGACTCTCTCACAGATTTTTAAAGAGAAGTTCAACCCTGGGCAGACTGTGCTCTTCAAAAAAACCCAATCCCACTATGAGTAAGAGGCATAACGACAACAGCACAGAAAATCTATCAGTACTTCATTACTTTGTGTCATTTTCAATGAAAGTTATTTAGTAAATAAAAGGTAAGTAAGATTTAACGTAAAGGCACAAATTCAGAGGAAAAGCTCTTTGTCCACCATGGGGCAATTTTTAGTGGCCAAACCCACAAAGCACCACACCCAAAATACCTAGGAGAATGGCAAATAGTACACTCCACTGAAACAATTTCTTATGATAGAATCTGTAGGAGAGAAAATCCCCACAATACAGCAAAAAGCTGAATCTGTTCCTTTCCAGACCAGAGGGAGCCGACCCAGTGGGGAGATTAAACTTCACCGACATCCTTCCCACCAATCAACCTGACTAAACTGCATAGTGATCCCAAGGCCATTTTCTCCCCTAACTCTGTTTTCTGAAAAAGAAAGACTGTTTTTACAATTCCTCCATACTTGCTTTTCCTTTTTCGCTAAGTCCTAACCTAAATCAAGTCCTTGTTCTGAAACAATACTAGAAAAACAATTCCGTTTCCACTTCAATTTTCCAATACAGAATAGTTTTTAACTTCAAACACAGACTGAGCAAAGTGTGTCAAACTATCACCTGGTCTGTAGGATTCCCAAACCCCAGCCTCTAATTCACTCTTTTGCAAGACTGCCAGACCCCACTCACACCAGCCCTGGTGGGGGAGAGAAATGGGGGGGGGGGGGAGAAATGGGGGGGAGGGCGGCACTTTCCCATTTATTCGGCAAGAAATTTCATGGATCCAGTTCTGGGTCAGACTGCTCACCTGTATCATCCCAATGCCCACCGGCTCAAGGAGAAGGGTATGTCTAACGGTTTCCCACACAGTTAAACACCAGTAACAGCTGCGGCAACCTGCTAGACACCAGGAACCATAGTCGCCCAGTATACAAAACTGATCAAAGTGAAAAAGGAAAACTCTAGGGGGGAAAAATCCCTCTTACAGGTGAGACCCCCAACCCACACCCACCCCCCGAGCTCAAATGTAAAGTCACAAGCCCAAGTTGCAGAGCTGATAAGCCGGGAGCTGAGACTCTGTCCACACTGAGCGAGGCCCGGGTGCCTTCCTTACTACCATGCTGCCCGCCTCCCAGTATAAAAAGCTCTGACATTTCCTTCAACTCTGAGTCATGGTTAGAAGGTTCTACTTTTAATCAGGTGACAAATACTCAAAATATTTTAATCCAAAGGAACTGGGTCAAGCTTTTATAGTCCATAATTGTCAAAGCAAACCCTAATTATTTAACAGATTTCTGTAGTTCCGAATGTCATCATTCAGTTTGTAATCAAATATCAAATACTCCTTTATTGAAATATTACACAAGTCTCTCAAAACATATAGTTTTTTTTCTGGTTATTTCATCGGTTATTTGAACTACAAAGTGAAAGTATGTCTAAGTGGTACCGCTTTGATTTTAAAAAATCCAAAATATTTGGGGGGTAGTGCAGAGGGAAGCCTTTGAATTATAAAAAGAATCTGCTTTACAAGAGAATCGTACAATGCCACTTAACAGCTTACAACTATTAAGGACCTACTACTGTACCCAATAAGGCACAGGTGTATCAGAAAGACTGGCAAGTTAAGAGATTTTCAAACAGCAGCAGACGGGACACCTAAGAACAGGAAAGTCAGATAAAATCAGGTGAAATTTTTTCACCATTAGATTTTACTACTGTTAGCGACGGTTCCAGTAAACATTCCTGTGATTGATTAATGGAAATGAAACACGGGGGAAACTGTCACACGGGATGAAATTCCTGTCTGTCCGATGGGAAGGTTTAAAGAAAAAAAGGAATCCAACTTTTAGACACAGAGCTCAGAGACAGCCCTGCTTCCCCAATTTAGAACCGGACACACCCTGAAGGCAGTTCTTCAGAGGCAGCAACAGTCACCCCTTATACTATCTAAAATCCTGGGGGAAAAGGAGCCGCCTCCGCTTCGGTGCGCCAGCTCCCGTGTCTGAAGAGACTCGTGGCTGGTCAAGTCCAAGCCGAGCTGGGCAACCTCTGCTCCGCTCCCACGGGCCCGCACGCCGGCACGGTCAGGCGCTCCCGACAGCGGACCCCAGCCCCCACGGCAAGTCGACGGCAAAAGCCCCTCAAAGGGCACTGACCGCCCCAAGGGCTTAGATTTCCCTGTCAGTGATGTGCTGCGATATGAGAATATTCCCAAAAGCCAAGTTTAAGACTGAGCCGGGCAAGTGTGGCGTCCCTTCCCCAGTCAAGGCAGGCCACAGATGACCACGCCAGCCCTGAGGAACCCGCCCAGCAAGCGTGGGATGGCATTTCTAAGGCGGGATGCACCGCCAGGCGCAAAGGCCTGAGCGCGGGCTGGGGAACAGCAGGCACACATGCTGAAAACCAGAGCGCGTGGCCCAGAGTTTGAGAGCTTACAAGAGGCCGTCTGGGACAACCAGAGGACTTCAGTGAGCGCCACGGGCCGCGGATCATACCCAGAGGCCATGCACGATGACACTCACGGAGACAAAACTGCTCCGAGTGGCCAAAGAGCTTTTCCCAACACGACAGAAGGCAAGGACACCGGCGGGCTTCCCCAGCGGCCCGGTTCTCCGCTCTGGCTCCGTAGGGGAGGCCGGGGAGGCAACAGACTATGCGAGCGGAGGGCCCACCAGGCTACTCCTGGTGTGTGCTTCCCTTGGCCAAGCTCCTTACCGGTCCCCAGGATGTGGCTCAGGTGCCCCCCCATCTAGACATCAGCCATGGGTTTCTGCACACAGCGGCGTTCAGCGAAGAACAGACGAACACATAAAGCCCTCTTCAGATTGCCCGAACTCATGTATTTTGGCAGCTGATAGCATTTTGTATTCTTTTCTCGAGTTTTGCCTCCAAGTCTTATTTTGCTGACAGTTCTAAGCTACTCAGAGCCATCGATCAGAATCCTTTGTATACTGCTACTACCTAGTGGTACCGCCGACTCAACTGTTGTTACATACACAGTAAAGAAACAATCACATATTCATTTGCTGCTCAAAATAGGCTTCAAACGAGTTAAGAATTTTCAAAACACATCACACTGCCTAAGTTTTTGCAATTTTAAAATTTCTTGGTCCTCCTGTTTCTATTAAAAATATATAGGGGCGCCTGGGTGGCGCAGTCGGTTAAGCGTCCGACTTCAGCCAGGTCACGATCTCGCAGCCCGTGAGTTCGAGCCCCGCGTCAGGCTTTGGGCTGATGGCTCAGAGCCTGGAGCCTGTTTCCGATTCTGTGTCTCCCTCTCTCTCTGCCCCTCGCCCGTTCATGCTCTGTCTCTCTCTGTCCCAAAAATAAATAAACGTTGAAAAAAAAAATTAAAAAAAAAAATATATATATATATAATTGGGGGCTCCTGGGTGGCTCAGTGGGTTGAGCATCCAACTTTGGCTCAGGTCATGATCTCACGGTTCATGAGTTTAGGCCCCGCGTCGGGTTTGCTGTCAGCCTTCAGCACAGAGCCTGCTTTGCATCCGCTGTCCCCCCCACCCCCCACCTCTCCCCGACCTCATGCTCTCTCAAAAACTAAATAAAACATTTTTAAAAATTATATACATATACATATATATATGTACATATATACACATATACATGCACACACGCGCACACACACACAAACGGGCGCCTGGGTGGCTCAGTCGGTCAAGTGTCCGACTTCAGCTGAGGTCATGATCATGTGGTCCATGGGTTCAAGCCCCTGCATTAGGTTTTGTGCTGACAGTTAAGAGACTGGAGACTGCTTCAGATTCTGTACCTCCCTCTCTCTCTCTGCCCCTCCCCTGCTTGTACTCTCTCTCTGAAAAACAAATGTTAAAAAACTAAAAAATATATATACACATATATACATGTATATATCATATACATGTGTATATATGTATATACATATCATGTACATCATATACATGTATATACATATCATGTACATGTATATACATATCATGTACATGTATATATGTATACACATGTATATATATGTATATATATGTATATACACGTATATACATGTATATATATGTATATACATGTATATATATGTATATATGTGTGTATACATGTATATATGTGTGTATATATATACATATATATATATAAATAATTAAAGATGGAAACAAAAAACAACAGTCTTGACTACAGAATTCTCTCCTATATCCTGAGCGTGTTACACAACAGATCTGCCTGCTTGTGAGCCTGCAAGGATGCATGCATGTGGCTACTGTGACTTCCAGATCCGTTGACAAACAGGCTGCTGGTCCAATGACAGGAGCACTTTCAGTTAGCCAGGACTACAGGGCACACCCACTTTTCAGAAGAGAAAATCGAGGATCTTCAGAGCATTAATCTCGCATTCCATCAGTGTCCCACACTGTGACCCCAAGGGCCAAATCCCTGGCACTAACAAAAGTTACTAGTTTTACTGGCACAAAGCCACATCCACATGTGTACATACTGTCCGGGGCGGTTTTCATGCTGAAATGGCAGTGTTGAGTAGTTATCACAGAGACCATAGGTCATGCAAAGCCAAAAATATGACCTCTGGCCCTTTACACAGTGTCTGTCGATCCCTGTATTCCATAAGAAAGGCTTCGGAACCGTGCAAACTACAGACCCGCTCTCCAAGACTCAGAGCCCGGCAGCAGCTAAGGCTCTGGAAAGGTCTGCAGTAAAGCTCCTCAGCTATTCCAGGTCTCTCATGAGCACAAAACCTTTTTAGAGAAACACTTCTCTGCATGCCTTCTAGTTTCTTGGAATATACTCGAAACGCTGGCTTCGACAGAAGATCGAAGAGGTGGTGTCCCCACTGTCATCCAAGAACCAAAGTGGCTTAAAGCAAGTTCTGCTAATCCTGAACAGCTCACAATAAGGTACATTTCATCCTAACCAGGAAAGGCATACTTTGGCAAAATCGTTTTTAACTCTTTAGTTCTCAGACACACAAAGTAAAAATACAAAGTCAGCACTTACACAGCCCCCAGTGATCACATACTGTCACATGGCCACAGTGGCTACAAGTTAGAAGTCGTAAAAATAGCCTACAACGGAGCCTCCGTCCCTGTACAAGTCTCCGTCCCTTGTTTCCATGAGGTTTAAGAGCTGGAGGCTCACGCTCAAATGTCAAGCAGGAGTGATTCTCCGCTGTCCCAGTGGGCTGTACTGGGAGGCACCCCTGTCATCGTGCTTATGATGTACTTACCCGTCATCATCCCTGAGCAACTCCGACGGTGCACCGTTCTGGCCCCTCGGTTATCCAAAAGCCCCTACTTTTCTAACATGTGTACAAGTAAGCGAAGTCGAAGCCTCCACAAAAGCTTACGCTTGCTATTTAGCCAGAACTCAACCGGAGGGGAGAGGGAGCACCTGCCCGGCTACCCTGGTGGGAAGAACACACCCTGCGCCACCTCCCCCTCCAAGAGCTGGTGACGGCCTTCCCCCAAAGATTCACCGCAGCTGCTGGAGTTGCGCTACTCAATCCTGCCACGTACCGCAAACTCCTGAATCCACGATCGAGCGAATGTCATGTTTATGGATGCAGATGTACAAAATGAATGGACACAACTGTGCACTTGAATCATCCAGGTTTGGTCCTGGTTTCGCCCTTTGTGTTGTTGCTTGGGCAGATCACCTCGCTCAGGTCTGGTTCCTTACCCAGAAGCGGCAGGAAGAGCATCTTCCCGTCCTGCCTCACGGGATGCGGCGAGTACCATGGTGAGGTGGGGGAAGAAGGACACTGGAAGCAAAGCACTACACATACATGAAAGATCATCATTTTGTTGTACAAGGTACTTTGGTTGGTGACTGTATTTACCCCAAACTTTTTTTAAATACGATTTCCTGTTGCATTTAAAGGGATTCACATCATAAAGTGTAATACAACTCCTTAGGAACACTTCAACAGCACAGGATGAAACAGATCTGCGTTCAATTTTCCGAAGACAGACTTAAAAAACTTTCAACTAACTAGTCTATTTGTCGTGTGTAAATCTGGCTTCAATAAAGCTGACCAAAAAAAAAAAAGTGTACTGCTTGCCTGGATATCTATTTTCCCTTCACTGTTAAATCACGAATCCCTGCTGTTGAAACACACTAATATGCTGTTCTAATCAGGACGTATTAAATAAAGACGTTTCCAAAACACCCAGCTAACTACACACTGGAAACACACAGACCTACCTCTTAACGATGGGCGCCAAGTAAAGGAAGACTACATTTGTGCGAAAGCATTGAAGGCATCAGCGTAAAACAGGAAAATGCTACAACATCTCATAACATTAAACCCAGTGCTGCTCCAGCGCTGAGGTTTGGGGGAGGCCAGCAGCACGATTTTTCCTTCTTCCACTTGCTACCTTCCTTTGGGGCACCGTCTCCAGTCCCATATCACCTCGGCATACCCTCCGCAGGAGCCTTCCCTGACCTCCTCAGCCTTCAGAGACACCTCCTACCTGTCATCAGAGGCAACGACATTGAACAGAGATGCCACCTTACCTCACTGGCATGTTTTACGCACCCCCACGTCCTCCCTGCTAGACTGCAAGCGCCCTGCAGGGAGCACCTGGCTGGTAAGCTCCCCAGGCCGGACCCCACAGACACATACCGGATCGTGGCAGTCCAAATCACTCTCATGCACCGAGGCCTCCTCCTGCTGCTGCTCCTAACCCCTCAGTGCCCCCCAAGCACAGAGCTCCCCTCACTCACATTTTATGCAGACACAGGAAACACACCTTGCTCCGCCTGGCCCAACTTTCTCCTGGGAACCTCAAAAACACATCCCATCACTAAGACGAGGCTGAGTCTCTTCCTACTGTCCCATCTAACCCAATGCCTTTACTCCTTTGATTGTACATAATGAAATTCCTTTGGTCCTTTATTTGCTTAATATATATCCTTAAGATGTCTGTCTCAGACTAGTAGTTATGGGAGACAAGGCTGTACCTCGTTTAATGTACTCGGTGATGATCCCTTCCTTGGCCCCACGCTAACAGACCCTTGCACGATAATGTGACGTGATGAATGTATGACCAAGGGGACTCGACATCAAGTATGATTATGAACTTTATTCTTAAATGATTTACATTAGAGCTATCAAAAACTTTTTTTATTCCACATTTGGAAAACAGCAAGCCCTCATGCCTTACGAGGATCAAAACTGGAAAGGAAGTGGGGGACGGGGAAGCGGCCTAGAGGGAAAAAGCCTTCCCGATAAACTTTGTGATTAGCAACACATCAAGCAAGTAGGTGACCATCCAAGAGCAGAACTAGCCAAAAAGGCCATTCTTTGGGTTCCATCTTGGGAACTGCTAAATGCATACAGTTGGACAAGCCTTTCTGTGAAGTCTTGTTAGTAATTTATCCCTCCATAAAAAGCAAAATCTGCAATAACCTCATTCAACAATAGGAAAACTGCAAAGCCATTCAAAAAGTTACCAGTTTCAGAAGGCAAGCTTCAAAGCTGAACTTGCCTGGCATAATCTATCTTTCATACAGTTAAAGACTTTTCACTAAAACATAGCAAGATTAAAAAAGCAAAATCTGTTCTGCAGTAAAAGGTTGTTTCCACATTTCTTACTTCAGAGAAGTTGATGTGACAAAGTAACTCTTTGTCAACTCTTTACCAATTAATAAAAAAGTATTATTAGTGACTTTCCGGTCCCAAGAAACTTATCTACTCCCCCTGCCAGCTCCATCATTTAAGAAATTTCATTTAAACTAAGCAAGAATCTCCTTACGGCAGATTTTTTTTATCATTTCTCTCACTCCTACAGTAATATTCTAGGAACTGTACTAAAACTGAAGCCACAAAATTCAAGTTTTGTTTCAACAGAAGAGACTTTTTAGACCATTAGTAGAAATATGCCGGTGGCCACAGAAATGTTTGCACAAGTGGAGCAGCTGTGTCTACGGCAAAACCGAAGGCATTGCTGCAGCAATATAATTCAATTTGGATCCATTCATTATAAACTGATTTTCAGATGCTGCTACTGCGAGACCCTACTGGAGAAATGCAGGCTGCGCTGGAGACAGAATTGTTCGCAGCGGCGCACAAGTTTTTACTGCAAAGGAGAGGCTCTGAAAGAGGAAATCCAACTCGATCATAACGCTACCATGAACCATCCCAGAAGAGCCCAGAATTGTTAAATGAAGAGAAATTAAAATACTTCTCTTGGGCAACTGATGGGATTACCTCAGAAAGTTTTCAGAGATGCTGTTGCAAGGAATGTTTTATTGAACCTCCTGCCAAAAAATTTTTTTTCTGGAAAAACTGCAATTCCGACATTCCTTAACAGAATTTTTTATACATCTACACTGTAAAAGCCACACGGGCTCAAGTGGAGATTGCAGCCCAAGACGATCTGCTATTTAACTTTCTTTTCAGGTTATACCTCTGAAATTAAACACACCACAGCAACTTTGAGGACGTCCCGCTACCGATGTTCGGGGTGGGGAAAACGTTACGACTTACGCGATCAAACAACGAGAGTTTTCAAGGTAACTGCTGAACAATGTCTTCCCAAGGAGCACATTCCAAGAAACTTCTAAGTCGTAACTCCCGGGCTGGCTGCTGCTACGACAGCGCTGCGCACTGTGCTACTAGCTCAGAAAACACTTTGGGTGCCCCCCCTGCGTTGCACTTTTTCCTTCCCTAACCAAGAAACGTACCCTCTTGCTGTCATCCCTCCAGGCAGCCCCGCGTGAGCCGACGCACGGAGGCACGGGGAGGCGCGTGGAATCCCCACGAAGACCACCAGCACGCTCCACTTTACTTTTCCTCCGCCCAAGTACCGCTCGCTTTCGGCGCGCGGGGGGCCTCCCCAACTCCGGGCCGGCCGGGAGCGCCGGGACAGGGCCGACCCGCTCGGGCCCCGGCGCAGTCTGGCGACAAACTTCCCCCTCGGCCGGCCCGCCGGGGTCCCGGGAGGCGGCCGCGCCGGCCTGCGCCTCCGGGAGGGTCTCCCGGCCGCTCACCTGCGGGTGGGGTCCCCGCCCCCCGTCCGCCCCCCCCCCCCCTCACCTGTGCTGTCATTCGCCGAGAAGCCGGGCGAGCTGAGTTTGGCTCGTTTGGGGTTGGGCGGTCCGTCCAGCAAGTTCTCGGCCATTTTCACCTGCTCGCGGAAACAGCCCCGAGCGCGGGCGGCCGGGCCGGCAAGGGCTCCCGGGCAGGGGGGTGGGCGCCGGCCCCGGCCGGCTGCGAGGGGAGAGGAGCGAGCGCGAGCCGCGAGCCGCGAGCGAGCGCCGAGGGAGAGGGAGGGCGCAGGCCGGGTGGGGGAGGCGGCGGCCAAATCTCAGCCACAGCAACAGCGCCCCGCAGCGCTCACCGCCCGCCCCCGGCCGCCGCCGCCGCCGCCGCCGCCGCCGGCCGCGGCCCCCTCATCCCCTGCCCGCCTCCCGAGCGCGACACTCCGCGGCGGGGGCGCCCCGGCGGCCCGGCCGCCCCCCCGGGCCCGGCTGGCAGCGACGGCGCCCGGCCGGGCGGCTCAGGCAGTCCCCGGGAACATGGTGCCGCCGCCGCCGCCGCCGCGCCGCCGCCTCGCTCCCCCCCCCCCCCCGCGCCCCACTTAATTAATTCGCTCGCGGCCCGACGACCGGGGGGCTCCGGGCTCCGCTCCCCGCCCGCGGCCCGCCGCCGCCGCCGCCGTGAGGAAAAACAATGCGCGAAGCGGGGCCGCCGCCGCCGCCGCCGCCGCGGCCCCCCCACCCCCCGTTCCGCCGCCGCCGCCGCCGCTGCCGCCGCCGCCGCCGCCGCCGCCGCCGCGGCTCCGGGAGGCCGAGCCGAGAGGCGAGCGGGGCCGCCGGAGCGGGCGCCGAGGGCCGGGCGGAGCGGGCCGGCCGGGCGGAGCGGGGTGCGCGGGCGGTTGTGGGGCCCGGGACCGGCGGGGCCGAGTAGATCGCGCTCGAAGCCCCGGTCGGGTCCGCGACAAGATGGCGGCTGTTGATTCCTCAATTAAAAAAAAAAGAAAGTTTTTTTTCTTCTCTTTCCAGAGCCTGAACGGGGAGGGGGAGGGGGCGGGGCACGCCGGTGCGTCACCCCCCCGCGGCGTCACCACGCACGGCCCCCGCCCCGCCCCCTCCACCTGCGCCGTCCGCGGCGGAAAGAGCCGAGCGCGCTCGGGCGGAAGGGGCCGAAGGCGCGGCCGGCGTGCGTGGGGCTGCGAGGCTGCCCGGGCGGCGGAGCTCCAGCGCCTGTGGGACTCCCGGCGCCCGGCGCGGCCGCCACTTTTGTTCTGTTTGCCACTGGGCGGCGAGGGCCTGGGCTGCGGCCTGGCCGCGAGCCGGGACCCTGGGTATGGAGTCGGCGCCGGGCCGGGCCCGCCCGTCCCGCCGGGCGACTCTGCCCGGTCCCGGCTCCTGCCCGCGACTCTCCCCCAGTGACCAGGCCTGAATGCTTCCCCTCGCCGGATGCCAGCGATGCGTCGGAGTCCCTGCAGGTTACAGACCGCCCGCGAGTGTGTGCAGATGGGGAAACTGAGGCAGGAAGTGGCAGGGTCGGGACTCGAACCCTCTCCCGCCAAGTGAAGTGAGGGGGATGCGAGACTCCCTGATGCGACGGGGCTCCCAGGTGCGACACCCTCCTCTGCCCCGGAGGCAGTGAGCGCTGCCTCCCGGGCTGGGGCGCGCTCCGCCTGCTCTCAGGCCTGGAAGGCCTCTTGCATCAGGGCTTGGGGCCTCGGCGTCTGGGAAGCGCCCCCGCCCCGCCCACCACCTGGCACCCCGCAGGGGCTCGGGAAAGGTATGTGGTCCTGGGGACACCGGCCCGGGGGGCCACTCCCTGCCGGACGGTTCCACAGAACGCTGAGGTGATCACATCGGTGCCTTATCTGCTCCTCAAAACTTGCCCGAGCTTCATCCCCAGGTCCATATCTGAAAGGGATCACCAGCAGCCCGGGTTCCTAACCAGGAAACCTGTGAGTCAGCGCAGACTCCTCCCTCCCTCTCCACGCAGCCGTTCTCCCCACGTCCTTTACCTGCTCCTCCCCATCCCGCTGCCCCAGAGTCGTCCTGCATCGCACCTAAGTGTCCCTTGTGCTCCACATTTCAACCCACGCAGCACCAGAGCTAACTTCGGGGAAAAAGGGGGAAAGAACTCTGTTTAAAGCAAATAGCTCCTACACACAGAGCCGAAAAGAAAGACTGTACCTATGTGGTCTGTAAAGCAGACCAAAGCATGCATCGTTGTTTGGAATACGGTATATATACATGTGTATATACCAAAAGGATTGTTCTCGAGTGTCAAGACTGAGTGATCTTTCTTCTTTGCTTGTATTGTTCAAAATTTTGAGCTACCCTCACCTCTCCCCCGCACATCTGTCCGTTCCACTTTCCATCCCTCGCCCCCATCACCCACTCCCTCGTACCCACTCGTCCACTAGGAAGTTCCCATAACTCAGGCCTTTTCATACTTTTGCAAACGCCGTTCCCTGTGCTGAGAATATGTATGCTGGCAAACTCCAACTCATCCTCCAGGACCCTCTTCAAATGTCACTTCCTTTAGGAAGCCCTCCTAGCCCACTTGAGGGCTCCCATGGCATTTCTGGGCATACTGTCTTTTTTTTTTTTCATCCATTCGTGTTTTTATTTCCATCAAATATCCCTTGGGAGTCTCCTCAGGGCATTGCCACTGTGCTAATCTCTTGGGTAAAGAATAAAGAAGTTCCTATATATTCAAGGAGACCAAATAGCAAGCCCTGAAAATCATAAGCAGGTATTCAAGAAGTCAGTTTGCACAGTAAGGCAGGAAATGTATCAAGTCATAAGGTAACACAGTGCTGCAGCATCCTGTATCTGAATGTGCCATGAGCGTCCCTCTTCCCACAAGTCTGTGGGTCCCCTGAGGGCAGGGGCCATGTGTTAGTCATAGTACAGTGCCCTGCAAGAAGGAGGTTTGTAAAATTGGATGAACGAATGAACAAATGAATGAATGAGCGCTGTCAGGTTCCTCTGAGTCCTAGAGGCCTCCAGGCCACTAAAAAGGATGGGCTCGACCTGAGGCAGTCCGGGCCACTCCATGGAGGGCATAATGTGTCAGGTCACCACGAGGCCTCAGGTCACCACCTGCCTTGGGTCAGTCGGGACACCACCCAGCCCTCTGAATCCCTCGGTAAATGGTTTACATGATAGTGAGCACGTGAGCTTGTGCGGTCGCCCCACCAGTGGGCAGCCATGGCATGGGTCATGCCCTATTTTACAGAGAGGGAAATTGAGGGCACCCAGTCCTGACGACCCAGGGGTAAATGACCACGACATGTCAGGGCCAGGCCTGAAACATAAGTCTTCAAACTGCACACCCTCCTCTCTTTTTGCCTCACCCTGCTCAACCCTAAAACGTACCTGTTCTGCTGCCCAGTTTTCTAGTTCACTTGTATAATTTTGATCAGTTCCTCTGGTATTTCCTGATACCTGTTTTTTTCTTTCCTTTCTATTTCTTCTCCCCTTGGTCTGACTCTGGTCCAAGAACACTGTGCTCAGACATTGATGGGGGAATAGCAAGGAAGGAAGTATGGTTCCTGCCTGCACACTCTTAGCTGGGATCAAGGTCAATGCAGATGAAAGGGACACAACGCTGTTAAGTGCCTTCTGTATGCCAACCACTCGGCCCCACCCTGCACTCAGGTCGGCACTTCCCACAATCCTGGAAGGGTCTATACCATGTCCTCGTTTTAGAGGCGAAGAAATAAGGCCCAGCGGAGGGCCGGTCACCCAGCCACAAAGGGGCTCAACTGGTTTGCAAACCGAAAGCTGCCTGCTCTTTCCACCAAACTCACCCTCTCCGGTTTGAGGCCAAACGACCATGGAATCCCTGTTTCCAGAATGCTTAAGGGCTGAAAGAACAAGGTGGGGAGGGGCTAAAACTAGAACGAGGGAAGATTTCTGGAGAAGAGTTCCTTTGAATCCATCAACTGATGAGTGGATCAACATAACGTGTTAGTCCATACAGTGGCATATTATTCAGTCATGAAAGGAATGAGGCACAGATACATACCACGGCATGGATGTCCCTGGAAAATATTACGCTCGGTGAAAGAAGACAGTCATTAAAGACCACGTATTGTCTGATTCCGTTTGTATAAAACGTCCAGAACAAGGCAAATGCAGAGACGGAAAGTGCATCGGTGGCTGCTGGGAAGAGGAGAAGGTGGTGAATGGCAGCCAGAGGTCATGGGGTTTCTGTTTGGTGTGATGAAAATGTTTTAAACTTGATGGTGATGGGGGGAGGGGGCGCCTGGGTGGCGCAGTCGGTTAAGCGTCCGACTTCAGCCAGGTCACGATCTCGCGGTCCGTGAGTTCGAGCCCCGCGTCAGGCTCTGGGCTGATGGCTCAGAGCCTGGAGCCTGTTTCCGATTCTGTGTCTCCCTCTCTCTCTGCCCCTCCCCAGTTCATGCTCTGTCTCTCTCTGTCCCAAAAATAAATAAACGTTGAAAAAAAAATTAAAAAAAAATAATAAAAAAAATAAACTTGATGGTGATGATGGTCGCCCCACTCTGAACATACTAAGAACCATGGAAACCTGCACTCAGAATGGGCGAACTGTATGGCCTGGGAATTGTATGTCAGTCCGGCTGGATTTTAACGTGTTGACTTGGACCAGGAACGATGGAGGGAGGGAGGCACCCCCAGCAGAAGGAAAGAAGGCAGGGGTCCAGTTGGGAGAACACAAAGGCATCTGCTTTGCAGTGCCAAGAGGAAGGGTCAGGGATGGCGGGGGGCAGTGATGTGACTGGCATTTCCTACCTGGGGGCTGAGGGCTGAACTGGCAGGCAGAAAACAGGGACCAACATCCACAGATGGAACAGAAAAGAGGAAATTGAGGAGGGAGAGACCTCCCCACTGGCTCAAGCTGCCTCCTGCCTCAGACCCCTGTGGACACCTCACATTCGGTGGGCACAACCTTCTCCCCACACCAGCTGGTCCTCACGGGCTCCCAATCCTGGGAACGGCCCTGCCTGTTTTCTGTGGGATTTCACACAGCTTCCTGGCTCTCCTGTTCTGAACCTTTGATCTCCGCTCCCCTGTCCCCCTCCCCACTACAGGGACTCCCTATCTCTTCCATTCCCAGCCAAGCTGCTTGACCCAGTTGTCTACACTGACCTGACTTGCTGCTGCTTCCATTCACTGCTTTTATTTTTACTCATAAAAAAATTTCAAACAAGTTATAGAAAATAATAAATAAATGCTTATATCTACATGATTGAGGTCGGCAATGCTAACATTTTGCCACATTGCCTTCAGATCTTTATTTATTCATTTTAAAAATAACATGTCAGGGGCGCCTGGGTGGCTCAGTCAGTTGAGCGTCCGACTTCAGCTCAGGTCACGATCTCGCGGTCCGTGAGTTCGAGCCCCGCGTCGGGCTCTGGGCTGATGGCTCAGAGCCTGGATCCTGCTTCTGATTCCGTGTCTCCCTCTCTCTCTCTGCCCCTCCCCCGTTCATGCTCTGTCTCTCTCTGTCCCCAAAATAAAAATAAACGTTAAAAAAATTTTTTAAATAAAAAAAATAAGAATAACATGTCAGAGAGCTAAAGCCACCCTCCCCTGGCCCTCTCCCAAAGCTACCCCTCTCCTGGGGTTACCATGCAAGATGTGTATTTTTATTAGGCGTGAACTATCTGAAATTGCCATACTTGACCGTTTTCACTCCTCCCGTGACAAATTTGTATGGTTTATTTAATAGGACCTATGCACACAACCATCAGTAAAATTTGTTTTGAATATTGAGATAGTTTACATAAATGGCATATTGTAGGGTTCCTTTTGGAAATCTCATCTTTGCACTCAACATTTGGTTTTTTAACAATTGTGGTAAAATATATATAACATAAAATTGACCATTTTTTTAAAATTTTTTTTTTCAACGTTTATTTATTTTTGGGACAGAGAGAGACAGAGCATGAACGGGGGAGGGGCAGAGAGAGAGGGAGACACAGAATCGGAAACAGGCTCCAGGCTCCGAGCCATCAGCCCAGAGTCCGAGGCGGGGCTCGAACTCACGGACCGCGAGATCGTGACCTGGCTGAAGTCGGACGCTTAACCGACTGCGCCACCCAGGCGCCCCGCCATTTTTTAAATTCATTTATTTTGAGAGACTGGGGGAGGGGCAGAGAGAGGAGGGAATAGAGGATCCAAAGCAGCTCTGTGCTGACAGCAGAGAGCCTGATGCGGGGCTCGAACTCATGAACTGTGAGATCCTGACCTGAGCTGAAATTGGACACTCAACCTACTGAGTCACCCAGGCTCCCCTAAGATTGTCCATCTTAACCATTTTTAAGTACACAGTTAGTTCTTTGGCATCAGGAACCTTTATGTGGTACAACCATCATCACCATGTAGCTCCAGAACTTTCTCATCCCCCTCCCCCCCCCCCCCCCCCCCCCCGCCAAACTGAAACTACTCATTACACAGTCACTCCCCATTCCCTGGGTGGAGAGAGGGAGAGAGAGATTCCCAAGCAGGCTCCGATGTGGGGCTCGATCCCATGACCATGGGATCACAACCTGAGCCAAAATTAAGAGTCGGATGCCGACTGAGCCACCCAGGCGCCCCCAGAGTTTCCTTCCCTTTTAAGGCTGAATAATATTCCATTGTACGCCCACACCACCATTCGCCCATCGGTGGACACTGGTGTTGCTTCACCTTTTGCCTGTTGTGAATCATGCCGCTGTGAGTGCGGGTGTGCAAATATGTCGTAGAGGCCCTGCTCTATCTCAGTCCGTTCAGGCTGGTCTAACAAAATACCACAGACTAGGCGACTTATGAGCAACAGAAACTTATTTCTCACAGTTCTGGAGGCTGAAGTCCAAGAGCGAGGTGCCAGCAAACTTAATGTCTTGTGAGGACGTCCTCCTTGGCTCCTGGATGATGTCTTCTGAGCGTGCACCTGGTGGAAGGGGTCAGGGAGCTCTCTGGGTCTTTTTTTTTTTTTTTTTTTTTTTTTAGTATTTTTTAAAAGTTTATTTATTTATTTTGAGAGAGAGAGTGCAGGCAGGGAAGGGGCAGAGAGAGAGGGAGAGAGAATCCCAAGCAGGCTCCACGCTGTCAGCACAGAGCCCGACATTGGGCTCAGTCTCCCAGACCGTGAGATCGCGACCTGAGCCAAAATCAAGAGTGTGACGCTTAAGCGACTGAGCCAACCAGGCGCCCCAACTCTCTGGGTCTTTCGTGAGGGCACTGATCCCACTCACGAGGGCTCCACCCTCGCTGTCTAATCACTTCTTACGCCCCCACCTCCTAATACCATCACCCTGCGGATTGGGTTTCCCTGATAGGAAATTCCCCATAGGAATTTTGAGGGGACCCAAACACTCACTCCATAGCAACGGGTGTACAAATATCTCTCTGCGATTCTGCTGTCAATTCTTTTGCATATACACCCAGAGGTGGAATTGCTGGACCATATGATAATTCTATTTTTAATTTTTTAAAGAACCGTTAGACTGTTTTTTCCATACTGGCTGCACCATTTTACATTCCCAGCAACAGTGCACAGGGGTTCCAGTTTTCTCACAGCCTTGTCAACACCTGCCATTTTCTGTCGGTTTTTATTTTTGTTTTCTCAACAGTAGCCATCCTAACGGACGTGAGGTGGGACCTTCTGGTTCATTCCTTTTAACTTCTACATTGCGTTCCATTCCAGGAAGAAACCACATCATGTTTATCTCTTCTCCTCCTAAAGGACAGTTAGATCGCTTCTACTCTTTCCTATTACAGACAGGGCTGCAATTCATAATTCTTGTACATCATCCCAACCTGAAACCGCACCTAAGAGTGTCTCCAGGGAGAACACCAAGAAGCAGATTTCCTGGGTTTAAGGGTTGTTTCAGGCAGAACTCTGGTAGAAGTAGATGGCACCTGTAGAAGAGACTATCTCGGGGAGGGTTTCATAGAGGAAAGACAGGTCACAAGGAAATCGTAAGGGACGGGGCAGCAACTCAGGGGCTGACAGCAGATTAGCTGTTACCACCCTGAGGACAAAGGAATGTGGAAAGGAAGGCTTGCTAGAATCAGGAAAGAAAGAAATTGCGTGGAGATGGCCATCTTCAGAGGATGCAGCAGGCTGGAGCTGTCCCTGACCACTCTCTCCTTCTTTCTCTCTCTCTCTTTTTGAAGATTTTATTTTTAAGTGATCTCTATACCCACCGTGGGGCTCGAACTCACAACCCCAAGATCAAGAGGTGCACGCTCCTCAGACTGATCCAGCCAGCCGCCCCTCTCTCCTTCTTTCTGACCTCCTGCCAGGCTGCCCGCTGGTGAACCCAAGCCCAAGGGCATCACAGCCTGTTAAGCTCAGCCCCCGGGAGGCATAGGGCTGGGTAGAGAATGCTGAAGCGTGGCAGCTGGAGGGGCATGTGACAGGTGTATGGCCATAAGGAATACCTGTCTTCAACTCTAGTGGGAATTTGCAATTTGCTTTCCAAAAATGATTTCATCAATTTACATGCCCTGCGCGTGGTGCTGTGATCCGTACCCCCACAGCTTTGTCCACATTGACTATTTACCAGACTTAACCATTTCCCCCCTGGTCTTCAGGGATGAAATGGGGTCTCATTATAATTTTCATATGTAGTTCCTTAATTATCGATGAGGGTGAGCATTTTTATGCACTTACTAGTTGTCTGGAGTTTAATATGCTGTGAACTGTCTTATATGTGCTTTGCTTGTTTACTATTTGGTTGCTCATCTTTCCCTTATTCATTAATAGGAGTTTCTTTGTTTTTAAATTTTGAATGCTAATCCTCCAAAAAAACAAAGTAAATTGAAGATGTTTTCTCCTGTCTGTGGCTTATCTTTGCATGTTTAGTGTCTTTTATAGTTCCCTATGTTTTTCTCCTAATAGTTTTATAGCTTTGCCTTTTCACATCTAGGTTTGTATATGGTTTGAGGTAAGGATCAACTTCTTTTTCCTTGCAGAACAACAGTTTTATTTATTGAACGCTCCACCCTTTCTCTTTGATTTGTAATGTCAACTCTTGTCTTATTCGAACCCCCTCTTTATTCTATTCAATTGGTCTAGCTGGATTCCCCTGAACCGCTATGACAATGTTTCAAATGTTTCAAATTTAGAGTAACTACTGATATCTGTTAAGGAGAGTGTCCCTATCCCTTCTACCTTTTCAAAGTTGTCTTGACTCTTTCTGGCCATTTATTCTTCACTATAAATTTTAGGGTCAGTTTTTCCACAACAAGAAAGAAAGAAAGAAAGAAAGAAAGAAAGAAAGAAAGAAAGAAAGAAAGAAAGAAATCAGAATTTTTATTGGAATGTCATCAAATATGTACATTAATTTGAGCAGAATCACCATTTTAAAAATAGTAGTGAGTCTTGGGGGCGCCTGGGTGGCTTAGTCAGTTGAGTGTCCAACTCTTGATTTTGGCTCGGGTCATGATTCCAGGATCACGGTATCGGGCCCATGTTGCGCTCCACGCTGAGCATGGAGACTGCTTAAGATTCTCTCTCTCTCCTTCTGCCCTTTCTGTGTTAGAGCACATGCACGTTCTCTCTCTCAAATAAGTTAAAAAAAAAAGTGAGCAAGCAAAATGAAGGACAGAGGAACATGTCACACAACACTATGGGATGTAATTTGCAAAATCCAAATTCTGGTAAGATTTGTAGGAAACACAACTTGGTTTTCCTTAACAAATAAATTTCGAAGAAAAAAAGGACAAAGTAGATGAAAAGAGATCCTACAGATTAAGAAACTTATGCAGTATAACAAGCAATTGCATGTTGTATGGGCCCTGATTCCAACAAATCAAAATGATGAAACAACTGGAAATTAAAATACTGACTCGTATGGAATGATATTAAGAAATTGATGTTGGGGCACCTGGCCTGCTTGGTCGGAGAAGCATGTGACTCTTGATTTTGAGGGGTCATGAGTTTGAGCCCCATGTTGGGTGTAGAGATTACTTACTTGTAAATAAATAAATTTTATTTTATTTTTAAAGTTTATTTACTTATTTTGGGAGAGAGAGGGAGAGACAAAATCTCAAGCAGACTCTGTCCTGTCAGCATAGAGCCTAGTGTGAGGCTTGAGCTCACAAACCGTGAGATGATGATCTGAGCTGAAACCAAGAGTTGATGCTTAATAGACTGACCCACTCAGGTGTCCCCAAATAAGCAAATTAAAAAAAAAAAAGAAGTTAATGGTAATTTTTAATGTGTGGCAATGATATTGTGATTATATATTTTTAAAACAGTCCTTATATTTACAGGCATAGGCTGAAAAGTTTGTAGATGGGATAATATGATATCTGGGAGGATATTGACAGTTACAGATGCTGAGTGATGGGTACAAAAAGATTCATCATACGATTCTGTATATTTTTGTGTATTCTGAAATTTCCATAATAAAAAGTTTCTAAAATTTTTTTTAATGTTTGTTCATTTTTGAGAGGCATAGAGAGAGAAAGCACGCAAGCAGGAAAGGAGCAGAGAGAGGGGCAGACACAGAATCTGAAGCAGGCTCCAGGCTCGGAGCTGTCAGCGCAGGGCCCTGTGCGGGGCTTGAACTCACGGTCCTTGTGATCATGACCTGAGCTAAAGATGGAAACTTAACCGACTGAGCCACCCAGGCACCCTGCACCCCCCCCCCCCCCAAAACCGCCCAAAGTTTCTAAAATATTGAAATTTCGAATCTTTCCATCCGCAAACATGATATAGCAGTTCATCTATTTAAATTTTCTTCTGTCTTGGATCAGAGTTTTATAATTTTTTCTATAAGGTCCTGCAAATCTTTGGCTGATACAACAAAATTGGCAAACTCTCTCATTTGTTCTAACAGCACTGATAATTTTTCTCTAGAATCTCTTGGATTTTCTATGTAAGTTATATACATGGCTTGCTAGAACCTCCAGAATAATGCTGAATACAAACGATAGATGCATGTATGTCTTGTTAGTGACTTGAGTAAGAATCATGTTTTCAGGGGGCACCCAGGTCCCCATAACAGTGTTTTCTGTAGACATGTTCATTGCATAAATATTTGGTGAGCCAGGCAGATTGTATTTGGGATGCAAAAGCAAACAAAACAAAGGTCCCTGCCCTCACAGACCTCGCATTCCAGTAGGCAGAGAGAAGACGAACGTTATTAATGAGTACATTCTACAGTGCATGTGAGAAGGTGACAAGTACTATGCAGAATAGAAATGGAGTACGTTAAAGAATATCCATGGGGTGCCTGGGTGGCTCAGTGGATCGAGCGACCGACTTCAGCTCAGGTCGTGATCTCATGGTTTGTAGGTTCGAGCCTCACTTCGGGTTCTGTGCGGAGCCCCGGAGCCTGGAGCCTGCTTCGGAGTCTGTGTCTCCTCCACTCTCTGACCCTCCCTTGCTCGTGCGCTCTCTCTCTCTCTCAATAATAAACGTTAAAATTTTTTTCAATAAATAAATAAATAAATAAACAAACAAACATTAAAAAAAAATAAAAAATAAATAAAAAGAATATCCAGAGTGTCAATATGGGTGGTGTGGGCAGGGCTGGGGGAAGGGGGGGGGAGAGGGGAGGGTACTTTTTTTTTTTTTTGGAAACAAAAATACTCCATTTTTTTTATTAACCCTTCTAAGTTATTAGGATACATGTGGAAAGATGTTATGCTCTTTCATAAAATTCCCATTATTTTTCTTGCACTGGAAGTGTCTGCCCCACCACTATCTGAATTTCCATAGTCCTTTCTGTATTCTCTCTCTCTTTTTAAATTTAAATCCAAGTTAGTTAACATATAGTGTAATAATAGTTTCAGGAATAGAATTTAGTGATTCATCACTTGCATATGACACCCAGTGCTCATCCCAACAAGTGTCCTCCTTAATGCCCATCACCCATCTAGCCCATCACCCACCCAACACCCCGCCAGCAACCCTCAGTTTGCTCTCTGTATTTAAGAGTCTCCCATGGTTTGTCTTCCTCTCTGTTTTTATATCACTGCACTACTAGGCATCCAAAGGATACAGGAGTGCTGATTCGAAGGGGCACGTGCACCCTAATGTTTATAGCAGCACTATCAACAATAGCCAAATTGTGGAAAGAGCCCAAACATCCATCGATGGATGAATGGATAAAGAAGATGTGGTATTTATATGCACATATATACGCAATGGAATATTACACAGCAGTCAAAAAGAATGACATATTGGGGCGCCTGGGTGGCACAGTCGGTTAAGCGTCCGACTTCAGCCAGGTCACGATCTCGCGGTCCGTGAGTTCAAGCCCCGCGTCAGGCTCTGGGCTGATGGCTCGGAGCCTGGAGCCTGTTTCCGATTCTGTGTCTCCCTCTCTCTCTGCCCCTCCCCCGTTCATGCTCTGTCTCTCTCTGTCCCAAAAATAAATAAACGTTGAAAAAAAAAAAAAAGAATGACATATTGTCATTTGCAACATGTATTATATATTATATTATTATATACAGTATATTATGCTAAGTGAAATAAGTCAGTCAGAGAAACAAATATCACATTATTTCACTCATATGTGGAATTTAAGATACAAAACAGATAAACATAAGGGAAGGGAAGCAGAAATAATAAAAAAAAAAAGAGAGAGGGAGACAAACCATAAGAGACTTTTAAATACAGAGAGCAATTTTAAATAAGATGATGAAGTCTGGCCTTGCTGAGAAAATGATACTGGAGCAGAGACCTGCAGGAGGAAAAGAAGTGAGTGTGAGAACTTGCAGGGCTTGGGGCACCGTCCGCTTGCAGCCCAGTGGCATGGATGCCCTTGGCCCTTCGCAGAGGAGAAAGGGGGAAATGAGGCTGGAGTGGCTGGGACAGGCTGAGGTGGAAGGAATGAGATGACGGAGGAAACGGACAGGTGGGAGCCCACTGTGGAGGTGCTGACTGCGTTCCTGGACCCCCTCCTTTTTGTTCAAGCTCATCCTCTCTGCATAGCATCCTGACGTCAACAACTTAGGTCCTCTGGGGACCTTCAGCCGTGAATACTATCTGTCCTCATTGCCCCTCACCCCTGCAGGCTCTTCCTTCCCCCTCTTACCCACCTTAAGTTATGTGGTCACTGCGTGGACACCACGCTGCACACAGGCTCCCTTTTTCTCGTTGGCAGTGTTGTCACCCTCGCTGGGCAAGGCCACCACGGGGTTCACTCAACCCCCTGCCCGCTCTTCTTCTGCACGCGGGAATTGCAGAGGCTGGGAAGAAAGCAGGTGACCACACGGACTGCTGTCCCCTTGGTGACCACAGACCTCGAATGGGTGCTCACTGCTGCTGGGCAATCATGCAGTTCCACAGTGGCTGTCACGGTCCCCAAGACCCCGGTACAGCCTAGCCTGGTCCCCACCCTCCCTCCCAGCTGAAGGCGTCGTCCTGCTCTGCTGAGCAATCGAACCCACCAAACCCACCATAAGAGAACCTCCACATGTCCCAGGCCCCAAAGCACACCCTCCCAAGGATTTGCCTTCCTGCTGGGACAGCACCCCCCCCGCCAGCAGACCCCAAGCACTCACCTCCCAGAAATCTCTCCAGGCGATCACCTTCCTCCTCTCCGGTGAATCATTCCCTTCAGCACACAAATGTGTTCGTACTTCTCCCCTCTTAAAAGAAAACAAAAGGTGCCTCATGGCTCAGTCAGTCAAGCGTCCAGCCGACTCTTGATTTTGGCTCAGGTCATGATCTCACTGTTCATGAGACCGAGAACCACGTCAGGCTCTGCGCTGACAGCACGGAGCCTGCTTGGGATTCTCTCTCCCTTTCTCTCCGTCCCTCCCCTGCTTGTATTCTCCCCCTCATTAAATAAATAAATAAATAAATAAATAAATAAATAAATAAATAGCAGCAACAACAAAAACCCCACCTTTCTCTTGATCCCAAATCCTGTCTGTTACCTCCTCCCATCCCAGCTCCATTTCGCGGCAAAACACCTTTTAAGAGTTGTCCGTACATGTGGTCTCCTATTTCTTTCCTCCAACTTAAAAAAAATTCCGTTTATCGATCGCCCTTCCCATATGATTGTCATATTTTTACTTCAACATGCATGAATAGTCCTTCTCTAACATTGTTATTATTACCTTAAATAGTCAATACTGTTTAAGTAAGTTCTAAGAAGAAAACAAAATCTTATTTGCTGTTTCCAGTGCTCTTTATTTCTTCCTGTGGACCCAAGTTCCCATCAAGGATCATTTTTTTTCCAGCCCAAAGGATGTCCTTGAGCATCTCTTAGCATGGCAGGATGGCTGGCAACAAATTCTCCCGGCTTTTGTTTGCCTGAAAATGAAATATATTCCACCCTGATTTTGAAGGATATTTTTATGGATATAAAATCGGGGCTGATGGGTTTTTTCTTTCAACACCTTAAAGATGTCTTCGCACAGCCTTGCATAGCACGCTGGCCATCATTATTGCTAATAAACCATTCGGCCTGCATTTGGGGTGCTGTTTCCAAATACGTTATGTGTCTTTGTGCTCTGGACACTTTCAAGATTTTTTTTTCTTGATCTCTGGTGTTCACAGCACGACCCTGATGAGCTAGATGGGTTTCTTCCTCCGCTTACGCCTGCTTGGGGTAAATATAAGTTCATCCCTGTAAGTTGGTGTTTTTCATCAAACCTGGGAGATTTTCAGCAGTAATTTTCTTAAATTTTTTTCTGCCTCAATATGACCTTCTTCTCTTTCCAGGATTCCAATTATATGGATGTCCAATTGCCTGATATTGTCCCTGAAGCTTTGTTCATTTTTCTTTCATACTTTTCTCTCTTCTTCGGAGTGAATAATTTCTATTGACGTGTCTTCACGTTTACTGACTCTCCTGCCATCTCCAACCTATTGTTAAGGCCATCCGGTGATTTCTTTTTTCTTTCTTCTCTTTTTTATTTGGCCTCAGTTCCTAGACTTCCATTTAGTTTCCTTTCACATTTTTTAATATCTCTGCTGAAATTTTCTATTTCGTTTTATTTATTGAACATATTTCCCTTTAAAATATATTCGTAATAGCTGCTTTAAAATATTTATCTGCTAAGCCCAACATTTGGCCATCTTTTATTGATTGTTTCCTTTCTTTCTTTCCTCTATTTCTTTCTTTCTTTCTTTTTCTTTTTTTTTTTTCTTCACTCTGGATCATGGTTTCCTGTTTGTTTGTTTGTTTACTTTTTAAAGTTTTTTACATGTTTATTCATTTTTTAAATTCATTTTGAATTCATTCATTTTTTGAGAGAGAGACAGAGACAGAGCACAAGCAGGGAAAGGGCAGAGAGACAGCAGGACACAGAATCTGAAGCAGGGTCCAGGCTCTGAGCTGTGAGCACAGAACCCAATGCGCGGCTTGAATCTCACATCAATGATATGACCTGCCGAAGTCAGACGCCCGACTGACTGAGCCACCCAGGTGCCCCATTGTTTGTTTAGTGATTAAAAAAAAATTTTTTTTAATGTTCACTCATTTTTGAGACACAGAGTGTGAGCAGAGGAGGGCCAGAGAGAGAGGAAGACACAGAATCCAAAGCAGGCTCCAGGCTTTGAGCTGTCAGCACAGAGCCCAATGTGGGGCTTGAACTCATGAGCCACATGTGAGTTCTGACCTGAGCCAAAGTCGGATGCTTAATCAACTGAGCCACCCAGGTGCCTCTGTTTAGTGATTTTTTGACCGAATGACAGATATTGTGGTCAACACAATAGAGAGGTAGATTCTGTTATCTTCCTCTGAAAAGTATTGATTTTTATTCTAGCAAACAGTTCTAGCCCTGACTGATGAGCCTGAACTTCTATAGGTTTGTCTTCTTACTTGTTAGCGTAGACCTGTAGGAACCCAGGGTTTTCTCCAGCCCCTCTGACGTGACAGGATTCAACCTTTAAACCCTACTTCAGGTATGGATCTTTTCATGGTTTAGCGTTAGACCTCGTTAGAATGAATCTAGAACACACCTTATTCTGGAGCAGGGTTTGGAACACTGCAATCCCTGGGCCAAACCATCCCATCCCGTGTTTTGTTTTATTAGAACACAACCCCATCTGTTCACTGTGTGTGTCTGTGGCTGCTCTCACACTGTAACAGCAGAGTTGAAGAGTTGCAGCAGAGATCAGAGAGACCACAAAGCTTAAAATGTGTAATACCCAACCGGCCTTTTTCAGAAAAAGTGTGCTGGCCCCTGCCCAAGCACATAGTCCTTACTCCTAAGGCCGGGGTCTCAGCTAGCCACTAGGAGTCCTCAAGAGATGTCACTGCCGTCGCTGTACTCCAGCAGGGCCAGGACTCCGATACAGCTCATGCTCCTCTTCCTTCGGCTCCACTTGGCCCTCATGTTTAGAGCAGCTGCCCTCTGGTAAGCCTGGGGCAGCGTCACCCTGCACGTGTACAGCCTGACTCCCATGGGCTGACTCACGGGGGGCCTTCCCCCAAACACTTACAGGCCCCCCTCACTTCAGAGCTTCCTCCTCTCCAATGCCTCACCCCAGGGACCTCCGCTACTTTAGGTGTGCTGAACCCAAATTTCTGCCTCCTTGTCTTAGTCCGGCCGCTCTGCCCTTTCAGCGTCCGACTCTGTGACTGGCTGGCTCGGGACACGGTCCTGAGGCAGAGAGCTGGGCAGCTGGGCAGCGGCAGGGCTCGTTCATGGATTCCCCTTGGCTCGGGCATCACAGCCTTGCTGCATCCGATGCCCAATGCCTGACAACAGTTGCCTCGTATATTTCTCTAGTTTTATCATCAGTTATGTTTGCAGGACTGGTCCAGCAAACACTGCTTTCTTCATGGTGGGAAGCGGAAGCTCTCCATGTGTTCTTAAACACCATTCCACTGGAAACTACACCTGTCCAGGACATCAGTGACGTCAAAGTAGCTGAATGCAACTGTCAGTCCTCAGCTCTCACCTTTCCTGACCTATCAGTAGCATCAGACACAGCCAGTGACTCCCTCTTTTGTGATCAACTTTCTTTACTTAGCCCCCAGGACAATGCATCGTCCCAGTTTTCGGCCCAGCTCTCCTAGCTCTCCCTTGTTGGTTCCTCCTCTTCTGAGTTCTTGATGCTGGAATCACACAGAGCTCAGCACTTTTCCTTTGCCTCCTCTGTCTTCACTCATTCTGTTGGTGGTTTTATTTTGTCTCATGGCCTTAAATACCACCCAGTTGCCCATGACTTCCCAGCTGACACCTCTATCCCAGACCTGTCTCCTGAGCTCCGGACGCAGGCCCAACACGCATCTCAAAATGAACGTATTCCAAAACTGAGCTCCTGATTCTCCTTCCATAACACCTGTTCCACCAGTGGCTTCTCCTTCTTGGTTGACCGCAACTCGGTTTTTCCAGTTACATCAAAAAACTCGTAGTCATTCCTGATTCTTCTATTTCTCTTGCCCCACACCCAACTCGTTAAAAACCGAAAACCAAAACCAACCAAACAAAAAAAAAAACCCTCTAGGCTCTACCTCAGGAATATATCAAGAATCCAACCCCTTTCGTCACTTCATCGCTACCTCACCACCATCTCTCCACCTCACCCCACTACAGACTATAATCAACTCAATATTCACAACGATATTTTGAAAATCTAAATCAAACCATGATGGGGCACCTGGGGGCTCAGTAGGATAAGAGTCCAACTTTGGCTCAGGTCATGATCTCACGGTTCATGACTTCAAGCCCCGTGTTGGGCTCTGTGCTGACAGCTCAGAGCCTGAAGCCTGCTTCGGATTCTGTGTCTTCCTCTCTCTCTGCCCCTCCCCCATTCATCCTCTCTCTGTCTCTCTCTGTCTCTCTGACTCTCTCTCTCTCTCTATCTGTCTCTCTCTCAAAAATAAACATAAAAAAATTAAATCAAACCATGACACTCCACTGCTAAAAACTGTCCATGGCTTACCCCCTCCCACTTTCACTCATTCACTCATTCATTTAAATCATTCATTCACATATTTAAATAATATTTATTGTGGGGGTGCCTGGGTGTCTCAATCAGTTAAGTGTCTGACTCTTTTTAAAACATTTTTAGGGGCGCCTGGGTGGCGCAGTCGGTTAAGCGTCCGACTTCAGCCAGGTCACGATCTCGCGGTCCGGGAGTTCGAGCCCCGTGTCAGGCTCTGGGCTGATGGCTCAGAGCCTGGAGCCTGTTTCCGATTCTGTGTCTCCCTCTCTCTCTGCCCCTCCTCCATTCATACTCTGTCTCTCTCTGTCCCCCAAAAAATAAATAAACGTTGAAAAAAAAAATAAAAAAAAATAAATAAATAAAACATTTTTAAGTTTATTTATTTTGAGACAGAGACAGCATGAGTGGGAGAGGGGCAGAGAGAGAGGGAGACAGAGAATCCCAAGCAGACTCTGCACTACCAGCATGGAGGCCAATGTGGGGCTCGAACCCATAAAACCATGAGATCATGACTGAGCTGAAACCAAGAGTCGGACACTTAACCAACTGAGCCACCCAGGCACCCCAACTGTCCAACTCTTGATCTCAGGTCTCAGCCATGTTAGGCTCCGTGTTGGGTGTGAAGTCTACTTAAAACACACACACAGTGAGCTTTGTATGGGCCAAGCACTGTTCTAGGAACTTGTAATACATCAGTGAACAAATCAGTAAAAAGTCTCTACTCTTATAGGGAGAGTCTAGCATTGGGAAACTGATAAATAGTGAACATAACAAACAAATTCTACAGTGAATTAGAAGAGGATGAAAATAGCCACTGAGGAAAGAAATAGATCAGCGTAAAACAAGATTGGGAATGTGGAGGCCAGGGTAAAAGAAATTTTCAATATTCACTTATTTTATTCAAGCATTTATTATTAATTAAAATTATTAATTTTATTCAATTAAAATTAAATTAAAATGATTAATATTATTCCTTTATTTATTTATTTATTTATTTATTTTAAAATAGGGTCTGGGCCCAATATGGGGCTTGAACTCACAACCCCAAGATCAAGAATCTCACGCTCCATGACTGAGCCAGCCAGGTATCAGGACAGGGTAAATTTTAAATAAGATTGTCAAGGTAGACTTGACGGAGAAAGTGATATTTGAGGAGAGCTGGAGAAGAGGTCAGCTGTCAGGGGTCCTGGAGGGATGGACCCCCAGACAGTAGGAATACACAGAACAAAGGTCAAAGGCAGCAGCAGGTAAGACGCGTTCTAGAAAGAGCAAGTGTCTGGGAAGGAGCGAGAGGATGATGGAGAGGAGGTAGTGGACATAATGGTGGACTCGAAAGGCTGTGCAGGGTAGTCTAAGGACTCTGGCTTTTACTCTGAGTGAGATGGGAACCACCAGAAGAATCCAAAGCAAGGAATGAGGTGGAATTGTTTCAAAAGGATCTTTTAGGTGCAAACTGTATATCAGGTAAGTGACTTGTAACTGGAGTATATGACAATTAGGACAGATCCATATTTTTTAAAATTTTTTTACATTTATTTATTTATTTTTGAGAGACAGAGAGAGACAGAGCACAAGCGGGGGATGGGCAGAGAGAGGAGACACAGAATCCGAAGCAGGCTCCAGGCTCCAAGCTGTCAGCACACAGCCTGATGTGGGGCTCGAACCCATGAACCGCGAGATCATGACCTGAGCTGAAGTCGGACGCTCAACTGACTGAGCCACCCAGCCGCCCCCCAACAGCTCCATATTAAAGGATAAATATGGGCAAAGGGTCTGAACAGTGCTTCACAGAGCATATGCAAATGGCCAATCAACACGTGAAAAGTGCTCAGCATCATTAGTCATCAGGGACATACATATCCAATCATGATGAGATACCCCTCTGTACCCACCAGAACAGCTATAATCGAAAAGACAGAAGAAACCAGCATTGGTAAGGGTGTGGGGAAACTTGAACGCCCAGACATTGCGGGTGGAGATGCGAAATCATGCAACCACCTTAGAGCAGCTTGGCAGTTTGTGAAAATGTTAAACGTACGGTTACCATTTGAGCCCCCAATTTCACTCCTAGGTATGTCCCCAAGAGAAACGAAAACGTAGGTCTACACAAACACTTGGACATGAATGCTCACAGAAACACTATTCATAATAGCCCCAAAGTGGAAACAACCCAAATCTCCACCAACTGATGCACGTATAAATAAAACATGGTGTATTCGTACCCAGTAATATGATTCAGTAGTAAAAGGAATGAAGCACTGATACGGGCTACAACGTGGAAACAACGTGCTAAGTGAAAGAAGCCAGTCACACGGGACCACATATTACGTGATTCTATTTACACGAAATGTCCAGGCAGATCTATAGAGACAGAAAGTAGATTAGCTCCTAGGGTTGTGGGGGATGGGGGAATTGGTGGTCGCCGAGCGCAGGTATCTTTTTGAGTAATTAAAATGTTCTAAAATTGATTGTGGCAGGGGCGCCTGGGTGGCTCAGTCATTTGAGTGTCTGACTCTTGGTTTCGGCTCAGGTCATGATCTCACGGTTCGTGGGTTTGAGCTCTGCATCGAGCCTGCTTGGGATTCTCTCTCTCTCCCTCTCGCTGCCCCTCCATCCCTCCCTTCCTCTCTCTCTCTCTAAATAAAAAAATCAACTTTTAGGACAGAGAGAGACAGAGCATGAACGGGGGAGGGGCAGAGAGAGAGGGAGACACAGAATCGGAAACAGGCTCCAGGCTCTGAGCCGTCAGCCCAGAGCCCGACGTGGGGCTCGAACTCACGGACCGCGAGATCGTGACCTGGCTGAAGTCAGACGCTTAACCGACTGCGCCACCCAGGCGCCCCAAAACCAACTTTTAAAAAAAAGTTTAAAATTGATTATGGCAACAGAAGCCCAGTTCTGTGAATACCTTAGAGGCCACTGAATTGTATACTTTAAATGTTGCAACTTGTATTGTAAGTGAGTTATATCTCAACAAAACTGTTTTTTATTTTTCAAAAATTTTTAATGTTTATTTATTTTTTTTTAATTTTTTTTAACGTTTATTTATTTTTTGGGACAGAGAGAGACAGAGTATGAACGGGGGAGGGGCAGAGAGAGAGGGAGACACAGAATCGGAAACAGGCTCCAGGCTCTGAGCCATCAGCCCAGAGCCCGACACGGGGCTCGAACTCACGGACCGCGAGATCGTGACCTGGCTGAAGTCGGCCGCTTAACCGACTGCGCCACCCAGGCGCCCCGATGTTTATTTATTTTTGAGAGAGAGGGAGAGCTCAGAGTGAGTATGCATGAGTAGGGGAGGGTCAGAGAGAGAGAATCTTAAGCAGGTTCCATGGATATGTGGAGCCCAATGTGGGGCTCAATCTCATGACGATGAGATCATGACCTGAGCCCATATCAAGAGTCAGGTGCTTAACTGACTGAGCCACCCAGGCACCCCAACAAAGCTGTTTTTTTAAAAAGGATGTCTTTGATAAAAGAAAAAAACAAAGGAAAGAAGAGAGAGAAAGACAAACCAAGAAACAGACTGAACCATAGAGAAGAAACTGATGGTTACCAGAGGGGACATGAGTGAGATAGGTGATGGGGATTAAGAGTACACTCATTGGGGCGCCTGGGTGGCGCAGTCGGTTAAGCGTCCGACTTCAGCCAGGTCACGATCTCACGGTCCGTGAGTTCGAGCCCCGCGTCAGGCTCTGGGCTGATGGCTCGGAGCCTGGAGCCTGTTTCCGATTCTGTGTCTCCCTCTCTCTCTGCCCCTACCCCGTTCATGCTCTGTCTCTGTCTGTCCCATAAATAAATAAAAACGTCGAAAAAAATTTAAAAAAAAAAAGAGTACACTCATCATGGGGCTCCTGACTGGCTCAGTCGGAAGAGCGTGTGACTCTTGATCTTTGGGTTGTGAGTTCGAACCCCACATTGGGTGTAGAGATTACTTTAAAAAAAATCTTTTTTTTTTTAAATTTTTTTTTAAATGTTTATTTATTTTTGAGACAGAGCGAGACAGAGCATGAACGGGGGAGGGGCAGAGAGAGAGGGAGACACAGAATCTGAAGCAGGCTCCAGGCTCTGAGCGGTCAGCACAGAGCCCGACGCGGGGCTCGAACTCACAGACCGTGAGATCATGACCTGAGCAGAAGTCGGACGCTCAACCAACTGAGCCACCCAGGCGCCCCTAAAAAAAATCTTTAAAAAAAAAGAGTACACTTATGTTGAACACAGAGCAATGTATAGAACTGCTGAATCACTGTAGTGTACCCCTGAAACTAACGTAACACCGTATGTCAACTCTCCTAGAATTAAAATTAAAAACTTAATACAAGAATAAAAATAAAAATAAAACAGGATGTCTTTGCTGCAGTGAGAATAGATATGGGGTGGGGTCAAAAGTTGGAGACAAGAATTCCAGGACTAACATGTTGGGTTAGGTCGTAGAGACATGGACTAGTCCTGACGGTGAAAAGTGATCAGATTCCAGATGTATTTAGAAGGTGGGACCGACCAGATTTCCTGACGAAGTGGAGATGGGGCGAGGGGAAAAGAGGGGCGTCAGGCATGACTCCAAGTTTCGGTCTGAGCGTCTGGACGACCTGAGTTGCTCTGACCAGGCTCTGGTGGATACACGTCTTCAGGTTAAGGAGGCCACCTGTGTCACCTTTGTGTACCGAGTTATCAGAAAGAATGTTGAATTTCATCAGTTTTTCTGAATTTGAGATGAACCTATATACGTTTTCCTTTAATCTGTGAATGCTGTGAAATACACTAGTCGATTTTCTCATGTTAAACCTTCATTCTGCTCTGGAGACAAACCTTACATGATCATAATGTGATTTAATTTATTTGTCTTCCCAACTGTTACCATTTTTTTTTTTCAACGTTTATTTATTTTTGGGACAGAGAGAGACAGAGCATGAACGGGGGAGGGGCAGAGAGAGAGGGAGACACAGAATCGGAAACAGGCTCCAGGCTCTGAGCCATCAGCCCAGAGCCCGACGCGGGGCTCGAACTCACGGACTGCGAGATCGTGACCTGGCTGAAGTCGGACGCTTAACCGACTGCGCCACCCAGGCGCCCCCCAACTGTTACCATTTTTAATACATTGCTAGACTTCATCTGCTAGCATTTATCTAGGACTTTTGCATTGAGTTTTATAAATCAGATTGGCTTGTCATTTTCTCTATTCAAATTGTCCTTGTCTCACAGAATTAGGTGAGTTGCTTTCCTTCTTTCTTCTTTTGTTTTCTTTTCTGGAATAATCTGTATGAGATACAATATAATCATTCCTTGAATGGTCAGTAGAACTCACCTGTAAGACAAAGTGTATGTGTGTGTGTGTGTGTGTGTGTGTGTGTGTGTGTGTTGTTGTTGTTGTTGCTGTTATTGTATTTGTTGTGTTTCTCTTACGAATAGAATATTAACTACTGAAGCCATAATTTTTACGGGTAGGGGCGCCTGGGTGGCTCAGTGAGTTGAGCGTCTGACTCCTGATTTGGGCTCAGTTCATGAACCTTGCCATTTGTGAGATCAAGCCCCAGGACAGGCTCTGTGCTGTCAGCATGGAGCCTGCTCAGGATTCTCTCTCTTCCTCTGTCTCTGCCCCTTCCCCACTCACATAAGCATGCACATACACTCTCTCTCCCTCCCTCTCAAAAAAAAAATCACTAAACTCAAAAAAAAGAATTTTTATGGTTATAAGTTAATGCATGTATTAAGAAGTCATTTTTCAAAACTGTCCATTTTATCTCTTTTTAAAAGCATGGGTATAAAGTTGTCCACAAAACTCTGCAGTGTCCATTAGTCTCATTAGTTTTCTCTATTTTATTTTTCTTTTTTTAAACTTTATTTATTTATTTAGAGAGTAGAGGAGAGGCAGAGAGGGAAGAGAGAGAATCCCAAGCAGGCTTTGCGCTGTCAGTGTAGAGCCCAATGCTGGGCTTGAACTCACGAACCGTGAGATCATGACCTGAAACCAAGAGTCAGATGCTTAACTGACGGAGCCTCCCAGGCTTATTTTTCTTTTTATAAAACCAGTTTTTGCTTTTCTTGATCCACTTTATTGGTTTTTTGTTTTCTATTTCATTAATCTCTGCTGCATATTATCATAGTAAATGGCCTGAATGCCCCAATAAAAGAGGAAATTGTCAAAGTGGGTGAAAAAGCAAAATACAACTTTACACTATCTATAAGAAAATTTAAATTGCTAATTTCTAATTACACTTAAGTTATGAAAACAAAGATAACTACAAACTAAAGGATGAGAAAAGATCAGGGAACACCAATGAAAAGGAGGCTGACATGGCTATCTTTATTTCAGACAAAGGAGGTCTCAGCACCAGGATTATTACCAGGAAAAAAGAGGAACCTTTTATACTGATGAAGACACTGATTAACTCAAAGTACATAATAAAACCAAAAGTATATGTGCCTGATAGCATAGCTTCAAAACAAATGAAGCAAAAAGCAGTAGAACTGCAAGAATAAATAGAAAAATGGGGGCTTCTGGGTGGCTTAGTCGGTTAAACTTCCGACTCTTGATTTCAGCTCAGGTCATGATCTCATGGTTCAGAAGATCAAAGCCCACGCCCAGCTCTGTGCTGGGATTCTGTCTCTCCCTGTCTCTGCCCCTCCCCTGCTCATACTCTCTCCCTCTCAAAATAAATATTTAAAAAGAAAAGAATCCTATGAACAACTTTCTGCCAAAAATTCCAAAACCTAGGATGAAATGGACAAGTTCCCCGACACAGTCTACCAAAGCTCACTCCAGAGGAGATAGATTTCATGTCTATGTCTGTTGAAGATATTATGTTTGCTGTTAACCTTCCAACAAAGACTAGTCCAGGCTCAGGTGGCCTTATTCATGAATTTGAGCAAGCATTTAATGGAAAAAATAAAACTACTTCTACACAAGGTCTTCCAGAAAACACAAGAGGATAGGCCACTTATTATTTCATTTCATGAGGCCTGTATTCCTCTCCAGCAATATCAGACAAAGATTACCCCAAAACCCTGCAGAGTAATATTCCTAGTGAACGTTGACACAGAAGGCAAATTTAATACATCACGACCAGGTGGGGTTGATTCCAGGAATGTCAGGCTTGTTTAGCATCGGAAAACCAATGGTTACAATGAACCATAGGAGCTGAGGGTGGTAAGCCTCCAAATGGCTCCCCAAAGGATACCCATGTCAAATCCCTGGGAGCTGTAAAGGTGACCTGATTTGGAAAGAGTCTTTGAAGATATAATTAAATGAAGATATAATTAAAAGATATAATTAAACTTGAGGTGAGGAGATGGTCCTGGGTCACCCTACATCCAATGATGACGGTGTCCCTCTACAAGGCACAGGGATATTTGAGACACAGACACGAGGGAAGGCAATGTAAAGACTGTGAAGACAGAAGCAGAGATTTGATTGATGCGGCTACAAGCCAAGGGACACCTGGGGTCACTAGGAGCTGGAAGAAGCAAGGAATAGATCCTCACCGAGAGCCTTGAGGGGGAGTATAGCCCCACCGAAACCTTGATTTCAGATTCTGGCCTCCAGAACTATATAGGAGGTTAACTTTCTGTTCTTTGAAAATGACCAATTTTGTGGGCATTTGTTATGGCAGCCTCAGGAAACTAACACAATGACTCGAAAAGAAAAATCTTATGATCATCTCTTTTGATTAGAAAACATTGACAAAATCCAACAAAAATTCACGAAAAAAAAAAAAAAGAGAGAGAAAACAGGGTATGTATGACCAAGTTCTGCAGGAAAACTCTGGTGGCTACCGGTCAAACCTCACTTAGGTAAAGAAGGAACACAAAACAACTACTATAGGAATAAAAGCTGTGCATTTATGGCAGTTGTAGAACAGGGGGTTTGTCTAGCATACCCAGTGTGATTGGTGAATGGGAAATAGCATTGATCCTGACCACTCTCGGTCAGTTTCTTTCTTTTCTTTTCTTTTCTTTTCTTTTCTTTTCTTTTCTTTTCTTTTCTTTTCTTTTCTTTTCTTTTCTTTTTTCTTTCCTTTTCTTTTCCTTTTCTTTCTTTCTTTCCTTATTTTCTTTCTTTCTTTCTTTCTTTTGTTCTGTCCTTCCTTCTCCCCTACTTCCCTCTTTCCTTTTGTTTTCTTCCTTTCTTTTTCTTTCCTTTCCTTTCTTTCCTTATTTCTTCTTTCTTTCTTTCTTTCTTTCTTTCTTTCTACCCTTCCTTCCTTCTCCCCTCCTTCCCTCCTTCCTTTCCTTTCTTCCTTTCTTATCTTTCTTTCTTTCTTTTTTTCCTTTCTTCCCTTATTTCCCTTTCTTTTCTTACTCTCTTTCTTTCCTTCTGTCCTTCCTTCCTTCCTCCTCCTTCCCTTCTTTCTTTCTTTCTTTCTTTTTTCTTTGCACAAAAATTAGGGGCACTTTGGGGCACCTGGGTACCTCAGTCGGTTAAGCATCCAACTTAAGCTCAGGTCATGATCTTGTGGTTCGAGGGTTTGAGCGTTGCATCGGGCTCTGTGCCGACGGCTCGGAGCCTGGAGCCTCCTTCCGATTCTGTGTCTCCCTCTCTCTCCGCTCCTCCCCCACTCACATTCTCTCTCTTTCTCTCTCTCTCTCTCTCAAAAATGAATAAACATGAAAAACAAACTCTTTTTTTTTTTTTTAATTAGGGGCACCTGGGTAGCTCAGTCGGTTTATTCTCTGACTCATGATCTCAGGGTTGTAAGTTCAGATCGTGCACTGAGCTCCATCCACACTGGGTGCGAAGCCTACTTAAAAAAAACTAAATTTAACAGTTTTGCATTACAAGCTTGTGATTCATGCTTACTGTGAAGTGGAGGTTAAGGTTGTTTTAGAACTTCAAGCTCAGTAATTTTGAACACTGAAACATTCATCTGGGATGTACTAGCAACATTCAGTATTGACCATCACTGTTAACACAATTTTTAGTTTTCCTCCTTAGTTTATGTTGCAGGAGTGTGCCTAAGCAGCAAGCAACCAGCAAGCGGAGGTTAAAACAGTTGCACTTATGTTAAATGTTGCTTTGTAGCACAATACTCTAAAAGCTTTGGATACATGTTGAAAAGTATGCTTTTCTGTAAAACTCAAATGTAGGAGCTAGGTCTATGGTTAAGACAGAAAATACTCGGCCCGTTTGTTCATTCTAGCTGTTTGGTTTAATATCCTATAAGGCAGGTAAGTGTATACCTGACTTTTTTTTTTCAAGATTTGGGACAAGTTTGAGATGTAATACCAATACTTTTTTTTTTTAAACGTTTATTTATTTTTGAGACAGAGAGAGACAGAGCATGAACAGGGGAGGGGCAGAGAGAGAGGGAGACACAGAATCTGAAACAGGCTCCAGGCTCTGAGCCGTCAGCACAGAGCCCGACTCGGGGCTTGAACTCACGGACCGTGAGATCATGACCTGAGCCGAAGTCGGACGCTTAACCGACCGAGCCACCCAGGCGCCCCGTGATGTAATACCAATACTTTAGGAGTTTGGTCCTGTTGTTTGTATGAGATTCTGAGGCTTTGATTTAAATATTTCCTTGTAGAGGCGCCTGGGTGGCGCAGTCGGTTAGGCGTCCGACTTCAGCCAGGTCACGATCTCGCGGTCCGGGAGTTCGAGCCCCGCGTCGGGCTCTGGGCTGATGGCTCAGAGCCTGGAGCCTGTTTCCGATTCTGTGTCTCCCTCTCTCTCTGCCCCTCCCCCGTTCATGCTCTGTCTCTCTCTCTGTCCCAAAAATAAATAAAAAAAAACGTTGAAAAAAAAATATTTCCTTGTATTGTGATTTCCATTAGATATATTGTACCAAGCGAAATTTATTAAATAAATCTTCCTTTGAAAAACTGAAAAAAAAAAAAACCACAAAAAGGAAAGAAGAACTCTCGGCAAACTAGAACAGAGGTGGAGGAACTACTTCAACAGAGGTATGTATAGAAAACCTACAGCTAACATCCCATTTAGTAGCGAAAGATTGGATTCCTTCGCCCTGAGATGAGAAACAGGCATCTTACTTAATATCATAAGGGCTGTCCTATCTAGTACAGCAAAGCACAGACAGGAAATAAAAGCCATATAGAAATAGAAAAGGAAGAAGTAAAACTCTTTTCACAGATGACATAATTGCCTTGGTATAAAATCTAAGAAATTCAGAAAAAAGTAGAACTGATATATATATGAGTTTATCAAGGTTACAGGATAGAAGGTCAGTGTATAAAAGTGTATCAAAGCCAGTGGCATTTCAGGGCACCTGGGTGGCTCAGTCAGTCAAGCATCAGACTTGATTTCAGCTCAGGTCACGTGGTTCGTGGCCTCGAGCCCCACGTCAGGCTCCCCTGACAGCACAGAGCCTCCTTGAGATTCTCTCTCCCTCTCTCTGCCCCTCCCCTGATTGCATGTGCATGCGTGCACACTCTATCTCAAAAGAAAGAAAGAAAGAAAGAAAGAAAGAAAGAAAGAAAGAAAGAAAGAACAAAGAAACTTTAAAAAGTCAGTAGCATTTCTACAACTACAGTAGCATTTCTACAGTAGCATTTCTATAACTACAGTAGCATTTCTACTGTAACAAAATGCTACAGTAGCACTTCTAATAAGAGAATATTGAAAATTGATACTAATTAACAATAACGTTTAAAACAGGATAAAAATGTGAAATAATCAGGTATAAATTTAGCAAAAGGTGTGCAAGACCTATACCCTATAAACCACAAAACATTTCTGAAAAATTAAAGACCCAAATATGGTCTGAATGCCCCCTTCCCAAATCTGTATGTTGAAAGCCTAATGCTCAGTGTGATGATGTTGGAGGCGGGGCCTTTGGGAGTGATTAGGCCGTGAAGGTGTAGTCCTCATAAATGGGATCAGTGCCCTTATAAAAGAGACCTCCACAGAGCTCCTTAGCCCCTTCTTTTGAGAACACAATGAGAAGTCCGTGATTGGAAGAAGGCCTTTTTCGACCTTGTTGGCATCCTGATCTCAGACATCCCGCCTCCAGAGCTGTGAGAAACAAACTTCTGCTGCTGATAAGCCACCCAGTCTGTGGTATTCTGTGATAGCAGCCCAGGTGGACTGAGGCAGATATTATGTTCAAGAACTAGAAGACTTGGGGTGCCTGGGTGGCTCAGTCAGTTAAGCGTCTGACTTTGGCTCAGGTTCATGATCTCACGGTTGGTGATTTTGAGCCCAGCGTTGGGCTCTGTGCTGACAGCTCGAAGCCTGTTGCCTGCTTGGGATTCTGTGTCTCCCTCTCTCTCTGCCCCTCCCCAACTCAGGCGCCCTCTCTCTCTCTCTCTCTCTCTCTCTCTCTCACTCCCTTTCTCTCTCTCAAAAAATAAACATTAAAAATTTAGAAAAAAAAAGAGCTAGAAGACTCAATATTGCTAGCATGTTAATTTTTCTCCAAATTAATTTATGGATTTCATGCTACCCCATTCAAAATCCCAGAAGGACTTTTTTTTTAAGTTTTAAAAAACATTTTTATTTATTTTGAGAGAGAGAGAGAGAGAGAGAGAGAGGATGAATCCCAACCAGGCTCCGCATTGTCAGCACAAAGCCCAACATGGGGCTCGAACTCACAAACTGTGAGATCATGACCTGAGCTGAAGTCAGATGCTTAACCAATGGAGCCACCCAGGTGACCCCCCAAGTAGAACTTTTTTAAAGAAACCCACAAGCTGCATGGAGAATGTATATGATGAGTAAGGGACCTGGAAGTGCCAGGAGGTCATTCTGGCTACTGTCCATAGAAAGGATTGGAGGAACAAATCCAGAAGTAGGAAGGGCAATTAGGAGAGTATGGCTTGATAATCCAGGCTAGACATGGGGGTAACAGTGGCAGTGAGGATGAAAAAAAAAAAAAACAGGTAGTTCGAGAGAGATTAAGTAGATAAGGATGGAGAAGTTTTGTAATTTAAGCACTGAGGTCTGGGTGAGGGGGGAACAGGAATGGATCCCAAATGGCTTCTGCTTTGAGAAACTGGGTGGGTGGTGGGGGTATTCGTTATGATAGGGGACACAAAACTAGTTTGGAGAGGAGAAAAGATGGCATCAGTTTAGGAAGTGATAACTAAAAGGATCCTTTAAGGTAAAGCGACACGTCCAGCAGGCAGCTGCACATATAGGAGGTACCTGGAGGTGCACATTCAGGAGCTGTCAGCAAAGACATGGCAGCTAAAGACAGAAGTGGGCGAAATACCCCGGGCGGCATGTGGAGTAAGAACAGGGGTCCACGGCCGACCCAGTGAAGTGCCGTAAGCATGTGCAAGGAGAACGAGTTGGATGGGGTAAGAGTATTAGGAGACTCTGGTCTGGAAGTTCCTGCTGCAGTGTTGTGGCTGCCGTGGTGGTTGAGACTGAGGCAGAGGAAGTGGAGGTAGAAACATTCAGGATGATCCCCGCGATATGTAGGACTTCTGCTCAGGAATTGGCCAGAAGCTCCAACGAGGTCAACACTCCTGCAGATTGCAGCTACACAATCTGGACAAAATGAAGAAAAAAAAGAAAAACAACGCTAAAGACCCAAGAGAGAAACCAAAAGGAATTCTGGAGGGGGGGTCAACACATGAAGAATGGAACTGCATTAGATATTTTGCATTTTCAATGGCCTCTAGCCTGAGAGAAGGCTTTGGTAACTGCCACTCCAGATGGCTGAAACTCCGAAGGAGAACTCATAGCTTTATTGATTTGAAGAACCAGAGGGCAATCTGTGACAAGCAGAGCTGGTGGGAAGCAAGGAGGGAAAACCTAGAAAGAACAGAAACAGAAATGGAGTAATCCAGATTCTGTGCATAAACTGTCCAGATCTCTGGCTGACTCATGAACACTGTATGCATATGGTGCCAAGCTAAGGCTAAAAGAACTGACCTGAGGTTTCAGCTGCTGCCCACTATGGAGAAGACAGTCCAGCCCAGTTGAACGCCTGCTAAAAAAAATAACCAACACGCTTTGGAGGAAGATAACAGAATTCAGAGTCTCTGCAATATGTCATTCACCACTCAATCTTACCGGATGTACAAGGACACAGGGAAATGTGACCCGCTCTCAAGTGAAGAGACAATCCGCGGAGTTGGTTCATTTTTTTATCTCTCTCTTTCATGCTTTTCTTCTCTCCAGGCTTAAGTTTGGGTAGTTTTATTGTCTTTTCTTCTAGCTAACCGATCTTTTCTTCTGCAGTGTCCAGTCTGCTATTAAGCCCCTTCAATAAATTTTTTATTAAAGGTATTTTTCTAGAATTTCTTTTAATTTCTATAAGTTCTTTTAATTGGTTTTTGTTTCTGTCCTCTGTTCTGAGACATGCTGTATCCTAAATACATGTGTGTGCACGTGTTTTTGTGTATCTATCTATGTCTATATCTTTCTATATCTGTGTATCATATATCTCTATCTAGATCTATATCATATTTCTATCTATAGATATTGACCTACCTATCTATATCAATATTGATATCGATGTCTATATCTTTATGTATGTAATGTCCTTGAGAATGATTATGTTATGGACTCAACTATGTCCCCATTCATATGTTAAAGCCCTAACTCCCATGTGACTGTGTTTACAGATGACGTCTTTAAAAAGGTAACTAAAGTTAAATGAGGCTAGAGCCTTAGGCTCTAAGGCTCCTAAGGCTACAGCCTTAATCCCATGTGACGGGTGTCCTTACAAAAAGAGAGACGCCAGGGGTGTATGTGCACAGAGGGAAGGCCATATGAGGACACAATAAGAATATGGCCACCTGAAAATCAAAGACAGACTTCAGGAGAACCCAAGGCTGCTGTCCCCTTGATCTTGGACTTCCATCCTCCAGAATTGTGTGAAATACTTCAGTGGTTGAAGCCATCTAGTATAGGTTGCCCTAAAAGAGACAAATACAAGTTATAATCATTGCTATAACATCCCTGTTTGCTAATTCCAGTGTCTTGTTTATCTTGAGGTCAGTCTCCAATGATTGTCTCTTCACTTGAGAGCGGGTCACATTTCCCTGTGTCCTTGTACATCCGGTAAGATTGAGTGGTGAATGACATATTGCAGAGACTCTGAATTCTGTTATCTTCCTCCAAAGCGTGTTGGTTATTTTTTTTAGCAGGCGTTCAACTGGGCTGGACTGTCTTCTCCATAGTGGGCAGCAGCTGAAACCTCAGGTCAGTTCTTTTAGCCTTAGCTTGGCACCATATGCATACATTGTTCATGAGTCAGCCAGAGATCTGGACAGTTTATGCACAGAATCTGGACTACTCCATCTCTGTTTCTGTTCTTTCTAGGTTTTCCCTCAGTGACATGTGGGACAATATTAAGTGGTCTAGGATATAAGGAATTAGAGTCCTAGAAGGAGAGGAGAAAGAGAATGGACAGAAAAAATATATTTGAAGAAATAATGGCTAGAATCCCCCAAATTTGGTGACATTGACTTAACAGAGTCAAGAAACTTAGAAAAGCCCAAGCCAGATAAACACAAAGAAAACTAGGCACTTCATGGTCAAACTGCTGAAAACCGAAGATAAAGAGATAATCTTGAAAGCAAAGGAAAGTTACATGATAGATACAGACAACAAGGGCCCGGATGGTACAAACTTATGTGAAACAATGGTGGCTGGAGAACAATGGAAAAACATCTCCAAAGTTCTGATAGGAAAAAACACAATCTGCCAACCCCGGACTTTGTACCCAGTGAAAATCTTCAATATTTAAGGTAAAATAGACATGTTCAAATAAAAATAAGAGTTCTATTGCAGTAAACCTTTGCCATGGAAAAGCTAAATGAAGTCCTGTAGATTGAAGAGAAATTATACCTTTGGAAAATTGAATTTTTAGGAAGAAATTAACAGTATTACAAACAGTAAATATAAAGAATATTTTTCCTGTTAATTGTGTTGAAACCCATATGTTTAAAGCAGAAGTCAAAGGATTGGATGGTAAGGCTTACCATGGACATGGTTATAATATATATGACACCTACAGAATAAAGGATGGGGGGCAGGGAGTACATGGACCTATGCAAGGTTTCTACATTTCAAGCACAGTAGTGTAACATCTCTAAGTAGACTGGGAAAAAATTAACGATGTACGTTGCCATCCTTAGAGCAATTACTAAAGAAATGTTACATGGAGATATTGCTAAAAATATTCAATTAATGTGAAAGGAGTCCGGAAAGAGGAAACACTGGGGCTAAAGTAGACAAACAGATCAAATGGTAAAATGGTATATCTAAATCCAACCATGGAAATAATTACATTATATGTGAACTAAACACTCCAATTAAAAGGCAAAATGGTGGGGCGCCTGGGTGGCGCAGCCAGGTCACGATCTCGCGGTCCTGAGTTCGAGCCCCGCGTCGGGCTCTGGGCTGATGGCTCAGAGCCTGGAGCCTGTTTCCGATTCTGTGTCTCCCTCTCTCTCTGCCCCTCCCCCGTTCATGCTCTGTCTCTCTCTGTCCCAAAAATAAATAAAAAACGTTGAAAAAAAATTAAAATAAAAAAAATAATAAAAGGCAAAATGGTCAACATGGATTTTTTTTTCAAAAAAGCAAAATCCAATGACATGCTGTTTATGAAAGATTGATTTCATATAAAAAGATGTAGGTTATAAATGGATGGAAAGATAAATCATACAAGCAGTAGACATACAGCTGCAGTGGTTATATTAATGCAGATAAAATTAATTTCAAGACACAAATTATAACCAGAAGAAAAAAAGGAGGGACATTTCATAATTAAAGAGTCAACTCGGGGCGCCTGGCTGGCTCAGTCGGTTAAGCGTCTGACTTCAGCTCAGGTCACGATCTCGCGGTCCGTAAGTTCGAGCCCCACGTCGGGCTCCGGGCTGATGGCTCAGAGCCTGGAGCCTGCTTCCGATTCTGTGTCTCCCTCTCTCTGCCCCTCCCCTATTCATGCTCTGTCTCTCTCTGTCTCAAAAATAAATAAATGTTAAAAAAAAATAACAATAAAGAGTCAACTCATCAGGAAGACATACAATCATAAATGTGTGTATATTCATTCAAGACTTCCATATGAAGATGCATTTAGCTCCATTTCCTCAAAACGCATTACTAAAACGATAGTAAAAACATATACTTATTGGGGCACCTGCGTGGCTCAGTTAAGCATCTGACCCTTGATTTTGGATCAGTCATGATCTCAGGGTCATGAGTTCAAGCCCTGCGTCGGGCTCTGCACTGGGCATGAAGCCTACTTCAAAACAAACAAATAAACAAATAAACACTTTAAAAATTTTTTAAAAAGGGGGGCTTGGGTGGCTCAGTTGGTTAGGCATCCAACTTGGGCTCGGGTCCAACTTCATGGTCTCATGGTTCTTGGGCTTGAGTCCCGCATCAGGTTCTGCACTGACAGCTCAGAGCCTAGAGCCTACTTTGGATTCTGTGTCTCCTTCTCTCTCTCTCCCTCCCCTACTCACTCACTCTCTGTGTCTCTCTCTCTCTCTCAAAAATAAACATTAAAAAAATTAAAGGGGTGGTTCAGTCAGTTAAGCATCCGGCTTCAGCTCAGGTCATGATCTTGAGGTTCGTGGATTTGAGCCCCGTGTCGGGCTCTGGGCAGACAAACTCAGAGACTGGAGCCTGCTTCGAATTCTGTGTCTCCCTATCTCTCTGCCCTCCCCTGCTTGTGCTCTGTCTCTCTTGCTCTTAAAAATAAAATTAAAGTTAAAAAAATTAAAAACAAATTAAAAATAAAAAAATAAACAAAAACAACAACTAGGAATAAAAAATAAAAAGAAAGAAAATAGAAAGGCAAGTCCACACTGGAAGAAAATATTTCCAGAATACATATCTGTTAAAGGACTTGTATCCAGAATACACCAAGAATTTTTACAACTAAATAGGGAGAGAAACAATCTAATTAAAAAAATGGGAAAAAGATTTAATTAGACATCTCACTAAACAAAATATGCGAGTAGCAAATGAGCACATGAAAAGATACTCAAAATCGTTAATCATGGAAATGCAAATTAAAGCCACAAAAAGATAATAATTCATACACACTAGAATGGCTACAGTAAAAAACAAAGAACAACAACAAAAGACAGAAAATAACAATTGTTGGCAAGAAATGTGGAGAAACAGGATGCATGCTTTGCTGGTGGGAATGTACAATGAGGGAGCCACTTTGGAAAAACAGTTTGGCCATTTCATAAAAAGTTAAACATACTCTTAGGTATGACATCAGAAGTACAACAACAAGGGGCACTTGGCTGGCTCAGTCAGTAGAGCATGGGACTCTTGATCTCAGGGTCATGAGTTCAAGCCCCACATTGAGCATGGAGCCTACTTAAAATAAATAAATACTTCATTAATTAAAAAAGAAAGAAGCACAATCAACAAAAAGAAAAAAATAGATAAACTGGAGGTCATCAAAACTGAAAACTGTTATGCATATTATCAATATGAAAGGCAGGTGTATGTAGGTGAAAGGCAACCTACAGATTGGGAGAAAATATTTGAAAATCATTTATCTAATAAGTGATTAACATCCAGAATATAGAAAGAAATCCCAAAACTCAACAACAAGAAAAGAAACAACCCAGTTAAGAAATGGGCAAAGGGCCTGAATAGACATTTCTCCAAAGGAGATGCATAAAGAAACAATAAACACATGAAAATATGGTCAGTGTCACTAGGAATTAGCAAATGCAAATCAAAACCACAATGAGATACCATTTCACACACCTTAGGATGGTGCGTGCACACACACACACACACACTCAGAATAATAAATGTTGGTTGAGAATGTGGAGAAATTGGAAATTTTGTTCAATCTTGCTGGTAAGAATGTAAAATTGAGCAGCCACTGTGAAAAACAGTATGGTGTTTCTTCCAAAAATTCAACATAGAACTACCATAGGATCAAACATTCCACTTCTGTGTATATACACAAAAAGAAGCCAAAGCAAGACTCAAACAGATATTTGTACACCCATGTTCATGGCAGCATTATTTACAATAGCTAAAATGTGGAAGCAACCTAAGAGTCCATCGACAGATGAATGGACAAGCAAAAAATGGCATATACATACAATGGGATATTATTAATTCTTTAAAAGGAAGTAAATTCTGACGATTGCTACAACACGGGTGGACCCTGAACATTACGCTAAGTAAGATAAGCCAGACACAACAGGACAGACGTGATATTATACTTATATGAGGTACCTAGAAGATCAAATTCATAGATATAGAAAGTAGAATAGTGGTCACCAGGCTGTGGGGAGGGGGATGGGGATTATTGTTTAATCGGTACAGAAATGCAGATTGGGATGATGAAAAAGTTCTAGAGATGAATAGTTGTGAAACGAAAACATGTATCTACACAAAGACTTGCATGCAATCAGTGAGCAACATTATTCATAAGAATCCCCAATTGAAAACTACTTAAAGATCCATCAGCTGGACAAAATGGGTTGTATCCATACAATGGAATACTATACGGCAATACAATAAAACAGAATGAACCTATTGATACATGCCATGACATGAATAAAACTCAAAATTATCATCATAGGTTAAAGAAGCCAGACGCTGGATAGGGTCAAATAGAGGGTCTCTGGATGAGAGAACACCAAACACAGGAAGGGCAAAGCTCTGATACTGAAAACAGAGAGACTGAGTGAAAGGTCACAAACTAATGAGGCGACACCCAGCCTTCTCCCCCAACTCAAATACCATGACGGTGGCAGTTGGGCTTAGACCCTCCAGGCAGAAGATGGGAAAGTGTTCTCTGGGGAATCTGACCAGCCCAAGATAACAGACCTAAAGATGTTCACAGCTGGGTTCTGCTTGCAATAGTTCCAGCCAGTTCAGTAACAACGAATGTGACAAAGCCCTCCCACGCGCACAGAACTTCCAGTCTGCCTTTTTTGCAGCTCACTCCCAAACCACAGTGGGTGATTAAGGATAATCAGACATTTGAGAAAACCATCTTTTAATCGTACCACTGCCACAAGAAAACAAAGCAAGCAAAGCAAACAAAGAGAATAACTTGGAGAGAATATGGAGGACCATACAGAGAGAAGGAAAAATAGCATGCTAACTGAAAAGAAGAGGTTTCATTTTAAAAAGGAACACTCAAAGAACACAAATGAACAATTTTGAATGGAAAAGTTGAAGAAGGAAAAAACAGAAGGAAGGAAGGGAGGGAGGAAGACAGAGAGAAGGAGAAAGAAAGGAAGAGAGGGAGAGGAAGGAAGGAAGGGAGAGAGAGAGAGAGAGAGAGAGAGAGAGAGAGAAAGAAAGAAAGGAAAGGAAGGAAGGAAGGAAGGAAGGAAGGAAGGAAGGAAGGAAGGAAGGAAGGAAGAAAAGAAAGAAGGCAAGAAGGAAGGAAAGAAGGATGGAAGGAAAGATGGAAAGCAAGAAAAGAAGAGAGAAAAATCTAAGAAAATTAGAGAACTTACAGAGGAGGTCCAACATACATCTAATCAGAGCTTCAGAAGGAAAGAACGCAAAAAGTGGCAGAGAGAAAATCATCCAAGAAATAACTCAAGAAAATTTCCCAGAATGCATAGACATGAATTATCAGATGGGAGGACACCCACCACTGCCTAGTGCCAAGAGCATTCCTAACACTTGCAGGGTCTGGGGCAGGAGTATATATGGAGGCCAATATGCCATATGTCTAAATTTTTAAAGTTGTAAACAAAGTTAACAAACCAATAAATAAAATATGCTCTATCCTCCTACCTTGACAAATATACCTGCAGAACTACCTGGAAGTTCAGGTTCTGATACAGAATACTCAGGTTTTTGTAGTTCTGCTCCAGAAGATGGAGGTGTGGAGAGAGCTGGTCCCTGCTGACATCCCTCACCCACTTCCTTTCTCTTCTAACTCCTGGATCTGTCCCACACCATGAGAAGCCTCAAGTGCATGCACATGGACATTCCAAGCTCCATCCCTGTCTCCCACTAAGAGCTGTCCCCTGGCCACTCCATAAGAGTAGGGATACAAACAACAGTGGTCTATCCTCAGGGCCAATGTAGGAAAGATGCCTGCATGGGTCCTGGAAGTGGGCTTTAGGCTATTTGGGCAAGGGATCCCAGATATGTACCTCGGTCATTGTCAGGGCATGGGTACTTAGTTGCCTGGTGGGTGAAAAGATACCCACATCGAGGCACATCATTGTGAAACTTCAGAACACTGGGAGAAAGAGAAGATTCTAAAAACTTGGAGAGAGAGAGAAGGAATAGGTTTCATACAAAGAGCCACCATTATAAGAATAACAACAGACTTCTCAACAGTAATACTAGAAACTAGAAGACAAGAAAATGATACTTTCAAAATTCTGGGGGAAGTGGCTTCTCATCTAGAAGTCTATAGTCAGCCAAGTTTTCAATTAAGTGTGAGTATTGAATAAAGGCAATTCCAGGCACATAAAATTTGCTCCCCATGCACCTCTCTTTGGAAGCTACGGGTGGACGTGCCACACTTAAACCAGAGAGTAAACCAGGAGGGAGACAGAGGATCCAGTAAAATGAGAGGCCCACTTCAGAGAGAAGTGAAGAGCACCCAGACTGGGTGTCCTCATTCTCTGTTGCTGCATAACAGTTATCACAAACTGAAACAATGCCCACCGGTCAGAAGCTGGTGGGGGGCTTGGCTGGGTTCTCTGCCAAGGTTGAAATCAAGGTGTTGACTGAGGCACAGCCTCACCTTGAGGGTCTGGGGAAGGATGCACTTCCAAGATCACTCAGATTATCTGTGGAATCAGATTCCCTGTGGTCGTAGGACTGACGTCCTCACTATCTTTGTGGCTGTTGTCAGCTCCTAGAGATCACTTTTAGGTCCTTTCCCTGTGACCCCCTCCATCTCAGCAACAGATAACACCCCCAAAGGGAGACTCTCTACTCGCGATACTTCTGACACCAAGTGCGTTTTCCAAACCAAGCAATTCTCCAGTTCTCTGTGGACACCAACTACGTGTCCTCCAATTTAACTCAAGTCTGACACTACCCACAGGGCAACGGTTCAGTCCTACAAGGCTGCCCCCACTCTGATGCCAATCACAGATACCAAGTCCCCAGGTTACACACACTTCCGTTCGACTAGGCTACAAATTGGGGTTCCCACAACTCCCCTCCTTGGGTGAGATAATTTGCCATAATGGCTCACTGAACTCAGGGAAACACTGCTTACTATTACCAGATTATCATAAAGGATACAAATGGACAGCCAGATGAGTGAGGTCTGGAAGGGCCCTGAGCACAGGAGCTTCTGTCCCCGTGGAGTTTGGGGTGCGCCACTCTCCCAACTCATGGATGCATTCACCAGCTTGGAAGCTCTCAGAATCCCATTGTTGAAGTTCTCATGGAGGCCACTGGGGATTAACTCCATCCCCAGCCCCAAGCCCCACCTGGCTCCCTGGAGGTCATGGGATGGGAGCCTGAGGCTCCAACCCTCAAAACACATGGTTGATTACCCAGGTGACCAACCCCACCCTGAAACTACCTTGGGGCCCACCTAGAGTCAGTGCATTAGCATAAACTCAGATGTGGTTGAAAGGACCTTGTGAAGAGTAACAACAGATGCTCCCATCACCTGTCGCCCAGGAAATGACAAGGATTTTAGGAGCTCTGGGCCAGGACCTGGGGAGGAAGACCAAATACATATTTCTTAGTATATTACAATCTCACAGTCCAGCACACCGAGGCATTTCGCTTAGAGTCCATCCAATTTCCTCTCTACCACCAGCCAAAGAAAAACGCTCTGCATGGACGAGGTCAGTGTGATTAGATGAGGCCCGCCTGCAAAATCTCCCTATTTTAAAGTCAACTGATTAGAAGCCTTATTCACATCTGCCAACATCCCTTTGATGTGTGACATAACATAGTCACCGGAATGACATCTCATCATGGCCATGGCTTTTACCACTCGGGAGGGGGTTACACAAGGGCCAGGCTCTCTGTGGTCACTCTCAGCATCCTGTGGCCACAAGGAGAGTGGCAGCAGATCCCTCAGGGGGTGGCCCAGCCACCAGAGCGGACGGAGGGCAGGGAGATGGCTTCAGGACGGAACTGACTTCAAAAATGTGTTTGGGGGCACCTGGGTGGCTCTGTCGGTGAGGCATTTCTCTTGGTTTCAGTTCATGATCTCACGGTTTGTGGGATCAAGACCCATGTTGTGCTCTGCTGGTGGCACAGAGCCTGCTTGGGATTCTCCCTCTTCCTCTCTCTCTGCCCCTCCCCCACTAGTGCTTTTTCTCAAAATAAATAAATAAACTCATAAAAACAAAGTGTCTGAACATATTGAGAGATGTCTTTCCTACCTGGGAGAGGGTTTGCATTGTATTCTGGATACAATTAAAGAAAAGTGAGCCAAAATACTAGACAATTAACATCTTCCCAGAAGACAAAATGTCGCTCAGGAAAGAAAAGGGAACTGAGGTGTCTGTGTGGCTCAGAGGTCGGAATAGTGCGACATAGTCATAATAATGTGAAACCAGAGTATCGATCTGACCAAAACCCATCTATTTTTGGAGGTTAAGGACAGAGCAAGTGTGCTGGAGGGAGAGCAGGACGCTCATACTCTCTAAAAGCTAGGAATGAGAGGGGCACTTGGATGGCTCAGTCGGTTAAGTGTCCGACTTCAGCTCAGGTCATGATCTCATGGTTCGTGGGTTCAAGCCCTGCATCAGGCTCTGTGCTGACAGCTCGGAGCCTGGAGCCTGCTTCAGACTCTGTGTCTCCCTCTGTCTCTGCCCCTCCCTGACTCGCACTCTGTCTGTCTGTCTCTCTCAAAAATAAATAAACATTAGAAAAAATTCAAAGACGTTATTAATAATGGCAAGACCGTGAAAGCAGGCCATTACCTCATGCCCGGGGCCCTTCTGAGAGCAGGTCACAGTCCTCGGAAGCCAGATTTTCTAGCCCATAGGAGCCCACAACTTCCCTCTGGTTAAGACAGCTTGGATGAGCCTGCTTCTGTTTGCAACTAAAAGAATCCTAATGGAAAAGGTTTTCCCAAACCCAACATCTCCTTAATTCATGTTTCCAGCAAGCATTTTCTGCCGGGTTCTACAATGAGGCGCTTTCTCTAATGCTGAGACAGGAGAGCAGGAGTGAGGGGGCTGCGAGCACCAGAGGGGCTGTGGCCTGGAGGCAGGGCATGGAGGCCCCCTGGCTCTCCCCAAGGGGTTTGCCTCACAGAGGTGCGGATGTCACCCTGAACCTTCAAGGAAGAGCAAGACTTTGTTGGGCACGTGGGGAGGAGGGAGGGCATTGCAGTAGAGGAGGGAATGCACGGTTTGGGGGAGACGGCAGATGGGGGGGCTGCAGGCAGTTGGGTCAGGACTGACGCCGAGCTTACACCCAGGGGATGATGCTCGAGAATGCCGGGAGACAGGTGGACAGGGCCTGTGTTCTGTGCTTTAGGTTTTAGATCTTGTCCTGGAGGCAATTAGAAGAGCCAGAAGGATTTTTTTTTTTTTTTTTGCCAGAAAGATTTGTAAACCCCAATTTCTATTTAGTTATTTTTAGTTTGAAGGATCTTTCTGGAAGTGGTGCATGGGGCGGGCTGGAGTGGATCAGATGAGGCAGCAGATAAGTGCAGAGACCACAGTGAGTGTGTGCATTGGGGCTGGGGCTCCATCGCAAGGGCTGGGGGTGAACCTGGTTCAGTGTGGGGTGCTCACAGCCCCCTCACTCCTGCTCTCCTGTCTCAGCCTCATCGTGACGCCTGACAGAAAATGCTTTCTGGAAACATGAATTAAGGAGATGCTGGGTTTGGGAAAACCTTTTCCATTAGGATTCTTTTAGTTGCAAACAGAAGCAGGCTCATCCAAGCTGTCTTAACCAGAGGGAAGTTGTGGGCTCCTATGGGCTGGAAAATCTGGCTTCCGAGGCCTGTGACCTGCTCTCAGAAGGGCCCCGGGCGTGCGGTAATGGCCTGCTTTCACTGTCTTGCCATTTTTAATAACATCTTTGAATTTTTTTTTTAATGTTTACTTGTTTTTGAGAGAGAGAGAGAGAGAGAGAGAGTGTGAGAGAGAGACAGAGAAAGAGGGAGGCACGGAATCTGAAGCAGGCTCCAGGCTCTGAGCTGTCAGCACAGAGCCTGATGCGGGGCTCGAACTTATGACCTCGAGATCATGACCTGAGCCAAAGGCGGATGCTTAACTGACCGAGCCACCCAGTCACCCCAGCAATGTCTTTGAACTTGTGTTTTACAAGTGAAGTCTGGTGGGGCAACAAAGCATGCATGAGGGTAGAGGAGGCATGTGTAAATGCACCTGCCGTTCCTCGACATTCGTGCAGGTAAAGAGTGGAGACCCCCCCATGAGCACAGAATTCTGGGGACCCACAATGTCGAGGAGTTCAGCAAGACTCAAAGTCAGCAGAAGGTATGCCTTTTACGTGTATGACTGACTAACCGTGGGTCTAACACCCCAAGAGAACCAGAACTTGCTTCAAATGCAGAGGAAGACAATGGTGCTCTAAGAAACAGAACAACCAAGGAACCGCAGCCCTACCTTTCTCACGGCGTGGTACATCCCCGCGTCTGTCCCAACGACACTGACAAAACCCATGTGGAAGGAAACAGTGCCTCAAGGTGCCCTTGCTTCTGGTCCTACCTCACACAGCACTAAGCTGAAGGTGGAGGGTCGGTAGAGTGTGCTCCTATCAAGAAGTGAAATAGAGACGGTGGAATTAACTTTGTGCACCTTTCTGCTGTTCTGGGAAGAATAAAACATACACGCACGTGCCGTGCCGCGCAATGCAAATTGTGGTACTCGATAATTCCACATATGTAAGTTAAATGCCCTCATATTTGAATTGAAAACTATCACTGCGCGTGTAAAGGTGGGCAGCGAAATTCAGCCAAGTAATTTACAATTTTAATTTCTCTTGACTTGGAATGTCATTAAATAGCAAATTTAAAAAATGCCACGAGAAGTGGACAGAGGCCAGAGGAGACAGAAAAAAAGCTTTCTATTTTAGCACCTTTAACAGCACTCTGCTCCTGCATATGGAACTAGGGGCCCCACAAGTGATGTCGCCAGGCCTGAGTCCATGAGTAGATCCGGCTTCAGACACCACCTGAGGCTTCAAGATTTCAAATCACACAATCAAAACTTGGCTTCTCTCTGCCTCTCAGCCTGGCCCTCCTGCGCCCCCTGTGGTCTCGGGTTTCATGCGGTGGCAGGACAGTGGCGGCGGCTCCAACACTAGGATCTGGAGGCTCCTTCCCAGAAGCCCCAGCAAAAGGGCTTCCTGTCCTTCCTGAACCCGCCACTCCTGTCGGGAGACGTGGTGCCCAGATGGGCTTCATCCAGGTCTGTTTACTCAGCCCCACCTGCACTGAGAGTGGGGGAGGGGAAATCAGGCCACAGTGATAAGAAGAGCAAGAGGCTTAAGTTAGTGACACGCTTCTCACGTACCCCTTCCTGGATGCCCGATGGCCACACCCGCCCTCTCTTCTTATGCTAGCTCTTTCCTAAAAAGAAGCATCTGCCTATACACAGAAAACGTGTTTACCGTCTCCCCCAGGGGAGACAACTCAAAGTTGTACCAGAGAAAAGGCTGTAATCTCTAGGGGATGTGCTGTCCTTTCTGTGAGATGTGGGGTGCAGGTCCTCACGGTCTGACTTCGGATGGCTGAATGATGAATTTGACCAGCTCCAGCACACAAAGGAACAGGGCATTTTAGCAAGAGATCTGTAAATAACCCCACATAACTCTCACCTGGAGAGGGGAGAGTGGGAAAGGGTGGTCGCCGGTCCAGGGCACGTACGTTCTCACATCCAGAATAGCAAGAAGCCCTTGCCCTGACAGTAGTCCAAGCCCCTGGCCGGTCGGTTGGGCCCCAGCCCCCCCATTCTGCTCTGTGCGAGGATCAGCCACAGCCTTTGTTCTTCTCTCAGACCCCTGGTTGGGAGGTCTGTCGTGGAAACATCTGAGCTGGGTACTGGGGAGAATATCCCTTCTGGAGGCTGCATGACTTCAACAGCCCACCGCTTATTGGCACGAGAGAGAGCATACAATATGAGTAATCACCCACTTTCCTTTGCCAGATTTGGGGTTTTTCTGGCGACAGAGACCCTGAAGGCGGGGGATCAGCATTCTATCTCCTTGCTTCTGCCTTTTCCACAGGCTAGATCCACAGAAGCCAGAGATTCGATCAAGTCGGAGTCTCTGGATAGGACAGGTGGCCTGGGAATTTCTGATTCCCAGCACCAGGCCCAGGTTTGGCCTCCACCCCAGGATCTCAGTGTCATGGCGGCATGCCGGGCCAGTGTTGCCATCTTGGCGGCCGCCCACACGTGGGTTTCTGCTGTGGGGAGAGTGGAAACCATATCTTCTGAGGTGGACAGCACTGCTCTCTGCCCACAGGCTGCGTGCCAGCTACGTCTTTACACAATCAAAGAGGGACCTTGCACAGACCAATGCTGAGAAGGGACCATGAGCCAAGGAGCATGAGTCACTTAATCTTCTGCGCCTGGGTCAAAAAATAGAGCGGGGAAAAGACTAGCAACAAATATATTCATGTTGCATAATTTTAGAAAAGGAACGTTTTTCAAAATCGTGAGAAAAACTCAACGACCAACGAAACCATCGTCCGTCGAGGATTAAAACGTATCAAAGAACATCAGCAGCATTAAGGAGGGGCCGCAGGAGTCTCCAGACACCTCCTGAGACTCACGCGTCGGGGAGGCCTGAGTGGGTTGATTAAAGAGGCCATGACGGGGCTGAGCTCTGTTCAACCACCACTGGGACTCCAGAGGGTCCGTGGAGCCAGCGGCAGAAGCCCAGAGGACAGTGCTTTTCCTCAGCTGATGTTGAGAGCAGATGACCACACCGCACACGACAGAGACCCAGCAGTAGGGCAGTAGAGCTGTGAGCAGACACATCTGCAACAAGAGTCTCCGGATGCAGCCTTCGGGCCATGCATGATCCTTGCTGTGATACACGCTGTGTGTCGGGCATCCGTGGCAAACACGTGCAGTCGGCGATATTGTTGCCATGTCGACCAAGCATTTCCATGGTCAGCCGTGGGGAGGGATCAGCTGTAGAGACCAGCGATTTGGGCGGAGGGCCCTCGTGAGTCCCTGTGACTATAACCCAGGGAGACCCATGCAGGTGACCCCCTGAGCCCCATGCTGACTGTCAGGCCTGTCCTCACACAGTGAGGCAGGCTCAAGGAGAATGCTTGGGTCTAGGTCACACTTGGATCAGGGCGGAGCAACCCTCTTCCCCTGAAGTGGGGAAATCGCCCGCCCGTTGTTGGCCTAAAGGCGATCGGGATTGCAGAAATGCTTCAATGAGTCTTTCCACGCTCATGCCCTTCAGGACTGAAGAACGTGGTCCCCCGGCTGCTGAGGATGCTCTGGGGATTGCCCCTCACTGAGAAGGCTAGCCTCATCCAAGGTCATGGCCTCTTCCTGGAGGCCTGACTCCAAGATGGTAGCTTCGGGGGTAGAAGGCTCAGCCACCCACCCAGCCCCACTCTCAGAGGCCACCTTGACATTGCAGCCTGACTCCTCCCCGTGCTGCCTTCTTACCGTCCACACAAGGCCCCCAACCAGCCTCCCACGTGCTCACCTCCATCTCAGAAGCTGCTTCCCGGCAGCCCAGACTTCCACATAGCACTTGTGTGAGTTTCCTGGAGCTGCCCTGCCAAGTGACCACAAACCAGGCAGCTTAAAACAACAAATTTACTCTCAGTCTGGAGGCCAGAGCCTGAAATCGGGGAAATGGGGCCCTGCAGCCTCCGGAGCCTCGAGGGGAGGATCCTTCCTCACCTTGTCCAGCTCCTGGTGGATCCAGATGTTCCTCAGTCCGCATCCAGGTCACCCTAATCCTGGCCTCAGCCACGTCTTCACCTGGCCTCCCCCTGTGTGTCTCAGACTGTCCCTCTCCTCTCTTATAAGGACACTCATCCTCGGATTTAGGACCCACTCAGATAATGCAGGAGGACCTCATCTTGCGATCCTTATTGTAATGACGTCTGCAGGGAAGCTCACTGGAGATACGGTCATATTCTTAGATTCCGAGCGGACGCATACTTTGGGGGCCACGTGGGCACGTACTGCATCAGTGCAGGCTTCCACTTCTATGGCAACAGTAAGGGCGACGTGTGAGCTCCCGGGAGGGCAGGGTCTCTGTCGCATTTGTTGCGGCCTCCAGAGTCCCCTCAGAAGGGGAGACGGCGTGAACACGGCATCAGGCCCTGCCCCATAGAGGGGGCACCGTGAGCAGCACAGAGCGTGGGGAGAGGCGGCCCATCCCCCGCCGGCACCCCCAGAGCTGCAGCTCCTGATCTGTCGGACCACTCCAGGACAGGTGAGCCGGGGGACGTCACCAGTAGTCAGAGGAGAGGGAGCAGATGTGACACACCTTGAACATCTTCTGAAACTTCCACTGAGAATAAGGGAAGAATACCCATTTTTCCACGGGAGGTGTCAGGATCCAAGCTGAAGAGGCTTTGGTGGGGTCCAGGCTGGCCACAGGGACCCTCCCCGGTAACATGGCCCTGAGAGTTCCAGCTGGGAGACACCAGGCTCTACTTTCCATAGAGTGGGGAATGTGCTACTTCAACTGTCAAGCACATCCAGGGACGTGCTTTTTTTGTCCACCTGTACCTTGACTTCCCAACTGGGACCTACTTTGGGCAAGTCCTGGTTTGGATTCTGGCCCTTCTGCTCCCGTCCAGGGAGCCTGGGATGCTCAGAAGGCAACATGGAGCTGAGATGGGAGATGATACCAGAGGCCTCTGGACCCCGTTCCTTCCGGGAAGCCAAAGGATGTGGCCTGGGGTCAACAGCCACGGGAGGGGAGATATGGGATCTCAAGAGGCAGCACCTGAGGGGGACAAGCCCCTTCAGAGAGAACAAAAGACGATCGCAGAGAGTGAGGTGTGCTCAGGGGTTTCAGGGGCCTGGAGGGACCGTGTGGGGAGTCTGAGTTCAGCCTGGGACTTGCAGCTCCTGGCCTGTTGGGTGAAGCCATGCCTCCCATCCCTCCTCGGGTTGTCTTGGGGCCCAGCTGAAGGGACGGAGTCAGGGTTGGAGGCGCAGCAGCAAGAAGCTGAGCTCTGCGCTCAGGCAGGGCTGGGCTGGGTGAAGCTGGGTGATGTTGGGCATGGGGAACATCAGAGGAGCATCACCGAGTGGGAGTCTGGGCAAGAATTAGCTTGGTGCCCGGCCCGCAGTGATGGCTCCACCTGAGAACTCTTTCCCTCCCTGGGGGACGCTGGCCACTCAGTGGTCCAGGAGGACTGCATGGGAGTCTTCATGTCATGGGATGGTGGCCCTAGGATACAGGGTGCCCGGGGGGGCCAGGAACCCACGAGGGATGCCTTGATCATCACTCACTGTGTGTTTATGGTTTAACTCACTCTGAGGCACACGGAAGTGTAATGACTCGCCTCGGGCTCGCCCCAGCTCAAGCTGCCGAGTCCTGTCTACCGCGGGGTTCTAAATTAGGGTGCAGCACGCTTGGTGCACATGAATCAGGGCACAGAGAAGCCCTTAAAACGCCGCACACATGGTTTTGAGCGTTCACACATTCATGCATGGAGGCACGGCCCGCCTGACAGTCCCATCTTTGAGCACATAGGAAACGCTTAGCAGCACAAAGCAAAGGAGCAGGTGGGTGTGAGGTTGGTTGCAGGGGTCCAGGAGCAGGGCTGAGCCCCTCCTTCTCGCTCAGGGAATCAGAGGTTCTGGGGGGTTGATTCTCTGTAGGAGGTGGGGCCAGGGCAAGGATCCAGGAGCTCTGAGCCCCCAGGCGCGCTCTTCTGCTACCTGGAGGCCTCTTCTTCCCCTTACGTCCTTCTGTTCCTCCTGCCACTTCTCTTTACCCCCTCCACGTGTTCCAGCACATGTGTGGCCACCACCCTAGGGTGGATTTGTCCTGCCGCTACTACTCTTAACACTCGAAACTAGCCCACGGGCGAACCATGACCTACACAAACTTCCACGGGCAACAGTAGACCTCACCTGCTTAGACGGTGAGATGCTCTGTGGCGCGCATGGGCCGGTCCAGGGCAAACACAAGCGGCCAGCCATCGAGACGTAGGTGGACCAGGCCTCATCCGCTCTCTCTGGGCACGGGTGGGCCCCACTGTCTCGTGACCCATGGAGGCTCCTGTCCTGCCCCCAGCAAGGGCCCTGCCCCACCGCCCCCTGTCTACACCTGCTCAGGAGTCTGACTCGCAGTGTGCAAACTAGAAGTCAGTACTGATGACGTCACAGCGTCCCTTGATTGGCCACAGCACAGATGGAGAGAAGATCAGCCTGTAAAAACGTTCCTATGGCCAACATGGTGACACCAAGTGTACGAAATGGGGCCACCCTCTGAATGGTCACAATGAATGCAGCCGAGGCCCACGGAGCACTTACCACATGCCAAGGACTTACTAGGAGGCAGGCACCTTCCGCACACTCTCTTGTCCAATCCTCTCAACAGTTGTGGGACGTGAACACTATTATTATTATTATCTCCATTTTACAAACAGATCGCTCAAAGTTCAGAAGCTTATTCAAGGACAGACCTGGCTGACCTGGAAGTCGGAGCGTTTGGTCCCCTTCTGCAGAGCGAGCGTGAATCTGCCATTAATTGCCTAGTTGGGAGTGATCAAACAAGTTCTATCACATGCCATCACCGCGGTCCCCTCCAGCTCTTGGAAGACTCCCAAATACCTCCTGGTGATGGATGGAGGGCAGGCAGAGGAGGAGCGAGGAGGCCAGGAGGCACTGGTCCCAGCTTCGTTCTGCTGAGCGCCCTGAGACCCACCCAGTAGGTTGACCTCTCCAGCTTTGCCCCAGGCGCACCATCTGGGAGCATCTGCCCTGCACAGCCCTGGCACACAGTTCCCCCAGCCCCTGCTGTACTATCTCCGTTCCCCAGCAGGGCTTAGGCTGGGCCCATGGCTGGACTCACACATTTCTGGAAACCTAAGTTTAAGCTGAGGGATCCAGACACACCAGAAGCTAGCTGTAGAGGCCAAGGAAGTTCTGGAAGATAACTCACCTGAGGAAGGGAGGAGCCAGGCCCAGCAGTGGACCCTGTGACAGGCAGCTGTGTGGACGGTCTGGCAGCCAGGAGAACCATGTGTGGTTCAAAGAGAGCTGGGGGAGACAGAGGGATATGTGTGCTGTAAATACAAACAAATGGAGCCAGTTGACCCTATAAAACAGGACACAGGCACGGCCCTGACGGTTAGAGCAGCCGCCATGCCCAGAGAGAGCAGACGAGGCCTGAAGAAGCCACTGCAGCCCAACTATCGGAGCATCCTCACTGACATGGATGTCTTCTCGGGGACCGTGATAAGGCCTGTGGTCTCCACTAGTGTGGCAGCTGGCTGGGCTTTGAGCACCTTCCTCAGTGGCCTGGCACCAAAGGAAGGACTCAGGCTCTGGAGACCCGGGGTTCTAGTCTCACTTCTGCAACTTCCTTGTAGTATGCCTCAGGGAGATTAATTAAAGACTCTCAACCTGGGATGGGTGATTCCAAAAAAAAAAATTCACAAATTCTAATGCCCCTCTCTTCAGGAGGTGGGGTCCATTACCCGCCCCCCCTTCTTGAGCATGGGCCAGACTTAGTGACTTGCTCGCAACTAACAGAATAAACAGAAGTGACAGTGTGCAGCCTCAGAGACTTGGTCGTAAGGGGCATTGTGGTTTCCTGCCTGTCCCTTCTCTTGTCCTTGGACCACTTGCTCTGAAGAAGCCAGCTGCCACATCATGAAGAGAGGCCCGCCTGTGAAGAACCGAGGCCTCCAGCCAACAGCTGTGTGAGGGCGCCATCTTGGAATGGATCCTCCAGCCCCACACAACCCCAACCTCATGAGAAACCTTTAAGGATAATCTCCCAGTTACGCTGCTCCTGAATTCCTGACCCATGGAAACCGGGACAATAAGAAACGCTTTCTGGGGGCGCCTGGGTGGCGCAGTCGGTTAAGCGTCCGACTTCAGCCAGGTCACGATCTCGCGGTTCGTGAGTTCGAGCCCCGCATCGGGCTCTGGGCTGATGGCTCGGAGCCTGGAGCCTGTTTCCGATTCTGTGTCTCCCTCTCTCTCTGCCCCTCCCCCGTTCATGCTCTGTCTCTCTCTGTCCCAAAAATAAAATAAAAAACGTTGAAAAAAAAAATTTAAAAAAAAAAGAAACGCTTTCTGTTTTAAGCCAGTATATTTGGGGGGATCATGTGTTATACGGCACTAAATAACAGATACACAAGCCCATCTCAAGGTACTTGTCAGGATTTGCTGAGATGACACACTGGAAGGGTTGGATAACCCACACACTCAGTCTGATGGCTCCTTCCCTCTCTGGGATTTCCGTGCTCCCATCCCAGGGGCTAAGGCTTGGACTGTGGGTTCTGCTCACTCAGGAGCCAGCCCTCCAGCCAGGTTCCTGGCCTCCTTCCCATTTCCCCCAGCGTGCCTCCTGGCCTTGTCCAGAGACAGTGTCACACGGGGATGGGGGGGTGTAGTGGACCACTCTCTTCTTTTACACAAAGGGTCAAAGAAATCCATTGGAAACCAGTTTAATCCAAATCCTGTGGTAACCTTCTGTATCAAGCTCTCTTCCCAGGCTCACCTTCTACACAGCACAGTCGGAATGTCCAAACTGTAAATCAGTTCACACCATTTCTTGCTTAAAAACCTCCAGGGGGCATCTTTAAGTTCGCTGAATAGACACCATGAGCAAAGCCCACCCTCCAGAATTGAAAAAAATTATGGACAAGAAATTATCAGTGAACTTAAATGGTGAAGACATGTCCAAGAGGGCTCAATCCCTTCACGAATCTTGTGATAGACGAATATGTGGAGATGGCAACTAGTGGGCAACAGAACAATACTGGAATGGTGGTAATTTGAGAAAATAGTATCATCATGTTAGAAGCCTTGGAACAAGTATCAACAATGGGTTTGTTCACTGGAAGAAACCAACTGCTTCCATATGTCCCCTCTCCATAGCACCTGTTTTACTACAATATAAAAATCAGGTTATGTATTTTCATACTGAACTTTTTTTTTTTAAATAAACTTTTGTAATAGTAAAACACACACACACACACACACACACACACACACACACACACACACACACACACACAATCCCAACTCATACTGTGGCCATAAGACTCATGACATGCCCTACCCCTACTCTATGCTCTTGTTACAGTCTAAGCTCCTCTTCCTTATGGCCCTCAACTATGTGAAGCCTCCACACTTTGTCTCTTCCACGTGAAGCATTCTCCCCCCAGACCTTCCCAAGGCTGCCTCCTTCCTGTCTGTGTCACTTCTTTGGACCCCCAGCCCTACACAGGTCCTCACCACCACATTGTCCTATTTTTTCCTTTTTATCACCAGCTAAAATGACCCATTGGCTTGTTATTTGCCTGAAGGTCACTCTGGAGTGCAGAGATTTGCTGTGTTCTCTCCAGGGCTAGAATGGTACCCACATCCAAGAGACACTTGAATGTCTGTGGGTCAAGTGGCTTTTTGAACATCAATCAAATTCCCTTTTGAAAGCTTTGGAGGCAACTTTTTTCATAGAGAACACTCTGGAAAATCCTTCCATAAAAAGAACAAAGTACCTTCAGACTTTCTAACAGCAGGTCATACCTGTGTCATGATCATTTTAACCCAGGAAGGGTCTTATTGGGGATTTTGAAGCAAACTGGTGTTCTGAGGGTAGATAAATCATGGGGTCTCTCTGGGCAGCTGTCCCTCTATGGAGAGCAGACTTCTGAGGTCCACATGGCCCTACCGTGTAAACGTCTTCCCACCCACCAGGAGGGCTGGGATGAGCAAGGGGAACATGAAGAAGCCAGAATGTTCTGAGGTCCTGGAGGTTAGAAGAGGGAAGAGAGAAAGGAGGAAGCAGGACATGGCAGGGGGCTCTCAGAACGAATGACTCCTCCTCAGCTGTTGTCCAGCACTCAGGGTTGTGACTTCCAGGGCCAACCACCTAGGACTCTGCTTTGCTTGTTCCTTCTTGCAGGACCTGGGGAGCTATGCAGGCTCCTGGAGAACCTCAATGCCAACTGGCCTCCTTGCTTCTCTTGGCACTTGAACACCAACGGAGTCGTCTTCTACAGATAAGGTAGCATCAGTGTTCTGCTTGAGGCACTTCTCCTATTCTCAAGACAGACCCATCTCTACACGGAATCTCCACTCAGATCTGCCCACTCACCTCCTCCAAAACCCCCGTTCACCACACACACTCTGTTCCCAACCTTGGCCTTCTGTGTTCCCTGACCTGCAAGACTGTTCCACCATGCCATCTCCTGAGAGAGACCACCCAGACCAGTCTGGTCCCATCCCTTTCATTGTCCCCTGGGGGCACAGCACTGCCACACTTTCAGCTCTGATGAGTGTCCTTGGTTAGTGCCCATCTCCCTCGCTGCAACAGTCCCATGAAAGCAGGGACTTGCCTGTCCTACCCGCCACTGTGCCCCAAGGGGACAGTGTGGGGATTTCCTGGCACTCAGCAGATGTTCAGAACATACCTACTGAGTAAAAGAAAGACTAGGAAGCTCTGCAGTCAAGGAGGCATTGCTGGAAATGCAATGAAAATGATGGTTGGGTCTGGAGAGCTGGGTGATGACACAGCTACAGCCTGGCTGTGTCTCCTGGTGGGCAGATGTGTGCAGAGATGCTGACGGGGCAGGTTGTGTCCAGCGTGTCCCTTCTGGAAGGGATGGGCCATCTGGGGAAGCCCAGGACATGGTGCCAGGCTGAGACCTGGCCCTGCCTCCTGTCCTTTGCCCAGAGAGTGTGAGGTCTGGGAAGGATGTGATAGATGGGGAAGGAGATCTTAGCCCAGGAGAAGTAGAGGAGCTGGGAATACCCAACAATGGAAAGACTGAAGGTCAGGAGAAAGTGCTGCGACCCAATAGGTGCCCAGGGAAAGTGACCAAGGGAAGCTGCTTGGATCCGTGCAGCTGAGCACAGAGCATCCTGCGTGTCCCCCTTCTGCGTGAGGAGCCTGGGTGAGAACAGCAGCTTCCGCTAAGAGGCATGAGGTCACTGACCCTGGAGAGATTTGGGGCCAGTCCAAGGAGTGCAGGACACTTGGGATCAGCCACACTTGTACCCAAGAGAGCAGGAGGAGACCAGAGCAGGTAAGATGTGGGCAGGACCAGCCAGAAGGGACCTCACTGTTCCGGAGGCTCCCCCTTGGCCACGCACCCCCTTACTTGTTGGATTCAAGGAGGCCCAGGGGTCCCCGGGGAGAGGGCCAGAATTGGATGGCAGGGAGGCCATAGAAATATTCAGATCCTAATGCCTGGGGCAGCTGTGCTGGTAAGTGCCAGCTGAAGTCAGACTCAGCAGGTCTGGCCTTGTCTCCTGACTGGCCACATGCCTTTTCCATGTCGAGCCACCCAGATTTCCACCAACCCCTGGGGACACTGTGTTCCCTGGAGCTTTGGTGTCTGGTCTTTGCTCTCGCTCGAATTTTCATGACCCCCCAATCCCCACCTCATCCTTCCAAGTTCAGCTCAGCTGTCCTATCCTCATGGAGGTTTTCCTGAGCCCAAGGCTGGTCTAGGTTCCATGGTCCCCACCAAACACTCAGCCTTCCCAGAGCCTGACTGCTGGCATGTATTTCAGGCTGTGATTCCAAAGAGATGAGAGTTTCCCGCTAAACTCAGCCCAGAGGCTCAGGGTAGAACAGATGTCTATCGACATCTCATTAAATATTTGCTGAATGGATGAGCAATTGAACTAATGGGTTGAAATTGGCCACCCTCTTGCAGATCCCGTCACCCCTTCCCTGGCTATGTCTGCAGGTAGGGGCTACCATTGCTGTGGACAGGAAAATGTGGGTTCTGTAAGTATGCTGGGACTGTTGTAGCAAAGAGAGCCCATATGGGCTGGCTGCAAGTGACGCTAGATCCCCCCAGAGACTGTGAGGGCAAAGTTGCAACTCCCAGGGACCAGACCTTTGAAGTCTGAACCGAGTGCAGTGGAAGGTTACCCAGGATGCACACTGCCATGCTGATGGGACCTTGTCAGCACAGGCATGTCCTCTCTTGGCACCCATCTCAAACACATAGATGAGATCCATGTGTTTCAAACATCGTTGGCATTGCCGTGGACCAAACAAACAACCCGCTACTTGACTGCTGTCTCCATTCTGTGTGACTATTCTGCCAGGATTTTTTTCCCCACCTCTCGAAATACGTAACCTTTCTTGACTGGCTGGAAAGGTGGTAAAACAAACAAAAAGTGGCAAAAAGGAGTTTAATTAAAGGGCACGGGCTAAATAAAAAGGCCATCTCAGTGGGTTGTGCATTTGATTCCTGATATGGGCTCAGGTCGTGATCTGGTGGTTTGTGAGTCGGAGTCCTGCATCAGGGGCTCTGCACTGACAGCACGGAGCCTGGTTGGGACTCTCTCTCCCTGTCTCTCTCTCAAGAAAAGAAGCTGTCATATTTCATACTTTCCTTGGCACTATACTAAGGGTAATGGGTGAGCAAGAGGTGGGTGGCTGGTTTTCTGCCATACGATTCTTCTTCGGTTGTCTGAACTGGGAAGGGTTCTGCCAGATGTTTCCCAGGGCGCAGGAGCAGGAGCGGAGTGCAATTTTGTGCACTCCCCCAAACAGACAGTAGTGGGGGTGATCCTCACCTGCTCGTGTTGGGTGGGGGTCAGGGGCAGAGCCCTAGGCAGAGCCACTGAGTCCACACGCTGACGATCAGCTCATGGGAAGTCCTCTTGCTGGCCAGACCCCCTGCATTCATGCCCGGGAAGCAGCTCCAGAGCCTGGGACTGGCTGGAAGAGGGCTGGGAGGAAGTGTCGCAGAACTGGAAAAACCTGTTCTGGTGTGGGGAGGGCTGTGTGGCAGGAAGCCAGGCTCCGAGCTGAATGGGGAGACGTCAGTGCAGGCCCTCCATGGTCTCTGCCAAGCTTGAATGGTCCCGTATCTCTCTGGCAGGAAGATTTTTTAAACTGCATATAGATTGGGTAAGATGCACTTGTTTAATGGGGACAGAAAGAGGAGACCAGATGAGGGACTCTAAGTGTTAAAGGACAACCTGAAAAACCTGCCAAGGAGGGAAAAGTCTAACAAAGATGGAATTAGGCATTTGCCTGTCTGTTCGCCTCCATCTGGGTGGATCCAGGTGCTGTAGGGAAGTTCACAGAAACAGAGGGAAAACCAAAGACAATACCGCTCTTCCGGGCGGGTCAAGACTGATGGCGAGTGATTGAAGTGCAAATCACAGCTGCAGTGAGAGACCACTTCATACCCACAGGAATGGGGGATGGCTCTAGTCAAACATGTTGGGAACAGCAGGTGTTGACAAGGATGTGGAGACGTTGGTGCCCTCACTGCTGGTGGGAATATAAAATGGTGCAGCCACTTTGGAAAACAGTCTGGCAGCTCCTCAGAGCGTGAAACATAGAGTTGCCCTCTGACCCAGCAATTCCACCCCTAGGTATCTACCCGAGAGAAATGAAAACTTTGCACACACGCAAAATCTTGTACACAAATGGAGACACACTATTCATGATAGCCCAAAGTGGAAAAAACGTCCATAGGCTGCTGGGAGGAGAAACACAATGTGATCCATCCATGAAGGGAACGTTATTCAGCCTTAAAACAAGAAGGAAGCACTGACACCCACTACAATGTGGATGAACCTTGAAGACCCGACACTCACTAAGAGAAGCCAGACACAAAGGACCACATATTGTGTGATTCCATTTCTACGAAATGTCCAGAAGAGGCAGATCAATGAAGACAGGAAGCAGATGAGTGCTTGTTGGAGGCTAGGGGTGGGCAGTGTGAGGGTTAGGGAGATGATGACGAAGGGGTGAGGGATTTCCTTTTGAGATGGTGTCCTAACATGGATGATGGTGATAATCACAACTCTGTAAATACAAGAAAAGCCACTGAACTGTACACTATAAATGTGGGTGAACTATATGGTATGAATGATAACTCAGTAAAGCCATTTAAGGGAAAAGGATCCTGATGGGCCAAGGAGTCTCTTCTCAGTCTGTCAGGGGAATGTCCCATAATCCCTCAAGCCACCACTGGGTTTGTGAAATGACAGACCAGAGTCAGGCAGGGCCAGCAATAAAGAATGCTCTTATTATAATAAACGTGTAAGATAAGGGGTACAGATTCCAGCCCAAGGCAACCATAGAATGTGAGTATTCAAAAAGAAAATGGCACCAGGAAGATGAAGAACTAACACGGACCAACACATAACTACAGCAATCTTTAGTAAGAGAGCAGGGGCTTGTTTTGCAAGGCTCTGCCAAGTGTGCTGTATGCTGGAGGAGCCCTTCTAGGCTCCTGTGTTCCCCAAGTGCTCATCACAGCATCGCCACACGTCCCAGTCTCTGGCTTGTGGATAAACTGAATACAAGGTATCTTCCCTTGGAGGTTCTAAGCTCCTTTAGGACAGAAATCTCTTGTTTATTTTTCTTTGAACACTTGATGTCTCTAAAATACTAACTTGTACACCGTAGGCACACAATAAATATTTGCTTTTAAAAAAACGCATGGTGCGTACCTCTACTTGCGATAATGGTAGTCTAGGTAACTGGTCCAACCTGCCCAATGGCAACAACTAAAAAGGCTGGGAAAATATAGAAAACAGTGAAGAGTGAGCATGATCATGAGAATCACTAGGCCAACATCTAGGTGGGGCAGAGATCTCAAGAGGTGAGCCTGGCATCAGGGCTGCTCTCATCCAGGGGCTACTTGCAGATCTGAAGGGACAGCTGAGAAGCTAAGCTGCATGTGTTCCAACTTTGTGGGGCTATGGGGAAAAATTACTATCGGTAGAGGCTCTGGGAACCACCCCCTGGTTGAGTTTCTGATTTCAAAGAGTAGTACATTAGAAGAAAGGGTGACCCAGGAGTAATGCAGCTGCTGTATGACCATAGTCCAGCTGCATAGCACCAGGAACCCCAGACAATACCCAGCCCTGAAATAGGATTACGGATGTCCCACATTGCTAATGTCTCCAAGCACCTGGCAAAAGAAAAATAAATCCTTACTGGAGCAAGATACCATCATCCCAGGTCTCAGATTATCTTACAAGTATAAATCCAGCACAGAGATAATCAGGCTCATGGGGCAGCTTGATAGTAAATAATAGGAACCACAGAAATAGCTCCATGGGGGCTCCCAGATACTATGATAAAACATTGAGTATAAAATAATTCTGCTTGCTATATTCAAGAAGACAAAAACCAAGCTTGAAAGTTTCGGCAGGGAAGTGGAAATTGCATTTTGAAGAGCTGTGAAAGTTTTGAAAAAGAATCCAATATGTGTTTTAGAACTAAAATAATATATGATGATCAGAATTAAAAACTCAGTGGAAGGATATAACAGAAAATTAGACACAGCTAAAGAGAGAATTAATAAAATGAAAGTTCTGAGTGCTGTATATGATTAGTACAAGAATTTTGTAAAGGTGGTTTCATTTTCCTGCAAAAGCGAACTTCTTTTGGGGCGCCTGGGTGGCTCAGTCAACTGAGCATCCAACCCTTGATTTCAGCTCAGGTCATGATCTCACTGTTCGTGGGATTGAGTCCCACATTAGATTCCATGCTGGGTGTGGAGCTTGCTTAAAATTCTCTCTCCCTCTCCCTCTGCCCCCTCCTTACCTGCGTACATGTTCTCTCTCTCTCTCTCTCTCTCTCTCTCAAAAATAAATAAACATTAAAAAATAAAAACACTGTTAATATTTATTTTTGAGAGAGAGAGAGACAGAGTGTGAGCAGGGGAAGGGCAGAGAGAGAGGGAGACACAGAATCCGAAGTAGATTCCAGGCTCCGAGCTGTCAGCATAGAGCCTGACATGGGGCTTCAACTTATGAACCATGAGATCATGACCTGAGCCAAAGTTGGACCTTAACTGACTGAGCTACCCAGGCACCACCTCCTGAAAAGTAAAATTTAAAAAATTTTAAAAAGTGAACTTTTGCTGGTGTTTTCATCCATCACTTTGTAAAGGTAAATACCTTGTTCTTTAAAAAAAAATGTCATAAATATGTTTATGTGAAACTTGTTTTGAAGATGGTGCTCTTTTTAATAAAGGAAAATAGGAGCGCCTGGGTGGCTCAGTCGGTTAAGCGTCCGACTTCGGCTCAGGTCATGATCTCACGGTCCGTGAGTTCGAGCCCCGCGTCGGGCTCTGTGCTGACAGCTCAGAGCCTGGAGCCTGTTTCAGTCTGTGTCTCCCTTTCTCTCTGACCCTCCCCCGTTCATGCTCTGTCTCTCCCTGTCTCAAAAATAAATAAAATGTTAAAAAAATTTTTAAAAAAATAAATAAAGGAAAATATGATTATACATGAAAAAAATTAATGTAAAAAAGCAGTTTGCATTTGAAAGAAAGCCTCAAGAGGCAACAAAAAAAACAAAAAATAAAACAACAAACCTACACTAATACTCCTGGTTGATATAACCTCTAACCTCCTAATAGAAATTTTAGCATAAAATCATGGCCCACTCTAATACCACCAGGCACTAAGCGGTAATCTCCCTGCACCTCTCTGGAGAACTCTGAACTGGGTTGTTTGGCAGGTCACAGAACACAGACCAAGAGAGAGGAGACTCAAACTTATGGTTTGAAGAAAGAAATATTACTAGCAGAGGTCACGGATGCCCCATTTGAGAGTCAGCAGTGACTGAAGGAGAAGGACTGAACAATGCCAAAAAGGTCACGTGTGCCTGCCTGTTACCTTGTCTGCCTCCCACTGACTTGTTTCCTGCTTGGGTGAAGGGTGTGTGTGTGTGTGTGTGTGTGTGTCTGTCTGTCTGTAATCAGTAGCTTCTCTCTGTATATACTAAATTTATGTTTTTATGCCTAATCCTGAGTTAACACTTGGAAGAAAACAATCTAGAGTGGATTATGAAGAGACAAAAGAACAGAAAATATAGTAAAATAAGATATAAATTATATGGAAGGAATATCTAACATTTAATTGGAGTTTTAGGAAGGAAGGAGAAAAAGAATGAGGAAGAAGGAATATTTGAATGAATATGCTGAGGATTTTCCATAATTGATGAAACATAGCAATCTACAAATTCAAGGAGCTAAATACATCTCAAGCAGGATAAATAAAGGGAAATCCATACCTAGTACAGAAACTCCAAAAACAAAGAATTTTAAAAGTAGCCAAAGAAAAACATGACTTTCAAAAATACAAGCTTTGCTAACTTTTCAGCAGCAAAACTAGAAGCCAGAGTAGTAGAATTATAACTTCAATATGTTGGAAGGAAAACCAAACCAAACAAAACTTGCCAACCTAGACTTCTACCCAGTAAAAAAAGAAAAAAAGATTCTTCACCAAAGGGAATTCTAGGCTGTACTCCAAACAGGGAAAAAAAGAAATTGTCCCAGAGGGGAGTTGGGGATAGACGTAAAAAACGAAATGCCAAATGTGAGGGTAAATCCAATGAACACTGACTTCATAATGTCTTATTGGGTTTATGATATAGAGAGAATGAAAGTTCAAAACAATAAAAGCATCTAATGTGAGAGAAATGTAAATGTTCTAAATTCCTTGATTTTACTAGGAGAGGTTCCTATTTGATGATGATAAGTCAAGGTTGCATACTGTAATTTCTAGAACATCAGTAAAAACAATGGTAAAAGCCTGAATAACTACAAAACTAACAGAGGAACAAAAGGAGATATGAAAAACTCAACCAAACGAAACCAAGATAAAGGAACAAAGAGCACGTGAGATGAACAGAAAGTCTATCTGAAGTGAGATGATGATTGGAAGGTCGATAATTACATTAATGAAAAGAGGGTCAACCACTCCAGCTAGAAGATGATCACAGTAGATAGAAACAAAATCCTGTACCAGCCAAGTACAAGAGACACATCTAAAACATCAGGAAAAAGAAAAACTGAAAGGAAACAGATGAAAAGTTACATACCGCTGAAATACTGGTAGACAGTTGGTGTAGAGAGTTTAATACCAAACAAACATACTTTAAGGTAAAAAACATAATTAGAATTAAGGGTTACTCTATAATAATAAAAGATCATTCTAAATTTGTATGAACTTAATAACATGATATATAGAGCAAACGTGCACAGAATTATATGGAGAGTTAGACAAGTCCACATTCACAGTGGGATATTATGATGTACTTTTTCCATTAGTTAATGGAACAAGCAGAAAAGAAATAACTCTGTGGAAGATCTGAAATAATGTAATGAATAAACTTGACTTCATAGACACATATAGAACAGTGCACCCAACAAAGGCAGAATACATTATTTTCAAGAAGATATAATTCATTAAAAATTTTGACTCTGTGCTGGGCCAAAATGCAAGTTCTAACAAATTTCAAAGAATGGATACAAAACAAATAATGTTCTCTAACCACACTGTAAATAGGTTAAGAATCAATAACAAGAATATAATTGGGAAAAACTCTGTATCATTGAAAACTACACTTTTGAATAATATGTCCCAAAGTACCCTTCTAAACAAAGAAATTAAAATGGAAATTAGAAATTATTTTGAACCAAATTACATATAATGGGGAAAAAATGACACAACAAAATTTGTAGAATAAAGCTAATGCAGTGCTTGGAGGGAAATTCATAGCCTTGACTGCATATTTTAGGGAAGAAAGAGTCTGAAATATGAGCTGAGTATCTTGAATATTTCAAGAGGTTAGAAAAAGAACAGAAAATAAACCCAACAAAAGTAGATGGAAGGAAATCATTTAAAAGTCTAAACAAATGTAACAGAAAACACAACAGAGAGAATGAGCAAAGCCAAAATTGAAAAGACTAACGAAACTGATAAACCCCTGGTGAGAATGATCAATCAGAAGAGAGAAGGTACAAATAGCAAGTGTAAGAAATGAAAAAGAGACTTCACCACACAAATAAGAGGATATTATGATCAACTTTATGCTGATAAATAAGGAAATTTAGATGAGATGGACAAATTCACATAAAAATGCAATCTGACACACACAAAATCAAAAATCTTAGTCCTATATAACTATCAAATAAATTAAATCTATAATAGAAAAGTATATCTGATGATGAAATTTCAAGACCCAAATGGCTTCACTGGGGAATCCTACTGAACATTGCAGAAAGAAAAAATGTTTACTCATCTACCTCTGTTGGAAAGTAGAAAAAGATTCACCAACTAATTTAGGAGGCTAGTAACTTTCTACTAACACTCAGCAAGAACAGTCCTAGAGAGACGGCACAGGCCAATTACATTCGTGAATACAGGTGAAAAAATAGTAAAGCAGGATCAGGGATTATATAAAAGGATAATACAACATGATCAAATAGGACTTACCCTAGATTTAACATCAATTTAATGCTGGGAAATCAATTAATGGAATTTACCACACTCATAGATTAAAAGGGAACATTCATGGTCATCTCAGGTCTTGCAGGAGAAACGTTTGCTAAAACTTGGAATCCATATACAATAAAAACTCATGGGAAAGAGTGAAACTTCCTGCCTCTGATAAAGGACATCAATAAAAAACCGACAGCAAACATCATATTTGGTAAAAAGTTGAACCTTTTCTGTTTGAGGTAAGAAAGCTCGCTATCATCATTTCTATTCAGCATTGTACTAGAGGCTTTAGCCAGAGGAGTAAGGAAAAAAAAATAAAAGTTTTAAAGTCCAGGAAGGGAAAAAATCTAAGACAGCCATTATTCTCTGATAAACATTCTAGGTAAAGCAAATGCAAAAGACTCTAATGATACATACTAGAAATAATAAAGGATTTTAACACAGTTACTGGGTGTAGAGTCAATATAGAAAAATCAAGAGTGTTCCAGCAGTCAACAGAAAAATAAATTTAAAAGGTAGTATCTACCATGACTTAAAACAACAACAACAACAACAACAACCAATGCCTAAAGAAAAAAAAAAGAAACAAAAAAACTAGAGAAAGATATGCAAAGATTTCTGAATGGAAAACTACTTAGAACACTAAAAAAAACCCCCAAAATTACTGCCAGAAACTTAAAAAGACCTCCTCAATAAATGGAGAGACATAATACATTCACGGATAACAAGATGCAATAATGTAGGTATGTCAGTTCTCAAACTGATCTGAAGGTCGATCCTACTCAAAATCTCAAAGGTTTTTAAAAAATAAAACTTTTCAAACTGATTCCAAAAAATGAGACCATTCTGAAGTCTACCAAAGTCTACCAACAGTAGAAAGGATAAATAAATTGTGGTATACTGAGAGGATGGAACGACAATGAATTAACGATGTACAATAACATGCGTGACTGTCAAGAAGAAGCCAGACACACACACACACACACACACACACACACACACAGAGCCATAGGATTTAGGAATGCATGTTTTGATGGGAACTTAGAGATAAGCACAAGGAAGTGATTAAATAAAAACGAGAAAGCAAGTAGAGAAGATTTGTGACAGGAAAGGGCGTATAGTGGGTTCTGAGGTGCGGGCAGTGTTTGGGTTTTGTCTTGGGTAGTGGTTGTACAAGCATTTGCTTTCTGCTTAACCACCGGGTAGCCCATTTTTTTGTTTCATTTAGTGCACTTTTCTGTATGGGTGCCTATTTCATGATGCTGTTTGAAAGCCGTAGGGTATTTGTTTCCCGCACTTCAGAATCAGGGCGTCTTGAGTCTCCATCAGGGAGACAAAATGAAAGCACATGTAAAACACAGCTGGTGACTGGACGAAAACATGGCAAAGGCCACAAGACAAGACTGGCCACAAGAGTGGTCTGGACTGAGTCTCGGGGGAAAAATACTGTCTAAGGCGAAGCATTTGCTGGTTTTTATTCTGTACCAACAACAGGAGATGGACACGCTGACTGGCACCAGGTCACCAGCCAGGGACAAGGATGACTCTGTGTCATCCCACCTCAGCCCAGGCAGAATAAACACCAGGGCCCAGCCTCCTGTGCTCTGTGTGCTAAGAAGCCTCCACTTGGCTGATTTGTTTTCTTCCGTATCTAGAGACCAAAACAGGGAGAGCGTTCCTTGAATAAAAGGTATGAATTTTCAGATTTCAGGAAAGGTCTACTTCGATTATTAGTTAATAAAATGACATTCCAGGGGCGCCTGGGTGGCTCAGTCGGTTAAGTATCCGACTTTGGCTTGGGTCATGATCTCACAGTCCGTGGGTTCGAGCCCTGCATCGGGCTCGGTGCTGACAGCTCGGAGCCTGGAGTCTGCTTTGGATCCTGTGTCTCCCTCTCTCTGATCCTCCCCTGTTCAGGCTCTGTCTTTCTCTGTCTCAAAAATAAATAAACATTAAAAGAAATAATAATATAAATAAATAAATAAATAAATAAATAAATAAATAAATAAAATGACATTCTGAACCAACTGTTTCACCTCTATGGGTTCCTATAGTATGATGCAGTTACCTAGGAAATTGTCACTCTTGGGTAATCTGATAACATTGACTTCTTGAACCTGGATACTGGATGCTCAGTCGTTGGTCCCAGCTTTTCCTATCAAATGGACATACTAAGAGACCCAGGAGGAACTCTAGGTCTGCTTAATTCATCTCATCTCATCCACACCAGCTGGTTATTACTCAGGGCATACCTGGGAACAGGGTCCTACCTGGGGAGAATCTTGGGCTTGGAAATAATCTCTATGGGGAAGACTTCCCCAGCCCTCACATTTTATTTAAGGAGAAAGTAAAGCTCTGTAATAAAAACATTATATACATGTGTATATATATGTGTGATATATATATATATATATATATATATATATATATATATATATATATATAATGGACCAATATACCTCATGAACACAGGCATAAAATTCCTCAACAGAATGATAGCAAATAAAATCCAGCAATATACTTAAAGGATCATGACCTTGTAGGGTTTATCTCAAGAATATAAAGTTAGTTTAACATTTGAAAATCAACCAAGGCAATCCCCTACAATAGAATAAATGGGAAAATCACACAATCATCTCAATAAGTGCAGAAAAAAGCACTTGACAAAATTCATCAGGCATTCTTGAGAAAAACTCTCTACAAACTAAGAATAGAAGAGCACTTTCTCAAAATGATAAAGGGCATCTATAAAAACCTACAATGGACATCAAACTTAGCGGTGAGAACACTGAATCTTTTCCTCCTAAAGTTGGCAACAGGACAAGGATGTTCACTTTCACCATTTCTAGTCAACACTGTACTGAGGGCCCTAGGCACCCTAACAAGGCACAAAAAAGAAACAGAATCAATTCAGACTAGACAGGAAGAGAATTGCAAAGCTATGACAGGTTCCATATGTCCTTTCAGTTTCCCCCAATGGTGGCATCTTCTATAACATCAAAACCAATGAGGCTTCTGGGTGGCTCAGTCGGTTAAGCGTTAAGTGTTTGACTCTTGCTTTTGGCTCAGATCATGATCTCATGACTCGTGAGATCGAGCCCCACATCAGTCTCCATGCTGACAGCATGGAGCCTGCTTGGGATTCTCTCTCACCCTCTCTCTGCCCCTCCCCTCTCTCTCTCCAAATAAATAAATAAACCTAAAAAAAAAAAAAAGGTTAATTCAAAATGGATCATAGTCCTAAACGTAACAGCTAAGCTATAAAACTGCCAGGAGAAAAATCTTGGTGCTAATAAAAATTTCTTAGGATATAAAGACTTCTTAGAAGTCACTGTAAAAGAGAGGAAAGAGTAAAATGGACTTAATCAAAAATTTCATCTTCTGCTCTTCAAAGATACCATTAAGGGGCGCCTGGGTGGCTCAGTCGGTTAAGCAGCCGACTTCGGCTCAGGTCATGATCTCGTGGTCCGTGAGTTTGAGCCCCACGTCGGGCTCTGTGCTGACAACTCAGAGCCTGGAGCCTGTTTCAGATTCTGTGTCTCCCTCTCTCTGACCCTCCCCCGTTCATGCTCTGTCTCTCCCTGTCTCAAAAATAAATAAAACATTAAAAAAAATTGAAAAAAAAAAAGATACCATTAAGAAAATGAAAATGATCGGGGCACCTGGGTGGCTCAGTCAGTTAAGCGTCTGACTTTGCCTCAGGTCATCATCTTGTGGTTCGGGAGTTCAAGCTCTGCATCGGACTTTGTGCTGGCAGCTCGGAGCCTGAAGACTGCTTCGAATTCTGTGTCTTCCTGTCTCTGCCCCTCCCCTGCTCACACGCTCTTATGCTCTCTCTTTCTCTCTCTCTCTCTCTCTCAAAAATAAATAAACATTAAAGAAATTTTTAAAAAATAGGTACAGGGTTTCTTTTTGGAGTGACAGAAATGTTTTGGAATTAGTGGTAATGGTTGTACAACACAGTGAACACACTAAAAGCCACTGAAGGGCACCCTTTAAAATGGTGAGTTTTGTTGTGTGAAGTGTATCTCAGCTCTCAAAATGGGCAAAAGACTTGAACAGACCCCTCAGAACAAAAGATCTGTGAATAGACAGTATGAATTTCATATTTCATCTTTTTATAAGATGCTTTAGAACACTAATCATTAATGCTGGGGACATGCCAATGAAAACCACAATGAGTACCTTGCCACACCCACTGGAATGACTCAAATGGTTTTTTAACTTCCAACACCAAGTGTTGAGGAAGCTGTGGGGTCCCTGGAACCCTCCAACACCACCAGTAAGAGTGTATAGCGGTGCAAGCACTTTGGAAAAGGCCGGACTGTTTCTCATAATATTAAACATTCACTTGTCTGTGACCAGCAAGTCCACTGCTAGGTATTTGCACAAACGATATGAAAACATATTCCACGAAAAGATTTGTATGCAAATGTTCACAGCAGCGTTCTTCATAATTGCTAAAAAGTAGAAACAGCCCCAATGTTCGTCTACTGAGGAATACATACACATACTGTGATATATCTGCTCAACAGAATTCTACGCAGCGATAAAGAGGAAAGGACAGGTGATAGGAGAGACAAGAAACAGGGTTGGATCTCAGACATTAGGTTGATCAAAAGAAAACAGTACACCTGGCATGGTTGTAGTTACACAGAGTTCTGGAATAAGCAACAGAAATCAGATCAGTAATTGCCTGAAGCGGGGGTTGGGGTTGGGGAACTAGCTCTAAAGAAGAATAAGGGAACTTTCTGGAAGGAAAATGGATATTTCAATTGTGAGAGTAGATGTATACATCTGTCAAAATTCAAAATTTATCAGAATGTAGACTTAAAACCTATGCATTTTAATTATAGTTTTATTATATATATTACTAATTACAATATATTTATATATTATAAATTATATATTATGACTATATATATTACACCTCAGTAAGTTTGACTAAATAAATTAAAAATAGCATGGGGGTATGCCTTGGTGGCTCCGTTGGTTAAGCATCTGACTCAAATGCAGCTCAGGTCATGATCTCACAGTTCGTGAGTTTGAGCCCTGAGTTGGGCTCTGTGCTGAATATGCAGAGCCTGCTTGGGATTCTCTCTTTCCTCTCTTTCTGGCCCTCCCCTCGCTTGTGCTCCCTCTCTTTCTCTCAAAATAACTAAATAAACTTAAAAAAATTAAATTAAAAAAAAAAAAGAGAGAGGATATGGGATCCAGAAACAAAACTACCTGGATTTAACTGTTTTGTCCCAGCTCCCGAGTTAAAAGCCGTGTGACCCTGGAAAAGCTGCACATCCTTTCTCAGACTCAGCTTCCTCATCTGGAGAATGGGCATGCCATCCCGATGCGGGCAGAGGAACACTTCTGGTGGTGGCTAGGTGTTATGTGTGTATTAAGCACGGCCCTGTGCTTACCATGCACCAGGCGCTCTGCAGAGCAGTCTACACAGAAGCGCAACCGAGTGGATGGGAAGAAAAGTGCATGCTGGGTCCTGGCTCCTTTTCACCCATCAACTCTCAACTCGGTGGGGGTGGGCTGGGGCGGGGGAGGTATTAGTTGGCTAGGGCTGCCTTGACAAATTACCACAGATTGGGTTCCTTAAACCACAGAAATTTATTTCTCACAGTTCAGGAAGCTGGAAGTCCAAGGTCATGGTGCTGGTAGGTTTGATTTCTCCTGGGGCCTCTCTGCTTGGCTTCAGAGGCACCTTCTCACTGTTTCCTCACATCCTCTTTCCTCATTGCATGTGTATCCCTGTGTCTCTTGCTCTTCTTATCTTGTAAGGACCCCAAATTGCATTAGGACCCACCTAACAGCTTCATTTTGAATTAACGTCTCTTTCATTCTTTTTTTTTTTTTTAAGTAGGCTCCATGCCCAACATGGGGCTTGAACTCACTACTCTGAGATCAAGAGTCACGTGTTGTATGACTGAGCCAGCCAGGTGCCCCTGAATCAACGTGTAATATCCTCTCTCTAAATGCAGTCACACTGTGAGGTATTGAGGGTTAGGACTTCAGCTTACGAATGGGGAGTCGGGGAGAACACAGTTCAGCCCATCACAGGGGATGAATCCACATTTGACCCATCTTGGACAGGAACGTCTAAGAACAGGCCTTTATCCTTGACTAGTTGAGAGGCAGCTCAGAACGATCAACCAGAAAGATCAGTTAGCTATTTTGCCATCTTCTAGCTGCATAACTGATGCACTTACAAGTCTCTGAACTTGGCAGCCTTACCCCCACGTCTGAAAGGGGAGACCATCTTATTTCATAGGGCTGTTGGGAGCAGAAGGGATGGACACCATTAACATGGGATGAACTAGATCAGGCCGTGTCTGGGCCGTGGACCAACACACAGCTGTTAAAATGATAGGGTAATTATCTCAAAATAGAAAGTTAAGAAGGAATGACAGAGAAGACACGCAGATATCTGCGTCTATCTGCACGTAAAGAAGAAGCTCCGTTATATACAATGGAATGACTGAAGCAAATCCTGTTGCCGCATCGGTGGGCCTCAGCTCTCCTGCATCAGAATCGCTGTGGACTCTCCCTGAACTGTTCTGGAGTGAGACCCAGGCACTGGTATTTGAAAAGAAATTAACTAAAAGCAAACAAAGGTTTTTCTCATACACAGCCCAGGGCTGAGAGCCACTGGTAACAATAAGAACTATTATTTTGTCCAGACTCTGTTGCAGACACTACTTGAAGCACTTTGAGTATATGAACTCACTGAATCGGCACAGCTGCCCCATTTTACAGATGAGAAAAGTGAACTTTGTTCCTGATCACGCAGCTGGTGGACGGTGGAACCCAAGCAGAGTGGTTCCAAAGATGAAATCATGAGGAATTCCAAAGAGAATTCCATGAGGCGAGGGGAGGCAGGAGAACAGAATCTAGGAATTTTCAGTTTGAGTCTGTAGGGAAAGAGGCCCAAGAATACCATTATCAGCCGGGTTTGGAAACCCAGAGCAGTGGTTCCCACCTCCCTGATAAAAACTTCCCTGAAGGAACTCTTTAAATGTAGAGATTCCTGGGGCCTCTGGGTGGCTCAGTTGGTTAAGCAGCCACTCAGGTCATGATCTCACAGTTCGTGGGTTCGAGCCCCACGTCGGGCTCTGTGCTGACAGCTCGGACCCTGGAGCCTGCTTCAGATTCTGTGTCTCCTTCTCTCTCAGCCCGTTCCCCACTTGCATTGTCTATCTGTCTGTCTCTATCTCAAAAATAAATAAACATTAAAAAAAATTAAATATAGAGATTCCTGAATGCCTTTCCTGGAGGTTCTGATTCCCCAGGTCTGGAGCAGGACCAGGAATCCACATGTTTACCCGGGGTCTCAGGCAGGACCGGCTTTAGGGGCCTGTGGTCTGTGCTGGTGCACAGGGCTGTGTGCTCAAGAGAGCCCACGTTTGGTTCAAAGCTCTGCTGCCGACAGCTTCAAGTTCCTCATAATTTTATCTGTGACCTCGCGTTGTGCAGGCAAGAGCACACTACCTCGGGTCCTGGGGGCTCAGAGCCTCTGCTTCTTGGTCATTTCACCTCCCACCACTGCTCTGCCTCCCTGGGATGGGTCCTCTGCCACCAGAGCCCCCATGCCCTGGCGCCCCCAGCTCAGCCTGGTTCCCCCTCCCTGCTCCTGCCTGGTGACTGGGCATTTTAATTTCTGGGAGAGAGAGAGAGAGAGAGAGAGAGAGAGAGAGAGAGAGAGAGACACCACTGTCTCGTCTGCCCTTCACCCTCTAGTCCTGATTCTGCCCTGGTTCGGGCTGCACAAAGGCAGGTTACTGCTTCTCTGCCCTCACTCCTGCCACACCAGCGTCCAGGGGGACAGGAGAGCACAGGAGGGGACACCAGCATTGTTACATGCCAGCGTATGTCATCCAGGGGGAGTGAACTCAAAGAGGTGATATTTGGGCAAAAAGCAGTAAATGAGGGTGGGCTCCAGAAGCGAAGGGGAGGGGGGTGCAAGCTGGCTCACTCCAGGTGCGAGGCTGTGTTCTCAACCCTTAGTCTTAGAACCGTCCAGCAAAAGTGGAAAACACTGACATCCAGACCCCTCCTCCCTAGTTCAATTGGTCTGGGGTGGGGTCCACATACTTGTCCTTTAAGACGGTCTCCTGTGATTCCAGTGACCCAGGAAGGGTCAGGGCCCGCAGGAGCGTCCGTTGGTTTCCAGGATGGACTAGGGGGTGCGGGAGTCTGTGCTCTTGGATTAAACTTTCAGAGCTGGAAGCGCCCCCGGATGGGCTCAGAGCCACTCCCGCCTGCTGCTACACACAAGGAACGAATGCCCGGGGACAATAGAGAGGCGACAGGGTCCTGTCCCCGCTCCCAGTCCGGCGTCCTGGCCGTTCCCAGGCACCCCGACACCAGAAGCCCCGAGTAGAGCTCGCCTCAACCCCTTGAGGGACGCCACCCGCCCCGGCTGGCCGCGAAATCCAGGGGTCCCTCCTGCTTTGCTTTGTCCGGGACGGGACTCAGGTGCTCAGATTGTGGACGGAGAGGCGGCTCCGCGCGTGGCCAACGCTAGGTGGCGCCCGAGAACCAGGCCTGCCCTGCTCCGGGGAGTCCCGGGGTCGGGGGTTGGGGGGGGGAGCGTCCTGTGGTCCCCGGGTCCGGTCAGCTGCTGGGCCTCAGAGCCTCGAGCCTCGCGTGCCCCTGTTTTCTCGCCTCTTTCGCAGGGCTGTGGGGGCGGATTACGGGCAATAACCTCTCAAGACCCAGCCCTTGCCTGGCCCCTGGAGACGAAGGAGTCCACGTTACCTCCCTGCCTCTGGCCTTCTCTCACTAGGTAGGTCTGTGTTCTCAGGTGAGTTGCTCATCTCTGGTAGCACATCTGGAAGGTTCTTCAAAGGTTTCCACCTCAGTGCATGCCTTAGAGGACTGTCCATTGGCAAGAAAATCACCTATTTTAAAAACAGGAAATTTATCACAACAAAGAACGCATTTTCTACACTGACGGGATGGGAGAGGGGAGTCACATCCAGCACCCTGAGACTCTTTGTAAAGTCCCCACTCTGAAAGGATCTGGTTTTGTTCTGCGTTATTTTCACGTCAAATGCTTTCAGTATTTTATAACAATTTTAGAACCAAAGACCCATCACTAAGGTACTAATGGTGGCCCTCCCTAACACAGACTGTCTCAGAAACCCAACAGCCAAAAAGCATTTTGAAGCAAGAGGTCACCTTGCAGTTCTGAGTACTTAAAATACTTCCCTTTGAGAAGCTTGAGTTAGCATTCACAAAACGGTGTTTCCTGTGTTACCGGTTATTTCTTTTTCTCCCTCCCCATTTTATTTAAAACAATTTCTTCAACTAACATTTATTTGCCAGTCTCTGGATTAAAAAACAAAAAAAAAAGTTCCAGGGGCACCTATGTGGCTCAGTCGGTTGAATGTCCGATTTCGGCTCAGGTCATGATCTCACAGCTCGTGAGTTTAAGCCCCGTGTCAGGCTCTGTGCTGACAGCTCCAGAGCCTGGAGCCTGCTTCAGATCCTGTGTCTCCCTCTCTCTCTGCCCCTCCCCCCACCTCAAAAATTAATAAACATTAAAAAAATTTTTTTTAAGTTCCAAAAATCCCCCTCCTCAAAAAAAAGCCCTCCAATAAATATTAGGAAACCATCCCTACCCCTAGGAACTGCCCCCATCTGACAGGGAGAAAGGAAGGTATATAAATGATGCTGACACTGGGATATTTTATGGAAACGTGTGTTTAGGGCAAGCACAAAGGAGCAATTCATTACTTTTAAAACTTCGTATTACAAAAATTTTCCAATATAAACAAAAGTAAAATAAATGGTCAAGTGAATCCTGTCTACCTGTCAGCCAGCTTACAAAACTATCAACGTATCGCCAATCTTGTTTCATCTATGCCTCACACGCCATAAAATTCACCCACCGTAAATGTACAACTAAATGATTTTAGTAAGTTTATATAAATAAATATATATATGGTTGTGCGACCATCATCCCAAAGCAATTTTAGAGTATTTCTACTATCACCAAAAGTTTTAAAACATTTTTTTAAATGTTTATTTATTTTTGAGAGAGAGAGAGAGAGAGAGAGAGAGACAGAGTGTGAGTGGGGGAAGGGCAGAGAGAGAGGGAGACACAAAATCCAAAACAGGCTCCAGGCTCTGAGCTGTCAGCACAGAGCCCGACGCGGGACTCAAACCCACAAACTGTGAGGTCATGACCTGAGCCGAATTCGAGCGCTTAACCGACTGAGCCCCACAGGTGCCCCGATCACCAAAATTTTGATTGTGACTATTTGCAGTTCATTCTTGCTCTCATCCCTAGATGTAGGCAACCACTAATATATCTCTATTGGTTTGCTTTTTCTGGACATTGCATAGAGGGGAAATATAGAATATGTAGCGTTTTGCATCTGGCTTCTCTCACTGAGCATCACGTTTTCAAGATTCATCTGTGTTGAGACACAAATCAGGGCTTCGTTCCTTTTTACTGCTAAATGATATTCCACTGTGTGAAGAGACCATGTTTATTTATCCATTATTACTTGGTGGCACATGTGGGTTATTTCTGCCTTTTGGCTATTGTCAATAACATGCTGTTGAATGTTCCCATTCCAGTCATTGTGTTTTCCTGTCTCTTTGGTAGGGATCTAAGAGCGGAATTACTGGGTATGATGATAAGTGAAACATATGAAGATTCTTGTGCCAAACCTTTGTTTTCCCGACGTGGCCATACCACTTTAAATTCCTATCGGCAATGTAGAAGGATTCCAGTTTCTCTGCATCCGTGCCAACACTTGTTATTTCTTTTTGATTTTAGCCCTTCTGGTGGGTGTAAAGTGGCATCTAATTATAGTTTTAACTTGCATTTTCCTAATGGATGATAATGTTGAGCATCTTCTCATGTGCTTATTGGCCATTTGTATATCTTTGTGGAAATGTCCATTCAAACCTTTTGTCCAATTCTTATTTTTATTTTTTAAAAAGTTTATTTTGAGAGAGAGAACAGAGAGCATGAGCAGGGGAGAGGCAGAGAGAGAGAGAGGGGGGGGAGAGAGAATCCAAAGCAGGCTCTGCACGGTCAGCGTGCAGCCCGATGCGGGGCTCAAACTCACGAACCATGAGATCATGACTTGAGCCGAAACCAAGAGTCGGACACTTAACCAACTGAGCCCCCAGATGCCCTTGTCCGATTTTTAAAACAAACTTTTTTACTTTATTATAGATTTACAGGAAGATTGTGGAGGGAGTAGATACCCTTCACATCCCTCATACCTAGTCCCTCCTGTTGTTACCATCTGACACGAGTGGGGTACGTTTGTCACGATTAACTAAAGTCCATACCTGGTTCTGATTTCCTGTTCGGTCTTTACCTAATGCCTTTTTCCTGTTCCAGGGTCTCACCCAGGACAACACATTACATTTAGTTGTCATGTCTCCTCAGGCTCCCCTTGACCATGACAGTTCTTCAGACTTTTATTATTATTATTTTTATATCTTAACCTTTGATAATCTTATTAGTTTTGAGGAGGACTGGTCAGGCATTTTCTGGAATGTCCCTTAACTGGGCGTTGTCTGATGTTTTTCTCATGATTAAAATGGAGTTATGGGTTTTTGCGGGGAGGCCTTCAGAGGTAAAGTGTTTGCATTAGATTGGCTCAGGCTGCCGTACAAATACCACAGACCAGGCAGCTTCACCAACAGAAATTCCTTCTTGCTCAGTTCTGGAGGCTCAGAGTCCAAGATCAAGGTGCCAGGAGAGCTGGCTTCTTCTGAGGCCTCTCTCTCCTCAGTTTACAGATGACCATCTTCTCCCTGTGTCTTCACATGGTCCTTGCTCACGTCCTAATCTCCTCTTCTCATGAGGACACCAGTTCCATTGAATCAGGGCTCACCCCAGGGATCTCATTTAACATTGTTTACCTCTTTAAAGATCATCTCCCCAAATATGGTCACATTCTGAGGTGCTGGGAATTAGGACCTCAACATATAAACCTGTAGGGAGGGGGGAGTCATAATTTGGCCCAAAGAAGTGTCATTTTCATCCTATCCAGGGTCCATGCTATTGACATGACTTATCACTATTGATGTTGACCTTGGCTACCTGGCTGAGGTGTGTTTGTGTAAAGTCACTCCTTTCCTTCCTGCTCCCATACTGTGCCCTTTGGGGAGAAGTCACGGTGTGCAGCCCACATCATAAGTCTTATCCCACTGTAGGGATTATGTTCCATGTATTTTGTAAAACTCTTAGGAGAAATCTAGGGGTAAATCTCTGTGACCTTGGTTTTGGCAATGGAAATCTTAGATATGACACTAAAGGCACAGGCAACAGAAGAAAAAATAGATAAACTGGTTCTCGTCAAAATTTAAAACACTGTGTATCAAGGGACATCATCAAGAAAATGAAAAGACAACCTACATAATAGGAGAAAATATTTGTAAATTATATATCTGATAAGAGTCTAGTATCCAGAATATATAAAGAACACTTACAGCTTAACAACGAAAAGACAAAACTCTAGTGTTTATAAATCAACTCTGTACTGAAGAACCCTGTACATAAGATAATTGGCATGTTTGAACAGATCTATAGAATAAATTCCCAGAAGTGTGTGCGGTTTTTTGACAGATATTGTCAAATTGCCCTCCATTGAGGGTGTATCAGTTTAGATGTCTCTAGAATTTATTTCCAAATCTACTGTGAAATGTGCCAACACCGACAAGAACGTTCATTACGGCATTCGTCATAATACCTCCAAACTGGAAAGAACCCAGTGCCCCTCAACACAAGAGTGGATAGATACAGCATGATCTCGTCATACCATGGAACACTACAAAGCAATGAAAAAGAACAAAAGTTCTGCCACCCACCACACAGAGGAATCTCACAGGCGTGTCAAGTAGTAAAAGAAGCCAGACACAAAACCATACTTACTATAGGACTGAGGTGTTCAGTCATGAAGCTAAAGGAAGAAGAATCTCTGAGATCCAAACAGCAGTTAGCCTTGGATCGAGGGGTGCTGGCCACTCAGGCTCGAAAGAGTCCACTCCCACCCCGCTCCCCACGACCAGGTGCTCAAACCGCCCTACACTTTGATCTGGACGATTGTTACGTAGGTGAATAATACATAAAAACTCACTGAGCTACGTGTGCTTCATTGGTATAAGTTAGATCTCAATAAAAAGCAAAAAGGTTAAAAAAAAAAAAAGCCAACACTGCTGTGCTAACCACATGGCCATGGTAGAGGGCGATCTCCTTAGCTACAAAGAGTCAGAAGGCAGACCCTATGTCTCTTTTGTTCAGTCTTGAGCCAGCTGTGGGTTCCAGGTGTAAGGAGGGGGTGTCTAGCAGGGGGAGGGGTCCTTTAGGTGCTCTGGGACAGGCGTGCACCCCTGCCCATGCTAGACCATTCTCTGCACCAGCTGTTGAACAGCTGCCTGGTTTTTAGCCCTGGGGCTCTGCATGAAAAGAGCCTCACGCAAGGGCTCCTTTCTCCTGCCATTGACCCTGCTCCTGGGCCCTCTCTCCCCACCCACCCCAGGCTTTAAAGTTTCTGGAACATTCCAGGTCCTACTGCTAGACTACATGTTGCTATGGTGAGGGGTCTCTTCTGCAGAGCCAATTCCTTAACTTTAGGAAAGGACGATGTGGGGAGAGTTTATTTCTCATCAGACTCTGAGGCCAGGCCCCAGGAAGGGCCTGGGCACTCAGCAGCCTTGCCCTCTCTCTCTCGGGGAAGTAACACCCACCTGGAGCCTCAGGAGGAGGACGGAGTCCCTTCCTGGGAAGCTTGACGGTGGTCCTGATCTCTCCTCTTCAGGATCTTGTGGGCCTTCTGGCTAAAGAGGCTGCTCAGCCTCTATCCATCATGCCCCTCCTGCGGCTGGCACAGGCCTTCTGGAGAGCTGGCTGTCCCCTGCCTGCCCCATCCCGTGGGGGTTCCCAGTTCTGAGGCCAACCCCCTCCAGGACAGCTTGGGAAGGGGCTAAACTCTCGCCCCTCACCCCCACCCCTTCTTCTGGTGAGCATCCTTCGAGAGCCTTGAATCTTGTCTCCAAGCCCTGTTTGGCCCCAAATTCATCTTGTTCCTTATTTTGGAAAACCAGGATGCTTCCACCCCAACCTCGAATCGGAAGGGTGGCTGGCTGCCCACCTTTCCAGGGGTGGCGGAAACAAACTGAACCCCAGTGCTCTCCATTGTTCAGCTTAAAACTCCACAGGGGAGCCTCCTCCCCTTCGACCTGACTGCAGGAGAGGCGTTCTGAAGACACGATCTAGAAACGGATGTGAAAAATCAAATCCATTTTAAAAGTAGTGAAGGCATTTGCCTGCCTCCTCTCTCTCTCTCTCTCCTTCCCTCTCTTCCTGCCTTCTCTTTTTCCTTCCTTTTCTCTCTCTCTCCTCCCTCCCTCCATCCCTCGGTCAAGTGGAAGGTCTCTCCGACTGGGGAGGAAGGTCGGGTAAACCAGACTAAAATGGACTTCACTGGGTTGGTCTGAGGCATTAGGCCCATGTTCTCTGGGTGGCGGCTGGGCTTGGTGAGCTGAACGCCCCCCTGGGTGGTGGGATCATCCCACCTCCGTGCACTAGGAGGGGGGACGAGGGGGCACACACTTCGTCCAGGAGCAGGGTGGGGGGTTCACTTCACTATCACACATCACCTTCTCCGCTGAGGGCTCTCGGTGGTCGGCACGCGGCTGACCCATCAGAATCCCCCCTCGGGCCCTGCGTGGGCAGAGCGTGTGGAGTTACTGACAGAAAAGCAAAAGCAGAATTCGTTTTCGCCCTTTGAGTCCGTGGCTGCCTGCCAACGTCTCCTTCAAATACGAACATTCCTGATTTCATTCTGGCACTTTTTGTCAGGTTATTGCAAATTGGAAGGGTGAGCAGACAGAAACAAAATGACATTTGCTGAGCGGGTGGGATTGTTTCTAAATCTATTCTCGAGAGCACACCAGTGTATGTACACTCTTCGGGGGGGCACTCTCCTCTGTGGGGGCTTTGAATCCAACTCAGAGCTGGCCTCATTTTACAACCGGTATCCTCTGGTCTCGATGCATTGCTGTTTCCATGTGTGCAGAATAAGGAGGCGTGGGACCAGTATATGGCGAGGACCCTTGTCAGCCATCCCTGGAAACATCCAAATGCGAGACAGATGGGTACTAGATCCACAAGATAATGGAGAATTCTGATCAATTTCACCGGCATCAAATTTTTATGTTCCTGTAAACTTATGAAAACCTTGAAATTAAAGTTACTGCCTCACCACAGTACCAGAGCGAGTAATTTGATTGAAAAGCAAAACAAAACCCTTCCAGAAAAACTGATAAATTAAAACTAAAACTAACACCGCTTCAAAACCGAGAGTGATATCCTCAAGTGTTAACCTTTGCTCCCACGTCCCTGTGGCTGGAAGAATTCGTTATACAAGGTACTTTCTTGTTTTTTAAAAGAAGGTTACAGCCTTGGTATGCTGGCTGAGTCAAGTGAAGGGTCTCTTGGACAAGGAACTCTTGGTCTCTGACCTCACGGGGAAGGTCTGAAGGGCCACCTGGGAGGACTGTTTCAATCTCAGGAAAGCCAATGGGCTGGAAAGGAGTCCCTGCTGGGGCATGATTCTATGTCAATAGATGCTTTCTTATTTTCAAATGTGCTTGATAACTGGAAAAAAAAAAAAGAAGGTGGACATTTCCTTCACGGACAGAAAAAAAAAAGTGCCACCAGGGCATTTGAAAGCAAGCCGTTTCTCTTTCTAGATAGTTGGGCTGCATTTTAAAACAAAAATGAAACCAAGCTGGGTCTCCTCCCAAGGAGGCTACCAAACTCCTCTTGGTATTGTGTTTGCGAACCAGCTTCACACACCTGTCTGCCCAAAGGCACCTGAAAAAGTACTGGGAAGTACACACCTAACGGTCTTCCCCAGGGAAGCTGACCCAACCAAAGGAGGGGAGAGCTTTCTACGATTCCCAATTCCCAGGCTCCGAAGCCTGTCGACTCGTTTTTCAGCATATTCTTACAACTCAGGGGATCGGCAGTCACGCTTCTAAGTGAAAAGATTAGGAAGCTGGGCCAGTGAATAAATGCTTACTTTGGATCTGTACTATTGATTAAAAAAAAAAAAGTCACTGGAAAAAATGAGCCCCTTTCTTCCATTTTTGCTTGAAGCAGTCCAAAGAAAACAAGTTTTGGTTCGCTCCCGTCTACGAGCTCAGCTCACGGTCCAACAAACTCCCGAGAATTCAGAGAAAGCTCGCGCCAGACATGCAGGAGTGTGTCCTACCCACAGTTCCCGGAGGCTTCACCTGCTCTCCTTCAGAGGTGGGGAGAGAGACTCCCAGGGAGGGAGTGCTTCCTCGCTCTCTGTCTGCCTGTCTGCACACGTTCCTGCTTGAGGAGAGGGGCTAAATTAACCTTCCAACCCCGAGAGTTGCACCTGAGGCCCGGAAACTTGCAGTCACGCTATGTGTTCGGGACACTTCGATTCAAGCTAGGGAGAGCTGATGGCAGCACCCCCACCCCCTTCTCCCGGAAGTGCCTGCATTTGGTATTAAAATGCACCCACCTGCTTTTGACCCCCAACCCCCACCAGTGGACTGCATACCCACAGGGCTAACCCATATGAATTGGTCTTGTGTTAAAGAGAGGTTTCAGAATCCCTGCAGATAAATTCATTTTCTGATCCATAATTTACATTCAGCGCATTTCCTATTTGAAATTGTGCCAAGCCCAGAATAAATAAACAACAAAATTTGAGTCAATGATACTGTATTTTGAATTCTTTCCCCAGCTTTCCTCGATAGATAGTGTGAAGTTTTCTCTAATACAGTGAAACATTTGAGTACACGACAGATGACAAGGTCTGTAGTAATGACTTACAGATAACGTGCTCTTATCTATATACAGATGTCGTTTAGTATTTCATAGATACAGTTCTTCTTGGTTTTGGTTGTTGGCAAAACGTAAGCAGTTTCTTTCTTACTTTACTTTTACTCTTCTATTTACTTTTATTTACACTTAGGCCCCTTCCCTTGAACTGAAAGCAAACTTCGAGTCCCCGTCTCAGCTTCTGTCAGAAGAGAGAAGAGGGGAACGTGTTTGGAGGGGATGAAAGAAAGAACCACAAGCAGTTTCTAGAAAATAGGATCTAAAAATAAAACTATCCATGCTTTCGGAAGGGGAAGCCTATTTATAATCCGTGATTTCTTTCTGTGTTTCATGGGTAGCAAGAAGCAAAGCCCATGCATAGACAGCCTCTGTCAGCGTGTGTGAATGAATGCTGGTTTCAGGGTAGGACATATGACCGTCCACAAGTCAAAGGCTGCTTGAAGGAACCCTTCCACGGTGATTCACCACCACAAGCAAGGACACACGCCCTGGCAACTGTCAGGACAAAGCTGGACGCGGCCACGCTGGCGTGTCGTGTTACATTAGGACTCGCGTGCCTCACAGAATTGGTTTTGGAAGGATAGGTGCATGGATTGAGACAGTGGAAGTTGATTGTAGTTTCTGGATTGTCTCAGGAATGGCTAATCCAAAAACACCGTCTGTGATGGATTGTGACACCGACAGAGGATTTCCACGAGGATGTTAAGGCTTTGGGTTTTTCACACGATGCTCATCAGTGTGCGGTTCTTGGTGCTCTGGTTTAATGCTGTAGTGCGAAGAGAGGGACCTGGAGGCCCTGCCTGGCACACCTGCTGCTGTGACATCTGAGGGTCGCAGGGGTGGCAAAGGGCTGCTGGGGATCTAAGACCTGCTGCGCTAGGTCACTGAACACTCGTGAACTGCTCTCTGTGGACAGCCACTTCTCTGGGCATCCCCAGGTGGTCCTCTGCTCTTCCCCTGACCTCCCCCAAGTCCAAGGATAGCTTTCGGGAATCCCAGGATACTGGGGACTGGTTGGGGGGTCTCTGAGGGTCCGGCTCACTGCTGCCCAGGGTTGGCCCAGGAGCGGAGAGATGACAATCCTCTTTGTGAGCCAGGCTCCAACTCCCAGCTTGTGACTCTGGCAGCTCCTTGGGGTTAAAACCAGAAGGGTCTTGCAGATTACTTCCTGAAGGGCGGTGGATGCCACAGGCTTGCCTGGGCCCTGGTGGCAGTTCATGGCAAGGGGCTTAGGGCGTCTGAAACTGGGCCAGTGTGTGAGGTGTGGACGGGGAAGAGTGTGACAAGTGGAACAGGAAAGACACTGGAATTCTCCAGGAAGATGGAGAGGCCGCAGGGTTGGTGCCATTGTAGTGCTCGGACATCGCCTTCTTGCGCTTCAGGAGGACTGGAGGAGGGTGGGGCCCGGCTGTCGCAGGGCACGCGGGACGTTCATGCTGTGGCAGTGGCTGTGCTCCTGCTAGAAGTCATCGAAGGGGCTGCTGCTATGGGCACTAGTGACAGAGGTCTTCTGTTTCAGGCGGGGACAGGAGCCACCGGTTGGGAATGCAGGACAGGAGCCACTGGTTGGGAATGCAGGCAAACTCTTGGGAGGTCCAGGAACTAACGAACAGCTAGTTCATTAGAACACACTGGGTGTTCTCTCTAAGCACACAGGTCTGAGCCTACTGTTATTCTGCCAACAAAATGGGCAGTTGAAGAAGGAGAGGAGGAAATTTGGAAATGAGATCCTGAAAAGATCGAAGTGGCCCATCATATTGGCTGCGTAAGAAGCGCGAATGGAAGAATTTGGATTGTTATGTGATTTGTGCAGTATGTTCACTCTGTCTCATTAGAAATACTTTAGGAAAAAAGATGCTTTTATCCTAATTTGTCTGGATGACTGCTTCAAATTTTTTCCCCCTCCAAACAGTTTTACCTTATCTTCTTAGGTTTTAATTGAACTAATTTCCTGAAAGTTCATGTAAATTGCATTTTTTAAATATTAAAAACAAAGAAACAAATCCAAACGCTCTCTGGGTATCATGGTAGATTAGGATCTTTAGAAGTCGACAGAAGTCCCTGAATGAAATTTTGGGAAAGTGCAACTCATCATGCAATTAATAACAGGAGATCGGGGATCATGTTCAACCATATTCTTCTGTGCTACATGAACATTCCAAACGTGTCTGTGATGCCATCAAAAATCTTTACTCTTGAGGAGGAAGAGGCATCATTCTGGCAAACCAAAATTACCAACGAAAAGTTCCACCAACCCACCATGCTACATGACTGGCCGCTAAAAAGTAAACTACTGGCTTCCTCAGTCCTTTGTGAATAGTCAACAAAGTCCATTTTTTACCCCAAAGCCCCACATTGGTGGACAATGCAAATGACATTCTATGTTACTTCAAGTTACATTAGCCAAGTTGTACTTATTTCTCTTCCCCTCTAATACTTCCCTGAAATACCAGAGGTATGCAGATATCTGATACAGGTGTTTCAAAAATGACCTAACAGTATATATAATAAAGAATTTATTGTGTAATCAACAGTTAGAGGGGGAAAAAACCCTGATTTTATGTTAAAAGTATGCAATCTATTTGTTCTGTTGGCAGGAAGTATAGGACAGCAACATAACAACCTGTGCTTTATGCTGATCTTGCTGAAGGCACTGACATGTTGCAAACTTTGCCTCATTTCTGATGAGAGTCTTGGTTAGTATATGGACATTGGAATAATTCTAAACTCCATTTTAAGCATATGCTAGCTAATAAACATCCTACATTTAAGTCATGCATCCAGTCTCACAAAAAGAAGGGGAGAGGGAGAGGAGGGAAGACGTATTCTACCTTGTCGGTCACTTGCTGACCTGCTGTCTGATTTCACCATTTAAATGCGTGATGACGCACTCTGGTACCTGGATTCTTTGCTCTTTCCCGGCAAAGGGAGGCGGAGGTCCAGACATCTAGTTATTTGGATTTGGCAGCATGCTCTGTGTTCTGGCTGTGTGGCTGGGAACGAGGGGCAGCCACCAGCTGAACCGGGGGGCAAGCCACTCAGCTACGCTCAGCTCTCAATCTGTTGCAGAGGGAAAAAAGCTCTCTGCCTACCTCCTTTGGCGAGGCGTTGTGAAGACAAAAGGGGTTCCCTGTGTCTTGAGTTCCTTGGTATAAAGCTGTAAGGGGAAACTGCTTTATGTGGAGGGGCATGTTTGCATATGTGAGAACTGAATTTAGCAGCAAAAGGGTTCTTTTCTTTAAGTCAATAAACCGGCTGCTCACCGTGTCATTGCAGGTTTGTCCATATTCCCGAAGTCAGACAGTGAGGATGGCATGAAATGAAACCTTACTTGGGAGGTTAACACTACCGGTGCAAGGGGCTGGGGCGGCAGTGGAATGGATGGAGGCACGTGTGTCCTTGGAGAGAAATGGCTGTCCCTGAGCTGGGGCTGGCTGGTCTTCGGTGGGAAGAGGTCTCCCCAGCAGCCAGTTCTGGAGAGCTGAGAGGCTGGAAGCCAGGGAGGATGTGAGTGGAGGTCTTCCCAAGGACGGGCGCAGCGAGCTATGAGGTCGGCCTTGGGCACAGGGATGTCACAAGGGGCTGCTGCAAGTGTGCAGGTGTTCAGCACTTCCTTTTCCTGGGATCACACGGACAAGTCCAAACAATTCCTCCTTTCTGACGCCATCCATTGCCCTCCCAATCTACGTGGCAAGAATTTTATTTACTGAGAAGATCAAGAAAGTCAGAGGAAGACGTTTAGAAGAGCAATTCGTTTATAAGATTGCCAGCTGCCTCGGCCCACCTCTCGACAGGGCACAGGGCAGAGACGAGAAGGTCAGAGACATCTGGACCCCCTCCTCCTGGAGAGGGCAGGGAGACACTTTCCTGGGTGGCGGTGTTCCTGAAAGGCTCCCACCAGCCCAATCAGTCCAAGCCAGTGCCTTGTTCTGACACCCTTGTGCTGGGGCCCCAACTGCCATCTGGAGAGGACGGTTTTAAAAATAGAGCATATGATTTTATGGGTTGCATGTGGAGTGGCCTCACCCCTCCGTGAGGGACCGACCCGATACGGGTGCAGCTGTTTCTCTGAACACTTCTCTGTCTGTTGCTCTCTCTTGGGAGACTGAATACTCCTTAAGACCATGAACACAAAGATCATCTCATGGGCTACAGAGGACACTGAGAAGCCACTGTTTAAAAACGTCAGTAAGGAGAAGATGTCGCTACGCAAACCCAGATCCCTCCAACTGTCCTCGAATTTGTAGTGGGAAAGCAACAGGAAAAGCAGAGTCTGTAACCACAGCGGCTGCTCAAATATTCTCAAGCCTTGCGGCAACATCAACAACCCACATAAAGGGAGGTTTGCAATTACTGGGCGCGTAGTAGGTACTCAGTAGTTACTGGCTGAATGTTCCTTATCTGTTGGGAAGAATCTGACTTTGTAAAACTGTAAAGTTCTTTGAGTGGCTCTTTGAATATAATCAAATAACTCAGGCATCAAACACTAACATCATTTGCTTGGGAATCCACGTACAAACAAGCAGCACTGACGTGGCAAACCGAATTTCCAATGGCGTCCGGAAATGCTTGGAAACCTCACCTGCAGAGAGTGCTAATAAAAAATCATCCCTCTAGTTACTGCAGATCGCGGGTACTTTATTTGGATCTAGGGACTCCTGAAATTGTACGCAACATTAAGAGGGTTTGTTTGTGTGTGTGTGTATGCGTGTGTTTTCTGTGTTGCTTGTTTTTTTGCTGGAGAAAAGAGCCACAACTGTCATCAAATTATCAAAGGCTTTGTGAGCCAAGAAAGGTTAAGATCACTGCTTTCCATGACTGAGACTTAAGGAGGCACTCGGCTTGCTCGATACATGACAGCTTAATTCACTTCTCCTTCCGGCGTCCGGGCCCAGCAGGAACAGAATTCCCCAAGCTTACATTAGTCTAGTTTACAGTGACAACTCTTTGGAGTCATGTAATTAAAAAAAAAAAAAAAAACAACAACAATTTTTATAAAGGAACTGTATAAAAATAGCCACTTGGGGGGATTTTTAATCTACACATAGATGCTGTGCAACTGTGTGCTTTTCTTAATCGCTTCCTCTTTCTTATCTCTTCCTCAGTTAGCTTCCTTTTCCTGGCACTCGGGATCCATTCCAGGTGCCACAAGGAGGTCCCCCACACTGGAGAAGAGCAGCCACAAAGGCTAAGTCCTACTGCAAAAATTCGGGGCCATGTTTCTTCACTGAGAAGTCTTCCCAAGACCCCCAGGTGCCTTTTCTAGAAAAGAGACCCATGTTCCCACAAGACCTTCAGTGCAGCACAGACCATCACTGCCTAACCTCCTGAAATGTCCCTATGGCTCAGGAGGAAAGGACGCCCACGTCAACGAATAGTGCCCTCACTGGTACCAGGTTCTAGCAGAGAACCAACTAGAAGCTTGATCCCTGTGAAGCAATGAGCAGGGACTGGGGGGCCGCATCTTCACTTCCCTTCACAGAGCCTACAAGAGAATCCTGTGCTCTGAAGGTGTTCATAAATACTGCACTCACCAGGAAAAACTTTTTTAGGGGAAAAGCCTCTACACTTGAGCAGATCCACAGTCTGGCTCCAGAGGAGGTGTTGTGAACCCCCGAGATACGTACCAAGGGCATGTACGTGTCTTGAGGAGAGGCTCTGACTTTAAACTGATTCTGAAATGGGTTTGTGACTTCCCTTGATACGGACACCCCGGAACTCTGCAAGGAGAGGCTATGTGGGCACATTTTTTCAGAAAACCTACTTCATTTTCTCAGCCAATTCCTTCTCTTCACATTTTGCAGGAGAAACTGTTGAGAGGGCCTAATGAAACAGGGATAGCTGCTAGCGAAACTTGCACTGCAACCTGCTTTTTATCCTTTTTTAAGTTCCATGTAAAAATAAATGTTTTTCAACCTAAGTTAACTGTAGCAAATACGTCCATTAAAAAAAAAGAAACCACATACATAAATAGGGTTTTTTTTTTTTTTTTTTAGTTGCCTTGTTTTCAGAGTCATGATGTGAAAGAAAAGCAGATCTTCTTAGTTCAGCCGCAAATTGCAGGAAACCAGGAGTGCCCCAATTTCTGAAGTGCTACACGTCTATCTTTTCAATGAGGAAATACCAGGCATCAAGGATTTAGATTTTAGAATATTTTAATATCCATTTCTTCAGTGGATGCATTTTCAAATAATTAGAATTAACAATTTAAAAAGAGCAGAGTGAAGGAACGATGGAAAAATGCAAACAGTTGGCTCTTGCTAATTTAACTTTAGGTTCTAGGCATGATGTGATTTTCTGAAACAATCAACCAAAAAATGCTTATCTCAAAAATCTAGAAATGCAAACGCAGACAGATCTTTGGAAACTACAAATTATTACAGTCCACGTAGCGGGAAGCACGCGGCCCTCTGGCTCTCAGTGTCAAGTGCAAATGTGCAGGTGTTGCATAATCTGTGTGACTCTTCAAGCTACTTAAGGGCTTCATAACTGATGCTCTACGTTTGTTTGCACTGGATAAAATTGTGTGTGTGCTTGTTTATATATATATATATATATATGTATATACATATATATATATATGTATATATGTATATACATATATATATGTATGTGTGTATAGTTCGATCTGACTTGGGGCCAAGAAGAAAACAGCAGTTGCAACTCAAAGCAACTATTTACACACATTCAGTTCTGAAGTATTGCTTCCTGACCTAAGTTCGTAAGAGGTATTGCCACTGTGAAGAATACATCCATCGTGCTGGTAGCGCTTGAACTGCTTCTTAGGGACCTGTCTTCAGTGACTATTTGTTCAACGCCAACAGAGCTGGGCGCATGGCATTCCCACTGCAGAAATTCTGTGGTCCTGCATTGAGGTATGCTTCAGGGCAGGGAACCGGGAAGGACCCATGTCGCCTAGTGGCCCAGAGAGAACATCTGTACTGGTTATTTAGGAAGGCTCAGGGTGTTTTTTTAAAAGACAATTTTAAAACTGTGGGAGAGCCATCCATCAAAGGCTCCAACTTGCACACTGCTGGACCAGATCGCCAGATGTTAAGACCCTCTCCCTGCCGTCTGCAGCTTCCCAGGGTCAGGAATCACAAACATCCTTGCAGCAGGGGAAGGAATAAGAGAATGTGCTGGGGAGGACGCATGTGCAGAGATGAACCTTGTAGGGCGTGCTCTGAGTGGAACAGCAGAGACACAGCTGACGAGTCAGCAACTGCCCAGCCCCTTAGCTGCTGCCAGAGCTATGGAGCCTGGGGAAAGAAGGCAAAGGGACAGGACCACACTCAGATACACGCCTTAACACTGATAGAAGCCCCTAACACCCACCTTCCCTATGGGCAAGGACAGCATCGGGTAGTGTTTTAAAACAAAAATAAAAATAAAAATTCTGCAGGATCTTGTAAGAATACATTCTTTAGAAGCAAGAGGTATTGTCACACCATCCTTTCTCCGGCATCGGAAGACCAACAAACTGACAGTAAAACCTGAAGGAAGATCTTGGTTACTGAGAGCGCTCCTGACTCGCTTGGACATCAAGACCCTGGCTGTGGCCATACTGCTGGGACCCATGCATGTCCCCAAGGAGAGCTGGCCGATCAGAATCAGTATTTCCTGATACCAGAAATGGCAGATTGTGTATGAATTTGGGGGGCGGGGTTGATAATGGGACCTGATGTAGATGTGACAGTTACACAGAGATTTTAGCAGCGAAAAGAAAATGCACAGGGCATGCCGGTAAAGACCTTCAACAGAGAAGGAGCTAGTCCTCAAATTATCCTGTGAACTGTATGCCAGTGTCACCTGGAAAATGACCACGACAAGGCAACTCTAGCTTGAGTTCAACACCACGTACGCTTCAGACTCAACATGGCAAAACGTCATCACAGGCAGGATTAGCAACAAAGGGCCCAGAAGTGATTTTCCTTAGGTTTTCTACACTTGCCCTGGTTTAACACCTCATCTGCACGTGGACTATTCTGTCTCTACGCACAGTGTAAGAACTCCACCTAAAGGGGGCTCAGATTCACTCACTAGGTTCAATCCTGCCGCACAGAGGCCCAGCGCAAGCCAAGAACGGGAAAGGATGAGAAACTTCTGGGCTGTGTGGGAGCCAAGCCCCTGCCGGCACTGCCTGCCCACCCTTGTGCTCTGCCCAGGCCTGCTGCCTCATACAGAGCAGGGCTCTGACTGGACCCCTGCGGCAGGCAGGCCCCGTGGGTACTGATCTGCAGCTCGCAGGGCAGAAGCGGCTGCGTTAGTTAGGCTGAAAACCGTGGCTGGGAGCATCTCTGGCCCAGAGTGCTCTGGCCACGTCCGTCCAGGTCCTGCTCAGTCCCTGTGTGGGGACGTGGCCCAAAGCGGCCAAAGCACTAGTGGGCATCTTCTCACCCTGCTGTGTGCTCTGCAGACCCCCTTTCCCCGACCCAGCCTATCTCCCTTCACCACAATGACCTGGCAGCCCCTCCCCCCGAAACACGCACTTCCTGATAAATAAATAAATAAATAAATGCAACCCTCAGACGTTTATTTCGAGTTTCCCTCTCAGAGGATTCAGCTTCAAAGACAAACCCCTTCGCTCCCAGCTGGAAGACCCCTTGGTTTCCGGGGCAGAATGAAACACGGCTCTTAAATACCTGAGGCCTGGGTTCACGAGCTCATCCCTGGTTAGCATCTGGAATTTGGGCCTGCACGTGGAAGAAGCCCTAACGCCGCCTGGCCGGGGAGCGGTGCCCCCTCAGCCCCGAGGGCCCAGGAGCTCTGGAAGGCGCAGGTGGGGAGGGCGCGGGCCATCCAGGCTGGCGGCTGCTCGCACCCCACGCCCCCCCACCGCCCCTCACAGTGAGTTACTGGCACTTGATCTCAGATTCATAAATGAAAGTGTGTGTGCGTGTACATGTTTACATAGAAAGATCAGGGCACTGGGAAACACTATTACGTACACAGAAAAAAATAAACCGCAAAAACATTGTATTAGCAAAAACAAAACAAAACAAAACAAAAACACAAACGACGACAAAACAAAAACCCAAAGTGTCTTGTGAGGAAAAGCAGTAAGAACGCTATCAACCACAGCTTCTGTTTAAAAAGTCCAGCGATACCCAATGCCATGATCTCCACCGGCGGTCTCTGTCCCCAGACTAGACGCCGCGGCCAGCCCCCGAAGGCACTTGTTCTCCACGCTGCTGGACGGTCACACCCAGGGGATAGGGCTCCAGGGAAGAAAAGGAACGAGATGGATGGAAACGACCCCTGAATAGCTGTGGTCCGCACAGACGTCAGGGCTGCCACGACCACATGACACCACGTCCAGGGACAGAGGCTGTGGTGCTCGGGACGCACAACAGGCAAGTACAAACGTGACTGGGTTTCAAGGAGCAGAGCACCGCGGCAGCGACGGGCGCTGCGTCACACGCTCTCAGAAACGTTGAGCCTGGTGAGCTCGCTGGCTTCTTCGGCGCCCGCTTCTTCACAGTCGCTTTTCTCTATGGCTTTGCCAAATCGACACCTTTCTTCAGCTGTGACAGGCTCCTTCCAGGGCCTCTTAGAGGACAGGTGACCATCCCTGGCCTGCACGTTGTTTTCGGAACCCGGAGGCGTCTTGTCCGCACTCTGGACAGAAGGCACCAGGTTGGCGATCTCGTCCGTGGGAGACCGCCCGATGCTGCCGTCCACCTGGACTCGGATGTCCGGGGAGATGGACAGCTGGTGCTGCGGCACGGCCCCGCTGTCCGTGCACTTTGGGTACAGGTAGGTCTTCATCTGGCCCTTGCCCTTGACGTTCACCGTCCCTCGGTAGTCGAAGTCATAGCCCATCTTGCTCAGGACGCGGTAGCTCTCCTCGCTCACCTGGATCCGGCACTCCACCCCCGTGCTGTCCATCCTGCTGGCGATGTTGACGGTGTCGCCCCAGATGTCGTAGAGCAGCTTGGTGGTGCCGATGACCCCCGCCGTGAGCGGCCCATGGTTGAAGCCCACCCTGAGCTTGAAGTTGAACCACAGCATGTTGCTGTTGAAGTCGTCCACCACGCGCATCATCTCCTTGGCGAACTCAAACAGGACCTGCAGGTGCTCCTGCGGGTGGCTGCCGTCCCGGCATTGCGCGCCGTTCAGCCCTGACGCGGCCATGTACGTGGCTCCGATGGTCTTGATCTTCTCAATGCTGCCGTAGCCCGGCCTGCTCAGGAGCTCATCGAAGTCCCCGATGAGCTCGTTGAGGACGCGGTAGCACTCCTTGCCCCCCTCGTAGTTCTCCTCGTAGAACTCGCTGAAGTTGACGATGCTGGCAAAGATGACGCCCCCGCTGTCGTGGTTCTTGGAGTAGGTCTGGGAGACCTTCAGCTGCTCAGCCACGTGGTAGGGGATGATGTTCCTCAGCAGCCAGTCAGCTTGGTCCCTCATGCTCTGGATCTTGGTGCGGTGGAGGTCCGCCTCCACGTCCCCGTGGTAGTGCAGGCGGTAGCTGACCTCAAATTCTCGATTCAGGAACCAGACCAACAAGAGCAGGAGAAAGAAGACAAGAACCCCCTCCTGGCCAATCAGGCTGGCTGCTCTGCCGTCACGCGGCAAGGAACTGTTGCACGGATTCCCCTTGGAACTGGAGAGTAAAGAGAAGAGAACCGATGTACCTTCTTAAATGCACGTTTTAAGGGAGAGATTGCTGCTCAGGACTTGCGGGTTCTGAAACAGCCCAGCTAACTAGCACTCGGCACCAAATTCTGGGGCATCGACAGCACGCAGCCGCCAAGCGCCCCGCTCCCGTTTAGCTGGCTGGCTGGAGCGGTGCAGAAATAAAGGCTGACCTTTGTCACTGGCTTCTGAGTAAGCACTTGGTGACTGTGGTTCTTCAGGAGCCTTCAGCTCCTGGACTTTTAACATCTTTTCTTTACCCCCAACTTTCTATTTTGAAAATTGTCAACCTTACAGGAAAGTTAAGAGGCTACTTAAAACATTCATACACTCCTCTCCTGGATTCAACAATTGCTGATGTTTCCCTGCTTTGCTCTTTCCCTGTCAACACACACTCATGCACACACGCCTCTCCCACTGAACATTCTGAATGTAAACTGCAGACATCATGACACTTGGATCCTGAATACTTCAGTCCCTATCTTCTAAGAATAAGGACGTCTCCCAACGTAACCACACTACCATCATCATACCCGAGAAATTTAACATTCTCTGACGCACTCCCTTTTTAGATTTCTCATCCAATGTTAGTTCTGAAAGATGTGTACTTTTACAAAGGATTTTGGTAAGTTCTCTACTGTCTACCTGTATAAAAGTCCACCAACGTACCATTAGCCTCTTCTGGGTTAGTTCTATTTTGCCAAAGTCATTTAAGACAATGTTAACATTTTAAAAAATAGTATGTATACTTTCAAGAGTAGCACATTGTGAGAAACTCAGACAGCATAAATAGTGGTAAAAAACAAATGTCTTTCCTTCAGAGAAGTATTGATTTTCTTGTGGTTGCAAGAAATTCTAATACATGGATGTACTGTAACAACCAGACCCCAACCCTGGGCCTTTGGGGCTGCGTCCACCGCTTACTACTGGCGAACACCGCAGGGACGCTCCTGTGCACAGGAGGGAGTCTGTCTGTGGGACAAACTACTGGAGCCGGAACCACGGAGTCACTTCAACTACTGCACATTTACAATTCCAGCAGAAATTTTCCAATTGCCTTTCTCATTTCTGTTCCCTCCGATGACAGCGTGCTCTCGAGGCGGGGGGCTCTCGGGGGGTGGGGGGCTGTTCTGCAGTTGGACGGTGCTGACCAGCAACAGGTGTGACTGAAGATTAGTGCCAGGAGCACGGTCTCTTTGCAAGTTCCTTTTTTAGATACAGCTTTTCCATTTAAAAGTACTACATACTCATGAGAACAAATGGAGGGGAAAACGCAGAAAGAAAAGATTTGGTCATCACGGACCACGCAGAGGCAATCACTGTTAATGAGCATGGCATTTCCTTGTCTGTCTTCTGTTTGTTTACAGAGCTGTGAGTGCTCTGTTCATGTCAATTCTGGGCTCTCATGTGCTTCTACAGCACACAGAGTGGTCTTCTAGATCTTATGTAGCAATGGGCTGAGTCACTATAAATATGATTCTATATAAAATGGATAGGTCCTCAGTTTAGATAGCTCCATGGCACAGAAAACTCAATCCTGTAATCAGAATGTTTAAGAAGTTTTACTGTTACCTGTGACTTAAGGATATTATAAAAAATAACGAAATTGACCAATCTGGCCATAATGGTCCTCCATGAAACACAGTCACAGAAGCCCTGACCTTGGAATAAGAATCCCCAGACTCTGTCCCAGCTGACTACTGCGGAGTTCTGGAACCCTGGGCAAGATTTCTAGCTCTCAATTTCCTCACGTGTAAACTGAAGATGGGCTGGAGTATTGCTAAGTCCCTCCTGGCCTCAGGTTCTGTGCAAAAGGAGTTAACAGAGCAGGCCTGAGGCTGCTAGCCACAGAAAGGCCTACTGGCAGCACTGCCCTAGGCTGGCATCAGGATCTCAGATTTGGGGAGGTTCCTGCCCCCCTTGATAAAAGGGGCTCACCGCGTCTACACTGCTTGTGTAAACAAGGTGGTTTATGCTGAGGACCTGCCTTCCTTCCGAGAGTCCGGAGTTTTGATTGATGCCAGGCAGAGATGCCTATCTGACTAGCCTCTAACAGAAACACTGGGTACAGAGTCTCTGATGGGCTTCCCTGGTGGACAACATTTTACCTGTTGTGTCACAGCTCATTGCTGGAGGAATTAAGAATGTCCCAGACTATGTGGTAGGGACAGCACTCTTGAAAGCTGGCACTTAGTTTCCTCTGGACTCTATCTCATGTACCTTTTCTCTCTGCTGATTTTGCTTTGTGTCCTTTCATTGTAATAAATCACAGTACAACTATGTGCTGAGTCCTAAATCCTCCTAGCAAATTGCTGGTTCTGGGGGTGGTTTGGGGGATCCCTGCCATAAGTTCCCTGTGAGCCGGCAACCAAAAAAGGCCTCTGTGGTAAGACACACCACACTTACTTATTCTTCCAATGGTCATTTAATCAAATGGCAACACAGATTATGAATCTCAAGTACTGAACAATTAACTGAAATGACCGAAACAGATTTGTGTTCAGCCTTGCAAGCCCTCTAACAAGCTTGAGAATAGAGAGAGAATCTGCCCCAGGAGGCAGAAGGCCTTCTCTTGTGTGGGCCCATCTCGGTGGGTGAGGAGGGAACCTTTCTTTCTGTTTCTCCAAAGTGGTGACATTAAGGAACAGTCCCCTTTATAAGTACATGTCACCGAGGCTCACCACCATCTTCACAGTCCAGTCGGGCTTTGTAGCCCTGGGGCAGACATGGGTGATGTGTCCGGGTCTCCTCAAGCAGGCTATTGCTCTCGATGCTTTTCTCACTGTGCTGTGGCCAAAGCCAGCAGTGTGGCCTGACTCCGGAGAGGGGCACAGGCCAGTCCCTCTGCACAGAGGAGGGGAAGACTGGAACGTAGGCCAGCATGAGGGAGAAGGGCACCAGACTGTGACATGTGCTTTCTCCTTTGTTTGAAAGGAGAGCCCCAATCCACAGATCTACATTTAGTGCCCAAGGGGCTGATGTGCTGCAGAAGAGATGTGTGACGGGTAGGTGAAGGAATTACTTCCCATCCATAACCAGTATTTCTCATTCCGCCACAGAAGGAGCCAAGATGGTGGTCTTATTCCTACATTCGAACAGCAAAGGTCAGTTCCAAACAGAGGAATTCTACATGACTCAATGCAAGAGTCAATCTATGACTTAACGGTGGGACATTAAGTCACAATTGGAAGTTGAGAAAAATGCAGTATATCCATGATCACAGAGAAAAGGGGTTAAAACGTCAAGAAAAACGGAAAAAAAAAAAAAAAAAAAAAAAGATCACTCATGGTCCTAACCAGCTTAACATGGGATCTGTTAACATTCTGGTGTATTCAGCGCCATTTAAAATCTATGCCTAGAGATGCGAGGTTGGGGGAGTGACTGAGCAATGGCACGGGGGTACTTCTGGGCACTGGGAATGTTTCATTTCTTGGTCCGAGCGGCAGTTTAGTGGGTGTGCTCACTTATGAAAAGTCAATGAGCTGTATTCTTATGATCTGGGTACTTTTCAGTGCACATGTTATATATTCATCAATAAAAAGTTTACTTAAAAAAAGGTGCTAAGTGTTTTGTTTCCAAATAAATACTATAGTCGTGATGGTAACAGAAACACATGTGCACTGGGCCTTTGTTCCATACTTTAAATCTCCTTCCCAGTGTCCATAGGTCCACAGAGATTTAATATTTTAATTGTAGAAACAGAAAAAAAAATCATTCATCACTCATTACCAGATCATAACTATTGCATATCTTACATTTTTTTCATATGTATAATGAAATCTGACAGGATGTTTCCAATTCCACATAAGTGTTTTTCTTATTGGTGCATTTTAGCAGTGGCAATATTTGAGTACATGTATCATAATTCATTTCTTTTTATTGGCAACTGAAGTTCTGGATTGTCTCCTCGGCGGATAAACAAAAATAGAATTATTACGTCAAAGGCTATAAACACTTTTGTAGACGGATCGCCAAATTACTTTCCAAAACTATGTACCATTCTGAGGAGTGATGAGGCATGGCAGAAAGAGGGGGGCCCACTAGTGTGGGACGCCAGGGTTCACACACTTCCAATGACTAGCTGTGTGACCACAGACAGGCTCCTTAACTTCTCTCAACTTCAGTGTCCTCATCTGGAAAACGGGGACAAAGCCGCCTGATGTGTCAGGCTACTGTGAGAATTAAATAAGCCATGTATTTTAAGTGCCTGGTAGCTTAACAAAATAAACAGTGGCAGGGTAGGAACGCGCCACACCTCCACCCGCACTGGGTATGCACACTGTAACTTTGTGAACGTCCAATTTAAAAGACCAAAAGGAGGTGTGTAGTTATTTAAACGTCCGACGACTTCGGGAGTAACCTATTTGGCCTCTACCTACATTTCCCCCCGTGAATTTTTTTGTTTTTTTGTCCTTTATTTATGCAGGCCCTAACCAGCTCTTTAGGTGACGGCCCACAGCTATCTGTGTGCCCACACCCCATTGGTGTGTCAGTCAGCCTTTTATTTTTGTGCGTGTGTGGCTTTATTATTTGTAAGACTGGAAAGTTATCTGTTTTAGAGGCCTGCAAACTAATGTTATTTTTTCTAGACTTTTATATAGTCTTTTATAATTTAATGCTTATTTCTAACTCTTCAGTTTATTTAGATCTTACTTTGATGTCTATAGTAAAACAAGGGTCTAACGTTTATTATTTCAAATTTCCAGTTAGCAATTTCAAAATATTTTAGGGAATTAAAATAAGTACTGTCCTAGACTTCACAGATTTCCTTCATAACATGCTGAAATCTTATGTAAAACTGAGCCAAATCTAGTATGTTCTTAACAATCATTTCGTTTTTTCCAGTAAGATACTGTAACTATGATCTGTTATTTCAACAAGTACATACTTTCCACTTATTCTTTTAAGAATTACATATGGTTCTTTTTCTTTAAGATACAACTGCTTTTTCGGAAGTTACTCTCGTTTGTTCAGATACAAGCATGATGTTAACAGCTTACCTGAAATTCTGTCCCACATCCAGGTGTGAAATTACTATGGAACTGAAATTAAAATGCAGAAAAATATTATTATAAAAAGCAAAGAAGGCATTACATAAAGTGATCTGAGAAGAGTTTAAATAAACAATTTTCCTTTTTCAAATATGGAGATCAAGTTAGATAACTAAGTATAGTTAATTCTTTATTATAATTTGATGCTGGGTGTTAACTAAAAATCACAACAGGCACAGGGCACCTGGCTAGCTCAGTCGGTTAAGCATCTGACTTCTGTGCTGACAGCTCAGAGCCTGGAGCCTGCTTCAGATTCTGTGTCTACCTCTCTCTCTGCCACTCCCCTGCTCATGCGCTCGCGTGCTCTCTCTCTCTCTCTCAAAAATAAACACATATTTAAAAATTAAAAAAAAAAATCACAACAGGCAAAGTCAGTGACATAGCTAATAGGCCTTCATGTAAGGTGTGGAACAGACGCACCGTCACCAAAGAGTGACATCTAACAAGGAGTCTCCAAGGCGTTCATGTGACTGTTAGGACTCATCTACAGGTTCCCAAAGGCTAGACACCAGTCATGATGAACCGCAATGCCTGTTCACAAAGGACCGATTTAGAAAGGAGCTCAGGAGGGGCGCCTGGGTGGCTCAGTCAGTTAAGCATCTGACTTCGTATCTTGGCTCAGGTCATGATCTCACAGTTCATGAGTTCGAGCCCTGGATCAGGCTCTGTGCTGATGATGTGAAGCCTGCTTGGGATGGTGTCTCTCATTCTCTCTGCCCCTCCCCCTGATTGTGCTCTCTCTGTCTCTCTCAAAATAAATAAACTAAAAAAAAAAAAATCTGTTAGAGAGGAATTCAGGAGACGCTGGCTACCTGAGAAGCTGGTGGTCCCAAAGCAATCAAGTCCCAGTTTGGGGCACAGAAACCACAGACTATAAAGAACTCCCTCTCGGTGTTGGAGCAGGACCCATGACCTGCAGGATCCTCTCCACATCCCTCATAGCCTCTTCTGGGGTCCTGTTGCACCCAGCTTCCCCCCAGGCCAGCAAATCAGCCTCGTGCCCCCACATTTCCTGGTCCTCTAGATCCACCTGCCCTGCTCACCATGAAGGGGGACCTTACACAGCCTCTGCCAGCAGCTCCCCTGGGCAGCAGAGGCCAGGGGACAGCTCAGAGCGACTTTCACCATCACAGGAGGTATTAGATGATGTCACAGGGAAGGAGAGAAAGAGTGACAGCAGAGACACTGCTCTGAGTCTGAATGTCCTCTCCTCTCCTTGCCCAGACATGGCGGTGACACTGGTTTTCCACGTGTGCACAGCCCTTCTTTCACATCTGCATCCCCTCAAGGCTGGAGCGGTTCTTGGAAGTCCCCTCCCCTACACAGGGGGCTTGTTCATCACTCCGGCAGCTTCCTACCCTGTGACCCTGCAAGGCTCAGTGGGGCCGACAGGGTCGATGGGCTCAAAGGATTTTGCAAGTAGGGAGGACTACCGGGTGCAGGGGAGACTCAGGATGCCAGCCGCACCCCAACATCTGCTCTTTGAATTCTGGACAAAGGTGATGGAAGTAGTCCCTGATCACTCTGGTCCCAGTGGAAAAGCCCGGCACCAGTGACTGAAGGACATTGTGAACGGCTGATGGGGGATCTGTGGTGGTTCTCTTAAAAGGTTAAAAGGCATGATGAATCCTGTGCTCTTGGGAGAGAGTTTTATAATGACCCTGATTCCAGACGGCCATACCTTCAGAAAGGAAAATGTACACTGTGTTCTGCTTAAAGTAATTTAACTATTTATTAAGGTTTCCTTTCAGATGCTGAAGGACAGCTTTACTTAAAATTCCCTTTTGATCTTAATTTGCAGAGAACTTGAGCGTCTTTCATGTCGTCATTATTATGTGAAATAAACTGAGGAGAAGGGTGCTTACTCTGTCCGTTACCAACCACTGCTCTGGTCAAGTCCACAGGTACACGATGGCGGTTTCATCTGCTATTGCAACAAACTAGATCATTGTCTACTTCTGAACTTATTACAGCAATGGTTCTCAGCAACAATAATGCCATTCTTAGGGGCATTTCTAAACTGTTGGGGCTCCCTCTGGTTGTCCCAGTAATTTGAGGAACCAGGAATGTTAGATGTCCTGCAAAGCACAATGAAGGAACGCCCTGTATAACTTTGAGATATCCTACTGGCCTAAACCCACTGTAATTATAAAAGGTGGTTCTTTAATATGTGCTAACAGTAAAATGTTTTTATATGCAGTTACCAAAAAAAGTCCAATATTTAGGAGAAGTTTAATGCTTAATGGCTTAATGACATTATCGGAAATTTCTAAGTTAATCACTGTGAGCATTCTGCTATCTAAGGTAACACTGTTTTTCCAACTACACAGCTAGCTGAAAAAGGCTGATAGCCACAAAACCAGTTGCAAATGCGCAGTGATTAACAGGAGACTTGTTTTTAACACACTAAGAATCAAACATTATTTGGTTAGTAGGACAAAATAAAGACAGGGATCTTACTGGATTTCATTAACATAGAATGTTCTAAATACAGCACAAATCACTGCCATCCTCTATATTTCTATTTGTTAATTTTTCATAGCATAACGGCAAGAACTGGTCCCATCCCTTGGGGTCTTCCACACAGTTCCTTTTTCTTTTCCCACACCGTCCAATCTATTTCTTGGAGCCTACCAGTGATAGGGTTTTGAAGGCCATTTGAATACCTGGGAATGAAAAGTATTCTTCAAATGTGGGAGGATTTCAAGACAAAAGATATATTTCCAGTGACTGGTCAGTACTCTGTTTCATGTCATGATGTGTGTCACGACAGGGAGTCAATATTTATAAATAAGGCTCAGGTCGCCGGCAACAGCACCATATCCCCTCACTCCCTCTCCTTCAGCAGCCTGCAGTCTGTCTGGGTACATTACCCCTACTCAAACAAAGTTGGAACCGGCTTCCTCTTTGCATTCTTGGTCTACCTATTCCTTGATTCCTTCACTTTCTTGATGGGCTCGTATGCAACAGCCTCTGGTCCTACTTCTCCAGTGTAAGGAAGTTCAAGCACAAGCTTAATGCATTCTGTCCTCTGGGGCAGGGGTAGTCACCCAAGCATGTCTATATGCAAATACGTACTACATTGCCAAAAATTATCTTTTCTTTCTCTTGCATATTAGTCTTGGGGTATGTCGTGTCTGGTGAGAGCTGTCGTGCTGTGATAGTACCTGTTAGAGCAGAGGGAGAGGGCATCGCCTCAGACGTGAAAGACACAGGTGAGGTCGGGAAAGGGGTCCCAGCCGGCGAGGGTGCCGGACTCAGACCGTGGTGGTGGACGTACCTGTCCGGGCAAAGGGAGACGTAGAGCAGGAGCAGCGGCCCAGCCCCGACGACGGTGGCTAAGGAGGACCTCATCCAGGAGCTGAGCTGGCAGAAGTTACAGTAGTGCACGACAGCGGTCAGGATGGCGGAGCCCGCGAACACGGTGAACTGTAACAAGGGGCCAGCGTGGTCAGTGACCCGCCCCGCCTTGGCCTCACTCCCGTTCTGCCATCAAAGGATTCACTCACTTATCTGTCTTTCAAAATAAAAATCGCTTAATGTCTGGCAGTTTCAGGGACGGATGGCACTCTGTCGCATTAATCGCCCAGAGCTTTAGGCTGCAAGTCTGCACTAGCACCAAAGTTCTCCAGATGTGTGGGAACGGCATGAGTCACGCCAGAGGAAAGGGAAGGCAGGCCACCAGTCTGAAAACCACCGCCGTGTAAGTGGTTACCTTTAAGAAGCCTTCCTTCAGGCATCCCGCTAGGTGCCAGCAGAAATGTAATTTGGGGTATCAAATGCAGTCAGCCCACCCAGCTCGGGTCACGTTGGCTTTCACCAAAAACATGACCTTCCACAAGGGCATTAATTCACTCCTTCTGGGGTCTAACCAGGAAGCTCCTCCCTGATCAACAGCAGCCGATCCAGGGGCCAGTCACACAGCTGTGCTGGTCCTACAGACGAGCATGTTATCTTGTACTTGTCTGGAAACGTGGGGCTGATGCTGCTTGGTGAAACATGTAAGCAAACAGCTCATCTGGAGCTCGGCAAAGAGCAGGTGAGGTTGGAGAGGGCACATGTCAACCGGGCAGGGCAGCCGCGTACCCAGCCCTGTTGACTGTGGTCAGTGACAGGCCACGTGCTCACCTCCCTGACTGCTTCAGGCAAGTCTTTTCAGAAGACAAGCACAAGGTGGTGACAAAGAGTTTGTCCCTCTTTAGAGGCCTATATTTAAACTGCTGTCCCAAGTCATCAGACTTATTTAAAAAAAAAAAAACCACGAAGTTGTGCGAAAGAGCCCAGAAACAGGCACCAGGCCTTTACTTACGTGTATGTCGGTGTCAAATTCAGAGGTGACATGTGAATAGACGGCGAGAGCAGGGAGTGACACCAGGATGGCCCCAATGAAATGGCGCGGGAGCCAGCCAGCTATCCGCTCCAGCAGGCGCTTGGTACAAGCCATCACATCCTCCAGGAAAAACACCATCCTGGGACAAGGAGAAAAGGGGTGTCTACGGGCAGGTCAGCCTGCCGGGGAAGATGAGGGCAGGAGACCCACAGGCTGCTGCCATGAGTGTGGGGGCCGCAGAGCCCTGGCCCCTCACCTCTGGAAGATACCAAGGGAACTCGACTTGCTCAGCTCATCAGACCTTATTCGAAGGTCATTTGTTGCCTCCTGATAACACGTGTTTGTAGAAAGCCAAGCATAGGCTTCTGTGGGTCTCAAAGGAGCATGGAAGAACCAGGCACGGGAACATGAACAGGCCCCACCTGCTGTCCCAGCCTGCCAGGGTAGGGGTCCGGGGGCTGGGCGCTTTGGAGGTGTTTGGGGATTTGGCAGGGCCTTTCTGGTTGCCAAGGGGACTGAGGGGTGCTGCTGGCATCTAGTGCGCAGGAGCCAGGGAGGGGAGGCTCTACCCTGCTTTCCGCACAATGGCCACCTGCCCCCTGGACACCCACAGAGGCGAAAAACCTGCTGCTGCTGACCTCAGCCTAGAGCCTAGTTATATCTCGTTTTTAAACAGAAAGTAGTTTCTGGGTGGTACTATCGCAGTTATCTTCCAGGAGGTACTATCGCAGTTATCTTCCAGGAATGGACTACTGTGTGAAGTGCCCTTGGCTTTGTTTGGGGCCTCAGCAAGGCTCACTCAGCAGTTCAGAAATCAGGTCAGAGGCTGCAACCCAGCTCACAGCACCATGCCACCAAACCCGCACACCTCTAGGGTTCCCTTTGTGGCGATCGCGCACCTGAGGACACAGCTGATGACTCTGTTATGACCTCCCCGGTGGTGCCGCCCTGGCAAATACAAGGTGAAGCACTATGTACTTGATGTATTTTATTTTTAATGGCTTTCTTAACTTGTCTCCTTCGTGTCAGAGTGAGGGCATTTCGCGGGCCCTTCTGAAACTGTGTGTATGGGTAGGTAGGCTGTATTTCAGGATGGTGATGTGGACATCACAAAAAGAATCTTCATAAAGAAAGGAGAGCAAGTATGTGGGGCACAGAGCCACTGTTCTAGAGGAAGAATGGTTTGGGGTGAGGGGCCAGTACCTGGATGCCAGCAGGGGGAGATGGAGGAGGGCCACCAGGGTTCAGCTTGGGAGGGAGACCCACACACATAGACCCTCTCTCTGAAGCCTGGCCCTAGCGAGGAGGAGAAGGGACAGACCCACTATCCTCACCTCTGGCTGGGGGGGGGGGGGGGGGGTGGTCGTGGTGGTGCAGACACTGTTGCTCAGCTTTGACACCAAAAGTTCCCCTCCAGGACCTTGGCCACACAGCCAGGTGCCCGTGCCTTCTGTCACGGACACCTCAGCGCAGCAGCCACGGGCACGTACGCTTGACCTCCACCAGGAAACCGCAAATCTTGGCCATTTTCCACATGGAGCCAGACAGGCCGTGTCTGACCCTTTTAGGGCCTGGATGGGTCTGGCCTCCTGACACTCAAATGGATAATGGAGTCCTGGGAATATTTCCAAGACTAACCACAAATATGCTCAAAGGCAGAATACATAAGCCCCATGAGGAGGCAGAGGGAGCCAAGTTCCAAGAGGGAGAAGGCAGGACCGACAGGCCCTTCATGAAGGTCCCCAGGATGGCAGAGCTCTGAGGATGAGACTCACTGTGCTCATGCCCGCCTGGGCTCAGCACAAAATGAAGGGAGTGCAAGGATGGGCTGTGACTGCGATGCAGGAAGGCTTGTGGAGGAGGGTTAGGCCAGCCACCAGAGCAGCTGCAGAACCGGCCTCCCTGGGGCACCCACATATTCTGCAGCACGGGGCTCCTGTTGACCTGGGATCCTAACAATGCCCTCTGCATGGCGAGAGGAGCTCCATCAAGTTCCCGACCCCTCCCAAGCTTTGATGATACGGGCGAAGTGGACTTTTAAGGTCACACCAGTGGTCATTCAGGAGGAGTGGCCGCCTCATTTGAAGGTGCTTGCAGAGCACGTGGGTGTGCCAGGCCCAGAGCCCACCGGGGTGCAGCCAGGCCTGGCATCTTTGTGGCCTACAGCCCTTGGCAGTCTCCAGGTTAGCCCAGACCCTGTAGAACTAGCTCCAGTGGAACAGGGAACAGTGGTGTAAAGGGCTTTTTAAAAAGGCATGGAGACAATGCTGGCCTCTGAGCGAGCAGGAGCCTTCTCTAGCTGCCAGGACCTGTGTCACACAAAAACCTGGGCCCAGGGCAGGGAGCGCGAGGAGACTCACTGCAGGTGGATACCAGGTTTTCTTTGGGGTGGCAGAAATGTTCTAAAATTATCTGGTGATATTTGCACAACTCTGTAGGTTTACCAGGAATCACTAAATTGTACACTTACACGAGTGAATTTCTAGTACGTGATTAAAAAGGAAAAGACAAACCAGGGGCCTGAAGATGCCTTGGTTTGGGATCCCAGAAGCAGAGCTGATCTGGGAGTAGTTCCCAGGCAGCTCAGTAAGGGGTGCAGAGCCGCCCTGCAGGGGCCCGTAGGGAGGAATCCCTGGCTCAGCGCAGCACGGCTCAGTCCTGGTGGGGAATCTGGGTGGAGAGCACAGATGCACCCTGCAGTTACCTCAACCTGGAGGAGACATGAAGGTCAAGTGTGAGGCCTCCGGCAGCCAGAGAAGGCCCTCAGCAGAGAGCCCCAGGGGTAGGGGCCGGGGTGGGGGAATAAGGGGATGGTGAGCATGGGGATGGGGAGAGCGGTCCAGACCATATACTCCAAAGCGGAGCGGCAGGGGCCTAGTGTTCAGAAGCCTGAGGGCTAGGCCCGAGGCTGCAGTTTCCTGTCCTGGGGTGTTGGGGAAGCAGAGCAGACACTCGAGGTCAGGGCCCTTCTCCCCGTTTCTGTTTTACATCTAGCTTCTGGGGGCAATTAGCAGAGGGACTGCCAGGTGAGACTGACAGGACTGGACAGAGGATGTGGTCTCGGTGCCCAGGAGGCAGACGGGGGAGAGCAGAGGGCGTGTGTGTGAACAGAGTACCCTGTGCATTTGCATCTAGTCGGAAATATGCAGAGCGGCTGTGAGCGTCCCCAGGTGCTGGGCTGAACCCCAACATCGGGCTGAATGGGTCTTGAGGGCCTACCTTCCCTGAGGGGTCCCTGCTATCCATTCAGACCTTCTATCCATTTCTAAATGGGTTGCTTGTCTTTTCATTACTGAGCTTACATTCTAGATGGCAGACCCTCAGCACAGCTGCAGTTGGCAAATACTCTCCAGCCTGCAGGCTCCTTTCACTCAGACCCGAGAAACAACAGGTGTTCTCTGGAACACAGAGGCTTTAAATTTTGATGAGGCCTAACTTATGTCTTCTTCCTCTGGCCACTCATGCTTTCCGTGTCCTAAGAAAGCACTGCCTGACCCAAGCTGGTGGAGATGGAAGCCTATGATTCCTACTAACATTTTGGAAGTTTTGCTCTCACATCTAGAAGAGGCACCCACTGATTTGCCAGTGGCCACCCACTACGTGAGCCCCGTACACTTCTGTCCTGTTTCTCTTCCCTTTCTAATTCCCTGTCTTTCCACTTGCTCTCTTTAAGTCTCTGAGCTGGGAGACCCAGGGGCTGGCTGGCAGCTGTGGGGCTGCAGAAGACATGGACCCCCTCTGGTAAGGAAGATGCTCACCTCTGCTGAGGGCCGTGGTCTGCGGAGAGGATGCTGTGCAGTGGAGCTGGAGGAGGGGAGGGGACAGGACCAGTCGCCCAGAAGGAGAGCTTGCAGGGGCCTCTGGCAGGAGGCGGGTCAGCGGAGCCGCAAGCCAACTACACAGCCATAAACTATGGAGCCAGCAGAGGGAGCTACAGGCTAAAGGCCGGTAAGAGCCCTGCAGGTGGGCCTTTACCTGACGGAGACCACGAGGGACAGCACCTCCAGCAGCAGGGCGGCACCGAAGACGGCCAGGGCGGCGGGCGGGGGAGGCATGGAAGCAGCCCCGTACTTCAGGAAGCAGGTGATGGACAGAATCAGAAACACTGTCGTCGACAGAAACACATCCAGGAGGGAGCTGAAGGTGGCGCTGGCAAAAGTCTTCACGGGAGAATTCTTTATAACCTGTGTGTGGGAAGGAGGGGAGGCGGGAGGCGTGAACCAGAGCTGCGGCAGATGGCCACAGAGTAGGATTTAGATGAAAGACAAAGCCAACGTTTGTTGAGTACTTGCCCACCCTGGACCGAGTACAGGTGTAAGTTCTTTAAGGCAGGCCATCTCTACTATCGCTTTTAACGAGGACACTAAGGCACAGAGCAGTTAAGAAACTTGCCCCAGGCCACACAGCAAGCAATTACAAACCAGTAAGTTCTCACAAGCATGTTACATACTGAGCCTGAAAGGTGGGTTATGGACTGGCAAAGGCAATGACTCTGTCTGTGAAGCCGTGTAACAGAAGCCATTTTCTGGAAGCTTCCACTGAATGCTGGGTCCCAGGTTCAGGGTGTGTGACAGCTGGCTTCATGTCAGCAGTAAGAGGCAGGGACTGAAGCTGCAGCAGATGAAAGCATGGGCACATCAACAGATAGTAAGATGCTCATGCCTTCAGTCAAGAGCCTGTTCGGGGCCTGGCCCTGTGCAGGCGCTGGGAGCTCACAACCTAATGGTGGGGACAGACAGGAGCTGAAACGTCAGGGTGCTGTGGTAAACATAACAAAGTGACACGCATGTAGTGTTAGGGAGTCCCAGGGAAGGAGGGAGAAAATGAGGGCAATGCCAGCCAGCAATGAGCAGGGGGCCCAGAAAAGACATGCCTGCGATGCTAAATGATGGAGCACAGAAAGATCGGGGTTGTTTTCCCTGTGTGGATAAATTCACATGCAGACGCAGCTTGGGGCTTACAGACGGTGAGAAATGAGGAGTAGCCTTCAGTGTCCTGTCACTCAAGGCGAAAAAAAAAAAAAAAGTCTGCCAAAGCACAAAGCTGATAGCAAACTGTCCAGCACAAACAATAAATTTCTTTGATAGAAGTATGAGGGGAAACGCACCTCTTCTTGATAGCTGGTCCGATAGGATCGCTCTAGCTCCTGATCCAGGAAGTTCAAGCTGAACTGATTGATGGGTGGCTTGAAAAAATAATCCTTCATCAGGCTAGAAGAAACGAAAAATGCATTTGATCAACACTGCGCACAGTCATTGTGCTGACTTTATCAGACCGCAATTTGCTGCCCCAACACTGTTCCCCAAGCATGTCACAAAAACAGTGTCTGAGGGTCACTATGTGATAGACCCCGCCAGACCACTCCCTTAGGACACACACAAGTCTGGAAAGTGCTTTGTATTTCTAAAACACATGTTGTGTTTACTCTCCAAAAAAACAATGGCTGCCCACTGTCATTACAGCATACATCATGAGAACCCTGCTTCTGGAAACATCTCTCAGTGTTTGAGGAAGAAGGCAGCTCTATTGTGCTAGAAAACAACTGCTTCTGGAGAGGCAGACATCCTGTACTGAGAAGACTTAGGCTGATTCCAAGGCTTCTGATGAAAACATCACTCGGAGCTGCTGTCCTGCCATTCAGAGCTCTGACAGTCAGTACCGCTGTCACAGCAGACAGGCTGTTATCACAAAACTGTTTACAGAGTTAGTGTAACTGGGGTGCTATTGTCACATATGCAGATTGCGTGTGAAACCTGAAAAATAACACTCAAGGATTTTAATAGCAGAGAAATCAAACCTGCTTTATGTGACTCTCATTCTTTTGTGGGTTGCTAGCAAATACTAAAATCCTTTTTATTCTGCAGAAAATTACTATAAATTTAAGAGAGTGTTGACATGTTTTCAGAAGGCAAATACAACCAGGGAGTGTAGTCTCTTTCCCTCAGACAATAACTTCTGCAATTAAATCAGATAAAACAGATACAGTCCCTCCCATGTGCCTGACACACAGTGGGGTTCACATAGGCACGCTCCCTCCTGTCCCTGAAGCACAGTGGACTCTCTCCTTCTGTGACAGGTGCTCAGGACCTCACTATACTCGTACACTCAGAAGAGAGAAAATTCCATCCCCAAATGTTGACCCTCATCATCCCTTCCACTCAGGAAGTGTAGACAGAGGAAAATCAACACAGTGGCTATAAGGACGATGTGCAACGGCCACAGTTAGGAGTCAAGGGACAGGATCCACACAGCCAGAAGCCGTGCTGTTCCTCTGAAATTAATACTGAGAAGTTCCATTTCTGGGAACAGAGATTAGCTCCTTTTGGACCAATCCCCTCTCAGATAACAATAAACCCTGGACAAGATTATAAAAATGACTCCTGGAAGGCAGTACAGACTAACCAAAGCAGACAGAAGATGGAGGAGAGTCAGACTTGGAAGAAGGGAACAGCACCAGCTTAATTTCCCTTTTTTTTTTTTTTTTTGGCCTGAAGACTGCCATTAGTCAGCAACACATGCAGGATGGCTAAAACTCAGATAGAAAAGCCACAATCTCGCTGTCTTGGAAAATCAGGAAACAATGTTTGGGGGCTTGTGGTTGAGAAAATGAGGTTGAAAATCCCAGAGGAAAAAAAATAGAGAAGGGGCACCCCCACAATCACCATATAAGCTCTGCCCAAGTCTCTGGCTGACGCTTGAGGTGTGCACATGCACAGCAGACTCTGAGCAGCCTGATTCAGGCTGGAAAAAAAAAAGAGCAGCTGCCTACCCCAGGGAGGCAACGTTTGGTGTCTGAGTTTAGGGAAGTGAACTGCCTGAGGAAGGAAAGAAGGAAGTGAGGGAGGGAGGGGGGAAGAGAGAGAGGGGGGAAGGGAGGGAGGAAGTGAGGGAAGAAAGGAGGGAGGAAAGAAGGAAGGAAGGGAGGGAGGGAGGGAGGAAGGAAGGGAAGGGAAGGAAAGAACAGACGGAGGGAGGAAGGGAGGAAAGGAGGGAGAGAGGGAAGGAGGAAGGGAGAGAGGGAAGGAGGCAGGGAGGGAGGGAGGAAGTGAGGGAAGAAAGAAGGGAGGAAGGAAGGGAGGAAGGAAGGGAGGAAGAGAGGGAGGGAAAAAGGAAGGGAGGGAAGGAGGAAGGGAGAGAGGGAGGGAGGGAGGGAGGGAGGAAGGAAGGGAGGGAGGATGTGAGGGAAGAAAGGAGGGAGGAAGGAAGGAAGGGAGGGAGGGAAAAAGGAAGGGAGGGAAGGAGGAAGGGAGGGAGGGAGGAAGGGAAGGAAGGAAGGGAGGGAGGAAGGGAAGGAAGGAAGGGAGGGAGGGAAGGAAGGAAGAGAGGGAGGGAAGGGAGGAAGAAAGGGAGGGAGGGAGGAAGGAGAGGGAAGGGGAGGGAAGAGGGAAAGAAAGAAAGAAAGAAAAAATTGAGACTCTTCAGAGTAATACAACAGAATCCAGATTTTCTAAGCACGACACAATCTAAAATTACACAACATGCAAAGAAACAGGAAAATATGATCCAACTCAACAGAAAAGTCATCAGTGGAGACCAATGTGAGATTACCAAGAGAATGGCATTAGAGGCTGGGATTATAATGCATGTAAATGTAACACATGTAAAAACTACAGCATAAGGGGTTGGAAGAGAAGAATGAATCTATACAGCTATAGGATGTCTACATGTTAAGTGAAATGATACAGCAGAACCTGGCTGGCTCAGTTGGAAGAGCATGTGAATCTTGATCTTGGGGTCATGAGTTTGGGGTCCACACTGGGTATAGAGACTAGTTACATAAATAAGTAAACTTAAAAAAAACATAAAGTGAAATGATACAACATTAACCATAAGAAGACTATAAAAATTCAAGGATGCTTATCTGTAAGTTCTAAGGCAACCACCAAAAAGTAAAATAAAATAATGCAAAGAAGTATGGCTAAAAAGCCAGTAAATATATTAAAATGGAATTAAGAGGCAGAGATTTTTAGAATGATTTAAAAAAAGTAAGACCCACAAGAGACACAGTTCAAATATAAAGACAGGTTGAAATTTTTTTATGGAAACTGATATATCAGGCAAACAGTAAGAACAAGAAGGCTAGAGTTACTACATTAGTATCAGATAAAGTGCTTTTTAAGACACAGTATTACCAGGGATAAAGAGGGACACTTCAAAATGACAAAAGGACCAATTCACCAGGAATTTATAACACTCATACACGTGTATATACCTAAAACAAAAAGAGCTTGAAAATACTTGAAACATATACTGTCAGGACTAAAAAGAGACACCAACAATTCCACAGTCATGGTGACAGATTTAAAAATCCCTCTCTTCACGATGATAGACTAATAGACAAAAAGTAAAACACAGATGATCTAATATTGCCAACCTCTGGGACCTACTTGTGTTTATGGGTCATAACATCCTAAAAATGCAGAACATATTCTTTTCAAGTGCACATGGTATATTCACCAAAAGAGACCCATGTGAGACCATAAAACAAGTATCAATAAATGTAAAAGGACCGAAATCACATAGAGTACGTCTTTGGCTACAAGGACATTAATCGGACATTAACAACTAACCTATCTGAATACCATTCTTCACTGAAAGGAGGCAAGGCTCTTTGGAGAAATAGCCGATTCTTGAGCAGGGTCAGAGGAGATATAAAATGGGCCTGGAATATCCTGTTGTGCTAGAAAAGGGTGCCAGAAACTTTGAAAAACAAAGGATAGGGGGGTGTCAAAAGGACATGGGGCCCAGCCTGAGGGGCGCTCTGCCTGGCAGATTCAGGACAACTGGAGCATCACACATAATAAGGCCAGTGGTGAGACTGCATCCTATGAAATCCAAGAGGACTCCCTGAGTCCAGGCTGGCAACAGATGGACGCAAAAAGTAGTAAGTAAGGAGGGGCTCTTCTTCCCTGCGGTAGGCCCAGGGCCTAATGAGAAGTGTGCAGTCGGTGCCGAGGTAGGAAAACTGACACTTTGCACCACCAGAGCAAAGACCGTCCCAGGCAAGAACCATCAAAGGAGATGAAATCTCGGGCAGTCTGATGAGGAATGGAGTACGTGTGTGGTCTTCAAGTCCCACTTATTAGTCTCGAGGAGACAATAACTACAGACTGGAGAAGTCAACAGCACTGGCCTGGGTACTCAGAATCCCTACCATTGATGGAAGACAAAGGGCGCCGTGTGCCTCTGGATAGGGAACCTGAGAAGGACACATCATTTCTGTGGCCAAAATTTCTGGTCAAACTGGAATATGAACTGTAGATTAGATAAAATATTCCATCTGTGCTAAATTTCCTGAATTTAGGAACCATGGTTATGTAAAAGAACATCTTTGTATTTAGGAAATACACAATTTAGGGGCAAAGGGCATGATGTATCCAACTTACTATCAAATGGTTCCAAAAAAAATAAAACATAAATTTCATAGAGAGATAAAGAAGGAGAGAGAGAATAAAACAAACATAGTAAAATGTGACAAGTTGGTAAGTTGGGCAAAGAGTAGAACGAGAATTCTTTGTATTATCCATGCAACTTTTCTGCAAGTTTCAAATTACTTCAAAATAAAGTAAATTACTGACAGTGGAGGGCAAACACATGGGGATCAGCAAATTCAGAAAAAGGGAGAGACCTCTACCTACAAACCTGCAAACCTTCACTTTCACTGGGAATGGCTGATGCTTACCTGTCTTCTTTGATAACATCAACAAAATGAGCGTCTGTTTTCTCCCGGATGTTCTTGAATCTCAGCGGAAGGAGAGCTGACTGGTCCAAGCTCACTCCTGCCCACCTTCCCTTTTCCTGTAAGATCTCACACAGGGAGGTCTGACTGTTGGTGAGCTTCTCTTCGTGGGGAGGACTCAGAAGTCCATTTTGAGTTTTGGGATTAGGAGCTCCAGGAGCCTGCCTCAAGACAAGGGGAGTGGGAGGCAGACACAGAGGCTGAAGTGCAGGCATGTCACAGTGTTATTCCATCCCGGCCTCCACCACACCAGCCCTGCCGCACGACTGACCAGCACCCTCACACCTCTGTTCTGATCTGACTCTCGACCTCTCCACCCACCCGCTTCTCCCCACCCCCGCTACTTTGTCAAATTGCACCTCCAGGAGTCGAGGCAGCCAGGAAGGTGACATCGTGGGAAGGACCAGTAAGGAGGTGGAGAGAAGGCCAAGGAAGAGTTGAGGCTCTCGGAGCTTGCCAACCACAGAATCGGCATTGCAGAGGGCTGTGGGGGAAGCGGCGGGGGTGGGGGTGGGGGGGCCTGGGGCGGTGGATACGGTACGGGGACCGATCAGAGGGAGGGTGGAGGATAACAGACGCAGGCCTCCCGGGAGAGTCAGCCTTTATAAGCTGTATTCAAAGGGCTCCCGGTTTGGTGCTTGTCCTCCCTTCCTCTGCGGTCCTGACTCTGTCTCTGGGTGAGACTTCAGTGGCAGCGTCCTCGCTGCCAGCCTGACCCCAAGCCTCTCTTCACGACACATCTCTGCTCCTGCAGAGCCCCCTCGTGTCCCTGCATGTGCATGTTCTGCCCCGTGCTCTGGCCCCACAGACCTTCCCTGGCTACAGCAGTCCGCATCTTGAAGCTCTGAGTGCCTGCGAAGGCAGGCATGTGATTACTCCACTTCACAAGGGTGAGTCCTGACTCTCCAACCCGATCTTACTGGTCTAGTCAAAACCCAAAGGACGAGAAGGTATGGAATGGTGTCGCCCACGGGGAATTATTCTCAGAAGTGAGAAGCCGACAAGACAGGAATGTCACCAAGGGTGGATGCACCGGGAGAGGAGCTGACGGAAAGAACAGCCATGAGCTTGTTACCTTGGTGCTGTTTTTATGCTCCTCTTGACAGCCGTTTTGGACCGCTCCTCCTTCTGCACCAGCTTCCGATTTGGGGGCGAACGTGATTCCGCACGAAGGGCAGGTCTACAAGAAAAACACATGCCGTAGGAACACACCCAGAAAGCACAGCCACAACCTGTAATCCAATCAAGTCTATCAGGTGCAATTGGTTGTGGCGCCAAATGGTTTTAACCAAGTGGAAGGCTTACTGAGCCACTTGAGCATGAATTAAAAACAAACTGGCCAAGTGAAAAACGGAAACACGACCACACAGGCTGGTACGTGAACACTCATGTTAGCGCTATCCATAACAGCCAAAAAGAAACAACTCAAATGTCCATCAATGGATGAAAGGATCAGCAAAGTGTGGAACATCCACAGGATGGAAGAGTATTCAGCCATCAAAAGGAATGAAACCCCGACACGTGCTACAACACGGATGAGCCTTCAAAACACTGATGGGTGACACAGGCCGGACACAAAGGACAACATTATTACATGATTCCATGTATATACAATATCCAGAGAAGGCAAGTTCATAGAGATAGTAAGGAGATCAGTGGATGAGGGGATGAAGGAATGGAGAGAGAGCTAAAGGATGTGGAGTTTCTTTTGGGAGGTGATGAAAATGTTCTAAAATGGACTGTGGTGATGGCTGTACAATCCTGCAAGTATACTGAAACCCACCAAATTGTCTACTTTAAAAGGGTACATTTTGTGTGAGTGTAAATTAGATCTCGATAGATCTGTTATTAAGCCAACAAACCGGCCACTAGCCTACACAAGTTTCTCAGGCTGTGTGTGACGGTGAGCTGTTTGTATACAACAGGCTGAAAAGTCAGAGGGACATGTTTACAGACGCAGGAATTCTCCGAAGCTTGAGCAATTAGCTGACCCAGAAAAGACAGGCGGAGGCTCAGCAGGGACAGGCGGAGTAGAAAGGGCAGGCTTTGCCTCTCACAGCCAAGGCGTGGAGCTCCGTGTTCAGACTGCGGACCTCAGTCCTCTCCCCTACACACAGGAGTGGGGATGGCTGCTGCAGACGTGTGGGAAGAACTAAGTGAGGAAGATGGCGACTCGTGGCCTTGCTCCCGGCGCTCAGTGCATGCTGCACCGACTTACTCTTACTATGGACGTGATCCTGCTTGCCGGCAGCCGCCACCAAGACAGCAACTAACGGCTGCGGGTGGAGAAGACGAATGGCAGCAGGACAGATCTAGTGGGACTCTAGAACAATTTCTAGCATACTAAGCACCGTTAAACACTGGAATACATTATAGAAGGCTAGACGTTATTTTAGAAAATTAAAATAAGTATCATTTAGGGGCACCTGGGTGGCTCAGTCGGTTAAGCATCCTACTGAGATCATGATCTCATGGTTCACGTGTTGACAGCACGGAGACTGCTTGTGATTCTCTCTCTCTCTGCACACTCACTCTCTCTCTCTCTCTCTCTCAGAATAACTAAACTAAACTAAATAAATAAATAAGTATCATTTAGGGTCCAAGGGCAAGGATATGACTTACATCACATCTGAAGTTAGATTTCAGGCCTCTACTATATTAAATAATAAGAAATAAAGATTCTAAAGAGTTGTGTCATCTGGGAATCTGATGCAATGTACAAGTATGAACACTCACATTCATTTGCAAAGTGGCGATATATACACCAAAGCAGCAGGCCTCCGACAGGCCCAGCAGGATTCCCGAGGGTGTCATGTGGTGGGGCAAGGGTGGGAGTAAGTGGCTCTGGTAGCGGCAGTGGTGGCTGCTCCTTTAGGGCCACACTGGTTTCGCAAAGGCCAACTGGCAGCCTAGGGGGAGAGGGGGGTACAATCCGGTGCAGGGGACGGTCAGAGAGACTCTAAGCTGGGTCATACCCTGAGGGTCTGGGGCTTTCCCCAACCTCTTGAAGACACAATGAAAGAGTAACAGCTACCTCTCTGGCCACTTTTTAAACTTCAAGGCTAGAGAAATAGCATAACAATAGTAGTTCTAGCCAGCTTCTAGAAGTTACTATAGTGATTACTGGTGTGTAACACAGTGATCAGAGGCCGTATCATGGACCAAATCCTGGTTCTAACACGTAATAGGTACGAGACACCCTGGCCTGTTTCCTCCTTTCTGAAACAGGACTGTGTCTCCCGCTACTGACCTCCCAGAATACAGTTGAGCAGGACGAGGGAGCCCCGTCCTGGCCCCGTGGGAGGACTGTGCACGAGCGAGCGGGAGCGCACATGTGCTCACCACACTGGGCTGTGCCTGCAGCGTCAGTGAGCACTCAGCAAATGCTGGTCCTTAACAGTAAAACCTCGGGTTCTAAAGACAGCACATCTGGTCCTTTAATGTCCTTGTCACAGACAGAGCAGCCAACCTCATTATCTCTTGGCATCGTTTGTTCCTGAGTACTTTTCTCTCCTCAAGCACAGAACATGTACTTTAAAAACAGGCCCTGTGCTTCTCAGACATTGCCCATGGCACCCTGGCGTCACACATGAAAGATGTTTTAAGCACTCAGAGCCACAAATATGCAACAGTGGCTATCAAACCTACTGGACACCAGAGGGCACACACCCTCTGTGAAGGAGTCCCTGGATACGCTTCGCAGGCACACACCCTCTCTGAAGGGTGACTGCGAAGGGGCTGGAAGAAGCCCATGGAGACCAGGAATGTCCAGGGGGATTGGCTGATCTCAGGAGCCTGGGACAACTGGGCAACCTAAGTCTACATCTCTGTGACAGAGAGAGGCCACGGGGCCTGTTCCCTCCCGTAATAAAATGTTCTAATACAAAGGTTAGGTCAGGTGGCCGGCCCACAAAAGAACCTCCGGGAGCAAAGGTGCAGACATAATGGTCATCATGCTCTAGAGACTGTGCTCTGGGAGGTTTGGGGGCTTGTCAGAGTCACATGTCAAGCAGCAGAGAGCAGGCCCTGTGGTCGGGACTCCCAGTGGCCTGAACAGTGCTCACTAGTCCCTCTGCATCCCCCCAGCAGCTTCGTGCAGGCAGTGTAGGCCCTAGGAGCCGGCGGCAGAACCAGCAGCCCCAGGAACTTGCAGTGCATGGATCCAGAGGATCCTTTCACTGTGCTTTGAAAATGTGGCTCTTTGTCCTTCTATTTCTTCCTCATCTACTTTGCTTTTGGGGGACAATTTTACTGATTAAATCTTTAAAACAAATGAAACAAAAAACCTTAGTGAAGTCTGTGCACTGATGGAGACTTCCTCACAACCGAACACTCCCTTCTGCTGTGTGGTGAGGATCCCCCTCTGCGCCAGGGAGCCCCCCGCAGGCCACAGAAGGTGGGCTTGTCTCCCTCTCCACCACCCACAGATTCTTTAACTATTTTCCAGCTTCGTGTTCATCTGGGTGAAAACATCTCTTAAACTGATTTTTGCGAAGCACACAAGACACCTCTGAGGTGTTTCCCCACCCGTTAAACACCCGGCTCTCCTCCTACGGAGAAGTCCTCACTAGGAAGAGCATTTCGGACTTCAGGGAACTCTCTGGGGTACCTTACCACCTTGGGAGGCAAGGTGTCCAACAGCCCGATACAACGATACGGGATTGAGAATCCCGATGTGCTGAGGGCACAGCAATGCACAAAAACCAGGTCCTTATCCGCACAGTGTCTGGGGTCCCGTGTGCCTGACAATTACTCCTCGTAAAAGACCATGCGGCCGCTCTGAGGACACAAAGCTTCATCAACAGGGGGAGTCAGACTGCAGGTTCGTGGTCGTTGACCACCATAGAGCCGTTCTCTGGCCTCCGTTCCTAACACGGGGAGGTCCCAGGAATGACTCTGGCACTGTGATCTCCTGTGCCTCACTCCCCTGAATTAACCCAAGCAGATGACCACCTCCTGGTTAAGTGGCACTGCTGGCAACTGGCACCAAGGGAAGCTTTACTAAGACCAGGTAGGGTCCCCAAAACAGAGCTGTAGGGGCGAAGGAGTGTGCTGACTGCTGCCTCGGAAACCCGAGATCCCTTGGAGAACACCCAAGAACACACTCTGCATTTTCCCAGATGATGTCTGCTCCTGCCCCAGCATGGACGTCAGCTTTGGAGCGGAGATTATAACTACCTCTCCAACACACTAGAGCATAAATGCATTTGTTTTAAACCCATTTCAATGTACACATGCTCCATTCTGTTCAGAATACATGTCATAGAGGTAAAAAACAGGTTTTTCTTCAAGGCTCTCTCTCTTCACGACATACATCACTTCCAAGCCAACAGCTGTCCTTTTTCATAACTGTCAAGGAAGGGAGTAGGGAGACCTCTTTTCTGAGAATAGAAGAGGAAACATCAGAAAGGCCTGGCTTCACCCGTTTGGCCTGCTGAGTGTGACCTCAGTGAGCTGTCCTAGGACCCAGAAAGGCAGCGCGTGCTCCCAAACTTGAAACCCAGGCTGAACGTGGCAGACAGGAACGTGCAACGTGCAACGGTAACAACAGACAGACTTCCTGAGGCCCACGCAGGGCTCTGCATTCTCTGCCCGTAGTCCTCAGAAGCACCGGGAAGCAGACGCTGTGATCAGCTCCCTTCTACACATGAGGCAGAGAAGAAAAAGGACTTGCCCAGAGTTATGCAGTTAGAAAATGACAGAGGGGAGCTGAAGCCCAGGTGGCAGCACCCTGGACCCTATCCGAGCATGTGGCCTCTCTGAGGGAGCAGGAGTAAGTCACCTGCCTTCTCCTATCCTTGGCGGGCCAGTGCAGCATCGTGGAAGCTAGTGGGTTAGCAGAAGCATGAACACTTCCAAGTAGATGATTTCTGCAAACAAAATACTAGAGGAAAATAGAAGCAGAAATTGTTACAGAAGAAGTAAGGCAACTTAGAAGCTTTAAGAACAGAAAATGCACAGTCTGAGAGTACGGGAGGCAAAACAACAACAAAATAAAACAAAAACCTGTAAAAATCAGACGTAAGATCTCAAAGTCATGGAGCACAGAGTCATAGAACCCTGCTCAGATTCCTGGGCCCTAAACGACCACTGGGTTTATTAAGGGAGGCTGATAAGGCAAGCAGATCATTACTGTGCTGTGGAAATATTCCATCAGGAAGTCAAAAGAAGAAAATGTGTGGTTATTTGGGGAAATTTCATTTACGTGCAGTACTTTACTGCCTGATAATACCAGTTAAATGACGCTGGACACATCTTCCAGTTCAATTCACATGTGATATATCACAGAAATACAGTCAACACGGTATATTTATATTACATAGTATGATTAGAATAGCACAACTACAGTAAAAAGTTAGTACACATACATTAGACGTTTACATCGTGAGACAACAGACTTACGCAGAGTGGGAAAGAGTCCAGAGAGCTGCAGGCCACGTGTCATCCCCAACCATCCCCACCACGTGTCAGTCCCCGCTTCCGCAGACGTTTGCACCTCACAGCAACCACAGCGCACTCATCAAGACTAAGTAATTAACTGCACAGAACTACTAAACTGCGCTACAGGCTCAGATTTCCCAGCTTTCCCCTGAGTGTCCGGTTTCTGTTCCGGGATCCCACGCTGCATTTAGCATCTCCTTGTCTCCTCCAGCCAGTGGCAGGTCCTCTGTCTTTCGTCTTTGGTGACTTGTCACTCCTTCAGTGTCATGGTCAGGTGTCATGTGTTCTGTAGACTGGCCTCAAATCTGCACTTGTCCAGTGTGATCTCACAAGTCGGCCAAGGTTTAGGAGTTGGGAGAAGAACCCCACAGAGGTGACATGCCCTTGTCAATACATCACACGGCAGGGTGAGGGGGCATGCACGTGACACTGAGAGCCTTATTAATAGACATGCCAGCCCTCATCACCCAGTGAGGCAGGGCCCACCAGGTTTGCCACCGTGGAGTTACTATTCTTCTCGTTGCAATCAATAAATATCGGGGGGTGGGGTGTTTGGAGGCTGTGCAAATATCCTGCTTCGCCTTAAACTTCTACCTACTAATTTCAGAACTCACTGAGGGACCCTGCCTGCAGCAAATACCATGGTGGTGTCCCAGTGATGGCTCTCTCCCTCCCTCAGCTGGAACTCTTCTGTGAGGGTAACTGCCGACCTCCATGGGACAGGCTTCCTCTGACAGAAGGAAAAACACGGGACTGGAAATGGAGATACAACCTGGAGTCTTTTTTTTTTTTTTTTAAACTTACTTCATATTCACATTTTGGAATCAGACTATTTATTTTGTAAGAATTTTATTAACATAGAGTTTACGTACCATGCAATTTACCCATCTAAAGTGTATATAATTCAGTGAATTTTAGTATATTTACAGAATTGTGCAACCATCACCACTACTAATTAAACCACCAGTTATAATAAATATGTAGTGTCTAAACTACAGACAGATACTACCTTTCCCGTTTCTGTAATGAACTAGAAGGATGGTCACTTCCTCAGACTGAGCCCACGGAGCCTCCTTGTAATAATTTTGAGTAAAAATAACAAGGACATAAAAGAGTGACCATTTATTTAGAGTCATGAAAAAAGTCTCAGTGACGCCACAAAAGGATGGTCCCCGGAGCTAGTGACCTCAAAGGGAAAGTATTGCCCTTTTGATAACAGGACAGATCCTCCATGAATTGCCCCCATGTAGGCAAATCCACACCGTTAGCCTCATTACTGACTGTAAACATGTAGAAACTCCCTGTGTGCGTGCAGCCCCAGGGTTCTGAATAATAGATTAAGGTTAAATTCACAGAGACGGGGCAAGCAGGTGTCTTGCCAACGAGGTCCTTCACAGATGAACCAAGATGCTCTCACAGCTCACACACGCAGTTCACTGGTTAAGACTGATGTGATAAAAAACCATCCACATTTCAGTTTTCGTTTTTTTGCTCTTCGCAGAGACGTCAGACCAGCTATTTTTACTGGCACGTGTAGTCTCAATCCATCCACCATCCACAGCATTCATGGAGAAGGAGCAGTAGACATCTACTGCAGAGCTCAGGTCACACTGCACAGGCCCAGGTGCTCCTGCTTCAATATCACATTTATGACATGGTCACGTCCCCTACAGCAAAATCTGAAGAACCTCCCTGGAGTCGGAACACACAGAGAAGGCAAGACCTTCCTGAGAGAGTCAGTGACTCCTTGTGGGCAAATCAGAGATCTGTCTCCTCTTGTCCTTCTTGACCCCCCCCCCCCCCCCACCGTGGTCAGCGTCCACTTCTCCACACGGAGTGAACAAACACATGTCTGGTAGTAAGTGAGCCTCCAAACCTAGCATTCATGGGCGTGACTTCGGCTACTCTTCACGGCAGCCCTGGGAGCTCGCCATCCACTATTTCACTGTGGACAGAGAAACTGAGTGACAAGGCTTTGGGAGGGCTCTTTGATTTTAAGTTCTGGCTCTTTCCGTGGTACTAAAGCTCCCTTCCATGACACTGACATTTAGAGTGCTCGTCTCCTTCCCTGGCTCCCCTCTTGATTCCTCCTTCCTCTACTCCAAACCTTAGAGCTTTCTTTGCAAGCTCAGGCTCAGACAGCTGGGCGCTGTGGTGTTGGTCGAACCCGTCCCGCAACAGGCTATGGCAGGGCCTTCCTGATAAGAAACCCTCACTGCCCCACTCAAGAAGCCAAGACTTGGGCGTGGGAAGCACTCCCTCTGATCTATGACATCAGGGCCAAACCCTTTATCCTTTGACGTCACTATTTTTTCTTGGTAGGTCATCACAGACGAATTTATGAAACGTTATGTAAAACTACCCCAGCTTTGAACTGGGAGACAACCTGCATGGGACACGCGTCGAGGGGGTAGACAAGAGTACTGTGTTGACATTACCTGCTCCTATTCAGTCCTGCTCAGGCTTCTGAGTGCGGTCCTACTTGTGGCCTAACTCTGCAGAGCTACAGCTCTCTGTGTCTCATTCAAGAATTAAAAACTTGGGGCGCCTGGGTGGCTGTCATTTAAGCGACCGACTTCTTGATTTCAGCTCAGGTCATGATCTCACAGTTTATGAATTTGAGCCCCGCGTCAGGCTCTGTGCTGACAGCAAGGAGCCTGTTTAGAATTCTCTCTCTCCCTCCCTTCCTCCCTCCCTCTCTCTCTCTCTCTGCCACTTCGCTGCTCATGTGCTCTCTCTCAAATAAATAAACTTTAAAAAAGAATTAAAAACATAAGCCAAAAAAAATTATAATTATCTACCACATGCTAGAGTGCACACTTGGGAAAAGCATACATTATTTAACACTTGGGGCCCTCCTGCATTCAAAGAGCTCACAGGAAGCTGCCCAAGAAACAAGCAAACGGGTAGGTTACAGCTGAATTGACCTTGGATTTGGAGATGGGGAGACAGCACAGTTAGCCAGAGGGGTCACACACAGGAAGCTGCAGTTCCGTCGCACGGGGCGAGGAAGAGAAGCCCAGAGGGAAGGGACGTGAGGAGCACCACGGGTGACAGGAGCGACGGGAGGACCAAGACACACATGCTCTCACTTGAGGAATATTCACTCAACACCTTTCCCCAGTTTCTTGGTTCCTGCGAGAAACTCCTTCCACTAGACAGTCATTCCTCCGAAAGGTGCTGCTTGAAAAAAGAAGTCTGTGGTCACCAAGGCCTGAGAGCACAGCCTCCGCATCCCTCTCTGGAGGCCCCAACGTGGCTGTCAGCACGCTAGAGGCTCTGAGCAGCCCTGGAGAAGAGAGACCCTTTCTCTTGCACGCAGCCCAGACTGCGCAGGTTTACGTGACCACACAACACTTTTCCGTACTTGATGCCTATTTCCGGCCTGAGAAACCACTGCTCAAGGGAAGGTACTTTCAAAAGACACAGTGCCTGGCACAGGCCCCTCCAACGAGCCGGGGCTTCCCACAGTGGGTGGGGAGATGCGAGGATGGTCACACAAACCTACATGAGAGCTGCGCTCACTGGAGGAGGCAGCAGCAGCCACGAAGGGAAGAAGTGCATTCCCTGGGAGAGTCGACGGACCCTGACGAAGGAGAAGGAGGAAGCAGTCAGTGCTTCCAGCTAACTAGAAAAACTGACCGGAGTACAGACCACGTAAGGCAACAAACCAATGGCTCGTGTGAGGTGCTGACAGGTGTTTGGGTTAAACCCGCCCCAAGAACCTATGAACGGGCAGCCAGTATTTTTTCTGTTGTGCAAAAACTTACTTGAAGGAAGGCCTTACACGTACATTAGAGTGTATATAACCCTTCAAGCAGACCTCAGTTTTCTGTCCTTCCAGCTCAGGACAATAGCTCTAAGGACTCCCTAAGTCACCCAGTGCTTCCTATTTGCAAGGCTTTCACAGAGGCCTGCTCTCACCTGATCCCGCAGAAACCGAAGCACAGGGGCGAGCCTGTGCCCCGCTGCCCTAGACCAGCAAGGCCTGGAGTGGAGAACGCGCCGTCCACCTCTCCACTCCAAGCGCGGGGCGGCCCTAGACTCAGATGCCATTACCCTCCCTGCACCATCAAAATGTCCCCAAGTTACACTTCAAGATCTTCCCTCCTGAAAGGGGCACAAAGATCTCCCACCACCCCAAATTCCTTTTGTCAGACACAGTTAACTTAGTAGATCACAAGATTTTCAGAAAACTTTCAATGATTATTTGGAAAATTTATACACAGCAACAGAATACGCTAAATAGTTTTTGTCCAGATTTTAAAAATAAAGACATTTATATCTATAACTATAGCTATATACCTATAACTAGAACAAGAAATGTTCTTTTGGGGTAAGAGAAAACCTTTTTAGGGTAATTTAGCAGTGAATCGCTGTCACTAAAATCGGAAGGTATGTGCTACGGATAGAAACACACATACACGTAATCTAACATATCAGGCAAACACAACAAATCATTCATTTTTGGATTTGAGCTCTATTTTTCTATTTAAATGCAGTTCGGTCTGAAGCCTGGAGGAAATAATTTCTCTCCAAATAATGAAACTGTACTTGGAAAACGGTGTTTTTAACGTCTCACCCCCCGACAATTCTCCCCTGCTTGTGTGCAGGGACAGCCCGTGAGCCCGGAGCTCCGCGTTCTGACCGCTGCAAGTCACTGCCCCACGCGAAGAGGCTGTCTTCAAAGCGTGCAGGCATTAAGGAAGTATCAGATACCTTAGCTGTCATGCACGTGCCAGAGCATATGGGGAAGAGGCGGTCTAGCACCCTACCCCGTGGGTCCTCAACCAGAGGGGGTTTCACCCTCCTTCACCCCTCAGGAGTCTCAGGGGTTACTGGGCACTGTCTGACATTCTTGGTCACCATAATGGGGGGAGGGGGCGCTCCTGGCACGTGATGGTGAAGGCCACGGATGGTGCTCAATGTCCCACCGGGCACAGGATGGCCCCCACCACGAAGAGTTACCTGGCCCGAAACGTTCCTAGTGCTGAGGGTGGCAAATCCCGCACTAACTTAACAAAGCGCACGATAAAAATGATACCAGAGTGCTGTTAATAAAACTGCGCACAATTACACAAAATAACTGGACGGCAGAGACTATGGATTCTGGCAGAGGGAAAGGACCTGGACGCCCACATTGTGGTCCCCTCTGAGCTAGCTCTCAAAGCGCTGAGTGAATGTGGACAAGCAGGGACACACTGGATTAAAGTCATAACACCAGGCCATTGTCCTGACCTGTTTGAGGACACAACAACACAGTCAAGTGGAACTGTCAGCAGTGCCTCTCTCTCTCTCTCCCCTTCATTTTTTTTTTTTTTTTTATTAAATGGAAACCTCAAATATTTCAACCGTAAAAATAAACCAGAGATACCAGTAGGGAAAATGAAATCAAATGTGGAAGCCGAGGAGCAGCTCATAAACTGGAGTGGTTTCAAATGCCCACGGTCCGTCTGCCATGTTAATCCCGTGGTAGTTTATTATAACAGAAATGGGCACTTCTAGACAGTCGCCAGGAGGTCTCTGTTCCAACAATGAAATATTATAACATTCCTGGCAAGAATGCACTCTTAAAGTGAGCTACGCCACAAGATTCATCCACACCAACAAAGTTAAAATAATCATAAGACATTGGATTTCAAGAGACGTTAGGAGCACTTGAGAAAATGGTGTCTGCAGTAGGATACGAACTAGCTCTACAAGCAAGATGCAAGAAGAATCCCCTTTACTGTCGTTTATCATTAGCTTTCAAAAATCCCAAAAGACAGCGTAGGTCTCAGAAAAAGAAAATAACTCAAGTAAGAAGCAAATTGATGCAGCGTAGAAAGAAATTGGAGGTGCATATATGTCAAAAAAGCAAAGGTATTAAAAAAAGCAAAATGCTGGTGACTTCAGACTAAATTTAAAAACTGCAAAAACCAAATTGCAGGGCGTTCCAAGTCGTCTGCCACAGACCCAAAGGCCGCTTATCATTTCACATGTGCTACTGCAGAATTAATACAAAGTTTAAGAAGTAGGAAAAAAAAAAAAAAACTAACCTTAAGGTTATCAAAGGTTTTGACAGTCTGCGCCAAGTCACTGACACTCCCTGGCGATGCTGTCCCCTGTCCCCTAGGGCCTGAGGACACCCGTGAGCCGTCAATGACCTCATAGCCAGAAAGCAAGGCCTCTGAACAGCTGCAACGAGACTCCTTCGCTCTCTGACCCGCTATCAGGTATGTCTTCAAACCTATGGATAAAAATTACAATCAGCACAGATGGAAACCACCGTTGGTTGAAATGCAGCTCGATCTTGCTCTCTATGCAGGACATGCTCCTGAAAAGTGGAGAGTAAAGTGAAAATATGAATGTCATATTTTACTACTGATTTCCGTGATCTTTTCAGAGACGTGCTGACTCGGGGGAGAATGTTTGCCTCCAAAACACACCATTTTCTTATATCATGTTTTCTTTGAATTTTGGCTGCACATTTTCCCTTGAGGGCTGAAATGAGCATTAAAAACTTCCTCCATGAAAGGGTCACATGACCGCTCTGTGACAGCAGCCGAGCGGAATGACAGTCCACCCTAGACACTTGTTCGGTCAGTCTCTATGTAAGGGTGATCTAGAATACGGACCACTTTACCATGTCAGGATTGCAAAACTGCCACGAAAAACGAGACCATAATGTGCACCAACAGGGGTAACTAAAACCTCCCTTGATTCAGATCATTAAGTACGGGTCTTCTGGTGGACCTAGAACATGGATTCTGTCAACCTGTACTCCGTAAGAATTTAATTCTCTCACAAAACCCTCATTAAAAAAAAAAAGTTAGCTAAATGGACAATTGACATCTTTACAATTCTCGTTACAGGCTGAAATAACAGAAACATACGCCACACCATGAAGTAGCTCTAATGGGCAGGTAGCTCCCTGCTGCGGGTATTCAGAAGAACTATCTGCTGAGAAAATACTAAGGAGCAGCTTTTTCAGACAGAACTCAAGCCATTTCTGAAAATGAAGCAAACCTTATTTAAATGAATCCATTGTTAGTCCTTACTGAAATTTGACAAGACTGCAAATTTGTTAAGGGGAGTGGGAATGTATGTAATTTGTTTAAAAAACATTTATCGTAGGACTAGGGTATGTTGTTCCTAGAGAATAAAATCAAGAACACAATAGGTCCCTGTCCTGGAGAGTTATAAGCTCCAGCAGAAGGTGGTAATGGAAAAGCATCACACAAAGATTTGATCAAGAGGTGAGGTATCTACACTCCTAAACCCATACAGGTACTTATATTCAGTACATTTTAATAAATGTTTTAAAATTAATTACCTAATTACTTAAAGAAAGCGGGGGCAACATCTGGCTGGCTTAGTCTGTAGAGCATATGGCTCTTGATCTCGGGGTTGTGAGTTCAAGCCCCGCAATGAGGGTAGAGATTACTTTAAAAAAGTTAGCTGGGCGGTGCCTGGGTGGCTCAGTTAAGCGTCTGACTTTGGCTCACACGTCAATGTGAGTCCTGCGTCGGGCTCTGTGCTGCCAGCTCAGAGCCTGGAGCCTGCTTTGGATTTTGTGTCTGGAGCCTGCTTTGGATTCTGTGTCTCCCTTTCACTCTGCCCCTCCCCGCTCATGCTCTGTCTCTCAAAAATAAATAAACATTAAAAAAATAAAAATAAAAATAAAAATAAAAATAAAAATAAAAATAATTAGTTGGGGCACCCGGGTGGCTTAGCTGGTTGAGCATCTGACTCTTGATTTTGGCTCACGTCCTGATCCCAGAGTTGTGGAATCAAGCCCTGCACTGGGCTCCCGACCAAGCATGGGGCCTGCTTGAGATTCTCTCCCTCTGCCCCTCTCCCTGGCTTGCACTCTCTCTTACTCTCTAAAATAAATAAGAAAGTAAGGAAGTACGTAAATAAATAAATAAAATACTTTTAAAAAATTAAACAACCTAAAGATCCTGAATCAATTGTCTTTCTTCATTTTATGGTTAGGACACCATTTCATCATTCAGTCAGTTGTCATCTACCTATCTCCTCATAAAAATACTACGTGGTGTTTTCAAGTCACCTGTTCTCAGACTGAGAATTTGACAGGAGCCCTGGAAACACCCAGAGAAATCCCAGTGCACATCCAGGTCACAGGTGGAAATCCAAAGACTGAGATAAGTAACTTCAGCTGCTGACCCCAAAGGAGACCCTAAAATGCTCACTTTTAACTAAGGTCCTAAACTTCTGGATGTTTTTTTTTCTTCAACAAAAACACACAATGTCCAGGATCAATCACATTCATAACGAAATATGTGTATAACCTTTAAATGGAAGCCTGAACTTAAGAAGAAAGAAAAAGAAAAAGAAAAAGAAAAAGAAAAAGAAAAAGAAAAAGAAAAAAAGAAAGAGAAAGAAATGGAAGCATCAACTGGAATTTGACAGAGGAGTAAAAGTACATTTGTATGAATTCCTCCGACTGCATCACAGATGACACCGAGCTCACTTGTCATTTTGCCTTGGGAGGGTCAAAAAATGAAATCTCTGGGGTGTCTGGGTGGCTCCGATGGTGAAGCATCACTCTTCATTTTGGCTCAGGTTGTGATCTCACGGTTCATGGGATGAAGCCCCATGTCTGGCTTGGCTCCTCGCTGACAACACAAAGCCTGCTTGGGATTCTCTCCCTCCCTCCCTCTCTCTCTGTCCCTTCCCTGCTCATACTCTCTCTCTCAAAATAAATAAATAAACTTTAAAACGAAAACAAGGGCACATGGGTGGCTAGTCGGTTAAGCGTCCGACTCGGTTTCTGCTCAGGTCATCATCTCAAAGTTTGTAGGTTCAGGCCCTACATTGGGCTCCGTGCTGACAGTTGAGAGCCTGCATGGGACTTCTCTCTCTCCCTCTCTCTCTGCCCTCTCCCACTTGCTCTCTCTCTTTCAAAATAAATGAATAAACAACAACAAAAAAATTAAAACAGAACAAAATAAAAACAAAAACACCACCTCTGTGAGCTAGCCAGAGAAAAGTTCTACTTCTGACCTGTTATGGAGGCTCCATGCTGGAAGAGCTTACAACTCCGTGGAAAGGCCTGTTCCCCGGAACTGCTCTCATGGGCTCTCCCCTGACTGCAAGACAGGCAGCGGGGCAGCAGGCGGGGAAGACCCGGGACAGCACACGGTGCTGCTGCAGAAAGCCACCGGGGCAGGGATGGAAGGAGGGAGGAGGGGGGAGGAAGGTAGGGTGTGAGGAGCTACCACTGCTCTCGGTTCTTTCAAACCCAGGAAGAGTCCCCGGTAAGGTAACTGCCCACCCCCACCACGCAGCCCCAGACCTGCAAGAGCTAGTAAGGGAGGACTTCCCGGGAGGTGTGACGACTAAGGCAGACACGAGGCCGAGCCAGCTGAACGCAAGAGCTACAGACTCTGCCGCACAGATACACGCATGAAGCTGAAGCCACACTTGAAAGTCGAGGCGTGCCCCTCACCAGGGGACGTGAGCAACACAGCCCAGCCCCGCATCACAAGCTCTGATGCCGCAGGGGGTGCGCATCCCCGAGGCTCGCTGCCGCTCCTCCCTCCTGTGACTACCTAGTCGCTGCTCGTTCATCACTCACCAAGGTGTCCACCATACGCTGTGATAGGTGCGTTCACTCAACAGGCGTGAACACGTCAGCCATGACCCCTACCTGAATGCAGCTGTCACCTGAGCGGGGATCTAGATAGCGGGCACGTGTGAGTACAAAGTCCTAGGACAAGGAAGTGAGGGTGCCCTGGGAAGCATAGGAGGGTGGCGCCTTGCAGACCAGGGGGTGGTTAGGGAAGCCTCTGGAGGAAGGGCCCTCCAAGCTGAGGGTTGAAAGATGCAGAGTGAAAGCCAAGAGGGCCAGGGCCTGGGGCAGCTGCCATCAGGCCGTGGGTGTTTCTGTAAGGGGTTGTGAACAAGCCCTGCAGAAAGGGAGCCTTCGGCAGGCAGAGCTGAGAGATGGAAATGAATTTAGTATGGCTGGAACAGAGAATACATGTGGGAGAGTGGCCAGGGAGGAGCAGGGGCCCGTGCAGGGCACCACACAGACCAGCTCCGGGAGTCTTCAGGCTGGGGGCCACGAGGCGTGTAGGGGGAGATGGTAACGGGAGCATGAGGCTGAGGAGAGGCCAAGGAGCTGTGGAAACGCCAGCCGCAGCGGGTGATAAGGGAGTCAGGGGACACGGCAGTCAGGGAGTAGTGGTGGGGACAGGAACCCACCTTCCCCAAAGCGTAGTGGTGGTAGCAACACTTCTACAATGGACCACGCAGAGATGCGTGAGCGCGTGCATTCTGCAGAGGGGACCTAGGGCTCGGGCCTGCCACCGCTCCACCTGGTGACCTGGAGCAAGAGAAGACACCTCATCATAGTGAGGCTGGGAAGAGGACTTGCTCCCTAGGGCTGACGCAAAGACTGAGTCACACGCACGAAGCCTTTACAACGGTGCCTGACACACAGTAAAACAGTAACACCGGCTATTATTCTCAACGTGCGTGTTTGACATGCTTATCACTGGGAGTCTTCTCCATGTTCTTTCTATGTATAAAAACATTTGAGGAAGTGTTAAATCAACAGTTGCTCTTTGTTTCCTACGCAAATTTTTCTTTAGGGAGAGCCCCTGATGACCCACAATGCTACTAGTGTTTCAAAGATCTGATGTGTGTATGTGTCCACAACAGGCAAAATGGGTAAACCCATTAAGTGTCCATACTTCAATGTGGAAAACCAAATTGAAAGTAAAACTTTTTGCCAAAACTAGAGCGAAACCGTCCCGAAAAAGTAAGGCAGCCTGGTGTGAACTATCCCAGCAACGTATCAGGACTGGACAACTGAGCCCCAGTGTCATCAAAGTCTTTAGTGAAAAGAGTTTATGAGAGAGAAGGATTTAATGAGTAACCACAATACACATGGACTCTGGGGTCCAAGTTCAAAAGAATGGCTCTCTTGAAGCAGAAGGTCAAAATAAGGCAGCTAAATGATTTATTTTGTTAAGTATAAACAGGAGATTAATAAGATTTCTTATATTTCTTCTCGGTAGTTGATTTTAAACCTCACCAGCATTGATGCCTTTTTTCATCAGCGTGGGTTTGCAGAGGCTAGAGAAGGGGGGACATGTTTCCTACCATGCTTCTACCTAGAGGAGGGGCTGGTCTGTGGCTGCGTGCATGGAGATTGATGTGGTTAACGTTCTTAAGCACATCATCAATTCTTTGAGGATGAAAATTGTCACGTGCACAAAATCAGTGCTTAGTTTTGGTGATCGCAGTGTAATTTGAGTGTATGCCAAAATCCACTTTGGAAAAGAAAGACTACTGAGGCCTTCTTTCTTTATCATGGTCTTTTCCTGCGGGGACCTTGCTTTGGAATGAGACAGGCTCCATTACCCAGAATCAAGGACCTGAATGTCAGTTTAGCAGAAAGAGGAGAATGATCAGGAAGGAAAGGATGTTTTGAGACACAACCCTGGGAGTCAGCAGCATAACAAAGGCCTAGGCACCTGCATCACTCATGACTTGAAATAAACCTAAGAGAGGCAATCGGTTTGGCCTAGTTCATAAACATTCTGAAAAGTTATTCCACTTTGTATTCTATTTTTCTTCATAACTAGGTCTGCAATGGCCGAGTAGCGTGAGGATTATTTAAACTAAAATACAGTCAGTCAATAAGGAAAATAAAGATTAAAAGGGTACCTAATCTGTCAAATAACCAGGTTCTATAAAACTATAGATACAATATTTCATAACTGTCTGTTGCTTCTGCTTAAGAAGACCAGAAGTTTTGGTGTGGAAAACAAAACATTTTTCACCCCGTTAACATTAAAACACTCTCGATGGGTCTCTGTCCTTTCTGCTCCTACGTAAAACCACTAATCACAAGGACTGATTCATCCTGGTTCCCGCAACACTTGACAATAAATCACAAGTTCCTATGGTGAATGGGTGTTGGTAAAACTTAACCTCTTTTTAAAAAATGAAGTCCCACATAATAAAATATGAAACAGCCACTCAAGCAGGTGAAAGAAACAAAGGTTGGGCACCATGCCTGTTTAACTTGGTTTTGACTAAAAGTTTAGGCTAACAAAACAAACTTTTGAACACACACACACACACACACACACACACACACACACACGCTCTACATCCTGCTCTGGGAACAAGTGCTTTCTGCACCCAGCTTCCCTCTCTCTACTGGTAATAAGTAAGTATGCTGCCATTTCAGCCAAATGTGATGACCAGGCACTTAGTGACCGTGTTCCCATGTACTGTCTTCTTCACTTTCAAATTTGGCCTTACTAAATGCTATTCCACTATATGCTATGTTGCCGAGTATTAACACTACAGAGTCCAGTGGTGAAAACTTCAGAGATCCATTCCTCCCACCTCTAAAACACTCTTGAATTATGGTTTCATGCCACAGGCCTTCACAAAGGCTACAGAAGTAAGCTCTTTGAAGGAAAACATTTGACATACCCATAAAGAGCCCACCAGGTACTATCTCATTCATTATGTGCTCAGTTCACTTACCCAACAAACTGACTATTTATTGAGTACTTACTGAGGGTTAGGAACTAGACAGTAGTATTCAAGGGAATGGAGACGGAAAAAAGAACTCTGGTTTTAGAGACTGAGCGTGGGTTGAAAAGCGTGACTTAAACACTTGACTCCAGTTCCCTCATCTGTAACATGGAAACACTAGGAACACAACAGTAATAGTGTCTCACAGAACTCTTGTGAGCATTAAATGAGTTGACACACATAAAAAGGGAGAGACAGTGCTCTTCCTTAGAGCATCTTCAGCAGCAACTCAGGAGTAAACTGAGGAAAGGCGGGAAGTGATGTTCACAAAAAATTCAACTGGGGCATGGAAGGATGTCAGTGAGTGTGAGGACAATGAGTAAGTGATTACACACATCTACGAGAAGAGAGAATTACGTGCATTCAGGTCTGTGTGCTGATGGGATGTTCACACGTGACAAAGGCTTTCTAACAGTGAGTTTTAGAAAACTAACCAAAAATATGAAGGTCTATGATAACTATCTTGGAATACTGTAATATAACATAATGTAAATAATCAGAAGAGGCCGTGAAACAAGAGGGCTAAAAGGAAACGTGTCAGGAGCCGAAAGAGAGCAACAGTAGATGGTAATTCACCAGAAGGTAACATGGAGCAACACCAGACATAAGGGAGCATGTCACCTTAAGTCTGAAGCAGGCACAAGAGGAGTCACAGACTCCTCTTTCTTTCCCCCAGAGAACTGAGAAATCACAGTTGATTTCAATAGTTAATAGTTAAACTAATAACTTAAGAGTTGCAGATTTAAGTACAGAACATAGATGATGAAAAAGAGATTCTAGGAACGAAAGACTCAATTTATGATCTGAAGATAGTGGCAGCCAGTACCTGAAAAAGAAAACCAAACAAAAGAATACGTTGAAAATAGAAATAAAGCCATGTGACTGATGCTCAGAGAGAGACGCCAGTCCCCAAAGGCCATGAAGCGTGTGACTCCACTTCTATGAAATGTTCAGAAGAGTTGCATCCATGGAGACGGGAAGCAGATGACTGGTTGCCAGGGGCGGGGGGAGGGGGGCACAGGGTTTCCTTCTGGGGTGATGAAAATGTTCTACAGTTAGCAGAGATGGCTGCACAACTCTGCGAATGTACGAAAAACCAGCGAATTGTGTGTGCTGGAGTGGTACGTTGCATGGCGTGTGAATCATACCTCAGGGTAGGTGGTTTGTTTTTTTTTTAAAGAAAGTTATGTGAATTTCAAGATGCAACTGTTCTGAGATACAGAGAAGAGGTAAGGCCAGTACAGAATACACACACTATCCATGGGAATTCAAGGTAAAGGAGTGGGCGGTGGCAGGTAAAAGAAAAACAGAAAGACTGGGAAGTAGCTAACAGGCCAAAGTTAGGGTAGGAAAACATATATGTATAAGAAACAGGCTGAATCACCCTGAATAACCAAAAACTCGACATGGCAAGAGCTCAGAAGTCTGGAAGAGATTAAACAAAACAAAACACAAGTGTGACCTTCAAGAGCTACCTCCCAGGATCATCAGATTTGCACTCTTGACAGCTGCAGTGTAATCCCAGGGAGCCAGGCGACACCCGGGCCCACTGTCTGCTGTGACTACCGACCTCTGCCTCCACTCCATGCGCGGCACAGAGCCCGAGGCTCGCTCACAGCGACAGAGGGAAGGCTCGGCTCAGCTTCCCTGGCTGCCTGGCTTCCCTGGCTGCCTTCAACACCGTTGTTCGCTTTTCAGCCAGACTAGATTCATTTGCAAAGGCATTTCCTTCGGCCACAGGGTCAGGCTACCCGCAGAGACACTTCCTGTGAGCATCTTCAGCTGGGAAAAGGGCAACATAGCCGGCCTCACCTTACCGCACCTGGAAGGGTCCCACCATGCAAAGAAAAACATGCAATTCTTAAAATTCCTGCTTAGACTTCCCTGGGAGTGGCCACACCTGTGCCTTCATCACCTGTTTCTGCATAGAAATGCTGATCCGGCCTTCCAGCTGGACTCCAAATCCCATCTGCAGTACCACCACATGCTTGCTGTGAATTTCCTCACTTTTCAAGTCAGTTCTCAATTCACATCAAGGTTGAACGTCATCCTCTTTTGAGGAGCGTTTTGCATGCTGGCCGGAACAGGGACCAAAAGAGCTTCCCCAACTGCATCTCCTTGTTCCCCAGAGCACATGGCACACTCGCTCAAGCCACGACAACGGAAAAACCCAAAACCCCTATTTCCTGATCAAGAAGCTGTATCTTCTCTGGCATCTCTGATTTCTCCATTTCATTTCAGCACCGGAGGCAGTCTCCCCTTTCTAGACCTTCCCCAGAAGATCCAAAGCTGTGCTTGTGAGGTCTGTCTTTAATAATCTTACAAGTGCTGCTGGGTGTGAGGTGAGAAGCCAGAGTGGGGCCACACTGCCACTGGGGAAGCCACAGGCCGGGTGACTAGCTCTCCCAGGCCAGACTCCCGCCACAATCTGTGCCTCCAGAACATCACAACTATGTTGTACACTCCTGAAAAAGCAAAACTGAAAGCAAAACCAAGGCAGTGGGGAGAGAGTGCCCACGTGGGAGAAGAGGACAGGGGACAGGGCACATCGACACACAGAGCTGGGGTGACAATCAACAGCCCCTCGTCCACCAAAGCAGGTGGAGAAGTCTTCAGCGGTCGCCTGTCCTGGACTGGAAAGTGGAGGTCTGCTATAGAACCTGAAGGACAGACAGAAGTGCGTTCAGATTCCCCGGGGAAGGAAGGTTCTGGACAGGGCAGCAAGTCGCTCCCTGCCCGGAAGTGCCAGCCCCAAACCACACAGCCAGGTGCTTGGGGAAGGAATACATGAAGAGCAGCAGATAACCCCTGAGGAGAAGAAAGAATTATTCTGAGCAACACTAGACTCAAAACACAGAAACACACACTGAGGACCTCACGTAAAATGTGGTGGCCACAGTCTCAACTTTGTATTGTCTAACTGAAATGTGCTGAGGGAGTAGAACTTAATTTTCTTATACACACACACACGATAAAGAATCATAATGCACACTTTAAGATCTTACAATATTGGTCAATTATACCGCAATGAAGCTGAAAAAATTAATTACAAGAAACACAGAAATATACTAAAATATTAAGAGGAAAATGGATAATGGGAAATACTCATTTTGTAAATTAGGTATTTTTGTTATTTATCTTTAAAATAAGTGTGAATATTTGAATTTTTTACAAAATATCTTAGACAGAGAGATATGTAAGGAAAAACAGGCTGAGCATCAGGGTCCCACCAGTTAAGAAATAAAATGTCATCTGCCCTGTTAAGGCTCCCCGTGGACTTTCCTCCACTGCAAACCCTTCTCCCCGACAGAGCACATAACTATTCTGAATCCCAAGTTGCTATGCTGTGTAATGCTAAACAATATGCAGCATTAAAGGGTTTTTTTTATTTGAATAAATGACATTTTACAAGTTTTCTTGTGAAAGTTGCTTTTTCTGGCTGAGCATCGTGTTTGAGATTCATCCTTATGGAACTGAATGAATTGCATTCATTTATTTTCGATACCATGAAGTTTCCCACTGAATAAATATACAACAACTTAAAAAAGAAAAACTGAAAGTATTAAATTAACACTACAAACTGTGTTCTGTTAAAAATAAAGAAATACGATAAACAGGGCAAAGATACACTTAACACAAAAATACCACTGATCAAAGAATACATCATAAATATAAATGTAATAAAGAAATGGGACTTGTGTGGACAAGTTTTAAAAAAAAAATCAGGGGAAGAGATCAAGGCTGAGAGAAAAGTTGCTGGAAATAAGTCCACAAAATCAAGCTCAGGGTGGCAGGGCCAGGCTCCACAAAATCACACTGAAATGGAAAAAAAAAAAAAAAAAAGAGAGAGAGAGAGAGAGGGAGAAATGAAATAAAAGGAATACAGAGCTCTTCAAACTGCAAGTTAACAAGGCTGAGAGTTAACAACTCCATTGTCCCTGGTCAAGAAAGTCCTCATGACCGCTGCAGATCTAGGCCGATATGCCTGCCACTTACCCCAACTAACAAAGGGACAGAGGGCCCCGGGGAATAAACCAGGACCGGGCTGACTCACAGCCAGGTTAGAGGCAGACAGAGGAGGCCCAGTCAGGTTATGGGCTCGGCAATACGGCTCAGCCCGATATTTCGTCCACGCACAGCTGGACTTAGAGATATGAGAGGTGGAACCAGAGGAGAAAGTTCTGGATGGTTCCAGAAAACCAAAGAGGCTTGCATCAAAGCCCTGAAAGCAACTGAAAGTGATGAGATACTATGGGAAGTGAGTTACTGGAGTGTATTACAGGGATCTAGACCCAGCTGTCCAAAAGAACAGCCCACGATGATGGAAATGTTCTACGGCTGTCGCGGGGAGTCACCAGCCACAAGTGGCTGCTGAGCACTCAAAATGTGGCTAGTGTGAGTTGGAGAGATGAATTTCCAATGTTTTTTTCATTGTAACTTAAATTTTCAAGAGCTACATGTGGCCAGCTGCTACTGTACTGAATGGTGAAGATCGACATCCTTCCTTACTAGAGAGAAGGGACGGACTGGCAACAGAAAGCTCTTTCTTAACTTTGTTAAATACAGAAGAGGTGTAAGAACGACCTAAAGAAAAATGGGTGGAATAAAGAGGACAACTGCATGTGAAACCAGTTAAGTACTGACTTTTATCTGTTACAAACGACATTTAGCAGCAAGTGCAGGGGAGAAATCACGCTGTACACTAACAGCAGGGGAGCAGACTGGAAATGGGATAGGAATGGATACTGTATCAAACAAAATGGTAGGATCATCTCTAGGAAAAGAGGAGACAAGCACTGAATATATTCCAAAAAGATGAAAATGGATTGAAAAGGTAGTTCAAACATCTAATTCAGACCCCATCGTACATAGCTCAACCTTCCTTGACATATATTATCCCTTAAAAAATGTTTTTCATGTGCCTATTTAGAAGATGTGCCGTATTTTCCACATTTTATACACTTCACCTTTTATTACATGATTCCTAAAAGCAGTCTGTGAAACGAACACAGGACCTCTCTGATCTCTCACACCCATTAAAAGCAACACATGTAGTAAAACACACCGCTGAACACATTGCCATTTCGTGGGGGTTCTCTCTGACTCCACGGGGCTTGAATGTTTAACTAGGCACACAGCCACAGTGCTAACAGGATTTGGCACACACTGCTGAGCCAGGCCAGGCCAAGGTTTCAGGAGTCACTGACCCTTCTGCTGAGGCTTCAGCCCCGGGCAAATTAGTAAAGCAGGTAAACAAACTCTGGCCACCTTGGCCGACCTCCCCTTTCTTTCTGCCTCTCCAGGATCCCACTGCCTCCAGATGCCTCTCCTTCCAGCCTATGTACTGGGTGAGCGCTCACCAAGCAGCCAGGCATGATCAAGGGTCTTGTAAGCACCATGAAATCACGCAAGCTGAGACCAGGGACTCCTGCCCTCTACTTCCACAAGCCCTGGTGTCACATGACTTATTTGCATATTATGCCTTCCTGACCTGCACGCAGGTGACAACATCTAGTGCCCAGTCATATCCCAGATATTCTTGTATCACATGATGTTGCCTCCCGCCAAAGTGGCAGGCTCCAGCACAAAACTCTGTTTCACCTGGGATCATCACAAATCATGATGCTCCTGTTGGGTTCTTTGAAAGATTTCAAATTCCTTGAGAACCCATAATAACATGTTCCTGAAACCATAGGTTCTCAACCCGATCAGACCCAATGGCTCCTTTTTATTACATTTTTATTACATACTTCATTTGTAACGTCCTCTTTACCATCCTAAATAAAATTAAATTTATGGACAGTATATAACCCTTAATCACAGAGACCGCTAAAAAAAAAAAAAAAAAAAACACCTCTAACAACTTCCCAAACACCTCTCTGTGCAGCCTTGCTTCAAGCCACCCTAGAATGCAGCAGTGGGTGCCTGGCAAAGGCAGGGCAGCAGCAGAGCCCCCGTCCTGTGGCTCTCTTCCCAAACCCACCCCTGCCAAGAGAGAACCAGCTTGAAGGCTAAAAATTCCACAATCCTGTATGCGTGTATCTGCTACATGATTGTATATATAACGCATGAGTATGTATGAACGTATCTGCCTTAATTTAAAAAGGAAACTATTTCTTAACTTATCCTACTCATTCTTTCAACAAATAAAGTGCTCCTGAGATCTGCCAAGAATGTGGAGAGTCCTATTACAAATGCTAACAATACCTTACATTTGACTATGCCTTACTGATCTCAGCACCTACAGTGCCTAGCTGAAGCCCTAACACAAAGGACATTCAGGTACGTGAAGAACTGAATCACTTCTATAAAGTAGTGGTCCATGTGCAAACAGTAGGAACATCAAGGAAGGGCAGAATAAAATTCTGAAAGTCCTGTAACTTCTCTGGAGGTTGAATTACAGACTAACTTTCCTTACACAATGAGGAACAGGAAGTTACTTGTCTGTTGATTCTACCTGCTCACCCACTGCATGCCAGCCTAGACACTGATGATAAAACTGCGAGCCTAGTATATACCAGCCCTGACGCCAAGGAACCAGCAGCGGGAAGGGTGAACGGGTGCTCAAATCACCAGCTGTGGATAAGGACGTGAAGGAAACAAAGGGTTCCTGCCACGGATAGCAGCAAGTGAACAGGAGGGCTAGTATGGATACTGGAGATACTTCCATGAAGAGAAGGCGGGAGGAGTGCAGATGTCAGTGATGAGAAGGAGCAGGTCACGGTGTGGGCCTGGGGAGGCCACACTCGAGGGGGGACCGGTATAGAAAAGATCATCGTATCTTTTCCTGGCTGAAAGAGGGTCACAGACAGGAAGCTGGAGGGGCGGGCAGGGCCCTGGAGCCGCTGAGAACCTTCTGAGTCAGGTGCTAGGCATGTGGAAGGCTTCGGCAGATTTGTAAGCTTACAGGTGCACAATCCGATTTTCTTTCTTTTTTTGCATTTTAATTTTCAAAAACTTTGTAATTTGGGGGCCCTGGGTGGCTCAGTCGGTTAAGCGTCTGACTTCAGCTCAGGCTTGCGGTTCGTGAGTTCAAGCCCCGTGTCAGGCTCTGTGCTGACATCTCAGAGCCCAGAGCCTGCTTCAAATTCTGTGTCTCCCTCTCTCTCTCTATCCCTCCCCACTTGCACTCTCTCTGTCTCTCTCTCAAAAATAAACACTAAGGGGCGCCTGGGTGGCGCAGTCGGTTAAGCGTCCGACTTCAGCCAGGTCACGATCTCGCGGTCCGTGAGTTCGAGCCCCGCGTCAGGCTCTGGGCTGATGGCTCAGAGCCTGGAGCCTGTTTCCGATTCTGTGTCTCCCTCTCTCTCTGCCCCTCCCCCGTTCATGCTCTGTCTCTCTCTGTCCCAAAAATAAAAAATAAAACGTTGATGGGGCGCCTGGGTGGCGCAGTGGGTTAAGCGTCCGACTTCAGCCAGGTCACGATCTCGCGGTCCGTGAGTTCGAGCCCCGCGTCAGGCTCTGGGCTGATGGCTCGGAGCCTGGAGCCTGTTTCCGATTCTGTGTCTCCCTCTCTCTCTGCCCCTCCCCCGTTCATGCTCTGTCTCTCTCTGTCCCAAAAATAAATAAAAACGTTGAAAAGAAAAAAAAAATTTTTTAAAACGTTGAAAAAAAAATTTAAAAAAAATTAATAACACTAAAAAAAAATTTTTTAAAAACTTTGTAATTTGAACTAACGTATACATACAAAAAAGTTCCAGATATAGTACAAGGAGTTCCCTCATATTCCTCACTCCACTTGTCCTAACCTTACTGTACTACGTCAAGCACAGAACAGTAATCAAGAATAGGAAATTAACATCGGTACAATATTATTAACTAGACTACAGACTATCCAAATTTGAACAATTTTTGGTCTGATTTCTGTTCCAGGATCCCACAAGCCTGGACTGCCTTTTTTAAAAACCACTCTGCTATAGGCGATAAATGATTGGCTTGGGAGGTATCAAGAGCAGTAGCAGGAAAAATAAAAATTAAAAATAGTAGTAGCAGGGACTCATTCCCAGGTTGTTGGTGTGGCCCAGGCAAAGGGTTAGCAGTGGGGCCTGGCCTCGAGGACAGCAGGATGAAGCAGACAGACTCAAAATGTAACATCCAGGCAGAACAGGTAAGTCTGTGCCAACAGACTAGATGGGGGGGGGGGGGGGGGGTGGAGAAAGAGAACAAGGATGACTCCCTGGGTTCTGCCCAAAGTAAATGGGTGAAAATATATTTACTGGGTTAAGACGAAGCAGGTAGGGGCGTCTGGGGGGCAGCTGAGCATCCGACTTCAGCCCAGGTCATGATCTCACGGTTCACACGTTCAAGCCCCACATTGGGCTCTGTGTGGACAGCTCAGAGCCTGGAGCTGCTTCAGATTCTGTGTGTGTCTCTCTCTCTGGCCCTCCCCTGCTCACGAAGCAGGTAAAGGTTTTAGGGACAAGTTCAGAGGCTCAGTTTTGGGCCCCTTAAGTTTAAAATGCCTATGAAATGGCCATATGAAGATGTCAAGGGGGCAGCCAAATCATCCCAATCAGAGGGAAGATCTGGGCTAGAGAGGAGATGTCTCTACTACCATGCTGGAGAGGATGAAAAGAAAGAAAGGGCCAGGAAGTAAGTCTAGAGACCTTCCAGGTCGAGAGATGGTGTGGTGTGGGGGATCCAGCAACAAAGTCTGAAGGGAGATAAGTGGGGTCAGAGGACAGTAAGATAAACAAGACCTAAGAAAGTCAAGACAGGAGAGTATCTCGAGGAGAAGGAATGGGCCACTACGTCGAGTATGACGTGGCTAGAAAAGTGATCCTGCTTTTGGCAGTAGGAAGACTGCTGATACCGTGACATGCAGAGACACAGCTGAGTGATGGAGAACACAGGCCAGGCCTGGGGCAGGGCAGGATAGTGGTGACGTGAGAAGTGGAGAAGGCTGTGTGCTCAATCCTATAGAGAAGTCTGGCCACAAAGTAAGGCGGAGAGGTAGGCGATGTGGCATCCTGCAAGGATCCATGCAGAGCGAAGGTGCTGGAAACTGTTGTGGGCCGACGGAATAGTCCAGTAGAGGAGAGAGATTACAGATGCGGGAAGAGGAAGGCAGCTAAAAAGCAAAGTTGCTGAAAAGGGGAGAAGGCAGAACCCATAATTCAAATAAAGGACTGGGCATTACCAGAAGGAATCAAACTTCTCCAAGAAAAAAAAAAAAAAAGACACACTATTGGTAGATTTTCAAGGAGGGTGTCAGTGCACTTGGTTGGTGGGAATGGGGCCAGGATAGTAGAACGTGACGTATAGCTGTGGCTGAAAGGATGTCACCTCAGGTGACGTGTGGTTCAGATCTGCACAGATGCTCTCGTGGGTAGTTATCTAGAACCTTCAAGATGATAGTGCTACCAGCTAAATGACAGTGGGAACTAGCTCTTCTAGAACAGCACCGAGAAGGTGAAGAAATAGCAAAGACACAACTAAGGCGCTTACACATCTGTCGAATAAATAAATATTGACTGGATGAATGAGTTGATGCACCAAGAAATCAACTCACAAATTAAAGCATGTGAAGAAAACAGAGGCAGAGGAGGCAGGAGAGTGCAGTGGTGGGATGTGCTGGGACACCTGAAGGTGGAGTGCACAAAGAACTCTTACAACAATAACAGGACATCCCATTTTGTTAAAAGGCAAAGCATCCAAGTAAACATTTCTCCACAGAAAATACTCAAATGGCCAACAAGCACATGAGAAAATGCTCAACGTCATTAGCCATTAGGGAAACACACATCAAAACCACATCCACGAGGATGGCTACAATTAAAAAGACAAAGTCAAGTGTTGATGAGGATGAAGAGAAAGTGCAGTCTCCATACACTGCTGGCGGGAACGTAAAATGGTTCAGCCGCCATAGAAAACACTCCGGCAACTCTTCAAAATGATAAACACAGGGGCGCTGGGTGGCTCAGCCGGCTGAGCGTCTGACTCTTGATTGCGGCTCAGGTCATGATCCCAGGGCCATAGGACTGAGCCCCTGTGTTGGGCTCCGGGCTGAGGTGGAGCCTGCTTAAGATTCTCTCTCTATTCCTCTGCCTCTCTCCCCAGCTCATGCTCACTCTCTGTCCAAAACATTGTTTTAGAATGCTAAACAGAGTCGCCCTATGTGTTACCAGCAATTCTCCTCTTCGGTACATGCCCAAGAGAAATGAAAATACAGGTCCCCACAAAAACCTGTACATGAGTGTTTACAGCGGCATTACTCCTAACTGCCAGAAGGTAAAAACCACCGAGAGTTCTATGAAGTGAATGGTGTATCCATACAATGAAACAAGTGTTCAGCCACAAAAAGGAGTGAGGTTTTGATTGATGCCACAACGTGGACGAACCTTGAAAACGTCACGTACTGCATGACTGCATCATTATGAAAGGGCTTGAAGAAAACCAAGGGGGAGACCTGTTCTGCAGACTCTAACAGCTCTTACGAAGCTACAGTGGTTAAGGCAGGAGATAATGACAGAAGGGTAGGCAAACGGATGAAACAGCTAAAAGCTGAGAAACAAATTCTCACACATATGGACATAATTTATGACAAAAGCGACACTACGGAGCATGGGAAAAGGACGGCCTTTTCAAAAATAGTGCTCAGTTCGGGGTGGATATCTGTCGCTTCCTTTACAGCCACCCCCAAGGCCCTGGGCTGGTGAGTATGCACATGAAAAAATATTAACACCACTAGCTATTTAGGAAACACGAATTAAAAGTAGGAAATGTCACCATACATCTGTTATTAACGCCTAAAACGAAAAGTTCTGTCGATACCAAGCACTGATGAGACGAGGAACACCAGGAATGCTCACACGCTGCCGGCAGCAACACAAAATAGTACAACCACTCTGCACATATCCGCAGCAGTTAGTCATAAAGCTAAACAAACACACACTGATGAAATTCCCCAACAACTCCAAGCCTAGATATTTACCCTAGAGAAATTAAACGTTCTGTTCATACAAAATGCTGTGCACACATTTTTACAGGAACTCTCTTTACAGCCGCCAAAACCTGGAAACAACCTAAATGTCCTTCAGTGGGTGCATCCACAGGATGGAATGAACTACAGATACATGCAATAACTAGGACGAATCTCAATCTTTCAATCAGTTACATGAAGGGAACCAGTCTTAACAGTTTATATACTCTATGGTTCCATTTTTAATTTTTTTTTTAATGTTTATTTATTTTCAAGACAAAGAGACAGAGACAGAGAGTGAGCAGGGGAGGGGCAGAGAGACAGGGAGACACAGAATCAAAAGTAGGCTCCAGATTCTGAGCCATCAGCACAAGCTGGAGGCAGGGCTTGAATTCACAAACTGTGAGATCATGCTCTGAGCCAAAGATGGATGCTTCAACAACTGAGCCACCCAGGCATTTTAATGACATGCTCCCAAAGGCAAAACTAGGGACAGATAACAGATTAGTTGTTGCTGAGGGGACAGAGAGGGTTGGGGGGGGGGGGGGTGTTTCTAAAGGGTCAACACAAGAAAAAAGATTGGGGGTGGAATTATTCTGTATCTTGATTGTACCGGTGGCTACAAAATCTATGCATGTGTTAAAATTCATAGAACTGTACACCAAAAGAAGAAGGTCAATCAATGCACAATGACAATTTAAAAAATAAAATTATACAAAAAGGAACACCACAGAACCTTGCAATTCTAATCCAAGTCTCTACTCATGAGAAATTAAGACACCTATCCATACTAAGACTTATACACAAATGTCCAGAGTAGCCTTACTTATTAGAGGCAAGATGTAGACAGCCGGTGAATGGACAGGCAATGGTATATCTAGTCAATGAAACTTGACTGACCAGTAAAAAGAAACTGAATACTGATCCATGCTACAATACAGATGAACTTCAAACGATGTGCTAAATGAAAGGAGCCAGATTAAAAAAAAAACCCACAAACTGCCTAATTTCAATGATGTGAAATGTCTAGAAAAAGCAAGTCTATAAGGACAGGAAGTAGATTCTCGGTTACTGGGTCTGAAAGCAGGTACCACCTGCAAATGAGCATGGTGAGCCTGTAGGTGATAGAAATGTTCTAAAAGCAGATCATGGTGACACTTACACAATTCTGCAAATTTTCTACAAGTGAGAGTGAGCTATATACTTTTAAGAGGTTATTTTATGGTGTGTAAACTATATAATAAAACTTTAGGGGCACCTGAGTGGCTCAGTCAGTTAAGCATCCGAAGTCGGCTCAGGTTATGATCTCATGGTTCGTGAGTTTGAGCCCCGCGTCGGGCTCTGGGCTGACAACTCAGAGCCTGGAGCCTGGTTCGGATTCTGTGTCTCCCTCCCCCGCTCATGGTGTCTGTCTGTCTGTCTGTCTGTCTCTCTCTCTCTCCCTATCAAGAATAAATACACACACACAAAATTAAAAATTTATAAAAGAAAATAAGAAAAGTTCTAAAGGATACTACTGGACAACTGGGGATGTTTGTATATGAACTATATATTTGATAGGAGTATTTTGCTAACATTAAATTTCTTGAGTGTGATCATTTATTTTGTCTACAAAGGAGAACATCCTTGTTCTGAGGAGATACATGTTGAAGAATTTAAGGGTGCAGGGCCATGATGTTTGCAACTTTCTAATGGCTCAGGAAAGAGACAGGAGACACATACACACAGGACATGCATATACAGGCACGTGTATAGAAAAGATATACATACGTACATATGTGTGTATGTGTAAATATATACACATGTACATTTAGACAGACAAGAAAGCAAATTTGGCAAAATGCTAACAACTGGTGAATCTAGATGAAGGGCATATTAGTGTTCATTATACCAAACAACTTTTCTGCAAATGCGAAATTCTTCAAAACAAAAAGTGTGGAAAGAAGCAAAAGCAAACCCCAAATCTGGCAAAACCAAATAACCTAAGACAAGTATTTAAGGACACACACTTGGGTAAGAAAACCATAGAGAAGAGAGGGAAGAGGTTGCCTTTGGCAGGGAGGTGACAGGAGGGGGCATCTGGGTGGCTGGCAGTGTCCTCTTCTTCAGCCTGGCTACTAGTAGACATAAGGGTGTTCACTTTACAGCAATCAGGCTGTACTTTAGTATGATGCGGTACTCTGCCTCTGCTCATATCTCACTGTATTTATAAAATTGTGGTTTTCCTAAAGACGACACTGAACAAGGCAGAGCTGCATGTATGGTGTATGAGGGGCAGTCACAGTTGGATACGGAGGGGGACGGCGGCTCAGCCACGCAGCGCCAAGCTGCCGTGGGTTTTGCCAGCCACACAGTGTAGCTTCTGGTGTGGTTACACAATCATAACAGCACGGCTGGATCTTAGCTGCCAAATGTTCTCACAATTCGGTTGCTATGAAAACACACCTAACTTCTACTGCAGACTGATTTATTAAAGGTGTTGTAAGATGGGTCATTTTTTTTTTTTTTTTTTTTTTTTTTTTTGTGAAACAAGGTTGTTTTCCAGGAAGTTATTTTCCCATAAATCACGTATAAACACTTACCAAAAATATTTAAAACTCCCAGAGTTTTGGTCCTTAATTCCTTTCTCCTGCTATTGCTACAAAGATAACAGAAACAAAATATTTATTGTTTACAGCTGCTTGGAATTTAGTTCCAAATGCACTGGTCAGTAGACTCATTTATTGCAGGACTAAATATGCAAGATCCCATGTTGAGGACAAATTCTCTCCAGACACAGGATGGAGACACCCTTGACAGTCTCTCATTGAGGTCATTCTTTTTTTTTTTTAAGTTTATTTATTCATTTTGAAGGAGAGAGAGCACGAGCAAGGGAGAGACAGATAGAGAGGAGGACAGAAAATCCAAGGTGGGCTCTGGGCTGACAGCAGAGAGCCTGATGCAGGGCTCGAACACACAAACTGTGAAATCGTGATCTGTGCCAAAGTCAGATGTTCAACCGACTGAGCCACCTAAGTAAGTACCCCTCTCGTTGAGGTCATTCTTGACAAGCTAACAATTGTCCGCACTGTATTTCAGCTTGTGGACTCCAGAACTGCCCTGCCTGCATTCACACCCCAATCCTGCTACATGGAGCCCGTGTAACTCATACAGATCCGTCACCATCTTTGGGCCTCCGGTTTTTAATCTGAGAGGGCATGATATATCACCTACTTCACAGGCTTGTTATGAGGACTTCCTGGTATGTGTTCAGAAGGTCCTGGCACATATAAGTATTGTATCAGTGTCTCTTCAAAGCCAGAATTGAAATAAATGAGGGAAATAAGCGGGCTCCACACCACACCCAGAGAACGTGGTTGAAAGCATCAAAGGCAACTTAAAAAGAGAGGGCTCCAGATAGAAGCACGACCCTGGAACTGAAGAACGCAGTCTCTGGTCTCAAGCTGTCTCGCTCTCAGCACCAATGTTACCACCTTAGAACTAGCTACTCTCTAAGTCTCCCTGTGCCCCGTTTACTTGTTTATAAAGCTGGAGCAACAGGAGTCCCCAGCTCACAGGGCTGGCAGAAGAAGTAAATGACACGTGAGAGATGCTTGCAACGGTGCCTGGCCCTCAGTGAGCACTCAGTAAGTGTCTGCAGCATAACTGTGCTGTGCTGCCCCATACAATAAATAGCACATGTATCTGATTGTGGCCAGAAAATCATACTGTCGATTGGTCAATAGCTTGGATGAAGACCAAGGAAAGCTGTTTACCACATATGCGGATGGGAGGAATAAACAAAAGCTCGTGGGTGCTGGAGTTGTCGTAGGCCTCACACCCGCCCCGTGCCAAGAAGGTAAGCCGACATGCTCGAGCTGCAGTAGTTCCCTCTGCCGCTGGGTGGACTTTTTGAGTGTGAGCAGATGTGGTGACAACTGTCTCCTGTGGCCCAAGCTACACGCACATTTCTGATTTAGCCAAGCTGACTCAATATAAACCCACTGCAGATCACCCCTTGTCAACTTGAGATCCATATACATATACACACCTCTTTTAACCATACTTAACTGGCAAATAACGTAAAATCAGGCTTCTGCCTAATAGAACATAACTATCCCTCTCGCAGCAAAACAACATGGTAACCCTCTCTCCAAAAGAGGCTCCCAAGTCCCTTTAGAGTTCACATCTCTTATAGAGGACTTGCTCCCTCTTTGATCTATATCCTCCGGAATGAAGAGCTAGAATCCTGACAGTTAAATGTGAAGGAGCACGGCGGACCCTGCCAGGTAGAGAAGAAAAAAGCTTTCACCAGCACACCATCCGCCAGAACTGTGTCAACCTGTTCCAGCAACAAAACCACGTCTGGCACTGCAGCTGCAACCAGAGCCACCACATGGTTAAGTTCATGATCATCCACTGCCATTGTCCAATGGCACCAGCCATGCAGGTGGGCTGGAGATGTGGCAGGAATCATCACCCTCACATCTTTCGAGTCCTGATGGTGGCACTAATCTCTGCCACCCTGCCAGGAACATGATGCTGCTTTTGGTGAACTATTTTAATGGGCAGAGCAGTTCTAGAGGCTTCCACCTGGCCTTTCACACTGTGACAGCTCTGACTCCAGGGAACAAATGTCAAAATTCTGCCAGAGTGAATTGGGAAAAACCACAGAAGAGGTTGTTAGATCTTAATAATTACTTAATATATAATATTCAATAATGTATTAAATATTATGTATTAGTAATTGTTCTGAAATTGATGAGTACATTGACACGGGTGTATTGGACATACTCAGTGATTATGTACACTCACTCAAAAGTTAGCCACATTCATGCATTACAGACAAACACACAAAACACTTGCGCACACATTCTCCGGTTCCCTGTAAGCCTGTATGCATGCCAAAGGGAAAGAAAGGAATACTGAGCAACTTCCCTGTCACCTGGAACCCTCACTTCCTCCTTCCTTCTCCAGCAGACACTCACCTCTTCTGGCTCTCCTCTGACTTCATTTCATGATTATATCGCCAGGTTTCCTACTTCCTGGGGGAATTAAACATTCCAAGGGACCCCAGGCCATCTTGTCTTTGTCAAACACAAAGTCTGGTCATCTCCAGCTTAAGATCTCACCAATGTGCCACACTCCCTCCCAAGTCTTGTGCACTGTAACTGTACAACCCTTATAGCATGTAGTCTGCATAGCACTGTTTGGGAAAGGATGAGCAGAACAGTCGGGTCCTATCCCCACAAACCTGTCTCTCTTTCCCTAGGGGTTGCCATTCCCCAGTCATCCCAACCAGCCAGCTCCATGTAACCCTGTTCTCTGTCCTCTCCCTTCCCATCACGCCCTGCCCAGTCTGCCTGCAGAGCCCATCACCTTCTCTCCATGCCCACTGCCTGAACTTCACACATCACCAGCCAACAGCTTCCTCACCAGTGCACCGTCTTCCAGTTTCTGTTCTTCCGAGCTCATTGCCTACACTGTCACCCAACAGACCTTGCTCTAAACCCCCGGAGAGGTGTGCTCTTATAAAAATAGTAATAGCAAGAACTACTACTGTAACTAACATTTAAAGAACACTTACTGTGTGTCAAACACTGTGGTGAGCACTTAACATGCATGATCATGGCACTGAACCCTCCTCTCAAGTAGGTGCTATTACAAATTACTGACAACAGGATAGAGTATAATCACCAACATGGCATCCAAAGCTGTTCATGACCTGGCCTCAGGTAGCTCCCACACCCGTTATCTTCGCCTCTTCCCCACGTACTTACAGTGCTATCTGCCAAGCACCCCACATGCTGTCACATTGTCACAGCCTTGGTGTGGTCTCCCTGCTTGCCTTTTTAGGAGTTCCACTAATGTTCCAATTCTTGTCTTTTTTTAAAAAAATTTTTTTTTAACGTTTATTTATTTTTTTGGGACAGAGAGAGACAGAGCATGAACGGGGGAGGGGCAGAGAGAGAGGGAGACACAGAATCGGAAACAGGCTCCAGGCTCTGAGCCATCAGCCCAGAGCCTGACGCGGGGCTCGAACTCACGGACCGCGAGATCGTGACCTGGCTGAAGTCGGACGCTTAACCGACTGCGCCACCCAGGCGCCCCCAATTCTTGTCTTTTTAAGTGTTCCGATTACACGTAAAAATTGCTTTGAGTGCAGGACTTCACTCTTGAAAATGGAAATTCTACGTTTACATATTCTTTCACACAAATAACTCCAATGATGGCCTTAATCTAGTCTAAAATTTTCATTTCTGTGAACGTAGCATTTTACTAATAATTAGACAGTCATTTGTGCTCCGAGACAGATAGTCAGAGCTCCTGAATCTGAAAGTGTCTGAAGGATCTTGGTTTTAAGGACACCAAGCTATACAATGAACTCAAACTACAATGGTTTTTGTGTCGCCGTTAAGGGTATATTTTTCCTCTCTTTTTGCATTTTTATTTCATCAAGAAAGCTTCTGTAGGAGCAAGGAAGTTACCAAGTAATACTCTCTGGGACTCTTCTTCATGCTGGGTATCACTACAAACATTTAGCAAAGGTGCTGAGCACTAGCATATCTCCTGGTTTCTTCCTTATTTAAACAGCAATTGCTCATTCAAATGACGCAACAAAACAAACATTTAAGGAGTGTCTACTAAGTGTAAGATATTGATTCCAAGTTAAATACACCATTACAAGTCATTTCTCCCGCTGACTGAACTGTCTTTGATCACTGTACTTGTGTGGCACTCTGCATCTCCATTACGTCATCCCATCTTCCGGTGAGACGGGTGAAATGATTCTGCCTTCAAACGGCAAAGGGGGTGCGCAAGACCAGCGGCAGTGCTGAGCCACAGGGTTCTGGTTTTCAGCTGGAGGCAAATATCCATCCAAAACTTCAGGATGGAAAAGATCACACAAGATAAAGGCAGAAAAGCAAAGCCGAGAGAGGAAAATCATAGAGCATTAAAGATCAGCAGTGCTGTAAGACTTCCTACAGAACAGGAAGGTCTAGAACAAAGTCTGGGTAGAAACTCACTCTCAGTAAGGGAACTGGCCCCCACTCATAATTCTCTGTTTCTACCTTTACTTTTTCCTTCTAAAAGGCTAGACTCTTCTAAATTCTCAGATTGAGTGTCAAACTCGAGGAGCATTTGATTGCGACAGCGTACAGCTCTGAAAAGACAAAGCAGTAGCAAAGCCTTCATACATTTAAGTGATGTCTCCAGATTGAGAGCCTGCATGTAAATCCCATGAATTTTCCAGGACCTCGTTTGGAGGCCACTCCAGCACTCTGGACAGGCAGATGAACTCTCTCCATCCCGCTTCTGCTGCCCCTGGAATAATAAATCTTTCCCCAAACTACCACCTCCCAGCATTACAGTGACTGGTCCCCGGCTCCCCTGCCTGACTGTAAATTGAGGCCGTGCTGGCTCTGCATGTTGTGAAGCAAGTATGTGATAAATATTTGTTAAAGTAAACTCATATAAATTAATATAACCTTCTTAACTTATGGGTCTAAGTACAGATTACAAATGTGTTATAAGTGACTCTTCGTACAAAGTCCTGAAGTGAATCCAAGTTTCGTTTTTAGATCTTTTGATGATATTTGAGGGGATGTGAGGATGAAAATAAGACCAAAATAAAGTGGCTACTGAGAAAAAAAAAAAAGTGAAACCCGGTAAGAATAAGCAGTCTGAACTCTGTTTTAATTACGAAAGAGCCAAAAAAGTTCATTTCCCAATTTTCTCGATTCATTTAAGACAGGAAAAAGATATGGGGCACCTGGGTGGCTCAGTAGGTTGAGCGTCCAGCTTTGGCTCAGGTCATGATCTCACAGTCTGTGAGTTTGAGCCCCGCATCAGGCTCTGTGCTGACAGCTCAGAGCCTGGAGCCTGCTTCCGATTCTGTGTCTCCCTCTCTCTCTCTTTCTCTCTCTTACTCTGTCTCTCAAAAATAAACAAACATTTTTTAAAAATTTAAAAAAAGAGAGGAAAAAGATCTCAAGGGGTAACTAGCTTTGAACATCTTTATGAATTATGAATTCATTCTTAATGATAAGAATGAACCTAAGCTTGAAATCTCTGTCCACGGTCACCTAAGTAATAAGTGACAGGCTTAGCTTCAACAACACACGCATTTTCTCCTATTTCCCAAACTTCCAGCAATCAACATACTTTGTGCACATTCACGCATGAACACAGCTACAATTCTCTTATTAGCTTTGTAAGTAAGGAAAAAAGGATACTGGCCAGCAAACTTTGTTGCTTGTGTAAGTGTGACTGGTTTGCATGTTTCGATCCCTAATGACAGAAGTGAAGAAACCAACATCCAGAAGGAATCATTAATTCTAAAGGAGGAGAGTAGTAGCTACTTCCAAGGCAGTGTTAAATGTCACACTTGATGGAAAAGCACTGAGTCTGTTCTTCTGTCCTTTCATTTAAATCTAGTAGGTGTGCCTCTCTAGTAGAGCCCTAAAGAAAATAAGACTCTCCAAAAATGCTATGCTTATCATTGATATATGTCTTCTTTCTTTCTTTTTTTAAAGTCTGTTTATTCATTCATTCATTCATTCATTCATTCATTTTGAAAGAGAGAGCATGAGCAGGGAAGGGGCAGAGAGAGAGGGAGAGACAAAAATGCCAAGCAGGCTCCATGCTCAACACAGAGCCTGATGCGGGGCTCAATCTCATGAACTCAACCATGAGACAGTGACCTGAGCTGATACCAAGAGTCAGACGCTCAACCGCCTGAGCCACCCAGGAGCCCCCCAAAAATTTAGTTCTTTTAAGGGGGCACAACTGGACTGACTAGGAAGCTTCCTTTACAACCAGCCCCTTTCTTTCTGTGGAAGCTGAGTTGCATACTGGTGCTCATTCCAGATGGAAAGCAACGTGATGCGGAGGCCTACAATGGATCTTTAAAACCTTGCATGCAGGTCATCAGAAAGCTGCTTTTGGTTGAACCGTTTCACTGCAACAGTTCCACCCCCTCCAACACACACTTTTTAAAAAAATAAATAGCATTTTGGACACCTTTCATTTCTTGCTTCCAACTCTGCACACACAGCAGGTTCAAGGACCGGCAGGCAGCACGTTTTCCTGAACAGTATGGTGGAAGTTGGATCCAAGGTTACCCACAGACCTTGCTTACGGTTTCTGAAAACTGCACAGTATATTCCAAGAATGCAAGAGAAAAAGATCTTTGTTTTGGTATGAAACATCCCCTCAAAAATTTGCACTGTCGTTTAAATTGCAGGTATCCCCATAACCTTTCTTATTCAGGAGCAATGAGGCCTCTTGGTGACACTGGCTCTCAAGCTATGCTTCTGTTCTCGCCAGGGCCCCTACCCTGGCCCGCTTGGACTTGTAATGCCATCCTCCCCTCAGGCCCACGAGGGGACCCATTTCTCCAATGTGCTCATCCTAGATGGAAACAGGTCTGAAGCTGGGAAGGGCGCCAGACAGAGATGTTTTAATGGTTGCTGTTCCCTGTCATTCTGCAAGGAAAAGGAAATACTTAACAATCAGAAATTGTCAGGCAGGTGTAAAAGAGATCTAATTAATCATAAAGACTATTTTCAAGTTGTGTTTGCACTGCCATTTTAAAAGCAGAGAACACTAACAACACTGAAATGAAGTCTCACTTCAATGAAGTTTAAAGCGAGCGACTACATATTGCTCAAATCTCAGTTGCTTCTTTGACACTGAAAAATCATCCTCAGCTTGTTGCACACACTGACCACGAAACACAGCAGGCTGTCCCCTCTCCACGCTTCTCCCTTCTGTGGTTTATGTAACTTCTCCTTGTTTAACAAATGGTGGTACAATGTCAAGATGAAAATGGATCCATTAAAAACCTACCTAAGAATAACACATGCTATAACTCCGCTAGTTTCAAAAGGTTATGGGTGAGGTGAGAAGAAACATGGGTGCACTGTCGAGAACCACTTAGACTGGCACCTCATTCTACCCACCGAGGACAACCAAGATGGTAAACAACAGAGAAGAGGGCCACATCCAACTCCCTACCTTCCTAAGAGTTGCCTGCTTCAGCCCTTTCTAGATGAAGTGCAAATGCCTTGAAGTTAGGAACACGTGTCATTATTTACCACTCTGTTTTCCACAGATCTTGACGCAGTATCTTGCACCAAGCAAGAGTTCAGTAATGTTGGGAAATGCTTCATTCCCAGCATCGCTGAGTGCTTCCACTGACGACCCTCTAGCAAGGCTGCTCCACTCCCCAGACTACTCATAACCCTGGGGTTCCCAAGGAGCCACCTGGGCAGGACCTCCCTGGAGAAAACCCAATAATGTCCCCATCAAATGAAACCTCAGGTCTCCAGATCATGACTCAAAGCCCAAGCAAACAAACAAAAAGTCCCTGGGGCCATCAGGACTTGATATGACCAAGGTCCTCTATCAGTCACGACTCCAATAAGGAAACAGTAACCCCAGATCAGATAGGTTTTAAATACAGGGAAGCAGAGGGCTTCAGAGAGCCTCACATGTGCCACCTGCCACATGTCTGCTTCAAGGGCCACAGACAACACAGCAATGTTTCCTCTGCCTCCCACAGTTGAACAGAACCTAATCTGGAGCCACAAATGAAAGGGCCAGGGAAATACAGCCCCAGGGTCTTCCAGAGACGAAGGAACAAATGGGGGTTGGCAGTGGCATCCCACCGATGCTGGATACACCCTCCATGGTGTTCCTGACCCCATCAGACCCAAGGACATCGACTAACAAGATACTGGACACTTTTCTGCCAGATGATCCTCAAAAACAGTCACTGAAACGTCAACTTGAATCTCTGCAATCTACTCTCTAAGTAGATTGGGTCACTTCTGACCCAATCTCGGTGCATACAGATTTGCCTTCAAGACCCTCTGGTGAACTCACCTCATACCTCCAATCCAGCTCTTCCAAAGCACTTTTGCCTCCGTGGGCCTGACACCAACAGAGCCAGCTGATTCTTCCAAGTGCCAACACCTTTCGACCGGGGTTAGAAATCAGCATTGAGAAGGAAGGCCTTTTTATCCTCTTATGTTGGATATGTTGTTCTGCTGCAGCTGTTGCTGTAAAGAACTACCTACCCCTGGGGGCGTCTGGGTGTCTCAGCTGGTTAAACGTCCACCTTCGGCTCTGGTCACGATCTTGCAGTTCATGGGTTTGAGCCCCGCATCAGGCTCTTGCTGAGAGCTCAGAGCCTGGAGCCTACTTCAGATTTCGTGTCTCCCTCTCTCTCTGCCCTTCCCTAGCTCACACTCTGTCTGTCTCTCCCTCAGAAATAAACATAAAAAATAAAATAAAAATTTTTAAAACCTGCCCCTGGACTGATGGGATGCCTTTTAATTTTAAGGCAAATGCGTAGATTTAAAAGTGCATGTAGTGTTTGCTGGCACAGGCCCCGGGAGCCTGCACACTGCTGGGGGCACAGGTAGGAGGGGGCACTCTTGGGGCCAGAGGGTAAGTGCCAAGGTCTAGATGGCCTATATGTGAGAAGACTGGTTGGAGACAAGGGGCTGATCAGATAAATGAAGATACTGCAGATGATGGAAGCCACCTGTTACTCTTATCACTGCAGAAGACAGGTAGGAGCAGGGAAGGGGGAAGGGCTAACACAAACCAGGGGATATGAACTGTAAGTGGACACATCACAGCTCTTACAGCTATGCGGGTGGATGGAGAATTATAAATGTGTGCACACGTGCATATACGTACATACTTGTGTGTGGAGGGGAGCATGGACATATATTTAGTTTTCTAACGAAATCCACCAAGGAGGCTTAGTAGCCACGATGCCCCAGTGGCAGTGAACACACCTACTGCCCCCATGTTGGTTTCTAAAAACCATTCTTCACTCAAAGAAACCGGGGCTTATTGGAAAAATGGCTGGTTCCAGGGCTGGGGCAAGGAAGGTTCAAGATAAATCCGCATGTGCTGGGCCAAAAAGGAAGCAAGTCCTCAAAGAATGATGTAGACGGGGCGCCTGGGTGGCGCAGTCGGTTAAGCGTCCGACTTCAGCCAGGTCACGATCTCGCGGTCCGTGAGTTCAAGCCCTGCGTCGGGCTCTGGGCTGATGGCTCAGAGCCTGGAGCCTGTTTCCGATTCTGTGTCTCCCTCTCTCTCTGCCCCTCCCCCGTTCATGCTCTGTCTCTCTCTGTCCCAAAAATAAATAAAAAACGTTGAAAAAAAAATTAAAAAAAAAAAAAAAAGAATGATGCAGACATATCAAAAGTACACAAGAGCCAGACTGAATGGTTACCACAGGCCAAATATGGGATAATCTGAGCATCAAAGTAGATAATGATAGTAATGGATTACAGCCCAAGGAATAAGATAGGAACCTGTGAGTCTACTGCTAGGAGAGAAGGGAGGGAGGAAAGAGGAAAGAAACAGTAGGTGACCAACTAATAAGTGTAAAATAAGTGAGGCAATCAGAAAATCATTTGGCAGCCATCGCGCTCATTGATTCAGGTCAGAATCATCAAAGAATGCTAAAAGTAGTGGGTCAAAGTTTCATGAGAGGGTATTTACATAATCTCAAAATACTTCCCCACAAAATACTTAATAGCTACAAAATGCTCATTCATTAATTCTTCAGTGAAGAAATCTGGTAGACATCTACTCAACCAATGCCAAAAGTTAGCACCTCCAGAAATGGGGCAAATCAAAACTGAGCCGTCCTGCCAAAAAACACATAACCAGAATCTAATCGTGGGGGGCACCAGACGAGCCCGGCCGTGGGACATTCTACAAAGTAACCAGCCTCTTCTCTTCAAAAATGTCAAGGTCAGGAAACACAAATACTAAGGACCTATTCTAGACTGAAGGAGACAATTCATGTACCACGCAATCCTGGCTGGGCTCCTGGGTTAATAAAGGACACTACTGGGACAAGTGGCAAAATGTAAAGGGGACCAATGGATTAGGAGGTGTATGATGGAGACGTTCATTTCCTGACAGTATGTGGTGGCTACGCAGGAAGGCATCCTTATTTTTAAGAAAGACACACAAAGTATTCAGGGACACTGCAATCTATTCTCAAATGGTTCTGGGGGCGGGGTGGGGGGGAAGTGTGTGAGTTTATGTGTGGAGAAAGAGACAAGTGTGCTAGGATGTTAACAATTTAGGGAATGTGGCTGAAGGGTCAGCACAGGGTCGGTGGGTACCTCCAGGCACCCCAATTACATAGTTGTGGTTACACCTACCACACACAGCCCTTCAAATAATCTACTTGGGCTACCTTAAATACTAAATGGTGTTGGATCACCAATGTCAAGGTGAGGAACCGGGCACCATAAACTCCCGAGGAAAAGGCTATGTCAACCGTCTCTGGATCCTACCCTCAAGCCACACTTAGTGCCTTGTAAATTCTCAAATAGCGGGCGCTCAACAGATACATGTTGAATGCAAGCTACTTATTGTAGGATGAATAATGTCTCCTCCGAAATTCATGTTCACCCAGAACCTGAGAATATGGCTTTATCTGGAAAGACGGTCTTTACAGATGTAATTAGTTAAGGATCAATGTGAGATCATACTGGATTAGGTGGGCCATAAATCCTTACAAGAGACAGAAAAAAGGACAGAGACACACACAAGAAGGCAAAGTAAAAGGCAGAGGCAGAGACTACAGTGATGAGTCGACAACCCAAGAAACTAGCAGGGATTGCCCACAGACACCAGAAGCCAGGGGAGAGGCAGGGGACCGACTCCCTGTCAGAGCCTCCAGAAGGAACCAGCCCTGGCAACACCTTGATCTTCAACTTGTGGCCCCCAGATCTGTGAGAGCATGAATTCCTGTTTGCAGCCACCCAGTTTGTGGTACTTTTTTTTTACCGCTCCCTACGAAATGAATACACTACTCACAGAATATTTAAAGTGGCTTTTTCAACTACAGTAAAACCTCACTTAACATATTAACTTCATTACGGTAAAATCACTTTAATGTGTTCGTATTTCAGCTAAATGAATCTGACTTAGCACCTTAAACCACACACTGCATAAGTACAGTTTCTTTACAACATTAAGCTGCTCTTGATCAGCACTCAAACAGTGGAGAATGTCAGAGACTAGCGAGGTGCACACTGTATTTTTTTTTTAAGAGACAAACTGATTTTTTTAACAGTTTATTATTTTTTTAAAGATTTGTTTATTTTTGAGAGAGACAGAGACAGAGAGAGTGGGAAGGGGCAGAGAGAGAGGGGGACACAGAATCCGAAGCAAGCTGTCAGCACAGAGGCCAATGCGGGGCTCTTACGAAGCACGAGATCATGATCTGAGCTGAAGTCAGACGCTTAACCCACTGAGCCACCCAGGTGCCCCTGATTTTTAAATTATAGACAACCTACTATATAAATGGCACAGCTTCAGATGTTCTGACACGTTACAAATAAACTACAGTAAAAATTTCTTGGAATAGGGGCTAAAAATCCAGGAATGAACAGGATATTTAAGAGGCATGCAGGGCACCTGAGTGGCTCATTCAGTTAAGGGTCCAACTCTTGATTTTGGCTCAGGTCATGATCTCACAGTTCATGGGTTCAAGCCCGTGTTGGGCTCCGTGCTGAGGGCGCAAAGCCTGCATGGGATTCTCTCTCTCCCTCTCTCTGCCCCTCCCCTGCTCTCACTCTCTCTCTCTCTCTCAAAAATATATTTTAAAAAAAAAGGGTCATGCATTTCCAGCCATGAATCATTCCACATATACAACAGTTATATACAAATCCATCATTTAAAATTTGACCACAGGAAATTTTAAAATGTAGTGAAGTGGGCAAGATAAATCTGTGATTGATAGTAAAGAGTGAAATACATTTGGATTACAATATCGGAAATAGTTAAATTATGCAGCACTTCTGCAGAAAACACAGTTGTTGTTTTTTTAATTTAGTCAGTGAAACAAAAAATAATATTGATGTCTGAGAAGGGAACAGCAGTTTGCATTCATCAAGAGAACACTTGCCCTTCGAATGGAGCATTTCATGTTCAAGCCTCGCATCTATTTATAACAGCCGGGCACATGTCACTACAATAGTTGATTGTACTATGCAGCTGTGTGAGTGCCTCAAGAAGGGCAGCCATGGACAGCCTGCACTTTGATGTTTCCCTTTTTCTGAGATTTAAAATAACATTTAAAAAAACTGCCAACCAGCAAGGTCACAAAATATTTTTGGATGGCACGGGGAATGATTGCAAAGTCGTGGTTCACTTCAGATGCGGCGGTCTGGGGCTCAGCCAACAGCCCAATTGCACAACATCCTGCCAATGCCAACTTCGAAAGTTATTTGCTTCAGAGAGCTCACCAACTCCTCCTTCCCAGTAATAAAACCCCATTCTGTAAGTTTGCAGAGGGTCTCCTCATAGGGAATACCTAAGGGAACAAGGATTCCCTGACCACCTTATTTACAATTGTAACCACGACCGTCAGACCTCTTTGCTGCCCTCACACCACCCCAAAGCCCCTGCCCATCCCTGAATTTTCTCAAAGCACTTACCACTGACACCCTACATATTTTTCTAATATATGTGTCGATTTTCAACTACCTCCTTCTATTATACATGGTTCAGAAAAGGAGGGCTTCGTGTCTGTTGTGTTCTCTGATGGATCTATAGACCTGAGACTCCTGCCTGGCACATAATATTTACAGAGTGCATACTTGGGAAATTACCGAATTTAAATAGCAGAGACAATGGTAGCAGGAAACACATGGGGATACTGATGTCTGATATTAGATTCCCGAATTCGATGCCACCCTCTTCCCCCAACCACACACAAACATGCGGGTTTTGTTCATACATTTATGCATGCAAAAAGGGAAATAGACTTTTAAAATACCCGATTTTCTCAAACTGTGGTAGGATGCAAAGACTAGGACCTCACAGGGTTCAATTCTGAAATAATACTCACTCAAAGCGTGTCTCTGGAGCTCTTAGATCACAGTGCGTCTATCCAACAAACCTTCCGGCTACAGATGCTGGACATGCAAAGCCCCTGAGCTAATGAAGTGTGGCCCTAATTAAAGGTGTAGCTAAAAACTATCATGTCACACAAAACAATACAGTACTGTGTACAACAACTCTCAAGGTTTTAGTTTTTTTCAGGGTTTTACAAGAGTGTATCATGAAAATCTATTTTAGGTAAATAAAACTCCCAGTACACCCCCTACCCAGAAACTCTAGAAGGTCAGAAAGAGGCACAGAGCAGAGCCCCAATGGAAGGGGAGGAGGGACACAGGGCAGAGAGGGACAGGAGACCAACTGGGATCAGGATCAAGGGCTGTTCTGGCAAATTCTGCAAAGCCTTTCTTCCATACAAGGGCCAGCCACACTCAGAAAGCTGGTTCTATTCAGAATTCACAGGTGAAGAAGCCTTTAGAAATGCTTTTGGGAAGGAGCAATTCGCTAGCAGAATAAAGTTGTCATTTCCTCTTCGTCAAAGATGCCTGAGGAGCAACAAAGCTCCGCACCTACAATGGCCACGACTGGTTTACTGAGGACCTGGAGCAAATGGTTGTGAAGCCACCTTCCTAACCGACAGCAAGCAGTGCTTGAAACAGGGAGCTCCCAGTCAGGGCTTGGGAACGCGAGAGTCTTCAGCTAAGAGGGAGCAGGTCAAGTTCCACCAGAGACGGACTGACTGCCTAACTTATGTGTTTGCCCCTCGGAGGTCGTCTTCGCAAAGAATCCGAGCATCCCTGAATAATTTCCTCATCGTTAGATCCCAAAACGTTTACAGAATAGCCGCTTCAGGCACAGCCGTTTTCCTACCTGCACAAAAGTTCTGTGGCTACAAAGCAAAATTGAAAGGGGCATTAGTCCTCCCCTGAGTCAAAACCAGCCCTCACTGTAAAAAGCAGTTCTGACCTCAAACTGGGGCTCTCTGGGGGCACCAAGAGGCAGCCTATGACCTGCAGAGGCAGACCCAGAGTCCAACTCATCTCCACATCAGTGTTTTTGATTCACGCTCCACCAGGAATGTGAGTGTGATGAAGGCCAGAGACATGCAGGTTTCTCAGTATGCGTTTTCAGCATCGGCTCCCAGACAGGCTGGTCACACTCACCGCACCCATGCCCTCCTGCTGCAATCTCTAAAGCCGCCTCACCACGGCACCCACCTCCCAGTGCAGGCCCTGGGCCCCACCAGTGCAAACCGACCAGTGCAAACCGCCAAAGCTCTCCTCCGAAGGCCACGCCTGGTGCCGACACGCGGCTATCCCCGCAGAGCTCTGCCCAGGCACTCGGTTCTTCCAGGAAACCCGCACCCAGGAAACCTACCTCAGGCTCATTCTGCTACTATTTTGTGTCCATAGTAGGTTTTGACGGCCACAATAACATCCTTTTTTTTTTTTAATTTTTTTTTAACGTTTATTTATTTTTGAGACAGAGAGAGACAGCATGAACAGGGGGAGGGTCAGAGAGAGAGGGAGACACAGAATCGGAAGCAGGCTCCAGGCTCTGAGCTGTGAGCACAGAGCCCAATTTTTTTATTATTAATTTTTCTTATTTAAGTAATTTTTACACCCCACATGGGGCTCAAACTCAGGATCCCTAGATCAAAAGTCACATACTCCAGATTGAGCCAGCTAGGCGCCCATCCTTTTTAAAAAAAAAAAAAAACAAACAAAACTGATGCTTACTTTCTCGTTTCTTTTTTTTTTTTTTTTTTTAATTTTTTTTTCAACGTTTTTTATTTATTTTTGGGACAGAGAGAGACAGAGCATGAACGGGGGAGGGGCAGAGAGAGAGGGAGACACAGAATCAGAAACAGGCTCCAGGCTCTGAGCCATCAGCCCAGAGCCTGACGCGGGGCTCGAACTCATGGACCGTGAGATCGTGACCTGGTTGAAGTCGGACGCTTAACCGACTGCGCCACCCAGGCGCCCCAACTTTCTCGTTTCAAAGGCAACACACACACACACACACACACACACATATATTTTTTTATTTTTATTTATTTTTATTTTTATTTTTTTTGCTGGAAAGGCTGAAAGAGCCAAAAGTGTAGTGTAGTAAAAAAAATAATGATGATCAGTAAGTGCAGCCAGAAAGATCAACCCCTCTTCATTTCCTTTCCACAATTTTTTTTAATGAGACCTCTACTGAGATGGACTTCACATACCATACAACATGCCCACTGGAAGTGCACAATCCAGTGACTTTCAGTATATTTAAGGAGTTGTGCTACCACTGGTACAATCGATTTACATTTCCAACATCCCAAAAAGATACTCTGCATCCTTCAGTGGTCACTCCGTCATATCAGCTTGTCTTCTTCTGGGTCTGCCCAGCAGCTGCCCCGTTCTGTTTTCTTCCAAACTCCAGCCCCTCTTCCCAATCCACCATCTCCCAGCTAGCGCCACCCCACGCCCAGTAGAAAAGTCCTGACTCCACTCAGTGGAGTTAATAATATCAAAGCTTCTGTGAGCACAGAAGAGGTCCCATTCAAAATTTTCTCTCCCATGTGAAATGTCACTGCTAAGGGTGATACTGATGATGTAATTGACATCATGAGGACAATAACAACAGAGGAAAGCATTTACCGTGTGCTCCAGAGTACCAACCACTGTTCTGTACATTACACAGGGTGTCCCATCACATCATTATTGCAAGCCAGTACAGGAAGGACTACTATCAGCCCCACTGTAGAGATGAAAAAACCAAGGCCCACCAGAACCAAGGTCCCAAGGGTTTAGAACAAAGAGACCTAAAATTCGAACCCCAAACAATGTGATGCCAAGCTCATGCCATTAACCCAATACTACACTGCCTCTCCCTTCAGAGAACTCTCTAAAATGCAGTCGAGCCAAAGTGACATCATGGGGGCAAACGACAGATGAGGCACTTGCCTGCAGAGCCTGGGAAAGGATGTGCTATGAGTAGGATAAAGAGCCAGGGAACGAGAACGCTGCACAGAGGAGACTAGACAGGCATGATGCTGTGACAGGTGTGGCCAAACCTGGGTCTCCTTCAAGGGTAAGACTCACACCAGCCTTAGTGTTCTAGCCTCACCAGGAGAGGGGCCCTGGGCTTCAGTCAAATGAATTATTGCCAATTAAGTTTGTCTTCTTGAATCAGGGAGCTAAAAGAAGTCTCTGAATTAGAAACCGTGTAGTGAGGGGTAAGGGAATTGTGTGGGGAGAGGACACAACCAAAAATGCAATGATTAAACTTAAGGCTTTCAAGCAATTCACTAAGCTATTAGCAGAGGTTATCTCTAAGGGACGTAAGTGCTTTTCATTTCCACATTCTCTATTTGATACTGGTAAATTTCTACAACAAGCTTATTTACACTACTTAGAAAGTTTTAAAAAAAAACCCACATAAATGAAGCCTTGAGGGAAGATGCAGACTTTCTGGAATAGTGAGAAGCTTCACAAAACTTCCCTCAAAAAGTAATGTTAAAAATGGACAAATTTGTCAAAACAACCATTTCAGGGCTGGAAATCAACCAGAGCCATACAACATATTGAGAAGTATTTATTGAAGAAGAACTGCATAAAACAATGGCAGTATGCAGGATGCCAGCCTGGGGTGCTCTCGCCCCTCAGCCCAGCTTGCCCCCTTATTGTGGTGGTATATCCATCAAGGCAGGACAAGCCTTGACAACTGGTGGCTCCTCTGCGAGACGGGCTGACTTGATGAGAAGCAGACAGACAAACCCAAGGGCATTGCTGTAAACATCAGTGACCGTGGGCAATTATAGACCAACCCCTTAGCTAGCTTTAGGTTGTAATACCGGCTGAGGCAAGCAACAAACCAGCAGACAAGTAAAAAAAAAAACTGACAGGTAGATGCAAAGATTAAGAGAACGATAGTGATGAGCTGCCACATGTCCCTGGAATCGTGGAAGGGTGCACAACTGCAGGAGAGACTGGAGAGGGCCCTGGTTCTCCATTCAACCTGGCTGAAGTGAGACCCAGCACGTGCACAGAGGAGACATAAGAAGGTCTGGCAGAGAGTAAGCCAAGACAGCCCTGTAAATAACCTGAACTCTGAATGTGTTCCTCAACCTAAACACAGATCCTCTGCGAAATGGTAAAGCTCTCATGGCCTGAGTTGTTTAAGGAGACCCCTAACCAATCACTAGTGAATCAGTAAGCTCTATTCGTGCAGGGGTGACCCTTAGGATACTGGGCTTAAATATAAAAACAAGAGAAAAACTGAGCAGGATCAGCTGCACACCGCTGGGAAGGCTGACTCTGCAGAACTAATCCAGACAAGGCATAAACAAAAAGGAACAACAAACCTGGATTTTGCCAAGGGTGGTCAGAATACAGAGCTGCTACAGCATATGAACTATAATATCCAGTTTAAAAAATAAAATGTGAAACACACAAAGAAACAATAAAGTATTGGGAACTAGACTCAGGAAAAAGAGCAATACAAACTCTACAGGGGCCCAGGTGCTGGATTCACAAAGATGAAAAATAGCTATTATAAATATGGTCAAGGAACTGAAAGAATCCATGTTTAAAGAATAAATGGAAAGCATGATGACAATGACATACCGAATAGAGAATTTCAATAGATTAAAAGTATAAAACTGAATAGACATTCTAGAGTTCAAAAGTACAGAAACTAATGAAAAATTCAGTATAGGGGCACAACAGCAGACCTGAGATGACCGAAGAATCTGCAAACTTGAAATTACCCAATCTGATGAAGAAATAAAAAAGAATAAAGAAAAATACACAGATCTCAGAGACATGAAGGATACCATCAGGAATAAAGGAAGTCAAAAGAAGAGAAAAAGAAGCAGAAAAGTATTTGAAAAAAAAAACACAATGGTCCAAACTTCCCATATTCAATTTTATTTTTTATTTATTATTATTATTTTTTTTTTTTTTATTTTTGGGACAGAGAGAGACAGAGCATGAACGGGGGAGGGGCAGAGAGAGAGGGAGACACAGAATCGGAAACAGGCTCCAGGCTCTGAGCCATCAGCCCAGAGCCCGATGCGGGGCTCGAACTCACGGACCGCGAGATCGTGACCTGGCTGAAGTCGGACGCTTAACCGACTGCGCCACCCAGGCGCCCCCATATTCAATTTTAAAAAATTAATCTCGGGGCACCTGGGTGGCTCAGTTGGGCATCCAACTTCGGCTCAGGCCGTGATCTCATGGTTCGTGGGTTCGAGCCCCGCGTCAGGCTCTGTGCTAACAGCTTAGGGCCTGGAGCCAGCTTCGGATTCTGTGTCTCCCCTCTCTCTGCCCCTCCCTCCCCCACTCCCACTGTGTTTGTATGTGTGTGTGTGTGTGTGTGTGTGTGTGTGTGTGTGTGCCTCTCTCTCAAAAATAAACATTAAAAAAATTAAAAAATTAATCTTCACATCCAACAAACTCGAAATAAGTTCAACAAACTCTAAGGAAGATTAACATAGATAACTGCTGGACTCCTCACAGTCAAACTGTTGAAAGCCAAGCACAAAGAGATAATCTCAAATGAATCAAGAGAAAAGTGACTCATCATATAAAGGGGAACCACAATAAGATTAGCAGTTGACTTCACATCTGAAATGATAAAAACCAGAAGGCAGTGACAGGACATGTTCAAAGTGCTGAAAGAAAAAAATGGTTAACCAAGAAGTCTATATCCAACAAAACTATATTTCAAAAGGTAAGTAGAGGAGCGTCTGGGTGGCTCAGTTAGTTAAGCATGTGACTTTGGCTCAGGTCATGATCTCACCATTCGTAAGTTCAAGCCCCGCGTCGGGCTCTGTGCTGACAGCTCGGAGCCTGGAGCCTGCTTCGGATTCTGTGTCTCCCTCTGTCTCTACCCCTCCCCCACTTGTGCTGTCTCTCTTTCTCTCTCTCAAAAATAAACAAACATTAAAAAAAAAAAAAAAAAAAAAAGCCTTGAAGGAAGGATGGCCAGGACAAAAGGTAAGTAGAGATAGACATTCCCAGATAAAGAGACTGACATCATCTGTTGCTAGTGGAGCTGCTTTACCAGAAATACGAAAAGAAGCCCTTCAGGCTAACAGGAGAGGACACCAGATGGTAACCTGAATCCACCAAAAAAATTAAGAGCACTAGTAACAGTAATCATATAGGTAAATATAAAAGAGAGTTATAAATACTTTTGTCTCTTCCACAGGTAACTGATTTAAAAGTACATAAAACATAACTCTAGACCTTCATTTTGGGACTCATAAGATATGAAGTGGAATATATATAATAATAATACCACAAAGGAGGGAGGAAAGAGAGACCTTTTTTTGGTCTTTGATGCGGTGTTCTGGCTCTTCAAAATACTCTGATCCTAGGAAAGCCAGGAGGGAGTTCACCTGTCTACAATATCTGTAGAGTGGGAAGATTTTTCACATCTGATTCTCTCTCTACATATATAAGCTACTTATCTAAAAGAAATAAAGAAAGACATTTTCCAAGCAGGTAAGGAAGATATTTACTCAAAATAGATGAGGTGTTTTTTTTTTAAGTCCTAAAGCTGCTAACCTTGACTTCAAAAGAGCATCAATAATAACGCTTCAGAAAAGAGACTGCTAGCTGGGAGTTGACAGAATCAAAACAGAATATACCCAATTTCTGGAAAAGTACACTCTATTGGTTAAAATGTGGTTATAACACAAAATGGCATCTTTGTATTTAATATTACTGTGCACTGAATGAACCAAGACATTTAATGGAGAAAAGTTTCTATATTTTATTGGAAATGAGCCAGTATTAATCTAAAGTAGACCATCATGAGATACATACTATAATCTCTAACCACTAAAAATAGAATTCAAGAAAGAATGTAAAAACTCAACAAATGAATTAAAATAGAACGCTAGAAAATACCTATTTAACACAAAAGACAGTGAGGAGCAACAGAGAGCAACAAGGAACCAAAGAAGACATGAGTCAGAGAAAATAAAGAGCAAAATAGTAGATGGAATACAACTGTAACAATAATTTAAGTGGATTAAACACTCCAATAAAGGGCAAAGACTATCAAACTAGATAACAAATAAGAACAATATCCAACCATATGCTGTGTATACAAGACACAAATAAGAAAAAGATGTACTATGTGAACATAAGCCATAAGAAAATTACAATAGCTCTACTGATATCAGACAAAATAAACTTTAAGATAAAAAAGTTACCAGAGAAAAAGAGAAAAGTTTTATAATTATAATTCATCAGGAAAATATGACAATTATATACACATAAGCACTTAACACAATACCAAAATACACAAGGCAAAAACCGACAGAACCGAAGGGAGAAACAGACAATTCAAAATAGTATTTGGAGACTTTAATACCCCAGTATCGGGGCGCCTGGGTGGCGCAGTCGGTTAGGCGTCCGACTTCAGCTAGGTCACGATCTCGCGGTCTGTGAGTTCGAGCCCCGCGTCGGGCTCTGGGCTGATGGCTCGGAGCCTGGAGCCTGTTTCCGATTCTGTGTCTCCCTCTCTCTGACCCTCCCCTGTTCATGCTCTGTCTCTCTCTGTCCCAAAAATAAATAAATTAAAAAAAAAATACCCCAGTATCAGTATGATGGAGCAACAAGGAGAAAATCACCAAGGATACACAAGGCTTGAACAACACTGTCAACCATGTGACCTAACTGACATCTTGAGAACACTTCCAGCAGCAACGGCAGAATACACGTAACATTTTCCAGGACAGACGATAGGCTAGGCCAAAAAACAAGTGTCAATACATTTAAAAGGAGCAAAATAACTTAAAGCATATTCTCTACCACAATGGAAGTAAACTGGAAATCAAGAATACAAAGAAATTTGGGGATCCTCAAATACTTGGAATAGGAAACACTCCTAAATAAGTCAAGAGTCAAAGAGATTGAAATCACAAGGGAACTTAGAAACTACTTCAAACTCAATGGAAATAAAAACACAGCAGATCAAAATTACAAAATACACCTTTGGAAAGTGCTGAGAGGGAAATTTATAACTTTAAAAGCCTGTAGGAGAAAAAGAAAAATCTCAAGTCAATAATATGAACTTCCACCTTAAGAAACTAGAAAAAGAATACACTAAACGCAAAACAAGCAGAAGAAGGCAATAATAAATACTAGAGTAGATATTAATGAATTAGAAAAAAATAAAATTGATTAAGACCAAAAGTTCATTCTCTGATCAGGAACAAGGCAAGGATGTCCACTCGTATCACTTCTAGTCAATTCTATACTGGAGTTCCTAGCCACTATAATATGAAAGAAAAGAAAAGAATAGAAGATTTAAGAAAAGAAAATTTTAAATGCACAGATTGGAAAGGAAGAAGTAAAACTTCTTTAGTCACAGAAGTGAGTACTCACAGATCCTATATACAGAAAATCCTAAGGAGTCTACCCCGTAAAAATCTAGTATAATAAATAAGTTAGGCAAGTTCACAGGATATAAAATCAATATCCAAAAACCAACTGTATTTTTATATACAGGCAATGAACAATCCAAAAAGGAAATTAAGAAACAATTCCATTTACAACAGCATCAAAAGTAATAAATATTTAGGAATAAATCTAATGAAAGAAGTGCAAAACTGTACACTGAAAAGTACTGAAAAATACTGAAATGTATTGAAAAATATTGAGTTATTAAATAATATCTAAATAAGTAGAAGGAGATAGATACTGTGCTCTTGGATTGGAGGACTCAGTGTTGTTAAGATGGTAATTCTCCCCAAACAGAGCTGCAGATTCAACACCAATCCAGGAAGTTTTTTTATAGAAACTGACAAGAACGGCCAATAAGTAGATAATTGTTTGAAGCTGGGTTATGGGCATCTGACAGTTCATTATAACATTCTCTTCACTTTTGTATGTTTGAAATGATCCACAATAATGGATAGCGGGGTTTTTTTGTTTGCTAAAAAAAAAAAAAAAAAAAAAAAGTGCTGGAAGAAAGAAAAAAAATTAACAACTAAGGAGAAGCAATTAATTTCAGGCGCTGCTTTAATACTCCTCACTCTTCATCCTCAGCCTGTATCACTCACCTATAGGTTAATTCTTGCTGAGTCCACTCTTTGTGCACGTGGTCAGTGCAAAGGTCAGGTGAGGAGGGAAAACTAAGAGACCAAACAGACTGACAAAGGGAACATAAGCGAAAGATCACATGCATTTGCTACAGCCGTTCGTGTGGTCTAATTCATCACCAGGCTTAAAATGTTTGGCAGCTTATAGCAACTCCACAACTGCACATGTCAGTCTCTATTGAACCACGTGCCAGACTGGAAGCTACTAGAGAACCGTTACAAAATGCTCCTCTATTGTTATGACAATTGCACAGTAATTTACTGGGATGTGGGCTAAGTACAAATTAGTGGTACTCTAAGATCAAAGCATCCAGATCTTCAAAGTTGCCATCTTCACTGCCCTACCCCATCCTGTCAGGAACACCTGCACATTCCTTTCACTTTCTATTCCCAAGTGCACACTATAAAGCCCTGGCCAAAAGGGAAAGCAGACCTATTTTAGTTTCCTTCCAAATATTTGGTGCTTTCCAACTTTACTCCTACCTTCCCTAATGGAATAATACTTTACATTTATAAAGTATCATTCATCTCCTCTTAAGACCCTTACTAAACCACCACAACACAGGTAGGGCAGGCGTTAAGTGCAAAGTAATGGCAGAAGTCCAATGTCACATGGCAGCATCCAGCCCTCCAGCCCATGACCATTAACAAGTGGGATGTACTTTCCACTTCCTGCTGCTGCCTCTCAAAGCACAGGGGACACTTCCCAAAACAGATAAGGATCCCTGAGCTAGGAATGGGTAAGAATGCACCTGAATGGTCTGTGATAGGCAACTTACCATGGAATCCCCCCAAAAAACTTATAAAGACATAGGACATCCTGAGGTTTTAAAAAAACTTATAAAGACATCCTGAAGTTTTAAATAGCACTAAATAGTTCTAACATATAATACCCCATAAACATTTTGTCTGAAAAAAAGCACACTTGGTTTTCTCATTTTGATCTACGACTACAAATGTCCTTCTACTCCTTGACTATGTTTAATTTTCTCTCTCTTCTCCCTAGTCTAGAGCAATAGTTTTATCTTTTAATGATACAGGTCATATGTCCATTAACACTTCCATGAGAACCATGAAAAAGGTGAGTATCACTCTTTAGAATAAATAATTCGTGTAATAAGTGTATCAAAACACTTAGCTTTAAAAGACTCCCACTTGGGGCACCTGGGTGGCTCAGTGTCTGACTTTTGATTTCAGCCCAAGTCATGATCTCATTGTCATGAAATCAAGCCCCAAGTTGGGCTCTGTGCCGACAGCATGGAGCCAGCTTGGGATTCTCTCTCTCCTTCTCTCTCTGCCCCTCCCCTGCTTGTGCTCATGCTCTTGGAATAGGACTCTAAAGTGAGTCCTTTAAAGTGAGTCCACTTTCTCTCTAAAGTGAAAAACAAAAGACTCGCACTTGTAAGAGCAATCAGAATTTCAAAAATGCCTAGTGAAACATAACCTTGTCCATGCCAACTTTCTCATTTACATGTAAATCAAAGAAAGGATTTACTTTTCCAGACATTTCAATTTTCTTTGGAGGCAGGAAAGATTCTTTATTATATCAAAGCAAATGCAATTTCACTATTCAATTTCCTTATCTTTTATACAATTAAACTGGAAATCATCATCTGAGACAGAATTAGACAACTTTCTGATGCTCAGCTCTAAGGAAAAAGAGTTTTAAGAACTGAAATGACAACTTTAAAACCATTAGGCTAATGGACAGCAGGGAGGGGATGAGAAAAAAATGCATTCCAAGTTAGAAACATGAGCTCCTGCTCTGAGTGTAGGGTTTTTTTTCTTTTCAACGAATTTATGAAACAGATTGAAATAATATTCATAACCAACATTATTGCACAAGTATGGTAAAATGCTAATTTTTAAAATCCTTCTTGTACTACGGCTATTTTTGTGTTGGCCAAGCAAGTCACTTCCTCTCTCCAGGCTTCTAACAATGAACATATTCTGACAGCATTATATACACAACTCCACTGCAGACCAAGATGGTTCTGGGTCAAACTCAAGACTTCTGGTTCATATTAGAATAGTTATCAAATTAAGATAGTTCTGGCTCAACTGAGTCATCCTACACAGGCAGCTGAGTCCATTTCAAGGTTAAATGCCTGCTCTGGAGTAACCCTGTGCATCCTGGACAGCTGCATTTTATGCTCTCTTCTAAATAGAACTGGACGCCCAGAGGAGTCCAAAAATCCACACAGCTTCCAGGTGACCTTCAAGAGCAGGTTAAGTTGCGGCCAGAGCTGACCAAGAGGATGGGATGTCTATCATCAGCAGGTGAGAGGTCATCTCCCTAGACATACTCCCCCACTGTGAACTAATGTATGCAAACATTTACTTCGTAAATCTGTTTATCATCACTGAGTCAGCAGAATCACATCTCTGAACCTGTTTCTTCTGGTGGCTGAACTAACTCTACAGTCACACTTTTGGTGAAAAATGGATTCTTTCTTCAGTTAAATAGGCTGGCGGGGGGGGGGAAGGTAAACATTTTTTCTTCTTTCACTTTTGGGATTTGAAGGTCTGTCAGAGTTTTTCTGTTTGTGGGGAAAACAAATCTTTGAATACTACAATTTATAATTTAAGCAGTTTAAGAAATGAAAAATGTATGGGGGCACCTAGGTAGGTCAGTCGGTTAAGTATCCAACTTCAGCTGAGGTCATAATCTCGCAGTTCATAAGTTTGAGCCCTGCATCGGGCTCTGTGCTGACAGCTCAGAGCCTGGAGCCTCCTTCGAATTCTGTTTCTCCCTCTCTGCCCCCCCCCCGCCCCCGCTCATGCCCTGTCCCCCTCTCTCTCTCTCAAAAATAAACAAACATTAGGGGCGCCTGGGTGGCTCAGTCGGTTAAGCGTCCGACTTCGGCTCGGGTCATGATCTCACGGTCCGTGAGTTCGAGCCCCACGTCAGGCTCTGTGCTGACAGCTCAGAGCCTGGAGGCTGCTTCAGATTCTGTGTCTCCCTCTCTCTCTGACCCTCCCCCGTTCATGCTCTCTCTGTCTCAAAAATAAATAAACATTAAAAAAAATAATAAAAATAAAAAAATAAACAAACATTAAAAAAAATTTTTTAATAAAAAATTTTTTAAAAATAAATGAAAAATGTATAGAATGTGATACTCTCACATCAAGACAAGTTTACATCCGATCCACACCCAGTATATCATCAGAGTTAATCTGCCTTCATCTTTCCTCACTTTCATGTCTTTAACACACATTCCCACCAATTAGGATAACTCATATAATGCTTTTTTAAAAATTAACAGTTCCTTTTTGCTAATAAAAGTAACACCTGTCTGGTGTAAAAAAAAAAACTGAAACAAAAAGTATATAAAACTAGGGGCGCCTGGGTGGCTGAGTCAGTTAGGCGTCTGACTTCAGCTCAGGTTATGATCTCTTGGTTCGTGGGTTTGAGACCCCATCAGCTCTGCGCTGACAGAAAATTTTTATATTTAAAATTTGTAATATAGGGGCGCCTGGGTGGCGCAGTCGGTTAAGCATCCGACTTCAACCAGGTCACGATCTCGCGGTACGTGAGTTCGAGCCCCGCGTCAGGCTCTGGGCTGATGGCTCGGAGCCTGGAGCCTGTTCCCGATTCTGTGTCTCCCTCTCTCTCTGCCCCTCCCCCGTTCATGCTCTGTCTCTCTCTGTCCCAAAAATAAAAAAAAAATTAAAAAAAGTTGAAAAAAAATTTTAAATTTGTAATATAAAGCTAGAAGTTTTAAGGGGGACTCTCTGAGGGGAGAAAAGATTTATATATATATATATAATATATAAATATATTATATAAATATATATTAATAAATAATAAATTATTTAAAAATTAAATACACACACACACACACACACACCCCAAAAGCAACAAAAGATTAGAAAGGATCAGAAGCGACCACCAGAAACTCCAACTCTACAAGCATCATAATGGCAATAAATTCATATCTTTCAATACTCACTCTAAACGTCAATGGACTCAATGCTCGAATCAAAAGACAAAGGGTAATAGAATGCATCAGAAAACAAGGTCCATCTATATGCTGTTTACAAGAGACCAACTTTAGACCTAAAGACACCTTCAGATTGAAAATAAGGGGATGGAGAACCATCTATCATGCTAATGGTCAACAAAAGAACACCGGAGTAGCCATACTTATATCACACAATCTAGACTTTAAAATAAAGACTGTATCAAGAGATGCAGAAGGGCATTATATCATAATCAAGGGGTCTATCCACAAAGAAGACCTAACAACTGTAAACATTTATGCGCCAAATGTAGGAGCACCCAAATATACAGATCAATTAACCACCAACATAAAGAAACTCACGGATAGTAATACCATAATAGTAGGAGACTTCAACACTCCACTCACAGCAATGGACAGATCATCTAATCAAAAAATCAACAAGGAAACAATGACTTTGAATGACACACTGGACCAGATGGACTTAACAGATATATTCAGAACATTTCATCCTAGAGCAGCACAATATACATTCTTCTCCAGTGCACATGGAATGTTCTCCAGAATAGACCATATACTGGGACACAAATCAGCCCTTAGTAAGTACAAAAAGATCGAGATCATACCATGCATATTTTCAGACCACAATGCTATGAAACTCAAAATCAACCACAAGAAACAATTTGGAAAGGCAACAAATACTTGGAGACTGAAGAACATCCTACTAAAGAATGAATGGACTAACCAAGCAGTTAAAGAAGAAATTTAAAAGTATATGGAAGTCAATGAAAATGATAGCACCACAACCCAAAACCTCTGGGACACAGCAAAGGCGGTCATAAGAGGAAAGTATATAGCAATCCAGGCCCTCCTAAAGAAGGAAGAAAGATCTCAGATACACAACCTAAACTTACACCTTAAGGAGCTGGAAAAAGAACAGCAAATAAAGCCAAAAACCAGCAGAAGGCAGGAAATAATAAAGATTAGAGCAGAAATTAATGCTATCGAAACAACAACAAAAAACAGTAGAACAGATCAATGAAACCAGAAGCTGGTTCTTTGAAAGAATTACCAAAATTGACCAACCATAGCCAGTTTGATCAAGAAGAAAAAGGAAAGGACCCAAATAAGTAAAATCAAGAATGAAAGAGGAGAAATCACAACCAACACAACAGAAATAAAAACAATAATAAGAGAGTATTATGAGCAATTATATGCCAATAAAATGGGCAATCTGGAAGAAATGGACAAATTCCTAGAAACATATACACTACCAAAACTGAAACAGGAAGAAACAGAAAATTTGAACAGACCCATAACCAGTAAGGAAATCGAATTAGTAATAAAAAATATGCCAAAAAACAAGAGCACAGGGCCAGATGGCTTTCCAGGGGAATTCTACCAAACATTTAAGGAAGAGTTAACACCTATTCTCTTGAAACTGTTCCAAAAAATAGAAATGGAAGGAAAACTTCCAAACTCTTTCTATGAAGCCAGCATTACCCTGATTCCAAAACCAGACAGAGACCCCACTAAAATGGAGAACTATAGGGGCGCCTGGGTGGCTCAGTCGGTTGAGTATCCGACTTCGGCTCAGGTCATGATCTCGTGGTCTGTGTGTTCGATCCCACGTCGGGCTCTGTGCTGACAGCTCAGAGCCTGGAGCCTGCTTCGGATTCTGTGTCTCCCTCTCTCTTTGCCCCTCTCCCGCTCATGCTCTGTCTCTCTCTCTCTCTGTCAAAAATAAATAAACATTAAAAAAATTAAAATAGGGGCGCCTGGGTGGCTTGGTCGGTTAAGCGTCCGACTTCGGTTCAGGTCATGATCTCACGGTCTGTGAGTTCGAGCCCCGCGTCGGGCTCTGTGCTGACAGCTCAGAGCCTGGAGCCTGTTTCAGATTCTGTGTCTCCCTCTCTCTCTGCTCCTCCCCTGTTCATGCTCTGTCTCTGTCTCAAAAATAAATAAACGTTAAAAAAAAAATTTTTTTTTTAATTAAAATACTCGGAGCCTGGAGCCTGTTTCCGATTCTGTGTCTCCCTCTCTCTCTGCCCCTCCCCCGTTCATGCTCTGTCTCTCTCTGTACCAAAAATAAAATAAACGTTGAAAAAAAAAAAAAAAAAAGTTTAAAAAAAAAATTAAAATAAAAAAAAAAGGAGAACTATAGACCAATTTCTCTGATGAACACGGGTGCAAAAATCCTCAACAAGATATTAGCCAACCAGATCTAACAAAACAATAAAAAAGTATTCACCTCAACCAAGTGGGATTTATACCTGGGATGCAGGACTGGTTCAATATCCGCAAAACAATTAACGGGATTCATCACATCAATAAAGTACAAGAACCACATGATCCTCTCAACAGATGTAGAGAAAGCATTTGACAAAATACAGCATCCTTTCTTGATAAAAACCCTCAAGAAAGTAGGGATAGAAGGATCATACCTCAAGATGAGAAAAGCCATATGCAAGCGACCCAACACTAATATCATCCTCAATGGAAAACAACTGAGAGCTTTCCCCCTAAGGTCAGGAACAAGACAGGGATGACCACTCTCACCACTGTTATTCAACACAGTATTGGGAAGTCTTAGTCTCTGCAATCAGACAACACAAAAAAATAAAAGGCATCCAACTTGGCCAGGAGGAGGTCAAACTTTGACTCTTCGCAGATGACATGATACTCTATATGGAAAACCCAAAAGATTCCACCAAAAACTGCTAGAAATGATTCATGAATTCAGCAAAATCGCAGGATATAAAATCAATGCACAGAAATCAGTTGCATTCCCATACACCAACAATGAAGCGACAGAAAGAGAAATCAAGGAATCAATCCCATTTACAGTTGCACCAAAAACCATAAAATACCTAGGAATAAATCTAACCAAAGAGGTGAAAAATCTATACACTGAAAACTACAGAAAGCTGATGAAAGAAATTGAAGAAGACACAAAGAAATGGAAAAACATTCCATGCTCCTAGATAGGGAGAACAAATATTGTGAAAATGTTGATACTACCCAAAGCAATCTACATATTCAACGTGATCTCTATCAAAGTAACACCAGCATTCTTCATAGAGCTAGAACAAATAATCCTAAAAATTGTATGGAACCAGAAAAGACCCAGAATAGCCAAAGCAATCTTGAAAAAGAAAATCAAAGCGGGAAGCATCACAATCCCAGACTTCAAGCTATACTACAAAGCTGTAATCATCAAGACAGTATGGTACTGGCACAAGAACAGACACTCAGATCAATGGGATAGAATACAGAACCCAGAAATGGACCCACAAATGTATGGCCAACTAATCTTTGACAAAGCGGTAAAGAATATCCAATGGAATAAAGACACTCTCTTCAGCAAGTGGTGCTGGGAAAACTGGACAGCGACATGCAGAAGAATAAACCTGGACCACTTTCTTACACCAGACACAAAAATAAATTCAAAGTGGATGAAAGACCTCAATGTAAGACAGGAAGCCATCAAAATTCTCGAGGAGAAAGCAGGCAAAAACCTCTTTGATCTTGTCCGCAGCAATTTCTTACTCAACACGTCTCCGGAGGCAAGGGAAACAAATGCAAAAATGAACTACTGGGACCTCATCAAAATAAAAAGCTTATACACAGTGAAGGAAACAATCAGCAAAACTAAAAGGCAACCGACAGAATGGGAGAAGATATTTGCAAACAACATATCAGATAAAGGGTTAATATCCAAAATCTACAAAGAACTTATCAAACTCAATACCCAAAAAACAAATAATCCAGTGAAGAAATGGGCAAAAGACATGAATAGACACTTCTCCAAAGATGACATCCAGATGGCCAACTGACACATGAAAAAATGCTCCACATCACTCATCATCAGGGAAATACAAATCAAAACCACAATGAGATACCACCTTACACCTGTCAGAATGGCTCACATTAACAACTCAGGCAACAACAGATGTTGGTGAGGATGCAGAGAAAGAGGATCTCTTTTGCACTGTTGGTGGGAATGCAAGCGGGTGTAGCCACTCTGGAAAACAGTACGGAGTTTCCTCAAAAAACTAAAAATAGAACTACCCTACAACCCAGCAATTGCACTACTAGGCATTTATCCAAGGGATACAGGTGTGCTGTTTTGAAGGGACACATGCACCCCCATGTTTATAGCTGCACTATCAGCAATAGCCAAAGTATGGAAAGAACCCAAATGTCCATCGATGGATGAATGGATAAATAAAATGTGGTATACATATACATGCAATGAAGTATTACTCGGCAATCAAAAATAATGAAATCTTGTCATTTGCAACTACGTGGATGGAACTGGAGGATATTATGCTAAGTGAAATTAGTCAGAGAAAGACAAAAATCATACGACTTCACTCATATGAGGACTTCAAGAGACAAAACAGATGAACATAAGGGAAGGGAAGCAAAAATAATATAAAAACAGGGACGGGGACAAAACAAAAGAGACTCATAAATATGGAGAACAAACTGAGGGTTGCTGGAGGGGTTGTGGTAGGGGGGATGGGCTAAATGGGTAAGGGGCATTAAGGAATCTACTCCTGAAATCAATGCTTCACCATATACTAACTAATTTGGATGTAAATTTTAAAAAATAAAGTTAAATTATAAAAAAATTTTTTTTAAATATAAAACTGTAAGTTCCTCTAACCACACCCTAATGACAACCACTATCTGTAGATTTATGTATATCCTTTAACGCATTTATCATCAGCTTTACATACATGTACTTTTTTTTAAATCTTTATTTATTTTTAGGAGAGAGAGAAAGAAGGAGAAGGAGAGGGAGAGGCAGACAGAGGGGAAGGCAAAGAATCTGAAGTGGGCTCCGTGCTGACAACAGAGAGCCCAATGGGGGCTTGAACTCACGAACTGCCAGATCATGACCTGAGCCAAAGGAGGACGCTTAACCGACTGAGCCACCCAGGCGTCCCTGTACACATAGTCTTAAACACATCTTGTGATGGAAAATGAAATCATGTTTCACATATAGGACACAATCACTTGCTTTTTCCAATTAACAATTAATGATGGCTATTTTGCCCATATTGATATATACAGATCTACCCCTTTCTTACAAATATTGACAAGTATTCTTCTACATGGACAGACCAACTGTAATTTACACTTGATGGATATTCAAAAGATTTCCAGTTTCCTATTATTATAAGTAAGAAGGTAACTGAGATCCTCCTAAATACCTCTTTGCACACATCTGCAAGTATTTTCATAAAGTCCTAAAAGTAGAATGGCTTTGTCAAATAGTGTATCATGTAAAATGTCTTCCAAATAGGGTTTTACAACTGAGACTCCCAAACACCGAAAGTGTTTCAGAGCACCTGGTTTTCCTGGCCTCTCACAACTACAACCAATCTTTGTCATCTTTGCAAATGAAAGAGATTAAGACTCATCATGCTTATTTCAATCTGTTCTTTTAGTTATTAGGGAGGTTGTGCATTTAGCTTTCCATGTTACCAGATGTGTGACCCTGGGAAGGTATGAAATCTATCCACGACTCAGCTTCCTTGATTGTAAAATGGAGATAAGAGTAAAGTCTACCTCCTGGGGGAACTGTGAAGATCTCATGAGATAATGCAGCTAGGACTCTCAGCACAGAGCCTGGCAAACAGTAGGAATTCAACAAAGATTTGTTGAACAACGGGTAAATATAACATTCTATCAGGCAGATTTCCCAGGATTATCTCAGCAACCACCAATGCTGAGAATTTGAACACTGTTCAGTATTTACTGTTATCAGCTGCCCTGCATTCTTTGAGGAAAGTGCTCTTTGGTTTCTCTAGGACCATTTTCTAAGGCTATTCTCCCAGGATTTGAAAAGCGTTACAATTCTTCCTTTTATTCTTGAGGAAAAAAAAACCAACTAGCAACAATATGCACCTATCAAACTTTAAGGTTTTTTTCTAACTTGAAAATTAAAATAAATAAATAAATATAATAAAAATAAAAAATAAAAAGTAAATAATGGTACTTCAAAACATTCTCATTTGTACTTTAAAACTACTAGTAAGAATATACATTTTCCCTATTATTCACTACTTATGGTTTGGAAAATAAGCATTATCAAATATAATTTTCATGCATATGTGTTTCTCCAAATCATAAACCAAGACAACCAACTTCTTTTACAAGCAGTCACTGAAAAACTGAGTATTATATATTTATAAACAAACACATGCATACTTCTTATATGTGACTTTTTTTCTACCAGTGGAAAATAAGATATGAATAAAAGTTTAAAATAATATTATCTGATAAGTCTCATATAATTTCTGAGCTTAACCAAATTTCTCAAAAATAACCAAGAAATTATTTTAAGGAAGCTAGAAAGAACATCACCCCATCTTCATAAAAATTTAAACCAAGAAAAGCTACAAAATCACAACTCTTCCTGAACGCAGCAAAGAACTAAGGCCACAAGGCAACCAAGTAGCCTGAAGTCCTAGCTAACGCCCACATGAGAAGAGAAGGGGCACAAGGGTGTCTCCACATATCGTGGCAGAGCCCACAAGAAAGACATGCTTAGAGTACAAATGGCACCTAGAGGAGCATGTGGACAACATGGATGAACAGACTGAAAGATGGACCAGATAAGAAAACAGTAAGAAAGAATCAAATGGAAATGACAGTAATAAAAAACACAGTATCAAAGATAGTACTAGAGACTGACTCACGAAGCTCATGTAAGAAGAAATAAAGGTGAAAATAGCTAAGAGAATCTCAGAAGAAAGAAAGAATGTAAAGGTAAAAATATCTGATACTTAATGGCCAGGGATTTTTCAAACATAATTAAAGACATCAAACTATAGACTCAAGAGGTATAGAGTACCCCAAATGCAATAAATACCAAAATCATATCACGTCTAAATTGCTGAAAACTGAAGAGAAACCCTCAGAAGATGCTGGGGCAGGGGAAGGAACTACAGACACGTGTTACATTCACAGGAACAAAGAGGGGAACCATCAGAAACAACGCAAGCTAGAAGACAATGGTGCAACATCTTTTAAATACCGAAAGAAAAAGATTCAACACATAAGTCTATGTCCTGAAAAAATGTTTTTTTAAAAATGAATGTGAAGACTTCACTCATATGAGGAATTTAAGATACAAAAGATGAACACAAGGGAAGGGAAGCAAAAATAATGTAAAAACAGGGAGGGGGACAAAACTTAAATATGGAGAACAAACAGAGGGTTACTGGAGGGGTTGTGAGAGGGGGGATGGGCTAAATGGGTAAGGGGCATTAAGGAATCTACTCCTGAAATCATTGTTGCACTATATGCTAACTAACTTGGATGTAAATTTAAAAATTAATTAATTTAAAAAGTAAAATAAAAAAAAAATGAACATGAAATTAAGATTTTTTCAAACAAGAGGTGAGAGGATTCATTCCCAGAAGACCCACACCATAAGAAATGTTAGGGGAAGTTCTTCAGTCCAAAGACAATATGAGAGAGCAGGGGAAGCACCCTGGACAGCAGTGGGGGGTGGTAGGTAGAAGGCCAGGCAGCACATGCCAGGAGGGGACAGGAAGGCCACGAGGCCCCCTGGAGTCAAGGTTCAGGGTTTGCAGGTCCAAGGACTAGCTTGAGATGCAGAATCAGAAGCTCAGAGAGATGCAGTGACCTCTCTCTCCAAGGCCACACAGTTCATACGTGGCTGTGACTGAACTGGAAACCTGGAATGTCCAGATCTAAATCGGTGCCAAGTGAAGTTCCAAAAAACAACAGACAAGAGGAAAAGCTAACAGGCCCCTGGAGCTACCAGCTGCTTGCAAGTGAAACACTGCAAAAGGGGAAGCAGAGAGTAAGGGCCAGGCCCCGGGGGTCTGATGGCCAGAGCGCAGCTGAATGTGCACTGGGTGCTGAGTTTGTTCCGTGTGCTGCTGATGGTGGAAACAGTGTCTCTGGGGCCCGCGGCCCATATCAGCCCCCAGTTTTCAGCGCCAGGTATGAACTGGACCCCCACGGTAGACGTGAGCATCCAGGGTACAGCTCAGTGGCACTAGTACTTTCACACTGCCGTGCAGCTGTCATCACCATCCACCTCCACAACTTTTTGTCTTGCAAAACCAAAACTCTCTCCCAATTAAATAACAACTCCCCATTTCTTCCTCCCCCAGCCCCTACTTTGTGCTTTCTGTCTGTAACTTGACTACTGCAGGTACCTCCTATAAAGACACAAATCGGCATTTGTCTTGTGGTGAGTGGCTTATTTCACTGAGCATAATGTTCTCCATTACGGTCCCTATGAGGTTCATCCATGCTGTGGCAGGTGGCAGGATTTTCTTCCTTTTAAAGGCTAAATGATAGTCCACTGCATGGATATGCCACATCTAGATTATCCATTCATCCATCAGGGACACATGGGTTGCCTCCAAACCTTTTGGCTATTGTGAACAGTGCTGCTATGCCTGTGGGTGTGCAAATATCTGAAACCTGGCTTTCTGTTTTTTTGGTATATACCTAGATGTGAATTTACTAGATCATACGGGAATTCTATTTTTTTCCAGTTTTATTGAAACCGAATTGACATTCACCACTGTGAAAGTTTAAGGTGTAGAGCACAATGACTTGACTTACGTATATTGTGAAATAGTGACCACAAGAAGCTTGGTTCACATCCCTCATCTCATATAGATAAAAGAGAAAGAAAGAAAAAAGATAATGTGAGAAATAAACCTATATCTACACAAGAAACTAAGAGTTCCCAAAATAGTTTTAAAAGAAGAAAGTACAAAATAAATTAAAATAAATTTTAAAACTCAGTTGATTAGTTACAACCAGCCACTTTTCAGATACTCAAGAATCACATGTGGCTGGTAGCTACCACACTGTACATCACAGATACAAATATTTCTGAGGCTGCATGAAGTCCAACTGGACAACACCCTGCATAAGGTAATTTGGTGTACAAAGCAAAAATAATAACAATGCATTATAGGGTTTATAACATGTAAAATCAGTATTATGACAATAGCATTAAAAATTCCTACAAGGTTCTTTTACAAGAGATAGAAAAGAATATTTGAATGCAGACTGAGATAAGCTAAAGCTATATATTGTAAGCTTTGGGAAATCACTAAAGTAGGTTAGAAAAGGAGATACAACTACTAAATTACTACAGGACACAAAAATAGAATCATAAAAGGGGCGCCTGGGTGGCGCAGTCGGTTAAGCGTCCGACTTCAGCCAGGTCACGATCTCGCGGTCCGTGAGTTCGAGCCCCCCGTCGGGCTCTGGGCTGATGGCTCAGAGCCTGAAGCCTGTTTCCGATTCTGTGTCTCCCTCTCTCTCTGCCCCTCCCCCGTTCATGCTCTATCTCTCTCTGTCCCAAAAATAAATAAATGTTGAAAAATAGAATCATAAAAAAAAAAAAAACAAACCTCAATCTAAAAAAAAGAGAAGGAAAAGAAACAACACACAGGGACAGGCAATAATACCCGTTCCCAACAGCCAGACTATATAGCTAAAAACACAAAACTTTGGTGTATATAAATTATGCCTCACTAAACCAGTTTTATCTTTTTAAATGTTTATTTATTTTGAGAGAGAAGGGGGGGCGCAGTGAGGGAGAGAGAAAACCATGCTGTCAGCACAGAGCCTGACACAGGGCTCGATCAGTTTTATTGTAAATCAGAGAAAAAAATAACCAAGGAAGTTTCTGCCTTGACAAATTAATTTTGGCACCACAACCCAGGTAGAAGACTTCATACTATTTCACTATATATACAGAATTATTTTGCATTTGGAAAGCACTGGGCTGCCTCACAGACAGCAAAATGCCATGAAATGTGCAAATACAGGTGTCTACGCTGGTGATCACAGTTTATAAGCAGTAAAGCTTATTCAATTTAAGCTCAGATTCGTCTAACCCCAAAGTCCACCCTATATCCACTCAACAACAGGTTTTTGTACTTGAAGAGTTTATGAACTGAGTCGCAAATGCACTTTAAGAACCAGCTCTTGATAAAACAGGGTAGGGGTCTTACATGATTCTTTGCCCTGATATTGGCGTCAGTAATGTCTGTGTGGTTAGCACTTTGCCAAACACAATGCGTCTGGTGCACTGGTCATCCTAATGGGGTGCCCAGCTGTCAGCTGAACAAACAAGACGTAAGATTAGGAAGAGACCAGTCAATGCAGGCACACGTGGGTAATTGTCGTCAGACCTTCACTGGTTGCTGGACAACTCATGTCCCAGACACGGAGGAAAGTGCCCTCCCCACCAGGAGTGGACACTGATCGCCAGCGTCCTGCATCCTCCCCCTTGTCCAGCATGAGAAGAAAATGTAGCAGCAGACTGTCTATAAAGACGAAGGTTTAAAAATGACAGAGGAGGGGCGCCTGGGTGGCGCAGTCGGTTAAGCGTCCGACTTCAGCCAGGTCACGATCTCGCGCTCCGTGAGTTCGAGCCCCGCGTCGGGCTCTGGGCTGATGGCTCAGAGCCTGGAGCCTGTTTCCAATTCTGTGTCTCCCTCTCTCTCTGCCCCTCCCCCGTTCATGCTCTGTCTCTCTCTGTCCCAAAAATAAATAAATGTTGAAAAAAAAATTTTTAAAAATAAAAAAAAAAATAAATAAATAAATAAATAAAAATGACAGAGGAAAGAGAAACAAAATATTTCTTTGTATGAAAACTCTAAAAGGTTTCTTTTTTTGAAACTAACAAAAATTAAACAAAACTATTATTTTTAAAAGTTACTTTATGGGGCACTTGGGTGGCTCAGTCAGTTGAGCATCTGACTCTTGATTTCGGCTCAGGTCATGATTCCAGCGTCATGGGATTGAGGCCTGTGTCAGGCTCTGTGCTCAGTGTGGAGCCTGCTTCAGATTTTATCTCTCTCCCTCTACCCCTCTCCCCCGCTTACGTCTCTCTCTCAAATTAAAAAAAAAAAAAAAAAAAAGCTACTCTATGTAGTATTATCGACAAAATGGGCTAGAGATCTCACTGCCAATACTGAGAAGCATGTAACACAGGCACTTATTATTTATGTACTTCAAAAAAAAAACAAAAAGTGATAATATTTTGAGTACTGTTAATACTTTTTACCCCTTTCTTTTAATCACTAAATTAATATTTTAAGCCCCCGAGGATTATCAATGTATGATAGAAGTGATAAGGGAAAACTGGATGTTCTTACAATTTATTCTGCCAGAAGTATCAACTCCAGGAACACCTAAGTGCTGAGTACCTGCTGAGCACCATATGCTGGTGACACTAAAACATCGTCAACTGTGTCCCCGTAGCTTACAGTCCAGTTAAGAGGAAAGACCAGGCAACAGGACCTGAATAGAGGTTTAGAATTCATTCTGTGCAAACACAGAGGTAGGAATCCTGCACTCTGTCTGGGGGCTGAGGAAAGGTTTCACAAAGGAGAAGATACTAGAGCTGGTTCTTAGAAGGTAAGCAGGGGCTCAATGCACATAAATACCTGGCAAATATGAGAGCCTGCCCTATTCAGGAGAAATGCAGTCAGGGTTTTTAGAGCAAGTAACCAACTCTAGAGTCTGGAAAGGTTGGCTCAGTCCTGTCATTTTGAAATGCATTTAAGTGACAGATACCCAGTTAGTGAGGAGAAAAAGAAGGCAGAAAAGAGTAATTGATGACAAATCAAACGTACAACAGAATCAGAGCCCAGTCCCTTAGGTTCATGCTCGGTTGTTCATCTATAATATCTCTGCTAGAAAAGCTAATCAGAGCCACGAAGAGAAACTGAGAAGTCAAACCCACGATTTATGGTGGCAAATCTATAAACCCTTCCACTTAAAAATTCAATGGAACAAGAGATGTAGACTTTGCATCTTCTCTGTTCAAAGGACAAGAGCTCCCACCGTCCACCTCCCATTCTGTTGGTTGACATCATCTGTCGGGTCACACAGAGGGTGAGTGACACCTCCCGCAGATGAGAAATGTTCCAGCTTTCACCTCTGGGGCTCAAGTGGTATTGTGATAACTGGCAAGAGGTGAGGCACCCTGGGATTTAAGAAGAAAATACCCGTATTGGTTACCAAACAATGAGAGGCGCACCCAGTCAGCAGCCACAGTCACCACGGGCCCTCGATTCACGTGATTACTATAGATACACTGACAAACCAAGGAGACATCTGGCAGGAATACCCCAAAAAGATCAAAAGGACAGCGATAGTTAAGAACCAGTCTGCTTTCAAGGCACCTGGGTGGCCCAGTCGGTTAAGTCTCCGATTTCAGCTCAGGTCATGATCTCATGGTTTGTGAGTTCGAGCCCCACATCGGGCTCTGTGATGACAACTCAGAACCTGGAGCCTGCTTCAGATTCTTGAAGCCCTCTCTCTCCCCCTCTCCCACTCACACTGTTTTTTTCTCTCTCAAAAATAAATAAACGTTAAAAATGTATTTTAAAAAATCAGTCTGCTTTCTATATATGCTTTCCATGGCCAACACACGGACAACTGGATTTCAATTGGATTACGGGGTATAAAATGGGGCCAAAAGTTACAACTTATTCAGGGGAGTTACAGTTTTGTTCAAACTCACTCACATCGGAAATGGCCCAAGATCACAAATGAACAGAGTAACACAGACTCATTCTGTTCTAGAAAAACAGCACCAAACACAATTCCTAATGCCACCTGAGTACAGGGGAGAAAACATTCTCAAGGGTAGTTTTTGTCTCTGGTCTGCTTATGAGGTCTTTTGGCTTAGGAGAGATCAAACACCTTCCCCAAACTCCTTTAGGAATTAAATGACCCGTTTAGCAGCAATGAGCACTTAAGAAATAGGACATCATTTCCTTCATTACGATTATTTCCTGTACTTTATCACCTTTCTTTTCTTAGGGAGAGAAAATACACACACACACCCCACAATCATAGTTACTGTAATGCTATTTTTGGCCTTTACATTTCAGTTTAGTGAGAAATGAGTTACAAAAACTGAAAAAGGAGGGGCGCCTGGGTGGCTCAGTCGGTTAGGCATCCGGTTCTTGGGTTTCTGCTCAGGTCATGATCTCATTGTTCATGGGTCTGACCCTCACATCAGACTCCACACTGTCAGCGTGGAGCCTGCTTGGGATTTTCTCTCTCCCTCTCTCTCTCTCTCTCTCTCCCCCCCTCCCCTGCTCTAAATAAACTTTTTTTAAAAAGACTTTTGAAAAGGAAAGGATTTTAAATTTATATGATTTTCTATCCCAAAAAAATCTAAGACTAGCTGACTTAAAAATCAGAACCAAAAAACATTCAATAAAGTGGCCAGTCACACAGAAAAAGAACATTTTCAGCTTTCTAATTTCATATAAAGTTAAACACATCATACACCCAGTAATTCAACTCCTCTGTATTTTACCAGGAGAAATGAAAATATATGTCCACAAAAGACTTTGTGAATGTTCATAGCAGCTGTATTCATAATAGTCAAAAACTGGAAACAACCCAAACATCCACTGCCTGATGAGAGGATTTTTTTTTTTTTTTTTTTTTTTTTTTTACGGTGAGATGTCCACACAAAGGAATACTACTATTCTATTTAGCAATAAACGAACAAGCCACTGACAGGTACAACAACATGGATGCATCTCAAAAGCATTAATTCTAAGCGAAAGAAACAAGCCACCAAAAAGACCACATGCTGTGTGATCTCTAGGACATTCTGAAAAGGGCAGTACTATAGGGACAGAAAGTAAATCAGTGGTCAGCCCAAGCTGGGAATGGGAACGGGATTGTCTGCGCTGGGGTGCGAGGGAACCTCTGGAGTGATGACAGTGCACCATCTGTCAAGGGTGGCAGTGATCAGGCGATTACAAACATCTGTTAAATTCACTGAAGCACGCTCTTAAAATGGGTGGGGTTCCATCATCATGCAAATCATAAAAATGGGCAACTTTCCCACACACCAACAGTAACTGCTACAAAATAAGATGAGAGAAGATCCCCTTCAGAGTAGCAATGAAAACCAGTAAAACTTAAGAATAAATTTAAGAAATATGTAAGGCCTCATGAAATGTCTACAAAACTTTACTGAGCTACAGAAGAGGGACCTGTATAAATGAAGATCTACCAGCTTGCTGGATGAGAAGACCCAAAACTGTACAGATGTCAAAGTAACCTGTAACCTAAAAGAAACTGAATCAAATGCCGAAGGGCATTTGTGAGAAAACAGCAAGTCAAACTTTGGTCTGGAAAAATAAATGTATAAAAACAGAAAGACAAAATTTAACTTTTCAAATTAATAAGGAAAAGACAAATAGCTCCATTCACAGGTAACTACTAAAAGAAGAAACAATGACAATACACATATGAAAACAGGGTTTGGCCTCACTAGTAATTCATGTGAGCAAAGACAGTTACCAATAAGAATGTCTATCACATCGTCATAATTTACAGTACTATATTTCATCAAATCTGAGATGCTACTTGTAAGAAGCATCACTACTTTTTGTTCTATCAGAAAATGAAAGAAATACTGCCAATGAAACTATGACCTTAAATTGTCTGATGCATCCCAATATGAGGGGTGTATGGAAAATGTACATCTCAGTATCATGATATATAGTAATACAAAACTGGAAATTTCATAGTTTCCAACAAGGGACATGTCCCAAATAAGTTATAGTATACCCCAATAACAAAATATTACAATCATTTAAAATGATGATATAGATGTATATACAGATATATATATGTTCATGATCTATTAGGTGAAAAAGGAGATTCTAAAACGGTATGTTTAATGGGACACCATTCTGTTAAGAGATCATTACTGATCTATATGTGTGCACTGAAAAAGTCTAACAGCCTTGAATCTAAATGTCCCAGTGGCTATCTCTGGGTGGAAAGAGGTTTTTTTATCTTCTTTTTGCTGGCCTATCTTTTCTGAAGGTGAGATCACAAACATATTTCACTCTTGTAAGAAAAAATAAAAATAAGGTGTCTACCCATCTTGTCAGCTGTCTAAATTTAAGTCTTCTAAAGGCACACATTCCTTAAGGCTGCAATATTTACAAGGGGATGGAATCCCGAAACAGTCTGAAAGCTCAGACAGGAAATGGTTAAACAAAGTACTGTCATTCACTCCAAGTATTACATTCTCCATACAGATAAAAATATGTGAAATATATGGATGCACAGAAAATCAACAGAAAACAGCAACAGAACATGAAAACACAACTTGACTGACATCAGTTCTAACCAAGAAAAAATTACTGTCTGTCCCTAGGAATATGAAGTTACAGTCCTAAAAAGAAAGGTCAATTAAGGCATCAGCCTTAATTACTCACGTTTACCTTTTCATTACTTTTTCATATAAAATTAGTTTAACAGAGGTGATTAAAAAAAAAAAAAAAAAACACTTTCCAGAACCACTCAGCATTCTATAGGTCTCTAACATTACTGCCCAAAAACATTCGACGTAGAAACAAATGGCCCACAGAAAGCACTCTGTTCCCCTCCTATCCTCTCTAAACTCCTGTTTACAATTTTGTTTTTCAATAAAACTGTTCTACCAAAAAAAAAAAAAAAAAAAGCAGGGGGGGGAGAAATGTCTATACTACAGGGAAATGCAGTAAAAAGTTTCGTTCATCTCTGTGTGTGTGCTCTTCTCTATTTTCTGGTTAAGGAAAACATTTCAAGTGCATAAAAACAAGGAACTAAAATTAGATAGACGAGAAATGAACCTTGACTCATGGTAGGGAAAATGTTATTTTTAAACTGAGAAATATTTATAGGCCTGTGCTTTATGGAGAAGGAAGACAGGCGCGCTAATGTATGTCGATGGAACAGCCTAGGGTAGGGGCAGGAGACTAGAGAAGAGAAAATACTTTCACTGCATGTTTATATTCCAGGAACCACTGGCACTTCGCATATTTTCTCTCATGGAATACAAATTAGGACCAATAATTATAGAGTATTTTTGAGGGCTCTATTCATTTAACATTAAAGAAAATGTTGTAAACGGCACACACCAGACCATGAAACCATCTCTGCCCCCACCTCCAGCTGTCCATAGAACCGGGGACACTCCCCAGCTCTGGAAGAGTGGCTTTTGCTCTAGACAATCATCATCCCTGCAGGACGGCCAACACTTTTCAGAGCTCCAGACCTAAGTTTAAGAAATATGTTTAATGTAAGTGTTTTTAAAAAGACACAGAAGTAAAATCTAAGACACTTAACAGGTGATATTAAAAAATAAATCTTCAAAACCTGTTAAAACCATATTCATCTTGACATTCAGAGCACCACTCAAAAACCCTCAAGAGTGCTTTACCTCCCAACACATCAAGTCTAAATGTCTCCCTTTTGTGTGTTCACACCCATGAGGTCGACATGAGAGCACCTGCAGTGAGCCCCCAGTCCAGTGGGGGAGGAGATCAGCTGTGTCTGTAGGGGTAGGTAGGTAAGAGCTAATGGAACAGTGGAAGGGCACGAGTCATTTCACTCTGGAGGCTAAGGAGAGGGAAGGGCTGCAGAGAAGCACTGCTGAGCAAACTCAACTGGTTGGCGTGTGGATTCTAGGGGGAAAGAACTGCTATGCAAGGTATAAGGGACTGGGTCCATCTTAGAGAACTGGGAAGAGAAATACAAAGGTTGACTGGGTTGCAAGATCCATTTTCACAAGTTTCCCCTTAAGAACAAGCACCTAAATTTTCATTTTAAAAATACTGCATGTTTTAACTAAAGTCACAGTTTTAATGCTTTGCATCCCTAATACCATTTCCCTTCTTCACGCCCATGCCCCCACCACCCATCCTTTCTGTAGCAGAACCTGATTCTCTCTGGGGGAATCCTCCTTCCACCTATTTAGGAATGAAACCCCCTTGCCATGCACATGGTCCCAGTGGATGGAGCTGGGTAAGTCCAGGCCGGTGGGACCTCACTCCCCTTGCCAGAGACTGGTGAGGACATGGCACATAAAATAAGACGCATAAGAGGAAAATGCCCTCTTCTTCACTAGACGTCACTGTGTAACCTGGAACGGCAGCAGCCACCTTATGCCATGAGGGAAGACATCCCCCACATAGCATGAATGGCAGAGAACAAAGACAGAAAGCACTGGGGTCCTTGAAAATATCATCAAAATACTGACTTAACCACCCTTGGAACTGCAATACTTCTTGTCGAGATAATGAATTTCTTTGTTTCTTTGGTCTTCATTAATTCTCACACTCTTACTCTGAAACCATCTTGACTTTATTTGTAAGCATTTCTACATATATTTGCATCCCTTGTAAAACAGGGAGTTTTCTATTTTATGCTGAGGTTTTCTTTTGTATACTTACTTGTCTGGTAACAACTCACCTTCTTCAAGGAAAGCACACGGTAAGAGCTCTGGCAGTACTCACACAATTCAGGGAAGGCACTCAATCTGGAGGACCTAAGTGCTCCAGTCCCTGGTAAGATGTACTCTCTGTGATTTCCCCATGGCTAAATAAAATACCACACACTAAGATCCTGTGCTCCCATACTCTTCCACTTAGGCAATCTTGTAACTATTAATTAGGCCCTCCCAGATATTTTGATATCATGGAGGAAGTGCCCCAGGCAGTAGATATGAATATTCTAGCCACTGGAAAAGCACACCATCTCCCCAAAAGTAAACTGACACACTGGCACCTAGTTTATACATCAGTCCCATAATCAGCACGAATCAATCCTCCAAATACATACCAAAGCACACTGAGCTACAACTCACATACCATAAATTCATCCATTTATAGTATACAATTCAGTGATTTCCTAGGAAATACACAGAGTTGTGCAACCATCACCACAATTTCAGAGCATTTTCATTGCCTCAAATAAAAAACCCCACATCCTGGGGCGCCTGGGTGGCGCAGTCGGTTAAGCGTCCGACTTCAGCCAGGTCACGATCTCGCGGTCCGTGAGTTCGAGCCCCACGTTGGGCTCTGGGCTGATGGCTCAGAGCCTGGAACCTGTTTCCGATTCTGTGTCTCCCTCTCTCTCTGCCCCTCCCCCGTTCATGCTCTGTCTCTCTCTGTCCCAAAAATAAATAAAATGTTAAAAAAAAAAAAAAAAAACCCACATCCATTAGCACTCACTCTCCATTTTCTCTCCATCTCCCCAGCCCTAGGCAACCACTTATTTACTTTCTGTTGCTATGAATTTACCTGTTCTAGACACTTGACACAGAATCATTTAACACGTGGCCTTTTGTGGCTGGCTTCTTGCGCTTAGCATTAAGTTTTCAAGGTTCACCCAGGTTGTGGCATGAATCAGTACTTCCTTCCTTTCTAAGGCTCAACAATATTCCTCTGTATGGAGAGACCACATTTTGATCTGTTGATCTGTTCAGCACAGGATGGACATTTGGGTCGTCTCCACCTTTTGGCCATTACGAGTAACGCTGCTATGAACACTCACGCACAGGTTTTTGTGTAGACCTATGTTTTCCATTCTTCTGGGTGTACACCTGGAAGGGGACTGCTAGGTCACCTGGGAACTTTGTGTTTAATGTTTAAAGGAGCCACCAAGCTCTTTCCCGCAGCCTGTAGTCACTCAACATTCCCACCAGCACACAGGGGTAGTCTGGGAGGTTTTGGAGACAAGGATTACAGTTTGTTCGTCCTCATATCCTTGATCTTCAGTAGGTACTCAAAAACTCACTTTTCTCCTCTTCTTCGCTCATGTCCCTCTGTGGTTGGACCACTTCCTCTGCCCTAAAGGAGGAATACTGTTTTTCTGACTAGAAACTCACTTTTCTCCTCTTCTTCCCTAAAAAGTACTGACACTTGGTGACACTGACAAGTTTACATACTCTTTCTTGTTTTAACTACATAAAAACAAATAAAAATGAACTATGAACCGATGGCCATGTTTGGGAGTTGAGCTCTTTCAGTGGCCAATGTTTTTTTAGAAAAATGTTCTATATTAAGGACGCATTGTGGGAACACTACTGGCTGTGGACACTATCCCACATCCCTGTGTTCTAAGGATAGCTAACAAGCGGAGTGTGTCCCAGACGGGCACAAGGGGCTCATGGGCTCACTCGACCCCACAGAAACCAGAGGGGAAGACTAATTTTACCATGCTGTATTTAGACAGTTTGAAATTCATTTGAACAAGAAAGTTCCTAGAGCTGTTTGGGGTTGTGGGTTTTTTGTTGTTTTTTTTTTTTGGTCAATATTTAAATAGTAAATTTTTTTTTTAAGCTTGCCCTAGATACCAACTATTTATCTAACACACAATTCCAAAGTTGCCAAATCCAACACCAACCTGAAGGGGACAGCCAAAATCCATATGTTTATCAGAAAGAAAAGGTCTCTAAACATGTCCTATCTACATTATAATTTTATCTTGATCACAATACCATTGTAAGTTACAGTGAACAAAGTCATTATTTCAAGCAAGATATATAATGCACAGTATTACCTATTACCAGCTTGACTCTATGAAGAGAGCCTTTCAGAACTTGGAAAATGCTTTTGGAAACATCAGACTGGTAGATGTAACTTTTTACAGGGTCCTTCTGAGGAGTTTCTCATTTTAAAAAGTGGTACAGGTTTTGTCAAAAAGTTAAACACATAGTTATCACATGGCCCACCAACTCCACTCCTAGACAAATGCCCAAAAGAATTAAAAACGTAGTAAAAAAAAAAAAAAAAAATGTGTACATGAATGTTCACAGTAGCACGACTCTCAATAGTCGAAAGGTGAAAACGGCCCAAATGTCTATCACCCGACGAACAGATAAACAAAATGTGGTCTATCCATACAACAGAATCTTTTTCAGCCATAAAAGAATGAAGCTGCAATATATGCTGCAACATGGAGGAAACCTGAAAACATACTAAGGGAAAGAAGCCAGATACAAAAGGTCACATATTGTATGAATCATTCATATAAGATACCCAGCACAGGCCAATGCATAGAGACAGAGAGATTAGTGATTGTCAGGTGCTGGGAGGAGGCAGGGATGGTCAATGACTGCTCATGGACACAGGGCTTTCTTTTTGGGTGCTAAAAATGTGATGGTTGTGCATCACTGTGAATGTACTAAATGCCATTGAATTATTAACTTTAAGATGGTTAATTTTGTTAATTTTATGTTATATAAATTTCACATCAATTTTAAAAAGTGAACAGAGCATCAGGAAACTGTAGGATAAAAGCAAGGGGAGGGGTGAGACTTTACAAAGTTCTAGATACGGCACAAGAAGCCCATCGTAGGCCAGTGTCAGAGGAAGTTTATGAAATCAATCAAGACAGCACTACCAGGCCTGCAGTTTAGACTGGGAGGCAGGTTAGGTTTAGATAAATCCCAAGTCCCCCACCCAAGGATTTTTCAGACAATCTGACAAAGACTAACATAAGAAATGTGGCCCGCGCCCCCAGAGTCCAGGCACTGGACTAGCAGCTCCTGATTCCCCGTGAACTGAATACCTGACGTGTGAAAAAACATTTTCCTTTATCAACAAAAGGTGGAAAGAGGGAATTCAAGTATTGCATTCATGGTCTTGAATCTCTCAACATCTACTCAGAAAGATGAATGCACCTTCGCCCCTCAATACAAAATCACCAGTATCAGTGGCCATATCCTCACCTCACTTTACTTTTCTGCGCTGCCCCAACCACTACAGGACACCATCCGGCTTCTTGTCTACTCATTTTTATGGTCTCCCTTACTGTGATCACACTGTGCTTCACACCCATGGCCTGGGAGAGGCTAAGATCGGGGCTCCAAGAAATACATATAAAGCACAGGTGAGTGCCAAAAATGAGTTCTCTCTAGATATGAGGGAAGTCTACATCTGACTTCTTCCTGGAATCACAGTGGGGGCCGCTGAGCTCCTGCTGCTAGCACATGCTAGGTATGCAGTTTCGTCATTATAGGGCTCGTGCTCCCACTGTGCTCCCACTTCTCACAGCTGATTATGGGAGAACACTGATTACATGGGTTTCAGTGCTGATGAAGACACATTTGGGAAGTGCCTGGGTGGCTCAGTTAAGCATCCAACTTCGGCTCAGGTCGTGATCTCATTGTTCGTGAGTTTGAGCCTGCACTGGGGCTCTGTGCTGACAGCAGACAGCCCACAGGAGATCCTCCTTCCCCCTCTCTCTGTGCCCCTCCCCGACTTGTTCTCTCTCACTCACACATTCTCTCTCTCTCAAAAAAAAAAAAGTAATAACAACATGTTTGGGAGGAAGTAGGGCAAAAGCCAACATTTGCTAAACACCTACCATGTGCCAAGTGCTCTTACATGCATTATCTCATTTAATCCCCTCATTTAACTGAAACCCTTCAGATTAGGCAACTTGATCCCCCCAAGAGAAAACCAATACTCAGGCTGCCATTTATTAAGTAACTACATATTAATTACTTTAAAAATCAGGGGCACCCGGGTGACTCAGTCAGTTAAGCGTCAGACTTCAGCTCAGGTCATGATCTCGCGGTTCACGGGTTCGAGCCCTGCATCAGGCTCTGTGCTGACAGCTCAGAGCCTGGAGCCTGCTTCGAATTCTGTGTCTCCCTCTCTCTCTGCCCCTCCCCTGCTCACACTCTGTCTCTCTCACTCTCTCTCAAAAATAAACATTAAAAAAATTTTTTTTTAAATTAAAAGCTGACAATACATATTCCTAAGAAACGAAACCACTTTAATTTTTAATCTAAAAGAACAGCCTTACCAAACAGCAAGGCCAATGAGTTGGCAGATGTGTCCACATACCCTGTGCAGTGGGGAGCAGAGCACAGACCCGGCTGAGTACCCACTGGGCAGTGTGGCACCTGGCCAGCCCCTTCAGGAAGAACAAATCTCCCCAGAATAAACAACAACAAGTAGCTAGCATTGCTCAGTGCCAGACTACTAAAATTCCTGAGATGAAAATCTACGCATGCCTTCAGCTTACACAAAAGACGAAGAGATGTAGCCTATTCTTCCTTGGCAGGTATATTAAAAAACACACAAAAATTTCTATACACTCTTACCATAATTCCCATTTTCTACTTCCACATGCTCAAAAGAAATACTTGGGTCTTGTGGAAAACATGCTCTGTTTACAAAGATGCAAATTTGATTCAAATCTCCCTTTCTCCTCCCCTTTAAGAAATGTGCTAAAAATAACTGTCATAACATCTTACTTATCCTGAATTCAGTACCTAGCAAGTTATTCAGAATATATAGCTGACAACCAAAAAATTTCACGGAGACCTAATTCTTAGTCCTTTTAATCAAACTGTATCTGTGGGGTTAATAAGCTTGGTTATTTGGGTTTATGTAGTAAAGTAAAAAACAGAAACAAAGCTGTTACCGAAAGGCATACTACAGTAAGGAAGCAAGCAAAAAAATTATTTTAAAACATAAGAACCAGAAAAATTGAGCAATCTCAGTTTATCTAAAATAAAGCAAAAATCCCTATTTTTATAGGGAAATTGCTATACATCACTAAAAGCTGAATAACAGGTAATAAAAATACGTCATCAAGAAAATTAAGTTTTATTTGACATATTTCATTTTTATCAAGGTAAGAAAGTATTTTTATACATTTCAGAAATGTAAAACCAAATGTTCAATCAGGTTTAAAGAGGAGAAGTCTGATTGACCAAAGGGGAGAATCCTCAGCTCTTCGGAAAAACCCGACCATACGGAAAGACTTGCTCTGATACCTATATCTAACAACATGCCCAACGAGGCTGGTTTCATATTCAACCATATGCTTCCCCTAAAGCTGTCTGCTAGGGATCTGGATAGGAGGAAAGGAAAGGATCAGAGAATTTAATATTTTATCAGCCTGGATCAAGCTTAGAAAGGAGGATAGCTGTTTTAAAACAAAACTGTGTGAAACATTTATATTAAATTACAATTCAGCATCCAATCTCATCTAATTATGCCTTCCAGGAAAACTTATAAACATCAGTGAAAACAGAAAGACTTAATTTGGTCAAGGTATGTTATTAAATAATAAGAGATTTTTTTTAATCCTCTCAACTCATTTTCAAACAGTCAGCCTATCAGTTTCAAAACAGAAGAGTTTTTCTATCAACTGATGAACGGACAAATACAATATGGTCTATCCACACGGTAGAATATTCCAGGACCATGAAAATGCTGACAAACACTAACACCTGCTACAGGGCTGCATATTGTAGAATTCATTCATACGGTATGCACACAATGAGCCAATCTACAGACACAGGAGGGAGAAGACTGGCTGCCAGGGGCCAGTGGGGTTTAGTGGAAGTGGGGAGTGAATGCTGAAGAGCATAGCGTTTCTTTTCAGGGTGATAAAAATGTTTTAAAATTGACTATATTTAATGCATAGATCTGTGAATATACTAAGGATCACCGAATTATAGGCTTTAAACGAATAAATTGTATGGTATGTGAATTATATCTCAAGAAAAAAAAGCTGTTATTAAAAAAAGAAAAGAAAAACTTAAAATCATCCACTCTGGTTCACATTCCTCGTTCAGGAAAGTTCCACACACCACTGCAATGCTGCCGAAAGAAACAGAAACCTTAGTGCAAACTGGAATACCTCCAGGGGAGTATATGGAATTGGAAATTTAATAGCAACTAAATAAAGTAACATCATGACTGGGGCCATTAAAGCAAACATTTCCATGTGAACTTCAAATGGCAGAGGGACAAAGTTGGTATCTTAGAATCATCGGCTCTGAAAGTGCTCATGATCACAGTTTTCTTTGAAGAGCCAGAAAGAACACAGAGTTAATGAAGTTATTCCGGCCGTGAAATGTATGTCAGAGACAAAAAAAAGAAATTTTCTGTTTGTATGGCCGTTGTAAGAGTTCTGACCTTCTGCAGTTACTTACACACTGAGTCAGTCACTTCAGTCCTAGAAAACATGTGACTCCAACAGGCTGTGAATAACACTTTCTCTAAGAGAAGCTACAGTTTCACAAGGTGGGTCTTTGTTGGGGTGAAATTCTCTCTCAGGTCGGATGACATATGTACCCAAGGACAACACTGTCTGTCAAGACAAAGTAGAGTGTTTTTCCTTTTCCAGTTTGTTTCACCAGCCACAGACATCACAGCAAATATTATATTACTTTCCATGAGCTGCTTTGCTATTCTTAAGAAAGGATAAGAAAACCATTCAAAATCTTTTATAAATCCCTTATAATTAAATCTAGGGGTTTTCTTTTATCACTGGTGGCTTCTAATTTCTAATTACAAGGTCTAAGGTAGACATTTTCCAGGTACATTAATTTTTGGACTACTAGACTCATGTTATACAAGCAGTAAATATATAGGATTCTGGTGCACTAAATAAACAGTCAGCAGGTCAAGGAACTCACCATCAGGAGCAAGTGAGTCTTTTATTAATGGAATAATCAGTAAGAACATTATTAAATTCAATATTTGCGCTGTTCCACTAGTGGAAAAACTTGCCAAAACACTGAAGTTAATTTTATTGGCAACTAACCTTCCAATCTCTCTCCAAAATAACGTTCAAACAGGAATTAAAGCATATTTTTAAAAAATTTAATAACTTCACATTTTCTCCAAGCCATTTCAAAAGGGTTTCTCAAATTTTCACAATCAAGTGGGGTTCCTCTAATGATGATATTCTGCTTTCTGTTTGTTATATAAGTAATGTGATTCAAAAAAACCACATGTAAATTATACTCCTTAACTCAACTTTATATGTAAAGCAAGTAAAGAATCCTCTAGAAAATGACGACTCTCACACCTGCCCTGCAATATAGCGGTTCTGTAAATCTGAGTTTCCATATGCTAGATTTGTCTAAATGAGGGCTCATAGTTTCAACGAATGGATGAAGAAGAAACGTCTTCGAATTAAGAATGAGTACTATTTCCCAATCATGTGAGAAGCTGAGGTTCTCTGAGCGAATGGTGGGGTTCTAGTTCAAATTTCATGTTTGACAAATATGAGGAAACAGAACAAGAAAGTATTTAGTTAGTGGAGAAAAATATCTTAAGACGAAAAGTTAATTCCCCCCAATTTTAGACAGCTCATTCACAAAACAAAAATTAACATTAATGACCACAAGAAGCATTTTCTCATGGGGAAAAGAACTTAGTATGAAATTACAGAATACAATGCAATCCACACTTTGAATGTTAACACTCAATAGGGTAAAACTCACTGAACCAATGAGCAATAGACTATCTTACTTAAAATGTCAAAGCCTTAATGGTTTATTGTATTTTAATATCCATATACAAGAAAATAAATCACATGCATATGGGTTTTCTTCCTCTCTACAAACTAAATGGCAAAAAGCTGAAGTTAATATTTCCCAAACAATTCAAACATGAATATAAAATGATTCAAAAGCTGCTTTCAGTAGCACATTTTTCTGTGGAAGGAAAAAAAATGAATTTAATAGCATTACATAAAAATCCTGGAAATTATGCACAAAGACTGTCCTGGAGCTTTGCCAAAAGAAGGATATGGTGGTTTTTCATGTGCATACATGATAATCAAATAAGAATTATAAACAGCTACAGTATTATTAAAGATAAATACACTTCTTGAAATCTCCATTTTAAAAAGCTTAAAAATGATTGCCTAAACTAAGCCATTGAACCCCACATTTCCTGGGCCCTAAATAAACACTGGGGTTTCAGTGACCTGAGTTCCTGCCCTACGGCCCAGCTGCCCTACCCAGCAGCCTTGCTGCCAGCACCCTGGAGCCCTCAGTCCTGAGGCTGTCTGCTCTCCCAGCACCCTGGGTCACATTCCCAGGCCCTGCCCTGTGCATGGGCAGCTCTCCCTCTGTCTCCTTGCCTAGGTCCTTTCAAGACTCTACCTGTGCCTCTATTTCATAAACCACTCAACCATTCCTTAAAAAGCAGTCACTGCCTTCCCTCGACATTCTGGTCTGTTCTGTGTGGATGTCTGGGGTTTCGCACACAAGAGAGTGCCCACATGCAGAGCGTAAGTAGTTATAGTTTTCATTCATTCATTCATTCATTCATTCATTCATTCATTGTCAGTCAATAACAAATATTATTGAGCATCTACTATACGCCAGGCTATGTTCCCAGGGCTAGGAATACAGCAGAAAATAAAACATCTCACGGTTCATGAGTTTGACCCCCGTGTCAGGCTCTGTGCTGACAGCTCAGAGCCTGGAGCTTGCTTCAGATTCTGTGTCTCCCTCTCTTTCTGCACCATCCCCTCGCACTCTCTCTCTGTCTCTCAAAAATAAATAAACATTTACAAAAAAAATTTTTTTAAAGAAAAAAAGATAAAACATGGGGGAAATCCTGCTCTCAACACATTCTAGTGGGATGAAAACAGATCATAAATAAATAAATAAATAAATAAATAAATAAATAAATAAATAAGTAAGTAAGTAAGTAAGTAAGTAAGTAAGAAAGTAAGTAAGTAAGTGAGTAAGTCAGTCAAATACACATAATGCAAGATAGGGGAATGGCAGGGCAGTAATTCCAGGAAGCACTATTCAGAACAAGGTTCCGGGGCGCCTGGGTGGCTCAGTTGGTTAAGTGTCGGACTTTGACTCAGGTCATGAGCTCATGGTTCATGAGTTCAAGCCCCTCATCAGGCTCTGTGTGGACAGCTCAGAGCCCAGAACCCGCTTTGGATTCTGTGTCTCCCTCTCTCTCTGCCCTCCCCTACTTGTGCTCTCTTTCTGTCAAAAATAAATAAACATTTTAAAAAACGTTTTTTAAAAGAACAAGGTTCCCATGAAGGGAATGCCTAGAGTTGGGCCTTCTGGAACCTTCTGTGCTGTGCTGGGGGCTGTGCTGGGGGCTGGAGCTTGCTGGAATGGGGGCACTCTTCAGTTTGCAAACAGTCTACCTTTTGGTTTAGGATTCCTTTATCTCTACTTATCCACATTCACAGGCACCTGATCCTCGACAGGCATTTAGTGGGAGGATATACTACAAAGAAATGCTGCATTGGTGTATAATTCTCAATTGTGAGAATGCAAATTAAAGCTTCCAAAGAGCTTGAGGCAGCACGAACCATTTCTTCTTCAGTGCTGTTTCTTCATATAAACACATATATACTATTAATTTTCTTTTCAAAAAAGGAGAGGGAAAACGTTAGCTCAGAATAAATCTGTAAGACACACGAATTAATGAGATTTCAGCACCTATAATTTCTCTACTCCTTAAAAGTGTTACTAAATGTGTAAGAAAGCTATCAAAGACTACTGGGTCGTACGAAAAGGACTCAGAGGCAACTTGAAGGGGCTCCCATGGGCCCAAGATGGGACAATTTGAGCATCAAAAATAATCTCTGCAACAGAGTGAAATATATCAAAAAAGCTACAACCTAAAAATGTATAGGGATTCTTGAAATAAGCCATTGGACCTTCCAACACCTTTGGAAGATGTTAAGAAACCAACTCAGTCTGAAAACTCCATCATGGGAAAGAAGGAAGCAAATAAAATATAAACCAGTAAACATACGCAGTTCCCATGATATGAAGATTTCGTGGCAGTTAAGATAACAACGTACATGGGAACACTGGGAACTGGGAAGGGCCACACAAAGGTACGGTTGTTTTTCTGCCGTTGCTCCCGCTAAGAAAATTGCCCCCACTTTCACCAGCTAACGTATGTAATCTCTGCTGAGCATCACCAGGTGCCAAATACTTGTTTCAACATCATCGTCTCTGTCACTGCTCACCACAACCCTACCAAGTGGGCACTAGTGTTTTTCAATACAGCCCTTTGGGTCACAACACCGGCTCCACCACTTAGCAGCTCGTTCTAGCTGTGTGGCTACCCCACATTACTTCATCTCTCTGTGCTTCGGCTCCCTCACCCACACAACGGAAATGTAAGTGTGCGGACTTCTCAGCCCCATTCGTAACTCGATAAGTAGGTCCAGTGTATATCTGCTCAGGTGATAATTTGATTAACGTCTACTTTCCCTTTTAGGCTGTGTGCCCGGAGAGAGCAGAGGGCTCTATCTGCAGAACCTGGTCCAGGAACTCAATTGATATTTACTGAATAACTACATGAGTTTATACTAGAATATGGGAGACCTGAATAACCTCCAGTTCAAACTTCAGCCAGTATCTCCAGAGTCACACAGCTGAAGATTTCCCCATAATTCCTCAACTATCAAGGGCCACATCATCTTAAGTACCCTTAAACTCTGGGGACCAGAAGCAGCCCAAGAACAACACTGCCTGAACGCCCTGGGGTTTTCAGTAACGAAGTTGCCAAACTTGGCAGCTACAGTTTAACGAGGGCAAGCTATCAGTGTTTTGTATTTTGGACACTTGCCCTTTTGAATTCAAGAAACCGACACAATCCCAGTCCCTCGTGTGTTTTGGGTTTCAGTACCAAATTATACAAGATGTGCACCAAACAGAGTGTAGGAAAAAAGAAACACCCTTGAGTACAGTATAAAATGTGACTCACGCAGGCAGAGGAGTTGGTTATTATTTCCTGAACGGTTGTTGTGATTGTGTGAGAGTCACTGTGCTAACAAGTGCTTTCCTTGAATCAGTTCCTTTGATTCTCCCAATAACCCTCCGACAGAGGTAGCAGCATTCCTGCAAATTGGGAGTCCCTACATAGCTTGCCCAAGGTTCCTCAGTTCAGAAATCACAAAACTGAGAACTGAATGCAAAAAGGTCAGAAACCAAAATCTACACAGTCACCCAGTACACTATACTGCCAAAGGGTAAGGAAGCCCCACAAAAAAAGCTGAAAAACCAAAAACAAAGTCGATGGTCTTCACTGTGAGCCCTAAAATACCAGCAACAAAAATGTGTCAGAGTCACAGAGGATTTTTTTGAGAAAAACATCAAGGTATGAACTAAAGTCATTTGGTCCTCTCACAATAAACGTGCCACGTTTACCACAATTCCAGTCTGAGTGGTTGCACATGCATGAGAACACGTGTTTGGGTAGCACGTACAAAATCCTCAGGTTTCCTATCTTACAGTTTAGGGAAGCAGTTCCCAAAGTGTTTCTGCACACCCCCAGAGGTCTCTGAAACCTTTGCAGGGCACCTGTGGGGTCAAAACTATTCCCATAACAAAACCAGTACTTCATTTGCCTTTTTCAGTGTTGGCACTGTCACCGATGGCACAAAAGCAATTGTGGGTGAAACCGTGGGGACTCAAGGCAGCCATACCAGACCGTGCATGGTGCCAGTGTGTTCTTTACTACCACGCACTCGAACAAGGGGGGAAAAAATACTCGGTTTCACCTAAGAAGGTCCTCTGATGATGCAGTAAAAATGCAGAATTGTGTTAAATCTCAACCTTGCAGGACTGACAAAACGGGACGCACGGCCACAGCACCGCACACCGCACACAGCGGCACACACAAGTGCAACGGCGTCAAGAAGGGCACCCTGCAGCTGCCTGGGCTGCTTTTCGGATGGAACATCATTTCTAGTTGACCTACAAACTGTGTATCTAGCAGTGTATCTGTGTATCTAGACTAGCGTATCTAGCAGACTGTTCCTGAAAAATGAACAAAATGAGTCTGTCGCTTCAAGGAAAACAGCTGACAGTATTTGCTGCTGGTGACAAAATTCAAACTTTCAAGTGAAAACGAGGACTAGAAAGCTCCTCTCTGACACTGGGAAGTCAGCACCTTCCCGTATTTAAAGACTTTGCCTAGGCCAACATTTGGAAGACCTGAGTAACTCAAGAAACCAATATTTTCCAAATGACCAATGCATGTTACAAAATCATACCTGGGTAAATATTCATTCCAAAATAAGTGGGGTCTCGGGGCACCTGGCTAGCTCAGTCAGTAGAACGTGTGACTCTCAATCTCAGGGTCGTGAGGTCAAGCCCCACGTTGCGTGTAGGGCCTACTTAAAAAAGAAAAAAGATGGGGCGCCTGGGTGGCGCAGTCGGTTAAGCGTCCGACTTCAGCCAGGTCACGATCTCACGGTCCGGGAGTTCGAGCCCCGCGTCAGGCTCTGGGCTGATGGCTCAGAGCCTGGAGCCTGTTTCCGATTCTGTGTCTCCCTCTCTCTCTGCCCCTCCCCCGTTCATGCTCTGTCTCTCTCTGTCCCAAAAATAAATAAACGTTGAAAAAAAAAAAGAAAAAAGAGGGGCGCCGGGGTGGCTCAGTCGGTTGAGCGTCCGACTTCAGCTCAGGTCACAATCTCGCAGTCCGGGAGTTCGAGCCCCGCATCGGGCTCTGGGCTGATGGCTCGGAGCCTGGAGCCTGCTTCCGATTCTGTGTCTCCCTCTCTCTCTGCCCCTCCCCCGTTCATACTCTGTCTCTGTCTCAAAAATAAATAAACGTAAAAAAAAAAAAAATGAAAAAAAATGAAAAAAAAAATGAGGTTTTAAGAGCACACCAAAAACCTGACCAATAGGATTTCAGATTCCATTTTGTAACTAACATTTAAGATACAACCACTTATTGGGTGTTGGTGCAGAGTCAAAGAAAAATATCCACAATTACCTAAAAAGGCTATTAAAATCTTCCTCTGTTACCCAAATAGGTATCTCCGTGAAGTCAGACTTTCTACACTTTCTCCAACTTACTGCAAACCAATGCTAAAGTAGTTAAGAAAATCCAGCTGACGCACTTAAAAATGGTTAAACTGGTAAATTTTTAATGTGTATTTTAACAGTTTTTTTTACGTCAGCAGTTTCTTATTAACCTGGGCATTTCTTTTTCTTTTTAATTTTTTTTAATGTTTATTTATTTTTGAGACAGAGACAGACCATGAACGGGGGAGGGGCAGATAGAGAGGGAGACACAGAATCTGAAGCAGGCTCCAGGCTCCGAGCTGTCAGCACAGAGCCTGACATGGGGCTTGAACTCACGGACCGTGAGACCATGGCCCGAACCAAAGTCGGATGCTTAACAGACTGAGCCACCCAGGCGCTCCTAACCTAGACATTTCTTAATGGCAAAAATGTAAAACTACCACTCTTCTCACCAAATTTCTCTGACTTTGAAAATATAGTTAAATTGGTGGATCACTATAATGTATGTCCCAAAGTAAAAAAACACAGTACGTGAACTATACTGAAATTTAAAATAAAATTTTTTAATAGTTCTATTTTTGAACATGTAATTTTTTTTTAAGTTTACTTATTTAGAGAGAGACAGAGTAGGACGAGAGTCACTATGCCTATGCTAACAAGTCCTTTCCTTGAATTGCTCAGAGGTCAGAGAGAGGACAAAGGGAGAATCCCAAGCAGGTTCCCCGCATTCAGTGCACAGAGCCCAACATGTGGCTCAAACTCGCAAAACCATGAGAACACAACGTAAACCACAATCAAGAGTCGAACACTTAACCGACTGAGCCACCCAGGAGACCTGAACTACAACTGGTTTTATAAAAATGTTATTTATATTAACATACGATGGGTATAATGGATTATTGTTTTGAATTAAGGGAAGATTCTCTTAAACATCTCAGTTTGTTTCAATTTCTAATATGATAAATATCAATAAGGCACATAAACAAGCCCTCTTTAGTTTCTACAGTAATTTTTAAGGGTGTAGAGGGGTCCTGCAACCAAACGATGGGCTGATAGAGAGGCTCATAAGGTGGTTACAGCAGATCCTGCTCATCACAGTCCCAGAACCCACCCCGCTAGCAAAGCTGCTCCTGTCCCTCACTCCCTTTCAGGTTCTGCTACTGCCACTATCAGCACCAGTCTTTGGGGGACTGACCTTCCAGCCTATTCTAAGGACATAAGCACTCTCCTTACCTCAGCAGAGCATGCGGGGCATTCTCTTACGAGCACAATACAGCAAATGTTGGAGAAAACAACAAAAACCTGATTTACAAGACCAACCAAGTTTTACAAAGTACAATTTCGCTAAAGCTGACCCAAGGTTGGCCACAGGTTGGCTTGGCTGGTACAGTCTACCAGGGCATGAATAAGACTGGACGAATGTCCTGGCCTTATCCAGCCTTCCTAGGGGAAGACCACCCTTGCCCTTGGCCCATTCCTCTGTCTGTGGTAGTCCCAGTGAATCTGGGAGGCACTCGGTTCCCTCACCTCCTGCATTAACATCTTAGCCTGGCCAGTCTAGAACTCACGTGGCAGTGCCCTTCCTTTTTGAAAAATTCTCACCTCCTTATAAAATTCCCTCCAAGGATGCTAGTTCCTGCTGGGGAAGAAAGGTCTTTAAGTGTCTCATACGCAAAGTGCAAATGATGCCATGCGTCACATGGATGAGGAGCCTCTCAGTCTGGCTCTTTTCATGGTCAGCAGACTCTTATCACCACCAGGAGAGGGGACCTGTGGAATTCTAATGATTAATGATCACTGTCTTATAAAAATCCCAACAGAAATACTGATATTGAACTCAACAACCAAAAGAGGAAAATTTAGGCACATGCACACATGATAGGAAATTCACTGTTTTCTTTCACTGCTGTAATTATTCTTCCACAGAAAAATACATAGGTGACCTTGACCAGTAGGTAGAAACACAATCATTATTTGAACCAGGCTGGCTAGTAGAGAACTCTGAAGTTTCTTCACTTATGCTATTTGCTTGTTTTTAATTTTCCCCTTAGTTAATTCTATCTGAAAAGATTACCCTCCTTCCTTCTTCATTCCACCTACCATTCACCAAACCATATCCTTAACTTTCTTTGCCAAAGGCTAATTCTGTTCAAAAGCTGGTCCTCAGAATTAACAGCTGTGTGCTCTTTGCTGGAATGCACAAAATTTGGCCTGAAGGAGCCTGAATAAATTGTCACCGGGGGCTGCCTGAGCATCAACTCCACAAGTGTTGGTTGCCTCCAACCCTGGATGTCAAGCCAAATTTTCTGCTCCATCTTATCTCTGCCACTTGCTATCCAAGAGCCTATGGTTCAACGCGCACAAGACAGCCCGCTCTAGGGTGCAGGTGAGCACAGGCTTTCTCGTGGACGTGACTTAAGAGAAGGCACTGATCGGGGCGCTTGGGTGGCGCAGTCGGTTAAGCGTCTGACTTCAGCCAGGTCAAGATCTCACGGTCCGTGAGTTCGAGCCCCGCGTCGGGCTCTGGGCTGATGGCTCAGAGCCTGGAGCCTGTTTCCGATTCTGTGTCTCCCTCTCTCTCTGCCCCTCCCCCGTTCATGCTCTGTCTCTCTCTGTCCCAAAAATAAATAAAAACGTTGAAAAAAAAAATTAAAAAAAAAAAAAAAAAAAAGAGAAGGCACTGAGCTGTCAGCTCCAGGCTAGCTCTACAAGTGGCAAGGGTGCGAGCTGAGGTGGGAACAAGCTGTCCAAGCTGTCAGGCAAAACAAGCAGTGCACCTGAGCAAGCAAACTGCACCTAAAACTGGCACCTGGCTCTTACATGCCAGTGGGCAGGGAGCTAGGGGCCCAGACTGCCAGTTTGGGCTAGCCGTGGGCAAAGGCTAAAAGCAGAGTGCCTCAGCGCCACCCCTCCCCCATCAATTTGAGGAATGGCCCCAGCAGGAGGCCAGACAAGAACTCTTCGAAGTGCTACCTATTAGCACTTGGGGAAGGTCTTGGTCACTGGCGCCAGTGGGGAATTATCTGCTTGAATGCTCATCAACAGATCTCTCCCCCAGCTGCTCCCTGAGCCTCAAAAGTTGGCTTGGGAGGAAAGTCTTGTTTTATTTCTGCATCTAACAACGTGAAAGCTACCGGACACTCCCTTTGTAAAAACATGATCTGTCAATCTAGAGGACTAAGCGCCCTGTTTTATCTTCCTAATATTTAAGAAGGGAAAATTAGACATTGTAGACATCTTCTGACAGTTTCACCTTCTATATTTATGATTCTCTATGACAGGAAAAAACAGCAGTTCCAGATAATCAATCCTCCTCATTCTTTTGGCTCGTGGCCCTCGGCAGAACAGAACAGCCAGCACCCCTTTGGGCCCAGTGGTTTGTCCCAGATGGTGTGAAAGGATAAATCTTCCTGTCACTTTGTACCACACTATTTCATCTTGTCTTTAATAATAACTGTCTCTCACTTTTTGGATCATTTCCAAAATCCTATCTTTCAACCTTCTCTCTCAGTGACTGGCCACCCTGTCTAAAAGTACACACACACACACACACACACACACACACACACACACTCCATATCCTCCTTTTCGCTTTATGTGTTTTCCTTAAAACTTAACACGAAAGAAATGTTTTACTTATTTGCTTACTGTCTGACTGCCCCGTTAGAACAGAAGCACCAGGAGGGCAGGAATTTTTGTCTGTTTTGTTCACTGCTGTATCCCCAGCACCTAGAACTGTGCCCAGCACAAAATAACTTATTTGCTGAATGAATGAACATGCCAGGGATTCCTGGCCTGTTTCATATTCTACAACTCAATTTTTCATTCTCCATTCATTCCACAGAAACTTCAAAGGTCTCACTCATTTCTGACTCCAAACAGTCCCCAGGTCAACTCCAAAAACCTGAAACGCCACTTCCCATTCAAATAATCCAGACTCTCATCTCCTAAATTGTCTGTTTAAAATGTTCTACCAAGTTCATCCTATTACTGAACATATCTGTTCACCACCTCCACTGCCACTGTCGCTACCTTGGTTAAGGCTACTATCCACCCTGCCTGGGACTTACTGAAACAACGCCCTAATCTCCCATCTCATACTTTCCAACCTACATTCCCTAGAACTGAAGGAGTAAGCTTTCTAAACTTGCAAATTAGATCACCTAAACCTCCTACCTAAAGCCTATCAGTGGCTCCCCTTGACCTACAGGATCTTATACACACTCCTTCCCATGTGACCCAAAGCCTTCCTTGTCCTAACGAACTACTGTACTTACAAATGCTCAACCCACCAAGAAACACAATCCTAAGCCTTTGCCCATGCCACTCCCACTCCACTGAATGTTCTTTTATCCACCTGGAGAGCCACCGCTCAGTCTCAAGCCCCACCTCAGTAGGTACACCTCCATGTAGTGCACACTCTATATTTAGAACTGTAAGCTTCCTGAGGTCAGGAACTATCGTGACTTCATCTGTGCATCCACAGCATGGGACATAAGAGCATAAAGAGTTTCAAGGAGTGGATATGCAGAAATAATCAAAGTCCACCCTTCCACAAACCCTTTCAGATAAATTACAGACCAGTAGCTACTTTTCACACTGCTAGTTTTGGAGTGTCCCATTCACCGATGTTCATTTCTACAGAGTCCTCTACTGGGTATTTTTAACCCCATTATAAAAACAGGGGAGCAGAGATAAAGGTTAATGCCCAACATTGTAGAGAAAATATCTGCCACAAACTACAAGACAGGCTAAAAGAAATTGTATTTGGGGTGCCTGGATGGCTCAGTCGGTTAAGCGTCTGACTTTGGCTCAGGTCATGATCTCTAGGCTCACGGGTTCAAGTCCCACCTCGGGCTCTGTGCTCAGAGCCTGGAGCCTGCTTCAAGTGCTGTGTCTCCCCCTCTCTCTGCTCCTCCCCCATTCATGCTCTATGTCTCTCTCTGTCTCTCAAAAATAAATAAAAGTAAAATAAATAAATAAATAAATAAATAAATAAATAAATAAATAAGAAATTGTATTTTATTTATTTTATTTTGTTTAAAAATAGAGGAGAGCATGAACGCAGTCCCTCACTACCACAAATTATGCAGTCAAGTTTCCCACATTTGCGGAAATCGAAGGGGTCAGCACATCCGGAGTGCAATGGGTAAATCTCATCCTGGAAAAACCAACTTCATGATCATGGTATCTCCCTTGTCAGCTAAGTATAGAAATTTTAAATATATAACTTTAACCTCATATATAAAAAAGGTTTTCTACAAACTGTGCTATCTTCTCAATTTAGCACATTTGTACAATGACAGGAGAACACTGCAGCTTCAAAAACAGACAGGAAGTTGTGTAGACATCCTATATTACTGGAGTCCTGTCCACAAAGGTTTCCAAAATGAGCTGAATAAAACAAAAATCATGGTCTCAGGGAAACAGTTAGAGGAGGGAATACCATATGAAAATATCACTGTTTTAACTAAGACTTCCATCTTTCCCTACCTCCCATCCAGGAGTGAAACTTTTCCCTATCAGTGTACAGAAATTGAAATAAAAAAATTAATTTACCAAATTTACACTATTTGAAGTTAAAAAAATTCAAGAAACCCATTCTACCATTTTTTGAGATCCTTGACTTATAAATTGAAAATAAAATTACCCATAAATTAACAAAAATGAGTACTGCCAAAAAGTCAGACTTGGCGGCTTCCAGACATACTTAATGATGACATCTGTTTTTATTTTTGATATTTAAGTAATAACACTGTTCAAACTACCACTTACAAAACTGCTATCGTTTTCATAATGTTGTACAGCACAACTCCATTCCCTGGAATCTGTCCCACAGCCCCTGAGGACAGAGCCTGCAACACTCAGACCCTAAAGATGTCCAAGCGTCGAGCAGGGATTACATCCACACCGCACTCCACTGGCATCTTTAGACTCTGAGAGCAGGAATCCCTCTCCTACAGGGAAAGACAACTGCCATGGCAGAATCTCTCAGGTAAACTGTGAAAAGTAGGGTCTAATCTCATCAGTGTAGGTAGCATTGAGAGCTCTCTAGACAAGAGGGAATCATCAGGTGAAAGTATTTCTCTAATATACCGATAAATTCTTCAACTCCTACAAAATTAATAGAATAAAGAAAAGTCAGAAGGATAAAGCACTCTTGCCAGTTTACAAGAGAATGACATGGAGAACTCTAATCACAAGCAGAGAAAGAAAACCACCTACTGTCTCTGATTGACACTATTGCTTCTCCCATCTCTGACTTGAGCTGTTACATCTCCCAAGGACTCTTTCCTGGAGCTTTTTACTGCATGATCACGCAACGTGTGGGCATCACAACACAAGAAGCTTTACACATACTTCCAAAATACAGGTTCTCCACAGCCCAGAGATCTTAGTAAAACATAAAGACTGTTTAAAAAAGGGAGGTGGGGGGCACCTGGGTGGCTCAGTCGGCTAAGCATCCGACTTCAGCTCAGGTCACGATCTCGCGGTCCTTGAGTTCGAGCCCCGTGTCAGGCTCTGTGCTGACCGCTCAGAGCCTGGAGCCTGTTTCGGATTCTGTGTCTCCCTCTCTCTCTGACCCTCCCCCGTTCATGCTCTGTCTCTCTCTGTCTCAAAAATAAATAAACGTTAAAAAAAAATTTTTTTTAATAAAATTAAATTAAAAAATAAAATAAAATAAAATAAATAAATAAATAAAAAAGGGAGGTGGATGTGGGAGTTAGGTGTTTCGAATCCTCACTTTCGGTCCCACTTGCTTATAAATCACTTCCCAGGTGTAAACAAAATTTTTGTCCTATGTGAAGATAATAAAAATTAAAAAGCCCATTGAAAATAACAAGAATAACAGTACAAGCTTCAGACAGAGACAGGGACCAGGTACAAATCGGGAGGGGTTGGGGATGGCAGGGTTCTAAACACTGCTCTGGGCGTATTTCTAAAATGCTGTGGTCTATACGGTAAGACAAACACCATGATCAAAATGAAAGTTGAAGGCTGAAAATACATTTTTTAAAATGAGACTAAGGCAAAAGCAGTGTGCACTTGGGGGGGTATATAATTCTATCTAATTCTCAAGAGTCATGCAGGGCTAGGCCAACTTCCTTATTCCAGCAAAGTGAGGCCTCAAGGCGAGAAAGGTTTTATTCTTCACATCTTACACGTTTTGAAGGGACTGGGAGGCAATCAATGAACATAGACAATCTATTAAAGTACTTCCAAGTTCGGTCTGCTGAAGGGCTCCGAGAGCCTCTTACACTCATAGGACCTGCCCACACAATTTCAGAAACAGTAACAGCTGACTGGCAGGATACCCATTTCCAAAGTTGTCCTTCCTCCTAAAGGTCTCATCTAGGTCAGCACTGCCACAGTGTGAACAGATCTGTGATATTTGACTCACCAGAGGAAAAGTCTCACCAGCCCTGAGATGCCCCCATGGTGAGGTGTCCTGAGACAACTGATCTGCCTCCAGATACTGACACTAGAAAAAGATTGTTTGGTTTTTATTTTCCCCAACACAAACAGGACCGGGGAGGAAGAGGACAAGGGAAAGAAATGCACATACCTTTCAACTGATCAGCAACAACGCTCTGGCCAAGCCGTTCAGTCACTCTCCCGTCTTCCATTTCGTACCGATCATCTAGGTATTTTGCAGTGGCCTCAGAAATGTGAACCTTGCCAGCAACTCCCAGCTGCTCCATGAGATTGGCCAAGTTCACATCATTGGACCACACATCGAATTTGAACCTCCTCATGCCCAAAATGCCACACAAGACGGTCCCCGTGTGAACCCCGACACGCATGTTCACCATCTCTTTCTTCTCCTGGCAGAACTGCTCGATGGCTCTGATCATGCCCAAGCCCATCTCAATGCAGCAGTAGGCATGGTCAGCCCGGGGCTCTGGACACCCTGCCACGCAATAGTAGCAGTCTCCCAGGGTGCTGATTTTCTCACACTTGGTCTCTTCACACAACCGGTCAAAGCGACCGAACAGATCGTTGAGGAGACCCACCAGGGCGTGAGCGGACTTATTGGCACTCATCTTGGTGAAGCCCACGATATCTGCAAATAAAATACTGACTTCATCGATCTGCTGCATTTTAAAAGGGCGGAACGCTATAGGGGCTTTCTGTATGGAAGACTTTTTCTTCCTGTTCTTGGGGCTGGAGGTGGCGTGCCTTTTGACAGAATTCTCGCTCTCCTCATCCCCCTGTTTCATCAAGTCATCAGCTATGATTCTTGGCATCACAGAATGAATCATCCTCTCTTTCAGGGCTTTTTCCACTTCCAGATCCTTTCCGTGCATAATTGACTGTCCCACCTTGAGAAAGGTGCTCCTGGATCTCACCTGGGACATGATAAAGAGGTGGATCCCAATGGCGTGAATGCAGACGTGGAGCAGGGCTCTGCTCAGCAGCTCCCAGTGTGGGGCCCCTGCTTCGGGTGGGGGAAAGCAGTCTTTGTCTCGGAAGTGATAGCCAAAGGTCTCAAAGAGAACAGAATAGGCCACTCCCAAACACAAGCTCAAGTACAAAGGTAAGTGCATGACGGTGTAGAGCAAAAAGAGCACTTCGATGCACATGGAAAAGCTCCCCACTTGAGACAAACAAGTGTCTGTGGGCTTGGTGGCGAGGGTGTGATTGGAGCTGTCAACACGTCCTGAGAGAGGCGTCAGAACCTGAAACTGGGCAGCCAGGGTCAGGGCAAACACCAGGAGGGTGAGAACCAGAGAGGTCCACACGTAATGCCGGGCATACACCTTGGTGAAGGTAAACAGAAAAAAGCCCCCACACACGACGAGGAAGCACAGAGCAGGGGCTACCATGACAATCAGTCGGGACCGCATGTGGACCCCAAAATAGATGCTCCACAGAAGGCAGGCGAAGCCGATGTAGAAGAGCGCATACCGGAAGCGGCGCTGGGTCTGCGGGAAGCAGCGCTCCATGCAAGCCTCCTCCAGGTTCACCGAGTCGAACTTGGGGTCCCACCACCGGCTGGAGGCCCTCTCGAACAGCTGGGGCAGCTTCTTCTGCCTGCGCAGGCGGCCTCCAGCGCCCACTCTCCGGGGGACGCCCGCCGAGTCCCCAGAGCTGCTACAGCTGGAGGAGATGCTGTACTTGCAGTGCTTGGGGTGGCTGTTGGAGGACAGCTGCTTGGGGTTGATTTTGACCCTCACGCTGTTGCTGTCTCCGCTGGAGTCACAGCTCACCTCCGTGCTGTGGTGCTGCAGCAGCTGCTGGTGGGGCGGGGAAGCCATGTTGCCGAGCGCTCAGGACCTTCCCGGCCGGGGTCACTGGTACCTGTCGGCGAGACGACCAGAGTTACACCGGCATTTATCCCTACACAGGCGCACACTCCCCTGAAGGCCACGAGCTCTGCCAGCGTGCTCGGTGGTGGCCCCGGCGGTCTCCTCGGAGAGGCACCATATGCTCACAAAAACTGCGGCTAACGTCTAACCGGGGCTCGCACCGTCCCGCCCCGAGGCCGCCCGCAACACTCGGGGAGGACCCGGCAGCCCCGGGCGGGCGGGGCGGCGGCGCCCCCCGAGCCCCCCGCGCCGCCCGCCCCGCGCACTCGCCTGCTCCGACCGCCGCGGCCCCGGACGCAAGTCCTGCCGAGCCCTCTCACGCCGCCGGCCGCTCTCGCCCGCGCCGCTCTCCCGCCGGCGGCGGCGGCGGCGGGCCCCTCATGCCGCGCGGCGCGGCGCCTCCCCTGCGTCAAAGGCCGGCGGCCCCGCGGGAGGCTGCGGGCCGGCTGCGAGCCCGCGGCGCTGCGGCCGTCCCCCGTCGGCGCGGCCCGTCTAGCGGGGCCTGCTCCCGGCCTCCGGGGCCGGCCCAGCGGGCGGGGATGCCCGGCGCCCCAGAGACGCCGGGCGCCGAGCGCAGGGCGCGGCGGGCGCGGGCCCCTCAGCCGGCCGCCCTGCGCGGCGCTGCGGCAGAGCCCGCTCCTGCGACGCCGAGCCGGGACGCCCGCCCGCCCACGCCCGGGGCGGCCTCCCGAACTAGCGACGCCGCCGCGGCCGCGGCCGCCGCCGTGCCCCGCGCTGCCGCTGCCTCATGTCGGAAGAGCCGCCACAGCCACAGCCGCCGCCGCCTCCGCCGCGGCCGCCACCATCTCCGGCCCCCTCCCCCTCCCGCTGTCACTGACAGACTCGCGCCCGCGCCGCCCCTCGCCCCGCCGCAGCGCGCACGCGCGGCCCTCGCACGCCGCCGCCGCCGCCGCCGCCGCCGCCGGGCTCAGGGCACGCGCACGGTGCGCGCGCCTGGCCGGCGGGGCTTACAAGGCGGGGGCGGGGCGGGCGCGCTGAGGCTCCGCCCTCCAAGTCCTCCGCCCTCCGCCCCTGGGACGACGCCGTGTCCGCGGGCTCTCCAGGGCTGCGGGACGTGCGGGGGCTGCGGAGGCGACGGGGTTCTGCTGCACCCGTTTTCCTCCCGGCTTGGGACCCCAGGTCCGCTGGACGAAAACCAGGGGCTCCTGCTAGTTAAGGAACGGCCGGGGTGCGACGTTTAGGAAATCAAAATGTTCGCCTCTCCGTCAGCACACCCTTTTGTATAAATGCAAGTTAGCAACTATTGCATTTGCCGAAAAGGAGGTACCCCTTCCTCTCTAAGCAATAAGCACGGGCCCCGGGGGCACGAGCCCCTCCTTTAGCTTGCTTTCCCGCAACCACTGCAGTCTGAACCCCAGGCTCTGGTGCTGGGGGAAGGGGGTTTCGGGCCTCGAGGGGGGGCCACCAACGGCTCGCTCTTCCAGCCCCAGAGACTTTCCTTTCCCCTGCTTGGGTCCTCTCCCCATCCTCAGCAACAACTGCTTTTACCCTCCCACAAATGAAACTTTCAAAGGAGTCAGCTAGCTACCCAAAGCGCAGAACTATGGTGGCCTCCATGAATATTACCGGCAAAGTGTAAATACAGTCCTGTACTCCCTAGTGCACCAGTCCTGCCCGCCCCCCACACTTAGTACCTGCTGTCAATCACAAGGGTTTCTCCTCCTTCCTTCCCTCACTTTCCAGGCCCAGCCCAGGGCCCACGCCAGGTTTCACAGTTGATTTAGAAAATAAAATGTGGTCTGTTCACATAATGGAATATTACTCATCCATAAAAAAGAATGAAGTACTGATCCATGCAGCAACCTGGATGAAATTTGAAAACATGATACTAAGTGAAGAAAAACCAGTCAGGAAAGGCCGCATATTGCATGATAGCATTTCCATGAAATGTCCAGAATAGGCAAATCCATAGGCAGAAAGCAGGTAGGTAGGTGATTGTCAGGAGCTGGTGGTGATGGGAATGGGGCTTGCCTGCTAATAGGGAAGGGGTTGCTTTTGAGGGTGATAGAAATGTTCTGGAACTAGATGGAGGTGGTGGGTACACAACACTGTCAAGGTACTAAATGCTCCTGAATTGTATGCTTTAAAACAGTTTGGTAAATATTATGTTTCATGTATTTTACCATGATAAAGATAAAAGAATAACAAAAGTAACACAACATCATGACTGTGATATTCCTGCCAAAAGGACATAACCTTGATCTAACCACCAGAAAACATCAGGCAAACCCACGTTGAGAAATATTTCTTCCAAGTAATTGGCCAGTAATCATCAAAAGTGTCAAGGTCATGAAAGTCAAAAGGTGAGGAACTGTCCCAAATTGGACTAAATGGAACATGGGGTCCTGGTATTGTGAATGTCATTGCATCATGCCCATGTTAATTTCCTGGGTTTGATCAGTGTACTCTGATTGCATACAGCGTTTACATTAGGGGAAGCCTGCTGAAGAGTAAAGGGGAACTCTCTAGTATTTTTGCAACTTTAAGTCTAAAATTGATTCAAAACAAAAAGTAAGAAAAAGTTAAAAATAAAACCTTTCTTGAGCATCAACAGTGTGCCAGACAACTCTGATGTATTCCATTTTTACAGATGAAGAAACAGATTCACAAGAGTGCGTTGCACAAGCCAGTAAAGTAAGATAATAATAGTAAACTTACCCTGACTGAACATGTCGTAAGGGCTAGAAACCACTGGATGCTTTCACTTGTGACCTATTTGGTCCTTACCGCAACCCTATGAGGTAGATGTTATTTCCCTATTTCAGAGATGTGAAACTGGGGACTGACGAGTGATGTGCCCACAGTCACACAGTCTAGGGACAGAGCTCAGACTCAAAACCGGGTCTGACCCCAGAGGCCATGGTGCTCTCAGTAGCCCTGGCACCACCCTCTGCAAGCCTCATGGTGGCCCTTTACCTGCCCCACCATCTCCCACACCAACACACCAAGCTGGAGAGGAAGCCCTTGGAGACCGTGCTGAAGGTTTACATTTCCCCCATTTAATGCAACCCTGCACTCCTCAATAATCTGAAAGATCTATGTGATTTTCCTCCCTTCCCCTAATCATCTCAGTCCACCCACCATTTTTGGTGACTTTGGCATTTGTAAATTAATTAGTCATGTCAGATTTTTAGATGCGGGCATGATTTTAGATCATGCCCACCTTCCTCCTTCTCTCCCGTATGTCTTCTGGGAGCATTTGGACAGCATTCTCTGTTGTTGAAGCCTGTATACTGCCAGAGCCTCCTTGATCTCTAGGTTAGGGTGTGAGTCATTCCATAAGCCCTTGGGATTGGGGATAATGTTCCCGACACTATGCATTAGGCCCTAGGTGTCCAAAGATACACTATCTGTGTCTTCAATGGGCTTATAGTAGCTGGGAAAGAAACTGGGAAAGGCTATGGGTTAAGAAAATGGAATCATTTTATGTGAGGGAGAACGCTACAAAAAAGGTTAATCATGCTCTCCTATGGGGCGCCTGGGTGGCGCAGTCGGATAAGCGTCCGACTTCAGCCAGGTCACGATCTCGCGGTCTGTGAGTTCGAGCCCCGCGTCAGGCTCTGGGCTGATGGCTCGGAGCCTGGAGCCTGTTTCCGATTCTGTGTCTCCCTCTCTCTCTGCCCCTCCCCCGTTCATGCTCTCTCTCTGTCCCAAAAATAAATAAACGTTGAAAAAAAAAAATTAATCATTCTCTCCTAAAACCTGCAGTAGAATTGCTGGAGAAGGGTGCCCGGGTAGCTCAGACAGTTAAGCATCCGACTTCGGCTCAGGTCATGATCTCATGGTTCATGGGTTCAGGCTCCGGTCGAGCTCTGTGCTGACAGCTCGGAGCCTGGAGCCTGCTTCAGATGTGTGTCTCCCTCTCTCTCTGCCCCTCCCCACTGGTGTCTCTCAAAAGTAAATAAATGTTTTAAAAGAGAGAGAGAGAGAGAATCACCAGAGAGCCCTGGGCCCCTTCTCCTCGACCCCCAGACAGCAGAATGCTGCTTAATACTCAGCAGATACAGGACAGATGCAACAGCTTTCTCAAACCGTCCAACCAACTTGCTGCCAGAGCTGTAGGGTTTTCTCTCTGTGATGCGCAGAGAACTTCCACCCAGATGCACTGTGAATCAGACCGTGTCCACACAAACTCTACCCGAGCTTTCGGCAAGTGTTGCCAGCCTCATCATATCACCCTCGCCCTCCCTCATACACACGTTCACCTGACCTTCGAGGGCGTCGGCTCCAAACTATCTCAAGCTGCACAGGGTGACAACATGCCTGGCCTTCGAAATAAACAGCACACGGACGGAGCTCTGGCCATTCTAGTCATGCTGGTCCCTGAGGCCTGAGCAGTGCCCACGTTATTTCTGGTTATCGGGTGGGCAATCATCTCAGAGAACCACCCACTGGAAGGTGGGATTCGTTGCTCTCACCCAGTCAAGCGTCCCAAGCCATAGTTAACAAGCTTTGAGTACTTTTTCTCTCCCGTGGTAAGGATGAGTGTGTAGGAACAGACCCACATTTTCTCCCTCCAGCCCACTGGCTGGCCTCCTCACGGGCAGAACGTCACATGTCCAGGCAAAGTAAAAGAAGGCTGATTAGGGAAGATCACCAAAATCTCTGGCAGGCTCTACTATAACCCAGGAGTCTTCAATCTAACCATCTATATCAACTCCAAATCCTGCCCTGCCTGGTGCATAGCTCAATAATGCCTACTGAGGGGTGCATGGATGGTTCAGTCAGTTGGGCATCTGACTCTTGATTTTGGCTCGGGTCATGGCCTCATGGTTCATGGGTTCGAGCCCCGCATCAGGCTCTTCAGTGTTAGTGTGGAGCCTGCTTGGGATTCTCTCTCTCTCTCTCTTAAAATAAATAAATAAACTTAAAAAAAAGCTTATGGAATGAATGCACATGGGAATTGTAAGAGAGGATGTGTGTGAAATAGTTAAGCTCTTGGTTGCTTTTAATAACCAAAATAAGTAATATTTGATGCAATGCTTGTGAGTTTAGAGCTCTCTCCACCTACATCTTAGAGTAGAGGCTCTGGCTGGAACCTAAAGCTGAAATATGTGATGGGCATATTTATGACCCCATGGGGCCAGGGAGAACCAGCCCAGGAGCAATCACATTTTCTAGTAGGGAGCTGGTTGGCTGACCCAACAAGGTTGATGAAGAGAGGATGGGGAATTCTGGGTAAAACCTGGTGAGTGTCACTCAGATTTGCAGCCTGGCCCAGCTCCTGCTGGACTGTCACTTCCATCCCATTTCATGGGCAACGCTAAGGAGACATGGAGTAGGTGTAAGAAAGACTGCCTGGGAGCTGTGCAGTGGATTGAAGAGCACCCCCGCCCCATTCGTGTCCATCCAGAATCTCAGACTATGACCTTATATTTGGAAATAGGTCTTAGCAGATGGAATTAGTTAAGATGAGGTGCTACTGGATTCAGATGGGCCCTAAATCCCGTGACTGGTGCCCAGGACACAGAGACACACAAGGAGAAGAAAGCCATGGGGAAGACGGAGGCAGAGATTGGAGACATGCGTCCACAAGCCAGGGAACCCCAAATGTTTCCAGGAGCCACAGAAGCTGGAAGAGACAGGAAGGAGCCTCCCTGAGCGCCTTCAGAGAGAGCTGACCCTGCTCATACGTTGAGTTCTGACTTCTGGCCTCCAGAACTGTGAGTAAATACAATGCTGGTGTTTGAAACCACCAAGTTTGTCGTGGCAGTCCCAGGAAACTCCTACAAAGTGTTTCATCACCTTCTGCAAGTGAGGGTGCAATGGGCACTCCAGGTGACCCCTCTGACAGTGCAGACACAGAAGATGAACGGCAGGAGGGACTCTGCCCGCTTCACAGCAGACTAGAGCAAACCTCTAACATCTTGAGAGCTGCAGAGCTGCAGGAGACCCCGAGGCCACACGGGGGGTGGAGGTCAGCCCTGACCAGTGAGGTAAGAAAGAGGAGGAATCCAGTCACTTCTGTTTAGAGAGTCTCTAGGAGCGCCTGGAGGGCTCAGTGGGTTAAGCGTCTGACTTCGACTCAGGTCGTGACCACACAGCTTGTGGGTTGGAGCCCTGAGTCAGGCTCTCAGGGCCTGGAGTCAGAGCCTGGAGCTCTGAGCACTCAGAGCCTGGAGTCTGCTTTCGATTCTGTGTCTCCCTCTCTCTCTGCCCCTCCCCTGCTCATGCTCTGTCTCTCTCTCAAAAATAAATAAAAACATTAAAAAAAAAAAAAAAACTGACCAGAAACTCAGGGCAGGTGGTAGGACTTGCCAAGAACAAGCTTCCCTTTTGCACTGTGCTTCTCAGCCCAGCCACTTGCTACAACCACTGGGATGCTTTGAACACTAATGACCTGACCCCAACCTCATAAATTCTGATGTAACCATTTGGGGATAGGAAGGAGTATAGGAGGGCATTTCAAACCTCCCCAGGCGATTCTTTTTTTTTTTTTAAGTTTTATTTTATTTATTTTTGAGACAGAGAGAGAGAGACAGTGCACATGAGTGGGGAGGGGCAGAGAGAGAGAGGGAGAGAGAGTCCCAATCCACAAATCGTGAGATCATGACCTGAGCCAAAATCAAGAGACCGGTGCTCAACCCACTGAGCCACCCAGGCACCCCCTCCCCAGGTGATTCTTTTTTTTTTTTTTTTTTAATTTTTTAAGTTTACTTATTTATTTTGAGAGACAGAGAAAGCAAGAGAGAGAGAAAGAGAAACAGAATCGCAAGCAAATTCCGCACCGTCAGCGTGGAGCCTGATGCAGGGCTCGAACTCATGAATCTCGGGGTCATGACCTGGGCCGAAACCAAGAGTCAGACAATTAACCGACTGAGCCACCCAGGCGCCTCCTCCCCAGGTGATTCTTATGATCATTTCCTGCCTTAGAATGTTGTAGTTGGGACATTTTGTGGGGGACCCCCTCCCATGTCAGCACTTCCAAGTGCCCTTCCCTGGATTAGTCAGATTTTCCAGAGAAGGCTCTTTAAGCCTGGCTTCCACTCAGCTGAGAAGCAACAACGGCAGGAAAACTGAGGATTCAGTATCTAAACCTTCCCTTAGCAAAACACTATTCAGGATGGTTCTGAGCTGTTGGACAGCTGCTGGCTTTTACTCAGGAGCCTTGCTAGGACAGTCATGTGCATGATGAACCCGCAAACTGTTAGCTTCATCCATCCGTATCTATCCTGGTGGATCCCCGTATACTCGGGTATATTTAGGCACACGATCCTATCAGATTCTTACTGACACTACTCAGAAAAGTTGTGAGCCAGACAAGTGTTACCACAATGCCAATAAATAACGATTGTTTTCCAACATAAACCATTCCAGGAGGAAGTGTCCAGTGCCATCTACAGTACTCAGTATGTGAGAAGCTCCATGCTGTTGAGTCCAGGCTGTAAGCAACCAGCACAGTGTTTCCTGGAGGAGGAATCTCTGGGATCTCTGTGCTGTTGTCATTTATGCTTCATGTTTCAACGCTTCACAACAAGGTCCTCACACAAGTCATGATAAAAACCCACCAGGCCTGTTTGAGAGAGACAAGCCTTTCTCACGTACAGTGAGCAGCACAGCCTGAAGAAGATTCTGCCATCTTTCCAAAGAGCGCTCTTGACTACAACTCTAACACATAAGACGCCTTTGGTTTTAAGAGTCTTGTTGCTTGGGGAGCCTGGGTGGCTGTCGGTTAAGCGTCTGACTTCGGCTCAGGTCATGATCTCGTGGTCCGTGAGTCTGAGGCCCCCATCAGGCTCTGTGCTGACAGCTCGGAGCCCGGAGCTGGCTTTGGATTCTGTGCCTCCCTCTCTCTCTGCCCCTCCCCCACTCACACTCTGTCTCTCTCAAAAAATAAACATTAAATTTTTTTTTTTTAAAGGGTCTTGGGGCTCATGATTTCTAAGAATAGTGTTATAATTTGGGGCAACATCCACATCCTCTCTTAGATGCAACTGTGAGACGGGGAGCCTGGAAAGAAGAGCCAGTGATCCCCACTTTGGTGTCTCTGCTGCCCTTCCCGCTCCCTGGGAGAGTGGTTAGGTATGGCGGGCAATTTGTATATTCCAGGCCAAATCATGCCCTCCCCCAAATTCATATGTTGAAGTCCAAACCTCCAGTTTCTTAGAATATGACTGCATTGGAAATAAGCTCCTGGAAGAGGTGATTAAGTTAAAATGAGGTCATTAGGGCGGGCCCTAACCCAGGATGACTGGCGTCCTCATCAGAAGAAGAAATCTGGACACTTACATGTACAGAGAAAGGTGATCTGAAGGGACACAAGAGGACAGCCGTCCACAAGCCCAGGAGAGGGGCTTCAGAAAAAACCAATGCCCCCAACACCTTGATCTTGGGTTCCCAGCCTCCAGAATGGGAAGAAAATAAATTTCTATTGTTTAAGCTGCCTGGTCTGTGGTACTTTGTTACGGCAGCCCTAGCCAACTAATACAGATGGTAAGTTTTTTAGATGTATTCCACCACAATGAATAATAATAATAATGATCGTTCATAAGCCTATCAATATACAAGCGGAATAAAACAACAAATCTATTTTAAATTTTCCACTGCCTCCGTCCAATCGTTTTTTGTGGCTCCACCCCGTCCACACACACACCCTGCGCAATTGCCCTTTTTGTGTCTCTCCAGCCAAGGATATTCAGGGACAGGAATATTGGGTGCTGGAGGTGGGATTTACTGCAGGAGCAGCCTCAAGGAAAGCTGTGAACTTCCGCCCCCATCCTCAAGACTGAGAAGTTGACCCTCTGTGTGCTTCCCTAGCAACGTGGACATGCTTGTGTTATCAACCATACTGCAACTTAAAATCAGATGCATGGGGGGCACCTGGGTGGCTCAGTCAGCTAAGCGTCCGACTTTGGCTCACGTCATGATCTCACCGTTCATGAGTTCAAGATCCCCATCGGGCTCTGTGCCGACAGCTTGGAACCTGGAGCCTGCTTTGGATTCTGTGTCTCCCTCTCTCTCTGCCCCTCCCCTGCTCACACTCTGTCTATCTCTCTCAAAAATAAATAAACATTAAAAAAAATTTTAATAAGATAAAAATCAGATGCGTGGATAGCTCTTCGAAGGCTCTCTACCCCTGGGAGGCAGAGATGGGACACAGAAAGGTCTGTTACTGGGGCAGCCGGGCTGCAGGGTCTAGAAGCCCCCGTCTAACCTGTCCCTGACTCCCTGCACCTGCCGATAGAAGCTGGTTGGCAATCACAGGAGGATAGACAGAAAGCTATGAGAAGCAGCAATCCAGCTGCAAAATCCCAGGCCGCTGGACAGGGAACGTGTGTTCACAGTTTAATTTCAGCCTGTCTGGGAGCCAAGTTTAAGCACGTTTCAAATCCTGGCAACATCCAAAACTAGGAAACCATCTTTCCCCCGCACCTTGAGTTACTCAAAGGCACATTCAAAGACACTGGGGTAGAAGTGCATTGGGACACAGATAATCACCGTGTCCATTGTAATACAAACGTCTGGGGTTTATGAAATACTTTATGGTTTGCAAGAGGCTTGCCCCCGTGCTCCTTCCTTTGATCCTCAGAACAGTGCTGGGAGGTCAGGGGACAATGCAAATGCCCCCAGGACAGAGGCAGGCACCCAAGCTGGGGCTGGCCCCCACCGCCACAGAGCCATTCCCCAACAGAAGTGGGTCTAGCTCACTATTGTCTCTGTCCCACCCTGAGAACAATAATTACCACTGTGGTCGCTTGCTCTGTGTCTGGCATTTCCATTTACTGTCTTATTCCTTCCTCAATCACCCTTTTTTTTTTTTTTTTAACTTTATTTATCCACTCTGAGAGAGCCCACACATGTGGGGAAGGGGCAGAGAGAGAGAATCCCAAGCAGGCTCCACACTATCAGTGCAGAGCCCTATTCGGGGCTCGAGCCCACAAACTGAGAGATCATGACCTGAGCCGAAGTCGGACACTTAACTGACTGAGCCACCCAGGCGCCCCCATCCTCAATCACCCTTTGAAGAAACCAAGGTTTAGGGGGATTTGAACTCAGGAGTGTCCCTGAATGCCCCCTTCTAACTCAGCTGCGATCAATTTTCTCCTGTTCCATCCAGCTCCTTTGTACTGGGTTCCTGGTACGTACGAGGCAGGTTTAGACCTGCAGTGTCACCCTGTTTGTTTTTCAGTGGGGGCAGGAGGGTGGTGGTAGCTGCTCCTGCTACAACCTTGGGACAAGTACATACTGGATAAGCAGGCAGTGGGACCCATCATCCAACAACAGGTGGATAGGGCCGGTGTGCTTGTTCCCAGGGCAGCAAGCATACACAGCCCAGGGCCAGGCAGGGCACAGTCAGCACTCCCTAAGATTCAGGGAGAGGGGGGAAAGAAAATCCTAAAGAGCCCGGGCAGCATTGCCAGGACAGCCTAAACTCGCATTCCTGGGCCACTTAAGTATCCCGAGAAGATGGAGTTAGTATTAATTGTCTCTGCTGCAGCCAGGCCACAGTGCCCTTCCAGGGTGGGCGGGGGGAGGGGCTAACCTCATTTGACAACTCAGCCCCGAGCTGGGCTTCCTTTGAGTCCTTATCCACTGAGGCTGTGGCCACAGTACTGTCTACAGGAGGTGTGACCCCATCAGTGCCCGGCCAGAGACGGTGGCCATGCAGGAGCGCCCTGACTGCAGACACAGGGACACGGCAGCGACCTGGCAGGTCTCCTTCTTCACTGGCTCCAGGTGGAGCTCAGAGACACAACTGGCCACATGCAATTCTGGACTGCCATTATATTCAACAGCCCCACTGTGTGCTCCCAGCAAGCACGGAAGGGAGATAAGACACGGGTGGGGAGAGAAAATGCCTCGAAGCCCTGCAAGTCCCGGGAGGGCCCTGCGAGGGGAGGAGCCTCCGGGGGACTCTGAAGGTGCGGGCTGTGCTGGGAAGGTCGGGCAGGCCAGCTGGACTGCAGCGCAGAGGGGACATGAGCCAAGCAAGCAGCATGGGCAGGGTGGGACCATGTGGACAAGAGTCTCAGAAGCCTTTGGAGGATTCGTGAGGCAGAGTGCGGGTACCTGGGGTGCCCCTGCAGAGGAGGCTCGGCACAGAGCAGCTCAGCAGACCTCCCCCCATCCAGCTGTATCTGCCTACGAAGGTGGAACCAGGAGGGCTGCAGAAATGTGCTTGGGGTGAAGAAGAAACCTACCTCTCATCTGGGACCAATGATGTCATTCAAAAACGCAGACACGTCCCTGCCTGATGGCACCACGGCTCAAAGTCACGAGGCAGAGACACTTGAGGAGGTGGGGAAGGCAGGCGGGGGAAGCCAGGTCTGCCGAGGCTCTCTTGTGGAATCTGGGCGCGGCCACCCTACGCAGGGATTTGGAACGTGCCGCTGCCGCGTGAATTCCTGGTGCGTTTTTGAGGCTAAGGTGATTGTGAAGGTAGAAGCTGTCAGGAAAGAACGGCATCCTTCTCACGCAGGCTCGGACAGGCGGGCAGCGGGAGCTGGTTTCACCCAAGAGCTCACAGCCGGGTGACAAACGGATGTCATCCCCACCGGCGGCTCTAAAAGTGGCCCCTGGCTCGTAAGCCCGGATCACACAGGGAGGCCAAGCAGACTTCGCTTGCCAATCCCCATGACGAAAAGGCCTGGGGACAAGGGGCAGGCATTCAGAAGAGGGCTTCCCGCTGGTCACGAAGCGAGGTCTGTTCTTTCTAATGGCCGGTTACCAGGGCGCCTGGCTGGCTCAGTCGGTAGGACATGCAACTCTTCATCTTGGGGCTGTGAGTTCAAGCCCCATGTTGGGTGTAGAGATTACTTAAAAAAATAATAAAAGATCTCCAATAACTGTGACTATAATGTTATATATATGCACCCATTCTTCCAGTTATGTAAATGCCGAGAAAGGATATGCACAGAGCAGAGGTCATTAGGCTAGAAGCTTGAGAATGTCACGGCCCCTGTTCCCTTTGTAACAGCATGGAGGCCTGGATACACTGAAAAATCCTCCTGTTCCACAATACCTAAAAAGAAAAAAAATTGTGAGGCACCTGGGTGGCTCAGTCGGTTAAGCTTCTGACTCTTGATCTCTGCTCAGGTCATGATCTCATGGTTTGTGAGATCGAGCCCCATGTTGGGCTCTGTACTGACAGCACAGAGCCTGCATGGGATTCTCTCTCTCTCTTCTCTCTGCCCTTCCCCCACGCTCTCCCTCAAAACAAATAAAGGTTGTTTGGGTTTTTTTTTTTTTTTTTTAGGTACATTCATATTGTTGTGCAACCATCACCACCACCAACTCCAGAACTTTACATCTTCCCACACTGAATCTCTGTCCCCATGAAACACTCATTTCTAGTTTCTGTCTGCCCCCAGTCCCTGGTAACATCTGTCCTACTCTCTGTCTCTACGAATCTGACCATTCTAGTGCCTCATATAAGAGGAATCATGCACTATTTGTCCTTATGGGTCTGGCTTATTTCACTTAGCATAAGGTTCTCAAGGTACATCTATATTGTAGAATGTGTTACAATTTCATCGCTTTTCAAGGTTGAAGGTACTCCACTGTACGTATGTCCCACAATCACTCATCAACGGACATTTGGATTGTTTCCACCCTTTTACTTTTGTGAATAATGCTGCTACGAACATCAGAGTTTCTGCTTTTTCTTGACTTCATTTTAGTGATTTTCTTCTAGAATTTTTTTTTTTTTGCATGTGAAAATTATCAATAGGCTTTTTCATAGTCTATTATCCCTGTGACCTCTGCTGCATTTATGGTTATATCCTTCTTTAAATTTTTCATATTATTGGGGTGCCTGGGTGGCTCAGTTGGTGAAGTGTCCAACTTCGGCTCAGGTCACTATCTCACATAATGAGTTCTAGCCCCGCATTGGGCTCTTTGCTGACAGCTCGGAGCCTGGAGCCTGCTTCGGATTCTGTGTCTCCCTCTCTCACTACCCCTCCTACTCTCTCTCTCTCTCCCCTCAAAAATAAATAAACATTAAAAAAAGAAAAAGAAACGAAATCTTCATATAATTTATGTGTGTCATCTTATTTTCTAGATTGTCTTGTCAGAGACTTACCAACTACTACTCTTTCAAATATCTAATCATATTAGTTAGAATTGGCTTCAGCTCCAGGTTAGAGAAAACCTCCAAATTACAGCAGCTTCCCACATTCTCACTGTGATATGACCAGAAGGCTCATTCAGGGACTGGCCTGGCAATCCAGACGGAGAGCCAGTCTCCCTAGATCCTGTCGCTCTTTCATTGTCCAACGAAAGAAAAGTCAAGGTCCAATATCTGAAGGTCACCCTTTTGTCTAAGACAGTTTCTGGAACTCTAGACAGGAAGAAGGAGGAAGGAGAGAAGAAAGGCAGGCACACAGCACTTATGCTCATATCACACTGATCAGAACAGTCATATGGCCAAATTACAGAAGGGTTGAGGGAATGTTTTGTTGTTTGTCCTCTCCAAATCTGCATGCTATTGCTGCCACTCGTTTTATGTCTACATATGTTATAAACTCCACACCACAAGATTTCTTTGCCATAGTCAATTATCTTTTTTTTTTTTTTAATGTTTATTTGTTTTTGAGAGAGAGAGAGATGGAGCATGAGGAGGGGAGGGGCAGAGAGAGACGGAGACACAGAACTGGAAGCGGGCTCTAAGCTCCGCGCTGTCAGCACAGAGCCCAACGTGGTGCTCGAACTCACAAACTGAGATCATGACCTGAACCCAAGTCAGACGCTCAGCTGAATGAATCACTCAGGCACCCCTGCCATAGTCAATTATCTTTTAAAGAAAATTTTTAAATGAGAAACGTTTCTGTCTATTTCCCCTGCTCCAGTGGTCTTCATTTCTATATATACATCTAATTATCCATCTGGTATCACTTTCTTCTGCCCGAAGAACATTCTCTAATATTTGATAGTACATTATCTACAAGAAAAAACTCTCAGCTTTTGTGTATTTGAAAGTTTTTTGAAAAATAATTTTACCACACTGGATATAGAATTCTAGATGGATTGTTGTTTCTTTTGGTGCTTTAAAGGTGTTGTTCTGATGTCTTCTGGCTTCCGTCGTATATGACAAGAAATCTGGAGTAATTCTATCCTTTGTTCTGTATTTTATATCTTTTTATCTCAAAAATTAAGATTTTTTTTATTATCACTGGTTTTCAGCAATTTGGTTATGATGTGTCTTGCTTTGGTTTTATGTTTATTCTGCATGGGATTCTTTAAGTGTCTTAGATCTGTCTATAACTCTCTTTATAGTTTTCATCAAATGAAGAAGACACTTTGGCCATTATCTCTTCAAATCTATTTCTTTCCTGACCTTCCTCTTTCTGGGACTTCTGTTACACACGATCACACATATACATCCTGCTCAACAATATCCCACAGGTCCGAGAGGATCTGGTGGGGTTTGCTTTTTTTTTTTTTTCCTATGTTTTAGTGTGGATAGAATCCATTACTGTGTTTACAAATTCACTGATCTACTCTTCTGCAGAGTCTAATCTGTTGTTAACCCCATCTGATAAAATTTTCAGTGCCACAAGGACCACTTAGGATTTTTTTTTTTTATATCTTATACTCTTCTCCACACTACATAATTTCCTTGAAGTCTTTGAGCATATTTACAATAAGTGTTTTAAATTTTTTTTAACGTTTATTTATTTTTGAGACAGAGAGAGACAGAGCATGAACGGGGGAGGTTCAGACAGAGAGGGAGACACAGGATCTGAAACACGCTCCAGGCTCTGAGCTGTGAGCACAGAGCCCGACGCAGGGCTTGAACTCACGGACTGCGAGATCATGACCTGAGCCAAATTCGGACACTTAACTGACTGAGCCACCCAGGCACCCCTACAATAAGTGTTTTAAAGTCCTTGTCTATTAATTGTATCACCTCTACAATTTCTGAGTCTATTTCCATTCACTGTTTTTGTTCCAGATTATGGATCACATTTGATTGCCTGTTCTCATGTCAAATAACCTTTTATTGGATGATGGACATTATGAATTGTACGTTGTTGAGTCATGGGATTTGTTGCCATATTTTTGAGAGTATCAGGCTTTATTCTGATAGGAAGCTATGTTATTTACAGATGAGGTTAGTTCTCTCACAGAGTATTTTTAGGCTTTGTTTGGACATGTCTTGAATAGTCTTTACTGTAGAAACAATTCAGTTCAACTAGTGAGGCTGACCCTTCTGGGGTCTCTGTAAATGCCCATGTGTTCAGTGAGGACTCTCCACTTTGTCTGGTCGGACCTGGAGTATTTCCCAAGCATGGTTCAGTTTACAGCTCTGCAGTCGTCCCTTGACCTGCTTTGTGGAGTTTCACTCTGTGCATGTGTAGCATTAGTATTCAGGAATAGTCTCCAGATTTTTAGAACTCTTTCTCTGCATAGGATTCTCTTCTCTGGGACTCTGTTCTGCAAATTCCAGCTGCTTCAGACTCTCCACATGCCTATGTCTGTTTCCTCAACTTGGCAAGATTGCCATGCTCTGCTTGTGGTCTCCCTAATGGGCCCCTCGGGTATTCCAGAAATGCAGGCTGGCTTAATATCAGGAAATAAACTAATACAGTTAACCACAGTAACCTAGTAAACGAGGACATGACAACCTCAGTACAGAAGAAGAAAAATCAGTAACATCAATGAAATTCAATAACTCAATAATTTTTAAGCTTCAGCAAACTAGGAACAGAAACTTCCTTAACCTAACAAAAAAGTACCTACATGGGTGCCCGGGTGGCTCAGTCAGTTAAGCATTTGACTTCGGCTCAGGTCATGATCTCACAGTTCATGAGTTCAAGCCCCGCATCAGGCTCTGTGTTGACAACATGGATCCTGCTTGGATTCTCTCTCCCTCTCTCTCTCTCTCTGCCCCTCCCCCAATCGTGCTCATGCCCTCTCTCTCTCTCAAAAATAAATAAATAAATAAATAAATAAATAAATAAATAAATAAATATTTTAAAAAGAAAATACAGTAAAACCTTGGATTGCTTGTAACTTGTTGTGTGAGTGTTCCGCAAGACGAGCAAACATTTCTAATAAATTTTTTTTATTAATTTTATTTTTTTTTAATTTACATCCAAGTTAGTTAGCATATAGTGAAACAATGATTTCAGGAGTCGATTCCTTAATGACTCTTACCCATTGAGCCCATCCCCCCTACTACAACCCCTCCAGGAACCTCTGTTTGATCTCCATATTTAAGAGTCTCTTATGTTTTGTCACCCTCCCTGTTTTTATATTATTTTTGCTTCCCTTCCCTTGTGTTCATCTGTTCTGTGTCTTAAAGTCCTCATACGAGTGAAGTCATACTATATTTGTCTTTCTCTGACTAATTTCACTTAGCATAATACCCTCTAGTTCCATCCACGTAGCTGCAAATGGCAAGATTTCATTATTTTTGATTGCTGAGTAATACTCCATTGAATATATATATATACCACATCTTCTTTACCCATTCATCCATTGATGGACATTTGGACTCTTTCCATACTTTGGCTATTGCTGATAGTGCTGCTGTAAACATTGGGATGTGTGTGTCCCTTCAAAACAGCACACCTGTATCCCTTGGATAAATACCTAGTAGTGCAATTGCTGGGTCATAGGGTTGTTCTATTTTTAATTTTTTTAGGAACTTCCATACTGTTTTCCAGGGTGGCTTCACCAGTTTGCATTCCCACCAGCAGTGCAAAAGACGTCCTCTGTCCCTGCATCCTCGCCAACATCTGTTGTTGCCTGAGTTGTTAATGTGAGCCATTCTGACAGGTGTGAGGTGGTATTTCATTATGGTTTTGATTTGTATTTCCCTGATTAGTGATACTGAGCATTTTTTCATGTGTCAGTTGGCCATCTGGATGTCTTCTTTGGAGAATTGTCTATTCATGTCTTTTGCCCATTTCTTCACTGGATTATTTGTTTTTTGGGTGTTGAGTTTGATAAGTTCTTTATAGATTTTGGATACTAACCCTTTATCTGATATGTCGTTTGCAAATATCTTCTCCCATTCTGTCGGTTGCCTTTTAGTTTATTATTTCCTACATTTCTAATAAATGCTTATTATTTCCTACATTTCTAATAAATTTTAACTTAATAAATGAGTGATGTCTTGCAATATGAGTAATGTGTGACACTGAATGTCACATGATCACAATTGAGCCGATGGTTCTTGAAATTCACTTTGATATGTGAGTGCTTTGGATTACAAGCTTGTTTCTGGAACGAATTATGCTCACAAACCAAGGTTTTATTAAATCTACAAAAAAAAAAAAAACCTATAGCAAAACTAACACATAGTTCTAAATACATAGCTGTAGCTTTATTTCTTTTCCATGCATTTTATCTTTTATTTATTTTTTTCCAATCTTTTTTTATTATTTAAATTCAAGATAGTTAGCATATAGTGTAGTATTGGTTTTAGGAGTAGAATTTAGTGATTCATCACTTCCGTATAACACCCAGCGCTCATCCCAACAAGTGTCCTCCTTAATGCCCATCACCCATGTAGCCCATTCCCCCCACCCACCTCCCCTCCATCAACCCTCAGCTTGTTGTCTCTATTTAAGAGTTTCTTATGATTTGCCGCCTTCTGTTTTTTTTTTTTTTCTTTTTATTTATATTCAAGTCAGTTAATACACAATGTAGTCTTGGCTTCAGGCCTAGCTGCAGTTTTAAATAGGGTGATCAGGTCTCATTGAGAAGGAAACATTTGCACAGAGATTTGAAGGAGGTGAGAGAGGGGACTATGTGGTTATCTGGGGAACCACGTCATAGGCAGAAGGAGCCATCAGGGCAGCAAGAATGGTGTGGAGATCGAAGCCTGCCTGACGTGCTCCAGCAACAGGAAGGAGGCCAGTGTGGCCTAAGTCCAGAAAGCCAGGGAGAGTGGCAGATCAATTCAAAGAACCATGGGGGTGACAAGCCCCTGGACAGACTTGAGGTTTTCCTCTGAGCAGGATGAGGATCTGGAAAATTCAGAGAAGAATTGAGGGCGGTTCCATGATGTCTTAAATCTGTAAAAAGGATCCCCCTACCCACTGTGTTGAATGCCAAGCATAAGAAGACAGAGCAGGGGCGCCTGGGTAGCTCAGTCGGCTGAAGGTCCAACTTCAGCTCAGGTCATGATCTCAGGATTCGTGGGCTCAAGCCCCACGTCGGGCTCTGTGCTGACAGCTCGGAGCCTGGAGCCTGCTTCAGATGCTGTGTCTCCCTCTCTCTCTGCCCCTCTTCCACTTGTGCTCTCTCTCTCTCTCTCAAAAATAAATATTAAAAAATTTGAAAAACAAGAAACGCAGAGCAGAAGCAAGAAAACCAGCCAGGAGGCTGCTTCTGCAGCCCCAGCTGTGAAATGACGGGAGCCTGGTCCAGCACAGCTCCAGCACAGGCAAGTAACATTGGTGAGATGACACATACATGCTCAAAGCAGGGCCAGCCGGTCTGCTCGTGGATCTGATGAAGAATGTGAAACAAGAGTCAAGATGCCTCCAAGGCCATCAGCCGGAGCAGCTGGAAGGTTGGAGGATGGGGCAGACAGGCCTAAAGGGGGACATTACCCTGGCTGCTTCCCCTGTGTCCATGAAAGTGAGCAGATGGCAACACTCCAAAACCCTCTAATCACATCCAGCCGTGGTCTGCCGGCCACACGGCCTCGTGTCTGTAATTAGCTCCCGGGGCAGCCCCTTGAACCAGCAGGCAGTGTGCTTGCTTATGTCAGCAGCCAGTGCGGCACGCATTTCAGACCACTAGCAAAGGTGGGAAAGAAATGATTAGCACGTGAGGTTCCCTCCGTGAAAGTGGAGTTAAGTTCGGACTTTTGTCCTGTAATTTGCAACAATGATTTGACAATAGCTTATTTGAGAGATGATTTGAGGTCATGGAATAACCACAGAATACACAGGATACTTTACAATTATTAACTCTTTGTGGTGTCCAAATTCCAGTGATCAAGTCATTAAGTTGGCTTGGCTCCAAAAGTTAGTCAATGAATATTTTATTGAGTACCTACTATGTGCCTCCATACTGAGAACCATGGTAAGGCCATAATAATACCAGTCCGCTCACTGTGTGATTACCATCATTTTCTTACTTAACACTATCAAAATATCATACTTGTATTTTAAAATGGGCATATTTATATCCAAACACAGCAATCCATTGAATTCATCTATTCTCTGTAGTTGGAGCCTTCATGTCTGCTCTTCTATAAACCACTAACAGGTTTTTCTCAAAGACCCATGACCCAGGCACCTAGGTCAGAGCTAGGTGTCACATTTGTCATGATACACACAGGCTCGAAAAAAATGGATGAGCTGGGAGTGTTATTTTGTTTTGTTTTTCAACCACATTTAATTCTATCAAGGCCAGCAGAAAACTCACCTGGACTTGGTCTTCTCTTCTGTCCTTTCACCATGTAATCAAACTAGGTTGTCAGGAAACATCCACTCCTCTGTGTTACCTGTGTTCAAGAAGAGGAAGATAATATTTAAGATGGAGTCTGACTTTTCAGCCTAGGAAACCCCCCTTCCAGCAGCAGATGCCTCAGGAAGTGAAGCTGGAAAACACATGTGCAAAGAGTGAAACCCACTGGTTCAGAAAGGTGATGCAGACCCCCTCTGCATGCCAAGTCTATTCTAAGACAAAGTCTTGGTGCCTCTCCTCCTGGTCCCAGACACACACACCCCCCATCCCTGCGGGAACGTCAGAGCCAGGGTCCACACGAAGAGATGCTCATCATCACTCATCATCAGGCAAACACAAATCAAAACCACAGTGAGACGTCACTTCATGCAAGTCAGGATGGCTAAAATCAAAAACATAAGAAATAACAACTGTTGAGGGGCGCCTGGGTGGCTCGGTCTATGAAGCCTCGGTCATCATCGAGGCTCAGGTCATCACCTCACAGTTCGTGGGATCCAGCCCCACGTTGGGGCTGTCAGCACAGAGCCTGCTTGGGATTCTCTCTCTCCCTCTCTTTCTCTCTTAAAATAAATAAACATGAAAAACAAACGAACAAAAGAAATAACAAGTGTTGGTGAGGATGTGGGGAAAAGAGAACCCTCATGCGTTGTTGGTGGGATCGTAAATTGGCACAGCTGCCATGGAAAACAGTAAGGAGGTTTCTCAAAGAATTAAAAATAGAAGTACCATATAAACCAGTAATTCCCTTCTGAGTATTTCCCCAAAGAAAATGAAGCACTAATTCAAAAAGATATATGCACCTCTATGTTTATTACAGCATTATTTACAATAGCCCAGATATGGAAGCAACCTAAGTGTCCATGGATAGATGAACAGTTAAGAAGATGTGTGTGTATGCGTGCGCGCGCGCACACACACACACACACACACACACACACACACACACACACACACACACAAAATGGAATATTACTCGGCCATAAAAAAGAATGTGATCTTGTGATTCCCAACAATATGGATAGACCTAGAGAGTATTCTGCTATGTAAAATAAGTCAGAAAACGACAAATACTATACGATTTTGCTTACAAATGGAATCCAAAAAGAAGCAAAACAAAACATGAGTGGACTCATACAGAGAACAAACTAGTGACTGCCAGAGGGGCCTGGGGTGGGGGTGGGGATGGGTGAAATGGCAAAGGGGATGAAGAGATACAAATTTCCTGTTAGAAAATAAATATATGACAGGGATGGAAACTACAGGAAAAAAGGAAGCAGAGAATCAGCAGAAAAGCCCCCCAAAAGCTGAGCCTATGCAAACCTGAAGCACATGAAATCCATTTGCACCTTTTCTGTGTGTCTGTCTCCCTCATTGAAAGTGCTCTTTGGCCTCTCAAGGGGGTCCAGAAGACAGGACACTAGACCTGAGATTAACCCAGTTGAATGAAAGTTGCTGGCTGGGTGCCTTGGGTAAGTCACCGTTTACTTCTCTGTGTCTCAAATTCCTCTCCTGCGAAATGAGGCTATTCCAATACCTTCCTTGCCCATCTCAGAGTTTTGCGAGACCCAAATGGAGAAACAAATGGGGAAGTGCTTTGTATGCAATAGCGGAACACAGGCTGGAAAGATGTAGTGTGTTATTACTGTTAGTCTTAGCTCGGCCCCGGACAGTGTGACCTTGGGAAAGTTACTAAGTTCTCTATGCTTCCACATCTGTAAAGCAGGGAAAGTATTACCTACTTGAGACTATTAAAATAGGGATTAAATAAGACAGTTAATAAAAGAAGACACTTGGCTTTTGCAAGCTTGAGGGAGGGCGTCGCCTCCTAAATAAGAAGATAAGGACTTGCTAAATTAAAGCTCTGCATCCTCTCACCCTTCCTCCTTCCTTCCTGCCTGGAATGGAAGTGTGAGGCCTGGCAGTGCAGCAGCCACTTTGCAATCATGAGACAAGAGTCTTGAGAATGAAGGTCTCTGCAAAGGACAGAGGAACAGTGAAGTAGAAAAAACCTGACAGGTGCCTGGGTGGCTCAGATGGTGAAGCATCCGACTTCAGCTCAGGTCATGATCTCATGGTTCGTGGGATCGAGCCCCACATCAGGCTGTCTGCTGTCAGCATGGAGTCTACTTTGGATCCTCTGTCCCTCTCTCTGCCCCTCCCTCACTCATGCTCTCTGTCTCTCTAAAATAAATAATCATTAAAAAAAAGTAAATGAATATAACAAAAGCAGTGCAAACTCGTACCATGAAAATTACAAAACATTGTAAACCAGAGAGTAGATTAGTGGTTCCCAGGGTGGGGGCTTGAGGTGGGTGGGGAGTTTCATCACCTCTTTCAGAGGTGATGAAAATGTTCTGGAAAGATGGTGATGAGGGCTGTACAAGTTTGTGAATATGATAACTGCCACCAAATCGCACACTTTAAAAGGGTTTCATGGAAAGTGAATTATATCTCAGTAACAAAGAGTGAATGAAGAGGAAAAACATAAACAAAAAAGTGAAGGAGACTGGTTACTCAGAGCCCTTTGCAGACTTCCATATGAATCCAATCAACTGACTCCTCAATCCAAAGACACATTCATGGAAATTTCCGTCAGGGATAACTTGAAAATTATGCTCATATTGCCTCCTCTTTGGGAGCAATCCCGGCATCTCTCCTCGGTGCTTATGTTGACCTGGCTCATAAAGCAATGAAAAAAAGAAAAAGAAAAAATACACCTCACCGTTTGCACCCACCAAGTTTGCAATACCAACTCAGTAACAACAGTCCAGGCCTTTTCAACGGATTTGCAGTGCTGGTCTTTTTCGACTCTGTACCTGTGATGTCCAAGGTGGCAAATACTAATGTTGTGGTCTGATAAGAAGATTGTGGTCTGATGCCTGTATTCACAATTGAAGGAAGTATGAAATATCCATTAGGAGCTAATAAAAATAAAGATGCAATTTTTCCCATCCAAAATAACCTCATAAAGATATAAGACACTTTGTGCAGTTCCTGGCATACAGTAAGTGCTCAATAAATGTTGGCGACTACAGTTATTTGCAAATGCCAATACACGTGTTAGAAAATTCAAAAGCCATCCGTTGTGGTTTCCCTGTTGACTTCCTTCCCTCCTCTCCAAGGCCCCAATACTTGGCTAAGCCCCATGCAGCCTTCTGCTGTCCTCACAGATGACAAGCTAAGGTCCTGTAAACTGACTCAAACTGAGTGATCAGTGGCTAATGGAGCCTCAGCATGTCCCCTCCTTCCCCTTCCCTCTGCTGCCTGTTTTTGGACGAATCATTGCTTCAGGCTCTATCACATTGAAGTCATCTGAACTCACCGCTTCGTGGGTATGTGAACGCATCAACTTTCATCAAGGAAAATGACCTTGCTGCCTCCCAAACCGTTTCTCCAGGAAGGAGGAGGATGGGTCCCTGGGGAGACAGTGTGGTCTGCACGGCAGCAAAGCAAACCAGCCCACCTGAGGGACTGGACTTCTGGCTTGGACCCCAACACAGTAACTAAGGACAGAGCCCTCGGGCTCTCCCAGCATCAACACCCACCCCGGAGGCACCCTCAGGCTCCACCCACATCCTCCACCCTGGACCCCTTGCTCCCAACTATCCTCTGACCTAAAGGCTGGGCTGGGGGGACCTAGGGTGCTGGACACACCCAGGATGTTCTCAACACTCCCCAGAGCCAAAACACCCTGCTCCAAAAACAGAGAAGTGAAACCTGCAAATAATCAAAACTTGTTTCCAGACCTTCAGAGTTCTCCCGCCCTGACCCATCCATTGCGTGAGTGTGTGTGTGTGTGTGTGTGTGTGTGTGTGTGTGTGTGTGTACACCAAAGATACAGATGATCTGTAGAGACAGCTATAGATATATGGATAATAGATATACAGACACGATCTCAGAGTAACACATTGCACATGTTTTCTGATTTGTATTTTTTTTATTTGAGAGAGAGCAAGAGAGAGCAGGGAAGAGGGGCAGAGGGAAGAAGAGAGAGAATCTTAAGCAAGCAGGTTCTGCGCTCAGCCCGACATGGAACTTGATCCCACAACACTGGGATAATGAACTGAGCCAAAACCAAGAGTCAGACGTTCAAACGACTGAGCCATCCGGGTGCCCCTACAGAGACTTTTTAAAACTTAGCTAAGGTGGCCAGCTGCCAGGGGACTAAGGTGAGGCTGGTGCCACATCCCCCACCAGCACAGCACCCAGCCCCCCCTCCTTCTGAGACCCTCCTCCCCCCACAGGCCCCAGCTCCCCCCAAGGATCCTGCCCTTCAACACCAGGGAACTAAGCAGCTCTCCCTGTCTTCCCTTCCCATGTGTAGGCCGCGCTCATTGAGCCAGGGGCCTCTGCGTCCTCACCCTCAGCGTCCAGCCCTGGAAGCACACGCACATGCATGGGATTGAATCTGACTCCTCCAGCCTGGCTCGGAAGTTTGGATGCAGCCAGCAGCCGAGAAGTGTTGGCTGAATAAACGAGCAAATCCAGTGACATTTTTACATCTCGCAAATGCTAATTGCCTTTGGGTACTCACTGATTATGCTCTAAGTTTAAAAATTAGGACACTGGGGGACGCCTGGAGGGGGGGGCTCAGTCAGTTAAGTGTCCAACTTGGTTTTCGGCTCAGGTCATGATCTCATGGTTTGTGAGTTTGAGCCCCACATCAGGCTCCACGCTGACAGCACGGAGCCTGCTTGGGATTTTCTCTCTAGCCCTCCCATGCCCCTCTCCTGCTTATGCTTGCTTTCTCACTCTCACTCTCTCTCTCCCTAAATAAATAAACTTAAAAAAATTAGGACACTGACTGTATGACAGGCACCTATTTTTTATTGTAGTAAAATACATGTAAAATTTACCATTTTAACCATTTTTGAGTACCAGTTCTATGGCATGAAGCACATTCACAATGTCGTACAACTCTCACCACCATCCACCTGCAGAACTTTTTCATCTTCCAAAGCAAAAGTCCACCTCCATTAAACACAAACTCCTCGTTTCCCCTCCCCCAGTCCCTGGCAGCCACCTTCCTACATCGTCTCCATGAACTTGACTGCTCTAGGGAAATCATTCAGTATTTGTCTTTCCATGTCTGACTTACCTCACTTAGCACGTCTTCAAGGTTCATTCATGTTGTAGCACGTGTCAGAATCACATTTTTTGTTTGTTTGTTCACTTATCTGTTTTGAGAGAGAGAGCAAAATTTCCCGGGGGAAGGGCAGAGACAGAGAGAAAGAGAGAGAGAGAATCCCACGCAGGCTCAACATAGTCAGCGTGGAGCCCAACGCGGGGCTCAAACTCACGAACCGTGACATCATTACCTGAGCCAAAATCAAGAGTCGGTCTCTTAATTGAATGAGCCACCCAGGAGCCCCAGAATCACACAATTTTTAAAGACATCGACTTTTTGATGACCTCCTATTGTGGGCAGGGTTCCAGCTAAAAGTGAACAAAGGTAAATGACAGTCGCTGCTCCAACGAATCTACCAATCTCCATATGAAAGGGTCCGATGTGCTAGTAAATGAGAGACCACCAACACAGCTGGCCTTCCTCATCACCCTTGAAAATGGCTTTCTACACTCCAGCCTGCAGACTGCAGACTATTTTCCAGGTGAATCTAGCAATTCTAGAAGAAAGTTTACAAATGAAATTGGCTAATGGGAGAAGTTTCAGGCCACACTGGGGCTATGACTAAACAACAGATACAAGTCTTCTGTCCACTCCTTGGGTCACGCTCTGGAACAGCATGAAGTGGCCACTTAGTCTACTGCTCTCCCAGGAAATTCTAAAAGGTGCCAAGACTCTCCATACAGTAAGACTTCCCCTTCGCCACCCACCACCACTACTGTGCCTGCTGGGTGGCCACTTAGAAGGCCTTGGATGGGATGCGGGTCTGAGCTCCACAGTGGTGGGAAGTAGAGTCAGGGAGGTGGCATTTATTATTGAACTTCTACTCGAAGCCAAGTACCACGCTAGGTGCTTCCATACATAGTATCTCAATGAATAATAATCTCAACGATCAAGGACAAGAGATGCCATCACCTCATGTTCACAAATGCAGAAACTGAGGCTCAGATGAGCCACTAGACAGACCACCCAAGGACACACAGCTAATTAGTATCAGAATTAGCAAACAAATTCGAGCTTGTCAACCTCAAAGCTGTTTTCGTTCACCCATGATGCCTCTCCTTCCATGATGGGGAGTGATGGCTTCCTCATCTCCAGCCCCGCCCCCTGCTCCCCCACCGAAGACCCCAGAGGTACATCTTGAGAAAGACACCAATGATAGGACCAGCGAAAAGCACAAGGAAATGTGTTACCCTCCACCCCACAGGAACCATAAAGGGGGCTGGGGAGTCCCTCCAAAGAGGACTATCTGGAAAGGACAAGACTTCTATGAGCCCTTAAATGACAAAGGAGCAAATTCCTACAGCATTGACAGCTTAAGCACGGGCAGGGCTTCTGACTCAAATGAAGAATGCTCAGGCAGCTTTCCTAATTAATGATGGTTGAGTCATAAGAAGAAAGAAAAGTTGGCTCCAAGCTGATTCTCAGAGAAAGGTGCCCTCTGTGAAGTGCCTGAGTAGGCGTCTCCTGCAGCCGTATCCCCCACTCTCTCCTCCAATCCTGATGCCACACCTTCTGGCACTTTCTTGTGGGTAGAGGCTGCAAAAAAGCAGGCGGCCTATCCCAACAGGCTTGGGAGAACTCGCTTTGGCCAACCAAATGATTGGTGAGGGTTTTGGCTGGAAAGGCATTTCCACATGGCGAAATGGAGCGTGGCTGCTCTTGGATACAAGCCACAGTATAATGTGAGGGGCAACAGCAACTCTGACAGAAAAACCTATCCCCATAGATGTCAATACTCCTGAGATTTCACCTTTAAATATGTCTTTCTTGGGGCACCTGGGTGGCTCAGTCGGTTAAGCATCCGACTTCCGCTCAGGTCATGATCTCACGGTTCATGTGTTCAAGCCCCGCATCGGGCTCTGGGCTGACAGCTCAAAGCCTGGAGTCTGCTTCAGATTCTGTCACCCTCTCTGCCCCTCCCTGGCTCGCTCTCTCTCTCTCTCTCGCTCAAAAATAAATAAACATTTTTTAAAAATTAAAAAAAAATGTCTTTCTCATAAAGTTATCAGCCTTATAACTATCACAAATTCACTGTTATCCCACTCAAAATCCCAGCATTGTTTTTCCATGGGACTGGACATAATTCACCTTAGATTCATACGGAAGATCACTGACTAAAGAATGTCTAAGAAAATGTGAAGAAGAAGAACCAAGTGGGAAGACTTTATACTCCTGGTATCAGAAATTATTGTAGCACTATAACGATTAAGGCAGTGTGTTTCTTTTTTTTTTTTCTTTTAGCATTGAGAATCCTTTATTCAGTTATTCCCTATCACAAGAATATTTTAGGGTACCTGAAAAGAAAATATCAAGAATTGTCTCTCCTGAAGAAAGTTATAGGATTCTAAATATAGTTGCAAAAATATTCCTATTTCAAATAATTCTTAGACAAAGAATATAGAATTTTGTTATGCTACTAAGCATATTGATTTACATAAAATTTCAAAAACGTTAAAAACCTTTGAGACATGGTATTCTAATACATGTTTTAATTGATACTTAAAAAATCCAAGTATATTTTTTATACAAAAAATGCAGAGATCTTAGGTGATAATAGAGTTGTGACAATTGTTTACACTGCTGTGATCACAGAAAACAACATATACAAGTATTTCATCATATTAGAAAGTTCTTCTGTGTCTCTTTTTCTGTTCCCTCATCTCCCTCACCTTAAAAGCCACTACTCTCACACTTCCATGACTATATGTGAGTTTATGTTTAGGAATTTTATTTAAATAAGATTATACAGTATTTAGTCTTTTATGACAAGTTTCTTTCATGCAGTGTAATTTTAATGTTTATATAATTTATTAAATTTATTTTTTTTAATTTACCTCCAAATTAGTTAACATATAGTGCAACAATTATTTCAGGAGAAGATTCCTTGATGCCCCTTACCCAGTTAGCCCATCCCCCCTCCTACACCCCTTCCAGTAACCCTCTATTTGTTCTCCATATTTATGAGTCTCTTATGTTTTGTTCCCCTCCCTGTTTTTATATTATTTTTGTTTCCCTTCCCTTATGTTCATGTTTGTCTCTTAAAGTCCTCATATGAGTGAAGTCATATGATTTTTGTCTTTCTCTAATTTTGCTTAAGATAATACCCTCCAGTTCCATCCACATAGTTGCAAATGGCAAGATTTCATTCTTTTTGATTGCCAAGTAATACTCCATCGTATATATATATATATATATATATATATATACCTCATCTTCTTTATCCATTCATCCATCGATGAGCATTTGGGCTCTTTCCATACTTTGGCTATTGTTGATAGTGCTGCTGTAAACATTGGGGTACATGTGTCCCTTTGAAACAGCACACCTGTATCCCGTGGATAAATACCTAGTAGTGCAATTGCTAGGTCATAGGGTAGTTCTATTTTTAGTTTTTGAGGAACCTCCATACAGTTTTCCAAAGTGACTGCACTAGCTTGCATTACCAAGGACAATGTGGTTCTAATAGCACAGGGGTTGACAATGGACCAATGAACTGACTAGAGAAGTCAAAACCCATTCAAATATGGAAACTTGATAAATATCAGAAGTGGCTGTACATATTGGAAGAAGTGTCGACTGTTCAAAGTGTTGGTATTACATAAAAAAGTCTTTCTTTGGGCTCCTTTCCTCAGGAGAAGTCTTCTTGGGAGGAGAACATTCATCACCTCCTGGTAAAGTGTCAGGCACAGAATTAAATGGATCTTGAAGGTCACATTATCCTCCTCAGTGCAGGAGTCTCTGAGTATCTGCTTGTATATTCCAGGGATGTGAAAAGCGTAATCAGGAAAGGAAGGCTGTTCCATGGATATACGGCTCCTGTAAAGTTCTTTATATTAAGCCAAAATATTTTCCCATAGCTTTTCCCCCTCCCCATATGGCACTGGGGACAAAGGTCCATCTTCAAGGCTGTCTAGCAAGCCCTTGAGCATCTCCTGAGGACTCCAATTCTCTCAGTCATGCTTGTGGCAGGACGTTCAATGCACATCCCCCCACCCCAACTTCCAGGATGCCTCTGATGGGCCCACTCCAAATTATCAGTAAGACTTCTGCCTGTGTATGCTATTTGTGTACACACACACACACACACACACACACACACACACACCCTAGTAAGGGAGGGAAAAGCAAAAGGCTCCAAACTGAGGTAACACAACAGACCCAAAGGGAGACTCAGATGTGTTAGCTGGGTGTTCCTGGATGTAAGAAGTAGCAGTTCTCTCCAGTTAGCTCATGCAAGTGGGCGGGCAATATGTTAGACTACTTGTGGAAATATGGAACAGAGGAGCCTTAGCCATAGGGCCAACCCTCAAGGACCGCTTGGAAAAATCAAACCTGAATTTTATGAGATCAGGAATCCCAAGAAAGTGAGGCTTCTACTGGAAATCCAAGGCAGCTGTGGAAACCAGGCCATCTGGTAGACCCCCAAGCAGCAGGCCTTCACAGACCCTGCTCCAGCGCTCTGCCATCAGAATCAGTCAGAGTTCTCCTCTCAGACTCTGCTTCTTCCCATCCATCTCTTCTCTTCTCCTCTTCCAAGTATGTGGTTGATTCTGCCGAAGTTCCCAGTTCACTAAGGCACAGCTCTCCTAGCCAGGACCCTGCGGAGGTCACTGGCCACTGCTGCTCAGGTAACAGCCAACGGAGGCTCATCAAGAGCTGGAGGCACTGCAGTTTCTCTAGGTGGGGAGGGGGATGGGGAGAGAGTGAGCAGGACCAGCCTGTGCCTGACCTTCATAGTACAGCTGGTGCCCAGAAGGGACGACTAAAAAGGTGTTCATCTCAGTTCATGGAGGGAATAAGAGAACACAGACTCTTGGCTGTTATGTCCTCAGAGAATAGGCTTAATTCTGAAATCCAGATGGAGGGGACTCACTAAGAAACATCCCGTGTGACCAGCTGCTTCTTGTTGGTGATGAACCCAAAACAGCAGCCCCAGTGTCTACCCATCTACCACCTTTTCATCCCTCTGTGGTGTCCAGTTTCCTCTATTACAATACAAATGCCACTTAGAAATAAATTTAACCAAAGATGGGCAAGACTTCTTTGCTAAAGACCACCAAATGTTATTGAGGAAAATAAAAGACCCAAATAAATGTACAGATGTACCACATTCATGGACTGTAGGACTCAATATTGTTAAAATGTCAATTCCCTCCAGATTGATCTATAGATTCAATGTAATCCCAATAAAAATTCCAGAAGGAATTTTTCTAGCAATTGACTAGCAGCCAATTAGGTAGAAATTTAAGTAGTCAATTTTGTAGAAATAAGAAGGACTAGAATAGCCAAAATAGTCTTAATAAAGAATAAAGTTGAAGGGCTTATAGTAGCTGCTTTTAAGATTTACTACAAACAATAATAATCGAGACAGTTTGGTATTAGCATGAGGGTACACAAAGACACCAATGGAACAGGAAACATCATCCAGAAATAGAACTACACATATATGATCAATTGATGTTCAACAAAGAAAGCAAGATAATTCAATGGGGAAAGACAAATATCTTCAACAAATGGGATGAAATAATTATCTACCCAAAAGGGAAAAAATGAACCACAACTCCATGTATCACATGGAAAACTTAAGCTGGATCCTAGACATAAAGGAAATACAGCATCTTAAAAAAAATAGAAAATATTGGGGCTTCTGGGTGGCTCAGTCAGTTAAGCATCCGACTTCAGCTCAGGTTATGATCTTGTAGTTTGTGAGTTTGAGCCCCACATCGGGCTCTGTGCTGACAGCTCAGAGCCTGGAGCCTGCTTCGGATTCTGTGTCTCCCCCTCTCTCTGCCCCTCCCATGCTCATGCTCTGTCTCTCAATAATAAATAAACGTTAAAAAAAATTTTTTTTAATTGAAAATATCTCCATGACCTTGAAGTAGGCAAACACTGCTTAGGCAAAACACTAAAAGTACTAACCATTAAAAAAAAATTTATAACTAAAATTCATTTAAAAAAATTTAAAATTTTCAACACCCCAACCCTAATAGCTACAATTAAACAGACTGACAACACCGAGGCACCTGGATGGCTCAGTTGGTTTAGTGTCCAACTTCAGCTCAGGTCATGATCTCACAGCTCATGAGTTCGAGCCTCGTGTTGGGCTGTTGCTGACAGCTCAGAGCCTGGAGCCTGCTTCAGAATCTGTGTCTCTGTCTCCCTCTGCTCCTCCCCCATTCGCACTCTGTCTTTCTCTCCCTCAAAAATAAATTTTAAAAACACTAAAAAAATAAAAATAAAAAAAACCAGACTGACAATACCAAATGTTAGTGAAGATATGGAGCAACCAAAACTCTCATATAGTGTTGATGGGAGTGTGAAACGATATAACTAATCTGGGAAAAAAGTCTATCAGTTTGTCATAAAACTAAAAATACAACTGTACACCGAACAATTCCGTTTCTAGGTAAAAAAAAAAAAAAAAGTAAACACATGTCCCCCAGTATACTTTTACAAGAATATCCACACCAGTTTTGGGGCGCCTGGGTGGCTCAGTGGGTTAAGTGTCTGACTCTTGATTTCGACTCAGGTCATGATCTCATGGTCTGTGAGTCTGAGCCCCACGTCATGCTCTGCACTGACAACCTGAAGCCTGCTTGGGATTCTCTGTCTCCCTCTCTTTCTGCCCCCACCCACTTGCGATCTCTCTCTTTCTCAAATGAACATTAAAAAGAATAGCCATACCAGTTTTATGCATAATATCTATAACTTGGAAACAGCCCAGCTCTCCATCTATAAGAAACTATGGTAAAGTCATTCTACTCAGGAGAAAAGAAAAAAAAAAAAAACACATAACAATATGAGCAAATCTCAAAAACCTTATGCTTGGTGAAAGAAGCCTTACACAAATGAGTACCTAATATGTGATTCCAATTATAGGAAGTTCTTGAACAGACATGATTGGAAAAAGACACCACTATGGCTGCCTCTGGGGGTCGAGTAGGACTGGGAAGGGGCATGGAAGCACTTTCTGGGGTGCCGGGAATGTTCCAGGTCTTTGTTTTAAAATAACAGTTTCATGGAAATAATATGTCAAACACCATGGCGTTCACCTCTTTAATGGGTACAGTGCTGTGGGTTTTGGTATATTCACAGAGCTATGCAACTATCACCACTGTCTAGTTGCAGAGGAAACCAGATACCCACTAGCTCAGCCCCAACCAATCCCCCCCCACCGCCCTGCCCAGCCCTAGAGAGGCCCCCTCACACCATTCTGTCAACCATCCATCTGCTTTCTGCCACAACAGATTTGCCTATTCTGGACACTGTGCATAAGTTGGCTCACACACTCGGAGGCCTTTTGTATCTGGCTTCTTTCACTCAGCATCATGTTTTCAAGGTTCATCCACACTGTAGTGGGTACGAGAGCTTCCTTCCTACCGCTGAGCAACATTTGGTTGTATGGATAGACTACATTCTGTTCACCCATTCATTGATCATTTCAGTTGATGGACATTTGGAGAGGTGCTTAACTGGAAAAGCTACAAGGGAACAAACTTTCTGGGGTAATTAACATAGCAGTTACATGAGTGTATGTATTAGTCAAAGTTATTGAACTGAGGACTTAAAATACGTGCATTTTATTTTAGCGAGGAAACTATAATTCAAAAAAAGGGGCCCAAGAAAGAAAAGAATAAAGAAAGAGAGAATCCAGGGAGGAAGGGAGGGAGGGAGGGAGGAAATGAGGGAAGAAAGGAGGGAGAATGGAAGGAAGGAAGGGAGGGAGGGAGGGATGGAGGGAGGGAGGAAGGGAGAGAAGAAAGGAGGGAGAATGGAAGGAAGGGAGGGAGGGAGGGAAGAAGGGAGGGAGGCAGAATGGAAGGAAGGAAGGGAGGGAGGGAGGGATGGAGGGAGGGAGGAAGGGAGAGAAGAAAGGAGGGAGAATGGAAGGAAGGGAGGAAGGGAGGGAGGGAGGGAGGGAGGGAGGGAGGGAGGCAGGCCGGGGCGGAAGGGAGGGGAAATCACCCAGGCCAACAGCCCTGGTTTCCTGTGGGCTGTAGCAACTGCTCCTAGTAAGCGTTGGGCTGTGCCAGTATCATCCCGTGACCCTGAGAAAATCAGAGCATGCTGCTCGCAGGGCACATTCCCTCCTGCGGAGAACCCGCCTTGTGCCGCCAGCTTGCTGGAGAAGGCACTCAGCTGGGCTGCAGGGCGTCTGCTTTGGGCTGGCCCACCCCCACGTGGGCCCAAGTCTGAGCACACTCCCTTTTGCCTGCCATGCAGCTGGTGGGCATGGCAGTTCTAGCTCTTGATGTAAATCGATACACTCACGGCTGGCTTGCCATTCAGTCCCTAGGGAGGAAGGAGAAGCTCCCGCACTGGGAGGAAGGAGGCGGCAGCCGGCAAGGAAGGAGACCTGAGGACTTGGCCACCACTGCATCAAGACACCCTGGCCAATGAATACTCTGTCCCCTGGTCAAAAGACACCTAGTATTCTGCAGGTTAAAGATGGTCAAACAGCAGGCATTTTCATTCCGCTCAACCCTTAGGCCATCCACTGGTTGTAAGATTCTGTGCGGGGCTGGCGACCCTCTGTTCTAATTGTGTTTGGGGTGGGAGTGGGCAGCAGGGCACATGCAGAAAAAAATAAGTGATAATAAATAATCTGAGGTGACGGACGCCAAGTGCCGTGCCAGTGCGAGCTACAGATCACACCGTGAAAGCTCAAACAGCAGAGAAGCCACTTCATGCCAATCTGTCACCACATGCTAAGTGTCGGGGCCCGCAAAGCCAGGATTGATCAGGGGTGGCCCCACGCTCCAAGATGCTCCCTCGTGGTCCAGGGGTGCAGACTAACTTGCAAACCCAGAATTGGAAAGCACCATGGTCGTCATTAGAGTGACGGGGCGTCTGAGTTCTGCCAATCTGGAGCTTCTGGCTGACAGTGGGGGCAGCACAGTGGGAGAGGGGAGACAGGTGAGGTCAAACTGGGGACATTCCAGACAGGAGAAAGAAAGGCCCTCCCAGTATCTGCATAGAAGTGGAAAGATGCACAGACCAAGGAAGGTCTCGGTTTGACCAGAGACATGCTCACGGTCGGCGCAGCTACAGGAACGAAGGCTGAGGAGCATCAGGCTGGAGGGAGAGGGGGCTTGGGGAAGACTTCTTGAAAGAGCCAGCCAGCACAAGGCCCTGAACGATGGGAAGAAGCAAGCCATGCAAACAGGAACACACAGCAGAAGCTGGGTCTCTGGGTGGGGGTCCTGCACAGGGTAGGGTGAACAATGCCCCCCAAAAGAGGCCTACCTCCTAATCCCCCCAAACCTGTGGATATGTCACCTAACATGGAAAAGGGGGCTCTGTTTATGTGATAAAGTTAAGGGTCTTGAGAAGGAGAGATTATCCTGCATTACTCACTGGGCCCAATATAAACACAAGGGTCCTCGTAAGAGGGACGCAAGAGGTCGGAGTACAGAGTAGAGGAGACCACAGGAGTCAGAGGCTGGGGTGACAGGAGGGAGGGGCCGCAAGCCAAGGAATGCAGGCTGACTTCAGACTCTAAGAGGCAAGGAAATGCAAGCCTCCAGAAGGAACACAGACCGGCAGACACCTTGGTTTCCAACATGTGAGACTCATCTCAGACTTCAGACCCCAGAACTGCAGGATAACATAATTGTGTTGTTTAGAGCCACTCAGCGTGGTAACTTGTTACAGTAATAACAGGAAACACACACTGCAGAATCAGTGGGAATGCAACTTACACATAGCCCCTACATATCCCCTCTTCCCAGCCCCAACAGATACATTTACTTCCCTCCGGAGATTTCATGCCATCAAAAAGAGTCTGAATGCAGAAGCATGGTTAACAAATGTGGTTACATTATCTGCTACTTTGCTGGTTCATCACTTAGCAAATGACAGGAACAGAGTGAGGTCTGTGATCCATACTGACATCCCTGCCCCCAGCGAGCTCAGAATCCAGTGGGGGTGCAGACGTGTCAACAGCCAGTCACCACACAAGGTGACAAACCCTTAATGGAGATAGGAAGAGGGGAACACGGCAGCACAGGGGAGAGCCAGCTGGTGTGGCTTCCCGAGAATGGAATGGTCCAACACAGGGAGTCTTGGCTGCGCAACGAGGCAGGACGAGGGGGAAGGCAGGCAAATGGAACTGCATTTAGCAGAACGGAGGTGGCAGGAGATACGGCTGGTCTGGGGGAACAGCAGGTGAAGTGAGCGTGGCCAAAACAGGGACCAGAGGCTGGGACAGGTGCTTCCTGATTACAAGGTGGAAACAACTGCTTCATGGCCACCTTCTCAGCCCTGCCTCGGTGAGATTAAAAGGCCAGGAGCTGCAGGAAGATTCGCGGCAGAGATGGGTGAGGGCTCGAGGGGCAGCCCTGGTGCAAACACAACATGAGCCTTCAAGCTCCAAGAGACAGCACAGCACCCAAAGGAGACACTCCAGGAGGGAAGACCACCCGGCTAAGCACTCTGACCCTGTCCGCCCCATATGACACCTTGTCCTTCGATTCATCACACTGCAGGTGACATTGCCACTAGATGCAGACTTCGGGGTGCCCTGCGTCCCTGTTGCCCCTGGCACCAAGAGACAACACAGTCTTCCCATTGCTTACTTTCATGAGCAACCTAAGGAGGGAGGTGATTTCCACCCTGGGAACAGCCTGGCTCCTGACCTGAGCCATCCCCAGATGGCTGGTATCACCCATGACAAGGAACGAGCCAACAACGGCCACAGCGCTGAAACACTACTGCATGTGGGCGTGGCCAGATGACATTTGGTCACAAGGGTGAGGAAACGTGGAGATGGAAGTGATGCAAAGAAGAACAGAAGGGAAGCACAGAGGGAAGGAGGAGAAGAGAGGGGGCAACGGGGACAGAGGTGGAGAGCCGGAAGAGTGGACACCTGCCCTTGCACAAGGGATGCAGTTCAGGCTGTCCCAGACAGAGAGCTTTCTAGGACCCCCGACCTCAGGGGACAAGATCTGTGCCACGGCAGCACTGCAGGCTGTGAAGCCACAGGGACACAGTCGGGCCTCTAACCCAGTGAGGCCACACACCTCACCCGTCATGCAAATCAGAGCAGAGGAACGTGAGGAACTGTGTTAAATACCAAGGGGAAGATTTTGCAAACAGTTTTTTTTGAATTGTCACTGCTTAAGTGCGAAGACTCTCAAGTCTGAGAAGCAACATTTCATTCTCTCTGAGCCCTCAGAAATTTTTAAAAAAGGAGAACTCACTGTACTCGGGAAACCTGCGTTGGTGTGGGCCCACGCTCGGCAGAACGTGGCGGAGGGGGGTGGGCAAAGTTATGGAGCTCCTCAGGACAGTTTCCACTCCAGATGGTGCGGGCGTGGAAGCTGCGAGGGCTGAGCAGGCAGGAGAGAAAGCAAACCAGGAGAGAAAGCAAACCAGGAGAGAAGCCCACTCGGAACAAAGGGACAGGAGCACTGTGGGGAAAGGCCAACGATTCAGCTCAGGTGCACAGAGGCGCCCTGGTGTCCACCGTCCTGGCTGCTCCTTTGCCATGAAGGCTCCAGAACCAGAGACTGTGGGCCAGGCGGGCCGGGGAACTGGGAACTCTGGCTCTATTATCACGAATCGGCCCGCAGCCCTGGACCAGCCGCCTCCTCTCTTGGATCCGCTACCTTATTTTGCAAAGGATGGTGTGTGGCGGGCTGACACTCTTTCTGGGAATGTCTGGGACCTACAGAAGCACCACTGCTGGACGAGAGGGGCTTGACAAACCTCTGCCCCCGATCCTGACCAAATATGTTTCTAGCACTTCTAACCTTCAGGTATTTGCTGTTTTCCCTGTAGCTTCCTTGGCCGCTGACCTTTCTTACTGGGCCAGGAAGCTTGCAAGGGGCCCCCTCCTCCAGATTTATCCGGGACAGATGGGCTGGGTCAGAATCGTGCAGAGCGAAGCCTCAGCAAAGCTCTCCATACACCTGCAATTCTACGACTGGAGCCTCTCAAAGGCTCTCAGCCTGAGAAAGCACAAGGTCTTGGTGAGGTTTCCTGGCCGGCTCGGGGCTGGCTTCATGCCACAGTAACATGCCCAGGGCTGCATGGCCTAGAACCCCTTCAGGCTCCTCTTCCCCCACCCTTGAGAAAACCTCGATTTTTATGCCCTCAAAACCCTGCTCCGCTCAGACTGCTGTGACCAGGCGCAGACCAGGTGTGGGAATGGCGGAGGGGCACTTTTAGGGCCCTACGTAATACAGCTCAGGCAACCGCTTGCCCCTTTCCTGGTGGCATCCGCCAACCTTGATGTTCTCCCTCCCGTAAGCCCCTGCAAATCCGGGGTGAGGGCGTGAGGCCCAGAGACGCCCCAGGCTGGTGGATTCTGCCACTTTCCACTTCTGCCAAATACAGAGGTTCGCTCATCCCCACAGATGCAGTAAGGAGGTCCCCCCGGGTTAGAAGAACCTAAGACAGAATCAGACTGAAGGAATAAAACTGGATTAGGGAAACCGGAGGGAGACGGGGTGACTGGAACTCTGGGTAGGAATGCAGATTCACCACAATTGGGTGAGGTTCACTCCTGCTCCGCAGAGCTGGCTAATGAAACAGTAACATTCGCTCTTATCGTGGGTACTGGTTTACTTCTACGTTCAAAAGGCAGCATTTGAAGAGAGTTGTTGAGAGATACTGCACATGGTATAAAATTTGCCCATTTAAACTGCACAATTCAATGGCTTTTAGTATGTGTGCAGAGTTGTGAAACCATCACCACTAAGTTTAGAACATTTCATTACCCCTGAAAAGAAAGCCCATACCCAGGAGCACTCAGGGCCCCTGCCGTTCCCCCGGACCCACCGGCCCTGGGCAAACAGTAATCTGCAGAGCATTTTACCCCGACACACACTTTCCCTACCGTGAGGGTATGCGATGCAGCAGATGACAGGGGTGTCTTAATCAAGATCTCATGACCCACAAACAAATGGCCAACAAGCACAAGAAAAGACATTCAACATCACAGATCATTAGGGGAATGCAAATCAAAGCAACAACGAGATACCACCTCACACCCATTCAGGATGGCTATTGTCCAAAAAACAGAAAATAACAAGTGCTGGTGAGGATGTGGAGAAATTGGAACACCTGTGCACTGTTGGCGGGAATGCAGAATGGTGCAGCCACCGTGGAAAACAGTATGGTGGCTCCCTCAAAAACTAAAATTAGAATTACCATATAACCCGGAAATTGCACTTCTGGGTATATACCCAAAATAATTAAAAGCAGGATCTTAGTGGGGCCCCTGGGTGGCTCAGTTGGTTAAGTGTCTGACTCTTGGTTTTGGCTCAGGTCATGGTCTCATGGTTCTTGAGTTTGAGCCCCACATAGGGCTTATATGCTGGCCGTGTGGAGTCTGCTTGGGATTCTCTCTCCCCTCTCTGCCCCTCTCCTACTCACGCATGCTCTCTCTCTCTCTCTCAAAAATAAAAAAACTTAAAAATTTTTTTTAATGTTTGTTTATTTTTGAGAGAGTGACAGATTGCAAGTGGGGGAGGGTGAGAGAGAGAGGGAGACACAGAATCCAAAGCAGGCTCCAGGTTCTGAGCTGTTAGCACTTAGCCCAATGTGGGGCTTGAACTCATGAACCGTGAGATCATGACCTGAGCTGAAGTCGGACACTCAACTCACTGAGCCACCCAGGCACCCCAAATAAATAAACATTTTTAAAAAGCAGGATCTTAGAGAGACATTTGCACACTCATGTTCATATAATTATTATATACACAGAATTATTCTCCATAGCTAAAAGACGAAAGCAACTCAAGGGTCCAACAACTGATGAGTGGATAAACAAATGTGGTATATACATACAATGGATATTACTCCTCCTTAAAAAGGAAAATTCTGACACGTGCCACATCATACAGAAACCTCGGAGCCACTGTGCTCACTGAAAGAAGACACTCACAAAAAGACAAATATACTGTGTGATTCCACTTACATGAGGTACCTAGAGTAGTAAAATTCATAGACAGAAAGTACAGTGGTGGTTGCCAGGGGATGGGGGATGGGGAGTCAGTGTTTTATAGAGACAGAGTTTCGGTTTTCCAAAAGGAAAAGAATTCTGGAGATGGTGGTGGTGATGGCTGCACAGGAATATGAATGTACTTAATGCCCCTGAGCTGTACACTCAAAAAAATGGTCAGGATGGTACTTAAGGCTACCTATCAGTTGACTTTATGCTAATCAAAAGGAGACTATCCAGGTGGGCCTCACCTAATCACACTTAAGTCTTTAAAAGCAAAGTGTTTTGGGGGCACCTGGGTGGCTCAGTCAGTCGAGCATCTGACTCTTCATTTCAGCTCAGGTCTTGATCCCAGGTCCTGGGATCGAGCCCCGTGTTGGGCTCTACACTCACAGGGCAGAGCCTGCTTGGGATTCCCTCTCTCTCCCTTTGCCCCTCTCCTCTACTGGCACTTTCTCTCTCTCTCTAAAATTAAAAAAACAAAAAACAAAAAAAGCAAAGGGTTCTCTCCTGCTGATAACAGAAGAGGAAGTCAGAGATTCAAACCAAGGGGGGATTTGAGGCCCCACTGCTGTACTGAAGATGGAGAGGACACATGGGAAAGACTAAGAGTGGCCTCCATGAGCTGGGGGCAACGCCCAGCTGACAGCTACCATGTTCTGCCTGGACGCATGACCAGCACGGCCTGCAGAGGTGGGAGATAATGAGTCATGTTAACCCGCTAAGTTGGATCATTTTCAGAAAGCAATAGAAGACTGATTGGATCTCCTAATTGGGGCCAGAAAGGGAAAGAAGACATTTTAGGGAGCAGAGATGACTCTCAGTGATTGACTTTGTCTTTTTCACATATTTCCACTTCCTCTAGAAAGCCTCCCCCGCCACCCTCCCGAGAGCCTTTGCGGATCCTCGCCTCTGTCTTCCTCTGTCGGTAATTATCTGCCACTCCCTTGGCCCTGCGCACAAGGGCCTGCCAGCCGGAATCCCCAGTCATCTCGCTTTCTCAAATCTGGTCTAAGGACTTCCAACACAGAAGCCACAACTTGACCTTTTTCATCTTTCCCAAAGCTCCCAGTACAGGGCCAAGCACACTATAAACTAGCCCACAAATTCTTGTTCACTAAGCCATTTCCTTTCAGTTCCAGTGACCAGCAAGGCCAATGAAGGCATTCAAACCTGATGTGGCCACAGGCACATGGAGAGCCTTTCCCCTAAGACTGGCTTCACCACCACCTGAGAGTAACAAAGCACCGAGATGGTGATACCCCATTTCTGAAGTCTGACTTTTCATTAACACTGGCCAGTCACGTTTTCCAGCATGAGTTGGGCTACCATTTCTCTGAAGTTTTTTTTGTTTTTGTTTTTCTACAGCTGAAATTTGCCAACACAGAGGAAGTAAGAAGAGGATGACATGAGGTCCCACAAAATGTGCTACCTGTGTTTTGTTCCACAACAACCTTACCCTGAATGCCTTCCAAGTCTAGACAGCATGGTGAGACCCCAAAAACAGAGAGCTAAATCACAATAGCCCCTACTCTTGGGCTGTCATCCAAGTATCCCCTGAGCACAGAGGTCATAGCAGAGTCTTTGACACTTTGGAAACTAGGAGGTTGGATTTCTTCAGGTCGGACCACAGAATCAGGTCTCCTACAGGCAGGCAATGGGTGGGGTTCCCTTCTGCATTCTGTCCTGCTCCAGGGACTCTGGGGACGCCTTCTGTGCCCCACCCTGGACTCCAATAACACGCATATGATGTCACTGTCTAGATGTGCAACAGTCTTGGCCAATTTTATCCAAAGCCCTCAAGCACAGATTAAAAAGTAAATCCATAGCATTTGGACAGACCTTTACAGTTTACAAGCCACTGTCATATTAATTGTCTCATTTGATCCTCCCAGGAGCCCTAAGAGGTAGGAGGAGTAGATTATCATCGCCCAATTACCGATGAGGAAACTGAGGCTCAGGGAGCTGAAGTGACTTACCCAGAGTTACCTGGTTTGGAAGCCAAAAAACCATGTTCTTCCACGTTGGATCTAGTCTTTGAGCCTAAATGGGAACTCAGCACAGACAGGCTAGGCTCTCCCCAGCTGGCCTTCACAGCTGGTGCCTTGAGAGTTTCTCTATAGAAAGAGTGAAGGAGAGGCTGGGAATCAGGAACAAAAAGAAAGTACAATGGTGCCTCATATTCTAGTAATATTTCATCTTTTTCAAAGAACTCACATATTTCTTTTCTCATTTGGTTCACAGAACAATCCCATAAGGTCAACAAGTATATTGTCATCAAAACTTGGATCAGAGCTAGTCCCCAACTTTTCTGATTCCAAGACTCTTTCTATAAGATAAGGGACAACATTCTTGCCACTGAGACCCTCCTTTCGTCCCTTTGGCCCTGAAGGGTCAAGACCAAGAGACCACTGGATACCCTTCTCTTGTGTGGCCACACAGGTCCAACTTACAGTGACCTTTCATTTCCCTATGTGATCCCCTGCCAGAAACTGGGCCCAGAATGCAGGCCCCTCCCCCTTCTGGTTTTAGGACTGCTTTTACAGAACCAATGTGTTTTTAAGTTTATTTCTTTTCAGAGACAGAGAGAGAGCGTGCGAGTGCACACACGTGTGGGGGAGGGGGAGGGAGATGGGGGAAAGAATCCCAAGCAGGCACCACACTGTCAGCATGGAGCCTGATGTGGGGCTCGAACTCACAAACTGTGAGATCACGACTTGAGCTGAAACCAAGAGCTGGACGCTTAACTGACTGAGCCCCCCAGGCGCCCCACAAAACTAATCTTATGTAACCGATACACCAGGGGGAATGGAATCTGCTAGACTATTGCTCACCCGCTGAACACACATTTTCTGAGCAGGGTATCACTCTAGGCTACTCACTGGGAGTTCGAGAAATACCTCAGGCATATTCCCTAACAGAAGCTCACGATCTTGATCTAGTGGAACTGGCGAAAACACAAACACGTACATGACAAGGTACACGACATTCACTAGTACATGACAAGATGGAACAAATGTCACAACACAGTTGTAAGCAAAGGGCTGCATGCAGATCAGCATCATGCTGGCTGGTGGGAAGGAAGAGTCTTTATGAAAAAAGAGGCGTTGGGCGCCTGGGTGGCTCAGCCAGTTGAGCTTCCAACTTCGGCTCAGGTCACGATCTCACAGTTTGTGAGTTTGAGCCCCGCATCAGGCTCTCTGCCGTCAGTGCAGAGCCAGCTCTCCGATCCTCTGTCTAGCTCTCTCTCTGCCTGTCCTCTGCTCTTTCTCTCTCTTTCTCAAAATAAATTTAAAAAAACTTAAAAAGTAAAAGAAAAAAGAGGTGTTTAAGCGGAAGGATGACTGGAGAATCTTGACAAGTAGGAAGATGCAGGCTGTAAAAACAGCATTAACATTTGGGAACTAAGGATATAGTCCCTTGTGAGGGCAGCATGAAGTCCACTTGGCCCCCGACCTCCCACTGAGGCTGGCTGGGATCCAGCTTAGACCCCCAGCTAGATCTAGGCTGGATCCTGCCCCCTCCCAAGGGAACCCAGGAGACTGGGGCCACTTGCTCCGTCCTCCAGGTTCTGTGGACTTGCAGCCCCACCCACCAAATGTTAACTGCCCTCTTCACAACTCATCTCTTCTGCTCCCTAGTTGGTTCTCACATGTGTCTTGCATTCCCAACTAGACTAAAATACTGGTCTCCTGATTCCTTGAGAACACAGCAAGGCATGCCTATATCCCATCCCAGCCAGCATGAGGTGGGCACACAGTAGGCCCAACAACCTGTTTGTTGACTGGCTGCCGAAGTCTATAGGCCCAACTGTACACAACTGTACAAACAGGTAGACAAGAAGGGGCAGTACTTGTAATCCTAGCCTGGGATTACAGGGAAGGGGTTAGCAGAAGACACATTATTTCTGGCTTTAAGGTTACATTTTATAGAACTGATCTAAATTTAAATCAAGGGGCTTAGACTTGCGGGGTCACTCTGGGGGGACTGCCCTGTATTTCACATTCTGTTCTCTTTTAGACCAATATCCCAAGGTCTCCTTAATCCATTTTTCTAGTTCCTGCTTGTAAACATCTTCCAATGAAACATAATGTCTCATAGTTTCTCTTGAAAAGAGTTACAGAAAGGCTGGCATAGTTGTCATTTCCAGTCTAGAGACTGGAGGACGATGCCAGAGGTGAGAGCAGAGTCAGGGCAAGAGGTGGGGGTGGCGAGGACCCCAGGGCACAGTACAGCCTCCTACTGGTTGGTCTCCAAGGAGCCGAAGTCTCAGCTGAAGTGCTGGGTGGACAGACTTTACAAACAGGGAAACTGGATAGGGTCAAAACCCAAACAGGTCACAGCACACCCAGAATGGAGCATGGGCAAGCAATGAACATCATCAGCTAGGAGTTGGGGGATGGGGTAGGTGAAAAGAACCAAATGCCCAGGTGGGTTCAGAGGCAGAGAATTTTAGTTTTAGGGATTTTTCTAATCCAACCCTCTTTAATCCCACAGGTGGGGTCCTCAAAAAGTTATTTCCTGGGGCACTTGGGTGGCTCAGTTGGTTAAGCACCCGACTTCGGCTCAGGTCATGATCTCACGGCTCAGTAATTTGAGCCTGTGTTGGGCTCTGTGCTCACATCTCAGAGCCTGAAGCCGGCTTCAGATTCTGTGTCTCCCTCTCTCTCTGCCCCTCCCCCACTCGCACTCTGTCTCTCTCTCTCTCAAAAATAAACATTAAGAAATCCACACCAAAAACAAAAAGTTATTTCCTGTGATAGTCTAACCCTGTTCTACTCAGTGTCTCTCTGCGTCTTTGACCTTCCACTTCATCCTCCATATTGCTGTCAGACTGATCTTTCCACAACACAGATCAGTTCAGTGTCTCCCCTCCACATTCAGAAGGTCCGAAGTCAGCGTGACCCAGTAAGGCCTTCTCTGCTAGATCCAGACAGGGTTTGGAGTCTTATCTCCTCTCTACACCCCACTGACGTCATTCCCCCAACAACGTCCTGCACAACACTCTCCAAAGTTGCAAGACTTACTCCTGTCTGCCAGGAGAATCCCAATTCCAAGGTCCAGCTCAAATGTGTCCTGTTCAGTTAAATCTCCCTGTGCTCATTCATTCCCCCAGGAAAGATGTGTTTACTTTCTCTTCCATGCTCCCAAAACACCTCCGTAGAGCATTTATCACCCTGACTCGAACTGATTTTACAGAGACTGAGAGGCCACCAGGAATAGGGACTGGTTTTGCCTTCTCATTGTTCACCTTGTCCTTACTTCGCACGGCAGGAGTAGGTGGTCAAAACATGTTTACTGAAAGAAGAAACCTTTCCTTTTTTTTTTTTAGTTTTCACTTTTAAGTAATCTTTACACCCAGTGTGGGACTCAAACTCACAACTCCGAGACTGAAAGTCGCTTGCTCTACGGACTGAGCCAGCCAGGTGTCCCAAACCCCTTTCCTTTATAGCCGCACAGTGAGTTCCTGGTGGGGCCCAGTTAAGGTCGAGGTTGTCTGATGCCCAGGTCAAGGCACTGCTTTCTAGGCTGCTTCTACCAGTTTTTCGTGAACACGAACCTGGATGGCTCCTTACTAACCTGGACTTTCAGACACTGGGACAGTGACGGGCATCAACTGTCCCAAGTTAGCACCAAGCTGCTAACTGTAAAGAGAGACTCCTGTGTCTCTCCCGGGGAAGAGATTTGATTCAAAAAGGCTTTAAACCGAGCTGTAGGCGGCGACAGAGCAGGTGAGTCATCCCAGCCCACACCCGTTCTCTACTGAAGGGCCCCAGCGTCTGTGTGTCTGTGGTCATATGGGAAATGGGTACTCTGAGCTGACTCGGGTCCCAGGGAGGGGGATGCTGATGTTATGGCCAAGGACCCTTCACCCATGGTGATGAAGCAGGAGTGATGGCCTTTATCTATGACAGCAAACATAAAGGGACTCAGAGAGCACAGGGGATGGCCTCAGAGAAGCTGCAGCCGTGGTAATGACCAAGGGACGCAGCTTGCCGCTCTTGCGGCCCCATCTGGACCCCTTGCACCCACACAGCCTGTCTCCACCGCCAGCCCTCACCCATGTCACTTCAATTCCCTAAATTCAAAGCTCCTCAAGAGAAACACAAGGTGTCTTCCACCACCCATCCCCCAGACTCAACCAGGACATCTATACTGCAGTTGAATTTTGTTTTAAGCAAAGTCAGCATGTAAAGTTGAGGGATAAATCTTCATTTTACAAACTCTTTTCACCACGAGCTCCCCTAAGGCCTTCACTCACTGCGGGCTTACTTACCATGTGTAAGTTCCTCTGTTAGGAGCTGGAGAGATACGAACACCACTGCAGTACAGTCCCTGCCCTCAACCACGTAAGCAAGTTGCATATGCGAGTTACTGTACATGCAGGAAATAACGTGCTAAATCCTTCAGAGGAGGTTCACAAAGTGAGTCTGGGAATCTGGAGGCGAATGAGTTTAGAGGGACATCGTTCGGGAGATGGCACAGAAGTTGGGCTTTAGAGAACGGGTTGGATATTGCCACTCTGAAGCACGTCAAATGGCCTTCCATATGGAGGAGGTGTTGTCAGCAAAGGCCTGTGGGTGGAATCAAATGTCAGGCAGCTCCATGTGGAAACCCACCAGGGCAGGCTGAAACAGCACATCCGACAGGCCCAAGCCCCAGGGCCACAGGCCAAGGCACAGGGAAAATGCTCCGAACAGCAAAGGTCAACATGAACGTAAATACTGCAGCAGCAGGACTTATTCGGGGCGAGAAGTGGGCCAGGATGGCCTTGGAATCCGGCCAGAGGTCAAAGGCCAGCTCTACCCTCAACAGCTGTGTGATCTTGAACAAGTTACCCAACAGAAGTCTAGGTCTTCCCGTCTGCAAGGCCGCTCCCTGACACTTCCTACCTAGCGTGTCACTAAGAAATGAAATGAGATGATGGAGAGGACACATGAGGCACGGTGGCAGGCAGGGCAAGTGATCAGTCTATGTGAGGCTCTTCTTCCTGGCTTGAGGAGCCTGGACAGTGAACAAGTGAAAGACTGTGTGGGGCCCTCGAGGAAGGAAGACACCAATAAAAGGGGATTCTAAAGCGAGGAGATGGTGAGGAAAGAGGGACTGCGGAGAAAGGAAACAAAGCCTCCACACTGAGCTTTCTGCTCCAGGGCAGGCCACCGTAGGGATGCTGCTAAAACTCCCCAACACGCTGGTAGGTGGTTTCTCCCTGAAGAACGCCGTGTTCCAGGATCAACACCAGTGAGGCAAGGAGCAGAACTGAGCTTGTAGGTGGAGCGATGGGTAGGAGCCGAGCAGAGATGAGGCAGCACGCTGGACCCCTGCCCAGATTGTGGGGGCATCAGAAATCAGGACTGGATCAAGATGGCACCGAGAGAGAAAACTGCTTAATTCTAAAAACTTCCACTAGGAAAGCCCAGAAGTCCAAGGTTTTTTGCACATCTAGACACCTGATCTTTTAACCTGAATACCTGGCTCATTACAAGCCAGCAACAGAGATACCGCCAGGCACAGGACTCACCTCTGCAGAGAGCCTCCAGTCTCATGGAGGACAGGCACACTAAGGGTCTTCAGGGAGATTTGCCACCTAATCCTACGTGTGTTTGCTCCTTGTTCATTTGCGCATTTGTTCACTCCATCCTCCACTGCACAAACATCCACGAAGGAACTACTATACCCAAGATAAGATCCCGGAGAGGCAGGTGTCCCGTTAGCTGTTCACATCTCCATTCCTCAAGTTGTTTCACTTGTCAGTTCCCTTATCTGTCAAATGAAGAAAACTGGGTTTATGGGAAAATGCAATGAGATAATGGACACACACAATGCAGAGTAAGTGCTCAAGAAGTGTAAACTATTAATAAACGAGCAGAAGTAAGGTCACATGTTATATTGGATACCTTTCATTGCTCCTCTAGGTACTTTCTGCATCCTTTTCTATCTGTACTGTGTTCTGGAATTTTCCTGCATGGACTAATCAAGTCTCCTTTGCCCTCTGACTTCCCATGGGGTTTAGTACATGGAGAGCCTTGACAAATCAGAGGGATTTTATTTCCTCCCAACTGCCTTCCTGAACCCCTTGACCTGAAGTCCTAGCTCTAGCAAAATGACCCTCCACACAGCCTCTCTGTCTCGAGGCGTAGAGATGGTAAGATCCCTCTGTTACAAGCCCCAGAACATTTCACTATCCACGGTTCTTTCCCTACACCCTGCCTCAAATTACCCATTCATAATGTGCCATCTGTTTTGTGCTGGCCCCTATTATATACGGGGTAGGAGAGAGAGAATAGGCCTGGGGATCAGGAGACCTGAGTCCCACCTCTGCCACCAGCTGGTTCTGTGACCCTGAACGCTCTTTTACTAGGTGTCAGCGTCCTCATCTGTAAAAAGAACAGGTGGGACCACATAGCTCTTTTTTTGTATTACAATTCCCCACCACTGCTGGGTGTTCCGTGAAGTTAAACCCAGAAAAGGGATGCATATCAGGGAATAAGGCAGGTTAGCCAACTCATTCTTAACCCAGGGAGGGCACCTAACTCCTTTCCAAGGACTTCCCTTTTCCTCCCAGATTCCCCGGGGACCAAATGATCTCCACTCCAAACAAACAGCCAAGGAAACCCAGGAAGTTACAAGTAAATTCTCTCCTTTCAGTAACCAACCAGCCAACCTCGATTTAGCCACACAGGTCCCTTCCCAGCTTCTGTTATGCACAGCGGGCCAAGGTGTGGTGTGGTGTGGTGTGGCCAAGAGGCAGGTGCACACTCCCACTCAGGCATTCTCCACAGGGCTGCAAAGGGATATGATGCCCTCTCACAACTGGTGGGTATCCAGGGCAGAGGGAGCCACCCAAATCAACATCCTGTCAGAAAACCTACAATTGAGGTCTGTCACTGGACACGTTTCAAAGAGAGGCTGAGGACCATTTCATGGGATAGTACAGAATCTCTGGAGTTCTTTTTTTTTTTTTTTTATTTTTGGGACAGAGAGAGACAGAGCATGAACGGGGGAGGGGCAGAGAGAGAGGGAGACACAGAATCGGAAACAGGCTCCAGGCTCTGAGCCATCAGCCCAGAGCCGGACGCGGGGCTCAAACTCACGGACCGCGAGATCGTGACCTGGCTGAAGTCGGACGCTTAACCGACTGCGCCACCCAGGCGCCCCTCTCTGGAGTTCTTTTTTAGCTCCTAAATTAGCGACTCAGGGAACCCCAGGAGCCATGAGAGACATTCTAATGAGATTACCCTCCCTAACGCCCCCTACCCCCATGTGGAGTTTCACCTGCCCCAAGCGCTTTCCCATCTCCCCTCACCCAGAGGTAGAGCCAAGTGCCTGCATAAGGCTGGGTTTTTAATCCTTAAGGACAGCAGGAGAGGGCACTTTGGATACCAACTTCTAGGTCTCTGGCGGGGTAAGGGAGGAGGGATAATCTCTTAAAATCTCAGCTCCTGGGCTGGCCGCATGTGAAAACCACAACCTAATAACCGCCAACAACAATTTCTTCGACGTTCTTCACGTCCGGAAACCGTGGCCTCTCCCCACAACTCTGAGAGAGTTCAAACCCTTTCCTGGTTCCAAATCAAAACTTCCGAGAGCCTCCGGGCTTCCAGCGGCCAGACCGCGCACGGAACGGCTGGGGCCCAGGGAAGACCCAGGCGGCGAAGCCCGCGGGGCGAGCGGAGAGGGGACGAACCCCAGCGCTGAGCCGCCGCCCTAGCCGCCTCGAAGCGCCCGTGTCCGCAGGAAGCACCGCCGTGCGCCTGCGCCTGCGCGAGTCTTGACACGTGACTCGGGAGCGCGCGGCCCTGGAGGGGGCGGGGGAGGGACCACGGCCGCATGCGCGGGGCGGGCTCCCGCGGGCGGGGTTCGGCTGGGACTCAGCTCAGCAGCTCCCCCGGCGGTGGGTGCTGGGCGTCGCGGTGACGAGCCTCGCTCAGCGGTGGCGTTTTGCGCTGAGGAGCGGGCTTTCGAGACCACGCCAAGCTTGGCCAGGCGCTCGGTTCTCCCACCCTTTCGTTCCTGTTCCAAACCGCCCTGCTTTAGGGGCCTCAGTTTCCCCTCGAAGGCGAGGGGGTGCAGCGGAAAAAGCGGACCCGTCGGCGGTGAGGACGCCCGAGCCCGGAAGATGCGCCCCCTCCGGGAGCCGGTCCCGCCGGATAATCTGCACCCGAGTCGGGGGCCAGGAGCTGCTGGGGTCCAGGGCCCAACGGGGGTCCTAAGTAGGGCCAGACTGCTGAGGTGGGCTTCCTCCGCCGCCTCCTTACGGGGCTCCCGTATTGGCCCCCAGCTCCTAGCAGTGGGGCGGCGTCTGGGGGGGACGCAGACCCTGAGCCCTCCAGCCGGCAACCCATGGACCGCGGGTTTGAGGGGCACGGCCCGAGGGACGCTGTCTGGGTTGCCAAAATCGACTGCTTGATTTGATGCCAGGCTCTCGCCCCTCGGTGAGCCCCAGTGCTGCTGCCCGCCTGACCCTCCCTGCTTGTTCATGGCCCTCTCTGTCTAGAAACTTGCAGTGGCCTCAAGCCCAGACTTCTTGACCTTCCGTCTAAGGGTTTCCCTAACCCACCTCAACTCACCTTGACTCCTCACTGGCCACACACAAATGGCTCCCTCCCTTTCAGAGTCTGGGCCCTTGATCTTCCCCCCAGGATCCGACCCCCTGGTCTCTGCCCTTCCAAACCTGTCCAGCCTTCAGAGTGGAGCTAGAATTCCACTCCCTTTCTAAGCTCAGAACCCCCTGGGTGTCTCAGTATTCCCAGGGGAGTCCTGATGTTATATAAACGGATTCTCCTCCATAAAGGTAATCTGTTAACTGTTTAAATAAAAAGTCTGCAGTGCATTGGTTTAACTTCTCAAACAATTACAAGTGAGAAAGAAAATCGTTTGCCACCCCCCCCCCCCCCCGCCATGTGACCTGGGTTATGATAGGGGCATATGGCTACTTTATCCCCCAGGATTTACCCAGTCACTCCAGTTCCATGTCTTGGGTCCCTAACTGGATCATTCACTTCTCCAGAGCAGAGATTATGCCTGCACAAATATGTGTAAATTCTAAATCTTTTGAAATTTTGGTAGGACAAAATTCAGAAGTTTGGAGAAAATGGAAACATAACCAACAAATGTGTTTGCATTCTTCACAAATACGAAATCACTCTTTTCAGTGTGTCAGAAAAATGTACTGTCACAATCAGTCTAGGCTCCAGACTAACACAAATCAATGTGATTGAATGTAGTAGAAGGGATAGTTGGATGGGTAGAAAATTGGCCCTTTGGTTTGTCATGTTTTAGCTGGGTGAACTGGGGCTTAACCTCTCTGGGGATGCAGCTTCCTCATGCTGGATTTGTTTTTAGGGATAATAAATATGCCTTCTCCATCTACATGAGCAGAGTGAGGGTCAAAAGTGAAATGGAGTTAAGGGTTTCTGGGTTTGTTTGGGTTTTTTTAAGGTATTTTGTTGTTCACGAAATAATCCTTAATAAATTTTTTTTAAGATTTTATTTTTTTAAGGAATCTCTACATCCAACATGGGGCTCAAACTTACAACCCTGAGATCAAGAGTCACATGCTCCACGGACTGAGCCAACCAGGCTCCCCCCGACCCCGACCTTAATAAATTGTCTAAAGCAGGGGCACCTGGGTGGCTCAGTCAGTTGAGCGTCCAACTTCGGCTCAGGTCATGATCTCACAGTTCGTGAGTTCAAGCCCCACGTCGGGCTCTGTCCTAACAGCTCAGAGCCTGGAGCCTGTTTTGGATTCTGTGTCTCCCTCTCTCTCTGCTCTTCCCCTTCTCACATGCTGTCTCTCTCTCAAAAATAAATAAGGATTAAAATAAATAGTCTAAAGCAAATGATGTTTAAATGTTTGAAATTTTGTTACTAACACATGTCAGGGTGCTGACCGGCCATTAGAAAAATCCAGCAATTCTAAATTTTTGCCAGTTTCTGAAGAGGAGGGAAAGGCCTTGGGATCAGCAAGAACAGTGTCACCAAAGGTAAGCCTGGTCAAGTAGCCTAGCGTGCCCTCACGAGAGTCAGGTGCTAGATGGAATTCTGGCCCTCCTACTTCCGGCAACTCAACCTCTCTGACCATCAGTCTCCTCATCAGTAAAATATGAGTAATAATCATAACATTTACAGAACGCTTTCTGTGGGCTGTGTACTGTTTCAAGCATGTTGCGTGTTTTAATTTAATCCTGGCAACAACCCCACAGAGAGAGGGGCTATTAGTGTCTCCATTTTATGGGTGAGGAAACTAAAGCACAAAATTATGTCATTTGCCTAGCTAGGGTGGCCCAGCTTGTTAAGTGGTGGGGCCCAGGACGAAGCCCAAGCAATCTGACTCCAGAGTCTCTTCTCTTCCGTGCGAGGTGGCTCCCTCCCTGAGGGGCTGTGTGAGGATCCCATGAAATAATACATGAAAAACACCTGGCCTATTCCTTGGGTTTGTGGCTGCTAGAATTACCTCATTATGTCAAGGTATAAGTGTAGGAATGTCTATAGGTCTATAGCCCGGTTCCTGGCAAGAAGAATACTCTAGAAGTTGGTTCTCTTCCCCACTGAAATTTTGAAAAAACATTAAAGGTTCCACAGTGCAAGCAGACACAGAAAATGCTCATCTGTGCATGTTATTTTTTTTATCCTTTGGATAAGAGGTCAGTATAGGGAATCCCTCAGAACCTGTGGAATACACCTTTGGTACAGGCAAATTCATGCCTCTACTCCATTTTGTTTTGCTTACGTTTCCTTTTTACTGCCTCTATGGTCTTCTAGAGAAAAATTAAGGTTTCCCTCGATTGGGAAAAGCTTGAGCCTAATGTCACAGACGGAGGAATTGGCGTGAAATGTTGCCAGTGCTTGTGAGTTTTTCAAGGCTCAGACTTTTCCCCTTGGTTCACCGGGGTGGGACGCAACCACAAAGCCAGGGCCTGGTAGGTGTCCTCCTATGGCTGGGTCTTCCCGGGTCTCCACCCTGGGTCGGGCATCCGGTTCACCGCATGCACACACCTGCTACACATAAGCTCCCTCGACCTGTAATCCACGCATCATGCATAAAATTACCTCTCCGTAGCCACACCCACTTGCTCACCCCAGACATACTTTTTTCCCCAGGACCCTCTGCACACAACATTCGGTGCACAGACACCTTCTTTACTCCTCCCAAACCCGCTTACTCTGCCATTCACTGTGATGGCACACAGGTGATGGGTCCTGTGTGCTGGGCACTGTGCTACATACTCAGAGATCATTTGGTCACAGACACTCACATACACTTTGGTTTCTACACACACAGATTCTACATGTAGGTATTTGCACGTCCTTTCACGTGTAACCACAGGTAACCCCCACATACTCAGATACATACACATACCTGTGGAGACATTCTCTCCATTCATGCCCCTTATATCCCCTGACTATGTTCAGAATGGTCTTGGATTTTGCTTTCCTCCATGGCATTTTGCTTTCTCAATGCAGACGATGTAAAGATGGTAGGGGACAAGGCTTGTGAAACAGCACAATTTTGGACATGCTGGCAGGTTCTGGTGTGTTATGTTTATCTTCAAAAGAGACATCACCTCCCTCCCTTTTCCTGGCAAAGCTCCATATTTCTCCCAGTCCTGGGAAAACACTGGCTGCCGTCCTGGGTGGGAGATCTGACCTGGGGGAGGGCAGTGGTGGCCTTAGTTAGGACAGTCTTATCAGTCACTGACTGTGGACTGTGGACCCTCGAATCAGGAGGAAAGCAAGGGAGAGGGAGGCAGTGAGCCAAACTGCCTCCTCATTCCTCCCTGAGATCAGCACCTCCCGACTTAGGAAAACCCAGGGCAGCTGGCCCCAGCACTGAATTCTGCATCTTCTCTGAGGTGACGCCATCACAATAGCATGTTGTCACTCTCACACTCCCCCCTTCTACTTCCAACCTCCCAGTGACTCCCCAGCTTCTTCCTTTTCAAACACACTCTCAACTGAGGGTGTGAAGTCTTCAAGAGGACCCCAGAAGTAATATTTCAAAGTAAAGGAGTTCTGATCTGAAGGACAAAGGCTCCGGGAGCCAAGGACAAGGTAGGGTTTCTTTAAAAACAGGTACGGTATGGGGGGAAGGGGGTGGGGACGCCTCAGTGGCTTAGTGGGTTGAGCCTCAGACTCTTGATTTCAACTCAGGTCATGATCCAAGGGTCATGGGATCAAGCCCGCATCAGGCTCTATGCTGAGCTCAGAGCCTGCTTGGAATTCTCTCTCCCTCTCCCTCTGTCCCTCCCCTGCTTGTGCTCTCTCTCAATAAATAAATAAAAATAAACAAACAAATAGGCACAGGAGGAGGCCTGGGGTCATGCCCCTATTTCTTAATTTTCAATCCTACAACAGGAAACCTCGGTTTCAAAGTCATCTTTGACACTGGGGGCTGGAAGCAGGAGGGATCTAGGGAAGAAGGCACCGGGGACGTCTAAAACAAGAGTGGGCAATTCATGGATTGTCAGTTTATCCCTAAGAAACTTAAAAATGAGGGCGCCTGGGTGGCTTAGTCAGTTTAGCATCCAACTTCGGCTCAGGTCATGATCTCACAGTTCATGGGTTCGAGCCCTGCTGTCAACACATAGGCTGCTTCGGATCCTCTGTCCCCCTCTCTCTCTGCCCCTCCCACGCTCAATGTCTCTGTCTTTCTCTCTTTCTCTCTCAAAAAGAAATAAACATTAAAAAAAAAGAAACTTACCAATTAGTACCCAGGTTTGGGAAGAGACGGGAGGGAGGAACAGGTGGAGCACAGAGGATCTTTAGGGCAGTGAAAATACTCTGCGTTTCATTTCCTTCTACAACAACGGACACATGTCATGATACATTTGTCCAAACACGAGCAATGCACACCACCAGGAGCGAAGCCTAATGTCAACTGTGGACTCTGGGTGACTAGGTTGGACAAATGTCCCACTCTGGGGGTGGGGGTTGCTAATGGGGGAGGCTGTGCGTGGGTGGAGGCCCCGGGACGGGGTGGGGGCGGGGGGTGTATCCCTACCCTCCTCTCAGTTTTGCTGTGAACCTGAAACTGCCTGAAAAACAATGAAGTCTTAATATGAACCCGATCCACTACTAGATAAGAGAGAGATAAAGAGAGCAAGCTGGTCGGAGGCGATCAGAAAGCACACGGCGTTACAGAGAGATTGGAACTTTATTGAGACTTCCTCCCTGATTAAATCAGAATGGAAAGAACCCTGGAAAGGTTCCACTTTGGAGAGAGACAGCAACTGTTCAGGCACAAATACTTAACAGATACTCCTCTTAGGGGAATCTCTGGATCCTAAATTTACCCCCAGTTCCCAACCCTTCCTCCCCACCCCAAAAGACAGTCAGAATCCTACTTGAAATCCACATCCACAGAGTGGGGACCAAACAGCCCTGACAGCCCAGGGGGACCAACTGACCAGCCTGCAGGCTGCATGGAGAAAAGGTGGGTCAACGAGTGAGCAGGGGAATGGGGGTAAGAAAAGGAAAATGGATGGGACGAAAAGAGAGAAGATCACACCAATCATGTCCCCCCCCCCAAAATACAGATGCCATATGAATGTATCAGCCTCCTTCCACCTGCTTCCCCAAAGCAATGGTGACATCAGCCGCCATGACAATGCCTGTACACTTCTGCCCTGTTCACGTCCTCAACTGCACTGAGAAAGACAGATATGCCGAGAGCAGCTCAAGGGCATCAGGAGCATTAGGAGCAAGAGGGGAAGGCAGACTGTGGGGAGGGTACATGACAGCGAGATAAGGCGAGTGGTCATTTGTAATGAGAAGAAGCGCAGCTTTTCAGGCCCTGCTCACCAGGCTCCTTGGATGCCCCGGCAGGGCCCTGTTTCTCTGCTTGGCTCTGTCCTTGGAAACAATGTCCTGGAGGTTTGGGGGGCCTCCGTTGTCCTGTGGAAGGTTCCAGGTCCTGCACAAAGCCAGAGAAGCAGCGTCCACTGCAGCATGCATCAGAACGTTAATAATCCTAAGCAGGTATTCCGAATTCTCCACACGGACCTAGTCTAATCACCCATGTGTTTCCACTGCCTCGCCCCCAGAGTGCTTCCTCTCTGCCTTCATCTTCACTCGCTTTCCTTCTGGTCCAAGGTGACTTCCTGGTCAGGGGGGGCCTGACCCAGGCCTCCTGGGGAAGTCCCCCGGATAGCTCGCTCCCAGGGGACGCTGGCTCACTAGGGCAGAAGGAGCCCCTCCGGGCAGCCCTGGGCAGGGTCTCCTGGATTTGTGCAAACTGGTCAGCCACCTGCTTTTTGTCAAAAGGCTCCTTCCCTCCATCCCCTGCCGCCCTCCGAGATGGCCGAGGTGGCACACCAGCCAGGCAGGACCCTCACGACACATTCCTTCTCCACGGCCTCTGGCGTCTGCGATCTCAGAATCTCTCTTGCACAATGCGGTACACACATATTCACACTCATTGGTTCTTGAAGGCCCTGGCTTCCCTGTGGCGCGTGGGTATCAGTATCAAGTTCAGGTGGAAAACCGCATGTCAAGCCTTGATTGCCGCCGACACGGAGTGGCTGGCGCCAGTTCTGAACTCGTGGAAATCGCTTGGAGTTTTGAATGTTGTGCATCAGGGCGTGGAGAAGAGGGGGAAGGAAAAGCCATGGCATGAAAATCAGGAGGGAACGACTCTTCTGCAGAGAAGTTGTGGAAACTGCCTCCTCCTACATTTGGGGGGTGGAGATGGGCGGCCCAGAGAAGACCCTGATGAAAAGGAGCAAGGTCTCCATCGTCCCCTCTGAAACCCAATGCCTTTGGGGTCTGAGTTTTCCAAGACATGCAATAGACAAAGACACACTGCAAACCGATTAACCCTCTGAGCCCTTCCAGTATTTTTACTGAAGTCACTTCCAAGAAGTAAATGACCTGAATCCACGGAACACTCGGCCTCCTGTCGGGGCTGATAAAGGAACCGAGATTCCCAGCTGGCCTAGAAGACTGCTTGGGAGAAATGGCATGGGGGAGGCAGAACCTTCTTCCAGCCTGGGGACTCCTGTTCTCTCTCAGCATTCTGGTATCCTAAACCATTCCCTCCCACCCCTCGAGGAAACAGGGAAGAGGGCCTGGGGATGGGGGTGGGGGGGGGATGGTGGAGGCTCAACACCCAGGTGGATTCAGACCCAAAAGACTGTCGCCTGTTGAAGTCAACCCAAGTTGAGGAGGCAGACGGGGGTTGGAGGACAAGCAGGAGACTGTGTGGAAGGAAGCTACAAGGGACCTGAGCCCTACAGAAACCAAGTCTTCTCTCTTTTCCCAGCTTATAGGGGAAAAAGGAATTTCAGCTGAGTTTAGCTTGACACTCATCACCTCAGTATACACTAGAATTTAGCTGCTCTCTGTCCTCTCTGATAAGACCCAGGAAAAGCCGGCGGGGCCTCACTCAGGCCCCTCACTGAAGCAACAAGACACTATAATTCACAGTTTCCTCTCCTCCCTCGACCCACACCCTCCCCCACCACTGGCCTCAACGAACTCCCAAATCTCCAACACGTAGTGATTCTCACCAGTGTGGCTCAAAGGGTTAATTAACCAGGACTTCTCAGACAGTTAGGACACAAGCTCAGCCACCAACAGGAACCCAAGAATGGCTACACGGCGATCTAGTGTTTCTTATAGCGATTCTTTGGGGTCTCGCCACACCCTGTTTTGTCACAGTTGAGAGCACTGGGATTCTTCCCCAGCCCCAGGCTTCCCAGGAGGCTGGGGAGCTCCTGTGTGATGGCCCGCTCAATCTTCTCCAGAAAACAGCCCCCCATGTAGGAGCACTGCTGAGACAACAGCTTGAAACTGGAGATGGGGTTGATGCCAAAGAAGTCCTTATAGGCCTCGCGGTTGGGAAGGTCAAACTTGCTGACATTGGTCTTTGCCAGGATGGTCTTGAAGATGTAGAATTTGTCAGGGTCTTCCACAATGTCCTTAAAGACCAGTTCTCCGTCACTGAAGAAGGTCATTTTGTCCTTGTAAGTCTGCAGATAGCGGTCCACCAGGAGGGCATGAATGCGGACCCGGATGGCATGCTGGCGGATGAAGGCGATCTTGTTCTCCAATCTGTTCTCGATCACCTGGTTCAGGTCTTCCAGGAGTGAGATCTCTTCCTTGAGGAACAGGTCCCGGTAGGTGTCGGGCTTGTAGTCTTGTGGCCAGAAGGAGCTGACGTAAACCCGAGGGGGCTCTGTGACGTTGATGAGCGGGGCCAAGCTCCAGAAGAGGGCCCCATAGACCCGCATGAGCATCTGTGTGGCCAGGTTGTCGGCCTTGTTCAGGATGATCCTTATCTGGGATTCGCGCCCCTTCAGCTGGCGGAAGAGCATCTCCAGCTCCAAACCCACATCCAGCTTGGTTGGGTCAAAGACAACAAAGATGAGGTCTGCCCTGTCGATGAACCACTGGCACACGTCGTTGAAGGGGTAACCTTGGGAGGGGGGAGCAAGAAGTCAAGCAGAGCAGGCTCACCCTAATCCCCCCACCCCACACCCCCCCCCTTCCAGAACCAAAGCATTGCCTGGGTTGAAGGAAGTCACGGCACTAGGGATATTCTAGGTCTCTGAAGACTGAAAGAATTAATTACGTATCTCCTGGGCCTTGTCAACCCTCAACCAAGGACAGCCTAAGACCAGGACTGGAATTTGAGCTCTGCCACTAGCCAGACCAGGGTAACAAATGCTTCTAGGCTTTAGCATTTTAGCTACAAAATGACAAGAAGAATAAGAATACTTAAGTTGATATAAAGATTATCATGTTATAAATAAAGCAAAGCACCTAACTAAAACTGCCTATGTCGTAGGAGGTGCTCGATATATTTTATTTAATTCCTTCAACTTCTTCTTTCCAAAATGGGGAGACCAGGAATACCTGTCTTTTAATTTTTCTACAACAATCAGCCAATAATGCATAAAATTATCTGATGCATAATAGAAGAATAAAGGTTAATTTACTATTATAATGATTAGTGATAATATTATTACTAGTAATAAAACAGCAATAAAACCAAAATGAGAGTTATAAACTGAGATCCACCATCTGGTCATACAGTCCTACAAATGCCCTGCTATGACTCATCTCATATGACTCAGCCCTGTGTCATGGCGATACTCGGTGGCCTGTGTTGTAACCCAGCGCCTGCTGGGCCCCAAGTGGCACTCCCCTCCCACTGGAAGGCAGGTAGAACTTTGGAAGGTCTGACACAGGCTTATGTGAAGCAGGCCTGTAAAGCAACACTGGACCAGGAAGAGTTTAAGGTCAGGTTCAAACCAGACCCAAGTTAGCCCGAGGTCAAGTACACCTGGACTGGGATCCAAGTAATCCAGGCCCTTGATCCCTCGGGAAAGTCTGAGCCTCCCCAAGACAGCTCAGCCCCAGCATGGACCTCAAGGAGCTACTTACAGAGATGACCAGCCCACCCTTTGGGAAAATATGGATTGCCTCCAAACTAATCAGCCCTCGGGGAGGTAAAAGAACATGGTACTCCACACCTAAGTGGGACCATGGTGACAACCAGAAGGGACTGGCAGCAAAGACTACACCCCTTGGTGTTGGACAATGCTGGCCACGCTTCCTCTCCCCCGTCTGCCTACCACCCACTGCCCAACAGCTTTCTAAGACAAAGTTCGCGCTGTTCAAACACAAGTGCCTAATTACCTCTTTCTTGCTGCTTGCGGTTCTCAATGATGCCTGGTGTATCCACAAAAGTGACCCGCTCCAGAAGTTTGTGGGGAACCTCGATGCCGATCAGCTTCTCCAGGAAATTCTGGCCAAATTTCTCAAGGGGGGAGAAGGACCGGGCGCTATCAGCAGCCATGACAATACCCTCGATGGTTTTCAGCTTGGGCCCGTGCATGAGGACCGTGAACTCAGAGGTGGTGGGCTCAGCACCTGCAAGCAAGGGCATGAGGTTAGTAGGAAGGCTGTCCTCTCTGGGAAAGAGACCCTACTACAAAGTAAGCGGGTAAGCAAGGGGTTCCAGGGAGGGTTTGCCATGAGAACTGGATACTACGTTTGCTAAGCAGGATACTATTTCTTTTTCCAATTGTGGTAAAATATACATAACACGACTTACCATGTGAACCATTTTCAGGTGGACAGTTCAGAGGCGTGAAATACATTCGTGGTGTTGTGCAGCCCTCATCACCATCCATCTCCCAAACTGGAAGTGTCCCCATTCGTTCCCCTCCCCCAGCCCCTGGTAACCTCTACTCTACCCTGTCTCTATGAATTGAGGACTCAAGGCATCTCATAAGTGGAATCACAGGATATTTGTCCTTTTGTGTCTGGCTTATTTCACTTAATATATAGTGTCCTCAAGATTCATGCATCTTGTAGCATGTTCCAGAAATGCATTCCTTCTTAAGACTGAATAATACTCCAAACTCCATTATATGGATAGCCCTTTTGTTTATGCATTCATCCATCGCAAGAGGTGGGTTGTTTCCACCTCTTGGCCATTGTGAAAAATGCTGCTGTGAACATGGACTGTAGCTGCTGGGTTCTTGGGTGTAATTCTCATGATTATATTGAAGACACATACGAATGTTTCCTAGTGCTTTTACACAGGACATTGAGATACCAACAAACACAAAAAAAATCTCTCACTATTACCTGTATAGAGCTGGTAGCGAGTGTTTTCCAACCCAAGGAGGTAGTTTATCATGGTGGATTTGCCAACGCTCCACGGTCCCAGGAACAGCACCATTGGCTTGGAAGTAATCTCCCCATCTGTAGGCAGCAGGAATTAGAAATGGAAGTGACTAGGGGCGCCTGGGTGGTGCAGTCGGTTAAGCGTCCGACTTCAACCAGGTCACGATCTCGCGGTCCGTGAGTTCGAGCCCCGCGTCAGGCTCTGGGCTGATGGCTCAGAGCCTGGAGCCTGTTTCCGATTCTGTGTCTCCCTCTCTCTCTGCCCCTCCCCCGTTCATGCTCTGTCTCTCTCTGTCCCAAAAATAAATAAATGTTGAAAAAAAAATTTAAAAAAAATTAAAAAAAAAAAAGAAATGGAAGTGACTAATGAAGTTTCTTCCTACGGGAGTGACACAGGGCATCACACAGCATCACACGGTCCATCTGAATGAGTTACAGATTTCCACATTGGACAAGACAGGGGGTGGCAATCGGCGGCTCGCCTCTCGCTATGTAAGTGCGATCACCCAGTTAAAACCAGAAGACACGATGCTGGCCTTACACAGATCCTTTGCACAGCGGCACCAGAAGCAGGAGCTAAGTGACATCAACAAATACTGACTCAGAGCTCACTCTGGGTGAGGCCTCCTGGTTTACATCTGGATTTACATCCCCTTCCTAAGAAGGGGAGAAAAGAGCTACCCCACGGCGAGGGGTTGAAACTCTGCTATCTGGATTGGTAACAGAAAAAACAGAGAGACAGGAAAGAGACTCACACGATCTTAGACAGCCTGGACGGGGGCCCCCTGACATCCTACCTCAGGCTCGGCCCAACACTGGGCTCAAGGCCAGTCTCAAATTAGCCTCTAGAGACCACGAAATATTTGCCAGGTCCCAAGACCAAGCACTGAGTAGGCAATTCTTGGGTTCTCGGCAGTGTCGGGAAGCACACACTGCCTGGGCCCTGCCAGCTGGGGTCCCTAGGAAGAGAAGGCAGATTCCTCCAGAGCTTCCAAAACCAGGGGGGCAGAAGGGATGTGGTCACTGGCCACTGCCTTGCAGCTCTCCACTCTTGCAGCTCATCTCTGAGCCACGGCACGGAGGGCCAGCCCTGCCTAGTTTATACCTCAAATTCTCCAGACCTCTTTGTCTCCCTGAGCCTGGCACAGAGGCCCCAAACGGTAGGAACTCTTTTTTTTTTTTTTCATTTATTTTTTTTTCTGTTTTGATGTACAGTATTTAATTTCTTGCTTCAAAAATCAGAAGTATGGGGCGCCTGGGTGGCTCAATTGGTTGGGCATCCAACTCTAGATTTTGGCTCAGGTCGTGATCCCGGCATTGGGCTCTGCACTGAGCGTGGAGCCTGCTTGGGATTCTCTCTCTCCCTCTGCCCCTCTCCCCTACTCACACACACACACCCTCTCTCTCTCTAAAAAAAAATTTTTTAATTAAAAAAAAAAAAAATCAGAAGTATACCTGTCCCCAATCTGCCTAGGCCATGACACCTGGCAGACAGGGCAGAGAGAGAGGGAGACACAGAATCTGAAGCAGGCTCCAGGATCTGAACTGTCAGCACAGACCCCGATGTGGGGTTTGAACCCACGAACCGTGAGATCATGACCTGAGTTGGAGTCAGACACTAACGGACTGAGCCACCCTGGTGCCCCACCTTTCAGGTATTTTAATGCATACGGAAGAAGCAATATTAGCAAATATCACATTCCTCTTTTTTTATATACAAACAGGAGTACAGTATTCCTCTTGTTCAGCACCTCGCTTCTTACTGTGCTGGTTTTCTTTCTGTAAGGTGAAACTAAGTCCCAGAAGACCACGACGGCATCTCGTAAGTGGCAGGCACATGTATAATTGCCTGAAATTGATACCATGGCCCTGCCCCATTCCTCCCTGCCTGCAAATACATGCTCACGTCTCTGGGTGTCAACCCCTGGCTTGAGGACAGGGAGGGAGAGGCAGGCTGAGGGGTGGCAGGAGTCCCCAGTTATAGCCACAGAGATCCTACACGAAGTGTCTTTTGCCCAGGCCCAGGAGTCAGAAAGGGAACTGGACCTTCCAGCTCCTGGCCGAGAGCCCAGGAGACCAAGCAGGCCCAGGAGACCCAGGCCCAGGAGACCAAGCAGCAGGCTCTCTGGGGGCTGCTGTTTCGGCTGTCTGCAGCAGGGGGCGTTACTGGCATCTGCAGGAGGCCACAGGTGAGACTCAGAGGCGGCCCCAAGGCACTGCGGTGGAGTCCCCAGCACTGGGGGAGGTGAGGAGAGAGAAGCCAAGCCCAGAAAGTGGCATCCGGAGCCCGGAACGCCCTCCCTGCAGAGCGCCCTGCCCCTGCCGCCCAGCAGCCTCCTGGGCCAAGCCGCCGGGTCTGGGACTGCGGGAGAAGTCAAGCGCAGAGGACAGGAGAGCCACGGGAGACTGCCACCTCACACAGCCCCTGTGAAGCCCGAGAGGATGGTCTGCTCTTAGGCTTGCAAGAGGCAGTCTGGGAGTCACGAAACAGCCTTCTCTCGGAGAAGAAGTAGACAGTCCCGGCTCCTGGTTCCAGCCGTGTGATCCTGGGTACCCAGCATCTCTCTGGGCACCAGGTCCCATTATTCCTGTTCCTGAAGCAGGAATAATGTACATCCTAAATACCCAACCCACTTTATAGCCATCAGGCACATCACATGAGATAATATGGCAACACCACTGTGAAAATTTTCAGAGGATTGACTCCCCAAAAGGGTGTGGCTGCAGGAGGACGAGAGCTCTCATACACCTTACTGTGGCCTCAGCCTGGCACCACCTAAGGCAACTTAGGGACAACTCTGAAAATGCTTAACTCGTGTTCCACTTTTTAAAATATTTCCCACAGATATATTTGCGTGGAATATGTAACGATTATAGTAGTGTTTATAACGTTTTTAAAAATGGCGGGGCACCTGGACGGTTCAGTCTATTGAGCGTCCGGCTCGATTTCGGCTCAGGTCATGATCTCAGGGTCGTGAGATCGAGCCCCGCGTAGAGCTCCGCACTAGACATGGAGCCCGCTTGAAATTCTCTCTTTCCTTCTTCCTCCCTCTGTACGCCCTGCTCACATTCTCTCTCCCTCAAAAAAGAAATTAAAAAGTAATAATTAAAAACAATAAAAATGGAACATGGCAAACACCCCGTGGTCCATCAGTAGAACAGTGCCCATCTTGTGTGGTGCGTGCAGAGGCTCAAGAATAAAGTGGGGCTGCACACACACGACTGTGTGATGTGATACCATCGTGTCAAACTAACAGAGAAGGACACACTTGTATGTGCTCGTGCACAGAGCAAATGTCTGGTCTGGAAGTATCTGTAGGAAACTGTAACAGTGGGAGTGTCTGCAAGTGAAGTGGAGAAACTAGAAATAAAGAAAGGGATTTTTGTTTTTCATATTTATTTATTTATTTATTTTTGAGAGGGGGGAGGAGCAGAGAGAGAGACAGAGGATCCCAAGCAGGCTCTGTGCTGACAGCAGACAGCGTGATGCGGGGCTCGAGCTCACAAACTGTGAGATGATGATCTGAGCTGAAAGTGGGACACTTAACCGACTAAGACACCCAGGTGCCCCAGAGATTTTTATTTTTCCATTTGTACTTGTTTTTCACTATTTGGTTATTCATTTTTTACGGGGACAAGTATACCTTGTGTTTATTGTTCTGAAAATCAATGTTTAAAAGAATCTAGGGGTGCCTGGGCGGCTCAGTCAGTTAAGCGACCGACTTCAGCTCAGGTCATGACCTCACAGTTCGAGGGTTCATGCCCCGTGTCGGGCTCTGTACGGTCAGCTCAGAGCTTGGAGCCTGCTGTGGATTCTGTCTCCCTCTCTCTCTGCCCTTCCCCCACTCATGCTCTATCTCTCTCTGTCTCTCAAAAATAAATAAACGTTAAAAAAAATTTTTTTTAAGAATCTAGACACAAGGAAAACCAACTGAAGAAGCCATAAGGAGAAGGGAAGGATTGCAGGCCAATTAGGGGGCTTAATACATGATCCCTTAGCAGTCAGGGAGCTGTCGTGGACCCTTCGGCAAGGGAGGGATGGAAACGGGCATCGCTGTCCTTGGAAACCACATCCGTGCCAATGAAGCGTGAATGCTTGCAAAAGAAGTGATCTCCACAAAACCCTGTGCAGGTTAGGGCGATCTTGCAGGGGAAGGATGATCTTGTGGCCAGGGCATCAGAGAATTCAGCAGAGTTCAGCTCCCCGTGGCCTCACACCCACCACTCACACAGCTCCAGAGGGCGTGGGGAGTGTGGATGGACATCAGACACGAGGGGTACCTGTGATCTCGTGCTGCCGAAGCTCGTTGTATTTGTAAGACTGCTCCAAGGGCTTGATGGACGAATGGTAGATCTTTCGAAGCCGCTGCAGCACCACTGGGAGCAGAGAAGGGTGAAGGGAGAGGGAGAAGGGAGAGGGTTCGGCTCACTCCCCAGGGCAGCTCCTCCCCAGGCTGGTGGGGAGCAGGGACCCCACTGGCAGCCTCACCATGCCATCTATTAGCATTCCTGGAGGGACCTGGTCCACATCCCAACCCTCAGAAATCTTTAACCAAAAGGCATTCACTTCCCACCCTCAGAACCTCCTGGAATTGTTTTAACCTAATCTTCTTCTCCCTCCAGGGCAAAACTGGGAGCCCACATGATGTGAGGCACAGAAGGAGAAGCTACGTCTAGAAAACCTGACCCTCCCCTCCCTCTGCTCCCGTCCAACCATGTGCCCTGTGCAAACCGTGGCTGCTCTGAGCCCCAGCTAGCTCATCAGTTAGTAGGAGGCAGTAAGCCCCACTGAAACTCTTAGGTTACTATGAGGATGAAATCCCAGAAATAAAAGAGCCTCAAAAACTGTCAAAATCACAAGCCTCCCCGGCCACAGCATGAAGACTGGCACAGGGCACCAGACGACAACACTGGGATCGGTCCCCTACCCTTGCAGTGGCCCCTCTGTGTGGATCACCTTTTCTCCTCCCTGCCAATCCACAGCCCCCACCCCAGCCTTGGATGCTGCTCTCAGAGCATCTTCCATGAAGCCCCCCATGTCCAGGGCTCTCAGGCCTGGGTAGCCGCTGGCCTCAGAGCCCAGCCCCTGAGGCTCTGCCTGGCCACTGGTTATGTAGCTGCCCAGCCCCAGCTCCAGATCCTTCCTCTGGTTACCAGAGTAATCATCAACAGGCTTGTCCTCATTCAGCATCAGAGTTTTCTCGATGTGGGAGCGGTCCCTCATCGGGACTTCTTCACTCACATCCTCCACCTCTTCTGGGGAGAGAAGCAGAGAGCAGAGTTAGGGCGAAGCTAGGAGCAGGGCTCTAAGCCCCTGGAAGACTGGAAAGGGCATAAGGAAGTGCTGCGGGAAGGCTCGCCAAGTTCAACTGAACAGGGTTCTGGCTCTAGGAAGGACTTTCCACAAATACTGACTGAGCACCGACCAAGGGTCAGGCACTGAGCTTCATGCTGGGGATGCGGTGGTGCCCAAAACAAAGCCCCTGCCCTAGGGGAGTTTTCCTGCGGTCCGATGGAGACACAGGGAGAAATCCTCTCGAAAGCTAAGGTAATAATTATAGTCTGTGATGTGGCTATGGCAGGAAAGAGCCCAGAAGCTGTGAGGGGCTAAGAAGGGTGCCTATGAGGTCTCAGAGGGGGCATTGGAAAACCTCCCCCAAGAGCCCAGGACTGAATTGGGTGAAGATGAGGACAGGAGACAGGAGTGGTTTATAGGAGTCTGCCTGTCACCCTAAGAGCACTGGAAGTCAGGGCTGGGCTCTAAGCGAATAACTGCCCTGATGAAATGAGAATTTTATCAGCCTCACACAGGCTTCGGTGGGGCATGGGCAGGAGCAGCTCTGCCTGGGAGTTCTGGGGGCGGGGGTGGGTAGGGGGCACCGTTGCTTCTTGCCCAAGCGGGAGATGCCCATGACTGCCTGCAGGCTCCCAGGGAGGGATGCCCATGCCATGGGCCTCTGATATCACAGCCTTTGTGCTGGGTGGGATGGACATGGGCGTGAGGGGCACAGGGAGACTGGTTCCACAAGGGAAGGGAGCAGAGAAGCATCCATGTGCCTCACGCAGCAGCTCGGGAGTGGGATTCTCCGCAGGGATCAGCCTGGGCAGCAGAGAGGGGAGGCAGGAAAAGCAGTGGGGGGGGTGGGGGGGTGGCGCCTGCTGGCTCAGGGAGTGTGCGAGCACCCGACAAGCAGCGTGGAAACTAAATCCCACAGGGCAAACTGTGGGGAAGCCATGCTGGAAAGCGAGGGCTGGGCCCCATGCCTCCACCCTGAAAGCCAGCTGGGCTCTCGTCCAGGCCAGCATCTTCCCATGCGACTTGTGGGCTGTGCTATGCCTCCCTCCCCTGCTCCCCACTCCCCATTATGAGTGGGGAGGCTGCTGCTTTTCCAGGTGAGCATCTGCATGACATCAGTGTCACCCCCAGCCTGAGATTTCTTATCACCATCCTGACCCTGGTCTCCGTTCACCCCACCGGACCTGGCCTAGCCTTCAAGGGGAGACCCCAGGGGGCTCCCAACCACACCCTACCTGCACCTCTCTCCACCAGCTTGCTGCGACAGGGCCTCAAATCCTGCCACTACATCACCTGTCCTTCAGGGGACCTGCACTGGTCCCCGTTTAAGTGCAGGGAGGCTCCTGAGGGCCCAACTCCCAAGTGACCAGGTTCCTTTGGCCCCTCCACTGTGCAGCCTCCCACTGGTCCCTCTGAACAGGGCTTAGTGGCTAAGGAGCAGCCCGTAGGTACCCGGTGGGCCAAGCCTCCATCCAGCAAACCCGGAGCTGACTGGGGGGTTCCCCTGTCGCGCCCCGTCCCACCACACATATGTCTGCCAATTCCGGGAACCCCCTACCCTGAGGCCCCTCACCAGGTTCCTCTGTCTCGTCCCCCTCAGGCCCTGTATTTGATTCCTCTGAGATCAGTTGGGTCCCCTCGTCCCCAGGGCTTGCGGTTGCTGCTGCTTCCTGGGGTTCCCCGGCTTCCTCCAGGGTGCCCCCTTCTTCTTGTTCTTCTTGTTCTTGTTCTTTTTCTTCCTCTTCTTCTTCTGAACTAGCCCCGTCACCACTGTCCTCCTCGGATTCTTCGGACACAGCGCCTTCTCCTTCCTCATCTCCGCTGTGGTCACCACTCTCCTCTTCAGAGGAGACATCCAGGCCCTCCTCAGTTAGCCCTGGTGCCTGGGCCTCAGGGCGCTGGGCCTCCTGGGTGCCCCCCGCCTCAAAGCTCTGTGCACTGCCGGTCTCCGAGGCCAGGGTGAAGGTGGGCTCCCCGTGGTCCTCGGCCCCCTCCTCAGTTTCTGCGTCCAGGTCCAAGGTTCCGTCTGGCACCTTTGGCTCCTGATCAGGCCCTGGACTGTCCTCCTGCTGTGTCTCTGGGGCATGGGCCTCCTTGACCTCTACGCCCCCCGAGCCTTCAAGCTGTGCGGTCCCTACTGCTGCCCCCTGCTCGGCGTGGTCGCCTACGACTTCTTTGGCCTCTTCAGGGACCATGCTACTCCCAGTCTGTCCTTCGGCCTCCCCAGAAACCCCCTCCTGTCCTGGGCCCTCTCCCAAACCCAGCTCTTCCTCAGGCCCATCCTCCCCTCCTGGTGGGCCTGCTTCTTCCTGCCCAGGCCCCGCAGGGTCCCCGGGGGCAGCTGACTTTGAGGCTGAGGCATTGGAGAGGCTGGCTTCGGGACCAGAGCCCGGGCCGGTGGCGGCGGCAGCAGCAGCAGCAGCGGGGGCCCCGGCGGCTGTCTGCTCCGAGCCCTCAGCCTCCCTGCCATCCGGGGAGTGAAGGAGCAGGGTCTTCTCTCGAGGGGCGGCCTCCGCATAAAGCGCCCTTTCCTTCTCCTCTAGAGTTGCATCTCCAGCAGAGAAATGATTCTCCAACAAATTGCCAACATCTTCTGTGCCACCCGAGGCGGAAACTTGCAGTTCTAAATGATTAGAACACCATTGGTCAGTTTCACGGGGTTGGCACTGACTCTGCTTCTCTAAAGACTCTAACGCAACCTAGCTCCTGTCCTCCAGGAGTGAGGCGGGGACCGGGGCCTGCGGCGACGCACCTTCCTGCTCTTCGTAACTGCCCTTGGAGGTGAGCAGAGTGAGTGTTTCTCTGCCTCCCTCCCAAGATGTGGAAGGCAGCTCTCACCACTGTCCACCCCTGGAGGAGTGAATGGCTGAGCCACCCTGAGGGCCCCACCCTGGCCCTGACTCTTCGAGCCTCCGCTGGGTCCCGATGGCTTCAGGGAGGGAAACTCAGATCCCTTCCAGGCCTTCCTCAACCTTGCAGCAGGCACGTGCAGCCAGGCTCACCAGGAGACCTTTCCAAGATAGGACAGATGCATGGACATTCCGCCCCTGTCAGTTCCTAGAGTCATTAACCAGCATGCTTTTTATACTGCTATCAGCAAAGGAGTGAAAACAGGTGTATGCGGGCCAGATCATCTTAGGTTACACGGCAAGTACTTAGGGGATTACTTGTGGCTCTCAGCCTTATTAAGTCACACATCCAACTCTGTCCCCTTCAGGGCAGGCATTTGCTGGCCTTGCTACCTTAGATTACAGGGGACGTGGCCCGAGGAGGAGGAGGAGATATCCAAAACAGGCAGGGCCAAGAGCTTCCCAGCAGCCTTAGCCAACCCCTTCCCGAGGGGACCCCTTCTAAGGACTGATGGCTTTACCAGGAGAGCTGAGGGCACAGAGGCAGCAGGAGAGAGGGAGGTAGGGGGCTTCTAAGTGTGGGAGACCTCTCTCAGGAGTAAAGTGTGATTCATGTGCAAAATGGGGTCAGAAGAAAGGACTGGGCCTATCCCTTCTGACCCCTCCCACTCAGGTCAGGACCTGTGTAAGAAAGGAGGCTCTGCAGGCATAGAGAGATGAAGGGCCACTGGCCCCTTGCCTTGGGGTAGCTGAGACAGCCCCAGGGCTCCCTTGACTCACAGAGATGCTTTCTGAAGGAAGCAGCATCCCACCTCTGCTGGGGACAGCCTGGTACTCCCATCTCTGCATCCCACAAAGAAAAGCCACTTCTTGGGGTCCCTCTTTTGCCTGAGTACCCACCCATCCTGTTTCCTGAAAGCTGGGGCAGTCTCCGGGGTCGAGGAACAAATATTCTCGCATTAATCCCCACAGTGGCAACCTGTTATCAAATTCAGAAGGAGGAAATTCAGACGCCTTTAATTATAAAGGAACCACTTACACTGATAGGACACTTTGACGTTCATGACCTCAGCCGACCTCCTCGATTACCATCTGGGGGACTGGACCCCAGAATTACCTACTCCTCATCCAGGCCTTCCACGCCAACTATGTTTAGGGGTGCACAGGAGAATCCCTTCGCACCCCTCCCTGCACATGCCTTCTCTCCGCTCCTGAACTATGGGAGCCAAGGCTTAATCCTCCCTGTGTTCCCCAAGCCTGGGACACTGCCTGGCCCACAGAAAGTGCTATGGAGAGGTCTGTGGTGACATCCGGGTACAATGAGAATTTCTTGTCCCTCAGAGAGGGAGAACTGGAGGTTACTCACTAAAATTTTCCTTCATTGCCTGCAGAATACCTATATGTCCTGATTCTTTGCTGCATCTCCGACCCCTTGACTCCCTGGAGAGAAATCTATGGTGGGAACTTGGTTTAACCCAAAGAGACTGACAGTCCTTCTCAGCAGCAAGGCACATGTAATATATTTCTTATGAGATACATGTGCACAATTATTCAGGGCGCCAGGCAATGCTTAAGCACTTTATATAAATAAAACATGAACTGATCTTACTCAATGTACTTAATGTCACTTGCTTCTGTAAGACAAGTCTTACGCTTATCCCCGTGTTACAGCTGAGAGGACTGAAATCTGAGACACTGAATGCTTTGCCCAACACGCAGCTGGTAACTGGCTGAGGCCGTTTAACCACAGAGCTTCAGAGGAGACTGCCTGGCCCTGGAGCAGGATACCGCGCCTCGGAGTGTGGTCCAGGCACCTGCAACACCGGCATCACCTGGGGGCTAGGGAGACATGCAGGCTCTGGGACCCTGGCCCAGACCCACTGAATCAGAATCTGCATTTTCACAAGATGCCCAGGCAATTGGTTTCCAGAAGCACGAGTCTACACCACCTGATAAAACTGCGTCTGAACCGGTGGTTCTGGGCACTGGCTGGACATTGGAATCACCCAGTTCTTGCGCCACTCCTCCTCTCTCCTCAGAAGTTCTGACTGAATTAGGATGTATCCCCAGCATCAGAACTTTAATAAAAAAATTTCTTGGTAATTCTAACATGCAGCCAAAGCTGCAAACCACTCATAAACCAAATAATCCTAAACCCAAGGCTTCTGCTCCTGGCCCTCCTGACTCGTGTGCCCACGGGGGGCTTCCAATTTGGATGAGTCACCCAAGGCTTGGCATGTGCCTTTGGAACAGCAGCAATCCAGGCTCCTCCTCTGGTGAATCCAGCCCTTTCCACGGGTCCCTTTTGCCTTCTACTGTTGATGATGATGATGGTGATGATGGTGTTGGTGATGATGATGGTGGGGACGGTGCTGGTGGTGATGGTGTTGGTGATGATGATGATGGTGGTGACAGTGATGATGGTGATGGTGGAGATAATGGTGATGATGGGGATGGTGGATGGAATATACTCTGGGTCTGACCACTTGAGGTGTTTCTAATATTCTCTAATAAATTTCTAATAAGTTTCTAATTTCTAATAAAACACCTTCTGTCCCTGGTAAGAGTAAAAGGGTTATGTAATCCCAAGGGAAATGAGGACCCCAGACTTTGGGGGCTTACCACGAACTTCATTCCACTCCTGGGACCCGGACAGGAATTCAAGTATGTGCGTGTGTGTATACACATTTATATCCACACCCTTCCTGGGTTTTATGATTTAATGCCAAGCCGTCACTGACCTGCTAAGCAATTTGGAGCAAAAGAGACCAAGGGTGATGCCTTCATGCCCTGTGACCTTCTTTTCCAGGCTAAAAATAACATCTCTGACAGAAAGTCCCTCCATGAAACAAGCTATGCCATCGGGCCCCCAGAGCCCAATCCCCAGGAAGCAGCTGTGCCATTGGGCCTGATCTCTCCTCTGGGAGGCAGTCAAAGGCTTCAAGAGCCTCTGATTAAATTCAGTGTAATTCCATGAAATCAAATCCAGTGTCTTCCCTTCCTCCCTGATCTCTCCAGCATCTAGCTGGAGCCCCCAATGGCCCCTGGAGGAGGTGGGGGAGGGCACAGAGGCCCCAGGATACCCTGAATGAGTTGAGAGCCTGGTAAGATGAGTCTTGGTCTACCCCAGGACACACAGTACTGTACTGTAGGTGCAGCTGCCAAGGCAGCCGCCCTGCCCCTGGACAGGCCCGGGTGCTTACGTCAGAGTACATGAATAGCAAGCCCCCAGCTCCACCCCAGAGATCACGGGAAGGCCCGCGTGCTGGACAGCCTGAGGCCCTAGCCCCACTCACACTCCGGGCAGAGCGTGGCATAAACCGGTTCTGCTTTCTCTCCCGACACCACCTCTGCCATCTTTGTGGTCAGTCTTTCGGTGGCTTGCCCCCTCCACAGTCCTAGCAGGGACCCCAGGCTCAATTCCTCTTTCTACTACCAACCAAACACTTGATTGTTCCCAGTTCCTAACCCTTCCCAAAGCACTTTCCACATGGACTCAAAACTGTGGAGTCACCAAGGGCCTTGCTGCGTCCAACTGCAGAGGGGGAAGCTCTGGCCAGGGAGCTTTAGAGACTTTCCCAAGGTCAAAGGTAGGGTTGGGACAGAGCCCAGGTTCATGGCCCTCAGTCTAGAGTTTGTCCTGCTCCCATGTAGCTTACAAACCATGTCCCATGAAAGCTAGAGTTCCACGGACTTGGTTAGGGGGTGCAGGAAGATAAAGGAACTGGGGTTCAGCCACCCCTTTACTTCCTGCCAGCAGCTCCTCTTGGGAGCTATTCAGTCCCACTGCCTAAGGAGGGGGGGTGACAGCCACTGCTTCTGCCTCTCTCGCCTTGTCCCTAAAATTTCCACTAGCCTCCTCTTGATCATTTTCCCCAACAGCCCAAGGATCCCCCACTGTGGCATCTGCTGACTTTGCTGACCATCGTGTGCCCAGCACGGAGCTGGGTGGTGTCTTTCCTTCACGCAGAACTTCACGCTTCCCAAAGGAGTTTCATGTTCTTCAAGCAGACACGGGAAAGTCCAGTTGTTTGCCCAACGAGCATTCCAGGGATGGGCTAGAACTCGGGCCAAGAAACAAAGCAGAGCTCCCGGGCCACATGCGGGTGGTATCCAAGAGCTGCAGGGCTTTCCAAGCACAGACGCCCAACCTCTGAGGTTTGGGTCAGCATGAATCTGCATGTTTCAGAAGGTGATTCTAACAAGCACTAACGTGTGACAACCCTCCGTGCCAGGCATCAGGGAGTCTGTTTTGAAGCTGAAGCCGGAGATCGGCAGGTCAGAACCCGAGATGCTGCTTAGTTGACCTGTTTTGAACCCACCTCGAGGTGCTGAATTTATTCAGTGCCTCCACGGAATAGAAGGTAAACTCAATCCCACCTGTCCAAGACTCCTCAGCACACATTTCTAAGGACTGGCCAAGGTTATCCTCCACGTCTTCTCATCCAACTGAAACTATTGAGTCCAAAGTCACACACAGGTAAAATACCTTTGACTGTCACTCATACACAATTATGCAGATGAGTCATCAGTAATAAAGCCCCAGGGGGACAATCACTTTCCAGTTCTAACCCTGGACACATCTGTACCCAGGAGTCAGGAATACCAGTCTTGCATCCAGACGGTTCCACGTCTTTCACCAGGCTGTCCTTCACCCCAACACTCAGACAGCTCATCGGCCGTGCCTCAAGTGCACCCTTCAGAAACGGAGTCAGAGCAGCACACCGACCCCTTCTGTGTCCTAGGTCTTGTCTCTGAACGCTCCTGGACGGGCCAATGGTCAGCAGCCTCTTTTGGTGTCTTTTAAGATTAGACATTTTTTTCTTGACCTTATTTACAGAGCAAACGCTCACCACTCAGGGCCCTTTGTTCCTTCGCTTCTTGGATGAGTCTTCAGACAGCCTTGCAGATGCCAACACTGAGAAGGACCCTAGAAGAAAGTGTCCACATCCTCCCAGAACCCTGAGGCCTTCTCTCTCGCCATTCTGTTAGCCTTTACCCCTTCTACCCCGGACAAGGGGACCAGGGTGCAGTGAGTGAGGCAGCCATCTTTGGAAGGTTTCTTTGGCCTCCTGGCCAAGCTCCTGAAGTCAAGGTTAATCCCACCAGGACAGCTAGTCCCTGGCTGGACTCTGGCCCCAAAACGATTCACCCAGGAGACAGGACACAATGACAAGGACACCATGGGACTGGGAGTCCAAAGGGACCCCCTCACAGACCAAGCCATTTGATTTCACTGTGATCCAGAGCCTGAAACTCTGAGGAGTGACTGCTCCAAGGTCACGGGTCTGGTTAAACCAATTAGCAGTGGGCTGGTTCTAGAAGCCAGAACTCCACCAACTCTGAGTCCATGGGCTTTCCCAGCACCAGGACACCAACTCCCAGAAAGGACAGGGGGTGAGCCAGCCTCAGGATAAGCAACTGTTCACTATACCCTCTTCCTTTTCCCTTTAAAAAGGATTAAGACTTCAAGACCATTGCTTTTAACCCACAAAGTCCAGAGAATTGACAGAAGCACTCCATCCCCCTTCCCCATCCTTAATTCCTGGGAATTCTTGCTTCGGGGGGTACAGAGAGAAATCAGCCACAATCCCACAACCATTCTTGTTGCTGATGCCCAGAGGATTCATGGATGTGGATGAGCACTCACATTTGAAAGGCAAATGAGTTTGGAAGAAGTAAACCATCAAAGTCCTAACCCTTCAGTGTGACTTAATTACCAACAGGATACCCTGTGGAAAATCCAGTTTTCCCAGAGATCAGCCCTTCCTGAAGTGAACAGAAATCCTTGTAGGAGTCATTGGACTATACTTCCTCCATTCAGAGGGACTGAGCTGGGCAGGAGAGGGAAGGAAGGAGGGAGAGATGGAGGCTGGATCCTGAGACAGGTGGCTGGCTTCCTCCACCCCCCACCTCCCCACCCAATGACATGGAATCCCCCTGCAATCCGGAGGCTGGCCTCTGGGAGGGCTATGGCTGGACTTCTGGTCACCAGGCATGGAGACACCCGCTAAGAGCCAAAGCAATGTGGCTCCCCAAGGTCACAGTCAGACGGATGCCTTGAGATCAGATCAGAACCACCAGAGGCTTGGATGTGGGGGTAACAATGACATCAGACCCACCTCAACCCCAAGGCGGGGGGGAAGTGAGGGGAAGTCTGCTTAATTCTCAAGCTTGGAAAATGGACGTGATGCCTTCCCAACCTGGACCAGAACCACATCTCGGGGCTTCCCTTTGCCAGGAGACCCAGAGCCAGACTGGTCTCTGAATGTGGTCAGAAGTCAGGACAGCTCTTCAGTGTCTCACTAACCAGCAGTGTGACCTTGCTCCTCAACACCTCCCCCTGTCCCCGCACCAGCTCCACTGGTCCATAAAATGCAGGTAATACTACCTCCTTTGCCAACCCTTTCAAAGTATTTTAAGCATCAGATAACGTTTAAAAGCATTCTACAATGTTAGATATAATAAAGCTCATTTCCTAGAAGAACAAAGATGCCAGGCCAAATCCCAAGTTCGCTGAGTGGGCCAAAACAGAACAAGCTTTGGACGGGAGCCAAGCTGGCTCACCTTCACTCTAATCCTTCCTACCCGCTGTTTCGGTGGGGGGGTGGGGGGTAGGTCAGTGGTCTTTCTGCCCGGGGCTCTTTATCCCCTTTATGCGGCCAGAAGCAGCCTGGACAAGGAGTTGTGGGCGTGTTGGGGGTAGCCTGACTCTTTCCATAAGGTTCCAGCTGGCCCGGGGACAGGAATGGGCCTCAGCTGTCAACACTCCTGGAGTCCAGATCTCGCCCTGCTGAGCCCCACGTTGACTCCTGTGATGACCGACCTCCACTTCCAGTCAGCCCTGACTCACCCAGAAACTTCTTTCTTTTTTCTAATGTTTATTTATTTTTGAGAGAGAGACAGAGTGGGAGGGAGGAAGGGAGGGGCAGAGAGAGAGAGGGAGACACAGAATCTGAAGCAGGCTGAGCTGTCAGCACAGAGCCCGATGCGGAGCCGAAACTCATGAACTGTAAGATCATGACCTGAGCCGAAGTCAGACACTTAACTGACTGAGCCACCCTGGCGCCCCTCACCCAGAAACTTCTGAAGGCATGCATAGCTTCCTCTCTCTCCCCTGCCTCCCAGATCCCTTTGCCCCACCACTGAAGGAGTGACCCCACACGTCGCCCCCAGCACAAATGCACGCTCAGGGGGTGCCGAAGCCCACTCTGTGTGCTGTGTGTGAGGACAGGTGAGAGGCGCTGTCTGCAGGAGGAGCAACTAAGGGCCCTTCCTTCTCAGTTCTCAGAAGCGGCAACACAACCAGAGAGGCCACCACCGTGACAGACCGCCCTCGTCGTCCTTGGAATAAGCGAGCACAGGGCGATAAGCCCTTTAGAAATGACTCAGGCCTTGAGAAAGTAGCTTTGACTGCACCACAGAGACAGAGAGAGAGAATGGCACTCGGCTTGTCCCACTCAGCTGAAATCAGAGCTAATGTTTTCACAGCTTTGAAGGGTCTGCACGACCACAGGCGGCCCCAATGACAGAGCCAGGCCTGCCCCACACCTGCTTGGCAGTGAGGTGTCCTGAGCAGATCTTACCTCCAGCCATCAGAAGACCGAGAAGCTGTTTCCCCCCAAGTCTGCTCAGGGAAGGTTATGGAGGAAGGTCAAACCAAGGGCAGAGGCTAGAGCAGCAATAACGAATATTGTGCCCCGTGAGTTGCCCTGCATACTCCGGCCCATAGACCCTTCCCGCAAAACCGCTATCCAGACAAGATGCCAGATCTCTCCAGCTTCTCTCCCAGAGGACTTTACCAAGTTCACAGCACATGCGCTCCACTCCTGGGTCCTTACGTTGGTGGCGCCAAACCTCATTCTTGTTTTGATTATTTTCACGTTAGAGATTTGCAGTGCTGAAGAAACCTTGGAAATTAACTAGCCCAATCCATCCATTTCACAGCAGAGGTGACTGAGGCACAGAGAGCTAAAAGAGCCAGCTGGAAGCCGCCTAATGAGCAAAAGCTGGACTTAAACCAAGGTCTCTGTACCCCTCGCCCTGGTCTTTCACGTGGGGTTCCACCCAGCTACGACTTTCTTCACTCCTTGACGTTTCTAATGCATTATGCCCACGTCTTGCCCTTGCCCCGAGACCCAGCATTCCTGGGATCGCTCATTCATTCCCCCTCATTGCTCCTATAAGGCATGGCCTCCCAGTGAGTACCAGCTGAGGACTCTGACGTCAGGCTGGGTCCCAGAGCACAGATCTCGATGGAGACCTTGGGAAGGACTGGGGTAAGGTTCAAGCTCCTGGAGGCCATCTGCACCCAGCCCAGGCCTGTGTTTCCCATCACTCTGGGTGCTCTGGTATCATGGTAGGGTGGGGGTAGGGGATGCAGGGAGGGATTCACTGTCCCCATCATCGGGGGACAAAGGTCAGCTGGTTCCACGAAAGTTACATGAGATCAACTCTTAGTTTCTGAGTTCAGGACTGCAGAGGCCAAACAACCCCAACGAGAAGAGGCTTCCAGAGTCTGGGTCACAAGGGAAAAGGAAGAAGACTTCTCCCCTCTCCATGAACGGTACAAACTCCCAAAGCCTCTAGAGCAAAGCCATCCATTACCCTCAGTTAGGACTTCAGAGCTTGGAATGCCACAGGCAAAGAATATCCAGGCCGATCTATGGTAGGATGTTCTAGAAATCCTATGTCTCCCCTGGGAGCAGGCTTGCCGGTTTGTATCCCCAAGTGTCCTAGCCCACTGACCCTCAGACACGTGGGCCACATTCTCCCGGTGAGGGGTGGCTCTCTCCCTCCCAAAGGGCCCCCCTCTCTGGAAATCCCCACCCCTAGGGAGAAATCCTTTTAGGCAGTTAAACCCCCAAGGAAGCTTCTTGCTGGAGTTAGTGTCGCCAAGGGTCTGGGTTCTCGTCTCTTCAAACACTGAGAGCAAATGAGGCTCTTGCTACCCAGACCTTTCTTTTCCTTCGGCAGCCTGGTGACCAGGCAGGTCAGGGTGAGCACTCTTCTGGTTCCCACGGGGCTCCCCTGGGGAGAGGAAGGTTAAAGCCAAGGGCAGGCCGGAGGGCGGGGCAAGAGCAAGTGAACATTCCGCACTCACTGTCCCTGGGATGACCCTTCCTGATCAACACCAAGGGCCCCACGCAGCCTCTGCCAGGCCACATCGAGGAGCTCCAGCCAGTGGCCTGCCTGCCGGCCGGCCACACACAATAAGCAACACCCCCCCCCCCCCCCCCCGCCCATCCCTGCCCCAAAGCCTGAGCCTGCTCTGGTATCATTTCCCACGGCTGCTATAACAAAGCACCACAACCTGGGCAGCTTAAAGCAGCAGGAATGTTTCGATTCCTGGTCAGGGAAGCCTTTCGAATCACTATGTTGTATACCTGAAACTAATAAAACACTGGAAGGAAAGAAGGAAGGGAGGAAGGGAGGGAGGGGAAGAGAGAGACATAAATGTATTATTATCTCTCCATTCTGGAGGCCAGAAGTCCAAACTCAGGGTGTCTGCAGGGCCGTGCTCCTACCAAAGGTGCTCAGGGAGGCTCCTTCCTGCCTCTTCTGCTTCTGCTGGTTCCCAGCAGTCCCTGGCCTATCCACATGTGTCTCCCATGTCTATCTCGGTGGCCCATGGCCTTCTCCCTGTGTCTCTATTCTGCATCTCTCCTCCTCCACTTCAAAGGGCACCCAGTCAGGCTAACTAACCACATCTGCAAGGAACCGATTTCCAAATAAGGCCACACTTGGAGGCATGGGGGGGAGGGGTATGGGGAGGGGGTTAGGATTTCAACATACCTTTTGAGAACCAACCCATAAGAGGTCACACCACTACCTGCTTCTCAGCAGGTCCGGCCTCACCTGTTCCCTCTTACCAGCCTACGTCCCGCTGCCTCTATGACATCTTCCAGTTCTCACCTCTCCAAGCCACCTGGGTGGTCCCCTCACTGACCTCAGCTGACTCAGTGTCCATGACTGTCCATACTGAGCCACGTGATGCAACTCTGTCCCATGTGGCTGTGACCTTCGGGGGGGCAGGGGTGCGTGTGTCCAATCTTCCCTCTTAGGCTGTCACTGACTCTGGCTGGTGCACCTGTGGCCCCAAAGCCTCTTCGTGTCCCCACAGTGCCTAAGAAAGCCATGAGCTCCAGGACTCAAACAATGAACACCTGCAGAATTCTCTAAGAAACCGCATTCAGCCCTCGTGCATTTCCAACCAGTATCCTCCCTGCCAGACTCACTGTCGCCCACTCCCCACTGCCTGGACCTAGCTAATTCCAGCTCACACATCAGACCTCAGCTTTGAAGCCCATCCCTGGGAGGCCTCCTGGGGCCTCCCAGTACTGAGATGCTTCTGCTCTGTGTTCCCATAGCACTCCCTGTGGCAGCCTTTAACTCGTGTCCCCATGGAAGAGAAGTCCCCTGAGGCCAAGGCCTGCAGTGTTTCCCCAGTGGGATCACAGGGGTCCAGCACGGGGCCTGGCAGCACAGCAAATGTCTGTTGGATGCCCTGAGAGCACCAGAGAGTAGTGAGCCTCTTTCCTGGGTCAGCCCTTCTCAAGGCGTGGCTCAAGGCCATTTGCAAAAAGGATGAGAGAAGAGCTTAGTTAGAAGTTCCATTCTGGGTGCCTGGGTGGCTCAGTCGGTTAAACGTCCGGCTTCGGCTCAGGTCACGATCTCGAGGTTCATGGGTTCGAGCCCTGCATTGGGCTCTGTGCTGACAGCCTGGAGCCTGCTTCTGATTCTGTCTCCCTCTCTCTCGGCCACACCCCAGCTTGTGCTCTGTCTCTGTCTCTCAAAAATGAATAAAACATATAAAAATTAAAAAAAAAGTTCCATTCCTGGGCCATTCCTCAAAGCCACTGAATTGCACTCAGCGAGGGGGGGGGGGGGTGTTGCAAGGCTGATGCTTATCAGCTGTGGGGACATTACGGGTCTGGGGTCTAACTGGCCTTGCTACCCTGCCAGGGGATATTCCCAGGAGAAGAGCACAAAGAAGCAGATGTGGCTGGTGATGGGAGGCTCTCACAGAACCTGCCTGAGGAATGGAAGCCTGGTGGTTGAAAACAGCTGCCCAGCTCAGGGAGCAGCCCTGGGACCCCTGGGACCCTCAGGGAGGGAAGAGAAAGAGAGAAGGACAGAGTTAGGGGCCAAATTTGCTCTCCTAATCAGCAGTGGAAACGTGAGCCTCTGTCTCAACTCCTCTGTGCCTGTTTCATCAATAATAAAACGGAAAAGGGGCGCCTGGGTGGCTTAGTCGGTTAAGCGGCCGACTTCAGCTCAGGTCATGATCTCTCGGCCTATGAGTTTGAGCCCCACATCTGGCTCTGTGCTGACAGCTCAGGGTCTGGAGCCCACTTCAGATTCTGTGCCTCCCTCTCTCTCTGCACCTCCCTGCTCGTACTCTGTGTATCTCTCTCTCTCTCAAAAATAAACATTGGGGCGCCTGGGTGGCTCAGTAGGTTAAGCATCTGACATCGGCTCAGGTCATAATCTCACAGCTTGTGAGTTCGAGCCCTGCATCCGGCTCTGTGCTGATAGCTCAGACCCTGGAACCTGCTTCAAATTCTGTGGCTCCCTCTCTCTCTGCTCCTTCCCTGCTCGAGATATGGTTGCACATATCTGTGAAAACGCTAAAAACTACTGAGTTGCACACTTTAAATGGACACATTATATGTATTTGAATTATGTCTCAATAAAGCTATCTTTTTTTAAAAAAACCTGTTGTCTACCTTCCAAATCTATCCTCGGCCTAACCATTTCTCCCACCCCTAGCTTGACATCTCTCACCTGGGTTGTGAAACTGCTCCTCCCTGAGCGCCAGGCCCTCTGTTCCCCACACGTGCTCCCTCTCTGCACATGCTCCGGCGGCCCCCTCCTCCACACAGGCTTGCTTTCTATGAGCAAGCGCACCGGGCCTCCGTGCTCTCTGCTGGGAATGCCCTCCCCACACAGCTGCCCAGCTCCCCTACATCTTGGCTCCTTGTCACTATTTCTGCAAGGCCTTCTCCCACCACCCTGGTGACACTGTCTCCCAACTAGTCTTCCCCTCTCCCCAACCTAATCTTTTTCTCCACTGCACCTATAATTGTCCAATAAACTAAATAACTTACTTATTTGGTTTCCTCGTCAGAGATTTTGTTTCCCAGTGCCTTGAACAGACTTTGGATGGGTGGATGGATGGATGGATGGATGGATAATGGATGGACAGGTGGATGATGGATGGATGGATGGATGGATGGATGGATGATGGTAGCAAAATATAAGGCCTTCCCTCAACTCAGTGGCAGAGAGTTCCAGAAGAGAGGAGATTTGAGACTGGGATTCATAACCACAGAAGTACCCATGGGTTAAGTCATTTAAGCAGCCCAGGCCTATTTTTTTCTTTTGTTTTTTATTTTTTCTTTCTGTTTGTGATCAAAGGGTCCTAGGAGTAGTTGCCTTATCAGCTCAAAAGGTTACTGTGATAACCATGAACTTCATTCCTGAATTTAAGACCCTCCCCTTAAGCACACAGCATCTAACTGGAGGGACAAGCCAGACAGAGGACAGCAAGGAATGCCAGGGTAGGTGCGGTCAGCTTTTCTAGAAAGGCTAGCAGACAGTGGAGTCCTGTCCCCAACCCTGCTCTCCTCCAGAACCAGGACAAAGCAGAGACAGGGCAGTAGAGCCACATCCACCAGTTTCCAGAGCTGCCCTGACACCCCAGACTCGGGGTCAGGGACCCCCTAAGTCTGCCACGAGGACACCCACATGTCCGTCCTTACAGCTGGGCGTTCCTGCTGCTGGCAAGGAGGGGGCAGAAAGGCAGAGATAGCAGGATGCAAACCTTCATCTGGAAGTTGGCTCTCCAAGGACCTCCTGCAGAATGTTAGGAGGTGACTCCATGCCCCGCTTACTCTCCTGCTGCACTCGGGGCGGGAGACTCCAAGGGGCCGGGCACCCACCCGGAGAGGGAGAGCCAGGCCTAACGCTGCTGGGCCTCAGTCTCTGGGTTCTTGGCCTGCGACTCTTCTCCACCACACACCAGCCCAGAAACAGAGCCTCCTGTCCCCAGGACAGGCCCACTCTATCTCGCTCCATACCTGAGCACACCCAACAAGGAGCTGGAACATGCCCCCCACCATCCTCCCCAGCACCACCACAAGGCTAGGCGGCCTCCTGGGATCGCCTGCCCCCGGCCAGCTGTCGGTCCATTCATTCAACACGTTTGTACTGGGTGTGTCAGCAGAGCTCCAAATTAGCTGCTACGGCAATAGCGTGGGCGGTGGGGCCAGAGAGAGGATGGAGGAAACAGGTGCCATCTGTGCCCAGTAGAGGGCTACCACCCAGGAGAGAGACGGGAACTATATGTTCAGAGCCAGCAACCACTCAGCCATTGGGTCCAAGGCTATGGAGCCTGAGGGGTTGAAGGGTGCCCTCCACCCCCAAATTCCCATCCCTCCAGAACCTCAGAATGTGACGTTATTTGGAAATAGGGCCTGTACAGATATAAGTAGTTAAGCGGTGGCCATACTGCATTAGGGTGGGCCTTAAGGCCAATGACTGATGTCCTGAGAAGAAAAGCAGAGGACACACAGAGACTCATAGAGGAGGGGCCACGTGAGGACAGAGGCAGAGATCGGAGACGCGTCTACAAGCCAAGGAAGGCCAAGGATCCACCAGAAGCTGGAAGAGGCAGGAAGGATCCTCCTGTGAAGCCTGCCAACATCTTGATTTCTGACTTCTGGCCTCCAGACTGCGAGAGGTTAAGTTTCTGTTGTTGGAAGGCGTGAGGTTTACGGTCACTGGTTCCGATGGCCCCAGGAGGGGAACACAGGAACAGCGCTGAGGCCCAGCCCCACGAGGTCTTCCTGACCCCCCCTCACACTAAGCGGTGATGCTCTCACCAGCCCCACGGCCCTCTCCCACCCACTCCCCTTCACTGCGCACTCAGGCTACTTACTTTTAGACCCTGTGACATGTGCCTTATACGGTTCCCTCAGCTGGTCATGAATGGGGGCTGCCTCCCCCTACAGCCTGGTTTGTAAGCTCTTTGAGGACAGAGAATCCAAAGGATGTTAACAGCCCTGAGAAGGGGCAGAGATGCTGACGGATTCCCTTGAGTGTTCATGTTTCGTGATATTTGAGGAAACCGGTGGCAGGTGTCAAGCCAGAGGACCAGGGACAGCAGCGATAGCCTGTAATTACTGTCACAGTCCTTTTAAGCTTAAAAAGTATCTAATATCAAAAAAACATTTTAAGCATCTGATAGCCTTTTTTTAATTTTAGTCACATCACAACCCCATGCTGTAAATAGGGCAAGTATAATTATCTTGTTTTATGGGCAAACAGGTGCAAAATGGTAAGGGGCTTGGTGGCAAATTTGTGACAAAGCCAGTGTTTGCTCGGCCCTATGGTCGCTGTGTGCCCCACCCCAGGCAGGCTGCTCTGCCCCCAATGTGGGCAGCCTCAGGTGACAGGGCTCCCGGTGAAGAGGCTGCTGGTCTAACTACCAATTCAGGAGGGAAACTGAGGCAGAAGACAGGAGAAAGGTAGATTTGCCACTGGGCTTCTACTCCCCTCACAGCCTGTACCCAGGCTCATTCCTGAGGCCAGGAGGGGCTCCCCAGGCCACAGCAAGTGCTGTGACCCTTCTCCAATTTTTCCAGACCCCTTCCTGGTGTCCCGACCCCCTGAGATAAGCTAGAGAAATAAATGATCTTCTACTACCTGACACTTGAAATAAAGGGTAGGAGGGAACACGGGGGCAGGGGTGGGAGGGCAAAAAAAAAAAAAAAAAAGGACCAACGAAGTGGCCAGAAGCCTCTCTGGAAGGTGCAGGTGCACAGAACAGGCAGTTGGGGAACCGTAGGACAGAGAGGTCATTTTCAAGGCAATGGCTTTGTCAAGTCTTTAACTATTGCCACCTAGGGAAACTTCTATGGGAAACAACTGGGCTGGCCGAGTCCTAACCAAATGGCCACTTGGAGGAGGACCAGGGGCCGCAGTTTTGGCGGTGAGCTGGTGGAAAGGCGGGGGGGAGGGGGCTCCCAAACCCCAGGGCTCTCCCCTGGCCTGAGCTCCCAACACAACCCACTTCCTGCGGGCTCAGAACTCCAGGCCAGACTTTGCCTGCACCTGTTTGAGCTCAGAATGCAGTCCCTGCTCTAGAAGGATCCAAAAATATCTGAGAAGGAGAAGGAGAGGGGCTGCAGTATGCCAAGGGCCCAGGGAGAGCCACCTGGCTCAGTGTTCCAGGCCCTTCGCCCATCAGGGGGGTCTGATCCCACCAATAGGAGCCCCACACCCGAGCCAGAGCTGGGCTCATTGCTACCCCTGCCAGTACAATGCCCCCAGCATCTCCATTCCTGGTTCTGATCACCACCTCCAGATGCTCTTCCTCCTCTGCCTGCACAAACCACCCCCTCATTCATCAGACATTAAGGGCTTTCTGTGAACCAAGCGCCAGGCTAGGCACTGGTGACTCAGCGGTGAGCAAATTAACCAAACACGAAGCCCGTGCCCTCTCAGAGCTGACAGTCCAGCGACTGTCCCCCTTCCTCCCAGTGCAGCTGAAACCCTGCCCCTCCGTGAGGCCGACCTTCCAGCCCTCTTCTGAACTCCAACTAGAGCTGCCCGGGTGTTAGTTACATTTTCTCTCAGTGTGTGTCATCTCCCCAAATAGAAGTCAGCTCCTGGGGCAGAGACACAGCCTGTTCCTGTCCGAGCAGTGTGGCTGACCAGGACCTCGTGGTGAACACAGCCTGGCGTTGGGGCCAGAAAGCTGGTTTTTCAGAGAGGGGTCCCCATCATCACCCCCTTTCCTGCCTCTCTCCAGTCCTGCCCCCTCTCGGTTGCCACCGTGTCCGGATCTTTGTTGCACCTCATATCTCGCTTGTCTTTTTTATGTTCGTTTATTTCAAAAGAGACAAAGAATGAGAAAGTAAGAGAGAGTGAGGGAGGGGTGGGGAGAGAGAGAGAGAGAGAGAGAGAGAGAGAGAGGGAGAGAGGGAGAGAGGGAGAGAGGAAGAGAGAGAGAGAGAGAGGGAGAGCGCTAATCCTAAGTAGGCTCCTGACTGGCAGCTTGGAGCCGACTTGAGTCTCAAATCCATGAACCATGAGATCACGACCTGAGCAGAAACTAAGAGTTGGACACTTAACCAACTAAGCCACCCAGGCGCCTCTGTTTTCTGTTTTAACTTTTTAATTTTAATTCCAGTTAGTTAACAGACAGCGTAATATTAGATTCAGGTGCAGAAGAGAGTGATTCCACACTTCCATACAACACCCGGTGCCCATCACAACCGCACGGTTTAATCCCCACCCTGTATTTCCCCCATCCCCTTATCCCCTGCCTCTAGTGTCCATCAGTGTTTTCTCTGTAGTGAAGAGTGTGTTTCTTGCTTTGTCTCTATTTTTTCCCTTTGCTTGTTTGTTTTGTTTCTTAAATTCCATATATGAGCGAGATCACATGGTATTTGTCTTTCTCTGACTTGTTTCGCTTAGCGTTATACTCTCTAGATCTATCTGTGTGGTTGCAAATGGCAAGATTTCATTCTTTTTTATGACTGACATTCCACTGTGTGTGTGTGTGTACCACATCGTCTTTATCCATCTATCAAGGGACACTCGGGCTGCTGCCATAATTTGGCTATCGTATTAACAGTGCTGCTATAAACACAGGGGTGCACGTATCCCTTTGAATTAGCACACTTTGTATTCTCTGGACAAGTACCCAGATTATAAGGCAGTTGCATTCTTACATCACTTGCTGACCATACACTGCTCCTCGCCCCTAATCATGAATCCATTCTGTTCCCAACACAGGGCGGGCTCCCCAGGGAAGGCCCGTCTCCCCTTTCTGACTCTGCGCCGGGCCCTTCTCTTCCCCAGAGCTGGCCACACAACCCACACCTGCTCTTTGCCCTTTAGCGCTCTGACAGAGGACAAGAGGGTCCTGCCAAGGTGGTGAAGGACAAGGACCCCTGGGGGGAGGGTCCCCCAAAGTATCGAAGGAGAAAAGCCTTTTCTCACTGCATAACATTCTTGCAGTGAAGCCAGGGAGCCCGCCCCAGCTAAGCCAGCGTTCTACTCGAAATCCTTCTGGGGACCAGGATTTGGAGCGGACAGAGCCATGGAGACTATGTCTTCGTGTGGTTCTGATGAGGTAGTCCCAGGGAAGACAGGCCTCTGGGGTGGTGCCAGGCAGGAGCTGGCTGCTGGAACCACAGTCTCATGGTGGTGATTCTTCAGGATCAGGCCCCTGGGCACACCCACCCCAGAGTGGCTGGGAAGGGTGGCCTGCTCTCTGTACAGCTGGCTGCTGCAGGCCCTGGCTAGGGGGGAGTGAACGGCTGACGACCTAACAGCAGGGACTGCTTCTGCAGCCCAAGCCCCCCCTCCTAAGACCAGGCAGCTCAGGAAAGGCGGCCGTGGAGCCCTCTGTGAGGGATGATAGGGAACTGACAAGTGCAGGCATGTCTCTGCCTGGGACCTTGACTCTGAACAAAACCACCTTCAGGGCTGCAGAAGGATGGGGCTGAAACCAAATGGGACAGGACTTCCCCGATCCCAAAATGAGCCCCGCCAATGGGCGTGGCCAAGTCCTCCCAGCCAGGAAAAAAACCCAGAGGAAACCTGAGCCTGGGACTGTCTCTGTTCCACAAGAAGAATGAGAACCGAGGCCGACATCCGAGGAACTCACCGCGTGCCTCCCAGCCAGCTCCCGCTAAGTCACAGATCCTGATGGAGTCCAAATACAGAGCTTTTCCCATTGCAGGCCCAGGGGACATTTGCTGAATGTACACCTTACATGGTGGAGCTTGGGATCAGACTCTGCCCTATTCTCCACAGCATCTGGCTTGAGGGGGCTCGTTCACCAACTTTCACTGACACAAAAAGGTTGGGTCACTGATTTCGTCTCCGGACTCTGCCCGGTGGGTGTTCCTTCAGCACCACGGACCAGGCTCTGGTCTCGGCCCTGCTGTTCCATACCATGCAACTTGGGGCAATGGGCCTCCCTTTCCACCTCATGGGTTCTTGGAACATCTGTCTGGTTCCTTCCCCCAACCCGGTGACCCTCCAGGCCCTCCATGGCAATCGTAGTGTAGGCCAGGATCCCTACACCCTATATTAGCTCCCTGGCTGGCTCCTGAGTTTGCCTGGAATGTGCACTGTCCCTCTGAGGTCTCCACAATGCTATGGCGTGTCTCCTAAGACCTATCCCACCCTTCCTGCACGTCTGGCATCTTGGTCACTTCCTCTCCACCTTGTGTCTGTCAGTCCTTGTCTCTCCTAGGACCCTTGCCATTGGCCCATAAACACACTTCGTCTTTCTAGTGTTGAAAAAGAAATTTGCTACATCCACAAACCCCCTGCCCACTTACTCTCACGTCTCTATCCCTCCTGAGCCCACTGTCCAAATGTGTTGCCTCTGCGCCTTCGCTAGATGCACGTAAGGCCCTCGTGCTCTGCCTGTGACCTCAGGGTATCAAAGCTAATGCCTCATCTTCCCCGGCATCTCTTTGGCATTTCATCCCTCCGACCGCCTTTCTGGAATGCGCCCTTCCCAGGGTGCCTGGGTGGTTCAGTCGGTTGAGCGTCCAACTTCTGCTCAGGTCATGATCTAACAGTTCGTGGGTTTGAGCCCCGCATCAGGCTCTGTGCTGCCAGCTCAGAGCCTGGAGCCTGCTTCGGATTCTGTGCCTCCCTCTCACTCTGCCCCACCCTTGCTTGTGCTCTGTCTCTGTCTCTCAAAAATGAATGTTAAAAAATTTAAAAAGACAAAAAACAAAAACCACAGAATGTTCCCTTCCCTTGGCTTCCATCCAGGTCACTGCCTCTTCCCAGGTCTCTTCCCCTTTTCCTGAAATCCACTCACTGCCCAAATGTGGCACTGCCCAACGACCATCCCTGTATCTTTTCTTTTTCTCTCTCTGCAACAGCCTCATCTTCACTCAAACGAATCTCATGTCCGGACCTCCAGACCTGACTTTCCATCCTCCAACATCCAGGATCTCCACCCAGATGTCTCCCTGGCACCTCAAATTCATAATGGCCCAAACTGAGCCTTTAAAATCTGTTCTTTAATGTTCCTGGTCATTCATTCATTCATTCATTCATTCATTTTTCTGGCAAGATCACACCTCCAGTGACCCACACTAGACCCTCAAGGCCTCCTTCTGGCCCTGGCTCGCTGGGGTCCAGTGGACTTCACCACAGCTACCTGCTGGGTCTGGCCCTCCTCTCTGCCCACTCCCCCAAACTGCCTTGCAGAGCTCACACCCACTCCAACTGGCATTTCTGACAAGGTCCTCTAGTCAGCCTCCCTCGTCCTCCCCCTCCCTCCAAACACCTGCTGGACGGATGCTTCCAAAGCCCTCAAAGGTTACCCACCATCCACAGAGCAAAGCCCTCCTCATCAGCCGACCACACGTGGCCCTTCAGAGGCCCAATCCAGGCTTCCAAGGACCTTCCCCGTGACCCCCACTTTGCTCTGCCTGCCCTTATCCTTGCCCAGTTCTCCCCAGAGCCCCGACCTCTCCTGACAGCATGACTTTGCTTATCCTGCTCCCTTAAAGTAGAATCTTCTTCCTTCCGTCACTCCACATCTCGATGCTACTTTCTTCCAGGCGCATCTCAAACATTCCCTCATCTGTAAACAGTTCCTGACCCACTCAGTTAAAAACTATCTCCCCAGGCACTTCCACCCTACCTCACTTTACCTGTGCCTCCCTCATGACACTCACGTGTGGCCCACGCACGCGCATGTGTGTGTGCGTGTGTGTGTGGCCACAAGGCAGAAGACACCCTATCTCCTGTACCGGACTGTAAGCATGCCAAGGACAAAACGCCCATGTGAACTCCCCCAGTACCATACCTAAACAACAGGAGGTACCTGATAAATCTGGGATGATAGTACACAGTGAGATGTGGTGAGGTGTTTGAATGAAAAGGCTTTGCACCCAGGCAGCATTTAAACATAAGGGGTTGTGCTGTGAGTGGGTCTGGATTGGGATTTGGAGCAGGAAAGGTGTCCTGGAGAGAGCTAAGCCCAGCACCCCACAGTGGCAGACCCCACCCCTGCCCACTCTCCCGGCTGTACCCTCGTTCCAGACCAGGAGCCACAGCACCTAGACCCTGTCCTTGGCCCTGGGACCCTGTCAGAGAGCAACAGCCATCTTCCTCCTGTGTCTGTAGGGATTAGGCTCCTTCCCAACCCACCACACTTAAGTGAGCACCAAACAGCCAGATGGATGCAGCTGGCCTCATCTGGACCCCCTTCCGGGGGAGCAAGGACACCTGAACTCCAGCTCAGACCTGCCTTGAACCAGCTCTCTGACTTTTATTGCCACACCCAGGCGAGGGTCAAAAACAGCATTTCCCAAACTCTAGTTCCACAGGCCACTAAGCAAGGTGTGCACATCCATTAGCAAATCCCAGTGAGTGCTTTGGAGACTCGATGTGGGAAGGGGCAGACTAGTTTCTCCCTGTGGGCTCATCTGGCTGCGCCGAGCCAGGAATCACACCTTGCGGGGGGCACTGCAAAGGCTTCTGTCCTCTCCCCAAAACCCCTGAGCTCATGACCCCTCCCCAAGGTGGAGATCGCAGCAGCTGGGCTGCCCTGTTGAGGAAACATGAACACAGCCTCTTTCTGGAAATAGCCAGCCTAGGGTGGGTGAAGAGGGGCCACAAAGGAGTTCCTGACAGAGGGGTGGGTCAGCCCCAGCGTGCACCAACTTCTCATTATTGGGACAGCAGGGTGGAGGCCAGAGCAGGCCGCAAGCAGGCCAAACCAGGGCTAGGCTGGAGGAAGGAACGGACTCAGAATCCCCATCTACCCCAACCTCTGCATCATGCAGGCAGCAGGAAGCAAAGAAGTCCCAAGCCCAGCCTAACAGACACCAGCAGCTTGAACCCAAATGCTCTCTCAGCGCTGGCCACCCCCCACCACCCCACTCTTGGAGGAGGGGGTGAGACTGTCTGTCCCTAATTCACTGCCTGACCTTGTACACATCTCTGGTTCCTCCAGCTTTCGCTCTCTTACCTCGACAATACTCGAGGCTGCTTTCCCCTGTCCTTGAGCAGGCCTGTGACCAGGCCAAGTCCCTAAGACAAAGAGGAGGACCCCAATGGTCAAAATGCCTAGAGGCCATGGGTCAGGGGGTGGAGACTTACAAGGTGTCTGGTGATGGGGCCACGGCAGTTCTGGCTGCGTCCTAGCATCAGGAGAGGTACTTGGTCCCTTGCTAGGGAATAAGAAGAGGCTGCCTCGGTCCAGAGGACCACAGGGGCAACATGGGGACAAGAGACGAAAGCACGGCTCTGTAGGGCCCCCTCCATCCCTGGGGAGCAGGAAGCTGGATTAGACAGAAGGTCAGCCTGCCATCCAGCCAGCAGCGGGATGGAAATGAGGGTCCAGTAATAGGGTGGGAAGTTCAGGAGCAAAGCTGCTGCCTTTGGGCAAGGTGGCATTTACTTCGTGGCACAATTCCAGTGGGAAATCAACCAGTAGGAAGGACTGTCATCATGGGGGCAGGGAGAAGCCACCCTTATGGCTGGAACCTCCTAGCGGGTACAGGAGACAGCTGCCTTTGCGGTAATCTACAGCTGGTAGAGTGATAAAATTCACCCCCCAGGAGAAGAGCCCACAGCCCAAGTGGTGAGCAGGAGTGAGGAGAAAGGGGACCCGGCACATGGTGGACAAACCCTCCCTGGAAGCCAGGACTGGACCACACTGCAGAGTCCAGGAAGGAAGGAGCATGCACAGAGAGGATCTTCGCACAAAATGCCTGCCTGCCTCCTTTCCCCCACAGCAAGATCCCCAGGCAGGCCTTATGGAACGTTCCAGATGTCCAGTTCCCTTGTTGGGAGGAAAGATGAAGGATGTCCCTAAAAGGCTAAGAGTCCCCAGGCCTGCTGTGTGGAAGCAAGGCGGCAGCTGGGGCTGGGCGGAGCAGGGCAGGGGCTGTGAAGGGGAGAGGGCAGCAGTGGCTTGGGGCTCAGGATCCAATTACACGGCTGTTTCCATACTTAGCCACCTGACAGCCGCTTGGAATCCTCACCGCTCCAGCCACAGCAGCGCTGCAAGGCCCAAATTAACTCAAGGGCAGACAAGGGCAGGGCCCAGCGGCATTCGCAAGGCTGAATCCCCCCACCTAGGTCCCTAACCCCCTGAGGGAACAGCTTCTGCTCCTGCCTGCTACCTGCCCTCCTGGCTGGGTCGAGGACCTCGACACACAGAATCGCAAAGACCCGAGCGACTGGGGCTCTGGCCCTGTGGTCCCCGGTGCAGATGAAGACGGCCACTCATGAGAAGACAAAGCAGGAGACCCAGATGCCTGGGGGTCCCCAGATCACCCCCAAAGCACCACCAAGCGAGACCCAGCCGCAGAAGTCTCGGGAAGAGAGAGGTGACAAATGATCTGGTGTCCCCTCCTTGCCTAGAAATAACCCCCACGCTGTAACCTGAGCCACCGCCTCTGCCACACAAAGTGCTGAGATATCAAAGGGAGACCGTGCACACATGCCCCAGCCCCCTTCCAGTGGAGCCCCCAGCCCAGGCCAGGGATACCCTGCAGGGGGTCCTGCTCCTCTCCCAAACTCTGGCTCCAATCCCCAACTCCATCTCCAACCTGTTCCCAACCGACCTCCTTTCTACCCTGCCGTTCCCCAGACAACCCCCAACTCTGTGCACTGTGCCCGGTGTTCAGTCATGCAAAGCCAGCCCCTGCCCAATCCCCACCGGGGGGGAGGGTCAAGCCAACTCAGACCTCCAGGGGCCCCTCCAGCTCCAAGACCGGGTTCTTTTCGCCCATCTAGAAGGGTCCTCTAGTCTTGACTTTTGGGGTCCTCTTCCCCAACATCTACTGGCCAGACCTGTCCTCTGGCTCCCAGCCCTTGGCTCAGGCCTCATGCCTGCCTGCACCTCTCGGTTCACTGTTCCCACTTTCTCTGGCCTCCCATGGAGCCCCCGACGTCTCTCAGGTTCTCTGTACCATTTCCTCCTGGGCCCCAGGGAGAAAGGAATGGAGACGATGCCAGGAGTCCATGTTTGCCATCAACCCCAGGAACCACTGAGGCCTCACCATCTACCGCTGGAGCCTCTCCCCCCTCCCCCCTTCAGTAAACATAAGACCTCAGGGCACGTGGGGGTCGTGATCTGGCCTGGCTGACAGGGGTAAGGGTCATACCTGTTTGTCCTGGGAGCAGGAGCGATGCCACAAAGCAGCAGAGCAGGACCAGCGCCCTCATGGTGACTGCCAAGAGAGCCCAGCTGCTCCTCGCCTCTATTTATAGGGCTAGTGGCAGTGCCGGGTGGGGGAGAAAGGGTCACACAGTCACTAGGGCAACTGGGTGGACGTGATGGGGAAGCCGCGCAGACCCTGACAGGCCATGCAGAGGCTGGCTCCACCACTGCTGTGCCTGCTGTCAGGCCCCGGAAGGCAGAGCCCGGACCGGATTCTCTCCCCCCAGCGGCCCTGGGGTCACGTGACATGGGTCACAGGGCAGGGGTGGTAGAGAAAAAGTGGGGCATCCCTTGGGTTAGGTCTAGGGGTTAGGAACCCGAGCCTTTTCAGCATCTGTGCTAACGTGATCTAAAGTCTGGACCAAGTCACTGACCTTGACCTGCCTCAGTTTTCTGAATGAAGGAGCCACAGGGCAAAGCGAGAGAGATTCTATTTGACAGCCACTGACAGACATTTCGGCCGTTCCCACCCCCCGCCCCCACAGGTCGGTCAGGAGGGTGAAGCCACAATAGCTGCTTAAGGAAACCTGTGATGTCTGACCTTTGAGGTAGATGGCTAGGAGCTTAACCTTCTCAGGCTTCTGGAAAACACAGAATGCTGATGCCTCGGAAGGACAAAGGGGAAGCTAGGAGACATGTCCCGTGCTATGATATAAGACAGTGAACAGAGATCCATTTCCAGTAACATGGGGGTTCCAGAACCTTCTGTCGTGTCTGCAATGTGATGTTTGATGCAGTTTTCCTAATGGCACATGACAGCCCCTAAGAACCAGTTCTCTGAAGCTGAGGGAATGCAGACACTGGCTTGTCAGGCTGGAGGGAGGGTGTCACTGTGAGGATGGCAGTCGGTCACGGAGGAGAGGAACTGAAGTCAACTGGCCATTCTTCTATGGGCTTTACATTTAACACAGCTTCGCTGGGGTCTAATCCACCTGCAGCACAGAATGCTATTCGAATCTGATTCATTTTGACATATGTGTATCACCACAATCAAAATAGTGACCAGATTCCTCACTGCCCAATTTTCCTCATGCCTCCCCCGTCCAGCCCCCTCCCCAGCAGCTCCTGAGCTGCTCTCTTCACTATACATTAGTTTGTATTTGTGGATGTAAATGGAACCACATCATATGTGTTTTTTATCCGGCTTCTTTCAGTCAGCATACTTACCTTGAGATGTGCTCACGTTGCAGTTGTGTATCAATAGTTCATTCCTTTGTATTCCGGACAGTACTTCACTGTATGGACTGGCCACAATTTGCTATCCATTCTCCTCGTGATAGACACTGGGTTGTCTCCAAGTTTGTGCTATTACTGATTGAGCTGCCGGGAACATCTGTATACAATTCCACTTACCAACGTTCACTTTCATTTCTCTCCAGTAAATACCCAGAAGGGGAGTGGCTGGATCACATGGTGGGGGGTCCGTTTAACTTTTTCCTAAGGTGACTGTGCCATTTTACATTTCTTTTTTTTTTTTTTTTAATTTTTTTTTCAACGTTTTTTATTTATTTTTGGGACAGAGAGAGACAGAGCATGAACGGGGGAGGGGCAGAGAGAGAGGGAGACACAGAATCGGAAACAGGCTCCAGGCTCCCAGCCATCAGCCCAGAGCCTGACGCGGGGCTCGAACTCACGGACGGCGAGATCGTGACCTGGCTGAAGTCGGACGCTTAACCGACTGCGCCACCCAGGCGCCCCGCCATTTTACATTTCTGCCACCAGTTCCTCCACATCCTTGCTGATCCTGGGTAGGGTCAGTCTTTCACATTTTAGTCATTCTTGTAGGTGTGCAGTGGTATCTTATTGTAGTTTCAATTTGCATTTTCCTAATGACTGATATTTAATTTTTTAATGTTTATTTTTTGAGAGCGAGAGGGAGAGGCAGGGGTGAGTTGGGGAGGGACTGAAAGAGGGGGAGACACAGAATTTGAAGCAGGTTCCAGGCTCTGAGCTGTCAGCACAGTGCCCGATGCGGGGTTCAAACTCATGAGCCGGAAGATCATAACCTAAACCAAAGTGGGATGCTTAACCGACTGAGCCACCCAGGTGCCCATGACTGATGATATTAAGCACGTTTCCATGTGTGTTTTTGTGATCCACTTCTTTCGTGTGTTTTTGGTGCAGAGCCTGTTCAAAACTTTCAACTATTTTTGATGGGTTGTTTCCTTCTATTGAGCTTTGATGGTTTTTTTTTTTTATATACATACGCTGAATACAAGCCCTTTATCCGATACGTAATCTGTAAGAATTGTCTCCATTGGCATCTTGTCTTTTCATGCACTGAGGTATGTTTCAAAAAGCAGAAATTCCTAATTTTCATCAAATTCAAAGAACTCTTTGCCTAACCCAAGGTCCCCAAGATGTTTTCCTGTTTTCTCCTAGAAATGTAATAATTTTGGGTTTTACATTTAGACCTGTGATCCACTTTGTGTAATTTTCAATAGGTTGCCAGGTAAAAACTGAAGTTAGGATTTTCACATGTGGACATCCAGCGGTTCCAGCAGCACTGGAAGAGACCACCCTTCCCCCACTCAACTGCCTTCACACCTCATGTTGAAAATCAGTTGACGGTATGTGTTTAAAGCCATTTCTGAACTATATTCTGTCTTGCTGATCTACGTGTCTGTCCTTCCACTGTGACTTCCTAATCAGTCATGAAATGCGGTAGTGTGACTCCCTCAACTTAGATCTTTTTTTTTTTTTTCAACGTTTTTTATTTATTTTTGGGACAGAGAGAGACAGAGCATGAACGGGGGAGGGGCAGAGAGAGAGGGAGACACAGAATCGGAAACAGGCTCCAGGCTCCGAGCCATCAGCCCAGAGCCTGATGCAGGGCTCGAACTCACGGACCGCGAGATCGTGACCTGGCTGAAGTCGGACGCTTAACCGACTGCGCCACCCAGGCGCCCCTCAACTTAGATCTTTTAAAAGTTGCTTTAGGTATTGTAGTTCCTTTACACGTCTGTATGAATTTTGCAATCAGCCTGCAAATTGCTATTTAAAGGCCTTCTTGGATTTTAATAGGGATTACACTGAATCTTTAGGCCAATCTAAAGAAAACTGACAAGGTACCAACTGCAATGGTCAATTTTATGCATTAACTAGGCTAGATTATGGTGCCTAGTTGGAAAGTATCAGTCTGAATATTGCTGTGCAGGTATTTTTTAAATGTACTTAATATTAAAATCTGTAGACTCTGAGTCAAGCAGATCACCCTCCATAATGTGATGGGCCTCATCCAATCAGTGGAAGGCCTTAAGAGAAAAGACTCAGCTCCCCACCCTGGAACAGTAAGGAATGCTGCCTCTGACTGCTTTCTGACCCAAGACTGCAACATTCACTCTTGCGAGAATTTCCAGCCACCAGGTATCCCTGTGGATTTCCGACCTTCCGGTCCCCTCGACCTCTCTCTATACACATACATCCTACTGGCTCTGTTTCTTGGGAGAACCCTGACTAACACACCAGCACTGAGCCTTCCGTCAACCGTGAAGGGAGGGGGCAGTACTGGACCTGGGAGAGAAAAGGAAGTCAAAGTCAATGATGCCCCTGCTCTGGGCCAGGCGCTTCACCTGTCACGAGAAGTGGGCATGCCACCACCATGCCACAATGAGAAGGCTGAGGCTCAGACTGCTGCAGTAACTTGTTCAACATCACCTCCTAAGAGCGGAGTGGTCTGAATGTGAACCTGGACGTGCCTGACTCACAAAGCCACAACTTCTCCCATCGATCGGAGTGAATGCCGTCAGGGGAAGAGAGGAATTGGTGTGTTGGTGAAAGGTGGTGGAGGGTTGTGGGGGAGAACAGCGAGACACAGGCTGAAGGGCCAGACTCCAGACCAGGCTGGAAGGGAAAATGTGAGCCGCGCACTGTATAAAGGGCTCACTGCATGTGATTTAAGGACACCCCATTTGGACTCCAACAGATCCTTACAGAGACATGTTCACAGCAGCACAATAAACAACCCAAGCGTCCATCAGCAGATGAACACATGAACCAAATGTGGTCTATCCCTACAGTGGGATATTATTCAGCCATAAAAAATGAAATTCTAGGGGCGCCTGGGTGGCTCAGTCGGTTAAGCGTCCGACTTCAGCTCAGGTCACGATCTCGCGGTCCGTGAGTTCGAGCCCCGCGTAGGGCTCTGGGCTGATGGCTCGGAGCCTGGAGCCTGCTTCCGATTCTGTGTCTCCCTCTCTCTCTGCCCCTCCCCCGTTCATGCTCTGTCTCTCTCTGTCTCAAAAATAAAGGTTAAAAAAAAATTTATAAAAAAAATGAAATTCTAATACATGCGACAACACGGATGAGCGTCCGAAATGCTAATGCTAAATGAAATAAGCCAGTCACAAAAGGGCAATGTATTTGTTTGCTGAGGCCATCATAACAAAACGCTGCAGACCGGGCAGCTTAAACAGCAGAAATTTATTTCTCATAGTTCTGGAGGCTGGAAGTCCAAGATCAAGGTGCCGGCAGGTGTGATTTCTTCTGAGGCCTCTCTCCTTGGCTTTGTGGAGCCACTGCGTCTCCTCACTGTGTCCTTCTCATATGGTCATCTCTTGGTCTGTGTCATCTGTGTCCTAATCTCCTCTTCTTGTATGGACACCAATCACCTTGGACCAGGGCGCACCCGTGTGACCTCATTTTACCGTAATCACCTCTGTAAAGACCCTGTGTCCAAGTACAATCACATTCTGAGATACCAGGAGTTAGGAATTCAACATGAATTTTGGGGCGACACAAGTCAGTTCATAAGAGATAGATATTGCATGAATGCACTTATATGAGGCATCTAGGAAAGTCAAAAAGACTAAAAAAAAAAAAAAGTCAAAGTAGATGGTGGGTGCCAGGGGTGGAGGGAAGGGAGCACAGGGGTTAGCATTTAATGGATACAGAGTTTCTATTTAGAATAATGAAAACATTCTGGAGAAGAACAGTGCTGATGGTTGCACCACACTGTGAATGTGCTTCATACCACTGAATTAAAAATCAAAAAGGATTAAAATGGTAAATTTTAACCACAATTTTTAAACATCAAAGTAGAAGGCACCCTGCTTGGAAAGTGAGAGATTAAAAAGGAGGGTAGACTCAATTGAAGAGAAACTCCCAGGTCATAATTTTTTTTTTTTAACTTTTTTAATGTTTATTTATTTTTGAGAGACAGACAGAGACAGAGCACAAGTGGAGGAGGGGCAGAGAGGGGGAGACACAGAGTCTCAGAATCCGAATCTGGATCCAGACTCTGAGCTATCAACACAGAGCTCAATGCAGAGCTCGAACCACGAAACACAAACCGCGAGATCATGACCTGAGCCAAAGTCGGACCGTGGACCCTTAAAGCACTAAGCCACCCAGGTGCCCCTCCCAGGTCATAATTCTTTTTTTTATTATTTTATTTTTTATTTTTAAAAATTTATATCCAAATTAGTTAGCATATAGTGCAACAATGATTTCAGGAGAAGATTCCTTGATGCCCCTGACCCATTTAGCCCATTCCCCTCCCACAACCCCTCCAGTAACCCTCTGTTTGTTCTCCATATTTATGAGTCTCTTCTGTTTTGTCCCCCTCCTGGTTTTGATATTATTTTTGTTTCCCTTCCCTTATGTTCATCTGTTTTGTCTCTTAAAGTCCTCATAGGAGTGAAGTCATATGATTTTTGTCTTTCTCTAATTTCACTTAGCATAATACCCTCCAGTTCCGTCCACGTAGCTGCAAATGGCAAGATACCATTCTTTTTGATTGCCGAGTAATACTCCATCGTATAAATATACCACATCTTTTTTATCCATTCATCCATCGATGGACATTTGGACTCTTTCCATACTTTGGTTGTTGATAGTGCTGCTATAAACATGGGGGTGCGTGTGTCCCTTCGAAACAGCACACCTGTATCTCATGGATAAATGCCTAGTAGTGCAATTGCTGGGTCATAGGGTAGTTCTATTTTTAGGTTTTTGAGGAACCTCCGCACTGTTTTCCAAAGTAGCTACACCAGCATGCATTCCCATACCAGGCCATAATTCTTTTTTTTTTTTTTTTTTTTTTTTTTCCAGGCCATAATTCTTAAAGAGACCTCACTTTGCCCTGTAAGAGCTCCACCCGGCTTCACCCCACATCACCCACCCTCCGGGGCTGCCGCTGTCTGCCCAGAGCAAGGCCTGGCCCTCTCCCCAGCTCGTTCTTTGGACAGAAGCTGCCAGAGCCTCTGCCTAAGGGTCCTCAGCCTCACATAGTCCCTGCAGTTTGGTCCCTCTTTGGCCACTGATTTTTTTCCTAGGTCAATCCGTACCTCAACAGTTCCTTGAGGGACTGAGAAAACGGGGTCGGACCCTACCAGGCAGGCCTCTGCATCTGGATCTGCTCCATACTCAGTGCTAACACAGTGCAGAAAGCAACCTTCACCATATTTTCCCATTTAACCTTAGAAGAACCCAAATTCCCATCCATTACAGGAATCCCCTCCACAAAAAACTCTATCCAGCCTCCGACTGAACACCTCCAGGTACAGGGAACTCACTACCAGAGAGTGCTAATTCCGCTCTTTTGAATACAATGTGAGGCCCAGAACCAGAGTGCTCCAGGTCACCACACCTGCCACCCCACCTTCCTGCTGAAGGCCAGGGACAGGCACCACGAGGATTCCCTGGAGAATGGAGAATGCCTCTCCCCTGATCTCAAACCAGCAGCCCCCCATTGACCTTCAGTGCCTGCCCAGCCCTACCAATACATTCTTCTCTCAGTAGGAGAACAGGAGAGTTTCATCAATTCTCTCTTGGGATTTTCGGAACATCCTCTTTATCTCCCACAGGGCGAGACGCAATGAGAGAGCTGATCTCTGAGACGTGTGCAGCACCTGCAGCCTTCTTCCAGTCACTTTCCTGCCTCCTCCTTAATCTGATCCTGAGGCTATCCGCTAAAACAGGCGGCCCCGCGGGGGAACCTGTGACTTAGGCCCCCTAATGCAGGAAGCTCTGCAGCTGTCACTCCCAGCTCCTTTACAGCACCCAGGGTGTGGCAGGGGGAGAGTGGGTTTGGGGAACACATTCCTTTCTACAGCTGCTGCATTTAGGAGCCGCAGCCCCCGGTCCTACCCCCTCCTCCTGGTCAGCACACGCTCCTGTCCATCAACACAAGAAACTTGGAATATGGCAGGGCCAGAGAAGAGAGGGGACCAAGGCAGGGGTGATACTAACTCTACTCCCAGCCAAGGACTTGTAGGGCAAGGGGAGAGGGAGCAAAACTCAAGAGAGAATGAAAACGACAGACACGACAAGGTCAGCAGCATCCAAGAAAGCACACAGGCAGCAGGGTAAGAAGGGGCATTGGGAAGGGCCCGGGTGGGACAAGGTGGAGCCAGAGCCAACAAAATCTGGGGCAAAGGATGACACGGCAGCCAGCTTCAGAGGCAGCTGGAGGGTTTGCTGGTGCTTTACATGCTTGTCTGAAGCCAGTATGAGGCCAGTTCATCAACAGCCAAGGAGGCTGAGGTCACAGGAGGGCTCCCACCTCTGCTAGACAACCCTTCCAACACCACCCAGAGCCAGGGCAACTGCTCCTCTGCCAAAGATGCCCCCGAGTCATGGCGTTAAGTGACTGATTCATTACACCCCACCTGCGACAGAAAAGCATAAACATGGCTCCCAGGTATTCATAAAGTATAACAGGAAAGCAAGGACCGAAAACTACACAGAGGCCAGCACGCAAAATGGAGCGATTCGTAAGGCTGATACAAAAGCAAACGGCACTTGATACGTAAGGACCTCGCATGTGTGTAACTTGATCAGTTGCCAATTCACGGTGTCCTTAAAATAAGAACAAACCAATGGCTCAGGAGAAATGAAGTTATTTCTGCTACTGAGCCTCCACAGGAATTTCTTCCGAGGGTTTTCTTAAGAAGGATGCCGTAAAATGCGCTGATCCTTGAGTACATCAGGGCAGACAAGCGTTTCCATGAGGTTTTTCCCAACAGAAACGCTTAAAATAGGCCAGGGGAGGCCACCAGGAACCAAGAATGCCCAGTCCCTTCCCGAAGAAGCCACCACCACAGAGGGTCAATGGCACGTGCTCAGGATGTATTTTCTGCTCCACTGCCACTTTCCCAGCTCCCACTCAGAGAGGAGAAGGGGAAATTGGCACAATCTATTTTGGAGGACAGTATATTCTAAAACATATTCATGATAGCTGTAGGCTGGAAACAACCTGTAAGTCTGCTGCTGGGCAAATGCCTAAATCAACTGTGGTATATTCACACCAGGGAATACAGGTGGCCATAAAAGTCAATAAACTGCTGATACACACAAAAACATAAACGAACCTTAGAGACACTGTGTTGAGCAGAAAAGGCCAGACAAGAAGAGCATAAGTACTATATGATTTTCATGAAGATCTAAAATAGGCAAAACTAGGGGCACCTGGGTGCCTCAGTCGGTTAAGCATCCGACTCTTGATTAAGGCTCAGGTCATGATCTCCTGGATGAGATGGAGCCCTGTGTTGGGCTTTCAGCACAGAGCCTGCTTAGGATCCTCTCTCCCCCAAGCTCTCTGCCCCTCCCCCGTTCTCCCTCGCAAAATAAATAAATAAACATGAAAAAAAATTAGGGGCACCTGGGTGGCTCAGAGCATCCGACCTCGGTTCAGGTCGTGATCTTGCAGTCTTGTGGGTTCGAGCCCTGCATCGGGCTCTGTGCTGACAGCTCAGAGCCTGGAGCCTGCTTCGGATTCTGTGTCTCCCTCTCTCTCTGCCCCTCCCTCATTCATGCTCTGTCTCTCTCCCTCTCTCTCAAAAATAAACATTAAAAAAAACTTTTTTAATAAATAAATTAAATTAAACGGGCAAAACTAGTCCATAGTAATAGAAATTACAACAGTGGAGGTTTCACTCTACACCTACCAGAATGGCTGAATATGTGTCATTATGTTTTTTAGGTTTGTTTATTTTGAGAACCAGTGCACATGCTTGCATACAGGGGAGAGGCAGAGCAAGAGGGAGAGAGAGAATCCCAAGACAGCTCCAAACTGTCAGCACAGAGCCCAACCTAGGGACTGAACTCGTGAACCATGAGATCATGACCTGAGTCTAAATCAAGAGTCGGATGCTTAGCCAACTGAGCCACCCAGATGCCCCATATGTCATAATGTTCTGACAATATCGATTGCTGGTAAGGATGAAGAGCAACTCACACATGGCTGGTGCAAAATGATGCGTAACGACATACACACGTACATAAACAAAAGCACATAAAACCGGTAAAATCCGAGTAAGCCTAGTGCACTGCACCAATCACAATTACCTGGTTTTGGTGTTGTACTTAAGGAATCCAAGATGTTACCACTGCTGGAGGTCCAGGGAAGGGTACACAGTACCACCTCCCTGTACCTCTAATTATTTCCACAATTGTTTTGAAAGTTTAGAAAAAATAAACCACTTGAGAGCTTGGGTGGGGTGCTGGGTACATGGATATATATTGAGTTTGTGAAAATTCACGGAGCTAAACACATAAGCTACACTTCTGAGTATGTATCATGCAATATTTCAGTAAAGAGGTGCTGTTGGGGAGCCTGGGTGGCTCAGTCGGTTAAGCAACCCACTTCGGCTCAGGTATGATCTCACCGTTTGTGGGTTCGAGCCCTGCATCAGAGCTGTCTACTGACAGCTCAGAGCCTGGGACCTACTTCAGATTCTGTTTTATTCCCTCTCACTCTACCCCTCTCCTGCTTGTGCTCTTCTCAAAAACAAATAAATAAATTAAAAAAAAAAAAAAAAAGAGGTTTTGTTGAACATGGCCTTGATCATGTCCTTCCTAGATGCCCAACCCCTCACAAGAAATAAAATCCAAGCTTCTTAGCAGGACTTGGAAGTCCTACACCAACCCATTGCCACATACTCACTTATCCCTCCTCCCAGGCCAGTATGCACAAAGCCTGCAGGACACCATGCCCTTCCAGACCACCAGGCCTGGCCCGCAGGTGGGTGGCCACCTGGACCGGAGCCACACAACACGTGGCTGCTGACCCTGGACCCTGTTTCTAAACCACACGTGGCTGCTTACCCTGGACCAGAGCCACCCTACATGTAGTTACTGACCCTGGACCCTGTCGCTGCCCCACGCGTGACTGCTGACCCTTGACCCTGTCGTTTCCCTACGCGTGGCTGCTGGCCCTGGACCCTGTAGCTGCCCCACGCGTGGCTGCTAGCCTCGGGCCCATGGCCATCCCTACGTAGATGCGGTCAGGGCAGGATCCATACAAGGTTTCCAAACATGGCAGGAAGAAAAGATTGAGGTATTTTGTGCGTAGCTTCTTACATTCATCACCTGAAATCACAATGTTGCGGATACTGTGGCTTAAAATAAACGTCACCTGTTCTTTTCACTGCGGCCTCTTCCGCAGGGCGCGTCCTCGGCGCAGGCGGGCGCAGGATTAAGTGGGCGAGCGCCTCCGAGCGGGGAACACGCGGAAGCCGCACGTTTGCGGCGTTTGCGTACGAGGCGTGCGTGAGAGCGCGCGGGGGCGGGATCAGAGGCGGGACCAGAGGAACAGGCGGGCCGGAGCCCGCGCAAGGCCAACTGAAGCGCCAAAGAGCATGCGCGCCGGGGTGGGGGCGGGGGACTAGTCCGGGAAGGGGCGGGGCCGCGTCCGCGCCCCTGACTTCCGCCGCCTGCTGGGGAGCTCGCCTGGAGTCTAGGGGCGCGCCACTGCGGGTCAGACGAGGGGACTTTCCGGCCCCGCCCCCAAGTTCCTCCTCTGGCCTATAGGAGCTGAGCAGACCCGCGGGCACCGGAAAGAGGCGGAGCCTCCGCCCTCGCTGTGCCTCGCGTTCTGGGCCCACGGCGCCCTCTATTGATCCTCTTAGGAGCAGGACGGAATCCGTCCAGCGCGCTTTGCACCTGGCAGAGAAAAGGGTAGCTCGACTGGCCTTGGAAAAGGGCCGTCCCCACTCAGATCCTAGCTAAGCCCCTCCCTTCAGACACGCATTTTAATGTAACTTTGTGAATTAAGCTAGATAGACCCCCAAAAAGAAAATTACAGTTAGAATGCTAACTGAAGGAAGCTGGATTCAAAAGGCTAAACGTTGTATGATCCCAATTATATGACATTTTAGAAAAGGCAAAACCATACATAGGAACAGATCAATGTGGTTGCCGGGGTCTGGACTACACAAAGGGACAATGGGGAACAGTGAGGAGGAAACTAATACCTTGATTGGGGTGATGGTTCCACAACTGTATGTATTTATCAAAACTCACACAACCAAAAACTAAAAAGTGAATTTCACCAAATGGAAATTACACCATTTTTTAAAACACTAAAAACAGAGGGGCGCCTGGGTGGATCGGTTGGTTAAGCAGCTGACTTGGCTCAGGTCATGATCTCACACTTTGTGGGTTGGAGCCCGGGGCTAGGCTCTGTGCTGACAGCTTAGAGCCTGGAGCCTGCTTCGGATTCCGAGTCACCCTCTCTCTCTGCCCCTCCCCTCCTGCTCACGCTGTCTCTCTCTCTCTCAAAAATAAATGTTAAAAAAAAATTTTTTTTTAACACTAAAAACAGAAAGCAGATGATTGGTGTTTGCCAAGGGATGGGAGGAGGGAGGAATGGGGAGAGACCCATTAGGGGATAAGGAATTCATTTCGGAGTGATAGAAATGTTTTGGAAGTGAACAGAGGTGGCGGTTGTACAACAATGTGAATATACTAAATGCCTCTGAATTGTTCACTTTAAAATACTTAATTTTAAGTTATGTGAATTTCAACAACAAAAAATTACAATTTCTAAAAAAAAAAAAAAAAAAAATTCAGCCTCCTGCCTACCTTCTATTCAATGTCTAGAAGCATTCACTGTGGGGACGAGATGTGAACTCGCTATTCTGCTCTGGCCTCAGTGCCCACATACCTGTCACAATATGCGCATGAGGAAAAGCAAGCCAAGAGGGACACTTTGTAAAGCTGGCTCTGGCCACAGAGGATTAAGAGAGTTATAGGTCCAGGGCACCTAGGCGGCTCAGTAGGTTAAGGGTCCAACTCTTAGCTTCGGCTCAGGTCATGGTTTGTGAGGTCAAGCCCACCTCTGCAAAGATGGTGCAAAGCCTGCTTGGGATTCTCTCTCTCTCTCCCCCTCTTTCTGTCCTTTCCCTGCTCTTGATCTCTCTCTCACAAGATTAAAAAAAAAAAAAAAAAAAAAAAAAAAAAAAGTTAAAAGTCTACCTCCCTATCCAATAAGACAAAATGCCCCTGTGCCAGTAATTTCCAACTTCAGATGAAGAACCTGATGCCCAAAGATCAACTAGCTCGCCCAAGGAGGAACTGACTTCCTTTCTATAGGTGGGGAGACTGAGGTTCAGGGAGGTTACGCAAGATGAGGAAGTGGCAAAGCCCAGGGACTACCAGGACCCCTGAACATCCTGTGTCCTTTCACTAAGAGATAGGAAGCTGTGGCTTGGTGGTTCCTTCTCTCCTTGCCCCCCACCAAGGAGCCAGGAGCCACCCCTCCCACTCCCAACACCATCTCCCATCTTTGGACAATCCCAGGAATCATTCCAGGGAGTCTGGGGGCCCTGATATCTCATTACAACACCACACTCCAGCTGGGGAAAGTCACTGCTCAGCCACATCCAGGCCCCTCTTGTGGGCCCCCAGAGCACCCCATACTCTAGTCTGGGAAGCCTTTCCTGGCTCCTCAGGACAGCACACACCCCACAGACACAGAATCTAAAAAACAAAGTACAAACTTTATTTTGTTTCTTTATAAAGGCACGGTGGCCTCTTGGTTTTTCCCCCCACTTTCTTAACAAAATATAATAGCTTCTCCTTGAACACAAAGACCTCAAAATTGTTTAAAAAAAAAAAACAAAAATAAAAAAAACGAAAAAAACAAAACAAAAACAAAACAAAAAGATAAAAAACCAAAACCAAAAGGAACCAACAACAAACAACAAAAAGAGAGAGACAAAGACATTTTTCGGGTGGTAGATGGGAAACCTGGAGGGAGGGGTGGGGCTGGGTGGTGGTGGGGAAATCCTCGAGCTGAGCCGAGGCCGGGAGGGGAGGGGAGAAGGGCAGCAGCAAACCCCAACCGAGAAGCAACGTAGACCCCCGGGGTCCCCAGAGAGCTCCGACCCAGCCAGACCCCCAACCCATGTAAGTGCTTAAAGGAGAAAGGAAAAAAACAAAAAGAGGAGGGAAGGAGTCAGAAACTGCCGGTCTAGGGCTGGCTCTGGGGAGGGCAGCATACCTTGGGGTTTTGTTTGATTTTTCCCTGTTCTTAAAAACATGTTTAAATGAAAAAATGCTTTTTGGCGGAGAGAGGCCAGGCACCTGTGTCAGCTTCCCCCAGCCTCCGGGGCGAGGCCCAGCCCCAGGTGTCCCGGTGCTCAACATGCCCCTGCCACCCCAGCCCCCGGGGACCTCAGGTCGGGTGGCTTCACTCAAAGGTCGATTTACAGTATTGAAAAAGAGGTCATAAAAGAGACCCAAATGACGTTGTAATTTTGTAAAAATTCCTCACTCGTTCGCCTGCGTTTGCTCCCTGTAGCTGCCCCCCGGCCCCCTCCAGCTCCAAGAGGGGAGAGGAGGGCTGGGGGGTGGTCAGGGAAGCCCCCCATTCCCTGCTGGCTCCTCCCGGCTCTGGTCCATGGCGTCGCTGTCCGAGGCCTCCGAATCGGAGGCAGTGTCGGAGGCGTGGGCCTCCGGGCAGCTGCGGCCTGGCTTCACGATGACGGCTCGTCGTTGTTCCTCCTCCTGCTCCTGCCTTTCCTGGGTGCCCTCGATGTGCTGGATCGCCTGGTGGGCGGGGGGAGGTGGCAGGCTGCGATGAGGGTGGCTGGGGACACTGGGACAGCCACTATGCCCCCCTCCCCCACACACACACACACACATACATACACACACACACAGAAATATCCAGAAATAAGCCTGGCAAGACAGTGGCCGGCCTGCCAGAATACGGGGGACACAAACATTTGGAACTCCTCTGCTGAGCTGCAAAACGCCTTGGAGATCACAGTTCAGGGCCGCCTGGAAGTCACATGCATCTCTCATTTATACATTTCAAAGTCTGCCTGTTCACTTATGGGAGGTCTCTGTTATTAACTTTATTCTTCAATTTGCTGCATTTATGTGCAAGTAAAGTTGCAGGGGTTGATGGGCTTTTTTTTCATTTGGGCTTTTTTGTTTGTTTGTTTCATTGTTTTTCTTTCTTTGGGATGCTGTTGGGTTCTCCCAAGGGATGCCACCCTGAGTGGGGCACAGCAGAGACTTCAGGCCTGACCCACAGTGCCAATCATCTGTGCAGGAGGCTTAAGTGTCCCCCACCCAGCCACTGCCACCTGCATCCTATCCCAGGTCCTGGCAGATGGAGCTGAGAGGAGACTCTGGAGCCAACCAAGACCTAGATGCAGGAACTTGACGCTAGGGGGCTCGGGAGCAAAGAACCCTTTCAGCAAACCCCAAGGAGGAAGAGACAGGGTCTTCCCGGCCATGCTGTCCCCCTCTCTGCCCCAAACCTTCTCCAGAGCCACCTCCCACGGCAGACACAGAAAGGGAAACTAGGGAATGGAGACATTCAGCTGCCAGCCCTTCTTCCTGCTGTATTCAAGCCCCGTCTCGATCCCCTACAGCCTGTGGCTCTCACACATCTCGCGCCCCCACCCCCGCTCCCCCGACATGTTGCCTCCTCCTTAAGCCCAGGTACCTGCACGATGGTGTCCAGATTTTGCCGGGACGTGGAAACAGAGTTGATGACCGAGGAGGGGCCCATGGTGACGACGTTGATGTGGTGGGAGGGAGGGGGTGGCGCCGGCACGATCACTGTAGGGTGGTGGGTAGGGGCCGGGGGGGGCAGCAGCTGCAAGACAGAGGCCCTCAGTCTTTTTCCAAAGGTTCCAGGAACTGCCCTTTCCCTGAGGACCCTCACGGAGAGCACGGGAAGGCCCCCAAACACTCTGCCCGCTGCCTAGACACAGCCTCTGCCAACCGCCACCACCTCTGAACTCCTTCACTCCCAAGGGGCCAGCCGGTGTGTGGCCCACCCCTCTTATTTTAAGAAATGAGGAAAAGGCAGTGCAGAGAGGGGCTTCCAGTCATCTGAGATCCTGTGGCCCCTTCCCTCTCCAGCACCATGCAAGCACGTTAACATCTAACAAGGACAGTGGTGGGCAGGAGCGTGGACTCTGCGTTCAGAGAGCCACGTCGTTGAGGGTCGTGAGTGGGCATGGAATTTAACCTTTCTGTGCCTCAGTTTTGCCATCAGTAAAGCGGGGAGAATAAAAGCTCAGGCCTCGAAGGGCTGCTAGGAGGACTCAATGCAATAACGTGTGCAGGACACTGGGCACCCAGGGACGCGGGGCCCCAGAGGCACTGATGTCGCTCGCGGCGCAGAGCCCCTCGCAGATGCCGCCTGCTCACCTGGGTCCGCAGGTGCTGCTGTTCCCGCTCCAGTTTCTCCTGGTGCAGCAGCCGCACCTGCTCCTGCTGCTGCTGCAGCTGCACCTGCTGTGCAATCACCTTGAGCTTTTCTGGGTACATGTGGGCCTCCAGCGAGCGCACCTGGGGGCAGAGCAACAGGCTGGGGGGACGGGCCCCAGACCACACTCCCAGCGCCCCCCAGCCTCTGTGCAGGGCCCGCGGGACTGCTGCGGTCAGCCTCCCCAAGCTCTGCCCTTCGCCAAGAGGCCGTTCGCTCCCGCTGCAAACCTTCACATGGAGCTGGTCCACCCTCAGGGTAGAGACCAAAGTCCTTAGCACAGCCTGCCAGACCCGCCGTGACTCATCTCCTCTCCAGCCATGGCCTCCCTCATGCCCTGATCCCTCCCATCTCGAGGCTCCGGCCCCCGCTGTGCTGCGTGGTGCACCCTTCTCCTCTCTCTGCGTGGTTAACTGTGAGACTTGACCTCCCCACCTTGGCTCCAGTCACTTGCACGGAGAAGCCGTGAAGCAGCCTCTCTGGAACCGGCCCAATCCCCCTCCCTGGTGCCCACCGTTGGCACGCGGCCTTTACTGCAGCCGTGTTTTATTCCAGTCCCGTGAGAGCCTCTGACGCATGTCCCTCAACCCCATGCAGACAGTGAGCCCCCGAGGGCAGGTCACTGAGCCCCCCCATGAGAAGCCGGGTCCACCCAAGAGCCTCACCTGCTCCTCCAGCATCATGCGCACCGAGCGCTCCTTGTCCAGCTGCTGCCGGAGCTCGATCATCTCCCGACGCAGATCCTCTGCCTTCTCGTCTTCCCAGATGTCCGGCGAGCCAATGCCCTCATCCTTGTCCTCTGCCCGCCGCCGCTTGGGGGATGAGCCGCTCAGCTCCTGGAGACCCCAAGGGGCCAGTGAGTGCGCCGTGACACCCACATACTACTGACACCACCACCACCAACAGGGGAGTCAGGGGGCTCCTTCACAGCCCCCCAAGGCTGTCAAGCCCAGGGGCACTTGCGCCGGCCCCAGGGAACCCCATTCTGCAAATCCAACAAAGGCCAGAAAGGTGATTCCAGAAATCACCTGGTTCCTTCCAGAGCCCAGCCCACTGCACTTGACCGATGGGTAAACTGAGGCCCAGGCAGGAAGGCAAATGCCTCAAGTAGGCAGGTCGGTGGGGAAGACTCGACCCGCAACCAATGGGAGTCCCAAGCCACCGCTGAGCCGGGACACGCCCACACCAGGGAAACAGAGTCAGGAGGGGGGCAGGGCACTGAGGTAGCAGGCGGCCTCCGCGGGGCGCTACCTGGATAAAGCGCTTGAGCTGTGTGTTCTGCTGCAGGAGCCTGGTCTTCTCCTGCTCCAGGGAGAAGATGTACTCCGCCGTCTGCTGGAGAATGGCTGCCTGAGGGTGGGAGGGACAAGTCAGGGACCCCGGCAGGCAACGTCTGCCAGAGCTCGCTTTCTTCTCCCCGCTTGAGCCAACCACTTCCTCCAGGAAGCCTTCCAGGCCCCAGCCCACCTTGCTGAGCTTCTCTCCATCTGTGTGGGGGATGAGGGTCTTGAGGGACTGGAAGCCCGCGTTGATGCTCTGCATGCGCCTCCGCTCGTTGCTGTTGGCGATCTCCCGCCGAATCCGCCGCTCCTGGTCCCGCTGCGTCTCAGGGGTCAGTGGAATGTTGGCAAGGCTGCAGGGAAGGACACAGACATGCTCGGGCCGGGTGCCCTCCGTGCCCTGCCCCCATGGGACCCTGTCTTCACAATTCATCTCCAGAGGGCCCAGTGTAACTCCAGTGTAACTTTCATCCCTCCACTGCAGAAGATGCCAGATCTGTCAGATGCCTATGCCCCCAGCAGATCAGGAGGGTGATGGAGTTGTATGCCCTGGGACGCACTCAGCCCCAGGTCCCAGCCCCGTGTGTGGCAGCTGTGGGTGCGGCCCGGAAGCCTGAATGGTTAACAAGAATCTCTGTGATTCTGATGCAGGTGGTCCCAAGAGCAGTTGGAGACACCTGTCCCTGGGACACCTCTGAGTGTCTTACTGTGCACCTGGACCCCCTCCTTCAGCACTGCAGGCTTGAGGACTGAGGAAGATGGTTCCCCATCCCCACAGTCATATTTCCAGCCACACACTCATCTGCCAGTCCCCAGCCCGGCCCCAAACACCCCACGCTAAGACTTCAAAACTGAGACAGGAACCACTCACTCCAAGAAGGGGACGCCAGGCCCACCACCCCTGGAGACACTTCTCCCCCAAACCCACCCACCCCAAGAGGCAGGCCCTGTGCCAGAGGAGCAAGGCTCCCAGCACGCAGTGGGCAATGTTACTGCATATTATGTGATTGCATCTTACAGGAGCAGCAGCCAGTGGGGTGAGAGAGAAGGCAGCCAGCGGAAGGGGGAGAGGCTATGGGCCCAGAGGCATTGGCAGGAGGCAAAGACGGCAGCGGGGCCTGTGGGCCCAACGCCACTGCTCCCGAGGGGTGGGCCTGTGTGTGGCCTGGAGGAGGCATTCCCCCCTTTCCCGGCCCTCTTCTGAAACTCCCCCCGCCCCTGGCCTGATGGCTTCCAGATGCTGGGCTCCCAGAAGAGGCCACCGGCCCCACCCAAAGCCACAGCCCTGGCTTCTTCCTGAGGGGCCCTCCTGGGGTGACCTGGTCCAGGCCTGGGCCAAGAGAGCTCACCCCCCTGGTTCTGGAGGAATGGGGAAAGAACCGCAGGCAGCCTTGTTCCATTGATGGGAACCCTGAGCTCCAAGAGGTGCCCAAGCCCCCATGCCCACTCCCAGACAGAAAGAAATTTACTCAGAAAGCCAGGAGAACGAGTCTGCAACAGCTGGAGGGAGGCAAGGCTTTTCCTGCCCGCCCCTGGCCCACCTCAGCTGTCCCACTGCAGGCCTGCAGGACCCTGGACTTGTCTTTGCCCCATCCTGGGCCTTGGCCTCCTCTCCTGACAGAGAGGGTAGTCCATGGAGGGTGGGCTAAGAGCAGGCTCCACATCAGTTGCAGCTGGGGGCCCACAGACAAGCCCTCTCCTCCACCAGCACCCTCAAGGCCTCCCTGGGCCCCCTCCTTCAGGGTGCAGCTTCCTCACAGGGCCTATGGAATATTGATGCTGGGAAAGGGGTCCACAACCCTTTCTTTACAGATGAGACTTAGGACGCAGAGTGAGATGCGACAGAGTTTTAGAGTAAGACTGCCAGTCATCTGGGTCCCGACTTCTGGGCCAGGGGCACCTCACTTCTCCCAGTTTCCCTGCCCCTACAGTGGAAGTGGACAGGTGGACGGGGTGGCTGGAGACAGCAATGGAGAGGATACAGGTCAGAGACCTGATATGCAGTGGCTTGCCTGTCCCTTGGGGGCGTCAGAACCTAGTCCAGGCTCCCCTGGTCTGGAAGTGCCCTCGAGACCCTCTGTAGTGGGTGGATTACAGAGGTGGAATGGGGAGCCTGGCTGGCTCAGAACATGTGACTCTTGGGGTTGTGAGTTTGAGCCCCATGTTAGACATACAGCTTACTTTAAAAAAAAAAAAAAAAAAGTCTTGAGTTCTATGCTGACTCAATTTGCTGGAATTTTCTCATTGAGTTGTCACAATCTTCCTGAGTCCAGTGGCCTTATGATTCCTGTTTGGGTTGAGGACATAGACTTGGGAAGGGAACAGTTCCAGCAAGTGGTGGGGCTGGGACTTGAACCCTGATCCCAGAGCCCTGCTCTTACCCACAGGACAGAGTAGGCTCTGCACCGTCCCACAAAGCCAGACACCCAGACAGACAGATGACAGTTGACCCTGTAGAAAGGACAAAGCATGGGGTATGCACAACCATCATGCAGAACATTTACATTATTCCCATCTGACTCCCATGGACACCCAGCTGGGTAACTGTGTTGCAATGAGGAATCCAAGGTCTGAGGAAGGGAAGAGCCCAAGGTCAGACAGCCAGACCAGGGCTTAACAGGCACCTGCGGATGCCAAGCCAAAGCTCGGCTCCCCTCACCTGCTGATGGCACCCTCTACTACTGATGGCTCACAAATGGCCCCACTGCTTACCAGAGCCCTGTGTATGGCCTCAGCAGATAGTGTGCCCCTGACCCTCCTGACAAACAGTGGGACAGGCACAGAAATGACCTGCCCATGAAAGATCAGGCAGAGCAGGGTGCAGCTGCACTTTCCAGCCCCCACTGCCTCCCAGCCAGGTCCCATCAACTGCCCTCCCAATCCCCCCAGAAACGAGAGTTCAGCCCCACCTTCCCCAACCAGCCAGCTCATCTGCCCACGAAAACCTCTGCCCTGGGGAGCAGACCCTCAGCTCCTTCCTTCTCCCCAGGATGCCCAGGAGCCGGGAAGACCAAAGGAGAATGAAGGACCCAGGCAGGGAGCAGAGGCTTGTTCATCCTGGTTCTTCCCAACGTTCTATCCATTCTTTCCCTTTTGCCCAGTCCATCAGCCCAGCTTCCTGGTTCAGGAACCAGCTGCTGGCTAACCTAGCGCACCCTTAAGTCCCAGAAAACAGATTTCACCCCAAAGCTGCAGTTTTTTGTGAGGACTTGGGTTGCCACCAAGACCCTCCCGGGTAACTCACCTAAATAGCCCCAGAAGTACCAGCTGACAGTTTCTTTAATAGAACGTGGACTAACCAGGGTTTCTGATTGGTGGAATGTTGACTAATCCGGGATTCTGATTGGTGGAATCATGGCAAACCCGGAGTTCTGATTGGTGGGAGTGCTGGCCAACCAGGGGTCCTGACTGCTGACCAACCAGCGATTCCAATAATGGACAGCTAATCCCGCAGATACTGTACTAGATAAAGTGGGCTTTTCTGCAAATGCCTGAAAGTTTCTCACATTTCTTTCTAAGTTTTGCACACGTAAACATGATTTACAGGAATTGTAAGGTCCTCTGTCCCCTCCACAACACCTTCAGACTCCGAGGTGAGCAGTGAAGTTAGCCTTGTCCACTGACACCCAGGGTCTCTTGCTTCTCGCCCTCCCAGACTAGCCCTCTGACAGCCAGTCTCCTGGAGCTGGGCAGCCAATGGCCAAGAAAAGTTTGGGTACCAGCCCTGGGTGCCAAGATTGCCACCACGGTACCAGAGTACCCTCAAACAGCCCCCTGGGAATAACACCAGCATACCAATCAGAAGTTGTGGGGAAGGGGGCACACTTTTTTTTTTTTTTTTTTTTTTAATGTTTTTATTTATTTGAGAGAGACAGAACGTGAGCTAGGGAGGAGCAGAAAGAGAGGGAGCCACAAAATACGCAGCAGGCTCCAGGCTGTCAGCACAGAGCCTGACACCGGGCTTGCACTTGTGAACTGCGAGATCATGACCTGAGCCCAAATCGGACACCGACCGAATGAGCCACCGGGCATCCGGGGAGCTACTCTTCAAGACAGGATCCTGACCTGTACCTGTCCTTTCTGCGCAGCCCAAAAGCATGCAGCTCCCATCCCCCTATACCCCCATGCCTGGCCTCCAGCCTCAGATTAGCCACTGAGAACTCTCATTTTACACTGCCCAAAGTCACTCACACACCTGCCACTCAGTGACTACACTGTGAGGTGGGAAAGCCCACGCGGGATTTCTCCCATACCCCAAAAGGAAGGCAGGAAAGAAGGTGACCCTCAGCAAGGATGTCCAAGTCACTTGTCCTCTGCAGCAGGTACTGAAGCAACCCAGGGCCTTCACCCAGCCCCGCTGCTTGAATCCATACACCACACTCTGACCAGCCTGCCACCCCTACCCTTGGTCCCAGAACAAACCCTGTCTAGGCTGTTCCCATCAGAAACACCTCATCCCTTACCTCCCCTCCTCAGACGGAGCTCCCTGAACTGTGTTCAAGTACAAACCACCCCTGCCACTTACTAGCTGTGGAACCCCATGCTTAGCCACTTCATCTTTCAAAGCCTCAGTTTCCCCACCTGTGAAATGGGGAAACATTGCCTCACTTCACAGGATCAGGGTGAAATCTAAAGACACAGACAAGGGGCACCTGAGTGGCTCAGTCTATTGAGCATCCGCTGGATTTTGGCCCAGGTCATGATCTCAGTTCAAGGGATCGAGCCCTGCAGCAGGTTCTGCACAGAGCCTCCTTGGGATTCTCTGTCTCCCTCTCTCTCTCTGCCCCTCCCCTGCTCTCTCTCTCTCTCTCTCTCAAAGTAAATAAATAATTTAATTTAAAAAATTAAAGATTAATTTAATTAGTTAATTAAATTAATTTAACTTAAAAAAATTAAAGACACAGGTAGAGCGTGTGACTCTTAATCTTGGGGGTCGTGAGTTCCAGCCCAGCAGGGATTACTAAAATAAATAAATAAATAAATAAATAAATAAATAAATAAATAAATAAATAAGCAAACAAGCTTAGGTTATTAAAAGAGAGAGGGAGGGAGGAAGAAAAAAGAGAGATACTGAGAAAAAGAGGATGATTTGTTTTTCCAAAGTTTGTACCCAGGACTCCAGGAGAACCCAAGCTCTCTCTTTGGGGACTGATACAACTCTTTAGCACTAGGAGACTGAGCTCTTAGGACAGGGCCAGTTTTGGTTCCTAGCATGGAGTAAGTACCTCATAAAAACCAGATCAAGGGAGCATCTGGGTGGCTCGGTTAGTTAAGCTTCCGACTTTGATTCAGGTCATGATCTCATGGTTTGAGTTCGAGCCCCGCATCAGGCTGTCGGCTGCCTATCTTTTGTCCCCCTCTCTCTCTGCCCCTACCGCGCACTCTCTCTCAAAAATAAACATAAAACAAAACAAAACAAAAAACGGATCAAGGACCCAGCACACACTCCAAAGCCCCTAGCTGCTCTCTAACTCCTTCTGGGAACTGGTCTCCCACCCCCACCACTCCCACCAAGGGCAGTAGGTAAACACTCTAAGACCACAATGCTTCTGCTTCCAAGAGTGTGAGTGTCATCTGAACACATACCAGGTGCTTTCCACACACACAACCAACCTTTACAGGTGCTCTATTTTAAAGAAGCAGAGAGCATTGAGATGACACAAGTCCAAGACCACACAGTTTGGGCAGGAGCAGATATGAAGGGGATGCGGGGATGGGGGAGACACGGGGACTCACTGTGCAGTACGGCCCCCTCCAGTAGATCTGGGAGAAGGATGCGAGAGACAGGGGGCCCTTCAGGCACCGAGGGATGGAACAAAGTCCACCAGCTTGAGAAGCCAGTCCACACAACCAAAAGGTCCCGCCCCACCCACACACTTGATCCCACCTCACCCCACAGCTCCTTCTGAAAACGAACAAACCCAGAGGCCCCAACTCCACACCCAGCACATGGGCTTACAACCGTCTCACAGATAGGCAGGCTCATGGCACTTGGCCCCTGGGGACTGCTGGACTCCCCTAAAGGGGGGCCTGGGACAGGGACAGAGTGAAACCAGAGTCCTAGGAGGCCAAGAGAGGAATCAACTAAGGCCCAGGCCTGGTGGCCAGAGGTCCCTACTGTACCAGGCCTGTACCAGGGTCAGGCCCAAACAGCATCTGGAGCAGCTCAACCCCACCTCCCCAGTGCCCAGCCCTTCCCGGTAGGAACGGGTCTCCGGGATCAGGGTTCAAGTTCCAGCCCCACCACTTGCTGTAACTGTTTGCTTCTCAAGCTTGTGTCCTCATGCCACACAGCAATCACAAGGCTGCCAAACTCAGGAGGAAGATTGTGAAAATCCAATGAGAAAAATCCAGCAAAACGAATCCCTAGAACATATTAAGAGCAGCAGAATTTTTTTTTTTTTCTTCTTATTACAGCTAGGTCCTCCAGGTAGACCTTCTGGAAGGGCCACCCCTCTGGCTGCCCACCACCCTGAACTTGAGAATTGTTAAGGTAGAAACCCTGAGGCGGGTGGGGTGCGTGTATACATGAGCAGCAACCGTCCCCAACCTCATTTCTGCAGCCCCTGGTGTCCACCAGCCTGGGCCACACCGCCCTCGGCTCCTCCTCCCTCAATCCCCGCCCAGCCTGCCCAGGGCGGCAAAGCACGTGGCCCCAGCCCTAGGGAGCCATTTCGCTCCCGGAGCAGCAAGGCCATACAGGGGCTGCAGATCCCACACTTGGGCACACAGGAGAGCCCCAGCCGCTGTACTGCCGTGTCCCGCAGGCAGTGCTCAGTGCAGACGCCCAAGCCCTTCTCCTGGCCATCAGAGTTCCGGACATGTGCATTTTAACCAGTGTCCAGGGAAATGGAATGCGAGTGGCACACGCACCCATCACCCTTTGGTAAAGGGTGGACCTGGAACAACCCGGACCAAACTTGGAAAGTGGCTCCTGGGGAGGGCCGAGGACCTGGAATCACACACCCACACGGCTGGGAGACTGAACGGTTTCGGTTTCTGACTAGGGGTGGGGGTGTGGGGGGGAAAGGGGTGTGGATGGGAAAGTTTGCAGCCGATATCGGCGGATGGAAGGCAGCAGCCTTGTGAGGCCAAGGGCAGCCTCTGATGCCCCTTCCTCAAAAGGCGCCTTCACCGGGCCTGCCGGGCCCATCCAGCTCGCGGGAGCCGAGCTTTGTGCGAGGAAAGCGTGGCCCCGGCGCGCCTACATCTCCCACAATGCCGCGCCGGCGGAGCTCGGGGAACTACAGCTCCCGCGAGGCGGCGCGCCGAGGTCCGCCTACTCCAAGAGGGCTGCAGAGTCACGTCCAGGCCTCGCTAGTAAACAGCGCCCGGGCGCGGGCGGCAAGCGAGCGAGCGGCCGCTAACGTGCCCGAGTCCGCGGCGCCCCCGGCCGGCAACGCCGGCCTCTAGGGTCCCACCCATCCCCGCGCCCCTACTCGAGCACGCCCCCCGACCCCGCCGCAGCCCTGCTCCCAGCAAACACACCACCCGGCTCCCCGATCCCCCCCCCCGCCGCTCCCAGAGCCGCGGCGTGGCTGCATTGTAGCAGACCGCGCAGCAGCCCCACGCGCGGCCCGCGCACCCCAAGCCCCCTTGGAGGGAGGCACCCAGAGACAGCGAAGAAGGAGGGAGAGGAAGGAAGCCGCCGCGGGAGGGGGGAGGAGGAAGCGCGGGGGGAAAAGCCACCAGCACCAAGCATGGCCGGGACTGCTGCAGAACCACGTGGGTCTGTTTGCAATTTACAAACGTCGCGACTCGCCCGCCTGCAGCGGACAAAAGTGACCAGGGCCGCTCGGGGCCCCCACGTTCCCGGGGACGAGGGTCCCCCGGCGGCGCAAGCCCAGCTCGCGGGGCTGTAGCCGCCCCGGAGGCTAAGAAAGGCGAGCGGGGTCGGCAGCGCGGGCCATGCGTGCGCACACGCGCGCCAGCCCAGGCGGGCTGGCCAGGGGCTGCAATCATGGGAAGGGGGTGGGGGGGAGGAGGAGTACACACCTACAGAGCCCTCCTATCACTTCTTTCTCTGTTTTCCTGAAATGTTGCAAAGAGGGCACCTTCTGAGTGGGCACCATGAAATACTCCATAGCGATCGGCCCCCCTCCTCTGCACGAGCCGGGTCCCGCGGTCCGCCGGAGAATGCAAGATGGAAATCCGAATCAAAGGGCAGCGCCGGACGGAGGTGCAGAAACGGCCGGTCCCAGATGCTGGCGGCGGCGGCGGCGGCGAGGGGAGGGAGGCGGGCGGGAGGGGCGGGAGGGAGGTCTCTCCGGCCTGCCTCCCCGGGCGTGTGTATGTGTGTGTGTGTTTGCAGCTGATCAGATGTCTGTTTCAAGGCGGGAAACAGCTGGTGAAAACTCAGCACTCCCCCGGCCTCCTTCCGCGGAGTAAGGAATTGCATGTAAACAAAGGACTATTTGCAGCGCCCCCCGGGCGGCGCGAGGCCTGGGCGAGAGGGGCGCGGGCCCCCGGGGGCTGGTTGCGGCCAAAGTCTGAGAGCCTACCCCCCGGCACCGGGGGCCGGGGGCCGGGGGCCGGCTCGGGGGGGGGCGCGGCGTGAATGGAGCGAGCTGCGGCCGAGCTACATGCGCCACTATGGGTGATGAGGTCCATCAGCTGACAGGTTGGCAAGCGTTGCAAAAAAAAAAAAAAAAAAAGAAAGAAGAAAAAGGGGCCAGCCACCGCGAGGGAGCCTAGCCCGTGCGCCAGGGGTCCGGCGGGGACTGGCCGATGCAGGGTCTCGGCGCTCGGTGGCCCTGGGGGGCAGAGGGCGCGCAGCTGGACCCCGCGCGCCGTGGCAAGGCGGTTTGGGGTGCTGCTCGGGGCTTTTTCTTTTTCACGGTTGCAGCTGCACGGAGAGGAGCCGCTCTGGCGCGCTCCCTCAGAGCCCAGGGCCCCCTGGAAACTTGCGTCACAGCCACCTCTTCCCACATGTAACTTGGGGCCGACTTCGGAGGCCGGCCAGCCCCCTCCCTCCCTGCCTGCCCAGTTGGCCGCCTAGCCCGGGCTCTGGAGCCTGGGAATCCCGGAGCCGGGGTGGAGAGAGCAAAGGGGGGCGCGTCGGGCGCCTCATCCTGAGGCTGCCTTACGAAACGGGGGCCCCGGTGGGGAAAGAAGGGTGGAGGCGGGCCAGGACGGCAGCGGCCACGGGAGCAGGCTGCCAGCGCGGCCCGGAGGTCTGGTGGCTGCTGCCGGGTATCCCCCTATTACCCACTCCACCCCACCCCCTTTCCCCCTCGGCGGGGAGGCTGGACAGACGCAGATGGAGGGCTGCCGCCTCTCATTCATGGCTAAATTAGTACGGGACCTGCTCCTCCGCCAGGGTGCGCTCTTACTACGGGTGATGGCCCAGGGCGGGGAGGGAGGGACGCCGTGGTGGCCTGCTTCCGCCCTCCCCCCCCCAAGTCCCCTGCTCTGGCTCCTGGAGGATTGGCCCCGGGCTCAGGAAGACCACGCCTGCCTTGGAATGTCCTCCCTCCTGCCCACCGCCTTTCCCAATCCCATCCGCCTTCAAGGTTCCGCCCAAATCGCGCCTCCTAATTAAAATATTGCTACTAATAATAAGTTACAGTTATTTTGGGAACTATTATTATTATTATTATTATTATTATTATTATTATTATTAGATTTCGCGAGCACCTTGTAGATTTTTGCTTGCATGTTTTCTGATCCTTGCAGCAACCTGTTGGGCAGTTTCTCTAAGTACAGATCCCAAACCACTTAACATCACAGTCCCTGGAAAGCCTGTGGGGACAGGAAATGTGCTCAGGAAATGATGACTTCCTGGGAGGCAACATAGGATACAGGGCCACATAACTACACAGGGAGCAAAGTCTGTGCTGCCTCAGTGGATGAATGAATGAATGAATGAATGAGAGCTGGGAGAAGTGTGTTTGTTTACCCCTTGCCCCTCTCTTACAGAACTGCCTTGGTGGAGCCTGGTAGCTGTCACTCAGACTGGCCTGGCCATTTCTGCCAAAGGTGCCAAAACTGCCTGCTGGGGGCTCATCTGCTCCTCCCCTGAAATACATGAAAGGCCTGAAATACCATCCCTGCCCCCACCACCCCACTCTAACTCCCTCCCAACACTTAGCCCTCTTTTCCAAAGTGACACAAGCCCTCAAACTCCAGGCTGCCCCCCATTCCCAGGACTCCCAAACGGGGTCCACTGTGCCCTCTGCAAAATTCCTTAGAGCCTCTACCTGAGTCTCCAGGTGGGCAAACTTCTTCTGTAAAGGGCATTTAAAAGTTATTTGTAGGGGCGCCTGGGTGGCGCAGTCGGTTAAGCGTCCGACTTCAGCCAAGTCACGATCTCGCGGTCCGTGAGTTCAAGCCCCGCGTCGGGCTCTGGGCTGATGGCTCAGAGCCTGGAGCCTGTTTCTGATTCTGTGTCTCCCTCTCTCTCTGCCCCTCCCCCGTTCATGCTCTGTCTCTCTCTGTCCCAAAAATAAATAAACGTTGGAAAAAAAAAAAAAAAACTTAAAAAAAAAAAAAAGTTATTTGTAATGGTTTCCCATGGCTACTGTAACAAATTAACACAGAGTTTGGGGCTTAAACCGAAACAAATTTATTCTCTGGAGGTCAGTAGTCCAAACGGGTTATATTTGGCTAAAATCATGGCGTCAACAAGGCTCCTTCCTTCTGAAAGTTCTAGGGGAGACTCCTTTCCTTATCTTTTCCAGCTTCTAGAAGGTGCCCACATTTCTTGCTGGTGGAGCCTCCCCCCCCAGGAGGTCACTGCAACCTTCGTTTCTATTACATTTCCTTCTCAGACTCTGACCTTTATGATGACCTTGAGCCCACCCAGATAGTCTAGAACAATTTCCCCATCTCAAGATCCTTACCTCAGTTGTATCTTCTTCAAGGCCACTTTGGCCACGTAAGGTAACTTATTCACAGCTTCCACCGCTTAGGATGTGAACATCTTGGGGGGGACCATACCATTCTTAGTTCAGGGGCCATACAAACCCTGGCAGAGGTTGTGATATGCCCCAGCATTTCCACTCCCAGGTATGTACCCAAAAGAATGAAAACAGGGACTCAAATAGGTAATCACATACAAGTGTTCACAGCAGCGTTATTCACAGTAACTAAAGATGCACACCCCCTGTGGTCCCGCAACTGACGAGAGACCATAAGCAAATGTGGTCTATCTGTACAATGGTATATTATTTAGCGTTAAAAAGGAATGAAGTGCTGAAATGTACTACAGCATCGATGAACCTTGAAAAGTAAAATAAGCCAGGATTGGGGTGACTGGGTGGTTCAGCCGGTTAAGTGTCCAACTTCGGCTCAGGTCATGATCTCATGGTTCCTGGATTCGGGCCCCGAGTTGGATTCTGCATTGACAGTGCGAATCCGGCCTGGGATTCTCTCTCTGCCTCTCCTCTACTCGTGCTCTCTGTCTCTCTCTCTCTCAAAATAAATAAATAAACTTAAAAAAATATAAGCCAGGGGTGCCTGGGTGGCTCATTCAGTTAAGCGTCTGACTCTTGATTTCAGCTCAGGTCATGATCTCACAGTTGAAGGGTTCGAGCCCCGCATCGGACTCTGCACTGACAGTGCAGAGCCTGCTTGGGATTCTCTCCCTCCCTCTCTCTGCCCCTCCTGCTTTCGCTCTCTCACTCTCAAAATAAATAAATAAAAATAAATGTTTTTTCTTTTAAGCCAGAATACAAGAGATCACAGATTGTATGATTACACTACCATGAAGTACCTAGGATAGGTAAATTCACAGAGACAAAAAGTGGATCAGAGGTTCCTGAGGGGGGTTGTGAGGTGGCTGGGGGTGGGGAGGAAATGGGGGAGTTCTTGCTCAAGGAGTATGTTTCTGTTTGGGGTGATGGAAAATTTTGGAAATAGTATTGATAGTTGCACAACACTGGGAACATAATTGTTGCCACTGAATTGTACACTTTAAAATGGTGGCAGGGGGAGGCATACGGGTGGCTCAGTTGGTTGAGCATCTGACTTTGGTTCAAGTCATGATCTCATGGTTCCTGAATTCGAGCCCCATATCAGGTTCTCTGCTGTGAGCTCTGAGCCCGTTTTGGATTCTCTGTCTCCTCTTTCTCTGTCCCTCCCCCATGGGCTCCCCCACCCCAATAAATAAATAAATATTTAAAAAGAAACAAAAGAGAATAGAGGCTCTTAATAGGAATTAAGATTTTACAAAAAATAATAAAAAAGAAAACAGTGGAAATGGCCAACTTTATACTATATACCTTTTAACATAATAAAAGGGAAAATGGGGACACCTGGGTGGCTCAGTTGGTTAAATTTCTGACTCTTGGTTTCTGCTCAGGTCATGATCTCACAGTTTGTGAGATCGAGCCTCACATCGGACTTCATGCTGACAGTGCAGAGCCTGCTTGGGATTCTCTCTCTGCCTCTCCCCTGCTTGTGCTCTCGCGCTCTCTCTCTCTCTCTCTCTCTCTCTCTCTCTCTCTCTCTCTCTGTCTCTCAAAATAAGTAAACATTTAAAAAAATAATTTTAAAAATAAAAGAGAAAAATGGTCAGTGGGCTAGATTTGACCCGTGGGCTATAGTTTGCTTGACCCATAGACCCTGCCGATGCGTTGCCCCTTTATGGTCTCACTTCCCTCCTTATCCAGTTTAGAATTCACCGCCCCTCAATGCATTCCTTCCCTTGCGTGCCTAACCCGCCTGCCCTGCTCCCCACCCCACCCCCTTCGCTTCAGCCAAACACCCTTGAGAAAAGGAAATCCCACAACCTAGCTGACTGATCTTATTTTCAAACCCCTCAGTGGAGCCTTCTATCAGCCAGGTCTCTTCTTCCCCCCACCTTCTCTTTCAAGACCGTCATCACCTCCCCACCTCCTCTCCTCACTCAGCTTCAGGACTTCAGGTCCTGTTGCTCTGAGAACAAGGATCCGACTTGAAGAGAAGCCCCACACGCTCCTATTGCTGCCTCTGCCTTCCTATCTGCACCTGTAACCTGCCATCCGGTCCCCGGCCCCTGTCTGGAAGAAGGTCCGCGCCCCGTCCGTGCATGGAGAACCCCTCCAGGAGGATGCTTTGCAGACATCTCCCCGCAGCTCTCCTACAGTCCTCACCGTGTGCCCTCTATTGGACCGTTTCCATCACTGAGAACAAGCTGTGTGATTCCCATTTAAAAAACAAAGCAAAACAAAACACCCACAACCCTCCACCCCTTCCAGGCTACCGCTCTCTCCCTGCTGTTCTTTACAGCAAAACTCCCTGAAGTGGGTGTTCCGTTCCGTTCCCTCTCCCCTTCTCTCTTTACTCTGTCTGGGAAAACCACTCTTGCTGAAGTCACCGGTGCCCCCTCCCAGGAGCTGTTTTCTGTCTTCATTGTATGTGACCTTCGTGAAGTTCTTTTTTGCTTGGCAGCTGGGACACCCCCACAGTCAAAGTCCTTGGACCCCTTCTCTGTCTACCCACACTCTCTGCTTTTTGGATGATAGGATTCCAGAAAGGGCCAGAGGCCCTATGGTGTGGTTCAGAATCCGCGTTCTACTCATCTGTAAAAGAGGCTGTAACAGCACCTAGCTTACAGGCTATTGCAAGAAGTCTGGGATACCCGGCACGTTGTAGCATTAATAAGTGGTAGTTGCCGTTATCACTGATGCCAGGTTGCCACGGGCAGCAGTAGCCAGAGGCATCTGAGCTGGACCTGTGAGAATGACCAGGTTTGGTGGTGACGTGCAGGGGAGGGACAGAGGACCGCGAGCTCTTTCTCCCTTCCTGCTAAAATCTGCCACAGGTGAGGGGCGCCTGGGTGGCGCAGTTGGTTAAGCGTCCGACTTCGGCCAGGTCACGATCTCGCGGTCCGTGAGTTCGAGCCCCGCGTCAGGCTCTGGGCTGGTGGCTCAGAGCCTGGAGCCTGTTTCCGATACTGTGTCTCTCTCTCTGCCCCTCCCCCGTTCATGCTCTGTCTCTCTCTGTCCCAAAAATAAATAAACGTTGAAAGAAAAAAAAAAAATCTGCCACAGGTGAAAAGGAACAAGTGTATCGGAAGGTTCTTTGCTGTGCTTTACAGTAGATGCCTTCACATAGGATCAGGTGGTATGACCATCAGCCTGCAGACCACTTGCCCTTTAAAAGGGGCGGGGCGTCAGGGCGACTGGGTGGCTCAGTTGGTTAAGTATCCGACTTCGGCTCCCTCCCGCTCCCATCAGGATCTCATGGTTCACCAGCTCCAGCCCCGCATCAGGCTCTGTGCTGACAGCTCAGAGCCTGGAGACTGCTTCAGATTTTGTGTCTCCCTCTCTCTCTGCCCCTTCCCTGCTCATGCTCTCTCTCTCTCTCTCTCAAAAATAAACATTAAAAAAAAATTTAAGCGGGGGGGGGGGGTCTCTGTAAAGACTGGAATCAAATAACTGCTTAGTGGATGATCTGTGTTAGAAATGCAGACCATCATCTGCAGAGCTCACAGACAGCTGTCCCACCTGCAGCCGAACTCTGGCTGCAGACCCTGGGCACATAGTGCTCTGGAAAGCAGGCATGGGGAGGGGGCCCGCTTGACCTGGAGCAAAGAGCCGTGAGTGCAGTATGGCCTAGGACAACTCAGAACACTGGCCCTCCTTCTGTGTTATCAAACATGAGCCCACCGAGCTCCCTCCCTCTCCCACTGCTCCCCTTCCCCCAGCCCCACCCCCAAATTCCAGGTGGAAGGGGTGAATGAGTCAGCAACAGAATACAAAAAGTGTGGTCTATCCATCCAGAAGAGTATTAGTCAGCCATGAAAAGGAATGAAGTACCAATACGTGGTACCACATGGATGAACCTTGAAAACATGATGCTGATGTTCAGTGAGAGAAAGCTGTCACAAAAGGACACAGAGTGTATGATTCCATTAAGTGAAACATCCAGGATAGGCAAATCCACAGAAACAGCAGGTAGATGAATGGTTGCCAGGGGCTGGGAGGAGGAGGAAATGGGGAATGCCTGCTAATAGTTAACAGGATTTCTTTTGGGGAAGATGAAATGTTCTAGAATGGAACATTCTAGATGGTTGCACAAATTCTTTGAATACACTAGAAACCAGTGTATTGTACACTTATTTTTTACTGAAGTATAGTTGACACACAATGTTACATTAGTTTCAGGTACACAACATAGTGACTGGACAACTCTATATGTTATAGTGTGCTCACCACTGAATTGTACACTGTATTTTTTTACTGTTTATTCACTTTTGAGGGGGGGAGGGGCAGCGAGAGAGGGAGACAGAGGATCCGAAGCAGGCTCCACGCTGACAGCAGAAAACCCGATGCGGGGCTCAAACTCATGAACTGTGAGATCACGCCCTGAGCCAAAGGTGGACACTCGACCAACTGAGCCACCCAGATGCCCCTGAATTGTACACTTTAAATGGGTGAGTTGTAGGGTATGTGAATTATATCTCAATAAAGGTAACAAACAAAAGGAGTGAAGTACAGATACATACTACAGCATGGATGAATCTTGACATCATGCTGAGTGAAAGAAGCAGAAACAAAAGGCTCCAGAGCATAGGATTCCGTTTGTATGTAATGCCTAGGACAGGCAAATCCATAGAGACAGAAAAGAGACAAGAGGCTCCCCGGGAATAAGGGGGAGTCAGGGGGAAAGGGGGAGTGACTGCTAAAGGGTACAGGGGGATTTCCTTTCGGGGTAATGAAAATGCTCTAAAACTGATCGCGGTCATGGTTGCACAATTCCTTGAATACACTAAAAACCACCCCATCGTACACTTGAGATGGGTGAACTATATGGTATGTGAATTCTATCTAATACAGCTGTTATTCAGACAGACCCTAAAGATGCCCACAAGTCCAGGGAGTTCCAGAAATCACACCTCGCCCCCAGCCCCGCAGTGGGTTTTCAGAGTGCCTTTCTTCAGCCACAGCGGGATCTGGCTGCTGACAGTGCCACCAGCATAGCCCTGGTCACAGCAAACACTGCTCTGTCTCCTCTCATCCCAGGCTGGCTGGAAGCTTGCATGAGGGATGTGGGATGTGCACCGCAGCCAGCAGGATGGCTGTTGCAGGTTTGAACCCCACATAGCAGCTGTGGGCGGGGGCGGGGGGGGGTACGATACATTTTTGCCTTTTTTTTTTTTTAAGTTTATTTATTTACTTTGAGAGACAGAGAAAGTGAGCAGGGGAGGGGCAGAGAGAGAGGAGGGGAGAGAGAGAATCCCAAGCAGGCTCCACGCTGCCAGCTGGAGCCTGACTAGGGCTTGAAATCCCGAACCGTGAGATCATGACCTGAGCTGCAACCAAGAATCAGACTGTTAACTGAATGAGCCACCCAGGCGCCCCAGATTTTTCTCATTTTTAAATTTTATCCTGCCTGTGTCTGGAATTCTCCTCTTCTCTTTGGACCGAGGATGTGTTCGTTTCCTTCTGCTGTGTAACAAGCTTCCACAAACGTATTGGCTTAAAGAGCACCCACTTATCATCGCTCAGTTCAAGAGGTCAAATGGCCAGGTAAGGCATGACTGGGCTCTCAGCTTAGGGTCTCACCAGCTGAAATCCAGGTGATATGAGGCTACGATCTCATCTGGGGCTCTGGTCCTCTTCCAGGCTCACCGGCTGTTGGTGCAATTCCATTTCTCTCAGCTATAGGACTGAAGTCCCCGATGTCTTGCTGGCTGTTGGCTGGTGACCGGGCTCAGCTCCTAGAAGCCATCCCCTCAGGTCTTGCCCTGTGGCCCCTCAGCTCAGATGTTTGAGCAACAGAAGCTGTCTCTTATGACGACCCGTCTCTCACTTTGAATCTCTAATTTCGTCTTCTACAGGCAGTGGAGAGAAAAGTCTCTGCTTTTAAATGTTTTATTTATTTGGGGTGCCTGGGTGGCTCAGTCGGTTAAGCGACCGACTTCAGCTCAGGTAATGATCTCACGAAACGTGAGATCAAGCCCCACGTCAGGTCAGGCTCGGTGCTGGCAGCTCAGAGCCTGGAGCCTGCTTCAGATTCTGTGTGTGTGTCTCTCTCTCTCTGTGCCCCTCCCCCACTCATACTCTGTCTCTCTCTCTCTCTCTCTCAAAAATAAATAAATACTAAAAAAAAAAAAAAAGAAATGTTTTATGTATTTATTTTTGAGAGAGAGAGCACAAGCAGGGGACATGGAGACAGAGGACCAGAAGCAAGCTCTGTGCTGACAGCAGGGAGCGCGACGCGGGGAATGAGCTCACCGACCTGGAAATCATGACCTGAGCTAAAGTCGGAAGCTCAACCGACTGAGCCACCCAGGCGCCCCAAAATCTCTGCTTTTAAAGGGCTCCTGATCCGAGCCTGGAGCCTGCTTTGGATTCTGTATTGCCCTTGCTCTCTGCCCCTCCCCTGCTCACCCTCCATCACTCTCTCTCTCAAAAATAAACATAAAAAAGACTTTTGTAATGAAAATAATAAGGGGTCGTGACTAATCTATCTCAGGGTCAACAGTGCCATACAACATGAGCTAATCATGGGAGTTACACCGTGCGCACAGGCTCCGCCCACGCTCAATGGGAGGGGAGGGTCCAAGGGCAAATGTCCCTGGGGGTCTGCTACCACAGAGTGGGGAACACCAGCGAGGTGCCCCGAGAATGTTGAGGGACTTGTCTAAGGATATCTAGAGAACTACAGATGAACTCAAACAGCAACCTAAGGTCCCAACCCTAATTCGAGGCTTCTTCCTCTACACAAATACGCCCAGGAACTGGGGAATGCACCAGATGGCCTTTTGAGCCCTGGCCTGCTGGGCGAGGAGGTGGGGGGGGGTAGATACCAGCTGTTGAAAGCAGGGATGGGGCTCCTTAGAAGCAAAATGCCCCTGCCACAGAGAAGATCCTGAATGCTCCCAGGAAGGCCGAGTAAGAGTCAGACGGCCCTCCTGGGGTTTGGAGCAAAGCCCAGTATCTCCCCAATGCCCTGGTCTCCTTTACTAGCCTAGACAGGGAGATCTCCAGGTCAACGAGGCTAGAGTCCCCCAACCACTAGGGGGCGCCCGGCCCACACGACGCTTTGTGTGCAAGCCTGGCGGAATACAAGGTAGGTACTGGGGTGGAGGGGCAGACTACCGGCCTCCCCACACCCCCAAGGCTCTGCAGACCCAGGGGGCTCCAGGCTTGTCTATGTGCCTTAAGGCCCTGGCCTCCCAATGCCTGCTTTCTTTCTCCAGCTAAATCTGACTCATGAGCAAGCCCTTGAAGGGGGCTGGGGCAGAAGTCCATCTTGGCATGCACCCCTATCCCCACCTCCCTTCTGGTTCCTGGTGTCTCGAGGCCTGACACTTCAGCGCACTGGAGCGGGCTCCTGCCCTCACCCCTGCTCTCCCTCTATCAGTGCGCCCTGTCCCGGACCCGGTCAGCACCCAGCTCATTCCCTCACACTACGTGGGGAAATTTCACCCCCACCCCCCACCCCCACTCTGTTAGGGACTCCTCCCCTCCCCCAGGGAAATGTGGGACCTTACAACTAGCCTGGGCCCTTCCCACTGGGGAGTTCAGGGGGAAATGGGGACGGGGCCCTCGGGGCCTCTGGACAACATTAAAAGGAGAGCAAGTCAACCAAAAGGGGAAAGGCTGAGCAGAGGCACACAAAAATCCAGGAAGGAGTATTTGGGGTTCAAGGAAAAGGTACACAGCATAGGGCACAGGAAGTGGACAAATGAGGATGCTGTTGAGCTCGGGGAGTGTATCCAGCATCCCTCTGGGCAGCCAGCTCTCATCCGAAGGAGTGGACAGAGGTGGGGGACAGAAAGCAGGATTTCAAGTCCCATGTGAGGATAGAAAAGGATGGGCTGGGCTGGGCCAAGTCAGGGGATGGACAGAGGCCTGCTCTGGTGACAAGGCAGACCTGGGTGGGCTGCAGGAGTAGCTCTCCCCGGGGAAGGGTGGGCTCAGAGCCCAGCGTGTGGAGAGGCACACGTGTGTGTATGTGTGCATCAGTGGCCGGTGCCCCTGTGGCAGCTGCTGCTCTGGCGGCTTTACTCCCATTCTGTCTGGTCCTCACTATGGCACCTGAAGTCCTGTGATAGCCTAGAAACTTGCCCAGGATCATCCCAGATGGTCAGAGCCAGCGCCTGGCTCCCTCAGACCCCTCACAACCGCCCATGCTCCAGCCTCAAGGATGGTTTTTCCCAGTGGCCTCAGGACTCGAGAGCTCACCTGGCCAGATAAGGCCAGGTGCAAGAGAGGAGCCTACCTGGGTGTGGTGAAGGACATGGGGCTGCGAGGGAGAAAACGTGATCTGCGTCAAATGACAAGGTCAAGTACATGGTGAGAAAGAAGCCACATTCTGTGATCAACTGTCACTGCCCAGACAGCCAAAGGAAGCAACAACTCCCAGGGGTCAGGACAGGCTTTGGATTCAAATTTGGGCAGACAGAGAGGAAGGAGAAGAGATGAACACTCCAGAAGGGGAACCAGGCTGGAACAAAGCAGCTGGTCTCCTCCTCCAGCACCTCCGGCCAGTGAGCCCCTGCTGTTCATCGCTGGCCGCTGGCCGTGGCTGCCAGCACCAGCACACCTGGGGTTAACTTCCGTCTGGTGCAGTGGCCTCAGCAGCAGCAAAAGCAGCAGCACAGGGTGGTGCCAGTAACTCAGAAGCTGCTATGTGAGAAGCAGGAGGAGAGGGGCAGGGCCAGGAAAGGCTGAAAGGCTGAGCCACAACAGCAGTGAGAAGAGAGGGTTTCCCTGGCAGGACCCTGAGGCTCCACTCTTGCGGCCAGGCCAGAGGATGTCCTCTCGTCCTTGGCGCACATCCCCTCAGTACGTTGCCCTTCCTGCCTCATGCCGTGGGCCACCACTTAGGGTGGTCCACAGTCATGGCCGGTATCCAAGCCCTCGGGCCAGGGGGCAGCAGGTCTGTGCTGCAGCTCTGGGGAAGGAGCTGAGGACCGTACCCAGGCAACCAGCAGAGAACGCACTGGGCCCTGCGGTGCAGCTTTTGCCAGAGCAGCGGGCGGGGAGCCGGGCAGAGGGCAGACTGGGGCGAACGGGAAGGTTCGGCGGGGTCCTGACCTCGGAGGCCCGGCCTTGACATCCCCCTCCTTGAGCAGAACTCAGTCACAGGAGCCTCCCACAGCTCCAGGGGCAAGGAGACACACAAAGCTCCCTGTCCACTCCCTGGGCTGGCTGCCAGTCTGCCTGTGCAGTGAGGACCAAGAGGAGACTGTGCCTTCCCACGAGTGTGTGAGGTGCTGGCTACAGAGGGAGTGCCTCATCTCCCTTCCCTTGGTCAGTCCTCATCCACATATCACTAAGTCCACAGGTAGTATCCACCACTACCAACGAGCACAGGCTCAGACAAATGAAGAAAGTTGCCCAAAGGGGTGCCCGGGGTGGCTCAGTCAGTTAAGCGTCCAGCTTTGGCTCAGGCCGTAATTTTGCAGTTTGTGGGTTCGAGCCCCACGTCGGGCTCTGTGCTGGCAGCTCAGAGCCTGGAGCCTGCTTCGGATTCTGTGTCTCCCTCTCTCTCTCTGTCCCTCCCCCACTTCCCCACTCACACTCTCTCTCTCTCAAAAACAAATAAACATTTAAAAAAAAAAAAGAAAAAAGAAAGTTGCCCAAAGCCACACAGTCAGAATGCCAGAGCAGACTTGAACTGGGCTTGCCTGAGTGGCACAACTTACCTCCGTGCCACAGGGGAAGGTGGCAAAAGCAAAGTTCACCAGCAGGTGAACACGGGTCTATGTGCTAAATCCAAGAAAGGCAGCCCCGGGACCCCCAGGAAAGCAAGGACTGATGCTGAGAGCAGCATCCAGAGGAGGCAGGGGAAATGCCTGGTCCCGGATCTATGGATGAATCTGGGGGGAGTCGGGACCTCCCATAACCCCCGGGTGCGTCCCCAGAGCAGGTGAACAGATCACAGAGCGCTGTGCGGCTTGAGGTTTGCAGGGCCCCTGAAGAGTCAGCAGCATTTACTGAGGGGCAGTCCTCAGCAAGGCTCCGCTAAAACTGAACAGAAACACCTCGCAGGCATCACGGGATCCTGCTGACCAGGAGTGGGAGAATCCCAGGGCTTCCAGCTGTGTGACCTTGACTCACCTCTCGGAACCTTGGCAGCCTCATCCGGGGAGGCGGAACATACCAGCACTGACATTCAGGGTTTCTATGAGGATTAAATGAGGTGTTCCTCAAAAAGCACTTAGTTTGAAAGCCTTCTCCTTCACAAAAGCATTGCGGGATTGTTCGCAAAAGGTAGAAACAACCCAAATGTTCACGGATGGATGAAGGGATAAACAACTTCTGATCCAGCCACACAGTGGAATATTATTTGGCCATAAAAAGGAATGGGATAGAGACACCTGCTACAATGTGGATGAACCTCAAAGACGTGGCGCTCAGTGGCAGAAGCCAGACACCAAAGGTCATGATGGTATGCTTCCATTTACAGGAGATGCCCAGAACAGAGACCGAAAGCAGGCTGGTGGTCGCCAGGGGCGGGGGGAGGGAGGAGGCAAAGGCCCTGCTAGTGGACTCAGGGTTTCCTTTTGGCTTTGTTTTGTTCTATTCTATTTTTTTTTTTTTTTATGGCAGGTTTAAGCTCATAAACCATACTGAGCAGAAGGTACAGAGATTTCCCACACACCCGCTGCCCCCACACATGCACAGCCTCCCCTATCCTCAACACCAACATGAGCGGTCCACATGAGCGGTCCGTTTGTTGCAACTGGTGAACCTACAGGGGTTTCTTCTGGGGATCATGAAAATTTTCTGGAATTAGATTGTGCTGATGTTCACAACTCTGTGAACATACTAAAATCCACTGAATTATACACTTTGAAAGGGTGAGTTTTGGGGCACCTGGATGGCTCAGTCGGTTAAGCGTCTGACTTCGGCTCAGGTCATAATCTCACGGTTGGTGGGTTCGAGCCCTGCTTTGGGGCTCTGTGCTGACAGCTCGGAGCCTGGAGCCTGCTTCAGATTCTGTGTCTCCCTCTCTCTCTGCCCTTCCTCCACTCATGCCCTGTTTGCCTCTCAAAAATAATAAATAAATGTTAAAAAAAAAAAAAGGGGAAAGTGAAAAAATAAAAAGGTGACTTTTATGGTATGTGAATTACATCCCAATTTTTTTTAAAGCACTTGGTAAGAGCTCAGAAAATGCAGTTCTCATTACTTTGTCCTTCAAATTCTGAGAGTCTGTGCCATAATGAAAGAGACAGGATGAACGTATTTTTAAATGCTCAACACCCAGCAGGGAACTGGGCAGAATGCTCTCAGCAGATTTAGGGCGCACGGGTCATGGACGAGTCGCCAGTGGTAGCAGCTACCGACTGCCATGTCAGCTCTACGCAGAGGCCCTGAACACGTGGCTGTGAAAATGAGAATAACCCACGGGCACGAGGCTGGCAGGAAACGCTTCTTCCCTAAGAGGAAGTGAACAGGCCACAACTTGGAGGACTTGAGTTGTTCAGTGGGGACAAGGGCACACGTGGACTTGTGCAGGCTCAGAGGTGTGACACTGAGGAGGGCTCGCAGGGGTGGAGGGTGCCAAGCTTAGGGTGACACAGCCCTTCTAGTACTCTGCACGCCCCATGCAGGTGATGGGAAGTGCTTTACTTCAGGTCACAAGCAGGTGCAGAGTTTACAGGAGGCCTGCTCTGTGCCCTCCCAGAAGCTCCAGATTTCTCCTCAAGTGTCCAAGAGGCTTGAACTACTCTGGGCACGAGGCTTCCTCTTCTCTCTCTCTCTCTTTTTTTTTTTTTTTAATTTTTTTTAATGTTTATTCACTCTGGAGAGAGACAGAGGGACAGAGCACGAGTGGGGGAGGGGCAGAGAGAGAGAGAGAGAGAGAGAGAGAGAGAGAGACACAGAATCCGAAGCAGGCTCCAGGCTCTGAGCCATCAGCACAGAGCCCAACATGGGGCTCGAACACACAAGCCGTGAGATCATGAGCTGAGACCAAGTCGGACACTTGGCCCCAGGTTCCAGGGTTGCAGGAGAGAGACCATACGAGATCAGCAACTCTAGTTCAGGGCAGGACCCCTCACGCCCAGTGTCAAATGACCAGACACACTGATAATGTGGCACAGGAGGGACGGAGGCAGCTACTCCTTAGAGACTGGGCCCTTCCTCCAGCCACAGCCAGAGCTGAGGGCATGCAGAGGGGATTCCAGACACAGGTCTGAGCCCACAGGCTTCTCCCTTCCTCCTGCCACCCCTCTCTGGTCCCTCTTGCCTCCATCCTCTGTCCTTGTGTAGTCCCCAACCCTCTCTGGGGAGAAGCCAAACAATACAAACGCCTTGGAGAAGAGAAAGGGCCAGGCCTACTGTGCGCACATGCACACACACGTGCATACACACACATACACACACACACTGCCCTTTCAGACCACAGAGATGTAGATGGAATCACAGAGAACCTACATTCAGGGAAGATAAAGGGAACCAGTTAGCCTCGGCCCCTCCTCTGGGCCAGGAAGGTGTCAAGGGATTTGCACGCACTGTCTCCTTCAATCCTTGAAAGAATCCTATGAGATTTCAAAGACGAAAAAAATGAGCTTCTGAGAGCCTAAGGAACCTAGCCAGTGGGACACCCAGGAGGTAAAAGACAGAAAGCTGAGCACAGTGCCCCAGAAGCCGGTCCTATAGAGGGAGCTTAGCAGGGTGGGCGTGTGTGCAGTTTCTGCCCAGCGCCTGGCATTGGCTCCTTTGGGGGACCCCTCACTCCCACTTTCTCCATGTGGTTCTAGGGGTGTTGGCCCTATCCCGGGGCAAGCTCCTGAGCCAGGCTTGTCCAATCAGCATCTGGGGTGAGCTGGGACCTGGAGTCCCCAGACTTTGCAGGAGCCCCAGGGAGAGGCAGGCTGGGAGTTCTCAGGCTTCAGGAAGCACTGGCCGGAAAGCAGAGCAACACAGAGGACACTGGGCCAGGGGAGGCGAGCCAGTGTCCCGGTGCTGTTGCTGAGCACTGGACCAGCTAAGGGCCCTTGGCTTCTGCAGTTATACGAGCTGTTAAGTAACTGGTCTTTGAACCCAGCTCTGACTGCAGACCTCAGGCTTCCCTGCCCCAGGCTGTTCCCACAGAGGATCTGGTAGTTCAGGGCCTGGGTCTCAGCTGGGGATGGGGCCTCACCTCTCTCCCAGAATCCTGGGGTGGGGCCGTGTTGGACTCTCTGGGCCTCCTCCTAAAGCAGCTCCATAGCTTAGTTTGACCTTCAGAGTTGGCATCTGCTTGTAGGAATCTGTCTCTCTCCTCCTGGAATTCAGCCGCCAGATGTCAGCTCCAAGGCGGCAGCAGTGGCTGCACAAGGCTCCCCCCAGAGTGAATCAGCTGCATTCCAAAGGTGCAAACACAGACGCCACACCCTCAGCAGCCTGGGGCTGCAGACTTCCTCCCCAGGCCCGCCCGCCCGCCCGGCCCCCACTCCTGCTCCCCTCCCCTTTCGCCTCTCCCCAGCCAGACCAGGCCTTGGGCTTCCTTTCCAGAGACATTCTCCTGGAACTGCAACAGAGAGAAAAAGAAAGCCACTGGGGCCGGGAGACACCCTGATCTGCTCTGCTGACTCTCTCTCCTGCAGCGAGCACTGACCAGCCCAGACCTCCCCCAGCTGTTAGCGGCAGTCATGGGTTGATCCATTCAGCAGGTATCTGAGCACCTACTATGGGGACGAACAAGATGTGGACAAGCCCCTGGTGTTGTGGAACTCAGCCCAGCACGAGTCAGACAAAATCGGGTCCACATACAGAAAACAATTCCAAGGGTGGGAAGAACTATAAAGGAAAGACAGAAGGGCTGCAAAAGATGACAAGTAACAGAGGGAGGGTATTGGGGTGGGGGCCTCTCTCAGGGGTGACTCATAAGCAGAGGTCTGAAACGTCCTCTCCAAAGCACTTCTCAGTGATCATTTCACGAGAACTACAGCATTGTGGACCAGAGAACTCCTAGCACTCCGGCAAGTTCTTTTTGTTTATTTTATTTATTTTGAGAGAGAGACCATACAAGAGCAAGGAAGGGACAGAGAAAGAGAGGGAGAGAGTGAGTCCCAAGAAGACTCCACATTGCCAACTGTGGAACCTGACGCAGGGCTCGAACTCAAGAACCATGAGATCATGACCTGAGCCAAAACCAAGAGTCAGGTGCTTAACTGACTGAGCCACCCAGGTGCCCCCACTCACCAAGCTCTTGAGGTCGCTTCCTCAGGTTTCTATCAGAATGAATACGGGGAGGTCCGCCTATATTGCTTTAATTAGAGCTTTGTTGAGATAGCATTCACATATCATGCAATTTACCGGTTTCAAGTATACAAAGTATAAAGTATACAAGTATTCGTGGGTTCGAGCCCCTTTTCCGGCTCTGTGCTAACAGCTCAGAGCCTGGAGCCTGCTTCTGATTCTATGTCTCCCTCTTTCTCTCTGTCCCTCCCCCATTCATGCTCTCTCTCTCAAAAATAAATGTTAAAAAAAAAATTTAAGTATACAAGTCAACGGCTTCCAGTTGTGCACAATCAATTTAGAACATTTGCAACACCCCAAAAAGACACCTGGCACCCACTAGCATTTACTGTCCATCACCACACCCCCAGTCCCCAGCACCTGCTAGTGTGCTTTCTGCCTCTGTGGATTTGCCTATGCTGGGTGTTTCCTGTCAACAGAATCACAGTATGTGGCCCTTTGTGTCTGGCTTCTTGCACTTATGCTTTCAAGGTTCATCGGTGATGGAACAGGTGCCAGTGCTTCTGTTCTTTTTATGGCTGATAATACTCTACTGTATGGATGGACCACGTGGTTGGGTTTTTTTTAATGTTTATTTATTTACTTATTTTTTTTTTTGAGAGAGCACGCGTGCGGTAACTGGGGAGGGGCAGAGAGACAGAGAGAGGGGAACAGAGAGTGTGAAGCAGGCTCTGCACTGATAGCAGAGGGCCGAATGTGAAGCACAAACCCACGAACCACGAGATCATGACCTGAGCTGAAGTCAGACGCTGAACTGAGCCACCCAGATGCGCCGGACCATGTTTTATTTACCCATTCATCAGTTGATGGACATTTGGGTTGTTTCCACTTTTGGCTGTTGTAATGCTGCTGTGAATACCTCTACACGTTTTTGCAAGGACATATGTTTTCATTGCTCTTGGGTAGATACTTAGGAGTGCAATTTCTGGGTCAAGTGGTATCTCTATGTTGAGTTGCTGCCAGACTGTTTTTTTTTTTTTTTTAAGTTTATTTATTTATTTTGAGAGAGAGAGAGAGAGCACAAGTGGGGTGAGGCAGAGAGAAAGGAAGAGAGAATCCCCAGCAGGCTCCGCACTGACATCACAGAGCCTGATGTGGGGCTGGAACTAACGAACTGAACCGTGAGATCACGACCTGAGCTGAAGTTGGATGCTTAGCTGACTGAATCCCCCAGGCTCCCCGCTGCCAGACTGTTTTAAAGTGGTTGCACCATTTGACATTGCCACCAGCAGTGTGTGAGGGCTCCGATTCCTCCCTATCCTCCCCAATACTTAACTATGGTTCCTCTTTTGTTATAGCCATCCTGGGGGGTGGAAAGTGGTATCTCACTGTGGGTTTGACTTACAGTTCCCTAAAACCTGCCCTGCGGTGCCCCGAGCTCTCCCTTTCCTTCCATACTCATGCTGCCCCAACCCCTGAGTAACCCAGTCCCTTCAAACCCTACATCAGGTCCTGTTTGATCCACCTCCCTTCCTGTAAGGGTCAAACCTATAGCCAGCCCAGTTCAGCCAATGTCTACCACGTGAGGTTTCAAGTACAAGAAACAGGGGAGAGGAGAGAGGGGGGGGTCCCGGTGTGTGCCCCCAGGGCAGACAGGGAGGAAAGCGGTCCTCAGGCAAGTTCTGACAGGAGGCCCTACACATCTATCTGTACCCCACTAAAATCTGAGCTCTCCTGCATTGGGCTCTGTGCTGACAGCTCAGAGCCTGGAGCCTGCTTTGGATTCTGTATCTTCCTCTCTCTCTGCCCCTGCTCATTCTCTGTTTCTCTCAAAAATAAACATTTAGAAAGAAAAGGAAGGAAGGAAGGAAGGAAGGAAGGAAGGAAGGAAGGAAGGAAGGAAGGAAGGAAGGAAGGAAGGAAGAAGGAAGAATAAGTAAATAAAATAGTTTTAAAAAGTAGTTAGAGGGGCACCTGGGTGGCTCAGTCGGTTAAGTGTCCAACTTCGGCTCAGATCATGATCCCGTGGTTCCTGAGTTCGAGCCCTGTGTCGGGATCTGTGCTGACAGCTCCGAGACTGGAGCCTGCTTCGGATCCTGTGTCTCCGTCTCTCTCTGCCCCTCACCTGCTCATGCTCTGTCTCTCTCTGCCTCTCAAAAATAAATAAATGTTAAGAAAAAAAATTTTTTTAAAAAGTAGACATGGGAGACAGAGGTGCAAAGAGACCAGTGCCTGGGGTGCCAGGTAGATGGCATGGTCAGGAAGATGAGAGGGTACTAGTCCTTTTATCATGAAAAGCATACAGAAGTCAGAAGTTCCCAGCAGGAAAGCCTGGCTACTGGATGGCTCCCTTAAAAATGGCAGGTGCTAGGGCGCTTGGGTGTCTCAGGTCATGATCTTGAGTTCGTGAGTTGGAGCCGCACATCGGGCTCTCTGCAGTCAGCTCCGAGATTGCTTCAGATCCTCTGCCCCCTCTCTCTGCCCTCCTTCGCTGATGCTCTCTTTCTCTCTCAAAAATAAACATTTTTTTTTGATGGCAAAAAAAAATAAAAAGGCAGGTGCTGGGGTACCTGGGTGGCTCAGGTGGTTAAGTGTCCGATTCTGATTCTTGATTTCAGCTCAGCTCATGATCTCACGGTGTGTGGCCTCAAGCCCCGCATCAGGCTCTGCACTGACAGCGTGGAGCCTGCTTGGGATTGTCTGTCTCCCTCTTTCTCTGCCTGCCCCCCTCCCTCCCTCTCTCTCTCAAAAATTAATAAACAAATATTTTTTAAAAACGGCAGGTAGTTTTTCCCCTATCAGGGTGTGCTGCTTTGGGAAGGAGCCATGTAGAACTCACACCAGCGGGACCACCTTAGGATGAAGGTGTGGCCAGATTCCCCTCAAATCAGAGTCTATTTGGAACAGCTCAGTGGGCTAGCCTAGGGGAAACCTCAGGTGAGCCCATAGAAAAATCAGCCTTGCACACCCCAGAGACTGAGTAGAAACACTGGGGATTGTCCTGAATAGAGATGGGTGTTCCCCTGGCTATGCCTCTTTGACACACGTCTAGCAAAGGAGGTCCAAGGACGGAAGCTTAGGGAATACCACAGGCAGACTGGAAGCCAGTATAGAGCCCAGAGGGCTGAGGAGGTAGGCACAACCTGGGGCTGGTGGAGAAGCAGCTCAGAGGTCTCTGTGCAAAGAACTGCCTGAGGGAAGCTCAGGACAGGGAGCTCAGAAGAAAGTGGGTGACGTAGGGAGCTCAGAAGAAAGTGGGTGACATAGGGCGGACGGCTCGGCTCTTCGGGGAAACTTGGCAGGGGAGGGCTGGAGACAGGGCTATCGCTTGAGACGCCATCATTTATTGTAAACAGGGGAGAAGCTGTGCTGATGACAGCGCTCCAACGGAGACTAGGATGCGTTTAAATCCAGTCATGGAATCCAGCCCACACCAGGCTCCGCTCTGCTAGAAAGCGCTGGAAGGGAAGAGGTTTCTCATGGCTGCCCGGCTGGGAGGTCCAGGCCAAGTTAGAGGACCACATGCATCACAACCATTTGGGAGCCTGTTAAACACGCAGACCCCTGGGCTCTGCCTCAGACTTAGTGGGTCAGCTGGTTAAGTTTGGGAACCTGCTGGGGCTCTAAGACTCAGAATATTGCAGAGAAGCACAAGTCCACAGGGAGGGGAGGACCAGCTCAATAGGAAACAACACACAGGGAGCGACTGTTCACCACAAGCCCCGTCCCTGGGGGTTACTTGAGGGGACCTGCTCACATGTCCTGGCATGCTATCACCATGAGTCTCAGACCTATCTCCCTCCACCTGGGCACCCTCACACTTGCAGCCCACCTGGTCAGTGGCCCCGTAACTCCAGCTGCCCCCTTAGTTCAAGGCCAGGGCACGCAGATGGGTCCCAGGTGCCCAGGTGGACTCATTCGCCTGATAGGCCCAGCTCCAAAACCAAAGCCCCAGACTTGACGAGGAGGAAGCCCCAGCTGGATGGCCCTGCCAGGCGTCCGCTAAGGCGTCTCTGGCCGCACCTACACCAGTCCCTCCTGAGAAAGGACCAACTCATCCGGCCTAGACACAAAGGCCTGGGGACAAGGCCGAAGGACTGCAGAGCAGAGAGGAAAGAAGAGCTCAAAGCGTCTCTGTCCCCTTTGGTCATGATCCCCACAGAATATGTGTGTGTGTGTGTGGGGGGGTGTTCTCCAAGCCAAAAGTAAAGTATATCCCCTCTGTGGGGATGAATCAGCTCCCTGAGGCACAGGATTCAGGAGTCCAACAGTCCCATCTTTGGCTACTTTATAGCTGTGCACTCTCAGGCAAATCACTTAACCTCTCGGAGCCTCTTTCTCCTCTACGAAATGCACCTAAGAGTAAGTCCCCCTGTGGACCCATATCATCAGGACTTCTGACTGACTGGTGACCTGAGGCTTGGACACAGAGGGTTGGGACCCACTCCTAACCTCAGGCCTACATTTCACGCCACAGCCCCAGGGCCAAGACTGGAAGGTGTGTCCAGCCAAAGGAGTAAACTGCATGATTCGCCATCCCTGCCCCCAGTAGAAACCCACATGCCTTCCTGGAATCAGAGGCACAGGCAGACCTACCTCCTTTTTCCACATTTCCCCCCTTCCCACAGCAGAGAAAGCAGTTCCTAGACAACTCAGATTGGCAACCCTGAGGCCCTCCCCCCACCCTCCCCGCCACGGGCAGCGGTCAGGGAATCCGCTTGCCAGGGCAGACTTGGGTGGGTTTCATGCGTACGTTTTCATTGCTGCAGGCTCACAGGGAGGTTTGAGTGATTCTGGTGGTCTGCAGTCGCTGGTGAATACACTCGGCCTGCCTGCCTGGCACCGCAGGCACTGCCTTTGTTACTGCTCGGAGCACTCGGCCATACTGCCCCCCTTCCCGCACCCCCCCCCCCACGCGCCACGCTCTCAGCCTTCCACCCTCCCTCTCTGAAGCCACTTGTACCTGCTCCAGAGCCTGGAGGGGTGACAAGTGCTTCCCAGACGTGCTCGGAGGCGCCCACTACACCCTTGTCCTGTGCACTGATTTGAGGCCGGGTTTCAGAGCCCCAATTGCTGGGTATACATTACAGCAGGCTGGCTTTTAGGGCCGACTGCTGGCAAAGCCGGCCCTGCCTGCCCATCCTTCATTCCAGGTCAGTCATCCCCATTTCCGTTTAGGACTCGGGGAGGAAACTGAGGTCCGGCATAGAGGACCTGTGTTGGGCAAGGTCACCCCACCCTGGGTCCCCTGGGTGTGTTTCAGGCAATGACCTAAATTTCCTTGGGCTCCAATGCTGTGTGACCTTGGGCAAGTTATTTAACCTTCCTGAACCTCATTTCCTCTCACATAATAGTACTGTCCAGGTCCCGGTTGTCCCGAGGAATGAAGGAAATTATATGCATAAAGCACCTAGCGCTTTGCCCGCTACCCGTTCCACACCTGAGCTATTTTATCATTCTTCCACCCTTTTTGTTCTCCCTTCTCTCCACTCCAGCCACACAGGCCTCAGTGCCCTGGGGCTCCTCAAAACCCCTGGCATAGGTTTGTTCCCTAGCTTCTCCTGCCTAGTCGTCTGGTTGACGCGGTCCCCCCCACGTTGTTCGTTGTTCATCCTCGCCTTAACACTCTCTCGGACATACTGGACATCCTACTGAGTCACCCCGCTGGCCTCTCTCGCCCTGGAACGTAAGCCCTCTGAGGGCAGGGCTTTCGCAGTACGGCCCACCCAGGGGGCGAGCGCCCGGAGTGAATGAAGGAGTCCTACCCAGGGAGCCTAGCCCTGGGGCCGACCCCGCCCTGGGGGGCAGTCAAGCCCAGCCCAGGCCAGAGGAGCAGCGCCCGAGGGGGCCGCCGGCCTCAGCAGGCTGCGGAACGCGGGCTCCCGGGGGCGGCGCGGAGGACAAAGGGCGGCCCTACCTTTGCGGGGGGCGCGCGGGCACCTCCCCCAAGGTGGCTCCGGCGCGCGCCCGCGAGGTCACATCCCGGGCGCGCCGGCCGGAAGGAGGCCCCGCGCGGGGCGGAGGGCGGGGCGTCATTGGGCAGACCACGCCCCCAGGGCGCGGGGCCACGGCGGGGGCGGGGCCACTGGACCGGAGCCGCCTCGCACTTCCGCTCGCCCGAGCCGGCTCATTCATATTCATAAAGACAGGCGAGGGGCGTGTCCCGTGTCCCCGCGGCGCCCCGCCCCCGGGCCGCCGATCCCTCCCCGGCGGAGGCTCCGGCCCCAGTGGGGCGCCCCCGGCTTCCGCCTCCGGGAGGGAGTTTCCACTTGGTCACAACTCAAAAATGTGTCGCTCCCGCTCCTCCGCCCCCTCGTCTTTGCCCTGGGCGGGGGGTCTCCACCCTCGGAAAGCAAGGAGGGCGGGGCCAGGGGAGGGGCGGCTCCTCCTTCCTGGGGCAGGTCCATAGGGATGGGCTGACCCTTCCCTTTCTCCCTTCCTCCAAGTTAGCTCTTGTAATAATCCTCATTTTTAAAATAAAATAATAGTTATACTTTATTGAGTGCTCGTTTTGTTGCAGGCACTGTGCTTTTTATATTATCATGCCCAAAAGCTCGGAAAAGAGTGACTTACCCACTTTCATACTGCTGGCCTTGAGCTTTTTCGGAAAGGTTCGTACTGTTGGGTTCGAGGGGCAGAAGCTTGTCCCCCACCACTTTTTAGGAACTGGGCTTACCTAAAGCACTCATGGCTGGCTGGGGGTGGCTGAAGGGTGCACCTGAATGCCCCATTTGAGGGAGAAGCTACTACTGGAGGAAAGCAAAGCATGAAGCCAGGACAGGCTACACAATTTGCCAGACCCAGTGGAAAATGAAAATTCCAGGCCCTGTACTCCAAAATGATTAAGAACTTCAAGAGGGTGATGGCAGAATATTCAGCCAAACATGGACCCTGCTGAGTACCAGGACTGCACAGGTGAATGTCCATGAACCTGCGTGATGAAGTAGCTCAGCAGCTCTTCTAGGGGCTGAGAAGCCAGCAGGGATACCCCCACCACCCACCTCCAATGCCACCTCACTCACCCCTACACCCCAGCCCAGGACCCTCACTTCCACACTGGCATCCAGCGCTCAGCCTCCAGAACGCCAAAAGCTGAACATTTCAGGCCATCTAGAACTGGATTCGTGGGGGTCTGGTGAGTCCTGTGGGGACAGTGTGTCCTAAACCTGAAACACCCAGCTGGCCCTTGAGGCTGGGCCTCCTGGACATTCTCAGCCCTGGGCCATCTGGACAGGTGGGCTGGCTCATACATGCCAGGCCCAGCACAGGACTCAGTTCTGACTCGAAGCCCTCTTTTCTTGCTGGAGCAGGGTGTGAGGAGCAGCCCGGGCTGCTTCCCAGAATAAACACCCCACCCACAGTCAGCCCCAGCCCTGCAGGCACAGCAAGCCAGTGCCAACGGGAGAGAGCTCACCAGGCCCCAGCTCAAGGTTAATAAGTCACCCTGATCTCACCCCCTCCATCACTCTATCCTTCTGCCTGGGCCCCCAGTCACAGTGGTTGCAGGCTTCATTGATAACAATGGTAGCTACTATTTGTTGCACTCTTTCATCCCACCAAGCAGTGCCCTCTGCACTGAGGCTCACGCTGTCCCGTAATAGGCATGAGGATCACCAATTTCACAGATAGGGAAACTAAGGTTCAGAGAGATCCAGCTTGGCTAACCTAAGGTCAAGGGCCGGAGTTTGGGGTTTGCTGCCATTCATCCATCCTGGTTCCTGTGGTCTCTCCTCCAGCTACAGCGTAGGTCATAGGGCTCACTTCTTTATGTTGTTGTCTTGTATTATTTACTTTCAGCTCCTTGAATAAATTACAGGCTCTGGAAAGACAGGAACTGTGCATAAGCACAGTGGTGTAAAACGCTGAATCTAGCATGTGTATTCATTGAAGTCATTTAAGCACCTATGTTGTGCAGGACACCCTTCTTGCCGTGTGCATGTGTGTGAATGAGTGAGCTGTGTCCCCTCTGGATACTGATAGGTAAGGGGTCCCCACCAGACTGAGAGATTTCCCTGAAGGAATGGATAGGCATACCTAGCCCAATGCACAATGTAGGCCCTCAGTAAATGTTGACGAATAAACACATAATAGGAGCTTAATAAGTATCTGTTGAATGAATGGGAACCTTGGAGATGTTCAATAAATGTTTATTGTTGAAAGTTTAAGGGACCAGATTCAGCCCCCCAAATATATCTTTCAGCAATTATCCTAGCTCAGACTACTATAACAAAATAACATAGATGGAGTAGCTTAAACAACACACATTATTTCCAACAGTTCTGGAGGCTGAAGTCCAAGATCAAAGTGCTGGCAGATTCAATTCCTGGTAAGGACACTCTTCCTGGCTTGCAGATGGCTGCCTTCTTGCTGTAAGTTGGGGAACTTCTGGTTTAGTACTAGCAGGGGTGACGGTCCATAACACAGGAGAGGGGAACAGGTAGCAAAGGAGGGTTGCTCAGAACAAGGACTCTTAGAGGGAGGAAGCCCAGGTGATAGGACGGGGGGGAGGACATCCCCTCTTACCCACCTTTCACTAAGAAGGAGGAAGCCAAGCTTGGTGTGACTGCTATAGCAGGCGTTGCCTCCTGGAAAAGCACAACCCCCCACAAAAAATCCTTTCAGAGCCTGGCCCTCTCAGATGTCCTGCACCCCCACCCCATAACTTTTCTGATGCCCCAGGGAGATAGTGTGTTATAACACAAGCTTTGGAATCAGCTCAGCTGAGACTGCAATCTGGACCATGTCTCTCACTAGCTTCTAAGACCTTGGCCCAGTTACTTCTCTGTGCCTCAGTTTCCTTCTCTATAAAATGGGAATAATAATAGGACACACTCTCAGGGTTACAGTGAATATAATAAAAGTGAGCCATACAGTACAGAGAAAAAAACTCATCTGGCTGAGAACTGGGGGTTTCTGGGTCGGGTCAGCCCCACCCATATTATATAGTTCTTCACTCTTGTGGGATTTGCAAAAGCCAAATTTAGGGGGTTATTGGCAGCTAAAGGGACTCCATCTGGGTCCTGCAATTGTGGACACTAGGTAGTGATGGCTAATATGTGTTAAGAATGTACCTCATTTAATCTCCAAAACAACCTTAGAAAGGAGCAAGGTGGGAAATCCCAGCTCAGAGTTCCAACTGCGAGCAACCTGCTTGTCCATGAAAACTAGTGTGTGTAGAAAAACATTGAGAAAGGCCCTCCCAGGGTGAAGGTTTCTTATGGTCAAGCGCCCCTCAAGGTGCAGAGGTCATTGGACTTACCTGGTCATTGGATTCAGGTCCTACTGGATTGTAAGACCCCTGAGGGCAAGGACAGCTGAGGTGGTCACTCTTGTCTTCACTCTCGCCCCCCCACCCCCCGCATCCTCCCCCTCCCTTCGAGGTCGAACAACACTTTGCCCCGGGATGCAAGGCCGCCCTGCGGGCAGCATAGTCGCGATCCCCGGCGCGCCGGGAGGGGGCGCTCTGCGGCCCTCAGCCTCCACCCCTCCCCACGCACCCGCTGATCCGCGGACCGCGAGAGTCGGCCCTTAACAGCCCCCTCCTGAAAGGTGCTAGGTCCCAAAGCTGGCCTGCCCCCAGGCCCATCTGCCAGCTAATGTTTAACCCGGTCTCACTCCACATTATCCACACGAGGGAAATCGGGGTGGGGTGGGGTGGGGTGGGGGCAGAGGAGGTCACCTCTAAATCGCCACTCTTCGGCCTACAGGCCTTTCATGTATTACCCAACAGTTCATGAGCACCTACTCTGTGTCTATTCACATAAATCGTGAGTACCTATTATGTGTCCATTTATGCAACCGTCATAAGCATCAACTGTGTATCCATTTGCCTAAAATATAATAAGCATCTACCATGTGTCCATGCAAAAGTTTAAGAGCACCAGCTGTGTCCCTTTACGCAACAGTCATGAGCACCTACTATATGTACATTCGCTTAATATATAATGAGCACCTACCCTATGACCATCCGTGCAACACGTCTTGAGCACCTACTAGGTGCCAAGCTCTGTACCAAGAGCTGAGGATGTTGCGTGATCAAGACCCACCGGCCTCGGGCTGTGGCGGGAGACAGCAGCATCAAATACACGAACGAAGGCGTAATGACACCCGGAGTTAGATGCCTCACCTATAGAGGATGCTTTTCGTCTCTTGGGCTCCTCAAGGCCAACTGTGAAGCGGCAAGGCTGGCCAATAGCAGGAGGACTGTTTTTGAACCAAGATTTGCCACCTGACAGCAGAGCAGCAGGAAGATAACTGGGCGGGGGCTCCAGATTGGCCCAAACAAGACACATTCAGGAACTCAGAGCCTGGGTTCAACATCAGGAGGGAGAAACAGCTTAAGCGGGTGCGGGTGCCGGGCTTTCGCACTCGCCGGCATCCACTCCCACGGCGCGTCCTAACCGCGGGCGCCGCGCTGGACGCGGAAGGTCCCAGAGCGAGCAAGGACCCCCGCGGCGCTCAGGCTGGGGATGCAGGTTGTCCCAAATGCTGGGACCAAGACTGGGGCCGAGCGGAAGCCAGGACTGTTCCCGGCCCGACCTCGTCCTAATTCTACCGGGTGGGAAACTGAGGCCGAGGGCAAGGCGGGGACCAGCCCGGCGAGGGACGGGAGGGAGGGGCTCATCCCGGCCTCGAACCCTGGCTTGCGCCTCCCTGAATCCGAAGCCGGGGCCTCTGCCTGCCGGGCGCTGCCCGCGCGTTCCTGGAACTGGGCTGGGCGGAGAAATCAGGGCCTGCGGAGAGGCATTCCTGCCGCCCTCCCCGCCGCCCGTGGCCGCGGGGGGCCTGGCCAAGGTGACCCCGCGGGAGGGAGGCTAGGGGCCCCCGCCCCCTCGGCCGCAACGACCTCCTCCATCTTCCCGGTCTTCGGGGCTTTTCCTCTGGGCCCGCACGCCCTCCCTCCGGTCATCAGCGCGCCCGCCCCCTCCCCGGGCTTCCCCGAGGGCGGGACATCCCTCCCACCCCCACCCCCCCGCCCCGCGCCACCCCCAGGCCACCTCCGGGCCGTGTCCCAGCGCTGCCCTCGGGCCGGGGGCGGGGCTGCGGGGGGGGGGGGGTGGTGACTCGGGGGATGGAGCCGAGGAGGACGCGCGTCGCTCGGCCGCGGCCCGCCGCCCCCTCCCTCCCGGTGCCCGCTCCCCGCGGCCCCGCCGCCCTACCTCCCCTCCCCCGGCCCAGCGCCGGCTCCCGTCCGCCCCCTCCCCCCGACGCGCACGCCCCGCCTGGCAGCTGGCGCCCCGGGCCTGGGGCCGCGGCGGCGAAAGGGGTTTGCTGGGAGGGCGGGCGCGAGGGAACCAGCGGGGGAGGGAGGAGGGAGCGAGGCCGCCCCCCGCGCCCCTCCTCCTCCCCCCTCCTCCGCGGCTCGCCGGGCCCTCCTCCCCGCCGCCTCCCTCCTCCCTCCTCCCTCCCTCTCTAAGACATCCCCGCACGGCCCGGCCGCCGCGGCCACCTTCCCTGCCCGAGCTGCAGATGTGGCGGAGCGGCCGGGCGCCGGGCGGCCGTGCCAGGGGAGCCCGCGCCGCGTGAGCCTCGCGCCCCGGCCCCCGCCCGCCCCGGCCCCTCCCCCGCTCGCTCCCCCGCCGCCCCCAGACCGCCGGAGCCCGCAGCCGGGAGCCCGACCGCCCCCGCCGCCGAGGTAGGAAGCCCCGCGGCGTCGCGCGGTGGGGATGGGACTGGGCGGGGGGGCTGGGCTGTCGCGCGGGGGCTGCGGGGGGCTGCGGGACCCGAGGGTCGCCTCCTCCTCCCGCGTCGGCGCCTCGCCCCGGGCCATTGTGAGCCCTCGCCGGGGCCCCTGCGCTCGCTCCCTCGCTCCCTCGCTCGCGCGCTCCCTCCCTCGCCGGCTCCCCGGCCCCGTCCCTCCGTCTCTCCGTCTTTCTCCTCCCTCCCTCCCTCCCTCCGTCCGGAGGCCGGGCCGAGCCTCGGCCGGGCCCGGGGCGGGAGCAAACTTCGGCGGGGAAGTTGGGCGGCCGCGGTGGGGGCGCGCTGCGGGGTGAGAGGGGGCCCCCGGAGCCTGGGCACGAAGTTGTCTGGGGCAGCCGGGCAGCCGCCCCTTCCCACGGCTGCGCTGGGGCTGTTTCTAGGACGGGGTTTGAAAGGTGTCTCCTCCCTTGTCCCGGAAAGTCTCCCCCCTGCTGCCCCTGGCCAGCCCCGGCCCTTCCTGGGGGGGCAGGGGAAGGAAGGCGTCCCTGGGGGTCAGGACAGGGGGTACTGCCGCGTCAGGACTGGGACACTGCAGTCCTGTATGGCACTTTTTCATCCACCGCCGCCCAGGGGGAAGCAGAAGAGCCTGGAAAAGTGATGAGGGCAGGGGTATCCAGCCGGCCTGAAGGAGGGTCTGAAGGGAGTGGGGGAGGGGTGAGGCAGGTGCATCCCGAGGGAGGGAGATGCCGGCACCCTGCTTCCCCGCAGGCCCCCTGGAGTGGGGCTGGAATCCAAGCTGGCACCTGGAGCCCCTGGCACTCTGCCCTGGCCAGTCGGGTACTCAGGCCACAGCAGGGCAGCATGCCGCCTGTCCCCGGGTCCAGGAGGGCCCGCCTGGCCTGGCCACCCCCAGGCGGTGATGGTTGCAGGGATCCTGGCCCTGCCCTGGGGCTTGGGAAGCGGGAAGAGATCCTGGGAGGAGCCCTGGGCCCCCGGCCATCACAGCCTGGGATCTTGGCTCTGAAGGGAACGCTTGACACCAAGGGGGCAGCCAGGGAAGCCCAGGACCTGGCCAAGGCCTGGGCTCTCATCGTGGCTCTTGGTTTAGGCCAGGGACAGGGGCCGAGCTGTGGTCTTTAGAGGTAGCCATCCTGAGGGTCTCACACGCCTGGTCCTGGCATCCTGGAGGAAAGGTGGGGCTTCGCTGAAGCTAGAAAGCAGCTAGGAGACATTCTGCGCCCCCCCCCTCCCCCCGGCCTTCCTCAGCTCCCAAATGCAGGGAAGGGGAGACTGGCCCCTCAAGTCTGCCCACCCACCCAGCCCTCTCCAAGCCCTACTCCTTGTGCCACAGTGCCACAGCTGTTCCAGCCCAGCCCACACATCCCTCCATCCCTCCCCGTGACCTCGGAGCCTTCCCCCTCTGCTCCTCCTTCTCCCCTCTGGGTCTGGGCTGGGCCTCCCAGCTGGCCCTGGCCCACTCTGGGGGAGGGGCTGCACCTGGGGAGCCCTTCCCAGGACACCCCTCTCCAAGCTCCAGCCCAGCCCATTTTACAACCCCACACCAGAGCTCTATTTGGCCCTCTCTGCAACCAGCCAAGCAGAGGCAGATGCCAGGGGGTTGGGGCACAGTTTATGGGGGTTGGGGACCCCTTGGAAGCAGCCCTGTTTTCCTTAGCTCCTTACCCTCCCCCTCCTTTCCGGAGCTGCCATTAGCGCTGACCCTCTGACCCCTAGTGCCTGCCGGCCCTTCCCTGTCTGTGACCTTTGACCTTTGGTGTTAAATCCCTCCAGCTGGGGCTCTTCGGCCCCTGGGTGACCCTGGCCCAGGTCCCCTGGGGGGCCTCTCCCTGCTTCTGGCTCTCTAAACAGGGACACCTGCCAGTCCTTCCCTCACTGATGGGGAGGGGGTGCCCCAGAAAGCCAGACAGTGAGTCACCCCACTTCCAGGCACCACTGCTTTTGGAGTCAGTGGCTTTGGGGGATTCGCTGGAGCCAGGCCACAGCCTGGAGGATGAGTGGGAAAAGCCCCTGGCCTGGGAATCTGATGTCCTGGATTTGAGTTTTGGCCAGGCCACCAACTCCCTGGGGTCCTTGGGCCGGCTCCTCCCCTTTCTGGGTCTCAGTTTCCTCATCTGCAAAACCAAGAAAGAGGTCAGACAAGGTGAGCTTCCTGAGCTGGAGTCCCTGAGAAGACTTGGTGGGGGGGGGGCGGGGACTGAGAAGGGGGGTCAGGCCAACAAAAGCCAACTCTCAATTATCCGTGGGTGGAGCCAGTATGAATAACTGGATGCCACAGACATCCAAAAACCTCATTTCAAACAATCGTGTGAACCGCGTCCCCCCAAAGCTTTTGTTGTTTCTCAAAAGCCAGCTGCAAACGGGTAGCCACAGCAATGCTTTCAGCCTGGGCTCCCCTTGCTGGGAGTGCCCTTGGAGGGCACACTGGCCTGCAGGAAGACAGAGCTCTGCCAGGGCCCCTCCTCGGGGCCTGTTGGGGAGCCTAGACCCCTCTCAGCCACACCTTGCGGCCCCCACTCTCCTCTCCCCTCCTTCCCTGGCCTGGCCTTGGCCCCAGGCGGTGGGAGTGTCTTCTGCCACCTAATCCTCCCAGGGTCTGAACCGCGGTATAGAAGGAAGAATGTGTTTTCCTGAGGACATTTTCCCATGTGCATTTTCAGCTACCCTGACTTGCCTGGAATCCGAATTTCCCACTTGGGCGAGGGGGTGGGGACAGGGTGCCGGGCAGAGTTTGGGGCAATCCCAGGATGAGGGAGGGTGGCGACAGCTGTGGCTGGGGGACCAGATGTTGGGGCTGGGGCCTGCAGTTAAGCTCTTTGGGAGGCATTTGGGGTGGGGCCCTGGTGCTGGGAGGCACATTGGGGTTTGAGGGGACAAGATGGCTGCCCTCGCCTCTCCTCTGCCGCACCGGATGCCTCTCCGGGTTGTGTTCCAGGGGGAGACTGTGGAGGCCCCTCACCCGAGTGGGGAACTGGGCTTGCAGTGGAGAGGCCCTGGGCCGGGTGGAATAGGGGCCCTGCTTTTTCCGAGGCTGCCGAGAAGCCTCCCTCTATTCAGGATTATTGTTCAACCCCTTCCTCCATTCAGGGTTATTATTGTCATTTTATATTTCACACAGATGACTGAGGCCAGAGGGTGACCCGTGGAAGGTGCCAGGTGGTCCCCCCACCTTAACCCAGAGGTGGGGAGTGTTCCTGGCGGCTGAGGGGGCACCTAAGGGCCAGCCAGAAAGATGCAGATCCTACGTGCCTGGTTGCTTCCCTTGTGAAAGGGTCATAGAAATGGGCGGCCCGGACATATGTCTGGGATTTCACCTCTCTGAGATGGGACACATAGCCTTTCCCCAGCCTGCCACCTAGCCTGGGTGTGGGGGACCACAGCTTTTGCAAGGCCCTTGGGACACATCTGCCCCAGTGGCTCCAGCATCACCCTGGTGAATTCTGATTCAGGTGGAGCTAGGGGCAGGGACTCAGCATTTTCAACGTCTCCTAGGATCTCTAGTGCTCTGTTGACTGGCTGGGGTTGAAGTTTTGATGCCAGAGCAGGAAAGGATGTGCTGCTAGGGGTTCCTATGTAAGGCCTCAGCCTAGAAAAGTCCCAGGTTTCTCTCTGGCTTCCAACTCTGCCCTCGAAACCCCTGCTGTCGCTGCAACTAATAAAAATATGCCAGCTTCGGTCCCTGGGGAGGTGGGGGTGGGATTGGTGAAGTGGATGGGGGATAGAACTTCACAGGGGGAACAACTCCCTGAAAAAATCAGCACAGTGCCTCCAGTGGCCCAGCGAACTTTGCAGGTGTTGACGTCTGTCACCTGAAATTGCATTAATTTCGTGAGGAGGATCTTGTGCTCACTATTTCACAAATGAAGGGACTGAGCTTAGGATGGACAAGGGCCAGTGGGCCTCTGGGCCTGAGTTCCCAGGTCTGCCATGGCTGGGGGAGGGCTATCTTGTGGCCGGTTTCCCAGCCTGAGATGAGAGGGGACCCTGCTCTTGAGGGGAGCCGAAGCTGGCCCCAGCAGCTGTGGACAATGGGCCCCAAGACTCCACCCTTTCCCGGGCACCCTTCTGGCCTTAGCTGCAGACCGCTCTACGGGGGAGGTGAGGTCTGGCCCAGGTCCATAGGGGTCCCCGGCCCTTCTTCCCATTCCAGCTCTGGTGCTATGGGACCCTCCCAGGGTGGGGTCCTCCAAACAGCTGGTCCCGGGGAGCCTCGGAGGCCTGACCTCCCATCCTGGCTAGGATGCTTCTCTCTAAGCTCCCTCAGGCTAGGCAGGGCGGAAGCTTTGGCTCTGGGCATCTTGAGGGGTGGGAGCTCTGGCCTTCTGCTCCTTCTCCCCCTCCCAGATGGGATGGAAGGTTCTGGTTAACTGGTGGTCAGGCCGGGAGGAGCCTGGGGGGCACAGGGATGTGAAGTGATTCCAGTGTTGGGTGGGGGGAGGACTTCCCATCTGCTCCAGATGCCCCTGGTGGGGGATGGGCTGATGGCCTGAGAATCTTCCAGTGGGGGTGAGGGGAGAGGCAGGGGCTTCCTCAGGCCCTTTGTCTTCAATGCCTGGGAAGCCAGGTAGTACTCGCCACAAGGAGGGCCCCACTATGGAGCATGTGACATGTGTGTGCACACGTACTCCCGCCTTGGCAGATGGCTGTCTGGGGAGGGGACTGACCCGGCCCCTGGCCCCCTCCTCCAGTCATGGCCAAGGGCGGGTGGGAGGCTACAGAGGCCCCAGGAGACTGCTGAGCTGCCTGAGTCAGCCCTGGGAAAACAATCCTGCCCAGCTGACAGGAGGGTCTTGTCTCCTTTGCACAAATGCACTCACAGGCTAGTGCCCCGCTGGGACCCTGGGAGTGAGGAGGCTGCCGGTGGGGGCTGGGTGTGTGTGTGGGGGGACTGAAACTCAGAGATTTGAGGGCTTGGCCTGGGGTCACTTGGGGTCAGGGAGGGACAGAGGGGGACTAGAGCCTAAGACCGTCAGGCCCTGGCCCCTGACATGCCGGTTCAACCAGGGAATCCTCTCAGCTCCACTCCTGTCCACCCCCACCCCCATCCCCTGCAGGGGCATGAGGGCATGACGTGGGGGCAGCTGCGTCCGGAGGAAGCCTCTCTCCCTCCCTTCTCCCCATCGTCCATCTGGGTCTGGCTGGCAAGTCCCAGCCTGCCTAAGCCATTTCTCCCCTGAGCTACTACCTCCTGCATCCAGAACCCCCAACCCCCATCCCCACACTTGCGGGCTGACTGCCCCTGAGCTGTGATGTCCTCCTCCCCCTAGGCTGTGGGGCCCTCCATTGTCCTGTCCGTTCTAAAGTCCCCCCCATCCCCAGTTCTGTCTGCCTGCCAGCCCCACCCTCTTTCAGGCCAGGCCCCCAGCACCACCTCAGGATACCTAGTGGTCACCCGGCATGGTCCTAGGAGCGGACATGGGCTCAAAGGAGGCCAGGCCCGGCAGGCCCCTACTCAGTGGATGTTTCCCTTTGGGTTTGAAGACCTCCCCCAGCTTCTGGACTTGCTCGGCTGCCCAGAGTGAAGGAGTGGGGAGGGGCGGGGGCAGCGGTGGCAGGGAGGAAGGAGGGGGGAGGAGTCCAGAGTTCAGCGCAGGGCCCCTGCTGGGCCTGCTCGAAGGCAGCTCTGGGGTGGGTTCTATGCGGGCACCGGGTGGAAGTGGCAGCAGAGAAGCTGGAGGAGCTAGGCCCTTCCAGTCATCCCAGCTGAACCAGGGCACTGCTGGTACCCCGTCCTTGTCCAGGTCTGCTCCCGGGTCCTTTGCCCTGGACAGGGAGAAGGAACCCTCTGTGTCAAGGCCCAGGCCCTGCCCCTCACCTTGACCTTGGGCCAGCCACTTCCTGCTTTGAGCCTCAGCCCCTCCATACGTACCCACCTCACCTGGCTGGTGGGCACCACAAATGGAGTCATTCACTCAGGAGACGGTCACTGAGTGCCAGGTGTTCAGGAAAAGCAGAGGGCAGGTGTGTTGGTGCTGTTCAGGGAGTGCTTAGGGTGCTGGGGCTCCAGTTCACTTTAGGCCAGCCCTCTCCCTTCCTGGGTGGGGAAACTGAGGCTCAGAGCCTTGCCCACATCAGAGTGGGGCAGGCCTGTTTTCTGGCTCTGCACCCCCAGCACTTTGTATCCCTGCCCCGTTCCCGATGGTGGAAGGAGTGAGCTCGGTGTGGGGGCCGTGGGAAGAAGTACAGTGGTCTGTCTGTTCCATGAGGCCGTCACCTGCTCTAGGACTCCCTTCTTGGAATGAGGCTCTGAATGACAGGTGCAGGGGTAAGTTCCTGGGGCCAAAGGTCGGGGGCAGCGCATATGACACTCTGTGTGTGGGCCAGGCACCCAAGGTGTGCTCAAGCACCGTTCACACTGAGTGGCTCAGTCAGTTGAGCATCCGACTTCAGCACAGGTCATGTTCTCATGGTTCGTAAGTTCAAGCCCCCTCTATCAGTGAGGAGCCTGCTTGGGATTCTCTCTCTCCCTCTTTCTCTGCCCCTTCCCCAACTCACACTCCCTTTCTCTCTCTCTCAAAATAAATAAACTTAAAAAAAAAAAAAAAGCTGGTGACATTGTGGCATTAGTGAGGACTTGGACCCCAGATGAATGTGGCAGGCAGCACAGGGCTGCTACAGGGCTGGAATGTTTCCCTCAGCAGCCTGGGGACAGAAGTAGGTCCTCTGCTCAGCTGTCAGGCACCTGGAAGAACAGCCCATGTACAGCTGCAAGAGTCTGTGGTTGGCCAGGGTGAATCAGGAAAGACTTGCCGCAGGAAGGGGCAGGAGGGGGCGGGTAGCTGGAGGAGAATATGCAAATGTGGAAGGTTGTCACCAGAACCTGGCACCCAAGAGGTGAGCAAGCATCCAGCTCGAGCTCGTGGGAGAAAGGGAATCCTGAAAAAGGAGGTGCTGCAGGGAAGAGCCTGGGGACAGGAGCCTCTAGGCTGGAAAGAAAGAGGGCACTTTCTGTGTGGAACACTCTGTGGCTCCCCGGTGCCCTCCAGGTCCTGGCCCAGCCTCCCTCTTGGGCCCCCTCTTCTGGGTGAGGCAGGTTTGCTGAAGGTCAGCCGGTGCCACCCCCCAGGCCTCTGCAGCATTGGGCCCAGAAAGCGTGTGGGCTTTGGGGCCTGGAAGTGAACCCCAAGATGTGCTCCTTATAAGCTGTGTGACTTCAGCAGATGACTGAAGCTCTCAAAGCCTCCACCTCCCTCTCTGGGAAATGGGAACGGTAACAGCCAAATTGCAGGGCCGGGAGGGTGTATGGAGATGGTGAGCGGGCGGCAGACTGGCCTGTCTGGCTCTCAGAACAAGTTAGAGGGCCCCTCGGTGGCTCCGTTTGTTGGGCGCCCAACTCTGGCCCGGGGCGTGATCTCCTGGTTCATGAGATTGAGCCCTGTGTCGGGCTCTGCTGACAGCTCAGAGCCTGGAGCCTGCTTTGGATTCTGTGGCGCTCTCTTTCTTTCTCTCTCTCTCTCTGTCGCTACCCTGCTTGTGTTCACTCGCGCTCTCTCTCTCAGAAATAAATGAATAAACTTAAAAACAAAACAAGTTAGGATGTGACGCTCAGTCTGCCCCAGCACTTCGCCCCACATCCCCTCTTCTCGGGAGCAGCCCACGCCAAGCCTGCCCCCACTGAGGTCGGGGCGCCCTTCATCCTCGCTCACCTGTGGGCCCCAGAACTGAGTTGGGTGGAGGGCCTGGTGTTGGAATGCGTAACTGAGCGATGGGGTAAATGAGGCGGAGGGAGGGAAGGGCCAAAGTCCAGCTCGCCTTGCCCGCCTTGCCCGCCTCTGCCCGCAGCTGGCAGGTGCTGTTCAGTGGACCTGGTGCTCATCCCAGGGTAGCGGGAGGGATGGGCCGTGGGCAGGAGCTCCCCCCCCCCCCCCCCCCGCCCCCCAGACTCGGGAGGTACTCACTGGGTTGTCTTGCAGCCAGACTCAGTTGGGGAAGTGCAGGGTTTCCTTCCCTTTGGGGACTGGGCCTCATCCCCGCTGCTCCTCCTCACTCCTGGGTCCCAGCCCCTGATGCCGGTCCCGTGCTATGTCCTGTGTGTACGGTGTTAGAGCACAGGTGTGACACGCATGCATATGCCTGTATGTCCGGGTGCACTGGGTGCCCGTCCATGTCCTATGGGACACTGGCCGTTGCCTTTCCTGGCCCCAGAGGGTTCTGGCGGGGTGCCCAGCCCTGCCTGTCCACCATGAGTGGCAGTGCTGCCTAGCAGGGCCTGGCCTCCTCCTGCCTAGGCCTCAAAGGGTGTGTGTCCCTGTCTGGCTCCCCAAGCCCCATGCCAGCCCCTCCCAGGGATTTGGGCAGCCTGGGCCCAGCCCTTCCCTTCCCAACCCCGGGGGCGGGTGTGGGGGCTGCTTGGCGGGCTCGCCCCTGGCTGAGGCCCAGGTGCAGGCAGTGCTCATAGCCCCAGGCCCCCCCCCCCCCCTTACCCCGCAAGCTGGGCAGACAGGAAAATACCAGACATAGTTGTGCAAAGGTGGCTGCAGGCGGGCGGGCAGTAGGGGGTGGAGGCTGTGAGATGGGGGCCTAGAAGCCACTAGGCCTGGGGGGCCTGTGTGCCAGGCTGGCTGTCGCAGCTGGGCAGGCCAGCACATCTGTGTGAGTGTGCACATGTGGGCCGGGCCCGTGTGGGAGTTGCTCCTCCCTAACCCCCCAGCCTGGTGGCACTAGGGAAGGAAGTGCATCTCCTGGGAAGCCAGGACTGGTGAGGGGCGTTGCGGGTCGGGGAGCCAGCTGTGGTGAGCCTTCCAGCTTCAGCACTGCCTGAACTATCTGGGTGAGCTTGGCAGGCCAAATGATTGCATGGGGCACCCCCAGCCCAGAGCCAGGAACAAGAATCTTCAGGGCTACTGGTCGCTGGCACCTCCCGTGTACCAAGTGCTGGGCCAGGCTCTCCCTGCGGGGCGTCCCGAGTCCCCACCTTCCCTAGTGAGCTGGGCACCTTATACTGTACCTATGTTTCCACCCAAGGCTCAGAGGGGGCAGCAAGGACCCATCTGAGGCCCCACAGCAGGGGTGGGAGCTCAGGGGACTGGGACCAGCTAGCCTGGCTCTGGGTAGCACTATCTAAACATGCCAGAGTGAGGATCCTGGCACACACTCCTGTTCAGGTGCTGCCCAGCTGAGGGCTTTCTTGAGGCCCCCAGAGCTGAGGGCAGAGACCTCATCCCTGGCGGGGTCACTTGGGGCACTTGCACTCCCACCTGGGTGGGGTCTGCCCACCCAGGGGAGTCTGGGGGGGGTGATGGAGGGGGCTGGCTGGGGGCCCACCTTGGGTGGGGGAGGGGCCTGCCTGCTGAGTGAGGTTCCCAGGGAGGGCAACCCCCTTGCTCTTCCAGGAAGTACTGCCTGCCCTGGCCCCTCTCCCGGGGCCTGCTGCTAGAGGCCTCAGGATAAGCCCCTCCCCTGGGTCCCGGGAGGAGGCCTGCTCCTTCCTGGACCGCACACCGCCTCTCCAGGGCCTCCCTCTGTCTCTGATGCAGTCAGGCTCTGGAAGGTGGCTAGGGTCAGCTGTGGCCACTCCACAGGACAGCAGAGGCCTGAAGCTTTCTGAGAGGCACAAGCTTGTTTAGTTGCACCGTAAAATGAAGGCCATGTGGGCCCAGGTGAGAGTGAGACTCTGGTGTCTCTGGGTACAGCGGGGATGATCATGATCCCCACTCAGCTGTCCTCACAGCTCCAGACCAGCCAAAGCTTGGAGGTTTCAGCGATGGTGACAGTTCATTCAACAAGTCTGATCAAGTACCTACTATGTGCCCAGCACTGTTTTAACTGATGATTATTACATAATAATGGGAGACATTAAGAAATTATAGGATGTGTGCATCATTACCCAAAACCCAGTGAGGGGTGTCTTATTACTATTACTGTCATCCCATTTCAGAGGTGGGGACAATGAAGCTCAGATGGGGAAGTGACTTGCCCTAAGACACATGGGCAGGAAGTAGCAGAGCCAAGTTGGAGACCCAGGTGGTCTGACCCGTACTTGGAGCGTGCTCTGCTGCCTGGTCAGGAAGGGGGGGTGCTGAGACATGGGCTCTGCCCCTGCCCCCAGCCCCTGCTGCTGGGCTGCCAGGAGGGTGGAGCTCTTGGCCAGAGCAGGGAGGGAGCCGGAGCAGTTCCCAGGAATGTGGGGCCGTTTGCTTTGGCAGCATATCTGCCCTCAGCTCTCCAAGCCTCCCTGTGCACCACCCCCCCACCAGAGTTGGCCCCTCCAACGCCCACCCACTGCTGCTGCCCCTCCTAGGCTCTGTACCTAGCTCTCACAAACCCCTGGGCAGGGAGGGTGTGCCCGGCTGGAGCACCTTTGCCTTCCCCCGCCTCCCCTCCCCCAGTGAGCACAGGAGGGGCCAGTAGTGAACATGGGCTTCTGGACTCACCTGGGCTAGAAAGCCAGTCCTTCCACCGACAAGCTGTGTGACCTTGGACAGGTCACTTAATCTGAGTTTCAGGTTTTGCATCCGTAAAATAGAGATGACCAGCACCTGCTTTAACAGGTGCTGGCTTTTTGCCTCACCACCAACAGCTGGCTGTTGGTCCTGTTGTAATGTAATATTCGCTCATGGCTTGCAGTGGGCTCGCTTCCGCCTCCAGCCCTCAGTTTCCCCATTTATGAGAACAGCATGTTGATAGTGATGACCCAGTCACCGAACACCAGGGAACCCATGGAGCAAGTGGTGGTGGTGGGGGGGAGGGACTTACTTCCCCTTTACATGAGATATCAAGAAAGCCACTGGACTTTTGAGAGGTGCATCTTGGGCCCTTGTCCCTAAACTCTAGCTAGATGGGCATGGTTGACCAAAGGGCAGTTTCAGGACTGCCTTGGGAATAAGGGGTAACTCTTACATGGCCCCAGGCTGCTGTGGCATGCGCAGGGAGAGCCCCCATCGTACAGAGAGTTCTGACCTCTCTCTCTCTCTCTCTCTCTCTCTCTCTCTCTCTCTCGCTTCGGCAAGGAGCCCCTGAGAGCTTCTCAGGGTGGGTATGCCTAGCTATCCCCTCCACCCACACAGGCACCCCTCCAAGCTCCCTGGCCAACCAGCCGCCCTCCTCCAAGGAGGGAAGGAGGGCCTTTATCCACAGCAGAGTCCAGCCCACTCCCGAGCCTGGTGAGCTCGAGCCTCAGTTTCCCCATGGTCGTCGTGGGCATCTACTCCCAGTAGGGGTTTTAGAGGGTTCCAAGAATCCATGGACAGCCGGTGCCTGACACATGGTAGGTGTTGGACGGATGTTGACCGCCCCCCACCCCCAACCAGCGTGCGTCCCACCCCAGGCCACAGCTCCCTGGTGGAGTCCGTTTCCCCCCCCCCCACCCCGCCCCCCGCGCTCGCCCCGCCCGCCGCGGGTGGGCTCGGCCGCCAGGTAGGCCGGGCCGGGCGGGGGCGCTCGCCTGGCGCTGCAGCTGGGGGCCGTCTGCGCGCGGCGGCCGGCTGGCGCACAATAGCGGCCATTGTCTGGGCCGGGCCGGCGGGGCGGGCGCGGCGGGCGGGGGCCGGGCCCCGGGGGGTCCCGCGCCCCGCGGGGAGGCCGGCCGGGGTCCCGCGCCCGCCCCGCCGCCCCGGTGGTCCCCGCGCCGCCCCGCTTCCTCCAGCTCCCTGGGCTCTAATTAGTTCCTTGCGCAGCTGGAGCAGCGGCGCGGCGCCCGGCAGCGCGACCACCTCGGCGCCGCCTCTCTGCCCGCCCGCCCGCTCCCGGCAGCCCGGACGCCGCGTCGCTGCCCCGCTGTTGCGGGCTCCGGGCTCCGCCACTGGTTCCGAAACTCGCCTGCTCCCTCCGAGCCGGGCACGTCACCCCTCGGAGCGTCCCTGGCCGCCTCTGGGAAACGGGTCGGGGGCCCGCTTCCCCAGCCCACCTGGTTGTCCAGAGCGTCGAATCGGGTGCTGGCGTGGCTGGCCTCCGGAGGTGATCACGGCGCCAGCCCCCAGGGTTCCAGGCCATGCCGACCGCCTCAGAATCCCGGGAGCGTGCCACCCTGGCTCTCACCTTCCCCACTCCACGCAGCCCCGGAACAAAGAGCAGAGCCCCAGTTCAGAAATGGCCCCTGCAAGCTGGGGGTGGGAAGTGGCAGGGGACACCTTGAGGCTGATTAAGGTCAGGACGGAAGACCGGTCATGGGGGTCTTCCCCTTGGTGTGGGACCACCTTTAGGAGGAAAATTCTGGGTGGGGCCAGCCTGAGGCTGGGTGTGCTGGGAAGTGTGGGCTTGTGGGGTGGCTTTTCGCTCCTTCCCCAGGAGTGGGGGGCTGGGCTTCTGGGCTGGGTTCTGGCTTCCATCCAGATGAACCCCTGCCTCCGGGGGCAGAACCCAGTGGCAGGAAGTTGTGTGTGTGTGTGTGTGTGTGTGTGTGTGTGTGTGTGTGTGTGTGTGTGCGCGCGCGCGCGCGCGCGCGTGCACGCAGGAGGTGGTTCTCTGGGGACTGAGCCTGCTGATTAAGGGGGCTGCTGGAGTCCCCACTCCCACCTTGGGTGCTGTGCTTGCCCGGCTGTGGGAAACAGGCTCCTCTAAGGGCCCTCCCCAGTTCTAGGTTGAGGCAGTGACTCCCGCAGGTCTTCAGAACAAGGTGACCCACAGGTTAGGGCCCCTCCCTTGGACCCCTTCTGGCCTGGGGCAGAAGCCAGTAGGGCAGATGCCAAAGGATGTTACCTGGGCAGGGTTACCAATGGAAGTGTCAGTTTGAGTTCCCAGTTTCCAAACCATCCTGCCCTCATGGTCCCCTTCTCCAGAAGGTCCAGTTGGTGGTGGGGGATGGAGACAGAGGCTGTGGGGAGGCCTGTGGCCCTAGGCCAGCTGAAGGACCAGGCCACCAGCCCTTCCTGGCTCCTGAATTCTTAATCAGCATAAATATTTACTTCCTTCCTCCCTTCCAGGCTCCCAGCACAGAGGAGCTTCAGGGAGGTTGGACTGGGCCTGTGTCTAAAAATAAACAGGTGGAGGGACAGGCAGACACACAGACAGACATAACTGGGGGAGGGGGGTCAGGCAGAGGGCAGCTCCCTGTCCAGCCAGAGAGAGAGTGGAAGGGGCCCAGATCCATCCATCACTGTCACTCACCCACCTGCCCACTTTGGGTCTGGGACTCCTAAAGGACAGGGTGGCAGCCTGATGCCAGCCCTGCTTGCATCACTGGGAGTCCCTGGCCCTACATGGCCTGGGGGGCAAATCCAGACAGATCTGACTGCTCCCACCTGATGCAGTTTAACTGGGACAAGTCAAGTCACAGATGGGGCCCCACCACCAAGTGCAGCTGCCCTTCCGTGAGCTCTGCTATCAGCCATGTGCTGGTGGGGTCTTGGGATGTCCTAGAAGCAGAGGGTCCTAATCGAGGGAGGGGGCTGCCTTGTTCCCTGTGTGTTTGGAGGGTCTTGGCAGACGTGGAGCATGTCAGTGCAGACACATGAAAACAGAGAAAACTGTTTTAAGTTGCTGAGGTGCCTGGCCTGGAAAAAGGATGAGTGGGGACGTGGGGGCTGCCCTCCTCCTTCCTGCTGCATCAAGCAGGTCTGCACATGTGTGGGCCACTCCGATTCCCAGGCAGAGACTGACAGACACTGAAATATACGGTCATTTACCATGTGGTGGTTACAGGGATGTCCTGTGTTGAATTATGCAAACGTGGATTTGGTGAATGATGTAGAGTGTCTCACAGTGTTAGCTTGTTCAGCAGATAGATTTTCAGGGTGTGATCCTCTCAATGAACAAATGCAAGGAAACACTTTTGACCACATGCGAAAGGTTGCCCCTGGAAAAAGGTTGAGTTTGGAATAGAGAGTTGATCTTGCTCGCCTGTCATTTGTACGTGAAGAAAATGACACCATTGAGAATTTGTAAGGAAGTAGTGAAAATAACAGCATGAGAACTTACAATAAAAGAATATCACCGCCACTGAAAAAGTGTGTGTGTGTGTATATGTGTGTGTGTGTATATGTGTATATATATATATATATATATATATATATATATATATATGGTTATTATTAATCACCAGCGCTGGTCCACTTCCCTCCAAACCCTGTCCCTGGCTACCCTGCCTGGATCACAGTCCCCAGCTGCCCCCTGGTGGCGGTCCAGAGCTCTTTGGGTCCCAGGCCCATGGGCACCTCTCTGGACCTCACCTGGGAGGCAAGGCCACCTGTCTGCACCCCCATCCTTTGGGCCAGGTTTTGCAGCTTGCCCGAGACACACTCTCAGCCCTCTTCCCTTGCAGGTGGTCACAGTTGCCTGGGCCCAGCACAGTGAGCCCTTGGCAACTGGTAGCTAAGGGACCACTCCCGGCTGCCTTGGAAGATACTTGTTGCTCTTCTGGTCTGGTTCTGGGTGTTCAGGCTCAAACCGGGCATGTGATCCCGAGCACTTTTCCCTCGGTCAGAAATAACCTTTGGGACATGGCTGGCCATTTCCAGGGAGATCTGGCCTGGAACCTGGTAGTTCTGCCACTTTCTAGCTCTGTGACCTGAGGCAGTGTCTCTAAAACTCAGTTTCATGGCTGAATGGACTCTCTGAGCTTTGCCTCCAGAAAAGACCTGAGGGCAGCGGACATGGAAGCTGTCCATAGGTGGTTGGCTCTCCTCCTGCCCCCTGGACCAGAGCCACTCAGAGGGCCTCCCTTCCCAGGGAGATGGCCTTCACACTGCGGGACATCCATGCTCCGTCCCCTGTGGGCTTCAACGGGTGCAGCCCGAGGAGAAGCCTGAGGTCACAGTCTCACAACACAGCTCCTGTCCTCTCCCAGGTTCCTGCCTGAAAACCAGCTTGGGATCCCCCCGCTGCCTGCAGCCACCTCCTACCCAGCCCCCCATCACCATGCACTCCTTGGACGAGCCGCTCGACCTGAAGCTGAGCATCACCAAGCTCCGGGCGGCGAGAGAAAAGCGTGAGAGGGCGCTGAGTGCAGTCCGGCACCGAGCTCTGCACAGGGAGCTCGGCCTGGTGGACGACAGCCCCACCCCAGGCTCTCCAGGCTCCCCGCCCTCAGGTACAGCACCCCCGGTAGGCAGGGAGGTCTCGGGTCCCAGTGAAGCCGTGGCAGTGGGAAGAATATCTAGGGTGTGTCCACCAGGATGTCCACAGCCCCTAGCAGCTTTCAGCCTAGAGCTCTGTCCATTTATCCTTAGCAGTTTGTCTCTGGAAGTGACAATGTCCCCAGGGGGAGGCAAATGACCTGCCCAGTTCATGAAGCTGGCACAGCAGAGCCAGGATTCAAACTAGGCCTCCGGGAGGACACAGAGGGGCCGGTAAGGGGGGGGGGGCAGGGGGCAGGGGATTCACAAGTAGTGACAAGGCCCTGTGACCCAACTCCTGGGCTCTGAGGTCAGGTCAGTAGAGATTGGGGACCGAACCCAGCAAGATCTTCTCAGGGGGTGCTTGGGGCTCAGGACTCCCACTCTGCCTCCACCGAACCCTGAAAACCCGACCTACACATGTGAGCTGTAAGGCTCTGGAGGCATCCTGGCCCCAACGCCTGGTGTTCCAGAAGGGAGCAGTGAATCAGGAAGGGGCCCAGGAAAAGTCCGAAAGGTCCCTACCTACCAGTATGACAGGAAGCCAGGGGTCTGGCCTCAAGTTCCTGTTCAATGGGTACTTTCCACTCTTTATCTTGACCGATGTCTGAACTCTCATGGTGATGCGGGCCACATTGGTCAGGTGCGCAGCCTGCTGCTAGATGCGTGGGGTCCCAGGGTGGTCCAGGGGTGTGAGGGTGGCATCTGCTTCCAGGGTCGTGGTGGGAGACTCACAGGACCCTCAGCCCCAGCACCTCTGAACAGTGTTTCTCTCTTAGGCTTCCTGCTGAACCCCAAGTTCCCCGAGAAGGTAGAGGGACGCTTTTCGGCTGCCCCTCTGGTGGACCTCAGCTTGTCACCGCCATCTGGGCTGGATTCCCCCAATGGCAGCAGCTCGCTGTCCCCTGAGCGCCAGGGCAATGGGGACCTGCCTGCAGTGCCCACCGCCCCGGTGAGGAGGGCATAAGGGCTCTGGAAAGAGGTGTATTGGTTTCCTGGAAGGGACCACAAACTGGGTGGTTTAGAACAACGTAAATGTATTATTCTGTCACAGTTGTGGAAACTAAAGCCTGAAATCGAGATCTCGACAGGGCTGTGCTCTCTCCCAAGGCTCTGGCAAGAATCCTTCCTCGCTTCTTTCCAGCTTCTCTTGGCTCCCGGCGTTCCCTGCCTTGTAGCTGTGTCACTCCAATCTCTGCCTCTGGTGTCACCTTGCCTTCTTCTCTCTGTTGTGTCTCTGTGTTCAAATCCCCCTTTCTCTTATGAAGACATCAGTCACTGGATTTAGTGCCCCCCAATCCAGTATGACCTTGACTGCATCTGCAAAGACCCTATTTCCAACTAAGGTCACACCCAAGGTACAGGGGGTTGGGACTGGGACATGTCCTCATGGGGGACACAACCCGCCACAGGAGACAGGGGTGGTGGGGACCTGCTGGCCCAGCAGGGTGCACTGACCAGCTCTGTCCCTCCCCTCTCCCCCTAGGACTTCCAGCCGCTGCGCTATCTGGATGGCGTCCCCAGTTCGTTCCAGTTCTTCCTGCCTCTGGGCTCCGGGGGGGCCCTGCACCTGCCTGCTTCCTCCTTCCTCACCGCCCCCAAGGACAAGTGCCTCTCACCAGAGCTACCCCTGCCCAAGCAGCTGGTGTGTCGCTGGGCCAAGGTGAGTGGGGGGGTGGCCAGGAAGACCGGGGTCAGTGTGCACAGCCCCGCGTAGACTCAGAACCTTCCCCGGCCCCGCAGTGTAACCAGCTCTTCGAGCTCCTGCAGGACCTGGTGGATCACGTCAACGACTACCACGTCAAGCCCGAGAAGGACGCAGGGTACTGCTGTCACTGGGAGGGCTGTGCCCGCCACGGCCGCGGCTTCAACGCCAGGTGAGGGAGGGCGAGAGGGGGGCCGGGGGAGAGGGGCTCCGGAGTCCCGCGAACTGAGTCGAGGTTCTCCCCCCCCCTCCCCCTGCACCGTGCCCTCCCTGGAGCAGGTACAAGATGCTCATCCACATCCGCACGCACACCAACGAGAAGCCACACCGCTGCCCCACCTGCAGCAAGAGCTTCTCGCGCCTGGAGAACCTGAAGATCCACAACCGGTCGCACACGGGTGAGTGGCTGGGCTGGAGGGCTGGCCCCGGGGCAGTCAAGGGGTGAGGGACGCATCTCACTGTGCGGTTGTCGCTTTGCGAGTGCCACTTATGGGCGAAGCCTCTCCCGCGGGTCCCCTCTGCATCCGCCCTTGGGGCACAGACACATCTCCAGGCGCCGCACTCAGAGGCACTCAGCACCGTTGTTTGTGAGGCTTTGTGAGGCGGCGTGTGCCTCCTCCTGGCTCTGCCCAAGCACACGGTGGGGCCAGCCTGGTGACACGCCCACATACCTGACTTTCAATTTCCCAACCACCAAAAAAACCCATCCTCATTGCCGCATTACACAAAGTACAAAGGAAAGAAATGAATTGCAATGATGTATTTTCTCAAACCCGATATATTAAAAGACTGTCAATGAGACATTAGATTTTGCACGAAGTCTGTGGAATCACAATCTGGTGTGTATTCCCTCCCCCCCAACCCCGTGTGTTTTACGCTCACAGCACAGCTTGGTTGGGGCCGGCCACACTGCAAAGGCTCAGAGCCTAGAAGTGGCTCCCCGACCAACGTTTAGTAAATGTGGAGGCGTTTTCCGGAGCCAGAGCCGGAACACAGCCCGGCGAGCTTTCCTGCAGCGCTCACGGTGGGCCACGTCCCAGCAGGGTCTTCCTGGAAGTGTGGAAGCAAATGTGTGGTCCTGCCGGTGGAGGTGGTCGCTGTCACCCACAATTTGAAGCACGGGACCGAGGCCGAGGGCACGCCACCAGGCCACAGGCAGGGCTGGGGTGTGACCAGGGACCAGGCCGGCTGCTCAGCGCCTGTGCCCTGCTGCCCCCAGCTGGGAAGAGATCTCGTGCCAGGTGCCAGGGACGCCACCGCCCACGTCAGAGAGTCCCCACTCTCCGGGAGCTCTCTGGGGCCGGGGGGAGGGGGGGGGAGTGCGGAGGCTGGGCTGGGGAGAGGCCCCTCACGCCGGCACTGCCCTGCAGGTGAGAAGCCCTACGTGTGTCCCTACGAGGGCTGCAACAAGCGCTACTCCAACTCGAGCGACCGCTTCAAGCATACGCGCACCCACTACGTGGACAAGCCCTACTACTGCAAGATGCCCGGCTGCCACAAGCGCTACACGGACCCCAGCTCGCTGCGCAAGCACATCAAGGCCCACGGCCACTTCGTGTCTCATGAGCAGCAAGAGCTCCTGCAACTGCGCCCGCCCCCCAAGCCACCGCTGCCCACCCCCGATGGCGGCCCCTATGTCAGCGGAGCCCAGATCATCATCCCCAACCCTGCTGCCCTTTTTGGAGGCCCCGGCCTGCCTGGCCTGCCCCTGCCCCTGGCCCCCGGCCCCCTTGACCTCAGCGCCCTGGCGTGTGGCAATAGCGGGGGCGGTGGGGGTGCAGGGGGCATGGGCCCCGGGCTGCCGGGCCCCGTCTTGCCCCTCAATCTGGCCAAGAACCCGCTGCTGCCCTCACCCTTTGGGGCTGGTGGACTGGGCCTGCCTGTGGTCTCCCTCCTCGCTGGCTCCGCTGGCGGCAAGGCCGAGGGGGAGAAGGGGCGCGTGGCAGTGCCAGCCAGGTCTCTGGGCGTGGAGGGCCGCAAGACACCCCTCGAGAGGACTGAGAACAGCCGCTCCCGGCCAAGCCCTGACGGACTCCCCCTGCTGCCGGGCACCGTGCTGGACCTGTCCACGGGCGTCAGCTCGGCGGCCAGCAGCCCAGAGGCACTCGCTCCGGGCTGGGTGGTCATCCCTCCAGGCTCCGTGCTGCTCAAGCCGGCTGTGGTGAACTGAACCCGCCTGGTGGACAGCTACCTGCGGCCCAGCTAGGAGCTCCCGGCCCCCTGCCCCCGACGAACGGAAACTCTTCTGCGAAATAGCAATAATGTCCTCCTGCCCCTGGGGCCTGGTTGGCTGTGTCCCCCAGGCAGACCCAGCCCCAGACAAGCTGGGCAGCAAGGATGGTGCTAGAAGGTCACTGGTGGTGTCCCAGGCTCCGGAGGGGAAGCTGGTCCTGCTAGCCAGGGAGAGCTGTGCTCCTGGGTGCTGAGGCCTCGCTCACCTCCAGCCTACCCCCTGCCCTCTCCTTCACCTAGTCCTCAGATGCCCTGGCCCTCCACCATCCTCCCTCATCCAGGACCTCCCTCATCCAGTCACCAGCCTGGGTAGGTCACCTGCCCCCTCCCTGCCATGACCACCTGCCAGCCATGTTCCCGTCCTGCCTAGGCTCTCTGGGCCCCTGCTCTGGGGGCTTCTTGGACCCCTTTCCCTCTGGCCCACCCTCCAGAGGGAGAGCAAGACAGACGCAGGCAAAGCCACAGGAAAAAGCCACCTTATCCCTATGACAAGGCGCCTCCAAACTCCGAGAGGGAGGCCCGCTCTGCCAGCTGCCCCTCACCACTAGCCTGTCCGGAAAGAGCCAGCATGGAGGGTCAGCCCCTTGTCCAGGCTGGACACTCTCCAAAGTGAGGGGCCCATTGACCACTCACCTGCCCCTTCACTACTGGGCCTTCTCCCTCTCCTTTCAGGGAGTCCTGGGGATGTGGGGAGCAAAGCCCTAAGCGAGGAAGAGAGATGCCAGGACCTTGGGCCCTTGCTTGGCTCAGGGGGCAAGTGGGACCAGGATTGGCCCAGGGCAGTGCCACTCCACACAAGGGACCATGGAAGCTTGCAGGGTGTCAGGAGATGGGAGGCTGGCTGGGACAACCCCAGGCTAGGACACAGCCCCAATTCTGGGGGTGCCAAGTCACAGCCAGCACACAGGAGGGGTAGGGCTCCAGGCCAGTGCTGGGCATGGGACCTTTCCAGAGGCCATGGACAGAAAGCCCCGGGCTTGGGGGTGGTAAAGCAAACCGGGATGGCCATGGGAGGGCCCCAACTCTGTGCCTGGGGAGGGGAAGCTGGAGGAAGGTGCCTGGATTTAAAACATGATTGTTTCCTTTGGCTTTGGCTCCTCCCAACTGAGCCTCTCCTAGAGGTACCCCCCTGTCCCCCACTTTCACTGGCATGGGCCAGAATAAGCTAAGGATGCTGGTGCTCCATATGCCCTACAGCCCACAGCCTGACCCTAGCAGGCCTTGGGGCCGCAGCACATATGCTTTCCCCACCCTGAGCCCCTGCTGTTCCTCCCTGGAGGTGGCCTGGTGCCACCTGGGAGGTGCTGGCCTGGCAGCCAGGACTTCTGGCTCCAAGGCCTGCCTGGTCCTTGGCCACATGACCAAGCACTCCATTCCCCTGCTGTAGGACTGGGAGCTGCAGGCCAGCATCGGGGTGGTTAGCAAGCCTGCAGACCCCACCCTTTCCTGGACTGCCCTTCTGTCCTAGAGGGGTCACCCTGACCCGGCCTGCCCTGACAGGGCCTCGCAGTGCTGGCTCTGCCCCTTGAAGGGGCTGTGAGCAAAGCAGGAGGGAGCTGGTCTCCTTTCTTCGGGCCCCACCCAGGACCCAGGCCTTAAATCCCCAGTTGGGGGTGAGGGGTTTGAGACTCAAGCCCAGGGAGCAGAGGAACAGGGCACTGGAAGGTGACATTAGCTCAGCATGTGACTCGGTGATAGACCAGGCTCGAAAGGGCTGGTGTACGTGTTGTTGTTGTGGGTTTGTTGTTGCACATTCCAGGATATCAGTATTTTAACAGGTTCTAAGTGCCTTTCTATCGTAGCTTATGTTTTTCCTCCTCTTGGCTCCATTGCTGTTAGCATAGAGTTTAAAAAAAAAAAAAGAGATAAGCTAATGACTATAACAATATATTCCTCCATGTGAGAGGAAGTTTATAAAGAAACAATAAAATTGAGCTGCAAAGACAGTTTCTGTTTTGGCCGTGCCACGAGCTGAGCCACCCTGCTTGGGAACCATCCTGTGCCTGGTTTGGGTCACCCACCCCCAGAACGCAGCACCCAGAAGCCCTGTTCTGGGACTTCCTTCCCACCCTGTGGGTGCCTCAGGGAGGGAGTGGCCAGAGGGGGCAGGTGCTGAGGGAGCAGAGATGGAAGATTCTAGATGACGCAGGACCTGGTCCTACCACCACCTGCTGTGACCCTGATAAGAGCCTTAGTTCTGGGAAGACACAACTCGTCCATTGAGAGTCTGGCAAAGGCTTCTCTCTCTCCCTGTACCGGAGCATTCCACCCAGATTCCAGAGATGCTAGAGTCAAACCCAGCTCAGGGAGAGGTTGCCTGTGACTGAGCCGTGGGCCTGGGGCTCTGGACCCGGTGGGAAGGGCAAGGGCAGGGATGCTCATCGCAGGAGGGGCCTGGCACTGGAGCTGTGAGGGCAGGAGTGGCCCTGTCCAGCAGGCAGGGCAGGGCTGGGCTGGCTTCTTGCCAACCTCACCCACCCCAGCCCTGTGGGGTGTCAAAGTCATGTTAACAGGGATGCGGTACTACTGGCTTCCCCCCTCCCTGCTGGCAGGAAGAGCAGTCTGCCTTCTGGAATGTGGATGTGTGCACTGAGAAATGCGGAAAAGACATTTATTACCGAGCTATAAATTAGAGGTGGTGGGCAGGGTGCAGGAGGGGCTAAGTGGTCACGTTTTGGGCATCCGCTCCTTCTCTCTGTCCTCCTGGGCCTGGATTCTGAGCTCCTCCTGCAGGCGCTCCCTGGCTCGGACCACCTGGAAGGGAGTTAGAATCAGGCAGGGCAGTGAGTGGGATGGGCCTCTGCCCTTCGCAGTCCTTCCAGCTTCGAGTCCCTGCAGAGCCCTGGGCATGTCTGAGCCAACAGCCTGGGAAACACAAGTGCCTCCTTTACGGGTGCCCAGCATTCCCAGGGGGACAGGGCCCGGGCACACCCTGCTCTTCACCAGCCAGTGGTCCTGTTCTCTCACAGCCATGGCTGCTGGGAGGGCCACTGTCAGAGTGACACAGGGCCCAGACATTTCAGCCCAACTGGCTGGGCCCCAGGGAGCTGAGGCAGCCAGAGGGAGTGGCAGCCTAGGGGGGGCCTCCCTGAGGCTGGGACACCAGGGACTGCCCGGCACACCTGCCTGCCTGCCAAGCTCTGAAGGGCCTGGGAATGAGGGACCCCCCCCCCCAGTGAGAAGGGCCCTGGACTTGTCCCCTCCCAGCATCAAAGAGCACTCACCTTGGACTGCAGGTAGAAGGAGCCACCCACGGATTTGTCGTTCACCTTGAATAGGTGTTCGTAGTTCTGCAGGGGAGGGGAGACGGTGAGAGGGTGTGCAGGCTCTGGGTTACAGAGGCAGGGGGAGCTAGGAAATGACAAAGAAGGAAAGCCAAAGGGTTCAACCCTGCCGCCCCACATGCCCATGTGACTGCTGGGGGACAGAGAGGTGGACAGGTGCCCACAGAGGGAAGGGGCTTGTCTACCACCAACAACTGCTCTGTCCCTGCCACTGCCTGCTTTGGGCCTAAAAACAAATGAGTGACAGCGGCTGCCATAACTCAGGGGTCCAAGCACCTGCTCCTTTCTACCAGGCCACATTCACTCTGGAAGACCCTTGTAGCCTGACTCCTCCCGCCCGATCCCCCCCTTTCTGGTCTTCTGAGGCAAGACCTGTCTCAGAGCCAGCCTAGTGGCCTCACCTTCTGGATCTCCTCGGGGCTCAGCTTGGAGACATTGAGAATCTGCTGTGCCTCCTGGAGGCTGAGGCCGGACAGGTTGGAGGCAGCTGCAGACTGGTGTCCAGCACGTCCCCGAGCGTCAGCTGCTGCCCGGCTGGCTATGTAGACACATGGGTGAGTGCTCAGCCCTCAGCAGCCCAGAGGTTCCCCTTGGGCCTTCCGAGTGGGCAGCTCAGCCTGCCAGGTGGCACGGGAGAAGACACACACAAGGGACAGGGTACATCTCTTCTCCAGGAGTGGCTTTTTTTGGGGGGTGGGCGGTGGGGGACGGTGAAGTGAGGACAGATTTACTCCACTGAAGGACAGGGGCAGGGTCTGGTCCCCAACCTAGACCACAAGATGGTTCTATTCTCCTCTCCCCTGCCCTGTCATCCCCAGTGCACAGCAAGTTAGGGAGCTTTAGGCTACAGTGTGAAGCAGAGTGAAGCCGTACAGGTATGAAGAGGCAGGAATAGCTCAGTTGAGACTTGGCTGCCCATCAGTTACCTAGGCCAGCAAAGCAGGTGGCTCAGGTGACCTCTTCCCTTTCAATGACCCTAGAATCAGGGTCCACTAAACTTTTTCTTAAAGGATCAAAGAATAAATATTTTAGGCTCTGCGCACCAATTAAAATCTGGGTTTGCAACTGCTCGAATCTTGAAAGCAGCCAGAGGGTATGGCTGTGTTCCAATAAAACTTTACTTATAAAAACAGGTGGTCAGGTGAACCAGTTTGCCCATTCCTGCCTTAATGTTCATGTCAACCAGCTTTCCCTTTCAGGAGAATGTCGGGAAGTCCAAGAATACCCCCACCCCCACCCCCTAGAAATGCCCCAGACTGCCAGAACCTCAGCCAGAAGAGGGTCCTTGAATCACAATGGACCCATGGTGAGGGGCCATACACAAGAGGAAAATCTCACCTGGGCAGGAGCTCCCAGCCCAGGGGGAAGACTGGGGCTCAAACTTACCTGCAAACTCCTGCCGCAGGGCTCGGGCAAAGGCCCTGCCCACCACCTGCACCCCCATCACAATGATCTGGGCCAGGTATTTGGCCTGTGGGCAAAGCAGGTACCTGGTTAGCAGGTTGCATTTTCCAGAGATGGGACCCTGCAAATGGCTGCTGAGTGGCAAGGCTTCTGGAGATCTGAGGTAATGAAGTCCAGGGCAGCAGCCTCAGGCAACTTAATCCAAATAACCTTGATAAAAGGCTTCTGCTTTGGGTGGCTTCAGATGCTCTTTGGAGAGCTGGCTGGGGTGGACCTGACGGTGTTCCCAGAGGCAAGTGGGACCCTCCCTTGGCCTTCAGACCCGAGGACAGAACAGCTAAAACAAAGGGGCTGCAGGGCACAGAAGCTTCCAAAGCAACACTATGGCCTGGAGCCAGAACCAGGGGCTGGTCCCAGACCAGCCACTGCCACTAACTCACCCAGTGAGTGCTTCTGAGACTGGAGGTCCCAACCTTTGTTCTACCAGCAGGAAACTCAGGGAGCCTGGAGCCACCCCAATTCTCCCAAGACTATTCACGAAGGTTGCAATCAACACAACAAAAGAGAAAAAGAGGCTCCACCTTTCAGCAGCAAAAAGCCCACTAGGGAAGCATTTAAGACAACTAACTGGTGAGGGAAAACAGGACTGGTCACCGGTTCCTCCACTGGTTCAAACACCAGCACAGTCGGCTAAGCTCTGCTTAGCACAAGGACACACGGAACCCTGCGGTGCCCTCAGAGCTCCCGTACACCGCCTGGCCTGGCCTGGCCTGGCCTGGCCTGGCAGGGGGAGCCTCTACAGGGCACAGCATGGTGGTTTTCTACTCCCAGACCGCGTGATTCAACACACCACAGGGGCACACAGAGCCTCATTAAGCATGACCAGAAGTATAGAAAGGCAATGGAAGGAAACCTCAGGAATGAGACGGAGACATTGGAAAAAGATGAGATTTCTACTGCGCTGGATTTCGAGGGCAGGGAGGATCACAATGGGAATACTGGGGCTTTCTAGGCAGAGGAACCAGGGCGAGCCCACCAGGAGAAAAGTGTAAAGGCCGTCCCGGGAGCAGCCAAGAGCATAGGGGAGTTGTAAGGTCGTTGGAGAGAAGACTAAGAAGGTGGCCGGGATGGGAAAACGTACAGCCCTTATGGAGAAAAGACGATACAGACAGCACACCGGAAATGACCGGTGTGTGCGATGGTACAAACGAGGGCGGGCAGAGGGCCCAGACAGGGCTCATTGCAGGCCGACACTGCTCAGGGGGCACATGCCCGTGGTTTCCCTTACTCTTTCTCACACTTGTCGGTAGTTAGATGTTCTAGCAGCCGTCAAGTATCAACTGAGCCTGGGTGCCAGGCACTGTGCCATTTAACCCAAGACCTCAAGCCACCAAGGCACAGCAGGGTTTAATGACGAGCCCAAGGACACGGCTAGTACTCAAGGGGAACATGGGCAGGAAACCCTGACATTGGTACTCTCAGCCATGGCATCCTCAGGCTGCCCACCTCACAGAGGATCCTGCAGGGAGGGCAACTCAGCAACCTGACAAGGATCAAGGACTCAACCCAGAGGCCAAAGAGGGGCTTGTGAGATGCCAGGGGAATCTGGATTCCAGAATTGGCTTTGTGTGGCTTCCAGTGGACTTGCCCTTATGGGCAGGGCGGGATGTTGGTTCTGGGACATTAGCAGGAATTAAAAAATGGAAGTGGGTTTGGATTTCACACGTAAATGGAAATTTCATAAGCCCTGTTATTTCACACCAGAAAGCAAAGCTCAGTGAAGGCTCTGTCCAGGGATCAAAGGGAGGGGCGGGGCTGCGTGCAAGGAGGAGTCAAGACCAGTACTGTGTGCACCGGAGGGAGGGAAGCCTCCCAACTTCTCCGTCCAGGCCCAAAGCCCTTCCCAAGTGGGACTGGAGGTTCCCAGATAGACGGCTGGCCCTGTCTGAGGTACAGTGCGGCTGACAGGCCGGTAGGTGACGGCTTACACACCCTTCGGCCTCAGACCACACCTTCACCTGCTGCCACACGCCTAGGGGCAAGGCCACTGCTCCACCCATCACTGCCCTTCAACTTACTTCTCTGCCTGGGATGGTGGCTGTTGCTCAATAACGAATCTTAGAAACTCAGAGTGTAACTGGGCAGCCCCCCTAACCACCCCTGCAGGCTTCAAACCACAGTGGCATGGTGTCCCTGTCGTTCCTGCTGCCAGAGCTCCATGGCTGCAGAAAAGGTGGGGATAGCCTCTAATTTCAGAGGGTACCCTGACTGACCAAGGGAGCTGCCTGGTTGGTCCACTGAGGCTACCAAGGTTCGTGTGGGGGGCATCTCCAGGGGATGATGTGCGCTCATACAGGCAAGCTTTGGGATCACCCGTGTACAAATCCCAGCTGTGTGCTCCTAACGTGTTCTCAGGTCCCCTTAGCCTCAGTTTTCTCACCTGTAAAATGGGGACACAATAGGGCTGTCACAGGGATTTAATGAGATAATGCTTGTAAATTGCCTGGCACGGAGCCTGTTAACACAATAAGTACTCAATAAATGTTGGTTTTCATTTATTATACACTGTTTCACAAAACCTGACAATGGTCAGACATTATGGAGTAACAAAGCTTTTCCCAAAAAGGCAACTCATTTGATAGATCCACTAATTCCTCACAGGAAAAGGCTGCAAAAAGCCAGCCTACACTCCTAAGGAGCTGGAAAGCAGCATGGAAGAAGAGGGAGAGGGCTGCTTTGCAGCTCTAGTCTGGCTCCCAGCTTGTCTTCTTGCTAGCTGTTGTGGTCCTGGGCCAATTACTCAACCTCTCTGAACCTCAATTCTCTTATCTGCAAAATGGGGAGAACAATACCTTCCTTACAGGGGGGCTGCAAGGTCCTCAGGAGGCAATCCACATAAAACCAAGCGGACAGTCAGTGGCAGGTTCACAGCAGCCCAGCAGCTACCTTGCTTCTGGACCAGACCCTGCTTGGTGCTCAGTGGTCTAGAGACCAGGCAGTACAGCCAAGTTTCTCATCCACCTATTCAGTACCCAGTGCCAGCTGTGGGTCAGATGTGAGGTTTCTTCTAGAAAGTCCTGAAACATCCCAGAGTCCACTCACTGACACTTGAGCCTGAAGACCCTGGACCAGAACAACCAGCTGCCATGGCATCCGACTGAGGCCAAACTTCAGGGTAAGCAGCAGAGATCAGAGCCACAGGTCGCCAAGCCTGGAACCCACTGTGGAGGACACACACATTTTCTCATCTGAGGAACACAGCCCAGTGAAGGACCAAAGCTCTGCAGGTGGGGCAGAAGGCCACAGGAAAGCATCTGGGGACACTCGGGAATGTGGCTTATCTCATGTTAAGTGCATCAAGAAGGGACCTGGCTTTCAGACAGACCGATGTGCAATGTTCCCTTCAAAGCCCAGTTCCAGGTTCTTGGGCTGGCGGGCAGAGACTATCACTGAGACTCACTCCCTTCTCAAGGATCCACTGAGATAGGAGGGGGGCTCTGTTCACCCAGAGCCCCTGCAAACAGCTGCTGGCATCACAACTAAGCAGCAGGGCAGTCAGGAACATCTACGCCTGGGGTCCCCGCCTATGGCCGGCACAGCAGCCCACTGGTATGTGAATCAACGTGACACTTAAACAGGTCACCGTCGGCAACAATGCCATGCCCCCAGACGGAGTTTCCAAACGCCTACCACTCCCTCTGCTGGAGGGCTTCAGCTATCCCCCAAGACACACACAATTCTGCCATTGCCACTGCCGGCAAATTCAGTCCACTTTTCAGTCAGGCGTTCTCAGCTTTGCCTACAGACAACTTCTCTGGTCTTCTCTCCCCTCACCTCTCTCCGCACCTACTTCGAGATCAAGCTCTCTGACTTCTTTACCCCAATGTCTGCAGCTCGCAATTCACACACCATACAAATCACTCTTGTCAAGTGGTCAGTGCTTTTTAGAGTATTCGTGTAGCTCTGTAAATACACTGAAATGCATGGACGACTACTACTAGTTCCAGAACATTTTCACCACCCCTCCCCAAAAAAGAGAGCCATTAACTTTGAATATCCTATTACCGTGATAGTCAAAACCCAACATCCTGCAAAACTTAACACAGCCTGGGGCCCTGGGTGGCTCAGCTGGTTAAGCGTCTGGCTCTTGACTCTGGCTCAGGTCATGATCTCATGGTTCGTGGGTTCGAGCCCCATGTGGGGCTTTGTGTTGGCAGTGTGGAGCCTGCCTGAGATTCTCTGCACCCCCCCCCCCGCCCCACTCATATGCTCTGTCTCCTCTCTCTCAAAATAAATAAAACACTAAACACGTTACCCCCATCCCCCCAAGTGAAACCTTCCCAGGCTCCTACCATGTCTATCCTCCCACAGCACCATCTTTTCCTACTAATATGCTATTCTAGTTCACAGACCTGCCTGATTCCTCCTTTAGGATACAAACTCCCCCAGAGCAACCTTTTACTTTACTCTTGAGGGTGGCTCAAAGTTACACGCACAAATGAGAAGGACCCAGTTCAACCGTTCGTTGTGGGTCCTCAAAAAATGGCAGTAACCGGGCTCAAAACCAGACACTGCTGCATGAATGACCCTAGACGAATCAAACTCTGAAATTCAGGTTCCTTAGCTGTGAAATGAGGACAATGACAGTACGAACTTCATAAGCATTACACGAGAGAACCCACGTAAGGCCTCAGCTCAGGGCCTGGCACTTGCAAGCCGCTTCCTTATCCTTAATAGTAAGAAATGGTTCCCCAAACTGACTGCCTCAATCCCTTGGGGAACTGACAGAACCTCCGAGGGCAGAGCTCAGGACCATGCATTTTTATAGGGTCTTCAGGTGCACCCGTCGCAGCCAGTGTGGCCCAGGTCTGTGGATTGGCTCCAAGCGCCAATGGTACCGCAGAAACGCTCAGTTTTCGGTGTCGAGGGGCCTGGTTCAAGCCCTAGCTCTGCCACTTCCTTGGCAAAGTCTCGGAGAGCGTTTGGTCAGCTGCGAAAGGGGAACAATAATAGGGCGACACCACCAACTACCTGCGGGGCCAAGCAGGGGCTCGCGGGTCGGCCCTCGCCTCCCGCTGGGACTGTGCGCTCAAGGGCTGGAGCCCACGACCGCACTTGCCGGGCATTCTGCGGCCGGCCAGGCCCTCCCTGCTTTCCGGCCAAACGACTCTCCGTCGCCCCGAGGCCGCCAGCGCCCGTAGCGGTCCTCCCGGTACGACGCCCCCGGACCCCGCTTCCCATCCGGCACGAGGCGGCGCGCGGCTCCCGCAGCCCGGCCGCAGCTCGCCGCCCCTGACCCGGCTCCGAAACGGCCCCCCCCGCCCCCGGGCAGCGCCCATCTCGGGCCTCACCATGGTGGCCGCTCTGCCTCGGGGTCGTGAGCCGCTGCTTCCTGGCCCCGCGGCCCCCAGCTCAAGGGCGGCCGGCGGGTCAGAGGTCAAGGGAGAGAGCGCGTGCGTGACGCCGCACAAAGCATGCGTACTGTTCCCTCCGGAAGGCGGGGTGTGCCTTGACGTAATCCGTAGGCGGAACCAGAGGCGGAGTCGGCCCCGGGCTCCGGTTCGCAAGACTACCGGGGACGGACGATGGGCGGGCGATGGGCGGTCCCAGGACTTACCCTGGCCCTCGCCCCGGCCCTTCGCCCTTACCCGCTGTGCCAGATGCCACAGAATAAATACATCTGTCAAATGCGGAGCAATTTCTTCCCTTGATTTTGCCAAAATATTTGGTACTAAAAGATATGCAATAAACATACGACACCCCACGAACATAAGGAGTAGGATGCCAAAGTCTCACAAATACATAAGAAAACAGGAAACTTCAAAATAAGTTTCATGCTAGGGTCCCTCTACTCTGGGAAGGACCTCTCATTGCCCCCTCCTTCAAGTTCTTGCTCAAGTGTCATCTTCTCAACAAGGCCCACCCCGATCCCCTACCAACGCTGAACCTTGTCCTGCATTGTTTTATAGTAACAGCTTTATTGAAATAAAATCCACACACCATACAATTCACCATTTTAAAGTGCACAATTCCGTGCTTTTTAGTATAGTCACAGAGTTGTGCAACCATCACAAGGACACCACAACATTTTCATCAACCCCTCAAAAAAATTCCTGCGCATTAGCAACCAATGCCCCCGCCCCATCCCCCTGCACCTGGCCACCGCTAATCTTTGTTCCGTCCCTATGGATTTGTCTGTTCTGAACATCTCCTGGAAAGAGAATCCAACTACATGTGGCTTTTGTGTCTGACTTAAACTACCATTCTTGGTCCCCTCTATTTTTTTTTCCCGGAAGTTCTTAATCATCTTTAAAAAAAAAATTTTTTTTTTTTTTAAATTTTTGAGAGAGAGAGAGAGAGAGAGAGAGAGAGAGAGAGAGAGAGAGACAGAACAGGAGTGGGAGAGGGGCAGAGAGGGAGACACAGAATCCCAAGCAGGCTTCAGGCTCTGAGCTGGTAGCACAGAGCTGGCCTTGAGGCTTGAACTCAGCAACTGTGAGATCACAACCTGAGCTGAAGTCAGCCGGTTAACCGATTGAGCCACCCAGGCATAATTCATGTACTTTATGTTTATTGTTTATAACTTGTTCCCGCAACTAGAATGTGGATCCCTGGTGGGCAGGACTTTTCTCTTTTCCCCACTCTTGAACTTCAGCACCCAGAAGGGTGGCTGGCACATGGAAGGTATCCAACACATGGTTGTTCAATGAACGTTAAGTCAGACTGCCTTGTGCTATGTCCCGGACCACTGCCCTTTCCTTTCCTCCAACTCTTCAAATTCTTTCTTCCCTCAGTGCTGTGGCCACCTGACTTTCGTCTGAAACATTCTCATGGCTCTGTGGCTCACTGACCTTCAGGTCTCAGCTCTCAGCATAAAGGTCACCTCTCAGACTGAACACCCTGCTTCGTCTGTATCTCTGCTGCTCTGTTTCACATAATTTGTCTTCCTTATGTATATATTTGTGGTTAAGTAATCTCTATGTACAACATGGGGCTCAAACACGCAACCCCGAGGTTAAGAGTCGCACACTTTACCAACTACACCAGCCAGGTGCCCCTAATTTGTCTTCTTTATGTCTCTCTTCACAGTTTGCTTACTTGCACACAGTCTGGCTCCCCTGCACAGGAGGACAATGACAAGTGCCTTGAGAGGCCTGGTCTCTCCTGTCCCTTACCGTATCTACCATCCAGACCACTGTTGGATATCTATGTGTTGGATGAATGAACCAACTCATAGCAGCTGAAAAGGCCTGAGGAGCAAAGTGAGGCCTGGAACAAGGGGGAACCCAGGGCCAAACCGCCTTCACCCATACTCCTGTCCCCGAACTCTCGCAGTCAGCAAGAGACCGCAGTCAGCAAGAGACCACAGCAGCACAAGAGGTAGCCAGCTCAGAAAAGTTTAATTGCTGAAAACATCCAGGGTATATTCAGGCCAGTCCCTGAGGGGCTCACACCCCGCCCTTAACTGGGCCATCAGCTCTGTGATGTCCCCCTTCTCCTGGTTTCAAACCTGGGGAGGAGGGCAACTGGTCCCTGGCCCGTGAGGCTGGTGCTGTGCCAAACGGCCTGGCAGGGGGCCAGCCCCCAAGGCTCTTACCTGGAAGTGGGGGCAGCAGGCAAGATGGGATGTTGCCCGTGATAAGTTAAGGTGCTGGGCAAAGCCAGCCCAGGCTGGGACCAGCCCAGGGACGTCTACTAACCCCTCAGCACTCCCAGCCCACCGCGCTCCCATGCCCCTGGCTCCACATGCTAGCAGGCAGCTGAGGAGAAGCAGCCAGTCCCAGGGAAAGCAGAGGTGCAGACAATCCATGGGAGTTGCAGCGGGACCTAGAGGCCTTGGAAGTGCCCAAGGCCCAAAGGAAGTCAGGGCTTTGGGGAGGAGGTGTGCCAGGGCCACGAGGCATCTTCCAGTTTGAGGGGGAGACCGGAGGTGCGCAGCGGGCACATCAGGTGGTTCTGGGAGGTGGCGGTAGCAGGTGAGGCCAGAGGTGGCTGGTGGGCAGTCTAGTCCTGGGGAGATAAACCAAGTCGGAGGGAGTTGAGAGGTCTGAGAAGGGGGGTGTCGCAGGCTGCAGGGTGAGGGAGGGACGGAGGGGATGCCAGGGCCCTCATCTACTCACCCACTCGTCCTCGTCCACACCTTCAAAGGAGTCCTGAGGGAGCGGGTCCTCGCGGTTCCCCAGCTTTGCCACCATGGCACTGAGCAGCTAGAAGAGTGGACAGAAGAAGAGGTGGCAAGGGAATAGAATAGGACCGCTAACCCCAGGAACACAGGCCTTCACAGTTTGAACCGGTCAAGGGTGTGAAAGAGCCATTTTCATCAGAGCCCTGACAAAGGGGATGGTTTTCACAAAAAAATACACTTCGACCAATATTAGGGAGCCAGAGACAGACTCTGTGCCACGCAGCACTGGAGTCTGCACACTGCCTCAGATGCTCAGATGTGCACCAGGGCCCCAAATGCACTTGGGTCCCAAACCCTTGGCTCTGTTTGGGATGGGCCAGGCCAGAGGGGGGCCTCCTTCTGCCCTTCCCTGGATTCCTGAGTCCTGTGCCCCATGGGTCCACTTCAGGGCTCTGGAAGGTCTCCCCCAGTAAGCTGCCCAATCGAGAGAGGTGTGTGACCCTGGCTCCTGTCCCAGCCTGGGTCAGACAGACAACCGAAGGGCAGTCATTAGGTACGGCCAGGACTCTGTGTGCGCCATACTGGTCAACTCCCTCCCATGCCTACCTACCTCTTCCTTCTTTTGCTCATCTGACTTCTCTTCCAGGTACAGTGCTGAGGACGGGGCCCGACGGGCAGGGGCTTCACGGGGTGCCTGGCTCACTGAGGTAGGGCAGGGACAGGCATCAGACATCAGAGAATCCCCTCGGTGAGGACTCCTTGCCCAACCCTTTGGTGCCATTCCCTAGGGAATCCTGTGGCGGAGACCCCAGAGAGGGTAATAACAGCTGCCCCACCCTCTGCTCACAAGGCTGCCGTGGGCACCATGTAGCGTATGTGTGCACATCAGGAGTGGGAACTGTGATGGAAACACAAACCCTGGGCCCTGCCCTCGAAAGGCTCAGAGTATGAGCCTGGAAATGCAAACACCCCATCCTTGGAAACATCAGAGGTTTCTGTGTGACAGGGAGATGGGGGGGGGGAATCTTGGACTTGACCTTTCGACCCCTTCTCCAGCCCTCCCCCACCACCACTCACTTCCCTGCTTCCTACTTGCCACCCCCCCAGCTCCTCAGCCTACCTGGGGTCATGCCGGGGGGCTGTAGGCTGATCAGCCGGGGCTGCCCATTAGCACCTCCCAGCCAGGTCTTTGCACTGAGCACCGGCTCCCAGCTCATGGCCGTGTCTGGGAACACATCATCCTGGAAGAACTCTTTCTGTAGGGAAGAACAAAGGGGCTACCCTGGGGCACCTACCAGAGGCCCAAGGTGAATCAGCATCCCTTCGGAAGGGGGTAAGGTAAGATCCGGGGCCCACTCTGGGGTTTCTGCCAGTTTCAGAATCTCAGCAGAATAAGGGAACAGGCACCCCAAAGAGCAGTGAGTGGGATAGTTTGGTGACAGGGCCAGTCGGGCCCCAAAGCCCCTTTTATGGGGACTGGTGGGGGTGGGGAGGCGCCTGGGTGGCTCAGTCAGTTAAGCGTCCGACTTCAGCTCAGGTCATGATCTCACGGTTCGTGAGTTCAAGCCCTGCGTTGGACTCTGTGCTGACAGCTTAGAGCCTGGAGCCTGCTTTGAATTCTGTGACTCTCTCTCTCTCTCTGTCCCTCCCCTGCTCACGTATTCTCTCTCTCTCCAAAAATAAATATATGTATATAAAGATTAAAAGAAAAATTACAGGTACTGGGAAGGAGGACTAGGTGTTGGGGTGTCAGGCCCCCAACCTCACCCTGACTCGGGGTAGACGGAAGGCAACGGGCTCCAGGGAGGTCTGGCGAAGCCGCAGACATCGGGCAAACTCTACTTCCTGGACGTCGCACTCTGTCTTGGGCAAGAGGATGAAACCCTGGAGAGCAGGGGGATCTGAGTGGACACCTGCACCCCCACAGACTGCCAACACACCTACTTAGGACCACCAGAACCAAGGCCCATCCCTGAGTGGGAGCGTGCTAGCAGATGCTTAACAACTAGCTCTCTGGAGGGGCGCCTGGGGGGCTCAGTCAGTAAGCTTCCAACTCTTGATCTCGGCTCAGGTCACAATCTCACAGTTCATTGGTTCGAGCCCTGGCATCGGGCTCTGAGCACACAGTGCGGAGCCTGCTTAGGATTCTCTCTCTGCCCCTCTCCCACTCACACACACACGCACACACTCTCTCTCTCTCTTTCAAAATAAATAAAAAACATTATAAAAAAATCTTTAACAAGTAGCTCTCTGGAGGAAAAATGCCGTTTTGTAGCTCTGACTAGCCTATTTCCATGTTGTAAAAACCCACCATGGTGATTTCTCACCACCAACATGACTTGTTGAATGCAGAATGGGGAACACATGTGTGGTAGCAGCATCTAGTCTATCCACTGGCAGAGCCCACAGGTGTAAGTAGCCTCGACGGCACAAAAAAACCATAAAATCAGGTAAAATAATTAAGAAGTGATACATTGAATGTTTACTGCCTAGGTTTTCAATGTAATTTACTTGTAGGTTCATATAACTTAAGGTTTTATAGTTTAATTTCTAATAATGGTGGAGTTTAACAACCAGCTCCTGACAGCTGCTGGGCACACCCTGGCCCAGTGACCTGCTGACCCGACAGGCCCCTGCACTTCCCCATCTGGCCAGGAGAGGGCAGGGGAGCCCTGTGTCGCACCCACCAGGAGGACCAGGGAGGGCGCACAGGCTCACCTTGTGGGGGTCAGGCGATGTGAAGCTATTGCACTCCAGGAAGAAAGGAGCCTCTGGGAGCAGCTCGTATAGGAACACACGGGTGTCGCCCTGGGTGGGTGGCAAGAGTGAGGCAGCCAGCTAAAGCTGCCTTTCTCCCCACCTTTCACCTGCCCACCACCCCCGCCTGCACGCTCCAGCCCACCTTGCCCGTGAGTAGCACCAGGCTGGTGTCCGGGTCATAGCTGGGAAGCAGGGTTGAGGGAGCCACATCCAGCCCCAGCACTGCCAAAGGGCCACCGGCCACAGCCTTGGCGGGGTACAGGAGTAGCTGGCGCTCACTTCGGCTGCAAGGGAGACCCCAGGAGCAGAAGCAGGTCCTTAGAGCTGCAGGGACCTGAGTCAGGGAAAGGACTCTAGCAAGGACCCTGATCCTGTCAGGCTTGGACACCTGAGGAGTGCCTCTGTCCCTTCTCTTTCCTGATCCAGTTCTCAGAACTACTGTCTCCGGTCTTCTGCAACAGTGGCCTAACCTGCTGGCCTCATCCTCTACTAATGCTCCCTCTGCTGTTCTCCGATCCTCCACCAGCATGGATCTCGTGGCCACTGTGGCCTGCTGTCTGTACTTCTCTCCCCATATTCTGCTTGTCATTCTCTGCTCCAGCCAGGCTGGTCAGCCTCCTAGCCTTTCCACCCACACTTGAATGCCCTCTCCTCTGGATTTCTGGATACTAGCTCCTTTGTGACTCAGTTCAGATGACATCTACCTTAGGAGGCCCTCCCTGATCCCTCTTCCAATGTGCCAAATACTCTCCCTCGGGCCTCTCCACTAGGCTTGGTTGTTTCATGCTTTTCACCCGGTCCATGCCAGGCATGGGCTCCAGGCAGTAGGTATGGCTCTCATCCCTCTGGGTCTCCCTCCCTCCCATCCATCCACTAACCTACCCACCAACCCATCCATCCATCCATGCACCCAATAAGTGAGCAGCAGGAACAGCTTCTGATGCCTAACATGTGTATGCGTGCCTGGGGAAAAAGGACACAATTAGCTGCTTAAGTCTGGGTATGGGGATGGTAGTCCTGAGTCCTCACCTGTCAAAGCCGGACACCAGCAGACAGTGACCATCACACACCCAGACAACGCGGGCTCCACGGGCCCCCTCAGGCCCTGGGCCTTCCTGTTGGGATACAGCACATGAGGGCCAGCAGCGGACCCTCAGTCAGGTCTGAAGGCTGCCCTCATTGCCTCTTGCTCACCTGCAGGGGCTCAGGGCCACCCCGGGGCTCATAGACCCGCAGGTGCCCATCCTTGCAGACAGTGGCCAGATGCTGTCCGTCGGGACTCCAGGCCAGGCCGAAGATCTGGAGGCAGATGTGGATGGATGTGAGAGGCGGCCTCGCAGCCTGTGGCTGGGCGCCTGCTCCCACAGATGTCCTACCTGGTCCCGATGGCCCTGCAGCCTCAGCCGCTCAGCTCTGGCCTTAAGGTCCCAGATCCGAATGGTCAGGTCATAGGAAGAGGAGGCCAGCACATCGGCTGCCAGCGGGTGGAAGCGCAGAGAGTAGATCTTCTCTGTGTGGCCTGGGGGTGAGGCAGGGAGTAATGCTGAGTTCCTCAGGAGCCACTGCCTGTCTCCCAGCCCCCACCCTGGCCCACCTGACCTGTGAGCACGGCCTCAGGTGTCGTGAGCACCTCCTCCAGGCCCTCTGGGGGCACCCGCCACAGTCGGATCCTGGCATCCTCCCCACCTGAAGAGAGTGCTGGCTCATCACTGCTGTGCCCAAGACCTCTGGGCTCCCCCTACCCTCATTCACACCCCTGGGCCCTCCCTTGAGCCTAGCGCTGAGCCTCCTTACCCACAGCGAGGCGGTAGGGGTCAAAGGGGTCCCAGGCCAGATCAGTCACAGCTGCGCCATTCTGCATTGTGGGCAGTGCTGTGTCGGGCAGGCGGCCAGGCTTCCGCAGCTGTGGGAGGTAACCCCACCCGCAGGCCCATCAGTAACAGGCAGGAGAGCTCGGTCCCCAGGGTCTGCAGGGCAAGCAGCACGCCTGGGCCCCCCACCTCCTGCAGCTGATGCCCACTGCCGGGTGGCCCAAGCTCTCTGCCTCAGCCGCCTTGTGCTCTGAGCCCCAAGCGCCAACTTTGTGTCCCAGAAAGCGAGGGGGACAGCGTGGAGTGGTGGAAAGAGCTCAGGCTTGGGGCTCAGGCAGCCTGGGTTCGAATCCCAGCTCCACCACTTACACAGCTGTGTGACCTGACAGGTCACTAAGCCTCTCTGTGCCTCACTGCTTTCATCCATCTGTAAAATGGGGGTAAGAGTGGTATCCCCGCAGGACAGCTGGGAAGATCAAAGGGGATGCTGGCAGGTGCTTGGCACATAGTTTGTGCTCAGAGAGTATGAGCTGGTGTGGGTACCCAATGCCCTTAACTTCCTGCAGGGCCCTGGGAGGGCACCATGTGAGTGGGGTCTCTCACCTCGAGCACAGCCACCTGCCCGCCACTGCTGAGCAAGGGCACAGCCACACGAAGCCGGTTGGCACAGAACCCATCGCTCTCGCCAGGCGTGGTGAGGTTGAGCCCCTTGAGGTTGGTGATGTGGCTGTCTCGGTGCAGGACGGTGCCCTGAGCATGGCGGAACTTGGAACTGGGGCCTGGCAGGCGGCAGGGATGGAGCCACATGAGAATGCCCTGCCCACCGGCCTGCCTGTTCACATCACAGCAGGATGGTGCATGACCTGTGCCCAGGCCTCCAGAGAACATCGAGGCTGCCCTCTTACTGCAGACTTACTCCATCGCACAAGGACAGGTGACCCCACCAGGAGGGGAGCAGATGTAGACTGGGTTAGCTCCTGCCCTGATGCACTTACCCAGCAGGCTCTGTAGGGATCTCTGGCTGGGGCTGGTGCCGATACCACTGGTGCTAGAGAGCGAGGGCCCCAGGCTGGAGGGTGTGGAGGGGGAGGTCAGCGAGCTGAGAGGGGAAGAGAAGCCCTCCTGGGGGAGAAACACCCTGGGTCAGCCAGCAGGCCCCCAGTTTCTTGGCCAGAGAGAAAGGGGCACTGGGGTCATCACTCTGGGCCCCACCTCCCAGGCTATGGGACATGCAGGGCAAGCTAAACTTCAGACGGTGGGGACAGTGGGTGGCAGCTGCCAACTCCTGGCTTGGTAGGAGAACAGGCAGGCCCCGTATGGTTAACATCTGCCAGTACTTCAAGAGAAACCAGAAACCTAGATTTTTCTGTGAAAGTCTGGCTTTTTAAGGGTTTGCTCAATTTGGAGAACAGCATGAAGTTCTTTGTTTGTGCTTCACATGTTTCTGTCTCTGTTATGCTTGATGATGACTACAAAAGGCTCAGAGACCCTCAGGCAGGCGAACACACTTGGCAGCTTTGACTTAGGCACCAGGATGGTGGCAGGATGGAGAGGAAAGGAAGACCGCCCTGTCACTCACGCTGGGATCCGCATCACCCGCAGGAGTGTCTGCAGGCTGGGCCTGGTCCGGGGAGGGCTGCGCAGGGGGCACCAGGCAGGAAGTGAAGCTGAGGTGGGGCCGCCGAGCTGGGTGGAGGCTAACCTTCTGCACCTGAGAGAAGAACGTGGTGTCCCAGGCAGGGGATACGGACAAGGAGGGAGACACAGGGCAGCTGAGTTCATACAGCTGGACTGTGGGGTCGTGCGTGGGGCAGGTGGAGGCTGGGAGTGGCCAGCCAAGCTGGAGGGCAAGGGTGAGGGCCCCTACCTGCTGGTTGCTCCCCACCCACCAGGCATGGGGGTCGGAGGCAGGGATGCAGCCTGCGGTGTCCGGGAACAGATCCTCATGGAACTCCACAGCCTGTTGGCAGATGGGGACGTACGTGGCCAGTCAGGTCTAGGCCCCCTAGACCTTCCCAGCCCCTCACCCAGGTCCCCCTCACCTTGCGAGGCACGTGGTAGCTGACAGGCACGATGGCCGTGTCGCTCAGCTGCAGGACACGGAGCACCTCACAGCCCATGACAGCCAGCGCCCGCCGGGGCACAAGAGCCGCGCCCCTCAGCACACTCTCAAGGAGGCACTGCGTCACTGTGGGGGACAGCATGGGAAGACAGGTGGGGAGATGTGGGGGGGGGGAGCATGGGAAGAGAGTCAGGGAGGTGGGGGAGAGAAGGCAGGGGGACAGGGAGGAGGGAACAGGGCTTACCTGGGCTCAGCGCTGGCTGCTGCGGGGTCACCTCGTAGCAATACAACTGACTATCACCCTGCAAGGAGCCCAGACTGAGCGCCACTCGCCACCCGCGCCCTGGTGGCCTCGCATGTGCTCCAGATCAGACACCGGCTCCCACCCCCGCGCTCTGGGCTGAGTTCCTCGGTAGACTTCACTGCACACGGAGTAAGAACAGGGCGGCTTCGGGGCTTACAGAACGCCCGCTGTGAGCTAACACTGCTTGATTGTTGGCCTTGTCCACAAAGCTGACATTCTTGGGAATTACGGTCACGCCAACCTGAAGGCTACTCAGCCTGGCAGAGGTGGAGGGCATCCTGCTATCTCCCAGCAGGCCAGCTAGGTCGAAGGTTGGGGCCTGGCCTGGCCGCCCTGGGGGGCTGATGTGGGTGGGCACTCCAGCTTCTCACTTACCTTTCCTGCCAGGACCAGGAGCCCGGTGTCTGGGTCCAGGAGGGGCATCAGAGACCTAAGAGAGAGGGCTGGTAGGCAGGATGCGGCCAGCCACTGTGCCTGAGGGGCGGCTGGGGGGGGGGGGGGGGGCGGCTCATGACCCCAGACAGGGGCTCAGGCCACACACCCCACTGGCTAGGATTGAGACGGTCCCTCTGGCTGCATCTAGCCTGTCCCGGCTACTCTTCTCTCCTTGTGCTGACTACATGCCAAGCACATCCCCATGTCCGAGACCTTCCTGCCCTGCCCACCCTCCATCTGCCCACCCTTTTCATCCCAGGACTTGTATGGATCCTGGGCATAAGGGAGCAGGCCCCTCTTTCCACACCTCAGTCCCAAGCTCCATCCCTGGCTCACCACATACTTTCTGTCTCTGGTCCCACCTTGGCCAACCTGGGCATCAGGCCAGAGTTCCCAGGGAAGAGGAGTAGGCGTGCTAGAACCGGGGACTACCTACACCCTGCCCAGTGCAGTTGGCCTGGGCGCACCAGGCCTGCACAAATGTTTGGGGGCCACCTCCTCAGTTATCCCAGGCTCCTGATGACATCTCAGAGACTCAGAACCTCCCTTGGCATGACTTCGAGCCCCTGTGCCCAAGCCTAAGCCAGGGGCTGGGAGCAGGGCCTCCTTCACCACAGTGCGTCCCTGCTGTCCCCACTCTGTTCCTGAGGTGGGGCTCTGCGTGGGGGGGGGGGGGGGGGCAGTGGCTGGGAATATACACCCCAGCGTCCCTGCCACTTTGTGGCCAATGGGCTGTCACTGTCCAAGAGAACTCTGACAGGTGCCTTCATCCATTTGTTTCTTCTCTTGGTTTTAGTTTCATGTCCCTGGACCCGAAGGCCTGGACTCTCACTCCAATGCTGCCACTCACCCTCAGACAGAGCCCCTTCCTCATCATGGTTCCAGTGGTCAGAGGTCACCAGCTGTGGCAGCTGCATCCAACCCTCACCCAGGCAACAAAGCTCCCCCACCCCACCCGTCTGTCCCCTTCTGGCCAGCTGCCCACTCCCCCTCCCCACCCTGCTGGGAGCCACAGAGTGGGCTGGGAAACTGGGTGGGGCCGTGGGTGTCTCCACGGCTTCCTGGAGTGCTCTGGGCTGGCCACCTGTGAGTAACAAGGGCTCTAATTACCTTGAGCCGGTAGGGTGAGCCGGGCTCAGAACTGTCTTTCTTGACCTGGTCTATTGCCTTCTCTGTGGGGGAGCAGGTGGGCAGGGGGACAAGGTGGGTGTGTGACCTAGGATGGCCCTCCATGCTGATGCTGGCTCCAGTGGGGATGGAAGCAAGTCCCTTCAGCAGTCCCAACAAGACTTTCATTCATTCACTCACTCATCCATTCCCATTCATTCCCTTGTCAAATTATCCATGCCCAGCCCTTGGCTCAGCCTGCAGGTGTGACCAGAAGTGAGTGCAAAAGACCCCACCTCTGTCCTCAAGTTGCTCACAGCTTGTCCTGAGAGGCAGATGCAGCTCCCTCTCCCCCCAACACACAAAACACGTGAAGGCAAAGTTCCCTGAGGACAGCCAGCAGGGAGCCGGGATACCAGACCCTGGCCACAGGGGAGGGGGGTGTTCCTTATGCCCCAAAGGGTAAGGAGGAATCAACCAAGCGGGGAGGGTTCCAAGTAGAAAGAGCAGCATGTGCAAAGGCCCTGCAGGTGTGGTAGGCAGATGCACGGTCTTCACGGTGTGAGGAACAGGGCAAAGGACGATGTGGCTGATGGCTTGGGCAGTGATGGTGAGGGGCTGAGCCTCAGGATGGGGTGGGTTGGGGCCAGACAGAACGCGGCCTGGTACCTGAGGAGGGGAATGTTGCCTCCCTCCAATGGACAAGCAACAAGAAGCTGATGGCATGTCTCAAGCGAAGGGGGACAGGACAGAGACCACCACGTGGAGATGGACAGGAGAGGGCAGAAATGAGAATGATGGGCTCCAGGCACCGTCAGAGAGCAATTGGGACGGAGGGACTCCTGAGGCACCCCGCCCCTGTCACCTTAGCAGGAACTGGGGAACGGGCCTGTGAGTGGCACAGACGGCTCATCCGTGCTCCACACCGACCTCCTCAAGATGCTCCACCTGGCCTCCCTGCACCCTCACCCCGTCAGCCCCAACGGGCTGGCCCACTGACTCAGGTGCTGGGGGGCGTGGGGGCAGGAAGTCAAGGAGGGCAGGGCTGGCTCCCCCAACAGGTCAGGCCAGTCTTCCTTGCCTCAGGCAGAGCCGTCCACGGGCACAGGGCAGGAAATGGGGTCATGGCACCCAGCCCCAAGGGTTGGCCAACAGCTGGCACGGGCCTGACCCCTGGCCTTGTGAAGAGATCCAAGCCAGGTCTGGGTCTGGAATGCAGAACATAGTTCCGGCCTGGCAGAGGGCCACCAAAGGTGGTAAGAGCTGGCACCTCTCCCGCTGTCACGGTATGGGGCAGGGCTGGCATCTGGGCTGGCCACTGGAAAGGGCTCTGGCCCAGGTCCAGGGGTCTGCCCCAGACCCAAAGTCATAGAAGGTCTACAGCCTAGAGCGGGCCCCTACTTCCAGGCCCAAGTCCCAGAAGATGCAGATACCAGGTCACATGAGGGAGAGGTTGGTGCCTGATAATCTCATCAGCTTTCCTAATATTCCTGCAATTAGCACAGGAAGTACTGCCTGCCAGGAAAAGCTGCTTTAAGAGTTCTCCGGCTCTCCCTGGCAGCGCATCTCTCCCCTTCAGACCCACCAACCTAGATATCCTGGCATCACCACTGGTCCAAAGTGGTCCAGATCTCCTGGATCTGCCCATGTCACCCAGGCTGGGCAGCCGAGACCCCCTTGGACCAAGCCTAGCCCCACACTCCCTTAGAACCAGGTTCTAAGCGGGGCAAGGGGAGGGGTACCTTGATGCCATATGAGGGGAGAATGGAAAAACTGGGGAGGGGGTCCCCTGGAAGCTGCCTGTGAACCTCTGCGTGAGTAGTAGCATGGCATGTGTAAGCCCAGGCCCAGCACTGGGGTAAGGGATGCACCCTTTAGGCAGGTGTGTGGGCTCTCTCCATCAGCAACAACCGGACAGGGAGGTGAGAAGCTTGGGGGCCTGTCACAAAGTCCTGTTCCTTAGGGAGGGTTAGGTTGCAGCACCACCCCCCAGGGGCATCTGTGGACCCTCCTGAGGGCTCTAGGGAACACAGGGCCATCTCACTGAAGCCACACAGTACCCACTGCAAACTCAAATGCTTCAGGAATGTGAGCGGGTGGGGTGCTCCTGGTGGAAGACACCTGGGAGTTGTGGGGACGGGGGTGGCCAGTGAGCCTCGGCTTCCATCAGAGGGGGCAGCTACTCCTCAGCCCTGGCCCAGAGTTCCTACTGAAGGGCAAGCTGGGAAGTCCCGTTTTGATGTGAAACCACCGGATTTTTCAATGTTGGCAATGGCTTCAAAGTTTTAAAAAGTCCCAAACGAGCCAAATGAAACACACCAGAGATCCAGCACTGGCCCAGGAGCAGAGGTTCACAAGTCATGCCCCACATCTCCATACCAAGACAAGCATGCAATACAGGACAGGCTGGAGGGGATGGCGGGTACCCCAAGGCCTTCTGGAAGCTGGCAGCTGAGCTGGTCCCCAAAGGCTCTGAGGCATGATTCTGACCACAAACATGGAGCAAGAGGGCAGAGAATTTTCCTGGAATACTCCAAGGCAGGGAGTTTTTCTGGACTAGTCCAGTCCCTGGCACCCACCCCTCCTGCCTGTCAAGGGCCACCATCAGCTGCACCCAGGCCCCACTCACTGAGTGTGAGGCCCAACCTCCCAGTTCATCCCACCCCGTCCAGCACAATGGTAAAAGTGGGGCCTTGGGCAGACGGTCACTTCCCTTCCTGTGTCTCAGTCCCTTCATCTAAAATGTGGAGAATGGGGTCCAGGGATGCTCACCTCCCTGAAAGCCCTCATGGCTAAAAGCACCCCCGAACTCAGATTTGGCATTAGAGATTGTATTTAACACCTAAAAAAAAAAAAACAAAAAAAAAAAACCAAAAACAAAACAAAACAAAACAAAAAAACCAACAAGAAAAAAACCAAAAAACAGATTCCCAGTTTCTCTTGAAAAGCCTGCAACTCTCACAGACTGGGGCAGGTCATAGGGGTCAGAGGGCCCTTACACCAACCCTCACCCACCCACTCCGGCCTCTCCAGGTCCCCACAAACTCTGGGGTCAGCTCCTCAAGTTTGTATTACCCTTATATCACCTGCCTGTTGTGTCACAGGCATCCGGGTTTGGGACTCTTGGCCTCGATATTCTCTTCTTTTTCACACGAAAAACAGGGGCCCGCCCAGGGTTGTATGGCGAACTAGTGGCAGACCAGACTGGAGCGCGGGACTCCCTCGGTCAGGAGGTGGAGTATTAGGTCGCCCGGCGGAACGACCCCTTCAGCGGAGAGAGGAGGCGGGTCTCTGTCGGCCCCGCCCCGCCCCGCCCCATGGGGAGCGGCCCCGCCCCCGGCCCTTAAAGAGCGACCCGCCTCCTAGCCAGCCGACTCCGCAGCCCAAACCCCGGGCGGGGAGACACCGACGCTGCTGCCTCGGGACCCTGGAACCAAGGACGCTTCCAGGCCGTCCGGCCCACCCCGCCCGGCTCCCGCTGCCGCCGCCGCCCGGTGAGTGTCTGCCGGGCTGGGGCGCTGCGGGCGGAGACGGGGGGGGCGCTAGGGGGCGGACTGTGCAACGCGCCGATCACGCGCGCGAACCCCCCCTATCGCGCGCACACGCACTCAGGACCGACACCTGGATCCCAGCCCCGCAAGATCACCCGGGCGCAGGGCGGGCGGGCCCCGTGCACCCCCTGCCCGCGCCCGAGTCGACCCCTCCTCCTGTAGTCCCGGACAACCCCACGGCCGCGCGCGCACCCGCGCGCGCGCACAAGGCTCACGGGCCAGTAGCCGGCAGGGCTGCGAGCAGACAAAATAAACACCCCCTCCCTCGCTTCCTCCTCCCACGGCTGGGCCCTCCGGCATGACCAGTTTTATGAATCAAACCCCTTTGAGGGGATAGCCAAGCCATAGTCTTGGGTTACTTTTACCTCCTGGAGTGGGACACTCTGGTTCTGGGCCTGGAGCCCTCCGTGCCCCTGTGCAGATCTGGGCAGATCGGCCGCCTGGGTATTGAGGACCCTTGTCACCCAGGGCAGAGCAGGGGGCCAATAGGCATGCAACCCTGAGGAGGAGTCGGGGGTGGCTACGAGGTATTTGACGCCCCATGGGGCACGAGGGACAGACCTTGGCTGGCTCGGGCCCTTCATTTTCCAGATATTAGGGTGTTCTGTCTCTGCCTCTGCCATGGACAGGGCTCTGCTTGGGCTATGAACCCAATGGCCTGGAGCCAGCTTAGTCCTTTGTGTCCCTGGGCTGGCAGCTCTGGGGCCTGAGGGCTGCTGAGGTCCCCTGTGGTCACTGGCAGGCCAGGCAATTGGTGCCAACCATTCTGCCTTGCCCCCATTCGTTAAAGATTACCACACCAGGGTCACTGACTGCCTCTCCTGCTGGGGCCCAGGGGTGGAGTCTGAAAGGTGGGAAGGAGGAAATGGCCCTGAGGGTCCCAGTGTCCCCCCCGCTTGCCTTTTGGCAAGGGCAGGTGAGGTTCTGGAAGAGGCACCAGGACGCAGAGCCCTCTTCTCCAGGCCTAAAGCTTCTGGGGCTGGGTAACTGTACTAAAATTTAAAGGTTCCTTCCCAGTCAGCTGGACTTTGAGTGTTGGGAGCACAGAAGGGTAGCTAGGTGGGTGCCCTCCAAGTGCGGTCCATTTGAACTGACTCAGAGGGTAGCGAAGTCCAGCATGGGCCCAGCTGTTGGCAAGGCCCAAAAGGGATAAAGCAGGCGGGTGGGGGGATGGGAGAGCAGTCCCCTGGGCTGGCTGTCTTCTCCCAGGGGACTCAGCCCCCAGAGCTTCTGTAAACAGAGTGTCAGAGGCAGGAAGAGGGCTCTGGTAATGAGCAGCCCAGCTGGATTCCCTCCAGACCATTATCTGGCCCAGGGAGGGGGGATGAGCACACACGTGCCAGGCTGGGGGCCTGGGCACTGCCTGTCCCCACCTCCCCCAGTTGCAGACTGAAACAGCTACCCTGGGACCTGTGGGTCCAGAGGGTCAGATGGGGTCAGTGGGGGGTTGCTGTCCCAGGGCATTTGCTTTCTCCACACTCTGAAAATGGGGGAGGAGGGATTGAACACAAAAAGCCAGACCCATGCTCTCCTTAGGAAGCCTCCTCCGGCAGGCATGGAGATGCCCTGGGCAGGAGACGGGTCCACAGTCTCTTGACTCCCATTCCTGACACCCCTACTAATGCCTTGGTGGGGGGGGGGGGGGGGCTGGAACAAGTCCCATGTAAAGGTAGTTGAGTCCCCATGGGGTCTTATAAGTGAACCCCATCCCTGAGCTGGGTAGCTCCTGGGAAAAGGAAAATGGTGTCTCAGGTGGGCCCAGGAGGCAGCTCCCACCTCAGCAGGCCAGCCAGCCAGCCCCCTTGGGGACCAGAGAGAAGGCTAGGGTGAGTCTGTCCCACAGAAGCATCCCTGACCATTGGCAGGCCCTGAGCTCTTGGAAAGGGCAACAGTGCCACCTAACCCGGTTAGTGACCCCTCCTATAAGCCCCCCTCAGCTCCCCTTAAGAGTCCCTCCCTGAGCCAGGGAGCCCAAGGCTCTGCACTGCCAAGAAAACCAGCTCCCCTCACTGCTGTGGAATTTGCAAGATTTCTTGGAGAAGGGGGAGGGTGTGTGTGTGTGTGTGTGTGTGTGTGTCAGAGCACAGCCCAATGGGCGTGTGTCTGGCGTGGGCATGTGTCTGCGCGCGCGTGACTGAACAGGGCTGTGTTTGGGGGCGGGCAAGGGTGCTGCGGGAGTCTGAGTGCACCACAGGCGGACAGGGGCTCAGCCTTCTTCCTTTTATCGGTTTCCACATTCCAGAGTCAGCCGGATTGCTTTCCCTCAGCTGGCTGGTCCGCCTGGCCGGCCAGGCCCTCAAGCCTCCCCCACTTTTCCTCATTCCAGCCTCTCTGGGTATGAGGAGGCTGAAGCAGGCTTCCTTGAGCCACCTTGGTTTTGGAGGGTAGAGGCAGGCAAGGGGCCAGTTCTCCAGGTTGGGGATGGTCCCCCAACCAGTCTCCTCCAGGGGAATGCAATAAGGCTCTGACATTCTTCTGCGGCTGCCTGAGAGATTTAATTAAAGAGGGAGGAGAGAACTGGCTTGCATTGAGAAGGGGCTGGGGCTGGGGCAGTCACTGGGGCCCCTACTGGCCCTGGGCCTGGACGGGCAGCAGTAAGAATTGAGAGACCCAGGCACAGGAGACCGGGTTGTGGCTCCCCTGAGCCACTCGTGGACCCCAGAAAAGGCCATTTCTGCCACAGGGAAACTGAGTACCCTGGGCACGGCAAATGAGAAGGGCAAGACCCCTCTAGGGCCACTTACTTCTCAGTCCCTGCCTAGGCCCCAGACAACCTGGGCCCAGCTGGCTTGGGCTGGTGACCTCCCTTGGTGACTAAGGTCTTCCTCTGGCAAATTCAGGGTTAATTGCAGGGTTAGGGCCTTCCTTGATGAATGCTTGGCCCTGGGTGGGGACAGGGCAGCAAGGCAGCCCTGCATCTGACTGGGCCCAGCCCCCGTGGCATCACACCTGCGTGTGCGGATGGTAGCATCTGGACTGGCCCATTTCTAGTTGGGCTGCAGCCACCAAATAGCTTCTGGGGCAGCAGGTGTCGTCTCCCAACAGAGTGGCACCTCTCCTGACTGAAATGACATATCTCGCCGCCCTGAGGGCCCACTTGAGCAGAATGGCTTTAGTCACTGGTCTCCCAGCCCTGGGCTGACAGGTCTGGTAGCTGCCAAGTCATCCATGGTGCCAAAGAAGGCAGCCACTTGGGGCCAGGCAGCTCCTGCCTTGAAGGAGTGGGGGCAGTGGGGAGGAGGGCCCAGCTCCTGCTCTTCTAGCGCTGCCAGCCAGCCACACCTGCCACATTTGTTGGGGATCCACACCCCTCCCCAGACAGGGAGAGAAGACTGACATCCAGACTGTCCCCCTTTGCAACCTTCTGCCCAATGTCTGTAGGGGCGACTCACCCAAGGAGCCTCTCCTACACAACTCTGCTGGGGCCTTATCCCAGAAGTTCTCATTTAATTGCCCCAGGTTAGGGGTAGGGGTGGTAGTGGTGGTGGCAGAGGGCATCAGGAACTTTCCAAAGCTTCCCAGATGATTCTCATGTGCAGCTGGGATTGAGAAACCTCTGGGTTATAGGTGGGAATCAGAAACCCAGAAAGGGAAGGAAACTGGATGGGGTCATGAAGTGGTGTCTGGGCCTCATCTGTAGAATGAGCAGAGCTGGCTGGGGAGGTACACAGAGTAAGGCAGAGAGGCGGAGACTAGTACGGACTCCCAGCTTCATCACAGGGTCTGACTAAGGCCCCCAGCCCCACCTCAGCCCCTTCCCCTGAGGGCCTAGGACAGAGATTCTGACCTCTCGGCTTTGCTGTGCCCCAGGGATGGGGAGATAGGCGGACCCAGCCCAGGCTCTGAGCCTCCTCAGACACGTCAGCGAAACCGGAGCCAGCCGTCCTGGCCGCCGGCATGGTCCCCGCCTGCCTGGGGGGTTGGCAGACTCCTGGGCTGGGCTGCTGCCAGGCCTGGCCAGCAGTACTTAGCCTGGGGGGGGGGGGGCGGGAAGCACTGGGAGCCAGAGGCCCAGAGTCTCAGGGTCTCAGGGTCAGACCTGCAGCACCTGACCCCTGCGCCCACTCTGCAGTGTCTGGCACAGGAAGGGGCTGTGCTGGCCTCATCTGTTCATCTGTCCAACCCTATTCCCTCACCACCCTTGTGGCCTTCCCCAGGAGCAGTGAGATGAGCAGCCTAAGGTCTGATGTGGTCACACAAATGCCTGGGTTCCACCCACTCACCAGTCCCTGCCTGACACAGTGCCTGTGTGTGAGTGGGTGCCTCCAGGTGTCCCCTACACTCACAGGTGGGTGGGGGCACCAGGATCCCTTTGAGAGCTCCTCCCTCTGCTCCCTTTCCCCACCTCCAGGTCATAGGCTGAAGGGGGGCTGGCCAAAGGTCACCTCATTCCCCCACCCACTGCCAGAACTAAATACACCCCTCATCAGTCGGCTTTCTCCAATTCCTACTCTCCCACACCCAAGGGTGGAGGACAGAGGGCAGCCTCTGCATGGAAGCCTCCCCTGGACCCAAGGGACCTCCTGTCTGTGCTGAAAGTGGCACAAAACCCCCCTCACACCATGGCATCCTCACCCTGTATGTGCAGAAGGCAGGGCTCAGGTTTTATGGGTAACACCTTCAATAACAAATGTTTACTGAGCACTTAGCATGCGCTCCAAGAACAAACTAAACAGCCCTGACAATGAGGCGCTATAACCAGGACCCCTCCCTACTCCCCGCCTTCACAGATGGGAAGGGAAGTAAAGGGCCATGGCCAGGCTCTCATACAGCCAGGCTGGGACTGCGGACAGTGGGACCTTAAAGCCCCATCCCAGCAACTGTCCCTTGGAGGGCGGCAAGGCCAGCAGCAAGAGCCTGGGCCTCTGTTTCCTGCCTCTTTCCATCACACCACGGTGGGGCCAGGTCAAGGCAAGTCTGCAGAGTCCAGGTTTAAGAGAAGAGACCTGGACCCTTTGCCCTCCTCCCACCCCACCCCCCAAAGCCTCAGGGCTGCCTCCAAAAGTCTCCCCTCACCCTCTGCAGAGGGAAAGGTCCTACCTCCCTGCCTTGGGTCAGCAGATCAGATATCAAAGCCCAGGCCCCTGGTCCTTCAGAGCTGCTGGAATTGTAATGGCCAGGAAAGCCGTGACCTCCCATGAGAGACCCCACCCCCAAAGCACACACACACCAGAACGAGCCCAGACAGGCAGAATCACTCCCAGAACTTGTTAAAAGAACTTCCCCATTTAAAAACAAACAGAACAACACACAACTACAACTCTGGGTGCTCAGAACAACTCCAGAGAGTGAGGCAGGGCTGGGGTGAAAATGAGGCCCAGAAGTGAACAGGGACTTGGGAAGCTACTTAGGGGCTGAACTTGGGCCTACACTCAGGTCTCTATCTCCTGTAGCTCTACTGCCCACCCCCTCCATGTTCAGTCTTCACCTTCTGGGTCCCTTCTGGGGACTCTGTGGTCTCCTCTTGGTGCCAGGACAGCCCACGGCGGAGCCCCCAGAGCCACCAGCACCCACCTTCCCATTTCCCAAAGCCCCCATGCTGACTCCTCACTGGGCAGGTGGAGCAGCGCTCTACATCCTAGCTGCTGCCTGCTGGGGTCTTCCCAGCCCAAGATGCCGATTGCTCTTGTGACCCAGCCCCTGCTCCCCACCAACTCGGCCAGATTGCCGCTCTATGGCTAGACGGACCTACAGCGAGCGTCTTTGCCTCCCTCCCCCGTGATGACTTTATTGATTAAAGGGCCAACAGACTCTGGAGTGAAGCCCAGAGCCCAGGCTGATGCCTCCTCCGTGTAGACTGGGGAACACCCTCCAGCATGCACCCCAGGCCCCCAGGGGCCACGCCCGGCTGCTCTGTGTTTAAGCGCTTCCAGTCGTAGGAGGTGCTGCCTGAAACACCTGGGCAGACAGCGGAGAAACAGAGGCTCTGAGAGAAAAACGCAGTCTATGGCCTCATGGCTGGGATGCCCCTGGCCCAGGTTGCCTGACTGGAGCATGAGCTCTTAACTACGACCTTATACAAAACCCAGAGGGAGCTGAAGCCACAGGGGTGGCCACGTGTAGGGTCCCCTCCCATCCTGGAGCCTGGCTGCTCCCTTCCTGACCCTGCCGGCCCCACGGGGAGGGCTGATTCAGGGGGAAGCGGCTCACCCCACACGTGGATGTGGGGGGTGGGGGTCGCACACAGCCCACATCTGGAGGCCAGGCCACACCCACTGCCTTCTGAGTCAGTGAGGGTGGAACGGGTCCACTCCGGGGAGGAGGCTGGGTGCGGTGCACGCAGCCCCCTCGGGACGGTGCCAGCAGGGCCAGCAGGGGCACAAAGCCTTCCAGGTTCTGGTCCAAGTGTCATCTGAGGTTCAGCACGAGGCCCTGCCCCAGCACTCACTTGGCAAAGGTGAGCTAGGCATGCTCTGGGACACACGGGAGCAGGCAGGGCCTCCCCTCGGGGTGGGGATGGTAGAGCCAGGACCTTAGACAGCCAGGGAAGGGGCACCAGCTGGAGGTTGAGGAAGGCCTCCCTGGCTGGCCTGTGAAAGGTGGTCATCGGTGTTAACTAGGGGGGCAGAGGCCGATGGCCCCTCTTCCCTGGCACAGGGGACCCTGCAGGCAGGCCGGGCCTAGGCGGGCCCAACCTGGGTAGCAGGCCTTTACCTAGAGCTGGTCTCCCCAGTGACTTGTCTAGTCTGTCCTGGGACCACCTGCCCCCCCTCTTCTGCCTCACATTGCTGGAGCCCATGTTCCTGGGGGAGGAGCCCGACGGAGGGCAGCGGGGCAGAACACAGGCTGGATTGGGGTGGGGGGCACGTTACCTGCCATGGCCTGATGGCTGGCAGGCATGGGGGAAGGGGAGGCTGAGGCCCAGCACAAAAGGCCCTTGTGTGAGCAGAAGGCGCCTGGAGGGGAGGAGTGCTGGCCTCTCAGGGACTCTAGGGGCCCAGAGAGTGGGGACTGCTGCTAGGGTGGCCCCTGGGCTCCTCACAGGAGCCTGAGTGAAGGGGGGCCCGTGCTGTGGCCCCATTCTGTCTTGAGCAGTTCCAACTACGAGCTGGGGCCCAGAACAGCAGAGGGAGCACCCCCCCACCCCGCCCCGGGCAGGACTGGGCCCCACATCAGGAGGGCAGGACCATCATGGACTGCTGGCCTAGCTGCACCTGGACGTGGTTAAGGACCTGGGCTCCGGCTCAGATTTCCCGGCAGTGGGACGGCAAATCACTGCACCTCCTGGAGCCCCCCTCTCTCCTGCCATCTGGGAGCAATGAGAATAGTTTCCACCTGCTGTGGCTGCTGGGGGTGCCACGCGAGGGGACCATAAATGCTCAGTGTGCCAACAAGGGGAAGAGCTGCCTGCCGCTCCTCATTCTCAGTGCTCTGGCCAGAGCACACCCCAAGAAACAGCAGACAAACCAATCTGCAGAATGTTTCTAGGCCCAGCCCTGCTTCTGGGGCCACCCCGCAACCAGTGTCCCTCCACCTGCCCCGGGTCAGTCTGGGGAGGCCAGGACCCCCACCTCTAGATCTGTCATCACACCTCAGAGATGAGAGATCTGAAGACCAGGGGACACCTGCCAAGAGCTTAGGCCCTCCTCTGCCCCCTCCCCTAGGAGCGTCCCCCACCCTGGCCAAGTCCTGGCGGGCCCTCAGCTCCCATATGGGGCAGGTCTGACTTCATAAGTGGAAAAACACCGATCCCATAGTTTCCGTGTGAAGTCTTCCCGCCGCAGTCTCTCTCACTTGGAGGACGCAGAGCGTGGCGGCAGGGGCCAGCGGCGCGGGGCAGTCAGCTTCTCTGCTTACGCGCTGGCTGCCCGCCCCTTCTCTCCCAGACGCTGTGGGGAGGGGCTGCCGCTCTAGGACCCACCACGCTCCCTCCTGGCCTGTCCACCTCAGCAGAGGCGAGGGGGGGAGGAGGGGTGGGGCTGGAACTGCAGGGAGGGCACAGAGCCTGATGCTTTCTGACCACGTGTTCTCCCTGAGCCGCAGAGGCAAGAGGGCTGGGGTTAAGGAGAAGGGGATTTTCATGATCACTGAGTGTTTGGGGGCCAGCCTCCCTGTGCGCACATCAGCCCACTAAACCCTGGTGACAGCGCAGGAAGTAGCAACTGATAGCCTAACGAAGTCATGTGACTGCTCAAAGTCACTCAGTGAGAGACTGATGGGGCCGGGGCAGGAACGAGGCCGGGGCACTGGGGACCTGACTCATAACTACTGTGTGCTGTCAGATTTGGGGGCAGGGAGTGACGAAGGGGGCTGGGAATTCCCTTCTTGGTCCTTCCTGGCGTGGCTCTCCCCTGGGTCCCTGACTCATGGTCTCCTGTCTCTACCACTTCTCTGCTCCCAGGACCCAGAAGATGTACCCCAGAATCCCTCTGCCCCCAATGCTGCCGCCACTGCTGCTGCTGCTGCTGGCCCCAGTCCCCGGAGTGCAGTGCTGCCCGACAGGCTGCCAGTGCAACCAGCCGCAGACGGTCTTCTGTGCCGCCCGCCAGGGAACCACAGTGCCCCGGGACGTGCCCCCTGACACGGCAAGCCTTTACGTCTTCGAGAACGGCATCACCACACTCGATGCAGGCAGCTTTGCCAGCCTGCCAGGGCTGCAGCTCCTAGACCTGTCACAGAACCAGCTCGCCAGCCTGCCCGGCGGGGTCTTCCAACCACTCGCCAACCTCAGCAACCTGGACCTGACTGCCAACAGGCTGCGCGAGATCACCAACGAGACCTTCCGCGGCCTGCGGCGCCTAGAGCGCCTCTACCTGGGCAAGAACCGCATCCGCCACATCCAGCCCGGAGCCTTTGACACACTAGACAGCCTCCTGGAGCTCAAGCTGCAGGACAACGAGCTGCGGGCCCTGCCCCCGTTGCACCTGCCGCGCCTGCTGCTGCTCGACCTCAGTCACAACAGCCTCCCGGCCCTGGAGCCTGGCACCTTGGACACTGCCAACGTGGAGGCACTGAGGCTGGCCGGCCTGGGACTGCGGCGGCTGGACGAGGGGCTCTTTGGCCGCTTACGCAACCTCCACGACCTGGATGTGTCCGACAACCAGCTGGAGCGAGTCCCGCCGGCCATCCGGGGCCTCCGGGGGCTGACGCGCCTGCGGCTGGCCGGTAACACCCGCATTGCCCAGCTGCGGCCCGAGAGCCTGGCCGGCCTGGTGGCCCTGCAAGAGCTGGACCTGAGCAACCTGAGCCTGCAGGCGCTCCCACACGAGCTCTCTACCCTCTTCCCCCGCCTGCGGCTCCTGGCGGCCGCCCGCAACCCCTTCAACTGCGTGTGTCCCCTGAGCTGGTTTGGCCCTTGGGTGCGGGAGAGCCGCGTGGCACTGGCCAGCCCGGAGGAGACACGCTGCCACTTCCCACCCAAGAACGCTGGCCGGCTGCTCCTAGACCTTGAATATGCTGACTTTGGCTGCCCAGCCACCACCACCACGGCCACGGCACCCACCACAAAGCCCATGGCTTGGGGGCCAACTCTCTCACCTTCCAGTCCAGCTCCCACCTGGCTCAGCCCCACGCAGCCTGCCACGGAGGCCCCCAGCCTGCCGCCTGCCGCCCCACCCACTCTGGGAGCTCCCCCGAGGCCCCAGGACTGCCCAGCGTCCATCTGCCTCAACGGGGGCACCTGTCACCTGGGAGTGCACGGCCACCTGGAGTGCCTGTGCCCTGAGCTCTTCACGGGCCTCTACTGTGAGAGCCGGGTGAGGCAGGGGCCCCAGCCCAGCCCTGCCCCGGCCACACCGGAGCCGCCACAGCCCCTTCCCCTTGGCATCGAGCCAGCGAGCCCCACCTCCCTGCGCGTGGGGCTGCAGCGCTACCTGCAGGGCAGCACCGCGCAGCTCAGGAGCCTCCGCCTCACTTACCGTAACCTGTCAGGCCCCGACAAGCGGCCGGTGACGCTGCGGCTGCCTGCTTCGCTTGCTGAGTACACAGTCACCCAGCTGCGGCCCAACGCCACCTACTCCATCTGCGTCAGGCTTCTGGGGGCCGGGCGGGTGCCCGAGGGCGAAGAGGCCTGTGGGGAGGCCCGCACACCCCCAGCCGTCCGCTCCAACCATGCCCCTGTCACCCAGGCCCGGGAGGGCAACCTGCCGCTCCTCATTGCTCCCGCCCTGGCTGCAGTGCTCCTGGCCGCACTGGCTGCCGTGGGGGCAGCCTACTGTGTGCGGCGGGGACGGACGGCAGCGGCTGCCACTCACGGCAAAGGACAGGTGGGGCCAGGGACTGGGCCCCTGGAGCTGGAGGGGGTGAAGGCCCCCTTGGAGCCAGGCCCCAAGGCGACTGAGGGCGGTGGGGAAGCTCCACCCAGTGGGCCAGAGTGTGAGGTGCCGCTCATGGGCTACCCGGGGGCCAGCCCCCAGGGGCCCCTCCCCACTAAGCCCTACATCTAAGCCCCGAAGCGACAGGCTGCCAGGCCAGGCTCTCAGCCCTGCTGGACCCGCCAGCACCCTCCTGCTGCCAGACCAAGGAAGTTCTCGGATCCCTACAAAGAGGACACATCAAGGTGAGGGCTGTGTGACCACAGCAAGATCCGGCCCCTCAGTCTCCTCATCTGTGAGATCCTGGGACGCAGGTGACCACCTCTAAGGTGGCGCTATGCCTGAGTGCCTACGAGGACGGCATCTGCCCGGTTCTCTGCAACATGCACCTTCCCTGGGGAAGGGTGGGGCGGGCCCTGCCGTGTGCTGGTAACACAGGCCCAGGGCTGCCAGGCCCCCCTCCCAGGAGATCCTGGGGGCCAGTGAAGGAAGCCCCCAGAAAGACAGCAGAGGGAGAGAAAGGCTGGGGATGGGGCATGTGGCCCAGCCTCGGCCCCAAGGAGCAAAGGAACAAAAGAAACTGGAAAGACAGACGCTTAGGAACATGTTTTGCTTTGGTTTTTAAAAATATATTTATAAGAGATTCTTTCCCACTTATTCTGGGAAAATGTTTTTCAAACTCAGAGACAAGGACTTTGGTTTTTGTAAGACAAACAATGATATGAAGGCCTTTTGTAAAAAAATAAAAGATGAAATGAGTGTGTTTCTCTGGCATGGCCCAGGGTACCTGGGTGGGTGTGGAGGTAAGCGGGAGGCCAGAACCCCCAGGGTGGGAGGGCTGCCGCTGAGGACTATGCCAGGGTGGCCTGCCCTCCCAGGATCCTGCCCTGGGCTGTGTCTGCCCAGCCTCAGCTGGGGTGCCTGATTCAGTCTCTTGTTGAGACTGGGATGCAGGCCGGAGCCAGACGGGAGCTGGGCAGCTCCTAACCTTGAAGAAGAGGAACATGAGGGCAGCCTTACCTTGCCCAGGCCCAGTGGTCAGCCAGCAGGAACTGTACTGCCCCTGTGAAGCTGGGGAGGGCTCGTAGCAGATAAAGACCGAAAGACAGAGAGGGTCTGCAAGGGCTCCTCCTCAGGGAAGGGCCTGACAGGCAGTTCACCGCCTACCTTCCTCTGCGGAGGGAGTGCGCCTACTGCAGCAGGAGCCTGTGTCCGGGGCCTGGCACAACACACAGCCCAGCCCTGCCTGCAGTCCTGATGCCCTTCCGCATGGGCTCGGGCTGGGAAAGCTTGCTCCCGGCCTCCTGTTCCAGCTGCAGAAAGGCACCTTGGAGGGGCAGCATGGATCCTGAAAGGCAGGAATCCTCTGGTGATTGTGAAGGGACCCAGCCAGGGCTGTTTGGGGCAGGTGGCCCAGGGACAGGACAAAAGGTCTGAGCCTGGCTTGTGAAGGCCTGGTAGCCCTGTGATGCCCCTTTACTCTCTGCATTTGGGATGTGCCCAGGCTTTCCAGAAACCCCGGAAGTGGGAGTGTTTTCCAGGAAAGCCGCAGGCTGTGTGGGGGCAGGGCCAAGGATGTAGAGTGCAGTTCTGGCCCAGACTGGGTGCTGGAAGCTTGGGAACAGGGACGGATACACAGCACCTTCTCCCATGACCATGGGACAGGAGGCAAAGTGGGCCCTGAGGCCTCAGAGAGGTGCTGTGACTGCTGAGCGAGCCTCCCCGAAGCCCCGTGCCTGTGTCTCCTCTGTGGGTCATGGCCCCTGGGCCTCACCAGCCTCACCCTGGCTGGAAGGACGCAGCCCAGTCAGGTCTGGGGAGCAGGCCCTGTGGCTCAGGGCGTTGATGTCAGCGCCGAGTCAGGCCCAGCCACGCGAGGCTCTGGATTCAATTAGTGGCTGCTGAGGGTTCTGGCATGGGAAGGGAGGAGGTGGGCGGTGGGTCGTGTCGGGCAGCAGAGGATGGTGGCAGTGAGCCTGGGTGGGGCCCCTTCTTCCTGAGGCAGCGGCGGCAGCCCAGGTGGATTTCCTGTGAGCCTGGGTCCCATTAGGGGAGCAGTATGGCGAGGCCTGCCCTCCCTCTCGGCAGCCCTGTCAAAGGGGCCATTGTGGGCCCACGGGCCGCTGCTGAACACAGCATGGCTGCTGAATAAATGTTTTCACTGCAAAGCCAAACCTGGCCTAGTGGGATGGCGGGGGGGGGGGGGGGGGGGGAGGCGGGACCTAAAGAAAGGGGCTAAACGCTTACTCCAGCCCTCCCAAAAAAGGGATTTGGGGTATCCCAGCAGATCAGGAGCTAGGGGATGAAGGGGTGGGGCGGGGGCAGGGGCAGAGCGGGAGACCAAGCCAAGATACAACCCTTACCCAGGACAATGCCCACGGCTCTGGGGCAGGGTCCAGGGACAGATGTAGGGAAATGCCAATTCTGACTGCTGGGTTTTTGCTGCCACAGGCCCTGTGCCATACGGGCTACACACGCTCCCACTAATGCCCAGCAAATCCTCTCCAGAAGAGAACCACAGCCTGGGAGAGGTGAGCTGGCAGCTTGCTCACCGCAGGCGGGGATAGGATCCCAACACGGGCTCCCTGGCCCAGGATGGGGTGGCCAGCCACGTGGGCGTCCAGGAGAGGGGCAGGGCCACTGTGAACAGCAGAAGCTCCGCAGTGGGAAGCAGCAGAAACTGAACCCCAGCCTCCACCCTGCACAGCCTGGCTTCTGGGGTGTTCTCAACAGAGGATCAACTTCTCTGGCCTCCGCTGCCTCTGAAGTAACCGAAGGAGAGACATCCCCACCTGCCTGTGGCTGACGATGGGTACAGCTGACCACTCCGCCATCCAGAAGCACTGGACTGAGGCAGGCTGCATTTTTACATCTCCCAGTCTACAATGTGAGCTGCTCCTTCAGTGCCAGGCCCTGCTGCCTACCTTCCCACCTTCACCCTGCACTGAACACAGCCCCTGGCACATCTGAGGGACCTGCTGCTTGAGCTTGGCTTCACACATAGGCCCCTGATGTCCTGCTCTTCCCCTACTCTTGATGAGGTATGCTCCACACGTGATGGTGGGGGCTGTGACAGGGGCCCCTGGGAGGCGGGGGGGCCCTGGGCTCTTCCTAGGAGATGACCGGGAGAGGTGAGTGCCTGAGCCCTGGCCCCCTCTAGCTCCTATAAGAACACACACTGCTTTGCTCAGATTGAGATGGAAAAGCTGTAAAAGAAACTGAGAGTGGGAGAAAGGAGGGCGGGTATACTGGAAATCCACGGCTATCCCCACATTTGACACCCTGGACATCTTCAGTCCCAGTCACTCAGCAGGCCTAACCCTCCAGGGAGCCTGAGGGGGCAGGGCATATGCCACCACTACCCTGGTCCACCAGCTTCACGGAGGGCCGGAGAGTCCCCACTCCTCTGCCAAGGGTGTGGCCTGGCAGGGCAGGGGCCAGGAGTGGGGGGAAGGAGGGGGCGGGACACTGGCCTGGCCACCCATCTGGGAGTGATTTGAGAAATTCCAGGCCTTGCTGGCCCTGCGAAGCTATTCTTAACCGCTGTAATTACAGGGTCAGCCTTGGCCAGTGGCACCGTGGGGTCTGGGCATCGTTAACTCCTCCAGGGGCAATGCTGGGGAGGGGTGGGGGCTGCTCTGCGGGGGAGGGGGACCCATCAGGAGCCAGGGGTGGAGCCTAGAAGGCAGGAAGTGGTGGGTGGAGGAGGACTTGATGGCTAGTGCTGGGTCCCTTTTCCTGGCTGGTCCAGCTCCCTCCTGCTGGGGAGCCCTGTAGGGAAGGAGATATCTGGCCCGGGGAGGCATGGGGGCTAAGATACCAATGCAGCCTCAGGGCCTGGGTGCTCTTATTCTTCCAGCGCAGGGGGGCAGTCACCAGGACCCCAGGGCCCAGAGTAGGAAGAGGCCTTGCACTGTGGGGTTCCAAGGCACTGGATCTCACTCAGCCTTGCCTTCCCCATCTGCAAAATGGGCCTCACCAGCTCCCCAGCCTCTTCCTGGGTTTTAAGAGGGGGGTGGGAGTGGAGGGTCACTGCCGCTGTTACCCCTTCCCTGGGAGCTCTCAGGTGGGGGGTGACTTGGCAAGAGTTCTTATGGCATCAGACTTCCCCGCTCCCAAACACGTCCATGCCACACCTGGAGCTTGGACAGGTCACCACCCCCTTCTGTGACTCAGTCTCCCCAGTCATGAGTGGAAGAGGAAGGGGCTGGATAGATAGCCAAGGGACCAAGACCTTCTCCTGGCTCTGACCTTCACAGATCTCTGCCTGGGGAGCAGCAAGCCCCTCCAAGAGTCATGGGAGAGCAGGGCTGAGGTTTCTGAAAGGGAACCGGGCCCCTGCCTCCTCCTACCCCAGCCAGACTGGTCCCCCACTCTCCTACGCCTTGTTTCCTCACTGTGACAGGCAATCATCTCTGAGAGCCTCCTGTGCCTAAGCCACAGTGAGCCTAGGCCCCCGTGCATGGAACTGGCTTGGCCTGGACCCACGGCACCCCACAAACCTCCTGCACACACTGCCACGAGGATGGAAAGATGAGGCGCACTTGCAGTCCCAAGCCACCCAGGCGCACCCACCCCCTCACTCGCCCCCCAAAACCACCAGAGACAGGCGTGTGGCCCGGGCTAAGGAGCTTCCATAAAGCCTGCAAGCCTGCCAGCCTGAATGTCCCCCCCACCTCCCCACCACGTCCACCCTATCAAAGCTTTGGTCTCTTCGACCCTCGGCATCACCAAAACAGCCACAGCAAAATCAAGGGCATGTCCATGTCTCCCACCCATGTGTCTGCCGGGTCACAGTCCTTCCCCCAAATGCCAAAACACGCCGACATGAGCCCTCAGGCTGAGGCCTGCACGGCCAAGGGCCCACTCTGTGGCTAGGGTCATGAGATGGGGTCAACAGGCGACCCCACAGCCCAGCTCAGGCACCGTGACCGCTTTGGTGCTCCGCCCCTCACTGACAAGACCTGAACCAGGTGAGGCCTGTTCCAGCTGGACTGGGCCCCTCCACTCCGCAGGGGGCCTTGCCAGGGCACATTTGGAACCCTCCCCAATGGTGTCCATTACAGACCTGGACTTAGGACACCATCTAGCCCTTGACCCTCCCCACCGATCCATCCCAACATGCCAGCTGCTCCTACCCGGGTGAGGTGTCCAGGGTGATGGAGGTGAGGGCGCTGGAGAAGTGCCGGGTGTCCCAGAGCTTCACTTCACGCTCACGCATCTGCAGGGAGGGAGCCAAGAGGGGCTCAGAGGGGCCCATCCCCGGGAACCCAATGCCTGAGGAAACAGCCTTGACACAGGGGCACCTGCCCCAGAGCAGAGCTTGGAGGGTGGCGGTGGGGGGTGAGTCATGGCAGGGAGGGAGGGTTTGGGTTTGCATGTCCGGCCCCTTTAAGAACCCTTAGGTGACAAGGGACAAGGGGCGGTTCCCTCCATGGACTCTGGTCCCTTGGGGGGGGCTGCCACGGTTCCCAGGGTCAGGCTTAGCTATTGCAAATGGAATCTGCCAGTTTTCAGCAGCTGGAGGTCCCCTGGGGCTCTGAGACCCAGCTGCACACAGGGCCGTATATGGACAAGCCTAGAGCTGGCTAGCCGTCCCCCACCTCCCCCTGGGCTTCACTCCTACCCTCTTGGTGTGGGTACCCCGCCCATCTGGGAGGAGCCCTACCTGGTTGAATCCACTGGACACAAGGTGCTCCCGGGTGCCCGTCCACACCAGCCAGCCATCCTTGCTGTTCTTGTGGGCCTCTGTGCTCTGGAGGACACAAAAGATGGTGCTGAGCCACCAGGTCCTCCTGCAGGGGGGACACCTGCCGGAGAGCCCTACAGAGGGCAGGAAGGGCCAGGATGGTGACCCCAAGAGGCTAGCTGGGGACAGGGAAGACTGTATCACTACAGGATGGACCCCAGCCTCACCTTGGCTGAGGAAAGCTCTGCACCCAGAGGGCCACCCGGTCACCAAGCTTGGGCTCAGTCTCCCTCCTCCAAAGGGGACTGTTGGGCTGTCCTGCCACAGTGACGGTGCCAGGCCAGCAGCACATCCTTGTCCTTGCAGGTTCCTAGACTGGGAGGCACTCAGTTGCCGGTCACCAACCCCAGCCTCTGGGGACCCCTGTGCTCTCTCAGAACCTCATTTTTCTCACTTGTGAATGGGGCGTGTTGCCTGGGCTGCCTACTTCCCAGGGCTGTCTGAGCACCAAATGACACTACATGCAAGAGCCAGCCTACTACAGATCAAGGGATAGCAAGCATCCCAGCTGCCTCCTGAGTGCCAGGGGCTGGGGAGAGGGCCTGATGCCAGGCTCTAGGGAATGGTCCCTGGAGAGCGGAGAACACACAGAAGTGCTCCTCCTCGCCCTCCCGCGGTGCTGGAGCTGCCAGCAGGAAGGCTTCCTGGGCCCAGGGAGGAGAGGCAAGTTCACACCCCAGGCAGCCCTGTCTCCTGGGCCCAGGCAGGGAGGAGCAGAAGGGGCCAGAGGAAATGCAAACAGCTCCCTCCCAGTCACCTCGGCCCCTGGAGCCTGAGACCAAAGACCCTGTTACCAAAAATAGCTCACCCCAAACTGTGGCCAGCTTCCTCCAAGCTTCCCACGATCTCCTTGGGAATGAATGAGAGAAGGGAGGTGGCCTGGGAGGAGCTGGCCCAGCGCCCCCTCCCCAGCCTGCGGAGGCGGACCCCAGCGTGGGAGACCCTGGAACGCCCGTGTTGTTTAAGGGGCTTTTCTCACTGCTCCCTTCCCACCCAGCAGCCAGCACAGGAAGTCGGGGCTGGTGCCTGAGAACCAGGGCCCCACACCCCTCTCCACACGAGGGGGCTGTGGGGCCAGGGCAAGATCAGCCTTGCCCTCACACCCCAGAGTCGGTGAGAAGTGTCACATGGGCCCTCCCTCTCATTAGTGTGCAAATATCCCGTGTAAGCAGCAAAACAGATGGCCAGCAAAGCATCATGCATCATTCATTCATTCGACAGACATTCGAGGCTTCCCCAGGCCAAGTACCATGCAAGGAGCTGGCTGGTTCTCAGGTGGATGGTCACATGGGGGAGACCAGGCTGCTCATTCATTTGTTCTTTCATAATACGAGTGGAGTGTTCAAACTGCATACTCCACTGGGCGCTGGGGACATGGTCAAAACAGAAAGGGTCCCCAAACTCACAGAATATACAAGTCGGGAGATAGAGGCGAACCAAACAGAAATACCTATGTCACTACACGTTGTTGTAAGTGCCAGGAAGGAGCAAAGGGAAGGCTGTGGGCACAAGCTTTGGAGTCACTGCCTGGGTGAAAACCTGCCTGGCCACACTAAGCATGTCTTCCCAGCATGAATTACCCAACATCTCTGTGCCTGTTTCCTCAACTGTAGAAAGAGTACTGAGCACTGTATTGGGTCCTCCTTTGGAGGGCTGTTGTGGGAAGTGTCAACACTGGCGAACACTCAGGGCTGTGTCTGATACACATCCAATAGGCATGTTTTTTAAAAACATGGTAACAGGGGCGCCTGGGTGGCGCAGTCGGTTAAGCGTCCGACTTCAGCCAGGTCACGATCTCGCGGTCCGTGAGTTCGAGCCCCGCGTCAGGCTCTGGGCTGATGGCTCAGAGCCTGGAGCCTGTTTCCGATTCTGTGTCTCCCTCTCTCTCTGCCCCTCCCCTGTTCATGCTCTGTCTCTCTCTGTCCCAAAAATAAATAAATGTTGAAAAAAAAAAAATTTAAAAACATGGTAACAGATGGGGCACCTGGGTGGCTCAGTTGGTTGAGCGTCTGACTCTTGATCTTGGCTCAGATCGTGATCTCATAGTTCATGGGTTTGAGCCCTGCGTCAGGCTCCACACTGGTGGTGCGGAGCCTGCTTGGGATTCTTTCTCTCCCTCTCTTTCTGCCCCTCCCCTGCTCGCGCACATACTCTCGCACTCTCTCAAAATAAATAAACTTAAAAAAAAAAAAAAAAAAAGATTTTAAAGTAACATAGGAGATAAGACGGGAAGGATCAGAAGGCGTGAACCAGGCAGGGGAACTGGCACCTGTGTAGAGTCTGGGCCAGGGAGAGCAGAGGCCAGTGAAGATGCAGGGGGTACGGGGCGAGGGAGAGAGGGGCGCCCTTGAGCCTGCAGGGCGTGCACGTCAGAGGCACAGGCTGGGGATGGAACATAACTTGGCCCGTCTCCCACCTTCCTATTTCACACATGGAGAAACCAGAGGCTCAGGGAGAAGCAGCCACCTGCATCCAGTCACCCAGCAAGACAGCTGTCAGCTACCTGAGCCTCCTGCCTCCCGTGGGCCAGGTTACTATTCTAGGTCTGCATGAGAGGGACCTGCGGTGAGAAGAGTTGAGCAGCTGGAAGGCAGAGCGGGGACCAGAAGGGACTCAGGATGTCCACAGGGTGGTGACGGTCTCTGAGCAGGGCACTGGTCTCTGAGAATACTGAAGGCACCAAGGAAGCTGAGACCAGGTAAGAGCTTAGACAGAACCCAGTGTGCCCACCGTGGGCACACCTGGCTCTGTGTGCCCAGGGGCCACAGGAAGCCCCATGGGCGGGAGAAGGGTGGCCACCCACCCCTCCATCCCTATCTCCAGATTACTACAGTAATTTTTATTTTCAGAAATGGCAAGTTCTTCTTCCCTGACCTCAGCGGGACCAGGGAGGAGGAGCCCTCACTCAGATCCCCAGACTGTCATTCTCTGGGGCAGGGGGGAGGCTGTAGCTGGACCCCAGGCAGCCTGCGAGCCCTGCAGCCCCAGCACTGTCCCAGGAGGCTCTGAGGGGAACCGCAGGAGGTAATTCAAGCCACAGGGGATGAGGCAGCCTGCAAGCCACAGGGGATGAGGCAGCAGGGCATCCTGCTTAGGGAGAAGCCCCATAGTCCCCTCGTGTTTCCCCTACACCTGGCCCCAAGGAGAGAACAGGAGGGGCTGACTGGCCAGCACAGGGGCACCAGGAGCAGGCACATAGCAGCATTCCAGCCGCCATTCGGCCAAATCCCACCTCTCTGTCACCATGGCAACACTTCCTGTGTGGGGCAGGGCAGCTGGAGGAGCAGCCCTGGGCTCCTGGGGTCCTTCCTCAGGGCCAGGGGACCTTCTCTGGTGTAAGACCCCCACCACCCACCTATTCTCCTTCCCGGCCAGGCTCAGTCCTGGGTTCCAGATGCTGGCCCCAGGACCTGCCTGATGCACACAAAAGGCACAGGGCCACCAGGCCACGCCAGAGGTCAGAGGGCTCACTCCAGGCCAGTCCTAACCCTGGTGAGGGTGCTGAAGCCTCACAACTCCCTGGACACTTGCTTTGCTGCAAGCTACTTCCCTGGCATGCCCATGGCTTCAGGGCCTACCCTCCCACCCCTCCACACCCAACCCCCCCCGCCCCCCCACAATGGGCTCTGGCACCGTGAACAGGCTTTGGTGTCAGACAGAGCCTGCCTGGGCCACCCAGCTGTGACCCTGGGACAGAAATGACCAATGGGCCAACTTTACAGGGCAATCATGAGGGTGAAAAAAGACTGTGTGTGCCAAGGGCCCGGAGTATGATAAATGGTCATAAATGGAATCTAGAAATGAAGTAGGGGATGTGAACAGGAGACAGCTGCCCAAGCATCCCCTGACTCAAACTCAGGTCACACAGGGCCCAAAGAGGCAGTAGGAGGTGGACCCCCCCAGGGCTCCCCACCAGCCTCCATGCTACGGTGACAGCCAACGGGGCAGGGAGGGCAGCGCATCCTCCCGTGACTCCCCCAACAAAGCCCCCCTTCTAGTGGGGAAGGAGGATCTCCAAAGAAGGAGCTCCCCAAAGGCCTCTCCCCTGAGCTGGCCCCTCAGCTCACACCGACCCTGGCCGCCAGCAGCGGTTTTCCTAATAGAAGCCAGGTGTGGGCCAGATGCCCTGGGCGGAAGTGGGGGGCAGGGCCATGAGGAGGGCAGCGTTCCAGGCCCTACTGCCCCCGCACCAGTGCACCAGCGGCAGAGCACAGGCACCAGCCCAGCAGCTGCGAGGGGGCAGGAGCCACCCACGCTCTTCCCAGGTCTCCCTGGCCCAGAAGCCCCATTCAGGGGGGCTTCCTCCAGAACGAGATCCTCTCCCCCCTCTTCTAGGAACTTGGAGCCCTTTGGACGGCAGCCACTCTGTCTCCACCTCGGCACCATCATGGTCCCCCACCCCCCTTTGCTGGCGGAGGAGGCAGGGAAGGAAGAAAATGTTCAGGCTGGGGGAGCTGGCCCTTCAATGCCCAGTCAGGGCAGGAACAGGGGTACTATGCACAGTGCCCTGGGACCCCCCTTTCTGAGCACAGAAAGCTCCAGCGAAGCCCCCTGATCATACCTGCACTGCTCTGAGACTTTGCTGCCCTGCCAGCCACAGGGCCACAAACCATAAGCCAACTTCCCTGGGAAGCAGGGCCGCTGGGGAGTGGAGTGGGGAGTGGGCTAAAACCACTCCTGCCTGGCTTGGCTCACCTGTCAGGACGGGACCTCCGTCCGGTCTTCAGCCAGTCAGAAATGGAACAGACTGGGCCGTCTGGGGCCAAAAGCTGCTACGGCCTACCTGAAGGGGATTCCGTGTGTGCGTGTGCACACACACGTGCTACGGATGCAGGGTGGGGGTGGGGGAGGAAAGCCCTGTCATCCCTGGCTACTGCTGGTCAGGTGTAGGCTGACAAAGTGCCCTCTACCCCTGGTAGGGAACAAGTCCTAGGGATGGGGAAAGGGTATCTGTGATGGGCCTGGGGCTTTGCTGTGGAGCTCTTCCCCTGAGCTGTCAGCAGGGCCCTGATCTTTACCTTCCTCAGGAAAGAAGCCTCTTCAACTTCTAAAAAATATTTTTTCTTTTTTAATATTTATTTATTTGGGGGAGAGTGTAAGGCGGGGGAGGGCCAGAGAGAGAGGGACAGAGGATCCGAAGCGGGCTCTGAGCTGGCAGGCTGACAGCAGTGAGCCTGATGTGGGGCTCTAACCCACGAACCGTGAAATCATGACCTGAGCCAAGGTCAGACGCTCAACCTACTGAGCCACCCAGGAGCCCCTAGAAAAAAATTTTTTTAATGTAAATCTGAGCAGGGCACCTGGGTGCACTCAGTCAGTTGAGCGTCTGACTTTGGCTCAGGTCATGATCTCACAGTTCGTAGGCTCGAACCCCACATAGGGCTCTCTGCTGTCAGCGTGGAGCCTGCTTCAGATCCTCCGTCTCCCCCTCTCTGTCCCTCCCCTGTGTGTGCGCATGCTCTGTCTCAAAAATAAGTGAATATTTTTTTTAAATGTAAATCTGCTCACCTCACTTTCGGCTTAAAACTTGAATGGCTTCCCATAGCCCAGGTGACAGGCCCCCTTCATCACGTGCCCGACACTGAGCCAATGTCAAATGAATGAATGTATGAATGAATGAATGATTCCCCAGTGGCTCACTGGCTATAGCATGAACCCAGAACCCAGAGCCCCGCTCAGCACTCAAAGGGCCACATGCACCCCAAGCACTATCACAAACACAAACCAAACATGCTCAGTGCCTAGATCCCACAGACCCAAAGGAGCAGAGTGAGAGTCTACTAGCTGTGAGACTGGACAGGTATGAGGTGGGCAGCTGTGTCTTTCTGGCTCCTCTGAGGCTGGCTTCTGCCAACTGTGCCAGGAAAGGTAGGGGGGATGGGGGTCTCAAAGGAGGAGAGGAAGCTGGATTCTGAAATTAGCTTCCTAAAGCCACAGGATGCCTCCACTGAATGCCTGTGGACAGCCTGGCTGCACCGCACCCTGTGATCAAAGCCAGGTACTCCCAGGACTCAGAATATGCCTCCCGGAAAGAGCTGCCAGCAGCAGGAGCCCACCTCCCAGGTGACCCCTTCACACTCACAAGGCCTTGGCCAGGGGCGTGGGGTGTGGCAGAATCTCTGCCAAGAGGCAGAGCCTGTCCCGGCGGCACCTGTTGGAGCCACTAGGGCCTCAACCCAGCCCCCTGCCCACACAACTCACCTGGGAGGCCCCGGGCTTCGCTCTGGGGTCGAAGATCCTCAGCTGCTTGTCCTGGGAAAGCAGAGAGGAGTAAATACAGCACACTTAGGACAGGCAGCGTCCTCAGGGGCCAGATGTCCCCTCCACCCACAGGCTGTCATGGTCCCACACCCTAGTACACAGAGCTGGCATCACGCACCAGGGGAGACTTCCCCAGCCTGGTTCCTTCTTCTCACTGCAGGGGGCAGGTCCCCTTTCCTGCCCCAGTCACCCACAATAGAGAACTCAGTGAGAATTCACATTTCCTGAGCACCTACTATGTACCAGGCCCGCTAACACACATGATCTCTCTCCGTGCTTCTAAACATCTTATGAAACAGTCCTATCACCACAACCCCCTCATAGATAAAGAAACTAAACCAAATTCTAGGCTACCAGCTGGCAAATGTTTTGCCCTGTACCCAGCCCAGCCCAGAGAGGTGTAAAAGATGATGTCATTTCTACACTTAAAGAACTTGGTGTCTAACCAGGACAGTGAGCTGACACATCCTAACCATCACTCAGCATACAGTTACTGACTCAGGTTACCTAAGGGTGGAGATGGGAGTAGATCAAAAGATATGTATGTGTACTGTAATAAAGTACCATACCCTTATAATAAGGACTTTATTCCTGTAGAATAATTGATCTGTGTGTACAAAGGTACGTGCATAGCGGGGTACCTGGGTGGCTCAGTCAGTTAAGTGTCCAACTCTTGATTTCGGCTCAGGTCATGACCTCACAGTCATGAGATCAAGCCCCACGTCAGGCCCTGCACTGACTTTAGAGCCTGCTTGGAATTCTGTCTCCCTCTCTCTCTGCTCCTCCCTCTGTGTACCACGTGTGCACGTGTGCGCTCTCTCTCTCTCAAAATAAATAACTAAACATTAAAAAACCCTTTAAAAGCCCACAAACATCCATGCATAAAGAACCGGAGAAGAGAAGGAGTAGAACCTGCATTCCCTGCCTACTTAACGCCTTGGCCACGACAAACTATTAAGCACTACAAAGAAGGTGCAGAATAACATACGTGGTGTGATTCCGCTGTGGTAAAAATCAACAAAAATCCATATCTGACCACATTCCTGTAACTTTTGCGAGCTGGCTAAGCAAGAAGAAAGGTCTTAAACAGTGTGGGCTGTGCATTAAGGCTGGGTGCTGGGGAGGGGGAAGGCGGAGGGTAAGTAGCTTTTACTTTTTTTTCCATCTTAGCACAGTTTCACTTTGTTTCAATCAGCATGGATTCATATTTTCATATTTTGAAAAACAATGAAGCAGCAATAAACTGGAATTTGTAATTAAAAACATAATACCATTCACATCAGCATCAAAAAATATGAGACACATAGCTATACGTCTAACAAAATATATACCAGATTTATGGGAAGGATACTACAAAACTCTAATGAAAGGAATCAAAGAATTAAATAAACGGAAAAATATTCCACGTTCATGGACAGGAAGACTCAATACCGTCAAGATGTCAGCTCTTCCCAACTTGACCTACAGATTCAATGAAATCCCAGTAAAAATTCCAGCAACTTATGTTGTGCTTATCGACAAACTGATTCTACAGTTTATATGAACAGGCATAAGATTCAGAATGGCCCAGGCAATACTGAAGGAGACCAAGTGAGTAGGACCAATAGTACCCAACTTTAAAGCTACGTTAATCAGACAATGTGGTACTGGCATAAGGATAGACAAATAGATCAAAGGAACAGAACGGAAGGCCCAGAAACAGACCCCCACAAATGTGGGGAATCAAATACCTATGTCCTGGTTAAGGAGATTAAAGGGAATGCATTGCAAAGCAGAACAGCACTTTCTGGCCTTGCTGAAAACAGCAGACGTGTATCTAGTTAATCTGTATACAGGGGGTGGGTCCTGCCTGGGCTCGGGAATTCCCTAGACCCTGTTATCAACGGGGTATCTTATCTTATTCTCCACCTTGCTTTCAGCATCTGCTCTTTTGTAGTCTTTGGAATGCCATGTTGTTGTTTTTTTGCCTGCTTTCTTGTTTTTTTGTTGTCTTGTTTCTTCTTGTTTTTGTTTTTTGTTTTTGTTTTTTTTGCCCGCAGCCACTGGCATACTGCACAATGTTTTCCCTATAGTTATGCCTGATAAATGTGGGAGCCGCGGAGTTGGGAGGGGTGCAGGAAGACTTCCCCTAGCCTCCCTCTCACCTCTTGCTCGGAGTCTTGAGTAATCCTTTCTGCTGTCATCCTCGGCTTTGCTGGACAAAGCCAAAAGCCAAACACACACAAATACAGTCAACTGATTTCTGACAAAGGACTGAAGGCAACACAATTGAGAAAAGACAGTCTTTTCAACAAACAGCACTGGGACAAGTGCACATTCACATGTGAAAAGGTGAATCTAGACACAGACTTTACATCTTTTACAAAAACCAACTGAAAATGGATCACAGACCTACATGTGAAATGCAAACTTACAAAAGCTCTAGAAGATAACACAGGAGAAAAATCTAGGTGACTTTGGATTTGGCAATGAAGTTTTAGATACAATATCAAAAGTGTTGGTGTTGCATCTATACAACGTGACCAAAAAAACAAAAAACTGGGTTTCATTAAAATCATAAACTTCTGGTCTATAGAGACACTGTTAAGAAAAAGGAAAGACAAGCCACAGGCTGAAACTACCTGCAAAGCACCTATCTGAGAGAGGACTTGTATCCCAAATACACAACACTTAAAACATTAGAAAAATTAAAAAAAGTAAGATTCTATTTAAAAATAAGAAAATAACCCAAATGAACAAATGGGCAAAAGACTTAAACAAACACCTCATCAGAAAAGATACACACGATGAACAATGAATACAGGAAAACCTGTTTCACATCATGTCTCATTAGGGAATTACAAACTAAAACAAGTTACCACCACACACCTATTAGAATGGCTAAATTTTTTTTTTACAAAATGACAACACCAAATGCTGGAGAGATTAGGGAGCAACAGAAACTCTTACTCATTGCTGATGGGAATGCAAACGTAATAGCCACTTTAGAAGGCAGTCTGGCAGTTTCTTACAAAGCTACAGATAACTCTTAACTGTATGATCCAGCGATTACACTCCTAAGAATTTATCCAAATGAGTTAAGAACGTATGCTGGTATAAACGTTCACGGCACTTTTAAAAGTTGCAAAAAAAAAATGGAAGCAATCAACAGGTCCCTCAACAGGTGAACAGATGAACTGCGGCACATTCGTACAATGGAATACTACTCCGTGATAAAGAAAAGAAGGAAGAAGCCAAACCATAAAACTCCCAGAAGCAAACGTAGGGGAAAAGCTTCATGACATCGGATTTGGTAATGACTCCTTGCATAGGACACTAAAAGCACAGGGAACCAAAGCCAACAGCAGACAAACAGGACTGCATCAAACTTCTGTTCTTCAAAGGACACAATCAACAGAGTCAAAAGACAGGTTGCCCCAAGGGATGGGAGAAAATGTTTGCAAATCACAGATCTGGTAAGGGGTTAATATCAAGAATATATTGGGGTGCCTGGGTGGCTCAGTCGGTTGAGCGTCCGACTTCGGCTCAGGTCATGATCTCACAGTCTGTGAGTTTGAGCCCCGTGTCGGGCTCTGTGCTGACAGCTCAGAGCCTGGAGCCCGTTTCAGATTCAGGGTCTCCCTCTCTCTCTGCCCCTCCCCTGTTCATGCTCTGTCTCTCTCTGTCTCAAAAATAAATAAACGTTAAAAAAAAAATTAAAAAAAAAAAAAAAGAATATATTGAAGGGGCGCCTGTCTGACTCTTGGTTTCCGCTCAGGTCATGACCTCACGGTTTCATGAGTTTGAGCCCCACATGGGCTCTGTGCCGATAGCGCGAAGCCTGCTTGAGGTTCTCCCCCTTTCTCTAATCTTCCCCCACTCGCACTCCCTCTCTCTCAAAATAAATAACTAAATAAACTTAAAAAAATATACATGAAGAACTCCTACAACAACAACAAAATCAAATACCTGTATGTAAAAAATGGGCAAAGGCACCTGGGTGGCTCAGTCAGGTGAGCATCTGTCTTTGACTCAGGTCATGATCTCACAGTTCGTGAGTTGGAGCCTCGCCTCGGGCTTGCTGCGGAGCCTGCTTCAGATACTTCTGTCCCCCTCTCTCTGCCCCTCCCCCATGTGCGCTTGCTCTCTCTCTCTCTCCCTCTCTCAAAAGTAAACATGGTGTAAAAAAGGGGCAAAGGATTTGAACAGATATTTCTTCGAAGATATACAAATGGCAAACAAATATATGAAAAGACGTTCACCATCACTAATCATCAGGGAAACGAGGACTAAAACCACACTGAGATACCACCTCACATCCATTAGGATGGCTACTATCAAAGACCCAGGGCCGGGGAGGAAGTGCAAAAGCTGGGAGCCTTGTGCACTGTCGGTGGGAACATAAGACAGTGTGGCCGCTGTGGAAAAGAGAGCTGCAGCTCCTCAAAAAAGTAAAAACAGAATTACCTTATGATCCAACAATTCCACTTCTTAGCGTATACTGAGAGAACCGGGAAGAGGGTCACCAAGAGGGTGCCATGTTCGTTATTCACATTATTATTCACAGCACTCACTGCAGCATTATTCACAACAGCCAAGAGGTGGAGGCAGCCCAAGAGCCCACTGACAGATGAGCGGATAAACACAATGTGGTCCCCACATACGATGGGATGGTATTCAGCCTGAAGAAGGACATCCTGTCACATAGCACAACACAGATGAACCTCCAGGACATTAGGGTAAATGCAGTAGGCCAGCCACAAAAGGACAAATCGTCTATGATTCACTTACACGAGGTATTTAAGGTAGCTCAAATCACACACGGGGAACAGAATGGCGGTTACTGAGGGCTAGCGGGGAGAGGGGGCAAAGGGACGTTGTTGTTTAATGGGTAGAGAGTTTTGGTTCAGGAGACCTGTTTCACAACAATGTAAATAAACTTAACATTACCGTATATTTAAAAAATGCTCAAGGGGCGCCTAGGTGGCTCATCGGCTAAGCGGCCAACTCTTGATTTCAGCTTAGGTTATGATCTCACGGTTCCTGGGTTTGAGCCCCACGGTGGGTTCTGCTTTGACAGCATGGAGCCTGCCTCGGATCCTCTGTCTCCCTCTCTCTGCCTTTCCCCAATTTACACGTGTTCATGTACACGTGTGCTCTCTCTCTCAAAAGTAAGTGTTAACAAATTTTTTAATGGTTAAGATGGCAAATTTTATGATGCGTTTTTTACCACCATAAAGAAGTAGCTCTTGGTCCACAAAAAGCCATGGAGGGCCCACGAGTGCACCTGACTAAGGGAAAGAAGCCAATCTGGAAAAGCTGTGTGTTGTATGATTTCAACTACATGACATCCGCGAAAAGGCAAATAACATTTGGGAGACAGCAAAAGAATCAGTGGTTGCCAGCAGTTTGGAGGGGGATGGTGAATGGGTGAAGCACAGGGCACTTGAGGGCGGCGAAGCTATTCTGCACAATGCTGTCACGGTGGGCACGTGATGTCATGCGTTCGTCAAAACCCCTACAATGCATCATCCAGAGTGAGCCCTCGTGTAAACTGTGACCTTCAGTTCATGCAGCAACAGCGGTTACAGCAGATGCACCACCCCAACCAACGCGAGACCAGACAGGAAGGAGGGACATGAGAACCCCAGGTACCAGGTACTAGCTGCTCAGTTTCTGCCTGGTTCCCACTTGGGTGCTGAGATGAACCTTGAAGGACAGGCAGAGCTTGCACTGGGAAGGGAAAGGTATTCAAAGGAGGTGGATATGCATGAACAAAAATATGGAAACAGGAACTTGCTGACACGTGACATGAAGGGGAAGACAAGGTCATGCCAGGAGACCAGACGGTGGGAATGGAGGGGGCAGCGGGTGAGTGCTGGACAAGTGGACAAGTGAACAACAGAGAGGGCCAGGCCCAGGACTTCCTGACACGCTGGCAGGGTCCCAGGGTCCTTGGGTCACTCCTGTCAAAGTCTTCCCAGCCGGCAGTTCACAGAGCACTTGCTATGTGCCATGCGGGAACCAGGCCCGGCCCCAGGATCAGCCGTGCTGTGCGGCACCACCCACAGCCTTGAGTTCAGGAGGACGCTGTCTAGAGGTGCACAGGACAGAAACAGGCCGAGAGAAGAGCGAACGATGGAGACAGATGGAGAGAGGCACAGACTGACAGAGACAGAGAACAGGGAGAGAACAGAGAGAGACAGAGAGACAGAGGGACAGAGGACAACCAGAGATCGAGGAGAAACAGGGCAGCGAGAGACAGACAACAGGGAGAGGCAGCGAGAGACAGAGGATCTTGAGAGACTATGGGCAAGAGAGAATGCCTCTTTGGGGCGCCTGGCTGGCTCAGGCATTTAAGCGTCCAACTCTTGACTCATGACTCAGGTCATGATCTCATGGATGGTGGGTTTGAGCCCCGCGTTGGGCTCTGTGCTGACGGTGAGGAGCCTGCTTGGGATTCTCTCTCTCTGCCCTTCCCCCTCTTGTATTCTCTGTCTCTCTGAGAATGAGTAAATAAGTTTTATTTATTTACTTTTAAATGTTTATTTATTTTTGAGACAGAGACAGAGATCGTGAGCCAGGGAGGGGCAGAGAGAGAGAAGGGAACAGAGGATCAGAGGCAGGCTCTCTGGTGACAGCAGTGCGCCCGACACAGGGCTCGAACGCATGAGCCTTGTGACCATGAGATCACGACTTGAGCTGAAGTCAGATGCCCAACAGACTGAGCCACCCAGGCGCCCCAATAAATAAACTTCAAAAAGAGAGAGAGAGAGAAAAAGTCTCCTGGCAACAGGGGCCACTCCCATCAGGAGCCATGTGGAGAGACAGATGGCCTGGGTTTGGATGCCAACTCCAGCACTTACGGGCTCTGTGACCTGGGCAAACCCCTAAGCCCCGGGTAGGACGAGGACAAGTGATAGCAACACGTCTCACAGGTCAGAGTCCCAATTCTTGCCTCATGGGTGCTCCCCAAAGGCAGCTGGGCCACCAAATGCAGGGGGTTCAACACTGGATCCACACCAGGGGTCAGACTGGGCACTGGAGGCTGGCCTGGCCTGCTGGGCCACGGCAGAGGGGGTGGCCCTGGGTGGCCAAGGTGTATGTCCTCACTGGGCTCACAGACACAACCGGACCACGTGGAGCGGGATCGCAGCTTGCCTGCCCATCCGTGAGGCCGACACGCCCCCTAGTGGTTGGCTGCATTTCCCTCAGCTGGAGGAGCTGGGAAGAGAACAGGCAGGGGCTTCTGCGGTAAAATCAGGGGTCCTGGGAGGCAGAACCAGACAGCCAGCAGGAGATGGTGTGGAGAGGGGGAAGCCCCGAGAGGAAGCAGAGTGTCCCCCACGCTGTACCCAAGTCAAGCAGTCCTGTGTATAAACCTAGAGCCCAGCCTGCAACCCGTCTGAGCAGAGCTCCCTCCTGTGGAGGGCGGGCCCCTCACTGGCTCCCCGACGTGCTCAGGACAAACCCACGGATACCTCCTCCTGACCTTCAGTCACGGGGGGAGGGCCCCCCCCCAGGACCATTCCCCAAAGGTTTTGGCATTTCAGACTCCCGACCAGGATCCTGAGGGTGCCCCTTGACAGGAGAGGGCAGCAGCAAACTCAGGACCGCGGTGGCCCCCAGCCACCACTGACAGCTCGGAGTGGAGATCACACCCTGTAGGACAGCGTCCCCCCCAGGATGCTGCACCCAGACGCGGCAATGTCAGGTGCTGTGTCCCCACAGGTAGAACACCCAGGTCCAGGAAAGCAGAGGTGGGCGTGGGGGAGGGCTCTACTCCAGCCACCCATGTGGGGAACCAGTGGTTCCTACTCCACAATCTCAGGCTCCTGGGTCGAGAGGGGCAGGAGAGTTCCACCGGACCGAGCTGTGGCCTCATCACACTCACTCATCCTCAGGAGACAACAGCCTATAGGAAGCTGACTCATCACGCCAACAGGAGGTGGCAGGACACAGAGGGGCATTCTGCGACCGGGTCACTTTTCACCCCCCCCACCCCACCATTTAAACTGGGAGGCAAATGGGGCTCAGACCCCTGGGGAGGAGTGCCTGGACAGCTGCACACTTCCTCAGTAAACCCTCTGCTAACTCCCCAGAGCTGACATCCTCCTTCCCATGCTCTAGGCCCTCCTCCCTGCCCTCGGTCACCCAGTCCCGTCCCCAGTCCCGGAGGCCTGGCACCTGCACTGCCCCCTCTCCTGGGGGCTGCAACACTCCTCATGGCCTCCCCATGCCCCCCCCCCCCCAGCTCCACCCCCTCTTGCTGGATTCCCCCCCTCCCCCATGCCCACTGCTCTCAGCTGGCCTCATACTCGCCCTCGCCCCACCCGCCTCCCTTCGCCGGCGGTCGCCCGCACCTCCTTTTGCTGGCACTCCTCACCTGGCTGCCTCCTCACACGGCAGGAGCCCTGGGAGACAAGGCTGCATCCTAATCCAACTCTTTGTAGCCTCACGGAAACCAGAAACCACCGTGCTGGGCTGTGAGCTCTGTGGAGGGGAGGGGTCTCTCTGACTGCTCCACAGGAAGTGACCCATGTCAAGCCTCTAGACACCTGACTCTCAGACATCCTGCCTGCAACTGGGCTGGGGGCCTGGAGCTGACACGGGGCAGTGGATGCAAGACCGAGAGAAGCCACCTCCCTCCAGGCTGCAGCCTGGACTGGCCTTGTGGGCCGCAGCTCTTAAGTGAAGGACCATCCAAGTCACACCTGCAGGCCACGGGTGGACACTGGCGGGATCCCCCTCACCAGGAAGCCATCCAGCCTTGTGGCCAGAGAGAGCTCTAAGAGAGGTGGCCCCGGCTTGCCCTGAGCCCCACAGCCATACCGCAGGCAGGCCAGTCCGGGCGAGGGCCATTAACATCAGAACATTCATACTGGTGGAGACCACACCTGCACCTCCCGTGAGGATGCTGCCCTCATCTGCTCAGGGCCGCTCTGCTACTGGGGAAGCCAAGGCACCTTCCCACTATCCTCTGTCACAGCTGCAGATCTGAGCCCTTCAGGCACCCACTGGAGGAGCTCTAAGGCCAGAGAAGGGCAGGGGCCCAGCGGCAGGGCTTCCGCCTGCGGGACCGGTGCTCCTGCTGCCCCACGTTTCGGATGAGAAGCGGCAGAGCAGCAGGTTCAGAGGACGGAACAGACACCCAAGTCCCCTCCCAAAGCCCAGGCTGGAACCACAACCTCCACACACAGCCCCAGGAGGCTGGCATTACTCCTCTGGAAGACAACTCGGGAAAATCTACCAACCAGCTGACAAACCTTCACAACCTCCAAGCCAGCAATGTCCCTGGTAAAAATCTAGACCCAGGGTGGCGGGTGGGGGGAGAGGGAGCTAAGGCCCTCAGGCCAAGTCAGCCAAATCCAACCCACAACCCGAGATCTGATTCTGCAGTTACAGTTTTACTAGAACGTGGACATGCCCACCATTTACATTTGTCTGTAGCTGCTTCCTTGTTACAAAACGGCACCGACAGAGACAGTGTGGCCTGCAAAACCCAAAGTATGTACTATCTGGTCCTTTACAGAAGTTTGCCGGCCCCTAAGCTTTCTAAGCTAAGAAAGTCACATTGAGGGGCGCCTGGGTGGCTCAGCTGGTTAAGCGTCTGACTTTGGCTCTCACGGTTTGTGAGTTCAAGCCCCATATCAGGCTCTGTGCTCATAGCTCAGAGCCCGGAGCCTGCCTTGGATTCTGTGTCTCCCTCTCTCTCTCTCTCTGCCTCTTCCTGGTTCATGCGCACGTGCTCTCTCTCTCTCTTTCCTCCTCTTTCTCAAAAATAAATAGACGTGGGGCGCCTGGGTGGCGCAGTCGGTTGAGCGTCCGACTTCAACCAGGTCACGATCTCGCGGTCCGGGAGTTCGAGCCCCGCATCAGGCTCTGGGCTGATGGCTCAGAGCCTGGAGCCTGTTTCCGATTCTGTGTCTCCCTCTCTCTCTGCCCCTCCCCCGTTCATGCTCTGTCTCTCTCTGTCCCAAAAATAAATAAAAAAAAAGTTGAAAAAAAAAATTAATAAAAAAAAATAAAAAAATAAAAATAAATAGACGTTAAAAAAAATTTTTTTTAAAGTTATGTTGAGGGGCACCTGGATGGCTCAGTCGGCTAGGCGTCCAACTCTTGGTTTCGGCTCAGGTCATGATCTCACGGATCGTGGGTTCGAGCCCCACGTTGGGCTCTGTGTTAACAGTGCAGAGCCTGCTATGGATTCTCTCTTACTCCATCTCTCTGCCCTTCCCCAGTGTGTGTGCACACAGTGTCTCAAAATGAATAAATAATCTTAAACTTTTTTTTTTAATTTAAGAAAGTCACATTTTGCAAACAAAAAACAAAACCCCTCAAAAAATCTGTATACAAATATATTCAGATGTTATAACTTGTAATAGCATAACTCAAGTGAACTCGTAAATCTGAATGATAGAATATTTTCTGTGATGTTCATTCAATTACTGATGAACTGGAAAACATACATATTACACAGAACGTAAAACACAGGGTAGAGTAACGTGGAGAGTGCGATCTCAACACATACAGGAAAACATGCCTAAGAAAAGTTCAGAGAGAAAGATGTCAAGATGGTGACAGACATCGCCCCTGGGTGGGGAGGATTACAGGTGATTTTTTTTTACTTTTCCACTCCTGTCCCAAATTTGTAAAACAGGCACAAACTACGCTCCTCTGGTAACCATAAAGTAAAAACTCCCGGTGGTGGTGGTGACTATCTCCTGCCACTCTCCTCCTTCCCTCCCTCTCGACCTCACTCACTCGGTGAAGAGCTAAGGGCATGCGAATCAGGGCAGAGAGGGCTTCTCATTGGAGGGGGAGGTCACAGCCCCAACCTGTCCAGCTGGTGCTTCTGTCTGGAACGCCTGTCCCCCCCTCCTCAGCGAGGGAGGCCCCACCTCGCTGTCCCTGGGAAGGGGCGTGCACCAGCGGAGACGGAGCAAGCGAACCACGCCCTGCTGCACGACCACCTTGCCCTCCAGCAGGGACTGCTTGGGGGCTAGCGGCCCCCGCTGACTGCAGAGCACAGGCCAACACCTGGAACTTACTGTCTAATGAACCAAATGGGAAATAAAACTTGACACCAAAAAAACAAAAATGAAAACAAAAACAAAAACCCACCTGGAAAATGGGTCTTCCAAGAAGGCAGAGAAAAGAATTTTGGAAAGAGGATCTCCCAGGTATGCAGACCCCACATTTTCTCTTTCAGAGAAGCCCTTGGTCCCCCTGGCCCCCCCCCCCCACGGAGCCAAGTCTCACTGTCCAGCTGCTTACCTTGCACGTCGTGCCCACCAGGGCTCCATCCCGGCTCCAGACAGCACCCTGCACCAGGTCCCCATGGGCCGCCAGCTCTGTAGAGAAGCAGCCAAGGTCAGGAGGGCATCTAGTGTCTCCCCACCCTGCCCTGGGCAATGGGAGCACCAGGGAAGCGGGTGCAGGAGGACCTGGCTGGGGATAACTTCCCAGGGTGCAGGCCGGAGCTGCAAGAGCCCCTCTCCTGCGGGAAGAGCACGAGGTGCATGTCCTCCCAGACACGCTGCACTGCACCCGGGACTTCTCCCTTTAGCCCTGCCCTCAGCAGGCCACGCTTGCACTCAAAAACCTTCTGAGGCTCCCTGCTCCTCAGACGGGCTCTCACTTCCCACCCAGGGTTACTTCCAGTCACTCACCAACACACCCCACCTAAGTGACACCACCCCGTGGCTGAGCCACATTCCCACCTTGGACTCTGCTTGGGCCACCCCTGCTCCTTCCCCAGTGTGACAGTTTTGAAATATGTCCACATAGGCATAGGGGCTCAGTCAGTTAAGCATCCAACTTCGGCTCAGGCCATGATCTTGCGGTTCATGAGTTCGAGCCCCACATTAGGCTCTGTGCTGACAGCTCAGAACCCGAAGCCTGCTTCAGATTCTGTGTCTACCTCTCTGCCCCTCCTCCACCCTCTCCCTCTCTCTCAAAAATAAATAAACGTTAAAAAATTTTTTTGGAAATACATCCACAAATTTTTTGATGCTCCTCCTATTATAGGTTGAATTGTCTCCCTCACGAAAAGATGCTGGGACGTCTGGCTGGCAATATTGAAAGAGCATGTGACTCTGGATCTTGGGAGTCATGAGCTGGAGCCCCTGTGGGGTGTAGACATTACTTAAAAATAAATAAACGTAAAAAAAAAACAAACAAGGATGCTGACATCCTAACCCTCAACACCTGAGCTGCTATAACTTTATCCGGAAACGGGGTCTTTGCAGATCAAGTTAAGCTGGTATCATTACGGTGGACCCTAGTCCTATATGACTGGTCCTCATGAAAAGGGAAATGTGGACACAGAATTGGACGTGCACAGAGGGAAGACGATGCGAAGACACGGAGAAGACGCCACGTACAAGCCAAGGGACACCTGAGGCTATGGACACAAGGAGAGAGACCCAGACTGTCCACCAGGGGCAGCCAGCCGCCATGCTGTGGGGGCACTCAGGTGGCCCGGGGACAGGCCCCATGGCAAGGACTGAGGCATCCTGCTCATAGCCAGCACCGTGTCCATGAACCCTCTGAGAAGCTGAGCCTCCGGCCCCAGTCACATCTTCAGATGACGAAGCCAGTGTCTCAACTGTAGCCTCGTAAGAGACCCTTAGCCAGAACCACCCGGCTAAGCAGCTCTCAGATCTTGGACCCTCAGAAACTGTGACATAAACAGATGCTCCTAATTGTTTTAAACCCCTAAGTTTTGTGATCACTTGTTCTGCAGCAGCAGAGGACCACTATGCCAGGGCTTATTGCCCCGAGATCAATCCCAGCCCTGCCACCCACTTGCTCCTTGTTCTTGGTCAAGTTGTTTAACCTCATCTGCAACATGCAAGGCCCTCAGCACAGTGGCAGCACGAGAGGACCTGAGACGCAGCAGTTACAGCTGGGTGACCCCCTAGTGACATCCTGCCTGGTAACCTTCACCTCTGCTCCAAAGGTTAAGCTGGTCTCCTTGACTATACCAGGAGCTCTCTGTGCGTAGTTTATGCTACTGGGGGCCCTTGGTTGGCCCCTGGGTCCCAGCCCCAGAGATGGGGACACCACCTTGGTGTCCCGCCCTGGTCACCCTGCACAGTTCTAGAAGGCAAGGCTGTCCTTTAACTCATTGAGCCTCGCATCTTTTCCCTAAAAAGGGGACGAGCGTGTCAGGGCCTCGGCAGAAACGACTCAGTGGCATCACCAGAGAACACCAGGGCTCCGTGGGGGTCACAGTGCAGGGTCGTAACCATTCACTGAGTAATCGGGCTCTAGACTGTCATCATCTACGCGTAGTCTGAATGTTTGTATCGCCCTACGAGTTGAAGCCTAACTCCCACTGTGTTTGGAGGCAGGGCTTGAAAGAGGTGATTAGGTCACAAGGGTGAAGCCTCCCAAACCGGATTAGTACCCCTAAGAAAGGGGCCCTGAGAGTGTCCTCGTCCCTTCCACCACGTGAGGACACACCACCAGGACGACCATCTGTGACCCAGGAAGTGGGTTCTCACCAAACACGGAACCTGCCGTCACCCAGATCTTGGACGTCCAGCCTCCGGAACCACGAGAAATGAGCGCCCCGGCTGTGGTGGTGTGTTAGAGCAGCTGGACTCGGGATGGACTAAGACAGGCTAGGTCATGAAATCGAGAGAAGCGTGGGGGAAGGGGCTGTAAGAGAGCAAAATCCCCGCCTGGCAGAGAAGCAGCCAGACGTTTGTTTTCAAAATCGAAGTGACATACAGTTCGAGAAATAACAGTAGGAGGAAGTTATTTAGACATATGGAAGAAAAACAGCTACATGAAATGAAAACAGATGCCTAAAGGAAGTGGGGACGGATGGAGCATGTGTAATACGTCTGCTGGAATCTTACCACCTTTCAAACCACGTACACAGGAAACTTTAACACAGATTTTAAAATTCACGTTAGCAAAAACATAAAGCAACAGAGTGCCGTCCAGCCGGGGGGCCGCCCAAGGTGGGCAAGGCCAGCACGGCCCGTACCTGTGAGGGCCTGCTGCTTGGTTACATCCCAGACCTTCACGGCGGTGCCCGCCGCACTCACCAGGACACCATCCACAGTGGGGTGGAACTGCAGTACCTCCACCTGGACGCCCTCAGGGCCCAGCACCAGCCCCGGCACCGAGGGCAGCGCCTGGCCAGGGGCCGGTAGTCGCCACAGCTTCACCTACGGGAAACAGCAGGTCGGTGAGCCCAGGGCTGGAGACAGACTCCAGCTGGTCTTGCCCAGGGCTGCCCCCAACCCCAAGAGTTGTACCTGGACATAGAGGCTGTGCATCCTGTGTTAGGAAAGCCAGGGTAATCCAGCCCAGAATCATAGGGTGTAATTAGAGGCGGGGGTGGGGGAGACAGGAGCCACGGAGTGGGGCTCTGCTCTGTCTCCTCAATGTCCCACACCACCCCAGTCCTGCTCTCCTTAGGCAGCCAAGCAGCAGAATGGCAAGTCAGGGCCACAGCTCCCAGCAAGCACACAGAAGCTCACGGGAGCTGGTGTAGATCAAGGAACTGAGAATTTGGGCTAGCCCAGCCCTGGAGGTCTGTGGAGGGGCTGAGGGCCCTTGAGGGGAGGGGGAGGCGCATTGAGCAACTTGTCCAGCAGCTCCACTCACCGTCCTGTCGGCTGAACCCGTGGCCAGAAGAAAGTCATCAAAGGGAGAGAAATCCAAGTCTGTGACCAGGTCTGTGGGAGAGCAACGACTGACATGGGCCTCATGAGAACTCACCAGAACTTTGTTTCCAGCCCGATGTGATGTCTCCCCAAGGCAGAGAACCGCAGCCTAGGGTTTCACAGGGGACACCTCTGCCCACACGGTGGCGGGCTGAAAGCCCACAAGGAAAGGCACTTCTGGAAACCCCTGCCTGTGATATACATGCCCCAGAACGGGCAAAGCCCTGCATCAGGAAGCTAGCAGGATGACAGACACAAAGCTCCTCAAACTACTGAGCACCTGCCTTTGCTCAAAACCCAGAATGCAATGCGGGGTTCAGCACATCAACATGTGAATGAATGCGAGTACCAGCCCTGCTCTGGGCCCACAAGGTATTCACAAACCAGACAGTTGCCACCCAGCCCTAGGAGACCCTCACCACCTCACACGTCTCTGCAGGCGTGGCAAAACATGGACTGAGCACGCAGGGGGACCCCAAGGTCAGGGGTCAGGGCAGCTTCATGGAGGAGGCACGGGGAGCCCTGGGGAATATGAAGGACCAGAAGAGGTTAGAACATCTGGGAGGCGGGGCCTGGATGACGGGCCTAGGCTAGGAGCTCTCTGCTCCTCAGGTCCCACCGGGGCTGACACTTGGCTAGAGGGCACCTGACCCGAGCCTGAGCAGCCAGCTGCTCTCATAAGGCAATTAAACCAGGAAGTGAGGTCTGGTGACAGGGTGCCTCAGGGACTAGCCTTGGGGGGAGGGCAGCCAGCTGGGAAGGAGCCGTCAGGTCCTAGCCAGGACCCTCCTAAGGCCTGTACATCCAGCTGCTCCTTCAGCTCTGGAAGCTCCCCAGGCTTTCAGTTCTGGAAGCTTTCCTCCAAATCCCTTTTTGGCTAAAGCAAGTTGGAGCTGGCCTCAGTTCTTTGCAATCTAAGAACCTGAACTGCTCAGGTCCGGAAGGCCAGGAGAGGGAGACAGGGGCACACAGAGTGAGCCACAGCGCAGAGAGGAAACCCACAGTTCCTGAAACCAGCAGGGGGTGTGAGCATGATGGCCAGGCTTGCATCACCAGAGCAAGGCGCACGGTGACTTTCCCTGCTGCCTGCCGCCCCAGTGGGGTCAAGCAGGTATGCTTTCCTCTCAGGCCAGAGCCAGACTCCGGGCACCCCAGCCGAAAGAGACAAAGACAAGGAGCAGTGAAGACAGGGACCCCGTGGGACAGCCCTGGCCCAGACTCCTAGAACAATGCCACCCTGCTTGTGGGCTCCACACTGGACAGGGCAGTGGTCAGCGAGAGCCACCTGGCATTCCCAAGGGGATGAGAAGCAGCGACCGGGTCGACCTGAGTGCGCAGCTGAGCTGACAGGCCAGTGTTCCGTACGTGCATTTACCTCACCGAATCCTCACAACCACCCCTCGGGATGGCACTGTGGCATCATCCCCAAGCGGAGCATGGGGACAGAAAGGTTAAGTAACCAGCCCAGAGTTACACAGCTAAGAAAGGGCCAGGCTGGTGGTTGTGCGGGCAGTTTGGTTTCAGAACCTACATCCTCAGCATACCACCGCACTGCCTCTCCCAAATCGGAGCAAGCACCCAGCCGCCCCACAGCCCATAACGCAGGACTATTCTCTCAGCGCTTCCCAGCCATCTGCTCTCCTGGGCAGCTGGGCTGGAGGGCCGCTTGGCCTTGAGCCAGGAGGCAGAAGGCACCCCCAAAGGCAGGGAGGCAGCCAGAGGCCAGCCCACCGCACTGCCCCCCACCACCGCACCTAAGAGGACAGAGTGTGCCACTGTCTCCAAAGCAGGTTCTCAGGAGCCAAAGTTATCCCGGGAGCAGTGTGCCGGCAAGGTCAACAGTTGAGGCCGTGGTGAGGCTACCAGCCCTCAGAAGAGGCTTGGTCCAGCTTCTCCTCAAAGCCCTCCCAGTAACGGGGCCTTACAACCTACAGACACCAGCAGCCCGGGGCAGTTCCCCCATGGGTCAAGTGCACCAAGGACACAGGGGTCTCACAAGACCCGGTTCCGAGTCTGGCTCAGCCAACCGCGGTGCCGGTGTTGGCAGGTTCCGGATCTCTTCAAGCCTCAGTTTTCTTAGCTAAAAAATGGTTAAAAATCTACTTCAAAAAGGTGTAAGAGTGGATGAGAAAGCAGACTTCTTCCACGTGTTACAACACAGACGAACCTCAAATCACGAAACTCCGTGAAAGAGGCCAGATTTTAAAGACTACGTGTGGTGTAATTCCATTTATGTCAAGTGTCCAGAAAAGGCTGCGCTGTAGAGCAAAAGCTGGCGAACGTCTTCTGCAAAGGGGGAGGCAGTAACTATCTCAGGGTTTGAGGGCCAGACGGTCTCTGTCACAACTACTCAATTGTGTAGTTGCTGGGAGAAAGCAGTCACAGGCTGAATGTCAATGAAGAGGCGTGACCACGTCCTCACAAGACTATTTACAAAGACAGCAGCTGGCCGGGCAGCGGAGGGAGCTCCAAGACCCTGGCAGCAGGGGCAGGAAGAGGATCCACTGGCACCAGAGGTGGAAATGAAGTAACTGCAAAGGGGCACGAGGACCCTTTGCGGAAACGTCCTGACACTGGGTTACAGATACCTACCTCTGTAACTTTATTTTTTTATTATTATTTTTTTAATGTTTATTTATTTTTGAGACAGAGAGATAGAACATGAACAGGGAGGAGCAGAGAGAGAGGTAGACACAGAATCTGAAACAGGCTCCAGGCTCTGAGCTGTCAGCACAGAGCCCGACGCGGGGCTTGAACTCACGGACCGTGAGATCATGACCTGAGCCGAAGTCGGACGCTTAACCGACCAAGCCACCCAGGCGCCCCTACCTCTGTAACTTTAATAAAAGTAATCACACTATTAACTGAAAACAAGTAATATCAATGGAATATAAATGATACCTCAGTAAAGTTGTAAAGAGCTTTAAGAAAGAATTAGATGAGAAAACATGGACGAGGTTCTTAGTGCATAGACGGCTCCTGACCCATCTTGGCCACCATCACTCTGTTAGCTGCCGTCATCATCGTCTAGACCCCTATGCTGAGCTGCACACTCAGACTGGGGAGCCAGGGTCAGCCCCATTCTGTCAGCCGAGGTCGCCGGCCAGGCGGCCAGGAACGCCAGCAAGCCAGAGAGACTGGCCCACAGCCTCCGCCGCAGCTGCAGAGGGACAGAAGAGGCAGCTGGGCCAGGGCTGCCGCAGCCCGGGGAGAGCAAGCCGTTCTCTTGGAGTGGGCGGACTGCCAGGCGGGCTGCCGGGCGCCCCCAGAAGCAGCTGCAGCAGACAAAAGCTCTCTTTGTGAGGGCCTGTCTGCAGCCCTGCAGCCCAGCCAGACCCCTCCCTGAAGGGCCCCAAGCAGCCCTGCTGGGGAGGATGGCTGGTGGTGAGGGGTGCCTCCTGGGTTCCAGGAGAGCACAAGGGGCTAAGAACTCCACAGGGTTGAGTCCTCTACAGTGACTGGGAGCCAGCATCAGCCTGGAGCCTGGGCTGGCCAGTGCATAACCCCCTTTCTCAGCTTAACCACCTGCAGCACTCAGCTTCCCTTCTCTCCACCCAAGTGGAATTCCCAGCCAGGACCCAGCCTTCCAATATGGACACCATCTGCACAAATGCACAGTGAAGACAGCAAGAGGGACTGGGAACCCATGGGACCGTAGGAGTCCCTGCACCCAGGGAGGGAGGAGCAAGTTCCAGACCTCCTGGGTCCAGTTTCCACTCACCTGAATGGCAGCCCAGGTGGGCCACCTGTCTCTTGTCCTCTCCTTGGCCATCCAGAGGCACAATACCCAGCACACCTGTCAAACACACATGGAGGCTCCGACATCAGGCCTGATGGGAACTGTCTGCTGCCCAGGGCTCCCAGAGGACATGAGACCCAAAGCTCAGCCTTGGACCTTCCCAGAGCCTCCACCAATCATAAGATCATAACCCTCTGGACACAGTCAGTCCAAAGTTAGGTTCTTACCCCCTACAAGAACCTTCTGTGACATCAGATGTATAGAAGACACTGGGGGAAAGGTGGTCTTTTTAGCATTGTGGGTCATACGAGGCCAGCTTAGGGCCACCGGTTGCCCCTTTTCCCAGCTTTACCTGAGAAAGAAGCTATCACTCAAGGGCACCGGGGCCGAAAGACAGGACACAGGTCAGGGCCAATGGCATATGTGAGCCTCTAGAGATGGCTCTGTCTAAAGCCTCTGGACCTTTTACTTATATGAGCTAAAGAGGTACCAGAGGGTTAATAAAGATTTGAATGGAGGGGCGCTTGGGTGGCACAGTCGGTTAAGCATCCGACTTCAGCCAGGTCACGATCTCGCGGTCCGTGAGTTCGAGCCCCGCGTCGGGCTCTGGGCTGATGGCTCAGAGCCCGGAGCCTGTTTCCGATTCTGTGTCTCCCTCTCTCTCTGCCCCTCCCCCGTTCATGCTCTGTCTCTCTCTGTCCCCCAAAAAATAAATAAACGTTGAAAAAAAAAATTAAAAAAAAAAAAAAAAAAAAAAGAGGTACCCGATTTTTGTCAGTTTGAGGTCTGAGTTAACGCTAGCAACAAAAAAAGTCCCGAGTGACATAGGGAGCTTTTCAAATCTTGGTGTTCTTACTGACCTGAGCCATTCTCAGGCCCCCAGATGAGGAGGGGGCTGCATATGGGGATCAGCTGAAAACAAAGGGGACAGTCCCCTCGGTGTCTTCCTGGCCAATCTCTTAAAAACCACAGCCAGGGGGAAAACAAACACACAAAAACAAACAAACCCACAGCCAGTGTAGTTTATACAAAGTATACACACATGCCCTAATCAAAATCAATCTGATTACTGCACTTGACCAGTTTGTAGGGGTCTAAGGCCCTTCATGGTGCTGACCTCTGAGCCCCATGAGGATCCCCTAAGCCTCCAACCTGAAATGAGTCTGCCCTTCCGACCCATCCTAATTAGGATGACAACGTATGAATCTATGTCCACCTTCCTACCTGGACGGTCAGAGTTAAACGCAATCAAGTGGCAGCTGGATTTGATATGGTTCCCACACGAGGGTGTGGTTCCTGCTCGAATGTCACCGATCCAGGCCTGAAAATAAAGAATAAGAATTGTGATGGACAGGCCTCTGATCGTAACTAAAGCAGGGGGTGGGTTATAATGCAGGGAACTCGACCTTAAAGCTGCACCACTACAAATGCATTCCTTTAGATCCAACCCTGTCCCCATTCACGCACTCCCTTAGAATATTCAAAATGTTCCTGAAATAATAACCTAAGTCATGGAGGGAACAATTTTGTCTATTAAATCTCTAATAAGGGTGAGAAGGCTGTCAGCAGTGACCTCAGGCTAAATGAAGTCAAGAAGCCAACTGAACAGTGTGTGTGGTCAGGGGACTGTTTCTGTTAAAAGGGAGAGAGAGAAGCAGAGAAAGCAGAAGTGAGCACCTAAGACAGAAGATAGACTCAACTTCCTCCAGGGCACTGCTGAAGGCCTCCACCAAGTACAGGGGGTGTCTCCTACGAGCCCCAGGAGATAACACTCAAGCTCAGAAAGGGGAAGAACCAAGGCCTCTCCACAAAGTCTCATAGAAAGGTGAGCAATGCACCTCCACGAAAAGATGATAATGTTAACACCCCCACAGACGGGGGGTGGGGGGGTGGGGGGTGGGCAGAGGAGCACTTTTTCTGAAACTAAGACCAACAAGGCCCACGTTTTCTCTGTTGGTATCAGAGCACTGTACAACACTCCTGCCTGCTTCCTGACACCCGAGCCGCCTTGTTTTCCAGCCCACCCACCCACAGCACGCCGGAAACCACCCCCATCGTGCAAGTTTCTATTTCAGTGTTCACCTGCCATGGGTAGAACATTACCTTCTTGCATTATTTTTTCCTCCTGATTCATGTTTACTGTTCAGAGTGACGGGGAATATCTCTGAAAAGGAGAACAGATCACCTGTCCTCCCCTCTCCCTAACCTAAAGTGTTTAAAGCTTTCTCTGTAATCCCTGGTCCCATGCTTGACTGTTTACATTGCTGGACTAAGGCCCACCTGGGACAAGCCCCAAGGCCCATCAAGTATACTCGAGACCCTTTCAGGGAGCGCTGATGGCACTCAGAAAGACGGTATTAATGCAAATCTGAGCCAATCTCTACCCAATGCTCTCCACTTTCGACCTTTTAATGGCTCCCAACCGCACTCAGAAAACACCCAACTGGGGGGGCCTGGGTGGCTCAGTCGGTTAAGCATCTGACTTTGGCTCAGGCCATGATCTCACGGTTCGTGGGTTCGAGCCCCGCGTCAGGCTGGGGACTGACAGCTCAGAGCCTGAAGCCTGCTTTAGATTCTGTGTCTCCCACTCTCTGCCCCTCCCCCACCTGTGTTCTGCCTCTCTCTCAAAAACGAATAAACGTTTTTAAAAGCTTTTTTTGGGGCGCCTGGGTGGCGCAGTCGGTTAAGCCTCCGACTTCAGCCAGGTCACGATCTCGCGGTCCGTGAGTTCGAGCCCCGCGTCAGGCTCTGGGCTGGTGGCTCAGAGCCTGGAGCCTGTTTCCGATTCTGTGTCTCCCTCTCTCTCTGCCCCTCCCCCGTTCATGCTCTGTCTCTCTCTGTCCCCAAAATAAATAAACGTTAAAAAAAAAATTAAAAAAAAAAAAATAAAAGCTTTTTTTTTTTTTTTTTTTTTTTTTAAAGAAAACCATCCAACTTCTTCCTGTGGTCCTTGAGCTCTGCAGGACGGCTCTGGACTCATGTGACACACCCTGCTTCCCCAACACTGCCCCCCATCCACCCGGGGCTCACCTTCCATTCCTCTGCTAGGCTCTTTTCCACCCTACTTTTCTTGTATCTGGCTGCTTCTCATCCTTCTGGTCTCATCTTAAATGTCACCTCCTCCCTGCAGCTGACCCTGACCACTGTACTGAGAATGACCTCCACGTGGCCATTTAGCTCCTTTGTTCTTCAGGGCACTTACTACAACTTGCAGAGCCCTTGAAGGCCTGTCTGCTTGCTGGCTGTCTCCCTCACAGGGGTGTAGGCAGTACAGAGGAAGGAAAGTGCGGTCGTGTTCACAGTGGTGGTTTCAGGAGCAGAGGGGAAGTACAGAGAAAATATCGTCCAGAGATTGAAAACTGGGCTTCTGCCCCAGGCTACCCTGCTGTGCTTTTGCTCCTGAGGGGGTTACTAGAGGTCAGTTCCTAAGCCTTCCAAATAACATTGGGAGCAGCAGACCAGGACTGGCATCATCTCTAAAGCATACCTCTCATCAGGCCGGCTGCCCTTCCGGGGGTCTGAGACGCCCCCTAACACCTGGCTCAGCTCTTCCTCTGGGCTCCACCTCCTTGGGCCTCCCCAGACCCCACCCAGCCCCTGGCAGCATCACCCCAGTAAGAGAAGAGCTGCTCTTGCGCCAGCCACGAGAGAAGGAAGCGCCGGCGGAAGCCCGAGGGAGGGGCGCGCCTCTGTCTGAGGGGCTCCTGTTCTTCAGCTGACACACCCGGACTCGCGGAGGCCAGGGGAGAGACAGGCATCCCTTCCACACCCCAGCCCCGGGCAGGGCCGATCCGGGCGGCAGGGAGGAGCTGGTGCCAGCAGCGCCCGGCCGCGGCTCCCCAGTGAGGCCGACCGGAAGCGGAGAAGGCAGGCAGCCTCGCAGGCCTCAGGCCTCCGCCGGGTCGGGCTGGTTACACCAGTTGGGGGTCCCAGGGCGAGGCGGGGGAGCTAGCGAACCGCGGGTCTCTCGAGAGGAGAGAGAGAGAGACCGGGTCAGGGAGCGCCGGACTCTGCCCTCCGGGTGCGACGGAACAACCCGGACGCCTGGCCCAGGCCTGAAGGGGGCGCCCCGGGGCAGGAGGGCTCGGGGGTCCCCGCGCGGGTCTGGGGAGGGGGAGGGGCAGGGTGCGGGTCCTGCGGGCAGGGCTCACCTCGCGTCGGGACGGCCGGGCCTCCATGTGCCGGAACTTGGACACCTTGAAGCGGCTCATGGCGACGGGGAAGGCGGCGGGCGCAGCTTCGAAGACCCGGGCGTCGGCTCTCAGGTGCACGGACAGCCAGCCGTGACTCCCGCCGCCTCCGGCCCCGCCCGCGGCCACCCCTCTCGCGGCCACGCCCTGGAACGCCCCCGACCAATCACAGCCCGCTCCGGCCCGCCTGGCCCCGCCCCCGACCAATCGCCGCAGAGCTGTCCTGTGAGGCCACGCCCCGATGCCGGCGGGCTAGCCGCGCGGGCGAGGTCACGTGCCGCGTGCGGGTCTGGTTGTCCCCGGCTCTGCGGGGCGTGCTCCCAGGCGGGGGGCAGCGTCCAGGTTTTGCAGTCAGGGGTTTGTCACGGGAGGCTCCGGGGTATGCGGGGCGCGGCCGGGACGGAGAGGAGGCAGACGTGGACCAGCTCCACTTCGGATACTGGGACCGCCGTGCTCAGGACAGAGCAGGCGCTGACCGCGGTCACACAGCTAACGAGTGGCAGTTGGGGGAGGAACGGGAACCCGGGTCTGAGGCATATCCCAGCCGCGGACCCTCTCTAGGCCGGGTGGGCTTGAAGGCCGGGCTGGGGCCTTCAGCGTCTCGGCAGTTAGGGCACGTCTTGGCTGCAGGGCGCGATGGGGCAGGACTGACCCCTGCAAGGAAATCAATGTATGATTTACAAATAAACCCAAAGGGAGAAAGATGAGGGAAATGGGGAATACCTTTAATAGCACGTGCACCCCACCGGCGGCTTGCTTAGTCCCCGGGTCATTCAGGAAGAAAAGAGAACAAGCTTCATTCCACCTGGGGCCATTCATTCCACAAGCATTTGTTTGCGCTTTGAAAATCGAGTCCATGATTCCAGAACACGCTTTCTGCTTGCTAACAGACAGAACACCTGCTCAGGCGTGTCTGGAAAAGGGACTTTGATCTGAGGAATGTGAATGATTGCCGCGAAAATAACCTTTCCTAAGCCCATGTTAGAGAACGGCCTAGCCGCCTAGCTGGAGTTACAGGCCTACAGGGTGATTCTGAAGGCTTGGCCTGGTGGAGGGCACCAATGGACCCCACAAATGCAAGTTCCTTTTTACAGTGTTTACAGGTAAACTATGAGGACTAAAAGGCTACTTCCCTGTATCCTACCAAGGGAGTTAAAGAGCGACGACTTTGATCTCCATATACTAAAAATAGGATGCCAGTGCAGTTGAGGGAGGCCTGGAATTTGGAATTCTAAGCAGTCCGGCTGCTGCTGAAGTACAGCTTTCCCAAGGCTGCTACTCTTCAGACTCTGGAATTGCAGCAGCTTTGGAAAAGGCACCAGCAGTGCAGTCTTGGGATGGCTATGGTGTTCAATCACTGCCAATATTGCTTCTTAAAATTGTGGTGAAAAACAACATATAAAATTTACTATTTTTGACTGTATAGTTCAGTAGTGTTAGGGACATTCACACTGTTGTGCACAACCTTATTGTGCAATCCTGAGACTCTATATCCGTCAAACAACAACCCTTCATTTCTTTCCCACCAGTCCCTGGTAACCACCATTCTACTTTCTATTAGTTTGACTTTATCTTTTTTTTATTATTATTATTTTTTATTTTTAAGTAATCTCTACAGCCAGTGTGGGGCATGAACTCACAACCATGAATGAGATCAAGAGTCACATGCTCCTGGCACCTGGGCAGTTCAGTTGCTTAAGTGTCTCTTAAGTGACTCCTGATTTCGGCTCTGGTCATGATCTCAAGGTTCATGAGATTGGACCCCACATTGGGCTCTGTGCTTACATTGAAGAGCCTGCTTGGAATTCTCTGTCTCTCCTCTCCCTCTGCCCCTACCCTGTCTGTGCATGCATGTGCACACACACTCTCTCCCTCTCTCTCAAAATAAACAAACAAAAATAGAATATAAACTTAAAGAAAAAAAAAAAAACACACACAAGAGTCATGTGCTCTACCGACTGAGCCAGCCAGGCAATTCCCCCCCACCCCCACCCCTTTTCAAATCATTATTATTTTTTAGGATTTTTCTTTTTAAGTCTGATTATTATACCACTGTATTTACCACAGAATATATATCATTAATATACCACATTTTGTTTATCCAGCAACAGCCATTTGCGTTCTCCCTCCTCTTGGCTGTAGTGAATAATGCTGCGCTGAACATAGATGTGCAAATATCTCTTTAAAGCCCTGCTTTCAATTCATTGGGATATATACCCAGAAGTGAGGTTGTGGGATCATATAGTACTTACATTTTTTTGAGGTTCCTCCATACCGGATATTGCTTTTAGAATTACAATTATTAACAGCTTAATATCATCTGCTAATGTAGATTGTTTAAATCTGTGGTATGCAGTAATCTCTTTTTGCATCAGCAGAATTTGCTTTATAGTCTCCCGGGAGGGGACATTCAGACATTATGCATTATAGTTCAAATGTAAATCAACTATAGATCTAAAACTATAAAAATCTTAGAGGAAAACACAAGGCAAAAGCTTCACAACACTGGATTTGACAATGATTTTTGTTTTTCTTGGATATGACACCAAAAGATCTAGGCAAAAAAGAAAAAATCATGAAAAATTTAAAAATCTCTTTATCAGGGTGCCTGGTGGCTCAGTCGGTTGAGCATCCAATTTCGGCTCAGGTCGTGGTCTGCCGTCATGGCAGAGCCCACTGCAGATCCTCTGTTCCCCTCTCTCTGCCCCTTCCTTGCTTGTGCACTCTCTCTCCCTCTCTCTGAAAATAAACAGTTAAAAAAAAACTATCATGGGGGCGCCTGGGTGGCTCAGTCAATTGAGTGATTCTTGCTTTCAGCTCAGGTCATGATCCTGGGATCAGCGTGGAGCCTGCTTGGCATTCTGTCTCTCTGTCCTTCTCCCCCTCTCCCCCACTCTCTCTCTCTCAAATAAATAAATAAATAAACGACTCAAAACCACTATGAGATACCACTTCACACCCAATAGGATGATGCTACTACCAACAAACAAAAAACCCTAGAAAATAACAAGGGTTTTCAAGGATGTAGAGTAATCAGAACATTTGTGCTGTTGGGAATCCACAGTGTGTTGATGGGAATGTAAAATGGTACAGCCACTGTGGAAAAGAGTATGGTGGTTCCTCAAAAAAATAAAAATAGAATTATTGTATGATCCAACAATTCCACCTCTGGGTATATACCCAAAATACTTGAAAGCAGGGTCAGAAAAAACACATTTGTACAACCACATTCATAGCAGCATTATTCACAAAAGCTAAAACATGGAAGCAATCCAAGTGTATGTTGATACACGAATGGATAAGCAAAATGTGGTATATACATATAATAGAATTTTATTCAGCTTTAAAAATGAAGGAAATTCTGACACATGCTATAACATGGATGAACCTTAAGAACATTATGCTAAGTGAAATAAGCCAGTTACAAAAGGACAAATAGTGTATGATTCCACTTATATGAGGTAGTTAGACTAGACAAAATCACAGAGACAGATGGGAATGCAAGCTGGTGCAGCCACTCTGGGAAACAGTATGGAGGTTCCTCAAAAAACTAAAAATAGAACTGCCCTACGACCCAGCAATTGCACTACTAGGTATTTATCCAAGAGATATAGGTGTGCTGTTTCAAAGGGACACATGCATCCCAATGTTTACAGCAGCACTATCAACAATAGCCAAAGTATGGAAAGAGCCCAAATGTCCATCGATGGATGAATGGATAAAGAAAATGTGGTATAGGGGCATCTGGGTGGCTCAGTCGGTTGAGCGTCCGACTTCGGCTCAGATCATGATCTCACAGTTCATGAGTTCAACCCCGCGTTGGGCTCTGTGCTGACAACTCAGAGACTGGAGCCTGCTTCGGATTCTGTGTCTCCCTCTCTCTCTGCCCCTAACCCACTAGCATTCTGTCTCTGTCTCTCTCAAAAATAAATAAACATTAAAAAAAATTTTTTTAAGAAAATGTGGTATATATATATATGATGGAGTATTACTCGGCAATCAAAAAGAATGAAATCTTGCCATTTGTAACTACGTGGATGGAACTGGAGGGTATTATGCTAAGTGAAATAAGTCAGAGAAAGACAAAAATCATAGGACTTCGCTCATATGAGGACTTTAAGAGACAAAACAGATGAACGTAAGGGAAGGGAAACAAAAATAATATAAAAACAGGGAGGGGGACAAAACAGAAGAGACTCATAAATACGGAGAACAAACTGAGGGTTACGGGAGGGGGAATGGGCTAAATGGGTAAGGGGCACTAAGGAATCTACTCCTGAAATCATTGTTGCACTATATGTTAACTAGTTTGGATGAAAATTAAAATCAATCAATCAATCAATCAATCAATCATAGAGACATAAAGTCGAATGGTGGTTGCCAGGGGCCTAGGGAGAGGAGGGAATGGGGAGTTTGTTGTTTATGAGTGTAGAGTTTCAATGGATGGTGGTGAATCAAAATCAAAATTTTGAATCAAAAATCAAAATTTTTGCAAGAGGATAGATGAGGCCAGATTCAGTGCAAACAACAAATTCTTAGATCTAGTTATCTGCCCCTGAAATGACTGTTTATTAAGATGCATGTTGGGGGTACCTGACCAGCTCAGTTGAAAGAGTGTGTGACACTTGATCTTGGAGTCATGAGTTCGAGCCCCACCTGGGATTTAGAGATTACTTAAATAAATAAAACTTCAGAAAAACAAGAAAAAAATTTTAAATGTCTATTTATTTTTGAGAGGGAGAGAGAGAGGGAGGGGGGGGAGAGAGAGAGAGAGAGAGAGAGAGAGAGAGAGAGAGAGAGAGAGAAAGCTAGCGAGTGGGGGAGGAGCAGAGAGAAAGAGGGAGACAGAATCTGAAGCAGGTTCCAGGCTCTAAGCTGTTAGTGCAGAGCCGGATGTGGGGCTCAAACTCATGAACTGTGAGATCATGACCTGAGCTGAATCGGACACTTAACTGACTGAGCCACCCAGGTGCCCCCCCACCCTCCCAAAAAATGTTTTTATTTTATTTATTTTTTAATTTAAAAAAATGTTTATTTACTTTTGAGAGAGAGGGAGACAGTGTGAGCGCATTGAAATGTTTTCAATGTGCAAAATACATCACAAAAATTGGGAAAAACACTCCCATTTCCCATCCCAGAGAGACAGTGCAACCTGCATTATTATTTCGTTGTGTCTCAAATGGAGGTGCACCCATGTATTCTTGGAGCTCTGAAGTTTTACTATACCTAGTGATCTGATTTTTTACAGTGACATGTGAAATATTCTGACAGACACAAAATTTGACTTTTGTGGTGATAATTTACAACTAAAGGGCATTTTCACAGAAAAGACTGCCATTTGCTAAGGTGATGTTTTTCACATTGGAGTCCACTGATTGCCAGAGGATCTGGAGCTTTATTCTCCGTGTCTGTGATCTTTGTTTGTTTGTTTCCTTTAAAAGAGTCCCTTTCAGGGGCGCCTGGGTGGCGCAGTCGGTTAAGCGTCCGACTTCAGCCAGGTCACAATCTCGCGGTCCGTGAGTTCGAGCCCCGCGTCGGGCTCTGGGCTGATGGCTCGGAGCCTGGAGCCTGTTTCCGATTCTGTGTCTCCCTCTCTCTCTGCCCCTCCCCTGTTCATGCTCTGTCTCTCTCTGTCCCAAAAATAAATAAACGTTGAAAAAAAAAATTAAAAAAAAAAATAAATAAGAGTCCCTTCCGGGAGCACTGAGGTGGCTCAGTCCATTAAGGAACCGACTTCGGCTCACATCATGATCTCGTGGCTCCTGTCTTCAAGCCCCACAACGGGCTCTGTGCTGACAGCTTAAGTGCCTGGAGTCTGCTTTGGATTCTGTGTCTCTGTCTCTTTCTGCCCCTCCCCTGCTCCCACTCTCTCTCTCTCTCAAAAATAAACAAACATTAAAAGGGCCCCTTTCACTTCTCAGGTTTATGAAACATTAAGTTTAAGCCTCATTTGGGCAGAATAATATTTAGCTGCGAGCCAGAGACACCTGTGGTTTATTTAAAAGGTCGTTTGGGAAATTATCAGCATGGAGGTCCCACTGGGGAACACCCAGGTGATCAAGGCGAGGACGCCCCATCCCCCATCCCAGTGTGAGACTGCACCTCGATTATTTTGTTGCTCTGTAAGGAAACTGCACCCACACGGATGTCATTCGTGCAGGGTTACACATCTGGGTTACACATTCCACACCTCCTTGGAATTGTCCCGTATCCTCTTGGAGAGGAAAGGAAATGCTGCAACTAGAGAAACAGCTGCCTCTTGTTGCCTCCGAAGAGACTGGCTCAGGCCCTTCTGTCTTCCCTGGAAGGGACCCTCACTCACCAGGGGAGGAGAGCAGCCAGCTCATGGGGTAGCCATGGACTCTAGTCCCATTGTGGTTTGGATAGTCAGAGTCTGCAGGAAATCACCGACTAGACCATACTTCAAACTCCCTACTAGCTCTCACTGATCTCACTGCCTCAGGAGAGTGGCAAAGAGCCCAGTGGGACAGTGTAGCGACAAGTGCAGAGGGGGAGTGAGTCTTGTGCGCCTTTTGCAAGTAGCATTTGTTTCTCCTCAAAGCTACGGCTTTGGCTTTAGACTGGAGAAGGGGGGGTGGGTGGGTGATGGACACATGACACACTCTGCCTGGGGGCCATGGGGAGGCGTGGCCCGCCCGTGTGCTCATTCTAGTTTTTGGCAACAAGCCTAGGATGGGTCATTTTGTGTCCTTTAACAGCTGAAGTCCTTGGAAGGCAGTGAAACATTCTGTAGGTGGGGTGGTAATACTCGCCCTGCCCCGCTTTTGTTGTGAGAAGCAGAGGAGATGCAGCATGAGAAAGTACATCGTAAACTAGTAAGGGCTTTTCTTTAAAAAAAATTTTTTTTTAACGTTTACTTATTTTTGAGACAGGGAGAGACATAGCATGAACGGGGGAGGGTCAGAGAGAGAGGGAGACACAGAATCCGAAACAGGCTCCAGGCTCCGAGCGGTCAGCACAGAGCCCGACGTGGGGCTCGAACTCACAGAGTGCGAGATCATGACTTGAGCCGAAGTCGGCTGCTCAACCGACTGAGCCACCCAGGCGTAGTAAGGGCTTTTCAACCAGAGTTATTGATCACAGTGACAAGAAGGTGCATGGTTTAAAGGGAAGAGCTCCGGGTTTTGTTAGGGGCCTGAGTGTAGATCTTGGCTCACCTATACACTGGCTCTGTGACCTTGGATGAGTTCCTCATCTTTCAGAGTTTGTTTTGTTGTGTGTGGATGTTTTTGTTTGGGCAGGGCTGGGGGGGCGGGGTTGCGCAGAGATGCGGGGGTGAGGGAGGAGTCCATATCTAAACATGGGAATATTACTCTTTGCCTTACCTCAAAGGATTGTGATCAAAATAGAAAATATGACAAAGTTCTTTGTGAACTGAAAAGAGAATGTTCTTAAAAAAATTGTTTTTCAGGTTTATTCATTTTTTGAGAGACAGAGCATGAGTGGGTAGGGGCAGAGAGAGAGGGAGACACAGAATCCAAAGCAAGCTCCAGGCTCTGAACTAACAGCACAGAGCCCAACGCGGGGCTCAAATTCACAAACTGTGGGATCACGACCTGAGCCGAAGTCAGACGCTTAACCGACTGAGCCACCCAGGCACCCCTGGAAAGAGAATGTTCTTAACACAGCTGAAGTTTTCAGATCTCTCCATAGCCACCAAGTACCTGAAATCGGTCTCACAGACATTTCAAACATGACACGTCCAAACAACAGTGACTCACCATCTTTCTCCCCAAACCAGCTCCTTTCCTGGGTTTTTCAGCTTAGCGGTGGGGGAACATAAAGACGCTTGCTTATTCACTGGCCCCCAACAACTATCAAATCAAGGTGATCCAGGTACCATGGACCAAGGACCTCTGTTGTGAAGATTTCCAGAGGCTTGTAACTTACCCATGTTTACTAACTGTATCATCTCCGGCTTCTCTATAGTGACTAGCAGTGAAGGGGACCTCATACAGACCTAGGCTGCTCTCATCAGGGAGTCTTTCCGGAGGCCTCCCAAAAACCTGTTTTCCTCTCCTTGGGTAGCCACCAGCACCCACTCCATTTCCTTGGGGTTCTCCGCTTCCTGAGAGGGCATGTGGGCTCCCCAGCAATCAGCCTTCCTGTGATCCCCTAAAATAAGAACGCACACCCCCTTTTAGTGTGGAATTTTACTGTTAATCACGATGCGGAAATAGATGGGGGAAAACTAAAATACCAAAAATATGAGGAAGTTACAAAGCTGACAAAAGTTTTCATATTAGTGAGCTCTTCTCTGGTTCCTAACTCCCTCTGACGTGGTAAATGCAAGTCTCTTTGCCTCTTGCTGTCAGCATTTATTCCTGAAAGTTGTACTTCTCAACCAAAACCCTCCCCCACTCTTTCCCCCTAGGTTTTGGGCTCCCTGTTGGTAAGTAAAAGTGCCTGAATCCTGCTTGGTATTCTCAGTGCTTACCACAGAGCCTAGTACATACAGCTAACATGTACTGAGTACTTACTATATGCCGAATACTGTATGAAGCCTTCACAAGGACTATCTCAACTCATTCCTCAGAAGGTCCTTTGAGGTAGTTACCAATATGTCCCCATTTTACCGAAAGGCAACTGAGACACAGAGAGGTAAACTAAGTTGTCCAACGATACACAGCCAGTAAGTGGCAGGGCTGGGATTCAGTCCCTGGCAATCTGACTCCAGGGCCCATGATCTTTTTTTTTTTTTTTTTTTAATTTTAAGATTTAAGTTCATTTACTTATTTTGAGAGAGAGAGAGAGAGGAGAGCACATGAGCGAGTGCGTGCACACAAGGGAGGTAGGGGCAGAAAGGAGAGACAGAATCCCAAGAAGGCTCTGTACCATCAGCACAGAGCCCAATGCAGAGCTTGAATTCATGAACTGTGAGATCATAACCTGAGACAAGACTGAGAGTCAGACGTTTAACCAACTGCACCACCCAGGCACCCCTCTTTTTTTTTTTTTTTTTTAAAGTTTATTTAAGCAAACTCTACACCCAATGTGTGGTTCGAACTCACGACCCAGAGATCAAGTGCCACATGCAGGGCACCCCCAAGGCCCATATTCTTAATCACTATGCTGAAAACACTTAAGTATCGATTGAATGTATTCAATGAACTCGTTTCTCCACTTCTCACTTCATGACAAGCTTTGCCTTCTCTAAAAGGCCTCACTGCTAGCTTCCCTAGCCCAAACTCTCAACTTCTCCTTATATTTTACAACAGCCTTGTAACTTTTTCACTACACCGGTGGTTTTTAAACCTTTTTGAATCTCAGAGCCTGTGGAGAATTTGATCAATGAAAGCTATGGCTATCTATGCAGATTAACATCCACATCCACAAAAATTTGGGTACAATGGGTAGAAGTGGCAAAGAGCACACTTCATCCTAAACCCATCAGTGAATCCTCAGGTTTCCTTCTTATTGTTTGGGGTGGTGGTCGGGGGTGTGTAAGCTGAAACTCCTTAGTAACGCTTACTGGGCCAGATTCCAGCCTCATCTCCAGTCACACATCCTAAATTTAGGGCTTAGGCAAACAGGGCAATCACTTTCACACCTCTGAGACATCTGCTTTTGAAGTGTCTGCTGCTTGGAATACTTCTCCCCTCCACCTCTATCTGACGCACTTTTCATTAAAGTCCAACTGGAATGTTACATCTCGGATGTCTTCCCTGACACTCTAGTCTCCGCAACTTGTTCCAGAAACCCCTCACTTCCGTGTCTCTAACACGGTTTATATCTACAACAGCACTGATCACGTTATGTCAGTTGCTAAGGAGCCGGTCTCTCTCGATTCAGAGTTTGCTCCCCCGGAGCAGGGATGGCATGTCATTCACCGTTGTATCCCCAGTACTCTACAACGTGCGTGAAACACAGTAGGTGCTCACCACGTTTATTAAATTCGTTTATGCGGGGCTCGGCTCTCCCTTGGCGACTGGCAAGTTCATCACAGGTTTGCAGGAGCCTTAACACGCTCAGGGCAGACCCGAGTGATCAAAGTCAGCCCCGCGGAGAATCAGCTAGAGAGAAAGTGAGCTTGAGGCTAGGCTTTGGAAGTAGGGCAGAGGCCCCCACGAGCTCACGCTGACACAAAGTGAGCAACACTCACGCAACACTTACAGCATCAGGTCAGGGGAAAAAGACCGCGCACTGCATGCTGGGACTGCGCGACTGACGGCAGCATTGCACGCCGGGATATGTAGTCCGGCCCTTCGCGTGGATCCTGAGACCAGTTATACCCGAACACACTCAACCACGTCTCTACATAGATAAGGTACAATATTGGCCATCCATCACAGAATGACGAGGTCCTTCACGGCACGCATACCTAGTTGCACTCCTCAGAGGAAGCCTCATTTCGGTGTTGGCAACCAGAAAGTCGCATTGGGTGCTGCTGCGCATGCGCAACGCTTGCGCTTGTGCGTGTGCGCGCGCACGGGCCCCGCCTCCGGAAGCGCCATCGCAGCGCCGGCGCGCTGTCTTCGCGATGCCTCCTTGAGCCGGGTGGCGCAGGCGCAGTGTCCCTGGGCCAAGATGGCGGCGCGGTGCCCCACACGCTGGTTGCTGGTGGCTGTGGGGTCCCCGCGGCTGCCGGCTACAGCGGGGAGAGGAGCCCGGCCGCCCAGGCGGGACGTGGTGGGGGCTTCACTGGGCCACAAGCTGAACGTCACTGCATTCTCGCCTTCCCTGAGAGCTCGAGGCTCCGGGGCGCTGCTGACATTGAGAACTGGTGTCAGCTTCAAAGGTGAGGGCAGGCTCCAGCGCCCGAGTAGGGGCTCTTAGGCCCAGAAGGGACTGACTCGATTCGGCTACGGGGGTAGCGGGGTGGACGGTATCTTCTGACCTGTATGCAGAATTGCTTGGAGAGACCGGCGAACAGGAGGCAGAGAGGCCCAAATGGCTACTGAGAAATGGTAAACCAGGGAGAGTTGCATGGAGCCCTCGGCGGCAGTAGTGAAATGTTCTGTAGGCCTACAGTCTTCTCTTCTTTATCAACATTTCTAGAAGCCTCTTTCCAGCCTGCCACTGCTCCCTTACCCTATTCCGATCCCGTCTCCTCCTTTCACCTTATAGCCGGAAGGGAGGAGGTAACTGCCATTCGGTGAGCACCTGTTATGGTGCTAGGTACTTTGTGCCCCATCTCACTTGGTGGTAACAACCCTGCAAGAATGGAGTCGTCACCCCCATTTTAAAGAACGAGAAACTGAGGTTCTAGCAAGAAGAATTGACCCGCCCAAGGTCATAAAGCTAAAAGAGTAGAGTTGTCCTTTAATAGCTTACGCTCTTTCCGTCACGTGGTTTTAATTGAAGGATACACTTAGTAGTCTTTTATAAGTTCTTAAATTGGCAACTGTAATAAAAATACAAACTAACATTTATCGAGCGCTTTTCTGTGTACCCGGCATGGGTCATTTCCATGTGATAGATGCTATTACATTTTATAGACAAAGAAGCTTAAGCCTAGATATTAAACGACTTGTAGAAAGTGACAAAGTGAAAAGATGGTAGAGCCCTCATTCAAAACCAGCTTTCTTAATTGATGGAGGCGATACAGAAGTGATATGTATTAAGCCTTTAGGTGCTTGTCTGTGATGGTTCTGCTCTGTGTTGGATGACTTCTGTTAGGAGGAAGGAGGAAACACTGAATAACCAACCATGTGTCTGAATTGTCTTACTGGTTGTGTTCTCTACAATTTGTGCAAGTGATATTTATCTATATATTTACAAAGGTAATTAATTAACAGGCCCTGACAAGATAACCCACACAAGATAATTGCCTGTTGGGGTGCAATTTTGTAATGCTTGTGTAATAAGGGAGTCATTAAAGCATCAGTAATCGTTATTCTTCTGTAAAGTGAACAAACTCACCTCTACCAGTGTGTGTGTGTGGGGGGGGACCTGGGTGAGTTATTTAATCTCTTTGAACCCCTGTTTCCTTAACTGTGAAAATTTGTTCATTGACTCAGGTATTTATTGAGAGTCTGCCATATGCTGGCCACTATTCTAGTTACTGGGGATACAGCAGAGAACAGAGAGATTGGATGAGGTTTTGGTCAAGTGATCCCATTTTTTAATTCTGCTCTTGCCACCAATATTTCCTCACGGGTAGAGCAGTAGTCTGTTCAGGTTTCTTCAGGGTTATTCGGAGCGATGTCATGTTGTATTTCTCAGTATGAGCAAAAGTGTTAAGTTTCAAGTTTTGCTAACTTTTTCTAATGTCAGTGTTGTTTTATTTTTTTAATTTTTTTTTTCAACGTTTATTTATTTTTGGGACAGAGAGAGACAGAGCATGAACGGGGGAGGGGCAGAGAGAGAGGGAGACACAGAATCGGAAACAGGCTCCAGGCTCTGAGCCATCAGCCCAGACGCGGGGCTCGAACTCACGGACCGCGAGATCGTGACCTGGCTGAAGTCGGACGCTTAACCGACTGCGCCACCCAGGCGCCCCGTCAGTGTTGTTTTAAATAGAATTTGGCTGCATCTTTTTGTTCATTTATTCCTTAGGTAATTATTAAGCTATTTCTGTTCATAGTACATTTGTACAAGTTTGGGGAGCATTTTTGTTGATTGTGTATATATGAGAGAGATAGGCAGGCACCGAGTACTGAGCCTTTGGGGGACCCTTACTAAGGAACCGCAATCAGCACATAGCCCAGAATGGGCATGTTTTGTATCACATGATGAATATTTTTGAGAGATGACATCCTTCAAGACACACTCTTGTTATTACATCTAAAGTCATCAACTCAGCTCCCAAACATGGGTCTTGGATCTTCTCTCAAATCTAGTAATACAATTAGAGGGCATAAAACAACACTTTAATTACAACTTTTCTCCCAGGGCAGAAAAAAATGTAGTTATTTGACTCTGGGTTAGTCATTCTTGGAGTGACTTGGAGGCTGATCCTATTCTGGGTTCTAAAAAGGGCAAGACATTGTTCTTGGGGGAGAGTTTGCCCATTAAATGAACTTTAATTATTTTTTTTTTAATTTTTTAAATGTTTATTTATTTTTGAAGGAGAGAGAGACAGAGTGTGAGTGGGGTAGGGGCAGAGAGGGAGGGAGACACAGAATCTGAAGCAGGCTCCAGGCTCCGAGCTGTCAGCACAGAGCCCGACGCGGGGCTCGAACTCACAAACCGTGAGATTGTGACCTGAGCCGAAGTCGGCTGTTCAACCGACTGAGCCACCCAGGCGCCCCAAATGAACTTTAATTATTGTTAACCATTGGTGCTTTTTGGATAATGTCAAAAGTCATCAAATTTGTAATAGTTAAATGTGACGTGTCTTTATTCGCATGCAGTTTTGCACGTTACGTTGTTACATCCCAGTGTTTCTTGAGTCCAAGGTCTCTGCTCACGTTCTTGGAGCTGCCACTACCAGTCTTTTCCTGGATTGGAAGGAGCCTGGGGGTGGTGGGGGCTGACAGGACCAGGGCAGCCCCTCACTCCTGAGTGAAGAGGGACTGAGTATAGGAGCACTAGGCTGCTAGCTCTGTTTCTCTCAAATCTGACCAAAGAAAGACCTCTGTGGTCGCCTAACTCCCACTGCTTCCACGCTGTCTGCTCCTTGTGTTCTGGGGGGTCTAGGGTGCGGGACAGGAAACAGTATGGGGATACTGAAGGTCGAGATTGACTTGCTGCTTCTGATTTCTCATCATTCTGACTCTTTCCTACTCGTCCTCCTGTCTGGTTACCTTGGCCCCCTTCCTGGATATCCCTCAACACTCCTGGTTGTGTTTTGTGCTCAGATTAATTTTAAGTAGTCTCCCAGTCCTCCAGTTGTGGGTTGTTTTTGAGAGCTCTTTCTCATGCAAAGGCGTTCCCTTCCCTGTTTAACACTTGCAGTGACTCCCTGTTGCCCTCAGGATAAAACCTTGACTCCTTAGGATAGCTCAAAGGCCCTTTGCCATATTCCTAGGCCTCATTAATCAGCATCATTATCTCTAACCACATCTCTACTTGTATAAAATGTATACAAGTTACATCATGCAGTTATTAGGTGCACGTGAACTTTCATGTGAACCAAAGATGATCTATGACTTAGCAGCCAAATGAGGCACTTTTGAAAATATAAGGGGAATCTGTTGCAAATGACATAAGGACTACAGGTGTAATTCTGGGCAGATTCAAACCTTTCCTTAGCCTAGCTAATTTCTACAGTTTAACAGCAGCTGCCTTAAAAGGCCTTTCCTGAACTTTTTCAGTTGGGTTGTCAGTGCTTCTCAACTGGGGATGATTTTCCCCTGCAAAGGACATTTGGCAATGTCTGGAGACATTGAGTTGCTCTCTTGTGACAGGGGTAGAGGAGCAGTAGAGTGTACTACTTATAAGTTGTTGGTGCTGCTGAACATCCTTTGACATAAGTAGTTAAGTTTGCCAGGGATGCCATAACAGAGAACCACATTTATCCTCACATTTCTAGAGGCTAGAAGTCCAAGATCAATGTTTTGGCAGAGTTGTTACACATCCTACCTCCAGGGGCACCTGGCTGGCTCAGTCAGAAGAGCATGAGACTCTTGATCTCAGGATTGTGAGTTCTAGCCCCACGTTGGGTGTAGAGATTACTTAAATAAATGAAAACTTAAAATTAGGATCCTACCTCGAAATAACAGTCACATTCTGAGGCACTGGGGATTAGAGCCTCAACGTATGAATTAAGAGACATAGCCCATAACAATAGGAAAGCCCCTTCACCAAGAGGAATCCAATACCATCCTCAACATTGTGAGGTTGAGAAACCCTGGTTAGGTGACCCTATGTGTGTTCTCACTGTGCATGTCGTTGTGTACTGTTTCTTTGTACGCTGTCTCCCACGCTCCCATGTGGACTGTAAGCTCCTTGAGGGCGCTGGCTTTGGTCTTGTCTTCACATTGTATCCTCCCTGCCACTACAGTATTAATATCTTGAATAATGTAAGCTCTAGGAAGGCAGTGTCTGAATGGTCTGCTGCCTATTCCTAGCACAGAACTCAGTGCCTGGCAAGTAGTACATGTTCAGTGAGTATTTACTGAATGAATGAATGGTGCATCCAGAACCTTCTCTGTAGGCTGAAGTTCGACTTAGAAACCTGGAGCTGTCGTGATCTTCATGCTCTTTCTTACTTGGCTCCCTTCCACTCCCAGCCCCGTGTCTTCAGTTGTCACGGAATGGGTTGGAGGTTAGGCAGGACTCAAGTTGTGGGGCAGCTCCTCCTGCTTCACTTGGTGACAGACCAGTCCAAGTTAGTTCTCTGCTCTGTGCACAGAGGGCAGTTGAGTGGATGTGTCCGCCAGTGGACGTTCCTCCTACTGCTGATGCCAGAGGCATGAAGGGGGGCAGGGCACGTGGCTCTCTGCCTTGGGCTTTGACCCCAGTTAGCTGTTAGTTAGTTTCAGGCATAGGGCCTTTTAACCCCGTGTGTCTATTTAGGTGTTTTTTTTTGTTTGTTTGTTTGTTTTTAGGAGAGGGGCAGCACGTTTATCAGATTCTCTTAGATCTGTGACCTTAAACACTGAGAACCATTTTTTCTTCTTTTCTTTTTCTAACTTTCTTTCTTTCTTTCAGAGAGAGAGTGTGAGTGGGGAAGAGGGGCAGAGGGAGAAAGAGAATCCCAAGCCGGCTCTACACTCATCATAGAGCCGATGTAGAGCTTGATCCCATGACCCTGGGATCATGACCCCAGCCGAAATAAAGAGTCAGCCTCTCAGGGTGCCTGGGTGTCTCAGTCAGTTAAGCGTCTGACTTCGGCTCAGGTCATGATCTCGTGGTTCGTGAGTTCGAGCCCCACATCAGGTTCTGTGCTGACAGCTCAGACCCTGGATACTGCTTCAGATTCTTTGTCTCCCTCTGTCTGCCCCTCCCCCATTCACAGTCTGTCTCTCTTTCTCAAAAATAAATAAACGTTAAAAACAATAGGGGCACCTGGGTGGCTCAGGGGGTAAGGGTCCAACTTCGGCTCAGGTCATGATCTTGTGGTTCGTGGGTCGAGCCCCGTGTCAGGCTCTGTGCTGACAGCTCAGAGCCTGGAGCCTGCTTCAGATTCTTTGTCTTCTTCTCTCTCTGCTCTTCCCCCATTCATGCTCTGTCTCAAAAATAAATAAACGTTGAAAGAAAAAAAAATTGTTTTTAATTAAAAAAAAAGTCGGCTGCTCAACCGACTGAGCCACCCAGCACCCTGAGTACCGTTTCTTTAGTTCTCAAATTGAGCATGTGGCGGAATTGTCACCTGGAGGGCTTATTAAACACAGCCTGCTGGACCCCACCTCCAGAGTCTCTGATTCAGGTCAGGGGTGGGGCCTGAAAATGGACATTTCCAACAAGCTGATGATGCTGCTGGTCCAGGGACCACACTCTGAGAACCACCCCAGAACCACATCCCCAAGGTTGTATGGTGGAGGCAAAGAACCTGGAGAATTGTTAAGCATTAAGGAAGACAGCATATGAAGGTACTTGCCACATGGCAGGTGCTCAGGTAGTGTGACAGTGGGGCCAGGTCCCTTTCTAGTCATCCCCCCCAGTGTAGCCCCCATCCGGGGTGCAGACATGAGGGTACGACCTCACTGTGTCGTGATCCAGCAGAATTAGCCCTGCCCAGTACTCTTCGTTTTATGTTCATTGTACACAGTGGTCTTGGCCATCTTTGAAGTGCAGTGAGTTTGGTCTCCAGCGGGCTTGCGGGGAAAGCTGACCCTAAGCTGTGACCTCTGTTCCTTCATAGGTGTAACCTGGCTGGGTGTTTACTCACAGCTTCCTTTTGTTGAGCACATTCCCAGAGTGATTGTCTTTCCTTTTTTTTCTTTTTTAGGAGTAAAAAGTTACCCTTTTGTTCGTACTGCATCCTTCCACACGAGCTCCCCTTTGGCCAAAGAGGATTATTACCAGATACTAGGAGTGCCCCGAAATGCCAGCCAGAAGGAGATCAAGAAAGCATATTACCAGGTCTGTATGGAAGACAGATTTTAGGGACAAGACTGTAGAAGGGATGCTGTCAGTCTAGTCTGCTCACCAGTGCAGCGTGTATGCCCATACGTGTAGGTGACATGCAGCTCACAGTGTAGAATGAGGTGATGGGCTTTGCTGGACTGTCCCTCAGGTGCATAGTGTCCCGCTGGTTAACACTTCAGAAAAAGAGGCAGAACCCAAAATTTTTAAAAATCTTTTTCCAAAGCTGTTTTCGTATTTAAAATTATTCTGTGCCTTGTAACTTGTATGTAAATTCACTACAAGATTCTTGATTTTTTTTAAATTTTGTTTTCCTTTATGTGTGGGGGCGGGGGAGGGCGGCAAAAACTTTGAACCTAATATTTGTGAACTGATACTGATCAAGACCAGACCTAACAGCCATGGCTTGGATAGCTAATCCCTTCCCTTATGTTTTTTCAAAGCGTACAATTCACTGGTTTTTAATGTATTCATAGAGGCTTTACCACCATCCCCACAATCAGTACATTTTCAACTGCTTAAAAAACCCCATACCATCAGCACTCACTCCCCAGTTTCCTCTCTCCTCTGCCTTTGCAATTACTAACCTGTTTTCTGTTTCTATGGATTTGCCTGTTCTGGGCATTTCATAGAAGTGAAGCCGTACATCGTGTGAACTTTTGTGATGGCCTCTTTCACTCTGGAAAGAAGCTTCATCAACGCTGTAGCATGTATCGGTTCTTCATTCCTTTCAGTGGTCGAGTAATATTCCATGCGTGGATAGGCTACATTTTTATTTATCCATTTGGACATTTGGATCGTTTCCACTTTTTTTTTTTTTTTTTGGCTGTTATGAGTAGTGCTGCTGTGAACTCCAGGTATAGGTTTTGAGTAGACTTATGTTGTAATGGAATGAGCAAAGGCACGGGGTTAGGAAACAGAGACCCTGGCTTGGGAACAGTGAATATCATGTCTCTCCTCTTTGAACTGGAAGGTAAGGTACCTGACGTAAGGGTGGGAGAGCAGTGAAAAGATGGAGGCTGGGACCACAAGGGAACACGTGAGTCCCTCTGCAAGCACTAGAAACTTAATTTAAAAAAAAAAAAATTAACGTTTATTTATTTTTGAGACAGAGAGAGAGAGCATGAATAGGGGAGGGTCAGAGAGAGAGGGAGACACAGAATCCAAAACAGGCTCCAGGCTCTGAGCTGTCAGCACAGAACCCGACGCGGGGCTTGAACCCACGAACTGCGAGATCGCGACCTGAGCTGAAGTCAGACACTTAGCTGACTGAGCCACCCAGGCTCCCCTAGAAACTTAATTTAAGAGAGTAGGGAGCCATTCAAGTTTTTAGGTGTGGAAGTAAAAAGATGAGGTAAAACTGTGCAATTTAAAACTGGACATTTTTAAAGTAGTCTTTACAACGCAATTTCTGGGGTCAGGACTTGATGAAAGCTTTGTGTGTATTGCGTCATTTCATCCTCATGGCAGAGGCTTGGAGAGGTTGTGACCTACGCCCAAGGCCCCATAAGTCACTATGTGTCACACATGAGACTAAAATACTGCAAAAAGGCCTCTCTTTTCCTTAAGCTAATCTCATGAGTACACCATTGTTTCTTGCCGTGGCTTTTGGGACCAGCCTTTGTGGTCCACCGTGATGTCCTGGCTGTGCCCTGAGACCCTGATCCGGGGCTTAGCACGCAGCCTCTGGTGTGCTCCCATGAGCTGCTGTGAGGACCAGCGTCTCCGGAAGCAGGACTGAGCTCAGAGATGCCAGTGGAGCCATACTCTGCCTTTCCACTGATGGCTCTTTTCATTCTGGATGGCTGGCGCTGCCTTCCTTCTGTCGGCCTGCCTTTGGGGAGTGGGTGGATGTTTCTGGCCACCTGCCACCATCCTCATTCCTCCCGGAAACCAGAGTTGCATGGCACATGACCAGTTCTTTCTTTGCAGGCTTGGTGACGCGTATTTCTTCTTTTGCTCCTGTGGAAGATCGAGAGCTGTTTGTCTGGCTCTTAGCATAAAGAAAGGACTTTCTGGGATCATGATATCCAGCCTCAGTTATTTGCTGGGCTGTTTTGTTGAAGAGGATTAAAGTCACCCATGTAACCAAGAGCAGGGGTGGTTAGGCTTATTCTGATGAAGAGCTTTCTAACAGTGAAGGCTGTCCATCATGATACAACCCACCTTGGGTAGAAGTGAGTTCCCCATCACAGAAAAAATCCCATCATGTTTCTCAGATGTGGGTAATGTCCTGACACTCCTCCTTTTTTTTTTTTTCTTAATCGTGATGGATGTTTAAAAATTATGTTAAAATACGCTCAACTGCCTTTCAAGCCATATTAATCTCATGTGATCATGTTTGTCTAAAATCCGACTGTTTCATGTTGTGGTCATTGTACTTGTTTCTCCAGCATGGGTCTTTGGGAGTCGGCCTGGCCCGTGCAGCCCTGTGATGTCTCCTTGTACTTTTCTGAACTTGAACTCCTTTGCATCCTCGTTTGGCATTATGAGCCATGACACCGTTTCATCTTGTCTTGGCTCAAATGCACTATTTACATGTGACATCTCCATTCTTTCTTTTCACCTAAGCCATGGACGTGGTATCTCGTGTGTAAGCTCTGAGGCTCTCTGCCTCAGTGCTGTATTTTCCGGTGGTCATCCTGGTGATTTGGGGTATACTGTTACTCAGTATCAGTGATTTTTTTGGCTTGTCGTTGAAAATTTGAAATTCCTGCCAGATGCCCCCACCTCCTGACTACGTCCTCTGCTCCCTCCTGTGTCCTAATAATGGCTGATGTCACCGTGGGCCATGCCCTGTGTTCATTTTAGAATATGTGGTGTCTCATCTCATCCCTGCCACAACTCTGTGGAGTAGGTACCGTTATCGTCATTTGACAGACGAGGAAGTTGTGCTTAGTGACATTCTGTCTGGGGTTTCAGGGCTACAGACAGTGGATCCGGACTCTCTGACCCGGAGGCTGTGCACTTAACTTCCTGCACCCTAACCGCAGCCAACTGCTGGTGGCGTGGCGTCCGAGCCACATGGCTTCTCCGGTCTGCGGTTGGATTCCGTGTGCCTCCTTCCCTCACGTGAGGGACCTGTAGTGACCCAGACTTGGAAGGGGTCAGCAGCCGCAGCAAACAGTGAGCCAACAGTGAGCCACCTGCAAAGCACAGCCCTGCTCAGAGTGCCGGAGGGTAACCGTAGTTTTAGAGCGGCTCGGCTCAGCTGCGGACAGCCTAGTGAGATTTTACTCTTTTTTAATATTTAAACTAGTGTTTTGAAGAGGCATTACGTTTCCTTTGTTCAGAATTAAGCAAATACAAAAGAGTATATTCAGTAGAAAGTCTCCCTCCTGTTCTCTTACATCCCTCCTTTTGCAACCAATGTTACTAGCTTGCCAAATGTTTTCCAAAATAACTTGTACAGCAGATACATCTACGTATCCAGTTATTTTCTTCTCTTTTTACATAGTTGATGGTATATCAGACACACTGTTTTCCACTGCTTTCACAAAGGTGCCCAAGTTCTAAAGCATTTGCTCTTTTTGGCAGAGATTTGTTGTGGTTAAAAAATGTGTATATGTGTCAGATTTGAAGAGATGGTTTATTTTATTTTACTTTTATTTATTTTATTTTTTAAAGACATTTTAAAAATATTTATTTATTTATTTTGACAGGGAGCGATCATGAGCGAATGTGGTTGGAGGGAGGGACAGAGAGAGAGGAGAGAGGATCCCAAGCACGTTCCATGCTGCCAACGCAGAGCCCGATGCAGGACTCGATCTCACAGAGCGTGAGATCATGACCTGAGCCGAAACCAAGAGTTGGTCAGACACTTAACTGACTGAGTAACCCAGTTGCTGCAAGAGGTGGTTTATTTTAAAGTCTTAGGCCTTGTTTTAAGAATTGCTGTTGGTTGATGGGGCTCCTGGGTGGCTCAGTCGGTTAAGCGTCTGACTTTGGCTCAGGTCATGATCTCACAGTTCGTGAGTTCAAGCCCCACGTCAGGCTCTGTGCTGACAGCTCAGAGCCTTGAGCCTGCTTCAGATTCTGTGTCTCCCTCTCTCTTTGCCCTTCCCCACCCCACCCTTGCACTCTATCTTTTTCTGTCTCTCAAAAAATAAATAAACAAACAGACATACATTAAAAAGAAAAATTGCTGAGGCGCCTGGGTGGCGCAGTTGGTTAAGCGTCCGACTTCAGCCAGGTCACGATCTCACGGTCCGTGAGTTCGAGCCCCGCGTCAGGCTCTGGGCTGATGGCTCAGAGCCTGGAGCCTGTTTCCGATTCTGTGTCTCCCTCTCTCTCTGTCCCAAAAATAAATAAACGTTGGAAAAAAAAAAAAAATTAAAAAAATTGCTGTTGGTTGCAAAATCTCAAAACAGACCAATGCTGTAAGGGAGGTGAGATTATGACTGTTATTTGAGGTCCAGTGTTAGTAATCATCATGTGTCCATTGTAATTTATGGTTTTCTCCCTTAGCTGGCCAAGAAATACCACCCAGACACAAACAAGGATGATCCCAAAGCCAAGGAGAAGTTCTCCCAGCTGGCAGAAGCCTATGAGGTAATGCGACGTACCTGTGTGTGCAGTCACTGTCATTCAGCTGTGTGGGTACATCTCAGTGTGCTGCCCAGGGTGACCTGACATGTCGTAAGGTCCATTGTGAAGACTGTCCCCATATCAGATTACCTCCTTGAAGAAAAGATTCCCAGGTCTCCTGCTAGATCTCACTTGGAATCTCAGTAGGAAACGGTCTGATAATCTGTATTAACAGAGCTCCCAGGTCATCTGATCTATAGCCGGGTCTGGGAGCTCCTGGTTGGATTAATTAATTCCACACTTATTTGTTGACTCCCCTCCTTAGGGCATCTCTGTCTAGTGGGATGGTGCGTATTGTAAAAGTAGGCTGCCGCCTGTGAGGAACTTGAAATGTAGTCAGAGGGATGAAGCGCACACTGTGGCGGGCTGCTGAGCCGTTCCAGAGCGACCTTCCCAGACTTAGAGGGTCTGTAGGGACTCACGATACGTAGAGTATCGTGTACCTGCTGTATGAGTGTGCACATCCCCCAGCCTTCTGAGAGTACGTCACAGACGCCGTATCTCTTTATTCTTCAGTACTCGAGTGTGAATTTTCTAAGACCAAGAACATTCTTTTACGTTAACCACAGTACACTTGTCAAAAGCAGGAAATGTAATGCTGATCCAGCACCCTTACCTGTACACACGCTGTGAACTTGTGCCGTGTCCTGGGGCTCGGGAGACCTGGTGGCGCCTGACCGCTGGGCCTTTTCCGGTAGGTGCTGAGTGACGAAGTGAAGAGGAGACAGTATGACACCTACGGCTCTGCGGGCTCGGACGCCGGCGCCTCCGGACAGAGCTACTGGAAAGGGGGCCCCACTGTCGACCCCGAGGAGCTCTTCAGGAAGATCTTCGGGGAATTCTCATCCTCTTCTTTTGGGGATTTCCAGAGTGTGTTCAGTCAGCCTCAGGAGGTAAGCTCCTTGTTTTAAAGAATCATTCACATTTTAGCCGCTCATTGTGAGGCAAACATTTTATGTTTCTTTTTCCCAAAAAAAAAACAACAACAGAAAAAACACAAAAAAAACCCCAAAGCATCTTCAATGGAATGATCTGGAGGCAGCCATTTTGGTAGGAAATAATTCCCATATTTAAGAAAAACCATGTAGGTAATCCATGTAGGATTACCATGTAGGTAATCCTTTTTAGCTGTACAATTGCTTAATCAGGCAGCCTGAGGCGAAGGCTTTGAGGGTCCATGATTCGGGTGCATTTTGTCTGGAGCTTGCTGCATTATTGTAGAAGAGCTCGGTGCCGGAACGGAGACACAACACCAATTCTACCTCTTGCATATTTATGTCCTAATAAGACGTTATCAGAGCTGAGAGAGGGAGCATGTTTTATGACTTAAATTATGTTTGGGGATCATTCGAGCTGTCTATAAGGACTATGTACAAATATTATCTGTGAACAGTTTGTTGAAAAGTACATTTTCACTTAAAACAAGCATTCCCTCTTGAAAATCCTGAGATGTAGGGCAGAGTCAGTTGCGTCCCATCCATTCCTACTTGGCAGAGGACAGGTGAGTTAAAAAATAAGTAGCTGGGTGAAGAGATGAACAGGTGGGGCATGGAGGATTTTTGGTGAAATTTCACATTTAGTGAAAGTCCTTTTTGATTTTGTAACGACAGACCCGTGTCATACATTTGTTCGGTCCCTTAGGAAATACACCACCAAGGGTGGACCCTAAAGTGAAAGACGAGCTTTGGGGGACTCTGATGTGTCCATGTGGGTTCATCCTTGATAAAAAATGGACGTCCCGGGGACAGATGCTGACCCTGGTGGGGGCTGTGCATGTGTGGGGGCAGGGGGAGATCCTGATACCTCCCTCTCAATTTTATAAATGTGTAAAACCATCGTAAAGAATAAAGCCCAGTTTAAAAGAAGAGGTAACGTGAATGAAAACCGCTGACCATTGCCCTCCTTTACTTTCAAAGTGGAGGATCACTTTGGTAATTAACCAAAGATGACAGGCTGCCCTCTGACTTCTTTAGTACATCATGGAGCTGACGTTTAATCAGGCTGCCAAGGGGGTCAACAAGGAGTTCACCGTGAACATCACTGACACCTGCGAGCGGTGTGACGGCAAGGGGAACGAGCCTGGCACCAAGATGCAGAACTGCCATTACTGCGGCGGCTCCGGCATGGTGAGAGTGTGGCAGAGCCCCCCACCCCCCCGCTGCCTGGGATTCCCCCCGCCTCTGGCCTCCCCACACCCCTTGCCGGCTCTTTTTCTGTGCTCCTGTGGATAGCCGTGGAGAGTTATCTGGCAGTGCTTGGTGCTTTTGAGTGTCCGTGACTAGGTGGGACTGTTTTATCTAGATCTTTCTTTTCCCAAGAGTACTCTGTCTTGGTCAGTGATCCTGTGCTGTCTTCCCTGAAAATACACTTCCCTGAAAATTTTGGTAATTTGAAACCGTTGCTGGGGGGCGGGGGGTTTAAATTTTGCTTGAAGTGTAATCATTTTTTTCTTTTGGTAAGTTTTTATATAATACAAACATATAGAACAGTATAAAGAGCCACTCCCTTATTCCTTACCCAGATTCACCAGTTGTTAACATTCTGTCCCATTTGCACTGTCATATCTGTTGTGTATTTTCAAGGAACAAGAATGTTCTTTTATGCAACCACAACACAGTTGTCACTATCAGGAAATTTAATGTTGCTAGAATACCATTTTCTGTACTCATTCTCACGTGTTCACTTGTCCTTACAATGTCCTTTTTTTCCTGATCCAGGATCCATGCTGGGATTTTGCATAGTGTTTGGTTGTCATATCTTTTGTCTCCTTTAATCTGGGAACGGTTTCTCGGCCTTTCTTTTTCTTTATGACCTTGACATTTTTTAGGATTACAGGCCAGCTGTTTTGTAGAATGCCCTTTATTTGGGGTTCATCTGATATTTTCTCATGACCAGATTCAGATCACACATTTTTGGTGAAACGCCACAGAGGGGTAGTGCCCTTGACAGTGGATCACGTCAGGAGTCGTGAGGTGTCAGTTTGTCCCATTAGTGATGACGTGACATTGGATCATGAGTAGTTAGTTAAGATAGTGCCTACCAGGTTTCTTCACTGTAAAGTTAATTTTCCCTTTGAGATTAATGAGGAAGTTGTGGTGAGGCACATACTGACTCCTGAACTCCAGATCACCGCGTTGATTGTAGGAGACTGAAAAATGGGGTGTACTGCCTCTCTATAAGCGTTCCTGAAACCTCTGGGAGCTGAGCAGTTACCTTTTAAAGAGAGTAGTGCCCCTCTGATTACAACAGCCATTGCTGAGAAAACAAAAGAGAAACCTGACCACCCAGAGCAGCTAGTCTGGTCCCTCAGGCCACTACTGCCCTGTTCTCACTGTACCTGAGGGCCATGTGGGAAGAAAGAGGGGGGCTGGGTCCTCCCTATCTTCCCCCGGCCCCCACCACTGGTGCCCCAGGAGTAAGGAGGCAGGCAGCCCCTGTTGCTGGCGTGGTCCTGCTCATTTTGCACCCCCCCCCCGAGTGTCCTCTCCCCCATCCTCCCTGCGCACCCCCATCCTTCAGGGGCCTCTTGGCCCCCAGCCCTTCCCACAGCTGGCGGGGCCTTGTGGTCTGTGGCCACTACCCCCAGCTCCTCACTGGGTAGAAAGTGGTTACTTTTTTTGTTTAACCTAACTTCTTTGCACTGTTTGTTTGTTCATTTTGTTTTGTTTTTTTTTTAGAAAGCGGGAAAGGGGGAGAGAGGGCGGGAGAGTGCGTGCACGAGTGGGCAGATGGACAGAGGGAGAGAGAGAATCCCAAGCAGGCTCCATACTCAGCACAGAGCCCAACAAGGGCTCCATAGGACGACCCTGGGATCATGACCTGAGCCAAAATCAAGTCAGATATTCACTTGACTGAGCCACCTAGGCGTCCCCCTGCCTGTTTTGTAAATTATTGAAAAGTACTTGTTCTAACACAACAGTCAGAGGAATACATAAAGAAAATGTCAGTAATCGCCCCTTGCCTGGACTCCCAAGTTCATAACTTGAGGTGTTCTTTCCACAACGCAGTCTCTGTCTCCATACAAAAAATTTCTTTTTAAAGCAAAAACTTTCTAATGAGAGTATATTACACATACTCTTTGTTGTGCAACTTGCTTTGGTCTTTGATGGATCATGCCCATTCCTCCAGGCCGATACATGCAGATCTCATTTTCCAACTTAATACTTAGGTTTCAGTGCTACAGGAAAACCCTCTACACATATGGCCTTCCATCTGATGCCTCTACTTTCTGTGACACAGACCTCCAAAGGTGGAATTGCTGGGACAAATAATCCTTACATTTAAAATGTCTCTAATTTAAAATTTATCATGTTTAAAAATGTACGTGTTTATATTTGCACACGGTACAGAATTCTGAAGGAAAAACGAAAGTCCAGTGAAAAGTTAAGTGTTCCTCCCCAAGCCCCACCCCCTAATTGTTCCAGGCATCCTCCTTAGAGGCACAGCTCTAGTGACCTTCTTGTGTATCCTGCTTTAGACGGACACGCACATTTCAAGCCGTCTGTATGGAGGTTCCAGTAACCCAAGGTAGCACTCTGTACATGGTGCTGCAGCGTTTGCTTTGGTTTTTACAACTCTGATCTCAGAAAGCATTTCTCACCCATGTGCAGTGTTCTGTTAACGTGGTTACACCATGATTTTTCAGGCAGCTCACTCCTGGTGGCCACCCAGGCTGCAAGGGACGTACGCTGTTGCACGAGTGTGGTCTGTAGGGCACAGCCCCACAGATGCACACACAGTTCTCATAGCTGCCAGAGTGTTTTCCACAAGTCTGTGACTGCATCATCTTGCATGACGTCTGCATCCTTTGGGAGAAAGGTCTGGGTCCCTGTGTTCTTAGGCAGTATGTTTTAGTGCGTGTTCACACAGAACACTAGTCTTTGATGAAACATTTCTCTGTCATGCATTGTGTTCCCGGAGGCTTGGCCATTAGAGTTTACCTGTGTACTTAAGGGTTCCATCTTTTCCGTCTCTTTATCAGGAAACCATAAATACAGGCCCCTTTGTGATGCGCTCCACGTGTCGGAGGTGTGGTGGCCGAGGCTCCATCATCACGACTCCCTGCGTCATATGCAGAGGAGCCGGACAGGCCAAGCAGAAGAAGAAAGTGGTGATCCCTGTGCCTGCCGGTGGGTCCTGGGCTCCTCCACGTACCGGGGCTGGGACAGCTGGGGCCTTTGTTTCCCTGTGATTGGGCTGTTGTAAAAGCTGTGGTGAAGGATCTGGAGCCCGGATTGGAGGGGGAACTGGAATCTCCTTGCGTTTTCCTCTCTGTACTAGTTGTCCTTAAAATCTACCCTTGCATGCCGCGTGGGCAGAAGGTACCTGACACACCCGCTCTACTCCCCTGTGGAGCTCCTCTACCTTCGTTCAACGAGGCCAGCATTGTCACTGTGGCCAGCCCTGTCTGCACCATTACCCCTTCCTCCTAGCCCCCAGGGGCCGCCTGTGACTGCTCTCGCCACCTGGGTCTTGTTCCCAGGATGGACTTTCTGCAGGGCAGTCTGATCATGTCACTTGTCCTGAAGCCTGTGCAGTGACTCCTGGGGTGAGGAATGCTACCTGTCTCCGCCCCTTCTGGCCTCTGCAGCCTCTCCTCTTGTTGCCTGCCTTGTGGCCTTCCTGATGTTCATGCCAGCTCTTCGAATGGGCCATAATGCCTCTAGACAGAGCCTTGCCATATGTCACTCCCTGTGTCTGAAGCTCACTTTCCACCTTCTTTTCTCAGTGGGTTAACTCTTCTCCCAGAGCTGCTAGCTTGAGTGTTGCCTCCCTAGAGCAGCTTCTGGAACTCTCCCTGTTCCTTAGATGTCCTTTGTCCTTTGTCTTTGCTTCTACGAACACATTTCTGTTTGTAATGATGCACTTGTTAGTGTTGTTATTTGGGCGATAGCTGTCTCCCCTACTAAATTCTAAACTCACCGACATGCTACACAGACCTGGTAGGAGCAGGTGTCCAGGGAACTTGTATAAACGAATAGAAGGCGCTCTTGTTTGGGTATCACTTGCTGTACTTGCTCCTTTGAGAAGTTACACCCATTGGAGGTACTGTGGATAGTTGTGTTGTTCCTCGTTAATAGGAACGGGTAAGGAAGTCAGTGGTTTGTAAATGGATTTAGGGCAGGAAACTCCATGGGAGGTCCCCAAATAAATGTTCCCTTTTGAACTTTTGTTCTTACAGGAGTCGAAGATGGCCAGACGGTGCGGATGCCTGTCGGAAAAAGAGAAATTTTCATCACATTCAGGGTGGGTGCTCTGCTCGCACAGCTTCTTGGGCCCTTGCCCTCTTGCAGGGAGGTGGGCGCTCATGGGGGCATGTCTAAGGGAAACAGTGGCCACCTCGGTGGTGTTATGAAACATGTATCACGTCAAGCCTTTGTGCTATGTTTGGACAGAACAGTTTCCTCAAGATTTTTTTAAGTTGGAAAACATAGGACACATAAAAATATAGAATGCATCTCTTTGTGATTTTTTTAAAAATTTACTTGTTTTCAGAGAGACAGAGACCACACAAGTGGGAGAGGGTCAGAGAGACAGGGAGAGAGAATCCCAAGCAGGCTTTGCACTGCCAGCACAGGGCGCCTGATGCGGGGCTTGATCCCACGAAGCCATGAGATCATGACCTGAGCCGAAACCAAGAGTTGGTTGCTCAACTGACTGAGCCACTCAGACCCCCCCCTCCTTGTGATTTTGAATTTATGTATCAAATTGTTCGTGGGGGTGGTAAGGGCCAAAGGTGCAGTTTTTCCTACTGTGTGCAGAGACAGACCTGGTGTCTGAGACAGGAGATGGTAAAGGAGAAACAGTTCTTGTCCCCACATTTCTGCCGGGTGCCCCAGGAAAGCCATGTGAGCGCAGCAGGGGAAAGCACAGGCTGTGTGCAAGATACCCTCACTCATAATAGCAAGACACTGACGACAGTCTGCTGCCCTCGGATAAGAGAGTCAATGAGAGAACCGTGCTGTGGCCAGAGTGCCTCAGAGCAGCCACGGGAAGAAACCAGAGCCATACGTTCAGCACAACTGAGACTTCTCAGTTACTTTGAGGGAAAGAAAGCAGATTGCGAGTGGATGCAGGGAGGGAGACTGTCTATAAACACTTTTAAAGCACGTGAGAGGGTGCTACATATTATTTGGGGACACATACATATGTGGGAATGAGAACTGCGACATTCAGCATGGGGCCATTCTGGAGGGGGAGGAGCCAGGGGCTTCACTGCATCGTGATGTTTTATTACCTCCACTGGGTTGTGGGCGTTCTGTGTGTGTGATGTAATTTACTTTGCCTGTTCAAAAAATTTTTTCTTAGTGTTTTATTTATTTTTGAGAGAGAGACAGAATACCAGTGGGGGAGGGGCAGAAAGAGGATGTGTCCATGATGAGACACAGAATCCCAGGCAGGCTCCAGGCTCTAGGCTCTGAGCTGTCAGCACAGAGCCCGACACGGGTCTCGAACCCACGAACTGCAAGATCATGACCTGAGCTAAAGTCTGACGCTTAACCTACTGAGCCATCTAGGCGCCCCTACTTTTCCTGTTCATGCGTGTGTGAAATATTTTGTAATTTAAAACACAGATAAAAATACTGTAAAGCGTGAAGTGCTAGACTAGGAATCAAAGACAAAGGCAGCCAGCTGTCAGCCAGGCTCTCCAGTGGGCTTGGTGGGGGTTTCAGACCCTGCTCCCACCTGATAATAGACAAGAACAGAGAGAGGGGAAATCACTGCAAGGCAAGAAGTGTCTTTGAGGCCCCAAAAGTAGTGCTTGTGCATCAGAATCATTCTACTGCTGTCTGTCTGTCTTGAAGGTGGTTTGTACCAGATGACTGTTTGGAAAATAAACTGTGCCTTTGTAGATGTACTAATCTCTGTTTCCTTATACCTGCCAGTAGAGTAAGCTTTTTTTTTTTTTTTTTTTAAATGTTTAATAAGCCAATTTTACTTTTTTTATTTGCCCATTGGGACGGCTTGATCTGAGACCGACACTCTTGTGTCGCTATGTAGAAATGAATCTGACCTGTAACTCCCGGAGCCTGGGGTCATGTTCTGCTTTGGCGAAAGTACATCCTCTCCCTTGATACTGTGCTCTTCAGCAAAGAAGCAGCGTATCGCATGCCGGACCCTGTGCCCAGGCTGCTGAGATGGGCTGTTGTCCAGTCTCGAGAAGGACTTCTGCACGCATAACCACATCTCTCCTGCTTGGACCGTAGGTGCAGAAAAGCCCCGTGTTCCGGAGGGACGGTGCAGACATCCACTCCGACCTCTTTATTTCCATAGCTCAGGCTCTTCTTGGGGGGACAGCCAGAGCGCAAGGCCTGTACGAGACAATTAACGTGACGGTAAGAGGCCGAGAACGTGTTTGCCACTCTTGTCCTTCGTTGCTATTTTTTTTTTTTTTTCCCTCTGTGAACCGGCTGAGAAGTGGCTAGAACCTGTGGCCGAGCAGCCTGTTGGAGACTCAGTGATGGGGTCTGGGGGAAGTAGAGGAATATTAGGCCATTCCTTGGGTGTGAATCACAGACTGTAGACCCTGATGAAGGAATCACCAGTGAAGGCAGGTCCTGGGTCACATCCACGCCTCTGCTGGCACCAGGGAGCAGCCCCAGCACTGTGACCCTGTGTTGGCTTTGCCCCCTCCCAGGTCACACTCTCTGTGCTCCCTCACTCCTGCTGTGGGCTCAGCTTCCCGAACTGTCTGCCCCCACATGCTTGTTTTGGGCTCTGCTCCGGGTGGACCCCGGTTTAGCCAGCTTCCATGTGGATGTCTGGAAACCTGAATGGGAGTTCTTTCCAAGGAGTGAGTCTTAGTGTAGCGAAATGTTTCCATTTGAGCAACTGTAGACCAAGGAAAATCACAGATTTCTTTGCTTTATAGATTCCCCCTGGGATTCAGACAGACCAGAAGATTCGGATGAGTGGGAAAGGTATCCCCCGGATTAACAGCTACGGCTATGGAGATCACTACATTCACATCAAGATAAGAGTTCCAAAGTGCGTGCCCACGTAACCATGGTGAGGTCCGCCCAATCTCTGCATTTTCCCCACCCAGCAGGACCCGGTTTTGAGGGCTTTTTACCTGCCAGGCCTTATGCCGAGCCAGACCGCCCAGCCCGTTGTGGGTCCGCTGCCATAAGCACTGAGGCTTGTGCCAGTTATTTCTACCTTACAGTCAGACGTGTCCTGCCCAGGTTCTCCATCTGCAAAGTGGGCATAATAAGGCCACCCTCATTAGTTGCTGGAAAATTGAATAATACCTAAGGAACACTTAGCTATAGCTGCTGTTGTTGGTTTTATCATTACTGCTCTCAGGGCACTGGGGGTCTCTTGGGAGACACAAATCTGTAACTGGATCATAGCACATGACGTCTCCGTTCTTTGGGAGAAAGGTTTGAGTTGAGTGCTGTGGCATCCAGGATAGGCATGGCTCACCCTATTGGGGAGGGTGAGCGAAATTTCTGGCACTACTTTTTTTTTAATTAAAAGTTTTTTTTATTTTGAGAGAGAGAGAGAATGAGCAGGGGAGTGGCAGAGAGAAGGGGACAGAGGATCTGAAGTAGGCTCACGCAGACAGCAGAGAGCCCAACGTGGGGCTCAAACCCATGAACCATGAGATTATGACGGATTAAGCGGAAGTCAGACGCTTAATCTACTGAACCACCTAGGTGCCCCCTGGTGCTCCTTTTAATTAGTTAACTTTCTACATACGACACTTATAAGAGCCCCTCCCCCCCTCAACTTAAGGTATTTTAGGAGATTTTTGTTTTTTGTTTTTTGTTTTTTTATCACGGTGCTTGGGTAGCTCAGTCGGTTAACCATCCAACTCTTGATTTTGACTCACGTCATGATCTCACAGTTCATGAGATCAAGGTCCTCGTCGGGGCTGTCTCTTTCCCCCTCTCTCTGTTCTTTTGTACATGCATGCACATGTGTGCTCTCTCTCAAACTAAATAAAGAATTAAACATTTTTATTATCAAAGTATAATCGACTTACAGTGTTATATTAGTTTTAGGTGTACAACATAAAGATTCAACAGTTTGATATGTTATGCAGTGCTCACCATGATCAGTGTAATTCAGGTTTTCTTTATTGAAGCTTTGAGGGGGTGGCTCTTAGGTTCAGGGTGTGTGCCTCTGACTTATTGTGTCCCCACATTTTCCACATGCTTACGTGGAAACCGGCCCAGCCCGTCATTTAAAGGGCTGCCCAGAGGAAACACTCAATTTGTTTGCTCCACAGGAGACTCACAAGCCGGCAGCAGAGCCTGATCCTGAGCTACGCCGAGGACGAGACCGACGTGGAGGGGACGGTGAATGGTGTCACCAATACAAGCACGGGTAAGGTGGCAACACGTGGAAGGCCTCTCAGTCCTTGGAGGGTGCATGGTTCAGAAACACGTTGGGGTCTGCCCTTGCGGGGAGCATGACAGAGGGGTGCTGGGAGCCAGGAACAGCCTCCTGCCGGCCACTCTAACTTGCCCCGTGTGTGCAGAGGTCAGAGAGTGTCAGCTCGCCTCCTGCCGGAGGGCAGCTGTGTGTCTGTGAGAGCTGTTCTGAGTTCTATCCGTGGTTCTGCCGCTCGCCCTGTGACCTTGGGCACATCCCCACATGAGATTCCTTGTAACAGCTTAAGGAGGAGACAGATTGGAAGGCTTTATGCAATCCTGACCCAGAACGCCTCCCTAAGATTTCAGAGTGTCTTGTAAGTGACAGCCACCAAACCCGTAAAAAAGCCAGTCGACTGAGCGCAAACCTGCCTGTGCACAGCAGGTCTAACTTTGAGTTCGTCCGGCAGCGAACAAATGCTGCGTTTACCCTGAGCTCGGATGTCAGGCTGTATCTATAGAGTGTTTTTAAATACTAGCTATTTGATACCAAAATGCTGGCAGGCACAGGCTGTGGTGATGGCCGCCTCTGTTGCAGCGCCTCTTCCCGTGGGAGGTGGGGGCCCTGCGGAGGAGATGATGGTCCTCCGCTGGTGGGGACTCGGCCTGGGATGGGGCGAGCTGCGTGGTGAACTGGCCTCAGCTGCACAGGTGTTCCCCCCTTATATCATTCTGCTTGTGTGGGTCCTGGATGCCCCTCCCTTGTCCTCAGAGCCTGAATGGCACTAGGGAGTGTGTGGTCACTCGGGGCAGGCGGTGGATGTCCCCCGTGTCCTCAGAGCCTGAATGGCACTGGAGAGTGTGTGGTCCCTCAGAGCAGGTGATGGCAGCCAGGGGTGGGTTTCCAGGGAGGGAGGGCTGGTCTTGGAGCCTAGGGCTGGAGGTCCCAGCAGCAACTGCCTTTGCATGGACTTGCTGGGCTTCTGTGGAGTCCAGGGGGCCAAGTTGTCTGTGACAAAGCAGCCACCACAAAGCCTGTCGGGAGCCTGACCAAACATGGAAAGGTTTGGTACCTGGATTTCTTACACTCTTGTTACAGCCCTTGTACTGAAAAGTGGAAATAGCCGTTCCATGTAATTGTAGTTGTGCTTCCTGAATTGCAAATGTTCCCAGTCACTTGGCCGGGGAGATTTTCCTCCTCTCCCAACCACGGGAGAACTTGAGGTCGGCCCTGTGAGTCGTGACGTGGGCCTTGTTCACTAGATTAGAACATTGGTGTTTTTGTTAAACTCTTTTCTGGTAGTTTAACTTGAGAGTTGATCATACAGTCAGCTTATGAGTATCCTTTGAACCCTCGTGACTTCTGTGGTTCCTTGTCCTCATAGCTAGTTCCCCGCCCTCATTCAGCCTGGATTTATTGGGAACCTCTGGTGTGCCAGACACTTTGTCACTTCTTCCTTTTAAATTTTTATTGACATAATTTTGTTGAGCATAGTTTAACTTTGATGCATGAATTGAGCACATTTCTGAAAAGTTGTTGTAAAGTGACGTAGTATGCCAAATTATTTTTTCCCTACTCACTTTCATTGTCATTTCAGAGCTGTGTTCTCGTGGGAAATTTGGCTCCCAGACGTAATTTTTTTTTTAATGTTTATTTATGAGAGAGAGAGAGAGAGGCCGAGTGTAGGTGGGGGAGGAGCAGAGAGAGGAGGAGACACAGAATCTGGAGCAGGCTCTAGGCTCTAAGCTGTCAGCACAGAGCCCAACTCACAAACTGCAAGATCTCGAAGTCACAAACTGCAAGATCATGACCTGAGCCGAAGTCAGACACTTAACCCACTGAGCCGCCCAGGGGCCCTGGACATAATTTTTTAATTTTTTTTTTTTTTTTTCAACGTTTTTTATTTATTTTTGGGACAGAGAGAGACAGAGCATGAACGGGGGAGGGGCAGAGAGAGAGGGAGACACAGAATCGGAAACAGGCTCCAGGCTCTGAGCCGTCAGCCCAGAGCCCGACGCGGGGCTCGAACTCACGGACCGTGAGATCGTGACCTGGCTGAAGTCGGACGCTCAACCGACTGCGCCACCCAGGCGCCCCTGGACATAATTTTTTAAATAGCATTTAAGAATCTTAGAATTGGCTTCAAAGAATACTGTCCAGACATGGTTAAATTTCATTATACTGTGAAGACAGTTATTTCTGCAATCTGCGTGTGAAAATACGACAGTACTTATAATTCTCATTTCCTGACAACCTCACTAACAGTGGGTCATATTTATTTAAGTAGAGTCTGAATTTCTTATTTCAAGCATTTAACAAAACTTAAACTGAAGTTATGTTAGAAACAGTTATGTTCAGGGGCGCCTGGGTGGCTCAGTCGGTTAAGCGGCCGACTTCAGCTCAGGTCATGATCTTGTGGTCCGTGAGTTCAAGCCCCGCGTCAGGCTCTGTGCTGACAGCTCGGAGCCTGGAGCCTGTTTCACATTCTGTGTGTCCCTCTCTCTCTGACCCTCCCCTGTTCATGCTCTGTCTCTCTCTGTCTCAAAAATAAATAAACGTTAAAAAAATTTTTTTTAAATAAAAAAAAAGAAACAGTTATGTTCAGGTATCATTGCTTCGTGGAATAAAGTGTTACTCAGATCACTTTTTTTTTTTTTTTTTTGAGACAGAGACAGACCATGAGCAGGGGAGGGGCAGACAGAGAGGGAGACACAGAATCTGAAGCAGGCTCCAGGCTCTGAGCTGTCAGCACAGAGCCCGATATGGGGCTCGAACTCACGGACCATGAGATCATGACCTGAGCCGAAGTCGGACGCTCACCGACTGAGCCACCCAGGAGCCCCTCAGATCACTTTTTTAGTAGCCTCCAAATACACGTGAGTTGGGGAGCCCTCAGAACCTGACAGGAGCTGTCAGGTACAAACTGATTTCTGGGCGTCTATACTTTCATTAGGGAAAAGGGCACCTGAAGGGCATTTGGAGTAGATATAATTACATAGGAAACCGACCCAAAAGGTTTGGGGGATTTAATATCCCTTGCTTATTTTTGGTCCCTAGTACAGCTGGTGAAAACCTTAACAGCTGACCCTTGCTTCTTCCCCATTCTGTGAATCAGAAAGTCCAGAAAGACACCGTGCACTCAGGGACTCTCAGTACTCAGGGCTGAGCATAGAAGACACAGGGAGTCGGCAAAATCTATTATTGCGAGACTGAGTTAGAGACAGTGTGGCTCAGGGTTTGTGCTTCTGGGTCCTCGTTAACTCTTGGTGACAGTACACATACATTTACCTGGAGATGTAGAAAGCAGTTCCAGAGCTCACTGTCTGGGAATCCCACCTGCCGTTTCTCCTCTCCGACAGAGTTGGCAGCGTTGACCTTCACACAGGGTGCTGGCAGGAGGAAGATGAAGGAAAAGACAAAATTTTAGTAGAACGAGAGGTACTTTGCTGGCTCAGCCTGTGTGTGTAGTCGGCTCAGGGAGTCAGGCTGTGTGTATAGACTTGCACCTCCACCTGCAGGGCGGCCCCGGTCCCCAGAAGTCAGGTCCTGGAGTCCTCTCGGTCTCTGTTTCTTCAAACATACGTTCCTTTAGCATTTGTTACGTGCTAAGAGATGACACACAGAGAGACAGAGTCCGTGCCGTCATCCAGCTTATAGATAACGGGAGAAGACAGCAAGCATTGAGCGCCAGATACGTGCTGAACCCTTCTCTTAAGAGAAGCTTGTGCCGATGGAAAAAACATTTTGGCCCAAAAAGGTGGCCCATATTCTTGGGATGATTGTTACTCTTCCCCTGGGATCACAGTATAAACAGCTATCAGGCAGCTCTAACTTGGAATCCCTGCCTAATGAGTTGGCGTGTTTCTTCTTTGAATCCCCCAACACTTTCCATGGCACCTGGCACCGGGCTGGTTCACAGGAAATGTTGACTGAGTTTATTTGAGTTCGTTTTTCTCATGTCGCTGGGAGATACTCTGAGAGATGGGAGTATAAGCTCTTCCCCAGGAGAGAAGAGACCTGTGGCCTCAGGCTGGACCTCTGTGTTGGGTGAGCAGCCCCTCTGGGTGTGGTCACCTTCTGAAGGTGTAGACTAGAGATGGTCATGTAGTGCCCATTCAGCTGGAGTGGGCATTTCCTCTTTATTCTAAAGGCACAAGTGACATGCTGGCTGTATTTAAAGAAGCTTTAGAAGCACAGTGCCTTTGTTTGTATCCTGTCCTGAGACCAGAAGGCATCTGAGTGTCCGCGACATCCGTAAGGACACATCCCTCCTCCTGTCCTAGGTTAGAAAAACAGTGTGTATATAGACTTTGTCATCTATGTGTGTAGTTTAGTCCTGACATTTGGTTCAGAATTTTAAATTTAGTGCTTATAGCCTTTGATGTCCCTGCCAGTAAACCTTATTCCTGAAGGAGTCCTTTTATCCAAATTTAAAATAGAGGTAAGACCTGAGTTCCTGGTGGTAGGGGGTGATCTGGCATGTTTGCGTTTTGTTGTTTTATTTTTGTTGTTGTGAATCATTAACCTGTTAACTGGTTGCTTATTCTGGGGCCTTTGGCCACTGTGGCTCACATACCTGTAGCCATGGGGGCATCACCGTTTCCCACCTTCTGGATGATGATGACAGCAGAGTTGCGGGGAAGAGGGTGACTGCAGTCTGAGTTTCTGTGCCCTGTTGTGACTCATAGTTAACAGCTTGGCAACGGACGAGGCAAGGCCCCACTCTGCCCTTATCATCTGTAAAGGCTTGGGCAAATTACTTCAGCTCTCCAGGCCTCAGCTTTACCATCTGTAAGTTGGAAATGATAGCAGCCTGTGTTTCATAGGGTTCTTACGTGATTAAATGAGATCACGTAAGTAAAGCATTTGACACAGTATGTGGCACACATTAAAAGCTCCGTCAGCTATAACTCATAGTGATGCATGTGCACGCACAAAGGTCTGCCATTCCCAGAGCAAGGGCAAGATAAAATAGTCCGTACTCTCCTCTCCTGTGTCCAGGGAGGCCCAGGAGTGATGGGAAATTTCTGGTTTGCGGGTTGCTTTGTGTGAGGAGGCTCTTTGTTACTTAAGCCATCACGTCAGAACGGGGGATGTGAGGGACTAAGGGAAGGCACACATGGCCTTGCAACCTGTGGCGGTGGGCACCTCTCACGGGGATCTGCTCTGGTGACTCTGCAGTGCCCGGGGTCCTCTGCTGGGGAACCCTGGGAGTCGGGGATCACTCAGCCACGTTGACTTTGGTGGTAGCTCACACCTTGGTTAGCACATCCTTGTTTGGGGCTATTGCTCTCTCTGAAGATGTTTCTGAGCTCTGAGAGCATGCCAGGTCCACGAGACTGCCCAGGGTGCTGTACCCAGGGGCGACTCCACCCACCCCTGCTTGGAGCCTGGTGCCCAGAGCTTTGGGCCTCTTACTGATGAAGGCATCTTTTTTCTTTTTTCAATTAAAAAAAAAAAAAATGTTTACTTATTTTTGAGAGAGAGTGCGAGGGAGAGAGGAGGAGAGAGAGAGGGAGACACACAATCCCAAGCAGGTTCTAGGCTCTGAGCTGTCAGCACAGAGCCCGATGTGGGGCTTGAATCCACGAACCGTGAGATCATGACTTGAGCTGAAGTTGGACGCTTAACTGACTGAGCCACCCAGGCGCCCCTCACTAATGATGGCATTTTAGACTGAGATCTTGGGAACTATGATCCTTTTTTACTGCGCTATGCACTGTACTTGGCATATATAACCTAGCATGTTAGAAACGTGCCCTGTGCTGAGTACAGGAGCTCATGGCAGAAGCTTGTCCTGCCTGCCTAGTGGTTGGCAGATCTTGAAAAGGACAGATTTATGCAGCAGAGTTGATCTCCATAATCTCAGCTTGGGCCCTGAAAAAATGGCCAAGTAGCTTCCCTGTTTCTAGGGCATGTAGGGTCACATGCCCTTGACGGGGAGTTTGACCAGGGACGCATAGGGTGCCCAACTGCTGTTGTTACAGGGAAGAAGTGTACGTGTCGTGGGATTCCACAAGGCAGCGAGTCCCTTCCCTGGGTGTCCCAGAGACCCCAGGTGCACACGTACGGAGCGTGGAAGCTGGTCATTTGGTCTTGGTACGTGTTCTTTACCTGCTTGGAGTCAGTGACTTGGTTGTTAGGAGCTTGGGCTCTGGCCCTCACTGCTTGTGTTTGAACTCCATTCTCCCCACCACCTACCAGCTCTGAGACCTTGGGCAAACTATCTAATATAACTCTCTCTGTGCTTTTGTGGTTTCTGTTGTTGTTGTTTTGTTTTTTAATGTGTGAAATTTGTGTGTAAAGGATTGAGTGAGCTACTGTGGGATCTGCGTGGCCTGACCTGGAAGGCATGTGGCACTTGGCAGTTGTTACAGTTGTTCAGGTGGAGTTAGCTGGCCACTGTCCTTCTCTCTGTCTTGTTTCCCTGTTGTGGGTCAGTGACTCGAGGAGCAGCTGGGATACACTAAATAAAGCACTGAGCGGCCCTTCTGCTTCAGTCATCTAACAGGCGAGGCCGCGTTGGCTGACCTGGGAGCCGCCCCCTCCCCTCTTGGGGTGGTGCTTGGTGGCTTCTTGAGTGGCAAGCCCCTGGGTGGCCAGTGTGGGTAGGCGGGGCCAGGGATGGGACTCCTGGAGGTGGCTCCCTTGACCCCAGTTCTTTCTGCTGTTTGTGCCCAGGTGGCAGGACCATGGATAGCTCCGCAGGAGGCAAGGCTAGGCCTGAGGCTGGGGAGGACAAGGAGGGATTCCTTTCCAAACTTAAGAAAATGTTTACCTCCTGATATCCCAGCCGAGGTAGGAAAACCCCGAGGTTTCTTCCCCCTTTGTTTCCCTCTGTGAACTAACCCTGTTTTCCTTCACCTTAACCAGTATCATACCCCCGTCTCCCTGCTCCCAGGCTTGGAAGGGTTGCCAGTGTAAGTGTGGCGTATCTGGCTCCACTCAGAGCCAGGCCTCCTGGCCCGTGGAGAGGTCTGCATCAGGGCAGGGTGGTGGCGTTGGCCAGCGGTGCTGGGCGGAACCAGACTGCAGCGGCCGGCCTTCTGCCATGTCCACTTCTGCAGAGGTTGCACGGGGGGCTGCCTCACAGTCCTCCTTCCAGCAGCTTCCAGGGGGGCCACGTCCCACACTGGTGAGAACCAGGCTGCCCACAGTCACAGAGGGAGAGTCACAGCAGAGCCAGGCCTAGAACTCAGACCCCCCTCCCCCCCAACCTCCTGTGGAGTCATGTTCCCTGCCTGGGAGCCGCAGGGCCGTGTAAACCTCAGGGGGCTGCCACGAGTCGTGCTTGCTCACTGTGGTGTCTCGGGACTCACTCTTCTCTTGTTCTGGTCCCTGGTGTCTGGGACTCCTCGTGCAGCTCCTTCCCAGGGATGACAGAAGCTCACCCGCAGGGCGCCTTCTTCCTGCAGTGCTAGTGAACCGTGACCATTTGTGTCTTGGCTCAGGAAAACGGTCCACTGGGAACTAGGCCGGGAGCAGCAGCCCCTCCGCGTGGCCAGGGCCCTGGAAGGATTCTGGAACAGCAACACTGCGCCCTTGCCTGCAGAGGCCCTGGACCACCTTGGCAACAGCAAAACCATGTGACAACACACCTCTCCACGGACTAGTCATAGGGGACAGCCCCTGGGCAGTAGGGCGTGGCACCCATAAGGGATGGTGGAAGTTTCCCGTCCATGGGTAGGTAACTTGGCCTCTTCTAGCTCAGGCAGAGTAAAACAACTGGACATTTCTTGCAGAGCTAAAACTCTAATGTGGAATCAAAAGTGGTGGAGATATTAGTTAAAGAATTAAAGGCCATGCTTACAGCTTAAAAATGAAGCCTTAAGCTGCACTGAGTCATGAAGTGATTAATTTCCCTCTCAGCAAACCTCCGGGAGCTTCTGGAATGAGTCTTTTCTGCCAGATTGTCTTTTTGAGGAACCTGGAGCTTGCACACCCCACAGTGTCCTCCACCCCTCAGCCAGGACACCCTGTGCTCTTGTCGGAGTTTATGTCCCAAAGATCCTAAACAGCTGGAACGTAGGCGCCTTGGGGCCTGGGGACGCACGTACCAAGGGGGTCCCCAAAGATGTCATTCCTGACCATATGGGCCGAGATCTTTATCAGGACGGATAGTCCTTCCTTCCACCCTGTGTGGGGTGGCTTCTCGTCCCTGACTGTTGAGTTCTGTTGTCCTGGGGCAGGCGTTAAGGGGGACTCTTGCCCTTCTGCTCAACCCCAGCTGGTCACAGCTACAGCCCAGGGCCGACTAACAGCCTGTCACCCCAGAGGCCTGCCCCCCTGCCTGCCAGTGGCTTGGTTCTCACCACTCACATTGCTGACATCGGTTTTTAGAAGTGTGTGTAAACTACTCAGTGCTGAGAACTGCTGTCGTCTCTATAAATGTTTGTTCAGAAAAGGAAAGCACAGTCTGAGAGGTTGAAGGTTTCACCGTCCAGCCAGAGCAAAACACACTGTCCCCAGTCTCAGCTTGTAGGGTGTGCGGGCTCCACATGCTTCCAGATCCTCCCACTGGTAAGACAGGCTAATGGAGAAGGCTTACAAATAGTTTCCTTTTTGTTTTCCTTCATAATTTACAAAATAAAGCATCTATTACTGTGATCTAAGAATGTAAAATGATTCTGTATCCATGTAAATAAGATTACTGCAAAAAGTTATTTAAAGCCTAAATTGTGGTCATATTCTTCTTTGAAAGAGTTCAAACTGCTTTTCACAGGGGGCTCAGCAGTGGGGTTGCTGATGTTCGTCTACACATGGGGGCCATCCCGCGTCACCTCTGGCCTTCCTGGGGCCGCGCCCATCTACTGAGTCACTCCAGCCCAAGAGCACACGCGCCATGATGGCCACATGGTGCTCTGACAAATGCTGACCCTCCAAGATCCCAGTGCGGGGGGGCTTTCCATGAGACTATGCTTATTTGTTTTTTTTTTTGTTTTTTTTTAATTTTTTTTTTCAACGTTTATTTATTTTTGGGATAGAGAGAGACAGAGGGGGAGGGAGGGGCAGAGAGATGAGGGAGACACAGAATTGGAAACAGGCTCCAGGCTCTGAGCCATCAGCCCAGAGCCTGACGCGGGGCTCGAACTCACGGACCGCGAGATCGTGACCTGGCTGAAGTCGGACGCTTAACCGACTGCGCCACCCAGGCGCCCCGAGACTATGCTTATTTGATTGAATGTTCTGGAATTCTCGGCGTGTAACTTTCTTTGGGGGCCACGAGAAGATGTGCAGTGTTGGCCTACTTGGGGCCCTGCATGTCACTGTCTTCCTCACTAGATTTTTTTTTTCTCCTCCATTATTTTCAGAGGAATGTTGTTGTTTTTTTGCATTGAAGTTTTTGCTGATTGTAGTTTAACTGGTTTGGGCTCCCAGCAGAGGCTGTCCCACAGAAGCCCTGATGGCTGCACAGCTGCAGTGACCCTGAGCACATAGCTCAGACCCATCCCAGGGTTCCAGGCTGTGCACATGAGGTGTGAGAGCACTTGCTGGGCCGGGTGAAGACGTTGGGGAAGACCTTGTGGACACAAAGAGGCTGCGCGGTGACTTCGTGCCAGCATCAGATGCTTCTCCCTTCACCAGAACGGGCCCGGCACGGTCCTAGATCCCAGGTCCAGCGGTGGGACCTGGGCAGTGCCTCATGACAGCTTAAGTTTTCTTCCTGGAGAAGTCCAGCCAAATCCCATTCATGTCCTGTCTTTTGAAAGCAAAAGTCTGGAGGGAGACTTTGAAAGAGAAAGGTGGTTTTCTTGCTGGCCAGACACCATCCCTGCTGCACCAGGCCGTCCTTCCCCTGCTGGCCGGAAGGGGGCAGTGCAACACTTGCCCAATCAAGTCCCACTCAAGACTCAGATTGGGCTTCTTCCCACAGCAGGGTCTCGAGGCGTTGGTCTCCAGACTTTGCAGCCTCTGAGTTGAGGCTGGAACGTGAGACGAGGCCCTCAAAAATATAAAAAAGTAACTCCGCCCCTGAGCCTTTAGGGATTGAGAGGAGTGGAAAGGTAGGTGGGTAGGGAGGATGGGGGAAGGCACGGTCACGTGTGGGTGATGAAGACCTGGGCGCCGGACCTTGGCTCTATCACACCGGCGGGTCTCTGCTCTGATATGTTTCTGACCTGGGCCATTCTCCTGAGGCCTCTGGGTTTAGGTGGACTTGAACTCCGCCTTCCTTGTCATGAAGACCCCCCTCAAAGACGAGAATCCTCTCCAGTCCCACACGCTTCTTGGCTACCGTGTGTCCAAGGATGGCCCTGCCCTCACTCTGCTCTCCTGCCACCCTGGGGCCTGTCCCTGAATTAAGTGAACACTCGCACCTCTTGCAGAAGGCGTGTTTTAGCACTGGGAAACCTGCACTTTGTATCTTGTAATTATTTATCTATAGAAAGATTTTTAAGTAATCTCTACACCCAACATGGGGCTCGAACCCACACCCTGAGATCAGGAGTCGCTCGCTCTACCGACTGAGCCAGCCAGGCGCCCCAGATCTTTTAACCAAAAGTTGTATTTATTTGGCATGATCCTCATGAAGTGTCGCAGATGAGCCAGCCGGCAACTTTACATAAAGCGAGTGGGCCCTGACGTGCTTTCCCAGTTGTGCAGAACCCAGGAGGCGGTGGGGGTGATGGACACTGGCTGCCTTGTCTCAAGGGGGTGGCTGTTCGGCTCCACCCAAGAGGGCCATGTGGGAATTCAGACCCTGTGCTACCAGATCGTCTGGTGCTCTGCAAGAGAAGCTGGGCATCCAGATTCTTCTGTGGAGATTTTAGTTACCTCATTTTTGGGGTTACCTATATTGTACAATTCACTCATTAAAGCATACAGTTTAGTGGATTTTAAGTCCAACGTTGTGCCTCCATCACCACAGTCCATTTTATTTTTTTATTTTATTAAGAATTTTTGGGGCACCCGGGTGGCTCAGTCGGTTAAGCGTCCGACTTCAGCTCAGGTCACGATCTCACATTCTATGAGTTCAAGCCCCGCGTCGGACTCTGTGCTGACGGCTCAGAGCCTGGAGCCTGTTTCGGATTCTGTGTCTCCCTCTCTTTCTGCTGCTTCCCTGCTCATGCTCTGTCTCTCTGTGTCTCAAAAATAAATAAAAATATTAAAAAAAATTAAAAGAATTTTTTAGTGTTTATTATTTGTGAGAGAGAGAGGGTGAGTGGGGGGGGGGGGCAGAGAGAAAGATACACACATACAGAATCCAAAGCAGGCTCAGGCTCTGAGCTGTCAGCACAGAGCCTGAAGCGGGGCTCAAACCCAGGAGTTGCGAGATCATGACCTGAGCCGAAGTTGGGTACTTAACCAACTGAGCCACGCAGATGCCCCAGTTAATATTTTTTTAAAATGGGTTTCTTATAGACATTTGATTGGATCTTGTTGTGTTTGTTTTGAGAGAGAGGCAGAGCAAGCAGGGTAGGGGCAGAGAGGCGGGGCAGAGAATCCCAAGCAGGCTCCACACTGATTGTGGAGCCTGACTCAGGGCTCGAACTCACAAACCATGAGATCGTGACCTGAGCCCAAACCAAGAGTTAGATGCTTAGCTGACTTAGCCACCCAGGTACCCCACCACAATCCATTTTAGAACATTTTCATCACCCTGAAGAGAAACCCCAATTCCATTAGCAGTCCTTCCCCATTTCCCCGGGTCCCTCAGACCCTGGCAGCCACAAACCCACTCCCCGTCTCTAGGATTCATCTACTCTGCACATTTCATGTGAATGGGATCATACAATATGTGGTGGCTTGTTTCCTTCTGGTTTCACTTAATACGATGTCTCAGGCTTCATCCATGTTGTGGCACGGATGGGTACTTGTTCCTTTTTACGGCTGACTCAATTCCATTCTGTGGATAGACCACTTTTGTTTTCCAGCCATTCACTGATAGACATTCGGGTTATTTCCAGCATTTGGCTATCATCAACAACGCTATGGAGTTGTCTCATTTTAAGATGTTGGCAGCGACTTACATAAGGTACTTGGGAGTCATCAAGCTCATAGAGACAAAGTAGAGTGGTTCGTGCAGGGGGAGGGGGAACGGGAAGCTAGTGTTTAACGGAGACAGTGTCAGTTTGGGAAGATAAAGTCCTGGAGAGGGATGCTGGTGAGGGCAGCACAATACTGTGAATGTAATTAATGCCACTGAATTATATGCACACTTAACAATGACTAAAATGGTAAATTTTCTGTATAGTTTACCAGTTAAGAAAATGAAAAATGTTGGCAGCGAACTAATGTATTTCAGGTACCAAATTTCAGAAAACCAGGCACACGTGGCATCCACCCAGCTGGGGACGCCTCCACCAGCAGATGTCGTGGTGCTAGGAGTCATCCCCTCCGTGTGGTGCTGACCCAGACTCCCCAGGGCTCTGTGAGCTGTGATCCACACATGCTTCCTCCCTGTAGTGATGCACAGGCGGGGCAGGAGCACCCTGGGCCAGGCATGCACCTCGACTTGAGTATCCAGGGTATGGGAAGGGCCAGTACCTCTCCAGCCCCATTTGGGGATCGATGGGGGCCAAGGGAACAGGATTGACATGAATGTCTATTACAGATCAGATGGTTTAAATACTAGGACTGTTGTCTTTTAACCCTCTGGCCCCACGTGCACAGCCCCCCCTCCTCCCGTACTATCAGCACCTCCACAAGAGTGGGACATTTGTTCCAACTGATGAACATCATTTATCTCCGAAGCCACGTTTTCATTAGGGTTTGCTCTTGGTGGTGTATATCCTATGGGTGTGGACAAATCTATTGTGACGTGTGTCCATTGTAATATCCTACAGAATAGTTCTACCACCTGGGATCTGGTTTTTGTGTGCAGTGTGGACAGCTCATAGCACATGGAGCATCCTGACTGTTGTCTATTTATTTCACTGGATTTGGGCTGTTCCCACTGAGATCCACTGCTTTGGCCACACTTGGGATGGGGGCAGGGAACAGGCTGAGGGCACTGGAGGCTAGCAGGGCTTGACCATGTGTCTCAGAAGGAGGGGGAGAGTGACCCGGGATGTCAGACGCTGCTCTGCACAAATGATCTCATGGCATCCTCAGAACAGCCTGGCCAGGTAAGCGGACTGGCGAGGCTCAGCAACGTGCCCAGCTCCTATCCCTTTGGGCGAGGTGCGCCTGGAACCCGACGCAGGCTTGCTGGTTTGCTCTGCATCTGGGCACAGTGGACTCCTCCCAGGCTCTGTACTGACCACAGGCCACTCCAGGATCTCATCACAGTGACTCAGCCCCAAGCTGGTGAGTTTCCCAACCTCGGGTATGGGAGACTTGGGCATCACATAGGGCTGGACGCAGATGGCCTCTCACATTCTATTGCTGATGCTGCTTGCCTTCCCGCCCTGTCTAGGGGCTTGCTGCCCTCCCCTTATACCTCAGTCTGTCCCTGTCCCCCAAAAGTAGGCCCCCTCCTCCCATTATTATTTGTGCTTCTTATTTAAAAAAATTTTTTTTTAATGTTTATTTCTGAGAGCGAGAGAGAGAGAGAGAGAGAGAGACACACACACACAGAATCCAAAGCAGGCTCCAGGCTCTGAGATGTCAGCACAGAGCCCAATGCAGGGCTTGAACTCACACACCACGAGATCATGACCTGAGCTGAAGTTGGATGCTCAACCGACTGAGCCACCCAGGTGCTCTCGTGCTTCCTATTTTCTGCAGCCCTATGTCAATCTATAACTATTCATGCATATCTGTATCTGGTTCTCCCACCAACCAAAGCTCTTCAAGGTAAAGACCATATCCTTTTTGATTAACATTGTTCACCTGGCACAGTGGTAAGCTGTCAGATGCTTTTTCAAGTCATCAATTAATGGATCAAATGAATTTGGTGGGACCGCTGTCAGTCTTCATGACTGCAGGTACCAAGGCTAAGGCAGGGTAGTAAAGAGCTGTGACGGACGATATGCAAATCCGTACAGGAAAAACATGGCTGCCGTGGAACCTCGGGCATCTGACCAGTGTTCTCTGGGTGTTCCTCCCTCTTCTGTAAAGTGAGCAGGAGAGGAGAGGTTGAACCACCCCTACCTTCCCGGTCCTATGTGGACACTACAGGCGAGGCAGTGCTTTCCCTTCCTTGGCTTTATTCCCCAGCCTTTGCTGTAAGCAGCGTGTTACTTTTTCTCAGTGGTGTGCAATTATGGTGACCTCTGGTCCGGTCTGTCACTGCCCTCCAGATGTTTTGCCTGGCCTGTTTTGAAGATGACCTACTTAGGGCTGCTGCCACTGGGGGGAGGAGAGACAAAGGGAGAAAGGGCCGGTCTTGCCGCCTTCAAGCTTCAAGAAAGAATGTGTGGTTGGCCTCACCAGCTCTCTGGAGATGAAGGCTGTATTTGCCTCGATGTCAAAAGGCATTGCTTATGGTTGGTATGCGGAATCCCCTCTGTCCTCAAACGTAGTACAAACAGTGGTCAGAGCCGCTCCTCTGGGCTGTGGTCACAGCACGGTCTCCCACCTGCCGGACTAAACTTACAGTTGCATTTAAGTTGTGTGTCTTCAGCCCTCGAGTCCCCTGCAAAGGGAGGGGGCTGCGTCTCCACCACTTGATGCTTCCTGTTGGGATATTCATGCCTCAGCAGCTGCCACCCCAACCCCAGTCCCTGAAACAAAGCCCTTTTCTTTTGGAAGCCATCTGTGAAAACAATGGCCTTTATTTAAAAAAATAACTTTTTGCAACACGAGAACGGATCACTGTGACTGTATCTCCTGTGCCCCCAGACGGGGCTGAGAGATGGCAGGGTCAGAGCCCAGCAAAGTCCCCTTTGTGCTGCTCCAGCCACTGGTCCAGTGTCTTGGCCTTGGGGTTGAGTCTCAGGGTCAGTTCTATGTCACGGTCAGGTTTCAGGGCATAGAAACGGAACATGTTGGCAAGGTCTCGGGCACCAGGGAAGTCATACTTCTCGTAGTCCTCTGGGGTCGTCTGGAAGCAGAGGGGAGTCTTTTGGGTCTGTCAGCATCACTAGCACCCCGGCTGTTGGCAACTCAGTACCAGCCCAGGTCCTTACCAGTAAGTTCATGTGAAAACCCCTCTACTAAAAAGATTAAAGTTCTAGGGGCGCCTGGGTGGCTCAGTCAGTTAAACATCTGACTTTGGCTCAGGTCATGATCTCACGGTTTGTGAGTTCAAGCCCCACATCAGGCTCTGTGCTGTCAGCACAGAGCCCATTTTGGATCCTGTCTCCCCGCTCTCAAAATAAATAAATAAATGTAAAAAAAAAAAAAAAGATTAAAGCTAAAAAACCACTGTTCTAAGTCAACTTAAATCGTTCAAGGGGTGCCTGGCTGGTTCAGTCCAAAGAATGTGTGACTCTTGATCTCAGGGTTGTCAGTTCAAGCCCCACAGTGAGTGTAGAGATTACTTTAAAAAAATCATAAATGCTGTTCTTTTGAGATCAGAAGATGGAAACTTCTCAGCCCTTTCCAAACCAGAACTCTGCAAACATCACTTTCTTGCTCAAAAACCAAAGCTGTTCCCAGTTCCTGACCAAACTGAACCTGAACTCCTCAGCTCCTGAAATCCTCCATGGTTACCTCAGACTTTTGTTTAGATGTAATGCATGGCCATTTAGGGCACGTTTTCTAGAGCACCTCATTGCGCTAAGGAAGTGCTTACCTCGATTATTCTGTTAAATTCTGACAACCAAGGAAGGGAATTCTATTCATCCACCCGTTTTACAGATGAGGCTACTGAGGCAGAGAGGGTCAGGGATTGTGCCCAAGGCCCGCATGCTGGTGGGCCGTAAGGGCTGGGAGCAGGACCCCATTCTGGGGGTCTGACCCAACTGAGACATGCCCTGCCATGGCCTCCCCATCACTGCTCTGCTCGTGTCTTGGAACTCTATAGGTGGTTTCTGTCTTTTAATAACGTGGGAGTTTCTCAGACTTTAATAAGTCTTACTTCCATAATGGGAAGGACAAATAAGAAACAAGGCACCTAAGGGGAAGACGGAGGGTCAAGCGGGGACACAGCCAGGCCAGGAGGAGGCAGGGATGGGGCCCATCTCTCTGGCCTCCTTCCCTGCCCAACACGCCCTGTGTGTTCACGCCTTGCCTTGGCCCCTAGTGTCCCCTCTTCCTAGAAACCTTCCTTGCCACTTAGTCAATTGCCTAAGCCAAAAACTTCTCTCAGTGGCCACCCGTGGCTCCCAAGAGCAGCATGACAAATGCTCACAGTGACGAACTGACTTTGCCCACAGAGTGGGGCAGCCCTAGATACCCTACCACTTCCCTACCAACCATAGCTCCCTCTGGGGATCAGAACGACCAGACCCGGGCTGCCGGAGCACCCTGGTGGGAGCTGGGACATCACCCAGCCCGGGCCCGGGGGGCAGCAGGGGCCCACCTTGGCACTGCGCACGGCCTTGCCGGTGTGCTTGGAGAGCAGGGCGGCATACTCTTCCGCCGTGTGCCTGCAGGTACTGAGCCCGATGTTCCGGCCGATGTATTCTCCTGGCATCTTCAGAAGGCTTAGCACCACGGGACCCAGGTCGGTCACAGATAAGCCGTCCATGGGCACATCACCCATGGGCAAGCCTGGGAGGGAAGTGGGGGGAAGAGGGATGTGCTGGGGTTGTGGCTGATGTTCCCAGCCCATGGCCCAGCCCATCGCCCAGACATGTGCACACGTCAGCACCCTCCGGTGTCTGTGGCGGCAGCAAGGTAGTGCAGCTCAGTAAGGAAACGGGATCCAATCCGAGCTCTGCCACCCTGACGGTCCCCTGTTGACACCCTGAGCCCTTGTTACTCCATTTATAGAGTGGAGGGAACCCGGGACCTACGACCCCCTCAGGGCTAAGACCAGAACAGGAAGGAAATGGAGGGGCTGTTCCCAAGACGCTGGACCCAGGGCACCTGGTCATATCTGGAATTCCTGCCGTGGAAAACCAAGTCTGCTAACAGGAGCGCTAGAGAGTCAAGGCCAGGGCCTGGACCAGAGCAGCACATGGCAGGTGCTCCATAAATGTGCTGAATTACTAGTGATTCCACCTGCCATGGTGGTCTGGTGGAGAGCAGGGCAATGTCTAGATTAGCGCCAGGAGCACGTGGGTCCTGCCACATTCCTCGCCCAGGCGAAGGGGCCACCGCAGCTGCCCGTTCAGGTCACCCAAAGACCTTGTAGGGACAGAGCTCCAACCAGAGACGGAACACAAGAGGGATCCCCGACCAGCTTTGCAAACTATAAAGGGCGGTGCCAGTGTGCCAACACTAGGACCAGACTGCTCACCCTCCCTGCCGGGCAGGACTCAAGCGAGGGTGAGGCTGTGTTCATGCAGAGGGTGAGGGGTGGTTCGGTCAGGACACCGACCTCACTGGACCTGACCTTCCCAACTCTCTTACTTCTGAAGGAAAAGTAACAAGTGCGCTCTGTAAAGCATCGCATCACTGCCTCTTGGCAGATTTTCTCAACGCCCCTGCAAAGGTCAGTTATGGCCATTTCACAGAGCAGGAAGCAGAGGCCCAGTGTCACAGGCCTGACACTAGAGAACCAGGGCTTGGACCCGGAACCATCTGAGGACTAGCCAGCTTTCTCCAACACCCACTGCTCTCCTCGGTGACAGCGGATGCTCGAGAAGGGAGGAAAGGCACTCACTCAGCAAGTAGCTCTTTCCATCCGGAGCTTTCTGGGGCAGGAAGTAGGAGAGCAGGTTCTCAAAATAGCAGGCCAGCCGCACGCTGGTCATGGGAACTCCGATGTCCCGGAAATATTCCTCCACCTCCCCTTTGCCGTCAAAGTGGCCCGCTGCCAGCCTCCCGGCCGTTAGCTTCCTGATGTTCTCCAAGCCACTGTAGACCACGTAGCGAAGGCCCAGGCGCTTGGCCACATCGGCCAGCAGCTTTCCCTGGTGGGCAGGAAAGGAGAAATCACAGAGCTGAGAGGGAAGAAGTGTATCCCCAGCCACAGCCCTGGCTCTCCTGCCCTGGTTGCCACCGTGCCTGATGCAAAGAGGCCAACACCACTTCACCCTTGTCCCTCTCCTGGAACGATGCTCACACGTGGTTCCACACGTGGACTGTGAGCCTTCTACCTTAGCGTCCCTTCTCTAGATCATCTGGGTTGTCCTACTTCTCAATATGCTCAACTGCGGCCCACGTGTGTGCATTATGACAGGAGGGTGGAAGGTCAGGAGAGGGCCACACAGAGGTCTCCCAGCTCGGCCTACTCCGTGTAAAGCCATCGTCGATGGAAGGCCCCAGCAGTCCGCTAGGGAGGTGGTACAGCTCAGCAATTAGGCACACAGACTGCTCAGGTGCTACCCGGGGCTGTGATGCACTTAACTGTCAGTTAAACAGGGAGAGCCACACCACCTGCTGCATAAGGATGTGTTGGATGGTGGCCTCCAGAAAGATGTGTCCATGTCCTAACCTCCAGAACCTGTGAACGTGACCTTACTTGGGAAAAGAAATCTGCAGGTAGAACTAAGGATGATTCCAGGTGGGTTCTCAATCTGATGACAAGCATCCCTACAAGAGACCGAAGAGAACACACAGAGGAGAAGGCCCTGCGTGAAGGCAGAGATTGGGGTGAGGTGGCCATGAGGAGAGCCAGCAGCCACCAAAAGCTGGAAGAGGCAAGGAGTGGAATCACGCTTAGAGTCTCCTTCTGGAGGTTCCTGGATTTTCGACTTCTGGCCCCCAGGATGAGAGTAAATTCCTGTCGTTTGAGCCAGCTGGCTGGTTATGGCAGCCACGGGACATGAACCCAGGCCATCAGGATAATGACCTAACATTCCCTCCATCAACCAGAGAAGCTGTCCTTCTCTACTCTATGGGAAGGGCTCCCCTGTAAGTGGATTCAAAGAAAATGTCAAGGCTGAAAACAACTTTAAAGACCAGTGGGCCCGTCCAGTCTCCCTTTATTTTACAAAGGCCTTTTTTTCCCCTAATAAAGCCCAGGGCAGGGAAGGTCCATGTCTAGAGCAGAGCTGCAGCTGGTCATGGACGAGGGAGGGCTGAAAGATGAAGTGACAGACAGCCGGGGCCTCTCCTCTGCCACCAACAATATGTCCCACAGATACCTGAGTCTATGTGACACGCTCTGTGAGAGTGTCCCCATCCTCAGAGCGAAAGACGGCTATGTCTCATGTTCTCCGTCCCATATTCCTCCCCCTGCCACCTGGGCTCCATAACTAGAGAGAATGTGGGTGGAAAACAATAAACAGAAACATACAACATACAAAGGGGACATGGGCTTTCTGGGATGATGGAAATGTATTTTGATTAGATTGGTAATATGTGGGTTTATTTAGGAGTGCTTGGGTGGCTCAGTCAGTTAAGCATCAGGCTCTTGATTTCAGCTCAGGTCATGATCTTGCTGTTCGTGAGACGGAGCCCCATGTTGAGCTCTGCAGTGACAGCACAGAGCCTGATTGGGATTCTCACTCTCTCTCTCCCCCTCTATACCCACCCCCCTAATAAATAACTAAGCTTAAAAATATATATATGAGTACACTGATTTTCAAATTCCATCAAACTATACAATTAAAATGTGTGCATCTTATTTCCGGGAAATTATGGGTCAACAGAGTTGTTTTTCTAGAAAGTGTAAAAAGTCAATGGATGACAAAGTAGATTATTGGTTGCTTGGGGCTGGGGGGGAAGGAAGAATGGGGAATAACTGCTAATAGATAAAGGTTTCTTTTTGTGGTGATGAAAACATTCTAGAATTAGGTAGGTAACAGTGATGGCTGCACAATATATACATATATATACGTATGTGTATATATATACATATGTATGCATACACATTGAATTATACACTTTGAAAAGGCATAGTGTATAGTACTTGAATGATATCTTAAAAAAAATCAGGGGGCCTGGGTGGCTCAGTTGATTGAGCACTCAACTCTTGGTTTGACTCAGGTCATGATCTCACAGATCATGAGTTCAAACCCCGCACTGGGCTCTGTGCTGACAGCGCGGAGCCTGCTTGGGATTCTCTCTCCCTCTCTCTCCGCTCACTCTCTCTCTTTCAAAATAAATAAATACACTTTAAAAATTAAAATAAAAACCACCAGAAAAGAAAGCAGCTGCCTCCTATCCTCATTAAAGTCCAGGTGGACTGCATGGAACAGGAGGGGAAAGGTCTGCAGTGGTCAGTGGGTCACAGGCAGGGTCAGTCCCTTTCTAACAAGTTGGAGCTGCCTCCCAGGGAGCTCCTAGTGAGATGCCCTGCTCCTAGCCCGGCCTCCCCACGCCCTCCCCCCTGCCCTCACCTGCTTGACCTCCTGCTCCTGGCTGCAGTTTTCCCAGTAGTTGGTCACGATGAAGGTAGCATGGGCCCCGGTCAGGGCCAGCTCCATGCTGGCCTCGTCATCCTGGTCTCCCCGCACCACTTCTGCACCCTGCAGCCTCAGTTCCCTTGCTGCCCTCTGCCTAGGGTCTCGAGTGACCACTCGGACCCTGAATGTCGCATCTTCCAGGAGCGTCCGGGCCACTGAGCCTCCCTGAGCACCTGCGAAGAGTCAGAAAGGCCTGCGGGATTGGGCCTGCCTGGGAGTCTGGCTGAGGGGAAGCCCCTCAAAGCCCCTCAGGGAAGGCTCCATTACAGCCAGACGCCCAGGCCCTTTCCACCTGTGATCCTCATGAAGTGCCTTACACCGTTAAAAAAAGTAACAGCTTTATTGAGATAGAATCCGCTCACCTTTTAGAGGGTATACGGTTTACATTTATTTAAAAAATATTTTGGCAAATCCATACTAGTGGGCTGATTTTAGCCAGAGTAAACAGATACCTCTATGAGGCAGCTGAGACTTGTGCTGCCGTCCACACACCAGACTTGCCTGGAATTTCACCGGTAAGACTCACTGCTTCAAGTTAAATAAATAAGGAAAGTGTACAGTGCAGTGGGTTTTTGTTTTTTTGTATATTCAGAGCATGCAACCATCATCACAGTCAATTTTAGAATATTTCGTGCCCCCTAAAAGAAAACCCACACCCATCAGCAGTCACTCTCCATTCCCCTCCCTCTCAGCCCTGGCAGACCACTCACGTACCTTCTGTCTGTATTGATCTGTCTCTATGGATCTGACTATTCTGGACATTTCACACAAATGGAATCATATAACATGTAGCTACTGTGTCTGGCTTCTTTCACTCAGCATACGGTTTCCAAAGTTCATCAATGTTTTAGCATCAAACCTTTTGTAAAATGTTTAAAATGGGCGCTTGGGTGGCTCAGTTGGTTAAGTGTCTGACTTCGGCTCAGGTCATGATCTTAGGGTTGTGAGTTCAAGCGCCGCAGCGGGCTCACTGCTGACAATGCAGAGCCTGCTTGGGACTCTCTCTCTCTCCCTCTCTCTGCCCCTCCCCTGCTCACGCTCACTCTCTTTAAAATAAATAAACATTAAAAAAAAAGATAAAAAATAAAATGCATCACAAGGGCAGCTGACCGGCTTAGTAAATAAAGCATGCAACTCAAAGTCGGGGAGTTCAAGTCCCACTTTGGGAGCAGAGTTTACTTGTAAAAAAAAATAAATCTATTATAAAATATTTAGCACATACACAAAGGCATGCCAACACCCATGTACCCACTGCTTAGCTTAAGAAATAAAGTATTACCTACATCTTTTCTCTAAAAGACTGAGGGGCGCCTGGCTGGTTCAGCTGGAAGAGCATGCAACTCTTGATCTCAGGGTAGTGAGTTTGAGCCCCATGTTGGGTATACAGATTACTTAAGAGAAAATTACAAAAAGTAAAATCATCAAAAGGAAGAAAATAAAAAATCATCCATAAATACATGTACGAGAAAAGTGAATGCAGTACTACGTGCAATAGTGGAAATTTGTAGAAACAAGATGTCCTTTGGTAAGAATCTGGTTAAGGAAGTGATCAATCCACGCCAAAGTAATCACTGGCAGATTGGCAGATCTGTGCGTATGACTTGGACAGGTGAACGTGACCTATCCTGGAGTGGAAAAGGGAAGCTGCAGAACCACAACAACCTTCACACAGTACTGGTGAGAACAGAAAATGGGGCAGTCACTTTCGAAGAGTCTGGAAGTTTCTCAAGGTGCTAAGCACAGAGTTAACCTATGATCCAGCAATTCCATTCTAGATATATGCCCAAGAAAATTAAAAACATGTTCACACAAAAACCTGTGCATGAACGTTCACTACATTGTTTGCAAAAGCCAAGAGCTGGAAACAAGCCAAACATCCAGCAATGGAAGAGATCAACACAATGCAGCCTACCCATAAAATGGAATATTATTCAGACATAAAAGAGGAATGGAGTACTGACACCTGCTACAAAATGGATGAACCTCAAAAACACGATGCCGAGTTAAGGAAGCCAGGCATAAAAGGCCACAGAGTGTATGATTTAATTTATATGAAATGTCCAGAATGGACAAATCTACAGATCGAGAGTAGACTGATGGCTGCCAAAGGCTGAGGAAAGTTGAAGAAACCGACAGTAAAGTAACTGCTGGTGGCTGTGAGGCTTCTTTTGGGAGTGATGAGATGACCTTGTTCCAAAACTGCCAAGGATGAGCGTAAAGCTCTGTGAATATACCAGAAACCAGTGAACTGCACACTTTATTTTTAAGTTTATTTTGAGGGGCGCCTGGGTGGTTCAGTTGGTTCAGCCTCCAACTTCAGCTCAGGCCATGATCTCATGGGTGGTGGGTTCGAGCCCTGCAACCGGCTGTGTCAGCACAGAGCTCAGAGCCTGGTGCCTGCTTTGGATCTGTCTGTCTGTCTGTCTCTCTCTCGCTGACCCTCCCCTGCTCACGCTCTGTCTCTCCCTCTCTCAAAGGTAATAAACATTAAAAATTTTTTTTGAATAAGAATATTTGTAAGTATTTATTTTGAGAGAGCAAGTGGGGGAGGGGCAGAGGGAGGGAGAGCAAGAGAATCCTAAGCAGGTTCTGCACTGTCAGTGCAGAGCCCCAGGTGGGGCTGGAACTCACCAACCTGGGGATCATGACCTGAGCCAAAGTCGGAGGCTTAACCGACTGAGCCAACGAGGCTCCCAAAAACCAGCGAACTGCACACTTTAAATGGGTGAAATGTATATGTGATTTAGATCTTAAGCTGGTACACATATTTAAAAACATACAGTACAAAAAAGAACAAAACATGATGGCAAGACATTTGGCCATTAAAAAAAAAAATCTTTGTACATATCTAATCTGGTAGGATACTCAAGAAACGATGACAGAGATGGATGGGGTTGCTGAGACAGAAGTAGGAGGGAGATTTAATTTTGGTATTATGTGCAACTGTCACTTTTTCAAGAAGTAATTATTATTATTTTTTTAATTCAAACAGAATGTGCTCCCAGGTCCTGCTCCAGGGTCCCTGGCCGGGTCAGGGGTCCGGGCCACAGGACCCTCCTTCCAGCCCTGCCCCACCCCCACCCCCACCCACCTCGGTCTCCCAGGCTCTGCGTGGCGGCGCTGGGCTCGCTCACCTGTGGCTCCAAACACCACCACCAGTTTCTTGTCCGCCATGCGGGCCGGAGCGGGAAGTGCGGTCCCTGAAGCCTGGGAACCGTGGGACGCTCGGGTTGGCGAAGAGGACAGGGGTCCCCGCCTGGGACCACCCCGGGAGCGCACTGCGTGGGCCCGACGGGCGGCCAGCCCGGGAGAAGTCGGGGCCCCGCGACCCCCGGCCCGCTCCGCCCCCTCTCCGCGCCGGATACCCCGGCGCGGTGGCCCGGGCCTGCGGTACCTCCTTGCCTCAGACCAGGCGGGAAACTAAGGAGGAGGGAACAAGGGCCCCGGAACTTGCAGCCGAGTCCACCGCCGCGGGTGGGGGGAGGAGGGGTGGAACCTGAGAAGGCGGGTCCCGCCCGCAGCTCCAGCCTCGTCCTGGAAAAGCCACGCCCTCTAGGCCGTCCTGCGTGAGGGGACCCCAGGCCGCGCGGCTTCTGAACTCCCACCGTCCCGGCGCTGTTGGCGCGCGGAGCTGACCCACCACCCCCGTGGCGGGCGCGGATGGTTCGTCCCACCCAGTCTAGAATTCTCGCGGCGAGCAGCCCCACGGGCGTGCAGAAACCGGATTTGCGGACCTCGGGGCTCTTCTGAGTTCGCGTGCGGAGCGGGTTAGCGGGATGCTGGCGCTGAAGCCTGCGGAAGCCGAAAACCAAGACCAGAAACAGAAACGCACGTCTTTATCCTGCATGAACATCTGAACTTGCAGATATAGGTGTCACCTAAGGATAATTAAATCTGCATCTGGGACTCTCAACACCCAAGGCCTGAACTCATGTTTGAGGTTGCTTCTAGTTGTACGGATTTGAATTATTTTTTTACAGAAAAAGTGAGATTTCTTTGTGTTCAACTAAAACACTCCTCTCCTGTCGCTCCTCACCTGAAAATTTATTAATGGATAAGAGCTTTCATTTTTTTTTTCTCTCATTCACTCACTGCTTCCAAAATGTATTGACCCGTCCAGGAATGTCATCTTCATGACATCAGGTACATCTCTGTATTCACTGCTAAATTTCCAGCACTTAGCAGAGCACCTGGCACGTAGGCGCTCAGTAAATATTTGTTGATTGACCTGTTGTCTAAATACCCTGGCACTGGAGTTACCGGGAAACCCAACTAAATCTGCTATTTCCCTCAATCTACTGGTGGAGATAACTAACCCACAAGGTAATGTGCATTTTAGGCTTCCTTATGTTTTATCATTTTTAATTTTTTTTAATGTTTATTTTTGAGACAACGCAAGAGACAGAGTGCAAGCGGCCAAGGGGCAGACAGAGGGAGACACAGAATCTGAAGCAGGCTCCAGGCTCTGAGCTTCAGCTCAGAGCCTGACGCGAGGCACGAACTCACAAACCATGAGATCATGACCTGAGCCGAAGTCAGACACTTAACCGACTGAGCCACTCAGGTGCCCCTGTTTTATCATTTTTAAATGTTTTTGTAATGTGTAATTTATATGTAAAATATCAGTCTTTATTTATTATAAAATGCATGTATAAAGTTTTGCCTGGCTGGCTCAGTCTGTAGAGCATGTAACTCTTTATTCCCAGGTCATGAGTTCGAGCCTCACGTTGGGCTTAGAGATTACTTTAAAAAAGGAAATAAATAAATGAAATTCAAATGAGATAATGTGGGGCTTAGCTTATGCCTGACACACAGGGGAAGCTCAGAGAAGGATTCCCACTGTTATCATTATGAGCATGTCACTGGGCTGGGTGAATTGGCAAGAACTTTGCAGGAAGTCTTCCTCAGATATAAAGTCCCACAGGAAGCACAGAGTCTCAGCTAAGAACACCAGTCGGTAGCCAAATCTTTCCCCTCAGGCCTCAAGAGACCACTTGGTTGTGGGCTGGGTGGGGCTTCAAGAGACAAAACTTTTGCCCAGGCTACCAATAATGCCCGCTCACTTCCAGAGAGACCCCTGGCACCCGCACCACTGACCAGAAGCCCAGGGGCAGAGACACCATTCTCTGCCACTCTTTCCTGCTCTGATTTCCAAGCTGTAGATTCAGCAAGGCCAAAAGGCAGTGGAGTTCCTTGTGTCCTACTGTGGCCCTGTGCTACTCAATTAAACCTGGGCACTAGGGCTGGCTTCACGGGCTTGTAACCTGAGCAGTTGCACAGGATCCTACTCTGAGAAGGACACCCATGCTTGGTTTAAGGCTCTGCTATTGCTTTCTTGAAATTCTTGATAATTTTTAAACAAGGAACCCTGAGTTTTCATTTTGCACCAGGTCGTGCAAATTCTGTAGCTGGTCCTACTGCTTGTTTGGATTTCTTTTCTTTTTAATGTTTACTTATTTATTTATTTAAAAAAATTTTTTTAACATTTTATTTATTTTTGAGACAGAGAGAGACAGAGCATGAACGGGGGAGGGGCAGAGAGAGAGTGAGACACAGAATCGGAAGCAGGCCCTAGGCTCTGAGCCATCAGCCCAGAGCCGGATGCGGGGCTCGAACTCACGGAAGGCGAGATCGTGACCTGAGCCGAAGTCGGACGCTTAACCGACTGAGCCACCCAGGCGCCCCTTTACTTATTTATTTTGATAGAGAGCACGAGTGGGGTAAGGTCAGAGAGAGAGAGGGAGTTAGAGAATCCCAAACAGGCTTTGCACTGTCAGCTTGGAGCTTGACCTGGGACTTGACCCGGGACTTGAACCCATGAACCATGAGATCATGACCAAGAGTCTGACACTTAACCAACTGAGCCACCCAGGTGGCTCTGGGTTTATTTTCTTAAAGAAAAACATCATCTATAGGGGCGCCTGGGTGGCTCAGTCAGTTAAGCATCCAACTTCAGCTCAGGTAATGATCTCATGGTTTGAGTTTGAGCCCTGCATCGAGCCCACATAGGATCCTCTGTCTCCCTCTCTCTTTGTCCCCCGATTTCTCTTTCTCTCTCAAAAATAAACATTAAAAAACCCTCATTTATTATCACAGTAATATGCACTTGGGTTCCATTTAATAAGTACTTATTGAGCTTCTAGTAAGTGCTGGGCATTGTGCCAGGAAAAGAGAGATACAGAGAAACAAGACATAGGCCAGCTTTCAGGAAGCTCTCCTATTATGGTAGACAATTATACCAGTGGGATGGAGATGAAAGTAGAATCGGAATAGTTAGCCTAGCTTAGGGATCAGGGAGGGCTTCCTGGAGGATGTGATGGTTATGTGGAGTCATAAGGAATGAGTAGGAGTTAGCCCTAATGTGGTGAGCCCTGTCCAGGCAAACTTTATAGTCTGAGCAGAGAGGCATAACATAACAGGGCATGGAAGAGACTGCAAGAGAGTTGTGCCAAATAAACACATAGATAAAAATCTTCATTTATAAATATAAACACGAGTGAAGTATATTAAAATAAATACATGCATTTTATTATTTTTTTACTTTTTAAAGATTTTAAGTAATCTCTACAGCCAGTGTGGAGCTGGAACCCACAATCCCCAGATCAAAAGTCTCATGCTCGCTCTACTGACTGAGCCAGCTGGGTGCCCCTTATTTTTTTTAAGATTTTATTTTTGAGTACTCTCTACACCCAACAAGCGCTCCCCTCCATTATCTCATTTGAACCCTCAGAGCAACCCCTCCTTCAATCAGTGCCACTTGGTTTAATTCCATTTTTTGTGTATGTGTTTGAGGCAGGGGACAGTACAGTGTGTACTTCCAATTTTTACTTTCTTAAAATTCATTATTTTTAAATTTTGGTTGCTTAAAAAAATTTTTTTTAATGTTTATTTTTGAGAGAGAGACAGAGACAGAGACAGAGCATGAGTGGGGCAGGGGCAGAGAGAGCCGGAGACACAGAATGCAAAGCAGGCTCCAGACTCCCAGCTGTCAGCACAGAGCCTGACATGGGCCACCCAGGTGCCCCTTAAGTTGGGTTTTGATAGCTAAGGAATGTATAATGCGTTTATGCATCTCATAAAAAAATGCAAATGGTACAGATAAACCACAAGTGACCCTCGACCTCCCTCTGTCATTCTAGTGTGTAAATCTTCCTGGCTTTTGGATGCATTTAGATACCTAAACATGAACGTGTAGAAAGAACATTGTGTAGTTAAAAAAAAAAAAAAAAACTTAAAAGAGATCATATTGGATATATTTTCCCCCTATTGTGAAAATATGTAGACATATAGAAAAGTTGAAATAACTGTATAATGAACACCCATACAAATACCACCCACATTCTACAATTCTAAGCATTTTGCTAATATTTATCCATAAGACACCTATTATTTATCAACTTTCTTATTTTTTGATATATTTCAAGTAGATTGCAGACATCAGTGCTCTTCACCCTTAAACAGTTCACATACACACTAGAGTTCAATGTATTTTTTTAGGTTAAATTTACACACTATCAAATGTTATTTTTGTATTTTCGTACATCTGGCTTTTCCTTTCTGCTGAACATCCTAAGGTGGTCTCTGCCCTTCCCTTTTTAACGGAGGCACATCTCCGTTGAACAGATGTCCCCCCGTCAATCCCCACCCCATCTTCCTTCAAACAACGTTAAGATGGTTTCCAGATTTTCATCCAAATGGCGCATGCATCCCTTTACATGGTGCAACGACCTTCGTTGTTGCGTCTCTTTGGGTTTTTGCACGCGTTGCTCTCCAATAGCTACCGAGAAGTGGAATTGTTTGAGCACAGAGAAGACCCATTCTAAACTCTAACAGATCTCAATAAATTGTCTCCCGTTCCCCAGTAACTCCCACGAACACCGCATATTGCGCACATCTTTGTTAACAGCTGACTGGACCGGTCATTTAATCTGCAGCCAGCCCGAAAGGTAAGGAAATGACGAGAAGCCAGTGTGGCTGGAACAGAAGGGGCAGGGTTGGAGTCCAGAGGTGGTGACACCGGGCATGGAAAGCATGTAGCCCCGGGGCATCGTCATTAACACCTGCTCTTATCAACGAACTCTCTCCGGAGGGCCCCGATACCCTAGCAGCCGCCGGCCCCGCGAGAAGGGACGCTTGTCCGCCGCAGGGGCGTGTCCTCTGCAGGACCCGCCCCCTCTGCGTGCGCACGTCGGGCCGCACTCGCGCCGCCCGCTTGGCTGCGGCGGCCGCGGCGCCTCAGGGAGTAGGTGACTGACGCGCGGACGCTGGGACCTACCGACGGCGGAGCGGACCCGCGGCGGGTGAGTGGCTGGCGCCCTTTCCGGCTTTTTTTCGGGCTCCTCAGCGAGTCTAGCCCGCCCGGGCTTTCGGGAGCTGGGCCAGGCCGAACGCGGCACTCCGCGTCCCCGGCGCCGTCCTGAGGGAGACCCAGTGGGCCGGGGCAGGGGGCGGCCGGAAGCGGGGTGAGAGGGGAGAGGGCTGGGCTGGGGGTCCCCGCTTCCTGCGCGTCGTTTGGGAGGGCCGGGGAGGCCGAACGGCCGGTCAGCGTTGGTCCGCGTTGGGCCCAGCCCCTCGCGGCGTCACGAGTGCGTTGGGCGAGGTGACCCCAGGGGCGCCGCGTGCGGACTGGGTGTCCCCGGCGGAGGTTGCAGCCTTCGTCCGCAGTGGGCCCGCCGGGACCCGGGCCTGGCCCGGCGCCGGAGATCCGTGTCCCGCGTGGCGGCTGCTGCGGGCTCTGCCCTTCCTCCTGACTCACCTCACTCGGAAGGGCGCATTGAGTCACTGTCATGACTTCATGGGTGACCCGCGGCCGCCAAGCGATCGGGAGGGATCCACGCCCGGGGCAGCCGGTTAGTCTGGGCAGGGAGTTTACCGGTCACCTCGTCGGCGCGGTGATGTAGGTGTATTGATTGCCTGCAGTTGCCAGGAACGCCTTGCACGGTCTTTGCAGGAGGCTGTCTGCCCGTGTGTCATGCTATTTAAATGGATTCTGAGGAGGGGCGCCTGGGTGGCTCAGTCGTTTGAGCATCTGTCTCACTTTGATTTTGGCTCAGGTCACGGTCTGGCGGTTTGTGGGTTCCAGCCCCGCATGGGGCTCTGTGCTGGTGGTGCAGAGCCTGCTTGGGCTTCTCTCTCACCCCCTGTCTCTTTCTCTCGGAATAAATGAATAGACTTGGGGAAGAAATAAAAAAGGATTCTGATGAACCTGTTGTTGTGGCCTGTGGCTGTTCTTGTTCATGGCTCTGTGAACCAGACAAGGCAGGATGGGATTGGGGGACAGCCCCGTATAAGGCTCTGCTGTGAGAGAGAGAGAGAGAGCACGCCTCGAGAAAGCGTGAGAGGAGGAAGGGCAGAGAGACAGGGGGACAGAAGATCCCAAGCAGGCTCAGCACTGACAGCAGTGAGCTCCACATGTGGGGCTTGTACTCCCCAATGGTGAGATCATGACCTGAATGGAAGTCAGACACTCAAGTGACTGAGCCACTCAGACGCCCCAAGCAGTGTGTTTCGATTAAAATTTTAACTCCAGTAATAAAAATGTTTTTCTTTTGCAAGGAGTGGATTAAAGAATACACATTAGTAAATCTATGCTTTATTCTTTAAAAACATTTTTTAAAAATTTTTTTAAATTTGTTTTTGAGAGAGAGACGGAGCGAGTCAGAGAGGGGCAGAGAGGGAGAGGGAGAATCCCAAGCAGGCTCTGCACTGTCAGCACAGAGCCGGATGTGGGGCCTGAACCCATGAACTGTGAGACCATGACTTGAGCCAAAACCAAGAGTCAGACACTTAACCAACTGAGCCACCAAGGCGCCCCTAAAAAAAATTTTTTTTAACATTTATTCACTTCTGAGAGACACAGAGAGAGCGCTAATGGGGGAGGGGCAGAGAGAGAGGGAGACAGAGAATCCGAAGCAGGATCCAGGCTCTGAGCTGCCAGCACAGAGCACAACGTGGGGCTCGAACCCAGGAACCATGAGATCACAACCCTAGCTGAAGTCGGACACTCAACCGACTAAGCCACCCAGGCGCCCCAATATATGCTTTATTTAGGATCTTTCTTGCTTTCTTTTATTTATTTTTTAATTTTTTTTAATGTTTACTCTTGAGAGAGAGAGCGCGCACATGCGAGCGTGAGCGGGGGAGGGGCAGAGAGAGAGAGAGAGAGAGAGAGAGAGAGAGAGAGACACAGAATCCGAAGCAGGCTCCAGGCTCTGAGGCATCAGCACAGAGCACGATGTGGGGCTCGAATCCACAAACTGTGAGATCATGACCTGAGCTGAAACCAGACGCTTAACTGACTGAGCCACCCAGGTAGAGTGTGTGTGTGTGTGTGTGTGTGTGTGTGTGTGTGTGTGTGCGCGCGCGCGCGCGCGTGTGCATGTCCTTCCTTCCTCCCTTCCTTCCTTCCTTCCTTTTTCTTTCTTTCTTTCTTTCTTTCTTTCTTTCTTTCTTTCTTTCTTTCTTTCTTTCTTTCTTTCTTTCTTTTTTTCTTTTCTTTCTTTCTTTCTTTCTTTCTTTCTTTCTTTCTTTCTTTCTTTCTCTTTCCTTCCTTCCTTCCTTCCTTCCTTCCTTCCTTCCTTCCTTCCTTCCTTCCTTCCTTCTTTCTTTCTCTCCCTCTCCCCCTCTCTCTCTCTCCTTCTCTCTTTCTTTCTCTCTCTCTCTCTCCCTCAAAATCATCACAAGACAAAACATCACAAGCTTTCCAGAAGCTCATAGCTCATTTGGGCATTTAAAAGTTTACGTGGTGACATTGGAAAAACTTTCAAATACAGTACCTTAAGGCGAAACACTGGCGAGGGTGTGGAAATTAGAGGGGCCTTGGAAACACTCACTAAATAACCCCATTTAACTGGGAATGTGAGGAGGAAAATCTGTGGTTCTCTTTTTGTCTTAGTTGCTTTGCATTTTTCTATTGCTTGGGCCAGTAAGGTGAGATGCTGTGTCACCAGAGTCAGGAGTAGGAGCTACCCTAGAAATGACATTGCCTCAGGAGAAGATGGCATTCATTGCCTTTAGCTAGCCCCTTATTAAGTCTGTTGAAATGTATAACTGGACAGCTGGGGCCTTTGGGCTACCTTGATTTTTTTGGTTTCCCTTTTTTTTTTTTTTTTTAATGTTTATTTATTTTGAGGAGAGTAGGAGCAGAGAGTGAGGGAGAGAGAGAATCCCAAGCTGGGCTCCACAATGTGGAGATCATGACCTGAGCCAAAATCCAGAGTCAAACGCTTAACCGACGGAGCCACTCAGGTGCCCCTGGTTTCCTTTTATAGCTGACTCTCTTCATAGGACAGTTGAACTCTGCATCAGTATTGTACCAAAAACTAGAATATCACTCCTTCAGGAGAAAGATACTTTTGAAAATTGGAATTGTGGGGGCACCTGGGTGGCTCAGTCGGTTGGGCGTCCGACTTCGGCTCAGGTCACGATCTCGCGGTCCATGAGTTTGAGCCCCGCGTCGGGCTCTGTGCTGATGGCTCAGAGCCTGGAGCCTGCTTCCAATTCTGTGTCTCCCTCTCTCTCTGCCCCTCCCCCGTTCATGCTCTGTCTCTCTCTGTCTCAAAAATAAACGTTAAAAAAAAAATTAAAAAAAAAGAAAATTGGAATTGTGTATTTATAATAAGTTTAGAATTCAGCTTGTAACTCCTTGGAGAGAAAAAGAGATGAAAAATTATAAATTACCTACTGGTGTGTTATTGGCCACAGTTAACTAGAAAGTTATAAATAGACATTTAATGCAATTTTTTTTTTTTGGTAAAGATTTTATTTTTAAGTTATCTTTACACCCATTGTCGGGCTGGAACTCACAGCCCCGAGATAAAGAGTGCTCGCTCTTGCAACTGAGCCAGCTGGACGCCCCCCAATATTTTTTTCTTACAGTGGTCAATGAGAGAATTAAGAGCTCTGGATCACATCTTCTTTTGTGTTCAACACAGCGTGAGTTATGTGCTTTTTAACTAAAAGTATTGTATCTGTTAGGTTTGTGCAAAAACATAAGATGAAAGCTTTGTCTTTTGTAATCTGAATAATTTTTCAGGATATTTTTGCAGTACTGAGAAGCAGTGCCATTAGTGATTAGTTTTTGGGAAGGAGGGAAAAGTAGGAAGGGAGAGATGGAGGAAGGAAGAGAGGGAGAGAGAGAGAGAGAGAGGAGGAGGAGGAGGAGGGAAAGGAGGAAGGGAGGGGGAATTTTTAATTGGAACAGTTAATTGCTTGTACCAATGTCTTTCCTTTTTTTTTTAAATGCTGGAAGATATTTCACTCTGGTGATCACTCAGGTGCCCTGTAATATTGTTCACCGTATGGTTTACTTCTTCTTTTTTTTTTTTTTTTTTAATTTTTTTAATGTTTGTTTATTTTTGAGAAAGAGAAACAGAGTGCGAGTGTAGGAGGGACAGAGAGAGGGAGACACAGAATCCAAAGCAGGCTCCAGGCTCTGAGCTATCAGCACAGAGCCTGACGCAGGGCCCAAAGTCATGAACCCCGAGATCATGACCTGAGCCGAAATCAGACGCTTAACCCACTGAGCCACCCAGGCGTCCCTGGTTTACTTCTTTATATTGACTGAGTTTATTTACCATGAGATGTCTCCCATTGTATTACACATTTTAAAGCCAACTGACAAGGCAGCTAGGTCCCTCAGAAATTTCGTTTCTAAATTTCTAATAAATTTGACACACAGTGTTGAACTACAGCAGCCCATAGCTGATGATCTGGCCTAGGAACGTTATGTGTATTTATGAATATGCGGTTACATTTATTTATATATATTGCAAGAAATCTTTTCTGAATGACCATTGTCTTTCCATTTAAGAATAACACTGGTTATTGGAGTTCACTATAGATAATTTAAAGGTGTACACCTATTGTAAAGGGAATCCATTTACAAACAGCCCATCAGAGAACTACATCCAAAGCGCAATCATGGAGGACTGAAATGGAGCCAACAATGCTTTCTGGGTCGTCATATCAACGCATCTGTATTCAGACCTTGCAAGGCAATATTCTAAACTCTGAACTCAGCATTTCAAAATAGCAATTAAATTCATAAGGCTCTTATCAGTGAACAGGTTTTTTCTTATTGCTTTGATACAATTTTCAAAGGCTTTTTTATCAAACATGGCTTTGTCTTTGTGATAGATTTCTTTAAGCAGATATTGTAATAGTTATCCAAGAGTTGTCTAGTCCATTTGTGGAGTAGGATTTTCATCAGAGTGCATGTATTCTTGCTGTTTAATGATGTGATCTTGAGGAAGGTTCTTTTTTCAAATGTGTGCTTGAATGCCTCACTCTATGAACATACACAGATAGACTGACTTTTTGTTTGTACTTCAGAGTGGTTGAATTGTTGGGGTGCCTGGCTGGCTCAGTCAGTAGAGCACACGATTCTTGATCTTGGGGTTGTGAGCTCCAGGCCCATGTGGGGCTTAGAGCTTACTTAAAGAAAAAAAAAAAGTGATTGAATTGTTAAGCACAAAATTAAGCTAATCAATTGGTAACAATCTTTTTCACTCACAGCTGTTCAAAATTAGACAATTTTGTTTTGCATGTACATGTATGTATCCAAATACATACATATTCATTTGTATTAGAGTGAAAAATAAATGGTTTGTTTCTCCCAAAAAAGGAAGTTGTGATGATATATTTTTGACCATGAGAAAAACATTTAAATCATTTGAGCTGCAGTTTTTGTGTCTGAAAAATGGGGTTAATACTTAATGAAGTTAAGGTTAATATGTTAAAATACCTTTTGTGCCTTGAATGCTGCTTATGGAATCTAGGGCAGGGGTTTTCACACTTTTCTATTTGGGTAAGTTTGGGGGCCCGGGAATCTGTGCTTTTTAAGGTTTTTCATGTGATTCTTGTTTAGGGCCACCTGTCACAAACACAGGCTGGACAGAAGTGGGAATGGACTGGCAAGAGGGTAGAGAAGTAAGTGAATGGGGTACATGAGGAAGGGGACAGCAGAAGAGGAAAGAAAGGGCTAATTGTTGCCTGGCGATAACTGCTGTCAGCTTGTATGCCAGAGGCCAAGCAAGTAGTCTCTTCTCTCTGCTTAGGGGAAAAATTAATTTTTGTCACACGAACAGATTTGTTTCTTTCCCAGGAGTATCATAGGCCTAATTATTGTCATAGTTCTCAGTAACTTTAAAAGGGCTTTGGAGAAGAATGGCATAACAGAGACAGGTGACTCGCACCCTGCATGCCTGACTTTTTCTAAGTACTCCCAGTGTCCTGCCTTTCTCCTGATGAGCTTTCTCAGTCTCAGAAGACTCAAGTTTCACGGCCTTGTTCTGTGGGTCAATGCCACAATTACCTGAGGGCTGTGGGAAGGCACTGGCATGATTTAAACAATCTGCCATTATGTTTTTGCTAACCTGATTGATTGGCCTGCCTCATCACTTGCTATGATGGGCAGATTTTTTATGCCAAACACTGGGACCCATAGTCTGACCGTACAGGTGCACTAAGGTACTAAAGGAACTGATGAGACAGGATATTTGATTTGAAGCAGAACTGTCCTGGAAAATGTGGAACATAAGGTTCAGGTTTTTTGTTTTTTGTTTTTTGTTTTTTTTTTGAGAGAGAGAGCTCAAGTTGGGGAGGAGCAGAGAGAGGGAGGGAGGGAGGGAGAGAGAGCGAATTCCAAGCAGACTCAGCACTGTCAGTGCAGAGCCCAATGCTGGGCTCTAATTCATGAAACATGAGATCATGGCGTGAGCCGAAGTCAGACACTTGACAGACTTAGCCACCCTTAGGCTCCGCCTAAGGCTCAGTCTTTAGCACTGTTGTCTGCACTGTACAATTAATGTTTATACTGTGGTACACCTTGTGTTATCTTCTTTCTCTTTCTTGATTGAAAGGTACTTAAAGTTCAAAACAGGGCCTTAAGGCCTCTTAAGGTCTTAAGTCACAGAGCCCATGAGCATTATAAATGTTTGGTGATGATGCTGTGGTGTGTCACTTGCCCAAGTGTAGCCATCCCCTTCCTTAGTTATTGGAACTGCTCTTCTCTATAGCAGGACCACTACACACTACTGCAGAGGAGCTGTTGTCACCTGGAGTTATTTCCAGGACAGGCTGGAGGAGGGTGGGCAGGTGAAGGGAAAGAATTGGTGAGCAGAATTGTGTTTGGGTTGGGAGAGGAATCTAGGTAGTATTTGAAGGCAGTTGTAGTGAGTTGTCATTGACCTTCACTCCCTTGGTTTTCCACAGGAAGGCAAGGGGAGAGTCAGGCTTTCTCTTTGTTTAGTAATAGGTATCTCACTAATTAGGAAATAACTTTTAAACATTTTTTTAGATTTTTTTTTATCTTCTGAGTAATCTCTACACCCAGTGTGGGTCTCAAACTCAAAACCCTGAGATCAAGAGTCACATGCTCCACCGACTGAGCCAGCCAGGAGCCCTTGGAAAGTAACTTTTAAAACACTCCATTCCTGTACCACACACTTGTGTTTTTGACAACCTCAGCAAAATTTACAGGTGTCTGTATTCAGTGTCATATTTGTCCTGCTTTTTGTGTTTGTGGAGTCATACTAGAGGACCTGAAAGGAGAAGAGGGGTTGATCAGGTTATTCTTTCTTGCTTTTATATTTGGCTTTTCCAGGGCATATGTCCGGTTTTAAAGAAGTTAACGTTCAGGTGCAAATGCCTAAGGTAGAAGGGCAAAGAAGCAGTGGTATCTGCCTCTTTGGCAGTATGTATTGCCTCTGTGGTGTACAGAGAATTGGCACTGAGGGGGTGTGCAAAACAGTAACAAACCCAGCATAGTCCTTGTTCACATGGAGTTGGCTGTCACCTTGGGGAGACTCAAAACTGTAAAATTGTAAGGTTTATGATAGTCCCTTGCACACGGTATTTTGGGAGGTCAGGGAAGTGAAGGGCTGAGAAAGAGAAAGGACAGGAGAACTTGAACTGAACCCATTGGGGTTAGGTAAAAGAATTCGAACAGAAAAGAAGGGAACTAAAGAGAGGGGAAACCCTTCTTCAATAACTATTCAGGGTTTCCTTAAAAACATTACTCACAAAGGGAATGTCTCTCATAAAGAGACTCTACTAGAGTAGGGATTCTTAACCTGAACTCTGGGTCCATGGGTAAACTTTAGGGGCTTGTGGTTGCTCTGGAATGGCATTGACCACATTTTTTATATGCATTTGTCCTGGAGGATTTGAAGCTGTCATCTGATTCTCAAAGGGATTTGTAACCAAAAAAGTTACTGATTTTTCTATTCTGGCAAATACCCTTCCTACCCATCTTTAGAAGTACATGTCTCTGAATTTCTGTCTTCAGATGAGGAAGTAGTTGGGTGGAAGATTAGAGACAGAAACCATAGGATTCCTTTGTAAACAAACAGACGTTAACTAAATACCAACTGTCATGGGACTTGCAAGAGTGCACATGGAAAGGACAGTGAGTTCTCACTGGTTCCCAGGAACAGGTCAGCTAAGCACTCTCACTTTCTAGCATGGTTGAGACTCCAAGTCTGGCCTCAGAGACCTTACAGTCAAGTGTAGCTGATACAGAGGTACAGTTAAGTAGGAGTATTGGGGATGGAGTGAATTGAAGACACAGAAACCACAGGTTTTTGGGAAGGTCAAAATGTTTTCAAGAAGCTGCTGGACTGTTGGAAACAAGGTGTGAAAGAGTATACGGAGCCCTGGCCCAGCAGTCAGAAAGCCATGGGCAGCTCTGAGAACAGTGGATAATCCAGGGCCAGTTTCCTTCTGTTGCTTGGACACACACAACCTAAGAGACTGTCCAAGAGCCACTGTCACTTAGCACATGTAGCAGGAAATGGAAGCCGTCTGTTTCAAAGCAAGTGACCTAGTTGCCCTAGACCACAGCCGGCAAACTAGGCTGAGCTCAGAATTCCTAAGGGTGATGGAGGAGCTGAGCTCCTGAGTACCTGCCAACAAAGCCGCTACCAAGGCTTTATTTTTTATTTATTTAAATTAAGTAAGCTCTGCGACCAACGTGGGCCTTGAACTCATGACCTGGAAATCCGGAGTTGCATGGTCTACCTACCGAGCCAGCCAGGCACCCTGCACCACCACTTTAACTGTGGATGCTCCATTCACTATACAGTACTTGCTTTCCATATTGGCCTTTTGTACAGGGTTTGGTTTTGAAAAAGGGTTGAGATACCTCTCAGAGCCGAGGAGCACACAGTCCCTGCCTTTCTTGGCCTATAAGCTGTTGAACATTTGCCCTCCCTATCTTGCCTACCTCTTTAACCTTAAAGTTATTCATTCATTATTGCCTAATCATGTCCTTGGGCAACAGTGGATGTTCTGGGCTATTTGAATTTCTTTTTGATAATGATTAATAGAGACAGTGATGTTTGACCAGTTCTTGGGAACTCTTCAGAATTATAGGTACCTACTTCATGTATCTTTAACTCATGTAGTTTTGGGGGCTGCCTCATGGAAGAGGAACTTACTCAGTTTTATAGTGGCAAACTGCTGCTGTTGTTTTTTCAGTAAGTTGTGATCCCTGTAGCATTTTGCTTTATGACCTGGCAATAATGATAACCTAATTCCTTGGTGTATTTCCTCCAAAATGTGCTTAGAAACAGGATATGGGCTTATTAGGAGGTTGTACAGCTATTGCCTTCTTTAGGTTGGCCCCTTTGCTGGAGTAACAAACATGAAGAAAATGCTCCTGTGCATCCCTTCTCTCTAAAGCCAGCTGGAGGAATAAAGCATTTTTATATGGAGGTAGACATCAGGAAGTTTCAGGTAGTTTGTGCTTGCCTTGGGTGGTGGAGTGCTGGCAAGTGTTTGTTACCTTGACTGTTAAAATTTTGCCTATCATTTCTTTAAAAAGAAGGTGGGGGAGGGGGTGGTGCAGTAAGGCCAAGTGCTCTGCTCCCAGTCAGGCTTTCACAGTCCTTAAAACAAAATCTAAAAGGTGTGTTCTCAGTATCTGTATCCGTGGCATGTAAGGAAGCCGCTTTGAAACCAGTGCAAACCCAACATTTCTCCTTCAAACGTGAAACTATTATTATTTTTTTAATTAAAAAAAAATTTTTTTTTATGTTTATTCATTTTTGAAAGACGGAGAGACACAGAGCACAAGCAGGGGTAGGGCAGAGAGAGAGGGGGACACAGAATCTGAAGCAGGCTCGAGGCTCTGAGCTGTCAGCACAGAGCCCTATGCGGGGCTCAAACTCAAGAACTGTGAGATCATGACTTGAGCCGAAGTCAGATGCTCAACCGACTGAGCCACCCAGGCACCCTGAAACTATTATTTGAGCACAAAGTATTATATGCTTGGTCTCCCCACATGGCCATTCTCATCTCTCACCATCAGTAGAAATTTCTCCAGTAAAAACACTGCTCAAAAATGCTTACCAGCCATTTTTCTTATTTCCGGGCTTCATTTTTTTTTTTTTTCAACGTTTATTTATTTTTGGGATAGAGAGAGACAGAGCATGAACGGGGGAGGGGCAGAGAGAGAGGGAGACACAGAATCGGAAACAGGCTCCAGGCTCTGAGCCATCAGCCCAGAGCCTGACGCGGGGCTCGAACTCCCAGACCGCGAGATCATGACCTGGCTGAAGTCGGACGCTCAACCGACTGCGCCACCCAGGCGCCCCTTCCGGGCTTCATTTTTAACTGTTGTATTTGTCATCCACTCTTTGAGAATAATCTTGATTTTGAGGATACCTCAAATTCTGGAAATCATTCATTGACTCAGCAAACCCTGATTGGGTGCCCTGTGTTGGGTAGTAGGAGGGAAAGATAAATGAACTATAATCTGGAATGGAAATAAATAAATACTGTCATGGGATACAAGTGCTATGGTAGATTGTAAAAGGCTTGCTTAGGTCGCTGTTAATATAATATCAGGCCTCCAAGATGATCAAGTTCATTGTTTTCTAGGCCTTATTTTTAGAAGTAGCACAACCCCATTTTGGGAGGAAGTATAGCAAGGAATAGGGGAGTTGCTCCAGCTGAAACAGATGGGGGAAGCCCACAGCTTTTCCTGCTATGCCTCATGTTAAATGCCATCCTCCCTGCAGCTTCCTGAGGAATGCCTCTCATTTTATAAATGAGGATGTTGGAGTTCTAGGGAAGTCCTAAAATGTAGTTAGCCAGTGTGGGCCTGGTCGTAGAACTTTAGTTCTCCTGATTCCTAGCTTACTTGTCAGTCACACACCAGACCGCTAAACAGTCATTAGATTTCTTCCAGTTTTTTGTTCCATTCCACAAAGAAGTCAGTAAACACATTTCTTTCAGGGGCTTCACCTCTGCCTGGCTTTGTTACAGAGCTTTAAAGGTTTTGCCTCCTAGTGATCCAAATACAAATCAGTCCTATTCCCAGGAAGGTAGTGTGACCCCTTTCATTGTGATCTGTGGACAGTGCCAAGTTGCCCCATTTGGTAACAACCTCTTCTGTTTTCTGGTTGAAATTCAGTTTCCCCAGAAATCTCTGTAAAGGATATTTGATAAAGGTGTGACAAACAGTGTGAAGCATAGTGCCAGAATCTCATATGTCTCTGTAAACTACTGAAGGGACAGAAAGAGTATTAGATGCATGTCCTTTCTTGAATGACCTTAGCACTGCTTCTGAGATTCAAGCAGAGTTCCTCGGCCTTGGTGCTGTTGACATTTTGGGCTGGATAACAGTTTGTAGTGGTGGTGGGTGTGTGAGTATGTGTACACACGTGTGCATGAATGTACTTGTGTTTGTGCTTTCTGTGCATTGCAGGATGTTGAGCAGCATCCCTGGCCTCTACCCACTTGATACCAGTTGAGTGGCCAAACCCCCTCCCCCTCCCACTTGTGATAATCAAACGTGTCTCCAGACATTTCCGGATAACCCCTGGGCAGGGGGGGGCGGGGGGGGGGGTGTTGCCAAAATGGTCCCCAAGCTGAGAACCATTGGGTTGGGGATTGAGTGTCATAAGATATAAGTGCAAATCAAATTGATTACAATTTGTAAATTGTAATCAAGTCAAGTAAATTTTTCAGTTATCTAAACCTTTATTTATAGTGATGAGCTACTCTAAAGAAATAAAACAATAACATGCCCTTGGCCTCCATCCTGACCCTCCACAGCATGAAGGGGCCTTTATCTAACTCATGTTCAGAGTGTCCCTGAAAGAGTTTGAACTTAGGTGATCATCTTCTTTTAGAGCCTTTGCAAAGTTTATTTTGCTAGAAATTCCAAGATTTTTGTGTTCCTTTCTTGGTATCTAGTGTTGTCAGAATGAAAACAGAGGTTCTTCACAGTGAGCCTTCAACTCAAAGTCTGTGACACCAGTACAGATTTGACGTTGCCTGTAAGGGTTTTCACAGACAGGGGTATTTCCATTTCTTGTGTAAAAGTATATGGGAACATGTGTTAACTTTAAGTGGCCCTTTCTTCAGTTTGTTAATCAATGCTATATGATATGTCACAGTTCTATAAGTAACTTATCATTTAATTCTCATTACATACCTTGCATAGTTGTTATTACTATCAGATAAAGAAACTGACCCTCTGAGAAGTTAAGTACCTGGTCCAAGGCCACCCAGCTGGTATGTGGCAGAACCAGGGTTTGCTCTCAGTTGTGCCTGACTAGAACCTGTGCCATTTATTTATTTATTTATTTATTTATTTATTTATTTATTTATTTATTATTTTTAACGCTTATTTATTTTTGAGAGAGAGACAGAGCATGAATGCGGTAGAGTCAGAGAGAGGGAGACACAGAATCCGAAGCAGGCTCCAGGCCCCAAGCTGGCAGCACAGAGCCTGATGCGAGGCTTGAACTCACGGACCACGAGATCCTGAGCCAAAATCAGACGCTTAACTGAGTGAGCCACCCAGGCGCCCCTATTTTTTTTAAATATTTTTTAAATGTTTATTATTTTTGAGAGACAGAGTGCATGTGGGGAGGGGCAGAGAGAGAGGGAGACACAGAATGTGAAGCAAGCTCCAGGCTCTGAGCTGTCATTATAGAGCCTGATGCGGGGCTCGAACCCGCAAACCATGAGATCATGATGTAAGCTGAAGTCTGATGCTTTAACCGATTGAGCCACCCAGGCGCCCTGAGCCTGTGCCTTAACCATATCCCTACTCTACCTTTTGGCTTGTGTGCCAGTGTATTCTTTCTTGGCTGAGCTCAGTTCAGGTTAACATTTGTTAGGTGCCTGCTACAGGTCAACTCTGGAGATCATGCAATTCAGCCATTGCCTCACCTCCTTCTATGTCATGTCAGCATATTAGCATTGTGCTGTGTAGAAAGGACTTGTATGGATATGTCTGCTATTAGATGTGTTGAACCCATCTTATAGAAACTTTCAGGTGGAGGCATTCAGTCTCCATGTCATAGGATGTATACTGAGATACAGATACTTACATTTGTGTCTAAATTAATAGTATCAACATGGATGGGCCCAGAGGGTATTATACTAAGTGAAATAAATCAGGCAGAGAAAGACAAATAACGTATGATTTCACTTATATGTAGAATCTGAAAAACAAAACTAATAAAACAGAAACAGGCTTGTAAATACAGAGAACAAACTAATGATTGTAAGAGGGAAGGAGGAGAGGGGATGGGTGAAATAGGTGAAGGGGATTAAGTAGTACCAATTTCCAGTTATAAAATAAGTAAGTCATAGGAATGTACAGTATAGTTTACGAATTATAGTCAGTAACATTGTAATAACTTTGTATGGTGACAGATGGTAACTACACTTAACAAGGTGATCATTTTGTAATGTATATAAATGTTGAATCCCTGTGTTGTACCTGAAACTAACACAATATTGTATGTCAACTGTACTTGAATAAAAAGAAAAGAATTAACAGGCACATATGGCATTTATGCAGACATTGAGTTATTGCCACAACTGTTGCATGGGGAGATCGTGTCCTGGGAACTTCATACTAATGAGGAAAAGAAACCTCATGGTTGTAGAAATTTCACAGATAAGGCAGAGTAATTAATGCATGATGATCTGTTACTTTTTCCCCTCTATGCTAAAAGGCTTCGTTGAACAGCTGGAATATCTAGAGTTTAAGGGCATTTTGCTAAGTAACACCCTGTATCACTTTGATTTTTCTGCCTTTTAAAAAAGCATGGTTTTGGGGCGCCTGGGTGGTTCAGTCGGGTAAGCATCCGATTTCGGCTCAGGTTGTGATCTCAAGGTTCATGGGTTTGAGCCCCGTGTTCAGTTCTGTGGTGACAGCTTAGAGCCTGGAGTCTGCTTCGGATTCTGTCTACCTCTCTCTCTGCCCCTCCCTTGCCTGTGCTTTCTCTCTCAAAGATGAATAATAAACATGTTAAAAACTAAAGAAAAATAAAAGAGCATGGTTTTGAGGTTACAGTAAAGTTTATGACTGTCTTGCCTTTTAAGGATTATCCCTGTAAATTGGCTCTTATTCTGAGAGATTTTTTAGGATAGAAGAGAGGGCCACTGTTAGAACTAACTGTGGTAATTTCACATTACTTACAACATGTTTTCTCCATACTCTGGCCCCTGGTTACTCTTATGGGACTTAGTCATTCGTGTACAAATGAGGCTAGGTATACTGAGAGAGGAAAATAACTAGAGCCTCCATTCCAAGGAGCCCTTGTCACCTTGTTCACTAATACAGGGAGCCAGAGTAGGCAGCAGCAGGCTGACTGGTCTGTACCCCTTACGCTTCTACCAGTGAAGGTAGGGCCTGCTGGGAAAGCTGAACTCCTTACTGTGAGAAAGTCCTAGTAGCCACTGTTGCTGGTCCCCTGCTGCCATAGACCAAGCCTTTGTAGGATGGAACCAGCCTCTTGGAGTTCGCAGTTCTGAGTCTGGGCTTGCTTCCTTGCCCCCCACTCCACCCACCCACCTCTTCGACCCTGCTGTCAGAATCTAGACCGTCATTGTGAAAAAGCCTGGGAATAATACTTGACTCTGTAGGCTTGTGGAAACATGTTAAAATCCCTTATAGGTCCAAAGTGAGATTATAGGAGCCACCTTGTTAGATTGACCAATACCTTGGCCTATGGAGTTGCTAATCTTATATGAAGTTTATGTTGACACAGTTCTATCCATTGCACTACTTTTTCCAAGTAGACATATATTTTCAGTAGACAAAGATGGGACTGAATAGATTTTAAACACAACACATGGAGGACACACTTATAGATTCTTGAAACCAGATCTCCTGTTTTTCTTTTTTTTTTTTTTTTTTAAAAATTTTTTTTTCGGGGGCGCCTGGGTGGCGCAGTCGGTTAAGCGTCCGACTTCAGCCAGGTCACGATCTCGCGGTCCGTGAGTTCGAGCCCCGCGTCGGGCTCTGGGCTGATGGCTCAGAGCCTGGAGCCTGTTTCCGATTCTGTGTCTCCCTCTCTCTCTGCCCCTCCCCCGTTCATGCTCTGTCTCTCTCTGTCCCAAAAAAATAAATAAATGTTAAAAAAAAAAAAAAAAAAAAATTTTTTTTTCAACGTTTATTTATTTTTGGGACAGAGAGAGACAGAGCATGAACGGGGGAGGGGCAGAGAGAGAGGGAGACACAGAATCGGAAACAGGCTCCAGGCTCTGAGCCATCAGCCCAGAGCCCGACGCGGGGCTCGAACTCACGGACCGTGAGATCGTGACCTGGCTGAAGTCGGACGCTCAACCGACTGCGCCACCCAGGCGCCCCTGTTTTTCTGTAGTTACCATGGCGATGGGTGCTATAGAGATGTGCAGACCTTACTGTGACCTCTTCTTGGTGCAGGGATGCCTGGCTTCATTGTCCACCTGGGCCTGGCAAGTCTGGCTGGTTCCCTCCATGTCCTGAGAGGTGGAGGTGCCGTCTTCCCCTCTGGGACCAGCTGTCTCCAGTCTTGGCCTGCCATGCTGGTCCCTTAAAAGCAGGGCTCGCCAGGGAACAATCTTCTCGGGTTGCCTGTAATCTGAGTGAGCCAAGGTAAGTGTTGTAGGATGGGCAGCAGCAGCTTCTGAAGCTTCCAGTGGGAGCCTGGGCATTTACTTCTCAGAAATCAAATGATTGAGCTAATGTTTCATACTAAAAACAAAAACAAAAACAAAAAACAAAAACCCAAATGACAATCAGTGGTTTAGAAAACCCCTCCACTGCACACATAAATGCAGTATAGTACTGCCTCATTTTCCATGTTGTTAGTAGTCTGTGGTGACATCATACTGATTTCACATGCATGTTAGCTGGGACATAGGACGAATGACCTTGCATTCAGAAGGACTCTGGCTTGGTCCCAACTCCACTATTAACTTTCTAAATGACGTTGGACATATCACTTAAATCTCTCACTCTTCATTCCTTCATGGTCAATGGGACCCTGCTTGAAAGTGACTTAGCCTGGTGTGCCCAAGTGTGTTAGACTTCAGTCTGGTGCTTTGTCTGTATCACCCTCCCAGGGTGAACTCAAGGACCTTCTGTGCTTTTTGATGTTTTGAAGCACTCAAGGGGTGCTTTTGAGGTTCTGTTGAGTCTGTTTGTAGAGAGGGACACATCTGGAAGCTAGTAGCACTTCTAGGTTCTCCAAAAGGGGGATCCAGCAGAATGCACCCTATTGAGCCACTCTCTGCCTCCACCCCCAAATGCTGTTCACAGTCCTCATCCACGAGAGAAGCTGAAGCCACATGTGACAACTGTTGCACCTGAGTGAAAGGGAATATGATGACTCTACTTAAGCCACAGGACACATGCTTTCAAGATTGTTCCAAAGTTAGAATCATTTTCACTTGATAGTACCTAGGGGTGACCCATGGTCATGTCAGCATTTCCTCTGTTAACACCAGCCCTTGTGGGATGTCTGATGCCTGGGCTTTATTCTTACAAAATGTGGTCCTACCCATTTCAGAATTCAGTCAGGGCTTCTGATCCCACCCAGATGCCTCTCATGGAAAAGAGTCTTCTTCCTCTCTGCCCTGAGGTCTGGTCTCTCATATGAGGTGAGGAGACACTCAGAACAGGACAAGTCTTAATTTGTTTCATTTGTAGTAGGGAGTCTCTTTACCAGGACTTTGGCAGCATCAACAGTAGACTCCTGGCCCGTACTCTGAGCTCTTTTCAGTGCTTCAGGTGTCCTCCCTGGTGTCTGCTTTGAATGCTTGCTCTCTTGTATTTTGGACATGCTACAGATGAGCACATCCCTGTCCTCAGTAAAAAGAAAGCCTGCCAGAGCAGTCTTGAACTTCTGAGCGATGTCAGTTGTTGGGTTTACTAAGAGGCCGGTACTCTTGGACTAATTAGTAGTTGTATTGCATTCTGGTTGCTTATTGTCCAGATGTGCAAAAAATGTGTGTTTAATAAATCTGATGCAAGAATTTTGTGTCCCTAGAGTTTACTTTTCCAGGATTCTTTGTCTGAAACTGCTCTTTATCAAGAGGTTAATAGTCATCCAGTCAGTGAACTGTGGGATTGAATTCACCCAGTGATTAAAGGGAAAAGGATGAAGGTTGTGTGTAAGATTTCCTGAGCAGTGACAGCGCCAGGGTTCAGAGGAGACCTCAGGCCATGTATTGTATAAACTCAGAAGCTGTTGACCTAGACAACCTGGTTTCCTCAGAGTTTTGGGGAGGCCCCGCTTGCATTCTAGCCTCCCTGAGGTCTGGGAGCAAAGCAGAGCCAGTTAAGTGGCTGTTGACCTGAGGCAGATAGCACTTCTCTGCCTGTCCATTTCCTGAGTGGCATGCAAAACTGGTGCTTGGTGAGGGGCTGGATTTCAAACAGTATTAAGGAAAACAAATTCTCCACACCACATCCAGGAACAGGGCTTCTTCCCCCTGTTGAGAGTTTCCTGGTGTCCTGATAAGGTTTGAAAAGCTCACTGGGAGTGTCTCCACGCAGACCAGCTGGTAAACAGTTCTGAGTCCATTCTCAATTCCTTTTGTAATGCTTGTTAGGAAGTGGTTTCACGGTCATTATCTTATTTGATCCTCCAAATAGTCTTGTGGTATGGGACACTGGGCTGTAGGTGAATAATGTAGAGCTAGATTTGGAGGCTCTGAAGAGATTTGCCTTCCTGCGCCCGGTGTCTGCCCTCCATAGTAGCTCTACGGTTCTTTGTTCCCAGATCACATACAGGGTTTGTGTGTAGGATGTTAGAATTTACTCTATTTATGTAGCACGTATCCAGAAAAGAATTTTTCCCCCCCGAAAAGAACTTTTGGGTAAACAACCAGTTGATTTATGTCTCCTGAGGCCTGATGGGACTATGTGGAGCCATTAAGAATTGACTTGGCCTGGGGAGCCTGGGTGGCTCAGTCGGTTAAGCGTCCCACTCTTGATTTCGGCTCTGGTCATTGATCTTACAGTTTGTAGGATTGAGCCTCTCATAGGGCTCCACACTGACAACACGGAGCCTGCTTGGGATTCTCTCCCCCTCGCTCTTTGCCCCTCCCCCTCTCCCTCTCTCAAAAAAACAAAAAAGAAAAAAAAGAAAAAAAAATTAACTTGGCCTGATTATGGTGTTGTTTTTTAAAATTTTTAAATGTTTATTTACTTTTGAGAGAGAGAGACAGCGTGAGCAGGATGGGGGCGGGGGGGGGGCAGGAATGGCAGGGGCAGGCAGAGATAAGGAAACACAGAATCCGAAGCAGGCTCCAGGTTCTGAGCTGTTAGCACAGAGCCCAGCATGGGGCTCAAACTCACGAACCATGAGATCATAGCCTCAATTGAAGTCCGAGGCTTAACTGACTGAGCCACCCAGGCGTCCTTGATTATGGTATTGTTAAATGGAAACAGGTATTCTCCAGGTGCCTGGGTGGCTAGGGTGCCTGGGTGGCTCATTTGGTTAAGTGTCTTCGGCTCAGATCATGATCTCCTAGCTCATGGGTTCGAGCCCCGCATTGGGCTCTGTGCCAACAGCTCAGAGCCTGGAGCCTGCTTCAGATTCTATGTCTCCCTCTCTCTCTCTGCCCCTCCCCCACTTATTCTCTCTCTCTCTCTCTCCCCCTCTCCCTCCCTCCTTCAAAAATAAATAGGGGGCGCCTGGGTGGCGCAGTCGGTTAAGCGTCCGACTTCAGCCAGGTCACGATCTCGCGGTCCGTGAGTTCGAGCCCCGCGTCGGGCTCTGGGCTGACGGCTCAGAGCCTGGAGCCTGTTTCCGATTCTGTGTCTCCCTCTCTCTCTGCCCCTCCCCCATTCATGCTCTGTCTCTCTCTGTCCCAAAAATAAATAAACGTTGAAAAAAAAATAAAAAAAAATAAACATAGGGGCACCTGGGTGGCGCAGTCGGTTAAGCGTCCGACTTCAGCCAGGTCACGATCTCACGGTCCGTGAGTTCGAGCCCCGCGTCAGGCTCTGGGCTGATGGCTCGGAGCCTGGAGCCTGTTTCCGATTCTGTGTCTCCCTCTCTCTCTGCCCCTCCCCCATTCATGCTCTGTCTCTCTCTGTCCCAAAAATAAATAAACGTTGAAAAAAAAAAATAAAAAAAAAAAATAAATAAACATTAAAAAGAAAAATTTAAAAAAAACAGGTATTCTCTCAAAGGTGAAAAGCCTTTAGGGCATATAAAGAAGGAACAGATCTTATAATCCAGGAAAGAGAGTCTGGGATTCTTGTATTCTGTGTTTATCTAAAATCATTTATGGGACACACAATGTACATGGTTTCTGTAAGAGGTAATACATTATTTTTGAACTGTGACCCTCCTAAATGTCAAAATATGTAAGTGGGTGAGGTGGGATCATAGACGAAGATGTATATAATTGAAAGGTATTTATTGAAACCAAAGAGTGGAAGACAGACACACACACACACACACACACACACACACACACACACACACAGAGAGAGAAAACCATGGGCTGCAGAAAAGAAGCTGCACCAATGACCAGAGGTAGACCTTTGGACAAAAGAAACTAGAGTCCTCTTTACTTCCAATGCTGGCTAAGAAAAGTAACCAGAGTCCAATGTAGTGCCTGCCCTTAGAGGCACATGGGTGAGGAGCAGCCTCCCTGGGCAAGGGGAGGATGGATGTGGAAATGGGCCTGTTTGGAGGGGTTGGAGTGGGGCAGGGAGCCAGTGCCCAGCTCTGATGTGGAGACAGCAGCCGAGGGCAGGGACTATAGGGGAGACCTGTAGGGAGGGGAGCAGCAGAGAAAACATAACACAGCCAGATAAACGCAGAAGCTAATCTCACTGGGCCCTAAGGGGTGAGAATGGTCTTGGCCAGCCTGAGGCATGGGAAATACAAACAAATCCTTAGTTAGAAAATCCAGACCCTCAGAGAGAGAGGAAGGGAAAGAAGGAGGGCAATCTGAAGAAAGATAAAACTAAATTTCATACCAGTTAGAGGCATAATACCCAATTAAAAATTTTTTTCCTGGGGCGCCTGGGTGGCTCAGTCGGTTGAGCGTCCGACTTCGGCTCAGGTCATGATCTCGTGGTCTGTGAGTTCGAGCCCCGCGTTGGGCTCTGTGCTGACAGCTCAGAGCCTGGAGCCTGCTTCGGATTCTGTGTCTCCCTCTCTCTCTGCCCCTCCCCTGCTCATGCTCTGTCTCTCTCTGTCTCAAAAATAAATAAAAACATTAAAGAAAAATTTTTTTTTTAATTTTTTTTCCTAATTAAAATTTTTATTGTATTTGGTATTTTATCTATTTAATTTTTAAAAGTAATCTCTAAACCCAACATGGGGCTCAAACTCAGAGCCCTAAAGTCAGGAGTTGCATGCTCTTCCAACTGAGCCAGCCAGGTGCCCCTGGTATTTAAAAAAAGTTTTTCTTAATGTTTATTTTTATTTTTGAGAGAGAGAGAGAGAGAGACAGAATGAGAGTGGGTTGGGGCAGAGAGAGAGGGAGACCCAGAATCTGAAGCAGGCTCCAGGCCCTGAGCTGTCAGCACAGAGCCCGATGTGGGGCTGGAACTCACGAGCTGTGAGATCATGACTTGAGCTGAAGTCGGACGCCCAACTGACTGAGCCACCCAGGCACTCTGTGCCCCTGGTATTTCAGAATTTAACCAATATTTTCTTGTCCCACACCCATTTAAGTTAGCTTTCTCAGTAGGCATTCTGTTTCTGCATCTATAACAGTTGTAGTTCAGGTTGGAGACTCCCCAGGGTGGGTTCTAAGTGATTTGGAACATGGCATTGGACTCTGAGAAACTGAGCCTATGGGAGTCTTGATGATCTGTCTTGTAGGAAGCTTCTGGTTTACCTGGGGAAACAAGATGACAGCACTTGTGAAAGCCAAAGAATCTCTTATTAATGTGATGCTAGTTCTATACAGGAGTAAACTGAGCTGGGAACAGCCTTCTGGTAAGCAGGCAGGGACTCCTGGTGCCCAACCACAAGCTGTTTAGTGGGGAGGGGTGGGAACTGTGGCAGAGCCATACAGATGTCTGAGCAGCCGCTTTCCTTTTCCCTGTGGCTGTTTCCTTCTCTGTGCATGGGAATAACAACACTAGCTCATGTTGTGGGCATCTGTAGCTGGTAGCTGGTCACTGTCAATTCCAGAGTCAGGTGGGAGAATTGTTCTAATTCCAGGGAGCTGGTTGCAGTGCGTTTTCTTCTCCCTTCCCCCACCTTGCTCTTTAGTGCTGGCTGAGCTCAGCAGTCTGCTCCCTTCTTCCTTGGCTTTCAAGGGCAAAGAAGAATCAAAATGAAAGAGAATTGTTATAGGTTAGGTCTTTTTTGTGCCTTTTTGAATCACCAAATGGGGAATGAGTGATAATGTAGTCTGTCTGGTATCATTGCACTGAGCTTTCTGACTTCCTGAGGTTTGCAGGATGTGTGTCCATGGAGGAGGATTTAACATCTTTGAACACATGAGTTCTTTCAAAAGCCCTAGTGCCTTGAGCCTGCAAATTACCAGGAGCAAAGGCTTTGAACTGAGTGTTCTGGAACTCCTGGGCAGGTCCACAGGAACGAACTTTGCTGGAAGGAACATTGGTGATAGGGACATTGTTGCTGCTTCTATCAGACCTGATATGGGAGTGAAAACCTTTATCAGTCAGGTGAATAGGTAGTACAGGAGTTATGGAGGTATGGAGGTATGGAGGTAGATTTTATAAACAGAGGGTCACAGTTTTCTGGAATTAAAACACAGAGGGCAGGTGGACCTTTCTGAAATTTGTAAGAGCAAAGTAATGGCCCAGGTGACTTCCTGTGGACTCGTGTAGTGCAGGATCTTACCTTAGCTGGTTTGCTTGGTCCATTTCCTCTCTCTTTCTCTCTGTCTCTGTCTCTCTCTCTCCTTCCCTCTCCCTCCCCCTCTTCCTCTCTCCCTTGCCTTTCTTCCCCCTTTTCAAGAGAATTTGGCCACTTTATATAAAAGAAGTAGCCAGTTTGCCAAAAAGTCAAATAACAAGTTTTATACTCTTTTGTTTTTATTGATTGATTGCTTGATTGGAACTGGTACGTTGAGCTTTATTTTTTTTTCTTTAATATAATTTATTGTGCGTTTTATACTCTTAAATAGCTTTCCTGTTACTGTCAGTATACTTCAGTACTTTTTCTTTTTTTTACTTACATACTTTTGTGCATGGTTGTAGTCAGCGTTTTGAGTCCTTTATTTAAAACAAGTTTATGTAGACTTTTCCATAGTGGTTGCAGCCTATCAACTTGTCCCAGCTGTGCCAGGATTCTATTGTTTGCTGTTGTTTGAGCAGTCCAACCCTGTATTGTTAGGCTGTGTGACTTTTTTCTAACATCATATTATGGCTACTTATCATTTTGGTACAGATTACTGTTAATCTTTTGGGATATTTTCTGTTGTTGTTTTTCCTGGTGGAGTGAGGCAGCTTCTCGATAATGAGAGGTTGAAGTCTAGAAAGGTTCTACATTTATGATTTGACCTCTGATTTTCTAGGGATTCCAGGGGCTCCTGCAGAGAAAAAAGGATTCAGGCATAGAGGGCCAGTCAGACCAAATTTGGACACGTAGCTTTTCAGAAGTGAATTCTTTTTCTGACATTGCAAGGTGGCTTCTGAATGCTGTACTACCCAGCCACCCCCTTGAGGAACAGTGACCAGGCCACATGATGGACACAGGCCGCCCTGCCTGGACCCTGCTCGTATGGGTTGAATGTGCTAATTGAGCCTTTCTCAGAGCATTCTTCCCATCTGTGCCGATGGTGCTTTGAGTCCACATTAAGGACTCCGTATTCTTCCTTTTTAAAAATATATTTATTTATTTTTGAGAGAGCACAAGCAGGGGAGGGGCAGAGAGGGAGACACAGAATCCGAAGCAGGCTCCAAGCTGTCAGCACAGAGCCTGACGCGGGGCTCGAACTCACAAACCATGAGATCATGACCTGAGCCAAAGTTGGACGCTTAACTGACTGAGCCACCCAGGTGCCCCATCTGTATTCTTCCTTCTGAGTGAAGTAGGCCAGTACCTATCTTTCCTTCAAAAACGAAATTGTTAAATCATGTTTTGAGTTTAGAAAACTATTGAAGTAGTCAACAGCAGAGTACTTTTTGTTGTCCACAGGTGCCACGTTGTTGGCAGGATGCATGAGATCATTGCCTGCCTGCTTTCTTTCCTTCGGATTTTTTTAAAGTTTTTATTTATGTAAGTAATCTGTACACCCAGCATGGGGCTTGGACTTACGATCCCGAGATGAAGAGTCACATGCTCTTCCGCCTGAGCCAGCCAGGCACACCCCCCTTCCCCCACCTTTGGATTTTTAATTTAACAAGTGTTTGTTGAGAACTTGTTATTTCCCAGGCTCTGGAGCTCCAGCAATGAAACAGACACCTGTGGCCCTGCCCCTGGGGCCAGAGTTGGACCTCCCTTGGGTTGAGAGGAGGGGATTAGGGGCTCTAGGGCAGGACTGAGGTTGAAGAAGGTGGGAGGAAGGTGTGCCTGAAGACTGGCACAAAGTGCTGATGAGGAGGCATCTGTGGCAGCCTGCTTTCCCTCCCCCTTTCATATTTGTAAGAGAAGCAAAAGGTCCTGTTGGTCGAGCAAGACTACATCCTCCCAGAGTGTGCAGTTATTATCAAACAAAACAATTAATGATCAGATTGAATTACATGTATAATGACTGTTGTGCAGCATGATAATTAGGTGCAGAAAGTTTACCTAAGTTACTGCAGCTGGTAACCTAGGGCAGCCCGATTGCACACTTGTTCTTGTGTTTGCCTACTTTCAGTTTCACCTGCAGGCAGCATGGGAGGTGCAGTCCTCAGGTACCTGGGGTATGTCTTCAGCATGGCCATGTGGGCCTGCCACCTGTCTAGAGGCTCTGGGACCTTTTACTCTCCCCTCTTCCCTCTACTGGGTGGCCCATCCAGCACCTTCTCTTAGCAGCCTGAGGGCCGACTGGCCTGAGATAAATCTTGGCTCTGAGGGTCCTCATGGGCATAGAGCTCAGATGTTCTTTCTTAAGTCTGTAAAAGGAGGTCAGCATGGACAAGCTGGTGTGAGGCTTATTCTGCAGCCGACAAAGTCTGCCTTGGCCCCTTGGTAAAAGGACACAGGATGCATAGCTGGGCACCCTTAGGCCATCTCTATGGTCTGTCCCATTTTACTTTGTTTACATTGTTCCTTGATCCAGAGGCCCTTCCTCTCCTCCACCCTAAATCCTGTATGGTGTTGAGGGAGCTGGGTAAGCACCCCCCCTTCTCCAGGAAGCCTTTCTGAATAGCCTTCTCTCCATGTGATGACCACCTACTTTCACATCCTGGACTTGACGTTAATGAACCATAGCCTTCATCAGCATTATTAGAGATGAAAGTATATGTGATTTGGGAGTCAAGGGAAGGTCCCATTTTCTATATATTCTGTTTTTCTTTTTCCAGCTTTATTGAGGTATAGTTGACAAGTAAAATTATGATATATTTCGTGGTGCCTGGGTGGCTCAGTTGGTTAAGCATCCGACTTCAGCTCAGGTCATGATCTTGTGGTTTGTGGGTTCAAGCCCTGTGTCAGGCTCTGTGCTGACAGCTTCAGAGCCTGGAGCTTGCTTTGGATTTTGTGTCTCCCCCTCTCTCTGCCCCTCCCCTGCTGGCATTCTGTCTTTCTTCCTCTCTCTCTCAAAAATAAATAAGCCTTAAAAAATTTTTTTGTTGAGGGTGACTGGGTGGCTCTGTCGGTTAAACATCCATCTTTGGTCAGGTCATAATTTCACGGTTTGTGAGTTTGAGCCCAGCATCCTGCTCTGTGCTGACAGCTCAGAGCCTGGAGCCTGCTTCAGATTCTGTCTCCCTCTCTCTGCCCTTCCCCAGATCACGCTCTCTTTCTCTCTCTGAAAATTAAATAAACATGAAAAATTTTATTTAAAAAATTAAATTATGTTTAAAGTATACAATGTGATTTATAATTATGGATTCTCATAATTGAATGAACATCTATCACCTCAAATATTTTTCTGTGACAACGCTTAAAAGCTACATTTCTTACCAATTTCAGTTATGCAGTAAAGTATTATTAACTCTAGTCACCATGCTGTTCACAGATCCTCAGGTCTTATTCATCTTATAACTGAAAATTTGTACCCTTTTACCAACATCTCCCTATTGCTCCCACCCTTATCCCCTGGCAACTACCATTCTACCCTCTGTTTTTATGACTTAAGCCTCTTTTTTTAGATTCCACATACAAATGATACCCTGCATGTCTTTGTCTGGCTTATTTCACTTTCTGCTATTTATTTTCTAAGCATTCTAGGACAACAGCAGTTAAGCCTCAGTCAAAATACAAAGGCAATCATATCTACTATTTAGTGAGTGCTTACCATGTGGTAGGCACTGTGCTAAAAGCCTTATCTTCCCTGTTCTCACTTAATCCTGTCAATCCCACTGTATAAATGCTAAATATAAAGGTTCAGAAAGAGCATGCTGAGCAAACCATGTATTATAATATCCCAAAAGATAAGATGTAATTACATGTCTGGAGAAAACTCAGGATACGTACTAACGTTAACAGTGGGTGTATCTGTGGAGTGAGTTAGAGGTTGATTTTTATTTTCTTCTTTAAACCTTCAAAGGACCATTACTTACACTTTTTTTGTCCCCCTTGACACCTATTTCTGGGTAGAGCATGTAGAAAATGCTCAGTAAATAGATACTGGTTGAGGTAGGAAAATAAAGACCTCTTCTTTCCTTGGCTTGATTGGGTAGTTCTGGTTTCGTGAGTTACATTAGTAACTGGTGAACTGTGCGCTGTTCATCTGGAAAGTTTCCCAGATGGGCTGCTCTTTTGTGCTCCAGAGCAGAGGCCTCCAGGGGTGGAGGGTTAGCTTGTCTTGTGGGACCGTATTTCCCTGGTTTAGGAAGGTTCGGAAGGTTCAGCAGCAAAGGGAGAGCGGCTAGCTTGTCTTTCTTCCTTCAGCCCCTCAAAGTCTGGAGCAGGCTGGGGACAGTCCACTTGCTTGGTGACTCTGAATACCTGATTCAGCTCGTCGAGTGCCTTTCCAGCTGCTCTTAGCGTCTTCAAATGGCCTGGCTCACTGTTCCAATTAACTGCCCTGCCCCGCGGCTCTGTGCACAAGGCCGCCCTGCCTGTGACAGCTGGGACGGGTTGCTGCCCAACTCAGAGTTGCTCTGCTCGCTGCACCACTGCTTTTGGTTTTAAGCTTTATCTATGATGTTATTTGTTATTTTGTGTTTTAGGTTAACTTCTGATTTTGATATAATTTCAAACATACAGAAAAGCTGCAAGAATGATACAAGTAACTCTTGTGTACCTTTTATCCAAATTCACTGCCAGTGTTTTGTTTCATTTGCTTTGACTTGAGTGTTCCCTCCCTCCCTCTCCCTAACAGGTATGTGCACGCACGCACACTTTCTGAACCATTTTACAGTTAACTTGCAGAAGTGTGGCCTTTAATTTTGAATACTTCAGGATGTATTTCCTAAAACAAAGACATTCTCTTATATACTCACAGTACAATTATAAAAAAAAAAGCAAGTTCAGTATCAATTTGACGCTATTACCTCATCTCCTGTCCATATTCAAATCTTGTCCATATCCGGATAATGGTCCCAGTAATGGCAGAGTTTTATTTTTAAAGAAAACACTCCTGAGGCGCGTGGGTGACTCCTCCGTTATGTTGGCTCAGAGGAGAGCAGAACCAGCAGGTGTCTGGGGGAAGTGATGCTGTGGGCTCCACATCACCAGCTCCTTGTGTCTCTACAGGACCAGAAGAGTGAGAGCAGCAAGAATCTCACTCGGCAACCATGTCAGTGGAACTGGAGACCTCAGAGGGGGTGGATGAGTCGGAGAAAAAGAGCTTTGGGGCCTCAGAAAAAGAAAACCACACCAGGTGAGTGGTGGTGGTTGGCTGTGTTGAGTCATGTGCCCAGGGCCTTGTATGTGGGAGGCACCAGGGTGTGGGGAGTGTCGCTGCTGTTTCCCCTGGGACCCCTGATTGGGATTGCAGAGAGAAGTGGCATGCAGCACCCTGGGCTGCTCAGCTTTCTCCCCATTCGTTCCCGAGGAAGCAGGACAGGCACTGCTAGGAGTGCTGAGGAATAGAATTTGATGGTTTCCCTGATCCTTGTTTCTTTTGTGGTGAAAAAGGGTAATCAGGCAAAACTGGCACCTTTTCTAGTGTTTTCAACCCCTTAGGATGTGGGGGCAGCTCTGACTCCAGGGGTTTTTCTTACTGGGTAGAGACACTTCATGAATTCCCAGAGCCTGTTCTTCATTGTTCTTATCTTATTGAGCCCTGTCATTGACAAAGTGCTTTTTTATATCTTGAAATAATTGCTAGTAAGAAATGATTCTCAGCATGTAGGTGATAGGAGCCCGATCTCCTAAAGAAGCCAGCAGAGGGTGGGCTGTATGATGCCGCGTTTTTATCTCTTTGGTGGACGGACCGTGTGGACCACACAGGCTACTGCGCGGCGCCTCCCGTCTTCAGGGTCATGGGTTCTTTGTTTCCCTCGCTGGTTGCTGCCTGTGGCACCTGTCAGCACAGCTCCATCCTGTATAATTTTGTTAAGCGGTACAAGCCCAGGTACTGGCTCCAACTTCCTCAGCCTCTGTCTCCTTCTCCTCCTGCCCCTGGGCCAAGCCACATGCAGTCCTGAAGAGGCTGTGGGTCCCAGGTGGGAGGAAGGCAGCAAGGCTGCCCCGGGACATCCACAGTCAGTCATCACAGCAGTGTGGATTCCATGAGACACGTTCCCAAAGGCTCGCTGTTCCTGCAGAAGCCAGCACACGCTGTGCTGGGATTAGAGGTGGGCTTTTTATCAGGCACTAGGTGGTCACAGAGGCAAAGCATTGTTCATTCAGGTGGTTCAGACATGGACACTGTTAGGAAGTAGGCCACAGTCCTCCACATGTCATCCAAGTACTGGGGGCTGACTCACATCTGCCTGTTCCGTGCTCCCTAGCAAGACCCTGTATTCAGGCTGGGGTTGAGTTTCTCAGAAGCTCCTGCGTCTATCTCAGCGAGGGGACACCCTGAAACTAGGAAGGGCTAATTCACACATGCACACGTGCGTGTGCACACACCTTCCATCTCCGCAGGATGGCTGACCTCTCTGAGCTCTTGAAGGAAGGGACCAAGGAAGCACATGACCGGGCAGAAAACACCCAATTTGTCAAGGACTTCTTGAAAGGCAACATCAGGAAGGAGCTGTTTAAGGTTTGTGCCCTTGGTCATGGATAGGGTCAGGTCGGGGGCCTCGGTCATGTCAGGAACATCCCCTTGGAACAGTTCCTCAGTGGAAGCTGGGCCTTTTGCCACCTGCTCTCCGTTCTTTTGACAGCAGACTGTGGTTTTCAGGTAGCTTAAATAGAATAACATAGTGATGGTGTGAAGCAGAAGTATCCACGTTCCGTGTCATTCCTTTAAGAAACATAAAAAGTTGCCTGGGTGTGTGAAATAATCCACTGTATCAAAATGGGCCTGCGGGAATTAGAGGGGGCATGCGACTGGATGGAGCCTTCCTCTATGGCTGCTCAGACGCAAGGGCATTGGGCTCAGGAGGGGTGTTTGCTGGTCAAGGGCTGCCAGAACTGCAGCCCTCCCCGTGGTCTCCCCTGTCACCCTCAACAGCTGGCCACTACTGCACTTTACTTCACATATTCAGCCCTGGAGGAGGAGATGGAACGCAACAAGGACCACCCAGCCTTTGCCCCCTTGTACTTCCCCACGGAGCTGCACCGGAAGGAGGCACTGACCAAGGACATGGAGTATTTCTTTGGCGAGAACTGGGAGGAGCAGGTGCAGTGCTCCCAGGCTGCCCAAAAGTACGTGGAGCGGATCCACTATGTGGGGCAGAATGAGCCGGAGCTGCTGGTGGCCCATGCATACACCCGCTACATGGGGGACCTTTCAGGGGGCCAGGTGCTGAAGAAGGTGGCCCAGCGGGCCCTGAAACTCCCCAGCACGGGAGAAGGGACCCAGTTCTATAAGTTTGAGAACGTGGACAATGCTCAACAGTTCAAGCAGCTCTACCGGGCCAGGATGAATGCCTTGGACCTGAACCTAAAGACCAAAGAGAAGATCGTGGAGGAGGCCAACAAGGCCTTTGAGTACAACATGCAGGTACTGCTGAGGTCAGGCAGAAGGGGGCCCCTGACTGGTGGGGGTGATCCGGAGCTGCCGTAACAGGCACCAGTGCTTTAGGCCCGATATGAGGCAGCCTTCCAGGGAGAAAATCGTAGGACCAAATAGGCCACAGAGGGCATGAGCCCATGATGGCTTCGCTTTGATGGACAACTTTTGTGTTTTTGTTCCAAGGAGGGCAAGGCCCTAGCACGTAGAGGGAGGTCACTCCCTCTCACCACAGGATTCTGGTCTTGAGTGGATTTCCTCCTTTTTAGCAAGGGCTGCCCCACTTGATCAGTTCAAGGAGAGAACCAAGCAGGGTGAGAACTCAGCTGACAAGTTTTTTTTAAATGGGGCTAAGCCTGGGGAGGCAGATTCTGTCCTGGAGTCCAGGTTGGCCCTCGGCACCAGGAGGGTGGCCGAGGCGGGGAAAGGAAGCACCAGGCCCGACACAGGCCCATCAGATCAGTCCCACATCAGTGAGCCTCCGTGGGCCACTTAGGATGGGTCAGCCCTGCTGGGGCCTCAGTTCTCCCACGTTCCTCTCCGTCATTCTTGCTGAAAATACCTAGTAACTGCGAATGGGGAAGGACCAATGTTAACGTGGTATTTTGGGGCAACGCTTTTGTTCTCTCCTGTTTCTGCCCTGGTAGCTCCAGCTGTGGGCTGTGTGTCTGGTCAGTGCCCAGGGAGGAGCTCCCACAGTCAGCAGCACAGGTGTGGCCCCACCTCTGAGCTTGTGCCAGGGAGCAGCGTTGGGTCCGTGTGGCTGCCCCCGCTGCAGATTCGGGCTGCTCCTTGACTGGTTTGCACTTTGGAGTCCACTGAAAGCTGTTCATCCCCTGCTCCTGCAGATTTTCGATGAACTGGACCAGGCTGGCTTCTTGTTGGCCAAAGAGACCCTGGAGGATGGGCTCCCCATGCACGATGGGAAAGGAGATGTGCGTAAATGCCCCTACTACGCTGCTAAACAAGATGGAGGTAGGTCTTGCCGGTCCAAAACTCTCCTCCAGGGTGGGCGTGTCAGCGTTCTCCACTGATGCCCTGTCCCCTGTTGGTGCCGCCACACAGGTGCCCTGGAGGGCAGCAGCTGCCCCTTCCGAACAGCCCTGGCTGTGCTGAGTAAGCCTAGCCTCCAGTTCATTCTGGCCGCTGGTGCAGCCCTTGTTGCCGGCTTCTTGGCCTGGTACTACGTGTGAAGGACCCATCATACCGCCTTGGCGCCATCCTCCCGATTGACCACTGGCCCATCCCCACCTGTGACTAAACTACCACCTCAGGTGACTTTTTTTTTTTAAATGCTGGGTTTGAGAAAACAAGCAACCAATAAAAGCCAGACGCTAAAGCCTCTGCCTGTAGCGTCCTCTGTGTGGGCTAGATGCCGAGCAGGGTGCAGGCCCTCCATTCCTGCAGCCGTTGGGCCATGGTACCGGGAGCAGCCAGTGCAGCTCAGCAGACCAGTCTGAGTCTCTGGAACCAGCTCTGCTCCCAGGGCACCCACACCGCTTATCCTGAGGCTCCTTCCCTTCATCATTCCTCGTGCTGGCATTTAGGTGGGTATTTTTCCCCTAGTGGGAACAGAGCATCCAGCAAGCCCAGGTTACTGTAGCTCTGTGGGAAGGAGGAGGCCTCTCCTTGGGGGGGGGGGGGGGGGGCTTGCATCCTGTCTCAGAGGCCCTGGGAGCTCCATCCTGAGTAGCCAGTCCTCTTCCTGCTCAAGCAGAAACCCGAGAGGGGGTCTGTTTAGCCATGGCGCATCCCCTCCTTTGACCTGTGTAAATGCTACAGCACTCAATAAAGTGGACTCTGACAGCTGCCTCCCTCTTTCCTGGCGCCAACATTATCCTTCGCAGCCAGTCTTGGCCTTGTGCTCTCAACACTCCTGGTCACCTCACAGCCCTCTGCCCAGAGCCAAATCTATCATCTGGTCTTGTGATTTTCTCTCAGAAGTGCTTTGAAGGTTTCCTACATTTTGAGATAGTTTGTTTATAAATAAGGATCAAGAGCATTATGTAACAATTCATGGTCTAAAATACAAATGTGAATTTAAATACTTTTATTGATAGGAATCTGTTTCCTGTTTTATATTTTGAGGATCTGCAAAACTTTTATTCAAAAAAGGATTAAATGGTGGGGAAAACTTGTCTTCAACTCGTGACCAAGCCAACCCACTTCACAGTTAAGATGAGGGGTAGGGAAGGAGCTGGCTCAACCTGGGGGCCGATTGCCTACCTCCCATTAGCCTTCAGACCAGAAGCCTCAGCCCCAGTGGCTTGCTGTCTTGCTTAAGGGAGCAAGGGTATTTGCCTGCAGGGTGGGATGACCCTGAGCTCAAGCCAGGGGGCTCCAGCCTGCAGACCGTGTGGGCAGATGCCATGGTGTGGAGACGGGTGAGACCAGGATCAGAGACAGTAAGGTGACCCTACAGTGCAGTGAAGTGGACTCATATCCCAGCCAGGTCACAGCTAGCATCCCAGGGCTCGTCCACCTCCACACTGGATTCCCAAGTGGCTTATTGTCTTCTCTGGGCAGTCAGTGGGTCATAAGCGCTAAGACCCTGAGGACTCAAGCCCCTGCCCTTTGACCACTTCTAGCCCCACCCTCTTTCCCTTGAAGAAGGAAGCCAGGCAAGAGAGCAGAGGCCCAGGGCAGGGGAGTGAAAGGGCCAATTTAATGAGAAACTACAAACTGAGAGCAGCCATGATTCACAGTGACAGGAGGCCATGCAGTGGCAGTGCGAGACGAGGAGAGGGGCGGCGGGTACAGCGGTCCACGTGATCAAGTTCACAGACAAACCAGGAAATACAGTGTGGGCTCAGGCCCAGGGCAGGTGTCCACCAGGGCACTTCCGCCACGTGTGGCTGCTCCTTCCTCATCCCCAGCCTGTCCTAGTCCAGTGCCACAGCTGCTCCTGCTGCAGTACCTGCTGCTGAAACAAGCACAGTGACAGCAAGTCAGCCAGGAGAAGGGGCCCAGCGTTTACTGGGAAGAGGATCCATGAACGCACTGCAAATCTGAGCGTGTTTGCGAAGCGGTCCCTGTCCCCTCCAGTCCTGGCCGGGCTACGCCAGCCCCTGGGCAAAGGTCTTGCTCACACACAGCAAGGATGTGGTATAGGCAGATGAGCTAGGCTCCTGGGCGTTCCTTCTGGCACTAGCAAAGATGGGTTTGTGGAGGGGTGGCCAGAAAGGGAGCTGGGCAGGGGCCAGAGGCAAGTCCCTTCTTGGCAAGCTTACCCCGTTACTTGCAGGTGTGCTAACCTCTCTACCTTACCCCAGGTGACTCCTGGGCACTTGGAAAAGGTGTTGAGTTTCTGAGTTCTGAGGGCCAGAGTCATTCCTTCTAATACTCATGCCCACCTCTGGCACCCCAAAACAGAGCCAGGCCTTATGTCCCTGTCCTGCTTGGGTCCACTCCCCCACTCTCAGCCCAGCAGATCAGAAATAACCGTGGCTACAGATACAGCCCCAGTGCAGGCCCCAGTTCTGCTCTGGCTGCTTTTGGTCCCAGGGAGAGTCAGGACCAAATCTATACTTTGTACAGAAGAGGAATGAGAGAGACCCCAGCAGGGAGACTGTGCGAGGAGACCCTTCCCAGTTTATCTTCCTCATCACAAACACCAAGCAAACCAGCAACATGCGGCTCAGTGCCATCCCCCTGCCACTCGCTGACCCTTGGCCTTAAATCCAACAGAATTTTTGCCGAAGAGTCAGATGCTCAGGGAAGGGCAAGCCAAAAAGGACAGGACTTCCAGGGGACCGGTGGAACGGCTTCCATCCCCAAATGGGAGCGGGGAAGCGAGCCACTGAGCAAGGGGAGCAGAAGCACAGGGGGCCAGACTGACAGCAGGGAGTCCAGTCCCGGCTCCGTTAGCACAGGCGCTTGTACGTGTAGATGTAGGCTTTGCAGCTGGGGCACGTGTGCGTCACGTCCTTGAAATCGTTGATGAGGCAAGGGATCAAGCAGCAGCCCAGATCACACCTGAATCAGAGACCGGGAAGACAGGGAGGTCAGAGGAGAAGGCATTGAGGGCACCCAAGGCACCCAAGCTTACTCCTGCCCCTACCCTCTAGGCGCCCACACCACCTACCCCATGAAGCAGCAGAAGAAGCCCAGCACAAAGTTCATCAGGCCAATCTCATAGGAGATCTTGGTGGTGATGGCCTGCTGGCAGTGGGGACATACCGTCTGTACAGGCGCACCTTCAAAGATCTCTCCCTGCAGCACCGTCACCGTGGTGGCGGCCCCTGAAGGAACTAGGACTGTGGCAGTGTGGCCCCCAGGGCCAGGATAGGGCCCTGGCGGATAGGGCCCTGGTGGATAGTAGCCCATGGGTGGGTGGGGGCCTGGAGGAGGGTAGAAACCTGAAATGGCACAGAAAACAGAACAAAGACGTGGCTGGCTTGCCACCTGCCCCACGTGAGAGGTAAGCACAAGGCCCCAAGGACCCCAGGACACAAAATGAGGCCTCAGGGACCAGGTCCTGGGCCAAGGTGACCATGACAGTCTCCCAGCCCTTCCTGGTCCCGACCCTGTGAGCACCAGGACAGAGCAGCTACTTGTTCCAGCCAGACGTGGCAGAGCTGGGAGAAGGCCTCATCTCTCCTTGGTCTCCACCTCATGTGTGTGCTCCCTGCCTCTGGCACAAAGGGGACGGGGCGCTGTGTCCCACAGGAGGGAAAGCCTCGCCACACACCAGCCCAAGCCCCTCTCACGCACACAGGGCTCTCCTTCCCACCAGCGTCAGATCCTGCACTGAAATACCTGGGGCCGCCTGTGCAAGAGCCCTGGGACTTTCTCCAGCCTGAGGAGTCCTTCTGGAGAACTGCTGGGTGAGCAGGAGCCCAGACCTCCACCAGACTCCACGCCCTGGCAGGGAGAGGCCCCTGCAGCACCCATGAGTCAGTACCTCTCACAGGCCTGAGGAGCCTTCCCAGGAGCTAACCCTACCCCCAGCAGGGCCCAGGGCTCACATGGTTTGCCCACAATACCTGCACAGCAGCGCCTTGCTCTAGGACACTTGTGCCCCACCCCTCAATCGTCCACACTGAGAGGCAGCCCCCCCCCCCGCCCCTTACTAGAGAACACACGGCAGGCAGACCACCTGCCTACACCAAAGGGTGGATGGCAGCCCAGATAACACACTGGGTGCTGGGCAGGGCAGACCCTGTGCTCCCCTATCCTACTTACCTGGAGGCATGTACGTGCCGTCTGCATTCATGTGCGGGGGGATGAAGCCGGGCTGAGGCATCGCGTGACCTGGTGGCTCATAGGGTGGGGGACCGATGTCTGCGGGGGGCATCGACATGCCTGGTGGGGGCTGCATCACAGCTGGGGAGGTGCGGCCTGGACAGAGAAGGGCAGGAAGAGGGAGCTCAGAGGGCAGTGGCTGCAGAGTCAGGCACCAGCTTCTAGGAGCTGGGACCATCAGGGGCACTGAGCCCTACCTGGGGTAGGTGGGGCTCCACTCTTCTCCTCCAGAAGGGGGGCCGTGGGGCCTCCAGGATAAGGAGGGGGTGGCTCGTTGGACATCTCTGCTGTTTCTCCTGGGCCTGGAACAAAAACCCAGACGTGAACCAAGCTCCCAGCCTCTGCATGCTGGTCTGGCATCGGCCTGTGACCGTCCTCGGAGCCCAAGCACACAGCCTCCCGTGAGTGCTCCCACAGGTGTGCCCTGCCCTTGCAGTTCGAGTCTATTTTACTCCTCCACATAAATCTCCATGCTCTGGGTGAGGACAGGGCTTATGGACTAGGGCTAATTCCTTCAGGAAAGGGGTTTGGAGTCAGTGGGCTCCCTCTAGGCCCTGGAGATGCCCCACCATTGCCAAGGATATGCCAGGCCCAAAGCCACCATCCTGCACCATCACCCATGCCCCTGTATCCGAGCCAGAGGGCAAGGGTGCCCTGTGAGGGCAGAACATGGTAAGGCAGACCCTCCCTCCCTCCCTCACGGCAGCAAGCTGCCTCCGTGCCGGAGCACTGCGTGGCTTGCCTGTGGGAGAGGATCTGGGAGACTTGTTACCTCGAATCCCAGGCAGTCAGAAGGGGAAGCAGGAGAGGCTCCTTCCACTGCCACGCAGACACGCAGGCCTCTGGGGAGCTGTTGGGGGGTGGGGGGGGGGAGAAGAGGCAGGCCTCAGCCACACTCCCTCCCCCATTTGGGGCTGGTTCCGCCCCTCCCAGCACAGCACCCTCCCACTTGCCCACCCACTCAGGTCCCCTTCCTCTCCGCTTCTGGTCCCAAGTCCCTCCCCAGCAGGCTCAGACTGGCCCCCACAGACCCGCAGCCACTGCAGGAAGAAATGAGAACAGGCGTCTCCCTACTCCCCAGCTCTCCCAGCCGCTGTGCATGCGGCACAGAGGCCCTTGTGCTTGTTGAGGATGGGTAGGAAAGAAGATGCAGAGTGAAACATTTCCCTCACTTCTTTCCCTCCCAAGGCTCCCTGAGCACCTGCTGCTAGGCCCTAGGGAGAAACGGGAAACCTGGGGCCTTCCTGCCCTGGGTTGGCATCCTGTCTCCTTCAGCAAGGCCCTTCCTTTTCACTGTGCCCAGCATAGAAGGCTAGAAATTAGCATTTTGAAGTAGGGCTTCATGTTTTTTTAAGTGAAGTAAAATAATAGGAACTAACTCTCAACAGGACAGAGAGACATGCAGTGAAACCATCTCTGTCCTAGAGGCCCACGAGTGAGGTTCAGAGCCACATGGGGATGAAGGGCCCCAGACGACCCTACGGGGGGCAGAGGGAGCCTGGAGCCTCGTTAAATTTCACACATCAGTGGCAGGGCCTGAGAGACCAAGTCCAAGCAGCAAAAGAAATAAAATGGGTATCAGTAAAATTAAAAGCTTGGGTTTCAAGGGCACCACCAAGAAAGTGGAGAGACTGCACACGGCACAGATTTTTACACATCCTCTACCTGCTAGAGAACTTGTATTTACAATATCTATATAAAGAACTCTAACTCATTAACAAAAAAACCCCATTAAAAAATGGCAAAGGATCTGAATACACATTTCTCCAAAGATAAAAACAAATGTTCAATGAATACATGAGAAGCTGAACACCTAGCCAAAAGGAAATGCAAGTCAAAACCACAATGAGGTACCATTTCTTGTTACCACAACGAGAAAGTAACAAGTATTATGTAGAGAAACTGGAACCCCCACACTGCTGGGGGTGGGGCACACGAAAGCACAGCACCTTTACACTGCCTGGTGGTTCTTCAAAAGGTTAATACAGTTAATTACCACATGACCCAGGTGATTCCCCTCCCAGGTGTGTATACAGGAGAACGGGGAAAACACACAGAAACTTGTACACAAATGTTCACAGCAGCATTCTTCATAGTAGCCAAAAAACGTACGCAACTGACAGCATCCAACCACTGATAGGTCGATAGCACAACTGTACATGTGCTGATGTGTGCCCACGGTGGAATGCTACAACCTGGATGAACCTGGAAAACAGGCCGCTCAGTGAAAGAGACCAGACACAAAAGGCTACATACGGTGTGATTCCTTACATCCAGAACCGGCCAATCCAGACACAAGAATCCTATTCATGGGTGTCAGGGCTTAGGAGGGTGGGGGTGGGCAGAGAGTGATGAATACGGAGTTTCCTTTTGGTTTCCTTGCCAACTCTGGTAGTAATGATGGTTGCAAAATATATTAAAAACCAGTGAATTGGGGCGCCTGGGTAGCTCAGTCGGTTAAGCCTGTGACTCTGGATTTCAGCTCAGATCATGATCTCACAGTTCTAGAGTTCGAGCCCCTATCAGGCTCCACACTGACAATGCAGAGCCTGCTTAGGGTTATTTCTCTCTCCCTCTCTCTACCCCTCCCCAGCTCAAGCTTGTGCTCTCTCAAAATAAAGAAAATTTTAAAAATACAAGAGTGAACCGCACACATTAAATGGGGAAATCATATGATATTTGATTATGTCAACAAAACATTAAAAAAAAATTGCCTGATCTCACGCAGCCAGTCTCTCTGTATATCCCTGCCTGTCTTATGCACAGTCACCCATATTTTTATATAGTTGCTGGTGTGACGGTTTTAATATGTATCACGTGTATTTTCTCCATCTTACAAGACACCACGACCATCAATTTTAATATTCCCTAAAATGGGCCCATCACGGTTTACCAACCCTTATTAAGGCATTTAGAAGGCTTCTTGTTACTTTCAGGAAAAAAAAAAAAAAAAAAAGAGAGTGAGACAGAAAACCTTTGGCTAACACTCTTTCATTTTCTTGGGTTATTTCCTTTGGTCAAACCTGCCAGAAGTGAGATTATTAGGTCCAAGGGTATGGCCACTTTGTGCTTTTTGGGAAGGATGATGGCAACTTACAGTACAAACTTTGGATACTACTGTTAATTGCTAATGTGTAATGTTAAAATGACAACTTGGTTACTTACTTCTTTGACCACTATGAAGCAGAACATCTCCCAAGAGTTTATATATTATGACCTGTTCTTTTGAGTTGCTACTTCTAATAATCCTTTAAAGACATGGAAACCAAGAAAAGATGGGGACTTATCCAAGGTCATGTGGCATATAAGAAGAGGAGGAGACTTATCTGAGGTCACATGGCATATAAGAGGTAGAGTCAAGTCTAGGACCCTGGCACGACTCTCCCACCAACCAACCCTGCCTGCAGGAGAATTTCAATAGTGCACGGTCAAGAAAGGGAGGCCACAGAGTCTCTAAAGGGCATCACACGAGGTCTGCTTAGGCAGGACTGGAATGTGTGTGCTGGGCCTGGGGATTCTTACCAGCCCACCAGGCGCCCTCCCGACGGCAGGAAAAGGCAGCTTTCCTTAAGAGACTTGACTTGCGTCGGCGGAACACTCTGTATTACGCTAAGTCTCTCTGATATGGGCCAATACCTGCCTTAAACTCCTATCCTACAACCATCTGGGATGCCCCTGAGGTGGCACCACTGTCTATCTCCAGGTCCCAGCTCACCAGGGACCCGGCCAGGAAGAAGAGCTTCTCGGGTTCTGGGAGAGAGGAACCAGCCTGGGTCTTCCAGGCACCCCCGTGTCCCGGGGCCACATGCGCACTTGTGTCACCTCTGAAGACACAAGAGTGGCCTGCCTTTTCACCATCATCACTAGATCTAATTCCATGGTTTCTGAGAGCACGAGATTCTGCTTCTGGAGTTCCACTATCATAATGATGGCACGAGCCCGCCACACAGGGCAAGGCCCTCCCCTGGTACCCACCCGACTGAGTTGACCGCTGTTCCTAGAGCAGGCACAGCTGCCAGCCACATGGACACCTGCAGTGTGCACAGGGACACTGCCACTCAGGCCACAGACCGTACCACCACCTGCCTCCATGCCTCCCTTGCACAGCAGGGCTCTGTTGCTCCCCTGTCTCACTGCCTTACCCCTACTCCCTCCCCTCCCCTCTACATCCAAACCGAACCATCTTCCAGCTGCCTTCTGTAACTGTGTCCTGTGGCAGAGACTGGGGTAGGCCCCTTCGGTATGGAAAAAGGTTTCTGAAAAACGGATCATCAACTTTTCTGGAATTCAATCTCCACCCCCCAGCGCCTCCCAATATAAAACCAATGTGCATGCCACAAAACTGCATCATGTGAGGTGTAATAAAAACTGTAAGACTGCTATGATCTTTAAAAAAAAAAAAAAAACCCAACCCACATGTCCAAAAGCACAAGTTTTCCAATAAAAATGCACACTGCTCAAATTAAGCTACAAATGCAAACGTGTAATCTGAGATCACACCCTGGTCGGAGCATGTATCACCAGAGGCTAGGGAAGGCCACCAGACCCCGTCCCCATCGGTTTGCAGTTCCCAACAGAAGAGGGGGGGTCTGGGGGCCAGGAGTCCTGGGAGCTCAGTGAAGTCAACATGCAGTCCCGGAAACCCAAGACTGGCCTCTCAGTCTCCCAGTTCGGTCCCCAGCAGCGCACAGGTGTGAGGGCAGAGAGATGGGGCACCCAGGACACCAGGACTCCATACGGGAGCAGAGGTGCCCTCCATGAGCCAAAGCACATCACACAAGAAGGATGATTCTTTTTGTTAAGTTTGTTTATCTGAGAGACAGAGTGAGTGAGCAGGGGAGAGGCAGAGAGGAAGAGAGAGAATCCCAAGCAGGCTCTGTGTTGTCAGCATGGAGCCAGATGCGGAGCTCAATCTCACAAACCGTGAGATCACGACCTGAGCTGAAACCAAGAGTCAGACGCTTAACCAACTGAGCCACCCAGGTGCCCCCCAAAAAGGACAACTCTTAAACGAAGTGGTCATGTCACAGAGTCACAGTGCAGGCACCCCAGTCAGGGGCACGCCCCATGTAGGCTTCAAGGGCAGTGTACTCCAGGAACACAGACCCCCCACACCTTGCACAACCTCAGAAGTCCAAGAGATGTTCCTGAGTGAGGACCTGGTGAGGCAGTCTCTGGACACTCCTGGGGTGTTTGCTATGGGTGCTAACCTGTCCCCCTCAGTCCCACGGGGAAGCCCTCCTACCACCCCCACCTTGAGAAAGTAAGCACGCTCCTGTCACACCTAGGGTCACACATCCTTACAATCACAGTGTCAGGTGTTTTCAATGGCTTCTCTTTACCCTTCAGTTCCTGTTTCCTTGTTTTCCAGTGAAGGTCTAGGGACACTGAGGGATTTCCCACTTAGTCCTGGATGAAAGTGATGCCCCAGCCTCAACAGCTCCTACTTTACAAGCCAATGACCCTTGGGAAACAGAGCTGCTTTCCAGAGGCTGAAACTAAGCAGGATCTGGAAATGTGTGCAGGGTGGAGGTTAGGTTACTGGTTGGCACCTGGTCACAGGAGCCTCGAGTCAAAATGACAGAGGACATCAGTGTCCCCTTGACTGCATTTTCAGGATTGAGGCTGCCCTGGAAGTAACAGTCCTGACCTTTGCTGGGGGAGGGAGGCAGCTTGGGCCAGGTGGCTCATGAATTAGAAGGCTCAAGACTCCTGAGAAGGTGCTGTGGACTGTAAGATACACCCTGTGCCTGCAGCACCCCCCATGCTGTCCACTGTGATTCTTTGCACACTCATTTCCTTGAGATCGGCAAGAAAACCCTTAGAATGGAAAGGGCCATGGCCTGCCACAGGACAGTAAGGCCCTGGGGAGCTGAGGACAGATTCAGGAGAGCCCCAAAGGACGGGGGCAGTATGCCCAGGAGAGAGGTCCCGAGTGGTCGCTGGCAAGAGATGCATGGGCAGGCCTGCACATGCTTCTTGGCCCACTGAGAGACAGGATGGGGCCACCTGAGGCCCAGCCTGGCCCCCACACCCACAATCAACATAGGCTAGGACCCACTGTGCGTCCACATAGAATGGAATTACTCAAGTCACCCTAAACTGAGATGAAAGCCACCTCCACGTCTGTCTGTCTGTGGACCTACGGCTGGCCTGTCTCTGCCGTGATCTCACTTTCCCAAGGGCAGCAGGTGCTAAGGCTTCTGGGGGGACGGCATGGATCTCCCGGGCACAGAGCCAGGCCCCTTCTGCAAAGCTGCCCACAGCTTCCCTCAGCCCCGTGGAGTCCTGAGTGCCACCTGCTGGACCAGCAGCCACTGGAGCCTGGCCCCACTTGGCACTCAGCGCAAGCCCACTGCAGAATACAAACTTCTGCCCTGCACCCCAAGGTGGGTTCCACCCTAAGCCGTACCACAGAGAATAATCAGGCCTAACGCCCATGGACAGGTTCTTGCTTCTCCTCTGATGAGCTGGAGGGGCCAAGTGAGGCTTCCCCAGGTGTGAGGAAAGAAATGATGTCCTGAGGTGCCTGCTAGGGGCTTTAGGCTGTGGGGCCATGAAACCAAGCAAAACTGTCTTACTGCCTCACCACCCCTACTCCTACCCCACCAATCCCAGGCCCTGTCTGCATCCAACACAATACTTTAAGAAGATGAGGAACGGGATAGCTCCAAGGACAGGACATGGTTCCAATGTGGGGGCAGGAAGGCAAGAACCCAAGACCCCACCCCCTTCTCCCATTCACAGCATGGCAAGGATCTGCCTCATGTCAGTCACCGGTTAACGGGAAAACAGGGCATACATGGAGAGTGTGGAGGTCTGGAGTCAGCCCTGGCCTTGAAGCCAGTGGCCCTGAGCGAGTCACAGACCCTCTGTGAGCTTCGGTCTTCCTGGGACTAGAACCCCTGCCTCCTGACCAGGCTGCATGAACAGTGATAATGACACGTGCCTGGCAGACTCACTGTGCAGGGGAGCAGAGCCCTTTAGGGTCAAAACACACGTCTGCTGGGGGGAACAATAAGGCTCTGGAATCAGACAGTGGTGAAGGTGGCAGAGCTCTTTCAACATACTAAAGCCACTGAACTGGGCACTTTATCTTTATTTTAGAGAGAGCCTGCAATCGGGGGAGAGTGGCAGAGGGAGAGAGAGCATCTTAGGCAGACCCCACGCTCAGCATGGAGCCTGACTTGAGGCGCGATCCCACGATCCTGGGATCATGACCTGAGCCGAAATCAAGAGCTGGACATTCAACCAACTGAGTCATCCAGGCACCCCAGACTGTTTACTTTAAAAGGGTGGATTGGATGGCATGTGAATTACAATTACATCCCTCAAAAGCAAAACCCACCCAGGTGTAGCTATCTGTCTCTGTGTGTGCACCGTTATAAATCAAAGAGACAGAGAAGAAACACCCAGACCAAGATGATCATCTCTGGGGTTGAAGTCTGGCAGTCACGGTCAAGAGAGGTGAGACTTCTTTCATTACACACATGCGCAAGCACACACACATCTATTAAACAAAGAGGTATCTGTATTATTTGCTTGACTAAAATCTTGAAAAGAATACACTTTTAGGACAGAGCAGCAATGGGCAGCTTTGGTCCCTGGTGACACAGAGGAGGCATTCACCTCCTGGTGCACCGATTTCAGCTGCTTTCCTCTGTCCCCTCACATCACAGGGAGGAGTTACAAGCACAAGACCTCGGGGCCCTGGGAAATGCCTCTGAGCTCCACTGTGCTCCCAACTGTTCACCCTTTGCTGCAGAAGCTGCTGCTGATCCAAGGCGGGCTACCCACGGGAGCTGGGTGGACCCGGGCCCAGGCCCACAGGACACACTCCTGCAGACCTGAACCATCCCCCGCACACCGCCAAGAGCTACCCAGTCCTGCTCCCACAGGACCCCAGACCCAGGGCAGGGACAGAATGCCTGGTGCAAAGACCCATCTCTGCATGAGAGGGCTCTCTTGGAGGACGGAGGAGGGGCACAGGCGGAGGACAGTGCCCAGAAGGAGGAATTTGTGACCTCAGTCTCCCCAGGGGCCTGCAAGAGCAGTTCTCTAGTGTTGTGAGTCTCCGGACTCCCTCACACTCAATTATTGAGGACTCCAAAAAGGTTTTGTTTTTGTGGTCTACCAATACTTGCCATACTAGAAATGAAAAATGAGGACTTTTAAATTTATTAATTCATTAAAAAACAATAAATGCATTACATGTCAACATAAATAGTTAAAATAACTACCTTCCCAAACAACTACCTTCCTAAACAACTGTAATGAGACAACCGGCATTGTTTTACATGTTTGGAATCCTTTTTAATTTCTGGCCTACGAGAAGTCTGCTGGGTTCTCTTGTCTGCGTCTCCCTCCAGTCGGCTGTGCTATGTTGTTTTGGTTGAAGTACTAAAGAACATCCAGCTTCCCATAGATAAGTATCTGGAAATGGGAGGGGCATTTGAATAGTCCTTTCAGATCCGTAATTGTGGACATTCTTCCATACCACAGCCAAACCTGACAAGTGGTACCTTCTCAAAGGTTAGCTACAATATGGAATCTGAATCCTTAGTGAATTTTTCCCATGCCTGGTAACAATTCATTCTTCTACTCTGCATTTCGAATGGCTCTTTTACACATGCATGGCTTCTAACGGCACGCGTGGCTCATCTGGAAAACACGGAGCCCCAACTATGTAGAACTAACAGTGGGGACACACCTTACGTTACGTAGCATTCCCCACACTCAAATCACACCGTAACACCTCCAATCTCATCAGAAGAGTCTGTAACCAATGGGAAACTGTCAAGCTCACAGTGGCAGATACAAGTTTCTCATAATTCTAACTTCCCCTTGAAAGTTCATTTTATCATTGGCCACAAACAGAAGAACAAATTTATCACTGGCGACAATTCTAAAAACAGAGGGCAATTGTTTTCCTTGAAGTAGCGGGCTCACTGTTCATTTTGAAGAAAATGCCCACTGAATCTCCAAGCCTAGGTAACCATGGTTTGTATATCAGTCGTTCTTTTAAGGAAACGTGGAGCACCACGAAAAAGCTAGTTCAGCTCACAAGTCAAATGACTATACATGTGCTTCTTCCTGGGGCATCCATCATGCTTGGTGTGTGCATTGATCTGTCAACGTTTCATCATGTAGAATGTTAAAAAGATGTGTACTCGAGGGTCAGGATTATTTAATAAAATTAATCATTTTCTCTCGTAGGAGTCATGGGTGTGGTGAACAGAATCCCAACAGCAGTTTGGTGCCCTCGCTGCTTTTGCACCACAAAAGCAAAGCCAGCATGCTGAGAAGGGCGATACCATGTCTTAGCGTCACTGGATTTGTGACCGTCAGACTCCCGGAAGCCTCCAGGAGACCGCACACATCACCGCTTGAGTACTGCTGGGCTAGGGGAGCCCGCAGACTGGAAGGGGCTCCACGGCCAGGGAGAGCTGGGAGAGCCGGAGTGGCCCAGCCGGTGAGCCCGCCCCGCCCAGGGACGTGGGCTTTCCAGGAAGCATCTGACCAGCTCACACCAGCTGACCACTTTCCAGCTGTGTGACCTCACCGTGTCTCAGATTCCAGAGTTTGTAAATAGAGGAAAGCATGCCTACCTCGGGGGGTTGGAGCAAGGTTTAAGGTCAACGGTGTGTGCAGTAGCTCAGGACCTAGCACAGAACACTGAATAATGGCACCTGCTATTATCATCGTTCACTCTGAACAACCTGCAACAGGAAAGAAAAGGAAACAGGCACCAAGGCCTCTGCCACGCAGCTCCTGCCCCTACAACTGTGGGTGTCCCGGTGCGTGCTCCCCACAGGATCCTGGGGTGACTCGGAATCTCTGCCACACAGCTCCTGCCCCTACAACTGCGGGGGTCCCGGTGTGTGCTCCCCACAGGATCCTGGGGTGTCTCAGAATCAAACCCCCTCTGAGTAGCTCAGCCCCGCAGAGTTCCTTGGTGACAGAGCCAAGTTGAGGCCACTTGCTCCGTGGGACTCCTGAAGAGATGCTATGTACGAGGTACCAGACGGCTGCTCCCAAAGGGCCCACCTTCACAGGCAGGACGCCCCTGGAAAGGGTGCTCAGCCCGGACACTCTGGGCATCTGCCCGAAAGCCTGGGGCAAGGTGGCCGGGCGGCAGCAGCTGCGGGACCTTTCTGAAGGCGGGCTGGCCTGCGCACTGCCCCCCTCTGGAGGAACCACCTTCCTGGCAGCAGTGGCACTAGGAAGCCAGCTGGCCCCAGAGAGGCTCCTCTGTCCCCAGGATGCATGTTCCAGGTACCTGGCTTGGAGCAGGACTTTGGGATTTGTTGGGGAAACTCAGCTTTCCACGTTGCCCACAGCCTCCCACGTGCTGGACAGATGGGCAACCGCTGCCCAGGAAGGTTTAGAGGCCCGGGGTACACAAGCCAAACACCCTCTCGGTGTCCAAGAGCCACCCAGAAAAGGGGGAAGGAGAGCCTGCGTTGCCCCCTGCTGAACCCCCTCACAGGAGGCCCGGCCCACATGTGAGTGCATTATCCCAACCTTACCTGCCCTCCCTGGAGGCTGTGTGAGAACTGAGACATGGATGTGGAAAAGCCACAGAAGGACGAGGCCAACGGGAGGTGTCAATGACTGGGAGACTTACTTGCCAGGGACAGTCACAGACTTCCGGGGCAACAACATGCACTGTTCTGTTATCCCAAGCCCCCCGGGCTGGGCTTAACAGTCTGTGTGATCGCCACTTCACAGAGGTCCTTGCAGGGTGGGACAGTGCTTCTTCTGGGAGTAACCAACTGTTGGTTCACAACGGTAGTTGTGTAGCATGCAGGAAGTGACAGCACAGTCCCTGCCTTCCAGAAGCTCACAATCAACCGGGGGAAGACAGGCATTAAATAACCACACCAAACGCCAAACCTAATTACAAAGTGTGCAGTGTAGTCTAGGGGACTTTGAAAGCACAGAAAAACTGGACACATTCTGGGGGTCAGGGAATGGCTCTCTGAGCAAGCCAGGAGGAGGTGGAGTTAATGAGACCAGCAGGCCAAGGAGGGGATGGGAGCAGTGGCTGGATGGGGAGTGACAGGTGAAAGACAGAGGCCGCACCGCTGTGGGTGGCCAGATCCCAGCCCGGAGCCCCTGTTCAAGCTGCACGGCCACAGGGGGCTGCTCTGCCGGAGCACACAGACGGTGGACCCCCATGGGGGAGCTGCACCAACAGGCAGGGTCAAGGGCCGGGAAGCCCACAGCACCTCCACAGCAGCGCCCTGGCCTCTTCTTTCCTGGCCTGTGATCCTAAATGGTGCCCCGCATCCCCAACCACTCAGTCTTCAGGAACAAAGATGTCAACTTTCTTTCTCAACCAGCAATAAAGTTTTGAGAGCACAGGGTTCAATGGCATCCTGCCCACTATGACAGACTGTAGGACCTTGGACAAGTTACTGAATCTCTCTGAGCCTCAGTTTCCTTACGTGGACCACCACACTCCATTTTTATTCAGGGCAACAACGTCTTAGCTAAGATACTCCCAAACCTTTTGTCCAGTCACCTGTGACCACACGACTACACTCTGGCCAGTGAGTCATAGAGTAGTGATGTAAGGACTGGCAGGAAGGTGCTAGAGGGGAGCCACCTTTCGTCCTCCTGCCCTCCTGTCCGCTGCCTGGAATATGGATGCAGCAGCTCCCAGAGCCATGCTTGACCACGAGGTGACTCTGGGCATGGAAGCCACACCAAAGACACGTGACGGTGCCCAGGCCGTGGAAGACCAGAGACACCACGCAGGCACTGAGATTACCACTTCCCGTCTCTTCCGTGTGAGAAAGAAACAAACTTGCTTTAAGTTGGTTTCTTTGGGTTTCCTCGTAAATGCAGCCAGACCTAATTCCAGTAATCAAAGAGAAAGAGAAGTGCTAGTTTTCCAGCAATTCTCATACTACAGTCGGAAATTACTTGTGACTGGTAAATTTCAAGTTGATTATTCTCAAGGAAGGAATACAAGTGTCATTAAAAGTATACAGTGCTGGGGTGCCTGGGTGGCTCAGTCGGTTGAGCATCCGACTTTGGCTCAGGTCATGATCTCACAGTTGATGGGTTCAAACCCCACGTCTGGCTCTGTGCTGACAGCTCAGAGCCTGGAGCCTGCTGTGGATTCTGTGTCTCTCTCCCTCTCTGCCCCTCCCCTGCTCATGCTCTGTCTCTCAAAAATAAATAAATGTTAAAAAAATTAAAAAAAAAGTATACAGTGCTAGGGGCACCTGGGTGGCTCTGTCAGTTAACTATCTGACTTAGGGTCAGGTCATGATGTCACGGTTCGTGGGTTCAAGCCCCGTGTCGGGCTCTGTGCTGACAGCTCAGAGCCTGGAGCCCGCTTCAGACTCTGTGTCTCCCTCTCTCTCTGCCCCTCCCTGGCTCATGCGTGCACTTGCTCTCTCTCTCTCTCTCTCTCTCTCTCTCAAAAAATAAACATTAAAAATGCTTTAAAAGAAGGTACAGTGCTAGTTAGGCTGAAGGTATGTCGACAAGTGGTCCATAGCTGAAAAGCTCCCATTGTGGACTTCCCATGGACTTGGCTTTCTCTAGCCTCCGCACAAGTTCACCAAGCAGGCCCTTGAGCTGCCAAGTTCTAGCCCCAGAGGGCCTGGGAAATCCTGCCTGTGGCCCATTTCCATTGTTCTTACCGATGGAGGCGGGATGAGAGACAATCCTTCCCTCAGATAGCATCGCTGGTGGCTGCGAACGACGTATTTTTACACGTGAACAGGGGCTTATCTGATGCCAGGGGAATTCTAAATATTCAAAACAAGCTAAAGACACGGAAAGGACCAGAAAGCAGATCTGGTTTTCCCATCTGCCTCTCTCATCCCACCCAGCCTGCACGCTCCTCCCTGATCACGATCACCGCGCCAAACAGCTAGTACATCAGCCCAAGCCAATGGCCCCACGAGCCATCACTGGTGCCCTTTCACAGGGAGGCCTGCGCCCTGAAGTCCCAGGTCGAGCTGAAAGGACAGAATCCTCACCCGGTGCCCGGGTGCCAGACCCCACACCAGCCGTCTGGTCCCCCAGCTTTCTCATGTGTAACATGGCAGCAGCAGCCCCTGCCCCCGCAGACGTGTGCAGAGGCATAAATGAGGCTGGGAGGAGCACACAGCTCAGAGCCTGTCACACGGTGCTCAACGCAAATTCTTGCTCACGTCACTTGTATTTACGGAGCCGCAAGCAGAGCATGAGAAGTCCACAATTAAAAGAGAGAAAATACACTGGTTGCTCTTAGAAGCAAAATCAAAAGGCAGACAGACAGGACTCAAAGAATGGGTCTAAACTAAAAAGCAGTAAGATCTCCAGGAGCTGTGACGATGACAACGGTAATAACTGTACAATTTACATCATGCTGAATTCTTGTCAAAGCCTCGGCAAACCACTCTGAGTCCCCGAGTGTCAGGAGCACGCGGGCCACAGCAGAGCAGGTTAGTAGGGCTTGTCTGGAGGACAATTTTGCTACCTCTTCATTCTATTTGACTAATTCCATTTCAAGGCACTTGTCCTAGAGATAAGTGAACACGTGAGCAAAGAGTCACATGCAAAGTGTTTGTATGTATCAACATCTTGTGTTCCACCAAAGGGACTGGTTACCCACGTGGTTTATCCATACAGCATAATATTTTTCGCCCCAGAACATGATACAGACCCATTTCAGAGGTAGAAAGGTTGTCTTTTTTTTTTTTAAGTTTTTAATGTTTATTTTTGATAGAAAGAGAGAGGGAGACAGAGTATGAGCGGGGGAGGAGCAGAGAGAGAGGGAGACACAGAATCCAATGCGGGCTCCAGACTCTGAGTTGTCAGCACAGAGCAGAGCTCGAACCAAGAACTGTGAGATCATGACCTGAGCCGAAGTCGGATGCTTAACCAACTGAGCCACCCAGGCACCCTGTGATTCTACTTTAAAGATATATATTTACATACAAATTACACACCAAATGTGAAGAATTGTTTTCTCTAGGTAATAAGATTTTGGATCACTTGTTTATATACAAACACACATACTGAAAGTTTTACCTGTAGTTTCTAATTTTTCTAGGATGAGCGGCTCCTTTGACTGGTTCCTTCCCAAAAAGGCTCATAAATGTAGGCATATTCCTCCTCAATCCTGAAAGATACCTCCAATTGTAATCGAATTTTGCCTACAGGAAAAGCAATAGTCCAAGAAGCACACCCGAGGACTGTTGATTTCCCAGCTCTCCTCTCAGAAGTGGTGTGACGGTCTTCACGCTGGTCCCATAAGAGTCTGCTAGCAGGAGCCGGTTCTCTGGACCAGGGCACCTTGCGTCCTCCAGTAAAACTGAGGGTCCGGACCCGTAAGCTGGAACATAAAGGCTATCCAAGGGTGTTCTAACCTCAGAGACCCTGCCTGGGGAGCCAGCAGGTCACGTGGCAGAGGAGGGCAGGAAGAAGAGCCCAATGGACGCATGTAAAACCGAGACGGACAAGGTTACTGGGCTCGCCTGAGGCCAGCAGCTGGGGCAGGCGCTGGTAGTGCAGGCCAGGCCTCTGACCTGTGGTCCAGCATCTCCTCTGCCTTCAAAGGTGCCCCCCGGCAGAATGGGCCTCCGGAGCCTGACAGAGGAGGAGGAGGAAACGCAGACCAGAGGAGGAGGAGGATGGAACAAGGGTGGAAAACAGAGCCGCAGCCCCCAATGAATAAACAAGTCATCTGCACCTGTCCGACAGGCAGGGCTTGTGAACTAAAGGGCCAGCTAATTTTAGAAGCAGGAAGAATCTACAGAACCATCACTTAGACAACCATGAAGCCCTGAAAAGAAAGAATCCTTACCTCTGCCTGCACTGAGCTGACACAAAGCAGTCTTTGCATTGACTCCATTTTAATCAGTTATCTCAGATCAAGACATACCATTCTGATCCGTGTAAAAGTACGAGGCCCTACGTGCAACCAAGCCACATGGCCACGACAGCCACGGCCGCCCAGCTGGAACAATCTTACTTCAGACACAAATGACTACAGCGTCGTTGCTGGCCCAGCAGGGGAGCTTAACCAGACCTTATCCAGGTCTCCCTGCCCAGAGCAGTGAGGAAGTATTCGTACATCATTTACATCCTTCCTGTTCCAGGGCATTCTCCCAATTATCTTAAACAAAGCACAGCTGGGTGCAGAACAGGAGTTGCAACAACCTCACCAGTGCCAGCGTGACATGCTGCTAGAGGTCGTCTGGATGGCACCAAGTGAAAAAAGCCAAAACCAGTCGACATGTCGCAGATGAGTAATTCTTCCTGGAGACCACTGCAATGGTTGGATGTTGTCAGAGACAAGCATCTGAGGAGCACACAGTAAGAAGCTATGTTGCAGGATCAATGGAAAAAGCTGAGAAACCAGAACAGTCCAGGGATACGCTCTCCAGTTGAAGCGTGCCAGTCAGGCGGGGCTGGTGTCCACGACGACATGATGTCCACAAAGGTGAAAGGGAAGAGTGGGAACAAAAGTGCTCCGCACGTGAGTGAGGAATACACCTAACCCGTATTTTGAATTACCTTACAAGAAATAGTATGTGGAAGGTTAACGAAATTCCTATCACTGTCAATGGACATCTGGCCCAAAGAGTTTACTCATGCCACTTGGGACAGAAGAACTATTTTCGATCTTCTCCTTGGGAAAATGGGAGCTCACACTATATCTGGAGTTGCCTTATTTATGGCCATGTGCATACTTCTCTATGAGTCACACATCTAGAGACCACCTTTCAGGCGAGAAATATCATCACAGATCACAAAGTCCAGAGTCTCAGCTGACATTCGTTACTCTTCAAACATCGCCTAAACACCCACCAGAGGCAGGGGGCAGTGCCGCAGCCAGTGACGGGCAAGGACAGGCAGCGCCCACCCCCCCCGGCTGCTCTCGGACTGCGAGCCGGCCCAGCTTCTCGGAGAGGGGTCTGGCCTCGTGCCCGATGTGCATTCGACGCACCGGTCTCAGCCCGGTCTCTTTTCTCACACGTACTCAAAAGTATGCTCCAGTGGATCCCACACTCCCACAGAGGGCTGCACACACAGGAATGCCACCATGAGTTTACAGGGATTTCACTCACCCAGAACTGAAAGAGAAACAACTCAAGTGAGCTGACCAGTCCCCCTGCTTTTCCCTCAGTGAAGGCCGGGCTGGGGAGGACCAGAACGTGGGAGCACGCGTGGTCTCATCAGGAGCCCAGTTCCTGCAAGCCTCTGAGCTCACAGACAACTCAAGGCCTCTCTAGGGCAGGTGGACCATGAGGTGTCTGCTCCACCAGCTGACTTTAGAACCCAGCCACTGAATGTTCAGTTGGGAATTCAACCCTGTATTCAACAATGTATTATTACCTGTACTTCACGGAGCACCAGGGCACACGCAGACCATGGTCCCTACACCTCAGGACTTTACCAGCCCTTACAAAGACAGGACAGCTGAAATGCAGACACACTATGCAACTTTCTTCAATACATAAACACCCAGCACACCTATAAGCCAGGCACTACCTACGCCCTGAAGATGGGGAAAGACATGTCTTAACAGACCTTACATTTGGGGGGAGATAGAACACAGAAACAGGTAAAGATTACAGTTGTCAGACAGTGATGCATGCCATGGAGGCACACAGAGCAGGGAAGGAAGTGCTACAGGGATGCAATTTTAAACAGGGAGGGTTTCTCAGAGTGGGCAGCCCTCAGGCCAAAGATGGGACAGGCCACGTGCACAGCTGTGCAAAGAAGGTCCAAGCAAAGAGGGTTAAGCGCAGAGACCTGCAGTGTGCCCACACCACGCTGGGGGCTGGGGAGCGTGGGTGCCCCGGAGAGTGGGAGGAGCTGAGGGCAGAGAGACCGGCCCTCAGGGGGAGGCAGGCCAGGTCCTCAGGCAGCTAGAGGAAATCCACTTTTATTCCAAGTGAGATGGAGGGCTTGGAAAATCAGGTTGTCCGTTTGTCCCACGGCTCTCTACTTCCTGCACGATGCCTGGTGTACTAATGTGGGTCCCCAAAGTCCTGACATCAACAGGGGGCTGCTAGAGGTTGGGAACCCTCAGCACTCAGCCCCCACCTGTAGGAGGCATGCCTTCTTTTTGGCCAGTTTGAGTGGGGCCACAGAGAAATGGGACAGGCAAAGCAGGTAAATGCACACAGAAATACACATAACCACAGCTTGTCTACACAGGACAGAAACTGAGGCCTGAGCCTCAGACAGCAGAGAATGCCCCAAGAGTCCAAGAGGTGAGAAGGGGCCCGAGGGGGCCTTCCAGCCTGGAGCAGTGCGGAACTCTCCCAGGACCGGCAAGGGCCAGCATTACCAGCACAGCTGTCACTATCTTAAGTCTGTCTTTTCTTTCTTTCAAGGGACTTAGATTCTTCACTCCTTAATTCAGCCAACATTTCATGGGCCCCTCCATGGAGGTCACTCATCTTGTGGTCCCCGCCCTCAGGGAGCTGCACATCCTGCGACCAAGCCAGCTCACACTCAGGAAGAATTTGCAAAAGATACTGAGCAAAACCCAGATGAGAACCCAGGACAGCAGATGCTCCAGGTGAGAAGGGGCTTCTGTGGGTCAGGGCATTGGAGAGGCTTCAGGCCATGTGGGCCCTGCAGGAAGGAGGGTGGGGATTCCAGGCCTGGGACACCAGAGTCACCATGAGCAGAGGGGAAACAGAACACTAGGGTCAAGGGCTCAGCTTCCCCAGCAGAACCAGCAGCTTCCGGATAGCACGGACAGGGTCTGGGGCCAGTATCTCCACAGCTCTGGGAAGCACGTCAAATACTGGCTGACTCGGTGGATAAGTAATGCAGCCTGGCTGGTACTCTGGGCAAGGGCTCTTCCCCATCCCATAGGTCCTATGTCATTAGCAGTACCCCGTCCCCAAGACGGATGTCTGAGAGGTGTTCCAGACTCTTTTCTGGCCCTGCTCTGGCAAGCCCTGCCAATGTCATGGTTCAGAAAGGTCTGAGATCCACTTTGTCACCTACTGGTCAAGGTCTAAGGGGGAAGAGTCTAGACCTGGCCCCATGTTCCCTGTCTCTCCACTGCACTCTACTGCAGCCACCCAGATTGCAATGCGCTCTTCTCCAAACAAAGCAAACCCCACCCCTACGGAAGGACCTTACCAGAACCCTCCCTCAACCTCCACACACCTCCCCGGACCCCTTGCCTTCCCTGTGACTCCCTTCACACTTTACTCACCTCCCAACCAGAGCAACTGGGGGGGCTCTCCCACTTGGGTCCCCACAGGCCTTGCCCAGCCCCTGGCATGGGTATACAAAATAAGCGAGTCCGTGAGGGTGGAGGTCAGCCTAATCAGGTTTCCTGTGCTATTCCTGGCCCAAATGCCCACCACCCACAGCCACGGGGCCAGAACACAGCCGTAGCAGAGATAGAGTCCCTGATTTCCTGATGAAAGCGCCTTTGTTTATGGTCAAAAATCCAAAAGACCCCTTTTCTAGAGTCACAGGCAATGCCCTGGAGCACTTTTCACTATGAGGCCAGGACAGCCCATGTTCCCCTCAGCATCACCCCCTTCAGCCCTGCTGTGCCACTATCTGGCCATGTTCCAAATCATCCCTCAGCTGTGAGACGCAACACAGGTGAGGACGCTGCCAGGTGGGCCCAAAGCAGGTACAGAGAGAACTCCCGGCAAACACAGCTGCATTCGCTGCTGCCTCCCCAGCCTCTAAGACCTTTGCCCTTAATACTGATTAGGACTATGACAAGTTTCACTTCCTCCCGGAGGAACAGAGGGTTCGAATTCTCCCCAAACCCCACCCCGGACACATCTTCAGCCCTCTCTACCTCCTCTGCCTTCCCTGGCCTCTATTTCTCCTTCAAGGGAAAACAAAGACATTGAAAAGATGTGAATTCAGACTGAATCAACACTTATTGGACACATCATGTATCCAGCACATCCCCAGTTTTTACTGGACTTTCATGAGAACTCGTGGTAAGAATCAATGGTGCTGGGACTCCCAGTGGCCAGGCCACAAAGGCGACACGAAGGGGCTCATAGTACCCATGGATAAGGAGCACCAAAATGACGATGACAAACGCTTTCTGGAAAATTGATCCAACATTCCCAAAAAACATCACAACCACTTTTATGGAAGCAATCAGGTCACTGGACTTCCTTACCCTGCACTGCATGATTCTGTGCTGGTTTTAGTTCGTCTGACATGAGGGGACACCAATCTTTTAGTGAGAACAGACACAGGACTATCTCACCTGGGTGTTGCTTTTCACCTATCACAGATGTAGCAAGTGAGGTTCTGGGAGGGCAAATGCCCGGTCACACAGCTTGGAAGCGACAGAAGTGCCCCCAGCACGGTCTGCCGAGTCTAGACAGTACTGGCCCCAGAACCCCACCATTGTCACCAGAACCTGATGACTCACAGAGCAGGAAAGGTGCTTGGTCTGCAGGCTCAAGAGCAACCAGACCTGCCTCTCCCTGGGTGGGCTGCCCTCTCCGGGGAGACGCTTTGCCACAGGCCCAGGCCCAGCACCCCTCTCCTCTGCAGCACTAAATTGCAATGCAGTATTCCCATCTCCTGGGGAGACGTGCCTGGGAGAGTCCCGACTGCAAGGATGAGAAGCCGGAAGCCGTCTGTGGGGTTCTAGAAACTGGCACGCTCCCCCTCTGTACACTCCATTTCCAAGTCCCTTTGTGGAGGCATAATAAACCTCACGCCACCCCTGTGAGCCTGGCTCTCCTCTCTCCTCCCCACTGAGGGCCAACATTAGCTGCTGAGCTCCCCCTGCATGCTGCCTTCCCACCAGCGTGACCGCTTCCATTCATGTAAGGACACAGACATCAATATAAGGTGCCGTGACTCTAACCGCCACAGTCCCCTGTGTCCTACATGGATAAAAAGATGTGCATGCCCTTTGAATGGTGTTTCTGAAACTGGAGACAAATTTCCACAGGACTGGTCACTTCTCTCCCTCTCAGACAACCAGAAAGGATTAAGGGTTGGTGTTTGTGGCTACAGAACAAAGTACTCAGCCCAGGGGACTCAAAGCTTGTCAACTGGGCTATGCAGCGCTGTTCCCTTGGAGTTTTAGAAAATACACCAAACAGGCAGGCTCAAACCAAGCAAGCTTACTCTGTGAAGAGCAGAGACAGAGTATTCAGGCTGACAACCTATCACTATGGCTGGCATGATATGCTGGAGCAATCTATTAGGATACATTTCATTTGTGGCCCCTCAAAACAGTTTTGGTCCCTGACATATTACTCTACGTCCCACACTCCATGTTTCTGCTCTTAGTGATTTTGGAGCCATGGGCCACTGTTTTCCAAGTCTTTGTAAGAGCACGTGTAAAGTTCTTTCCTGGTTCCACAGGCCCATCCTATGGAAAAACCTCAAAACTCCTTCAGCTCCACAGGGGTGGGAGACAGAGAAATAAACCTTCAACACCCAGGGCTTCTGTTAGTTAAAAAACAACATGCAAGATTCTACGACTCTATTATATACGTGTTTAACTATTTGGGAGGGACACAGACTGATGTCCACACTGACTTTGACATACATAAACAAACAAGGTGGCCTGTTGCTTAGATTTGTGATAAAATCCAATAAAAGATTCTAAATTTTAGGTGGTGGCCTATGGGCATTCAGCGTAAAGTTCTCTCAACTTTTAGGTATCTTTCAAAATCTTCATAATTAAATGTGGGAATTGAGGGCAAGGCAGAGCTGGCACACCTCCTCCCACCCAACTCCTAAGTCAGCCCGGAGATAAGAAACCAAGTGCCAAGGAGAGAGGTCACACTTATCCTGGCACTGCCCGCCTTGCAGGAGGGACCAGGTTACATACAAACCTGGTATAAATGCTCTGCCCCAGGACCTCCGTCCTTCACTTTGATAAAGCTTCTCAACCCCAAATGTGACTGAGAATTAGCTGGGGAGCTTATTAAACAGTCCTGGGCACATCCCATAACTGCTGAATCAGAACCCGGGGGAGGGGGGGCTGCCCCCAGGAACCAACCCTTTTAACAAAGGCCCTGCCCTGGTGATTCTGAGGCAAAGGATCTCAAACCCACACAGGAGAAACTCAGAGTCGCTAGCTCCTTACCTGACACCTGTTGAGAAGCCTCCTGGGAACATTTAGAGGAAAACAGAAACGCACACCCACGAACAAGTGCCCAAAGCCGGGCTAGAAAAAGCTGTGAGAGTTCAACTACACCGAAGTCCTCGACGGCACGAAGCCAGGCTCAAAGCCAGGCCAGGTCACTGCCTCCGGCCGGGCGCGGACGCGGAGACCTACAGACGTCGGCGAGCGGGGACGGGCGGGGGAGGGAGAGGCGCGCGGGCCCCTCGGGCCTGCCAAGGTCACCGAGGAGCTCAGCAGGGGCTTCCGTCACAATGACCCTGCCCCCGACCCCCTTTCCTCGAGGACACAGCCGCCGCGGAAAGCCGGAGACGGTATTTCCCCGACCTTCCCTACTGGGGATGTGCGAGAGGTGATGAGCGAGCAGGACCCCGAAGAGCGGGCCGGCAGCCCCCAGGGCACCGGGCCCCGGCGCCCGCCCGGGCCTGGCGAAGCTGGAACCACAGCCCCACGGGGAGCCGGCCAACCCAGCGACGGTGCGACGTCAAAACCCCGAAGGCCGCTCTGGATCGCATCAGCTCCCGCTGCGCCGCCCCCGGGGACCCTTTACCTCGGGAGGCCGGGCGCCCGAGGCCGAGCGAACGCCAAAACAGGCCGGGGTCCAGGCGCTGGGAGGACTAGACCCTCAGCCCCGCGGGGCTTTGCGCGCACGCCGCCCCCCGCCCGCCCAAAGGTCTCTGGGAGATGTAGTCCGTCTGTGCGCCTGAGGCGCGCTCCGCGGGCCGGGGAGACCACAGTGCCCGACATGCACCGCGCAGGCGCCGCAGGCGGGGGCTGGGGGCTCCGCGGTCCGAGGTCATCCCCCCTCCCCCCGGGGGCCGCAAGCGCCCAGCCCTGCTCCTGGGGGAGGCTCCCTGGGAAGCTGTCTCCAGTGGCCGAGGCGACTCACCGACCCCGCGGCACCCGCTGCGGCCGCAGCAGCTGGAACGGCCACCTCCGCAGCTCGCCGTCGCGCGTCTGTCAGAAGGAGGCGGGTAGGCTTTGGAGCAGGGCGTCACGGTGAGAGGCGGAGCCATGAGGTCAGTGCGGGGGCGGGGCTTCTGGCAACACGTGACAATCCCTGGTGAAGTCAGGGTGAGCAGAGGCGCTTCGGCGAAGGCTGGACACGTGGGAGGGCCGGGATAGATGTGTCCAGCGAAAGAGGAGCCGGAAGCTAAGGGAAGGACCCAATTAGCGCTCCCTCCCACCTTCCGGGCACCAGGGCATCCGTCCAAGCAAGGTGCACCTTCCTTCCATTATTTAGTCAACAAATGCTTATTGAGAGGAGGTGCTGTGAGTTCTGCGAATGTGCGCAGAATGGGAGAAGCTTTAGATGCCTGGTGTGTGGAGGGGCCAAGCTGAGGTCAATTAAGGCAACATTCTGCCCTATTTTAGCTCTCATACCGTGAAGTCGTGTCTTTGTGTATGTTTAGTACCACGTCTTTTGCCTTCTTGCGCTTTTTGTTGATTTTCCTGTTTAAAATGGTGTCTGAGCATAGCCCCAAAGCACTGTCCAGTGTTCCTAAGCACAGAAAGGCTGTTATGTGCCTTCAGGAGAAAATACCTGTGTTAGAAAAACTGTTACGGTTATGTTATAGTGGTGTTGGCTGTTAGTTCAGTGTTACTGAATCAGCAGCATAGAGTAAATAAGATGTCTTTAGATAGAAACATTCATAAAACATGGTTATGTACTGATTGGTTAATGCAAATGTGACCGGATGCTGGCAGGAACCCTACCCTGTATTTCTCCTAGGAGTGGTAGTTCACTACTCGCTAATCCAGTGTTTACAGTGACTTCATAGAATATAACTACCACTAATAATGAGACTCCACTGTTTATGATCAGTTGACATTTTAAGGAATCATTATGATTGCCATGTGGAAAATGGTTAATACCAAAAGAAGCTGAGATACAAGCACATATGTAATTCTAAAAGTTCTAACCATATTTAAAAAAAAAAGTAGAGGGGCGCCTGGGTGGCGCAGTCGGTTAAGCGTCCGACTTCAGCCAGGTCACGATCTCGCGGTCTGTGAGTTCGAGCCCCGCGTCGGGCTCTGGGCTGATGGCTCAGAGCCTGGAGCCTGTTTCCGATTCTGTGTCTCCCTCTCTCTCTGCCCCTCCCCCGTTCATGCTCTGTCTCTCTCTGTCCCAAAAATAAATAAAAAACGTTGAAAACAAAATTAAAAAAAAAAAAAGTAGAAAGTGGGGTGCCTGGGTGGCTCAGTCGGTTAAGCATCTTACTCTTGGTTTCAGCTCAGGTTGTGACCTCACAGTTTCATGGGTTCGAACCCCATGTCGGCCTGTGCTCTGACAGTGCGGACAGAGCCTGCTTGGGATTCTCTCTCTCCCTCTCTCTCTGTCCCTCCCCTACTCACTCTGTCTCTGACTCTCTCAAAATAAATAAATCAACTTTTTTTAAAAGTAGAAAGAAACAGGTGGTGTTAATTTTACTAATATATTTCATTTAAGCCAATGTGCGTGCAAAATATTATTTTTCAGTAGTCAGTATAAAAAATTATCCATGAGATATTTTATGGGTTTTTTCCCAACCCTAAGTATTGGAAATCCAGTGTGTTTTTAGACTTGAAACAGATCTCATTTGGGATCAGCTAGATTCCCAGGGCTCAGTAGCCACATGTAGCTTGTAGATGCCATATTGAACAGTGCAGATATGGAACATTTATTCATTTGCTTGTTCAACCGTGCAAAGTTTTGGTCTCTGCCTGGAAATATACAGAATGGAATAAAGCCCAATATCCGTTCTCAAAGTGCACATAGTCCAGCTGGGGAGACGAATATAATAGTCTGTGTTGAAGACATCGAAGACATCAAAACAAGGTGCTCTGAGAGGTCAGGGAGGGAGCAATCAGATGAGGAAAGCTTCAGAGAGGAGATAGACATTTAAGATAGGACTTGAAGGATGTGTAAGAATTCCCCAGGTAAAAGAAGTTAGAAGGGCACTCCTAGCAGTGAGAGTTGCTTATGCAAAGTCCCAGAGAAATGACATATGGAGGTGCTTCTGGGGAAATGCAAGCAATTCTTTATGGCTGGATTGTAGGGTGTGAAAAGGGAGAGTAGTGGGTGGGAAAAGATGAGGAGGGTCTTATAGACGAGTCTATGGAAAATAGAACTTTATCCACTTCCGTAGTAATGGGGGATGTGAAGCATTGTATCTTGAGTGATATGACCAGACCTGCATTTTCTACAAATCATCTGGCAATGTGCAAGGGGTGGAAATTGTGGTCAGGAAGAGCCATTAGGAAGAGAAGGGGCTGTAGGCAGGATCCAGAGGAAAATCCAGGGACACTAAGAGGACGATCAGAGAGAAAGGAGGACAAAGGGTGGTCCAGAGTATCCTGTGTGATACAGGTCAAGTAGAAGATGGCAGGTAAACCTCACTATGCTAGAGGCTCAGGAGAGATGCTCTGACCCTCCAGAGTCCACCCAATAGCAGAGGGGGCCAGTGAGAGCCTAAAATTGAGTAAGATCAAACTGGAGTCAAGTCTTGGGCCACACCACTGCATGGCCTTGTTGAGAACACTTAATCTTCTGACTGGGAAGTGGGGATAAACATAATAGTAGCCCCCTAGGACTCTCATAAGGATGGAATGGCTTACTGTAGCTAGGTCCCTTTGCACAGTGCTTGGCACAGGCTGGCACTTGACCCAGATGGTAGCTATTATTATTTGCTCTCCTTAGAGTGCCCTGGGCCCCAGTTCCCCTGCTTACAAAATTGGAACTTCCATCTCCAACTTGCTGTTAAAGGAATCAAAGAATAAAAGAGATTATTGAACTGTATTTTTTTAATGTTACTTTTTATTTTTTTTAATTTACATCCAAATTAGCATACAGTACAACAATGATTTCAGGAGTAGATTCCTTAGTGCCCCTTACCCATTTAGCCCATCCCCCCCCCCCACAGCCCCTCCAGTAACCCTCTGTTTGTTCTCCATATTTATGAGTCTCTTCTGTTTTGTCCCCCTCCCTGTTTTTATATTATTTTTGCTTCCCTTCCCTTATGTTCATCTGTTTTGTCTCTTAAAGGCCTCATATGAGTGAAATCCTTGATATTTGTCTTTCTCTGACTAATTCACTTAGCATAATACCCTCCAATTCCATCCACGTAGTTGCAAATGGCAACATTTCATTCTTTTTGATTGCTGAGTAATACTCCATCATAAATATATACCCCATCTTCTTTATCCATTCATCCATCGATGGACATTTGGGCTCTTTCCATACTTTGGTTGTTGATAGTGCTGCCATAAACATGGGGGTGCATGTGTCCCTTCGAAACAGCACACCTGTATCCCATGGATAAATGCCTCGTAGTGCCATTGCTGGGTCATAGGGTTGTTCTGTGTTTAGTGTTTTGTGGAACCTCCATACTGTTTTCCAGAGTGGCTGCACCAGCTTGCATTCCCATGAGCTGTATTTGCACTTAACTAAAGGCAGGGGCACCTGGCTGGCACAGGGGATAGAATGTGTGAGTCTTGATCTCGGGGTGTGAGTTTGAGCCTAACGTTGGGTGCAGAGTTTACATTTTATTTTTTATTTTTTATTTTTTTTTTAAATTTTTTTTTTTCAACGTTTATTTATTTTTGGGACAGAGAGAGACAGAGCATGAACGGGGGAGGGGCAGAGAGAGAGGGAGACACAGAATCGGAAACAGGCTCCAGGCTCCGAGCCATCAGCCCAGAGCCTGATGCGGGGCTCGAACTCACGGACCGCGAGATCGTGACCTGGCTGAAGTCGGATGCTCAACCGACTGCGCCACCCAGGCGCCCCATACATTTTAAAAAAACAAAAACTAGGGGTGCCTGGGTGGCGCAGTCGGTTAAGCGTCCGACTTCAGCCAGGTCACGATCTCGCGGTCCGTGAGTTCGAGCCCCGCGTCGGGCTCTGGGCTGATGGCTCAGAGCCTGGAGCCTGTTTCCGATTCTGTGTCTCCCTCTCTCTCTGCCCCTCCCCCGTTCATGCTCTGTCTCTCTCTGTCCCAAAAATAAATAAACGTTGAAAAAAAAAATTAAAAAAAACAAAAAAACAAAAACTAAAGGTGGGGTGCCCAGGTGGCTCATTCGGTTAAGCATCGAACTTCGGCTCAGCTCATGATCTCATGGTTCGTGAGTTCAAAGCCCCACATCGGGCTCTGTGCCAGCAGCTCAGAGCCTGGAGCCTGTTTCAGATTCTATGTCTCCCTCTGTCTCTGAACCTTCCCAGTTTACACTTTGTCTCTGTCTCCTTCTCTCTCTCTCTCTCAAAAATAAATACATACAAAAAAAACCAAAAACTAAAGGCAAATATTCCTCAGAAGATTAAACTGAGCCACTAACAATTCTACTCCTAGGAATATGGCCAAGAAAAAATGAAAATATATGGCCACACACAAACCTGTATACAAACGTCCATAGCATTTGCTCATATGCATAGCACAAATGTTCACATTCACTCGAGCCAAAAAAGTGGGAACAACCCACCAACAAATAAATACACCGTGGCTTATCCATACAGTAGAGTATTAGTCACCCATAAAAAGGAATGTAGTGTTGGGGTACCCGGGTGGCACAGTTGGTTAAGTGTCCAACTCTTGATTTTGGCTCAGGTCACGATATCACAGTTCGTGGGTTTTTTAAAAAAAATTTTTTTTTTCAACGTTTATTTATTTTTGGGACAGAGAGAGACAGAGCATGAACGGGGGAGGGGCAGAGAGAGAGGGAGACACAGAATCGGAAACAGGCTCCAGGCTCTGAGCCATCAGCCCAGAGCCCGACGCGGGGCTCGAACTCACGGACCGCAAGATCGTGACCTGGCTGAAGTCGTACGCTTAACCGACTGCGCCACCCAGGCACCCCAACACAGTTCGTGGGTTTAAGGCCCACTGTCAGTACAGAGCCTGTTTGGGATTCTCTGTCTCCCTCTCCCTCTGCCCCTCTGCTGCTCACACGCGCATGCATGCACACACACACACACACACACACTCTCTCTCTCTCTCTCTCTCTCTCTGTCTCTCTCTCTCAAAATGCACGAATAATTTTTTTTAAAAAAAGGAATGATGTGATGACACAGGCTACACCGTGGATGAACCCTGAGAACATCATACATAAGTGAAAGAAACCAGACAATAAGACCACGCATATTGTATGATTCCATTTGTATGAAATGTTCAGAACAGGCTGGTCAGTAGAGATGGGAAGATCAGTGGTTGCCTAGGGCTGGGGGAGTGCAGGGAAAACGGCAGGGGGTGATGGCTAATGGGTGCGGATTTTCTTTTTGGGGTGATGAAAATGTTCTAAGATTGACTGTCATGATGGTTGTTGCATAACGTAGTGAAGGTAGTAAAGCCACTGAATTGTACATTTAAATGGATGAATGTGGATTGTATCTTAAAGCAGTTACCAAAACAAACAAACAACCAGGGAGAGACTCTACCCAAAGCAACTCAGGAAGAATCAGACACATCATAAGACACACCTCTGTGGAGAGTGATGTTATCCGTGTTATTTGCTCTCGAATCCTCATGGGGCGCATCTGAGACCAGGATCCCAGGACTGTCCCCGGAAGCGTCAGGAGCTGTCACTTGTGGCCTTGCAGCGTAACTGGTGATCTCACCTTTTCCCAGGAGTGTTTGCTTTCTGCTGACACCTGCCTTTCTCACAGATGCACACACGAGGCTGCTTCTACATCACCTACTGCCCCCTCCTCCAGCCCCTGAGCCTCACACCTGTTCTCACACCTGTACTGCAAAGCCAGCAGCACTTTATTTTTAGTCCAGATTATACCCTAACTGGGTCAGCCGGAGCGCATAGCTTCAGTGGTCCTTCTGCTGGCCCTTGCCTCCAGATGGACACCTGTCGGCTTTCAACTGGACTGTCCTCCCCCCCCCCCCCCCCCCGCCAGCCCGCCGCGGCTTCCCACGTTTTACAGAATCAGCCCAAAGGTGGGGAAAGTGGGAGCTCCTCCATCCTCTCTACAACCACTGCCATCTGCTGGCCAAATGGTGGTGCAGGGGACATGGTGTCTCCTCTGCTTGCCTTTCCTTCCCGGACTTGGAGCCTGCGTTACAGAGTCCTGGAGGTAATGTTCATCCTTCATAGTTCTCTTAGATCAGAGTTTAAGCCAGACCTCATTCTCACATCGAGACCCAGAAAAGTGCCCGTGTCTTACGTGTTGAGGCTGATGCGTTTTCGTGAACCTCACTCTTAGTGCAGCAGACACCAAGTGAAGACACAGAGAGTGACCATCCCCAGCAAGCTCCTCTGTGCCCCCTCCCACCACTCACTGTCCGCCCCACAAGGAAGTCACCAGCCCAACTCCTAAGAGTAGATTCGTTTGCATGCATTTGTATCTTCATTGCAAGTTGGAGCCGGTTGGAGCATGCAGTGTGCAGTTTTTGTCATGCAGCAAACACTCCAAGTGACCAAGGGCATTTTCAGTGCAGTTCTCTCCAATGGAGCAAAACCCAGGCATCACCAAGGGTACCTCCCTGCCCTCCTGCCACAACCCTCTGCCTCCTCCTTCACCCTCTCTCCCATCATTGGCTCAAAAGCCTCAAACAAAATCATGTGATCGTTTTGGGAGACTCAACCAACAATCACTGAGCACTTACTTGGCGCCAAGTACTGTGCTAAGCACTCTGCACGCACACCTCTCTTGACCCCACAAAGAGCCTGCACACACTTACCTAAACCTAAGTAGAGAGTTGCAACGCCGGTGGCTGGCAGACGTGACTCTAGACCGGTGGTCTCTTCACCACCCAAGCTGCTCTCCAGAGACAGCATGAGCCAGGAAACTGTCACATTTGTAAAAACCTGCCTTTATACTCAGCACAGGAAGGGAAGGGAGCGTGCCACCCCCGTGGAACCCACCTTGTGAGGTCAGTGATTTGTCTGAATGGTGGCGGCTTCTCAGACCTTTGATACAGAAAAGCGCTCTCATCGCAAGTGCACGGCACGGTGCATTTTCAGAAACGGAACACGTTGGCGTGCGTGTTTCCCAGCAGCCCGCCTCACCCTCCTTGGGTGTGAGGTCACCCCAGGGTCACCACACTGCTGACTTCTAACAGAAAAGACCGTTCCACCACGCTCCATTTTTGTGCTTTTTATAGAAAAGGATTCATACAGTATGAGCACCTTTCTATAAGGCTTCTTGTGCTCAATTTTCTATCAGTGAGTCATCCCTGCCGGTGCACAAGGCTGCCAGTGTTCATTGTCATTGCCATATGATGGTCCATTGTGTGAATATAGCATGGTTCATCTGTTGTGCTGTTCCTGGGTATCTGGGTAATTCCCGGATGGGAATTCTTAGGGATTGTGAGATTGCTGTCACAGACATTATAGTGCATGCTATGAGTCTCTTACTTTTGGCTGCCCACTGTGGGGTAGAACGTCTGGGTCATAGGGTCTACCCGTGTCCAGCCCTGCATACCCTGTCACAGACTTTCCCAAAGTCCTTCTCCCAATCTACACTCCACCAGAGGGTGGGAGTTCTGCTCATCATAGGCTCACCAACACCTGGCATTTCCAGACCCTCCACCCAACCCTCCAACGTAAATGCTAAATGATTCTAAATTTGTTTTAATGTTTATTTATTTTTGAGAGAAAGAAAGAGACAGAGCATGAGCAGGGGAAGGGCAGAGAAAGAGGGAGACACAGAGTCCACAGTGGGTTCCAGGCTCTGAGAGGTCAGCACAAAGCCCGATGCGGGGCTTGAACCCACGAACTGCAAGATCATGACCTGAGCCGAAGTCGGACGTCTGATCGACTGAGCCACCCAGGCGCCCCTAAATGCTAAATGATTCTAAATGGAAACATGAATGATTTCAGTGTTAGCTTCTGTTTTGTAATATTTCTGTCGTTGACACAGCCTGTGAGAGTGGACTGCTCCTTTGGAGCTGTCATCCACTTAGCAAACATTTACTGAGCCCCTCCTGGGTGCGGGGCTCTGTGTTCTGGTGCTAGAGAGACAGACAAAAGGAAGAAAGGTCTCTGTCCTGAAGGAACGCCAGGGACATCCTGTCTTCAGCTCAGATGTCCCTCCCGAGGCCTCCCTGAGCACCTGCCCGCGTCACCTCATGGCCCGTTTGTTGACATGTTTGCTGCTCTTGTGAGGGCAAGAATCTTGTCTGCTGGGGGTTCTCTGTCCTGGAGGGTAGTTTCTGGCCCGTAGTCAACATTCAGTAAATATTTATTGGGTGAATGAATGATTGAATACGTAAGTGATAGGTGGAGTGAGACCTGAGATCTTAGATTCAGATCCTGGCTCTGCCCCTCATTAGCTGTCTGAGGCTGTCAGTAAATTATTTAAGTTTCTGATCCTCATTCCTCATCTATAAAACAAGGGTGGTTGAACTGGCAAAAGAAAGAACAAATGAGCTTGAAGCTAAATTGGTAGAAATTATATAATCTGAAAAACAGAGAAAATAGAATAAGGAAACATGAACAGAGCCTCAGAGAAATGTGGGACACCATGAAGTGCACCAACACATGTGTAATGGGAGTAACCAAAGGAAAGAAGAGGGAGAGAAAGGAGCAGAAAAAATAGTAAAAAAAAATTTTAAACATTTATTCATTTTTGAGAGACAGAGTGCAAGTAGGAGAGGGGCAGAGAGAGAGGGAGACACAGAATCCGAAGCGGGCTCCGGGCTCCAAGCTGTCAGCACAGAGCCTGAAACCGGGCTCAAACCCACGCATCATGCGATCATGACCTAGCCAAAGTCGGACGCTTAACTGACTGAGCCACCCAGGTGCCCCAGCAGAAGAAATATTTAAAGAAATAATGCCTGAAAACTCCACAATGTAATAGAAGAAAACAAAAAGAAGAACAAACCCACATTAATCTAACACATCCAAGCATCTCAGCAAACTCCCAAGTAGGAGCACTGTAAAGAAAGCCATGCCTGGATACATCATAGTTAAAAGACGAGACAAGGGAAACAAATTTTGAAAAGAGCAAGAGAAAAATGACTCATCGCCTACGAGGGAACCCAAATAAGATCAGCAGCTAACTTATCCTCGGAAACAACAGAGGCTGCAAGGCAGAGGGATGATATATCCAAAGTGCTAATAATAATAATAATAACAAAAAAAAACAAGGGTGATCCTTGTCTTGTAGTATTATTGTTTCAAGTAAAGGAACTGAAAATTCAGTGTCTGATCACAGCGGTTTCCTGAACACATTATTAAGGATCATACAATGTCGTTTCTGATTGCCTCTTTTGTGTTATTTAATCCACCCTGTGTGAGCGACAGGAGGAGTTCCCTGTGGTTGTGGCAGAAGGTAGAAATCAGCCCTTCTATACCCATCTGGAGGTTCAGCCAAAGGAAGCAAATGTCTCCTTTGTGGTCCTTCCTCAGAAAAAGGCTTTTTGCAAATGACTCTGTTTTATTCATTCAGTCAGCAAGTATTTATGAAGTATCAACTGTGTACTTGCTAGAAGCCATCTCCCGTTAGAACTCACATCTGCCTCCAGGAACTCAGAGTGATGAGGGAGAATGGCACTAACCAGATAGCCACACAAATGACCGTGGCCAACATGTGAAGGAAAGACATGGGAAGTACTAAGATCCCAGAGTATGGAATGTTTATTCCAATCAAGGAGGTAGGGAAGGCTTCCCTTGGAAAGTAATGGCTGAGCTGAAGTCTGAATGATGAGTAGGACTTTCGTTTCTCTCATAAATAGGGGCAGGAAAAATGTTTCAGCCACATGCCAAGGACAGGGGAGGGGCTAAGGAGCCTCCAGGTGTTCGGGTCCTTTTCATGGGTCAATTGGAGGTCACATCTTTTTGATCACGTTCCTCAGCAAGGACTAAAAGAAAGTTAATTGGAAAATTGTATGTCTGATAAGGGGTTAATATCTAGAATACATAAAGAACTCCTACAACTCAACAACAAAATTTTAAATGGGCAAAGGACTGGAATAAACATTTCTCCCGAGATATACGAATGTCCAGTTAGCACGTGAAACGATGCTCAGCATCACCAGTGACCAGGGAAACACAAATGAAAACTACGAGTTCTCGCCTCACACCCACTGGGGCAGCTGTTATCAGAAAATAGCAAGTTCTGGTGAGCACGTGGAGAAACTGGAGCCTGGTAGGAATGGTGCAGCCACCACAGAAACCAGCGTGTCAGGTCCCCAGATGCGCTGAATTCTACATACGGTAGAATTGCTGTATGACTCAGCAATTCCACCTGTGGGTTTGAGAACTTACAGCAGGGACTGGAACAGGCGTTTATACCGTCATGTTCACCGGCAGCATTATTCACAGGAGCCAAAATATGAACACAACCCAAAGGTCCATCGCCCATTAGCGGATGAAGGGATAAGCAAAATGTGTATATACGTGCAATGGAATATTATTCAGCCTCAAAAAGGAGGGAAACTGACACAGGCTACACCATGGATGAACCTTGAGGACACTATGTTAAGTGCGATAAGCCAGGCACAGAAGGACAAATAGTGCATGATTCCACTTATATGAGGTCCCAAGAGTAGTCAAAAACCATAGAGATGGAAAGCAGAACAGTGGTTGCCTGGGGGTGGGGGGGAAGGAGGTAGGGGGGGTTAGAGTAGAAGGAGCTGCTGGAATTAAGGCCAAAGAGGGGAGAGGTGGGTCCAGCCATGCAGCCTACAGACCACGTCATGTGGTTTGGTCTTTGTCCTAGGCAAAGGATTTCAGGGCTGCTGGTGGACAAGGAAGGGTGAGTGACATTGGTCGTTATTTAGGAAGAAAACAGGGCTCAGTGAAGGATGTGATGTGAGTGACTGGGAGAGGAAGACCCCCCCCCACCCCAAGATCCTTGGTCATTTCCCAAGAGGTTCTGGAAACCTCTGGTCTGAGGCCTCATTAAGGAGCAATGCTCTGTCCAGGTCCCTGTGCAAATGTAAACCTACATTTTATGCCCCCCGCAAGAAGAAATGTGGGCACCCACAGCCTGCACTCCCACCTGGACACACCCTCCTGGCTGGGTGGGCATCGTTCAGGCTCGGATTGGCTGTGTCCTCCCTAGACGCACGTCCCCCTGACCTTCACTGAGTTCCATTTGTGGTTTCTCACCATTTGCCAGCCTCACAAGTGAGCGCTTTGGATCAGTCGGGGCAACAGAACCTAAGTCTGGTTTCCTGAACAGAAAAGGGCTCAAATGGAAGGTGTGACTGCTCACAGAATTATGTTCCTGGCTGGGGAACAGAGCTCACGTGGGAACCAGGAAGCTGGGGCTGGTCATGAAGCCAACCCAGGACAGCCTGCCTGGAATCACAGAGTGCACCCAGCCACTGGCCCCTCAACCCCACCGGGGCCATCCTGAAAGCTTCCTTCCCTTTCCATCTGCTCTTTACCCTAGTGAGATTAGAGCCATTAACTTTAAAATTTTTTTTTTCAACGTTTATTTATTTTGGGGACAGAGAGAGACAGAGCATGAACGGGGGAGGGGCAGAGAGAGAGGGAGACACAGAATCGGAAACAGGCTCCAGGCTCTGAGCCATCAGCCCAGAGCCCGATGCGGGGCTCGAACTCACGGAGCGTGAGATCGTGACCTGGCTGAAGTCGGACGCTTAACCGACTGTGCTACCCAGGCGCCCCTAGAGCCATTAACTTTAGACACAAGAAAGCTGAGGCCCAGGGAGGTAAGAGGCCTTCGTTAGATCAGGTGTCTTGCCTAATGTGGCAAGTGGCTGAGTCCCCCGACCCCACACGCCACCCCCACGGCCCCCCAGCTTCCAGCAGACCAGTCCACAGGTGATTTGCACTTGAAAATATTGGTCCTGAATTTCAGAACCAGGAGCAGCAGTTGCTTTGTTGATTTTTCACACCTAACCACAAATGAGACAGAGGCGAGTGGGGTGGCAGAGATCTGACTGGACAGTCTCTGAGCAGGGGGCAGGTTGCCTGCACCTGTCATGAGATTCCCCCCCCAACCCCTAACCCTCACCCCAAGTTAGGAGAATGTCCAGATACCAGGCAGCCAGAAATGGCCGCGTTGACTAACCACAAACTCTGAGCCTTCACCAGCAGTACTCGCCCTGGCGTCCAGTTCTTCCTGGAGCTTGGGAGGAAAAGGCACCTGGTTATCCTTCTTAGCCATCTATGCAGCATGAAAAATGGCTGGTCTGGGAAAAACGTATGAACGGCATTTTACAAAACAGATTTAATCATTGGTGTTAACTTATTTGGGAGGGAAAAAACGCTAATGGTCATTTCCAACCATGTTAATTGGCTTCTGGCTCCGACCAGCCGCTCAGAGAATGTCCAGTGACAACTTTGTCCTGAAATTGTCTGAGCGATGGTTCTGCCGTCAGAACTCAGCGTTGCCAAATGACTGGTGATGACCGGTGACCCAAGGGCAGGGTCGCTTCCTGGGGACAGCAAATCCTCCAGGAAGCAGGGAACACCCTGTGGAGCAGCATTGTGACCTCTTCCACTCAGGCAGTCTGGTCTTTAGGTCTTTTGATTTTGTAACAAGTGTTCTATTTCCAGACCTAAAATGACATGATTTTTAAAGTTTTTGGATCTTCTCTAACACGATGGCTTTTTTCTTTTTCTGCATTTGATCACAACTGTTTTGATTCAGCGGCATCAAATCACCTGCAACATACACAGCTTTCTCAAATCTTGCCATTCTGTGATGTGAAGTGAGTGGATGCATGTGTGTCCATAGATGCAGACTGGGAGTAAACATTCATACGTTGTATCCAGGATACACTGGGGCAGATATACAGGGTTGTTGCTGCAGAGTGGGCGGGGCCACAGAAGGGGGTCTTTGCCAGGGGAGATCTTGGGGGGGGGGCCGTCTTAGAGGCTGGCTACCCCACCAGCCCGCTTAAATTAGTGCCCCTCCCACACTCTCATTTTGTCCCGTCTTAGTATGTTTCTAACTCCTATCCCTCCCTGACCTTAGTCTATTTCTTTCCTGTAAAATAAATGTCTCCCCCGCTAGCCAGCAAGCTCTGTGAGATCAGAGACTGCCCCCCAGACCTGCTTACTGTGGTCTCCTCCATAATTAAGCGCAGCATGTGGCGGGGTGCCCAATAAATACTGGTTGAAGAAAAGAATGAAGACTCACTGCCAGGCCCAGTGCTTGGTGCTGGGAAATACATCCGTGTCTCTGCAGTCGGCTTGCAGCCCTATCTTGAAGGCCTGAGACCAGACTGGGTTCTTTGAGATGAGTTTCCACTTCTCTGAACTGTTGCAACCCAGGCTCATTTACTAGCCTCACGTTCTTAGACCCCAGAGGAACATACCCCTTGGGCCCCAGAGCTGCCAAAGCCAAGCACGGGGTCATGCCCTCGCTTCAAAGCGAGCCAGGGAACCTGTGGGCTGTGGTCACCTCCAACCAGGATTCCTAAAGTGGAGGCTTCGCCAGCCAGTACGCGGGTGGTTCCGGATGCCGGGCATCCCCTGCAAATGACAAAGCACCCTCACACCCACTTGCCCACCCTGGCCCCCCAGTGACCGAGAATTGCTTCCAATTCTGTCACTCACATTTCTTTGTAAGGCCCATGGGGAACCCCTGGTCTGGCCCCGTGCTGACCTGTCCCGTCTTGTTTCTGTGCTAACCTGCCTGTTTCCTCTTATTTTCCCTTGCCTGTTAAGGAAAGCCTTGCCCGTGATTCTGTAATAATACAGCTCCTCAGCCCCTTGCCTGCGGTTCCCAAAGCCACGAAACTCTGCCCACTGAAAGGTTTTCCGTTAAGTCGCAGAATGAACCCCTCCAGCCAAGAAGCCACTGTGTTGAGCAAAGTTGGTCTTGTTGACTTGTTGCCACAAGAGAGAACCCACACAGTCCGTGTCCTGATTACCTCCCATTCACCCCTTTGGTGGGGCAGGGGGAGACATGTGCCCTCAATAGTACAACCCCCAGGGCTGGCCAGGACAGCAGTTATCAGCCACATACGCTCACTGGTGGGGGAAAAAGAACACCGCCCGCCACATGGGGCCACTTGGGGTTGCAGTCAGGAACACAGTGAACCAGCACGGAGCTCTGGGCTGCTCTTTCTAATGAGGGGGTGGGGTGCCTGCAGGAGGATGTGATTGGCTTGCAGGCTGGCAGGGAACTGAAGCCCTGCATGCTGAGAACAGGGAGGAGCGTGGCCACTGGGGGACTGGCTGGGGGGAGCCTTGCCCGACAATGGGGGTGCACATCTGGACGAGGGCGGGGGGCTGTGTGTCTGGAAGGTTTCAGGGCGGCACTTGAATTTTTGGGTCTTGTAGCACAAGGGGGAACCCACAGGACTCTCTGGGAGGGTTAAGTTGAAGGGTTTACAGGACTTGGGTCCATGTTAGGTGATGGGGGAATGTCTTGGATCGGGTGCTGCAGTGCAGAGCCCCCACGTGGGGCTCCATTTCGTGAGCAGCGAGATCACGACCTGAGCCAAAATCAAGAGTTAGACTCTCAACCGACTGGGCCTCACAGGCGCCCCAGGGACCATGGCGCCAGGCCAGGTCCCGATGTCAGGGGCCGCTTTTCTCTTCCTCCATCTCTACCCCCACGTAGCCAAAAGCACACACAGTCAGTCCTCAGAAACCTGGCCCACAGAGTCCCAAGCTTCGCTGTCCCAAGTGTTGCTGGTCAGGAGGTTGTTCAGAGAAAGCCATCGCAGCTGAGCTGTGGTTACCACCCTCCCGCTGTCCTGCACAGTGAATCGTCCTGTCCCCTCATAGGACAGCCGCTGCACCGACTGCCCAGAATACGTCAGCCACCCGCCACACAGTTCATTATCAGAAGCAAACCTGTGTCCTGGTTTGCTCTGGTACCAGGTCCTGAACTGGAGCCTTGATTGCCAACCCCAGGCTGTGAATACGTGCCCCAGACTCCAGCTGGTCTTTCCCTAGAGAGCCAGGGGGCTTTTTTTTCTTTTTCTTTTTCTTTTTTTAGAGAGGTAGAGAGAGAGAGAGACGATGAGAGCAGGGGTTGGGGGGAGAAGAGCGACAGAAGGAGAGAGAGAGTCAAGCAGGCTCCGCACTGGGTGTGGAGGCTTGATCTCATGGCCCCAAGACCATGACCTGAGCCGAAATCAAGAGTCAGACGCTTAACCAACTGAGCCACCCAGGCATCTCGGTGGCTTTTTCTTTTTCTTTTTTTAAGAGAGAGAGGGAGGGGCAGAGAGAGAGGAAGACAGAGGATCTGAAGCAGGGTTGGTGCTGACAGCAGAGGACCGACACGGGGCTCGAACTCATGAATTGTGAGTTCCACCTGAGTGGAAGTTGGATGCTCACCTGACTGAGCCATGATCATTGACTGGCAAGAGTGGAATATCAGGTCAGTTCTGAGGGAAAGGAATTCTTTTGAGTCAGAGTGGCTGGCACTTCACATGTGTTATTGCAGCACACGTGCACACACACACACACACACACACACACACACACACTGCCCCTCCCCTTGGCCACCTCACATGGAAGGTTTTGTTTCCAATTAGGCGGCGGGGAAGCGGAGACTCAGAGAGGTTAAGTCATTTGCACAAGGTCCCACAGCTGTTGAGAAAGAGACATGCACACATCTCCATGAACCCAGAGTGGACAGGTGCTCCACCCTTTGTGGGCAAGCTGGGGGAGACTGCCCCTCAGCCAACTATACCCCTGAGCAGGGCTCATGCCGTGCACTGTGCAGAAGCAGCGTGTGTTGTGTGCCAGGGATGTGCCAGGAGTGGGGCTCCTGGGGTTAAGCCAAGGACCTTCCCTGCAGACTTCCCCAGGAGACCAGGATGAGCATTCTTTTTTTTTCCAACGTTTATTTATTTTATTTTTGGGACAGAGAGAGACAGAGCATGAACGGGGGAGGGGCAGAGAGAGAGGGAGACACAGAATCGGAAACAGGCTCCAGGCTCTGAGCCATCAGCCCAGAGCCCGACGCGGGGCTCGAACTCCCGGACCGCGAGATCGTGACCTGGCTGAAGTCGGCCGCTTAACCGACTGTGCCACCCAGGCGCCCCCAGGATGAGCATTCTTGTCCAAGAATTGACACAAGCAGGGCCTGACCACATAGGAGCCCAAGTGGCAGCTGGCTCACAGCCGTGTCCTCGGGGCATGGGGGCTTCTGGAGCCCTGACTCTAGCGGGGAGCAGAGCAAGGTTTGGCAAGGGTGTCCTCACCCTGGTGGGGATGTCCTCACCGGGGTGGGCAGGGCCATGCAGAGTTCAGACCTGTGGAAAGCCAGCTGCCTCTTGCCCTTCCCACCCCCACCCCCCACCAGAAGCCTGAACATCTGTGGGGCCTTTGGCTCATGTCTGGAGACCAGCTTAGCTCTTCAGACTCCTTTCTACGTCCTCTTTTCTCCTAACTCCAAGAACTGTTTTCCTGTCCTAATTCTAAAGGCTTCCAAAGAGCAAGCTTCCTCCCCATCACCTTCACTGCATGCTTCTTAGAAGGGGTCATGGGTCTTACATAACTGAAGGGCTTGACATGAAAGGCTGACCCTCCTTCTGTTCACTCATCAACTTTTCATTGAACGCCCACCCTGCCCCACTCCAGGCCCCCGGAAGCACGCCGACCTGCCCACGTTCTTTGGTGTCCTAGCAACCAGAAGCTCTCACCTGAGCTCCGGCCAGCACAGAGGCCATTTTCTCTCTGACCGCCATGACCTGCAGCCTCCCTGGGCCTCTGAGGACCTGTCTGCACAGCTCGTGTGTCCCCTGAAAGCCACCACTTGTCCCCGTGGACACCCAGAAGCCCAGCCCAGCCTCCCCTCCTTGCAGAATGAGCTTCTCGCTCACATTCTCTGAGCTGGTCAACATCGCCATCCCGCAGTGCGGGGTGGTGAACTTCAAGGCCCTGCACCTCCTGCTCCAGGGCATCCTGGAGCACATCCACCTGGCTGAGCTCAAGAAGGTCCTCTCGGGAGACGAGGACTTTCTCCAAACCCCGCTGGCCACGTTCATGCCCCGGGAAGCAGACGCCCAGCCCATCCTGCTCCCCATGAAGAGGCTCAGCAACGTCTTTGACCACGTGGTGAGCCGCATCGACAAGATGGAGAGCCAGCTGGCCATGCTGCAGGACCTGCCATCCACTTCCCAGCTGCTGGAGGGCAGCCGGGGCAAGGGCCAGCCCGCCCAGGATCTGTGGCACCTGATAAAGCTCCGGAAGATGGTGGAAAGCAATGAAGAAGCCATCGCAAAGGTAAACCACCTGGTCCGGAAGCTTCCTGCCCTTCCTGCTCTCCACCCAGGCGCCTTCTCCCTCTCCCTTTTTGCCCCTTGTGATGGGCTCTCCCCCACCAAACGGGGGGGGGGGGGATGGGGCTTTGGAGTCAGGCAGAACCAAAGCTCCAAGCTTGCACCCTTTGTCAAGCATTGAGGAAAGAAGCCAGACACAGAAGGCCACCTGTGGTGTGAAACAGGCAGATCCATAGAGAAAGGAAGCCAACAGGTGGTTGGCAGGGGCTGGGGGAAGGGGGAAAGGGGAAAGATAGCCCAGTGGCTTTGGGGTCTCCTTTTCGGGTGATGAAGAGAGTTCAGAAACACAGACCAGATTCTGCCATTCCCTCACTGTCCCCTTTGCCCTTGAGGCTCTGTTTGGCTCCCTGCCCAGGGAAGGGAAGTTTGGCTCCCTCCCAGTAGAAGAAGCACTCCCCTGCTCCGGGTGAGCTAGAGGCTTATGTCTGTTAACCCCTTTCATTTTCATAGCACCCACAGGAGACAGGTGCGATGATCACCCTCAGCTTAGGTGAGGCATTGAGGCACTGAGAAGTTTAACCCACTTGGGGCCACACAGTGTTAGCAAATGTCCTAATTTGCCGGCGCAAACCTGAGCTGGGAGGGGCAGGTGAGGGGCATAAGAATGTGGGGGTGCTCAGCATGGTGCTGCTTACCCACTGGACCAGGGGGTGGGGGATGATCATGGTTTCCTCCTCCCAGGATTGCCTCAAGATTGGTACGAGACAAGGTAATGCGTCGGAAGTGCTTAGACGGAGCTCGAGGTATTCTGGGTGCCCAGGCAGCAGTCACTCGGAGCGTTATCCAGAGACTTGAACTGAACAGGGAAACTGGGGTCACCGTGAGCTCAGCGAAGTCAGGCACCGGGAGCCCTGAGGGACAGGGAGAGGGTGAAGTCTGGCCAAGGTGGGCTGAGAGGCAAGGCAATGCGGACCAATGTGAAATCCCATGCTAAGTAAAGCAGCCAGATGCAAAGACCACGTAGTGCATGATTCTGTGTCTCTTTTCTTCCATCTTTTCTTTTCTTCTCTTTTCTTTCCTTTTCTTTTCTCTTTTTTCTTTCTTTCTTTCTTTCTTTCTTTCTTTCTTTCTTTCTTTCTTTCTTTCTTTCTTTCTTTCTTTCTTTCTTTTCTTTCTTTCTTATCCAGGTTAGTTAACATATAGTGTAGTGTTGGTTTCAGGAGTAGAATTTAGTGATTCATCACTTACATATGACACCCAGTGCTCATCCCAACAAGTGGCCTCCTTAATGCCCATCACCCATTTAGCCCCTCCCCCTCCCCACCTCCCCTCCAGCAACCCTCAGTTTGTTCTCTGTATTTAAGAGTCTCTTACCGTTTGCCTCCCTGTTACTTTTCCCTTCTCTTCTCCTACGTTCATCTGTTTTGTTTCTCTAAAAAAATTTTTTTAAATGTTTGTTTATTTTTGAGAGAGAGAGAGAGACAGACAGAATGTGAGGGAGTGGGGCAGAGAGAGAGGTAGACACAGAATCTGAAGCAAGCTCCAGGCTCTGATCTCTCAGCACAGAGCCTGCTGGTGCGGGGCTCAAACTTGGGAATGGCGAGATCATGACCTGAGCTGAAGTTAGATACTTAACCGACTGAGCCACCCAGGTGCCCCCATCTGTTTTGTTTCTTAAATTCCACCTATGAGTGAAACCATGAAACATCCAGAAAAGGCAAGTCCGTAGAGACAGAAAGTAGATTAGTGGTTGCCAGGGGCTGGGAGGTGGTGACTATGGGAAGCCACTGCTGATGGGTATTGGGTTTCTCTTCGGGGTGATGAAAATGTTCTAGAAGTAGGTCATGGTGACAGTTGCCAACCTTGTGAATGTACCAAATGCCCCACTGAATTAATTTTGTTTCGGTATCCTGTGCATTTTACCACACATACACACACACACACACACACACACACACACAGCAGAGGTTGGCAGAATCACTTAAAAGAAAAAAGGCGTGATTTACTATGCCGTGTCTATAGAAGACACATTTTAGATTCCAAGACAAATAGGTTGAAAATAAAAGTTTGGAAAAAGGTACTCCATGCAAGCAGTTATCAGAAGAGCTAGAGTGGTCACACTGTTCCTATCAGACAAGACAGACTTTAAGACGAGAATTGTTGCCAGAGACAAAGAAGGCTGAATGGGTGCCCCAGCGTAGATTACAGAGGCCTCGGAGGCTGGAGAGGTGGACACAGTGTCCAAGCAGCCTGTCCCTGACTTGCCCTAGTGGGTGGAGGTTTCTAGAATGCACAGTACCCAGAGTGACCCAGCCAGCACATGAAGGGCGCTGCTGGACGGGCTCCAGCATGGCTTCAGAGGACTATTTGTGCATCTAGGATTAGAGAACGTCCCCCTGGCCTGGCCTTGGCTGAGGTTGCTTGGGGTTACCGCAGCGACGGTCCCCACGCTACTCCCTCAAGGGGGTTGCTATGGTAACTGTTCTGGGATGGTGCAAGCTGCTTACCTAAGTATCTGCAGCACCAGCCAGTCAGGCCCGCAGACCAAACACCATGTGGATGTCCAGGTCACGTCCCCTGCCCCTGCCTCCCCCCACCCCTTTCTCTGGGGCTGGCCAGATTGGTGTCCTGTGCTGTCCTCTACGAGCGCCTATCAAGGTGCAAAGGCCCAAAGTGTGGAAAGAGAAGCCTGCTGGACCTGGCACCCACCCCGGACAGAGTGAATGGTGCCCAGAAAACTAGGGTCGGCACCAAGGAGGCTTCTTGAGAGAAGGTTTGCGGGGCTCTGCAGGCATGGTTAGCGCACGCCAGATTTGGGGCTCGGGCACTGCAGGCTGAGATTGCAGCGGCTGTCACCCTCACAGATAATTCTTCCTCGTGAGGGTCAGCCTGTGCGCTGTGGGATGTTAAGCAGCGTCCTCGGCTTCCACCCTCCAGGTGCCAGAAGTGCCCCCTCGTGGTGACAACCAAAACTGCCTGCAGACTCTGCCAAATGCCCGCTGGGAGCCAACTCGCTCCCCGCCCCGCTCCTCCCGCCCCGCACCTTGAGGACTGCCGAGTTAGGAAAACTGTGCTCCCCACGCTCGCCCTGCGTATTGTCCCCGCAGCCCCCCGGGGAGGCTCTGACCCGGGGCCTCCTGCGCCTGCGGGACCGCCAGCCCCACCTGCGGAGCTTTCCCAGAATTGCAGGCTCCAAGGCCCCGTGCGCATCTCCCCGGCCGCTGGCCCTGAACGTGAGTTTTAGAAAGTGCACGCTGGGGGCGCCTGGGTGGCGCAGTCGGTTAAGCGTCCGACTTCAGCCAGGTCACGATCTCGCGGTCCGTGAGTTCGGGCCCCGCGTCAGGCTCTGGGCTGATGGCTCGGAGCCTGGAGCCTGTTTCCGATTCTGTGTCTCCCTCTCTCTTTGCCCCTCCCCCGTTCATGCTCTGTCTCTCTCTGTCCCAAAAATAAATAAAAACGTTGAAAAAAAAAATTTAAAAAAAAAAAAAAAAGAAAAAAGAAAGTGCACGCAAGTGCACGCTGGAATGAGCCAATGAGCCCGGCCAGATTCTAAAAAGCTGAGTCTGGAGGTCCTTGACTGTGTCCTTGAGACCTCGGTTATCACAGTTGTGATGATAACCCCTGGCCATTAGCCTCACAGGAGAGAAGAAGAGACCACATCAACTGTTTATTTAGACTATTCTGGGGGCGCGTGGCTGCCTCCAGTCAGTAGAGCAGGCTACTCTGGATCTCTTGGGTCATGACTTCAAGCCCCATGTTGCAGGTGGAGCCTACTGAAAAACAACAACAACCACAACAACGACAACAAAATACCGTTCTGGCTGACCCGGTTTCCATAAATAAAGTCGAGGTCCCTGTGGGGATTGCTACAACCTGTTGTTGCTTTTTCTGATTTCAAAACTCCCTTCCCATTTGACTCACTGAAAAACTCCTGATGCAGATCCCACAAATTGAAATGATTTTAAATTTATTTATTTTTAAAAATAAAGTTGATTTATTTATTTTGAGAGAGGCAGAGACAGCGCCAGTGGGGGAGAGGCAGAGAGAGAAAGAATCCCAAGCAGGCTCCGCACAGCCAGTGCAGAGCCTGATGCAGGGCTCAAACTCACAACACTGTGACATCATGATCTGAGCCAAAACCAAGAGTCGGATGCTTAGCCCATTGAGCCAGCCAGGTGCCCCTAAAATGATTTTAAATTTAAGTTAATGTTTGAAAATTTCATAACAAAGCTGAAAGGTGTGAAAACACTCTGGGGTTTTAGAGAATAGGGTCAAGGTTACTGCAATAACAGTAATGAACTTTCTATGTGGCCAGCACCTCTTCAGGGTGCTGGCAAGTACCTTTGTATTGCTGTTCCCTGGGAAGGAAAGGCAGGGAAGGCAGGTGTTAGCCTGCCTTCCCATTTCCCAAAGCTCTGGGGTTTGCCACCTTTTCTGGGTTTGCCCTGGACTACGTGTGTGTGTGTGTGTGTGTGTGTGTGTGTGTGTGTGTGTGTGATGGGGGTGGGGGGGGGTGACTCCTGCTCAGGTAACTTATAACTTAGGCCCCTGGTTGCCTCCAGGGAGACAGGGGGAGAGGGAAGCATTCCTGCACTGGTGTAAGATCTAGACTTCAGAGATTTCCCTGAAAAATGTTTTCCATCTACAGCAGATAAAGACTCATGAAACCCTTCCTATAATACCATTACCACTCCTGACAAAATTAACAACTCCCAAATACCATCCAATAGACTGTATTGAAATTTCCCCCAGTTTTTTCTAAAACAAAAATGCTATTTTTTGCATTTTTATTGAGATATACATATGTTCATATACATACCAAAATATTCATCCATTTAGAGTGTATGGTTCATGGAGTGCCTGGCTGGCTCAGTCGGTAGAGCATGTGACTCTTGATCTCGGGGTTGCGAGTTTGAGCCCCATGTTGGGATCACTTAAAAATAAAAATCTTTAAAAAGTAAAGTATATAGTTCAGGGATTTTAGTATGCTCACAGTGTTCTGCAACAATTACAATCAATTTTAGGACATTTCCTACAACCTCCTCCCAAAACCCCCTTAACCATTAGCTATCATTCTTCTTCCTGCTCCTTTTTGAGCCCCACTCTTGCACTTACCATGATGTCTTCAAGGTTGATCCATGCTGTCACATGTATCAGTACTTTATTTTTTTTTTATTGCTGAATGATATTCCACTGAGTGGATAGACCACACTTTTTTCTCAATTGGTGGACATTTGGTTTTTTCCACCTGTAGGTTGTTAGGAGTAGTGGTCACTATGAACAATGGTGTATACATTGTCCTGTGAATATGTTTTCATTTGGGCATATACCTTGTGGTTTTGATTTGCATTTTTCTGGTGACTGTGCTGAGCATCTTTTTCAGGTGTCTAGCGGCCATTTATAACTCCTCCTGGGAGAAATGCCTATTCAGATTACTTGACCAATTTTAATTGGATTGTCTTTTTATTGTTGAGTTGTAAGAGTTCTTTATATATTCTGCATATATGATGCCATGTGTGTGATTTATAAATGTTGTCTATCATTCTGTGAGTTGTCTTCACTTTCTTGACAGTGTCCTTTGCTAGGCAAAGTTTTAAATTTTTCTGAAGTACAATTTATGTATCTCTTTTGTCACGTTTTTTGATGGATTGTCGCTTATGCTTTTGGTGGCATATCTAAGAAACCATGGCCTGGCCAAGGTCTTGAAGATTTACTGCTATGTTTTCTTCTACAACATGGGAGTAAATGGTCTATAGTTTATCTCTTAAATTGAGACATAGGAGCCATTTTCAGTTAATGTTTGTATACAGTGTGAGGTAAGAGTCGTTCATTCTTTTGTATGTGGATATCCATCTGTTCAGTACTGTTTGTTGAAGACAGCTCTTCCCCTTTTGATTTGTTTTGGCATTCTTATTGTAAACGTGACTATTTCTGGACTGTCATTTCTCTTCTCCTGACCTATGTATCTTTTCTTATGCCAATACCACACTGTCTTGATTACTGTAGCTTTGCAGAAAGTTTTGAAATCAGGAAGTGTGAGTCTTCCAGCTTTGCTCTTTTTTTTTTTTTTTTTGAGATTGTTTGGCTATTCTGAGTCCCTTGCATTAACATAAGAATTTTAGGGGGGCGCCTGGGTGGCTCAGTTGGTTGAGTGTCCAACTTCAGCTCAGGTCATGATCTCACGGTCCATGGGTTCGAGCCCCGCGTCGGGCTCTGTGCTGACAGCTCAGAGCCTGGAGCCTGCTTCAGATTCTGTGTCTCTCTCTCTCTCTGCCCCTCCCCCACTCACGCTCTGTCTCCCTCTGTCTCAAAAATAAATAAACATTAAAAAATTAAAAAAAAAAAAAGAATTTTAGGATCCAGCTGTCAGTTACTATGAAAGAGATCAAACTGGCATTTTTATAAGAATTAAGCTTAATCTGTAGATTAATTTGGGAATTAAGCCTTCTAATCCAAGAACATGGGGTGCTATTTATTTATCAGTCAGCCTAATTGTGATAAAATTCACATACCAGGGGCGCCTGGGTGGCTCAGTCAGTTAAGCGTCCCACTCTTGGTTTCAGCTCAGGTCATGATCTCATGGTTCATGAGTCGAGCCCTGCATCGGGCTCTGTGCTGCCAGTGCAGAGGCTGCTTGGGACTCTCTCTGTCTCCTTCTCTCTGCCCCTCCCTCCCTCTCTCTCTCTCTCTCCAAATAAATAAATAAACTTAAAAAAAATCACATACCATACAGTTCACCCCTTTAAGAGTGTACAATTCAGTGGTTCTAGTCTATTCATAGAATTGTACACCCATCACCACAGTCAATTTTAGAATATTTTCATCCCCCTAAAAGAAACCCTGTACCCTTTGTCACCAATCTATCCCCTCAGGCTCCACTGCAAACCACCCCACCCCCCAACCCTAAGCAACCACTAATCTGCTTTCTGTCTTGTAAATTTTTCTATTCTATATGCTTCATATAAACGGAATCATGCAATGTGCTGTCTTTTGTGTTTGGATTATTTTAGTTAGCGTCATGTTTCTGAGGTTCATTTTCCTTGGAATCAGTACTAGGTTCCTTTTTATGACTGAATGATATTCCATATTGTGAATATATCATGTTTTGTGTATCTGCCAGCTGATTGACATTTGGATTGTTTCTACTTGGAGCTGTTATGAATAATGCTGCTATAAACATTCATATACAGGTTTTCATTTCTCTTAGGTATATACCTAGGAGTAGACCTGCTGGGTCATTTGGTAACTCTGTGTTCTATCTTATGAGGAACTGCCACACTGTTTCCTAAAGTGGCTGCACCGTATCACATTCCCACCAACAGTATGTGAAGGTTCCAATTTTTGTACATCCTCACCAACACTTACTATAGCTGACTTTTGATTGTAACCATCCTAGTGGGTATGAAGTGGTATCTCATTGTGGTTTGGATTTGTTTTTCCCTGGTGACTGATGATGTTGAACATCTTTTCTCATGTGCTTAGTGGCCACTTGTATATCATCTTTGGAGAAATGCCTATTGAGATTTTTGAATAATATTGGCCTCATAGAATAAGTCTGGAATTCTTAAACTTTTTTGGAAAAGACTGTAAAGAATTGGTATTAATTCTCCTTTAAATGTTTGATAGAAGTGAGTGGTGAAGCCGTCCCAGCCTGGGTCTCTTTTTTTTTTTAAGTTTTTTTTTTTTTTTTTTTTTGAGAGAGAGAGAGAGAGAGAGAGAGAGCACAGGAGGGGCAGAGAGAAAGAGAGAGAGAGAGAAAATCTCAAGCAGACTTTGCACTGCCAATGCAGAACCTGATGAGGGTCTCGAACTCATAAACTGTGAGATCGTGACCTGAGCTGAAACCAAGAGCCGATGCTTAACTGACCGAGCCACCCAGGCATCTCTCTCTCTCTTTTTTTTTAAACCACTGTTTCAAATCTCTTCACTTGTCTTAGATCTATTCACATTTTCTCTTCTTTCTTTCTTTTTTTTTTTTTTATTGAGAGAGAGAGGGCTCAACTGAGTAAGGGCAGAAAAGAGAGAGGGAGAGAAAGAGAATCCCACGAGGGGCAGGGAGGGAGAGAGACAGAGAGAGAGAGAGAGAGAGAGAGAGAGAGAGAGAGAAATGGGACTCACCTGAAGCAGGGCTCATGTTCCCTTGAAGTAGGGCTTGAGCTCACCTGATGTGAGACTTGAACTCATGAACCATGAGATCATGACCTGAGCCAAAGTCATCTGAGCCACCCAGGTAACTAACTTGTAGGCCTACAGTTGTTCACAGTAGTCCTTCATAATTCTTTTTATTTATTTTAAGTTTATTTATTTATTTTGAGAGAGAAAGAGAAAGCATGAGCAAAGGAGGGGTAGAGAGAGAGGAATGCGAGAGAATCCTAAGCAGTGGGATTCTGCACTGTCTGTGTGGAGCCTGACACGGGGCTCAAACTCAAGAACCACAAGACCACAACCTGAGCTGAAATCAAGAGTCAGATGCTTAACTGACTGAGCCACCCAGGTGCCTCTCTTTTTATTTCTGTAGGGTAATGTTCCCTCCTGCATTTCTGATTTCTTCTCCTTTTTTCTTGGTCAGTCTCGCTTAAGATCTGCTAACTTTGTCGATGTTTTCAAAGAACCAGCTTTTAGTTTCATTGATTTCCTCTCTTATTTTTCTATTCTCTATCTCATTAGTTCCCACTTTACTCTTTATTGCTTCACTTTTTCTACTTGCTTCAGGTTATTTTGCGTTGCTTTTTTCCAGTGTCTGAAGGCTAGTTTCAGTTGCATCCTATAAGTTCTAGTGTGTTCTGTTTGTTTTAATTCATCTCAAACTGGATTTTGATTTCCCTGGTGATCTCTTCTTTGACCCATTGCTTATTCAGAAGAGTGTTGTTTGGTTTCCATTTATTGGCAGATTTCTAATACTTTCTTCTATTATTGATGTATTTGAATCCATTGCAGTCAGAGTGCACATTTTGCATGATTTCAGTCCTTTAAAAAATGTGTTGACACTTGTGTTATGGACTAGCATATGGTCTCTCCTATAGAATGTTCTGTGTACGCTTGGGAAGAATGTGTATTCTGCCATTGTTGACTGGAGTGCCCTATAGATGTCTGTTATGTCTAGTTGGTTTATAGTGTTGTGCAAATCTAATTCCTTGCTCATCCTCTTTAGTTTTATTCATTATTGAAAAGGGGGTATTGAAAGCTCAACTATTCTTTTTTTATGTTTATTTATTTATTTTTGAGAGAGAGAGAGAGAGAGGGAGGGAGAGAGAGAGGGAGAGAGAGAGGTGGTGAGCAGGGGAGAGGCAGAGAGAGAGAAGGAGAGAGAGAATTCCAAGCAGGCTCCACACTGTCAGCACGGATCCTGATGCAGGCTTGAATTCACAAAGCATGAGATCATGACCTGAGTAGAAATCAAGAGTTGGTACTCAACCAATTGAGCTGCCCAAGTGCCCCTATTTGTTTTTTCAAGTTTATTCATTTATTTTGAGAGAGAGAATCCCAAGCAGGTTTCTCTCTGTTAGTGCAGAGCCTAACATGGCTCATCCCACTACCATGAGATGCTGAGCTGATACCAAGAGTCAGCACTTAAGCAACTAAGCCACCCAGATGCCCCTAATGTCTGCCTTTAATTTTTTTTAATGTTTTATTTTGTTTTTTTTTTTTTTGAGAGACAGCATGCGAACAGGAAAGGGGCAGAGAGAGAGGGAGACACAGAATCCAAAGCAGACTCCAGGCTCTGAGCTGTCAGCACAGAGCCCGATGCAGGGCTTGAGATCATGCAGAGATCATGACCTGAGCCAAAGTTGGACCCTCAACTGACTGAGCCACCCAGGTGCCCCTAATATCTGCCTTTTAAATGGGAGTTTAATCCATTTACATTTAATGTAATTACTGATAAGAAGGATTTCTGCCATTTTGCTCTTTGTTATTTTTGTTAGCTGAATGCCTAACTATGCACTGGGCTCTTTAAATACATCATCACATTTTTGTTTCATCATCACATTTTTTATATACATTTTATGATTGAGGATCCTAAAACCTGGAAGGATGCAATAACAGCCCCAATGAGTGATGGAGCTGAGCTATGATCCCAGCACTCACTGTTCCCATCAGCTCTTGCCTGGAAGTTTCCTCACTGGTCCTCTGGCTTTCTCCCTTACCTCCGGGAGCCAATCTACACATGCAGCCAGAGGGACCCTTTTAAAATGTATATCCAATCATAACTCCCTTGCTGATGTCCCACCAAAGGGCATGAGATGCTTCCTAATGAGGGACTCCTGGTTACTGAATACATTGAAATATAGAGTTGCCTCCTTCCCACCCGGACCACCTGGGAGCTCAGCACTGTTGAGTTTGGTGTCATATGCTAGCCTCTGAGTATGTTCCAGCCTGGGCCTTGGTAGAGCCAAGAGGCCTTCTTAGACCATGGGCATCACCAAAGAGCTTCTGCACTTTACATACCTTTCCCCCCAGCCACACCCAACTTCACATTTTCCCCTCTTCTTCCCCTTCAGTCCATGAAGATTCTGCAGGATTTGCTCACTGACATTTATGCACTCAAGGTCTCCACTGAAACTCTCAGAAAGGATGTGGACAAACTGAAGGACATACTTGAAAAGGTAGACCCTCTCTAGCATCCTCCATGCTGTCTGGACATGCTGCTTGGACCTCAGATGGTTGGGGGGGACAAGGTAAATCTAGGGAGCCTGTTGTTAGTCAAAGAACACAGCCCTGAGAGCAGGAGAAGGGGTTTGACATTGACCAGCCACTTAGCCCATCCCACTAAACTCTTCATGGCTCCCACCTAGCCCGTGCCACTAAACTGTCCGTGGCTCCCACCATGCTCCTCACTCTGCTGTGTTAGGAGACCATTTGTAAGTTACAGAAACCTAGTTCATCCTGGCTTAGGCAAAATAAGAGAATGTAGTGTCTCATTTACTAAAATGTCCAGAGTTGCCTTCAGGTAGAACCAGATCTAGGTGCTCATGCCACATCAACATCTGTCACTGATGCTCTCCTCTGGACTGGCTTCATTCTCAGACAGGTACTCCCTAAGTCTTGGTAACTCCAGGCTTATATTCCACCAACTTAGCAGAAAGATTACAGCTTTTCCTATTCTATAAAGCTCTGTCCACGCTGCAAAGTGGAATAAACCTAGCATAGGCATACAGTCTATCTCCCCTTGGAGTCACAAGGACATCAATCCAGGTGTATACTAACTCCTTACCATGATGTGGAAGGACACAGCATCCCTGAAGCATGAGGTCACAGCTGGTGAGTCAGAGCTGGGCTCAGAGGCCAGGTCTCCACTCCTGCAGGCTGGTATTGTGACTGAGGTTTTACGACTTGCCCCCAGATAGCATGGTTTAGTGTATTATTCCCAACTCACAGGTCACTGTACACATTTGATTGTTATGGCACCTGTGAAAACTCAGTCTGAGTAGCTCCCATCTGAGAAGAAAGGGCATCACGAAGCGCTAAAAAGGTTTCTTTGACCAATCTATGGAGAAAAATAAATGCCTCCTCAGCCTACCTCTTGGAGATTCTTGATGTACTTTTGCCCATTAAAGGCTCTGAGAAGTTCTGCAGTACAGAAACCCATTGAATCCTTTTAAGCCCAGCATTTTCCAAACTTATTTTCCCAGGGAACCCTCTTCTACCCCTTTCCCACTCCCCGGGAAGCACTTGCTTTGGGATCTGTTCTTCCTTCTCCAATTCTGTCACCTAGAGCTAAGTCCTTGTCTTTGAGCTGTGGGAGAAGCAGGGCCAGGACCAGAACCTGCAGGCCCACAGACTTGGCTCATTTGACAGATGCACCCAGAAAGAATGGATACTTTCTTGGAGGATCTGAGAGGACAGACCCAGAAGATAAGTGTGCTGCAGCGGAAAGTGGTGAGGGCCTCGGTGCTGTTCTCTGTCCTGAGTCCCCTGACCTCCAGGCCCAGGGGGCTGGGGGGGGGAGGGGTAAGGAGGAGAACACAATCAGAAAAGGCAAGTATGGACCAAGGAGCCACCTGAGGGCCTCGCCCATCATTCCCAACCGTGTCCCCCAGGTTTCTCTCCAGAGCAAGATCCTCACCATCCCCAAAGCTGAGGACATGGTGCTCTGGAGCAGCCTCCATGAAGCCATGTTCAGCCCCGTGAGTGAAGGGGGAAACGGAGGGGCAGCAGCTGAGGGTGCAGGAGCGGGCAGGGGGACCGCTGAGCTGGCCTGGAGCAGCCCTGGCCAGCCTCACCCCTGTCCACAGGGAACTTTAACACAAGGAACCAGTTCAGTACGGTTTGATGATTCAGAGCTGTTGCAGATTGTGGATCAGCCCCCAAAGACAGATCATCCCCAGACCACGGAGTACCCTGAAGCTGTTCGTCGTGTCCCGGTCTCAGGGGTCACCGAGCGCTCCAGGTTACCGGAGTCTGCCTGGCATTACGAAATCCTGGAGGAGCTACAGGAGGAGGAATCTGCCCAAGCTGTTCTACTCGCCGGGGCCCAGGGGCCGGGGCAGCCTCACGTGCCTGAGCCTGGGTCTGCGCCCGAGCCTGAGCCTGGGCCCGAGCCTGGGTCTGCGCCCGAGCCTGAGCCTGGGCCCGAGCCTGGGTCTGCGCGCGAGCCTGGGCCTGGGCCCACGCGGAGGCCACAGCCTAAGCCCACTCCTGCACCAGGGCCTGTGGTGGGGCCTAGTCTGACACCTGGATTCCTACTAGCACCTGGGCCTGCCCTCAGACCTGGGGCCGCCCTTGCCCCTGAGGCTGTCTCTGGGCCTGCACCTGCCCCAGGGTTTCAGCCCACACCACCAGCAGGCTGGCGTCTTCCCAGAGGCTGGTCCAGAGCTAGTAGTTGGCCTTCCGGCGTCTCGGGCTCCTTGCAGCTTGGCCCAGACCCATCAGGCCTCCTGCCTGCACAGTCCCAGGGATTCAGGGCCCCCCCACCAGCCACGGAGTTTGGCTCCGCTTGGCCCTGTCCACTGTGGTCACAGTCCAGCCATGCACAGGTACATCTGCTGCCGGCTGTCTCAGAAAATCAAGAAGAATATTTATCCCACGACATGCCAGCTCCTCAGGCCAGGACCCCCAGGGCTGAGGACCCCAAAGCAGCACCCCCCAAGGCTACCCCATCTGCCCTTCAGCGGTTGAAGACCACCGCCACCATTGCGGCTGCCGCCGCCGCCTCCTACGCAAAGTCCGCCACGTTGGCAGCCCAGCAAGCTGAGGCCGCCACCAAGGCCATCAAAAATGCCCCGGCCACCAAGTTGGCCACCATAGCAACATCTGTGGCTGCATCTGGGCCCCTAGGGGTTTTCGCAGACATCCTGGGCGCGGGATCTTCCCGTGGGGCCTTGGCCTCTGTGTCCTTGGCTGAGGACAGCAAGGCAGAAGACTTGCAGGGGTACAGTGAAGACTTCTATCCCCCATACTCTGCTGCCAGCATCTCCCCCGGTAGGGCCTTGTCCCAGGCCATGCTGGCTGCCCAGAATGCCGTGACCACCGAGGACAAGAAGGAGGCTGTCAGGTACTCCATGGGCCACATAGCCCAGATGCCCATTAGACACGACTCCCTGAAAGAAGATTTTGTACAGCTGTCGTCCAGCCTTCAGCAGCGCTTGACTTATCTAGGTAGGCTCTGCCTGGCTCCGGGGGAGGTGGCAGGGGCTTAGGCCCTCCCAGTGGCCTCCGAGAAGTCCCTCGTCGCCTTCATGTAGCTCCCCCAGCAAAATCTGTATTAACCGTTAGCCATTCTTTCCTTCGGCTTCAGCATTAGCCTCTTATTGGTCTATTCTTTTACCATGAATGTACAGTGAGGTCTTATCATAGGGGAGAGGGGTGGTTAGGGTCTAAAGTTGGCCCCGAAGAAGGAGAATCCCACATCACAATTACTCTGGAAAACTTCCTTTCGACAGCCCATGTGACGCAGCACTACTGTACGATGTGTTGATAAGTCTGGATCAGCCAGAATGTCCGAGAGCACAGAACAGGCCCCAGATGAAGTGGTCAGTTTGAGGTTAGGAGCCACTGCCAGGCAAACAAATGTGTCCTTAAAGACCACAGAAGCTTTGTGGGTGGCAGTGGTACCTGTAGATTTGTGCTCCCATTTTACGCCCATGCTGGACAGAGGCTCACTGAGGGGACTGGAGGGCAGGGTGGCCTCATTTACTGCTTCTCAACCTTGTGGTTCCCTCAGCATCCCCAGGAGACTTGTTAAAGCACAGACTGCTGGGCCCCACCCCTGGGGTTTCTGACTCAGTGGTCTGAGCAGGGCCCAAGAATTTGCATTTCTGACCCATTCCAGCAGCTGATTTTTTTTTTTTAATGTTTATTTGTTTTTGAGCGAGAGAGAAAGCATTTGTATGCACAGCACAAGAAGCAAGGGAGGGGCAGAGAAAGGGAGGGGACTGAGGATCTGAAGTGGGCTCTGCTCTGAGAGCAGAGAGCCCCTTATGGAATTGTGAGATCATGACCCAAGCCCAAGTTGGATGCTTAACTGACTGAGCCACCCAGGTGCCCCCCAGCATCTGATTCTGATGCTGCTGGCTCAGAGGACCCACTGTGAGGCCTGTTGCCCTATCCTATTTGAAGATTTTTTTTAAAGTAATCTCTGGGGTGCCTGCGTGGCTCAGTCGGTTGAGCGTCTGACTTCAGCTCAGGTCATGATCTCACAGTCTGTGAGTTCGAGCCTCGCGTCGGGCTTTGTACTGATAGCTCAGAGCCTGCTTCTGCTTCTGTGTCTCCCTCTCTATCTACCCCTAAGCCACTTGCAGTCTGTCTCTGTCTCTCTCGAAATTAAATTAAAAATTTTTTTTAATTAAAAAAAAAAGAAGTAATCTCTATACCCTATGTGGGGCTCAAATTCATAACCTTGAGATCAAGAGTCTGACTTGATCCGCTGACTGAGCTAGGCAGGCATCCCAGCTCAGGGCCTTTTCTGAGACTGGAATAAACTCCAGAAAGGCCTCCCTAGGCCTGTGCAGTCTAATATAATACCAGGAGGCACTTGTGGCTGTTGGACACTTGAGGTGGGGCAAGTTCAAGTGCAGGTGTACTCCAAGTGTGAAGTGCATGTCAGATATTGAAACCTTGATGAAAACAGGAATGTAAAACATCTCAATAATTTTGTATCATATATTCAAATGATACTTTTATATCATATATTGAGTTAAATAAAATATCAAAATTAATTTTATCTGATCCTTTTAATATTTTTTTTAATGTATTTAGGGGCACCTGGGTGACTCAGTCAGTTAAGCATCCAACTTCGGCTCAGGTCATAATCTTCAGGTTCGTGAGTTTGAGCCCCACTTTGGGCTCTGTGCTGACAATTGAGAGCCTGCTTTGGATTCTGTGTCTCCCTCTCTCTGCCCCTCCCCTGCTCATGCTCTGTCTCTCTCTCTCTCTCTCTCAAAAATAAACATTAAAAAAATTTTTTTTAAATACAGTTTATTTTTGTTGAGAAAGAGAGAGTGGACGAGGGACAGAGAGAGGGAGAAGAGACAGGGTCCCGAGCAGACCCTACACTATCAGCACAGAGCCCAATTCAGGGCTCAAACTCCCAAACCATGAGATCATGACCTGAGCCTAAGTCAGACGCTTAACTGACTGAACCACCCAGGTGCCCCATTTTAAGATTTTTTTTTAAAAGACTGTAGCTACTCCGGGCGCCTGGGTGGCTCAGTCGGTTAAGCGTCTGACTTCGGCTCAAGTTATGATCTCATGGTTCATGAGTTCAAGCCCCACATCAGACTTTGCACTGACAGTACAGAGCCTGCTTGGGATTCTCTCCCTCTCTCTCTCTGCCCCTCCCCCGCTTTTTCACGCTCTCTCTCTCTCCCTCCCAATGAATAAATAAACTTAAAAAGAAAAAAAGAAAAGAAAAGAATGACTACTAGAAAAGGTAAATGACCTGGAAGGCCCCAGGCTCACAGTATCTTTCCGGTGGTCAGTGCCACCTTGGATGTCTCCTGGCAGAAGCAAGTGGAGCCCTAGATGAAGGGTCTTTCCCCATCTCTGCCCCTAACAGCCACCCCCTCCTTTGCCCTCAGCTAATCTGGGAGCCTCTTCTAAGCTCGGCACGACAGTGGACATACTGCAGGAAAAGATTGGGAACCTCCAGAGATCCAGGATGAAGGTCAGTGCCCCGGGGCAGAAAGACACTAGGGGTTGGTGGCTTGAGGCAGGCTGACAGCTGAGTTGCTGACCCAGGACCAGAATTTGTTGTGTAGCTAAAAGGCGGCCTGGGGGAGTGAGTGGGGCAAAAGAAACAGACCTGGCAGGTGCAGGAGTCCCAGTGGGTCGTGGCTATGTGGTCCCCCACCAACGAGGGTTCTCGGCACTGGCCTGGTACACTCTTCAAGCCCCTTCCCTGCCATGGTGACCTTCAATGCCGAGGGCTTCATGTCTGTGTCTCCCCCCTTTTAGGAGGAGGAACTTGAAAGAATTTGGGGCCACCAAATAGAGATAATAAAGGATCACCACCTCGTGCTGGACAGGGCAGTGGAAAAGCTCCAGACTCGCCTGGGTGACTTGAAGGTCTGTTTGGTTTTCTTAAATATTTTATTTTTTATTTTTGAGACAGAGAAAGAGCATGCACACGAGAGATGGAGAGGGGCAGGGAGAGAGGGGAACTGAGGATCCAAAGCAGGCTCTGCACTGACAGCAAAGAACCTGACGCAGGGCTGGAACTCATGGACTGTGAGATCATAACCTGAGCCAAAGTCAGATTCTCAACTGACTGAGCCACCCAGGCACCCCAAGTCTGGGGGTTTGGGTGAGCAGGTAGGGGGAGGATTCCATACTAGGACGTTTGGACCCTCCTTTCAAGGGTTCACAGCTACACCCAAGGCAGGGGAACCAGGGACCCTGCACTGGCATTTCATCTTGCGTTAATTACACTTCAATTGAAACCAACAAATCTGGGCACCCCCCCACCGCCACCTCCGCCCCCAAACATATAAGCAAGAGGGCCTGGGCAACATCTGTGTTGTTGACCCCTGGGTCACCCGCCCCCAGAAAGGTGCCTGGAGCACAGCCAACACTCAACATGTGCTGAAGGCATCAGCGAATGAGTGAGGGGATTTCTTGCACCAACTGTTAGGTTCATAACATTTCCCCTAACCCAGCTCAGCACCAGTGGGTCTTCCCAGAATGGCAGGTTTACTGACATGACAATTGTGCACACAGACACCAAGCACCTAGTGGGGGCCTCCTTGGACACCCTCTCCCATGGGCCTGGAGGGTCTGACTCAACTGGCCTGATGACCCTGGCCCTAAGGTCCTCAGGGCCAGTCCCATCCGTGCCTTGTCTCCAGGGTGTCCCCAGGCTTTGGAGGAGGGCCCGAAGTCCTTCCCAGCAGGAAGACAGGACCTTCCCCCAGAATGAAAGAGACAAAACCCCAAACAGAACCACCCAATATAGTTTCCATGGGGGCTTCTGATCCAAGTCAGGGGGCTATTGGTGGGGTGCACTAGGATGTAGGGGGTGCAAGAAAAAGGCACATCTCCCCCCCCCGCCCCCATGCAGGTACCAGGCTAGGACACACACAGGGCAACTTGGTGGGGAAAAGAACTTCTGGAAAGGGAGCCAGTTCCCAGCCCGGGTGAGGGCGGTGGGTATCTGGGGTTGCAGGCTCAGACCTTTGTGAATACCGAGGTCAGGAATGACTTCATCTCCTGCCAACTCTGGACCCTTACTTATCACTGCCCTCCGGAGAGGCTGGGCCACCACACCCTGCAGACAAATCGATGGAGACCGGAGCCCGTCCGTTCGGCACGTCTGCTGAGTGGCCAGCACCCTGCCCTGCCCTGTGCACAGTGTCTGCCTCCAAGTAGCTGTCACTTGAGGGAAACTCCAGAGGACAAGGCCTGACCAAACGGTGCCAAATGGAACAAGGCAGCCTTTGTCCTTCCTGCCCCTGTGCCAACAGGAATTAGTTGCTTATAAAAGTTAACCCTGGAAAGACCTGGAGCAGACTTAGTATACAACACATGCTTTGCTAAATATTTCCTTTTTTTTCAAGTTGTTATTTATTTATTTGCTTGTTTATTTAGGGAGAGTGAGCACGAATGGCGGAGGTGGCAGAGAGGGGGAGAGAGAATCCCAAGCGGGCTCCACACCACTGGTGCAGAGCCCCATGTGGGGCTTGAACTCCTGAACCAGGAGATCATGGCTTGAGCCGAAGTCAGACGCTTAACCGACTGAGCCACCCGGGCGCCCCAAAATGCCCACGTCTTAAGTCTAAGAGCTCAGTCCACGTCTGCCTGTTCATGCAGCCACACCGCCACCACGCAAGCAGGAGGGAGATGTTTCCATCCCCTTGCTGTGTGTCTCTCCGAGGGTTTTCCACTGAGAACCAAGCGAGAACATAAGTGGGGGCAGAACTCTTTCTCACAGGCTTTGTAGAAAACGTGATTTGCCTTTTGCAAGTGGATGAGTGTCTTTTATAAGCCAGAGGCTGCATTCCAGAACCACTCCTGGAAGAGACGATCATATTCTGAGTTGTGGCTCGGTGCAGGAGGAGACCGAAAAGACGGCCAGTGAGTATACCACTTACTGGGTGTATTCGTTTTCTGTGGCTGCTGTAACAAGTGATCTCAAACTGGGTAGCTTGAAACGCTAGGTACGTATTCTGTCACAGCCCTGGAGGCCAAAAGCCAGAATACAAGGTGTTGGCAGGGCCTTGCTCAGACTGAGGATCCTTGCCTCGACCAGTTTCTGATGGCTCCAGGGGTTCCTTGTCTTGTAGCCACATCACTCCAGTCTCTGCCTCTGTCGTCACATGGCCTCTTCCCTCTATGTGTCTGTCTTCACATCACGTCTTTATAAGGACACCAGTCAATGGATTTAGGGCCTGCCCTGATCCAGTATCGTCTCATCTTTTTTTTTTTTTTTTAATGTTTTATTATTTTATCTTTGAGAGAGAAAGAGAGACAGAGTGTGAGCATGGGAGGGGCCGAGAGGGAGGGAGACACAGAATCCGAAGCAGGCTCCAGGTTCTGAGCTGTCAGCACAGAGCCTGATGGGGGCTTGAACTCACAAGCAGTGAGATCATGACCTGAGCTGAAGTCGGACGCTCAACCATCGGAGCCACCCAGGCACCCCAGGTATCACCTCATCTTAACCAATTACATCTGCAAAGACCCTATTTCCAAACAAGGCCACGTTCACGGGTTCTGGGCAGGCACAAATTTTGGGGAGGACATTAATCAACTCAGTACACAGGTGATCCTAGCAGTAGAAGTTAGAAGGTCCCAGCTAATCACTCCTCTTTATTTCCAGATTTTAATTAGAAAGAGCCAAGTGGAGATCTAAATATTAACATCAGGCCTGATGACTCCAAAAGGTCAGGGATCCCTGCTGATGTGGGGTTAGAGGAAGCAATGACTTGAGGCCAAAACAGGACCTTCCTTCCACACCTGCATTTCCCATTCTAGACTTTGGGACCCATCTTTGGGGAAGGTGGACATGGTGGAACTTGGAATTTATTAGAATTAGGTTCAGGGCACCCCGATGGCTCAGTTGGTTAAGCATCCAACTTTGGCTCAGGTCAAGATCTCACAGTTCATGAGTTTGAGCCCCATGTCAGGCTCTGTGCTGACGGCTCAGAGCCTGGAGCCTGCTTTGATTCTGTGTCTCCTTCTCTCTCTGCCCCTCCCCCACTGTGCTCTGTCTCTGTCTCTCAAAAATAAATAAATGTAAAAAAAATTTTTTTTTAGATTGTCCATGCTGAAATTAAAAACCTCGAAATGCACAAGGTGGACAAAAGTGTGATGGAGCAGGAGCTGAAAGAGGTGAATGAGCAGAGACTCCTCTCCCCTCCCGCCCCTGCATCCTGAACCCAGCTCTCCCACCCAGGGCAATGGAGTCATCTAGACAAGACGAGATCAGGCAGAGAGCCTCCCAGGTTCCTTCCACCTGTATCGTATAGAAGGGCTGGGGCAGCTTCCCCAAATTTGTCCCATCAACTCCTATTTTCAGTGACTCAGGATGAATGACGGTTTGTTACTTGCACTTAAAAATCAGGCAGCAGCTTCTCCATCACGGGAAAACCTTGGCTTACACCTGATAGCTGTGTCTGAGCCAATTAGACCCCGAGGTTGAATTTCAGCCAAGGCCAGGCGTTCAGGGTCCCAAACTCGAAAACACAGACCAGAGTGGTCTGATCCCGCCCCCCTCCAGCTTCCTTCTTCTGCCACCCCAGCATCGCTGCCGCTCTGAGTCCCCTCTGTCCCCAGAAAGCCGACAGGAGCACCCTGGCAGGCAAGGCGAGCCGAGCTGACCTGGAGACGGTGGCGATGGAGCTGAATGAGATGATTCAGAGCATGCTCTTCAGGGTCGTGACCCACGAGAATGACTGGAAGAAGACTGCGGAAAAGCTGAGCAAGGACCTGAGCACCAAGGTGAGTACCCCTTAGCAGTCGTCTCCTGCTGTGTAACAAGTGACCCTGAAATGTGACAGCTTGAAACGACAAATGCTCTACAGTTGCTGAGGGTCAGGAATTGGGGAGCGGCTTAATTGAGTGACTCGGGGTCTCCCATGAGGCTGCAGTCAAGATGCTGTTGGCGAGACACCTCACTCCCTCACCACACAGACTTCTCACAGAGTGGCAGCCAACGTCCCCAGGGCGGGTGGCCCAGGAGAGCGCAATGGAAGCTCTGTCAGCTTCTATGACTTAGCCACGGTGCATCATCTCTGTAGTAGCCTCGTTCCACGGGCCAGCCCTACCCCTTGTGAAAGGGTGTGAGCAGGGAGGATCTTGGAGACTGACTGCCATACTCTCATGCCTGGGCAAGCAAGGGGGCAGGGTGGGATGGAGTGGGGTGTCTGCTGTTAATTTATTTATCCATGCATCCTTTACTGACCACCTGTGATAAATGTTGCTAACGAGTCACAGCCCCTGCCTTGATTTGTACCATCCAGTAGAGAGACAGGCACAGTCAGACCAACAGTTATACTTCTGTGTGGTTCCTGCAGCAGGGGCTGCTGGTATGGCCAGGAGAGCGTGGGCTCAGAATCAGGCAGCCCCTCTGAGCAGCAGTGTGCCCCGAGTGCTACGACCTCGCTGAGCCTCAGATTTCTCATCTACAAAACAAGGATTTGTTCATTCATCAGCTATGCGCTGGGCACGTATGACACTCGTCACTGGGGATATAACAACAATCAAAACAGATATGGGATGTGTTTCTCATGGAGATGCCCTTGTCTTTCTTTTTTTTCCAAATGTTTATTTATTTGTTTTTGAGAGAGAGCACGTGAGCAGGGCAGTGGCAGAGAGAGAAAGAGAGAGAGAGAGAGAGAGAGACAGACAGACAGACAGACAGACAGACAGACATAGAATCCGAAGCAGGCTCTGGGTTCCAGGCTGACAGCACAGAGCCTGACACAGGGCTCGAACTCACAGACCATGAGATCATGACCAGAGCCAAAGTCGGACGCTTAACCGACTGAGCCACCCAGGCGCCCCTGGAAACACATTTGTCTGAAAAATCACACAAATCAATACAGAATTGCAGCCAGAGGAACTATAGTCATCTACAGAACAACTGACCTATTTTTCTTCAGTAATTCAATGATAGGGTGGGAAAAAAAGTGGAGACAGAGAGACTGTTCTAGATGAAAAGTGTCTCCAGAGACAAAACAACCCAGTGCAGTCCATGAGGAGTCCTGGCTTGTGTCCTGGTTCAATTGAGCCAAGTCTACAAAAGGGCTGGGAATGAGAACAGTCAGGAATTACTGTTCATGCATTGGGTATCACGTAGGAAAATGTCCTCACGAGTACGACAGTATTCATGAGTGAGGTGTCATGGTCTTTGTAAGTTTTCAAAAGATACCCCATCAAAAGAATAAGGCAGATGTAGCAATCTGTTAAGAATGATGAACTCCGGATGGCGGGTGTATGGGGGTTAATGATTCTGGTCTTTTCACTTTTCTGGGTGTTTCAATTTCTTCCTAATAGAAAGCTTTGTAAATTTTTGTTTTAAGTGCTTTTTCTTTTCTTCCTGTATTTTTAATTGTGGCAGAACTCACACAACCTAAAATTAACCATTTGAAGTGACTAAATCCGTGGCATTCAGTACATTTATAGTGTTGTGCAAACACCTCCCCTATTTAAGATATTTCCATCCCCCACAAAGAAGCCTGTGCCCATTTATACAGACACTTTCCAGCCCGCCCTGCCCCCAGTCCCTGCCAAACCCTGGGCTACTTTCTGTCTCTGTGGCTTTGCCTATTCTGGACATTTCATATAAGTGGAATCATACATCCTGTGACCTTTTGTGACTGGCTTCTTGACCTTAGCATCATGGTTTCAAGGTTCATTTATGGATCAGACTCCCCATTCTTTATCATGGTTGAACAATATTCCATCAGCCGGATAGACCACATTCTGTTTATTCATTCATCTGTTGATGGACACTCGGGTTGTCTCTACCTTTGACTATTATGGATAATGCTTCTGTGAACATACACATACAAGTTTTTAAATCTTTTTTCAGAAAGTTTATTTATTTTGAGAGAGAGAGAGTGTGTGAGCATGTGAGCAGGGAAGGGGCAGAGAGAGAGAGAGAGAGAGAAAGGATCCCAAGTGGTTTCACACTGTCAACGCAGAGCCTGATGTGGGGCTAGAACTCAAACTGTGAGATCATGACCTGAGCTGAAATCAAGGGTTGGATGCTCTACTGACTGAGCCAGCCAGTCAGCTGCCCCTGGAACGAACACCTTAAAAATTCAAAAGTCCCCCCATGGAAAGCAGTCTGGCAATTTCTCAGAAAGTTAGATATAGAGTCCTATACAACCCAGCACTTCCAACCCCTGTAGCCAACAGAAATGAAAACAGGTCCACGCAAAAGCTCATACAGAAATGTTCAAAGAAGCATTACTCACAATAGCCAGCGGGTGAATGGATAAACAAATTGTGGTCTCTGTACAGTGGGCACAATGAGATATTATTCAGCCATAAAAAGAAATGAAGCCCTGATTCATGGTATAACCCATGAACCTTGAAAACATGGTGCTAAGTGAAAGCCAAACACCAAAGGCAACAGAGGATGTGACTCCATTTATATGAAGTATCCTAAACAGGCAAATCCACAGACATGAACGGGATCAGTGGTTGCCTACACCTGAGGGTTTGGGGGGAAACGAGGGGCCATCGCTAATGGGTACAGGGTTTCTTTGGGGAGTAATTAGGATGTTCCAGAACTGGTCGCACTCATGGTCACACAACTCTGTAGATACACTAAAAGCCGTTGTAAGTATACTTCATACTCAGTGAATATGTGTCGCATGTGTGAATATCAGGTCTGGGGACCGCTGGGAGAAATGTGTCTTGGGCCTGAGGGCCTCAGTTGAGCAGTGGTGCTGATTTTATCTTTTGGAGGCAGTAACTGGCAGTATTTCTTTGCCTTGGCTACTGGGGAGCTCACTTTGCAGCTCCATTCCGGCAACGGTGTGCGTTAGGGGTATGAACCATAACCTAAGCTTGATCGTGTCCCCTTTGCTTGACCCCCTCGCTTTTGCTGTTTATTTATTTATTATTTTTTTTATTAAATTTTTTTTAACATTTTATTTATTTTTGAGACAGGGAGAGACAGAGCATGAACGGGGGAGGGTCAGAGAGAGGGAGACACAGAATCCGAAACAGGCTCCAGGCCCTGAGCTGTCAGCACAGAGCCTGACGCGGGGCTCGAACTCACGGACCACGAGATCATGACCTGAGCCGAAGTCGGCCGCTTAACCGACTGAGCCACCCAGGCGCCCCTCGCTTTTGCTGCTTAATCTTGTTACCCAACATTGGGTAACTTTGCTGCAGATCCTTTTCTTGAGCAAGGTGGGGTATGAATTAGTTGACAAAACCCTCTTTTCTTCCCTTTGGCTGTGTGCAGCTGGCCCATAGTGATTTGGATGACCTGAAGAAAGACGTGGATGAGGTCTGGAAAATAGTCAGGAAGCTGCTGATTGAAGGCCTCCGATTTGACCCTGACAGTGCTGCTGGCTTTAGGAAGTGAGCCCCTCCTGGGTGGGGGTGCACCTCCCAGAGGCTGGGGACAAAACCCTCTCTCCAGAGAGGAAATGAGATGGGTATCCCAGCAGATTCTGGAAGGAAGGATTCCAGACCTGTGGACCCAGGGAGAAGGAGTGGGGCTTCCCAGCTTGGGGGCTGAGGATGGGATGGGGCTGAGGGCACCCCCGAGGGGGGCATCTCTGGTCTTGGCTGGCAAAGGGGCTCCAGGAATGTATCTGCTCCAAAGCCCTTTTGCTGTGAATGAGGAAACTGAAGCTCACGGACGGTAGGGGCCATGCAGGGCCTCACAGGGAGCCTGGGTGGATCTGGGACTGGAGCCTGTCGCCATTTCCCCCACCCCCATCTAGAGAGAGTCCTAGGCAGAGGAAATCAATGTTGGGGGGGCGGTCTCCTGTCCTAAGATGACCCCTCATCCTTCCAAATATCCCCTGTGAAGGGCAGCTTTCCAGAAGGACCCTGGTTTTAAAGACCTCCATTATGTTTGGGCCAGACACATAAGCTGCACACACTTTGTCCCCCACTGCTGCAGGTGGCCACAGGTGGGGATCCACAGGGACCAGCAGGGCAGACTTGAGCTGGGCCAGGCCAGCGGGAGTGGGTTGTGGAGGGAAGTCCTGACCCTGTACAGACAGGCCTTCCCCACGGGGCAGCAGCTGATGGCCGGCTGTCTTCCAGGAAACTGTTTGAGCGGGTGAAATGCATCTCCTGCGACCGGCCCGTGGAGATGATGACCGGCCCGTGAGTACTGCCACCAGGGGGCGTCTGGGCCCAACCCCTCTCTTCTGGATTCCCCAGAATCGCCCAGCCCTACCTGCCCTGGCGGGGGGCGGGGGGGGGTGGTAGGTACGTGATTTAGATGTTCATCTGGCCCTATACACCATTCTGTACACATCATGTCCTTTGCTCCCTGTCCTGGGCAGGAGCACCGGCATCCCCTCCTTTGCCAGCCCTGCCTGGTGTCCCGTGTGTGCCAGGGTCAAGGTCAGCTCCAAAAGCAAAAGGATGGAAGGAAAGTGGGGAAAAGCTGAACTTTGTGGGACTTCGTTGCATGTATTTTTAGAGTCTAAAACTTTTGTTTATTGAGGTGAGATTCACATAACATAAACCATCTTCAAGTGAACAATTCAGGGGGCGTCTGGATGACTCAGTTGGTTAAGCATCCAACTTTGGCTCAGGTCATGATCTCATGGTTTGTGGGATCAAGCCCCATGTTGGGCTGACAGTGTGGAGCCTGCTTGGAATTCTCTCTCTCCCTCTCTGTTTCTCTCTGCCCCTCCCCCTCTCCCATTCTCTCTCTATTTAAATAAATAAACATTTCTTTAAAAAGATACCTTAGGAGGCGCCTGGGTGGCTCAGTTGGTTGGGCGGCCGACTTCGGCTCAGGTCATGATCTTGCAGTCCATGAGTTCGAGCCCCGCATCGGGCTCTGTGCTGACAGCTCAGAGCCTGGAGCCTGTTTCAGATTCTGTGTCTCCCTCTCTCTCTGACCCTCCCCCGTTCATGCTCTGTCTCTCTCTGTCTCAAAAATAAATAAACGTAAAAAAAATAAATAAAAATAATAAAAATTAAAAAAAAATAAAAAGATACCTTAGGGGCACCTGGGTGGCTCAGTTGGTTAGGCATCCGACTTCGGCTCGGGTCATGATCTCACAGTCCGTGAGTTCGAGCCCCGCGTCGGGCTCTGTGCTGACAGCTCGGAACCTGGAGCCTGCTTCGGTTTCTGTGTCCCTCTCTCTCTGTCCCTCCCCCACTCGCCTCTGTCTCTCTCTCTCTCTCTCTCTCTCTCTCTCTCTCTCTCTCTCAATCTCTCAAAAATAAAACATTAAAAAAAATTTTTTTAAGATTTTTTTTTTTTAAAGATACCTTATAAAATATAAGATGTTATTGTGGCTTAAATAATATGGTAAAGTATATGAATGTTTTTGGTGCAACCTGGTGAATTTGTATGTGTGTATACACCTTTATAACCACCTCTCAGATCAAAGTGTACAACAGTTCCCGCTGCCCAGAAAGCTGATATTTTACTTTGTTTTCATTTTTTTGTTGTTTAGGTAAAATACACATAGCGCAAATCAATCATTTTAGAGAGAACAGGCCAGTGGCATTTAGTGCATTGACAATATTGTGTAACCGCCACTCCGGCTGGCAACAGGGCATTTCCACCAACTTCTCTGTTTCAAGGATTTACCTATTCTGGTTTTTAGTTTTATAATCAGAACGGTTGTTCTTTATGACATTTCAAAGATCACTGGGGCTCTTCAGAGCCCTTGTGCAGTGGCCCCATGCTGCAGATGTCTCTAGAAAGTAGGCTGGGTTTGAGGTGCCTGGGTGGCTCAGGGTGGTAAAGCATCCGGCTCTTGGTCTCAGCTCAGGTCACGATCTCACAGTTTGTAGGTTCAAGCCCTACATCAGGCTCTGCGTTGACATCATGGAGCCTGCGTGAGATCCTCTGTCTCCCTCACTCTCTGCCCCTCCCCTGTTTATACATGCTCACGCTCGCTCTCTCTCTCTCTCTCTCTCTCTCAAAGTCAATAAACTTGACGGCTGGGTTTAAGGGAGGGCTTCCTGGAGGAGGGAGCCCGGGGCCATCTGCTGGCCACTGGCACCTCCCACTTAACTCTTGTCCCCCAACAGGCAACTCATCACCATCCGCAAAGCCCACCTCCTCTCGCGGCTGCGCCCCGCCAGTGCCAACAGCTATGAGTACCTGCAGCGGCAACGGATGAGGTGAGCGGGCTCGGGGTCTGTCCCATAGAGGGGGTCCTCAGGGGCCCGGGAGCCCTGCAGACATGTCAGCTCCAGTCCCGGGATCCAAAGGCGGTCCCAGGGCATTGTCAGCCATCTGCAAGGGAGCCGTTTTGGGACAGCCGTGGCTGGGGCAGCAGATGGCCTGGGAGAGAATCGCAGAGAGGGATGGGCTTATTTACTGGGCATCTATTATGGGCTGAGATGACTGGGGAAGGGTTCTCATTTAAGTCTCATGACTCTTATGAGCTAGGATTGAGGTGCCTGCTTCCAGCTGGAGGAAATAAGCGAGGACTGTGGCCTCAGGCTTGGTGTGGCCAGGCGGGCACTGCGCTGAGCGCTTGGGCATACCTGACCTCAGTGAATCCTCAAGCCTTCCCTTTGAGGTGTATTCTGTCATCACCCCACTTCATAGTTGAAGAAACTGAGGCTCAGATAACTTAGCCACCTGCCCAGGTGGGGAAATGATGGCTGAACAACTATCACAGCCACGTAAAGGGGAGGGCCATGGGGGGGCCTGTGCCTGACACCCCCCACCTTCCCATGCCTGATTCCTTCTTGAGATCAAAGGTTCAAAGCCTTCCATTGGCAGGCCAGACTGGGGTCCCAGGGGTAGGTGGGGTCTGGGGGAGCACAGGACTCGATTTTTCCCCTCTGCCCCAACTGTGCATGTCCATATCCACTCGCCAGCCCATAGTGGCCCCTCAAACTCAAGCTGGAAGAAATTCCAATCTTGTCTTGCTATTGGTCAGGCCCTTGGGCCCACCCTGCTGCTCCTCTGGGGCAGAGGGGTCTCCCAGCAGCTGCTGTCCTACCTGTCCTACCCCAGGGAACACCAGCAGCTACAGCAGCTTCAGGATCTTGAAGACCAGGACAGGAGTCTGGATGTGCTGGGACCCCAGCAGGACTGGGGCGACGGCCCCGGCAATGATGCTAACCTCAAGTTCAAGTCCTATGACTTGTCAACATTCTACCCCTACGGGGACCCTGAGGTGTTGGACTATGACACAGTGAGTGCGGCAGAAGCCCTGGGCATGGGCGACCCCCGGGGGAGGCCGTGCTCTGCCTGGCCTCTGTGTGTCCTGGAGAGGCAGGCAAGGACTCTCCCTGACCTGGGGCCCGGGCCATCTAACAGGCCGAGGTGGACATTCTGGGAGTGGACGGGATCCTGTACAAGGGCCGAATGATCAACCAGGATGGGGCACGGCCTTCGACGGGCGTGGAGAAGGAGCTGGCAGGTGAGGAGTATCAGGCCTTCCGGGGAGCCCCCACCCTCAATGTCCTGGCTTTGCTGGGCAGCATGAGGAGGTGCAGGTAGGGCTCAGAGCTGGCCCCATCCCTGACTTGGGGATCTTCAAGTGGCAGGAGGACTTCACACGGCTACTTGAAAAAACGGAGCCCTACTATATGCCAGGTGCTGCACCGGGCACCGGAGAGGCAGTGGGGAGCAAAGAAAGATGGGCTGCCCGGGGTCTCCACATGAGTGGGAGAAACAGAATGTAAGCAAATAACCTGAAGGGGAGGATCCATTGTTAGCCATAGCAATGAATAGCTGACCAGAGGGGAGCGCCCTGGTGACGAAGGATTCTGGCCTAGGGAGGGGTGCCAGATGGCCTCCCCAAGAAGGATGCTGGGCTGGGGATGGGAGGGTTGTAAGGAGAATGCCAGTCCAAGGAGAGGCATCTGATGAGGGAATAGGGTAAGCTGGATGAAGGGGTCGGGTGGGAAGAAAGTGGTCCATGTGGGGGGGAATAGCAGGTGCAAAGGCCCGCGGTGGGGAGAAGCCAGGCACAATTGGAGTCAGGAAGGTGAGTCTCCCTGCGGTATGGAGACTGGGAAGGGGTTGGGTATGATGAAGAGATATGCATAGACACTGGAGGCCTGTGTCCTAATGTCCCAGGTAGGTGAGGATTGGGTTAGGTGGGGACACATGGATCAGTCACTCTGATTGCTGCAGCATCAAAGCCCCTGCTCCAGCTGGCTCCTACCCGGGACTCCAGGCCTCAGCTCCAGCCATGGGCCGGCAGTGCTAGAAGGGGTACCTCCTCTGCACCACTCTTCAGGGTTTTCTCCTTCCGGAAGAGCCATACACTTCTCCATTGTAGAGGGACCCTGGAGTCCCAAAGTGGCTGGAGGGTTAAATTCTGCCCATGGTTTTCTTCCTCACCCTGCTTTGTCCCCATTGACTTGAGGACTAAATACCAGGTATGCAAGAAAAGGAAATGGGACTGTTTTATTGGGAATGCTGGGCAAAGAAGAGCCCGCATTAGTGTCCTGGGACACATGCAACAAATGGCCGCAAACTGGGCGGCTTAAGACAAAAGAAGTTCTCAGAGTTCAGGAGCCTGGAAGTCCAAAATCAAGCTGTCACAGTGCTGTGTTCACAACCAGGGCTCCGGGACAGGCTTCTACCTGCATCTTCCAGCTCCTAGTGGCTCCACACGTAACTTGGCTCATGGCCGTGTCCCTCCAGCGTCTGCCTCCGTCTTCTTGTGGCCTAATCCCTGTGTTTTCTCCTTTTCTCCTGGAAGGACATTTGTCATCGGGTTTAGGGCCCACCTTAACCTGGGATGAGCTCATGTCGAGATCCTTAATTACATCTGCGAAGACCCTTTCTCTGAATAAGTTTACATTCCTAGGTTCTGGGGAGCGTACCTCTTTGGGGACCACCATTCAACACACTACAGGTCCCTGCGCTGGCCCAGGAGGTCAGGACACCATCTGAGCCCTGCATTCCCCCGGCATGGGTCCAGCTCCCCCTGGACAAGCCTCAACCCCCCAGCAGTGGCTGCTGTTGGGAGGCGACTCAGGCTAAGCTTCAGGGGTCACCGGGCAGGGTAATAACCATGGTGGCTAATATTTAATGAGCCCCGAGTTCTTGTCAGGCCTGCACCGTCTCCTTTCAGCTGGCAACAACCCAGTGAGGCATTGCACCAACGAGCAGGTGAGGGCCGCTTGCTGGAAGGTGGGGGAGCCCTTATCTCCACTCAGGCACTAGACAGGGCCCCTCTCCACCTACCTCCCCTGGGCTGTCACCCATAGGGCAGGGCTTCTCTCCCCATGGCTCAGTCATTCTTGAGACCCACGCAGCAAAGTAGGACTGAATCAAAGGACACCTCAACTGCTTTGTTCTGCTTGGGGACAACAAAGTCTAACTACTTTTAGAAGCTGGTTCGAAACCCGCCTGTGGCCAGATCTTTTGACCAGATTGCTCTTATCACTCATCTATTTACTCAAAAGAACATTCTAATCCAAAACGGACTCAGTATCTAAACCTAAATGAGCCAGTGTGAGCCCTGCCCAGGCCCACCCTGGCCCCAGATGCATTAGTCTGTTCATATCACTGTCCAGCGTGCCCTGCCATTTACTCAGTTCTTTGCCAGCTGGGGGCCACTGAAGGGCATCTGGCCGGCCTGTGCCCTCCAGGTGCTAGCACTGAGTCAGGAGCTCAGGCCGGGGCAGAGGAACACCCAGTCAGTCCCCAGTGAGCCGTGTCCCCATAGGAGGGTGGTGGACGTGCCGAGGCTAGTGGTTCTCAGGCTTGACTTTTGAAGAAGTGCCCTGGAAGGAAGGCTAAGTTCAGGCAGGACTCAGGACGTAGGAGGAGGCAGGCAGGGGGGCGTCACCAGCCTCAGCCCTCCTCACCAGCTTTGGGTGAACTGCCTAAAACACGCACAGTGACCAGGCCCCTCCCCAGCTCAGAACCTGTTGGTAGGAGTTTCCTATGGATGCTGTAACAAATTACCCCAACCGAGTGGCTTAAAACAACCCACATTTATTTTATCTTAGTTCAGGAGATCAGCAATCTGAAATGAGTATCAAGGGCTAAAATCAAGGGATCAGCAGGTCTAGTTCCTTCTGAGGCTCTAGGGGAGACCATTTCCTTACCGTTTCCACCTCATTCCTTGTCTTGTAGCCCCTTCCTCCAGCTCAAAATGTGTCTCTCCGTCCTTACCTCCCCTTCTCTGACTCTGACCCTCCAGCCTTCCTCTTTAGAACCTCGTGATTCCATTGGGTCACCTGGATCATTCAGAATACTCTCTGTCTTGAGATCCTTAACTTGATCACATCTGCCAAGTCGCCCTCTGCCAAGTCAGGTGACAGTCACAGGTTTTGGGGATTGGAACAGGGACATCTCAGGGGCATTGCCCCCAGAGTCAGGCTCCTTGGCTGATCTGTGGTGGGGAGTGGGGGGGGGGTTGTCCCCTGTATGCCCCTCCCTTCAGCATCTCAGAACTGTTTGCTTGTCTCTCAGTGAGCCCAGCTATCTCCCACCTCTGCCCAGGCTGTGCATCTGCCTCCAAGCCCTGGAGAATCTGTCTCATCTGCCAGAGCTCAGGGCCCCCTCCTGTTGAGAGCCTCACGGCTCCTCAGCTTCTGGCTTATGCAGAGGTGGAAAAGCCACAGAGGAGGGCCTAGAAGGAGCAGGTGTTGGGGTCAGATGGCGAGTTTGAATTCTGACCTACAGAATCCAGGGCATCAGTAAGACCTCAGGGAGAGTGCTGGGTCAGAACCCTGTTTCCAAGCCTCGCTGAGTCTCGATTTCGAACCTGTGCCCTGGGCCCACGTCCCTCACCTTGGAGGGAAGCAATATGACAGTCTCACTGGTTGGCTGGTTGGCTGGTCCGGCCTGAGACCTGTGGATGGATCCAGGTGCCACCAGGTGATCAGAACGGGGGCCTGAGAGCGCCCCTTGATTGGGCATTTGCTTTTATGCAGAACCCACAAAACACACTGGAGTTAGTTCTTAGTACAGGCTCAAGTAACAGTAGATACAGACCTTAAGACATAGTTAGGAATGCAAGAGGTTTGGGGATGGGGTGGTTAACAAAGAGGAGGGAGGAAAGGGAGGAGGCAAGCAGAGACCCCCAGTGGCCAGGCCCTGTGCTCCCGTCTTTGGCCTGAGGTGCTAACAGCCCCTGAGGTGCTAACAGCTGGAGGCTCTTGGCTCCCTGTACCCCTGCAGCTGAACAGTGAGTTGTTTTTTTCTCCCTTCCTTCCTTCCTTCCTTCCTTCCTTCTTTCCTTCCTTCCTTCCTTCCTTCCTTCCTTCCTTCCTTCCTTCCTTCTCTCTCTCTCTCTCTTCCTTCCTTCTTTCATATAATTTATTGTCAAGTTGGCTAACATACAGTGTGTATAGCATGCTCTTGGTTTCCAGAGTAGGTTCCCATGATTCACTGCTTTACGTACAACACCCAGTGCTCATCCCAACAAGTGCCCTCCTCAATGCCCATCACCCATTTTCCCCTTTCTCCTGCCACCCCCTCCCATCAACTCTCAGTTTGTTCTCTGTATTTAAGAGTCTCTTATGAGTTTGCCTCCCTCCCTGTTTGAAACTATTTTTCCCCTTCCCTTCCCCCATGGTTTTCTGGTAAGTTTCTCAGGTTCCACATATGAGTAAAAACGTATGGTATCTGTCTTTCTCTGACTGACTTAATTTCACTCAGCATAAGACCCTCCAGTTCCATCCACATTGCTGCAAATGGAAGGATTTCATTCTTTCTCATTGCCAAGTAGTATTCCATTGTATAGAAAAACCACATCTTCGGGGCGCCTGGGTGGCGCAGTCGGTTGGGCGTCCGACTTCAGCCAGGTCACGATCTCGCGGTCCGTGAGTTCGAGCCCCGCATCAGGCTCTGGGCTGATGGCTCGGAGCCTGGAGCCTGTTTCCGATTCTGTGTCTCCCTCTCTCTCTGCCCCTCCCCCGTTCATGCTCTGTCTCTCTCTGTCCCCAAAATAAAAATAAAAAACGTTGAAAAAAAAATTTAAAAAAGAAAAACCACATCTTCTTTACCAATTCATCAGTTGATGGACATTTGGGCTCTTTCCATGGTTTGGCTGTTGTTGAAAGTCTGCTATAAAGTGAGTCCTTTCTTTCTTTCTTTCTTTTCTTTTCTTTTCTTTTCTTTTCTTTTTTTTTTGACCTGGGTTATTTCTTATTTATTTATTTATTTATTTATTTATTTATTTTAATAATAAATTTATTGTCAAATTGTTTTTATACAACACCCAGTGTTCATCCCAACAGGTGCCCTCCTCAATGCCCATCACCCACTTTCCCCTCCCTCCCACCCCCCCATCAGCCCTCAGTTTATTCTCAGTTTTTAAGAGTGTCTTATGGTTTGGCTCCCTCCCTCTCTTTTTTTTTTTCCTTCCCCTCCCCCATGGTCTTCTGTTAAGTTTCTCAGGATCCACATAAGAGTGAAAACATAGGGTATAAAGTGAATTCTTTCTGTTAAGTTTCTCAGGATCTTCTTCTGTTTCTTCTGTTTCTTCTGTTAAGTTTCTCAGGATCCACATAAGAGTGAAAACATAGGGTATAAAGTGAATTCTTTCTTAAAAGGGAGGTCCACAGAGCACACCTGCTGCCACACGGCCCTGGTCATTCATTTGGTCATTCCTGAGCCCTTCTTGGTGTCAGGCATATTTTAGATACCACTGGGGAGACCCAATGTGGTCAAAATAAAGTTACTGCCCCCTTAGAGTTCTTACCCCATGAAGGACCATAGGATATAAATAGATAAAAAGTTCACTGAGTAAGATGAAACACAGAAGTTGGGGAGAGAATGGCCAGGGAGGAGTCCCTGGTGAGCTCACGAAGCAGGAATTGTCAGGACAGCCAGGAAGGACACAGGTGTCCAGGCAGAAGGAACAATCTGGTGTCCATCGTGGGAAGGAGCTTGGTGCCTGTAACTCGTCCTGAGAGCCAGGCCCGGGCCCTCCCCTCACCCGCATCCTCACCCTGAGGGTCCCTCTTCTTGTGCAGCCTTTGGTCTGGGTGGCCAGTCATGGGGATTCTTGGCTGGATAGGGAGAAGGAGATGTGTTGGGTTCAAAAGTGAAGGACGGAGCCAGATCCTAGAGGCCAAATGTTGTACAATCCCTGGTCTGTGAAAGGTCCAGAACAGGAATATCACAGAGACAAGAAGCTGATTCGTGCCTGCCAGCGGTTGGGGGAGGGAGGAAGGGAAATGAATATTTCATGGGCACAGGGTTTCCTTCTGGTGGGATGAAATGTTCTGGAACTAGCTAGAGGTGGTTGTCGCACACCATTGTGAATGAGCGTTAATGTCACTGAATTGTTGGCTTTAAATGGTTAATTTTGTGGGACGCCTGGCTGGCTCAGTCAGTGGAGCATGTGACTCTTGATCTCGGGGTTGTGATTTTGAGCTCCACACTGGGCACAGAGGTTACTTACTGTGTGTTGTGTGAATTTTATCTCAAAAAAAAAAAAAAAAAAATTCACACACACAAGGTGAGTGATGAGAGGGTGGGGGTGGGGGCATGATGGCCGTGGTCTGGCCCCAGGGAGAACATCTACGCCTTGAGAAACTCTGGGTGGGAGGAGGGATCTTCCACGAAAGAGAGGCTGAGGGGCAGGTGTGTGCAGAAGGCGGGCAGGTCTGGGAAACGGTGAAAGGGCCTTTGCAGGACAAGTGGGGAGTCTGGGGTCAGGCGGAACTCTGCAAGAGTCCTCACCCATTCCTCTGTCTTCTCCTTTCTTTTCCTCTAAGCTGTGAAGGTTCCGCATCCCCCAACTCGAAGCCTGTATGATCGTGAACGCCCGAGTGCCTTGTTTGGTGCCATCTACCCCTGTGAGTACCTGCCCTCCGAACACCCTGGCCCAGCTGGGGTCCTGGCAGGGTCTCTGGGGCTCACCCGTCCCAGCCTGGGGTGCTCCTGACCCACCTCATCCGTCTCTCACCTGCTCTGTGTATGCCAGGTCCAAGAAGTCCCCTCAGGTGTCCCATCCCCCTGCCAAGCACCCAGCTCCCTGGCCATGGCTTCAAGCCATCCTGGGCTCCTGGTTTACCCTTCAGCGGGGCTTCCTGGCCAAGCACCATCCAGGGGGCCGAGACCAGGTGTCTGTCCCCTAGCTGCAGGGGTGGGATGAGGGGCCCATTCACCATCCTGGGCCTCTCTGCCTGGGGCCCCATGAGCTGGGCTGGGGGGATTCCTCTGATTGCCATCACCACGTACCAGGTACCTGCGGATGCTTTACAGCCTGTACTGCGCTCTCTCCCTTCTCATCCACGCCGTCCTCGGCCCAGTTGGGTGGGTGTGCACTACTCTCCCAGCTCACAGTGCGGAGCTGAGGCACCGCAACCCTGACCCTGGATTCCATGTTCATGTGCACTTGAGCATCCGACTGTGGCGTCATTTATCTGGAGTCATCCCCGGGGGAACTTTAGGGTGTGTCTGGGACAGGATGAGCCATGGGAAAGCACTTCCGGTCTTGTCTACTTAATGGGTATGACCCATCAGGCCAGCCGCCCCCCTCCCCACCCCACCCCCCCCACCCCCCGCCTGCCCCATGATTGTTGCTGGGACACAGCATCGTCTCTCCTGCCTCTCTCAGGCCTGCACCCCCGCAAGAGTGTGTGCTCAGCCACCTCGGGCTCCCAGCCTCCGATGCCAGCTCGGCCTCCATCGCTGCCGCCCCTGCCCCTGCTGCCACCACTGACGCCATCCCAGGGGGACCCCCAGCAGGTCCCGCGGCCTGCCCGGCACACACGACCTCTGCGCCTCGAGTCCCGAGCCAGCATGCAGCCTGCCAACCCGTGAGCCCTGCGTCCCTCAACCCTCCCTTCATCCCTCCTCTCCCCCTGCTGGCAGAGACTGGGCCCTGAGCTCAGCCTGAGAAGGGTGAAGGGGACCTGGACATGAGTGAAAGGCCTCCATAAGGGACTGATTTTGACTCAGTGGCTGTTTTTGTTTGTGTGTTTTTTTTTTTAAGTTTATTTATTTGAGAGAGAGACAGAGAGTGAGCGAGGAAGCGGGGCAGAGAGAGAGAATCCCAAGCAGGCTCCACGGTCAGCTCAGAGCCTGACGCGGAGCTTGATCTCATGACCGCGAGATCATGACCTGAGCTGAAATCAAGACTCGGACACCCCTTAACTCTATACATACATACACAACACAATCCTTTTTTATCCTGCACTTCGTGGAGAACACAGCTCTCTAGATTGAATTTTCCACTGAGCCAACATAATTCCTTGACCAGTCTTCAATACAACAGCTAACATGCTTTTGAAAACAATCACTTTCCTTTTTTTATTTTGCTGAAATGATTCTATCAGAATCAGTTCCTAGTACAGCTACTGCCGACGTATGTTTTCTTTGGGGGCCGTTATTTCTGACCAGACCACTTTTCTCATGGGAGCCAAATATTACTGTGTGCCTCCTTTTGTATTTCATGCTGATCCTTCCCACCGGTCATTATAGTCATGCATTGGATATTTTTAAAACCTGATTGTTGATGTTTACGTTTTGGCCAGTCCTCGAGGAATTGGGAGCAGAGGCCCCTGGAACGCCCTGGGCTGCCCTTTCCCCAGGGCCAGAATCCTGCTCGCCTGTTTGACGTCCTTCTGTTTCTTCCGGGGGGTGACTGCCCATACTCTTGGTGGAGCGCGGAGCAGACTGGGAGGTCACGATGACCTGGTCTGGCAATTTAGTGGGCAGCCCAGGACCGCAGAGGGCGCGCGCCTGCCTTCCAGCACGGTGCACGCCCGGCTTGCTTGCCCTCCTTGCCGCTCTCCTTCTCTTCCTCTCCCTGTCCACTCCATGGCTCTGGCTAGTTGCGCCCACTATGCTTTTCATACTTCTGACACGTCTTCCACATTTCACAATCTCTCCCTGTATGGTTTTGGGGCATGACTCCCCCACCCCACCCCACCATGCACTGGAGGCCCTGCGGAGGGCGGCTGAGTGGGCAAGGGAGTGGGGGGAGGGAGCTGCCCAGGGGTCTGCTCTGGGGGAGCCAGAGTGCTGGCATGGAGTGGGAGCCCTGGACCTGGAGGCCATCGGAGTCTGGGAATGCTGCCTGCCTACCCCCTTCCTGATGGTCTCCCGGCCGTGTCCCCAGCTCCTCACCTGTGACCACTCCCAGCCCCTGACTTCTCTTTTCTTTCTCCAAGGACTGTGTCTAAATGAGGCCAAGCTTTTCCTGACCCGGGTGACTTACCTGTCCCAGACACCCTGGGGGGCACCGGCTGGTGCAGTCCTGGACCCTGCACCCACCCCCGTATCACAGATGAGTATTTTTGGCACGTTCTCCCCATAATAAAATCTTTCACTTTTTTGACCGTGGATGAGGGTGACTGGCCTGGCACCCCCTGCAGAGGGGGCCTTGTCTGCCCCACGTGGGTGGGTGGACCTGCTGGTCCCTACTCAGGCCCCCACCCCAAGGTCAACCTCCCAGAGCCGCTGGCCAGAACCACCCTGGCTGAGTCCCAGCAGAGAATCAACAGCAAAGCTTCTTGCCTCTGCCACATTTCCCACCACGGCAAAGTGTCCTGAGCCTGCCCTAGCCCTGTGTTCTGGGAAGATCGGAGGTCTGGGGGCAGGGGTAGTGATGTGATTGGCCCAGGTTTGCTCAGGGAGGCCTCAGCTCTCCGGCGCCCGGCCAGGAGCTGTCCTCTTTGGGTGTTGCTCACGGGTATGAGGTCCCCAACTTCCATCACCTCCCACGTCAGGAAAGAGAGGTGCAGCCCGGACTCCGGCAAAGCGTCCCATGCCAGGCTTGTCCCCTGCAGCCCTGACCCTCAGGCACCCACACAGGCAGGATTCTCAGAGCCTCCTCTCCATCGCCGCTGGCCCCCGCAAAGCTGTCTTCCCAGCCATTTCTCAGATTTACAGAGGGAATCGTGCCTGAGTTGGTTCCTGTAGCTCAGGCATTGAGGAATGAGGCCCAAGGAGGTCACTGTGTAACCATTTGCCCCCGACAGGCTCCTTGGTGTTTTGGAAGGTGGGGATACCCAACAGCAGCCAGCCGGGAGCGATGCCGGAGGATGACAGTCCTGTCCCCCATAGGGGTTGTGGGGGAACAAGCCAGCTTTTGGTCTGGTCCCAGATGGGAGCTGCAGGCAGAATCCTTGCCCCTCCCCTCTTCCAACCCCAGAGGGTGGGGCCTGCAGGGAACTGGGAGGGAGGTGCTCAGGAAGTAGCCACCCCAGGCCAGCTGGGAAAGGTGCCTGGGGAGCAGACAGAACCAAGATGGGGTCAGCAGAGTGGGAATCTCAGGAGGTCCTGGGTTTAGCCTCCTCCTCTGCCAGGGGGACATGGTTCCTGGCCTGGGATGCAGCGGCCGTGCCGGGCTGGACCAGGGGGAAGGGAACCAACCGTGCCAGTCATGCGGGCTGGCCTGGTGTGGGGCTGCAAAATGAGTTGGGCAGGAGGGGGAGAGAGGGGCCTCTTGCCAAGCGGAGGGTCCTGCTTTGAGGGGCTGCTGGAAAGGAGATGCTGACTGACGACCACCCTGCACCCCCAACACGGCCCACAGCCCACCGCTGCAGGTGAAAGGGTCACTGAACATTTCTACCTTCCAAAGACGACGAACTCCATGACTCTAAGGTATAAACAACCAACGAGAGCCGGTTCCCAAGGCAAGTCGCCAACAGCGGAGAGCTGAGGTGCTGGAAGGGCGGGCCTTCTGTGCAGGGACCTCCTCCACTAAAATCAGCGCACACTGGTGTCCCTGGCTTGACCCCCGACTCGCTGCGGTTCTAGGGGCTGTAGGCAGAGAACCACCAAACCAACACACAACCGCCAGAGAAAGGCTTCTTTTCGCAGTCCCCCTCATCTTGCTTCCCCAGGATCCACGGAAAACGACCCCACCAACACGTGCAGCTCTTATCCCCCAGAAGAGGAGAAACGGCCCCCGAGAGCAGAGCAGATCGCTGCCATCGGGTTCCCAGCACCTCGTGCTGTGCCCCCGACACGCCCTCGGCCAGCCTGGGAGTGGGTCTGAGAGGACCCAGCGCCCCCCTCCCCTAAAGGAGCTGAGTTCTCCTAAGGCTCCTGTGAAACACATATCGCCCAAACATAAGCTGTGGCTAAGCAACCAGAGACCTTCCCAAAGGCAGGAATTGCAAAGAACCTCGCATCAAGAGATCTCCTTTTGTCCGGCACAGGCGGCCTCCCCAGCACTGGCCCTGGGAAGTAACCAGCCTCAAAGCACTCATCTGTCCTCAGAGGAGTCCTGACATAAAAGCCCCTCAGAGACCTCCAGGGCCGTGGCAGCCCTGCCCACTGCCGGGCTCGGGGGCCGGCCTTGGGGACAGCATGCTTTCCTGAGGCCGGCCACAACGTGTTCTTAGAGAACCCCGGGAACATCCCTTTCATCCGAGAGAATCCGAAGAACAAGCCCCTTTTTTCAGCTGTCTCAAGGAGGAGCCCTGCCTGCCCACAGAAAGCGTTTTAGCGTCTCCATCTACCAGGTGCCCCCCTCCGTCCCCGCGGAGCAGGGCTTTTACTTCTGAAGCTCTTCCTGGTGAAAAACAAGATCCCCTCCAGATCCCGATTTGGAGACAGGAACTGGACACACGTCTGTGGCCAGTGGAGGGGGCTGACTGATGACAGGCAGGCTGGCTGGGTCCCCCCTCTGATGGTCAGCTTCAGCCCGTTGTGACCTCGCGGGAACCCGGGCCAGCTGTTTATTTCCAAGATCGGCCAGAAGTGAGACTTTTTGTGCAGACTCCAGTGATTAAATGTCGGCAGGCCATCCTGAGAGAGATGGAGCATCGTTTGAGCCAAGCTGCACATGTCAGGGGACTATGGGTTTGCAAAGCCCCAAATTAGCATGCCCAGGTGCTTTAACGGCAGACCGGAAAGATGCACCCACTGCTCATCACCTGGGGAGGCTAGACCATCCCACGTGCTGCCACGTCCACTCTTCAGGAATGAGATACTCGGAGCTCAAATTGTCCTTTCAAGCAACTTCAAGGATGCAGACAGGGTTTTTTAGAGCAGAACTTTGGAAACAGTCATTTGAGCTCAAGTCTGGCAGGCAGGTAGGGGGTGACCATGCCCAGAAGACGCTGGGCTTTTAGGTGACAAGGCCAGGTCCAAGGAGGTGCCAAGGTGGACAGCCAAGGATGGCTGTGTCTGTTCCCTTCCACTCATGCACCCAGTACCTTTGCTTTTCAGCCAACTTACACTTTGAACATGTTAATAGACGGTTACGGACTCGTTCGACTTTGCTTCTGAGCTTCCAGGCTTGGGAAAGTTGAAGAAGGTTCCAGGTTCTCTGTTCCCACCTCTGGCTTCCCTTTGAGTTTGGCCCACTTTTACAGCCTTTCCCTTGCCCGGGGGGATGTTCAGACCAGGGGATCCTGGCACACCTGGCAGGGCCTCTGCATTGCTGGAAAGTACTAGAGCCCCTGGCCCTAGCTCCAACCCTGTTCTCTGCCCCCTCCTGTCCAGGTACCCACCTTGGCTGAGGCACTTAGGGAGAATCAAATTCCTGGGCTCTCCTCCAGAACAGTTGTCTCAAGCACCCAGGGGAACTTCACGCCCCACAAACTTGGGAGTCACAAGGCTGGTGGCTCCCAGTTGCTGTGAGGGGGGGCGTGCTGAGGCTCCGCATCCCAATCACCTGAGAGCTGTTTTATTAACAGCTGTGACGCTCTGTTAAGTTCACCCTTTCAACATGTACGATTAAGTAATTTTTATTCCCAAGCCGATCAACCAATAGCCTGGGGAACGTTTAAAATTATACCGTCGAGCCTTCCCCCCCGAGACTCTGATGCCGTGGGGTCTGGGAATCTATGGTTTGTCTTTTTACGGAGCTCCCAGGAGGCTCTACTGTGCAGCCAACCATGGGAACCACAGGTCTAGGAGACATTCTGCCATGTCTACAGACGTTTTTGGTTGTCACAATTGGGAGATGCTGCTGGCGTCTAGCGGGTAGAGGCCAAAATGCTGGTCAATATCCCACAGGGCACAAGACACCCCCAGCAGACAGTGAGCCAGCCCCAAATGTCCACAGTGCCCAGGTTGGAAAGCCATGGCCTACAGGAACTCCCAGTCCTTTCTGGCCTGAGGTGACCACCTGCGACCTCCAGGCACAGCCCATGGCAGTCCCCCAGGAACAGAAAAATGCACCTCACCTCCAAGAGATCAGCACTGAGTAGAGATGTCGTGGAGGAACATTTCTCAACGTGGAGCTCGAGGTCCTGCACCTCTAACAAGCTCCCAGGTGGTGCTGCTGGTCTGGGGACCAGACCGTGTAGCCGCCCAGGGTAGAGCCTCCTATGTCTCCAGGAGTGCAAATTCTAGATGGAGCCCTGGCTCTCTGGTGCCTCTGACACAGTCATCATTCCCTGGGGCAGCCCAGGCGCACTCACCCCTCCGCAGCAGGTAACCCATAAACACATACTTGTCTGTGCATTTCTCCCACCACTTGAGGGAGGTGTGGCAGTTATCTGAGAATTTTCTCTCATCAAAAAGAACAGAGCAGCAGCAGTAGCGAAGATTCAGGAGGGCCCAAGATGTCCTCACTCTTATCCATCCCGCCCCTCCCTACCCTCCCCACACGCACCCCAGAAACAGCTGTGCCCCCGCCTCTGGACTTCAAGAGGAAGGCCCTTAGAAGGGTGGGTTTCAAGATGAGGACACAACTCCAAGACCTAAGCAACAGCTTGGGCGGGGGCCCAGTGGTCAGTCTTCAGTGACACCCAGAGGGTACAGTCAACCAGGAGCCTGTCCAGGGTCCAGCAGGGTGGAGACAAAGCTGGGGAGGCCAGGGAGCAGCAGTGGCGACACCAGCACAGGAGCATCCTCATCCCTGGGCGCAAGGGCAGGACTGCGGTGAGGAGTGCAGAGACATCAAACAGGAGACCTTCTGCAACAGAAGACACTCTCCAACCCAGTCATCATCCGCAGAAGGGGGCACCTGAGGGGCTGGGCGCCAGGTGGGCCATCCTAGGTTAGGGAGTGAGATCTGCCTCTACTGAGGATTGGGCAGAGACCGTGGCCTCCCTCCTTCCCCAAAGCCCAGTCCCTCACAAGGGGTGCAAGGCTGAGGCTGCCCTGGGAACCGTATCCCCCAGCGTGGGCAGCTGTGGGGGGAGGGGGAGGGGACAGAGTGGGGCATCCCTGGCTTCTCCCTTGGGGTGAGAGCAGGTGTCTGTCCCAGCCCAGCTCAGGAGCAGCCCGGGATCCCATCTGCTCTCCCTGGTTTGCCGGTCTCCTTAGTGACAAAAGGTCTGAGTTGCAGGTTGGACTCTGCCCTGGGCTTGTCCTGTTCCTGTCACGAGCCCCCACTGGCTCTGCGCAGAAGCCTGCTATCTGACCACGGGCGCTGTGGTCTGCGGCTCCCCAGGGGAGGGCCCTGCCCTACCAGGCATGTTTGCTGGAGGTTGGGCTTGGAGTGTCCAGCCTGCAGCCTGCAGCCAGCCATTGGGGCCCTAAAGACACACAAAAAAAGGTCCTTATGTGAAACCCAAGCAGACTGGAAGGAGTTGTTAGCCCTGGAGGTCAGGATCAGTCCAGCCGGACAGGGGAAGGACGGGCAGGAGGGCTGGGATTCTGGGAACACTGGCCAGAAATGAACTTCCTGGGAAGAACCTTGGATGGGCAGGAAGATTCCAGAGCCACGTTATGGTTGAAAAGACAGCAAGAGACAGCAGCAGTGTGGAGCCAGGCAGGACTGGGGGGGTGGGGGTGGGGTCTGGGCTCTGTCAGTGCCCTGCCTCTCCACATGGAGCCAGCTGGCAGCAAAGCTTAGGATAGGAGGCAAGACCACAAAGCCTGGTGGTAGTTTGAACTCTTTTCTTCTCTTTTGTTAAAAGGGGGAAGGGAAAGGGTGTGAGGTACCCCCGGGCTCTGGGGGAGGCATGCAGGCAGCCCCAGCAGGCAAGCGCTGGGGAATGGGTGGGAAGAGTCCTGGAGTTTCCCACAATTCTTTTCTCTGCAGGGAACAGCAAGGCTGGCTGACAAGGGGGTGGGAGAGAGGGGCGGGGCCCTGGGGAGAGGGGTGGCGGGCAAGGGGTTTGGGGGCTCACTCTAACATGCAAAGTCCAGCTGCCCCGTAAACTAGGTTGCGTCTTGAGGAGCGACATACATATAAATACATACACAGCTACACACACACATGCGGAGAAGGCTCTGCATTCCCGAGGGTGGGGATCTAGGCCTGCTGGCCCCCAAGGAGCTCCAAGGCAGGAGCCAGCCAAGTCTCCGCTGCTGTGGCGATTCTCCGCAGCCCCCTGGGGTGGGGCAGGGCGAGCGAGTCCTCTGGGGAAGGCTGCTTGTTCTCTGAAGTTCCGTCCACCAGCACCAAGACGACTCTGAACCACATCCATGCAAGCTGGGTGCCGCGGGCCTGCGCCTCCATGTTCGCGCGCGGGCGGCCTGTGTGCTGGCACCAGGGTCCGGTCTCTCCCCTCCAGGGCTCCGGGGAACGGGGGTGCAGACAGAGGAGGGTGAAGGGGGCCCGCGGAGACATCCTCTCCCCCGCCCCACAGGATCCTGGCCTCCGGGAGGGGGGAGGGGCCTCCCTTATCTCTCGGCCTCCATGGCGGGGTGGGCCCTCGGTTCTGAGGCGGCCTGTTGGGGGGCCAAGGGCGGCCAGTCTGACGCTGGGGAAGGGGGTGCCGGAGTCCACAGGGGCGGCTGCTGTGGCTGGTGGTGCTGTGGCCCCCCTGGGGGCGAGGCCGCGGTCGGCCAGCTGGGTGCCGCGAAGCTGCCGGTGGCGGCGTGGGGAAAGTGCGGCGGGGGGGACGTGGCCGTGGCGGCCATTGGGCTGCCACTGCCGCCACCGTGGAAACTCTCGGAAGCCTTGAGACGGGAGAACATGGTGAGGGCATCGGGGAAGTTGGGGGGCGTGGCGGGGGTGTTGGCAGGAGTGCACATCTGTCGGGGGGAAGAACAGAGTGGGGGGTGAGCACCCCTTTCCGGGAGCCCCCGGCCTCCCACTGCCTCCTAGGAGCAGACACACACCCAGCCACCGTTGGGAGCTTCTGTGCCTCTTCCCTGGATGCATCTGGCTCCGTAGGACAGTCCCCTCGCTGGGGGCTCCAGACCCACGGGCCATGTCCCCGGAGGACCCTCTCGTGCGAGCCAGCGGCCTCTCCACTGCGGAGAGCCACGACGGCTTCCTTCCCCTGCCCTGTACCAGGAGCACCCCCTAGCACCCCGGGGACTAGAGGGACACTTACCATCTGGTGGTGGTGGTGGCTATAGGGGATGTTGGTCTCCTGGAAAAAGGCGCTGAGGGCCGTCTGTGGGAAGAAAGGGCCCAAGCTTAATTACCCTCCGGCCCCCCACCCCCACCCCCTCCACGGACCTGCGCCGCCCTCGTTCCCAGGATCTCTGGGGCTTGGAGTGGCCCTGAGCCTGGCTACCGAGGGAGAGAAGTGAGTGTAAGCAGTGTGTCTGTCACAACTCAACGCCTGCCACCTCCCAAGGAGGCGCCAAAGGCTCCCAGGCAGGTCTGGCAGGCGGTGAAGACCCTCACACTGCCTGCCTCCCTCCAGCTTGCACTGTGACCTCGGGAGGGGAGCAGGCAGCACCCCCTCCTGGTGTCACAGGGAAAGGCCTTTAGCAGAGATCAGCTGTTGACTTGGGAGATTCGAGCCAGACAGTCACCAACTCCATGCATGGGTGGCAGCTCCCTAATCTGAGCCTCAATCTCCTCATCTAGGAGCCAGGGAACAGCAAAAGTTCCCAGATGTGAAGTCTGTGACCCACCTGTCCCTCTCCTTGGCTGGCCACAGGAGCCTGCCATGACCTGGGCCTCAGTGTTTCCAACTGCACCACAAGGAGACCTGGCCAGGTGGCTTCCACATTCCCGTCCCTTGCCGCAGTAACCTCTTAAGACCCCAGTTCCAGCTGAGAGAGCCAGAATTAAGTAGGATGGCCTGGGTTTTGCACTCGCTGGCCCCCTCACCCAAGCCTCCCTCAGAATGTTCTTAAGGTGTCAGAGCAGGGGGATGGCAGACATGCGGTCGGGCACCTGGGGTGGTGCGAAGGGGAGCGGGAGGGGGCAGAGTGTCAGACAAAGGCCCGGGGAGAGAGGGCTCCAGGAGCCCTGAGGGAGGTGCTGCATTTGGTCTGTCCTGGCTGAGGCCCTGCAGGAGGGGCACTGAGGAGAATAAGGGAACCAGCTGCTCTTGCGAAAGTGCTGGGTGAGGGAGTGTGTGAAGGGTCTGCCGGGCCCTGCCCAGGCCCAAGCCCAGCCCCAGCCCCAGCTGCCCTCCATCACCAGCCCCCCACCCCCACCCCCAGGCTCACCACCCTCCCCAGCCCAGCCTGGACCCAATCCCTTCCCCCGCCTCCAACGCAGCCAGAAACCCAAGCTGGCTCCCAGGGCTTGCCCTGGGGTTTTGTTATTTTTTTACATTCAAATGAATTTTTCTGGGAATTTCCTGCTGTAGATGCCCTACCCCAGTATCCCCAGACAGGGTGTGGGAACAGGCTGGGGTGGGTGCTGGTCTCTAAGCGCCTCCTCAGGACTCCTTCCCACCCAGGAGCCCCAGGGGACACACCCCAACTACTCCTTCCCAACGGCAAATCCAAAGGCCACTTGAGTGAGGATTCCAGCACCGCTGCTGCCTTAAAGCACCACCACTTAAACACACAGGTCCCCTCCCCCAGCAGCCTCCTGTCCTCATTAACACCTGAATCACAGAGATGTGACCCAAAAACACTGTGAGCCTGCGGGGGAGGGTACAGAAAGAGTAGCCCCGGGGAGCCCCTCACTCACTCTCACGCAAGGACCTAAGGTTTGGGGGTTCACAACCCATTTTCACCTTAAGTAAACCTCCCTAGGATCCATATCCCCCACTTTACAGATGTGAAACGGAAACTCCGCGAGCCCGAAGCATATGGCTCCTACCTCAGGAGGCCACCAAATCTGCAGGCAGCTCCGGCCCCTCTTGGGGACAGGGTCTCCCCCAGGCATTTCAATTCTCAAAGCAACACTTTTAATTCGTGTGGTGGAGCGACACTAACCCGTGCTGAGTGACAGCCCAGCTGGTGCCAGGCTCCCTCCGCTGGGCTGAGAGTCCAGACAGGCCAGGCCCTTCCACCAGACACCTGCCCGCCCAGCCCCAAGCAGGGAGGGAGCCATGTGTGCAGATGTGGGACTCAAGCAAACTGCCGTGAATGTGGTTTTGCAAGTTTTGCCACATCTAGCCCTTGAGACAAACAGGCTGTTTAGGGAGCTTCCTGCAGGGTGGGGCTGCAGGCCCTGGGGGCGGTGGGCACAAGGGAGTGGCCACTGGCTCTAGAGATCAACTCCCACGCTGGAGGTAGGGAGGAAACTGAGGCCAGAGGAGGAAAGGGAATTGCCCAGAAAGAGCAACCTCCCACGTTGTGTGAAGACCACACAGGGTCGGCGGTCCCTGTTGAGAGCGCGGGTAGAAAGGTGTGAGCAAAGATTCCCCTGGCTGGATAGGCCACTGCTTCCCCAGGCTGTCCAAACCTTTGGGCTGGAATTCTGATCCCCCATCCCATTCTTAAGAAGCTGAGTCCTAGAGTCCTCAGTGTATCCCCTGCAGGCCCGAACACCTTTCCTGGGATGGCTCCCCATCAGGAAACCAGGCTCCCGGCAGGCAGGGCACAGGCAGGCAGGGCACAGACACCGTCTGAGCTGTGACCTTACACCTGTGAGGGGTGGAGCTCAAGGACTCTGGCCTCTTCCCTAGATACCACCCTGGGTTATTTCTGGGGCAGTTGAGCTAGGCAAAGCCAGGAGACTTCTTGGCAGCACAAGCTGTGGGCACTAGTGTTCTGTGGGTCAGGGAGGCCTGGTGGGTGGGGTCCTGACTGGGGCAGCCCCACCTCCTACCCAGCTGACCGAAAAGCCACCGAACCGTGTAAACCACGCCGTGCACTGTGCAGGTAAATTCATCTGCCAGCACAGAGGAGGCCACCCGAACGCGCCTCTAGGGCGGGGTGCACAGATGCACACTCGTAGCTGTAGTGTGGGGCTCCCAGCACAGCACCCGTACACTCGTGTGTGTACACGCGTGGGCACCATCTGCAAAACGGCGACGTGTGTGTACACGGAGCACACAGCCCGCACCCGCGCGCCGGGTGGACTGCGTGTTTACACACACGCCGACATGCCCACACGTAGCGTGGCGCGTGCGTAAATACAAATGCACATGTACGTGGACACACGCGCCGCCGAGCTGCCCACTGGGCACGCAGACCCTCAAACCCACTCGTGCGGGGCGGCTCTGCCCACGGGCCCCAGAGCTCCCCGTCCCAGCAGGCGGCTCCCGAGGTGGGGGCGGCGCGCGCCCAACTCGGCCCCAGCCCGGGGCGTCCTCCTTCCGGCCGCCCGCCGACTGTCCGTCCGGGCCGCGGCGACGCCCCGCCCTGGCCGTTACCCGAACAAAAGAGGGGGGACCCCGCATCCCGACCGCCGGGGGACTCGGGGGGGCGGGGATCTCGGGCCCCGGTGGGGGCGGGCCGCCCCTCCCGCCCACCCCGCGCGGGCGGCGTTTCCGGGGACCGCGTAGACGCGGCCGCACCGCCCGGCCGGACCCGCACGCCGCGTGTGCGCGCTGCGGCCCGGCCAACGGGGCGCGCGGACGCCAGGACACCGGGCCGAGTGCGCGGCCCCGGCCCGGGCGGAGCGCGCACCAGCACGTGTCCACACCGACCCAAACACGCGTGGCTGGCGGGACGGACCCCCAGCCCCCGGTCCCGGCCCGGCCGCGCACCTCGAACTGCCAGTGGGCCGCCTGCAGCAGCTGCTTCGCCTGGTCGGCCGCGCAGCCCGCCGTCAGCACGAACTGGTTGATCATGACCTGGTGCTTGAGCTCGTCCATGTTCACGGACATGGCGCCGCCGCCGCGCTGCCCGCTGCCTCCCGCCGCCGCTCTCCTCCGCCTCACGCGTCCACCATTAGCGAGCCGGCTCCGGCTAATACAAATATTTACTGTGCGGCTGTGACTCACCGAGCCTCGCCTGGCTCGGGGCCGCGGGGGCATGCTGGGAGATGTAGTCCCGCGCCTCCTGGCCGGCCGGGGGGCGCGAAGAGGTGTGTCTGGACTCTGCCCCTGCTGTGTGCGGAAGCAGGCGGCCCTGTCTGCGGGCCGTCACGCTCTCAGGGGTCCAGCAGGCGGGCCCGCTGGCGTCTTTGCCCGGTATGCCTGGCATCCCTCTGTTGAGTGGGCGCACACTTGGGGGTGGGGGTCCCCTAGGAATTTTGGCACAAATCGGCAGCTCTAGGACACACAGACCCGAAAGCCTGGCACACAATAGGCGCCAAAAAATACTCCTTCCTTGGATGAATGAATCTGCCCTTAAGGGCTCTGCAGAAAGTCACCGCCTCCAGGAAGCCTTCCAGTCCCCCACCCCAACACCCAGAGCAACAAGTTCACGTCGCCCACTCCTGATGCGGGTCCCTCCCCGGCTTGGCGCTCAGCCACACACACACACACACTATGTCTGGGGATGGGATGGCGCGGACAAAACACGAGGTGGACAGACCCTGGTGCCTCCGGGTTCCCTCCCCGCGGGGCTCCCACTTTCCCACGCAAAATCTCGTGCGCTCTGCCGGAAATCTCGGCTTTGGGAAGCGGGCGCAAGGACCCGGCGGAGCCAGTTCCGGGGCAGCCCCGAACTTCTATTCCCAGAATGCCCCGGTTTATTTGCATCGTTTTGTCCCGAATGACGTCAAGTGAGTGAGGCCGCGCCTTGGCCAATGGGCGGCCTCAGAGTGTTAGGACCTGGCCATATAAGGTAAACAAAGCTGGCGGCCCAATGAGGCTGCAGCGGGGGCGGGCGCTGGGCCGGGGCCGGCGGGGGCGCGTCACGTGGCGGGCGGGGGCGGGACTGGAGCAAGCGGGAGAAGGGGGGAGTTGCGGGTAGTGTTTACAGTTCCGCACGCGCCGCTTCCGGGTGACGTCTAGGATCGGGCGTGTGGGACCAGGGCGTGCTCGCAAAGGGATCCCGGGCGGGGAGGCGAGGAGGAGTCTGGCGCGGTTACCCCCCGCTCTGACTGACCTTGGCCCGGTTCCTAGAGCTTCCTGGGCTCCAATTTCATCCGTTGGGCAACCGTTGTTTGGGCCCTTACTCTGCCCTGCCCTGAGCCAGCCGGGGTTACAGTGGAGAGCAAACCCGAGAAGGGTCTCCTGGTGGCGAGGGTGGGTTGGGGCTGTGTGTCAAAAATCCCAAGGAACGGATGTACAATTGTGGAAATGTAGAAGTGTGAAAAGTGCCTTCTGGAAGCTGATACAGGCCCTGGGGTGTTAGGGTTAAAAGTCATTGAGAGGTTTTACTAGATCTGATCAGTTGTCCACTTTAGGCTCAGTGTGGCGTCCAGATGGTGGCCGAAGGGTCCAGTCTGGATCAGGAAATGTTTCGGATGCGTCTGGTTCTAAGGGAGCACCCCGCCCTCCCTACCCAGCGCTTCACTGTTAGAATTGCACTGGATGGAGGGAGCTATCCCACACCGGAGGGGTGGGGGGGACCCCTTCCTGGATCCTTTCATCTTTCCAGAGGTTCTGTCTTTAGCTGGTGGGAGGAGGATAATGGGAGCGCGGTGGACAGGGCCTGAAGGGATCCAGGGTTGTGGGGGCCTGGGGAGTGCTGGGGCACCAGGATAGCTCCAGGGAGACCTGCACAATGAGAGTGCTAAGCGGCCTCCAAGGGCTAGGTTCCCTGGCCTAGCCTACAGGCAGGGGGTGGACTCTCAGTGTCCTCTGCCAGGTGTGCACCTCAGCCTGGTAGAGGTATCCTGTCCTCATGGGAAATCAGATTTTGGTGTCTCTTCTGCCACATGGGGATCACTCAGGCTCTGCCATTTTTTGCAAACCCTGATAGTGCCAGGAGATTCCTGGTCTTGTTAAGAATGGCGCCTCACCTGGGGCCCCTGGGTGGCGCCGTCGGTTGAGCGTCCGACTTCAGCCAGGTCACGATCTCGCCGTCCGTGAGTTTGAGCCCCGCGTCAGGCTCTGGGCTGATGGCTCGGAGCCTGGAGCCTGTTTCCGATTCTGTGTCTCCCTCTTTCTCTGCCCCTCCACCGTTCATGCTCTGTCTCTCTCTGTCCCAAAAATAAATAAATGTTGAAAAAAAAATTTTTAAATAACTAAAAAGAATGGCGCCTCACCTTAACAAAGCATCATAAGCATGAATTAACGTGGGTAAAGCGCTCAGCAGAAGGTAGTGGGCTTTGGATGTGGTTTCTGCCATCACTATTCCACTGAGACGGAGCATGATGGACGGTGAGATGCTTCTGGAGCCAGATAGATCTGGTTGTCAGTCTTGACTCCACTGCTTAGTGACTGATGTTGGATACAAGTAGCGCAGCCCTGAGCTTCATTTCATTTGTGGAACCCAAGGTAGGAGTGTGGAGCTCTCCCAGGACTGCTGAAGGTAGATTAATAGCTGTGAAGTGCTCAGCACTATTTCTGGTACTCTCCTCTTTGCCTCCATCTGGACCACTCTAGGGAGCCCAAGCCTCATTTTACAGACGAGGAAACTTTTAAGGCTGGAATCCAAACCTCCTTACACTCTTGCCTGTGTTCAGAGCCAGTGGAGAAGAATAGGCACCCATTAGCCCACAAGGGTGTATGTCTGGCGAGTGAGAACGGGCAGTGTCCTGGCAGGGCCTGCTAGGGGATTTTCTTGTTCAAGGAAACGGGAAGCACCTTCACCTTTCCCCCTACCCTTATCCAGCAACACTCAGTTACCTGCCCGGGCTTGTCCTGCTCAGAAGGAGCTGTTCTGGCTGGGGTGGGGCAGATGAGGCTAGCAGGAGCAAAGGTCACTCTTTTGGTCCCCATGGCCCCGCTAGCTTGCTAGTTTTCCCAAGGGCAGCAGGGGAGGAAAAAACAACCTTGTTTTCAGCCAGGATCAGCCTGGCTAAAGAATGGACTTTGGATTTCTTAGCAGGCGCCTGACAGCTGGGACCAGTAGATGGGGGCAGGGGAATAAAAGGTATTTCTAGCAGTACCATCTTACCTGAAGTTCAGGGAATTGGAGGCTCTGCCAGAGCCTCCCCAGCATGCCCTGGCCTCCTCCTTCCCACCTCCATTTTTTATTTTTTTAAGATTTAATATTTAAGCAATCTCCACACCCAATGTGGGGTTTGAACCTACAACCCTGTAATCAAGAGTCATATGCTCTGCTGACTGAGCCAGCTGCTTCTATTCTTTCAAACACTCCATAGATCATTGGGTGCCTGACTCTGGGAGCACAGGAATGAATAGGCAAGGATCCTGCCCCCCTCAGAAGGCTCAGAAAGCTAGACTCAAGGGACTCACCGCAGGTGCCCAGTGTCTTTCAAAAGACCCAATGCTATCGCTTTTAGGTCATTTGGCTAAAATGAAGTGTAAAAGACCCAAGGCTGGTTGACTGAGGGGACTTGAGATCTGGCCACTGACTCACTCTTGACCTCTGTTCTTATACTCTACCCCCCACCTTGATTTTAGCTACGCTGGCCTTTGAGCTCCTGGATCCTACTCAGCTCCTTATAGCCTCAGGGCCTTTGCACCTGGTGTTTTCTCTGCTTGGAACCTGGATTGGCTTACTTCCTCAGAATTGCCCCCCTACCTTTGCTCTTATTTGTATTTCAAGTCCTGGCTTAAATGTCACCTCTTCAGAGAAGCCTTCCCTGACACCCCTATCAATAAGTAGGTGTCTCTTATTATTTTTTTAACTTTATTTATTTTGAGAGAGAGTGCACACATGAGCAAGTGGGGGAGGGGTAGAGAGAGAGGGAGGGAGAGAATGAGAATCCCAGGCAGGCTCCGCATGATCAGTGCAGAACCTGATGCAGGGCTCGAACTCACAAACTCATGAGATCATGACGTGAGCCGAAGTCAGATGCTTAACCAAATGAGCCACCCAGGCGCCCCTCTCTTATCATTTATTTGCACCTCTATTCTCCTATAGCACCCACCACATTTTGTTCACCTTTTTAGTGTCTTTCTACACTAGCCTGTGTGGTCCACATCTAGCATTCTCGCATTTGATCCCTGTTGCCTGGCTCATAGTCTGGCTCATTGCCCATCACATAGTACCTGAGTAATAAATATTTGTTGAATAAATAAAGGAATCAGCACAGATGTTGACAGGAGAACTAATAACAAATCAAAAAAGGCCTGTCTCCCAGCGGGGCATGGATAAGCACAGAACAAGTCCAAAGCTCTATTAAGAAGGATGTTTAATCAAACATCCAGCCCATGGAAATGGCTGTCCTGGCCCAGGATGTATAGGAAGGACATGCTCCTAGGATTGTTTTTCAATGAGAACGTCAGGGTCTATGCTATCCCCCAAACAGGAAGGCCAGTAAATTGAATTCAGTTTTGGTATATGTGTGTGTGTATACACACAAGCGTTATGTGATTTAACAGAAGGAAAGGTAGGGGAAGAAAGATCACAAAGAGCGGAGGCGTCTTCAGGCCCATCCGGTGGCAAGAGCCATGAAACATCGTACATCTGAATGTTCCTGCCTCTGGAGAAGTAGGGGAGTGTGGCAGTAAAAGGAGGGGCTTTGTTCAAGTTCCAGCTTTATTACCATGTATCTACAATGAAGCCTGAGTTGGGTACCTCACGTCTCCCAGCTTCACTCTCCTCTTCTGTGAATTGGGAATTAAAAGCCACATCAGAGGGGCACCTGGGCGGCTCAGTCGGTTAAGTGTCCAATTTGGGCTCAGGTCATGATCTCATGGTTTGTGAGTTTGAGCCCCAGCGTTGGGCTCTGTGTTGACAGCTCAGAGCCTAGAGCCTGCTTCAGATTCTGTGTCTTCCTCTGTCTCTGCCCCTCCCCCACTCATCTTCTCTCTCTCTCTCTCTCTCTCTCTCTCTCTCTCTCTTAACAATAAACATTTAAAAAATAAAATAAAATAAAAGCTACATCAGAAAATTCAATGACTCTGTATAAAGTCCTCAACGTGATGTCTGGCACACAGTAGGTGCTCCGTAAATGGGGATCTTGATTGTGAAGCACAGATTTAATCCGGCTCTTCCAAGATCTGGAACTCTACTCATAATCACATAAGTCTTTCACCTCTTCTATTAACTTTGGCTTCCCAGGTACCCTGACAATAGAAGGTTGTATTCTGGACTCTAGCCACCGGAAATGTGTAGGACTCACTTTAACGTGGAATGTGGTGCATTTACCATTTGAGACCCTTCAGCAGCTGCTGCTCTCCCAGCTTTCTTGATACAGCAGACTTGACTTAGAAAGTCACTTTCTTCTTGAAACCCGTTTCTCAACTGAAAAGTAGGCCAAACAGACCTCCACTTGGCCTGCTTACAGAATTTTATGTGACTCAAAAGCCAGGAAAGTACATTGCAATCGGCAAGCCTTGAATCCTGACCGGTTTTTTAAACTTGCCTTCCACACCTCACATGCAGCCGTCTCTTCTCTATATGTAAAATGAGAAGAGGTCTACTGCCTCGGTGTGGGGCTGTAAAATTATGTTTTCAGAGTGATTGTTCTGGACGTGGAGCCAAAGAGAAGCTTTGAGTTTTGGAAAGGGGCTGAAGGAAGCCCTTGGCTTCGCCAAGAAGCCCCACTCCTGACGGCCTTGGGTTCCACCCCAGCTATTGCCGGGCGGCAGGTAGAGGTATGCCCTCTTCTGGCCGGGACCGGAGATAAACCCTGGGAAGTGGGGAGAACCATGGTGGCTCGGGGAGATATTTCAGACAGGGGGTAAATGGAAGGCGCTGGATTCCTATGAGGATCTGTATATGAACAGATGATTAGGAGGCTAAAGAGTTACGATGCTAGTACCGTGCTTGGAATGTAGAGGGAAGGTCAGTTTGCGGTGATGAATCCTCCCCTCTGGATTCAGGTCCATTTGGTTTGTTCCTGAACACTGGTCAACAACTTCATGATGCCGTGGCGAAGGGCATCCTGGGACATGTAGTTCTTAGGCAGGGTGCCCGTGCCGCAGCCCGTCGCCCTGGGCGGCGAAGGGAAGTGAAGGGACTCCATTTCCCGAAGTGCCTCATGCCCGGGGGGCGGAGGGCCGCCGTGGCGACGGGCCCCCAGCGGAGCTGAGGGTTGGGGCTCGGAGGCCGAGGCGCCCGCGGCCGTGGGCTAGTGTCCGTGTGGCCTGGTCCGGGCCATGTCCGCTTGAGGACGCCGCCGCCGCCAGCGTCCCGGCCCCGGCCGGCCCGGCCCGGCTCGCCGTGCACCATGGGCTCCATCCTGAGCCGCCGCATCGCGGGCGTGGAGGACATCGACATCCAGGCGAACTCGGCCTATCGCTACCCTCCGAAGTCCGGTGAGCGGCCGCTGGGCTCTGGGAGCGGAGGGCGAGACCTGGGCCGGAACCCGGGTGGGCAGGACGCGCCCGCGCGAGGCTCTCCGCAGAGGGTGCGGTGGGGGCTCTGACCGGCCCGCTGCCCTCCCTGCGCCTCCCGGCCCGGGGCTCCGCGCGACCTCCACTCGGGCCGTGGGTGGGGCCCCGGGCTGCCTGCCCCGTCCCGGCTGGGTGACCTTGGGTCAGTCACTTCGCCTCTGGGTGCCTCACTTTTCTCGTCTGCACACAGGGGAGACTCAGCGGAAAGCTTTAGGGCCGGGATGAGGTTCGGGGCGCGATGCTGGTGAGGGGTTAGCACGGTGCTCGGCGCTTAGCTTGCGCTTACAAAGTAGTCATTGTCAAAGGGATTGACATCACACCATCGTCAGTTTGGGCTTTCTTTGGTGGCTTGGTGTGAAGACTGGGCCAGTAGTTCTGAACACTGCCCATGCCATCTGGACAGAGGCTTAGCTCTCCTGTGTGTACGTGAATGGGGGGTGGGAGGAGAGGGGCTGGGCCCAAGGAGATTATTTGATGGGGTAAGGCTTGGAGCCCTTGCTGGAGAACAGGAGACTGGTTGGAGGAGACCTGTCTGGTTCTCTGGTCTCCTTTTCCGTGGCAGGGAGACCTGAGCCTGCAGCAAGGAAGTGACTTTCCCTAGGTCTTAGACCTGGGTGGAAGCACATCTAGGCACAGGACCACAAATCCGATCTCTGTGGACTTGTTTACACTCTGTTCTGCTGCCTCTAAAGAGTGTGGACCGACCCAGGACTTTAGCTTGGGTTCTTTCCTCTCCATCTCCTCGTGGGGTCATTTGCCTTGGAAAGAAGAAAACAGAGAATTTGGACCTCAGGGGGTCTTTCGGTTGGATCACCTGATCCTGGCTTCTGAAGAATCTGATCTTCTATCGGGGTCTTGTAGGGCTCACAGTTGGCCTTCACGCACCCACCAGGCCAGGTTTCCTTTGAGTGTAGCCGCGGACCACCCACTCCCACTGATAGGGAAGCTTGTTAAGCATGCATTTCCCAGGCCCTGCCTCAGACCTGCTGGGGCCTAGCAACCTGCGTTTAAACTCATTTGTCAAATGAGTCTGATGTCCACTCAGATTTAAGAACTGCTCTGTGCTGATTTTGGAAGCCCCAAAAGGGGGAGTGTCTGGGAGAATTAGAGGGGTAGAGACTAGCACAGCGTTTTGGGGCAGTCAGAAGGGGATGAGGCCGAAGTGGGCAGAAGCCACTGTTGCCTGCTTGTGTCCCAGGCATAAGCGCAGGGCAGCCCAGCCTGGTGTGGGGATCCCTGGAGGCCTGCGGGCTGACATCCCCACATCTCATGAAGCAGTTGTTTGAATTCATTCTCTTTCATCTCCGATGTTCTTCCAGCCTGTCTTTGGCTGAGTGATTGGAGGCAAGTTGCGTAGCCCCCTGGGTCACAGTTTCCTCATCTGTAAAATGGGTTGAGCCCTGTACAGTATTTAGAACAGTGACTGGCACTGAAAGTCCTCCTAAAACGTTAATTGCTGTAAAGGTTTAGAGAAGAAATTAAGTGGACATTTCAGACCCTAATAGCGGTTAGCAGTAGCATGGCAGAGATATCAGAGTTTAATGTGGCATTTCCTATGTTAATCCAGGACGAGGGCCACATACTTGATGTTCCTTCATTTGGGTGTTTGGACGAAACCACAAGTACAAGGCCTTTATAACACAACTTTCAGATTCTGTGTGGTAGACCTGGCTAATCATTCAGGACACTCTTTGTCACCAAGCCTGGACTTGGTTTCAGAAGCCATTAGTGAACACGCCAGTCGCCCACAACTAATCGATTAGGGTGGCACGCAGGTGAATGTCATGGGCTACCTTAGAGCACCATAGCAGTGCTTGCCTGGACCTGTCCAGTCCAAAACCTGTCCCCTGGGCTTCCTTGTCCCTTGGGCCACCTTGCTCAGGGAGGGTCAGTCCGAGGCAGAAATGACCTTAGCAGGACCTTAGTATGTTTCTCCAAGGGTGGACAAGGTCCCCAGGGGTATTTCAGATGATTTTTAGGGGTTGGCCCTGTGGACCATTCAATCGCTTTATGAGAAAGTTATCTTCTCAGGTCTCTGTTAATTTCATCGATAATATTGAGGAGAGAAAAATTGGATGCTAATATTTTTTTTTTTAATTTTTAACGTTTATTTTTGAGACAGAGAGACAGAGCATGAACGGGGGAGGGTCAGAGAGAGAGGGAGACACAGAATCTGAAACAAGCTCCAGGCTCTGAGCTGTCAGCACAGAGCCCAACGGGGGCTTGAACTCACGGTCCACGAGATCATGACCTGAGCCGAAGTCGGACGCTTAACCGACTGAGCCACCCAGGCGCCCCTGGATGCTAATATTTTTTAACATATCTGTAGCACTGATCCCTCCCAGCTTTATTGAGACTTAATTGACATATAACATTGTGTAAGCGTAAGGTGTGCAGTCTAATGATTTCATACATGTACATGTCAGGAAATAAGGTGAGTTAGCATCCTCATCACTTTTTTTTTTTTTTTTTTTTTTTGTGGTGAGAACTTTTAACATCTGTCCAATTTTCTTTTGTTTGTGGAACTTTCAGCATGTACTGCAACAGTACCTAGCTGAAATTTAATTACATTTGCTTTGTTTTCATTGTATTTATTTATTCATTTTACTTTTTAAGCACCTTTATCGAGTTGTATGTCATATGACTCATCCATTGTAAATGTATGATTTGTTGACTTCCAGTAAATTTATACAACTGTGCAAATCAGTTTTAGACATTTCCATCACCTTCCAGAGTTTCATTGTGCCTGTTTGCAGTCCATCTCTGTTTCCACCTGATCTGGCTTCTGTCTTTAAAATATGCCCTCTCTGGATACTTCATATAAAAGGAATCATACAGGGGCACTTGGTGGCTCAGTTGGTTAAATGTCTGACTCTTGGTTTCGGCTCAAGTCACTATCTCATGGCTTTGTGAGTTCGAGCCCCATGTTGGGCTCTGCGCTGACAGTGCGGAGCATTCTTGGAATTCCCTCTCTCCCCCCTCTCCCTCGCTCTCCCTCTCTCTTTGTCCCTCCCCTCCTCATGCCTGCTTGGGATTCTTTCTCTGCCTCTCCCTCCCCCTCTCTCTCTGTCCCTTCCCTGCTCATGTGCACATGTGTGCACTCTCTTTCAAAGATAAAAAAGAAAAGGAATCATACAACTTGTAGTTTCTTTTTTTTTTTTAATTAAAAACAATTTATTTCAATGTTTATTTATTTTTGAGAGACAGAGAGAGACAGAGTGTGAGTAGGGAAGGGCAGAGAGACAGGGAGACACAGAATTCAAAGCAGGCTCCAGGCTCCGAGCTGTCAGCACACAGCCTGACGCAGGGCTCGAACCCACACAGGGTGAGATCATGACCTGAACCAAAGTCAGATGCCCAACTGACTGAGCCACCCAGGTGCCCCTTAAGTTTTTTTTTTTTTTAAACATTTTATTTATTCTTGAGAGAGAGAGCACGAGCAGGGGAGGGGCAGAGCGAGAGAGGGACACAATCGGAAGCAGGCTCCAGGCTCCGAGCTGTCAGCACAGAGCCCGATGCGGGGCTCGAACTCACAAGCTGTGAGATCATGACCTGAGCCGAAGTTGGACCCTTCACCGACTGAGCCACCCAGGTGCCCCACAACATGTAGTTTCGTGTGTGGCTTTTTGCGCTTAAAACAACGTCTTTGGAGTTCTACCAGGTGGTAACAGGTGTCTGTACCTTTGTGTACAGATATAGTACATGTTGTTTATTTACCAGTTAACATTTGGGTTGTTTCCGGTTTTTGGCTATTATGAATAACGCTGCTATGAACACTGAACATTTGTGTGGCCCTTTTTAATTGTCTATAGTATACACGTTGGAGTGGAATTGCTGGGTCATATGGTGATTCTGTTTAACCTTCTGATGAAGTGCCAGACTGTTTTCCACAGCAGCTGCTTCATTTTATATTCCCACCAGCGGTGTGTGAAGGTTCCAATTCTCCACATCCTTGCTAACACTTATTATTATCTACCTTTTTTTTTTTTTTAAACTGGGCTCTTCGCCCAACAGGTAGGTTCTCTGCCCATCTTGGAGCTGAGCTTCAACTCCGGACCCTGAGATCAAGAGTCACACGCTCTACAGACTGAGCCAGCCAGGCACCCTGTTGGCCTACCTTTTTAATTGTAGCCATCCTTGTGGGCATGAAGTGGTATCCCATTGTGGTTTTGATTTACATTTCCCCGATGACTGAAGACGTGGAGCATCTTTTCATGTGCTTATTAGCCATTTGTATACTCTGTGTGTGTGTGTGTGTGTGTGTGTGTGAGAGAGAGAGAGAGGCGCACATGGCAGAAGTCTGTTTTTGTCTTTTGTTCATTTTTTAAATTATTATTACTTTATTATTTTTAAAAAATTTTAATGTTTAGGGGCGCCTGGGTGGCGCAGTCGGTTAAGCGTCCGACTTCAGCCAGGTCACGATCTCGCGGTCCGTGAGTTCGAGCCCCGCGTCAGGCTCTGGGCTGATGGCTCAGAGCCTGGAGCCTGTTTCCGATTCTGTGTCTCCCTCTCTCTGCTCCTCCCCCGTTCATGCTCTGTTTCTCTCTGTCCCAAAAATAAATAAACGTTGGAAAAAAAAAAATTTAAAAATTTTAATGTTTATCTTAGAGAGATACAGCGTTCGTGAGCAGGGGGAGGGGCAGAGAGAGAGAGAGAAGGAGGCACAGAATCAGAAGCAGGCTTCAGGCTCTGGGCTGTGAGCACAGAGCCCAACGCAGGGAACGAACCCACGAACCATGAGATCATGACCTGAGCCAGAGTCGCAACACTCAACCGACTGAGTCACCCAGGCGCCCCTGTTCATTTTTTTAAAAAAGTGGATTGTTGGGGCGCCTGGGTGGTGCAGTCGGTTAAGCGTCCGACTTCAGCCAGGTCACGATCTCGCGGTCCGTGAGTTCGAGCCCCGCGTCAGGCTCTGGGCTGATGGCTCGGAGCCTGGAGCCTGTTTCCGATTCTGTGTCTCCCTCTCTCTCTGCCCCTCCCCTGTTCATGCTCTGTCTCTCTCTGTCCCAAAAATAAATAAAAACGTTGAAAAAAAAATTAAAAAAAAAAAAGTGGATTGTTAATCTTACTGAGTAGTAGTTCCATTATTCTGGATACAGTAATACAGTTCGTTTATCAGCTCTGTGATTTAAAGTTTATTTATTTATTTTGAGAGGGAAGGAGTGAGAGAGAGCACATGCGCGAGTAGGAGAGGGATAGAGAGGGAGAAAGAAAATCCCAGGCAGGCTCCGAACTGTCAGCAAAGAGTTGGAACTCACAAACCATGGGATCATGACCCAAGCTGAAACCAAGAAGTCAGATGCTTAACAAACTTAACCCAGGTGCCCCAATTTATCGATTTTTTTTTAATGGTTAATATTTTTGGAGTTATAGCTGGGAGATCTTTACCTTGTTCAAGGTTACAAAGATTTTCTGTTTTTTCCATACAAGTTTTAGAAAAGTTTCAGCTCACGCATTTAGGTCTGTGATCCATTTTGAGTTAATGTTTTCTTGTGTGTATGGTCTCAGGTAAAACTACGAGGTCTTTTCTTTGCATGTGGGGATTCAGTTATTTAATTATCATTTGTTGAGAAGACTGTCCTTTTTCCATCAGGCCGCCTTTGCACTTTTACAAAAAGTCAGCTCCGTAAGTATGAGGGTTTGTGTCTGGCCTCCCTTGCCGTGACCACACAGCCGGCCGGTCTCCAGTTGCGGGTCAGAGCAGGACTTAGGCCACCACGGCGAGCTCCTAAAGAGAAGGTGCGGACATGCGGAAGTGAGTGCAGGCTGCGGCCACAGAGGACGTGGCTGTGGGCAGCTGCTGCCGCGGTCTGTCCTCCCGCTGTTCTCATTACTGTTAATTGTGTGTCTCAGAGCGCTGCTGGCTGCCCTGCCCTTGGTGTCTGAGGGAGGTCGTGCTGGGACCAGGTCACCCATGAGAAGGGTCAGAAGGAGGGACGATCAGACATGTGACCTACCAGCCCAGGCAGGGGAGAGGGTGTGTGTGTGGCGGGGGGGAGATATGCCCGAGATGTAAACCTTTTGTTTGTGCGTGTGGTCTCACAGTGTTTTCACCTCCTTTATCTTGCCGGAGCCTTGCCATGTCCTGTGACCCTGGACTTTTGTCCTCTAGTGGAGGAACTGGAAATCAGCCCAGGCCTTCGTCACCCAGCATCTGAGTCTCGTGTACAGTAGGCGTTTGACAGATGCTCGTGCAACAGGCCTTGAAGGAAACGAACCTCACCTCCTCGGTGTACGGAGGAGGTACACCGTACACAGCTGGCTTCCTCATATCCCTTGGGATATGGGGTCTGAGGACCCCTGGGTCTGCTGTCAGGTGGTGGAGGGGCCCAGGGCATGTGCAAGACCTTTGCTGTGAGCCTAGGTCTTGCTGGCAGTGTAGAAACATCCCGAACACTCGTGTCAGGGTCTCCCATTTCCAGGGTGGGGCCTTGCTGACTGATTTATTTGGCAACTGAAGAAACGAACTGAGGCCGAAGTTTGAGATGAAGGCAGACGTTCTCTATCATTAGGGGCATTCTGGGTCCCTGGGCCATCATGTCCCAAGGGAGTGAGCTTGTGCTCTGAGCCCCGTGTGTCCGTGACAGTAGGATAGTGGATGGGGAGAAGGAGACTCTACCTGTCCAGGGCCAGGTTCACCTTCTTGCTCAGAGACCTTGCACCATCGTCACCAGCGTCGTGTGGTTCAGCTGGATTCAGATTCAGCTTCCCCGTGTCACCTGTGCCGTGCTCATAAGAGAACTAGTTCTGTGTTTCTTCTGCTCATGTGAACTTGGTTTGGGTTTTATCGTTGTAAGAGCTGCATAAACAGGCTGTATTTTCTGAGCTTCTGTTATGCTTTAGGTAAAAACAGTAAAAAACCAACAGCAATAGGAAACAATTTGAACGGGCCATGGTGGGTGGGCATCTGAGCACCCGTTTCCCTGCAGCAGCGACCCTGGGTTACTGGGGTTCAGGAGCCGGCCACTGGGGCCCGGGAGCTGAGGTGTGGTGGGTCCCCCGGTGGGAGTGCCGCCTGCCCTCAGGGTTCTGAGAGGCTTGGAGCTCTGTGTTTGTTTCTGAGGTCCCTGCATCGTGTATTCAGTTCAGGGCATGCGTCAGGGCACCGTGACTCTGGGGACTTGTCATAGTTTCTCTGGGAATTGTTAACACACCATCCCTTTTTGTTGACTTGAAAATAACAAGACCGTCAGCTCCTGCTAACCTCGTTGCCAGCCTCGCTGCCCTGGGCTTTGTTGGACTCTCACGTCCGTGAGCCGGCTCCACGTGCCTGTGCAGCCTGGCACTCGGGGAAGAAAACCCAGGCCTGTGCTGGTCTGGCCGCTCGGCCACTGGGCTTTTGATCCTATGCCAGGGAGGTGGCTGCTGCCATTCCAGTCAGCCGTGGCACTGAGGGCCCAGTAGCCCAAGATAAAAGGGGTGTGGGTTTGTACTGGTGTGTGAGCGCATGCGTGTGTTTTCTTCCTCACAGTTGGGGCGGCCTCTATTGTGTTTGTAACACACCCATCCGCAAACACGGAAAGTCACGGAAGATCAGTTTAGCACATGAGATCGAGCCTGTGTGGTGGGAGGAGCACTGGATTCAGAGTCCTGAGGCCTGAGTCTGTCCTCGATCTGTGGCCTTGAGCCAGGCGCTTGCTCTCTGGCCCCATTTCCCTGACTCACTGGGGTTAACCTCTGGTTCCCCAGGCCTCTTCCAGTTCTGACTCTGAGAGTCCACGTGAGCTGGCAGGGTGGGACCGTACCCTGCCCTGCTGAACTTTTGTTTTTCAGCGGGCCCAGAAGTTTCCTGGAGGCCGGCCTCCACTTCCTGGATGGCCCCCGTGGACAGTGACCACTGCCGCCTGCCTCGCTTCCCAAGCCTAGTGCTGTCCGGACCAGTCGTTCTCATGGGGTCGTGTTCCATTTGGCATTTCCTGTGTGCGTTTCTGTGTGGTTGTGTACAGTCACTCACCCTCAGGATTCTGTGTCGCTCCATAAAATGGTGTCCCATAAAAGGGCAGATGGTGTCACATGCACCACCTATGCGGCGCCTGATTCGGCCTCAGTAAATAACGGGAATTGTTCAGTTCCGCTCACTGCCCCTGCGTCTGCCCAGCTCCTCAGAGATGGGAGAAGCAGGCTCAGCCCCTGCCTGTGCCTTAGGGGGTGGCCGCCCCTCCAGGATGGGAGTGGGAAGGAGGAAGAGTGAGGCCCACACCCTCTCCTGTTTGCAGAAAAGCTGATGGCATGGAACCGTGTGGGAGAGGGGCCCTCGCTGCCTAACACGAGATCAGTTGGTTTGCTTAGTCATGGAGCCAGGTGAGGAGGCGCAAGCCTCAAGGAATGACTGATGGAACGTCTCCCCACCTCTGTGTCTAAAAGAAGTCCTGGAGCCACTTTCCCTGCCCTTTCATCCTGCCTGATCCTGAGTCGTGCCCTCTCGCTTGGTCCTGGGTGCCCGACCCCCGCAAGTGGGCAGACCACTGTGCTGGCTCCCTCCAGGCGGCCCTGGCATCCACCGTTGTGATAACTGCAGCCTTCTGTTATCCACACCTGACCCACAGGACATCCCTGAGTGACCAGACTCCCTGGGGGCCTTTCGGGGTTGTGTTCGGTTGTGCATTGTTTAAAAAATGTGTGCGTATATCCACAATACACAGATCTTCCTCAACTTATGATGGGGTTGTGTCCCCATCGAAAATGCATTGAATACATCGAACCTGCCGAACCTAGCCTCATCTCCCTTAAATGCGCTCAGAGCACTTTTGTGAGCCTACGGGTGGGCAAAATCACCAACACGAAGCTGGTTTGGTGATAGTGTTTGACATCTCATGTTTGTTGAATACCATACTTACAGCGAAAACCAAAATGGTTCTCTGGGCTCAGAATGGTCACAAGCATGAGTGCTTACCTTGTGACCGCATGGCTGCCTGGACCTGGGGCTCCTGCCCTGCCCAGCATCCCCAGGGGAGGGTCCTACCTCAGATCGTTATCTGGGGAAAAGATCCACATTCACAATTTGAAATGTGGGTTCTGATGAATACATATTGCTTTTGCACCATTGTAAAGTCTAAAACTCATAAGACAAACCATTAAGTGCGGGACTGTCTGCATGTGTTTGTTTAACATCAAAGTAAATAACTTAAAAAAAGTGAAGAGTAACATGCATTTAGAAAACGTGTAAATCGTAAGTTTGATGAATGATGACAAAGTGAACATGTTGAAGAAATGGAACAGTAGCAGCCCCCAAACCCCCTTGGTGCCCCCTCCCAATTTTTGCCTCCCTCCTCCCTGGGAAACTCCCTTCCGAGTCCACCAGAGGTGATTTTGCCTGTTTTGAATGTGACAGATGGAACTGGCCGCTCTTTGCTCCTCTGCAGTGATGAGGCCCTCATTCCGTTCATGGGGACAGTAGTCAGCTTGGCCTCTGCTGTGTTAGAGTCCAGTGTCTGTGGATGCCACCACATCTTCATCCATGGGGAGGGGCGTTGGGGGAATTTCCAGTTTGAGCCCTTATGAAAAGCGCTGCTGTGCACACTTCTGTGGCTGCATTGGTGCCTGTGATCAGATTTCTTTGGGTCCATTTTTTCCCTAATTGTGGTAAAGTACACATAACAGTGCCCATCTTTTTTTTTTTTTTTTTTTAACGTTTATTTATTTTTGAGACATAGAGAGACAGAGCATGAACGGGGGAGGGTCAGAGAGAGAGGGAGACACACAGAATCCAAAACAGGCTCCAGGCTCCAAGCAGTCAGCACAGAGCCAGACGCGGGGCTCGAACCCACATACCGCGAGATCATGACCTGAGCCGAAGTCGGACGCTTACCGACTGAGCCACCCAGGCGCCCCGAGATTTTTGTTTAATACGGTCCAGCTGTGGTAAGGCTTTCATGCTTGGGAGGGGGGTGGGAGGGGCTGGGAATAGAATGTTTCTCAGATGCCTTTTCACATGTGCATTATTGGCTCCTTTTATCCTGAGGACATCCTGAGCTGTCCTCATCAGTCTGCTCCCAGTGTTTTTTACTGAGGCCTGCGTGTTACTGATGGGGACACAGGCCAGGCCACACTAGGTCACCTAGGCTGCATGTGGCCAGCAGAGAAGCGCTCTTGTCTGTACGTGCATGACTTTGGCTCAGGGGGAATCGGCAGGGTGTTTCACGAGCCTGAAGATGCTTTCCTGAGATCACTCGGGGACTGTGATGTTCTCATCTCACATTGGTCAGGCCCAGTTGGGGCCTAGTGACAGCGGATTCGGGAGGCTGGTAACCGGGAACATCTGTCCCGTTAGGGAATGAGAGGAATTTATGGCCTGTGGAATCAGTGAACTGTTCCCAGCCCCTGCCCACGCCTGCTCAGCGGTGCCCCCTGCCCTGCCTCTCCGAGCCCCACTGGAGTAGGGGAGACTGGGGCGGCATGAGACGCACGCCCTGTGTCCCAGGGCCCAGCACCAGGTGTGTTTCTTAGCAGTGGGTTGTGCAGGGTGTCTAAAGTCCTGCTTTACCCGGGGGGTAGACAGGGGACATTGTGATGTGTTTTCTCTGTTCCTGCCACAGAGCTTCTAAAAAACTCTTGGAATTTGGTATTGATACTCATAACAAGCCCCTTTCAACCACACCCGAGTTTATGCTGATGAGATTCGGGGAAGCACCTAAGGATGGGGCCTGGCTGCGTTTGGAGCCAACTTTGTGGTTAGAGGCTGGACATCGAGAGGGTCGCCAGCAGCCAGTGATTGAATCAGCCGAGCCCACATAAGACGAAGCCTCCACAAAGACCCTGAAGGGCCGGGTTCAGGGGGCTTCTGGGTTGGTGAGCACAGCGAGAGGCTGGGAGGGTGGAGCGCTCAGAGGGGGCGTGGAAGCCCCGCGCCTTTCCCACCATCCTTGCGCTGGACATCTCTTCCATGTGGCCGTTCCTGAGGCGTGTCCTTTTATGTTAAGCTGGTGACCTAGTAATCTGGTAAGTGAGCTGTTTTCCTGAGTTTTGTGAGCAGCTTGAGCAAATTAGTTGGGGGTCGTGGGAATGTCCAGCTTATAGCCGGTTGACAGGTGACCACCCGGACTGGGGATTGGCATCTGAAGGGAGGGGGCAGTGGTGTGGGGCTGAGCCCTTCATCTGTGGGATCTGATGCTGTCTCCAGGTGGATGGTGTCAGGATAGAGCTGAATTTGTAGGTCATCAGTCGGTGTCCACCGAAGACTGGAGAATTGGATGGCGGTGTGGGAAGAGCACACAGTGGGCTGGAGTAGTTGAGTGTGCAGCATGCAGCTCTGGGGTCCACACAGGTCTTCAGTGAGGACGCCACCTCTGGCTGGTGCTGTGGCTTGAGCGGGTCATGTGACCGCTCTGTGCCTCCTATTTCCTCTGCTGTCAAATCGTAGTAACTGTGTCATCCACCTTCCTCCATTCATTCAACTGGTTTTTACCAGGCTCCTGTGTGCAAGCCAGGGTGGTGATCACTGGGATACAGGACAGTGAACATGCATGTGATCCCTGGTCGTGGGCGGAGGAGGCCAGAGTGTGAACCAACCAACAAATAAAGAAAAACAGTGATGATCCTACTGTGAAGACTGTTGGGGCAGGAGGATTTGCTATGGAGCGGGCTTGCAGGGAGTTCGTAAGAGGCCTTACTGCTGAGTGGCAGGCTGGGGGCAGCCTCTTGGGTCACAGGGAATGGAAAAAGTGCCTGAATCCCAGAGGATGGCCCAGGAAGGTGGTGCAAGGTGAGGTAGGCAGCACAGAGGGCAGAGCAGAATCACTCGTTCGTGGCCCTGTAGGTTGAGGCATGGGGATGTTGGCTGCTGGGGATAGCATCACTGTCTCTGGTCTGGAACGTCTGGAGTGCAAGGAGGGAGCCTGTGGTACCTAGAACCGAGTTTGCGTGTCCTGCGTTACCTAGAACCACACAGAGACTTGAGGCCAGGAGGTGCGGGTGTGTTGGAAGGGTGGGGAAGGAAGGTGGGCCGCTGCTGAGAATCGCAGGAGGTGGGCCCCCCCCCCCCCCCCCCCCCCCCCCCCGGCCTGAGTCCCCACGAGGAGCCAGGGTGCGGGCAGGGGCTCTGAAGGAGTCCAGGCTCCCAGGTGTAGCCTCTAGGGGGCTCCCTTCACCAAAGCCCACAGGTGTTGCTTCTTCCTGAGACCGTCAGCTTGCTAGAACATGGCACTAGTCACTTCATTCTCCACATCATTCCATTCTCATCCTCAATGAAGAACTCTGGCCCTAGAGTTCCCAAGGTCCCTTGGGACATCCCAGGCTCCCTCCAGCAGTGTAGAGGCCCCTCGGGGACGACTGGAACAGATGCCTAGGAGGAGGAGCCCTCACTGCTTCACCTAGTGAGGGCTTTTCGCTGAGGTCTTGGGTGACACCAAGAGTTGATGAAGCCCTGGCGGTGATGGTGGTGGCTGTCCCCAGGTGATCCCGGGTGGCTGGAGCCTGCCCACCTTCTTTCTGTTGTGGGGATCCCATCGGTTGGTGGGTTTGCTGCAGATGCTTCTCAGGGGTCCAGACTTGGGACCTTAGACCCAGTGGGTATGTCCAAGTCTGTCTGCACTGCTGTGTCTACACCACAGTCTGGGTGACTTATAAACAACAGACACTTATTTCTCACAGTTCTGGAGGCTGGGAAGTCCAAGATCAAGGTGCAAGCACATTCGGTGTCTGGTGAGAGCCTCTTCCTGGTTCATAGACAGCTGTCTACTCGCTGTGCTCACACGGCTGGGTTAGGGGATTCTGGAGGGCCTCTTGTAACGGTACTAATCCCATGCATCACAGCACCTCCTCATGACCTAGTCACTTCCCCAAAGCCCCAGCTCCCAGTACCATCACATTGGGGGTCAGATTTCAACATGTGAATTTGAGGGGGGTGGGAAGTAAACATTTGCTCTGTAGCAGGGTCCCAAACTGATCTCTTGATGAAACTTGGGTTTTGTGAATGTGTAGCTAAGAAGGGTTAGAGTGGAGCGGGTGTTTTGGGGAGAATGTTAGGATCCCACTTTTTCTCACTCCACTCCTCACCCTGCCTGCTGGGGGGCCCTGACAGTTTTGGTGTGGAATGTTCCGGGCTTTGACCTTTACTCTGATCCCAGGGACAGTTTGAGTGTCCTGGTGCTTCGCTCCTTAGCAGGGTTATTAGTTCATTTAAGTAATTTAGAGTGTTGCCTTTTTGGGGTTGTAAATGGTGATCCTGGTACACCATGTGTATATACCACCAGTCATTTGAGAGTGACCAGACAAAACAGCCCCAGGAGCCCTCCTGGCTCGCTCTGTGGCCTGTGAGGAAGGAACAGCACCTTCCCACCTGCACCAGCCATCACTGAAACAGCCCCTAACGGGAGCCTCGTGGTTTTGATTTTCCTCATCTGTAAAAGATGATGAACACATGTGTCCGTCCACGCGTAAAGGACAACAGAGCCGTGTGTGGGAATGCTGGGAGGTCCCCAGGGGAGGGGGTCTCCCTTGGTCTTAATTTTGTGGCTGGTCACCTGTTGGTTATCCAGGTCACCTGGCCACCTGTAAGTAAGGCAGAGTGTGAATCCCTCCGGCGCACAGGAGGTGAAGCATCTGGGTTCCCCTGCGGCCGTGAGGTCCTGGAGCGTGTCAGTGCCCCGTAGCCAGGGCTTCTGGGCCCAAATCGCCTCTAGCAGGCCTTCCACGTGGCCATAGGATTTTCAGCCCTTCTGATGGGGACGGTCTTCCCACGCGGCTCTTTCCTTGTGTGCGAACAGCCACCCTTTGCAGCCTGCAGTGAGATCAGTGAGATGACCCCATTCACTGGCTGCTGTCCCTGTGTGTGTTGGGGGTGGACGTGGGGGTGGCCTCAGCATGGGGCTAAGTCACGGGGCTTTGAGGGGACCTCTGATGTCGTCCTGCATGGAGAGGAGGGGCAGGATCTGTGTCCCCTCCGTGGGTTCTGTATCAGGGGGCATGGAGGAAAGAGCCCGGTGGCTGAGGTGGTGGTTTGTCTTCTTCATCTTCCTGTCTGTCTGCCTTTCCGTTTCTCCCCTTCATGGTGTTTTCTTGCTCTTTTCCCTCCCTCGTCTTTAGAGCTCGGCCTGCTCCTCCTGGTCCTAAACCGTGTCAACACACACACACACACACACACACACACACACACACCACGCACGCCCAGACACACACACATGCACGGCACACCCCTGCAGCTGGGTACACCACACACCTGTATGCACGCGCAGACACGCACGAATACACACTCCTTCCCTGGTCCTCTGCGCACACATTCTTCCTTTAAAATTTCCCTTTTAAAAAAAAATTTTTTTTTAATGTTTATTTATTTTTGAGACAGAGAGAGACAGAGCATGAACAGGGGAGGGGCAGAGAGGGAGACAGAATCTGAAGCAGGTTCCAGGCTCCGAGCTGTCAGCACAGAGCCCGACGCGAGGCTCGAGCTCACAGACCGTGAGATCATGACCTGAGCCGGAGTCGGAAGCTCAACCGACTGAGCCACCGAGGGGCCCCTAAAAGTTCCTTTTTAAAAACGTGAACTTTTGAAAAACCTAGCAAAACACAGAGAATAACACAGCGAATGCCCTTCCTTCAGAACCCATGCTTCCCATTCCTCACGTTGTATATGTCTTTCCACAGCACCTCCCCTGAGGTTACAGTTTTTATAAATAGTAAACCTAAATACGCATCGAACGTAAAATACATCAAAAAGGTGTCTCTTAGGTGAGTGGGCTCCTTTCGTCCCTGATTGGTTCCTGTGGTCACGGTTGAACATAACCCACGGCTAGAGTGAGACCAGGTCAGCACAAGCTCTGGTTCTGGTTTTCATTTGAAGTTGAGAACCCATGTCACGTAAATAAGTAGATGGGAATTAACAGGGTTTTGATAAAGAATAGCATCTAATTCCAAGTTTTGTGCCCCCCAAAAAATCACGTTAAAGATTAATATCAAAAAACTTACTGATGAACTCCTAGCTGACAACTCAGGTTCCCCCAATCCCTAAGAATAGCTTTATTGTAGGTATAATTCACACACCTTTAAGTCTACTAGTGGATAGTTCATTGGTCTTTCCAGAACATGCTTCCAGTTTTGTGATACTACCACATCTTGTACCATGTCTTTTGTTTTTTTTTTTTTTTCAAGTTTATTTATTTATTTTGAGAGACAGAGAGAGGAAGTGGGGGAGGGGCAGAGAGAGGGAGAGAGAGAATCCCGAGCAGGCTTCACACTGTCAGCGCAGAGCCCGATGTGGGGCTGGAACTCAGGAACTTGAGCCGAAACCAAGAGTCAGTCGCTTAACCAACTGAGCCACCCAGGTGTCCCTCATATATTTTTTAAAATAATTTTTCTTGGACTGTGTGCCTGGCTGGCTCAGAGCAGGAGGCTCTTGATCTCAGGGTTGTGAACTCAGACCCCACGTTGGGCGTGGAGCCTTCTTTAAAACAAAAAAAAAAATCTTAAAAAAATTTTTTTTCTTCTTTTAAAAGTAATGTTAATTATGTTAATTGGGGCATCTGGCAGGCTCAGTTGGTAGGGTGTGAGACTCTTGATCCCAGGGTTGTAAATTAACGCCCCACTTTGGATGTAGGGATTAGTTACAAATAAAATATTTAAAAAAAAAAGTAATGTTAATTGTAGAAAATGTAAACAATATAGGGAAAACAAAAAAAAAATCGTCTGTTGCCTCTTCATCAGGAGGTTTTAGATTGTAGCATTTAAATTTTTTTTTTTTCAACGTTTATTTATTTTTGGGACAGAGAGAGACAGAGCATGAACAGGGGAGGGGCAGAGAGAGAGGGAGACACAGAATCGGAAACAGGCTCCAGGCTCTGAGCTGTCAGCACAGAGCCCAACGCGGGGCTCGAACTCCTGGACCGCGAGATCGTGACCCGGCTGAAGTCGGACACTTAACCGACTGCGCCACCCAGGTGCCCCTAGATTGTAGCATTTATTCCTCCAGTCACAAAAGCTTAAAACTGGACTAAGATGTTGGGGCCTCCTGTGCACAGTTCCATCGGGTCATGCACAGTGCTGTGGGGGAGAGTAAAGAGAGAGGGAAAATGGGGGCAGTTTGGTCAGCAAGCAGGGTAGCAGGGGTGGGCCAAAGGCCAAGCAAGGTTAAAGCCCAGGTCCAGGGTCAGGTGCAGTGACAGGCTGCGTGCCAGGCCTTGGGTGCCTTGTTCCCTGCCCCTACAGGGCCGTTGTGGGGAAGATGTCAGAGAAATTACTGCTTGTGCTTTCTTCTAGGATTTTTATGGTTTCAGGTCTCACATTTATTAAAAAAAGTCTGCACCTTAAAGTGCACTGATAGTTCCAGTACATAGGACCCAGTGCAGATCCTAGGTGATTTTGGAAGGGTCCTTGTGCTGCCCCATGTCTCAGTCCTTTAGTTAAGAGCACTGCATGGTTCATGTTCCATGGAAAGACCTAACAGTAAGCAGAATGTCTGCACTTTTGCCCCTGCCGCGTCCAGTCCCAACTACCGCCTTTTGTTCGTTTTGTTTCTTCAGTTCCACATATGAATGAACTCATATGGTAGTTGTCTTTCTGTGACTCACTTATTTCCCTTAGCATAATACTTTCTAGATCCATCTGTGTCATTGCAAGTGGCAAGATTTCATTCTTTATTTTATGGCTGTGTAACATTCCTCTGGCTGTGTGTACACATATGTATACCACGTCTTCTTCTTTATCCTTTATCAGTTGACGGATGCTTAGGCTACTTCCATAATTTGGCTGTTGTAGATAATGCTGCAGTAAACATCAGGGTGCATGTATCCCTCTGAATTAGTGTTCTTCTATTCTTTGGGTAAAGATCCAGTAGTGAGATTACTGGATCGTAGGGTAGTTCTATTTTTAACTTTTTTTTCTTTTTAATTTTAGAGAGAGATCGCATGTGAGCAGGGGAAAGGGGCAGAGAAAATCTTAAGCAGGCTCCATTCTCAGTGCAGATCCTGACACGGGGCTTGATCCTATGGCCCTTGGGTCATTCTCTGAGCTGAAATCAAGAGTCAGATGCTAAACCAACTGAGCCACCCAGGCTCCCCTCTGCTTTTAATTTTTTGAAGAATTTTCTTTTTTTTTTTTAAATGTTTATTTATTTTTGAGAGAGAGCACAGGCAGAGGAAGGGCAGAGAGAGAAGGAGACACAGAACCTGAAGTAGGCTCCAGGCTTCAGGCTCCAAGCTGTCAGCATGAACCTGACGCAGGGCTCGAACCCACGAACCGGGAGATCATGGCCTGAGCCGAAGCCGGACACTTAACTCACTGAACTAACCAGGTGCCCTTGAAGAATTTTCATACTGTTTTCCAGGTGGCTACACCAGTTTGCATTCCCACCAACAGTGCACTGAGGGTTCCTGTTTCTCCACATCCTTGCCAACACCTGTTGTTTCTTGTGTTGTTGATTTTAGCCATTCTGATGGGTATGAGGTGATATCTCATTGTAGTTTTGATTTGCATGTCCCTGATGGTGGGTGATGTTGTGCCTCTTTTCATGTGTCTGTCAGCCATCTGTATGTTTTCTCTAGAGAAATATCTGTTTGTGTCTTCTATTTTTAATTGGATTATTTGGTTTTGTTTGGTGTTGAGTTGTATAAGTTGTTTTTATATTCTGGATACTAACCCCTTATCAGATATGTCATTTACAAATTCTTTCATTCAGTAGGTTGTTGTTTAGCTTTGATCGTAATTTCCTTTGCTGTATGGAAGCTTTTTATTTTGGTGTAGTCCCAATAGTTTATTTTTGCTTTTGTTCCCTTGCCTCAGAAGACGGATCTAAAAAACTGTTGCTACAGCCGATGTCAGAGAAATTACTGCTTGTGCTTTCTTCTAGGATTTTTATGGTTTCATGTCTCACATTTATTAAAAATTTTTTTAATGTTTATTTATTTTTGAGAGAGAGAGAGAGAGAGAGAGAGAGAGAGAAGCAGAGTGCACGTGGGGGAGGGGCATAGAGAGACGGGGAGACCCAGAAACCGAAGCAGGCTCCAGGCTCCGAGCTGTCAGCACAGAGCCCGACGTGGGGCTCGAACTCACGAGCTGTGAGATCATGACCTGAGCCAAAGTCGGACACCCAACCGACTGGGCCACCGAGATGCCACTCAGGTCTCACCACATTAGAAACTTAATCCAGTTTATTTTTGTGTCTAGTGTAAGAAAGTGGTCCAGTTTCATTCTTTTGCATGTCACTGTCCAGTTTTCCCAGAGCCATTTGTTGAAGAGACTGTCCCTTTGCCATGACATATTCTTGCCTCTTTTGCTAAAGATTAGTTGACCATATAATTGTGGATTTGTTTTTGGGCCTTGTGTTATGTTCCGTTCATCTACGTTGTCTATTCTGTGCCCGTACCAGACGTTTTGATCACGACAGCTTTGTCATGTATCTTCAGATCTGGAATTGTGATGCTTTCAACTTTGTTTCTCTTTTTCAAGATTGTTCTGGCTATTTGGGGTCTCTAGATGGTTCCGTACCAATTTTAGGATTCTTTGTTCTAGTTGTGTGAAAAATGCCATTGGTATTTGATAGGGATTGCGTTAAATCTGTAGATTGCTTTGAGTCGTATGGACATTTTAACAATATTTGTTCTTCTAATCCATGAGCATGGAATGTTTTCCCTTTTGTTTATGTCATCTTCAGTTTCTTTCATTAGTATTGTACAGTTTTCAGAGTACAGGTCTTTCACCTCCTTGGTTAAATTTATTCCTAGGTATTTTATTATTTTGGTGTACTTGTAAGTGGGATTGTTTTCTCAATTTCTCTTTCTGTTGCTTCATTATTAGTGTATAGAAAGCAGTGGATTTCTGTACATTGATTTTGTATCCTGTAGCCTTCCTGAATTCATTTATGAGTTCTAGTAGCTGTTTTGGTGGAGTCTTTAAGGTTTTTAGATATAGTATCATGTCGTCTGCAAATAGTGAGAGTTTTACTTCTTCCGTAATGATTTGGCTGCCTTTTGTTCCCTTCTCTTGTCTGATTGCTTGGGTAGGACTTCCAGTACTATCCTGAGTAAAAATGGTGACAGTGGACATCTTGCCTTGTTCCTGATCTTAGGGGAAAGCTCTCAGTTTTTTCCCATTGAGGATGATGTTGGTTGTGGATTTTTCGTAGATGGCCTTTATTATGTTGACGTTTGTTCTTTCTAAACCTACCTTATTGAGGGTTTTCATCATGAATTGATGTTGTACTTTGTCACATGTTGTATCTGCATCTTTTCAAATGATCTTACGGTTTTTATCCTTTTATCTTACGTTTTTTTGATGTGATGTATCACATGGATTGACTTGTGAGTATTGAACCACCTTTACATCCTGGGAATAAATTCCACTTGATTGTGGTGAATGATTATTTTAATGTATTGTTGGAGTCTTTTAATTTTTTTTAAATGTTTATTTATTTTTGAAGGAGAGAGAGAGACAGAATGTGAGTAGAGGAGGGACAGAGAGAGAGGAAGACACAGAATCCGAAGGAGGCTCCAGGTTCTGAGCTGTCAGCACAGAGCCTGACAATGTATTGTTGGATTCTGTTTGCTAATATTTTTGGAAGATTTTTGCATCTGTGTTCATTGGAAATATTGGCCTGTACTTCTCTTTTTTGTAGTGTCTTTATCTGGTTTTGATATCAGGACAATGCTGGCCCCATAGAATGAATTTGGAAGCTTTCCTTCTATTTTTTGTAGTAGTTTGAGAAGAATAAGTATTAACTGTTTTTTAAATGTTTGTTAGAATTCCTCTGTGAAGCCATCTGGTCCTGGACTTTTGTTGGGAGTTTTTTGATTACTGATTCAATTTCATTTCTGGTAATTGGTCTGTTCAAATTTTCTGTTTCTTCCTGATTCAGTTTTGGGAGGTTGTATGTTTCTAGGAGTTTATCCATTTCTTCCATGTTGTCCAGTTTGTGGGCATGTAATTGTTTATAATATTCTCTTATAATCCTTCATGTTTCTTTGGTACTGATTGTTGCTTCTCCTCTTTCATTTCTGATTAATTTGAGTCCTCTCTCTCTATCTCTCTCTCTCTTTTGGATGAGTCTTGCTAAAGATTTCTCAATTTTGTTGATCATTTCAAAGAACTGGTGCCTTGGTTTCATTGATTTGTTCTATTTTTTTTTTTTTTTTTTTTTTTTTTTAGTTTCTATTTTCTTTATTTCTGCTCTGACATTTATTATTTCCTTGCTTCTGCTGGCTTGGGGTTTTGTTCTTCTTTTCCTTGCTCCTTTAGGTGTAACATTAGGTTGCTTATTTGAGATTTTTCTTGCTTCATGAGGTAGGACTGTGTTGCTACAGACTTCCCTCTTAGAACTGCTTTTGCTGGGGCGCCTGGGTGGCGCAGTCGGTTAAGCGTCCGACTTCATCCAGGTCACGATCTCGCGGTCCGTGAGTTTGAGCCCCGCGTCGGGCTCTGGGCTGATGGCTCAGAGCCTGGAGCCTGTTTCTGATTCTGTGTCTCCCTCTCTTTCTGCCCCTCCCCCGTTTATGCTCTGTCTCTCTCTGTCCCAAAAATAAATAAACGTTGAAAAAAAATTTTTTTTTAAATAAAAAAAAAAGAACTGCTTTTGCTGCATAGATTTCGGACCATTGTGTTTTCACTTTCATTTGTCTACATGTATTTTTAAGGTTCTTCTTTGATTTATTGGTTGACCCATTCATTGTTTAGTAGCATGTTGTTTAACCTCCATGTATTTGTGGTCTTTCCAGATTTTTTCTTGTTGACTTCTAGTGTCATAGTGTTGTGGTCAGAAAAGATGTGTGGAATGACTTTGATCTTTCCGAATTTGTTGAGACTTGTTTTGTGGCCTAATGTGATCTAATCTGGAGAATGTTCCATGTGCACTTGAAAAGAATGTGTATTCTGCTGTTTTAGGATGGAATGTTCTGAATATATCTGTGAGATTCATCTGGTCCAGTGTGTCATTCAGAGCCACTGTTTCCTTGTTGATTTTCTGTTTGGATGATCTATCCATTGATGTAGGTGGGTTATTAATGTTCTCTACAATTATTGTATTACTGTCCATTACTTCCTTTATATTTGTTATTAACTTGTGTATTTGGTTGCCAGATATTTACTTCTTGTTAGTTTGTCCCCTTTCTGGTTATATAGTGCCCTTCTTTGTCTGTCGTTACACTCTTTGTTTTAAAGTCTATCTTGTCCCATGTAAGTATTGCTGCCCCAGATTACTTTTCACACCATTAGCATGATGAATGCTCATCCATCCCCTCACTTTCCATTTGCAGGTGTCTTTAGGTCTGAAATGAGTCTCTTATAGGCAGCATACAGATTGGCCTTGTTTTCTTACCCATTCTGTCACCCTTTGACTTTTGATTGGAGTGTTCATTCCATTTATATTCAAAGTGATTGTTGATAAGTATGTATGTATTACCATTTTTGTTACTTGTTCTGTGATTGTTTTTGTGGTTGTTTTTCTCCATTCCTCTCCTGCACTTTTCTCTCATGGTTAGTTGGCTTTCTTTATGATATACTTGGGTTCCTTCCTCTTTATTTTTTTCATGTCTTTACAGGTTTTTGATTTGTGGTTACCATTCGGTTTGTATGTCACCTCTTCTGCATATAGCAGTCTGTATGAAGTTGCTGGTCATTTAAGTTTGAGCCCATTCTTTAGCCCTCTCCTCCCCATGTTTTAGGTAAATGGTGTCATACTTTATAGCCTTTTATTTTGTGAGTCCCTTGACTGAGTTCTACAGGTACACTTATTTTTACTGCTTTTGTGCTTCAGTGTGACCTCCTCTTGATTACATCTATAAAGACCCTATTTCCAACTAAGGTCACATGCACAGGTGTAGGTGTGGAACTGAGACATATCCTTGAGGAGCACACAACTCCGACTGCCACAGAAGGAAAGGTTAATGGACCAGAAGACCTGATATGCCCCTGAGCAGGGAAGAGAGGTCTGGGAGCACAAAGGGTGTTGGGGTGCAGACGTTGAATGGGCCAGGTTGAAGGGCTGAGGCTGGGGCTAGAGCCGAGTGGTAAGGACAGCCTGCGAGGCTTCTCTCCAAATGGAGCTGTTCTCAGTGCTGAGCCTGTTAACCATCACTGGCTTCCCCTGGGCTGTGTCGAGCCTTATAATCTACAATTGTGTTTCCTTTTCTAACCAGGAAACTACTTTGCCTCTCACTTTTTCATGGGAGGTGAGAAATTCGACACCCCTCACCCTGAAGGTTACCTCTTTGGAGAGAACATGGATCTGAATTTCCTGGGCAATCGACCGGTCCAGGTGGGTCACAGTGGGGTAGGCACGTGGGCAGTGGCAGCGAGGTCCTCCCCTCCGCTATCCATAGCTAGCTTTGAGGATAAGCAGGCACTGAGTCACCTCACATGGGCAGAGCTACTGGCTGGATGTGTGTATGTCTGTGCAGGGGTCATGTCCTGGAACTGCCCCCTTAGAGGTTGGATGGCTGCAGATAGCTCACTGGGGGACAGGGTAGCCACTGCTGAGCCCAATGCAGCCAGGCTATGGGGCTTATGGATAGTTATGGATTTGATCCCAGGCCTCTTGGATGACTTTTTTTTTTTTTTTTTTTTTTTAATTTTTTTTTTCAACGTTTATTTATTTTTGGGACAGAGAGAGACAGAGCATGAACGGGGGAGGGGCAGAGAGAGAGGGAGACACAGAATCGGAAACAGTCTCCAGGCTCTGAGCCATCAGCCCAGAGCCCGACGCGGGGCTCGAACTCACGGACCGCGAGATCGTGACCTGGCTGAAGTCGGACGCTTAACCGACTGCGCCACCCAGGCGCCCCTTGGATGACTTTCTTTAAAAAAGAAAAAACAGAAGCCACACTCTGTAGAACAGTGGGTGAGAGTTGTGACCCAAAAGAGACATGCACATGGCCAGTGAGCATTTTTACAAATTCACTTTCGTTAGTCATCAGGGAAGCTCACGTTTACATGCTGCTGTCCATTTGTCCAGCACACATTTGGTACCTGCTGGGTGCCTAGGACTCCTCCAGGGGCTGGGGATGGAGGACATATCCTACCCTCTTCCCTCCTGGGGTGCAGGCAGTGAAGAAAAGATTCATGAATGGAGACAAAAGAGACCGAGAGGGACTAGTGAGGGCCTCTGGGGAGGGGGTGCTGACCAGGGGACTGGGTCTTGTACTTTAAAATGGTGGGCCTCGGTGTGGGTGAGGAGCCAGGCAGGAGACCGTCTCTTTCAGGAGATGCTGGACTCCATTTCCCAAGGCTGCTGAGTCCTGGGGTGTCCCTGGTCCTGGCAGGGGATGAGATGTCCACTGGCCCGGGGGTCTTTAGGCTATTTTAGCAGTGGAACAGCTGGTTGACATGAAATCTTGATCCTTTAGTGTGTGGGAGGCAAGGAGCTTTGGCCTCGAGTGCTGCCCTCCCCGACCCATGGGACCACTGGGGCTTCCAGGTTGTGTTGAGTCCCCCGCCCTCCTGAGTCTGTGAGAGCAAGAGTAGCAACCTCACCTTCCGTCTTCGAAGCCTCAGCTCGCAGGCAGGGCCTGGCTCTTACAGACCTCCCGTAAATCTATTATTGTTTAAACTTTTCTTTTGAGGCCATCGTAGACTCCCCTGCAGTGGCGGGAAGGGGTTCCAGTCCTCTGTGCCTCCCTCCCTCAGCTTCCACAAGGACAGAATCTTCCAGAGCTGTGCTGCACTGTCATGGGCAGGAGCTGATGCCGCTGCAGCACATTTCCCAGAGATCTCCCATTTTCCAGTGCTCCCCTGTGTGTGTGCGTGCGCGTGCGCGTGTTTGCGTGCGAGTCCCTTCCAGAGTCTCTCCTGAGCATCATCCTTACCTTGCAGGCCCACTTTATTCAGGACAGCAGTGGGCACCAGGTCCCGCCTCTGGGAACATGGCCTCAGAGCCCCAGGGTCCCTCGGGCCAGGTTATGCTTACTGAGAGTCCCCCTGGAATCGGAGGACCATGGCTGGATCTATGTGGCCAGAATCCTTAAGGGTTCTGGTCCCTGTTGTTTGTCCCTTGTGGCGGCTGCTGGGCCTGTGGTTTCCTTCTGTACGAATGAGCACAAGGGCTGGGGTGTACAGAGTCGTGCCTGTGCTCCAATTATCCCTGTTTTCTATCCCTGTCACATCCTGGGGATCACCGGGCATGGCTTTGGGTTTCTCCCTTCTAGTTTCCTTACGTCACCCCCGCCCCCCATGAGCCGGTGAAGACACTGAGGAGCCTGGTGAACATCCGGAAAGACTCTCTCCGACTGGTGAGGTGAGCCTTCGCCTTGCCTCATGCTGTGGTCACAGATGCCTGCGAGGGGAGGCAGCAGCTAGTGGCCCCAGTCCCTGCTCCCTCAGCTGTGGAGCCAGAAGGTCACGGACAGGTCTCGAGTCCAGAGGGGCTCCTAGGGTGTGAGTACAGAGGGCTCAGCTCATGGGAATCTAGTCTTCAAACGGGCCGTGCCCCCAGGGATGTCGGTCCGCGTCCACAGACGCTTTCACTCAGGGGATTGGGTGCCCCTGGCCTGTGGGGGCAGAGACCAGGGATGCTGCTGAGTACCCCACAGTGCACGGGACGGCCCCACGACCAACAGCAATCCGGCCTCGCACGTCAGGAGGCTGAGAACCACGTTAAACCTGGAAGACGTCTGGGGCTGTGTCTAAACCCAGAGGACCCCTCTCTTTCTGTGGGCGGGACACAAGGGAGGGAGGGCTCTGCAGTGTCCGGCTTATTGCCCAAACAGGGAGTGGGCCTCCACGCGTCTGGCAGCCGCCTCTGAGGGGCCCCGTGGGGGGCGTACCTGCTGTGCTGGGTGGAGGCCGCCACCTCTGTCCCTCTGCTCCCTGGCAGGTACAAAGATGGTGCCGACAGCCCCTCCGAGGACAGCGAGAAGCCGCGCGTCCTCTACAGCCTGGAGTTCACCTTTGATGCCGACGCCCGCGTGGCCATCACCATCTACTGCCAGGCGGTGGAGGAGTTCCTGAACGGGACGGCTGTGTGAGTGTCTGCGGCCTGGGTGGCGGCTGGCCCGGCAGCTGTGCTTCTGTTGTCCGTGCTGTGCGTTTGAGATTTTGGAGGTTTTCTTTGCAATAAGGGTCTCGCTGGCCCCGAAAGTTTGAAATCTGTAACTTCAGCGTGACCACAGACTCAGACAGATGGGCAGAAACATACCCGCTTGTGTCCTGTTGGAGGAAAAACACCTGAAGGCCAGACTGGCTCTGGTGCTGGAGCTTAGGTGTCAAGGGTTGGGACTGCTGGTACCTCAGTTTCCTCAGCTGGGGGTGGGGGTGGCTGGAGCCGCCCCCTCGTGGTCGGTATAAGGACCTTGGTGCTGCTGTTGGAGAAAACCCGTAGCTGGGGTTTGTGGGGAGCACTCCCTGCAGGGAGTGAACGCTTTGTCCGTCGGGTCACTGGGCTCGGGGCTCCCTCTCTCGCACCCTCCCTTGCAGCAACAAGAGGACAAGGTGCGCAGCTCGGCTTTGGTCTGTGTCATATTTGGACCTGGAAGACGTGCCCCCAGAAGGATAGTGGATGCATGAGCAAACAGCTTAGCCGTCCCTGGAGCTTTTGTCCTGAACCCCCGGGGGGCTCCACCACTGGGGACAGAGGACAGAAATGCTGCTCTGTCCCCTCTCTTCCCTTCCTGAGACCTAGTGGGAGTGGCTGGGAGCCTGCTTCCCTTCTCAGTTTGCTGGAGTTGAGTGGGGTGGACATAGAAGTCAACGGAACAAAGACCGTCTCTAGGACCCAGAAGGCTGTGCCCAAGCACCTTTATCCGAGCCTGGAAATTCTGTTTCCATTTGAGCTGCAGTGTGCGTGACCCTCCTGCTCCTTCCCTGGTCTCCTCCCTGCTTCTTGACAAGTGAGAAAAGGGGGCAGATCTGAGGTCCCAGAGAAAATCCCAGGTCTGCTTGGGAGCAGAGTCCTAGCCTGTGGCTTTATCACAGGCTCAGGGCTGTGATGTCACAGGGAAGAAAGGCCCTGTGGCCTCCAGGGGGTGGAGGGGCCCCCTCTCTTTGTACATACAAGAGCAGCCCCGCCCCCCACCAGTCTGTCAGGCTCTCCAGAGTGTCTTTTGTCCAAGAGGCTGAGGGAAGCCCCAAGAGTGGCTGCTGTGGGGCGGGTGGAGGAAGCAGGTCAGCGCCGTGTGTTGGATTCCTGAATGGGGAGAAGCCCGAGTTGGTCAGAATTGAAAATGCATGTACCCTTTCTGGGAACGTACCTTGGGAACGTGCTCGTATACGTGGCTAAGATGTATGTAGAGAGGGTCCTGGAAGCACCGTTGGGAATAGCGAGATACTGGAGTCTGGTCTTCACCAGCGGGTCGCCTGGTCGGATCAGAGTTAGTGACCGCACAGTGGAGCACAGGTAATGTTTGCAGAACCCCGCACCCCTGCGTGTGGCGGTTAGGGGACAGCGCTGGGGGCCATCAGTAGTGAGGGAGCCGGTGTAGGCGGGCCGCCGTGTGAATACTCAAGAACAGACACCATGCACGCGGGTGTGAACATGCCCTGCTCTTCTGTTAGTGCTTAGTGGGTTGTGGCTGGGACAGAGAAGCCCGTGGCAGGGAGTGAGCGTGAGGGTGGGCTGTGGGGACACGGCATGCCGGGCACATGTTTGTCCCATGTTTGTTCACTAAAGTAAACACACCTCAAAAGCCAAATGGAAAAGCGCAGCCAGATCTGGAAAGGCAGTTGTGGGGCAGGTGTGGGCCCCAGAGGACTTGTAAGCAGGTGAGTTACCAGGCAGGGCTGGAGGCAAATAGACCGAGGGCCCTGCCTCGCCGGGGGAGGGTGAGGACTCGCAGGTGAAGTAGGGGGTCCTCACGTCTGATTTCTGCTCAGTCCCCACAGACCGGTGGCTGCCAGCCCCTGCCTCACAGGTCCTGGGCTGGCAGGGGACTGAGACTGAGGACCGGGCACAGCAGACCATTTGCTCTGGGCACAGTCTCAGCGGCCTTTCTCTCGCCTGCCCCTTCAGGTACAGCCCCAGGAGCCCTGCCCTGCAGTCCGAGACCGTCCACTACAAGAGAGGGGTGAGCCAGCAGTTTTCCCTGCCCTCCTTCAAGATCGACTTCTCCGAGTGGAAGGATGATGAGGTAACCTGGCCCCCGTCCCAGCCCTCTCCCGAGCACCGTCCGATTGCCACAGGCCTGTCTGCTCACATTCCTCGAGTGGCTGATAAGCCTCAGGAGTGTATGTGTGCTCAGTCGGGCGTGCGCTGGACCAGGGAGCGGGGTTTGATTTGAGTGTTGGCTAGACTGGATGATTGAGGACGGACAGAGCGCCAGCAGTTAGAGGCTCCAGTTAGCGGCTTGGGTGGTGCCTTGTCGGGGCTGTGGGACTGCAGTCTGGCAGGGTCCCTTCCACCTTCTGGTTCTTGGCTGGGGCTGGCAGTTTATATCACATGAAGGATGGCAATGGGAGCTTTGTCTGTAACAGCAAAATTTGGACATAACCTGTCTGTCCGTGACGAAGGGATTGCTTATTCACTGATGTTACGGGAACCATATGATCATATGGGCACCGTGGTTCGTTTCCGTAATGGGATGCCGTGCAGCCCCAGCAGGTGGAAGGGATCTGTGTGTACCGTACACACCGGTACCGAAAGCCCCTCCTGGGTCTGGAGAAGAGTCTGTTGCAGACAGAGGTGCAGTATAATTTCACGCACGCGACAAGAGAGATGCACAAAGCCATTTCCGCAGGTGTCCGTATGTGTGTATAAAGCTCAAGGAGAAACTGGAGAAGATGCCCATGAACTACATGGTGGTTATTTCTGCGCAGGGTCTTGATATAAGGCAAAGAGTCCTGCATTACACACGCACGAGCCCATTCTGCACGTGAATAGTGTGAGTGCCAGCAGTATATATGTGTCTGAGTTGTTTGAACAGGTCTTTTAAGGTAGAATTTGCATACCATAAAACTCACCCCTTTTAAGTGTATAATTCAGCGATTTTTAGTAAATTCATGAATTATGCCGTGGTCACCACAGTCCAGTTCTAGAATGTTTCTGTCCTCCCAGTAGGGTCTCTCATGCCCATTCTTAGTTAATCCTAGTTTGTAGTCCCAGCCCCTGGTAAGTCCTCATGTACTTTCTGGATGTTTTATATAAATGGAATCATATGATAGGTGGCCTTTTGTATCAGGCTGCTCTCACTTGGCTGAATTCTCTAGTTTTTTAAAGAAGGTAGTCATGTATTACTGAAGTACATTATGGGGAAGGAGTGGAGGCAGCGGGGCGTGGGATGGCGTAGGAGCTGGGCAGGTGGGTTCTGGGTCATGAGCTGTGTCAGAAGGTGAAGGCCACACCGTGGTGTTTGCTCTCGTTCGTCAGGGCGCTTTGGCGGCCAGCAGCAGAAGCTGCCTCTACTGCTCATGTGAGGAAGTCTTCTGAAAGAAGGATGGGGCTTTTGGAGCCCCAGGAAGAGCTGGACAGCCAGGCCTTGGGACAGCCCCGCCCCCGGCCTCGTTCCAGCACGTGGCTCCATCTCAGTGTCCACACGCTGCTGGCTGGGATACCCAGCGGCTGCACGCAGTCCTGCCCGCCCTCCTGTGAATGCGGGAGAGCTGCTCCTTAAAGAGAGGGGGGCTGAGAGGGCAGCAAGGGGCTAGACAGACACGTGGGTGCCCTCACCCTGCGGTCGTTGTGGGGAGGACCGGGTTGAGCCCGCATCTGTTTGGTGACCTCCGTGTGTAGTGCGTCCCTTGGTATTTTGGCCGCAGAACAGGTCTTTGTGCATTTGTAGGTGTGCTGAGTCAGCCAGCACTTCGGGTGCTAGCCCCTAGTGAGGCCAGTTGTCCTGGGGGCACACCTGGCTCGTAAACCAGTCTGAAGTGCCACACACGGGCACCCCCCTTCCTCCCTTAGAGCTTCAGGAGGCCCACATCCCAAGTCATCAGCATGTGGCAACGTGGCCATGGCTGGGGTGGTGGTAGGCGCCACGTGGAGTGGTGGTGGCCACTCCAGGCCTGTCCAGTGTGGAGTCACCCCAGGACCTTTCCTTGCCTTTGCCTTCTCTGGTGATCACCGCAGCTAGTGTGTTTTTGAAATCAACTCACTTCGTTTGTGTTTTTTTTTGTTTTTTTTTTTTTGGCGATAGAATACACAGAACAAAGTTTACCATTATGACATTTAGTATAGTCCTCTATGCGTACCTCTGTGCAGTCCCAGAACATTTTCATCACCCCAGCGGGAAACTCTGCAGCCGTTAAGCGGTCATTTCCATTCTCCCCTCTATTACGTGTATTTATATTTTTTCTTCAAAAAATTTTGTGTAATGTTTATTTATTTTTGAGAGGGAGAGAGAGACAGGGTCCCAGCAGGGGAAGGGCAGAGAGAAAGGGAGGCACAGAATCCGAAGCATGCTCCAGGCAGTCAGTGCAGAGCCAGATGCGGGACTTGAACCACCACATTCTGTGAGATCATGACCTGACCCAAGTCAGACGCTCAACTGACTGAGCCACCCTGGCGCCCCTCTTCTTCTTCTTCTTTTTTTTTTTTTAAACGTTTATTTATTCTTGAGAGGGAGAAAGAGACGGAGTATGAGTAGGGGAGGGGCAGAGAGAGAGAGAGAGGGAGACACAGAATCCGAAGCAGGCTCCAGGCTCCAAGCTGTCAGCACAAAGCCCAATGCGGGGCCCGGACCCACAAACCTCGAGATCATGACCCAAGCTAAAGTCAGACACTCAACTGACGGAGCCACCCATGTGCCCCTACATGTGTTTTTAAAAGGAAACTATCAGTTATTACCATAGTTGGGAAACTGCTTAAACTTGCCATAGGTAGAAGGTTCTGGAAGTTAAGCTGTATGGAGAGCCAGCTGTTATGATGTCCTGTCACTGTGTCATTGACTGCCGAAGGTGCTGAAGCGGACATTGGCAGGTGTTAGAAGCCTGACAGATACTCGGGCACCAAACCCAGATTTTTCCTCAACCAGGGCTTCTCAGTCTCAGTGCTGTTGAGCCCTGGGGCCCAGATCATTCTCTGTGGTGAGGGCTGTCCTGGGCACTGTGGGATGTTGATCCTTGGCCTCCACCCGCCAGGTGCCAGGAGCCCCCCCTAGTGGTGATAACCAGGGATGTCCCAGACATGGCTAACTGCCCTCTCACCATCCTCCTTTCTAGCCATTTTCCTGGATTTGCCTATTTAAAGATTACAACAGTAATGTATGCTTATTGTAAAATGTGCAAATTATACAGAATTTGTAAGGCAAAACGCGCTCCAGTTGAATCTTCTCCAGAGGCAACCACTTCTGACCATTTAGGGGGTGTATTCCAGACTTTTCTCTCTTGTGCATTTGTTTGTTGTCAAGATGCCGTCATGCATAGAAATAGTATTCTGTAGCTTGTTTTTTCCCCCCACAATCATTGAAAGTCATTTTCTGATACATCATTACACATAATGAGTTATCTAAATTCAAAAACCTATGTTTTCCCTTTGAAGTACATACTCCTTGAAGGCAAAGCTCTTATCTGAGCATGAATGCAGTGAACAGTGTGTGTGGATACATTTCCAGAGGATAAGTACTCTTGTCTCCACTGCATTGTTGCCTGCTGGCTTTACCTTTCTGCTTTAATTCCCAGAGCCACTTCCTCTGGCCTTCTCCTTTCTATGTATGTATGTATGTATGTATGTATGTATGTATGTATGTATGTATGTATTTAAATTTACATCCATGTTAGCATATAGTGCAACAATGATTTCAGGAGTAGATTCCTTAGGGCCCCTTCCCCATTTAGCCCATCCCCCCTCCCACAGCCCCTCCAGTAACCCTCTGTATGTTCTCCAAATTTAAGAGTCTTCTGTTCTGTCCCCCTCCCTGTTTTTATATTATTTTTGCTTCCCTTCCCTATGTTCATCTGTTGTGCATCTTAAAGTCCTCATATGATGTCTCTTGTTTTTTTTAAACAGCTTATTGAGGCCTAATTTTCACCCCTTTAAAGTGTACAGTTTGGTGATATTTACCGTAGAGATAGTCCCTGACTTCAGATGGTTCAACCTAAGAGTTTTCGAATTTACGATGGTACAGAAGCAACGCACATTGGCTAGAAACTGCACTTCGAAGTCTGAATTTTCCCCTTTCCCTGGGCTAGCAATAGAGTCCTCGCTCAGGACTCCAGGCGGCAGGAGTCATGGCTTTTGGTCAGCCACATGGTCACGAGCGTAAATGACCACAAACTGGTGGCCATTCTGTTTTCCTCCTTCACTACAGTGTTCAGTACATCATGTGAGATACTCAGCACTAAATTATGAGATCGGCTTTGTGTTAGGTGGTTTTACCCGCTGTAGGCTGATGTTTTTGAGCGTGTTCACGTTCTGCGAGGTGTATTATTAAGTGCGTTTTTGACTTCTCATACTTTGAACTTCTGAGGGGTTTCTCGAGATGTGACCCCACCGTAGAAGGTCTGTATTCATAGAGTTGTGCAGCCATCACCACCATGTAACCCCAGTCCACTTCTGTCACCCCCAGAAGAAACGCTCTGCCTGTCCACATTCCTTCCCCAGCCTCCCCCTCAGCCCCTGGCAACCACTCATCTACTTCCATCACTGTGGATGTGCTTGTTCTGGAAGTTTCAAATAAACAGTCATACACTGTGCGACCTTTTGTGACTGGCTTCTGTCACTGAGCGCGTGTCTCACACAGGTGGTAGCAGTTGTCAGCACGTCATTCCTTTCCACGGCTCACGATACTCCGCTGTGTGGTTGGACCATGCCCGGTTCATCTGTTCACTGGCTGACGGGCGCTTAAGTTGTCTTCACCTTTGGGTTCTTAGGAGTAATGCCATTCTGAACGTCACTATACAAATTTTGGTGTGGGTGTGTGTTTTTATTTCTCTTGGTTATGGTTTGCTTTTTATTTTTTAAGGCTAGTTTTCGTAGTAGTTTCAGGTTCACAGCACAGTTGAGAAGAAGGCATAGAGATTTCCCATAGAGCCCCATCCCCACATAAGCATAACTTGTTTTACTGCATTGTAGTGTGGGCGTCTTTTGAGATGTCCTAGTGGTTGGAGTGGCTTCTTTGCTGGTTTTCAGGCTCCCTGTTACCCTGAGGCTGCCGTGAGCCTGCGGCCTGGCTGGGTCCTGTCCTGAACACGTTCTTCACCGCCCCGCGTGCAGCTGGTGTGCACATGGCTTCCTGTAGTCCTGCTTTCCTGGGAATCCATGGCCTGTGTCTCTGTGAGGCCTTCCCAGGCCACTGTCCTCCTCAGCTCCTGCTGCCTGAACATGCCAAGCTTTGCATGGCTGGTGTTCATGGCATGTTTTGTTGACCACCATGGTCACTGGGCATAGCTTTTATCCCTCTTTTACAGACAGGGAAACTGAGGCTTGGGTGGTGGAGCCAGACTCCATCCTAACACCTGGCCCCTCCCAGTCCCGCCTCCCACTGGCAGCCTGAGACCCACAGGCACCTTCTGGGCCTCCCCTTGCAGCCCTGCTTCGGGTGACCGCAGTGGTCACCTCTGTCCTGTGGCCCTGCTGGTGAGCCGATGTGGATGGACTACGCCCAGGGAGACACATGTGGGGAGGAGAGCGGTCTTTGGCCAGGGGGCAGCTGGGAGCCACGGAGGAGAAGGAAAAGTGAGAGAGGGTTTCTCCTTGAGCTCATCCGCCTGCCACGGTGTCGCCGCTCCCTTCTCCTCTGGTGCCCACCCAGGAGGACGGAAAATGGCTCAGATGGATGCTGTCCTTCGGTGCTCGTGGCACCCAAAGGGGAACAACCCAGGTGTCCCTTAGCTGGGAGTGGTCGAGTGTGGTCTGGCCGTGTGGTGGGAGTGTCACTCAGCCTTAGGGAGGGAGCACTGGCACGCGTGTGGCATGGGTGAACCTTGAAAACATGGTGCTCACTGAAGGAGGCCAGACAGAAAAAATCGATGCCCAGACCGGACGTACCTATGGACACAGTGGGGCTTAGCAGGTGGGGAGGGCTGGGGAGTGAGTGGTGATGGGGACAGGGTTCCTGTGGGGACATGAAGAGTGTTCTGGAAATGGATGGTGGAGGTGGTGAACGTGGCCTTACAAATGTACTTAATGCCACTGAGTTACACGTGTTTGCCACGTCAGTCATTTTTATCTATTTCGCCGAAATGGGAAAAGTGCAGCCTGACGTCTGTCTTCCCTCGCCGTTTTGTCTGTGTCCGCATGAGCTCTGCCGCGACGCCATCCTGCTCACCGCGCCTCCTCCCTCCAGCTCAGTCTGACTGTTTTCTCTTCGTTTTCTCCTCAGTTGAACTTTGACCTGGACCGGGGCGTGTTTCCAGTGGTCATCCAGGCCGTGGTAGATGAAGGAGATGGTGAGCGGCCTTTCCTTGTGCATCCCCCTTCCAGGCCATGGACGCTTCTCTCCTCAATCAGCCGAGGAGTTGATTCCAGACGTGGTGAAAGATGTTGGCTCAGCCCACTTAGCACTTTTAAGGCTGTAGGGTTCAAGCCCCAAGCTGTCCGTCTGTCGGGCCCCCTCCTGGGCTGTGGGGCCCTCCCTTCAGCTCCTTCTCCCGACTCAGGAATTGCCAGCTGCCTGGCTTCCACTGTGGTAGCAGCCGCTAGACAGGCCTCAGGTTTTATGTCCGCCCCCAGCGGGTCGATGGAAGACCAGAGAGCAGGGCAGCCACTCTCATTGGCTGACCGGCCCTGTGTCCTCCTGCCGGGCTTGCCACTGCTGTGGGCTGCAGCCCCCCAGCCCCCAGCGTGGGAGCCCTGCCGGCCGAGTCCCAGCTCCTCGGCCCTGCGGAAATGTCCCTCCGTGCAGAGCCAGCCGTGGAGATGTGGCCAGAGGGAGCAGTGGGCCCCCAGGCAGAGGAAGGCAAGATGAGGACGGTCCTCCCTAGGTTTTGGGGTCTCTGGCAGAGAGCCTGGGAAAGCACCAGCTAGGAAGAAGTTCAGGGTTGGGGGCAGAGGAGGGACTGAGGCCAGCTCTGACCACCGGTTCCTCTTTCCCCCCGGGCAGTTGTGGAGGTGACCGGCCACGCCCACGTGCTCTTGGCTGCCTTTGAAAAGGTGAGTGCCACCCTGCCCCTTAACTCTGACTGTGACTTGGGAGCTCTGGGCAGAGGGGTGCTGTTTTGAAACTAGAAGTTTGAACTTGGGGTCTGGGCCTTGGCCAAATGGGCTTAGTGCCCTGACGTTCAGGGCAGGTGGGAGGCTCTCCACATATTCTGGGCTCCAGGAGGCTGGGCTTTGAAGCAGCATCCCCTGCGGGAGGGTTTTCAAAGGGTGTCTGGTGTGTGGTAAGGGGGCATCTCCTGTAGAACCCCCTGTAACCTGCCAGCATAGGGGCGCAGACACCCCCGTGGAGGACTCTGCTCATAGACCAGCTTCTCTCTGGGATGTGGAGGGGTCATCCAGGGTTGTCACCACCCAGGACCCCCGCCTTTCCCACCAGGGCCATGGGAACCTGTTAGCCTGGCCTGGTCCTTGCATGCCTGCTGTGCCGTCCCTCCAGGTGGCTGTGTCACCCTGGTCCCATGGAGCTGGGTTGACCTCACATCCCACTGCGGCCTTTCAGACTTCTGGGGCAGATATTTGTTGTACTTACTTCTGGTGTCTGTGAGGACAGAACTGGGCCAATTGTTTGTCGTGTCCTTGGGTCACATCTAGGCCCTCCTGGGGTCCCTGAGTTGGGGATGCCTCACATATAAGAGGCCATTTACGTCCAAGGATTCACTTAATGCTACCTTCGGCCTGATGTGTATTTGAACTTAGATGTTCGTTCGTCTGTGTGGACCTGAGTTCCCAGTCTCCCCTGCTGTTCGTGTGTCGTGGCCACAGTACTTAGGGTGCGGTGGGTGTGTTGGCTGTGGTGGTGGGGATTGTCAGCCTCCCCATTGTCTCCGTGTTAGGATGTCATGGGGTCACTGCCATTCATGGGGGCCAGCAGTTGTGTGTGTGTTCATGCAGCACGCACGTGCGTGGCTGTGTTGGGAGCAGATCCCTGCTCACCGAGACCCTTGCTGGAGGTGGTGGGGTGAGTCCCTGTTGGAGAAGGCCATGGCTTACAGCCCCACGTCCCCAGAACATTGGCCTGCACTTTGAGATTGTAAAGCGTTTTCAGCACCGGCCTGTGGCCTGGGTGGACGAGGATCAGGGACCCCATGAGGAAAGCAGGCTCAGGCTGCTTCTTCTGGGCTTTGCACTGCACATGGGCATCTGCTGACCCCCAGCCTTCTCAGCCCGGTGTGTGTCTGCATTCTTGAGAGCATTAAGGGCAGTGCCCAACTCCTCCCTGTGTTCTGGGTCTTTCCAGACACCCCAGGGATTAGTGCAGCTGGGCCTGAGGCCCCTTTTTAAATCATCTGTCTTGTGCCCCCTGCCTCCCCCTGCCCAGCCCCAGGGGCTGGTGACACAGAGCGCCCAGGGCAGAGGTTGGGCCTCTCCCTCACCAGCTACGCTCCCCAAGCCCGGCCTTGTCAGAAGGGATGGTGTTTCCTGTGCGTTGCTCTGGCGGAGTTAGGGGCCGTCAATGGCAAACATGCCGTTGGCCTTTCCAGTCTAGAGCCCAATGAGAAACTGCTTTATTTTTGGAGTCTGTCATCCTGAAAATGCCTAGTGTTGGTCTCCGTTGACTCGGAGGGGCAACTGGTGTTGTTGCAAGATCTCAGGTCTTGTCCCTTAATTAACCTCCTCCATCTCCCGGTGGTGTGCCTCCCCAGATACCACCAAACACATCTATCCTCTTTAGTTCTTGGCGTGTTTAGACTTGGGGCTTTCCTGTGTACGTGTGCGTGTGCATGCTTTATCTTCCTGGCTGGGCCGTGCCCTTTCGGGGTTAGAACTCGGTTGTCTTAGTTCTTGCCATCCAGGTGCTGCTTCTTGCTATTGGGAGGCTCTAAGAACTCCAGCCGATGGTCATAAACCTGAATGTGCTTAAGAGAACTACCCAGAGAAAGTGGGTTACTTGCGTCAGGGCGGACCCAGGAGGTGGTCCTCTAGGTAGTTTCGAGGCCCAGTCAAAGGGCCACATTTGGAGACACTGGCTGGGCTCCGTCCTTCAGCTGTGGGTGTGGAACGGCTGGGGAACGGCCTGCAGCTTGCCAAGCAGAGTGCTAAGTGGTACCCGCTTGACTGAGTTGATCTCTGCATCTTTCTCCCCTGTAGCACGTCGACGGTAGCTTCTCTGTGAAACCTTTAAAGCAGAAGCAAATTGTAAGTCTGGTAGAAGAAACATCAAGATCCCTTTTGACTCCAGGGTCATCATCTGGGCCCTGGGAAGTCTGGATCTGCCTCCTCGGGTGTGTGCATGTGCCCGTGTCCTAGCATTGACTCCTAGCCCTGAGTCTCGTCTAGCTGCACAGGGCGTGTTTGTGGTCCATAGACCCGTGTGGGAAACACAGCAGCTCAGGCTGCTTCTGAACTTGGTCAGTGTAAGGGCTGACTGGTCACTCTTGTGCAGCTCGTGACTGGTGGGTTCTAAGTAGTTTTTCTCTGGGGAGGGGGATGGTAAGGTGGGCAGAGGGTATGGTTGCCTGGCCCATATAGAGGTTGGCACCATGCCCCCCAGGGGGCAGAACCACCGGGCCTCCCGTCCTATTGCCCGTGCAACTGGTTGGGCCGGGCAGGTAGTAGATTCTCTGCCCTTCTCCTGGCATGGGGCCCGTTCCCTGAGGTGCGGGTGGACAGAATTTCAAACCACGACTGCTCTGGGAACCAGGTCCGGCCCCCGGGAAGTGTTGTTGGGCCAGGTGGGTGCAGAGGAGCCCTTGAGTGGGGGCGGGCAAGTGCCCGGCTACCTCTCTGCTCTCCAGGTGGACCGGGTCAGCTACCTGCTGCAGGAGATCTATGGCATCGAGAACAAGAACAACCAGGAGACAAAGGTATGTGCTTGTAGTGACACCCGCCAGACTTCAGATGGACCTCCCTCCCTAGCTTTCCTTCCACCCATATAGGAGCAGGTTCCTGGAGGGACTTGCCTGGATCTCCCAGTCCTGGCCAGGGCCCGTGGGCTGGTGGTGGATGAGCTAGTCCCCTTGTGTGCCTTCTCCTGGAGGCCCTGGGACCCCAGGCTCCATTTTTCCTTACCTTTTTAACAGAGACGGGTGCCTGGCTGGCTCAGCCAGTACAGCGTGTGACTCTTGATCTGGAGGTTGTAGGTTGGAGCCCCATGTTGGGCGTAGAGATTACTTAAAAATAATAATAAATCAGTAAGTGAACAGGATCTATGGGATATTTTGTCCTTTTTCCAGCAGATTCCCTGGCTTGTTAACACCATTGGGTGGCCACCCGTCAGGTTAGCAGAGATAGCCTGGGGCTGCGGGACCCCGTGCTACCCTCCGCCAGCCGGCTCACCTCCCAGCCACGAGCGCCTGCACACTTGTAACTGAAACGTGTGTCTGACAGGGCCGTGGTCCGGCGCAGCCAGAGAAGGGTAGCAGAGCATCAACCTGTGCCTTTGTCATCGTTTTAAAGGCACAAGTGAAAGTGCCATCTCTTAAAAATGTCTGGAAGTCTTGCACCCCAGCTTCTGTGATCTCTGGAACCCACTAGAAGCTGGAAGTCAGGGCAGCTTGGTGCTTGATCAGGCCCTTAGCCTCAAGTGAGTGCCCTGTGTGTGTCTCACATGCTAACACTGGAGGCTGGCCGACTTTCTGTTAAGGGCCCAGAAGTATATATTTTAACTGTACTGGCCGTACCGTGTCTGTCGTGTCCATTCAGTGCCCTGATTTTACGTGTAGCGCGCAAGTAGCCGTAGCCGTCTGGAAACCAGGGGGCAAGGCTGTAAACTTCCAGTAAAACTTTATTTATGGAAACGGGTGGTGGGGCCACAGCTTCCTGTTGTGCAGTGTTGCCGTCTTCTGATCCAGACACTCATTTCGATTAGGCGGGTAGGGCATGTCAGTCCTTTTCTGCTTTAACCCAGTAAGTGGGTACCCTGTGCAAGACTTGCTCCGTAGTGTTGGGTCCTTTCCACGTTTTCTTTTTGGTTCTGAGGAATAGAAGGAGACCAGAACTTTCGGGGTTTGGTATGTGTGTGGGTGGGAGTCCCAGGCTGTCCTCTGTGCTGGGCCGCACACAGGCCGGGACGGAGCTTGGTGCCCTGTGAGTGCGGCTCTGGGCCACGTGTCCCGAGGGAGTCCTGCTCCGGGGTGACCTTCTTCTGCTCTCTTGGGCTCGCTCCCCTCTGCCACAGCAGCCCCCAGGGGAGGCGGGGGACGGCCGGGGGGACGGCCAGGGACGGAAACGCCTGCCCGCCCCCCTCCCCGCCCCGGCCCCTTCCTCTGGCCCGTGGGAGCCCACCGACCCCGGGGCCCTTCGTGTCCCTGCAGCCGTCGGACGAGGAGAACAGCGACAACAGCAACGAGTGTGTGGTGTGCCTGTCGGACCTGCGGGACACGCTGATCCTGCCCTGCCGGCACCTGTGCCTGTGCAACTCATGCGCCGACACGTTGCGCTACCAGGCCAGCAACTGCCCCATCTGCCGGCTGCGTGAGTGGGGCCTCCCGCCCAGGGCACGGCGAATGCGACGTGGAGGTGGCGCGGGTGGTTAGCAGCCACGGCGACCCCGCTCGCGCCTGCGTGGCCCCCCTCCTCAGAAAATTAGACTCGGGGAGTTAATGGCCGGGGAGGGTGCGCCAAGGAGGTTCTTGCAATGAAATTGCAGCTGGACAGAAATCGACCAGTGAATCAAATCTTTATTTATTTTTAAAAATACTTTTATTTCATTTGTTTTGAGAGAGCGTGCGTGTGCAGGGGGCGGGGCGGTCAGAGCAAGAGAGAGAGAATCCCAAGCAGGCTCCGTGATGTCAGCACAGAGCCCAGCGAACTGTGAGATCGTGACCTGAGTCCAAATCAAGAGTCGGACACTTCACCGACTGAGCCACCCCGCTGCCCCTCAAATCTTTAAATGTTACATGGAAAATATTTTGATTTAAAAAACCATCCCGGTGAGGTGGGAAGTGAGCTAGGTGGAAAGTGATTGAGGGATTGGTTTCCTGGAGCACTTCAGACATTTTCTCAAATTTACTGCATGGACTGTGATTCTGAATGGTGTTTGTCTTCCAGTGGAGGAATTTAAACATTCTCAGGGCAGAAAATCCCACGGATCAAAATGAGCATCAGGCTCGTGGGTGGGTCCCGGCAGGGAGGGACCAGGGTGTGGGTGAGGAGAGAGCCCGCTCACCGCTCACCGGAGCTGCAGGTGTCATCATTTAGTAGGTAGATGATGGCTTTTTGGAGAAAGCCTTCCTGCCGTTTCACACCTGGGTGTGCTGGTCACAGCGTCCTTGGGGCTGGGGGCGGGGGAGGGGGTACTCCTGCTTCACCCCATGCTCCCGAGTCAGAATGCAGCTGTGTGACCAGAACTGCCATGCTTGTCTTATCATCACTCTCCGGGGCTCAGAGGAAACCTGTGCAAGGTCACAGCTAGTAAGGGGCGGGGGTGGGTCTCCACTGGTTGTCCCCTGAGATAGACAGGTGTGTGCACGGACCGCAGGGCAGGCTGAGCACGTGGAGGTAGAGGATGAGGCCGTGGGGTGTGTGGGGTCCGGAGCCCAGCCCTGATGAGGTGTTGGGGGTTGGGAGGGGAGGCTGCAGGGGGGCCGTGTGCTGGCCCTGGAGGGACAGGCGGCGGGGCCCCCAGCCTGTGCTGGGGCAGTTGTACCATGGAGGGCCGGTAGCCTCTGCTGTCTGAGCCCCGACCTCCCCCACGTGCCTCGCCTCCTGGGCATTTTCAGGGGTGTGGGGTGCATATGATCTGGAGGCCCAGGGTCTAGACAGCCTAGAGCGAGGGTCCCTGGCAGATGTATGTAGCACTTGGGCCGGACGAGCTGGACCAGGACCCTTGTCTCTGGGGCCCGCAACCTGGGGTGACTGCTGCTCACACTGAGGATGTGGTTGTCTCTGGTCTTGTTGCAGCGAGTGCTGATGCAGTTTGTGACTGTGTGTTGTGTGTGTGCACTTCTCGTAAACGTTACACTCTTGTTAGTGGGCCTGACGTTATACCATCAATAGTTTGCCTCCTAACTTATTCCCAACTCTGTGCTGCTTCTCGTTTCCCGGGATAGAGAAGGTGCCGTCGGCGACGTTCACGTACATACGTCTGCCTGCCCTTGGTATAACTTCCAGGAAGACACTGGCCAGTGTCCAGGCCCACTCGGCTTTTAGCTGGTCACCAGGTGTGACCCAGCCACGCTCACCGTTGAGTGCATGGTGGGGGCTTTGGCATGTGAGACGCTACCATGCCCTGCCTGCTGCCCTAGCAGCTCTGCTTGAGCTGGGGACAGTGCGGGACCCGGGGGAGAGAGCTCTCTTCTGGGCTGTTTCATTATGACTCTGTTTTGCTTCGGATTCGGAAACGTGGCTTGACCCAGGACCACTGTAGGGTGGGTGGCCAGCATCCCCGGAGCCTGGGGAGGTGCAGTGGTGCTGGAACTGGCTGCCCCTTACCTGATGGGCGCCTTTCCCTCTGCCATAGCTTTCCGGGCCCTCCTGCAGATCCGGGCGGTGAGGAAGAAGCCAGGAGCCCTGTCTCCGGTCTCCTTCAGCCCTGTTCTGGCCCAGAGCATGGACCACGATGAGCATTCCGTAAGTGCCTCTTTCTTCTTTGTTGAGGGGTGTGCAGCAGAGTCAGGAGGGGGTCTGCAGGAAGCCCCTGACCACTTGCAGAGACCCTCAGGCGTCCAGATGCCCTCAGGGCTTACCTTTGTGTTAGTGGCTTCAGGTTCCCAGTGGGGCCTTGCTGGTCAGGGACTCTGAAAGTGTGGCTGGAAGGAAGGGCGGGGCCAGACTGCCTGCCTCCCTCTGTGTCTTCCGCCTCTCTGAGCCTCTGCCCTCATCTGCCTGCCACAAGTGGTGGTGAGGTTGACCAGGGTGATCCAGGCCGGGCCCAGTGAGCCCCGGCTCCGGGGCGTGTTGTTGTTTGCCAAGAGCAAGGGACACCCGATGGCAGGTAACCTTGGAGCGTCTGTCACCATCATTCTACCAGCCATGGGCCACTCTGTGGGTCCTGGGAAGTGAGGTGTCGTCCAGAGGACGGCTGCAACATGTCTGCCACGTGTTCTCTGCCCCTGAAAAGGGGTGTCTGGCCTGGACACACAGGAGGGCACGTTGGCAGGTGTCCACCTTGCTTCCGGGAAACCATAAGGTAGAGCTTGTGCTGGCAGATGAGGGGAGTCGGAGTCAGGCTTTGGGGGGAGAGATGGCTCTCTGGCTCAAGAGATAGGCAGAAGGCAGGGAGAGATGTAGAGACACAGAAAGATAGGCAGAGAGATGAGCAGAGACACAGAATCACAGAGACACGGAGAGAGACACCAGGAGAGATGAAGAGAGACAGGAATGAGGGCAGGAAGGTAGGTATTGAGACATGGGCAGAGAGGCACATGGAGACAGGGATAGGGTGGGAAGGGGAGGCTGGCAGGGCAGGCAGGGCAGAAAGGGGCCAGGAGCAGGCAGAGGTCTTGAGCTCCTGGGTCCCAGACGGCCACAGCAGTTGTCAGCCAGTGGGTCTATGTTCTTGGCTCTCGGCTGAGGTTGTTGGGATTCATTGATTCTTAGAGGCCCTGCCAACTGTCTACATGGGACAAAGGACCCAAACCCTGTGGTTTGCACACCCACAAGATGGGTTCCTGCATTGGGCCGGTGGGTGTAATGTTTGGCCCATATGGTGTTTCTGAATATTGGGCCAAAGTTTGCTTGTTTATTTAAATTTTTTTTTGTTTTAGAGGGAGAGAGAGCGTGAGTGGGAGGAGGGACAGCGGGGAGACAGAATCTTAAGCAGGCTCCACGCTCAGCATGCAGCCCACCACAGGATTTGATCCCACGACCCTGGGATCGTGACCTGAGCCAAAACCAAGAGTCAGGTGTTCAGCCAACTGAGCCACCCAGGAGCCCCTTGCTCCAATGTTTAAAAGTCTGTAGGGGCTCCCGGGTGACGCAGTCGGTTAAGTGTCTGACTCTTGAACTTGACGCAGATCATGGTCTTGTGGTTTGTGAGTTTGAGCCCTGTGTCAGGCTCTGCGCTGATGTACGGAGCCTGCTTGGGATTCTGTCTCTCCTCTCTGCCCCTCCCCACCTTGTGCGTGTGTGGGGACTCTCTCTCTCTCTCCCTCTCAAAAATAAATAAACATAAAAAAAAAGAAAGTCTGGAAATTTTCCTTAAGACTCAGATTTCTGGCTTCTCTTTCAAAATATGAACCTGTGGTCTCACAGCTGGAGCAGACACAAGGCTGCCCTAAGGTGGGGTCCCATCACTCCCACTCATCCCGGGCCAGCGACACTATGTGTTTTGCCTGCTGGGCCCCTGTTGGCACCAGGGCTTACTACTCCCAGAACAGCCCTCCAGCAGATTTCATGTTGGGCTCGAGGAACATCACATACTTCCTCCAGCAGCGTACTTCCGGTAGAGGGAGGAGCAGCGCTGAGGTGTGATTGGTTCCTGATGGAGGAGTCACTGTTTTGGAGGGACGGACACCCAGGGGTGGATGGCGGGTTTTTTGTTGCTTGTCTGTGCCACTCCAGGCTCTGCCCTGGCGTCTGAGCATCAGGCCTGACCTTCCATGTTTGCCCCTCTTATCCACACTGAGGCTTGGGTTGTAAGCTTCACCTGCCCCGGAGGGCCAGTGCCTTCCCCTCTAGAGGGTTAAGGTAGGGTACGTGGGTTCTTGTTCTCTGCCACGTGTCCCGTCTAAGCAGTTTCCACGAAGCGCCACAGAGAAGCCAAATTTTCTTCAGCGGGTCTGTTAATGTTATCAATGAGTAGGGGTGATTTGGGACCAATTTTTCTCCCCAGCTTCCTCGAGGAGTTGGACATTGGTAATAAGTTTATACAGAGCCTCAAAAACGGGCAGGAGCCTGTCCCTTCCCTGTGCCTAGCCGGGCCCACTTGTGGGGAGCGCCCGGCCACTCTCCTGCCTGTGCTGGCCAGGACCGGCTTCTTGGGGTGACCCAGACCACGGGTGGGCAGTGGGACAGGGATGGGCTCCACCAATGGCATAAATGTCCAGGCCCAGGCCCCTGGGGCAGAATCTGCACTTGGTCAGGTCCCCGAACTTCACGTGCAGGTGCGGTTTGCCAGGCACAGGCTCACGGCTGACCTGGAGGCCGGCAAAGCTGAGAGACCCCAGCCAGCCAGCTCCAGCGCCGTTCGGGGGGTGGCAGTCGTAAAACGTATGATTTTTATCTTGACAGTGTCCCTTTAAAAAATCAAAGGCGCACCCCGCCTCACTGGCCAGCAAGAAACCTAAAAGGGAAACAGTAAGTGTGTTTGGCCCTATGGCTACATCTTTGCCCCGCACCCTAATGATTAAACCAATGACAAGTATGGGAAGTCATTTTCACCCCAGGCTAACGTGTTTGGTTAATTTAATCTGTCAAATCCACTCTCCCCAGTCCCGGCGTCCCTGCCCAGGAAGGGAGTTTTGTGGAACAAGCAAAGCTCAAGGTCTGTCGGCAAAAAGCCAGTGTCTCGGATCCCCGCTGCCAGGCGGCAACGGCGCCCGCCTCAGGCTGCCCCTTCTCGCCAGCTCTGCTTCTGCCCGTGGTCCCCAGTGGCCTCGTTTCCCTTTTTTTTCTTGCTGGCAGTGGAATGATGTCGGAGGTGGAACTCACGTTGCTGCTAGTTTTTGCAAACAGTCTTCCTCGCGCTTGCCTGTTGTCCTGCATCCTCTGCCTCTCCCCCTGGATGTGAGCTCTTTGGGCCGAGGACTTGGTTTTCTTGCATTTTCCCTGCATCTCAGGGAGCAGGCGGGCGGCCTCTGCCTGGAGCCTTCACTGACGCCTGTGGCCCCTTGGCAGAACTTAGAGAGGTGGAAATCCCTGGAGGGCCATCCCAGGGATGGAGGTAGAGGTTTTTCCCATTTGGAGGGTGAGGAGGTTCAGGTTGGGAGCAAATGCAGGGGACTCAGGAGGCTGTGTGCTGAGGGCAGGGAGCCCCCACCCCAGCCTTTCTGCCTTCCTTTGGTCTCCAGGGTTGATCCGTCGCTGCCCTGAAAGGTGGCTCTCCCTCCCTTCCTTCTGGGGAGCGGTCAGGTGGGTGGGGCTTTACCTGGGGCGCGCAGCTGGGCGTTTGCCCTTCACCTTGTTTAGTGTGGCCTGGGGGCCTGACATTTCCCAGCACCTGGGCATCTCCCCACCTTTAACCCTAAAGCAAGTCTCAGTCTGTTGATGTGCTCCTCTCCCAGCACTGGAGGAGACTGGTTCTGAACCAGGGGTGCCCGTTAGAACCACCTGGAACACGCATCAGCCCCTGTGGACGCTTGCTTCAGGCCCACTGAGGATCTCGAGTTGGGCCAGATGCCTGTGTTGGGCAGAGCTCCTTGCGGGGCCAGGCCCTCCCTGGTCTAGAACACACGCGGCTCCACTGGGCTCTCCCGCCTTTGGCATGGCTTTGCTCTACACCCGCTCCTGAGCCCTCCTCTCTCTCTCTGACCCCTCACTCTCCACATGTGCCAGGCAGGAACAGAAAGCCAGGTAGGGGCTGGCCGAGACCAGGGGTGGGGAGGCTCTGCTAGGCGCCCTCTTTTCCTTCGTCACGGGCACCGAGCGGGCCATTTGGGTGTCCAGGGCTGCAGCTGATGACTAAGGGGGCCCTCAGAGGGTGTCTTAGGCTGCTCTGGTGTTCTTGGCGTCCCTCTGAGGGAGGTGGATATAGGTCTCTGGAAGGTAGAGTGGACAGGAGATGGTCAGAAGGCAGGTTCTGGGGAGTAGAGCATCCCTGGGGCACAAGGCCAGTGTCTGGGGCTTTGTGGCCCAGGGCAGTGGGCAGGGAGCCTGGCCAGCCCGTCCCTCACCTGCTCTTGTCCCCACAGAGCTCTGACAGCATCCCACCCGGCTATGAGCCCATCTCCCTGCTTGAGGCGCTCAACGGCCTTCGGGCCATCTCCCCGGCCGTCCCTTCAGCCCCCCTTTACGAAGAGATCACCTACTCAGGCGTCTCAGATGGCCTGTCCCAGGCCGGTTGTCCCCTTGCTGGGATCGACCGAATCCTGGAAAGCAGCCACCAGAAGGGCAAGCCGAGGAGCAAATCCCCCGACAGGTGAGGCTGGCGCTAGGATCCCCTTGGGGGTTGGCATGTGGGAACCCAGCCAGGTGCTCTGTGGCAGGTGGCGGGGGGTCTGCGGTGTCCGGGAAGAAGTGCAGACACTTGAGTTTTACAGTGCTCTGTTGGGGAATTCACCAGAATGACCCCCGGAACCAAGAACCAGTAGCAGGTTAGGTTTATGGCTAAGGCTGGTTACGACAGACGAGACAGCAAAGCAGCAGAAAAGATGCACTGGTGGGGGTGCATCCTTCCCCGTCCCACGCCACACGGGAGCAACAAACCACAGGATGTAGGAGGGAGCCCCGTGAGTGGCAGGGTTCCGGGACTTTCTGGGGTCTTGTCACATGAGCACGTCCTGCTGTGTGAGCACCAGTGGCAGCCAGACCCGGGCCCCGCCAAACCTTGCTCACGACGTTGCCCTTGTTACGCCCGCCGAGCAGAGGGTCCCGTCACGGTTTACCTGGACGCGTGTGAGATGCGGGCAACCAGCCTTCTGTGTTAAGTGTCTCCACGCATGGGTGCTCTTCTTTTTTAAGAAAAGTTTAGGCAGAAGTTCTGTAAAGCCGGCCACAGCCCCCACGACTTGCACGTGTGACAGGACCACTCCACAGAGTAGCGTGGGGCTCTCTCCTGCTGCTCACCCACACCCCGCACCCCTGCTCCAGGGGTGGACCGTTAGGACGCCCTCTCCTCCCGGAGATACGGAGCCCGTGCAGGCCTGCGCCAGCTCACCCTGCGCCAGCCCCTCTCCAGCCCCTCTCCAGCCGCTGAGCCTGCGGGCGTTCTGCGTCTGCACCCGCCTCCCCTGGGGGCGTCTGTGTGGCAGCCCCCGGCCTCACCCACGGGTGACGTTGGCTTTAGTGGGTTGGTGTTTATCAGCCACTTGTCCTTTACCCCCGTCTTCTCTTTTGCCAGCACCCTGCGGTCTCCGTCGTCTCCCATCCACGAGGAGGATGAGGAGAAGCTCTCCCAGGACTCGGATGCCCCTCCCCCGCTGAGTGGGGCGGGGCTGGCGCTAAGCAGCTCCCCCGAGGTGAGGCCCCCTCCCCGCCTCGCCGAGACCCATCTGTCACCCTGTCCCTACTGCCCGTCTGTTGGCCTCCCAGACCTGTGGCAAAGCGTGCCCTGGGCCGCCGCCACCGCTGCTCACGCGGTGAGCTCAGCTGGTTTCCCCATCTGTGGGGTGGGTCCTGTTTGGGGGGGCCGGCGTCAGCTCGCCCTGCTGTCCCCCGACGGCCTGCAGCCCCGTCCCCCGGTGGCGGCAGCAGAGCTGCGGACACACTTTGTCCTCGTTTCCTAGAGCTTTGTGACGGAGGACGTGGACGAGGCGTCGGCACTAAAGCAAGGTAAGCCCTCCACTTTGAGGAGCGTGTTCGGGGCCTCACTGCCGGGAGGTCGAGGTGTGTGGAGAGCATGTGCCGGTTCCCCCGCTGGGAGTCACGGGCTCCTCTCTGCTGGCCATCCCAGGGGACAGCCTCCGGCCACTTCTTTTTCCCTCCGTGCCCAGCCGGCATTTCCCAGTGGCAGTCATCTTCTTTCCTGCCTGGGTCTCTGCACATGGTCAGCTCTTCCTGCTTGTCCTGTACGGGGTCCTCAGGTGCCACCTGGAGAGGCCCAGAGTCCCCAGTGTGGGTGCACAGCTCAGCCGGGCTGCTCCTCTGTGTGCCCCTGTGTCCCCTGGAGAGTGTAGCATACAGCGGCCTGCTGGGACTTGAGTCCCAGCCGCCACCGATGGGCCCTGGGCTCCTCGTGGGGGGATGACCCCCAGCTGACCTCCCAGTGGCTGCAGGATGTGACCAGGTGCTTCCCAAGCCTCCCTCTACCAGCTGGGAAATGCTGCCACTCCTTTGTCTCGGTCATTCCTCCCTACTGTTGGACAGGTGAGGAAACAGAGGCTCCAGGTTGGGGTGGTTGGAGCCCCAGGCCATTTAATGTGGAGGTGACAGAGCCCGGAAGTGGCCCTGGCAAGCTGGCTGGCTCCCAGGCCTACAGCATGGTGAAGACCCCAAAATAAGCTGCAGCTGCTCAGTTGCTGTGACCCCCCTCCTTGACAGGAGGTTCCCAGCCGGCACTGCACTGGGTGACCCACGTCTCTCCCCAGCGTGACTCCCCACCCACCGTGTGTGGGGCCCGCCTGTGGGTTGCTGGGCCTGGGGCCTTGGGTTTGGGTGTGAGTGTTGGCGCCTGGGGCAGGGGGCCCATCAGGGGTGTCGTCACTTCTGCCTCCCAGGCTGGGCTCCTGGGTGGGCCTCACCCTCTCTCGACCTCCGTTCCTTCCTGCCTGTGCAGAGCATGTGCCCGACCAGGTGGCTCTCTTCTGTGCCCATCACAGGGCCCAGGCCCCTCGTCTGCGGAGGGGCCCTCCCCCTCGAGAGCTCCCTGGGCAGCACCGGGAGCTGCTGTTGAGAGGGAGGGTGGCCACATGCAGGCCCGCTCACTCCCCGCTGTGGGGCACGGGGCCAGCGGGAAAGGTACGGGTAAGCCGGAGATGTTAAATCTATCACTATTCCTTCTTGTTTTTTTTTTTTAAAGGGGTACATAATGATTTTATAGTAAAAGTCAAAACAAAAGCCCTGAGGTAGAGTTGAGAGAGAAGGGAAGTAAAGAAAAGCAAACCTTTGCCTCTCAGGCCTAGAGGGCAGAGGAGGGAGTCAGAGCAGAGTCTCGGGCTGGGACTGGACTCACAGTGGCTGTAGAGCCCTCAGGGAGGAAAGAGGCTCCCGGGGATCCTGACCAGAAGAGGGACAGTGGCCACCTTCGCCTGTAGACCTCTGACCTGCCCCCTCCTCTGCAGGGAGCCGAGTGCCATCCATCGAGAACGTCCTGCAGGACGGCAGCCCTGAGCCCTGCAGCCGCGGCCAGCCCCGCCTGCCGGCCGATATCTACCTGCCAGGTAACGGCGTTTGAGCTCAGCCGGGGTGGGCTGGAGTGGGGGGCGCGGGCAGTGCTGTCGCTGCCACACGGAGCTGGGGGCTGATCTGCCGGCTCAGGGAGCGGCTGGCCTGTCAGGAGCCTAGGTCTCCCTCCCTGGCTCTGCCCACAGTCCTTCTATCAACCCCAAAGCACAGCAGGCCCTGGCTCCACAGTCACCCCTCCTGCAGCCCCTTGCTCTTTGGGGCAGAGCCTGTGAGTGAGGCCCCTTCACACTCCAGAAACAGCTCAGCATCAGGAAGGCAGGAAAGGCCCCTTGTTTAAGGAAGGTTGTGGCCCTTCTCTCTATCTCCTGCTTGGGGCCAGGCAAGCACAGCTAGTCGCGCTGGAATCCCTGACTTTTCATCCATGGGCCTGGCAGCCCCTGTTCGGGTGCCCAGCAGCAGGGCCTCTGCCCCAGGGAGCTACAAGCAGAAAATTACCTGCGTGCCCCGGGCCTGATGCTGGCATCAGCCCCCTACCACGAGCACCCACAGGGCCCAGGCCAGGGATGGAAGGATAGGCTGGGGTGCCAGGCGCCTGTAAGGCCCAAGCACAGTTGGGGAGGGGTCTTGCTTCTGCCCCCCTTTTCTAAAAGCCTCTGCCTGGAGCCTCCTGTCCCCAGCTCCTCTGGGTCAAGATCCTCAGCTTTAAGTTCTGGGCTCCAAAGATGGGGGACAGGAGTCAGGGGTTCTCAGAGACTTCTGCCTGCTGCGTGCTAAGATGCCATCTGAGGATCTGAGATCAACGTCAACAGCCATGATGTCCTCGGAGAGTCTGGCTCCTGCCACATGTCTGGGAAGCACCTTTGCCACCCGCCTATCCCAGGACCCACCGCTGCTCAGTTCCCAGTGATCTGACCTGTGCATCTGGCCTACCTGTGATGTGCTTGGTTTGAAAGGGTCTCTGGTCCCGCCCCAGCATAGGGACAGCCAGTAGCCTGTGCCGACAGGGGGTCCCATTAGCCCAGAGGGGCCACAGTCAGCAGGTGCAAGAAAGCAGGGGAGTGTGTTTCATCAGCACCCCGGGGCCTACCCGAAGAGAAGCCCGTGGGTGAAAGCCTTGTCGGGGACCAGTGTTCCTTAGAGTAACATAGAATTCCAGTAAGTTCTTTCAAGAACTTCAATGATTTCATTGTAATTAAAAGCTTGGGGTGCGGGGAGAGTCCAGAGAGGGACTTAGAAGCACAAGTGTAGTTGTGATCCTTTGGGTGAAGGGGCACCTTGACCCCACCTGGCGGTGCCACCCCGTGCCCCACGCCAGAGTCTGCAGGTCAGGACAGGCTGGGCTCCACCCACAGGGGACACCAGGCCCCGTGGTGTGACGTTCTCACCTCTGCCCCAGGCCAGTGGCAGGAGGCACTCTGCTGTGGAGGCGGTGGAGAGGCTGAAGTCAGCGGAAGGCCAAACCCAGCCCAGGGGCAGGATAGCCAGCAGGGTGGGGCAACACCGAGGCTCTTGGTCCCGTGCCCCACGGGTGTGGGGGAGGCAGCACTGTCAGGAGTTGGGCAGGTCCTCACCGATGTGCCCACCTTCATAAGCACGTGTACCTACCTGTCTTCCTTTACTTCTAAGCCGCACCTTCTGTTCCCATCTGGTGTGTGTGTGTGTGTGTGTGTGAGTGAGAGAGAGAGAGAGAGAGCGCGCGCGAGAGAGAGAACCAGACGTGCACACACCGGCACAGCTCTCCCGTGGAGGCACGGGCATAGTTTTTTGAACCTTAGTGTCCCCTGTTGATTGCAGAGTTAGGAGGTGGGGAAAACCCATAAACTTAACTGGTGAACACCTAGCTGCCGGGCGGGGCCCTTCCTGGCCCCGCCCCGCCCCGCCCCCCCTGCCCAGGCCTGTCCTGGCTGAAAGTCTCTGCGTTGGACTGCGGCCCGGTGCTCTGTTCTCCTGTTTCAGCACATCAGTGTGCCCCCCCCCCCCCATCCCACGTGCCCCCGGGGACTCTTGTCCTAAAGCAGTGCGTTTGCTGCGGAACGTGCTGGTCTGTCTAGCGCTTTGCTAACTGAGCTTCCATGTCTCTCCTCCTCTGCACAGCCCTGGGGCCTGACTCCTGCTCTGTTGGTATAGAGGAGTAAGCTGGTACGTGATCGCCTTCCTACGCGTTGTGGGGTGGCTCTGAGGGGCATCCTTGACAATGTTGGAGAGAGGACCTCGCCAGCTGGCTCTCCTGCTCCCTCCCTGGGGGGTTCCTTCCCCTTCTCTGGGCTTCCTCCGCATCCGTGTCTTCCCTGGGGTCCTGGATTCTGAATCCAGAGCTCCCCAAATGTGCTACACCTTTGCCCTTGAGAGGTGGTCCTGGGAGGTCTGGCTTTGGCTGACTTCCGGAGCCAGAACTTTTTCTGTCTGGACTAGATAGCCCAGGCAAGCTCTTCCAGGGCCTCAGGAATGGTGACAGCCCTTGCTGAGACCCCACTGTTGCTGCTCACTAACCTGTCCCCCAGCCTACCTGTGGAACCTTCTGGAACACCAGCACATGCTGAAATCGGTCTGTCAGGAGGCCATGTGAGGTTGACCCCACGTCATCGCCCACCCCCCCACCCTGCCAGGGAGTTGCCCTCTACCTGGGTGACTTTGCCAAATGATTGTTTCATGGAAGGCTGTTCCAAGAGCACCACCAGCACATAGGCAAGTGCTTTGAGGACCCTCTTCCCTTCCTTTGCCTGATGTTAGCGGCTCTGGAAACCTGGTGCCTCCGGTGGCCCAAGTTTTCCCAGACCTGTGTTGGGTGGAGCGTGCCAGCAGGAGGCCCGGCCTGGCCGGGCAGCCCCGGCTGGCGTGCGGCTGTCCCCCAGGCAGCTGTCCTGAGCTTCGGTGTTTGTCCACTTGTTTTGACGGCTGCTCTTATGTTCCCACGCGAGCCTTTCTTGCTCTCCTTGAATGTTTCTTCTGACAAATCTTACCCACTGTTGAAATAGGGCCCAACCCTTGCATAAAGTTGGCCCTGTCCTCCGTGTCATGGCTGAGTGCTGTGATGGAGGTGAAACTTCCAGAAGTAGAAAATACACACAGGTCAGGCCGAGCTACGGAGAACTGGATGTTGCCTGCAGGCTGCATAGCAGAGCTGAGTCCCTGCGTGAAGCCACAGCCCCTAATAGTTCCCGCACCTCAGGCTGTGTCATGGGTGACATGTGGCAGAAGCACTCCTTGGTTTGCTGTTGGAGGAGTGTCCTGGGGAGCCCGTCCTCAGCAGGCGGGCGGCTGGCAGCTGGTGTTGTGCGGCCCTGAGCGTGGTGCCGGTCACTCGTTGCTGTGGGCCTGGGTCACAGCTCTAGCACCAGCACCCCGGGGGAGCAGACTTGGTCCAGGGACAGAGCGCCTCGTGGCATCGGGAGGCAACAGTGTGGAAATGGCCAAAAAGGCCTCTAAAGAAGGCTGGGTGGGGTCCTGGGGCTGCTCTGAGCACGGGATATGCACCCCGGTCCACGTCCACTCCCCTCCGGCTGGGTGTGACTGAGTTCCGGCCTAATCAGTAGTAAAGCCCTGAAGGACGGTGGCTGGTCAGATCCCGAGAAGCGCGGACCCGGCAAGGGAGGAGGCCCAGGGGGCCACGAGCTCACGGCGCCCGTTGCGTTCTGTTCTGGGGCATCGGCTGGTGCCACTGCCTGGCATCTGCTCCCAGAGGGACGGACCCCTCTTTCTCTGTTAGGACCTGGAATTCCAGGTCTTTGTGTGGTCCTGCCACAGACACACAGTAGGGGGTGCTGGGTGGCCCTGTCCTCAGTGGGGGACTCCTGGTTGGTAGATACACCCTGATGGGTGAGGTGGGGACTTGCCCGGGCATGACCCCTTCTCCCTCTGCTCCTGCCTGCAGGATGGTCCACCTCCGTGGAGATGCCCCGCAGCCTCCGTACCACTGGCCCACCCCGGCCTGTGCTTGGTGGCCCCAGTCCTGATTCTGGGGCCACCGAGCTGACCCCACTCTGAGAGCCTGGCCAGGCTGGCAGCATGGAGCCCTCAGCTCCCCAGACTTTGCCGAGGGGCCACCGGATTCCAGCGTGACCCCTGGCCTCTCCTGTCTTGCACGCTCTGCGTGGCCACTGGCTCCGAGGGGCCGGACGACCCTTGATTGAAGAGCACAGTGGACAGTCTCCTCTGACAAATTCCTTTTTCTATAGTTGATGTATTTGCAAATGGTACAGATGAAGGACAGCAGCTTTCTGTCCTGGGCTGTGAGCTCTGGGGTTTCCCCCAAATGCCCCATTGGCTGAGTGGCCAGGACCGGGGCTTGACCACCCACCTGCGGCCTGGATTGGCTTCTCCCGGCACCCCAGCCACTGGGGACTCAACAGCCTGAACACTCAGCACAGACTCGCAGAAGAACAGTGTACTGGTGGGTGAGGTGCTGTCTTCACAAGAGGTGTTGTAGGGGCCTTGTCGCCAGAGGAGGAAGGGAAGGGGGGTCTGAGTCCCGGTCAGTGAAGGAAACCGTGCCTGTCCCCTGTCCCTCGTGCTCCCGTGTCCTCGGCAGCCTGGCTGTTGCTGCTGCTTCCCCTTCCTGCTCCGGCCCTGGAGGCGGTTGCCTCCCACAGCCGACCTTCCCCGCGGCCCGGCTCAGCCCTGGGCAGGGGGGTGGTGGCCACGCAAGGCTGCCGTGTGGGTCTGATCCAGGGGCAGAGGCACAGGAGCACAGGCCATCTGCAGCACTTGGTGACCGGTGGCCCCTCTGCCGGCCCTGCACCTTCTCCGAAGTGGCTCTGATCACACGGCAGGGCCCTCCAGGTGAAGGGGCTTCCGCTGGGCTAGTGGGGCTGCCGTCCACTCACCCCGGGGAGGGCTCTGAGCAGCTTCCCTGCTTCCTCTTCACCATCATAATGTCACTAGCTTCTCTTGGATTTGACTTGTCTGGGGTCCCTCAGGTGGACCTGCCTGGGGGAGGAACATCCCATCCGAGGTGACCTTGTTCTTTTTTTTGTTGTTGGTTTTTTTTTTTTTGTTTTGTTTTGTTTTTGTTTGTTTTTTTGAGCAAAACTCTCTGGGCAACAGAGGCAGAGGGGGCATTGAGCCCTGGTGCGCCAAGGTGAGAACCGCCTGGGGGGACCTTGAGCCAGGTGGTTGGGTCTGTGCGGCTCCCTGGGGCACAAACACGTTCCTGGCCTGGGGCGTGGCACGCAGAGGGGCCCACTTCCTGGGGATCTGCCCTGGGAAGGATGGTTCTGGGGCAGCCAGCAGCAGTCCGCAGAGCCCCGGGCCTCACTGGCACCCCTCCCGAGGCTTGTCCTGCAGGGCGCTCAGGAGAGAAACCAGCAGTGTGGGATTCGCTTTCTGTGCAGTCGAGCCCGTGAGCAGAGCGCTGCCTTACACACAGCCCTCCGCCAGGCTCAGGCCAACCTGTCCCAGTCGCCCGACTCCCCGGCCCCCGCCCCCCCGTGCGCATGCCTGCACATACGCCAGGGTGCGCACGCGTGAGTGCCGCACACATGCTCGCAGGCTGCCTGCGCCCCGACCCACACCCCGGCCTCGCCATTGGTATTGGTGCCAGTACTCTGAAGGCCGGGATGCAGACTGGCCTGTCTCGGACTTAACACGTGCTCTCATTTGACGTACTCTGGCTGGTTTTTGTTCGTTTTTACTGTATATTTATAGTAATAAAATCATGCAGCAATATCTCGTCCATTCCTTCCTCTGCGCATAGCACCGAGGGACCTCCGCTGTCTCCCGGTCTGGAGACAGGACAGCTGAGGGGCTCGTGGCCGCTCACAAGCCCCAGCAGCGCGAGCCGGGGCTCGCCGCAGCCTCCGTTTCCTCGTGTGTGAGGTGTCTGTGACACAGGACTTTAAGAGGGGTGAGGGTGTAGGAGATGGTGTGTGAGGCACGGGGGATCCTGTTGATGACAGCTCCGGTCGTCGTGCCGATTCTGGGTTGGAGCGGGGCCCGTTACGAGCAGTGGAGGAGGAGCCGGCACGTCCAGGTGTGCAGGTCGCTGCTGCAGGTGCCGTCAGTATCGCTGATCCATCCCGGATACTCGGCACCTCCCTGTGTGCTGGGCTGGAGAGGGCCAAGACACGCGAGGTTCAGGCTCCTGGGAGTTAGTGTTCTAGGCCATGAGGCCCTGCGCGGTTTTGGTTACTGTTGGGAAGAGCGTCGGCTGGTGGTGACAGGATGGAGTCGCATGGGGTCCTTGATTTAACCTGTGGTTGAGGAGGGCTTCTCTGAGGAGGAATTTTGGCTGAGCAGTGCAGGATGGGAAAGAGCTGGTCCTGGAAGAGAGCCCAGGCAGCCAGCACAGCAAGTGCAAAGGCCCTGTGGCCAGAGTGAGCCTGGTGTGACCACTGAGCAGAAAGAAGCCCGAAGTGTCTCCAGTTGCTGGAGTGTCAGATTCGAGGAGTGTCGGGGTGCAGATGCTACAGGACCTCATAGGGACAGCAAGAGTTTTATTCTGAGAGCAGTCAGAGGCTTTTCCACAGGCAGCAACTCTCTCCAGCTGTCACGTGGGATGGATTAGAGGGCCAGCTGTGGCTGCCAGCTTCCCTGCCCAGCAAGCGGCCTCCCAGGAGGGAGAGGCTGTGGTGGCCTGGAACACCCATGAAGCACAGCCACCACACCGCCACCCGCCAGCAGCTCCTTTGCAAACGTGGTTCCAAGCTGCCTCCCCAGGTCCCCTCTTTGACTCGGGCGCTTAATGGTGGAACCAGTGTTCTCAGCCATCTAGTCCATGCCCCAGGGAAGGCCTGTCACCCTCGGCCCTGCAGCTGCTTGGTCGTGTTTCGGGCGACGTCTGGGTCGGACGTCTCGCGAGGGGGTGCACTGGATGTCCCTCCACTTTCCGCCAACAGACGAGGAACTTTGTTAACATCTTGTTTCAGGGAGGGGTTGGGGCGTGGGGCACCTTTCCTCTGTGCCCCCTGCCAGCCCTGGGTTTGGGTTGTGCACTGTGGCCTGGAGACACGGTCCTCTCTGGAGGGCCCTTCCCCTCACCAACATCTCTTCAGACACGGTCACTTGCCTTAGGGATCTGGCTTCTCCAACTGTGGTGGCCCGTTTGAATCCTGGTAGAGGCCACGGATGGGGAGAGAGAGAGCCTCCCTCTTTAGATCCTTACTCCCCTGTGTGTGACACGATACCGGCACCACCCGACGTGTGAATGAGCTCCCAGTGGGTCCTTACCAACACTTGCCTGCCCTCTGACCCCGCTGTCTTCTGCTCAGGGCAACCTTCTGTGCCCCAGAGCTTGCCCTGGCTCACTGCATGGTGAGTGCACATGGTGGTTCCTTCACTCAGCAAATCTGTACCCATCGTGGGAGGAAAACGGAGTGTGGGCCAACTAGTGGTCGAGTGGCATCGTTGCTCTCCCCTGGACAATGTTCCCCATGCTCCTGAGCCCCAGCGATGATTCCCTTCAGCAGCAGACACAGGTATGTACCTCAGGGCCTCTTCCGTGAAAGTTGGGAGGTTTTCTGTTGTGGACACTGGTCAGGAGACAGGGTGGAAGTCTGGGGTGAGATCCTGGCTCTGGCACCAGCTGCTGGGTGCCCTTAAGGCCAGTCCTGTTCCTCTCTGCCCCAGGTTCCTCCTTGGTAAATTGGGGAGAGCCCATTTCCTCCAACCGTCCCTGGCATATGGTGTCTGACTGGGAGGATGCTTGGCAGGCTGCGCCAGGAGGGATTTAAGGTACTTCCCAGCACGCTGGCTGAGTAGCAGCCCCAGGGCTGTGGGTGGACACGGACGGTGGGGGCAGCTCGAACTATGCCAGGCCCGGCTTTCCTTGCTCTTCTGGAGTCAACCAGCAGTGACCTTGGACCGGAGTGCTTGGCTGGCGCGCGTGCAGGGAAAGGTCTTGCCCACTGGTCGCCAGCCTCCCGTAAGCCCTCCTGGGGGAGTCGCCTGCAGGGAGCGAGAGACGAGAGCTGGTAGTGGGCAGCCTGCGGGGCGGCGCCCCCAGGGAGGCGCTGGGGGAAGGCCCGGGGCTCGGCGGCTCCTGCTAGTGACGGGCAGTCGGAGCCCCAGCCCTGCAGGCAGCGCTTGCCCGAGGCCCCCCACGACAGCGCTCGGCTCGGCTGGGCTCGGCTGGGCTCGGCTGAGCTCGACTGAACTCGGCTGAGCTCGCTTGGCGCGGAGCCCCCTGGGCGTCGTGGTTCTCGGGGCCGGTGGGCGGGAGCGCGTGCCGGCCCTGCCTCTGCACACGCCCCTTCCGCACCTCAACGACGCGTCGGGGCGCCGGGAGGGGCTCGGCCCCGACGGGCATCAGCAATTGGTGGAGGGGCGGGGCCCAGGGACGCGACTGCCTGCGGATTGGCCAGACCTGGCGGGGGCGGGCCCGCGCATGCACTTAAGGAGAGGCGCCCCAGTCGAGCCGGGGTAGTGCCAAGATGTCGGCGGCAGTGCCGGAGCTGAAGCAGATCAGCCGTGTGGAAGCTATGCGCCTGGGGCCGGGCTGGAGCCACTCGTGCCACGCCATGCTGTACGCCGCCAACCCCGGGCAGCTTTTCGGCCGCATCCCTATGCGCTTCTCGGTGCTGGTGAGGACGCGGGTGGACGGGCGGGGATCAGGGCGCCGCTCGCACCCCGCGCCCGTGACCCGGCGCTCCCTTGCAGATGCAGATGCGCTTCGACGGGCTGCTGGGTTTCCCCGGGGGCTTCGTGGACCGGCGCTTTTGGTCTCTGGAGGACGGTCTGAACCGGGTGCTGGGCCTGGGCCTGGGCTGCCTGCGCCTCACGGAGGCCGACTACCTGAGCTCGCACCTGACCGAGGGCCCGCACCGCGTCGTGGCGCACCTGTACGCACGGCAGCTGACGCTGGAGCAGCTGCACGCCGTGGAAATCAGCGCGGTGCATTCGCGCGACCACGGCCTGGAGGTGGGGCCGCCGCCCGGGCCCCGCCCCCCGCCCCGGGGTTTGGCTCTGGCCCCGTGGAAGGCACCGATGGGTAACACGTCCCCCTGAGGGTCCCCTGGCCGGGCTGGGTGGGGTGTCGCTGTTTCCAGCATCAGGGTGGGGAGAGGGACCTGGGGGCAGGGGTGGGAGAGGGGGGCCCGGGGTTCCCTCGGGGCTGTGTTCCATCTGCCTTGCTGCCTGCCATTGCCAATCCTGGGAGTGGGGAGTGGGATTGGTGGGGGGATGGGAGAGGGTGGTGGCTCCTGGGGAGGTGGGAAACTAGGGCTGCGTTCAAGGGCCGGGACCTCATGGTTGGGGTGATGAAGGCTCTTAACGGTTTGTGGGTTTTATTTATAGTCTGGAGAACTGGGAGTCACACTTGGGGTGTTTGGGATTCACGAGTGGAAGAGGGAGCATGGGGTGTGAACTGGGGGGGCTTCCTGCCAGCGGATGGGGGCTGGAATTAGAGGACGCAGAGGGTGGAAGATGCATGGGGACAGCTTGCTTGGGGAGTAAAGGGGCTGCACTGCTCCAAGGGTGCCACTGGCTTGCGCCTCACTGGACCCCGCCTGGGTCTCCCATTACGTCCTTCGCAACCTGGCTGGCCTTGTCCTGGCCTGGCAGCTCACAGGCCCCTCCTGCTAGGGCTGCACCGTTGGCGTGGGGCCTGGTCCCACTCTGGTGTCCTCTCCATGCAGGTGCTGGGGCTTGTGCGGGTTCCACTTTACACCCAAAAGGACCGAGTCGGTGGTTTTCCCAACTTCCTGAGCAACGCCTTTACCAGCACTGCCAAGTACCAGCTGCTCTTCGCCCTCAAGGTGCTCAACATGATGCCCGAGGAGAAGCTGGCTGAGGCTTTGGCTGCTGCCACAGAGAAGCAGAAGAAAGCCCTGGAAAAGCTCCTCCCATCTTCCTCCTGAGGTTGATTCTATGCTGCCTGTCTCCTGCCCTCCCCTGGCCCTATCTGTGCCCTGAACTCTTGGGGGAATGACTGCATGGGGTGAGGGGGCATCTTGTCCTCTCCACCACCCCACCACCCGGAACAGCTACTGGGTGGTGGCCAGGTTAGTGGGAGCCCAGCCCACCCCGATCAGGAGGTGGCTTGTTTGCACTGGACCTGGCTCTCCAGGCTCAGGACATTCTCTCCTACCCCAAGGCTCTAACCCTCCTCCACATGAGACACACGGGCTGGTGGAGGGACCACCCAGTTACCCAGGTGGGTAGGCGCACACACACCCTTAAATCCGTTTATTCTTGTGGAGGGATGCCTCTGAGTCCTGTCACCAGCCAGCCCCAGGGCCTAGAGAAGAGCTGGCCCAGTACTGTGAACTTTGGTGGCGGTCATTAGCTTTGTTTTCTGAGGTGTGTCAACTGAGCGGTGAGGCTTCAAAGCCCCTTTACCCCATTGGGGCCCGGTCCCCCAGGTCAGTTGGGGCCACGAAGCCCAGCTGTAGATGGAGTTGGTGAAAGAAAGCAAAGTCTGGTCTTGGCTGCTCTCTGTGTCCTCTGGTTCTGGCCACAGGCCCAGGGCTGGGTGCATGAGGGGTCCCCCTTCCCCACCGCCCACGGACTTCAGGGTGGGAGCCAGGCCTGAGTGCTGGGCTCCATTCAGCATGGAGCTGATGATCTAGGTCTCCCGTCCCTCTGGTCACTGTGGCACTGCTCCCTCAGACCTCGCTGGGCCCTGTGCCTGGTCTGGGGTTCCTGGCTACACCTGGGCTGAGCTCGCTGCCCTTTCCTTGGCTTTGAAAGCCTCCCTTTCTCCATTCCCATCACAGTCCACAGGCCGTTCCAGGACCTGGTATGGAAGCACTGGCTGAGTGTGCAGAATGACAACAGCAGAGGCACCACAGATGGGAAGGTCACCACTGGCCGTCTCCTACAGCCCTATGTCTGCAAAGACTCCTCAGTGAAGCTAAACCAGTTTGCACGGCACCTGCTTGGCCTGGTAAGGAGAGCTGTGCTCTGGCCCAGCCTGAGCGTCTGTTCCACCTTAAAGCCTCAGTGAAGCGGTCAGCACGTGTGGGCAAAGGCACTTCGTTCTGTAAATAAAATACCTGTACCTCGTTCCTCTCTCATTTCCTGGGGGCACCGGGGCCAAGCGCGCGTCACCCTTCAGATTGCTCTGGTGGAACCGAGGGGGCTCTGAGTGCACGTAGCTCTAGCCCCAGGGGAGGGACAGAACAGGAGAGGGCAACCAGTCCGCCCTGGTCTGAGCGTGGTGGTCTCTGTCCTGGCAGAGGGGGCTGGGTCCCAGTGAGTTGCTGAAGGGGGGAGGGTTGCCCCTTGCTTTGGTTTGTCAGCCAGTACTGCATGTCGCATGACCAGAACAGAGTCCCTCACCAGCAGATCTTAAATTTTATTTTCCAGCAATGACATCCGCTACCCAGGCGCCCGGTCCTTTCAGTGTGGCGCCTGTGGTGTATGGGGGCCCGCTGTCTCCCCATGGCCCTGCCTGCTCTGGGCCTGGCCCCCCGCTTCTGGGCGAGAGGCCCTCGTCCTGCCTCTGCGTGGGCCTCTGCCCTGTCCTGCCTCTGCCAGCTGCTCCGGGGGCCTGATCCTCTGGCCCCCGCTCGGGCCCGGCCTGCTGCAGCCGCTTGCTCACTGCCCTCCTGTCTTCCAGGCACACAGCTTCAGGGTGGATCAGTCACCCAACGTCAGATTCTGAGAAGGGACAGGGAAGACTGAAGTGGGCACTCGCTGCTGCCCGGTACACCCTGCTCTCCGGCCTGGGTCCTGGGCTGGCGGACACTCACCGTCCCTCCCAGCTAAGGCTCCCGCCAGTTCTCCTTCCCGTTCAGCACTTGCAGCTTCTCCAAGCTCTGGGTCACTGAGCATAGCACTCGCCCTGAGGATGGGAGCAGTTAGTTGCTGCTTCATGAGTGTGGGAGGGTGGGGGAGGTGCCTAGGAATGCATGACCTTGTGGACAGTGGGCTATGGTAGGGCTGTCTTGGGGGTCTGAGCTGACTAGGATTCCCCGTTTACCCACTTCTGGCCCCAGGATGGGGATGAGGCCACCGGCTGTCGGACACTTTGGGAGACTCACCCATTTCCTGGACTCGATCCTCCAGTGCTCCGGAAAGCTCGGGGAGGCTCAGAGCCTGCAGGGAAGCCTGCCAGCCTTTGGAATCTGTGGGGCAGAGAGCCAGGTGGGCCTAGGGCTTGTGTGGTCACCACAGGCCCCGCAGCTTTGTCCTGGGCTGCTGACACCAGGGGACCCACCCACTGTCAGTACCTGCTTGACACTGTTCTATCAAAATGTGTTCGCCTGCTTATTTTTCCAAAGCACTGACTGGAGGGTCAATCAGGGTGCAGCCCCAGGAATGAAAGTGTGAGGGTCCCTGGCTGACAGTCAGGCTTGACCCTGGGTAGCTCCGACTGCAGGCTGAAGAAGTCACAACATTGTGGAGGACGTTAAGTCCCACCCCAGGGAGGCACGGTAAGGAAATGGGCAGGGATAGGAAGCCCTCACCCTGGATCTCTTGCAGGGAGGGAATGGGAGGGTCAGTGTGGTAACTGCTGGAACGGGTGGTAAAACCTGGCCTGGGGCAGCATCCATGCGACCCGGGACCAGGACAGCGTTCTTACCAGCCGTGGGGAGGGCCGGGCCCTGGGGGAGCCCTCGGGTGGACTCTTCCTGCTTCACTCTGGCTGACAACTCGGCTTGACAAGCTCTGCCAGACACAAGGCCAAGTGCTGGTGAGGGGGAGGGTGTCCTCCCTGGCCCCAGCAGGGCAGCACGTACCCCCACCTCCCTGAGTGGCCAGTGGGGCTCTGCCTTCAGGGCAAGCACACCAGGCACCTTCGGGGACAAGCCCTGAGGGCCCGAGCGCTTCGTTGCAGATGCTTGGGGCCCCATTTGCTGCCTGGGTCTGCACTGCGGAAAGGAACAGCCACAATGAAACGGATGATGGTGGCGAGTACTCCAAGAGGCCTTTAAGAACAACCACCTGGTTGAAGAATCTGGAGGAATCGGCGACTCAGGGTCTGGCCTGGGAGCAGCTCAGATGCCCACTCACCGCAGCTGATCCAAGACGAGCGCAGCGTCCCGGGCCAGGGCCCAGGTCTCCTGCAGCTGGGCGTGCACGTCCTTCCGGGCACCGTCCTGCTCCAGGAGGCAGCTCTCCACCACCGCCCGCAGCTCCTGTTCCTGCGACACCTGGCCTCGCATGGCCTCCACCTCCTCACAGCGCTGCAGACGGAGAGGCGGGGAGGGGGGGTGGCAAATGACCAGGGCCGCTCAGGCTGGGTCCCCCTCAACCTCTCTGTGCCATACCCACTCGCTCTCAACTCCCACTCTTCTGGGCTGGAGGAAGGGAGCGCCTGTCTCCACCTTGGAGCACCCCCTGCTTTGGATCCCTACTCTTAAGCCCAGTGACATCCATGCCAGCTGCTTGTGCTCTGACCTCACCCTTTCTCTCCTGTGTCCAGCTGACCTCCTGTCCAACGTCCCCTGCCTTTCTGAGCCGTCTTCCTGGAGGCCTGCCTGTGCATCTCCAGATTTACACACAAGCAGTAATGCTTTCTGTCCCACCGCCCACCCTGGCTGCTTCTCCCTGCTCCCCCTGGGTATTTGTCCCCACCACTCGGTCTCCACAAATTGTCGTCCCTCACTGCAGGTGGGTATCCAGGTCCCTGCCCCGCTCACCACATACTTTGTGCAGCTGGATGGCCAGCTCCTGCATCTCAGCTTCTAGCCGGTCGGCATACGCCAGCTCCAGAGCATCGCTGGGTGGCCGGGCACTGCTGTGCCAGCGGGCAATGGCAGAGGTCATCTTCCTCTTAGGCCCAAACAAGCTGCAAGGGTGAATGAGAGAATGAGGATCTGCTGTGTGTGGAGTTGCCACGGAGGCCAGCCTTCCACCAAGACAGCCCCCTAGGAAAGATTCCAATTTTGGAAGGGCACAGTGGTCCCGGATCCTGGGACAGATGACAGAAACAAAGGGTCTTAAGAAGTGACCACAGCAGGGGCTGGCCTACCCTGCCTGTTTCCTTCCCCAGCCTGGCTGCTGCTCTCCCTGAACAGGGAGCTCAGGCTGGCCGGGGCTAGGCTATGACTGGCCTCCTAACAATCGGGAAGCTCTCCAAAGTGAATGGTAGAAAACGTCTGGGTGCCCTTATCACAGCACTGGCAGCCAGGCCAGCCGGGGGAACAGACCCAGGCCTTCGGCACCTCAGCTAGCTGCAGCCGGAAGACCAGAGAGAGGACAGCTGGCTGCAGAGAGCAAGGGGACGCCCAGACAGGACAGGTGGTTCCATCGGAGCGTTGGGCAGTTGGGAGCTAAGCGACCCCCTCATGTTTGGCTGAAGCGAGGGGGGCGTGGCCACAGAGGCCCCTCTGCACTCACGTGATGCCGATTTCCTTCAGGTCGCTCTCGGTGAGGGTCAGGAAAATGCGGAGGTCCACGTCCTGCTCCTCAAACACCTGCAGGTACTTGAGACACCCAATCTGCTCCAGCAGTGTGGCGAGGTCCTGGAGAGCAAAGGAGCCGGGGTGGGTCAGAGGATGGGCGGGCCACCAAGACACAGGGGCCAGAGAAGACACTGCTTTGGTGCAGATCCTGTCACTGCATCCACCTAAGCCGGGTCAGCCCTGTGGACCCCCCCAAGTTCTGCGGTGGGTCACCTCTGACTACAGCCCCCTCCTCTCTGCAGCCTCAGGCAGAGCAGGTGGTCCAGAGATACTTCCCACTTGCCTGTGTCCCTGCAGCCAGTGTCCTTTCATTACAGCCTGGACACCGTTCGTGTTCACATAGGGCAGGTCTGCAGGCAACAAACTCTTAAGTCTTTTTTTTTTACCTGCGGCCTTCTTAATTTCTCCTTCACTCCTGAAGGACAGTTTCTGCTTGGCTATAGCATTCTTGGTTGGTTTGTTTCTTCCATTAATCTGACTCTGTCATCAAATGCCCTCTAGACCCCATGGTTTCTAATGGGAAATTAGCAGTTAATCTCATGGGGGTTCCTTGTATAAAGATTCCCTTCTCTCACTCCCTTCAAGATTCTTTTGGTTTTGGACTAATTATGATAGATCTAGGCGTAGATCTGAGTCTAACCTACTTAAGAGTTCACACAGCTTCTTGGATGTGCAGATTCATGTTTCTGATCAAATCTGGGAAGGCTTGGCTGTTTTGAAACATTTTTTTATGCTCTCGACCTCATTCTGGAACCCCATTATGTGTACGCTGGCTGCTTGATGGTGTCTCCTAGGTTTCTGTCCATCCTTTCCTCTCTTCTCTGACACGATAATCTCAATGGATCTAGATCATGCTTGTGGGTCCTTCTGTGCACTCCAATCTGCTCTTGAGCCCTCTCTTGGAGCTTTCATTTCAGTGATTCTACTTTCCATCTACAGATTTTCTGTTTTTATTTCTATCATTTTGTTGATATTCTCTAGATACGGTTCCCTTTAGCTCACTGAACATATTTTAAGAAGCTGATCTAAAGTATTTGTCTTGGGGTGCCTGGTGGCTCAGTCGGTTAGGCATCCAATTCCTGGTTTCAGCTCAGGTCATCACTGCACGGTTTGAGAGATCTGTGTTTTTGAGCCCTGCGTCAGGCTCTGCCCTGACAGTGCGGAGCAGGCTTAGATTTCTCTCTCTCTGCCCCTCCCTGGCTCTCACACGCATGCTCACTCTCAAAATAGAGAATGAAACCTTGAAAGAGCCCAGCTTCATTTTGCCCCCTGTGGTGGCTGTCACAGCTACCTTGGTACTGGGGGTGAGGATGGGAACAGGGCAGGTTAAAGCGCTACAAAGCTTTCCGTTCTTCCGGACAGTCGGCCACTTCTCGCGAATAAAAATGTTCAAGTTGCTCAAAGCCTTTGGTTGATTCGGTTTTGCTACTCTGACTACTTCTGCCAGTTTTTTGTTGCCTTTAATGGAGGAGTAAATTTTCAAATGTTGTCACTCTGCCAATTTCTTCAACCTACTTTCTAAAACATCCTTAAGAACCTATCACCCACTCTCCCATCAAGACGCGTTTAAGAAACTGAAAGGTGTAGCCCCTCGGTGAGCCTGGGAACACAGGCGCTGGAGACGGCTCCCGGGAGGCGTCACAAGGAGAAGCCAACAAGATCACCAGCTTGTAGTGAACAGCAGAGCTGTGATGTGAACAAATGGCAAAAAATGCATTCTTTCATCTTTGTACCGCTTATGCTCCCAGAAAGCAAGAGAACCCGATGAACAGACGTGGGCGGCTGTGCCATACCAGTAACCCCTAAGAAGCTGGGTGAGCCACAGCAACCCACGAGGGAGGCAGAGATGGCAGTTTTCACCAAATGCCATTTCATCTCCGCTTCACGTGCATCTCCTGACTCCCGACAGCAGCTCTAGATCAGTCCATTTTTTCTCCTCTCCAGGCTCAGGGAGGCCGAGGAGAGTACGGAAACCAAGGAGAGAGACAGATCCCTCCTATGGAAAGGGATGGAACAGAAACCCTGCACTGGCACTCGTGGCCATGAGGAATCCTCTCGGCCTGAGCAGCCTCACAGATCATCTGGGGGAAACCATCTCCACACTCTCTCTCGACGGGGCCCAGCCCATCCTCAGTGCACAGTAAGGGCCTTGTGAAACACTACACGTGCCACGTTTCTAACTGCGTGACTGCCAGTTTCACAGCCGATCTCACCTGGGGTCCTGAACAGAGGGACCTCTCCGTCTGGGAAACGGATCCTGGGGAGCAGGCTGCACCAGCCGGCCCAGTGCTGGCGGGCCACTGGCCGTCACTGTTGCTGTAACGATTCTTGGTCTTCATGTAACTTTTAGTTTGCTTGCGAACCGAGCTTTGACACGCATGATCCGAATCCTGTGGTGAGAAGGGTGTGTCCAGAGTTAACACCGAGGGCTCCCGGCTGACGTGGCCGCATCCACTCTACTCTCTGCCCCACGATCCCAGTTGTGAAACGCCCCCAGCAGCCAGAGAGGCTTCACTGGTGACCCGCACCATGGTCTGCATGGCCCAGATCCATGGAGGCCAGCCAGGACTTTGCGTGTCTGACGTGCACAAAGTACCAGTCTCTAGACTCGCCCTCTCCAAGGAGGCAGCCCCTGCAACACCAGCAAAGGGGAGGGAGGCAGATCAAGAAAGGAGAAGCTTCACCTCGTTGCTCTCCAGAGAGGCCTCGCTGCTGACTCCTGGGGCTCTCGCCAGGCCCTCGCTGCTGCTGCTGCGCCTCGCGACCCCCAGGTTGGCACAGAAGGCGTGCTCCTCTGAAAACAGTGAAGACGGGAGAGCCTGACCACAGGTCTCACTCGCGGGGACTCCCCAGAGCCCAGCGTCCACTGCATTCACCAGCTCCTGAAACAGCTCACTGGTGTCTTCTGTTTCATGCGGCTGCCTGGCCCAAGCCCTCGCACCTAACGTGACGGGGGGTTTGCCTATTTCGTTCACTGATAAAGCCAAGCATCTAGAACGGCGCTTGGCGCACTTGGCACACAGTAAACGGCTACTGAACAAACGACAGGTAACACAGCAGACGTTTCCCTGATGGCTCACCAGTCAAGGAGCTAACCTTGTCTGGGACAACTCCCCCAGACGCCACGTGGAGAGACACTGGGCCAGAAGCTGCACCCTACCTGTCCCCTGCCGGCTTCTGGGTCCTCACAAGAGCCAGGGCCCTTCTGTACCCTTCACCCCACCGTTCTCCACCAGCTGAACCCACCACAGTCCCATGCCCCCGGGGGGGGAGGGGGGGCAGCGCACAAGAGCTCCTAACTCCAAGTGAGCCCTCGGCCGGGGTGGGTGTATAGGGTGCACGTACCCCGACTGCTGCTGCTGCTGCTCTCCACATCCCGGTCATTGATTGGGGAGGTGACGTCCCTGTAACAGAGGCCGCCCGCCTCCAGGGGGTTCTCATCACTGCTGTTGAAGGTGACATAGCCCCGCAGAGGCACCTGCTCTGTGGACACGAGGGGGGGCCATAAGCCCACATGAGCACAAAAGAGACAAACTCAACCACCCGAGAGGACCTGCAGCATGGGGGAAGGGCCAGGATCCAGGCAAAAGCTGAAAGAAAATTCCTAGCTGGCCTTTCTCCCTCCCGTTCGCTCACCACAGTAACCTGGACACAACCATGCAGTCTGCAGGAGGGGAAACGAACTCTGAAGGTCTGGAGACCAATGTGTGTCCCCGGACAAGCGCATGTGGGTCAGGGCCGGCACCCGCTCCACCACACCGTGCTGTTGCTTTCCCAAGTGGACAAAGCAGGAAACGGACAGCTGTGTTTACAGATTCCTGAGCCAAAGGGAAACCACAGCACTAGCGGGAAATGTCATCTCACAGGCACCAGCCTTCACACTCCCTGTGACTTTCCAACACAGACATCCAGGGGCTCCTCCTTGGGTCGATCAACCCCAACCAGCAAGATCTGGCTGAGCAGGAAGGTGGCAGGCCCTGGGCTAAAAATTAACAGCAGTAACACCAAGTTACATAACCTCCGAGTGCATCTGCCAGGAAGAAAATGGGAGAAAAGACAATACAAACCAGAGGGTTTAATTCTGACTTTGCCCCTGCCTCTTCCCCAAAGAAAGTATACTTAATTGCAGAGAAGCGACTGGCTGGTGGCGACATGGGTAACTTACTTCCTTCTTTACACCTTTCTGAAGCGATCAAGATTTACAATCGGAAGGAAGGGAGGGAGGGAGGAAGGAAGATCAGCACATGCTATTTATCATTCAAAAGTGTTTTTTCAGGGCTCCTGGGTGGCTCAGTCAGGTAAGCCTCCCGACTCCTTATGTCAGCTCAGGTTGCAATCTTGCAGTTCTGGGACGGAACCTTGTGTCAGATTCTGCCCTGAGCCTGGAGCCTGCTTGGGATTCTCTTTCTGCCCCTCACCTGCTCGCTCGCTCTCTCTCTCTCTCTCTCTCTCAGAAAATAAGTAAATAAACATTTTTAAAGAAGTGTTTTTCCACTGCTGGTAAAAAGAATAATACGCACTTATAGAAAATTTAAAAAGCACAAAGTGTGGGCGCCTGGGTGGCTCAGTCGGTTAAGCGTCCGACTTGGGCTCAGGTCATGGTCTTGAGGTTCGTGAGTTCGAGCCCCGCGTCGGACTCTGCACTGACAGCTCAGAGCCTAGAGCCTGCTTTGGATTCTGTCTCCCTCTTTCTCTGCCCCTCCCCTGCTCACGCTCTGTCTCTGTCTCAAAAATAAACAATTAAAAAAAAAAAAAAAAAAAGGACAAAGTGTAAGAGGTAAACCAAAACTAGGAAATGGCACAACCAAGGGACAACTAGCATTGCTCTTTGGTGAAGGTTCTTCTGCCTCTCTGGGTGCATAAAAAAAGACCTGTGTATAAATGGGCTCTGGCCAGATTATTCTGGTATCTGGAACAAATTCCATTTTAAAAAGCATGTGTTATATGGCAACACAGATTAACTGCCACCCCCCGCCTGAGATAAGACCTGTCCTTCCTATGTCCCCACCATACCTCAGGTGGGACAGGTAGCACGGACTCCTCAGAAGACACACACTCTGCCACTCAAGGACAACGGCCCAGCCAAATGCCCCAGAGCTCTGTGCTTGTAAAAGCACCGCTCTAGGAGAGAGGAGGCGTGCTCTCATCCTGTAGCAACCTGTCCACAGCTGGGGGGTGGCTTCCCCAGTGGCCCAGTCAGCTTACCCCTCCGTGGGTAACAGGAGAAGGTGGGCCTGGAGCTCCCAGACCAGCGCCAAGACTCCTCTCTAAGGGGCAGAGAAGGGAATCAAGCTACTGTATACTCTTCACTGAAACATGGTCTCCTGTGACTGGAAAAGTTCGTCTCCAAGCCTGGGGGTGATCACTCATGAGAGGAGCCCATCCACCCAGGCTGATGGACCAGCAGGCTTGGCCTGGCCACTGCGGGTGACAGATGCCAAAGAAGATGTAACACACCAGGGTGCCTGGATGGCTCAGCAGGTTAAGCGGCTAATGCTTTGTTCCGGCTCAGGTCATGATCTCACAGTTTGTGGGACTGAGCCCTGAGCCAGGCTCCAGCTGACAACTCAGAGACTGCTTGCGATTCTCGCTCTCTCTTCCCCTCTCTGCTCCTCCCCTGCTCGCATGTGCTCTCTCTCTCAAAATAAATAAACTTTAAAAAAAGGAAGATGTAACTAGAAGATGTCACTTACACGGAGTCTGATCACTGGGGCCAGAACAAGAGCACGAGCACCCCCTGCATTCCTCGAGAGCACTGAGCTCAACCTGAGGAGCTGACAATTCGTGAATAAACTCAGGGCTCGGGTTCTAGCCCACCAGGTGCACCCACCATCCGACAATTCTCAAATCCAGCACTCTGAGAAAAGAGAGCAAGAGCTGGTCCAGCTCTGGCTGGCGATGGGGCAGATACTGGACTTGAACATTTTCCTGGTACTAGCTGTCCCACCACGTGATGAATGAAATCCCAGCTCTGCTATATTTCCACTGCTGAAGAGAAAGTTCTATTTGTAATTGTAACCAGTGGAAAGGAAAATCAAAGGATGAACCAAAACCCAGAAACTAGCTAGAGATTAATGTCTTTCTATCACTGTAATCAATCTTGAGTCCTGGAGCTGCAGCACCCACCGGTGGCCCACATCTCAGAAGGCTGAGAACGGTCCCTTCCGGTCAGGCCGGCCTCTCAGGAGGCACCGCCACAGAGCCATCAGGAAGTGGGAGCGCTCACCACAGCAAGCCTGCTGCATCTTGCCTCCGAGGCCGATGGCTGTGATCCTGGCCAAGGCTCGCGGCCCCTCATGGATGCTGAGGCCCTTCTTCCGACAGGGCCTCTGTCTCTGGGGAACAGGGCAGGATTCATCTGAAGAGCTTAGATCTTCAAATTTTTCTGTGGGTCAAACACCAGAATTAAGACATTTTGTTCAGTGATGGACTAACTGATGAATCCTCATGGTACGCACTGGAAGAAAATCATCATTATTGATCTTCACAAATTAAGAAGAAAAAAAAGTGTGTTTCCCACGATGTCCCTTGAAAGAAATACCACAATGGGCCAGTCCACTGCTCAGATGGGCCACGGGGACATCTGGGCAGAAAGCAAGCTTGCTAAAGCAAGAGTCTGAACTGAACAAGTTTGTCACGATGAGGGAGTCTTAGTTCTTATTCCTTTTTGTCCAGGTTTCCAGAATTTCTTAACAAGCGTCTCTTCACAGACCTATGGCAAAATCACTCACAACTTCGCAACTGTATATTCTCAACCTGCACTTTGGGGAAGCAAGTGGCACATGGCAGCCGTGTGTGCCAGGTGTGGGGAAGGACCGCGCATCACCGCCCGTCAGAGCTCGAGGGCTCAGTGCGCTCACAGCCATCTTACAGCTCTCCAGTTTTCCGGATCTCATCACACCTGCAAGGCAAAACTCATGAATGTATCAGCATAAGGTTGCCATCTGGTAAGACTTCACTCTTGGGCTGGTATGCTGGGGCTCAGCTGCTGCAGGAACCCCCCCACCCCCACCCCCCGCAACCGCCCCGGGAGCTGGAGTTCATCACAAATGATCCGAGGCCAGGAAGGGAGCCAGACCGAGCCAGGCGGTGGGAGGGGAGCAGTGCAGTCTGGCATGAACGGGGCAGCGATGGCCTTCAAGCAAGGGAGTTACTGACTCAGGATCCAAACGTGACCAGGGACCCCAGGCGGGCCATCGTCTCTCTCCCCGACTCAGCTCACTCCCTGCCTTCTGGGTTCGATGCCACCTGGAGACTATGGTCCCACCCAGTCAGTAGATGGAGGAGTTAGAAGGAATAAAAGGACGAGAGAGGAGGGACAAGCAAGGCCAAGGGCGGATCTGTGAATCTGCACCTGCCCCCAACACGTCCTCTCAAAGCTGACAAATCACCAAGGACTACAGACAGAGCCAAGCGATCCCCACGCTGCCACAGAATAGGACGGCAGGGAGCACCGCTGACCCCTTTTCCTTGCTCCGGCCCAGAGGAGACACACCCACTTCTCTTCCCGCAGAGACTTCCTGCTCATGCAGACCTGGTCTCCGCAGGGAGCAAGTAGATCTAGAAGAATACCACATACAAGAGAGAGAAGTGCCAACGCTGCCCCCAGAAAAAGTCCATTCTGTGGCAGGAATACTGAAGAGTCCCGGCGGAGGGGAAGCACAGCCCTGGAGAACCAACTTGAAAATGCACGTGGGACATGAGGGGGCAGAACGGCCCCACTCCTGGAAGGCACCTTTTGGAAACTGAACAGTGAACAGAAAAAGCGAGCAGGTGAAGTTCAGGATCTGACAAGACAAAAACGTATCAAGGACACACAGGCTTGGCCTAACTACATCCCTGTCCAAAGAAAACCCACAAGAAACAAACCAAACCCATCCAGTAAGGACTCCTCTCGAGACACTGGGGAGGAGGGAGTCCCGAAGCAGGGCCCTCACTGCAACCGGGCCGCCAAGCCCTGTAGGTGAAGTGCTCCAGCGATCCATGAACACAACTACTCCAGGGAGGAGGCAGAGACAGGCTGGACACCAGCGATTGAAGACGCTAGTTCCCCCAAACCACCGACATAAAGGAGGAGGTAAGAAAACTCTAACACTCTCTGTGACACTCTGAGTGGATAATTTGTTTCAGTAGGCTCTCCACACAACACGGGGCAACCCTGGGATCAAGAGTTGGATGCTCTATAGACTGAGCCACCCAGGTGCCCCAGAGGCGGATACCTCCTTAAACAAGCATCAGAGGATAGGGAAAAGCACCCTGACTTAGAAATCCAAAACTGAGACCAAAAAGACACAGGCATGTGCACACAACTATGAGAAAGGAAAACTGAACCCAGGAAGTAAGTGGAAAACTAAGGTCAGTGGGGCACCTGGCTGGCCTGAGGTGGTAGAGCATGTAACACTCGATCTCAGAGTTGTGAGTTTGAGCCCCACGTTGGGCACAGAGATTACTTAAAAATAAAATCTTAAAAAAAACAAACACCAAACACCAAAGGTCAAAATATTAAAATGAAGACTCAGTTACTAGGTGCCCAAGGAAGAAGAGATTTGGATGCAAAAGAAGTACTTCAAGAAGAAAATCACCAAAGAATGAATGAGATAAAAAATGTAAGACAGGACTGAGACAGAAGACAGGCAAGATGGGAAAATGACAGGGAAAAATAACCACTGGAACTTTTTAGAAGGCTGCAGACAAAAACAATTTTGCAGACCTAAGTAAGTTTGAAATCCTGAAATGAAAGGATTTCCTAGGAAAGTGCAGTTTACCAAACTTGGCCCTGTGAAATGAGAAAGCTTAAGCAGATCAATTTCTGCAGAAGAAACAGAAAAACTTAGCAGGAGCCACCTCACAAAGAGAGACCAGGCCCAGATGGTTTCACAGGAGAATCCTTCCAAACCTTCCCAAACCACAGGCTACCAAGACACCTGGGTGGCTCAGCTGGTTGAGCTTCCAGCTTCAGCTGAGGTGATGACCTCACGGTTTGTGAGTTTGGGCCCCATATATCCAGCTCTCTGCTGTCAGGGCAGAGCCCACTTCAGATCCTCTTTCCCCCTCTGTCTGTCCCTCCCCTGCTCACACTCTCTCTCAAAAATAAAGTTTAACAAAAATGAACCACTGGGACCTCATCAAAATAAAAAGCTTCTGCCCAGTGAAGGAAACAATCAGCAAAACTAAAAGGTAACCGACAGAATGGGAGAAGATATTTGCAAATGACATATCAGATAAAGGGTTGGCATCCAAAATCTATAAAGAAGTTATCAAACTCAACACCCAAAAAACAAATAATCCAGTGAAGAAATGGGCAAAAGACATGAATAGACACTTTTCCAATGAAGACATCCAGATGGCCAACTGACACATGAAAAAATGTGCAACATCACTCATCATCAGGGAAATACAAATCAAAACCACAATGAGATACCACCTTAACACCTGTCAGAATGGCTAACGTTAACAACTCAGGCAACAACAGATGTTGGCGAGGATCCTGAGAAAGAGGATCTCTTTTGCATTGTTGGAGGGAATGCAAGCTGGTGCAGCCACTCTGGCAAACAGTATGGAGGTTCCTCAAAAAAAATAGAACTACCCTATGACCCAGCAATGGCACTACTAGGCATTTATCCAAGGGATATAGGTGTGCTGTTTCGAAGGGACACATGCACCCCAATGTTTATAGCAGCACTATCAACAATAGCTGAAGTATGGAAAGAACCCAAATGTTCATCGATGGATGAATGGATAAAGAAGATGGGGTATATATATTATGATGGAGTATTACTTGGCAATCAAAAAGAATGAAATCTTGCCATTTGCAATGACATGGATGGAAATGGAGGGTATTATGCTAAGTAAAATCAGAAGAAGACAAAAATCGTATGACTTCACTCATATGAGGACTTTAAGAGACAAACCAGATGAACATAAGGGAAGGGAAACAAAAATAATATAATATAGGGAGGGGAACAAAAGAGAAGAGACTCATAAATATGGAGAACAAACTGAGGGTTACGGAAGGGGTTGTGGGGGTGATGGGCTAAATGGGTAAGGGGCACTAAGGAATCTACTCCTGAAATCATTGTTGCACTATATCCTAACTAATTTGGATGTAAATGTAAAAAAAAAAAAAAAAAAAAAAAAAAAAAAGTAAATAAATTCTTCAGCAAAAAATAAGATAAAATAAAATAAAAATTTAAAAACTTAAAAAAAAAAACCCACCACCACAGGGTACCAATACTGCATAAACTGTCCCAGAGCACAAAAAGGAAAACTTTCAAATTCTTTGTATGAAGTACAATACTGATACCTACACCTGATAAAGACAAAACAGAGAATCACAGACCAATACCATTTATAAATGAACAGCCATACAGAAACACTAAATAAAATACTAGCAAACAAAATCCAATATTGCATTCAGGAAATAATATACCACATAGGATTTCTACACAGCAAGTAAAGTTGGTTCGTTATTAGGAAATTCATTAATATACTCTATTACTAGATTTAAGGAGAAAATTAATAATCATCTCCACAGATGCTAAAAAAGCCTTTGACAAAATTCAACACTGATGGCTGTAAACAACACTCAGGAATATAGAAAATGACAAACTCTTTCTCAACATGATAAAATATATGCACACTTTACTCTTAAAATCAGCGTCTTACCTAAGGTGGCATTTCTGCTAAGGTCAGGACCTGGTGAATGCCCACTATCCCCACTCTGTTCAACACCTAACCAAATTAGGAGCCAATGTAAATGAATGAAAGAAACCAGATGTACAAAAATCAAAAAGAAGTAGTAAATCTATCTCTATGTACAGATTATATGGTAGCATACCTAGAAGACCCTACAGAATCAATAAATTCAAATGAAAGAATTCAGCAGAATATAAAACTGGTGTACAGACATCAACAGCCTTCATAGTCACAGACAGTAAGCAGAGGGTAAAATGGCAGTGAAACCCAACCCACAGAAGCAACAAAGAAAATCAGACACTTGGGAATAAAAAGTTCTATGCAAAATGTCTACGAGGAAAGATTTAAAATTTTTTTTTCAACATTTTTTAATTTATTTTTGGGACAGAGAGAGACAGAGCATGAACGGGGGAGGGGCAGAGAGAGAGGGAGACAAAGAATCGGAAACAGGCTCCAGGCTCCGAGCCATCAGCCCAGAGCCCGACGCGGGGCTCGAACTCACGAACCGCGAGATCATGACCTGGCTGAAGTCGGACGCTTAACCGACTGCGCCACCCAGGCGCCCCTAGATTTTAAACCCTCCAATAGACACAAAAGATGTCCCTTGTCTAGAGAGTCCGACTCAACAGCATGAAAGGGTAGTTCATTTATAAATTTGCCACAATCTCAATAACATGCTGTTTTTAAGCAGCTAGACAAGCTGGTGTTCAAGTTCACACACACAAAACAGCAATAGCTATGGGAACACTGAAAAGGAAAGGCTGCAGGGGAGACTGGCCGGACGAGAGGCAAAAAGCCTCTGCATATTTACAACAGCGGAGGTCTGCTGTATGAACAGACAGACCTGGGGAACAGAACAGAGGTCCAGAAACAGACCTGGACACAAAAAGAAATTCAGAATATAGTACAAAGATAGCTTCTCAGATCACCAGGTCAAAGATGGACTGTTGAATAATTTCATGAAGCCAAGACAATGGGGAAGCCATCTGAAAAAAACCACACGTCACACCATGCATGACAATAAAGTATAAATGGATCAGAGAGCTGAATATAAAAAATGAAACCATGGAAGTACCAGAAGAAAACGGACAAATTCATACACAACCAAGGCACAAAGACCTTCTGTGACCCCAAATCTAAAGGCAGTACAAGACTGAACTTGACTACATAAAATTAAAACATTTCACATGGCAATAAGCACCACAAGCAAAGTCAAGAAACTGTAAGCAATCCCCTTCGTGTGGCCGCCGTGCCACCTCTCCCTGGGCACCCCGGCATCCTGGGCACACCTTCAGCCTGGCAGGAACCATTCTACATTCTAACGTCTCTCCTATCAGACCAGCAAGCCTCAACCTCGACTGTACAGTGGAGTCACAGGGAAAGCAGAGGTCTCCTGTCAAGGCTGCGAGAGCCAAATCTCGGGAGGAGAGGTGGGAGCTGGGGCCGGGGGCGGGGGGGGGGGGGTCTTCCTCCCTCTCCCATCCCCCCCTGCGGAACTCCAGCAGAGGGCACAGAAGCAGATACCTGGGCTCCGATAGAGGTTCTTGGGCAGAGTAGGAGAGTGAGCGTCTATCAACCCCACGATCTTCATGTGTCCATACTGCTTGGCCAGCATCCGGGCTGTGGCTCCACTGTGGTCTCTCGTGTCCACTCTGACTCCCTGTGAAATTCATGAAAGAACAAGTACTAGGAACCTGCCCCGTAAAGCACCCTCACTTCCCTGGATGCAGACTCTGGACTCCAACCAAAAAGTACACTGAATTCTCACCACCCTGGAAAGGTCTTGCCCTGGGCCCTTAACAGCCCCACATCTGCGTAAGAAAAAGGCGAAGGCTCCTTAAGGACAAGGTGGGGGGCGCTGGGGAGGGGCTTGCTGGCAGCAGTCTCCCCACCAGAGAGCCATGGCAGCTCTCCAACCTCATTCTTGGGCTTTCCAAGCCAGGCAGACAGGTGCTTAAGGGAGAGGCAGGCACTTGCCCCAGGTGGGGAAGGGCGTACTGCAGGCAATGAGGCCAGAGCCTGACCTTCACCCTTTGAATCTGGGCATGCCCAACTCGCTCCACTTCTCTTCACACAGAAAAAACCTCAGACAACAGCTTCACCAGGGAAGCAACTTTTAAAAGTCACAACCACAATGACAGCACCATCCTTCTGAAGAAGAGTCTGGGAGTTTTTATCCAAAGGCCTAAAACATACTTCTGGTCTTCAGCACAAATGTTTCCAATCCTAGGACTCTCTCCTAAGGAAATTACCCCAAATAACAGAGAAAGCTTGTATGACATAGGTGTTTGGTAGAACATATCTGCAGTAACAGAAACCTGGAGACAGTGTAAATGGGGGAGGAGTTAGCTATGTTATGGCCATAAACGCTGGTATTTACAAATAATTGGTATAGCCGAGTTTTTGAAAGGACCATAGTATATCTTTACAACATATAAGATATAAGGTATCCTTATGACGAAGAGAAGGAGACAGGGACACACTGGGGACACAGCCATGTGAAGACAGAGGCAGGGACTGAATGATGCGTCTACGAGCCAAGAAACACCAGGAGCCACCAGAAGTTCAGAGAGAAAAGGAACCATTCCTCCCCAAAGCCTTTGGAGGGGATGTGGCCCTGTTGACACCTTGATCCTGGACTTCTGGCATCCAGAACTGTGAGAAAATCAATTTCTGTGTTTTAAGCCCCCCAAGTTTATAGTAAATTGTTAACAGCAGCCACAGGAAACAAATACACCCATTAATGTGTGAATGGTTAAATGGATTAAGGCATATCACTACTATCAAGTACTGGATCAGAAAGAATGAGGCAGGTTTCTCTACTGATGTGGAAATAAGTTTGTGATATTTTGCTAACATTTAAAAACACACTGCAGAAGTCTACGTATCCAAGTTTACATAGCAGGATTACACTTATGAAGAAATCTGTTCAGAGTTATTAACACTCTGGGATGGGGAAGTGTGAGAAAACCTACAGAAGTTTTTTTAATGCTTATTCCTAAAATTTCTATTAATTTTCCTGTAAGTTTTATTGTTTGGCTGTTTTTAAGCCTATAGGTTATATTATTTTCATTTATATGTTTTTTTATTCTTTGAGAGAGAAAGAGAGGGAGAGCATGAGCTTGAGCACACAAGTGGGGCAGGGGCAGAGAGAGAGGGAGACACAGAATCCGAAGCAGGGTCCAGGCTCTGAGCTGTCAGCACAGAGCCCGGCGTAGGGCTCGAACCCACCAACCGTGAGATCATGACGTGAGCCGAAGTTGGAGGCCCAACCAACTGAGCCACCCAGGCGCCTCACAGATTATTTATTTATTTTTTTATTTTTTAACGTTTATTTATTTTTCAGACAGAGAGAGACAGAGCATGAATGGGGAGGGTCAGAGAGCGGGAGACACAGAATCTGAAACAGGCTCCAGGCTCTGAGCTGTCTGTCAGCACAGAGCCCGACGCGGGGCTCGAACTCACGGACCACGAAATCATGACCTGAGCCGAAGTCGGCCGCTTAACCGACTGAGCCACCCAGGCGCCCCCATAGATTTTTTAACATCATGAAAATACGGGGGTACCTAAGTGGCTCCATCAGTTGAGTGTGTGACTCTTGACTTTCTCCCTCTCTCTCTGCCCCTTCCCTGCTTGCTCTCAAAATAAATAACTTAAGAAATCATGACAATATATACATTATACAGGCACACCTCAGAGATACCACAGGTGCAGTTCCAGACTGCTGCGGGAAAGGATCGCAACAAACCAAGTCAAGTGAATTTTTTCGTTTCCCAGTGCATATAAAAGTTGTATTTACACTATACGGTGGTCGTATATTAAGTGTGCATGATGTCTAAAAAAACCAACATGGGGGCACCTGGGCGGCTCAGTTGGTTAAGAGTTGGACTCTTGATCTTGGTTCAGGTCATGATCTCACAGTTTTGACACTGAGCCCGAAGTTGGGCTCTGCACTGGGAGCGGAGCCTGCTTAAGATTCTCTCTCTCCCGCTCCCTCTGCTCCTCCCCCAGTGCTCGCTCTCTCTCTGAAAACAAAACAAAACAAAACAAAAGGAAAAAACAATATATATACCTAAATTAAAAAATACTTTATTGGGAGGGGCGCCTGGGTGGCTCAGTCGGTTAAGCGTCCTACTTCAGCTCAGGTCATGATCTCGCAGTTTGTGGGTTCGAGCCCCACATTGGGCTCTGTGCTGATGGTTCGGAGCCTGGAGCCTGCTTCAGAATCTGTGTCTCCCTTTCTCTCTGCTCACCACCTCCCCTCACCTCCCAGCGGGCAGTCTGTCTCTCTCTCTCAGAAGTAAATAAACATTTAAAACATTAAAAAAAAAAAAACAAAAAAAACTTTACCGGGGTACTTGCTTGCTTCAGTCAGTTTAGCATGATCTCAGGGTTGTGAGTTCAACCCCCATGTTGAGCATAGAGCTTATTTAAACAAACAAAAACTTTCTGCTAAAAAAAAGGTATCAACTGGCTTTCCAGCAAGTCATAATCACTAACTATAGATAACCATAACAAGTATGACAGTAATGAAAAAATTTGAAATACTGTGAGAACTACTAAAATGTGACCCAAGGGGCACCTGGGTGGTGCAGTTGGTTAAGCATCCCACTCTTGATCTCAGCTCAGGTCATGATTTCACAGTTTGTGAGTTTGAGCCCCACATTGGGCTCTCTGCTGGTGGCATAGAACCTGCTTGGGACTCTGTCTCTCCTTCTCTCTGCCCCTCCCCAGCTTGTATATTCTCTCTCTCAAAATAAATAAATAAATAAAAACTAAAAGTAAAATGTGACCCAGAGACACAAAGTGAGCAAATGCTGTTACAAAAATGGCATCAACAGATTTGCTTGAAGCAGAAACCTTCAATCTGTAAAAAAAAAAATGCAGCATTTGCGAAATTCAATACAGTAAAACAATAAAATGAGGTGTCCCTGCACATTCATAAGTTATAGGAGGATTTCCACACCATATTGCTATTATTGAGGATTTAAGACAAGTTTTATATTTTAAAATATTTTTCAGACCTTATTTGTTTATGCACTTTTACAGGTTCATGGAAAGGCACAAAGAAGTTATTAAATCATTGATAAAAAGCTATTTAAGGGCACCTGTGGGGCTCAGTCATTTAAGTGTCCGACTCTTGATTTCCACTCAGGTCACGATCTCATGGGTCATGAGATAGAGCCCCATGTGGAGCTCTGCACTGACAACACAAGGACTACCTGGGATTCTCTCTGCTCCTCCCCTGCTTGTGTTCAATCTCTCTCTCTCTCTCTCTCTCTCTCTAATAAACAAACAAAAAAAAGCTATTTAACAAGGAAAAAGTTTGTAACTATGAGAGGTGATAGATGTTAACTTACTGTGGTATTACACACAATATACACATAATTCAAATCATTATGTAGCACACCTTAAACTTACATAATGTTATATGTCAATTTTATCTCAAGAAGAATGGAAAAAATATTTTAAAGATAAAAGATTAAGCAAAAAGGGGGGCTCAGCCAGTTAAGTGCCCAACTCTTGATTTCCACTCAGGTCATGATCTCATGGTTCATGGGTTCAAGCCCCGTGTCAGGCTCTGTGCTGCCAGCTCAGAGCCTGGAGCCTGCTTCGGATTCTGTGTCTCCCTCTCTCTCTGCCCCTCCCCTGCTCATGCTCTGTCCCTCTCTCTCTCTCTCTCAAAAATAATCTTCCATCTTCCTAATCTTCCTTCGTTTCTAAATTCACTACTCATGAGCACGCTTACTTTAAAAGTATAAAAAAACGAGCTTTCCATTTAAAATTTTTTTTTTTTCAACGTTTTTTATTTATTTTTGGGACAGAGAGAGACAGAGCATGAACGGGGGAGGGGCAGAGAGAGAGGGAGACACAGAATCGGAAACAGGCTCCAGGCTCCGAGCCATCAGCCCAGAGCCTGACGCGGGGCTCGAACTCACGGACCGCGAGATCGTGACCTGGCTGAAGTCGGACGCTTAACCGACTGCGCCACCCAGGCGCCCCAAGCTTTCCATTTTAAAAGCTTCAACCCAGCAGTCTGGTGTCTGAGGGCAGAACCAGTGGGGCTCAGGGCTCTGGAGGACAAACCAGCAAACATTAAATGTGTACACACCTCTGACCCAGCAATTCCACTTCCAGGAATTTGGCCTCAGGAAATAATTAAGGACATACACTAACATTTGGGATGTTCCCATCAGCATTTAGCATGGTCAAAACCATGAAGACCCTAAAATGAGAAATCAGTGAACTAAGTGAGATCTATAAAGTGGAACACCCGTCCCCCATTTACATGACAGGTCCAAGTATATACGTATTAATATGGATGGGGTGCCCAAGACATCGTGAAGAGAAAAAAAAAAAAAAGCATATTACAAAACATTTTGTATAACAGGACTCCACTTTAACTTAAAATATTTATTAAAAAAAAAAAAAAAACAGGAGGGAGCACCCAGGAGGCTCAGTCAGTTACATGTCCAAACTTGAGCTTAGGTCATGATCTCAGAGTTTTCATGAGTTCGAGCCCCGTATCGGCTCTGTGCTGACAGTGCAGAGCCTGCCTGGGATTCTCTCTTTCAAAATAAATAAATAAACTTACAAAAAAAAATCAGGATACTCAATGAGTTATTAACATGTGTGATATCTGGGTGATGAGATTAGGAATAGTTTTGGATTTCTTTTTGCTTCACTGTACTTTCTAATTCTTTTATAGCAGGCATATACCACTGTACAATAAACATTCATTTATGTACTCCTCTGCCTTATTTTGAAAACCCATGACCAACTGACAAGCTTGGTTGAGCCTAGTATAAAAGGTGATTATCACAGGTCCCCTAGTAGGACAAAACTGCATTTTTACAAGACCTTAACTGAGTTTTACTTTCTATAATCCCCCACTTTCAAGAGCTCTAGTTAGAAATCAGCTATGAAACCTTCAGCCTTCAAAGATCATTTCTAGACGGGTCTAGAAGGGGAAATGGAACGAAGGTAGTCAAAAGGCACAAATTTCCAGTTATAAGCAATTTACGATGACTGCAGTGAACATTGCCCTATGACATATATTGAAGTTGTGGAGAGTAAATCCTGAGTTCTCGTCACAAGGAAACAATCTGTGTCTGTGTCTACGTAAGATGTGAACGCTCGCCGGATACGTGGTCATCACTTGACAACCCATGGAAGTGAAATCACAACACTGCACACCCTACACTTAACAACAGGGATGTTTGTCAGTTCTAGCTCAGTAAAACTGGGGGAGGGAAAGAGGGAGAATTTCTAGTTTCAATTTGATAGAAAGAACTCAAACGTTTCAACCAAAACAAACAACACCATCTTTACTGCAGGGTTTCAACTATCATCTGTTTTTAAGCTTGGAAGACTTCAACCTCAGACTATAGGAAAGGGAAAAAAGCAGTAATGTTATTCCTTAGTGACTAAATGAGGAAGAAAATAGAACCCAGGACAAGGTCCCTGAGGTGAGGGAAGAAAATATGATTTTTTTTTTTTAATTTTTTTTTTTCAACGTTTATTTATTTTTGGGACAGAGAGAGACAGAGCATGAACGGGGGAGGGGCAGAGAGAGAGGGAGACACAGAATCGGAAACAGGCTCCAGGCTCTGAGCCATCAGCCCAGAGCCCGACGCGGGGCTCGAACTCATGGACCGCGAGATCGTGACCTGGCTGAAGTCGGACGCTTAACCGACTGCGCCACCCAGGCGCCCCAAAATATGATTTTTTTTATCCATCCTTTACAATGTTTTGGTTTTTCTTCCTCTTTTATAATGTACGTAACATATTACTAGAGAAGGACATGACTGGTGGAGCTGTGAGGGGGAACGGAGCAGGAAGGGGAACGGAGTACAAGGGAGGCAGCTACAGCCCTCTCCTGTCCTTGCAGAGCACAGAGTGTCCATCCTCATGCAGTTCTCTGTCTCCAGGACCGGGGACTGGCTCTGGAGGGCCCACCCCTCTGGCTCCCTGAGATCTAACCATGACTGAGCAGGAGGAAATCTACAGGGAATGAGGAGCAAAGGAGCATCTATGCAGGCCTAGCCACACGGCCTCGCCAGCAGAGGAACAACCTGGCCATCAGCCACAGGCTCCCAGCAGTGCCCACCACCATCAGCCAGAAAGGAATCATGCTGAATCGACCAACACCTTCTACTCCCGATTAGTGCTCTAGAGGGAGAACTCAGAGTTGATTTCCAGAGTTTGATTGCTGTATGTGATTATGAAAGACAAAACTGTTTTTAGGAAATACATACTAAAGTACTGAGGGGGAAAAAGGGCATTATGTCAGCAACTTACTTTCAAATGGTTCTAAAAAGATAATATGTATATAAAGAGAGACTAAATAAAGAAAACGAGATGAAATGTTAATATATGGGGAATCTAATGAAGGCACAGAAATTTTTTGCATTCTTTTGACATTTAAGTCTGAAATTATTTCAAAATTTCAAAAAATTTTCAAAAGAAATCCAATTCAATTTGTTGCTCCTCAAAACAAGTTGCCTACAACAGACAATCTCACACCCAGCTGGGGAATAAAGGTACCAAATGAGGGGCATAATCTGCATGGTAGATAAATTACCTAAAGTCTCTGACTTTCCAATGTGTTTTCCACTTAAAAAACTATGTGAATGTCTCATGACTTCCAGTTCTACCTTACTTGAAATCAAACTCTCAACTCAGAAGCAGAGGTTATGCTTTTTACAGGTTTGAGCTCATACTCATCTATTCTTCACCTTATGCTAGGTCTTAAGAGTGCAATTACCTTCAGAGAACAATTATTTGCAAAAAGAAAGCCCAAATGGCTGATAAATATGCGAAACAATGCTCAACCTCACCAGAAATCAGAGAAAGGCAAAAGCAGGAGACAGCTCATCTGACAGTGTACCAAGTGTTATTGAGGGCATACAGGATGAGAGCTACAACGATCAGAACATCAATCAGGAAAGTCAGTTAACACTGTCTGGTAACGATTCACCCACCCTACACACAAAAAAATTCTACTTGAAGAATATATTCTGATTTCTTTAAAATCTCTCCACACATGCTCGAGAAGACAAGTAAAAAACGAGAACCACAGCCCTGTCAACAATAGCAAAGTGGAAACAACTTAAATGTCCACTAAGAAAGGAATGAATAAAATGTAAAATACTCTTATGTTCAACATACACAGAGCTGTCAAAATGAATGAACTGTATCTCCAAGTACCAGAACTCTGTTGAATGACACGTAACAGTCTGACATGTTATTTACACGTATCTTTAAAATACATAAAACATGGGGCGCCTGGGTGGCGCAGTCGGTTAAGCGTCCGACTTCAGCCAGGTCACAATCTCGCGGTCCGTGAGTTCGAGCCCCGCGTCAGGCTCTGGGCTGATGGCTCAGAGCCTGGAGCCTGTTTCCGATTCTGTGTCTCCCTCTCTCTCTGCCCCTCCCCCGTTCATGCTCTGTCTCTCTCTGTCCCAAAAAAATAAATAAAAACGTTGAAAAAAAAATGAAAAAAAAAAATACATAAAACAGGGGCGCCTAGGTGGTTCAGTCGGTTAAGCATCCGACTTCGGCTCAGGTCGTGATCTCGCGGTCCGTGAGTTCGAGCCCCGCGTCGGGCTCTGTGCTGACTGCTCAGAGCCTGGAGCCTGTTTCAGATTCTGTGTCTCCTTCTCTCTCTGACCCTCCCCCATTCATGCTCTGTCTCTGTCTCAAAAATAAATAAATGTTAAAAAAATAAATAAAATAATAAAATAAAATAAAATAAAATAAAATAAAATATATAAAACAATCTGTGCATTCCTTGAGGTCACACAGTGCGTGATGAAAGTATAAACTCAGGGACAGGAAAGGTACAGACCAACATCTGCAGAGAGGTCACCCTGGGATCATGTGGGTGGTATTAGATTTATCTTCTGTACTTTTCTGTATGTTGACAGTACTTCAAGGGGGGCGCCTGGGTGGCTCAGTCGGTTAAGCACACGACTCTTGATTTCAGCTCAGGTCTTGATCTCACAATTGTGGGATCAAACTCTGCGGCGGGCTCTGTGCTGAGCGTGGAGCCTGCTTAGGATTCTCTGCCCCACCCCCACTCACATGCACTCTCTCTGAAAATAAATAAACATTAAAAAAAAAAAAAAAAAAAGGAAAGAGGGGATCCTGGGTGGCTCAGTTGGCTAAGCATCCGACTTCAGCTCAGGTCATGATCTCACGGTTCATGGGTTCAAGCCCTGTGTGTCTGGCTCCGTGCTGTCAGTGCAGAGCCTGGAGCCTGCTTCAGATTCTGTGTGTCTCTCTCTCTCTCTCTGCTCCACCCCCACTTGCATCCTGTCTCTCTCAAAAATAAGTAATCAAAATTTAAGGTTCATAATTCTTGCTACTGTGGAGAGAATGGAAGCTTGTACAGTTTGTTCTTCAGATGGCAAGTGAGCAACACCTATGTTAAGACTGTACTTACACTCCACGCAAAATTCTACCTTCATTACTCAACCAGACAGATGTGGTCACACACGTGTGCAGAGATGTATGTGCAGAAAGTCTCCACGGCACTGTGTGTGACAGCAAATGGCTGGCAACGACCTAATTTCATCCACAGACCACTGTCAAATCTCTGATCCATTCCTACAAGGGAGTGCTGTGCCGCCATGAAAAGAGAGAGAGAAGAGAGCTTAACATACACTAATATAGAACAATCTCCCCAATAGACAGTTAAAAAAAAAAAAATCAAGCTGAGAAGCAGGTTGCAGCAAAGGGGCAGGCAGGCTCCCTGTACTCCTGTCTCATGTAAGTGTACTATCCCCAAATTCTTTTTCAAAGAAAAACAGTCTATTAACATTGTATTATGTTCAAGTTTCTACCAATGAGTAAGTAAAACACAAACTATCCAATAAAGTGGGCCCCAAAATAGAGAAAACTCATAAAAAAAATACAAATTGGCCAATAAATGTATCCTTAAATGTTCAACTTCACTAATAAGTACAAACCCAAACGAGATACCACATTTCTGTCACCACATTGGTGGAAACTTAACACGAGTAAGTTCCTGAGCTGGTGAAGACATGAGAAAATGGGCCCCTTCACATACTACTGGTGGGGAAGCAAGAGACCACCCTTCAGTGGGAATTTGTTAGGACTTCTATTTCTCCTGAACTTTTTCAACAACTTTATTAAGATATAATTCACGTAGGGGCGCCTGGGTGGCGCAGTCGGTTGAGCGTCCGACTTCAGCCAGGTCACGATCTCGCGGTCCGTGAGTTCGAGCCCCGCGTCGGGCTCTGGGCTGATGGCTCAGAGCCTGGAGCCTGTTTCCGATTCTGTGTCTCCCTCTCTCTCTGCCCCTCCCCCGTTCATGCTCTGTCTCTCTCTGTCCCAAAAATAAATAAACGTTGAAAAAAAAAATTTAAAAAAATAAATAAATAAAAAAATAAAAAAAAAAAAGATATAATTCACGTACCATGCAATTCACCCACTTACAATGTATAATTCAGAGGCATGCAGCCATCACCACAATCAATTTCAGAACATTTCTCTCACCCTGAAAAGAGATCCTGTACCCCTTAAATACTACCCTCTTTCCAATACTCCCATCTCTCATCATCCCTTCCCACCCGCTGCTGCTGGCCCTAGGCCACCATTAATCTACTTTCTATCTCTACAGATTTGCTCATTCAGGACATTTCAAGTATAAAGAATCATACAATATGTGGTCCTTTGTGCCTGGCTCTTATCACTCAGTAGTATTTTCAAAGTCCATGTTGTAATAGGTGTCAGAACTTTACTCCTTTTTATGGCTCAATAACATTCCATTGTGTGGAAAGACCACATTTTACTTATCCATTTATCAGCTGATGGACATGTGGATTTCCACCTTTTGGTTATGGCGAAAAAACACTGCTGTGGACATTGTGTGTTAACTGTTTGTGTGGACCTGTTTTCAATTCTCTGGGGGTAGATACAGAGGAGAGTGGCTTTATGTTTAACTGTTTGAGAAACTGCCAGACGGTTTTCCCAACAGGCTGCATCATTTTACATTCCTGTCAGCAGTGTGAGAGGCTTCCAACTGTCCACATCCTCACCCACTTATTACTGTCTGTCTTTTTATGTTACAGACATCCCAGTAGTTTTGATTTACAATTCAACATGTGAGTTGGGGCTGCATGGGTGGCTCAGTCCGTTGAGTGTCCGACTTTGGATCAGATCATGATCTCACGGTTTGTGGATTCAAGTCCCACATCGGGCTTGCTGCTGTCAGCGTGGAGCCTGCTTCAGATCCTCTGTCCCCCTCTCTCTCTACCTCTCCCCGACTTGCACTCTCTCAAAAATCAATTAAAAAAAAAAATTAAAAAAATTAACATGTGAACGCCAGCAACCCCTCCTACAGAAATACGATATACAGAAATACCTGCACGCAAGCCAAAGTTCCCTGTACAGAGAGGTCTCTAGAGCACTGTTTATAACTGTAAAATGTAAGAAACCTAAATCTCAACTACTATGGAACTGATTAATTACACCCATATATACTGTAGAAGGAAAAAAAAAGGTCTATTGCATATTAAGTGATCTTCTAAAAGCTGCAGAGTAAATACACAGTAGAATCCCACTCCGCTCAAAATGGAAAGCACTGTGTTTATAGTTGTCTACAGGTATACCTTCCTAAGCAGAAGGGTCTGGGGCTGCCTCAAACCAAGTGGGCACCTTGGGGAGAAGCAGGGGGTGGCTGAAAAGGGAGGAAGATCTTAGCATTCTTACTCTAATGTTTTTAAGTAATGGGATAAGTTATTTACTTTCTAAAACATATTTTCCACAGTTTTGAAATGATAGCATTACAGGAACAGGTGTCTATTTTTACTCACCACTGTACCTGAGTGCCACACAACACTTGGCATCCACAGATACGATGAAAACGTGCTCAGTAAATAGAAAGCGGCTACTTCCGTGCAGCAGAAAACTCTGTGATAGCTCATACTTCAAGGAGAAGATTCCTCACCTGCTGTGACTAAAGTGTAAGCTAACAAACAGGGTCACTTACATGATTGAGAAAATACTGCACAATTATTTCATGGCCAGAGGCAGCTGCTTCCATCAAAGGAGTAAATCCATATACTGGTTCCCTACAAGACAGAGGCCATGGTCAGACAATTACTGGAGAGAAGTTTGCCACGCAGAAGCTTCCCTGCTGCAGACAAGACCAAGCTGGTACAAAGTCACCCTTCCCTAAGCACAGAGGTCTCCCTCTCCCCAGAACCAACAGAGACGTGTGAAAAAGTTCACACTAACACATCAGCCTCATAAATTCTTCTGGTTCTACCCTTTTTTAAAGTTTATTTATTTGAGAGAGACAGAGATAGAGAAAGAGGGGGCACTCAGGTGGCTCAGTCGGTTAAGCATCCAACTCTTAGTTTCAGCTCAGGTCATGATTTCATGGTTTAGTGAGTTCAATCCTGCTTGGCATTCTCTGTCTCCCTCTCTCTCTGCCCCTCTGCCACTCATGCTCTCAAAGTAAATAAATAAACTTTAAAAATTAAATAAAAAAAAAAAAAAAGAGGGAGACAGAGAGCAGGAGAAGGGCAGAGAGACAGGGAGGGAGAGAATCCCAAGCAAGCTCGACGTTGTCAGCACAGAGGCCAACATGGGTCTCAATCTCATGACCGCGAGATCATGACCTGAGCCAACACCAAGAGTAGGACCCTTAACTGAATGAGCCACCCAGGTGCTCCCGATAATCACTCCTAAGCTGCTTCCACTTGCCACCTCTTAAATTTCCATTTTAATTACAAGCCGAAAGCAACTGTTGCCCTTCACTGCATACAGAAAGCCAGCGTCTCCCTTCCACCTATCCAGATCCTATGCCTTGAGCTCAAAATCTTCCAGAAACCCTCCCAAAAGCTCCGGGACCAACCATCTACCTTGTCCTTAGTTTGCCTAGTATCTGATGCTTATTTTGGGGTTTGCTTACAATTTGCTCAGCACTGCCTACAGCTGCCCTCTGACCCTCACTTCCCTTCAGACTGGTCTAGAAGACAGGAACCAAGCTAAATCCTGGGTTTCATCCATTGTAAGATACACCATTTTTGCATTTTAACATCTCCCAAGCCAGAATTTATCTTAAAATCAACAGGCAAGTGGCATTTTGATCAGTGGCACTTCTTCCTCAGTGGCATATGAAACGGTGGCAGGTATCTTATAAGAGACGGCTTCAGCCAGGGGCGTGCACAGTGTCAGGTGGATGCGGGGCTGGTACTTGCTGTGCTGAAAGGGGATTATCACTGTGACATGCTTTGGACGACAACACCCCTTCCGGCTTACAAAACTCATGACTACTTTCAAAGCATCACCTCACCCAACACAGACAAAGGCAAGAAGGAGAAAGGAGTTAGCATTTAATGCATGTAAACGGAGTGCCATTCACAATGCCAGGCCCAGGCCCCTGATGTGTGACAGAACATGTAATTTTTCTAACAACTCCATGACACCGGTACTGCCATCCCCAGTTTTCAGGCTCAGTGGCACCTGGGTGACTTAGTCAGTTAAGTGACTTCGGCTCAGGTCAAGATCTCGCGGTTCACAAGTTTGAGCCCCATCTGACTCCCTGCTGTTAGCACAGAGACCATTTAAGAGTCTCTGTCCTCCTCTCTCTGCCCCTCACCTGCTTGTGCTCTCTCTCAAATATAAATAAACATTAAAAAAAAAAAAAAAAAAAAGAGGGACACCTGAGAGGCTCAGTCGGTTAAGCGTCCGACTGTGGCTCAGGTCATGATCTCGCAGTTCGTGGGTTGGGACTCTGTGTTGACAGCTGGGAGCCTGGAGCCTGCTTCGGATTATGTGTCTCCCCCTCTCTCTCTGCCCTTGTCCTGCTCACACTCTGTCTCTGTCTCTCAAAAATAAATAAATATTTTAAAAAGTTAATAAAAAAAGAGAAAGGAAGGAAGGAAGGAAGGAAGGAAGGAAGGAAGGAAGGAAGGAAGAAAATGAGACTCAGAGCACTTAAAGTGCTGTACCCAATGTCCCCTGACAGATGCAGGAAAAAGCTCAGCCTATCCTCAAGCTCCCCATGCCTGGACAGGACTGTCCCCTCTGCCCAAGGCAGGGGCTACTCTGCACTCTAGCCTCCCCAGCTGCCTTCCTCAGAGTCAGAGCGACCACCAAAGACCTGGTAATCACCTCACGTTGGCATTCGCTCCACTGTCCAAAAGGAACTTGACCATCTGCTGGTGCCCAGCGCTGGTGCAGTGGAAGAGGGCAGTCCAGCCTTGAATGTCCTTCATTTCCAGCTCGGCACCTTGCTTCAAGAGAACACAGAATGCTCGTTACAGCCTCAGCTCCTCTGTGTGGGGCGGGCGCCCTCCAGGCCGTCACACTGCAAGAATCAAAGTGATTACACGAACACGCACACGCACACCATGGTCTGCGGTGGTTCACGTCTCTGCCAGAGCCGGGAGCCCCGCACATTTCTTAGCCTGAGTCCCCTCGTAGCTCACCTGGAGGAGAAAGTAGGCGATGCTCTCGTTGCCACAGCTGGAAGCCAGCATCAGTGGAGTCTGCCCTTCAGGGGTCGGCACATTCACACTCACCCCTGCCTCAAGCAGCAGGTGCACGATGGTATCATGTCCAATGTAGGAAGCATACATCAGCGGGGTCCAGCCACCACCATTCTTCTTATTCAAATCTAACTCTCTGCTAAACAAATGCAAGATATGCTAGACATGTCCCGCCATCTCACGTGTGAGGTTTACCAAAGCCAGCGGCAAGGCCAGGCCAAGACAAAGAGGGGGAAGTACAGCCAGGAAGCAGAAGTTATCTGCCACGCTGGACATCATAGGGGAGGGGAGGAAGACAGGGGAACAGTTAGGTTTGCTGTACAGCTGCCTCTGCAAAGTCCACAGGGCTATCTTCCTCCTCCAACTGCACATTCTCATTGGCCCCTCCTCCTATCCCAAGGCCAGCAATTCTCTTCTTTCCTACCCCCAGCAACACAGATGGTTCTCAACCGGGGGATTCTGCCCCCCAGGAGACATTTGGCAAAGTCTGGACACATTACTGGTTCACAAGTGCATACGGAAAAGCTACTGTCATCTAGGGGATGGAGGCCAGGGATGCCGCTAAATATCCTGCATGCACAAGTCAGCCTCCCAACAGAGAATGATCTGGCTTAGATTGTCAGGAGTGCCAAGGTCAAGAAACTGTGACCCAGAGCCTTGATTGCCTTCCAACAGACCAGGATCTGCTAGTCCGGTGCTGGGTGGAAAGGAAAGGGGAAGGGACTCAGACAATGGGTAAGATTTCTCTCTCATCACCTCATCCTACAAAAACATTCTTGGAAAATCAGTACCCAGAGGATCCTATCTTTTTCATTGATTTCCACCAAAATTCTAAAGAAGCGTTTCCCCCAGGAAAAAAAATTATGGGCTTCCTACCCCAGAGTTTGGGCCTGGGGCATGGAAATAACATCTACTTCCAGAACACCCCGCATGGTTCATGCCCCACAGCTTTCCTCTTGCACAATCCCAGCCTCCAGTGGAGGTAGGCGAGGCTCTCATTGCCACAGCTGGAAGCTAGCATCTGGCAGTCCAGTCTGACAGTCAACCCACAGTCTGTGCCTCTCAGAGGTTTGGACACAAGAAGCCACACCAGACAATTATGTTCCATTTGCTAGCACCTTCTATTCACTCCGGGATACCCATGCAGCCATTCCAGAAGGTCCTGATCCCAGGAATGCAATGGTAGCCATTGGCTGGGAGAGCTCACAGAGACCAGTCTATCCTGGCCAGATGACCTTTGCTGGTGGCTCAATTCCATGTGGAGAAGAGCCCAGCCCTCCACAGAGTGTCTCTGAGTCTCTGACATGTCCAGTTGGGCCCAAGCCTCCCTTCTGATGCCTCTACTCGCTTCAGGTCCCAGTCTGCTTACTGTCAGCAGCCTTGGTGTCAGCTAGGGCTACAGTCCCAACCAGAGCACAAACACTTCCCCTCTCCCCTGTGGAGCCATTCCAGACTGTGGATTTATTTTTTGTAATGTTCTATTTATTTTTGAGAGACGCAGAGTGAGAGTGGGGGAGGGGCAGAGAGAGAGGGAGACACAGAATCCGAAGTAGGCTCCAGGCTCCGAGCTGTCAGCACAGAGCCTGATGCGGGGCTCAAACCCACAAACTGTGAGATCATGATCTAAGCTGAAGTCGGACGTCCAACCGACTGAGCCACCCAGGCGCCTTCCCGGACTATGCATTTAAACAGTACACCCAAAGGCTTAAAAACCCAAGAACGCCAAAGGAGCAAAGTTGTAACTGGGGTCTCAGTGACCCTGTGAGGGAATGTGCTGCCTGTGTATCCAACTAACATTCCAAAAGCCACCTGGTACAGGAGTACAAAACATTATGTCTTACCACAGTGCTATACTTGTACTTAACTGGCCACATATTTATAAGTGGCAGTTATGACTTAGGAACCAGAAACCCAGGGCTTATACAAGGCTTTGCTCTGGCTCCCCAGGAACTGAAACAGGCACATGTAGATATGGACATAGATGGTTCCACTAGTTGTCAATGAGAAACAGAAACAATGAGGTGGATGTAAGGGGTGGAGGCAAGGAGATTGGTCCTTTTCCAAAAACTAAATTAACACATGTGTAAGGCTGCAGATGGCAATCAGGTGGCGATCCCCAGAGAGGAAGATGAATCCCACCTCCTCCTCCTCTATGGTAGAAGCCAGAGTGACAGGAAGGCACAAGGGATAAAAATGAATCTCCTGGGGAAAGGAGGCCACAGGGCATCACTTTCTAACTTTATTTTTGTTTTGTCTGAGCACTTCTGCAATTAGTAAAAACCATAAAATGACTGTAGTTAACAAAAGTCTGAAATGATTCATAAGCTTATGAAAAAAGCCCAAACTGTCGCTTTCTTCTTAGGAATAAAAACGGACTTATTCGTGTCCAGCCTAAATCATTAGTGACAGCTGTCCGACAGACACAGGGATATATCTCGGTGTGTTCCATGTCTGCGACTGTGTGCAAGGCCCCATAAGCTCACTGACAGCCCTACCTGGGATCTGAAGCCACAGAGACGGTACTCAAAATCTGAGCAGGAACATTTCCCAAGGTCTCTTACCGCTGCACACATTCCTTCACCACTTCATATTGGCCAATGGAAGCAGCTGTGTGAAGATCCAAGGGGACGGCCAGCTCCTCCCGGCCGACCTGAGCACCTAGCCCATGCCACATGGACAAGCTGCAGTTCAGGAGTTCTGGCTCACTGGCTTCATCGCTGAGCTCCGACATCACTGTGGAGGGAGATCGAGGGGTTAGAGCGTTCCTTCCTGGTTGTTCCAGGGAACAGAACAGGATGGTCACACTCCCACCTGCAGTAGGCAGCTGGTCACTATCCTAGCAGACTGCCACTCAATGCAGCCAACTCCTGGGACAGACTTAAAAGATTATCATTAAGTGCTATATGGTTTGGGCAGCTCCATCCTTCTAATACCGGTGAGCTTGTCACCAGACACAAAGAAAGAAGCATATATGGTGAGTCACATACTGCAGTGGACACTTTCCTTCATCAACCCTCAGGCCCCAGTTCTACCAAGGGAACTCTCCAGGAACTCAGGAAGCCTGACAACCTCTTGGATGGGCAGTTAAGAAACGTTAATTGGGTCACTGGACCTAATCAACTCTTAGGTGTGGTGGGAAAGAAGCCTGGACTTGGGAGTTATATCAAAATTTAGCTCTGCTATTTACCATCTCCAGTCTTTACTTCTGCGCTAATGCAGGCATAGCTCAAGGGGCTGTTGTTAAACACACATGGACGAAAGGATAAGTAAACAGTGGCACAGCCGTATATTGGAACGCTACTAATAAGCAGAAGGTACAAATAGTTGACACACACAGTAATAGACACAATATATGAATGAACATCAAACTCACTGTGCTAAAGAAGTCAGACTCAAAGGCTACCTACTTTATGATTCCATTTACAGGACATTCTAGAAAAAACAAAATGGAGAGGCTGGAGGACAGATCAGCGGGACTGGGGTTAGGAATGGGGGGACCACAAAGGGACAGCAAGAGGGAATTTGGGGGGAATGTTTTATATACTGGTTGGTAGATATGTTGACTCTATACGTTAATCAAAACTCATAGACCCAAACACCAAATGAGTGAATTTTAATGTAAACATTTTTTTTTATTTAAAAAAAATTTTTTTAATCCTTGTTTATTTTTGGGAGAGAGAGAGACAGAACGTGAGTGGGGGAGGAGCAGAGAGAGAGGGAAACAGAAATTGAAGCAGTCTCCAGGCTGAGCTCTCGGCACAGAGCCCAACACAGGGCTGAAACCCAAGAACGGTGAGATCATGACCTGAGCCGAAGTCGGACACTTAACCGACCAAGCCACCCAGGAGCACCCTAATGTAAAAATTTTAAACAAATCTTTAAAAAGAAAAGACAAGTAAGTCCCAGCACAGAAACTATGATGTGATTGGTGTTTGGCAAAGGTTGACTGAGTAGGAATCCACCCATACATTCCTTGAAAACAGGAGGGATGGGAAAGTGATACACTGGAAAATGTGTGGGGTGGTGGAACGTTCCTGGAGAGCCACTATACCAGGATGAGGAGTCCATGAAAGTCCTTTATTCTGGGAATCCTAACCAAATCAATGCCAGGCCATTAGCTTCCTATTAGAACCTTTAGGTCCCCAAGTAACTTTTGTCTCCTACCTACTATGGGTGGGAGAGAACAAGGAAACAACTATAGCAAAGAGAGAAAAGGAGGGTCATGTCCATTCAGATGACCTAAAGGCACTCCAGCAGTTCACAGATGCATTAGGACCTCAGTCTCTACTAAAGAATGCTTCCACACTCCAGGTAACAGCTGAGATGGCCAAACAACTCACAAGCCACCAATCTGAGGGACAAAGAATCTTGTAAGCCCTTGGCCAGAATATGTGTACATATGATGGGGCCTGTAGGTAACCAAGTTCAGAGCAAAGCCCAGTGTTCTGGTACCACCACCTCCTCACACTGGCAGGGCCTGAGATCAACCATCTTTCTCACTCTGCAGGCAAGAAACCCCAACCTGAATAGTCCAAGCCAACAAATACTGGATAAGAATCCAAATAAGCCGAGTACCAGTTAAGGGCCCCTTTCCACACATCCCTCAAGCCTCCTATAGGTGGGTCTCTTTTACTCCAAATGCCTCCTCCAGAGTAGAGTCCATGCAGTCTCTCATATATTTTTTAAAGTTTATTTATTTACAGGAGTGCCTGGGTGGCTCAGTAGGTTAAGAGTCCCACTTCGGCTCAGGTCATGATCTCCTGGTTTGTGGGTTAGAGCCCCGGGTCAGGCTCTGTGCTGACAGCTCAGAGCCTGGAGCCTCCTTCCGATTCTGTGTCTCCCTTTCTTTCTGCCCCTCTCCCACTCGCAGTCTGTCTCTCTCCCCTTCAAAAATAAATAGACATTAAAAAAAATTAAGTTTATTTATATATTTATTTTGAGAGACAGAAAGTACAAGTGGGGGAAGGCCAGAGAAAGGAGAGAGAGAATCTCAAGCAGGCTCCGCAGCCACAGCACGGAGCCCCACGCGGGGCTCGAACTCACAAACCATGAGATCATGACCTCAGCCGGTCATGAGCCGAGACCAAGAGTCGGAAGCTTAAATGCCTGAGCCAGCCAGGTGCCCCTATGTGGTCTCTCTTATTATTAGAGGCTCAGGTGTCTCTCACTCTGCAAGGCGGCAATCACAACCAGGCCCGGCTCTAGGAGCCTATGGAGGGAGAACTCGGATGCCACGGGGCCGTAAAGCTACTGGTACTTCTTTTATCACCATGCCACATGTCACACACTCTACAATGATGGGATATTTGTTATGAATAAAACGATTACGTTCATCCATACATTTGTAGACTTGCTTAGTATCCATTACCTTTTCAATAACCCAAAAACCTTAACTAAAAAATAATGACGCTGATAGTCGGCCGCCACGCCCACAGGGAGGAAGTCTGCAAAAGCCCAAAGGCAGCCCGTCTCGTCCTGACGCGTGAGCCGTTAGCGCAGACTGGGGTACCCACCCTGGTTGTCAGGCCCCGGGGTGGGTCCTTCGAGAACACCGCCAGGCCAGACCGCACAGACATCCCCTGACACCTCCTCCTGATAACCCCACATGGCACGTGGCTCTGCCGTCGCCTCTACAAGGATGCAAAAGCGGAAGCGTCGCCAGAAACTCACGCGGCTACCAAGCGGCGGGCCGGGCCTGGCCGCAGACAGGCAGGCGGCAAGTGCCGGCCCCAGGCGGTGTCGGGCCGCCACCGAGCGTACCTGCGCTGAGTCCCGGTGCGCCGCCGCACTCTCTCAGCCCGGCGCGCTCGCCGGCACGCACGCCCGGGCTTCCTCCGCGCGGGCTGCCGCCGCAGCGCCCGGACACCGCGGCCCCACTCCCGCCCCGGAAGTGGTTGCGGGAGGCGCGGAGCACGCCGGGACTCTCGCCGGGCCGCGGGGCGCTCCCGGCGCTGTGGAATTTGTCCGTCCCGCACCCGAGCCTTCCGGTCAGCTCGCCCGGCTCGCTGTGTGACCCCCGCGGCAGCCAATCAACAGGAGGAGTTCGCCTTGCCCCTCCCCTCCGCTAGCCAGGGAAACCAATCCTATTTCAAGAGAGGCAGGACGCGCCAAGTCCCGAAAGAGGAGCGGGGGGAAAAAGTGCGGTTGGCAGTCCAGTAATGTAAAACTGCCGAGGGGGGATTCCAAAGGCGGTGACAGCCTCAGTAGTTGCGCCGCGGCCCGGGGGAGCGAACGGGTCCGGAGGAACGCACTGGGAACTGTTTATAGTCCTGTCAAAACTGCGCAGAGAGGGGAGGTAGAGGCCTGAGGTGAGTGGCCTCCGAAGGTACATGTCGGGATTTTGATGGGACGGGGGCGGGAAACGGGTGGGTGGGGACGGGTGGGAAGACGAGCGACGTGTTTTCCTGTTTCCCAGCTTTAGAATTTAAAAGACTGGTCCAGGAGGCTGTTGGCGTCCAGTTGTCAGGACAACGGGGCTCCTAGGGCAGAAGAGCGGGGGCGGGGATAGGGGCGGGGCTAACGGGCTGCAGCGAAGAAACGGATGTGGAATTTGCTCCAGGGTTCGGAGGAGACTCGAGCAGCTCCGCCGCTTAGCTTTAGGCGTTAACCCCAGTCAGCAGGATAAAGTGAACTCGCCGTGGTGTTCAAGACCCTCCGCGATCTGGTCTGTCATCACCGCATATTCTCGCAGCAGATACTTTCTTACCCCAACATGTTGGGCAATTTTTACTCTTCTGAGCCACTGTACATGTTCTTGCTGCAACCTGTAATGCCTTTCCCTACCCTGTTGCCTTGCCTGTCTGAAGAACCTAGAATATCTGGTGATTCTGTTACGCTACAGTCTGCCCTACAGAGCCCGGTTCCAAAAAACATCCGCTGATGTGTTATGAGCTGCGTCCCCACCCTGCTGTTCACAGTTCAAGGTGCACCAAGCTCCTGCTCCAGGTTCTGTGAGCACAAAAGCAAGTACCCCACCACTCACATCTGCTACTGCTGCCTTCATGGGGGCCCTGACACAGAGTAATAGCCAGGCAGGGCTAGGGCGGAAGTGCTCTCTTCTCATAGTATAGGCACAGTGGGCTATATCTGGGGGCTGCAGGGGATGTCCAGACACTGGCTCTGAAGTACCATCATCCCACATTCCTAAAGCTACCTTGACCCCTGAGGGCCCAGGCCTTCTCCTGTTAGGAGTACAAAAGATGGAAGGGGCTGGTTAAATGCCTGGGTGTCAGGGGTTAAGTGGTGACTCCAAAAAAACTTTCCTGGGGACTCCTTTGTAAGGGGGGCAGTAAAGTGTAGTGAGGCTTGAAATCCCTTCTAACTTTGCTACAAATTTTGTCTTTGCCATTTACTAACAATGTAACTTCTCTGAGTCTATAAAATGTAGATAGTAATGGGATTTATGTTACTTGGGATATAAATACCTTACATAATCTGTATATCATACACATATATCATTCTATTTATTATATACATATACCTACATATGTATGTATATGGTTACATTATATATTATAGGTATAGATATATACATCTAGATATATATAGATATACATACACACATACAGCTGACTCTTGAACACAGGACTTAGGAGGACCAATACCCCGCGCAGTCAAAAATCCTTGCATTGGGCTCTTCACTTTCAGCACAGAGCCCGCTTCAGATACCCTGTCTCCCTCCCTCCCTCTCACTCTCAATCTCTCTCTCTGCCCCTCCCCGTTCATGCACACCCCCCCCTTCTCCAAATAAATAAATAAATATTAAAATAAAATCTTTTTTTAAATGCTTATTTTTTTGAGAGAGAGAGAGAGAGTTGGACATTGGACGCTTAACTGACTGAGCCACCCAGGTGCCCCCTTAAGATTTTATTTTTAGGGGCGCCTGGGTGGCTTAGTTAAGCGACCGACTTTGGCTCAGGTCATGATCGCGCGGTCCGTGAGTTCGAGCCCCGTGTCGGGCTCTGTGCTGACAGCTCAGAGCCTGGAGCCTCCTTCGGATTCTGTGTCTCCCTCTCTCCCAGACCCTCCCCCGTTCATGCTCTCTCTGTCTCAAAAATAAACATTAAAAAAAAATTTTTTTTTAAGATTTTATTTTTAAGTCATCTCTGCACCCAATTTGGAGCTCAAACTTAAAACCCCAAGATCAAGAGTCACATGCTCTACTGACTGAGCAAACCAGGCACACCTCCACATATAACTTTTGATTCCCTAAAAACTTAGCGACAACAGCCTACTGTTGACCAGAAGCCTTACCAATAACATCATTAGACGATTAACACATGTTGTATGTTACATGTATTATATACAGCATTCCCACATAAAATAAGCTAGAGAAAAGAAAATGTTAAGAAAATCATAAGAGAAAATACATTATTGTACTAACTGCATTTATTGAAAAAAAATCTGCATATAAGTGGGCTCATGCAGTTCCAACCTGTGTTGTTCAAACACACACACACACACACACACACATACATACACACACGTGTGGGCACATTGACTAACAGGAACAGGAACCTGGAGAACCAGAAGGGAAACCAATGGGAGGTCTGGCAGTCTGTTTTCACCCCCCACAGGGTGGTAGACGCTTTGAAAAGGCAGCCCTCTCCCACTGCCCCACCCTGAGCTCTTGGCCCTTGGCCCCTGGAACCCTCTCACCTCACCCTGTGTCCTCTGCAGGGCTGCTTGGATGATGGCACGCTGAGCAGCATCCCTGGAGCCTGGGTCCTCATGGCGTCCCAGGACAAAGATGAGGAGTCCCCACCTCCCTGGGCCTCCCAGACAGGGCCCTGGGATGCCATCCTTGAGGCCGTCAGGGAGCAGCTCCCATCTCTGGACTCCGATTCCTCCTTGGTAAGCAAGCGCCTTCTTCCTATGTTTTCCTGGGCCCCGATTGCCCTTTCTTCCCATGGCAAGCACAATGTTGACCCAAGAACAGCTTTGGAGCTTATCAGCTCCTGCATTTGTCATAATTTTGCTTTTTGTCCTCCGAATACATTTATTCATACTTGGCATCCTTATGGGCCATTTCAGTGACCTGAAATTATCACCGGAGAATTCCTCCAAGAGCTTATCGTGATGCATTGAAATGGTGGCATGCATTCATTCAACAAACATTTATGGAGCCTACTTTGCCTCTTCAAGAATAAGAAGCCCTTTGTGACATTACACACCTGGCAGACCCTGCCTCCCCATGATCGTAATTGTGTTTCTAGTTTCTACTGACTGATATCAAACACTGAACTGAGAACACTGGGTGACAAGAGTGACTCTGAATTCAGTCTTTTTTTTTTTTTTTTTTTTTTTATAAATTTTTTTTTTTTCAACGTTTATTTATTTTTGGGACAGAGAGAGACAGAGCATGAACGGGGGAGGGGCAGAGAGACAGGGAGACACAGAATCGGAAACAGGCTCCAGGCTCTGAGCCAACAGCCCAGAGCCCGACGCGGGGCTCCAACTCGCGGACCGCAAGATCGTGACCTGGCTGAAGTCGGACGCTTAACCGACTGCGCCACCCAGGCGCCCCTGAATTCAGTCTTAAATGAGCTGTGCCAGCTTCTCCGCCTAATGAAAAGTGGGCATGTGCACACACACAAGAATGGCAGTGACCCTATCGATGAAGAAAAGTAGACAAGGCCCTGGGCAGCCGCTCCCTAGTAGTGGGTGCCAAACTCACAGTTTGCAGCTAGGCATTTAGAAGTAACCTGACAGGTTTGGGTCCTTCCTGGGATGCCTACAAAGACAAACAGAGCGTCCTGGGCCTCAGGTATCTTCCAGCATGCGACAAAGCTAACGGAGAGTAGATAACATGACCCCAGTACCTTTTCATGTCTTCAGCCTCATTCGTTCTCATCTTCAGATATCCTTGCAAGGTGAGCTGGTGACTCTAAGTGCCCCCTCTCCCCTTAGAGGTGCGAAGACACTGTGTCGTTTATGTGATGGCTAAAGGTTACAGGCCAGGGGGAGAGCTGGGCTCTTCTCTCAGCTACCACCTTGCTGCCCTGTTCGTTCAGTGCCAGGTGTTATCTGAGCACCTGTTATGTTCAAGGTCTTAGGGGGTGGCAGGTATGTGCACAACTGGAGCCCGGGATCTCACTTCACGAGGCTGTGCAGCCGAGCCCTTTTCTAAATCAGTGGCAGGAACCAGCCAGGCCAAAGACCTCTGGGAGAAAGCTGATCTCCCCAGATCACTCTTGAGCAGCAGGGCAAGGGCAGACGGAGGCTGAGGCCCTCCTGGCTCTGCCTGCTGCCCTATAATTCAAAAGTCCTCTCATTTGTCACAGTCGGACTGCGAGGCAGAGGAGCTGTTCATCTTCCAGCGAGATCACACTGCCCTGATCCCAGACCTGTCGGAGGAGCTGGCCGAAGACCCTGCCGGGGCCTGGCTTGCTACGGTTGATGGGTCTTCTGAGGTCTGTAGAAGGCAGGCCCCGGGGATCCACAAAGCTGGGACCCTGCGGGCAGAATGGGGTGTGGGTGTGGGTGTCCGCGCTCTCACCTGACCCTATGGTGTGGGTCAAAGAGGTCAAAACTGCGGCACTCCCTAAACATTTGTTGATTTAATAAGGGTGACAGTGGGGATTCAGAGGTAAGAAGGTGCCCCTCACTGGAGAGGTGAGGTGAACACAAGAAACAATTAGAAATGCCAAAGCACACTCTGTAACCACGTATCACAGTCATCGCCAACTGTCAGAGCAAATTTTCCATCTTCTTTTCTCATTTCCCACAGCCCCAGGTAAGACCAAAAACTCTATCTAAAATTAATGGCTTGGGGCATTCACTTTCGAATGTCCCCTCTCTGTAAAGAGAGCTTTCCTACTATTCTTCCTTTCTAATCCTATATTCTAATAAACTTTTGCCTGCTGCTAAAAAAAAAAAAAAAAAAAATGGCTTGATGCTTAAAATTAATTGCTGCCCTTATAAATAGAACCCATCAATAGACTTTCATCACCGGGCAGGTCCCCAACTGATCAGGCCTTTTGGCTCTTCTTAAAGGCTCTGGGAGACAGGCCTACCTCTGCTGTAATTATTATGACTAGTTGTCACTCATTAACTAGGAGAAGTGGGTATGCTGTCACAGTCCAGCACAGCCAGACATTCGTCAAAGCAGGGGAAGCAGGTTTCATTCGGTAACTGCTGACAGCAGGGAAAGAGCTGAGCTCCCTCCGACTTGTGCAGAGGTGACCGGGGTTTCAAAGGGAGACCGAGGGAGGGGGAGAACAGGGCTCACTAGAGTCAGAGAAGTGAACGATCACAAAGAGCAGGCCAGCGTGGGTGTGACTAGGCCAGGTGTGTCCGCTGGCAGATATGGAAGTCAGGAGTCTATCCTCCCTGGAAGAAGGGAGACAGAGGCCCTGTCCTTCCTGACGAGAACATTCCAAAGGAAAGGCTCTCAGGCCCAGGACAGATGCTTCTGGGTTGTAAGAGACACGTAGCTCCGAGTCTGAAGCCCTTTTTAGGAAATGCTCTTAAGAAAGGGAGGTCAGGGGCCTCTCATCAGGTGTTGGCTGGAACAAACACTGAATTCTCCCCACAGCACTGAGCTTTCTCAGGCAGATGTTTTCACGGACTGGGGTCATGCTAGCCGTGTGCTGCTAAAAGCCATTCTAGAGTTTGGTCAAGTCTCAGTGCCAGTTTAGAGGCAGGGGTTATGTGCTGAGAGTTCTGGAAATCTCAGTGCAAGCACTGATACAGGGTCATCTTACAGAACATTCATCATCATGACTCCCTCACTCAGCTACACCTAGAAGAAGGTCTGAAATTCCCAGGCCTGCCAAGACCGGTAGTTAGTTCAGGTGCAGGGATGTCCACGTGAGTTTATCTTGCGTTTTCTTCATTTCTACAATTACCTCAGCAACTGTCCTGGAGAATTTTTTTTTCCCAATCTGGGACAGGAAAGTCTGTCCTCACTCATGGGGGCAGAGGCTGTGGGGCTTGCTCTGGAGTCAGAGGGCCTAGGTTTCATCTTGTCTACCCCTTAATAGCTGTGTGGCCTATTTGCAGTGGCCAAAAGGTAACAACAACCCAATGGCCACTAACAAATGAAATGGATCAACAAAACATAGTCCATACAATGGCATATTATGCACTCCATAAAAAAGAATCAAGTACTGACCCACAACCTCCATGCACCTTGGAAACACTAAGCTAAGCCAAAGGACACAAAAGGACAAGTATTGTGTGATTCCACCTATATGAAATATCTAGAACAGGCAAATCCATAGAGACAGAAAGTAGACTGGAGGTTACTAGGGGCCTGGGGGGGAGGGAAGGTGCAGTCTCTTTGGGGTGATAAAAAAGCTTTGGAAATAGTGGCGATGATTGCACATTATGAATGTGCTTAATGTCACAGAATGATAAAATGGTTAAAATGGCAAATCTTATGTTACATACCTGTTTTACTACATACACACAAAAATTCCCTCAAGTATGTTTTTGAGAACGCTGAGGACACCCATTTTGTCCACAGCCAGGTGCAGTGCCTGTGGAACCCAGCACAGAACCCTGGAGAGAGTGGGGCCCAAGGACAGAGGCTTCTGCCTCTCTGCAAGGTGGAGACCCTGGCGGGCCTATAGACAGCTGTGGGGAAACCAGTTCTCTTCTCAGGGTGCCCAAGGACACCCCCAAGTGGCAGGAAGACAACCATGGGGCTGTGTCCCTCAGCACCCAGGGTCCTCACCAAGGGCTGCAGGGGGAAGCCACCCTGTCCCCCTGGGAAGGCGACCTGAAAGCAGAGCCCCTGAGCGCTGCCTCACAAACCGGTTGGGCTGCAGACTATGCAGACCGCAGAGTCCTCCGAAAGGAGAGAAGGAAGGTGATTGAGAAGGACATACTCCATAAAGTCACCTGGGATGCCCAGAACCCAGCCTGCAGTGACCAAAGTCAAGTGGAAGAGGCACCCTGTGCAGCGGCAGTGGCAGTTCCAAGAACAGAGACGCCACCAGAGGGGCCCCGGGAAGGACGGCTGGTGCTCTCCCTCAAGGTAGGCATCTTCCAGCCTGTGCTTCCTCAGGGCGTCCCCTGCACGTTGGCCGTGAGCTGGTCCTCCACAGGACAACCTGAGGGCTTGCCCTCTACACCTGGGCTGCCATAACAGATGCCACAGACGGAGGGCTTAAAGAGAAATTCATTTCTCACAGTTCTGGAGGCTGGGGAGTCCAAGATCATGGCGCCAGCACATTCAGTGTCTGGTGAGAGCCTCTTCCTGACATCTGGCTGTGTCCTCTTACGGTGGAAGAGGCGAGGGAGCTCTCTGGGGCCTTTTTATAAAAGCTCCACCTTCATGACATAATCACCTCCCGGTGGCCCCACCTCCAAACACCATCACATTGGGCATTAGGATTTCAACGTGTGGATTTTTGAGGGACACAGACATTCAGTCTACAGCAATGACCTTAAGCCCCTAGGCACATGGTCCTAGGTCCCCCAGCCATCAGTCGTGCCTGTCTCAGTGGGTGTGTGGTCCTGACAGACAGACCATCCTTAGGTAGAGTTAACGAGAATAAGGAAGAGCAAGGAGACTCCATCCTTCTTTAAAAGGAAGGAAAGAAGAAGGGAGGAAGGGAGGAAGGAAGGGCTGGAGGAATACTAATCTAAAGCATGTTTATAAAGACAGACAACCACATATAAGATATAGAAGAAACTTTGTTGAAGCACAATTCCCAAAATCTTAAAGCTGTCACTTTCACACAAATAGTGTGAGCACCTGTTAACGTTGTATTTCTCTCATTAATGAGGGAACCGGCAGGAAGACAAAGCCAGGTCAAAGAGATTATGAGAAACTGGGATTTTGTAAAACTGCGGAAAAAGAAAGGAGTGCTGAGATAAAATTGCTATACTAAGTACAAAATTGGTCAACATCCTAACAAAAGTAACAACAAGTTTTTGTTACTTTTGGGGTTATCACCTCTACCAGACAGAAAAAACCCACTGTACCTGTTCTCAGTTTACAAAGTTGTAAAATAGGTGGGCCCTGGTCAACTGTGCAAGCCAAATTACTGTCCCCAGAAAGGTGGGCTTGTCACAAAAGCTCCAGCATGACATTTAAACATCACACAATTCCTTTTTTTGCCTTATTTTCAAATTTTGATAATTTTAACAACATAGAAAAACGGTATCAGGTTGTACATGGAGGTCATTTTTACCAATTTCATTCTCATCGGTTGTGGTTTAAACAAGCCATTCTTTCCATTCTGCTGGCCCCCAAACACTTCTGTTTTCACTCACCCTAGGGCCACAAGGAGCTACAAGGAACATCAATTCCCAATTACCTTCCTCCCTCCTCTCCCCACACCCGGACGCCCCCAGCGCTCTTTTCCAGGTCCTTGCGTGGGAGCACCTGCCCAGAACAATCTGTTCCTTAAGAGAGCAAAACGTTTTAACCTCCCACCACTCTAAACCTGTATGAACCTAAAGAGTTTTAAGACAACACTGGGGTTTCCAGGTCAAACAGTGTCTCTGTGCCAAAAACAAAAGTGTTGCCTAAAAAAGGCAAAGGAAAGAGAAGGCAGGAGACGCTGGCCCCACCCACCTTAATGGAGGTGTGGGTGAGAGAGGGAGCCCGTGCCAATGTGGGCAGGCACCCAAACCCTCATTTCTAACCCAAAACAACCCACGATGGCCTCTGTTGGTCACGGCAGCTGTGGAAGCAGGCACTCCTGCTGCCAGGACCCTGTGGCTGCATTTTAATCACTCCTCTAATTATTTCAGCAACTTGAAGAGTGGGATTTGGATCACATCCTTCAAAGTCTGGCAGGGCGAGAAGATGACAGGGGAGATCGCGCACCTGGAGCTACGTGGTGGGCAGCTGACCGCCTGGGCCAAGGTCTGATCTTGAACGCCAGGGCCCAAGTGCATCCCCATAAGCAGCTCTTTCCAGGGGCTCTCAAAAATAGGGTCAGCCTGGCAGCCCACCATGTCCTCTCTGTTGCTCAGCCCTCATGGTCCCACACAGGTCAGGTGCCAGCCCGTGGAAATTTCACCCATTCATTCATTCACTCACTCATTCATTATACATATGACCCCCTGCTGGTGTCTGGAGTGGAAGAGGCTCTGGAGATACCAGGGGGGCCTTCAGACACGGTCCCTACCCTTGACCCACACCTTTTCCTCCTGCCCACCCCCTCAGGCCTTCCTCTCTCTCTCTGAGAGCAAACCAACCTGCATTTTGTGCTTCTTCACCCAGCTCCTAAGCAAACTCTGCTTCCATTCATCTCCCCATTTACCGAGAAAGCCAGGGATGTGATTACTGCCATTGCACCTGTGGGCTCGCTCTGGGCAGTTCTGTAAATAAAAGGAAAGCTCCTCTTCCCTCTTCATCCATCCCGGGCCACAAAGGTGAGTGAAGCAAAGGAGCAAGGAGGTTTGTGGGTTCCGGCTTCCAATTCCGGAGCAAACTCCCTCTGTGACTGAGCCCCTGGTGCTGTTTCAACAAGGTTTTTTTGTTTGCTTGTTTGTTTGTAATTTAATGCCTTACAGCAAGGTGTGGAGAAACCCTCTCTCCTGTAAGGCAGCGGCTGTAATCCACGCACCTGTTTTGGAGGGCAATGTGGCAGAATCCATTCTCTATTTTAAAGGCACTTAAGCCTTCAATCCACTTATTCCACTGCTAAAGTCTATCCTAAATACCCCAGTGGGTGAAGGTGTGTATTCAAGGATGTTTGTTGCAATACTGTTTATAATTGTGAAAATTTGGAAATGACCCATATTCAATATTCTATAGGAGTCAAGCTAAAGCAGTTACAGCACAAAATGCACTAAAACCCAATGAAGGTAATCTATGTATGTTAACATGGAAAGACAATCTATACAGTGAAAAAAAATCTACAGAGGATAATCCTGTTGCCTTTTTTTTTTTAAGTGGTAATTGTTAATTATGGTTCCCTCTGACATGTGGGACTGAGGAGTGAGGTAAACTGTTAGTAGTAAGTCACTCCCTCTTTATGGGGATTGTGTACACAGCACTCCCCTGGCCCTGCTGAGCTGGAGGTGGGGGTCTTTGTACAGGGCTGAGTGGCAGAGGACGTGTACAAGGTGAGGTGTGTCTACACAAAGGATTCCAAGGGGAATCAGTAGCTCAGACTACTGTAAATCAAACAGGGGCAGTGTCCCCACTAAGCAGCCTCCCCGCTCTGCCCTCAGACCACACCCTGCTCAACACCCAGGACAGGCTCATGGAACGGCTCGCCCTCCTGGGTGCCACACAATCCAGGGCTTCTTCTGCCTGGAAGGCACCTGCTGACACGCCCCAGGACACCAAGCAGTGGGAGACCAGCAGCAGGTGGGACTTCTTGCCAGCTACAGCCCTGTCCTCTGTGGAAGTGGCCCATGGACTTGCAGCATTTATTAGGCCTACCTGGAGGGGGGGGGGAGCACTTGATGTATATTTCTCATTTCATCTCAACAGTCTGATCAGGTAGGTGCTGCTATTATCTTATCCCCCCGTGTTATAGATGGGGAAACTGAGGCTCAGAGGTTGGCCTGTCTAGGCCATAGATGGCAGGGCTGGGACTCGAGCCTCAGAGCACCTACTCTTTGCACACTCTATAGGAACCCTCCCTCCATCATCCACATGACTTCCCCAGACAAGGACCTGCCTTGTCAGACTGTTAGGCTAGCACTGGCCTGTGACCCAAGCCAGGCCAATCAGAGCCTTTCCCTGAGAATTCCCAGTCTCAGTGTGTCCGGATGGGGATGGGAGGGCTGAGAAAGGCCAGCTGTAGTGAGAAAGACTGAAGCCGAAAGGGAAGAGGTGGGGACAGGGCACCAGGATCCCTTAAAGCCTAGCTTCCCACACTTTGGTTGTTCCACTCTTTTTAGGAATCTGAGAGCCACTGAATCCCCCTTTTCACCTGAGCTACTTGGAGTGGGCTTCCGTTCCTAGCAACCCAGTGTCCAGTAGAAATATCTAGACCTGCGCTGTCCAATTGATAGCCACTGGCCACACGTGGCTACTGAACCTTTGAAACATGTCTCGTACAAATGAGGAAATGATTTTTTTATATATTTTTTTAATGTTTATTTAATTTTGAGAGAGAGAGAGACAGAGCAGGAGTTCGGGAGGAGCAGAGAGAGAGGGAGACACAGAATCTGAAGCAGGCTCCAGGCTCTGAGCTGTCAGCACAGAGACTGATGCGGGGCTCCAGCCCATAAATTGCAAGATCATGACCTGAGCCAAAGATCATGGCTGAGCTACCCAGGTGCCCCAAGGAAATGATTTAATTTTATTTTTTTATTTGATTTCAATTAGCTAACATGTAAATTTAAGTAGCTACCTTTGGCCAGTGGCTACCACATGGGAAAGCACAGACCCTGAACATGTCAGTCACCATGGATGGTTCTGTTGGGCATTGTTGGCCAAATCTTGAGGGTTGTTCTGAAGAGCAAAAGAACAAGGGCACTTACAGGGCCTAGCTCAGTGCCCTGTACATGGTGGGCGTCCAGTTGGGGGCAGCCCTGAGACCAGCACAGGTCACACCATAATCACCCAGAAGTGACTCAGAAAACCCTGCTCTCTTATCTCAGAACTGCTCGGATGGAGCCGGGCTTCCAGGCTGAGCTGGGCCTAAGGCTGGCCAGCGGCCTGCAGCTAAGGGGCCCAGCAGAGCCTCCTACTGTCTTCATCGATTTGCGGCCCACGGAGCCATCGGACCTTGGGTCTTCAGAAAGGTACTGGAAGTGGTGACAGCCCTGTTTTGCATTAGCCACGTTGGCCTCAGGAGGAGCAGGGGCTTCGACAGGTGGGACGGTGTGGGACAGCGCCCATGTGGGCTAGTACCAGAGCACTGCTTGGTGGAGAAGTGCTCGTAGCCAGGAGCTGAGCCTGGCCGGCAGTCCCACTTGGTCCCATCAGCAGGGTCTCCCTGCAGGGAGAGCAGAACCCAGGCAGAGCTTAAAGCCAGCAGTCTAGGCTTTGGTACATCGCCCTGGAGTTTGTCCCTCCACCACTTGGCAGGAAACCTCAGTGGTCTTGGGTCAGTTGGGAGGCCTGGGTGGCGTGGGATACAATCTGTGTGAACCCAGGTTTCATCACCTCCAGCTCCAGCTCCTCTGACAGCGAGGAGGAGGAAGAGACAGCGGCTCTTGGAGACCAACAGGGCCCAGCAGAGCAGGAGTGTCATTCCTCCCAGGGGCTACGGTAACCACCAAGGGGCTCCCGCCACCTGGGCATGGTCCATCTCTGCTTTCCACAGCAAGCCCTCAGCCTGGCACGTTTGATGTTTGTGCTTTCAGCTTTGTCTTGCACCCACAGGGCCAGCACGTGTGGGCCTAGGGGTGGTCTGGGAGGTGGCCCGTGGGAGCCCACTTGGGGCCCAGCCTGGGCTGCTGTCCTCCTGACATCACCAAGGATACCTCACTTCGCTCCTGAGAAGGGATTAATACTTTCCTTCTAAAAAATAGCTCTCCAAATTGATTTGGTCCCTACTGCTGATAGCATTGGAAGTGGAAAGAAGTTTCAGGATGGAATAAAGTGATGGCTATTAGCTAGAAAGGAAAAGCCAGGGTGAATTAAGAAGTGCAATGTTAAATTCAGAGAAGTTTCCACTCCCCATCATGCAGAGGCCCCACATGGTGGTCATGGGGCCACTTAGACTTATATGCTGTATCTATAGTTTTTGGAATTGAAAAGCCTGTGGATCCTACCCTGTGGGAATGTCAGAGTCAAAGGCAGTGTTCCCCCTAAAATGGAACATCATTAGGTGTATGGGAAAAAAGAAGAAAAATCTGAGTTGAGAAGCGTCACATAGGTTTCCTCCCACAGGCCTTTAGCATGCTAACATGCCCTATGACCCAGCAAGGGCTGAGAGGCCAAAATCTTAACTGTCTTGAGAACCAGTGAACATGGGGGGGGGGGTCTGGATGGGGGACTCTGGATGGGGGGGGTCTGGCTCCACTTGGTGTTGAGGTTGCTTGTCATATGTCACAGGGACTATACTGGGAAGAGTCAGCTTCTCCAGCAGCTCAGGGCATTTCGGAAGGGGACAGCTCAGCCCAATCTGCCAGCCACTGAGGGTCCCGGTGGCCAGAAGGCTCAAGTCCTTGAAGATACAGCCAGCTCCAGAACTGGGAGGAAGCAACATGTGACACACCGGGCTGAGAAGCAGAGCACCCAGACCAGGTGCTGCCCCAGGGCGCTGGAGGACCCTCTTGGGCCAGGGACAGCCAAGGAGGCCCGGGTGCCTCCTCTGGGCCAGCTGTAGTTGCCTCCAGGACTGGGTCTGAGAAGGAGCTTGGCGGGATGATTCGACTGTCCATCGACATACCCGGGCCCTGGTGGTCCCCTGGCTCTCCCGTGTTTCCATGAGAATGTGCTTATGTAGCCCAGGGGCCCTCTGACTGGGGGGCTGTCACCCAGACCTCTTAAAATGTGGTGTGATCATTCTATGCCCTCAGAGCAAAGATGCTAAATTTGTACACAGAGAGTGAGGACAACTCCTTTGAAAAGCATCTGGAGGGAGACTCCGCAGACGGTAGTCTGTGCGGACGGAGGGGCTGTCCAGCGTGTTCACTGCTCCTGCAGTCTTCTCTTTAAGGTGCATCTGTTGTTTTCCATCATACGAGGTCTTTTTTAAAACTAAAACTGCAATAAAACATATTTAGAGAATTTCAAGGTTGAAAGGGTCTTTGAAGAGAATTTAGCCTGATCTTGAGTCCCTGGATGCTTGCTATTTTATGTGCTTGCATTAACATACCACACTCCCCCTCACACACACACACACCAAATGGACTTTTTGATAAAGGGGTGAAGACTGGACTGTTTTTTTCTTTAACCAAGATACAAAGGCACACATCTGTTCTAGGGTCCTTCCTGACTTCGGGTGGGGCTGACCTTTATGTGGAGATAGAGTACTGAGTGTCCTAACACCCAAACTGTCCCCATGGAACAGAGCGGGGCCCCACCTCATGGGCGACGTCCTTCCCTGTTACTTTGCGGACGTTATCCTCCACTGTCCTCCTTATTCAGTCATTTCTTCCGGTTCTCAGCCCTGCAGCCCCCAATAGGCTGCAGCCCTGATCTCTGGCACCTCTCTTCTCTCACCAACTTGTTTCCAGGATTCTGTCTCTGCCCCTGCTCCCTGGTAAGAGCAGTCACCTCGAGTCTCTCCACATCACAGGCTCAGCAGCTTGGCAGGGTCCTTAGCATTTAAGAATGTATTCCAGCATTCAGCTGGGGTCATCGCTTGCTGCAGGTGTTGAGGCTGGCCAAGGGTCTCTTGTCATCAAGCCCTGCCCTAGGCAAGGCAGGCTCTGCCTGGCCTCAGCCACAGATAGCCAAGATCGGGGCCACAGACCCCACTTGACGTGGCCCAATGACAAGGGGCCAGGTGCAAGACAGGTTCCACCAAGGCCACAGGAGGCCCCGGGTGGGCCTACCTGCAAGGAAGGTGGCCAGGCTGCGTCACCTGCGCTCCTGGCTCTTCGCACATCCACGGAGACCCCTCACGCTCTGCTCCAGGACACATGCAGTGTGGTCGGGGCTCCGCCACAGAAACCCAAATGTGACACACCTCCACCCATGCGGCCTGTCAAGTGCAATGGCCAGCTTTCCCCCCCATCTCTATCCCTTTCAAATGCCAGAAATTTGGGATGCTTCACAGTGACAGAAAATAACTTCTTCGTTCCAAGTTCAACTCAGTGAACCACCAGTAAGGCAAGTCAAGAAGATGACGTGGTAGACCCGAGCTCAAAACCAGTTTTGCCACCTGAACAAGGTGCTAAAAGCATTCAGGACCTCAGTTTCCCATCTGTAAAAGGAGAGGCACAAAAGCCGTATGTCTCAGGGTTGCTTGAGAGAATGTTCTGGAAGAGGCACCAACAGGCCCAGGTCCCAGGCGAGGAAGCAGGTGGCCACCTGTGGCACCAGCCTGGACACGACAGTAGTGAGCCTGCAGACTCGCAGCTACTTAGGGAAGCTGGGTTACCGGCAGTGCTGGAGCTCTGGAAGCTGGCCTAGAAGGTAAACACCATGCTTAAACTGAGTGGCCCCCTTCTCTAAAGAACACATAGGGCAGAGCACACGAGGCCAGAAGGACCCGCTTTGTTTATTAGGGAAACAGAGAGTAGGTCATGCACCCTGGAACCTGGGTTATGCTGGAAGGTGAAAATATATACAGTTATTGGGTGACAAATAGAATGGAGCACAGCCTGAGGTCCAAGGCCACCCAGCCATGGGAAACTGCCATACTCCCTGCGTGGAATGTTCCGGAACCCAGTGGTTTCAGCAGCTGCCCCCAAGACTTCAGTGATGACTAAATGGAACAAGTACTCTATACTGTTCCCCTCAGCCACCCAGGAGATAGTGGATGTGCACAGATCAGAAGCATGTCCACCGCAGAGGGACAAAGTGGGGCAACCAACGCTGTCTCTGTCCTGGCCACTTGGGGATGGAGCAAAGGCGGCCCTGGCTCCTGCTGGGGGGACAGATGTCAGTCATCTCCACAGGCATCCTCACACGCCTGCGGAGGTCGGAAGATGGGCTATCAGGGAAGCGTACTCACATGAGTCATCTGTCCTTTAGAACAGCTGTGGCTCTAGGCAGGTGACCCCCAACTCATCCCACTGCCCGCCGACACCACTGGGATATGGAACAAGTCCCCACAGGCTACGTTTTGAAAATGTGGCAAGGCTGGAGGGGAAAGGGGGGAGACCAGGGAAGGCTGGGGTATGTTAATGCAGTAAGGAATGGGAGCCACTGAGGTTTCCCTGAAGTGGACAGATGAGTGTCCCCCAACTTCATGTCCATCCAGAACCTCAGAATGTGCCCTGATTTGGAAACAGGGTCTTTGCAGATGTAATTAGTTAAGATGCTGTCATTCAGGATTAGGCGCCCTAAATGGAATGACTGTGCCCTTACAAGAGGACACCAGAGACACGGGAGAGGCAGAGATGGGAGTGTTGTGGCCACAAGCCAAGGACACCAGGAACACCAGCAACAGCAGAAGCCAGGAGAGAGGCCTGGGATGGTCTCTCCGTCCGGGCCTCCAGAAGGAGGCAGCCTTGCCTACATCTTGGTTTTGGACTTCTGGCCTCCTGAACTGTGACAGTCTGTCCCTGTGGTGCTGAGCCACCTGGGTCGTGGCCATTTGTACAGCAGCCCCAGGACCCACGTACACCCGGCTTGGTATCTAGCCGTCACTGCCAAACTCCGTGTCCAGATTCCTCCCTGGGCCTGAGCACCTGAAATGTCCCACCGCCACAAGCTGGACCCACACCAGGGGCAAATGGGATCAGTGTGAAATGCCTTAAGGTTAGGATTTTGGTTCCAAAACAGAAACAGCTCCAGCAGCTTCATGAACTGTGACCTCGAAATTCTGAAACGGATCCCGGAAATGGACAGTTCAATGAGTGGCGGCCAGGCTTTGGCCCAGGGGCCTCCTGGAGCCGTGCTGTGGGGCTCCGCTGGCCTGGGGGGCGCTGCTCTCTGCTGTGGGTCCACTGGTGTTTGTGGAGGTCGGTGCCCCGGCGGAAGCCCCTGCCACAGGCCGGGCACACGAAGGGCTTCTCAGCTGCGTGCGTTCTCCGGTGTGCACTGAAGTGGGAGCTGTTGCTGAAGCGCTTCCCACACTCGGCACAGGCGTAGGGCCGCTCGCCAGTGTGTGTCCTGCGGTGGATGACCAGGCTGGAGCTCTGGCTGAAGCGCTTCCCGCACTCCGCGCACGCATAGGGCTTCTCGCCCGTGTGCACCCGCTGGTGCGTGCTGAAGTTGGAGCGGTCACTGAAGCCCTTCCCGCACACCGGACACTTGTAGGGCCGCTCCCCGGTGTGTGTGCGCTGGTGCTTGGTCAAGTGGGACGTCTTACTGAAGCCTTTGCCACACTCAGGGCACGCGTACGGCTTCTCACTCCGCCGGGGTCCTCCTCTTTCCAGAGACTGCTCAGGCCTGGTCATGCCCCCAACCAGCTCTCGGTCCTGCTCCCTTCTCGTCAGCACGTCCTGCCTGGCGCCCTCTCCATCCTCAAGTTGCAGCCCAAGCCCTGAGACAGAGAAAGCACAGTCCCTGAGGCCTTCGTGGGGCGAGGGGATGCTCCTGATAAGAAAGAAAGCAAAGGCTGGGCGGAGCCTCAGAACACTCAGCAGGAAGTGCTTGTCAGACCCTGGATGGAGATAATTAACCATGGGCAGCAGCTCGTGAAACCCTCACCACGCCAAGGAGGTGGGTGCTGTTATGGCCCCATTTAAGATGAGGAAACTGAGGCACGGGAAGGTTAAAGAACTTACCCAGAGTCACTTGGCTAGTAAGTTACAGGGTGGGCTCTGGAGTCTAGGCTCTTAGCCTCTAAGCCAGGAATTCTAACCCCAGGGGCAATGGTGGCCCTCAGAGGGCACTTGGCAATGTCTGGAGACATTTTTGGTTGTCACAGCCAGGCAGTGGAGTGTTGCTAATGGAATCTAGTGAGTGGAGGCCAGGGGGGCTGGCGAACACCCTATGGCACACAGGATGGCATAACAGAATTATCCAGACCCAATGTCAACAGTGTTTTGGTGTTTAACCGAACAATGGCACCACAGCCAAGCTGAACAACCTCTTGGGTTGGGACACCTGGGTAGCTCAGTCGGTTAAGCATCGGACTCTTGATCTCAGCTCAGGTCATGACCTCATGGTTTGTGAATTCAAGCCCTGTATCAAGGTCTGTGCTGATGGCGTAGAGCCTGCTTGGGATTCTCTCTCTCATTCTCTCTCTCTCTGCCCCTTCCCCACACTCTCTCCCCACCCTCTCAAAATAAATATACTTAAAAAAAAATCCTCTCAGGTTGCTATACTTTCTACTTAACATCTACACTCAGATGTAAGTAAAGCAGATCACCCTCAGTATCAGTAGATGGGCCTCATCTAATCAGCTGAACCCTCAAGAGCAGAACCTGTGGTTTCCCCGAAGAGGAATTCTGCCTGGGTTTCGTGCCAGCTGGCCTGCCCTGCAGACATCAGACTCAGGATTGCAACATCAATTCTCACTTGAATTTCCAGCCTGCAGGACTGCCCTACAGATTTTAGGCTTGCCAGCCTCCACCATCCTATGAGCCAATTCCTTAAAATAAATGCCTTTACTTACACACCACACACACACACACACAATTGGTTCTGTTTCTCTGAAGAAATCCAACTGATACCAAACAAGCACCTCAATTCCTTCAAAACCAGACAGTGTTGGGGGATGAGCTGGGGACAGGGCTGGAAAGGAGAAGCTGTCGATGGCCAAGGCCCTGCCAGGAGCAGCTCTACCCACAGGGGTCACGGGCGACACAGAGGCTAAGTGAAACTGGACGAGCCGTGTGGACGGAGGAACCCAGGACAGCTCTGGGCACTTGCCTGGGATGAGCTGAGCAGCCATACTCTCCCCACTGCAGCTGGGCCTCTGACGGGTCTCTAGCAACCCTGCCTTTGCAGGCTGCACTCAGCTGGGTGCGGAGCAGGCTCTCCAGGGAGTGTGCCCGGCCCATGGAACCAACCTGGTGCGGGGTGTGAGTTCCTAGTTTAACATGCTCCCCAGGGATTCCTTGGGCCACTGCAGTCCAACAACTGCTGGATTGGCTTCTGTAAGTGGTGGAGAGACAGGAACGGTACTGGGCAGGGAGACGGCCTGGGAGATGCCAAGTGGGCCATAGCCAGCCTAAGGGAAGGAGCCACCCTCCCTGAGACTGGCCCACGTCACAGACATGCCACTGATGAGCACGTTACCCCCGCTGTCGGGCAGCACATCCCAGACGCAGCCCCGCTGAGCCGGGTCCAGGCACTCCCACTCCTCCTGGGACAGGTATGCCGCCACGTCCTCCAAGGTCACCGGCACCTGCTGGAGTGCAACCCACTCAGTCCCCTGCCACGGCTCCTTCATGCGGCCGGCCTAGCGGGCTCACCCACCCCCTCCACCTGTAACACAACGGCAGATCCTGCTTGCCTCCCCCACTGCCTCTCTCCTACACCATCCCTCTCCATATGCGGTCATCCACTCCTGCTCCTCAAGTTCCGCTCACAGAACAGCGGAATCCTGCTAGCTGGGAGGACACCGCCACCACCATGCCGTGTCCCACTGCTGCAGGCCCAGAGACACCATGGACAGAGCCACCGTATGGAGCAGCTGGTCCACTGTGCGCTCAGCCACTGGGGCCCATGCTCCTCAGGGGCACAAGTTAAACATGCCTTGCCTCAGGTCGAACCAGCCCTGGGACCCGAGTCAGGTGTCTTGGGAACTTCAGGATGCCTCCAGGCCAGTAGTTCCCAAATCTAGCACCACAGTGACCTGAGGAGCACATTAAAACCCAAGCAAGCAATGTCTAGAAGAGGCAAATGCACAGAGACAGAAAGAAGACCACCAGGGGCTGGGGAACGGGGGTGGGGAGGGACCACTAACGGGTACCGGGTGTTTTGAAGAGGAGTATGTTTTGAGAACCATCATGATAGTTGCATAACTCTATACATATACTAAATGTTAAATACTCTAAATGGCCGAGTTGTGTGGTATATGAATTATATCTCAATAAAGCTGTTCTTTAAACAAGCTACGGAGGCTCTGATTCCAGGCCAGGGCTGGGGGATGAATCTATATTTTTGCCCAAGGTCCCAAGAATCTAGCGCCCAGCTAGGTTTGAAGCAATTGCCCTAGTCCACAACTAAGCCCTGGAATCCTCTGCGACACACCTAACACCCAGATGGCATCAGAGAGAAGACTTCCAGGAGGTAAAAGTAAGGGTAAAGGGGTCATTCCACGAGGAGCACCTCCGAAAGCTGGACCTGGCCATGGAGAAAGTGTCCCTGTAACAAGGGCGTGGGACACACAGGGATGCAGTGGAACACCCACTCACCTGGGACCAGGATGAAACGAAGGATGTGGCCGGTGCCGTCTCCTGATGCTGGGAGGCCACCGGGCCTGGGGAAAGACACAGAGTGGTCAGAGAAGGCCACACAGCCCAGGTGTGGAAACAGTAGCAAAGGCCCAGACAGGGCCAACTACTCTGCACCTACGCTCAGTCCTGGGCAGGAACCTGTCCTTCCCACATGCAGTGGCCCAACCTCCTGTGACAACCTCCTCCCTCTGCTTCCTTTCCCTGCAGGGCTTCCTTCATCCAGAGGGATGGCTACTCACCCCTCTTTGGCCAGAGCTGGGGGCTCCTCTTTGGTGTGTGGCTCAGTTGGGTTGGGGGCTGCTGGCTGGAGCATCCAGACCCTTCCTCCAGAGACAGCTCCTCTGGCTCAGCCTCCACTTGGTGTTTCAAGCACTGTTCTCCTGTCCCGTGGGGCAGTACATCATCAGGGAGCACTTCCAGGCCCTGCATGCAGATGGAGATCTGCCCAGCAGTTCCCAGAAGTTTGGGAGAAAACCCACAAGGTCCCCAACCACTTTTGCCTCAGGCACCCCTGGCCATGCTCCCTTCCCAGGCTCCCAGGCTCCCCCCAGCTGTGCCTCACCACAACCACCCCCGCCGGCTACCTCCCCAGGTCTGCCCCCACAGGCCTCCCCATCGCACAGAGTCCTCCCTCCAGACTGTTCTGGGAGAAGGAATGTGAGCTGGGAAGAGGTCAGGCTCCCAACCTGGACAAACGGAGGCTTGCTCTGCCCCTGAGTGAGACTCCACTGTCTCCCCATCACACTGCACTCTCTTACCCCTCCTTCCTTGGTGTTCCCAACAGACCCTGGACCAGAAAGGCCCCGAATCAGATCTCATTTCAGAAGTTCACACTATAGCAGTGCTACATTTCCTGAAGTCAGTGACAAGTGCTCTGAGACCATCTATGTCCCAATTCCAGAACAGGTGAACACGATCAACTTGGGTCTCAGCGTTTACTGAGCTCTGCAACAGTACTTGGGATAAGAAAACTTTAAAACCAGTGCCAGGGATCCCTGCATCAAGCTCAACATCCCACACTTCTAAGAAGAGACAGTCCCCAGAGGTTATGGGGTGCATAGAGACAGAGGAAAGGCATGCCAAAGAACTAATCCAAGCTGAGCTAAGAGCTATGCAGTAGGACTAACCTAATCTGAGCAAGAAGAATTTGTTAAGACTTCCCTATTACTCCAATTTGGTTACAAGAAGTTGGGAGCGTGCTCTAGAGTCGTGCTGTCCACAGAACTTTCCATGACAACAAAGTGTCCCATATCTTCGCTGTCCAGTACAGTAGCCACTGGCCACGTGTGACAACTGAGCCCTTGAAATGTGGCCAGTGTGACTCAGGAACTACACCTGACATTTTATTTAGTTTTAATTTAAAAAATCACACGTGGGAGTGCCTGGGTGGCTCAGTTGGTTAACCATCCAACTCCCAAGTTTGGTTCCAGTCACGATCTCATAGTTGATGAGATGGAGCCCTGTATCAGACTGTCAGCTCAGAGAGCCTGGTTGGGATTCTCTCCTCTCCCTCTCTCTCTCTCTGTCTCTCCCCTGCTCACACTCCGTCTCTCTCTCTCTCTCAAAAATAAACGTTAAAAAAAAAAAAAAAATCACATGTTACTGGTAGCCACTGCACTGGCCAGCGCAGCTCTGGAGAGGTTGGGGGTGGGGGGGGAGCTCTAACTGGGACACCCACCAGCCCCTGCTCTTTCTTCCCAATGCTCCTCTCCTTCTGGAATCTCTTCAACCCCCAGGGCCCTGCCTTGGAAGATCTCCAACCTCTTTCCCATGAAAACCTGTGTAGGACCTATACTGGGGTGATGTGAATGAACCAAACCACACAGTTCAAAGAGAGCTAGTGGGGCTACATGTGCTTAATCGACAGGTTTACACCCATCGGCCAAGGCTGAGAAACACTTTGCAGTTGCCTTCTTTGTTTCACAGGTACAGGCAGCCCCAGGTCCTCCCAATGGCCAAGGCAGGCTGCGGGCTCCACAGCCCAAGGAATCTCCAAATGCAGATCTTAGGAGCAGAGCCCTGAGGTCTTGGGTCCCCATCTCCTCACCTTAGGGCCAAATTGCCCCCCACCTCACCCGCTGCCTCTGCTTCCTGGGCTCCCGCTGCAGCCCTTCCACGAGGACCACGGCCTCCTCACCACTCTCCGGCTGCTGCTCCCGCACCCGGGCCTGGATCTCCCCAGGCAGCACCATCAGGAACTGCTCCAGCACCAGCAGCTCCAGGATCTGCTCTTTGGTGCGCAATTCAGGCCTCAGCCAGCGGCAGCAGAGCTCCCAAAGGCGGCTCAGGGCCTCCCGTGGTCCGGCCACCTCCTGGTAACAAAAGAGCCTGAAGAGCTGGCGGAAGGTCTCAGGGCTGGGGTCTTCTGTCTCCAGGGAAGGCTCCTCTTCCCAGCAGAAATCCTCCTCCACCTTCACGATCAGGATCTCGTCTTGCTCCAGGGGTGGTGGAGGCTGGAGACCAGGTGTGGTCGCCATTGTCTGGGGCAAGTCTTGCTCTTTCTTGTGCCTGAAAGGTCAAATCTGTCTCTCCCTGTACCTCTGGCCAGACACTGGAAGTGATGTTTTCAGGGCTCTGTGGAGAAACAACATAATCATTTGGGGTGCAGCACTGAGGCTAGTTAAGTGTCCACACCCATAAGGCCCTGCCCTAGCCCCAGAGCCAACTCACCCTCATTGGCAAAAGAGCTGAAGTAAATCAAACCGTCCTTGCTTCTAAGCCCCCTGGTAATTCCTAAGCAAGTTACTTAAACTCTCAGGGCATCGATTCCTCGTGCAAAAAGTAGACATGATGATATTCCTACACACAGGCTTTTAAGAGGACTAACCGGGATATTTGCAAAGGGTTTTGAGCACTGACTGGAACGGGGCCAGAGCTTGGGAAGTGCAGTTTTCACTACTACGGTTGGCCCTTTTAGGATGGGGTCCCCTTGGAAATAGAACCAGGGCCCTCCGTGTCCAAGGGGACGCGGGTTCTGTCACGACTTGACCCTCCAATTCGGGCTCGGCAAGCCCTGAAAGCCCGCCGGGTACCCTCAGTGGATGGGTCACCACGGCCCCTCCAACTCCAGGGTCCTGAGAGAGTAGGGACTCCCCGGCCGGGCATGCTTTCCCCGGTTTCGTCCTCGGGTGCAGGGTGAGCGGTGGCCCAGGCCGAGCACAACCCCGGGTTCTGGTGAAGAAGGGCTGCGGGACGGAAGCGGCGTGGGCCGGGACTCCGCGCCCGCACTCACCGGCAGCGCGGCGGGCCGGGCCGGGGGCAGGACCGTGGGCGTGGGGGTGCAGCAGGCGGGCCGGCTAGACCCTAGACCAACAACCTGCACAAAGCGGAACCCGAGCTACGTCCTCTTCCAGCCACGGGCTGAGCCCGCTGTGGTACTAGAGAACGAGGCCGTGTGGGCGGGCCCACCGCAGCACTGTGGGTAATGTAGTCCTCGCGCCATTAGCTGAGCCGGCTGTCGAGGGTGGGAATAAGCCTGGAAGGGCAGGCCCGCGAGATGCATTGTGGGCAACGTAGTCCTCGAACCCCTGGCCGACTACCTGTAAGCGCGTGGGAAAGAGACCGCGTGGGCGGGACCACAGGAAGCATTATGGGTATCGTAGTCCTTGCACCTTCAGTGAGTAGGCGAGCGTTTCGAGGTCCCGTAGCTTCTGGGCCATGCTACCCGTGTCGCCTCCATACGCCCTCCCCTAGCCTGAGAAAGGTCCACGGTGGGAGGGGATTTTGTAAATTTACGTTTCTACTTACATAGTACTTTGTATGTACCAGGCTCTGTTTTAAATACTTTGCAATTTATTAACAGTTCATCCTTGAAACAAAGATGGGAGGTAGGTACTATTAGCAATATTTTATAGATGAGGAAAGGAGGCAGAGAGGTTCAGTGACCAGACCAAGGTCACACACACTCAGTAAGTGGAGAGCTGGGGTGAGGTTGGAATCCAGGCATCTGTCCTAGTCCAACTCTTTAATTTTAGAGACTAAGAAGTGAAGACCCAGAAAGTTACTTATTTGGGGCATCTTGGATACCAATGGCTGATTTCTTTTATTTGTTAATTTAATCAACAAATACTGGGCTCTGCTTTGTAACAGGCAGGCACCATGAACAGGAAGTGAACTAGACAAATGGTCCCTGGTGTTGCTGTCCAGACTGGAGAAAACTAAGCCCCTGGCCCTTTAAGCAGGTAAAGGGTCTTGGTGAGGGTAACCTGCCTACCACATGGTAAGTGCTCCATCAGCATTATCGCTGACATAAGGACCAGGCCATTCCTGAGTCCTTTAGTTCTGGCATCCCCAGACCTAGCACCTAACCCCATCTTCCCACTAGCTTTTCTCCCCCTCCTACTCTGCATTCTGTCTCATGTTTCATTTCCCCCGCTACATCCAGCATCCAGTTTTTATTGTGAGCACACCAAGCGGAACAAGGCACTGGGATGCCTATGACTTATTTCTGGAGACAGCCTCTCCCCGAGTGGGAGGCATCTTTAAAATAATTTTTTTTTATCATTTATTCATTTTTGAGAGACAGAACAGAGCATGAGCTGGGGAGGGGCAGAGAGAAAGGGAGCCAAAATCCAAAGCAGGCTCCAGGCTCTGAGCCATCAGCACAGAGCTCAAACAAAGGGCTTGAGCTCACTGACTGCGAGATCATGACCTGAGCCGAAGTCAGACGCCCAACCAACTGAGCCACTCAGGCGCCCCCCAAGTGGGAGGCATCTTTAAGAGCAGATTACAGGACTGCCTTCAAGACCACCACAGCCTTGTGGTGGGGTCTGAAGAAAGGCAGGAAGATATACGCCTCAGTTTCTTCTTCAACATGAGGGTGCTGGTCAGGACAGGCGGGGATGTTAAGAATAAACTAACACCAACATGTGGAGCTATTCAGAGAACTGGTACTTAAGTCCAACACAAGAGGCCTGCCAACTGATTTGCTTTGGGAACAGAATGTGCAAAGGGGAACTTTGAATAAGTCACAGGGAGCATATAGCAGGAGAGGAAGAAGACAGAACAAATAAAATGGGAGAGGGAAAAAGAGGAAAACAGAAGAGGCCGGTGGAGAATCTGAGGGACAGTCAGCAAGTTCTGTAGGGCTGACAACCATCATCTAGTTGCAGAACGTGCTGGGTTGCATCTAGGGAAGGGGACAGGTGTGGGGACGCCAGCATTTTCAAAGCTGTCCCATGCCTTCTCCTTTCTGACTGCCTCCTGGTTAGCTGTGGGAACCAAGCATCTCCTTCTCAGAGCCGTATGCACAGAAGTTACCAAGTCTATGTAGTGACCCAGGCTCTGGCCTTCTCCTGTCTGGGCAATTTTCAGTGACTACAACCGACAGAGATTAAAAGGACAAATTTCTGCTTTGCTCAGGATTTCACGTTTGCTTGTCTGTTTAGTATTTCGGTCTTAATTCTATTATGGGGGGAGACACAAACAGGCGGCCCCTAACATGTGAATCGGGGTGAACTGGGGCCTCCAAAGACGTACACCAAGCCAGTGCTTCGAATCCTGGCTCCACCACTTATCAACAAGGTGTGCCTTGCCTTCCGCACCTGTAAAATGAAGATTGCCACAGCTTCAGCTTCAGGGAGCTGAGAGATGGGATTAGATGAGATTACGTTTGTAAAACACCCGTGACAATATCCAGCACATGACAAATGCTCCTTAGGCATCAGCTCTAGTTTCATGACTTGTAGCTACTCTGAGATGGAGGACGTGGTCTCAGTGTGTGGGTCTCAGATGCCTGGTGCCATGGAGTTCCTGTAAGAGGCCCACGGGCCTACTAAGGTCCCAAGCATTGTTCATGGTCTGAATGAGAAGTATTTATCGTTATACACACACATCACTATATTTATACTTATAACTGTAGCTTGTTTTCGTAGTGGTTATGGAGTCTACAAGACCGTTTGAGTTAAAATGGCAGCCTCCTACTCACAGAAGTTTGCAAGCAACTGAGCGACCCACACATATGCTTCTCGGAAGACAGAGGGGAAGTTCCCTTCAGACTGATGCCATGGTTCCATCCTCACAGACAAGGCATCGATTCAGCTCACATTTGCTCTTGGTGTTTAACTGTGGCAGGGAAAAGAGGGTTTACAATCAAGCTCTCCAGAAGTTGTCATCTTTGGTAGCAATTTCTCAGTATCCAAATGAGTAAGAAACAAAAATTCAATATACAAGTCAAATAGTTTAGCTAATTTGACTAAATTATCTAAGAGAGTCGTCATGGAGCTACTATGCCCCAAAACTGATATATAATGGGTGTTTTGTTACACTTTTTATAAGGCCTCTATGAGCTAATAATAAAACCTAATGTTTTTAAAGCACTTCCTAAGTCCATGGGATTTTCTTACTGTGCTACTGAAATCCTCACAATGACTCTCTTTTATAGATATCATTATGACCCATGTTTTAGATGAGTAAACTGAGGCTCCGAGAGGTGCAGAACTCTGCCAAGGCCACACACAGGAAAGTGGCAAAGCCAAATCAAACTCCAGCAAGTCCACTCCAGAGTCTGCTGCCCCAACCACTCACCTAAGGCACTCCTGAACGCCAGCCCGGTAATCAGAGCTCCGCCTTGCAATAAATATCCGAGTGATTTCTTGGAAGATTCTGGTTATCCTTAATTTTTTTTTAATTTTTTTTAACATTGATTTATTATTGAGAGATAGAGACAGAGCATGAGCATGGGAGGGGCAGAGAGAGGGGGAGACATAGAATCTGAAGCAGGCTCCAGGCTCTGAGCTGTCAGCACAAAGCCTGATGTGGGGCTCAAACTCACAAACCGCGAAATCATGACCTGAGCCAAAGTCAGACGCTTAACAGAATCAGCCCCCCAGGTGCCCCTAGTTATCCCTTAAAGGATAAGGTTACAGGTTATCCTTTAAAGTGGCTACTTTGGGCCAGAATACCCCCTCTGTTTTTCTAAACATAGTGGGAAAATCTGCTTGGTTCATAGTAGGTGCTCAGTAAATAAATTAATAAATTTATAGGAGCCCGACATGGGGCTCGAACCCACAGACCACGAGATCATGACCTGAGCCGAAGTCAGACGCTCAACCGACTGAGCCACCCAGGCACCCCTGAAACTTTATCTTCTTGTCCCTACAGCCAGCAGGCCAAATAAGAACCAGACAAGTAAGAACAGCCTTGCAAAGCATGACTATTCCTCCAAGAGAGCTGCTCCAGGATAAAGGAGAAAGGCTGGAGTGTGGAGGAAGGGGGATTCAAGGACCACCAGGCATACTTGGAAATCCTTACTCCCAGGGATGACATCTGCTAGACTCTCCTGTGTGTGGTCAGCTCACGCATCACTCAGAATGGGGTGAAGATTCCACACACTCCACAGTGTCTTCGTCTGCTCAGGCTGCTGTAACAACACACCACAGACTTTTATGTCTTACAGTTCTGAAGGCTGGAAGTCCAAGATTAAGGTGTCAGTGGATTCAGTTCCTGAAGGGAGCTCTCTTCTGGCTTGCAGACTGCTACCTTCTCATTGTGCCCTCACATGGTAGAGACAGTGATCTCCCTCTCTCTCTCTCTTTTAATGTTTATTTATTTTGAGAGCAAGAGAGAGGGATGGGGAGGGGCAGAGAGAGGGAGAGAGAATCCCAAGCAGGTTCTGTGCTGTAAGTGCAGAGCCCGATGTGGGGCTCGAACCTACAAACTGAGATCGTGACTGGAGCCGAAATTAAGAGTCGGATGCTTAACTAAGCCACTCAGGCGCGTTTCTCCCATTTTTCTTAAAACACGTGTCCATCTTGGTCTTCTGTATACCATGTGGGACAGTGACATGGGCATGGAGAACTTCTCCCTACCACAAGAAACAGAGCAGCTCTGGCACAGACAGCTGCTGATGCAAGGCAGTGTCAGGGACATGGGAAGTAGTGGGGGGCGCAGGCCCCATGCTGCCAGCCAGTCTGACTGTTCCTCAGAAGTCTGACATATGGACGTTTAGGTAGAAACTCCTAATTTTGAATGTAGCCTCAAAACCGGCTTTAAGTCCTGTGTGGGGGTCTCCTGGGTGGCTCAGCTGGTTAAACATCCGATTCTTGACATTGACTGAGGTCATGATCTCACAGTTCATGGATTCAAGCCCTATGATGGGCTCTGCGCTGACAGTGTGGATCCTGCTTGGTTTTCTCTCCCTCTCTGCCTCTCCCCTGCTTACCCTCTCTCTCTCTCAAAATAAATGAACGTTAAAAGAATAAATCCTGTGTGAGATAAATAAAACCCACCAACATGCTTCCAGGTCGAGTCTGGCGCACACAAAGACGTACATACATAGTCGTAGAAAATGATGCAGGTGCTGATAGTGGAGGGGAGAGAGTGATGCAGTTGTTCCTTTAGGTGGAGAATATTTACACAAAAAGACCCTCCATTCACCTGGGCTCCACCAGCATCTCCTTAGCTTCAATATTTTCTTCAACAGCTTTCTCCAAAAGGGCACGAGGCCAAAGCTAAAGGTAGAGAAACAGAGGTAAAATATCTATCTCCCCTCAAAAATCCGTTCAGCCCTACTGAGGGCTGAAGCCAACCATGCAGAGGAGAGCCAGCCTGTGCGAGAAAGAGAGACAGAGGCAGACACAAAGAGGGAGAAAGGCACAGATGAGGAGTGCATTTTCTCAATCACTGTTTAGGAAAAAGTGACTCATGTGTTACACAATGGTATGTAAAGCTTTATCCAGACCAGAGGTACGTGCAGGGACCCCTGCAAGGGGGTGTGCAGTAAGGAAGAGATACTGAGTTCAACTCCCAAGTACAACAAGGAAAAGTGGGGCTTTATAGCCAAGGTGGAGGAGGATGGAAAATTAGTAAGAGGAAACATCGAGGGATTCTGACAAAATCAACCTAGTAGGATTCTTCCTGAAGGCAAGCCGGGGTGATCAGACATCACCTGAGGGACGCTGGGGCGTGAAGAACCCAATCAGGTATCAAGGGTTGGGGTATTGGCTAAAGTGACCCTGCTGGATTCTTGCTAAAATTGGGCGATGCTTAAATGAATACAGAAGTCCAAAAGCCAAGGCCTTGTTGAGAGTTCATAGTAACCTAAGTAGAGTTTGGTCGAGGAACCTTTGCCACCACCGCCAGAGTAAACGGATTCTCTCTCTCTCTCTCTCTCTGACAGACAGGAAGACTGATCTCCAGAAATAGGAAGTGCCCTTTAGGTTTCTAAAGGCACAAGTTGTTCAAGACTGCAAAAGATGCCAAGGGCCCCCGCCCACCGTCTACCTAAGAGATAGAGACCTTCCAGGTCAATGCACAGCCCCAACCCAACATATTCCTTGTCCTGTCTGCTTGTTTTTGAAATAATATCAGCCACCAATCTCTGAGCACCTGGCAATACACATTTCTCCGTCTATTCTTAATCTAGTAATAATAGGGGTAGTGTGATCTCTACAGGTAAAACCCCCTGAAGCTCCGAGTTTTAAGTACTGAAACCAAGGAGGGTCACACAGTCAGGAAGTGACAGAAATGAGCCTGAAACCCACGTCTTTGATTCCAGAACCCCAGCTCCGAAGCACCAGGTTAGAGCACTCAGCCCGTAATAATAACCCAGGCTCCCTAAGGTCTGACTCGGCTACTACGCTGGACTCTCTCTCCCCGTCCTCTTCGGCTGAACACACTCTGCCGCGTCTGTCTGCCTGTCTGGGGCGCGCCCGGACCCCTCCGCCCAGAGAAACCAGGAAACGGCGTACGCTCAGGTTCGAACCCCGCCTATGCACTAGTGGCTGCAAAGGCGCTGAGCGCACCGCCCGCGCGCAAATAAACGTTGGCGTCGCTGCCAACCGGATACGCCGTCTCGCGAGTCTTTCGCCAAGGATCGCGCGAGGTCTGTGCTTGCCGGAGGCGGAAGTCGCTGACGCCGCAGCCGAAGGGAGGATGAGACTACACGTCCCAGAGTGCCCAGCGCCGCGCTGGAAAGGCAGACGCCTGAGCCCACCCGGCTTACAATGGGGTGCAGCGCGTCTCCCCAGGAGGCGGCTCGGCCAGGGCATTAGAGGGTGGGGCTTCGTCTTCAAGGCGGCGGCGTCTTGGTTGCTGAGGCCGTGCCAGGTCTTGGGGGGTTCTGAGCCTCAGTTAACACATCTGTGAATGGGGACATTAGCCGTTCAAGGTTGTAACAAGTTCAAAACCATTCAACACGTTTTTCAGAGCATGCTGAGTCCTCCCCTGTGCTAGGCGCAGGGGTTACCAGAGTGGTTAGCAGACGCTTATTTTCTTGAAATTCAAATTCTACCAAGAGAAGCCGCTTTGATCTTCATTAGCATGGTGCTCTTTAAGAGGTGTTTGGGTTTTTTTTTTTTTTAAATGTTTATTCATTTTTGGGAGAGAGAGAGAGAGAGAGAGCGCGAACGGGGGAGGGGCAGAGAGAGAGGGAGACACAGAATCCCCAACAGGCTCCAGGCTCTGAGCTGTCAGCTCAAACCCACCCACTGTGAGATCATGACCTGAGCCGAAGTCAGATGCTCAACCGGCAGAGCCACCAAGGCACCCCTAAGAGGTGTTCTTAAGTTCATATGATTGACTTACTAATCCTCCTCGGGTATCTAGAAATCTTACATTCCTTTCTAGAAGGAGAAAAGAAAAGCCCTCGCAGGTCACAGAATGGGAGTTAGACCTCTTGCCCAACTCTCAAGCACCGAAGGCTGTAAATAGACACCACTAAATCTGCACAGAAGTAGGAAATATTACAGACCACTGCAGCCCCTCAGTGATGAACAGCCCCTGGTCCCTTTAAAACCCTCTTGGCTAGGCAGAAACCAGGGAACTGGCTTTTGGACAAGAGCCACCTTCTCCCCCAGCTGGCTGGCCTCCTGAATAAAGCTCATATTCCTTTCCAGTCAATACTCCTCTCTTGAGTGTTGGCCTTTGGAGGGACGGGCAGCTGAAGTTGGGATCTGGTAACAAGAGGCGTACAGTGATGAAATCACTGCACGAGTAAGTTAGTTATATCTTTGGTACATCCTGCCATAGGGTATACAAGTGTACAAGCATACAAGGGTATACATCCTGCCTTTGGGTTCAAGTGATAGTTGAGCAGAGGTGTTAAAGCAGGATGGAATTAACCTAGGGAGTTGGGGGGGAGAGCTCTACACAGAAGGAACCTCAAGTGTGAAGGTCGCTAGGCCTGAGAGATTGGGGTGAATTTAAAGGACAGAAAGGGGGGCGCCTGGGTGGCTCAGTCGATTAAGCGTCTGACTTCGGCTCAGGTCATGATCTTGCGGATCATGAGTTTGAGCCCCACGTTGGGCTCTGTGCTCACAGCTCAGAGCTTGGAACCTGCGTCAGATTCTGTGTCTCCCTCTCTCTCTGCCCCTTGTCTGCTTGTGCTCTATCTCTTTCTGTCTCTCAAAAATAAACAAAAATTAAAAAACAAAAATAAAGGACAGAAAGGATGGGGCGCCTGGGTGGCTCAGTTGGTTAAGCGTCCAACTTCAGCTCAGGTCACGATCTTGCAGTTCACCAGTTGGAGCCCCACGTTGGGCTCTGTGCTGACAGCTGGGAACCTGGAGCCTGCTTCAGATTTGGAGATTCCCTCTCTCTCTGCCCCTCCCCCATTCACACTCTGTGTTTCTCTCTTAAAAATAAACACTGGAAAAAAAAAAAAGGACAGAAAGGAGGGACCCCTGGGTGGCTCAGTCAGTTAAATGACTGACCCTTGATTTCAGCTCAGGTCATGATCTCATGGTTTGTGAGTTTGAGCCCCACTTTGGGCTCTACACTGACAGTGTGGAGCCTACTTGGGCTTTTCTCTCCCTCTCTCTCTCAAAATAAATAAATAAACTTAAAAAAAAAAAAAAAAAAAGGACAGAAAGGAGACAGGTATGGCCCAGGATCAGGAGATGAAGCTTGGAAGAGAGGCTGGAGAGGTGAGATCATGCAGGAGGGCCTTGGAAATTCTGGTGAGGATTGAGGCTTTTATCCTAAAAGCAATGCGAAATCAGTAGAGTTTGCGGTTTGAAGTAGGATAGTGTTGCAATACGGTAGGAAGCTTTGTGGAGTAGAGATCTCGGAGAGAACAGAAGGAGCAATGAGACCAGCTGGAAGCTCCTGGAATGTTTCAGAGATGAGGTAATACTAGCAAAGGGAGTAGTCACAAGGTGTGGAGCTAACTGAGATTCCTGAAGCAGAAACAGCAGTTAATTGGGCTGGGCCGAAGGAAAGAGAGGGCAAGAAAAACTGATCAGTAAAATAGGGACCATAACATCTACCACTATAGGTACCATTTTGATTAAAAGAGGCAAAACGGGTGCCTTGGTGGCTCAGTCAGTTAAGCATCCAATTCTTGATTTCAACTCAGATTATGATCGCAGGGTTCATGGGATTGAGTCCTGCGTCAGGTTCCATGCTAATAGCGCGGACCCTGCTTGGGATTCCCTCCTCACTCTCTGCCCCTCCCCCTGCTTGTGTGCGCATGCTCTCTCTCAAATAAATACATTTTAAAAAGTTCTTAATGTTTATTCATTTATGTAGAGAGAGAGAGAGAGAACAGTAATACAACATTTCCATAAACTGTGAAAACATGCACAACATACTACATGCAACTTAGGGATACATGCCTATGTAGCAAAAGTGTGAAGAAATGCTTAGGAATTGGATAAACACCAAATTCAGCCTGATGATTGCTCATGGCAGTGGGGGCAGGAGTTGGAGAGAGATGTGATGGATAAGGCTTGCAGCAGGCAATAAACTGCAAATTTTAATGTTTTTTAAAATTTTTTATTAAAAAAATTTTTTTTTGAGAGAGAGAGAGCACACAAGCAGGGGAGAGGGGCAGAGACAGACAGAGAGAGAGAGAGAGAGAGAGAGAGAATCTTAAGCAAGCTCTGCACTGAGTATGGAGGCTCATTTCCACGATCCTGGGATCACAACCAGAGCTGAAATCAAGAGTTGGATGCTCAACCAACTGAGCCACGCAGGTGCCCCTAATGTTTTTTTTCCCCCTTAATATGCTTTTTTAAACAGCATCAAAATAGTTATTATTGGGAATTTGCATTCTTGAAATATTGAAACCCAGCAAAATTTTCATAAGTAATTTTAAATAAATGCAGTGCTAACTTTTAAGCAGGCATTATTGGTCATATGCTGTTTCTATTGTAATTGTTTTACATTTCTTCTTACCTTCTAAGATTTTTACTTGAGGCATGACATATACCAAGTAGGGTGCACAAATATCTCACGGTAAAGTGCACATATCTTAAGTGCATGACTCAAAGAATTTTACAAATCTATGTATTTGTGTAACTTCCACCCAGATCAAGGTATAGGTCATTTTCAATACCCTAGAAGTTTCCCTCATGCCCCTCCCCAGTCAATACTCCCAACCCCGACCACAAGTCTGATTTCTATCACCTTAGGTTGATTTTTTTCCCCTGTTCTTAAACTCCATAAAGGGCATCCACATAGTACTTTCTATTTGCTCTCTGGCTTCTTTCACGCATCATTATGTCTGTGAGATTCCTCCACGCTGTTGCATGCACAAGTAATTGTCTCATTTTTATTGCCAAGGAGCATTTCATTGTATGACTATCCCATAGTTTATCCACTGTCCTGTCACTGAACATTTACAGTTTCCAATTTGGGGCTACTGTGAATACATTCTTCAATAAATATGAATAAGTTTCATGTAATCTGGTAGATGTTTTATTGTACCAGGTACTGTGTCATTGATTTTGTGATTTCCGTTGTAAAAAATGCTCCCTACTGGGCGCCTGGGTGGCTCCGTTGGTTAAGCGGCCAACCTCAGCTCATGTCATGATCTCACAATTCATGAGTTTGAGCCCCACCCACATCGTGCTCACTGCTCTCAGCACAGGGCCCACCTCAGATCCTCTGTCCCCTCCTTTCTCTGCCCCTGCCCCACTTGTGCGCTCTGTCTCTCTCTCAAAAGTGAACATTAAAAAAATGCTCACTATTGTTATTTAATATTGTGACTGTATCATTATGACATGAACCTGCTTGGTGTACTGCACAATGCAAACCCCCTCTCTCCGCGCCCCCAGACACCTACAAAACAAAACAATTTATCCCCACACAACCCTGAGGTAGGAGGTTGGTGTTGCTATTCCCATTTCGCACAGGAGGAAATTTATTCCTGGATGTCAGGTGACTTGTCCTAGGTCCTGCAGTTGAAAAGAGCCAAAGCTTGGGGCACCTGGGTGGCTCAGTCAGTTAAGTGGCTGACTTCAGCTCAGGTCATGGTCTTGCACTCTGTGAGTTCAAGCCCCGTGTCAGGCTCTGGGCTGACAGCTCAGAGCCTGGAGCCTCATTCAAATTCTGTGTCTCCCTCTCTCTCTGCCCCTCCCCTGCTTGCTCTCTCTTTCTCTCAAAAATAATAAACATCAAAAAGGTTTAAAAAATAATTTTAAAAAAATTAAAGGGCCAGAGCATGGCAAAGGCTTCCACAAGTGGAGATAAAGTCATCGACCGGGAGCAGGAACCAACACTCTGCAAAATATCAACACTGGAATACCCCTCCCCGGCCAGAGAAGATTGCCCCAGTGAACACGCAAGGACAGGATGCGTGAGAATGCGTGAGAGCAGGTGGTTGGAGCCTGAGGGACCCTGCAGGAGAGCCTCCGGGAAGGGGTCGGTGGAGCCAGGCTAATAGCGTTCCACCAGCGCCCGCCCACTGGTGACCCTGGTTGCAGTAGATCCTAACTTTCAGGGAAGGGACAAGAGCTAATATTATAAATGTATTGATGTTTTCCGAGTAGGTGATATACGCCCCTGTTAACAAGCCAGTACAAAAGGAGACAGAGTAAAAATTAAATCTCCTTCCCATTCTTGACCTCTAGGGCAAGTGACCTCCCCAGAAGCAACCATCTGTTCCAGTCTTCAGTACTTTATGGAGATACTCATGCCCCATGAGCTGCCTTCCGCTATACCCTCTATTGCTCCTTGTTTTCCTCTCATCAACATCCTTAGGCAATCAGTCTGTATCCGTACAGAGTCATGATGGGCAACTCAAATTCGACAGTCTGTGGGCCCGCCCTTCGCCACCTCTCTGTCCTCACTTCCCCCCTACTCTCTCCCTCTCTTCTGGTTCATGCTGCTCCAGCCACAGAGGCCTCTTTGCTCTTCCATGAACACATTTAACATACTCCTGCCCCAGGGCCTTTGCTCTAGCAGTGGCTTCTTTTCCATCTGTGTGGAATGCTAGGACCCTAGATATCTTCATGGCTTTTTCTTTGCTCTTTCACATCTTTACTCAAACTTCCCTTCCCAGTGAGGCCTCCCTGACCCCTTCCTGCAATTGTAAACCCTAGATGGCCCTATATCCCTTAAATGCCATCCTTGGTATCAGGGTACCCATCCAGGGTACCCATCACTATTCAACATGCCCACATTTTACTTCTTTGTTTTGTTTATTTGCATCTTGACCCACCTAGGTGCAGGCTCCTGAGGGCAGTGAGTTGGTTTCTTCCCTCTTGAACCCTTAGCCTCTTTAGCATCATATAGTGGGCCCTAAAAATCTGTGCAAAGAATGAACACTGGGCGATTATAGCACAGCCTCAATTGTTTTTCTTCCAGTTTTATTGAGATATAATTGACTACATTGTGCAAGTTTAAGGTATACAACACAATGATTTGATGCACATATATATTGTAAAATGATCACCACAATAAAGTTAGATAGCACATCTGTCACCTCCCATTGTTATCTTTTTTTGAATGTGGTTAGAACATTTAAGATCTGTTCTTTTAGGGGTGCCTGGGCGGCTCAGCCGGTTAGGCATCCAACTCTTGATTTCGGCTCAGGCCACGGTTCTTGTGATCGAGCCCTGTATCCTGCTCTGCGCTGACAGTGTGGAGTCTGCTTAGGAATCTCTCTCTCTCTGCCTCTCTCCCAAGGACCATATTATATTCTATGCTGTGATGGCTGAAGAATACCCCCCCACGCCCCAAAATATCCAGTCCCTCCTCCAAAACTTATAAATATGTTAAGTATGTTACCTTCTATGACAAAAAGGACTTTGCATATATGATTAAATTAATAATGTTGACCGGTATTCGGCCTGGCCTGGGTGGCTCAGTCAGTTGGGTGCCTGACTCTTGATTTCGGCTTAGGTGTTCAGGTCATAATCTCAGGGTTCATGGGGTTGAGCCCTGTGCTGGGCTCTGAGCTGATGGTGCAGAGCCTGCTTGGGATTCTTCCTCTCTCTGCCTCTCTCTGCCCCTCTCCCACTCACACGCACGCTCTTTCTCAAAATACTTACAAGTTAACGACAACAAAAAAAGAATGCTGGGACACCTGGGTGGCTCAGTCAGTTGAGCGTCCGACTTCTGCTCAGGTCACGATCTCACTGTTCGTGAGTTCCAGCTCCACGTCAGGCTCTGTACTGACAGCTCAGAGCCTGAAACCTGGTTCAGATTCTGTGTCTCCCTCTCTCTCTCTGCCCCTCCCATGCTTGCACTCTGTCTCTGTCTCTCAAAAACAAAGCAAAACAAATATTAAAAAAAAAAAAAAAAAAGAATGTTGAGGAGGGGAGATTATCACAGATTATCGCAGCAGGCCCAGTGTAGTCCCAGGTGTCCTCACAAGACAGCGGTAGAGGGAAATTTGACTCCAGAAGGCACATGGCACCTGCATCAAGAAAGGGGAGGGGCCGTAAGCCCAGGAATGCAGTCTCTAGAAGCTGGGGAAAGGCAGGGAAATGGATTTCCCCCCCAGCACCACCCTGCTGCCACCTCCGTATTGATTTCAGACTTCTGTCCTCCTGAACCGTGAGAAAGTAAACGTGTGTTGTTTAAGCCTTCCAGGGGCGCCTGAGGGGCTCAGTCGGTTGAGCATCCGACTTCGGCTCACGTCACGATCTCATGGTTCGTGGGTTCGAGCCCCGTGTGCGACTCTGTGCTGATAGCTTGGAGCCTGGAGCCTGCTTCGGATTCTCTGTCTCCTTCTCTCTCTGCCCATCCCCAGTTCATACTCTGTCTCTCTCTCTCTCTCAAAAATAAACACTGAAAAAAAGTAAGCCTTTCCAGTTGGCGGTAATTTGTTACAGCAGCCATAACAAACGAGTGCATGTGGTGTGAATGCCCCATGATTTACTTCCTGGCCCACTCCTGGCAGACGGGTAGGCTGCTTTCTGTCTTTACTATACTGGGTGCCAGGAGCCGTGGTTCTCAAAAGGGGAGACTGTGTCTCCAGGGGGTCAGTGAATAATGTTTAGAGACATTATCGTCATTATTATTATTATTATTATTATTATTATTTAAGAGAGAGAGAGAGAGAGCAAGCATGAGCAGGGATGAGGGGCAGAGGGAGAGAGAGAATCTTAAGCAGGCTCTAAGTTCAGCACAGAGCCTGATGCAGGACTTGATCTCATGACCCTAGGATCATGATCTGAGCCAAAATCAACAGCCAGACACTCCACCCCACTGAATGAGCCACCCAGGTGCCCCAGGAGACATTTTTGATGTCACGGCGGGAGGGACGTTGCTACTGGCATCCAGTGGTGGAGGCCCAGGGCTAAACATCCTATAATGCATGGGACAGCCCCACAACAAAGAATGCCCCAGCCTCAAACATCCGCAGTGCTAAGGTTGAGAAACTCTGGTCTATCCCTAAGATCTGTTCCTAGAGATAGAATTTCTGATTACAATGTCTAAATACAACTGCTGAGCCAAAGGGTGTGTGCTGTAGACATTGCCCTATTGCCCAGGGCTAATATTAACCCTAGGAATGTGCTCGGCCCCTATGTAGCAGCACACTGCCTCTGAGATGTTGGCGTGCTAGGTGTGGGTCCCCACAGGCCCTGGGAGATCCTCAAGCCTGGTAGGTAGGTTTGTGAATTTGAGGGGTTAATAGCTGAGGCAGGGGCTCCAAGGGTCATTCATTTAACAGCTGGGTACTGAGCTCTTGTCTGATAGATCTCCATCCTCACTGAGGTCCCAGCCCGATAGGGACACTGACCTGAAAAGAAACCATGAGATACATACAGAGTACGTCGGGCAGTGAATACGTCAGACTTGGGAAGCCAAGGAGGGCATCATGCAGGAGGCAACTTGTAGCTCATGTGATGGTTAGTTTTAAGTGTCAACTTGACTGAGGGGCGCCTGGGTGGCTCAGTCGGTCAAGCGTCCAGGTTCGGCTCAGGTCATGATCTCACAGTTGGTGAGTTTGAGCCCCACGTTGGTCTCTGTGCCGACAGCTCAGACCCTGGGGCCTGCTTCAGATTCTGTGTCTCCCTCTCTCTCTGGCCCTCCCCCGCTCATGTGCTGTCTCTCTCAGAAATGAAAACAAACATTAAAAAAAATTTTTTTAAGTGTCGACCTGACTGGGCCGAGGGATGGCCAGATTGCTGGTAAAACATAATTTCTGGGTGCATCTGTGAGAATGTCTCCGGAAGAGATTAGCATTGATTCAGTAGACTGAGTAAAGAGGATCTCCCTCCCCAGTACTAGGTGGGCATCACCCCATCTGCTGAGGACTCTAGAAGAGCTAAAGGGCAGAAGAAGAATGGATTTCCTCTCCCTGCGTGAGCTGAGAGGACAATCTTCTCCCCGCCGCTGGTCGGCCAGGGCAGGGCAGAGAGGCAGACAGGAGCGGGGAGCACAGAGCTTGGGGACGAGAGCTGAAGACGGGGAACTGGTAAGTGTTTATGAGACAGGGCCTGACCCTGTGCCAGGAAGGAGGGTCGGCAGTGACAGCAGAGCCTCATTTGGAATGGGGCAGGAGTGGCCGGTTGTCCAAGGCACGAGCTCCCGGGTCCTCAGGATCCCCGAGGGCCTTGGGTCTCACACGGTTATTTTATTTTATTTATTTAAAAATTTTTTTAAACGTTTTATTTATTTTTGAGACATGGAGAGAAGGAGCATGAGCAGATGAGGGGCAGAGAGAGAGGGAGACACAAAATCGGAAACAGGCTCCAGGCTCCGAGCTGTCAGCACAGAGCCCGACGCGGGGCTCAACTCACGGACCACGAGATCATGACCCGAGTCCAAGTCGGACTGAGCCACCCAGGCGCCCCTCACACGGTTATTTTTAAAAGAACCGTACTTTATTTTGAGGATAGCTCAAAGAACTCATTCACAAAACGCCTTTTGTTTTCAAAGCACAGCTTTTCATTAAAAGCAACGTCCGCCTTTAATACACCCTCTCCTACACAGTCCCGTGTTGGGGGCTGCCGGGTGCCCCGCCCCCGCCCCCGTGCTCAGTAGTCATCTTCGTTGTCGTCAGAGTCCTCACGTGCCTGCGTGCACACCTTGGAGGGCCCGGGAGCGACAGAGGGCCCTGGTGGGGTCGGGGCCAGGTTCACCCAGCAGGGCCCATGAGGCAGCACGTGGCTCTCGTTGAGTCTGCAAACTCGATAGTTCTCGTAGTGGACGTTGTGGGTGATGTCCTTCAGGTCTTGGAGGTGGGAGCTGGGAGATGGGAGGCAGTTGAGCCCAGGCTGGCCACAGCGTCCCCCGCCCCCCAGGGTCCCTGCACCCTCACCGGATGAGCAGGTCTCTCAGCAGAGGAAACTCACAGTGCGCCATGTTCTCCACTGCAAGACACAACCAGACCGCTGGCCCTGTCCACCTGCCTTGCCCTCCATGAGCACCGAGTAAGCGCCCACTGTATGCTGTGTACCCCTGATATCCACCGCAACCTTTCCGCCCACATTTCTCACTGTCTTTTCTCACGTCCATTTATTCATTGCTGTGCCCCCCACACCTGGTACAGAAGGCTGCTACCAATACTTGAGTCAATGAATCCACTAATCATTTATTATTGTCCACTTAATAATTACTACAGTACAGTATGTGTATGATACCATATATATTATATTATTTTAGTGATTATGTGGATAAATGGGGGGCCCAGACCCTGGCTGCTCCTCCTTCACTTCCCATCCCCCCCACCCCCCACCCCCGCAGCGAGAGGCCTCCCTCCACCCCCTCAGGTAGCCTGGCCTCCTGCCCCGCCTTCTCCCACCTGTCATTGTCTCATCAGCTCTCTGGGGACAGGAGCCTTGTCTGTCCTGCTTTCAGTGTATCCCCTGAGGAAGCGCGTAGAGTATGCCTGGCACACAGAAGGCCCACAACAAATTCTGGCAAATGCATAGGGTGTCCTCTGGGTGGTGGGCATCATGCAAAGCAGTGGCCTGCCCTGTCCAACCACCTTCCATGTACAGATGTGCAGTTCGTTGGTCGCACAGACGCAAATGGCCATGCATGAGGTTGATGCCCATTTTACTGTGAGGAAACTGAGGCCCAGAGAGTCAGGTAACTTGCCTGAGTCCTCCCCGCTGCAAGGAGGGACTTGATTTCCAGGTCTGTCTGCTTCCTGGTTGTGGGCTTGCCCACTCTGGGCCCTGTGATGAGTGTTGAGGGTGCCGGAGGCAGCAGGATGCGCCTGGATTTTCAGCCCACCCTCACCTGCGTTCTCTGCAGAGTCCCTGCACTGACCTTCAATGATGCCCCACTTGGTCTTCCGGCCCAGGACACACCTCCCGTTCACCAGGTGCTGTCGGTCGGCCCCGACCACAGCAAAGGGGATCCGGTCCTGCGGGAGGAGAGGAGACAAAAGGGTTGGCCCTGCCTAGGAGGTGGGTAGAGAAGTCACGGAGGTGGGGTGGGGGAGGCACACTGTCCTTTGTGGGGAGACAGTGGTAGAAGGAGCACAGAGATCTGAAGTCAAAAGACACAGGGCACCTGGCCAGCTCAGTTGCTGGAGGCTGCGACTCTTGATCTCAGGGTTGTGGGTTCGAGCCCCACGTTGGGTGTAGAGATTACTTAAAAATAAAATCTTTCAAAAAAAAAAAAAGTCTGATCAATGCCTCAGTTTTCTCATCTGTAAAATGGGAGTCAGAAGAGTACCTGCACAGGGCTTTGTGAATGTTTGGGAAGGCTACTCAGAGCCACATTAATAATATAATCTTAGGGATGTCCCATCTCTTACCTGGGTAAGAGATGACCTGCAATCACCTTCATCGGTTATCAAGAGGGTTAAATGACATGACTTTGCAACCCAGGGGCTGGCAACCTACGGTACATGGGCCAGATCAGGCTCCTGCCTGTTTCCCCATATAAAGTCTGTTGGCATACAGCCCCATGCATTCATTTACTCACGTCTAGGTTGCTTTCGTGCTGCAACAGCAGAGTTGAGTAATTGCACTGAGACCAGTTGGCCCACAAGGCCTAACATATTTAGCATCATGTGGCCCTTCACTAAAAAGTTTGCTGAGCCCTGCTGAAAATTCTGGTGGTTCACTTGCTCATGGCCGGAAGTGGAGACTCAAATTCCTGAACTCCAAACTGCTATTTAGGGGTTTGCTTTTATTTCCAGGAGTTAATTTGTGATGAGGAATAGTAATCAATGGTGGCAATCATAATTATCTGTTCTGCGCTTATCCTGCGGCAGCCTGGAGCAAACCCTCAATAAATGTTAGATGTCTGGACGATTTACTGAGATGTTGAGTCAGTATGTTCAGGTCTGTGTCAGTTGCGGCCACGCTGCTGCCTTCTCAGGCCTCAGGACAGAAAGAAACTGGTCAAGGTCAAGGCTCTTTGAACGTTTCACAGGAGATCCTGTTTATTGTGCCAGTGGGGAGGGGAAAGAGGGAATGGTGGAGACATTGGGTCCAAGATGGGAAACAGGGCCATGTCCGGATGTGGTTTGTTTACTGCACAAAGGGAACTGGCCATGAATCTGTGTGGGGCTGAAATCACATGTGGGCCATGTCTGTGAAGGCAGAGTTGTTTGCTTCTAATCCAGGCAACAGCACCGCTGTGCAGGTTAACACGGTCCCTGAGGGAGTGATTCAAGGCCTGAGGTCAATGCATGATGAATCTCAGCCCTCACCTGAGTCCTTTGCAGGATCCAGACAGACTGACATTGGACAAACCACCAGGACGACAAGATAGGGGCTTGGAGGTGGAATTCAGTTGATTAGGAGAAAAAGAAGAGGTTAGCTATTTCCCTCTTTCCTTCTCTTTTGAAACAGCTTTACTGAGATGTAATTCACGTACCATAAAATTCACCCTTTGAAAGGTGCAGCTCACAAGACTGTGCAGCCATCACCACAGTCTAACTCCAGGGCATTTTCGCTGCCCCAGAATGACACCCCACACCCATCAGCAGTCACTCCCCACTGCTCCTGACCCCCCAGCTCCTGGCAACCACTAATCTACTTTCTGTCTCTATACGATTTACCTATTCCGACGTTTCATATAATGGAATCATGTAATATTTGTCCTCTTGTGTCTGGCTTCTCACTGAGCTTCGTGTTTTCTTTTCTTTTCTCTTTTCTTTTTTTTTTCTTTTTTTTTTATTTTTGAGAGAGAGGGAGGGGGAAGGAGAGAGAGAGAGAGAGAGAGAGAGGAAGAGAGAGAGACAGAGCATGAGTAGGGAGGAACAGAGACAGGGGAAGACACAGAATGCAGAGCAGGCTCCAGGCTCCGAGCCGTCAGCACAGAGCCCAATGCAGGGCTCGAACTCACAAACCATAAGATCATGACCTGAGCCAAAGCCGGACGCTCAACCGACTGAGCCACCCAGGCGCTTCATGTTTTCAAGGTTCATCCGTGTTGCAGCAGGTGTCAGTGCTACATCCATCCGTTTTTATACCTGGAGGACACTCCATTGTGTAGACAGACCACGTGTATTTATTTAGTCATTCATAAGTGAATAGACATTTGGCTTATTTCCACTCCTTGGCTATTACACGTATTTCTGCCATGAACATCTGTGTACACGTTTTTATGTGAACATAGGTTTTCATTTCTCTTGGGAGTGGGCTTGCTGCTGGGTACCATGGTAACTCAGCGTTTAACCTTTTGAGGAACTGCTAGACTATTTTCCAAAGTGGGAGCACTGTTTGACATTCCCGTCAGCAGCATCTGCCTGCCAGTTCAACTTCTCCACATCCTCACCAACACTTGGGATTGTCTGTCATTTTGCAAACAGCCACCCTAGTGGGTATGAATCGGTACCTCGTGGTTTTGCTTTGCATTTCCCTGATGACTGGTGATGTCGAACCAACATCTTTTTGTGGGCTCATCGTCCTCTTGTCCAAATTCTTTGAGGGAATGTCATTCAAAACCTTTGCCCATTTCTAAATTTGTAAGGGTTCTTTATTATGTTCAGGATACAAGACCCATATCAGATAAACCATTTGCAAGCCTTTTCTCCCTCCCATTTCTGTAGGTTGTTGATGTTTGAGTTTATGTATGTATGGAGATTCATACCTGCCAGAAGTATGTGAACTTTCCCCAAGCTGTAGAGGGAGATGAATCTTTAGACAGAAAGAGCAGGTGGAAAGCAAATCGCCCAGCCGTGGTCACACCAGCCTGCCCCCCACCCCCACCCCGTGGCCTCCTACCCGAATCTTGCTGTTGAGGATCCTGTCATTGATATCCTCGTCAAAGCATTTCTGTGGGTACACCTCGATGCAGTGAGTCCTCAGGTTGTGCTGGATCTGGGGACGCAGGTGACCTCATCTCATCCTCTGCACTTGGCCTCCTCCTTGCCCCCACCGGCCCCATCACCCCGGGCGCCCAGATCACCCTGCGCCTGAAGGCCTCTCGCTCCTCAAGGGTCAGGCTGTCGGCCCGGGCAATCACAGGCACCACGTTCACGGTCCGGCACAGCCGCTGTAGGAACTCAATGTCCAGAGGCCGCAGGCTGCTCAGGCAGGGCAGCAACAGTGGAGGCAGTGGCAGTGGATGAGTGAGGGGGTGCCGGCCTGCAGCCCAGGCCAGGGACTCCTCCTCCTCCTCCTCTCTGCCCCAGGCCAGGGTCCCTCCCCCAGCTGGCTCAGCCCTTTACCAGTGCCCAGTAGGCGGCACGAAGTACACACAGCAGTGCACCCGCGTGTCGGGGATGTGGCGCTGGCGGGTGATGAGGATCTCCTCCTGCAGGTACCGCTCGTACTGTTCATTAATGTAGCCCAGGATGGGGTTCCAGCTGGGGTGGCAGACGGACCCGACCTCAGAGCCGCCCCTGGGAGCCCCACCCATCTCCCCAGGTCCTCTGGGTGGTCTCCCCTTCGGAAGACCAATTGCCCCAGTTGGCCCAGGACACAGGACCTCCGTTCCTGTACGAGCTGAGACCTGTGGTTACCTGATCACCCTCCCCCCGCTCCCCTGAATTATCAGTGAGACCCCTGCCGTTCTCAAGCTGAGGCCTTGGCTTCCTCGTTCATAAAATGGAGAGAATAAGAGCACCTACTTTGTTGGGGCGTGGTCTTAAAAGAGATGAATCGCCACAGCCGGGTTCCAACCACCGTGGGCACTCACGCCATTGCTGCAAGGATCTCCTGAGTCCTCTCCCTGGGTCCCTTCCCCTGCCAGGCTATTGTCAACCAAGCAGCCAAAAGGACTCATCCACCCCCCTTTTTTTTTAAGATCCTTTTAAAAACAGGAGTCAGAGTACATCCCTTTTCTGCTCAGCCTGCCCACAGTGGCCACAGAAAAGCCTAAGTCCTTACACTGCCCTACCAGGCCCTACAGCATATCACTGTTTCTTCTGCCTGCCCTCCCCTCCTCGTTTCTCCCTACCATGCACACACCTCCAGCCACACCAGCTTTCCATGAACATACCATTCTGCCCACCGCAGGGCCTTGGCACATGCCACTATCCACTTTGAACACTCTTCCCCTGCATGTCCACAATGCTCATTTTCTCATATCCTGGAAATCCACCCAAGTGTCACCTTATCCGGGAGGTCTTTCATGATCACTCTGCTTAAAGTTGCAATCCCTCTACAGCTCCCTATGCTTTCCCTTCTCAGAAATGTCCTCCTTGAATGATAGAGTTTAGGACCACCTTATGTATAACTGATTTGTTGTGTTCATTGCTCAGCCCCCCTTCCCATGACAATGTAAATTTCACGTAGGCAGAGGTGTTCATCTGTTTTGTTCATTGTTGTATCCCCATGTCTAGAACAGGGCTGGCACGAAGCAAGTGCTCAATGAAGCATTGTATGCAGGGCTGGCTTCATACAAGCACAAACAGACCATTTCCACAGAGCTCCGTGCTTTGAAGGGCTTGCAGTTCATTCAATGTCCTGTGGTCAAGGTTTTACAATTCGTAATACTTTTTGAACAATGGGTCCCACATTTTCATGTCACTGGGTCCCACAAATTATGCATCCAGTCCTGATTGTGTGTGTGCATGTGTGTGTGTGTGTGTGTGTGTGTGTGTGACCAACTACTGTCGTGGGTTTTGTCACTGAGAGCCTAGAACAACTCTGCAAGGTGGGTGTCATCACCCTCAAGTTACAAAGAAGGAAACTGAGGCTCAGAGAGCTTCCATGACCAGTCCCAGGTTACCTAACTGGAAAGTGGTCTAACTCTGTGGTCCTGACTCTGTAGTGTGGGCTTCTAACTTCTGCTATATCATAACCTTGACTGAACACCTACTGTGTGCCAGGCAGGAAGCTCTGACCTTTATGTACTTGACTCCCTTCAATCTTGGAGGGCTGGTTGCATGCACCCATTATACAGATGAATAGACTGAGGCTCCAAGATGCCACAGTCAGGTGTTTCAGGGCTGGGATGTTTCCCAGGGGCTGGAGGGGCAGGGGCAGGGGCAACCAGGGTTCGGCCCCCACTGTCAAGGACCCACCATTTGTCATTGTTGATCTGGTCTCCAAAGCCAGGCGTGTCAGTCACTGTCAGCTTGAGCTTCACACCCTTCTCCTCGATGACTGTGCGTGGAGAGTGGAGTAGGAAGAGATTGGCCTGGGTGGGGTGGGGTGGGGTGGGTGGGGTGAAGGTGGTGGACCACTCACCATGGGTCACTGACTTCAGCTGCAGCGTCTGGGGTGTGGGCATCGCCAGGCCCGGCAGGGTGCACTTCCACACCTTGGACTTGAAAAGGGTGTTCAACATTGTGGACTTGCCCAGCCCGCTCTGCCCTGGGGGTAACCAGATGACAGCAACAGAGGTGGACATTTTAGGCAGTGCTTCTCAGGCTGTTAAACAGTTTTAGAAAGTGAACTGTTTTCTAAGCATAACATAAATACTGAAAAGCGGGTGCTATCGTCGGTGTCCCCCTGAATCTTTATCCCACCCATTTTTATTGAGGCAAAATTCATGCAGTAAAAAAATTAACCATTAGCCATTTAAAGTGAACAATTCAGTGGCATTTAGTACATTCACAGTGTTGTGTACCCACCAATTCTGTGTAGCTCCTATTAGAAAGAAATCCACAGGCCGCAAATGGCAGAACTTAGGCCAAGTCTCCAAATGGGTGCCTAATATCTAACTTAACTGCAGTTCCAACCTCCCCCGGAAACGTAGCCTAAACTGGTCCGTCAGGGATTTTCTGGTCAGCACCGGTGAGTCATGTCACATGGGCCCTCACTGTCCCCCAAAGGAAGATGAAGTCATCCACCTAAGACCCTTTGCCTGTCCTCTAAGGGAAAGAAACCCTGCCTGTAATAATCCTTTCCTTTTGCTAATAACTTCCTTGCTCACATCCTCCTTTCTATATAGAAACCTTGCATTCTGCACAACTCCTTGGAGCTCACTTCTTACCTGCTGACCAGGTGCTGCCTGATTCATGAATCATGTCACAATTAGATCTTCAAATGTACTTGGCTGAACGTTGTTTTTTTAACCGTCAAGAAACATGCTCATTGCCCCAAAAGAAACCTCACACTCATTAGCAACCCCTCCCCATTTTCCCTCCATCATCACCTCTGGCAACTGCTAATCCATTTTTTTGTGTCTCTGTGGATTTGCCTACTCTGGACATTTCAAAGAAATGGAATCATGCATGGGGCACCTGGGTGGCTCAGTTGGTTAAGTGTCCGACTTTGGTTCAGGTCATGATCTTGCGGTGCGTGAGTTCGAGCCCCTTGTTGGGTTCTGTGCTGACAGCACGGAGCCTGGAGCCTGCTCCAGATTCTGTGTCTCTTTCTCTCTCTGCCCCTCCCCAGCTCATTCTCTCTCTCTCTCTCTCAAAAATGAATATGCATTAAAAATTTTTTTTAAGAAATGGAATCATGCAATATTTGTCCTTTCATGTCTGGCTGCTTCCACTAAGCATAATGGTTTCAAGGTTCATCCAAGTCCTACCAGGTGTCAATACTTCATTCTTTTTCATGGCTGAATAATGTGCCATTGCATGGAGAGATCACATTGTGTTTATCCATTCACCCTGATGGGCAGTTCAATGTATCTTACAAATTAAATGGCCCATGCATACAGAACCAGATCCAGAGATGGAGCATATAGTTCCCCACAAGCCCAATCATGCCCATCTCAGGAACTATTAACCCAACACTCCAGGGACAGCCACTCTCCGGGCTTCCATCAGCAGGGAGCAGCTCTGCCCACTCTTGATTTAGGGAAGCACACAGCATGTGGTCTCTTGTGTCTGGCTTCTTTGGCTTGACACTACTTGGTGAGATTGACCCAAACTGTCTGTGGTTGTAGATGGTCCACTTTCCCTGCCGTGGGAGCTTCTCAAACTCGGTGGACCACATCTGCAGAAGGGGACACCCTACATCACAACGCAGGGTGCACACGTATTTTTGTATTGAACAAAAATTGTCCGAAGGGTTGTGCTGTCCAATATGGGAGTCCCACTTGGCTCCTGCCATGGGTGATATGGAAAATCTGAATTGAGGTATGCCATCAATGGAAAATACAACCCAGATTTTCCAGACTTGGTGTGTGCCAAAAAGAACGCAAAAGTTCTTTTTTTTAAACTTTCAAAAAAAGTTTATTTACCTTGAGAGAGAAAGAGAGCACACACAAGTGGGGGAGGGGCAGAGAGAAGGAGAGACAGAATCCTAAGCAGGCTCTGCGCCCTCAGTGCAGAACCCGATTTGGGACTCGAACTCGCAAACTGTAAGACCGTGACCTGAGCCAAGATCAAGAGTCAGACACTTAACCGACTGTGCCACCCAGATGCCCCAGGAATGCAAAAGTTCTCATGGACAATTTTTTTTGGGTGTGGATTACATGTCATTCAAGATAGTACATACTGAGTTAAGTAACATAAATGGTTAAAATTAATTTCTCCAGTTTCTCTTCCCTTTTTTAAAGGTGGCTACTGGGAATTTTTACAATGACATCATGTGGCTCACATTATACTTCTATTGGACAGCACTGCCTTGGAACAATGCCCTTAATTGGTGTTGCCCACTCTGACATTTTATAGTCTGCTATTACCCAGTTTATTTTGTGAAAGGTGTAGTTTTGACCTACAGAATCAATTTTGCACCCATATAAATGCAATTCCAGAGAACCTCCTGAACGCCAGGACAGTGCTAAACCCAGTGAGGAAACTGAGGCAGAGAGGGGTCAGGGACTGTGCTCAAGGTCACACGTTGGCTGGTGTTAAGGGCCCGGATCAGGATCTGGGTCTGGGTGTTCACCACTTTCTGCCATGGCCTCCCCTTTTATTGCTCTCTTTGGGTTTGGCTGGGGCTTCATGGATGATTTTTGTCTTTTAATGCCTCAGTGTTTCCAGATTTTAAACTATGACATCTGGCGAGGGACTATTAACAGACCCACTGTTGAGACTGAGGCTCAGAGAGGTGAAGTAACGCGCCCACGCCCACAAGTCTGCATCCTTTGGTCTGTCCTCCCGTGAGCCCCTGCCCCTCACTCACCCACCACCATGATGTTGAACTCAAACCCCATCTTCATGGCCTTGATCTTCAGTTGGTCCAGCACGGCCTCAATGCCCACATAACCAAGCATCTCGCAGGGTGGGGTCTTGGGGCTGGAGGGTCTTGATGAGCAGGGGGAGGCGGACTGCCTCAGCGGGTCCATGGGGTCAAGGACACAGCAATGTCTGTCAACTGGGTGGGTGGGGAGAAGGGGGTTACTGGGGCTCTGGAGGGGGACCCTCTTGAGTTCTCATTTCTGGACCCTGGCTCCTGAGCTCTGCCACCTGGCACTCCCACACATTATACCCCTTGATCTACCCATCCCCCAAGGCCCCAGGGCCTGAGGGCTTTGAAGTGAAGTACAGGGAGGAGCTGCCTCTCAGAGGAGGCTGAATCCCTTCCCAGAGATACACCAGCCCAGTAATCTGTTCCTCCCCCACCCCAGTTTCCTCCCTACCCCCACCCCTGGCCCAGGCAGTATCCTTGCTCAGACACTCCCCCCAGAAGAATGTGGCCGGCCTGGTGAAGCCCAGGGTCTGGATCCATGGTGACAGAGAGAAGCAGCTTTGTGTAGCACCTGATGGCCTTGGGTCTCTGACGGAGCTTCAAGGAGCTTCCCTGTCCTAGCTGGTGTGTGTGGTGAGGGGGGAGGAGACAAGGTGACAGTTAACTGAAGAATCTGAACTCCATCCCCTTCCCCATGACTTCAGGGGGAGGGGCAAGGGGTGGGCCTCCTCTACAGCGGGGAGCTGAGGGCAGGGGCAGGTAAGCTCTTCCAGTGTCCTTTTGGAACACTTACCCTAAATCCTTACAATGACCCTGGCCTAGTGCTATAGACAGGAACCCAGGGCCTCTGGGCAGCTCCCTTGCCCAAGGTCACCTAACTGGGCTAAGTGGGCTTCAGCCAGTCCCTCTGACTTCCAAATTCATGACTCTGCTAGCAAAAGCAAACCCATGACCCGCAGCCAGAAAGCAGAACGTCCATGTTTTCTTTGGTCTGTCCACCGCTGGGGCCACAGTGTTTTCAATGGCCAGATTGATTTAGGAAACATTTAGCCTACACTTAGTCTGTGCATAACATTGTTCTGGGGCTGTAGGATGGCAGCTTGTTTCATGATCATCCCAGTGCTATCAAGCTAGTGCTGTTACTCCCTCCAGGTTACAGAGTCTGAAACAGTTGTGCAAAGTCACCTAGTAAGGAAGTGGTGGGTTGGGATCTGAGTCCACGTGCGTACCCTCTAATGCTTTTCTTGTTCACGGGAACATCTAGATTTCCAGTGTGTCTTAGAGATTGTAAGCCCTGGCAATTCTGATGGCTGATGAGCTGCCCTCTTTGGCTGGGCCATGAGTTCTCCAGTTTGCCACAGTCCTCACCCCTCCCCGATGTGTCCCTGACACGATGTTTCTTATACAAATCCATCTCACTCACTACTTTCTCACCTGTTTCCTGGCACATGAGGAGTCCTCTGTCTCATGATGCTGAGCATTTTCTCTGAAAGCCAGATAGTAAAGAGTTATTTTGAGCTTTGTGGGTCATAATATCTCTATTACACCTACTCTTCAGGCCTGCTGTTGTAGTGTGAGAGCAGCCACACACAGGTGAAGGGGGTGGCTGTGTGTAGGTAAAACTATTTACAAAAGCAGGAAGTGGTTTGCCAACCCTGCTTTGCTTGCTGAAACTCACCAAGTCTGCCCTAGTCCATTCACCTCAACTGTCCTGAGCCCCAACTAGCCTTCTGTCCCTCTCTGCCTGTGCCCTTGTGCTTCCCTACCTTCTACCTATCTCACGACAGAGCTTAAACTTCATCTTTGAGGCTTGAGGCTTTGGGTGGGGCTGGGCAAAGCCTGCCCTGGAACATGGTTCCTTTCTCAATAGAGAAATCTCTCAAGCTACAAGTCCACAGCTCTCAAGGGTTATGGGAGGCTGGCCTCCTCATCAAAGCGAATGGGCACGTTGTACATGGATGACCAAACAGTACTGGTGGCCTGTGGACTGAACTTGAGCGCGAGATTCTGCTTCCTAGGAAAACCATCCCACGTGAGTGACAGTAGGATTCTGAGCAACTGGGAGAGGAAAAAAAAAAAAAAAAAAGAAAAGAAAAGCGAGCCTCAGTGGGTAGCCACTAGGATCACAAGCGTCATGACCGTGCTTGCAGAAAGCAGTGGTCACTTGCATGGCGCTCTTGGCTGTGTTGATTGGGAAAAGCCCAGGGTGAAGTGATCTGAGCAGTGTGAGAACAGCAGATGAGTCCAAATGTGTACAAAGAACAGAAGACTGAAGGGAATCACACCCATAAGTTGGGTGAGTAATATATAGCCATTCAGTGCATGTTTCTAGAACACCTCATTGTGCTAAGGAAGTGTTTTATGGATCATTCCATTCAATCTAACCCAAGAATAAGGGAAATGATATTTATACACCCATTTTACAGAAGAAGAAACTGAGGCAGAGAAGGTCAAGGATTGTGCCCCAAGGCCACACACGGGTGGGTGTTAAGGGCTGGGAACAGGATCTGAGTCTGAGGGGGGTCTGACCCACCTGAAATATGCCTTGGCATGGCTTCCCCATCACTGCTCTGCTCCCATCTTAGAACTCTACAGGTGGTTTCTGTCTTTTAGTAACGTGGTAATTTCTCAGATTTTGATAAGTGTTGGATGCTTAACCAACTGAGCCACCCAGGTGCTCTGGGTTTTGTCTTTTAACAAGTTGGAATTTCCCAGGTTTTCCCTAATAAAGAGCAACTGCCCCCCCCCCCCCCCGCCATCAGAAAGTCTTACTTTATTATTATTATTATTATTATTTTAAGTTTACTTATTTATTTAGAGAGCATAAGCAGGAGAGGGGTAGACAGAGAGGGAGAGAGACAGAATCTCAAGCAGGCTCTGCACTGTCAGTGCAGAGCCTGATGCAGGGCTCAAACTCATAAACTGTGAGGTCATGACCTGAACTGAAACCAAGAGTTGGATGCTTAACTGATTGAGCTACCCAGGCACCCCTAGAAGGTCTTACTTTCATAATGAAAAACAAGTAACAAGGCACCCAGGGGTCTGGACAGGAAGGCTGAGGGTCAGTGGGGAGCAGAGGCGACAGAGGGCCTCTTGCCCACCCAGCCAGGACAAGTGGTGGGGGGACAGGGGCCACAGTTGTGGACCCCCATCCTCTTTTTTTTTTTTTTTTTTTAAGTGAGGTAGAAAGGAGCTCCTGGGTGGCTCAGTTAGTTAAGCGTCCAACTCTTGATTTCGGTTCATGTCATGACCTCACAGTTTTGTCAGTGTGAGCCCCATGTTGGGCTCCTTGCTGACTGCAGAGCCTGATTGGGATTCTCTCTCTCTCTCTCTCTCTCTGCCCCACCCCTTCTTGCGTTCTGTCTCTCAAAATAAATAAATAAACTTAAAAAAATTCTTAACAAAGTAATAAAATTGCGGTAAAGGGGCACCTGGCTGGCTCAGTCAGTAGAGCATGTGACTCTTGGTCTTGGGGTTGTGAGTCAAGCCCCACATTGGGCATAGAGCCTATTTAAAAAAAAAAAAAAAAAAAAATATATATATATATATATATACACACAAAATTTAGGTAAAATTTGCATACAATTAATTTGCATAAAACTAACCATTATCCACTCTAAAGAGAACAGGTAAGTGGCAGATCACTATTTAGTACACCCACAATGTGGCTAAACCACCACCTCATCCTTTTCCAAGATATGTTCATCACCCCAAAGGAAATCCCATCACTACTAAGCAGTCACTCCCCTTCTTCCCCCCCTCCCAGCCCCTGGCCACCACTAACTACTTCCTGTCTCTATGGATTTGCCTTTTCTGAACATTTCACAGAAACAGACCTACACACCATGTGGTCTTTTGTGTCTGGTCTCCTTCATTGAGCGTCACGTTTTGGAGGTTCATCCATGTTGTAGCGGGTGTCACTGCTTCCTTTTGTGCGGCTGGATGACATCCCACTGTATGGACAAATCACCTGGTGGTGGTCATCCATTCATCGGTTGACAGGCGCTGGGGCGGTTTCCACCTTTTGGCTCTTGTGATCAGTGCTGCTGTGAACACTTGTGTACAAGTCTTTGAGAACTTGTTTTCAATTTTCATGGGTCTATCTATACCTAGGAGCGGAATTGCTAGGCCATACGCAATCACCACGTGTAACTTTTTATTTTTTAATTTTTATTTATTTATTTATTTAAATTTTTTTAAATTTTGGGGCACCTGGGTGGCTCAGTTGGTTGGGCAACCGACTTCAGCTCAGGTCATGATCTCACAGTTTGTGAGTTTGAGCCCCGTGTTGGGCTCTGTGCTGACAGCTCAGAGCCTGGAGCCCGCTTCGGATTCTGTGTCTCCCCCTCTCTCTGCCCCTCCCATGCTCATGCTCTGCCTGTCTCTCAATAATAAATAAACGTTAAAAAAAATTTAAAAATTTTTTAATTTTATTTTTTTAACTTACATCCAAGCTAGTTAGCATATAGTGCAACAATGATTTCGAGAGTAGATTCCTTAATGCCCCTTAACTTTTCTTCTTTTTTAAGATTTATTTAGTTTTTAGAGAGAGAGAGAGAGAGAGCAAACTCACAATAGGGGGAGGGGCAGAGAGAGAGGGAGACAGAATCCGAAGGAGGCCCCACGCCGTCAGCACAGAGCCTGATTCGGGGCTCGAACTCATGAACCGTGAGATCGTGACCTGAGCCGAAATCAAGAGTCAGATCCTCAACCGACTGAGCCACCCAGGCACCGCCCCCGCCCCCCCACCATGCGTGTTTGAGGAACTACCTCAAACTGCACCCTCCTCCTTTCCTTCTGCAGTAACACTCTAGTTGTTTCAAAACTCCCCTGCTCCTGCAACAGCCGTCTGAGATCTGGAATAGGACGGAGGGGTGGTAGGGTGGAAGAAGGGGACCCAGGACAGGAGACCCTAGAATGTGGTGGGGAAGGGCTCTGGGGTCTAAATGCCTGGGCCCCAGTTCTGGCTTCTCTGCTCACTCTGGGGATGGCTGACAGAATCATGGCCCCCAGAGATGTTTCCATCCTAATCCCCGGACCCTTGAGAGAGTATGGTAACTTACTCAGCAAAAGGGACTTTGCAGATGTGACTAAGGATTCAGAGGGTGGGATTATCCTGTGGGCCAACGTAATCACAGGGGTCTTTGTAGCAGAGAGGTCAGGCGGGTCAGGGCCAGAGGATATATGAGCATGGAGGCAGAGACTGGCATGACCAGTGGGCGTGGCCACTAGAAAGCCAGAAAAGGCAAGGAACGGACGGTCCTCTAGAGCCTTCAAAAGAAACACAGCCCTGCCGACCTGTTATAGACTCTGATCTCCAGAACCCTAAGACAATAAATTTGTATGGTTTGAAGCCATGAAGTGCGTGGTTGTATGTCACAGCGACAGAGAAGGAGCACCTTAGGTATGTGACTTGAGCTGGTCGCTGAGCTTCTCAAGGCCACACCTTTCATATCTGTGAGTGGAAAGGACAGTGATGCCAGTTGAGGCTTGCCCTGAGGACAAATCAGGAAATGAATGGATGGTGTTAGGTGCGGAGCCTGACATCAGCTGACACGTTCTCCCCTGCTAGACCACAAGCACCACAAGAATTAAGAAATTGTGTCCACTTGGTTTACGGCCAACCAACCTCAAGTGCTGAGCAGTGTCTGGCCCTTGGTGGGCCTGGACACGTCTGCGCTGAAAGAAGGGAGAGTGAGAGCTGCCTTTCTGGACAGGGTCGGGGCCCCAGGCTCCAAGTTCCAGGGGAAGAGGTCATCTGAGAGAGGATAATCATCTTTTTGTAACGACCACGCTGAGGATTAGAATAGAGGAGACAAGGACTACAAAGACTCCTAGTATGGTGCCAGGCACATGCCATCTGCCCAGTGGAGGGGAAATGGAAACCACTTTTCCCTCCCTGTCCCTCCCTCCTGTCTGTCTCTCTTCACTCAAGTCAACAGAGGCCCAGGCCATACTGTGTTCCAGGCTGCCTGTCTGGCCTGTTGAGAAAACAGTGAAAAATCCCCGAGTGAAGAAGCTTACAGGCCCGTGGCTACCTCCCTGGGTCCTGCAGCACCTGCTCCTGTTGGGAAGCTGTAAGCACACCTGTTAGGGCACAGGCCCCACCCCCCTGGAGCCTAGCCGCCCCTAGGAAGGGTGGGGCTGGTTGCCAAGGTGCCAAGGCCTCAGGTAGCAGCTATCTTGGGTGGCGGATCCGGAAGCAGGAAGTAGCCTGTGTTCTCAGGACCTGGCGACTGGCTGACTGGGGGAGCCTGGAGGCTGGTAGGAGTCTGGGCGCCGAGTTGCTGGGGGCGGGGGGTGGGGACCAGGCAGGGGTTTGGGGGTGTTGGTGTGGGAGGGGGCAGGGGCTGGGCTGTGAGAGGTCTGACTGAGTTCTGAGGCAGCCCCTTGGGGGCTGGTGGTACCCAGAAGGCTGGAGCTGAGATGGCCTTGGCAGAAGACCTGGAGGAGCTGGAGACCACGGCCCAGGAAGTGCTGGGGAAACTGAGGAGCCGTCAGCTGTTCCAGTCCAGGTGGGACACTGCTGCCTTCATCATCTTTCTCATCTTCCTTGGTGAGTGTGGCCGTGGCCTTGGCCTTTGCCCGCCCCCCCCCCCCCCCCCAAGCCTCCTGACCCAGACGTGGCCAGGACCCTCTCTGGACACCTGTCACCACCCCCCCCCCCCCCCACCCCAGGCACTGTGTTGCTGCTGCTGCTGCTTGTTTGCATCCACTGCTGCTGCTATAGCTGCTGCAGCCGCCGCACCTCCAGATCCCAGAAGGTGAGCCCCGATCAGGTGAGCCCCACTGGCCTCCTGGGCTGGGCAGGTGCGAGGGGCAGCCTGGAAGTGCACTGGGGAGACGAGGGTGCTGGGCCTCCTGTGGACAGGGGGCAGGCAGGGGACACATGAGTGAAGCCCAGCTGATTCCTGTGCCTCTCTTGTAGGAACACCGCAGGGGTGTGGATAACTTGGCCCTGGAACCTTAACACACCGAGCCCCCCAGCCCCTCTGCCCGTGTGTCCTGCTGGGCAACAGGAACAATGCCTTGTTTGTCCAGAACCTGAGTCTGGAGTGTGTTCTGAGCCTCCCGTCAAGGGGTGGGCAGTGTGGGAACTCAGTGCTTTATCCAGATGCCCACCTGCTTCCTCACAGCTTTCAGCCTACACGACGGCCACCAGACCCTGAATCACCAGCAACTGCCCATGGGAGGGGAAGCTGGGGCCCAACTCAGGGGCTGGAACCCCCAGGCAGAACCCTTGTTCCCATCCCACTCAGCCCCGTGGCAGCCCGGAGGACCCCCTCAAAGGTGGTGTGGGGAGGCCAAGGGCTCAGTCACTGGGTACCCCACTCAGGTCCTGAGTATCAGGGATCCCCAGCCTGGTCCTCACTCAGACAGACAGACGCTCCAGGTAAAGTGGGGTGATCTTTATTTCCTAGAGGCCTTGTCAGGGATGCTGAGCAAACGCATTCTAGGACACCGTAGCTCACGGTGGGTGGCTTCTGTCTGCTCCCCTAACTCACAGCTTAGGGTCGCCACCCACTCCTCACCCTCCATGGAGGGGGTGTGCATGGCTACCCTTCACCATCCAAGGTCAGCTCAGCAAGCAGAAAAAGGAGGCGGAAGGAGAGCCCTGGGGTTGGCCCCACCCAGAGTCCAAAGGTTTCCGCCTGCAGGGAGGGAGGGTTTGGAATGTGGGCCACATCTCTGCTCCGCCTTCCTGACCACCCCCCTCCGCAAAATGAAAAGCAAGCCTTCGTCCCTTCTTTTTAGTGATTCCAGTGTTCATTTCCATCTGTGCAAAAATGATGGGCAGGATGGGGTAAAGACGAAAATAAATAGCCCATGCTGCCCGGCTCTGGCCAACACTCCGAGAGGGGATAGCTGAGAGGGACAAGGTGGTCCCTTGTCTGTCCCAGGTGGACAGACTCTTGGGGGTTCTGTTCAGAAAGGCCTGTAGCTCCAGTAGCTGGAGAACACGGAGATCTGGAGAGGGAGAGAGGTGGGGGGACATGGTGAGTGCTGGTGCTAGGGAGCCTCCCTTGCTGTACCTGTGACCCGAGTGAGATTTCAAGGTCATCCAAGGGCAATTTGTCAGGGAGACGGTACTGTTGCTCAGCAACGTCATGGCCCATCTGCTGGGTGTGTGTGGAGGGTACGATGGAGATTTGGGGGTGTTTTGGAGGTATGACCAGAGCCCTTGGGATCCCCCCAAGATGAAAAGGCTTAGCAGCCTGCCACCTGGCTGGCCCAATGTGTCTGAGAGGGAGGCCCACCCTGACCCCACAGTCCCCCGTGGCCCACCTTATCCTTGAGCTGCTGGCAGAGCTGCAGGGAGACTGTGAAGAAGACTAGGGCATCGTTGAGCCATGGGATCACACACTCCACCTTGTGCACATGGCTCACCTCCAGACGCTGGGAGCCCCACTCGCTGTGGGGAGAGGGGAGGGTCTCCCCTGGGTGGGGGGTGCTGACCAGCCTGGCCCCCCAGGCTCCAAGGTGCAAAGGGTTGGGGAGGGCAGGGTGCTCCCCAGCAGCATACTTACAACATGGCCCCAGGGCTGTGGAGCACGGCGCCTCCAGCTGGGCGGAAGTTCTAGGAAAGAAGGGGACCAGACCCGGTCAGGCCCTGGAGGCTGGTCAGGCCCTGGAGGCTGCCAGGCACGTGGGGGCGGGTGGGGTTCCCTCACCTTGGTGGAGTTGGGCTGCAGGGCGTGCAGCTGGTACACGGTGAGACAGAGCTTGTTGAGGTTGATGTACACATTGACTAGTAGGTCAGAGGGCAGGGCAGGGGCGAACATCCGCTGGGGACGAGCACCGGGCAAGCAGGTCGGATGAGGGTCGCGCAGGCGCAGGCCTCCCAGAACCACCTGAGCAACCCCATTCCCCAACCCAGGCACTGGGGCTTCTAGACTTTTCCGAGGTGTCCTGGGTGGCTTTCTGCACCAGGCTTGAGAAGCACTGATGCAGACTAGGAGCATTTGGGGGACGCAGGGTGGAAACCAAGGACCTTGTCCCAGAAAACTGCATAGACAGAGGACTCGGACAGCAGTTCGGGGTTTCCAGGGCCCCTTCACACCCGTGTCCCTCCCAGGGGCAAGCTGGGCTCCTCAGTGGGGATTCCCTCTCCTGGAGCAGGGGCTGGACTAAGGTACTGACCGTGAGGCCACTGGCAGCGATCTCAGGCAGAGTAAGGGTAGCCGGGGTGGTGAGCCGGTTGCGGGCTCTGGTCAGCTGCAGCATCACAGCGTCCATCAGCTGTGGGCAGGGGGCTGGTCAGAGCTGCTTCGAGGGCAGCCCCTGCCCTCCCACATCAGAGCGTGACAAAGTCATGGAAGCTCCCAGCTCCTGCCCTGGGTGCTCACGGTCTCAAGGCCTGAATCCCTTCTGTGTGGGGCTTGTTAAAGGTGCAGGTACTGGGGTTCCAGCTGAGGGTGGGGGTAGGACGTCTGCAGTGGTGACCACCTATCCAGCAGGTTCTACTGCATGGGATCCTGGGTGCTGGTCCAGTGGGGAATGGAACATGGGAGATCCTGAGGGTCAGTCTCAGGGGCATGAGGGCTTTGTGGATGGGGGTACAGGCAATGAAGGAGCTTAGAAGAAGGGGCCTGAATCCAGCTTGGGTGCAAGGAGCCAGGGACGGTGATGGCATGGCTAGGTTCAGGTCTTAGCCTGGGGTACCAGCCCCATTTTCACAGTTGAGGAAAGAGAAGCTCCCAAGTGCTAAGGTCACATGGCTAGTGAACGGTGGAACCATCTGGAACTCATCCTTTTCCTTTGCCATGACTAAAACTCTTGCTTGGACTCCTCAGAGCCCCAACTTCCACTGCTTCCAGATATTGCCATGGGCATGGGGGTGACCTTGCTTCCAGGAAAGGCAAATCTGGGTGGAGGCATGGGGACTACACCCCCTGTCCCCAGGGTGGTCACAGTTCTGGGAGGGACCTCAGGCCATTAGTTGTAAGTTTTCATATGAGGACTCAGAGGTCCAAAGAAGGAAAGTGAATCACCTGAAGACACATAGCAAACCAGGGACAGAGTTTAAGCATGAGTTTGGGGCATATGAGCGCAGCTGATCCCTGCAAACCATGTGGATTCCCTTTGCTAATTGTAAGAGTTCCTCTAGTGCTAGTCATGTGACTACTAGCATCTACTAGTAGTAGCTGAGCACTTCCTGAGCATTTGCTAGAGGCTACTTTACCTGCATCATCACAACTGGTCGTCACTGCAGTGAGTCCCCCCTCTATAGGTGAGGCTATTGAGGCATAGAATGACTAAGAAAGTAACCTGAGGTTGCACAGCTTACAGCGGAGGCCCTAGAATCAGAATCTCAATCTGAGTCTGGAACCTGGGATATAAATCATTTGACTGTAGGTGGACGGACATGTGTGCGTTGAGAGGTGATGGGTGGGCCATCAGCTGCGCCTGAGGATGTGGGGGCAGAATTCTCCAGGGGCCTGGTCAGGGCCAGGGGTAGGGAACCTAGTTCTCCTGTCCCTTCTGGCTGCTCACCTTGAGGACCTCTGCTCCCGTCCTGAACTGGTAGCTTTCATCCCGGTTGGCAAGGAGGTAAATGGCTTGGCTTACATGGTTCCTGGCATCCTGGATCTGAAAACAGTGCCCATCGAGAGGTCAGTGGGCTGGGCCTCAAGAGGAAGAGATGCCAACTTCATCTCTCGGTGGGGAGTTCCTGCCCCAGTCATCACGATGAGGGGCCATTCTCCTTGGAGGGGTGGGGTGGGAACCGCCTGCCTGCCCTCTCCCCACCAGCTCCCAGCTCCGTGTCCTCTGAATGCCAGGTCCTGGCTGGGTGTTGGGCACATAGCAAGACTGTGGCAGGCCTGCTGTCACATAGCTCACCTTCTAAAGGAGGGCAGGTGATCGCAGAGTAAAGGCCTAAGATAAAAAGACTGACTTGCACAAGGAAAGAGGGTGACTCTGCAGGATGGGGGAGGGGGAGCCTCTTTTGATGGATGGAGGTCAAGGGAGGCCCCAGGGAAGTGATTCTTGAGGATCACCCAAATGACAAGAAAAGCAGAGAGCCGAGCATGGGCAAAGGCCCTGAGATGGAGACCAGCTGGTGTCCAGTGAGAGGGGAAGGGGCTTGGATCAACCAATCACACAGGAGCTTGTAGGGAACATGGACTCTGTCTCCAGGAGCCATCAGAAGCCCCCTGGAGGCTCTGGGAAGGGGAGTTCCTGGCTCCAGAGGACCCCAGTGGTTCCTGCTGGGGCCCAGGGGCCTACAGACAGGTTTTCCACCTCCTTCAAGGCTAGGCTCTGGAGCCCCAGGAACTGCCTGCCCCAGCTCTGCTACTAGGAAACACCCTTCCAGGCTTGCTCCGGCTTCAAATCCCCATGGCCAGCCTGGAGCCCTCAGTGCCTCTCAGGCCTGCCCCTGCCTGCCCTTGTGGCCTGAGCCCCAGTAGGGGAAGGGCCCAACTACCTGCTGCAGCTTCCACTGCTTGTCTTCTCGGAAGGCGAAGTGCAGCAGCTGGTTGTTCCGGGGTATCTTCAGGTTCACATCCTGACGGGCAAGAGTGGATAAGCAGAAGGATGACACCCTCCTGCTTTTGGCCACCCTGAGCCCTTAAGCAGGGGGCCAGAAATGGGGTGTGTGGGGTGGTTCGGGCCCCTGTCATTCCACAGGGCAGAAGGTCTCCCAGCACAGTGGCCATTTGGAGTGTGAACAAGGAGGTCAGGAAACAGGAACTCGGGCCCAAGAGGAACCACAAAGAAATGAAAGGGAAAACAGAAAGGGGAAGGTGGCCTCAGCCAGGAGGAGCTGTGACTGTGGGCAAAAGGGAACACAGGTATAGGCCAATGGACTGAGCACCCACCCACTACTGGAGGAGAGGCACCTTCCCCCACATCTTGGTGCCTGGCACCAACGGAGCTCAGATGCTGGCCGATTTCACTTTGAATTGGGGCCAGCTTAATCCCGCTGCTGCCCACGCTTCACTGGGCCCAGACTCAGGGCTGGGCCGTGTGCAAACATCTCCCTTCGGCACCTCACACAGAAGCCACATGCCAATTCCATGAGGAGGCTGCTGGGGGGTGGGGGGAGTATTTTACAAGGGAGAAAACTGAGGCCCAGAGAGGTCAAGGATCCTGCCCAGGGTCACACAGCCAACTGGTGGCAGAGCCAGCAGGAGGCTCCCATACTCTTTCCCGCTGGATCCTCCAGCAACAGAGAAAGGGGAGAGGGGCTGGGGGACTCACCGCCTGGCTCAGCGCGTCCCCTTGCAGAGTGAGCACGCCTTTCACCTGGTCTGTGCTGCAACACGTGGGGGTCAGAGCAGTGCCTGTGGCTGCCCTCTCCCACCACCTTGCCCTCCCGGCAGCTTGCCCCTCGCTGTCCCAGGATGGCCTACTGGGCCTTGGCTGTGCAGCCTCTCCTGGAGGGATCCCAGGTGTCCCCCTCACAAGCAGCTTCATCGCCCTCATTTCTGCTCAGCCCCCGCTCACCTACAGCTGCCAAGGATGAAGTTCTCCTGCTTGGCAGGACCCTCCGTGCCGGTGCCAGAGCAGGGCAGAGTGAAGCGGAGAGAGGCCTCCTGGAAGGGCAAAGGGGATTAGGGTAAAGTTCATCCAATCCAGTTCAACGGTCTTTCCAGAAGCCCCATTTCCTAGGTTGGCCAGGGGAGGGTCAAGTGGGTTGGTCTCACCGGAGCACCTTATCCAAGCCTCCAGGGCACCTTCCCATTTCTCAGGCCTTTCCGCCCTCACCTGGGTTTCAGGTCCTACCAGAGTGGATGGATAGCTGTTCCTTCCACATTCCCCAGAAACCTGCCTCAAGCCCAACTCCAGGATATAGAACAGAGAGATGGCCTCCTGGCTTGGTTAAGATGCTTGGGTTGGAGGGTATTATGCTAAGTGAAATTAGTCAGAGAAAGACAAATATCATATGACTTCACTCATATGAGGACTTTAAGAGACAAAACAGATAAACATAAGGGAAGGAAAACAAAACTAATATAAAAACAGGGAGGGGGACAAAGCATAAGAGACTCATAAATATGTAGAATAAACAGAGGGTTACTGGAGGGGTTGTGGGAGGGGGGATGGGCTAAATGGGTAAGGGGCATTAAGGAATCTACTCCTGAAATTATTGTTGCACTATATGCTAACTTGGATGTAAATTTAAAAAAAAAGGGGAAAAAAAAAAAAGACGCTTGGGTGTGGGGACAGAGTCAGAAAATGTTAGTAGTCATGACAACTCACAATTTCTGCCCTACCAGGCAATGTCTGGACATTTCTGTGAGTGGACTTATTTCACAATAGCCCTGTGAGGCGGGTACTGCAATCTTTTTGCGAAAGGGAGCCCCCCAGATGTTGAGTATGATGCTGGAGACCTTGAGATAACAGCTTCAGTGGAAGCCTTCCTTGACCCCGACTCCCTGCCCGGGAGCTCATTCCACGCCCAACGCACTGCGCTCACACAGCTGCCTGTGATTAAGTGGACAATCATGTGTTGGTACCCCGACTGGACTCCCAGTCCTCCGAGGCAGGGCCTGGTCTGCACACCGCGCATCCCGCCCACAGCAGGCGCTCGGGAGGCAGGGGCATCGGCCCGGGAAAGAGCCGCTGCTGGGCCGGCCCGCCAGGCGCCTTACCTTGAGGATGTCTTGCAGCTGCCTGAGGACGGCGTGCACCTCGTCGTGCAGCAGCCAGCGGAACTCCTCCTCCTGAGGGCACAGGCCGACTGTCAGCCTCCCGGGCCCACCGCCCCCGGCTCCACCCTGCCCTGGCCGCGCGCCTCACCAACACCGCTCGCTCCGCCGCCGTCGCTGCCATCGCGGTCGCCATCGCCGCCGCTCGCCGCCCAGCGACCGTCAGGCACCCGCCGTCAGCTCGAGGCTCGGTGCACCGGCCGTCAGTGCGCTAGCAGCACCCGGGCCCACCCCCGCTGCCGATTGGCGGCACGCGCGTCCGCCCCGCCCCCGGACCGCCTCTCCCGCCGCCGACCGGCCGAGCCGCGCTCCGAATCGAGGCTGGCGGCTGCGCGAACCCGCCTGCTCCGGCTCTCCCAGGCTGCCGCTGGCACCCACCGCGAGCGCTCTGCGCTCGGGCGCCGTGTCCACCGCCTTCTGCCGCTGGAGCTCTTCGGCCGCTTGCCCCGCCCCTCCCCGGCCCTGATAGGGCGCCCTGCTCCGCTTGCGCACATTGATTGGCCAGAGGGATGGTTTGCTCTCGCCGCGCCCGGCGATTGGCCGGCGTGGCAGCCTGTTCCTGCTCTGCCTCGCCCTCCTCCCGCGGAGGTCGCGAGTTCCGTTGGTCCAGGAGGAACCAGCCGGATGACCAAGCAGTCCCGGCGCAGTCCCGGCGCAGTCCCGGCGCGAGGGCTGCGGGGCCGTTCTTGCGCTCCCGGCCCTCCTCCCTCCACCACACAGCGCTCTGGGTCTGGGCACAGGCCACTGCCGAGGTAATCAGTCACAGTTGTGTTACCAAGAAACGTTTTATTTTGCTTGCAGTAGCTTTTTTTGTTAATTGCACAAAATCATGTTTTGTTTTTGCCATTTAAACATCACACAATCCTATTCTGAAAGACAAACGCTCATTAAAAACAAAGCAAAAATAAAAATTCACAACCTTAATTACCTAGAAGATTTGTCATTTAAAGTAGGTTTAAAGGGGAAAAAAAAGGGATGGTGGAAGAGGGGCTTTCTTACAAGCTTTTTCACAAGTGTCACATTTTCTTCTAAAAGGGAAGGATTTCAAAACAAAGGTGAAATAGCTTAAACAGAAATAGTCATAAAAAGAAACTTTACAGAATTGTCAACAATATTAAGACAACATTGACTAACCAGTTTCATTACAGCATCTTCCCCCACCCCCACCCTCCCACCCCCAACCCCGAGTGTCCGGCTAGGACTAGAACAGGCTTTGTGTTCAGACAGAAAAGAATTCCAAATCCCAGTGAAATTATGCCAAAAACCCGCAGGCATCTTCCCTGCCCTCCCCCCTATGTCTTCTGAGATCCCCTAGCCTGGGTTCTATCAGTGGAAAAGGGCCAAATTTGTGAGGGGGAGGGGCCCACACCAGTGTGGTCTCCTCATTATACATATTCACTAGAAATGCTGACCTGCAAAGTATAACTTTGGAAAATTCAACCCATATAGAGGGAGAGAACATGGACATCCTTTGGGTGACTTCTCCTTGTTTTTACACCACATCGTAAGTCCCTCTGGTCCCCTATCCAAGGAGAAACGTTAGGATCTCAAAGATGTCTTAGATCTACCTCTTTGGGTCAGTTAGTTCAGGTTGGGTCAGGTTCAGTTCTCTTCCCTCCCAAAAGACCCTGGGGCCCTGGAACCATTGAAGGCTATGCTTCTGGCTGAAGTGAAGACACCCGATCCTGTTTCAAGAGCTGAGCCTAAGAAATGGCCATCGTTGGTCAGGCTGGGTTTGGGCCAAAGAAGGGACAGAAACACTGTCTCCATGGGAAGAAGAGGAGGAAGGGAGAATGAAAAGGTAGGCAGGTGGGGAACATGTGCAGGAGCAGGTTGGAGAGGATGGGACTGCTGTGAGGGGACCCAGTCAGAGTGGCTCCAGGTGGAGTCTGCAGCATAACGGAAACAGGAAGGAACCCCACTCTCCTCCCTCTTTGCTCCTCCCTGGTGGCCCTCAGGATCCCCTTCCCAAGGGCTGGAATGCAAATCCAAATACTAAGAGCCTGGTGAGGAGTGAGCTCCCCCTACACCAAAGTGAGGAAGTCTGATCCCAGCCCAGGGCTCTGCAGTGATGGTGACTTCTGGGACAGGTGCTCAAGAGCGGCGAGGAGAGCAGGCTTCTGTGAGGCTCACCTAACGTGCTGGCGATTTGCTGCTCTCCCTGGAGAGCCAGAGCCCTGTGTTCGCTCAACTTTGCCAATCTCTTTTCAGTTCACAAAGGCATTTACGGAGAGTTGGTTGCACATTGGTAGCTTAAATATGACAATCCTCATCAGCTGGTCACCTGAGGTTGGAGGGCCCATGGGGACCCTCTGTTTGGAGTCGGTGCTGGCTCATCTTGACCCAGAGCCTCTCTCTCACATGGGGGATCCAGTGGGGGGACGTGGACGTAACCACAGCCTCTTTGCTCTGAGGGACGGCAGCAGTGGGAAGGCTTCCAGTTCTCACTGCTGATTCTAGTTCCTCTACTGGAAAGGGTCTGAGATAAGACAAGCTCAGGAGGAAAAAAAAGCCAGGCAGCAGTTTCTGGGCAGCTTCTATCCTGGGGCGAGAGCCAGTGTGTGGTGTGTAGGGTGTGTGTGTGTGTGTGTGTGTGTGTGAACACACAGCCACCTAGTCCGGGGCCTGTGCCCAGCTCAAGAGCTTTCCCAAAGGCCAATCCTGCTGACACCCCTCCCCTCCCCAGGACCTCCAGGGGAGGGGTGACGCTGTGTGCTGTGCTGATGGCAAGTCTCAAAGTCTGTAGAAAAGGAGATGGAGACAGGTGGACTGGTCCAGAGCTAAGTCCCAGGACCCCAACCCCATGTGAGGAGGAGGGGCCAGAGGGAAGACTTGGGGGGCAGGGATGGGGTATCGAGGGCTTAGTGTATATAGGCTCGGTACACGGCAGACATGTCGTTGTCAGACTGGTCCAGTGCCTTGGCTCTTTTGTACACCTGGGAAAAAAAAGGAGATAGGCTCATACTCTGTCCACAGAGCTGACTTAAAAACACAATCTGCTTCCTGGAGGCGGTTCTAGATGTGGTCAGGCAGGCAGGCGGCAGGCAGCCTTTGGAGTCCAGGCTATCTAGGTACAACTCCTGGCCAACCCCCACACTGATTTTTTTTTTTTTTAAATAAAAAAATGTTTATTTTTGAGAGACAGTGTAAGCAGGGGAGGGGCAGAGAGAGGGGGACAGAGGATCTGAAGGGTGCTCTGTGTGGACAGCAGAGAGCCCGATGCGGGGCTAGAGTTCACGAGCCGTGAGATCAGGACTTGCGCTAAAGCTGGGCGCTTAAACGACTGAGCCACACAGGCCCCCCACTGATCTTGAGCCAGGTGCCTCAGTGTTTCTTTGCCGTCACCACTACTACTTGAGGTCATGGAGGTGACAAGGTTATCATGAGGTTTAAAGGGACTGAGGAGGTAAAGTGCTTAGAGCATTGTTGGCAATTATAATCACATCCCTTCCTACCTCCAGGGTCTTCCTGTGTTATGCTCTGGGCTGCTATCCTTGTCCTTCCCTCTGTGTGGGATGCTTTTCCCTCAGCACAGCTGGCCCCTTCCCAGTCAGCTCCGAGGCCTCTCCCGAGCAGCCTATCTAAGACAGCAGCTGCACCGCTTCACTCACTCTGCTGTATTTTACTCATACTTCTGACCTTTACAGACTCTTGTTCAAATATTTATCTGCCTGTCTTGTGCCTCTTTCCATTAAAATGTAAGCGCCACAAGGGAAGGAACGGGCTGCTCCTGAACACGTCCCCAGAACCTAGAATAGTGCCTGGCAATCAACAGCCACTCCAGAGACACTAGGTGAATATTATGAACGAGTGTGAAGAGAATTAAAAAGCCATTCGACAAAGGCAGTATGGCATCCAGGCACACTGAAGAAATGCAGTTGAACACAAGGTTCCCCCATACAAGCTGCATTTTTGTCTTTTTTCAAACACAGTCCAGCTGAAGCCACTATAGTTGAGTGTCCATTACAGCTCAGGTGTAGCTGTCAACTCAACACGAAGGCTCCATAAGACCTTTTCAGATACAAGAAAACCAATCATTGCCAGCAGACCTGCACTACAGGGAATGCTAAAGCAAGTTCTTCCAGCTGAAAGGAAACAATCCCAGGGAGAAATTCAATTCTTTAGAAAAGAATGAAGAGCCCTGGAAATGGTAAATAAGAGAAATATACAATTATTTTCTCTCTTCGTTAAAATAAAATACATAAGACTACTTAAAACATTCCAACGTTGGGGCGCCTGGGTGGCGCAGTCGGTTAAGCGTCTGACTTCAGCCAGGTCACGATCTCGCGGTCCGTGAGTTCGAGCCCCGCGTCAGGCTCTGGGCTGATGGCTCAGAGCCTGGAGCCTGTTTCCGATTCTGTGTCTCCCTCTCTCTCTGCCCCTCCCCCGTTCATCTGTCTCTCTCTGTCCCAAAAATAAATAAACGTTGAAAAAAAAAAAAAAAAACAAAAAAAAAAAACCCCAAAAACATTCCAACGTTGACCCTATGTTTAAAACAAAGGCAGATGTAACCCAGAGGACATCTGTACCCTAAAGCAGGGGTTCTCAACCAGGGATTATTTTGCCCCCACTGGACATTTGGCAACGTCTGCAGACATTGTGTCAACTGAGGGGGTGTTGCTGGCCTCTAGTGGGTATAGGACAGGGATGCTGCTAAACATCCTGTAAGCACAGGATGGCTCCCACAGCAAAATGTCATCGTACCCAGGTTGAGAAACCCTGCCTTAAAGGAGGAGGTGGAGGGGGAGGGAAATGGAAATGTATCTATGTTTTATGTGAAGAGGTACAAGATTAACTCTAAGTAGACCGTGAAGTTTAAGGATATTGCATATTCTTGCATACTGATATCCCTAGAACAAAGATAAAACAGAAACAATGCGTCATTAAGAAGACAGTAGGTAAAATGGAATTCTAAAAAATATTCAAATAATCCAAAAGGCAGTAAAATAGGAAGGACAGTTAAAAGCCAGAAGAGACAAGCAGCAATCAAATGATAAAACGGTAGCTCCAAATCTGACCATACCTTAACAGACTTTAAGAAAAGGACTAAATGTTACTGGCCTAGTTAACTTTAAGATCCTGAACAGTAAGCACCGGTGAGGAGCCTAAATTCACACCATCCAAATGGCCAGATAGCACCACGTTCCATTGAGAAATTAACTAAAATATTTGTTTTCAAGCCAACAAATCCTGTAGACTCAGGGCAGAGGCAAGTCAGAAATCACCTCACAGAGAAACCTGCCAACACAAACCACACATAGAACCCTTCAGAACTGACTTCAGTTAAAGACAAGCTTGTTGACAAAAAAAATTATACAAAATACAAAAATAAGTCCGCTGCTAAGAGAGAATCCAAGGTAAAACAAACATGAGTAACCTGAAATTGTACTGCAACCTGAAAAAGTGAAGTAAGTACTCTGGCATGTTCAGGCAGACAAGGAAGGGACAGAAAACACAGAATTCAGGGACAGAAGATTACAGATTATGAAAAGGTAGGTCTGAAAAGAGCAGAACCGTGTTTCTTTTTTCCTTTTTTTTAATGTTTATTTATTTTTGACAGAGAGAGAGAATGAGAGAAAGAGAGAGAAACAGAGCATGAGCGGGGGAGGGGCAGAGAGAGAGGGAGACACAGAATCCAAAGCAGGCTCCAGGCTCCGAGCGGTCAGCACAGAGCCTGACACGGGGCTTGAACTCACAGACCGTGAGATCATGACCTGAGCTGAAGTTGGACGCTCAACTGACTGAGCCACCCAGGCGCCCCAGAACCGTGTTTCTTTACTTCTTCGCTGGTACAAGACACTGGAGACTTCTATTTAACTTGAGTGATGCATATCCTTTTTTTAGCACTTGGAAGATACAGCTTCTAAAATAAATGAATTTATGTGTTTTACACAAAATGTAGAGTTTTGTTTTTTGTTTTTTTACATGTTTGTTTATTTTTGAGAGAGCACATGTGCTTGGGGAAGGGGCAGAGACAGAGGGAGACAGAGGATCCGGAGCAGGATCTGAGCTGTCAGCAGAGAGACCAACGTGGGGCTTGCACTCACAAAGTGGGAGATCATGACCTGACCTGAGCCAAGTCAGATGCTTAACCAACTGAACTACCTGGCGCCCTACAAATGTAGTTTTTATTGTAACTCTACAGTAAAGAAATAGTGCTCAGCTTTTTTAAGGCTACACTTCTAAACAACTTTTCAAAAAGTGCATGTGTAGGTGCTTAATAAAGTTGTCATTCAAAAAAAGGTAAATGACCAAACACCCCAATTAATAGGCAGAATCTTTCAGAATGGGTAAAAATCCAAGCTCCAATGACAGGCTGTATACAAAAGATACAGTATAAAAACACAAACTGAAAGCAAATGAATGGAAAAAAATATACAATGGGGCACGTGGGTGGCTCAGTTTGGTTAAGTGTTTGACTCTTGATTTCAGCTCAGGTCATATTTAATGATTCGTGAGTTTAAGGCTCACATTGGGCTCTGCGCTGACAGAGTGGAGCCTGTTTGGGATTCTCTGTCTCCCTCTCTCTCTGCCCCTCCCCTGGCTCACACTCACTCTCTCTCTCTCTCTCTCTCTCTCTCAAAAATAAATAAATATTAAAACAAATATAAAAACAATAGCACCTATAGTAAAACTGGGCAATAGGCTTCAAGACAAAGACCGGAAAGCGACATTTTATAAAAACAGAAGGGCAAACTCATAAGGAAGATGTGGCCATCATAAATGCTAAGAGTTTCAAAATTACAGGAGTTTCAAAGATAATAGACAAAATCAAAGGGAAAAACAGACAATCCCACAATCACAGTTAGAGATTTTAAGATCTTTCAGCAACTGAAAGAACCAGAGAAAAAGGCCAGTAAATGTGATCCGAAAAAACTACCAACCTCAATCTAACTGGTATCTGCAGGACATAGTCCTCTTAAGTGCACACAGCACACCCAAAGACAGACCATCTGCTGGGCCACAAAACAAGTCTGATTAAATTTAAAGAACCAAAATCCATACAGGATGTGTTTTTTAACCACAACAGAGACATATTAGTAATCAATAATCATTAGATATGTAGGACAACTCCAATTATATGATACACTTTTGAATAATCCACAGGTCGAAGAAATCACATGGGAAGTAGGCATGGCTAAGAGGGAAGTGTACAGTTTTACATGCTCCTGTCTAGAAACAATGACCTGAGATTCCACCCCAAGAGATGAGACACAAAGCAAAATAAAGATGGGCAGGGGGTGGGGTGGGGTGGGGTGGGTAGCGAATAGTAAAGACAAAAGGAAGATGGCCAGGGTTGTGTTTCGCCTCTGGCAGGTACCTCGTTGGCTGCAGCTGCCATAGGAGTAGGATGGTTGACCGCATCACCCAAGGCAATGGCTAAGCGGAGATCCTTCTGGATGTACTTCAGGTAGAAATCAGGCTTAAAGTTTCCTTGCAGGATATCTGAGGAAGGAAAGCCACTTATCAGGCAAATTGAATAAACTCTAACTAAGAAACTATCTGTAGTACTGTAAGGCCTCAACACCTGGCATTTCTTCCCTCTTGGACACTGAAGAGACAAGTTCCCAGCCAGTACCCCCAAATCCCACCTGCCAGGTCTCTGGACCCCCTCTGACCAAGGGCATGGAATGAATGAAGAGAGTGCGTCTTTCACACCCAATGAGCCCTTGAAGAAGAGACTCCTCTGTGAGAGCTGCCTGACTCAGTTTCTCAGCTCCTATCAGAACTAAAATGCAAGAGAGGCCAAAGGCAACTCACTTTGGCACTTCTGGTCCAGGAAGATGCTGGCCAACTGTCCCTGATTGAGGATGTCCAAGAGTGTCTGCTGGGACTGGCCTGTCACTTGGGCCAGGGTCAAGCCCTCAGCGATGGTGGCCATGAAGCTTCCCTGGACCATGTTCACGATCAGCATCATCTTGGCTGCGTTGCCAACCTCACCTGGCCAGGGTAGAGAATGACGGTCACTTCTCAAGAATCTGAGGGCAGGGACTTTCTGCCCACCCTCATCCCTGCTCGGACCCACCTCTACACCCAGGGGAGGCCCCATTCACCTGCCCCTGACAGAACTGGCTCTGACCCTTCGGGCTCTTCCTCCTTCCAGGCACTGACTGTGCAAGTCAAAGGAAACCTTCCCACGGGGGCCCCAGGCAGAGAGGCCGTGCGGGAGTGACGCTGTCATCAGTGCAGTCTAGAGGGGATGTGGCCCACCCAGCCTCCGGGCCTGCAGTGGCCCGACGGGTGGGCAGGCATGTTACCTAGAAAGAAGGAGGTCTTCCCCATTGCCTGGAAGCAGCTGCTGCAGTCCTCATACAAGCCCCTGTCTCCTGCTGCTAAGATCACCAACATCCCGTCATTAGACAGCTGCTGATTCCCTGAGACCGGGGCTTCCAGAAAGCGGCCCCCCCTGGACACAATCACCTGGAAAGGAAAGTCATAGCTTCTGAAGGCCTTGTGCCTCACTGGGGTTTCAAGTGGGAACACCTGGCCCTCCACACCGAGGCCCTAGACAGATGCCTGAATCATACGTAGCATGCAGCTAAGCTGAGGTCTCCCCACCTGCTCCCATTTACTTGCAATTTCTTACAAAGACCAAACATGACCATGCTCATGGCTTGGCCGACCATACCTCCTCCAGACACTTCCCTTCTCTGACTTCAGCCACCCTCAGGGCACAGAGGGGCCAGAAGTCACCACTTGGCCCAGCAGCTTAGTGGAAAGAATACTGCTAGGATCAAATGTGGATAGCTGCTTAAACCAAAAAGGCCCTGCCAGCTGCCTGGAATGCTTCTCACTGTGGGGCTCACAGCTCTGGGACCTAATGCCCATCCCAGCTGGGCAACACCTCTCCTCTCATGGCTATTCAGACTAGCTGTGGCTTTGAAAGTAAAGAGCGAAGACAACCTAGTCCCAGGGCTACAGGCCTTTCTTTCTCTCCCTGCTTTTGTCTTTAGAGTAACCAAGTTGCCCACTCAGGAGTGATCAGTTAGTCTTGGGCTCTAACCACAAGGATGTTGGAAGGCCACCACAAACGAGGCTGCTACCTGGGCCAGCTCAGTGACTGTGTCAGCATCCACTGTTGACATGTCCACATAGCACTTCCCAGGGCGGATCCCTTGCAGTACACCACTGGGGCCCAGCACCAGCTGTGGAGACACAAGGGAGAAGCAATAGCCCAGGCTCTTGGCCAGATGCCCAGGAGCCCCTTAGACCTCAGGTTAGAATTCTGTTGCTTTTTTGGCTCACTTACTGATTAGGAACTGAATATTAAGGCTGAAAAGGGGGAAAGCAAGTGAAATAAGCGTAGGAATGAAAAATACCTCTAGTACATTCCTAACAATCTTGTAAAAGGGTTTATGTGCTCCTTTTTATTAAAAACCTCCCATTTAAATGATAACCTCAGTATTTTCTTGGGTTTCACTGGATTTACCCGGATTAAACTAGTCACCAGTTTAACAAGATGACTACTGTACTTGAAATGTGAAAACATACAAATAGACCCACAGCTAAACAGAGGATCTGGGCACGTGGACGCAATACGAATACACAGGGCTCGTCAGCACAGATCTCAGGGACCCTCGTTTTTATTCTTTGTTCTGAATCAAAGGAAGTCTGTACTCAATTTACAAAAATATTTTTCACAATGGGGGATGGCCCCAGATGGGAAATTCAACTCCCCCACATGCTGTAGACACTCACTCATGGGCAGGGGAGATGGGGTGGGGGAGAGGGAGGCCAGACAGTTTTCCTGGCCACAACATGATGGGAGAAGAGGGGATCCTTACGTCCTTGGCTGCCTTGGGATCTGACACGCAGGCGAAGGTGATGTCACAAGTTGAAACGACTTCAGCGGGGGTTCTTCCTAGGCGGGCCCCCTCCTGGATGAACAAATCACACTGCAAAAGTCACAGATCCTAATGTGAGCTACAGGCAGTGCACAACCAATACAACAACCAGGCCAGAGACACCCTGCCCAGTCCTCCTGGCTGGCCTCTCAAGGCAGGAGGCTGAGGCTAGGAGCTGGGGACACCGGAGTGGTGGTCCAGCTTTTTGAAGGAAGTAGATTGGGCCCCTTAAGGACCGTCTCATATTTTTGCATAACTGGTGCCTAGAACGAAGTTCTACTTCATAGTAGGCACAAAACAAGTGTCTGCTAAAGGTTTCCTGTTTGAAGAACAGGATGTAAATAGCACCTGTCCGCAACCCTCTGTGGCTGTCTTGGCTGTGGCAAAACCTGCCCAGTGTCCTGGGCTACTCACACTGTGCTGGGGAAGCAGGTCTGGGGCTGGGAGGCTGCCATTCCTTACCGAGATGTTCCTGGGTGTCTAAAAGCTTTAACTTTTCTTCCTTGAGAATTAAAATTACCCACCTCATAACAAAACATTATCAATATTTCAGCTTTTTCCTTTTCCAAAATCATTTAAATAAATAATTAGAATAACGTGAACCTATTTTGTAACCAACTTTTAATATCGTGTGTGATTTACATTTATCCACATTACAGTCTTTCTTAATTATTGTTTATAATGGATGGCTGCAGAATATCCCATTGAGACACACCTGAATTTACCTAATGGCTCTCCCGAAGTTCAATATCAAACCTGCTTTTAATTATAAATGACTCCAGGGGTGCCTGTGTGGCTCAATTGATCAAGCATCCGATTTTTTATTTCAGCTCAGGTCATGATTTCACCATCGTGAGACTGAGCCCCGGATTGGGCTCAGTGGGAAGTATGGAGTCTGCCTGGGATTCTCTTTCCCTCTCTCCCCTGCTCATTCTCTTTCAAAATAAACAAACTTAAAAAAAAAAAGTGACTCCAACTAATATCTTTATGTACAATTCTTTTCCTTTATGTTTTGAATCTAGGTCCCTGAAAGTAGAATAAACAGGTTCCAAATGGTGTTCAAGTTCTTAATAAATGTAGACAAATAGCTTTCCAGTGGAGCCATGTTAATTTATAATGATCACTGGCAAGGTATCAAATTACCAGCACTGAGTACATCATTTAAAAACAACAAACAAGCATCCGTAAATGCATAAAAACTCTGCCCTACTTGATGATTTAACCAGCCAAACCCAGTAACTTTTTGTTTGATATGTATTTTGATTATTCTTGATTATTGAACCTTTTACATATTTTTTAATTTCATAAAAATTTTTTTAAGTAGGCTCCATGCCCAATGTGGGGCTTGAACTCATGAAGATGAGATCAAGAGTCACAGGCCCCACCAACTGAGCCAGGCAGGTGCTCCAATTACTGAACCTTTTAAATTTAATATCTTCGTTTATTGTTTCTTTTGTAAGCTATTGTGTGTGTTGAGTTATCATATTTGCTATAAGCACGTTTGGTTGATGTACACTTTAGTCTATTTTCAATTTATTTTAGCACGTGGTAGGAGGTGAGAGTAGCATTTCCCCAAACTTGCAATCAGTTGTCCTGAACAGAACTTACTGACTGACCTTTCTCCTATCTCACTGATTCCTACAGAGTCACCTCTATCAGTTGCAGCCCCAGCTGTCCAGCCTACCTGATGGGTGTGCTTCTTTATCACGGTACACAACAACTCAGCCTTTTAGTATATCGCTTTATGTTTTAAACTTTGCTTGAAAGAGATCTCATTACTTTCTTTTCTGAAAATGTGTTTTCCATTAGCTATTCCAGAAGAACCAGAGAGTAATTTTTTTTTTTTTTTTTTTTTTTGCCAAGATAGTTTAAAACAATTCTACAGGGATGGTCAAAAATTAGATGGCTTTCTAAAAATGTTTGTTTATTTATTTGAGAGACAGAGACTGCCCATGTGAGCTGGGGAGGGGAAGGGAAAAAAGGAGAGAGAGAATCCCAAGTAGGTTCTGCGCTCTGCGCTATCAGTGCAGAGCCCAATGTGGGGCTCAAACTCACAAACCATGAGATCATGACCTGAGCCAAGAGAGCCAGACGCTTAACCGACTCAGTCACCCCAAAGAATGAGACAAGTTTTTATTTTTTTTTCAACATTTTTTTTTTTTAATTTTTTTTTTATTTTTGGGACAGAGAGAGACAGAGCATGAACGGGGGAGGGGCAGAGAGAGAGGGAGACACAGAATCGGAAACAGGCTCCAGGCTCTGAGCCATCAGCCCAGAGCCTGACGCGGGGCTCGAACTCACGGACCGCAAGATCGTGACCTGGCTGAAGTTGGACGCTTAACCGACTGCGCCACCCAGGCGCCCCAAGAGACAAGTTTTTAAAGATGACATTTACTACTTAACTTGTGCCAAGCATGGTGCTGAGTACTTTACATCATCTCATTTAATCTTTTGCACAGATGAGAATTCTGAGACTTAGGGAGATAAACAGCGTTGCTAAAAACGGTGAGCAGGATGGCTGTAACTTGAATTTAGGTCTGTCTGATTCCACACCAGATTCCTAACTGCTATGCTCTACTGCTTTCCCATAAATTAATCTGGAAAGAATGGCCATGTTTACATAACATTTAGGTTTTCCAATCAAGATACAGGATGACAAGAGGCACTTCTATCAAAGGGGAAGGCACTTATAAGGAAAACCCTGACTCTCCCAACTTCTGCAACTGTGCATCTAACATTTCCTGGTTACCCTTGCCTCGAATCACAACAAATACTGCCGATGGGACCTGATCACTCTCCTGACTTGGGTCCCCACAGCCCCTACCCAATGCCCAGCAGCTGAAGCCCAAATCCTTCAGTAAGGCTTTCAGGGCCTTCAGTGCCCTTTCCCCCACAGACCCTTTGACTCTCCAACCAGTTCCTTTTATCCTTGAAAAGGCATTTGTTTCATTAGAGTGATTTTTTTTTTTTTACCTTGCCAAGAACATTGCTGTTAATTCTAATCCATTAGGCCTGCCACCTCCTTCAGCAACCACCCTCCTACCACAGCTGCACCTAGCTGCACATGGGGTGCTCATCCAGTCACTTTGTAAACACATGTTCAGCCACAGAGGCTCCCAATGGGCTGGTCCTTCCTCAGTCTCTTCCTGTGTTCCTGGTGAGTACAGGGCTTTAGTTTCTTGTACTCAGACTACTGTTCTTCACCTTTTCTTGGATAAGAACTTGATGGGAGAAGCCATGGCTTCTCTCCAGTGCAGAGGTGCACATTCAGACCTGGAGTTCCATTTCAGGGCATGCACAGACCCTTGAAGTGGTGGACCACCACCCTAGGTTAAGAACTTCTAAACCTGTCCTGCTTACTTTGGTTGCCGTTAGCCATGGTGGGGGACTATTACATTTAAGTGATGTAAAATTAAAATTTCAATTCTTAAGTCGTACTAGCCATTGATTCAAGTGCTGAAGAGCCACATGTGTGAATAGTGGGTGTCATACTGGACAAATCCTGGACATCTCCATCACTGCAGAATGCTCTACTGCAAGGTGCTGTTAGTACAATCCCAACGACACAATACAGTGCAGCCATGCAAAAGGAAGAAATAAATCTATCTCTACACACTCGGTATCAAAGAATTACTAACACACTCACATGTATTTGCACGTGCATGAACAAAAGGATAAAAACACCTGATGTGAGCTACCTCAGCTAATGGCAAGGAAGGGAGAATTTCACTTCTTTTTATAGGCCTGTATGTTTTTAAGTGTTTACTTTTTATAAACAGCATCCTAAGCTTACATCCTTTTATAAATAACATCCTAAGCTTCTGTACCTCCATCTTTACTTGCCTGAACTATAGAGCTTGGCTCTATACTTGGCTACTCTACACATGCAAAATGCTGAGCGGAGACAATAGGAAGATTCCTATCCTCAGTTACTAGTTACTCCAACTCCAAGGGTCAAGGGTTTGTCCCACCCCGTCTGACAAGCACCACCACGAATGCTTACTTTCTCTGCAGTCCGGTTCCAGACGGTTACTGTGTGACCCATTTTTAGCAAGTTGGAGACGATGCCACTTCCCATGAGGCCAAGGCCCAAAAATCCTATCCTGAAAAAGAGAGACACTGATCGGTTCAGGGTGGAGTGGGACCGTGGTCACCAGAAACCACTCAGCGGCTGGCAGCACCACAGCAGAGCCGGAAGCAGTGTGTGTATGTTGTGCCTTTTCTTACCCTGCCATTGTTTAAAAGTGTCCCTCAATTGAAATGGGCTTTTCTAGACCTTTGCCTGCCACAGAAAGAGGTGTGCCTCTCATATGGTTTAGGGCAAGTCTCCCAAATTGTTTCCTTACTGCTGTGATAGACGGTCTGAGCTTTGAATTCCGTTAGAGCAAGAAAGCAGGCTTCTGTCTTCGGCTCTTGCAACAGCTTCCCGATCGACCCCTCTAAATGCCTGGCTTTCAGATGCCACTTTAAAGCACATCAGCAAACTTCTTCAACTGTAGGAATCAGGATCAGTCTTCATCTCCCTGTCCAGCTCTACTTCTGACACTACACTTGTGTTCTTCCCGCTACCAGCAGAGACGGGTCTTGACCCTCTTCAAAGCTTCCTTTGGAGCCAATCTTTTCCAGAGCACGAATTCTTCCTATGCCTGCCTTCTCCTGACCCCGTCATGGCTTTCCACTGGCCCGTCCACAGTTCTCCACCACACCCTTCTAACTGTAGGCCCATTCTCATCTTTGGGGACTAAAGTTCAGGTGGACAGCATGCTTGTTCACTTTCACGTCCGGTAGCCTGCTCCTTTGTGCAACCCCGAGAACTCGGGGGCTGTTGGCTACTACTGCCGTTTCTACTGCTTTTACAGGTGATTTTATCTTGCCCCAAGGTCTCTTTCTGGTTCTTGTACTTCACTCCTTGTATGTGATACGGCTAACCAATGCCACTTTCTTCATTTATTATTCCTTGGTGTGCTGGTTTTTGGCTTGGGTTTCTCTCCACAGCTTCTCCACCTCACTTGACCTGAGTTACCCTTTTATTTTTTTTAATTTTATTTTTTTTTTAATATGGAAGCTTCACGGATTTGCCTGTCATCCTTGCGCAAGGGCCGTGCTAACCTTCTCTGAATCGTTCCAACGCTAGTCCATGTGCTGCTGCAGTGAGAACCCTATTAGCCTTTTAGTATTCTCGGTCTCCTGGGGTCACATCCACAGCCACCTCTGCAAACTGGCTCTTGTACTGAAAGGGTCCCCTCATCCTTGCTGGGATACAGATTCTCACATGGTCCCCCAGCCTGAATCCAATGATGAAAACAGAATCTACCACCTTCCTCACCGAATGGCACCCTCGCCCACTAAGCTTCAGCCAAAGCTCAAAACCAGGAGATCTTTTGTCATTCACAGTTGTCTGAGTAGTGCCAGTTTCCCCTAGGATTCTAAACCATGGCAGACTAATTCTCTTTCCTTTTCTTGGCATTTGAGGACACCCAGCAGACCACATAGCTGCTTCACCTTGTAGCTGGCTTATCTTTGTGTCAAAAAAGGGTCTGGCTAACAGGGCAATGAAGGCGTTAGGTGGAAGCACTGGACTCTGTCCTCAGCCCTGTCCTTGTCTTTTCGTAAAAAAATCAACACAGTCCTCCTGAAATCAGTGGGTGATACCCACCTCCCCTTTCATTAGCACATAACATGCCTGTGTCTTCTCCACTCCACTCACCCAGGGACGTTCACCCAAAATAAACAGTAGGATCAAGCATGTTGTCAGCATGAAAACTCATAAATGAAGTAAAAGATGTACTGTTTTTGTCTGAGAAAGAACCGCATGGGAGATACAGACGGCAGCTTCAGACCGGGCCATCTTGCTCAAGGGAGTGGTCCGTCTTAGCACTTTCATCACCATGACCACAAACACCGTCAAAGTAAGGGCAGGGGTGTGTGTGGGCACAAGCTAAGCTTTGGGGACCACAGTCAAGGCTCTCGTACCTGCCCAGGCAAAGGAGAGAGGTGCTGACAGGTGCACGAGAAGGACCAGGTGGCGACGGCAGGGAGAGCTGGGAAAGGCAGGACGATGGGCTTTACTCCAAACATCTTCACCTCTCACCCCCCACTTGCCTCCACCACAGCCAATTTCTGGGTTTTCATCACTGTTCTGCTGAGCCAGTGGTTCTCAAAGTGTGGCCTCTTGACTGGCAGCAGCAGCCTACCCAGGAAGGCGTCCAAGACACAAATTCTTGGGCTCTACTCCAGACATAGTGACTGAGAAACCCAGGGGCGAGGGGCCCTAGCAACTGGCGCTTTACACGCAGCCTTCCAGGTGATTCTGAGGCACAAGAAAGTCTGAGAACCACCAAACTGAGTGTTCTTCCTACTCGAAGAGCCACCAGTGAGCTATGAAGCCAACCCCATTGTATATTTATAGGACCAGGGTCTACTGCAGGTAAAATTACCCTCAGGCCAAAAAAACAATGTCATTAAAAGTTACGATCTTCCCCCTCTTTCCACTCAGTCCCAGCAATGGCTGGGATACAACCCTTAAAGAGCCCCCTTAAAGAGTCATCCCCAACTCCCTAACAGAACTAGAATCATAAGAAGCGTTTTCAGCAAAGGTCTTACTTTTTGTCTGTGGGTGTGATGCTGCCATTCACTGCTGTGCTGTCTGCTGCCTGGATGGAGGTGGACCCGGTTTCCTAGGGAAAGGAAGCACAAATCATCAGGTCAGTCTGCCCACGGCAAGGGCCCCAGTGGAAGAAAAAAATAGGGTAATATGGAACCTACGTACCTCTTCACATATTTTCAACTTCTTTGTGATTGCTTGGTAACAGACAGCTGGCTAATAAACGAGGGAAAAAAACCATTTATTAAACCGAATGCTTAACTGGTCTTCGTTATACATTGCTTAAGAAGTTTGGCCTAAAATGTGGCATTAACACTGAAAACTTATTTGCTGTTCGACTTTATTGATTTCCAAGTAACACATTAGAAAGTGAACACACATTACCTCATTCAATTATCTACACAACTCTGCAAGGTGCTTTTGCTGCTGATGACATTAAGGATCAGATGTATTAAGTCATGTGCCCAGAATTACAAAGCTAGCCAGTGTAACTAGGCTTGGAACCCACATCTGTCCAACTCCAAAGCCGTAGCCTATCAGGTCCCATCAAGACTCAGCCTAACTCATGGCCTTGCAGATACTCTGGGAAGCTTTCCCTCCACAACCCAATGGTCCAGAGAGATGGTCTCCCCAGTTAAACCTGAGAATGTGCCCACCCAACAGTGTGGGCTACCTGACGGGTGCTGACAGTTCATGAGGTCTGGCTTCTGCCCTAGACTCTGAAGGTAACCACAAATGTCTCAACCACACAGCTGCTGAGTCTTAAATGCTTTTTTTTATTTTTTGGTTTACTTTTAATTTTAATAACACCTAATTCATGAGTGAGTCTCTATGTGACTTTTTAACTCGTTGCTCTGGGCAGTGGTACAGGCAGAACCTGACTTTTCAGATTAGTAGGGAGCCGTGGAGCCACATTGTCCCCTCAGGCCAGCCCCTGACCAAGGATCAAGAATGTCAAAGGTCAACTCACCTTCTCAGTTTGGCTGAGCAGGAAATGATGGAAATGAGGGTCTGCATCTTTCACAGGCTAAAACCAGAAAATGATGAAATAAAACAAGTTATTTCCCACCAGAGATCACCTTGCATGGTTAACTGCCTGGTAACTTGACTCTTCTCTGGCTGAAACCCCTTCGGGAACTGGTCTCGACTATACGATGGCCTGGAAGCACTTTCCCACTGTTGGTTAAAGCCATTTTACAAAGGACCCCTGTTTCAGCTAGAGGGAAACTGACTATAAGTGGAAAAGGAGAGACAATTCTGTCAGGATGGTATACAAATTATTCCAGTAGCACTGTAGGAAAATATTTGAGAGGCACAATGCTATTTTTAAAACAGCATTCACCAGTCCCTTTGGATAACCCAGCATACAGGGCCAAATCAATTCTCAGGACTCTTCCAATTTTAGGGTTTCAGCCTACTTGTGTCTGGTGCCAGCCCCTCGAGTGTCTCGTCTCACGGAGGATCAATATAAACAGAAACACAGTGGCAACGAGTGCAGGCCTTTCAAGGGCTTTTTCACAATTAGGCTCAACAGGAGATGAGGGCATCCTTTCCAAGGATGAAACAATGTGCAGCTACTGAATAGCAGAGTTGCAGTGAAAGATTGTCTATAAAGCATCAAGTGAAAAAAATTTGTGGGCCAATCTCACATTTGTTAAAACCAACCCTATTTCCAACAATAAAAACCCCATGTGGGTCTGTAATTCTATAAATGATGGCTGAGTTGGGGGGGTGTACTAAAGGGTCTGGAAGAAGTTGCATCAAACCTGACAGTGAGCACCCCCGAGGGTGGAGACTTGCAATTTCCCCATCATACACCTCGCAACTGTCTGGCCATTTAAAAAAGGGGGAAAGGACAAGTGCCTCACACAGGTCAGGAAACTAGCTTGGAGGCCAGGCTTATCTTGGCCTGTGGGTGGGGGGGTTGGGGGGGGTGGGGTGTTACCTCGCTCACAGTTGGCTGCCATTTAAACGCGGCCATCGGTCCAGCCATCACCCCCTTCACGGTACTAGACTCAGGGATGGTGAGATCCTACAGAGGGAAAGGCAGACGGTCAAGACACCGTGGCAACCTCAGTAGATGTCTTCCTGCCCCAATTGGGAAGCACTTCTTCACTGCTCTGCTTCCTTTAGTCACATGCCACCTTAAACTAAACCCCTACCCAGCTCCATGGTCTCAGCGTCAGTCCCCAGGCACGGTTCTGACTGTCCATTGCAGGGAACCAGGCAAGTTCCCAACGACAGGGAGTGAGCCTTTCTTCTCTGTTGAGATAACAAAATATCTTCTTGTGCCCAAGTTTCACGAGGATAGATATCACTGGAAAACTCAACTATGGTGTGCAGTGTTATCAGCAAGTCACAGGGAAGATTTCCTTATGGCCAGTAACGAACATTCAGAAAACAGTACCAGCTTTAGAAGGAATCCACTGCATCTCGAAAAGACTGAGAAAACCACATGGTGCTGATGAGGAAATGTGCCCAACGTTTTAGCTACAAAATGACAAAGCCAGACTTCAAATCCAGGGCAACTGGGGGCCAAGAGTTCCACTCCTTCCCCAGGCTGATGCAAAGGCAGGACCCAGTGGAATGGGGTGCGCCCCCTCAACCAACAGTCTGGCCCACATTCATCCTGGGCAGAGGTGCTGCTTCAGCTTCACACCTGCTGTGCTCTCATCCTTTCCACCACTGAGTTTACCTCACACTCACTTTCCACATGTGTGATCTTCCGGCCACAGTGGCCCCCTGACATTTCTACTTGGTATCTAATGGGATTCTTGGCCTGCTGAATTCTGGATCTCCTGCCCAAGCAGCTCCTTACAATGTCTTCGCAATCTTAGAAAAGCAGCTCCGTTCTATCAGGCTGAGATCTTTGTACTCCTTCTTGATCCTGCCTCCTCTTTCCTCTTATCTCTTGGCAACGATTATGGCTTTACAATTGGGGATCTGCAACCCCTCCTTACTGCCCCACTGCTTACACCCACGCTCAGGCCGCCATCACCTGTCACTTGGACAGCAGCAAAACGGATCTCTCTGCTGCTGGTCTGAAACCCTGCAGTGTGGACTGTACACAGCAGCCAGAATGAAGCATGTCACTCCTCTGCCGAAAACCGACGTCTGGTCTCACACAGTCAGGCTAAAAGCTTTATTACCATGGGGCGCTACAAGTCTTACAACCCCACTCCACACTAATCCCTGACCTCGTGTCGTATTATTTTCTACCCCCTCACCACTTTCCAACTCACTGGCACCTCCTTGGCCTGCTACCCATTCTCGAAACACACCAAGCATATGCCTGCCCCGGTACCTTTGCACTACTGGGAATGCCCAGTAGTTCCAACAGTTATGTGCTTGGCTCACATGTTCACTTTAGATTTCTGCTGAAGTGTCACCTTATCGGGATGCTTTCCCTGACCTCTCTGTCTTCCCCCATTAGAACATGATGCTGATGTGTTTATGAGTAAATTCTATGAAAGCAAGACCTTTTCCAATTTTGTTTACCTTGTACCCCTCGCTGGGAGCCATGTCTGGCAGAGAGAAGATGTTCACTGTGGAAGAAGTGAACAAGAGAGAGGCCTTGTCTAACTGTCATGCTGCTTTATCTCTAGACACCTGGCCTGTGGTGGAGCTGCACAACATCTGCTGAATGAAGAGCTCTGGGGAAAAAAGAGGCCTAGTGCAATACTGTCCAAAGAAAGTGCCACCGTGATGGACACGTTCCACGTCTGTCCCCTGTGGGTAGGGGCAACACAGCTCCAGTGACCTGCCTCAGGCCCCAGAAGGACGGTGAGGTGGAGCGCACTGACTCTCTACCTGGCACCAACCAGAGGCCCCGACTCCCAAATCATCACTCTCTGCACTACTCAGGAATTTTAGGAGCCACAGGACTGACGGTTCTGCCAGGCTCGTGTGTGCCTAGAGCTGCAGTTTTACTTCTCGGCTCAGGACTCAGAAATAAGAGCCCCTGAGAGAGGAGAGAGCACACCTCTCATGCCAGAGTCTAGGCATGAACCCAGCCTTCCCCTGTGTGCACGTAACTGACACCTCCACCGTCAAGGTCAGCCTTTTCCACTAATCCTCATGGGGCAGGGGATTACGGCTCAGAACAGCCAACATCCAGGGCTTTGCCCAGTTATCAGCCTAGGCTACTGCTGTTTCAGAAACAAGTCTGACAGCCAAATGACAAGTGTGTAGCAACACACACTCTTTTTTAAACTATAAGACCTATTAGATCAGAAGATGTACCAAAATTCCAAGCCCATTTTCTCTACATCCCTGAAGGTGCTTGATTAAGACCAACAGTCCCAACTAAAACAGCTGTGTCTGCCCTGCACCATTAGCCATGGCTCCTTCCTCTCCAGGCTGACAAACCCTTTACTAGAGGCTGGGCCAAGCAAGGAAGCTGCAGAAAGGACTCTGCTAAAGGTAAATAGTAGGCAGAGCCCTTGGCTGAGGACCTGGCTCGGAGAACAGCCAGCAGCAGTGTTACTACCCCTGATTAATAATTCAGACTCAAGGGCAAACTGCTCTTCCCTGGGAGCCTGTGAGAAGAGTCTCTGCAGTAAGCCAGCCGTGGCCTCTGGTTCAGCTAAAACCACTATGCTCTCACTGTACAACGGGCCACTGACAAAGGTAAAGCTGGTGACCAAATGTGAGTGCACTGCACACGGTCCTCTAGGTGCTCTGCTCTTTTTTGCTCATTTCCTTCTTATAACAAAGTGGGGGGAAGGGTATCATGATCAGACCAGGAAAGCAAAGCAAAGGTAGCTGGCCAAGGTCACACAGCGGCACCAGTTAGAGTCACAGCTCTGACTCAAGGCCAGCCTGAGACCTCCTCCTAACCTCTCCTGTACACTTGCCTTGATCCAAAGAGAAGTTGTTTCTGTCCGGGGCTAGCACAGGAATTGGCAGGCTCCATAGCTTTAGAAAGCAGAAAACAGGAATTCGGAGAACAGTATAAAACCCGACAGTTCAGATTCCTCTGGATCCCCAGGAAATCAATCTAATTGGACCAAATTAGATCACACCCCCTAAAAAGTTCTTCATGCACCACAGCTAGCTTCCTAAACCTTCTCCACCTTTGGCTGGTGGTTCCCTGTGCTCACCGTCAGCCAGGGCTGGCACAACCGCCAGTCACTCTCTCTACTCTCAATCACAGGTTATTTGACAGCAAGAAGCACCCTGTGTGATGCAGAGGTCACCGAGTAGCAGCCCACAGGCTCAGTCTAGCCCCGAGATGTTCCTTTGGACCTAAATGTATTTTAAAATTTTAAACTGGTTTGTAACATGTAAAACTGGAATGTTTCACATAAAAATCTGTATTTTCAGCTTCTCTTGAGAAAAAGCAGACAATTTGGCAAAAGTTGGCTGGAACCCCATGGATGGAGCATGACCTCCCCAGAGAGCCAGCTGCCACACCTCATGCTCTCAGCACGGAGGCAGATTGGGGATGTGGACCCTCTGCCAGCTCCCCTTGCTTCCTTCTATTACCTGTCTGGTCTCGCTGGTGTCTGAATTTGCATGCCTTGATCTGATGATGTCTGGTGTTTCATCATGGCCTTATCACCCAACTGTTTCTGCCAGACATCTGGCTCTTGTCCCCTCGACTGTGCTCTAACAATCCTCCCCTGTGTTTTGACAGACTACCTCCTCCATCTCGAATTCTCTTCCCTTGGCTTTCAAGACTTGACCCAAATCTTTTCAGGAAGGTGGAAGGTACATTATTTCTGTTTCACTTCAGTATGAGGCTCCTCCGACCCCTCGCAACTCTGACCTATGGACAATCTCACTGCAAAGCAGACTTCTGTCCTTCTCTCCTTACTTTCCTTGAAGACAGATCCTGCCAGGTCTCACCAATACACACCTACATATTCACCTTCCACATCTGTGTTCCATCCTGACATTACTCCAGGGTTCCTCGACGGTCTCAGCATCATCTCTGATTCGTAACACTCAAAACAGAACCAAGTCCTCTTGCTCTAAGAGCCAGCCCTACTCCTGACTCTTCTGCTCTTGAGAAGGGCATCACCATTTCCCAGGCAAACACCTGAAATCCTTTCCCATTCCCTTTCCTCACCTATGTATCCGGTTGCTAAATCTTATGAGTCCTTCCTCTTAAGTGCCTCTCAGGCAGTTCTTTTCAGTATTTGCTATCAAGATAGCTCTTGATAAATGCACACCTGGGTTTAACTTTCCAACCGGCTTTAGCCTTTCTTCTCTGGCCTCCACCACTGCTAACACACAGCCTGGAGCATGCTGCCACACTGACACCCAGCTCAGACACGTTCATGGCCCCCTGATTCCATGACAGTAACTACTGCTTTAGTAGACCTCAAGGCCCTCCACAATCCAGGGACAACCCACTTTTATCTCTCTGCTCTCTCCCCTGTCCTGTACCTATAATGAGAATATCCACACCAACATCAAGCCCCATGTGGGCTATGCCCTTTGACTCTGGAATGACTTCCCCTCTTTCTTCCTAAGCCCCGTCCAGTGCCAGCCCTTGCAGGCTGGCTGAGGTGGACTGTTCTCCTGCCTTGACCGCCTGGTTGAATGCGACACCTTTCGCTGACTTTTGCGCGTATTTCACGCCTGTGCATCCAGGCTGTGTCCCTCCCCTGGTCTGCAGGACTCTTTAGGGCAGCACTTAGCATGGGTCTCTGTGTCCACTCAGTGAGCTGAGGCACACTGTGGAGCTCAACTCTGCCACAGACAGAAGGAAGTCACTAATCCCAGAAGCTGCAGAAATAAAACAAACCTTCTCATCCTTTGGGGGCCGACCCCGTTTCCGGGGACTCTGCTCTTGGGCTCTTTTCAGAGGGGACTTGGAGCCTCTCTCTGAAGAGCCTGAAGACACCCTCTTCTTTCCTTCTCCCATGTTCTTCTTCACCTTCCCTTCAGACAGGCTAAGCTTCCGCTTCTCATCACCTGAGTTTGGCCTACTTCTCTCCTCACTGGAATTACGCCGATTCTTGTCATCAGCAGAATTGTGGGACGATGTCTGAAAGTTTAATAATAATCATGATAGCCACCCAAGCAGCCACTGCCATCACCACTGCCATTTACACCAGCCACACCTTATGAGAAGCACTTTACATGGGCTATCCGCACAACTATCCTACGAAATAGATTCTGCTATTGCTCCCATTGATATTTGGAGAAGCAGATAAAAAAATCGTATCACTTGCCTATAGTCCCAAAGCTAAGTGGGATTTACACCCAGGCAGTGGATATATCCTAGAAGCTAAGCCCTAATCTTTAGGATATAAAAGAAGAGAGAAATGGCTTAAAATACTTAAAAGCTGAGATTCTTCTCCTGAGTCCAAGTGACTTTCCTAAAAGCAGCAATCTATTTCAGAAAACTCAGCCGCATGCATGGAGTTTCAAGGTGATTGGCAAAACAAGGATACCTTAGAAACAAAGTGGTGTTCTCTCCACTGGCGTTTCGTAAGAATAGAGCTTTGGGTTTGGGCAACAGTTAATCTGTCAGTTACTATGCCAAAACAACCAGTCTGATGTTGGCATAAAGCGAGAATCAGTCTCTCACCTGGTCTTTCCCTTTGGCTCTCCGGAGGAACTCTTCAACGGCATCCACAGCTTGCTGGAACCGTTTTCCCTTGTTAATCTTTATCATTTCCTCCTTGTGCGCATGGTATGGCTTTAGCTGTTCCACTTTGATCCAGGCACTAGCAGAAAACACACACAGAAAGCATATGATCCACAATGCCTATGCCAGAAAGTATCAAATACCTCATCTCAACAGAATGCAGATATCGGTTTGGTTTAACTGGACTTTGAAACAGGCCTGCCATTTTTTTTAAAAACAAGTTATCGACCACCCCAAACTCTTGGGGTGTTATAAAAGCAAGTTTCCTGAAACAAGTCAAGCACAACCACCACCACAAACAAAACCAGAACATCCTCCACACAAAACTGCAGGTAATTTATGTGCACTCTTGTTCACCAGCCTACCACACTGAACCACACACTGCCTGCCACTGGTGGAGGGCAGAGGTGGCCCGGAGATGTTCTTCCATTCTCATCACAGAGCATCAGGAAGCAATATCAACCACAGCGACACCACCACCCAGTCGACACTCACACCAGAACGACAACCTGCCAATCATCTGAGAATCAGCGATGCTCCCAAGGGTAAAGAAATGCAGCATCTGGAATTTGCTGCTCTTACAGGTACCTGTTCATAAATGACAGTGTCCGTGGCTGCTAAACCACACAAAATGTGTGACATGTGATTTGGAATGAGGGCAGCATTCGTAACAAGAGGTCTTTAGAGACCAGATTTTGCTCGTGATTAAAGGCAGAACATACCCTTATGATATTTAATTTTTAATTCCCACCATCAACATAAAGCACATGAAAGTAAAAAAGCCATCTATCGTCACTTCTGGAATATCTAGCCTGCCACACTAACCTGAACAAATCTGTCCCAGCTGGCTTTCCTGTGGTTTCCCTAGATGACATTCAGCTTCCAAGCACAAACGAAATGATTTTTATGGGCTTGGCGAGGTAACAGTAACTTAAATGTTTCTTCTGTGTAATGCTCATAGGTTTCATGGTATAACCTTCTGAAAAAGTAGGTTGGGTTAAGGAAAACTGAGCTATCACTCTTAGGGGCCACTCCTTTACCAAAAGCTAGAGAATATTCACTAGTAACAGTAAAAGGGCTACCTCTGTACATAAAAATAGTGTGACCAACACACCAACAGCCACCTATGCTTTGAGGGTCATGTTAATAACTGTGACAATAGACCTGTACAAACACAATAGCTGTCGGGCCATCAGCCTGCAAATATGGCAGCAAATCAGGACTAAGCAGGATATCTATGGCCAAACCCACAGAGAATGGAACGATAAACAAGGACTCAGACATGGTCTTGCTGTATAGAGCTCCAACCAGGTGAGATAAGCAGATACCTTCCAGTGACCAACTCAACTTAAAGTCTGAAAGTTGACATGATAGAGCCAATTGGTCTAAACTATGGGGAGGAAAAATGGAATTAAATTTTGCCCTTACTTTACCTGGCAAATAAACCAGGGTCTATTCAAGACCCTCCTGCTTCTCCCCCCTTTTAGGGTTTCTAAGGATAGAGCAGATGCAAAGCCAGACAAGCCCTGAAAAGCAGGTTAAACTGTCATACTGAGATGACACAAATGTCAGTGATAAGCTTAAAGAGCCTCTGGGCTCTGGACATGCCTCTTCCTTCTCCAAGCCTCAGGTTAGAAGCTGAGACCTACACAAGTTCCGATGTAAGACCAATGGGGTGGTTTTTATGGAGCCCCTTGAGATAAGACAGTATGCTCCAGGCATCCTAATCCCTGCCTCCCTCTACCCCACATGAACCTCCAATTCACAGAAATGGAGAGGTAAGGACATCTGGAGGAAGCACCAATAACCTATGCCTATTTTTTTCATTGAAGCATTTTAAGTGGATTACTGATTTCTGCCAGAATGGTATGGTGAAAATTCCATTCCTCCTGAAGACTGGCATTTGAACACTAAAATGAAAATTTCCTGACCATTTTTGAAAGTGAAAATGGTCTGCTAAATGAATGGAGAGTATAAACATGACTTCAAGAAAATAAATGCAAGAAATATTAATCTAGTTAAGAAATTAGTGTGTTGTTGAAGCGTTGTGTCCCATCAGAGAAACCGTAAATAAAACTCCAGCTCACCCGAGCCCTACGAGGATTACCTCTTGAAAGCAAGCCAAATTGAAATCACTTTAGTCATCTGAATAGAGTTTTTTCTCTAAAGGCTGTATTGCAAAACCCTCTCTCCTTAAAGAGTATGCTTTTCAGCTGGAACTTCAATAATGTGCCATTCTCCAATACACTGAGGCCCATCAGCTGGGCTTGGCATGCAACTGGTGCTCAAGAAATAATCCCTGAGGAAATGATGCCTTCCTGGCACATTCAGAGGGGCTGAAACGCTGGCCTCTTGGTTAAATGTTGTCAGGCTTTGGTGGCCCTTTGTGGTTGTTGCTGCTGTCTGTACGTATTTGTTTATTATTATTTTTCATGTTTATTTATTTTTGAGAGAGGGAGGGGAAGGGCAGAGAGAGGGGAGAGAGAATCCCAAGCAGGTTCTGTGCTTTCAGCATCGAGCCTGATGTGGGCCTCAAACTCATGAACCGCAAGATCATGACCTGAGCCAAAATCAAGAGTCGGAGGCTTAACTGACTGAGCCACCCAGGTGCCCGTTTATTTTTAAGAGACTTCTCTTTCTGTGACATAAGCTATGACTTGTGATTTCTTTCCCATCATCCTCCCAATGCCTAGATGGAGCAGGACCTTTTCTGCCTGATTTGCTTATAGGCTGAAAGTCAGAAAAATCAAGCTTAGTCAAGTGGTGTGTCAAGTACAGGCCTTCGCTTTTTATATACAAAGAAGTTAATTACGTTGTTTGTAGCGGCAATCAATGAGGTCATTACTAAGAACAAAACAGAAAGTCTCTTAAGACATGCGGCTAAGTGGAAAAACCAAGGGGCACAGCACTGTGTGTAGTATGCTATCACTTACGTAAAAATAAGGAAAAAGGAATCTGTAACCTCTTGATTCTGCACACAGTACTTCTGGAGGGACATGCCATAAGAAACTAGTATAACTGGATGCTCACAGGCTGATAACTGGGTGGCTGAGGGATGGAGATGAATGGAACCCTTTCACAGTTTATAGCTCGATTTTGCGGGGGAACCATAAACATGTATTATCTTTTTTTTTTTTAAGTTTATTTATTTTGAGAGAGAGAGAGAGATGGAGAGAGAGAATCCCAAGCAGGCTCTGCACCAGCAGCACAGAGCCCGACACGGGGCTTGAACTCAGGAACTGTGACAGCATGACCTGAGCCAAAACCAAAAGTCAGACGCATAACAGACTTAGCCACCCAGTCTCCCTAAACATGTATTACCTTAAAAAAACAAATCAATAATAAAGGTCACTACTATAAAATATTTGCTACTCTACTCAGGGGGTTTCCCCCACGATTTCCTTGTTTGTAGGTTTGCTCAGGTAGGTAGCTACTGCCTGGTTGCAGGTGTAACTGTCACTGTACCTGTACCACGGCCAGGAGCAGCAAACCTACCCTGGTATTCTGATACGCCTCCTATAAATTCTTTTCATTTGCAAATATAAACCTTCCACTACAAGCCACCCTCAGATTACACGCTCCATTGAAAATGAATTTAAACACCTCACGTTTTCAAAAACTTCTGTAATTCTGACCTGCTTTACTCTTAAGTTAAAATCACATCATGTAGATATCACATTAAACATGTTGCTCTAGGACCAATCTCCAAAACTCTCACATATGTGTCTCAGACTTTGCAAGACACGATGACTTGGGTGGAAGTAGGGTGGAGAGAGAGAACAGGTACATGGCGAGCACAGTCCAAGGTGAGAACAAAGATGGGGTCAGAAGACGTGGGTCTGCTTCTCCATCTGGTTGGGTGTGTAGTACCGAAAAACCAGTTCTGTGCTTTCCCCCCAAACACCTTACACCAATGAAAGAGGCTGAGGGTGACTGGTAGCTGTTACAGGTCCAAGCCTAAGTTGCTCCGAAATCACAAAGAAAGCAAACAAACAAAAAAAACCCCACAAAGAAAGTTAGAGCTCCTCAGTTAATTTCAAGTAACGCTTATCATACAAACATCAACAAAGACTTGCAGATAAGACAGATTTAGAAGATTCTGTTTTCAAACCTTGACAACATTCCCAAATGCTAGATGAGGCTTTCAAGCTGCGCTGCCCATGCCAGTATGGCCAGATGCTTCTTTTGTGCCAGACTCTTTAATTCTGGTGCATGACACCTGCTCCTGGAGTCGACTGTCTCAGCCACGAAGGGAGTCACCTGCAGGATGGATGCTGGTGCTGGGAGAGGAAAATCTACTCAATGCTCTCTAGGATAGGGACTGTCCAGCCCTGGCAGAGGGACAGTGCTGGCTCAGTCCAAGTGATACCCGGAGCAGAGCACTCACTATCCTCTTGGCTCCGTTCTCCAACTATGACACAGTGTTGGATGTAGGGAAAGTGGGCCAATCAGGTGCCAGGCGAAAAGAAAAAGGGATGCTCAAATAGTTCCAATATGCTATGCTTTTAATGACCAGCTACGGGTTTTTCTCCAAAACTTACTTTCATACTCACACACTTCATACCTTATATCTGGCTTGATGTAAAAAGTACCTCAAGTTGGGATCCTGGACATCTTATCACTTAACTCCACAAATGTCCTGCCTCTCAGTATCTATGTTTGTTAAAAAGAGAGAACCAGAACAAATATCCTATTCATTTCTTGAAAGGGCTGTTGTAGGTTCAGATACGAAAACTGCCACAGAAACTCACAGGTGGTCATTTGGGATCTACCCACTTTTGCTGGCAGTATTCTCCTGAACTGTTTGTTTCTGGGGGTTTTTGAGTACCCACAAACTAAATGAGCTCCCTCCATTCTGCCATCCATGGCGGCTGATGGAATTTTTAAACCCTGAGCTCGGTTTCTATTTTGATGGACAACCATCTGTCCAGGGTGGGCCTCATAGGCCTGAGACTTCATCTTTGGGAGTGGTCACCTGGTGGAGTTGTCAACGTTAATGCTGAAGGGATTCCTCCTTCTGTATTTCCGTGAAACAGAAAGCGACCACAGGTAATTCCCATAGTGGCCATCCAGGCTCAGAGAGCTGAATCTACCATCTTACTAAGTCCTTCCCCTTACGGGGAGGCTGGTCAGGAAGGTCTGGTCCTCTCTTTCTAAAGGCATGTCAACACAATTTGTTAGATGTTTTGACAGAAGCAGGGAGAGAGAGAAATTAGTTTTCTAAAAGATTGAAATCTTGGTTTAAGGGGCTACCCTTCTTACTCTTTAATAAAAATCCTTGCTAGCTAATATAAAAAAAAAAAAAAACAAACAACCTTATCCATGAATATTTTTTCCCATATGTAGTATGTCAGTTTTGAAACTGAACATCGCTGACTGAATCCTATTACTCTTTAGGAATTTAGGAACAGCACCATGGGGTCAGACCCTATCCACCAAAGTCAGGCCCAGGAACCAACAGAATCTCTAGCCCAGGTTGTGCCAGGAGAATATGGACCTCTCCCTGACATCAAGCATTAAAGGTGAGGTAGATAGAGCCCAATTTCTTCTGGAGCCACTTATGGCCCTGCCCTGTACAAAGCAGTTCTCATCTCTAAAAATCCACTCGTACTTCCTGTCTAAACCACTTCTCAAATGTCTGTTTCCAACAGCGCTCCTTATGCATGCCCTAAACACAAGTCACCACAACACTTGTTCTGCTCACACTGCCCTTTGTTGAAATGTCTGATGATTGATGAACACAACAGGGTTTACCTCCTTAAGGCCATTCATCATTTGATCAATTCTGATTGTGCTCTTTTTCAGACTTTGCTTTTTCGAATGAAAGAATCCTACTCTTTGATCTGATTTGGTCCCCTTTTCTGATCTTGATGAGATCCATCAGATCCCTTTGGGAGCAGGGACTGCACTGCACACAGTACTCCTGGCAAGGCAAACTTACTGTTTTGTGCTCGAAGCCTTTTGACCAAAAGAGGAGACCTGGCTGAAGTCCTTAGGAATTTCCAACTCTTAGATGCCTTTCTTTTCAAATAGATTCTCTCTCAGTTAAGTTTCCCTTACTTAAAGCCACCCACTTTTTACCAGCTTGTCTCTTGTAACACATCTCTACCCTGACCTGAAGTTTACTAAACACTTGCCGTATGCCAAACCACACTATGAGCAAGTGCCGCTCCTTCTCCTTCGTGACTGCAAGGTAGGTAGCATCACCCCCACGTGTGGGCAAGGACACAAAGGCTTGGAAAGGTGAAAAGAGCTTGCCCAAATTGTAGGGCAGGTACAACTGGCATGTGAAGGCAGAGTAGGCCAGCATCAAATCCAAACTCCAAATACTTTCCCCAAAGTAATTCCCTGGTACCCAATGGTCTGGACACTTCACCTTCAGATAACGTAAAGACACTAAATAACATTTGCTGATCACTGATCACTAAGAACCCTTCTCCCTTCAAAAGTGCTTGGAGATCCTTACCCTTTGTTTCCTTTCATTGTCAACCGTCTGGCCACAAAAAGGTAACATGTTAGCCTGTGGTAACATAGTTTTTAAATACCACTTTAAAAAATAACAACAAAAAAAATTTATTTTGAGATAGAGGCTCACAGAAAGAGAGGGAGACAATCCCAAGCAGGCTCCACGCTGTCAGCACAGAGCCCAACACAGGGCTTGAACTCACAAATTGTGACATCATGACCTGAGCCGAAATCAAGAGTCAGATGCTTAACTGCCTGAGCCATCCAGGTGCCCCTTTTACGCGAATTCTACCAAGGGAGTCTGAAAAGCTTAAAGATATTATAGCTAAGTTGCCCCAAATCCACTTGCTCATGAATCCCCTCAAAACACTTTAGTTCGAAATCATATCATCTCCACCACTACTAACACCGTTAGATTATTTTTGTGTTTGGTAAGTGTATCCTTCTCACTGGCTTCACTTGTATACCTGGTTAAGTGCTGAAATACACTCAACTTCAATTTTGTCTTATCTGTAGTGTTTGTTATACAGAAATATCAGGTTATTCTTCTGACCTTCCAACATTTTAAAAATTGTAAGAACACAAAGGCTTTCGAGCCTCTTGTAATTTCATCAAGCCCCCACTTTCCATGAGTTTCCACTTTTGTTCTAGACTTGTGTGCATCTTCGTTTAGCTAACCAATTGGACCAACCATACTGCCTCGGTTATTCTCAAGTACCGTTCTTCACTCCAGGTGGGGGCCTCCCTCTGCCCACACATCCGATTTAATACCCAGTTGTTCATGGTCTTCCCACTGCCTGCAATGCCTGACTTCTTGCCTATTTCAGTTCTATCCATCCTCCATACGTGGATTCTAATCCCATCTCTTCCATCAGCCTTCATTGACCTGCCTGTTCTCCACTACTCTTTCCTTGTTCTAGAACGCTTTAATAATCAATCACCCATATCACTCATTCTGCACGTATTCCCATCTGAAATGTTTATGTCTTGTTTCTTAAGTTCCTGAAAAGCAAGCGCCACAACATTCACTTTTCTCCAGAAGTTCCCTTCAGTGTCAGAAACTCAAATTTGCTAAGAGAACAATTAGCACTTGTTTTATGCATCAGGACAATCTTTCTCGTCAACTCAATAGCATTACCAGAACATTCCTGCTTGCAGAGTGTCTCTGGCTCTCACAGCTCTGGGCCAGTGACTCCCTTAAAATATTGTCATCAAAAGGTTAAGTTGTTTTGTGACAGAAAACAGGGGCTGAATATATGCATAGATCTGCATGGTGAAGGTATACATACCATTTAAACTCTCAACTGGGATAAGCACCCAGCATATAAACTCCAGAAAGAGTAACACTTTATAAGAGATTTTGCTATAGAATATCATATATTGCTTTGTAGGAATGTATATTTTAACCACTGGTATTAGATTCCTTAGGTCATACACACACACACACACACACACACACACACACACACACACACACACATTTTTCAAAGCCAAAGCTAAACTTTTCTCTAAGAATCTTAACTGGAAATACAGCTACTTAAATCAAACCATCTATAATGAGAATTATATTATAATGGAACTCAAGTTCCATTTTCCCCCTCACTGTGACCTCTACTGCCTATCAAAGAATCTCAAAAGAATGGTCCTGATTCCAACTCTAGGACAGATCTGGTTAGAAAAGCTCTACTGCTACAATATTAGAGAAAGTCATCTAGTTTTACAAATGAGAACAGAATTAAACAATTACTCCTCTTAGAATAAACAAGATTTTAGTTTCCAGTGTATACCTCATACATGAACCACAATGATAAACAGCCATTAAAAGAGAACCAAACGTGGCCCTTATAAAAGGAACTGCCTACGGAGTTGGATAAAAAGATGTGAAAAATTATCTTATTGTGATTACCATATTAAGAAGATGGTGAATGCTATTTCTCACTTGACTGACATTGTTATTGGCCCCAGAACAATTTCTATGAGCTAAGAATAGCATCTTTTATTTAGGTATTTAGGTATGAAGCCAGAACGATATGCCATTCTGACAGACTACGGTAAAAATGAACTAGGGTCCCTAGAATATTCCTGCAAGTAGCTCAGATCCAGGATAATGCCCAAAAGGAAAGTGAAACTCTTGATAAGCACTACTCACTGATCTTCTGTTCCAAAAAACTTCACAAAGAAGCATTTCTTTCCACGTGGTTTCTTCAAGTCTTTGGGTGGATTAACAATCTGGGGAGTAAAAGGGAGGAAAAAAAGGTTTTTCCATACCTCTAAGTTGGTAAGAAGAAAAATGAAATACAAGAAAAGGAATATGCTTGAAAAGAACCCAGGGCCTAGTGCATGTCCAAATCTGGCACTTATCTACTCAGATGTATGGAAATGTGCAAATATTCTAGGAACTTCTAGAATACATCTACCATGTAGTAGGGTTTGGTAGACAGAAAATCCCTTTCACTGCAATGGCCCTGTTTTAAAAGCAGTTAAAGCTAACATCAATGTCAACTCCCCCAACCATGTGACCCTTAAATCACTGAAGAAATGCAGAGAACGTTCTTAAAAACACTTCCGTGAAGTAATAACGTCAAGTGATGATTACACTTCTCATGGTAAGCATCGGGTATAGAATTGTTGAATCAATACTTCGTACACCTGAAACTATTGTAACGTTGTATATCAATTATGCTTCAAAAAATAAAAATAAAAAAGCCTGTGTAGGAAGAGTTGAGACAGGTAATAATGACAATGAAGGACAACTGAGGCAATGAATATGCCATATTGCAAAGAGATAGTCTAAAGACATTTCCTGGGCTCTTAGCAAGAATATAAAAACAGAACATTTGGAAAGCTATGACGGATCGCCTCATGCAAAATCTGGAATGCCAACTTCTGCAAAGAGGCACTGGAGCAGCACATATGGTAACATGGAAAGAAGATTTAAACTTAGTTGGGACAAAAATACTTTGACTTTTCACTAACCTACATTTAGATTTCTCTCTTCCTGGAGAATTTATTTTCTTCTCCTTTTGTTACATTTAAGTGTAAAGCTAAATTCAAATTAAAACTGATTTCCAGGATTAAAAAACTTCACCAAAACCATCTCTGATTCAAGAGATAAGCATTTACTGCAGATTTAATAACCTGGTTTATATTATATTGCCTTTTCTAAACAATCTGAGAGTAGAAAGAGAAAAACTCTGAGTGTTGATTTAAATAAGTCCAGTTCTGGGGCGCCTGGGTGGCGCAGTCGGTTAAGCGACCAACTTCAACCAGGTCACGATCTCACGGTCCGTGAGTTCGAGCCCCGCGTCGGGCTCTGGGCTGATGGCTCAGAGCCTGGAGCCTGTTTCCGATTCTGTGTCTCCCTCTCTCTCTGCCCCTCCCCCGTTCATGCTCTGTCTCTCTCTGTCCCAAAAATAAATAAACGTTGAAAAAAAAAAAATTAATTAAATAAATAAATAAGTCCAGTTCAGAGATGCCTGGGTGACTCAGTCAGAAGAGCATGGGACTCTTGATCTCTGGGTGGTGAGTTCCAGCCTCAGATTGGGTGCAGACATTATGTGAACAAGTAAATAAGTAAATAAATATTTTTCCCCCCAAAGTAGGTCCAGTTTAACTAAATGCCAAAATTTGAGGGGAGCACATCTTACATTCTCACCTCCGCACACCCAACTTCAGATGTCTTCCATTAATAGCAAGACACTCACCTTTCCTGGCCAAGGAGGATACCGGCCGAGTTTCCCCCTAGAGAAAACACAGAGTCAGCATTTGCCCTGGAAAAGCCAGTCCATCTCCTTCAACCCACTCAGCATGAAATTTATTTTCCTAACTCTCCACCTGCACCCTCAAGTGCCAAAACAAAAGCTGGCAAACAGGAGTTCTTAATTTGGCTTCCACAGCTGGGCCCAAGAAGCCCAAACTCTTCAGAAAGAGAATGCAAAAGTGCCTAAGATTTGTGCATTCTTTTGGTGACAAGGAACACAGAACAACAAAACCAATCAAGAGTCACTTGTCTAAGAGCCTCCCCATGACGGGGGTTGGGGGGGCAGTTTGCTCTGTAAACACACACTTCCCCTTACAAAGTCTGGTTTAATTCACCGCGAGACCAGCCCGACTTTGACAAATGCTAATGGAAACCTTCCTCTGGGTCGAGAAGAGAGCTACGTCGCTCGAGGGAAGCGGCGACGATCAGTCTTGGTTCGAGCGGTAGTCTGAGACACAGAAGCACACCACGAGAGGCACCCAAGAAGGCACTGGTCACTGCCAAGCCTTCGGTCGTACAGGAGAAGTCTCCCTTCATTTCTTCACGGGGCAGCGCCAGCAGTCCGGTTTCGACACCCGTGGCCAAGCCGCCCGCACAGGTCGATTCCATCGCAACGGGAGTTTTGACGGGCTTGCCCAGGCGAGATGGCCCCGGTGGCTCCCCGGTTCTCCCGCTTTCCGGGAAGCCTCCGCAAGACCCCAAGAACCCGGTGTCCGCGGGAGCTGTGCGGCGCCGGAGACTCCCTTCACGGTGTCCGCCGGCGTGCAGGTGCGGAGCGAAGCCCTCCCCCGGGCGGCCTTGGAGCTCAGAGCCCGGCCCGCCGTGGCCACTCTCGGCCTCAGTCCCCCGGGGCCGGGCTGCCCCTTCCGCCCGGCGTCGCTCCCAGCGCCGGCACCTCGTCTCGCCCTCTCTCCGCAGCCTGGAGTGCATAGAAAGGCAGCTCCGGGGCTGGCCGCGAACCCCGCGCCCAGTGAGGGAGCTCCCCGGCGCACCTCGCTTTACCCTGGCCGCCCGGACTCACCACACCAAATCGCCGAGCCGCAGACTCACAGCCGCCATCTTACCACCCAACCACCGCCGACGCACGGGCCGCCGGGAACATCAGGTCGCCCCGGCGCCGCCCATTGGAGTGCGCCCGGCCACGTGACGGGGACCGGCTGTCACCGGCCACGCCGCTGCTCTGACGTCACCGCGCCCGTAGGGGTTCATTGGCCGGCCGAACGGCACGTGACCCGGGCGCCGCGGTCTCGGCGCGCCGGAGCCCGGAGACTCCCGGCTCTTTCCCCCTCCCTCCGGCTCGTGACAACGAAGCGCCCGCGGTCTGAAGCGGCGGAGGCGGCGGTGAAGGTGCTGCCGGCCGAGTGCGCGAGGGAGCCGGCCCTGCGGCCCGCCCTGCTCCTGGGCTCCGGCCTCCAGCCCCCTCCCGTCCGCGTTTCCGTTACGGCCGTTAGTCCGGCGCGGGGGCCGGCCGTGTCTCCACTCCGGGAGCTGCCCTGACGGACCTCGGCGCGGCCTGGAAGCCAGCCTCCGCCCGAGCCCGGGGCCCGCACCCGGCGGGCTCTGCGTGGCCTCGCCCGGGAGGGCGGACGGGTCCTTCCGTGCGCGCTTTCTAACGGCCGGCGTCGGAGGAGCGGACCGGAGCCCGCGTCCGTCTCTCAAGTTCTCCCGGGGCGCCCGAGCAGCCCGCCGAGGTCCCGAGTTGCCCGACCGACGTGGAGTCGGCGTCTCTCCGCTTCCTCCGGGGCCGGCGCGGCGGCACGGCCGGCGAGGCTCCCCCGGGCGCGCGAGGACCCAACCATGGGCCGCGGAGCGGGCCGGCCGCCCGCCGGGAGGCATGGCTCGGGGGCCGGCCGCTAGCAGCGCCGCAGCCCGGGCGCCCGGGCCGGCATGAGGACGGCCGCGGGGGGACGAGTGCGGCCCGTGGGGCCGTAGCCTGCGTCGCGCCGGGGACAAAGGTGCGTGTCTTTGTCGGGACCGGGCTCTCACGTAAGCCTTGTTGTAGTTTGACACTTTTAGAGAAGTTGGGAGTGGCTGTTGTGACAACAGGAAGGCAAATGCTCGCGTAGTTTCAGTATGTGAAAACCAAGTCATTGAATGGGGAACTTGTTCACATCAGTTCAGCACAGGGCCCACACACACATCCCGGGGAAAAAATAAAAATGTTTAGAAAGGTCCCAATCTCAGTTGCAGACTCCGAGTAAGTCTTAAGTGTCTATTTAAGAGTTTTTCTTGAGTCGCCCTCTGCTTGAAAAGGTGGCAGATCCACACGCACCTCCTGTAGGCGTTTTCGTCCTACAGACTTTGGTTTCAAGAGTGTTTTGTTTTTTTGTTTTTTATTGAGTTGGCTTGTCCACAACCTGGTATTTTTTTAGACTTCGGTTTCCCTAAAGTGCCGACAATTAGTTTTAGGAGCTGTCATTTACTGTTTTGTCCTAAGGACAAACCGATAATTGGAAGCACATTTAAGATTCCAGGAAATGATTTCATAAAATTCAACATATGTTCTTAATTTAAAAACTCTTAATTTTGAGGAATTGAAGGAGATTTTAATGATTTGATAAAACATCCGAATTTTAAGTCAACATCACATTGGACCTAGAAGTATTCCCATGAGAGTCAGAACGTGGTGAAGAATATATGTTTAATATTATTCTGGAAGTTTTAGCCAATGCAATAAGACATGAAACAAAAGTAAACACTTCAGAAAGTAGACAAAATTCTTATTTCTGGGGATGATAGGACAGCCTTTTGTGAAAAAAAAAAAGTTAGGGAAAGCCATTAAAATAAATGAGTTTAGTAAAGAGACTAAAAAACTAGCAAAAAAATTAAGTTTTTCTTCACTGATAATCCGTTTGAAAGTACAATAGTTATAAGGATGCATATTAAAAATATATATTTTCTGAGAACCGAGATGCAACAGTTAGCATTTCTTGGATAATTGCCAGTTGAAGTTTTTTAAGAAGGATGTTTGCGTGTGTACAATATTGTGCTTTTATTTAGATTGATGTTCAACTTGTTAAAGTTGACTATTTAAATACTTAGTTTTTCTTAAGCCTTTTAAGTTTTACTTCCCTGAATTATTCTATTTACAAATTTAAGAATAGAGATGTAAAGAGTATTTGATCCTTGACAGAGTTTCAGTTAAGGTACCAGTTTAACAGATTATATTCCCCTAAACAGTGAACTTTTTACAGTGTTTTAAACTACACTTAAAGTCCATATGTTCTCTCAAGTACTTCAAACTTCTAAAATGGTGAACTTATAAACTTAATAGTAAAATCTTCCCAAAGACCCAACTCTTGTATGTCTGATAGCTGTATAAATCAGTTTTAAATGAACACTTTTAAACTTTTGTTTAAGCATTTCAAATTAAAATTGTAAGTCTAACATTTCAGTCCTTATTATGTCTGATTCTCTTAAATATTTCACATAATTTAGTAACAACTAGCAAGCAGTTGTCATGATTATAAGATATAATCCAAACTCTAACTTCAAAGTGTTAATATGCTGTAGGTTTGATTTACTTTAGTCTTATTTCTGTAACTTCTTAGGCCTGCAAAGTCACACAAGTGAGAGAAGCAGTTTTACCATCTAAGTGAATGAAGTTACAGTATGTAAAATGTGGATCATGATAAAGTTACATTTAAAAATTACTGCCTGGGGGCACCTGGGTGGCTCAGTCGGTTAAGTGTCAGACTTCAGCTCAGGTCATGATCTCACTGTGCATAAGTTCGAGCCCCCCATTGGGCTCTGTGCTGACAGCATCGAGCCTGCTTTGGATTCTGTGTCTCCCTCTCTCTCTGCCCTTATCCCATTCATGGTGTGTCTGTCTCTCTCTCTCTCCCTCTTTCCCTCTCTCCCTAACATTAAAAAAAATTTTTTAAATTATTGCCTGGACAGGGACCTGGTTGCCCTTTCCAGAGTTAACTTCCTATATCCCATGTGCTACTTGACAGATTGCCTCCCTATAGTGAGACTCCCAACTGCTTGTGTCAGTGGGGGATCTTTAAGCCTCAGCTTTCAGCTGTGATTTATTTTTACAACCCAGTCCATGATGAATGTCCTGGGAGCCTTGAAAGTTTCTTTTAGGGGATTTCTTTTCAGTATTTTAGTGCACAATGGTTTTTTGCACTGCAAACCTGTTTTGCTGCTAATCACTTGGCTGTCTACTTAGAATTATTTTAACTTTTTTTTTTTAAGTTTATTTATGTTGAGAGAGAAAACATGAGCACAAGTGGGGGAGGGGCAGAAAGAGGGAGAGACATAATCGCAAGCAGACTCTGCACCATCAGCACAGAACCTGATGTAGGGCTGGAACTCATGAACTGTGAGATGATAACCTGAGCCGAGATCCAGTTGGACACTTAACCAGCTGAGCTACCCAGGTGCCCCTTAACTCTTCATTTTTGGATATTTTACTCCCTGGTCTTAGAGATCACAATTTTTGGTCATAGTAGAAAGAACAAATGCTGCCTATGGACTAGTATACATTCCTATGCGTGGATGTGTATGATATGTGTAAATCTTCCTGAATTAGTCACTACTTACTCGTTACTGTTAAAATATAGTGAGCTTTTCTTGGGAACTTGTCAAAATGATTCTAAAATTGATCTGAAATAATAAACAGGCTGAAATAGCTAAGTATTATTATTTTTTTAATATGAAATTATTGTCAAATTGGTTTCCATACAACACCCAGTGCTCATCCCAACAGGTGCCCTCCTCAATACCCATCACCCACCCTCCTCTCCCTCCCACCCCCCATCAACCCTCAGTTTGTTCTCAGTTTCTAACAGTCTCTCATGTTTTGGCTTCCTTCCTCTCTAACCTCTTTTTTTTTTTTTTTTCTTCCCCTCCCCCATGGTCTTTTGTTAAGTTTCTCAGGATCCACATAAGAGTGAAAACATATGGTATCTAAGTATTACTTTTAAAAGAATAATAATAAAGATGAACTTTGGATTGAAGATATTAAAATACACCATAAAATTTTTCACAACAGTGTAGTACTGGTTAAACAATGTCCGGTTTTACTGTACTAATCTAACAGGTTGGATTTCAATAATAGATCTTAGGATGTCAAATACATTTCTACACACTACATGCCAAATCAGCATTGGAAAGAAAGGTTAGTGATAGATGCTGGGAAGAAGGCAAGTTAGAATTCAACATGTAAAATAAGTTTTTTTTTTATCATACCTCACTCAAATAAAAAAACAGTAAATAACATCAGGAAAAAGTATGACAGGCATTATATATCTATGAGATACCGAAACGCTTACAAATCAGTTTTTAAAAATCACAGTTTTGACAGCCATTCCCTTAATGCTGGATATTGAGGTGGTTTTTATCATTTTTCCTAGTCTGCAATGAATATCCTTATTATCATGGTAGAAAGTTCACAGAAAAAAAAAAGTTCATACTAAAGTATGAATGTGAAAAAGGAAGACATAAGGTTATACAACAAAGTACACTCAGAAATCTCTACATATACATGTGTTTACGTACATACATGCACGTATGCATACTTACATATATTTATATAGTATATGATTATATTCTGTAAACCCTTACAATTCTGGGCTTTACAATCTGTTTTGACCGTTCCCAAGCAGCTTTGAAAGTCTTTGGCATGTGATAATTTTTCACTTTGCCAAGGCCCAGTTTTGGGTGGAAGAGGCTGGTGTATTAGGAAATGAGCTGAGCCAGATTTCTCCTGAGACACTTGTTTTTTGCTTATCCCAGAGGAGGCAGTACCTTCTGTGAGCTGTTGAAAACTTTGTCATTGTGAAGATTGGCTTTTAATGAAAGTGTACTGCTGGTGATGAAAGTATAGAGATCTTAAGAAAGAGATTATTCTCAGCCAGAAAAAAAAAAAATAAGTATTGGATAAATTAAATGAAAAATATTCTATGGTGGTCTTTGCAGTTTTAAGGATTCTTTAAGGCTCTCTCAGCATGGATTCTCTAACAGCAAGGATCCTTTGACTAGGTACAGAAAAAAAGAGTGGAAGGAAGTATGCTGAACACTGATTATCTCTGAATGATAGGATTTCGGGTGATTTACATATACATATAAAAATGTTAAATTTAAGATGAATAGTAACTGAAGCAGAAAAAAGCACTAAGTGGTAATTAAGGTCAATTTAACAATGGATTCTTCTTGACAATGAAATTCTTTTAAGCTTAAATCTGTATAGTTGAAAAGGAAAAATCATTTTTATCATCTTGGTTTGACCTGGCCCTTCTTTTAATGTTAACAGAAGCCATGCAGTGACACCCGCTAAGACTTGTTGGTAGCCATGTCGGAGCCCCACAGGGTCCAGTTCACCTCTCTCCCAGGTTCTCTGAATCCTGCATTTTTGAAGAAATCCCGGAAAGAGGAGGTTGGGGGAACAGAACAGCATCAGGACTCTGAGCCGGCTGCAGCAGCTGTCCGGATTACACTCACCCTCTTTGAGCCAGATCACAAGCGCTGCCCAGAGTTCTTCTACCCAGAGCTGGTGAAGAACATACGAGGGAAGGTGAAAGGCCTTCAACCCACAGACAAGGTACACCCCAGCAGCCTCAGACTCCATCTGCAGATAGAATGCATGGGACATCCTGTGCAAATGGGTCTTCTGGAGGGTGGAAGCAAGACTTGAAAGGCTTTTGCTGGCCCTAGATGACGGCATTCAGCCCCAAGCAGTCACAGGTGTGCTCGTTTTGCCTCTGGGTAAGAAAGGATAGAATTCTTTGTAGAACCATGACTATTCATTCACCGACTGTTCATTGACTGGAATTTTGTGCTGGACATTTTTCAATGAAATCTCACTATGCCTAGTTAGCATAAGGACGGACCAGAAAAGACACTGATAGCTCATCTCTTCTGAACAGTGATATTCTAGATAGTTTATTTACCTGGATGAATGGAAACCTATTTTTGTGGGAGTTTTTTTTTATTGTCATTTTGTTTTATTTGCCAGAATTGGGTTGTAGCCTTCAGGTCTTGTGAGAATCAGTGCGGTTTCTTAAATGTTATTTATTTATTTATTTATTTATTTATTTTTATTCATAAATGTTTATTTATTTATTTTGAGAGAGCTAGAGAGTGAGAAGTAGAGGTACAGAGAAAGAGGGAGACAGAGGATCCCAGGCAGGCTCCACACTCACCACAAAACCTAATGTGAGGCTCGAACTTGCAAACCGTGAGATCATGACCTGAGCCGAAATAGAAGTGTTGGAAACTTAACCGACTGAGCCACCCAGGTGCCCCTCTTAAATGTTTTTTAAAAGACCTGTTTATTTTCCTGGCAGATTTGTTTTACTTTTTAGTATGAAACTTCTCAAGTAAATACAGAATAGGATAATAATGTAATAAGGCCCATGTACCCATCACCAGCTTTAGCTATTACTAAAGTTTTGATAATTCATTAACATTGTAAAATTTTTTAAAAAGATTTTACTGAATTATGTATACAAGAAAAATGCATATACGATAAATTCACAGCTTGGTGCATTTTCACAAACTCAACACACCTAAGTAACTAGTACCTGGATTATAAAATGTACCATTTTCCAGGATACCAGAAACCATCCTCCTGCCCTTCCAAAATCCTAGCTAAAATACATGGCCCACTGCCATGATTTCTGACAGCTTAGATCAGTTTTGCATTTAAAAAAAAAAGATTAACTTTAACTTATTTTAATGTTTATTTTTGAGAGAGAGACAGAACGTGAGTGGGGGAGGGGGGGAGAGAGAGAGAGAGGGAGAGAGAATGAGAATCCAAAATAGGCTCCAGGCTCGGAGTTTGATGCGGGGATTCAACGCGGAAATGGTGAGACCATGACCTGAGCTGAAGTCAGACACCCAACCGACTGAGCCATCCAGGCACCCCAAGTTTATTTATTTTTGAGGGAGAGGGAGTGTGAGCAGGGAAGAGGCAGAGAGGGAGGAGACAGAATCCCAAGAGGCTCCATACTGTCAGCACAGTGCCTCATGCAGGGCTCACACTCACAAACTGTGAGATCATGACAGCTGAAACCAAGAGTCAGTTGCTTAACTGACTCAGCCGTGCAGGTGCCCTTGGGTGTGCACGTTTTGTATTTTATGTAGATGGATTCCTACAGTGTGAGTAGGAAGTAGGTGAAGATCACGAGCACCTACCCTGGTGCACTGTGCTAGGCTCTGAGGCAAGGGTTAGTGGGGTCCCGCACTTGGAGTATTTTGATCTCTAGAGTGGCTCTTAGTGAAATAAGGATTAGCCTAGTACCTGGCTCACAGGGTGTTTGAGGTTAGAATGAGATCATGTAGGCAAAATTTCTAGCAGCAGAACTTAGTGGCCAGTGCTCCTTCAGTCTGATTCACTGTTGTGTTGTTTGGGTTGGATGCCTTTGGTTAGGAGCATTGTCTACTTTCTTTGCTCAGATAAAAATGTGTTTCCTTGATTAAGATCAGCTTCCATTAGCTGAATGAAGCCAGTAAGTTTGTGCCAAAGGTCAATCTTTCATATTTGGGCTAGTGGGCAAGATGAGGAAAAATAATTTCAAATCTACGCAAGGTTCCTTTTCCAAAGTAGGAATTGGATGATCTTCCTTGAGAGGAAGAGACAGTAGCAGAGATTGATTAAAATCTTTATTTGTGGGCTCAAACCAAATTAGTAGGTCAACTGAAATTAGAATACCAGTACTGTGATTTCACCTTTCTTGGGGGTCCAAGTGCCCTTCTCTATTAGAGAAAAATTTATGGAGCATACACAGAGAACTTTGGATTCATTTTCAGGGGATTCACTCTCCTGGCCTTCAGATACAGAACTCCTGAATCATTGTGTCTACTCTGTGGTGTTCAAACTATTACGTAACCTGACAGATTCATGTATTAATTCATTTGACATATGTTTCTTGTAATGTAAAACTATTGTGTTAGATACTGAGGAGTATATAAAGGTGGAGAAGCCACTATCCCAGCCTCAAGGGAACTTTCAGTCTCGTAGGTATTTTAGAATTATGCCAACATAGGTAACAGGTGTTACAATGTGGTAATTGTTTAAGTCTGGTACAAATAAAGCACTGGAAGGCTTGGACAGAGGAGAGCTTACATCCCAGATGATGTGTTTGGACAGAGCTGGACTTTCATATGTTCAGGAAGTAGTGCTTTTGGACAACTACTGTTTGCAAGACATGAAAGAGTACACATTGAATCCAGGACTGCTCTATATTGGTAGAATTTCTTAAGATTATTTTAACCACTTAAGTTATATGTGATCATTATAGAAAATTTAGAAGATACAAATGAGTGCATGTTTTAAAGACCACTCATTTGTGATGCCTGCATCATATGTATGTTCCCTCTTATCTCATTATGCACGTATACTCTCTATCATTTGATCTTTTATGGGTGGGTTGGATTTCAGGAGGCAGAAATGGGAGACTGAGGCAATTGAGTTTTGTCTTCAGACAGGCATCCAATCTTTGGTGATTTTGGTCTACTCTGAAGGCTTAAATGTATTTGATACGAGAGACTTTTATTAAAATGAAGGTTCCTTGCCAAAGAAACCTAAGGTCCCAACTCTGGAAAACGTACTTAATGAGAAAAATGCAACAGTTTACAGAGTAGAATTAAACTTTGGAAATTCATGTGAAAATATTTGGAATGTATATTGATATTGGGAGGAAAGATGAGATTACTGATCCATTAAGATAAGCTTCTAAGGAACGGGAATGCTATGAACCTGGGTTTGACTTCTGGTACCACTGAGGGAAGTGCAAGTTCATACCACTCTTCCAACCAGTAAGGCAGAATAGCTCTCAAGAGCTTGCACTATTTTCAGTGGGTTCTTAACCTTTTTGAGCCATTAATTGCTTTGGAAGTCCAATGAAGCCTATGGACCTTCTTAGAATAATGTTTTTAAATGCATAAAATAATTTTTAGGAGTACCGAGGAAACTAGCTATATTGAAACACAGTTCTGTGTAGGTTGAATATCCCTGAATACAGGCCCTTTGCCATTTTTGGAGCCCTCTGGGACCTAGTGCTATGGTGGGCCATTGTAGTCATTCAGTTAAGTTTCATTGAATCACATGAATGGAAACTTTAACAACTAATTAAACAGTGATGGGACAGTAGCATGTTTTTCCCTTTTCTGAAAAATAGTTGTTTTTATTCAGTTTATAGGTATTGAGTAGTCAGTACTACAGTCAGGTATTACAGATAGGGTTGTGGGAATTTTTTTGTGACTCTTTTTTTTTGTGAAATGATCTCTTTACAGAAGAAAGATCTCTCAGATCCTTTCAATGATGAAGAAAAGGAAAGGCATAAAGTGGAGGCCCTTGCCCGGAAATTTGAAGAAAAATATGTAAGATTTCTCTCTTGGGCAACAAAACAACCTCACTGAGTGGGAGAGGTTTCCAGACATTTTTATGTTCCTTTAGTGGATTATCACCTAAACAAGTGCAGAGGTTGGAGAGAACAAAATGCGATTATTAGATAAATGCATGAAGGTACAGAAAATGCATGTGGCAGGCAGTAGTGTATGAAGCTAAATGGATGAATGAGCAAGAAGGGCCTTTTACTCCTAGAATTTATGCTTAGAATAAATATTATGATACAAAGCATACAAAGCCACTTAGTTCCTTCTTCTGTCTTAGGCCATTTTGTGCAGATAGAAATCTATTTTAAAAGGTCTTCAGGGAACGGGGTGTGGGGTGAGTGTAGGTGTGTGTGTCACTGTTCCACGCTTTACAACCTTGAGTCACTAGTTGATGGAGTTCAAGGCGGCAATTAATTCTATGTATCAAAAAAAGCATGTGACCTTAGAATTAAACATTAAGAGGGTAGGCCTCATGTTATATGTTCTTACCACAGTTACACATGGAAAAAGCACATGACCTATTTTAAATTTTAGGGTGGAAAGAAACGTAGAAAAGATCGGATACAGGACCTGATTGACATGGGGTACGGTTATGATGAATCGGACTCCTTCATCGATAATTCTGAGGCGGTAAGTCCTTACTGAAAATGTCATTGGAACCACCTTAGCTCCTACTGAAGACCGCCTGGAGGTGGGAATGGGGTCAGTGTGGGCATGCCTTCAGTGTGAAGAAGAAAGAGCTGGCCTGGTGAGAGAGGGAAAATGACATCCTCGATCTGGCCTTGATTCCCTCACTGAAAATGGCCAGATCGATCCAAATACCCTTTAGCTTGGACATTTGTGGTTGACCAGAAGCAGGTCTTAGCATACTGTCTGAAACGTGACAGAACACCACAGTCGTACCTGCTCTGTCAAGACCCACTCTGCACCTTTGGACTTGAGTACCAGAACGTGTAGCTGACCATTTGTTTTCTCCCCCTTCAGTATGATGAGCTTGTTCCTGCTTCTTTGACTACAAAGTATGGAGGATTTTACATTAACTCGGGAACCCTGCAATTTAGACAGGCATCAGAATCTGAAGACGACTTCATTAAAGAAAAGAAGAAAAAATCTCCAAAGGTTAGAACAATACATGATTTTCGATTTCGGAATTGCTTTTTTCTACATGACTTTATAAGATCAGTAGGTGACTTACCAGAACATGTGCTGGTTTAGGTTGGCTCAGGAGATTGGTGGAAAGGCTTGAGCCGTGCCAAGGCCGACAGGTCACTTCTCATACCTGTAGTTGGGCAAGGTGCTGTGAACCTGGAGCTGTCTGTGCCTGTGTCCCAGCGGGCTCGGCAGCGATTCATTTCTCAAGGTGGTTTTAGGACAGGGACTAGGGCAGTGAAGAGTGTGGAGTGAGGGGAATTTGTACCAGCCTTGCTGTGTCTCTTCTGTGGACATGTAGAGGACTTCAGTTCCCAGGGCTGTCACCCCGACAAAACAAGTGAGCCTTAAGATAAGTTTATTTTGAAATCTACCTACCACTGCTTGTGTGTTTACAACAAGATGTAGGGCCTGCATACAGCTTACTTGAAGTAGAAAAGTTTCAGGCTACAGAATGGCCTCTTGCCTCAGCCCTGGGTGCTTCCAGGAGACACTGTCAGTGGGAATGCTGTGTTGACCTGCTGCAGGTCTGTGGTCCAGGGACTGGTCTGAAAGCTGTTGCTCTTGAAGGAGGTGAGGCAGCTCTCAGGATGAACCCCGGGCGGAGCAAGGCCAGTGCTGTGTAGTGCACTTGCTCCCTGAGTTAGGGAGCCGTGTAACTGTGCCTTGTCTTTAATTCTCAGAAGCGGAAGTTGAAGGAAGGTGGTGAGAAGATAAAGAAGAAGAAAAAAGATGACACTTATGACAAGGAGAAGAAATCGAAAAAGTCCAAGTTTTCCAAAGCCGGGTGAGAGGCAGCAGCTTCTTTGCTAGGACGAAATCTGAACTGTTAGGGCAGGACACCTGGGAGCTGACGTGCCCTCCTCCTCACAGCTTCAGAAGAGGCAGCAGGGCTTGGCCTTCCGTTCCCCGTCATGCCTCCCACAGTGCCACCGTGGGCAGTCAGTGCTCTCACATCTCTGTGTGTCAGACATCGGAGTTCGCTCTGTCCCTTTGTCGGTGTTGGCAGCTATTTCTGTCACTGTGTGACTGCTGATGTTTCTTGTTCTCTTGGGCACCCCTCCTCTGCCCCAGTTCTCCTTCTGTCTCTGCCACTTCCCTTGTCTTCTTTGGTCCTGCTTTCTTCACCTCACTCGGTCTCACCCCAGCTGCCCTTCAAGTTGCTGCTGTTCTCTGCTGCTCCTGCTTTTTCCCTTTAAATATTTTTCTTGCCCCCCACCACTTTTTTGCAACCTTTTATTTCAGCCTGGCAGTGGTTTTTAAAAACACATCGGATATTTAGCATTCTGTGACATTGTTCTGCTAACCTGTATTAAATCTCAAGCTTTGGTCCCAGCAAGAAGGAGCTCCATATGCCAAGAGGAGGGAGGAGGACTAACAGGGTGGCCCTGTGACTGAGGTTCCTGGAGACAGTTGCGCTGGGAGCAGGGGCAGTCTCTCGTGAATTTCCCTGTTGAGGTGTGCTGCAGCTTTCGTAACCAACTTCTTCCTTGCTTGCAGCTTCACAGCCCTCAATGCCAGTAAGGAGAAGAAGAAAAAGAAATATTCTGGGGCTTTGAGCGTTAAAGAGATGTTAAAGAAATTTCAGAAGGAGAAAGAAGCTCAGAGAAAGAGGGACGAAGACCATAAGCCCGTAGCGGTCTCGTCGGCGGAAGCTCAGGGCCTGCGGGAATTGGAGGGCACCTCTGACCCCTTGCTCTCGCTCTTCGGCTCCACTTCTGACAACGACTTGCTCCAGGCGGCCACTGCCATGGACTCGCTGACTGATTTGGACTTGGAGCAGCTGCTCAGTGAGTCTCCAGAAGGAAGCCCTTTCCGTGATATGGATGATGAGAGCGATTCCCTTGGGGTGGGACTGGACCAGGAATTCAGGCAGCCCTCTTCCCTCCCCGAAGGCCTGCCCGCGCCCCTGGAGAAGCGCGTTAAGGAGCTGGCTCAGGTATGGTGACACAGAGTGGCCGGGCTTTCCTGGAAGCAGTTTGGGCAGATTGACACTGGTTCTGCACCACGTGAAGCTCGCTGCCCAGAGCAACCCTTAGTGAGTTGGCAGTTTCGGTGTAAGCTTTTCCAAGCTCTCTTCTCCCGAGTGAGGAAACTGTGTAAGCTCTGACCATCAGGCATCATTTTTAGGGCTTTCATGGTTCTTTCACTCACGAAAAAAAAAATCTTTCTCCTAGGGGAATTTCTTTCCATTTCCTGCCTGTCCGTTCCTTCCTCACAAATGTCTTTCCTTTGGTGCAGTAGATGCTAATGTTGGCAGCAGGCAGCTGAGGCACAGATCTGTCATTTTAGTAATTAGGTTTTGAAAAGTCACAAAAGTTTGCAAGTGTATGTTAAACCTAGGGTATGTGCTTAATTGCCACTGGGTTTCGTTGCTCCCTGGACTTGCCCATCATTATTGTTAGGTAGCGATCACAGGACTACCTAATGAACGAGAAGGAGCTGAACCTTCATACTGTCTATGAACCGTTAAGAACAGCAACGGTCTTTGGGCTATAGCAGCCCTTGGCAATTGGGAATTGATTTCTAGAGTGTTAAGAATTGTCAGTTCAGTTGTGTATTACTGACTATGAACCAAACATAGATCATTAGTTATGATGACTTGTAGTTAAGGAACATTTTACTTTGGGCATCCTGACTTATAATGCAACTGGTGGCATCAGACTCTAGCTTAAGTATTAAACTAGTGGTTCTCATAGCATTTCAGAATTACTCTTCTGTGTAATATCCCTTGTGTTTTATGGCAGGGTAAAATGTTAACCACTGGTACAATGATTTCTTGTTTTGAAAAAGTTTTTTAGCACAACAGATGAAGTAAATCAAATGTCTTACTCAGATCCCTAGTTCTTCCTCATTCACCTGTGTGTGGTGTTCTCTCTGAATGTGATGATTTAAATGAATTGTGTCATGTCAGCGTTTCAGAGAATATCTGAATAGGACGTGTAGGTGGAAGTAGTCGAATCTGAACTTGGCATGTTTGAGCATACTGTTCTGTGTTTGCTCTCAGAATTTATGTTTAAAAAAATTACTCTTGGTCATTCTCAGTCCTCCGGTTTGTAATCTAATTCTTTTGTAGCTTCTGAAAGTCTTGTTAAGTAAGTTGAGTGAGGTATAAGCGGCAGTAACCAGTCGTGTTTTTAGAGAAAAGTCAAAAACATTCTTGGATATGCCCCGCCACCCACCATAGGTAGTGTTCTAGTCTGATAACTTAGACTGATTATATTGCTTTCTTGGAAAAAGATGGACAAACTCCATGGAAACAAAATGGCTTAATATGAAGCAGCATTGGGTTGTGATTCAAGAAAGCCTCACTTTCTGGAGTCCATTGGATGGACCCTGAGCAAGCTGTCCTTCCTCAGTGACTGCCAAGTTCTCTCTTGGGACAGTGGAGACAGGGTTCTGGACCCTATAGATACGGTAGGCTTGGTTGGGTTTTGGTGGGGAGGTGGTGACCAGGACAAATTGACATACTGAAAATGAGCATTCATATGTGAGATTGATACTTAAGTCATCACCTAGCTCTTCTACTATAAGAGCGTTAAGAACCTTTGGGAAATGGGATAGAAAATGGGGATTACCCATCATTCTGCCAATCTGAAAATTATTCTCAATTTGCATATTCCTTTCTAGCCTCTGTGTATATGTTTTTATGCAGTTGTAATTATAGTTGTGAATAATTGTTTCCTGCTTTCTTCACTTAATAAATATTATTATAAAGCCCTCATTACTTTTGATGGTTGCATGAAAAAGAAGGCTTATTTTTAGAAAGTTACTTAGTGCCATTCCAGAGGACCCCCAGGTGGTCCATTCTCACCAGGGTCCTGTACTCGGGCACTTGGAGCCTCCTACATGTGTGCTGAGTGCTCTAAACCCAGACCTCACTGAGACTCTGCTGGGAAAGCTATTCCTCCCAGGGAGAAAATGCCTATGTACACAAAAGTTGCATATAATTTCAAAAGCCATCCATGGATATTTGGATCCTTAATAAGGAGCCCTGTCCTCAATCTTGAACTGGACATTGCATTTTTAAATTTACATTGAACTTGATGTACATAACTGTAACATTAGTAGTGTTACGTGTTCTCGCTTTATTTTTCACTCCCCTTGTTATCTTTTTTCCTCCTCTTTATTTTTATAAAATTATTTAGTTTTAAAATTTTGGCCTTAGATGAAACATGTATCAGTTTCTACTGTTACCTAAAAAAACTGCCCCAAAATTTAGGGCTTCAAAGAGCATTTCATTTCTCCTGACTCTGGGTGCCTGGGTGGTTCCTCTTCTGGTCCTACCTGGCTCACTCTTGTGGCTCCATTCAGCTGACAAGTTGGCTGGGTGCTGGGACGGCTGGGGTGGCCGAGGTGGCCAGGACATCCGGCCTGTCCCTCCTTATAGTCTTTCATCCTGGGTTTCTTCAGAGCATGGCAGTTTCAGGGTGACATTTCAAGAGAATGAAAGTGGAAGCTGCAAGGCCCGTGAGATCTAGCCATAGAAATTCTGTGTTCACATCACTTCTCCCGTCTAATGGTTACGCAAGTCAACAAACTAGGTTGGAGGGTTGGGAAGTTAGAGGCCATCTCCTTGTGGCAGAATGCATATCCTGGGAGAGAAGGGGTCTGGGATCCTGTTTGTCACCTACCACAGTCCTATAAGCAGATCCTAATCTGATATGTATCCATCCCTTAGGGAATAATCTTTACTCTGAGAAGGAAAAATTAGATTTTTAAGTTTATTTTTGAGAGAGAGCACGCATGTGCGCAGTGCACACCTGAGTGGAGGAGGGTGGAGAGAGACAGAATCCCTAGTGGGCTCCGCGCTGTGGGGCCTCAGACTCACTAACTGTGAGATCACGACCTGAGCTGAAATCAAGAGTCGGATGCTTAATTGACTGAGCCACCCATGCTCCCCGCCCCCCTTTTTTAAAGTTTATTTATTTTTGAGAGAGGGTAGATTTACTTTCTAACTAGATGTGATGCTCGAAACTTTGAAAAAATATATTTGAAAACTTAACTATATTAAAGAGGTACCCCAAGAAGGCCGCCCTGGTGGATGCCCAAGCAATGTTCACTGTGTTCACTATTTAGCCTGTTTTTCATTTCCTGTTTCTTTGTACTATATGCTCTTATGGCCCCAAAGAATCCAGTGATTTGATCTGATGGCTTTACCTTGTCTTCACTGAATAGGCCTTGATTGTGCCTTTTGTCTTGGTTGTTGGAAAGTTCACGTGTGTTGCCCCCTCAGGTTACTGTCTTGATGTAGTCTGGCAGCTACTCAGCCTGGTCCAGACAGATGAGCAGCTCTATTGAGTAAAGCATAAACTGGGAACAATACTGAGAAAAGAAAAACAGAGACCTCATGTCCGTCACCCTTCTACTCTACCTGCTCACAGCTTACTCTGTTATAGACTTAGAACCCCTGCCTCACAAATCAAGGCAACCTGGATCCAAGGAGAAAAGGGTAGGAAAAAACCTAACCGGTTTTGTCTTTTTTAAAAAGAAAATCATGCCAGCAAAAGCAGGTACAGTATATAAGGCTCTGACCTAGGTGCTGAGAGGCTGTAAGTGACTTTTCTTATAATTGAAACAGCTCATTGAAAGGCTTTTGGAACTATTGTAAAAGAGCATGACTGAACTGTTTCCATTTAATTTCATTTCTTAGTTAATCTAGGATTGATGGATTGAAACAACTCCTTAAGCAAGGGTATCTCTTCTTAGGGTTGAGGAACCTCACTTATTTCTGGAAGAGTATCAGATATAAATCCAGTTGTTCTTTTAGTTGGATTTATTTAAAAATACAGCCCTTGACTAATTACCTTCAGTATAAAACCAGACCCTCAGAGATATTATCTACACAATTGAAAAGGCATTGGAAAAATATCTTAAAAGTTATATAGCCAGAAAACCTCCGACATACTGAAGAACTGCCTGATAATCTAAAAGTAAAATTTGAATGTAAACCGAAGCAGTTGATAGGTCTGCCAAATGGTGGGGCATTTGAAATACATGTTACAGTGATTAGATTGAATGAATACGAAAGTGCTTCTGGATCTTAGAAGTAGCAGTTTGTAAGCTTAAACAAAAGAATGACTCTCAAACTAAAATCATACTCTCAATATATTAGAAGTGCCAAGACTTCTGAATACTTATGAAAATGTAAGAAATCGTCAGGTGAATGGATTAAAAGTTGCAACCTTTCTTTCTTTGATTTCCATCCATCCATTTCACCCCCTTTCATCCTGGGCCTTTGCACTTCCCTCCCTCCAGGGGTTTCCAGAGGCTTGACTTTTGTGTATTCTCTGCAGGTTCTGTTTGTTGGTACCAAACTTTTTTCCTCTGGTTGCATTCTTTCAGTAATACCTGTTTGTTCCTTCATCTATGCACTTAGGCGACATTTACTAAGCTCTTTACGTAATAGGCAGCTGTGGGAAATATATTGACAAATAAGGTTCAGTTCTTGTTCTCCATGAGCTTGTTCTCTGTAAGTGGACCAGTAAACATGTAAACAGGTGGCTGTAGGACAGAGCAGAATGAGGTAAGCTCTGTGATATTTGTGTGGCCAAGCAGATGGTCAGGTGGACAGCCAGACTTGAGGAGGTAAGAAACAAGCTCCTTGGGTATGTAGGAATCAGACTGGAAACCACAGGTTTGGCCTGGCGCAGTGGAGAGATGGCCTTACAGGAAGCCCAGGCATAGGGCTGAGGTGGGACAAGGGGTTGTTGAATTGTTGGATGGTGGGGACCCCCTGGAATGTAGTGGAGAATGGGGACCATAAATGCCACATAAAGGAGTTTGGGTTTGATTCTGGGCTTGGAGAGAACTACCTAAGGGTTTTAAAGAAAGGAGTGGAAGGATTTCAGGAGGATGGAGTGTAGTTATTAGAAGTGGGGAACACAGGAGGAGGAGCAGAAACTGGTGGGTTTGGTTTTGGGTAAGTTGTGTGTCCATACCAGCAGATCATCCATTGACAGAAGTAATTGGAAATTCTAATCCAGAGCTTAGAAAAAACGTTTAGAGCTCGAGTGTTAGATTTGAGAGATCTACATGGGTTATGTGTTATTTTGAAGCTATGAAGGTGTAGAAGGTATTGGGAGAAGATAGTTTTAGATAGAATCTTGGACTCCATCTATTATTAAGGAGAGCTAATGACAGAGAGGGAGCAGCCAGAGGTAGGAATGGGTTGCAGAGGATACAATGAGGGGAAGGCACGTGAGGGGACAGGAAGGTGGAGGGTAGTTCTCAGTGCCTGTAGTCTCAGAGGGGTTGATCAGGGTTGATCGTTTGTTGTAAGACGAGAATCTCACTGCCTTTGTTTGCCATCATTATTCTAGATCAAGCCTGATTTTAGATATTTTATTTTACCTAAAGCCTTTGGACCAGCAACTCTTGGGTTTAGGTCAGTGGTTTTCAATCCCCTCTGCACATTAGAGTTACCAGGGTTACTTTTAAAGAGTGCACATTCCTGGGCCTCATCCCCAGAGATTGTGATGCGATCTGGACCAAAGGTCTAGGGTGGGGAAAACTGCCAGGTAATTCCAATATGCAGCCAAATGTGAGAATCTATGGTTCAGACTTTTACTGTGATTGCTTTCCTGACTTGTGCACTTAGTGCCCTGGCGGCCTGCGTGGCTGACACGCTGGGTGCGTACTGTGTTCTCGTGGGAAGCAAAAGACTGCATAGGAGCCTGCTATGCCTTGTGTCAACAGGTAGGAAGGTGTGTTAGTGGTTAAGATGGTCTGGTAATAGAGTTTGTGATAAACTGTTAAGTGGATTGTGAGTTTCCCAAGAATCGCAATGTCCTTAAGTGCTAAAGTAGCACATTGTTATTATTTAGGGGTGAGGGGGATAAAGGTTTTCTAATCTTGCGGGTTTGTTGCAGTTATGATTGTTTTTGTACTGTGGAAGTATGGAAATTCCATCTCACAGTTGAGGTGATAGGGTGCTGGTCACAGGAGGTAACCAGCTGGTTGAATCAAATGCGTGATGATTGCTTTGACTCTGTATGATCGACGTTTATGTGACTGCTGTTTCGAGTTCTGGAAGAATGGACAGTCCATAGATGCTTCAGCAGCATTTGAAAAAAGCTGGATATACCAATTTGGGAGCATAGGGTGATCGTAGGTGAACTTAATCTGGGATTAGGGCTGAGTGAGGATTTTATCGAATCGGCAGGTGTTCTGTAGGGAAGGACTGGCCTTGTGCCTGTGGGTGAGTGTGTGGTTGTTTGAGGAAAGTGCACTAACAGATGTTACTGTCTGCTGTGAACCAGGCTGCCAGAGCTGCTGAAGGAGAGAGCAGACAGAAGTTCTTCACCCAGGATGTTAATGGCACCCTCCTAGAGTGAGTATCTTTTGTTTCCATGTGTCTGCTGCTACCATGCCTGGGTTGTGCAGGCCAGGGAAATGGGTGTGGATGGAACTGCCTAAAGATGACTGCTTCTGAGAGAAAAAAACGGTGATTATTTTCCTTTAGTTTATTTATTTATTTTTAAGTTTACTTATATGTATTTTGAGAGAGAGAGGGAGAGCACAAGCCAGGAAGGGGCAGAGAGGGAGAGATCCCAAGCAGACTCCGCATTGTCGGCGCAGAGCCCGATGTGGAGCTTGAACCCACGAGCTGTGAGGTTATGACCTGAGCCGAAATCGAGAGTCAGACGCTCACCCGGCTGAGCTATCCAGGTGCCCATATTCTTCTTTTTTTTTTTTTAAAGGGGGCTGTTTACACCAAATATCTGTTTCCAGGAAATGGTAGGTCTTACTAACCTTAAGCAGCAGGTATTAATAGAACACTGTATATAATGATCATGGGCAGTTGGAAGAGGATTTCTTGGCAAGTATAAGATGAGAGAGGAAGTGTTGCTTGCTTGTGCAGAAAAGTAAGAGGTAACTTGGTATAGTCTCAGGAGCCTGCTCTCCTGGGGTCATTCTCCTCTCCCAAGGCCAGGGTATGTACATATCATCCCATGACACTTCTCCCGCATGCCTGATCCTCTGAAATATTGCACTGTATGAATTGGATTAAAAAAGCAGAAAAACCACACATATAAGTCCAAACCAGGTTCTTGGTATCAGGTCCTCCAGCCTTGCCAGCTTCTCTCTCTGTTGCATTATGTAGGAGAGGAAGCTTGTTGCTCAACAACTGAGGATTTTACACATGCAAGAACAGTTGTCAAGACTTGGGAATATTCTAGCAAATGAGCAGGATTGGGATTGGCCTCTTGGGTCAGAAAGCCTGGACTGTAGAGAGCATCTGAGGGTCAGCATACATGAGAAATTTGTGTGAACGGTAACCTGCTGGAGCATGCCACATAAAGAGAGCTTGAGGGATTGAAGACAAATATTTTTTCTGCTGATCTAGATGGGGACAGTGGGAGGGGTGAGGACTTCCCTGACTTCCTAATCAGGGATAGAACTGGGAAAAAAGGAAATGCTGTTGGAAAGTATTTCCTGGCCACACCAAGTAACTCAATCACTTTCCATTTTGAAAGCTCTAAAGTTCTTGTTGTTTGTGATATTTAGTACTTCCGAGCTTGTTCTCTCGGGTTCTGTTTTCCTGACTACCTTTGACTTGGTCTTGTCTTTGACCTCAGGGTTTTGTCCCTCTTTACCTAACCGAGTTCATCAGGTGTGGAAGTTCTGATTTGGTGACTACTGGAGATCTGTTGCACTGGTCACTTAGTTACATTGTGTGACTGATGACATAAGGTTTGACCTGTTCTTGGCTCTTAGTTTTCCTCTCTGTGGTAGGGTGACCTAATGATGAGAGAAGCTCCAGTGAGCTACGGACCCTTGATGACTCTGTTCTGTTCTTCAGCATAGAGGTACAAACTCGGGAGCTGAGTAGCCAAATCCGTTCTGGGGTATATGCCTATCTTGCTTCATTCCTGCCCTGCAGCAAGGACTCCCTGGTTAAACGTGCTCGGAAACTTCACCTCTATGAACAGGTGGGTGACTTTGGAATGGAGCCCCTTGGCTTTAGGGCCCAGCAGAGAGGGTAACTGAGTCTTCACAGATGCCACCTCTGCTGTTGTAGTGCCCTTGTGCAATAGTGTGTCCTCAGTATAAGAAGTGATACAAAAACCAGTCTTACACTACGTTCTGTTTTCTGCAGGGGGGGCGTCTAAAGGAGCCTCTCCAGAAGCTTAAGGAGGCCATTGGAAGGGCAATGCCAGAGCAGATGGCCAAGTACCAGGATGAGTGCCAGGCACACACACAAGCCAAGGTCGCCAAGTAAGTGTGTTCCATCGCTCTCACGGGACATCATCCTCTTGACTTTTCTCTTTCTTGTGTGTGTGTGTGTGTGTGTGTGTGTGTGTGTGTGTGTGTGTGTGTTTTCATTATTACATTTGTGAATGAGACTCTTGGCTCTTCTGCAGCATTTGCACCTTTTCTTAGAAGCCCGGGGTCGGGATAGGCAAGTGGGGGAGGGGGGTGGTGGGTGGGAGAAAGTAGTTCTTTTGTGGCCGTGACCCTTAGGGTCCCACTGATTTCTTTCCATGCTATAGGATGCTGGAAGAGGAGAAGGACAAGGAGCAGAGGGAGCGGATTTGCTCTGATGAGGAAGAAGATGAAGAAAAGGGGGGCAGGAGGATAATGGGACCCCGGAAGAAATTCCAATGGAATGATGAAATCAGGTGTGCCCAAACTGGGACCTTGCCTCATTGGAGGGTTTGTGGGGCCAGTGTCTGAGCATGTTCCCGTGTTTCTAATGAAGGTTAGAATCATTTACTTTAATCAGGGCTGCTGAAAGCACATAATTGAAACCTTGAAAGAAGGATTTGGGGTAGTTTGAAGTTTCTGACTTCTGCTTACTCCTCAGGGAGCTGCTCTGCCACGTGGTGAAGATAAAACTGGAGACCTACGATCTGGAGAGGAACAATAAGACCCAGTCTTGGGAGGACTATGTGAAGGCCTTTCTGGATGCTGAGGTCAAACCTCTCTGGCCCAAAGGCTGGATGCAGGCCAGGTGAGGGCCATGAGCAGCCAGTATAGTCAGTGTGGTGATGAGGTGGAGTGTTTTTGCCTTAAAGACATATATGAGTGCTTCTGTTATGCCAGGCCAACACGGTCCCTTCCCTCAGGGAGTCACTGTCTAGCCGACTCAGCTCTGTTCCCACTAGAGGAGTTGGGGGCCATACTGGTTGCTGTGAATGGCTCTTACTCTTCCCTTGGAGAGCGAAGTTACCTATGGGGTTTTGGCTTTGTTATTCTTTGTCACACTTCAGTTTGGAGTTGGCTGCATGTTCTTCCCACGTCACTGTGCTCTTACCTGTTTTGAGATATTGGCTCTTGGTAGAAGTAGAGAAGTAGTTTCATCTTGGAAACATGTTCCCGTTCTGAACAGAAGTCTCATTTGCAAGGAACAGGGCTGGCTGATTATTGGAGTTAAGTGCTGAACTTCTGTGTTCTGTAGCTTCCCATGAAAATGGACTCTGCAATACTTGGACAGGAAAGTTAGCTGGAGCTAGTGCTCTGTTCTTTTTTTTTTAATGGGAGAAAATACACTTTACATAAAATTCACCATCTTAACCATTTTTAGGTGCACAGTGCAGTGGTTTTAAATACGTTCACATTGTTTTTGCAGCCATCACTATCCATCTCCGTAACTCTTTTCATCTTATAATATGAAAACTCTGTACCCATTGAACAATAACTCTGCATTCTCCCCCCCCCGCCCAGATTCTGTGACCATCATTCTACTCTCTTATGATTTAAAAAAAAATTTTTTTTTAATGTTTTTATTTATTTTTGAGACACAGACAGTGCATGAGCAGGGGAGAGGCAGAGAGAGAGAGGGAGACACAGAATCTGAAGCAGGCTCCAGGCTCTGAGCAGTCAGCACAGAGCCTGACGTGGGGCTCGAACTCACGGACTGTGAGATCATGACCTGAGCTGAAGTTGGATGCTTAAATGACTGAGCCACCCAGGTGCCCCAACTTTCTGTCTATGATTTTGACTACTACAAGTACGTCCTATAAGTGCAGTCATACAAAATTTGTCTTTCTGTAACTGGCTTATTTCACTTAGTATAATATTTCCAAGAATTTGTTTGTATTACACATTACAGAATTTCTTTCCTTTTTAAGGCAGAATAAAATTCCGTTGTATGTATAGATCACATTTTACTTATTCATTCATCCTAAGCTGATACTTAGGTTGCTTCCATGTTTTAGCTATTGTGAGCTATGCTATTATGAACTAGAGTGTTACAAATATCTCTTCGACACCCTGCTCTCAGTTCTTCTGTGTATATGCCAAGAAGTGGAGTTGCTGGATCACATGGTAATTGTGTGTTTAATTTTGTCATTAATGTTAATGTATTTGAGAGAGTGTGAGTAGGGAAGGGGCAGAGAGAGAGGAAGAGAGAGAAAGTCTCAAGCATGCTCTGCGCTGCTGGTGGAGAACCCGACATGGGGCTCGAACAGACTAACCGCGAGATCATGACCTGAGCTGAAATCAAGAGTTGGACTCTTAACCAACTGAGCCTCCCAGGTGCCCTTGTATGTTTAATTTTTGAGGAACCATCAGTGTTTTCCATGGTGGTTTTATCATTTTGTATTTCCACCAATAGTTCATAGATGTTCCAATTTGTCTACATCCTTCCCAATACTTGACGTTTTCTGGGTTTTTGATAGTAGCCATTGTAATGGATGTGATGTGGTATCTCCCTATATATTTGATTTGAGTTTTCCTGGTGACTGGTGATGTTGAGCATCATTTAATATATAATATTGGGCCATTTATATGTCTTTTTTTTTTTTTTTCAACGTTTATTTATTTTTGGGACAGAGAGAGACAGAGCATGAACGGGGGAGGGGCAGAGAGAGAGGGAGACACAGAATCGGAAACAGGCTCCAGGCTCTGAGCCATCAGCCCAGAGCCCGACGCGGGGCTCGAACTCACGGACCGCGAGATCGTGACCTGGCTGAAGTCGGACGCTCAACCGACTGCGCCACCCAGGCGCCCCTATATATCTTTTTTTGAGAGAAATGTTTAAGTCTTTTGCCCATTTTTTAATCAGGTTCTTTTATTGTTTTAGGAGTTCCTTTTGTATTTTGAATACTAATCCCTTAACAGATGTGATTTCCAAATATTTTCTCTTATTTTGTGAGTTGCCATTTTACTCTGTGGATAGTATCTTTTGATGCACACAAAATTTTTTTTTAATGTTTATTTGCTTATTTTGAGAGAGTGTGAGTGGGGGAGAGGAGCAGAAGGGGGAGAGAGAGAGAGAGAGAGAGAGAAAGAAAGAGAATGAATCCCAAGCAGGAGTCACACTCATTGTGGAGCCCAATGTGGGGCTCGGTGTCAGAACCGTGATATCATGACCTGAGTGGAAGTCAAGAGTCAGATGCTCAACTGACTGAGCCACCCAGATGCTCCTCAGTATGCAAAATTTTTAAATTTAATGAAGTCCAATTTGTCTACTTTTTGTTGCTTGTGTCTTTGATATCATATGTGAGATACCATTGTCAGATCTGGGGTCATGAAGCTGAGTTAATTTTTGTATATGGTGTTAAGGGTCCAACTTCATTTTTTTTTGCATGTGGATGTCCAGCTTTTTCAGCACCATCTGTTGAAAAGGTTGTGCTTTCCTCATCGGTCTTTGCACCTTTGTTGAAAAATCATTTGACCGTATACGTGAGGGCTTATTTCTGGGTTCTCTGTTCTCTTCCATTGGTTCATGTGTCTACTTTAATGCCAGTTGCACACTGTTTGGATTACTGTAGCTTTGTAGTAAGTTTTGAAATCTAGAAGTGTGAATCTCCAGCTTTATTCTTTTTCAAGATTATTTTGACTGTGCAGGGTCCTTTGAAATTCCCTATAAATTTTAGGGTGGGTTTTTCTACTTCTGCAAAAAACAGTCATTGGGATTTTGCTAGGGATTGCATTGAATCTGTAGATTGCTTTGGGTAGTATTGATATTTTTGTAATATTAAGTCCAATCCATGGTGGGATGTGTTTCCATTTATTTCTGTCTTTAATTTCTTTTAGCAATATTTTGTCATTTTCATTGTGCAAGTCTCTTACGTGCCTAGTGAGGTTAATTCCTGGTTTTTGTTTTGTTTTCGGATGCTGTTGTGAATGGAATTATTTTTGTAATTTCTTTTTTAGATTGTTCATTTTTTGTGTACAGAAATGGAGCTGATTTTTGTGTATGTTGATTTTATATCCTACTACTTTGCAAAATCTATTCTGAAAATTTTTTGGAATCTTTAGAGTTCTCTACATAAAAGATCATATCATCTGCAGAGATAAGCTTACTTCTTCCTTTCCAATTTGGATGCCTTTTGTTTCTCTTTCTTGCCTAACTGCTCTGGCTAGAACTCCTAGTACTACGTTGAATAGGAGTGGTGAAAGCAGGCATTCTTACCTTGTTCGTGATCTCAGAGGAAACGCTTTTAGCCTTTCACCATTGACTATTATGTTCACTGGGGGTGGCAGCGGGGTTGGGTGGGATTTCATACATGGCTTTTATTATGTGGAGGTAGTTTTCTTCTATTCCTAGTTGAGTGTTTTTATCATGAAAGGGTGTTGAATTTTGTCCTGCGTCTTTTCTCCATCAATTGAGATGTTCACGTGGGGCTTTATTCCTTCATTCTGTTGATGGGGCGTGTCACACTGGTGAGTTTTCGTATATGGAACCACCCTTGCATTCCAGGCACAAATCTCACTTGGTCATGATGTATAATCTTCTTAAATCTGCTTCTGAATTCTCTTTACTAGTATTTTGTTGGGGAGTTTTGCATCGGTATTAATAGGGGATATTTGTAGTTTTCTTACAGTGTCTTTGCCTGGCTTTGGTATCAGGGTAATGCTGGCTTCATAGAATGAATTTGTATGTATTCCCTCTTCTTCAGTTTTGGAAAAGTTTGAGAAGGGTTGGTAGTGCTTAAAATACTTGGTAGAATCCACCCATGAAGCCATCAGGTCTGGGCCTTTCTTTTGTTGGGAGATTTTTGATCACAGACTCAGTCCCCTTGCTAGTTTAGCTCTAGTCAGAATTTTTATTTCTTTGGGAATTACTTGGTAGGTTTTGGGTTTCTAGGAATTTGTCCATTTTAAGTAGGTAATCCAGTTTGTTGGTGTGCAGTTATTCATAGCCTCTCTTACAGTCCTTTTTATTTGTAGAATCAGTAGTAATGTCCCCACTTTCATTCCTGATTTTGGTAATTTGAGTCTCCTCTCGTTTCTTAGCCCATCGAGCTAAAGATTTGTCCGTTGTGTTGATCTGATTTTTCTCTATTTATTCTCTGTTTTATTTATTTATGCTCTGATCTCCAGTGTTTGCTTCCTTCCTGTTGGCTTTAGGTTTAATTTGTTCTTTTACCAGTACCTTAAGTTGTAAAGTTAGGTTGTTGATTTGGGATTTTTCTTGTTTTTAAACGTTTATAGCTGTAAGTACCCTCTTAACATCCTTTTGGGTGTGTCTGTAAGTTTTGGTATGTTGTATTTTCCTTTTCATCTGTCTTTCAAGTATTTTCTAATTTCCTTTGTGATTTTTTTCTTTGCTCCATTGACTGTTTAAAAAGTATGTTTTCTGATTTCCACAATTTTGTGAATTTGTCAGTTTTCCTTCTGTCGTTGATTTGTAGCTGTAGCCTCTTGTGGTCAGAGAAGATACTCTGTGTAATGTCTATCTTTTTAAATGTCTTTAGACTTAATTTGTGGCCTGTGTCCTGGGAAGTGTGTCGTGTACACTTGAGAAGAATATGTATTCTGTTGTGGGGTAGAGTGTTCTGTGTATGTCTGTTAGATCTAGCTGGTTTATATGTTAAGTCTTCTGTTGTCTTATTTGTCTTGTTTCTAGTTGTTCTATCCATTAGTGTGAGTGAGGTACTGAAGTCTCCAACTCTTAATGTAAAATTGTCGGCTTTTCCCTCTAGTTCTGTCAGTTTTTGCCTCAGTTGCAGGAATGTTTATGAGTATTATATCTTCCTGCTGTATTGAGGTGTTTATTAGTACATAATGACCTTTTTTGTCTTGTAATGTTTCTTGATTTAAAGTCTCTCTTATCTGATGTCAGCACAGCCCTCCTTGCTTTCTCTGGTTACTCTTGGTGTGGAATATATTCTTCCACCTTTTCACCTTTAACTTGTTTTTGCCTTTGGATCTTAAGTGAGTTTCTTGTAGACAGCGTTGAGTTGTTTACCCATTCTGCTAATCTCAGTGTTTTGATTGGAAAGTTTGATCCATTCGTATTTAAAGTAATTAATGGAGGGGCGCCTGGGTGGCGCAGTCGGTTAAGCATCCGACTTCAGCCAGGTCACGATCTCGCGGTCCGTGAGTTCGAGCCCCGCGTCGGGCTCTGGGCGGATGGCTCAGAGCCTGGAGCCTGTTTCCGATTCTGTGTCTCCCTCTCTCTCTGCCCTTCCCCCGTTCATGCTCCGTCTCTCTCTGTCCCAAAAATGAAAAAAAAATTAAAAAAAAAAAAAATAAAGTAATTAATGGAAGGAAGGGCTTGCTTCTATAAATTCAGTGACCTGTGAACTCTGCTCCCCTACAATTCTGTCCTCACCCCTTTTGGTTGTTGATGTCACAAAATTACATTTTTATACATCATGTGCTCTAAAACATAAGCTGATAATTCTTAGAGATACATTAGTGTGTTAAATTAGGTAGAAAACAAGATTTGGAGTTACAAACCAAAGTGATAGTAATGCTAGCTTTTATACTAATGATTACTTTTTTTCCTTAAAGTTTTAGTCTCTTAAGTCACGTAGAAAATAAAAAGCACAGTGACAAACCATTTTCATGAGAATACTAGCTGTTATAATTGCCCTTGTATTTCCATTTCTGAGATCCTTATTTCTTTGCATGGCTTTGAACTACTGTTGGTTGTTCTTTTATTTGACCTCACAGGGCGCCCTGGAGCATTTCCTTCAGGGCAGTTTAGTGCTCACAATTTTCTTCAGCTCTTATTCATCTGGGAGTACCTTTTTTTTTTTTTTTTTTAATATATATATATTTTTTTAAATCTTTATTTATTTTGAGAGAGAGAGAGAGCGTGCGCATAAGCAGGGGGAGGGGCAGAGAGACAACAGGAGACAGAGAATCTCCAGCAGGCTCCATGGAGCCTGACGCAGGGCTCAATCTCGCAACTGTGAGATTGTGACCTGAGCTGAAATCAAGAGTTGGATGCTTAACCAACTGAGCCACGCAGGCATCCCCATCTGGGAGTATCTTAATATTTCTCCCACTTTTGAAGGACAGCTTTACTGGATTTGGATTCTGGTCTGACCTTCTCTTTTAGCACTTTGATGTTTATTTTTATTTTTAAGACAATGCGAGAGACAGAGTGCAAGCAGCAGAGGGGCAGACAGAGGGAGACGCAGAATCTGAAGGGGCTCCAGGCTTTGAGCTGTCAGCCCAGAGTCCAATGCGGGGCTCGAACTCGCGAACCGCGAGTTCATGACCTGAGCTGAAGTCGACGCTTGACCAACTGAGCCACTCAGGCGCCCCCTCTTTTAGCACTTTGAGTATATTAGCTCACTATCTTCTGGACTCCCAAGTTTATGATGAGAAATCTGTTGATAATTTAAATGATGATTTACTTCTCTCTATGGGTTTTGAAGATTCTGTCTTTGTGTTTTAAAAGTTCAGTTATAGGGGCGCCTGGGTGGCTTAGTCGGTTAAGTGTCAACTCTTGATTTTGGCTCACGTCGTGATCTCATGGTTCAGGACATTGAGCCCCCTCATAGGGCTCTGCACTGACATCATGGCTCTTGCTTGGGATTCTGTCTTTCCCTGTCTCTCTCTGCCCCTCCCCTGCTCATGCGCAGGCTCGCTCTCTCTCTCTCTCTCTCTCTCTCTTTCGAAATAAATAAAACTTTAGAAAAAAAAGTTTGATTATATTGCTTTGTGTGGGGTTCATCTTAGAGTTCTTTGAGCTTCTTGGATTTTTATGTTCATCTCTTTCACCAGATTTTTGGAGTTTTTAGCCAGTTTTTGTCCACTATTCTCTCTGCCCTTTGCTCCCTCTTCTTCTTCTGGGACTTGTACAGTGTGTGGTGTGCATTCTGCTCCAAGTGATGGTGTCCCACACGTCTCCTACGCCCTGTTCACTTTTCTTCAGTCTTTTTTCTCTCTGTTCCTCAGCCTTGGCGATTTCCATTGTCCTCTATTCAAATTTGTGGATTTTTTCTTCTGCCTGCTCACATCTGTGTTTGAACATCTCCAGGGAATTTTTTGTTTCAGTTATTACACTTTAAAGCTCCAAAATCTCTTTTTGATTTCTTTTTAGGTTTTCCATCTCTTTATTTCCATTTTGTTCACACATCCTTTTTTTAATTTCTTGGGAACATCCATCACCTCACATAGTGACAATTCTTCTTTTCTTTGACGAGAACTCTTATAAGATGAACTCGGCAACTTTCAAATTTACAATTCAGTATTGGTAACTGTGGTCACTGTTCTGTTTATTGATTTTATTTTTGTGAATGTTGTGGGTGGTCTCGGTGCCAGGGAGCAGCCTGTGGTGTGAACTTTCTTTCCAGGTCTTGGCCAAACCCTTCCTTGGACTTGTATAGTCACTTTCTCATTTTCCCCCATATATGCAGTTGTTTTGAATGTTCTGGTGTTTAATGTCTGTCTCCTAAAAGTGGGAAAGTGAATAAGTGAAGCGGGGACAAAGGGCACTGGTTTTTCAAATCCCCTGGAAGTCACCTCAGCCAGAGGGGCAGGGGCATGCAACAATGGTTGGTAGAAGGGGACAGCAGTGGCTGCCCACCTCTTTGCACCTCTGTGATGAAAAGCAGCAATTAGCAACCGAAGCAGAGATTTCGCCGTAGTTGAAGGACAGGGTCCTTTTTGCCTGCCCTACTTCCCACAAGCTGCGTGCAAGCTGCTACAGGAACATGTGTATACCTCCCTGCCGTGGTGCTGGGGTCAGGAGGCTGCATCTGTGCTAAGGGCTGAAATTGACAGCAGTTTACCCTCCAGGCCTTTCCCCTCCCCACCCCCCACCCCCAGCCCCCCATGGTAAGCCTTCAACACACTCTAGCGTTCCCAAATAGTTCCTTTAGACAGATTGTATTATTAGTGCAGTTGCTGTCCAGGAGGGTGGACAGTTTCTGGTGCTTCCTTCTCCACCACCTTCCCAGAGTTCAAGTCATGGAACTTCCTCTCCTTGTCTCTGTACCTTCTTTAGGTGGAATTGCTCTTCTCTCTTTACAGATTGAATTTCTTTCTTTTCTTTTCTTTTTTTTTTTTCATGTTTATTTTTGAGAGAGCATGTGCATATGCAGGGAAGGGGCAGAGAGAGGAAGACAAAGGATCCTAAGTGGGGTTTGTGCGCTGACAGCAGAGAGCCTGATGTGGGCCTTGAACTTACAAGCCAAGGTCACTCATGATCCATAAAGTCTGATGCTTAACCTACTGAGCCACCTAGGCATCCCTGTGAAAGTGCGTAGGGAGGGTCACAAAGAAAATTTTGTTGTGTTTTCCTGGGAAAAGACATGCTGTGGGTCACTCCACATTTGACCTTTGGAAGGGGTAAGAATCAGCAATAAGGAAAGCACTGCTGTCTCTAGGGGAAAAATCCTATGAGAAATATTGGGGCAGAGCCATAGCTTTTTTGGGTCACTCCTAGACTCTTCGCTTTTGAATGGCCAGTGTGGCTACTTTAGATCCTCTCACTAGGAATCCAGCTCACCAGTCCACTGATATTTAAGGCGTAATAGCCACTGAATACCAGGGGTGGTAGGAAAGCTCTAGAAGAAGAGTGCCTGCTTTCAGGGAGCTTGCGCAAACCATCCAGTGTTCTCTATTTCAGGACTCTGTTTAAGGAGAGCAGACGAGGCCATGGGCACCTGACATCAATCCTGTGAGTCCGTGTTTTCTCTTCCCAGGACTACTATTATTTTCATTTCCTTTGTGGATCTCCTCTAAACCTTTTCTGTGTTCCTTCCTTTTACTAGGGCCAAGAAGAAAGTAATGGCCTCATCCAAAATCAAGATGAAGGTGAGTCAGCCTGCTCTGGTCATGTACCATTCTCCATCCTCCAGCCATGCACGTGAAACCTGTCAGTTGACCATAGCAACTCGTCGAGCTTTGCTGGACTGGGAGGCAACTCTCCAGGATGGCATTCTTGAGGTTATACCAAGAGGCAGCCTGCCCCACTACAGGTGCCTGAGGTTGGCAGGGTAGAGACCTGAGCTGGGCCACATAATACCTTCCTGCCTTAGTTCTAAGAGATCATACCCACCTGGCCAGTTCCTGGGGGTGGTGGTGAGATTTAAGTGAGGTCTCCCGACCGCCCTCTGAGGAGTGAAAAGCCCCTGCAGATGCTCAGGTCTTACAGTGTGGTGGTAGATTTTTCATGGAAGAACACTGCCAGCTAAGTGGTGAGCCTGGAGGAAGCTGGCTTTGTTGCATTTGCCTGGCAGAGATGGAGGGAAGTACAGTGGGTAGAGAGCAGAGACAGAGAACCATCTCAGGCATTGCAGAAACCTCTCAGTGTAGTAAAAATTGCTATTGTGCCAAAATTTTTACCAGTTCCTGTGCCCTTAACACACCTAGTCCATGGGAGTAAGCTGTGCAGATTCTGTATTCCTAAGTATCTGTTGAGCTCCTTCGGTGTCTCAGACACATGGCAATAAGCACTCAGGATGTGGCATTAATGAGGTAGACCCTGTTCCTGCTCCCGTGACAGGACTTTTCCTTTGCGCCCAGCTGAAGAGACAGGTGCTAGAGAAGATCAGGGAGGAAAAGAAAGCTAATTCAAGGCAATTCTCATGCCATGCCTCATTTTCTGAGTGCAGCTGGGAGCACTCTGAGACCATGTGAGGCCAACAGGGAGAGAGCATCTCTTGCTCAAGTGTTACACTTTTTCAGAAACAGAATAAGAGTTTCTTTGTGGATGGATGTGTACTTAACAAGAAAGCATGCTTGGTAAGCCAGTCCCAGCCAGCCAGACATGAGCCAGAGAGGGCGAAGGGGTAGCAGCATTTTCAAGTGCAAGCAGGCATGGCAGCTACTCTGCTCCTCCCCTGTTTTGTGACCGTGCAGGAAAGCCTGGGTTTTGGGGGCCTGTGGTGCTCTTACGTTTGCATCCTCACCACAGGGCCAGCGTTGGCATCTTTGGACATTTCTAACCATTGGAATTTCTACTTTCCTTTAGGAATCCTCTTCTAAGCCTGACAAAAAGGTTTCCGTCCCATCAGGTCAGATTGGTGGCCCCCTGGCTTTGCCTTCAGAACACGCGGGAGGAGGCCTGAGCATCGGGGCCACAAACAGGGAGCTCTCATCCCAGGCATCTGGCAGCCTTGCTAATCCTGCTCCTATCAACCTTGAGGACTCCTTGGATGGAGACTTGATCCGTAATTCAGCCTCCTCATTGGAGGTTGTGTCCAAGGAACTGGCTGTGCTGAATAGCAGAGCAAGTGGGAGCTCTGAGTTCACATTGCCTGCACCCTCGAAAGCACCCGCAGAGAAGATCGTAGGCGCCGTATGTACAGACGAGAAGAGGAACTTTCCGAAGCCCAACCCTTCCGCCCCATCGCCTTCTAGTTCTCTGCAGTCTCCCCTCAATTTTCTAGCTGAACAGGCTTTGGCACTGGGGCAGTCCTCTCAGGAGAAAAAAACGGAGAGTTCTGGCTACAAAGAGCTGTCCTGTCAGGCTGCGCTCAGCAAGGGCCTGCCGGAAGCACACCAGTCCAAAGCAAAGCACCACGGCTTGCCACGGACGTCTCACACACCCCAGGCGGCAGCTCCTGTGCCCGGCCCCCAGGTGAAAGTGTTTCACGCGGGTGCTCAACAGCAGAAGAGCTTCACCCCCCCAGCTCCTTTTGTCAATAAGCTCCAGGGCCCAAAGCCTTCCTCCCCACAGTGCCATCGTTCCCTCCTCCAGCTTGTGAAGACAGCAACCAAAGGCCAGAGCTTCCATCCCTCCACGCCGGCCTCGTCAGGAGGCCCCCCGGTCTCCAGCAGCACCTCTCATAAGACCCCAGCCTCATCCTCCACTGCCCCGAGCCATCCAGCAAAACAGCACTCCGCTGGCTCTTCAGGGCCGTCTTATAAGAATAGTCCCTTTGCCAGCTCTGTCTCTAAACATGGGGTTTCTTCTGGCAGCAGCTCTTCCTCTGGAGGAACACCAGTCCAGACCTCTACTTCCGGGAACCTGCTCCCCGGCGTACAGCCTCCCTCCACAGGACAGTCTGCCAGCAGACCCGTCCCAGCCTCTGCAGTGAAAAAACCACCCGTTTCCCAAAAGCTGACCCTGGTGGCCCCTCCGGGTGGTCCAAATGGAGACTCCAGTGGTGGGACCCAGGGAGTGGCAAAGCTACTGACCTCCTCCCTGAAGTCCAGCGCAGTTAGCAGCATGACATCGTCTACCTCCTTGCCAGTGAGTGTCCTGGCACAGCAGTCCGCCCCTCGTGGGTCTTGTGGACAGGGCCGCTTGCCTTGCCCTGGTCGGAGAGAGAGATCCGACACTGAAGGTCAGGTAGGAATAGTGAGCCCGGAAACTGGAAGGAGGCCTGGGCTTCCTGTTTGTAGGTTTTTGCTTTTCTAGTGGTAGGAATCCCGGGAGAGCTGGAAACTTCTCCTGAGGATGAGCAGAGGGAAAGGACTGGTTTGCCAGAGGTGCTGTGATCCTGGGTGGCACAGAATGAGCCACAAAACTCCTTTCACATTTCATAGCCTCCTATTTGTCTATCTCTCAAAACAAGTAAATGAAAATGGCGTCATCTCTCAGCTCATCAGTTTTGTGGAGATGTTCATGCCCCAGGAAATCAGTAACTTGTAAGAGTGATTCCCTTTTGGTTGGATTTTAAAGGACTCTGCAGGTCAGATAAAGGCAGTTTGACAAGAGTCCAATGGTTGATGAGGCTTGCCGGTAGGTAATTACAGGAAGTTTGGATGCAGGCTGGGGAAATGAGAGAGCATTGTTTTCATGTTTCCAACATAGAAAATGACTCTGTTGTTACAAAGACAAAACTATAGAAAGGTATGTACAGCAGGATCTCACCTACCTCTACCTTGGCACCACCCCTGCAAGGTAGCTGTGTTCCTTAGTTTCCAGGGTTTTCCCATCTCTTTATAAAGACAAAGGTCAAAACATACAAATATGTATGTGTGTGTATGTTTAATGTACATAAATACGAACACACTGGTGTTTGTGTGTACCTACATCTGTGGATGTTTGGGTAAGATGGTCTTCCTTTCTTACACAAAGGAGTAATTTATACTTGGTTTTTTAAATTTTTTTTTTTTTAACGTTTATTTTTGAGACATAGAGCATGAGTGGGGGAGGGTCAGAGAGAGAGAGGGAGACACAGAATCCGAAACAGGCTCCAGGCTCTGCACTGTCAGCACAGAGCCCGATGCGGGGCTCGAACTCACAAACTGTGAGATCATGACCTGAGCCGAAGTCGGACGCTTAACCGACTGAGCCACCCAGGCACCCCTATACTTGGTTTTTTAAATGAACATGGTCCTGGGAGCCATTCCATGCCAGTTTTTTATTTTTTTTAATTTATTTTTGAGAGAGACTGAGTACGAGTGGGGGAGGGGCAGAGAGAGGGGAGGACACAACCCAGAGCAGGCTCCGGGCTCTGAGCTGTCAGCACTGAGCCTCATGTGGGGCTCGAACCCACGAATCGCGAGATCATGACCCGAGCCGAAGTTGGACGCTTCACCGACTGAGCCACCCAGGTGCTCCTCTCTATGCCAGTTTAGAGTCCATCCTCTTTCTTCCTTTGAGGGCAGCAGTGCAGGGGCTGCCGTCACAAGGGGTGGTGTACAAGCGGGTCCCTGCCCTACACGTCCATCCCCAGCTTTGGTTTGTGAGTGAGCTTTTTTTTTTTTTTTAATTTTTTTTTTTTGTTTCAACGTTTATTTATTTTTGGGACGGAGAGAGACAGAGCATGAACGGGGGAGGGGCAGAGAGAGAGGGAGACACAGAATCGGAAACAGGCTCCAGGCTCCGAGCCATCAGCCCAGAGCCTGACGCGGGGCTTGAACTCACGGACCGCGAGATCGTGACCTGGCTGAAGTCGGACGCTTAACCGACTGCGCCACCCAGGCGCCCCTGTGAGTGAGCTTTGAACAGTGCTGGTGCTCTGACCGTGCTGTGTTTCCTCCCCAGAAAGGAACGAGTGGGGCTGTGCTGCTGGCCAGCTCCTCGCCCTTAAATCTGCTGTCTGCGTCCTACAAGTCTGGCAGCCCGAAGCTGCCTGGAGCCATGAACTCCAACTCCCTAGGGATCATCTCCCAGTTTCCTCTCCATGTGGTATCCTTCAGCGCCGAGTCCTCTGCCAAAGCAGGGGTTTCCAAGGATGCCATCGTCACGGGTCCTGCCCCTGGGACGTTCCATCACGGCCTCAACCATAGTAAGTGCTTCTCTGCTTGTCTCCTTGTGCTGGATGGACAGAAGGTTCCCCACTGCCTGTGCTGATTGATGAGTTCTGTTGTTGTGTGCTGGGTTCCTGTGTTTGTCTGGTGTGTGACCCTGGGCAGCGTTCCTGGGAACCGTGCTGAGCCCCCTCCCCCTTGGGGTTCTGACCCAGAACCAGTCCAGGAGGTTGTCTGGGCTCTCGACCACTGAAGCATCTTTTCTGTTCCTGTCTTCAATGTGTGTGTTTTGTTCTTTTCTCCCCTCCTGTTTTCTCTCAGGTCTCCTGGCTGGCTTGCACTCCAGCCCGCCCCGTGCAGCGCCTCTCCCACACGCTGCCGTGTCCACTCACGTCCCGCAGAGTCTGCCAGGTAATTGCCAGGTGGTCAGAGTGCCACACGCACCACGCGGCATTCTGCTCTCCACTCGTTCAGATGCCTTGTCTGCTGCCAGGGAGTTCAGTGTCTTCTACTCGTTGTCATTGTGTTGTCCTGGTTTGTCCTTGAAGGCTCTGGCTCTTTGGGGACTCCAAGAGATCAACATAGGCTTCCACTTTGGAATTTCCCCTCATTCCCCACTTGGGATTGCCACTGGGTCGGCCTTACCCTGTGTGCTCACAGGGGAGGCAGTGATGGCCTGTATTCAAAGCAGGGGAATTCCCTTAGCGAAACTTGGTGCTCATTTCCAAGGGTTAATTGGGGAACTGAAAAGTGTTCAATTAAGTTGCTATACCTTCCAGGTGCTGCAGCTAACAGAAAGCTCTCAAGGCTTTGCTTGTTTGTTTAGAGAGAGAGAGGGAGGGAGGGAGAGTGTAAGGGTGAGAAAGTCACCTGGGGGAAGGGCAGAGAGAGAGGGACAGAGAGAATCCCAAGCAGGCTCTTTGCTGTCAGCATGGAACCAGATGCGGGGCTTGATCCCATGAACCCTGAGATCATGACCTGAGCTGAAATCAGGCATCAGAGGCTTAATGGGGTGCCTAGGTGGCTCAGTCAGTTACGCATCTCCCTTTTTGGTTTTGGCCCAGGTCATGATCTCATGGTTAGTGAGTTTGAGCCCCGCATCAGGCTCTGTGATGATGGTGTGGAACCTGCTTCAGATTCTCTCTGTCCACTTCTGCCCCTCCCCAACTTGGGCTTGCTCGCTCACTCGCTCTCAAAAATAAATTAAAAAAAATTAGAGTTGGACCCTTAACTGACTGAGCCACCCAGGGACCGTAAAAAGTGCTTAAAGCTTTATGTGAAAGGGAGAGCCCAATGGTGAGGTTTTAGGAGGGACCCTTACCTGTGCTGCCACAAAGTATGCCCAAGGGAGCAGCCTTCGGTTGAGTTCAGGGGTGAAAGCAGACATTGAGGAACACAGCTGGGCAGTGTTCCTTTTCTTTTCCTGCTTTTCATCTCCATAGAGCAGTGGTTTTCAGAAAAGGGTGTGGTATTGCTGTGAGAAGGCAGCTGGAACCTGATTCTTGAGTACACCTCATGGGACCCTGGTGCGCAGGCTCACCAGGTCTTGGTTTTGGCTTCCTGCTCTTACTACGCTAGACCTGCTCCAGAGGGGACCAGTGAGGCTGCACTGGTCAGGCGAGAGCCATTCTGCAGGATGCTGAGGCTGGGGTAGCCCTGGTGTGCGGGTACCGGGGTGGGAGTTAGGGAGCTGCCTGGCTGGGCATGCCTGTGGCCTGATGTTTCTGAGTGTAAGCTCCTCCATGTTTGCTGTGGGTCCCTGACCCCCTGGCCCGAGGCTGACATATTCCTAGTGAATGCTGGAGGCCTTTTGCCTGTAAGAATGGATTGAAGATTTGTAAGGTGGAAATTTTGCTTCTTTAGAGAAAAGAACTGAAGGGCTAAGCCTGTGTGAACAAGGGCTCTGTTTTCCTCTAGGGAAGCGGTAGCTGCAGGGGACTCACCTCACAAACAGGTGGCTGCTACTGTAGCTAAGAGGGTAATGCGGGGTCACAGAACCACCTAGGCAAGACCTAGGTTTGAAAGATAGTCCTGCCTCTGCTTGCTTTCAGGAACTGTCACACTTTGAAACAAAGAAAATAATTTAAGAGCCATTGGAAACATGACTGTTGGCCTGTGGTATTTTTCGTGCCAAAAAAAAAAAAAAGGGAAAGTGCTTTTTTGTACCATTTCTCCATTTCTGTCTCCTTTACACCTTCTTCAGGTTGGAGGATTCCTTTGAGTGGTTGTAAATGGAAAGCTGTGTGACTGCGTCTGCTTTTTGCTCTCTTTCCCGTGCAGACTCAGAACGCTAGCTTCTTAGCACCTTGAGCTGGTTTCGTAGGACCTGAGGATTCTGATGGTGAGAGAGTCTCATAGCTGTTTGAGTGCAGCACGGTCTTGGGACCTCACACAGAGCCTAGCCCGCCAGGGGACTTTGGTGGTGGCCAAGAACACACTCACTCCCGTGGCAGGCATGCGTCGGGCCCCTGCCTTCTGGTGCTCCGAGTGCCATGCACACTGCAGGCTACTGCAAGCAGCAGTGCACTCAGCCTCCATCAGGGGTTTTTGGGTTCGTCTGAGCCTTGGAACTCAGCTTTCAGGGGCTTTTGCTAGTTAAGTGATCCCCTTGAATTTTTGTTACTGCTGCCTTAAAGGAATCCGAGATCCTGAAAGACTTGTGTTGTTTTTGCTTATTTTTTTCCAGATGCTTCTCAGCTTCATGGAAAAGGGCCTGGTGTACCACGGAAATTGTGACCTCTTCAGAGGAAAGGCCCGACTCCCTTAGGTCTGGGTGGAAGCTGACCAAGTAGGTCTCAGAAACTGGATAATCACTATGCTCTTTCTGCCAATTGGTTTCCTTCTGGCGAAGGTGTGAGTGCTGAGTGGAGCATCTCTTGGCACTGTGATGTGCCTTCAGTGAGGGGAGCAACCCTGGGCTTCTCTGTGGAGGCACTGACTGGCCTGGTGCCCCGGGCCCCGTGGCTCTGTCATGGACAATCGTTGGAGGGGCAGCTCTGGGCTGGGGCGCGTGGTGGGTCTTGTACGAAGCTGTGGTGTCAGGGCAGAGCAGGGCGCACCTGTTTGAAACCTGCCTGACCCCCTGGCATTTGGTCAGAGTACCTCCTGGTGCCCTACTGATCAGGGACCCCTGGCCACAGTGGGATCCCCGATGGTCATGGTGTCCGTCCCATCCTCAGGCTGTGTGCTCAACAGGACAAAAACCCAGGCTGCCACACAGCTGGGAGACTTACCTTGTCTTTTTGAAAAATACTCAGAACACCTAACGTGTGCTCATTGTGTTGGGGGCCAGCTTCTCTGCTGAACATGACAATGAAGCTCTTTCAGAGAAAAGACTTTTGTAGATTCAACAGTTGTGACAGGATTTTTAAAGACACTTATTTTGGTCCAGATTTCATCATTACCATTAATGCATTGGATAGAATGCATGTCATATTATAGTAAGACATAATTCCAGTGCCTTTATGGTGGAGCAGAATTAGACACACGTCCATTCGGCCTTCTGAGTGGATTTCAGATGAAGACTTTTTTAAAAGATATGTCTGTATTTAAGACATAGCCAGTTTGAGTTTTTTACAGTTGCACATCCTAATCTGCCATCCTGACTTGAAGGTCATCTGGGCCCCCAGACCCCAGGTCCCAGTATAGCCAGGGCCCCCGTTTTGTTTTTTCAGAGTTCATTCAGGTGGACTGAAGAGCCCCAAAGCCCTTCATCTCTGAGGGCCAAGGATATGAGGGGCTCCAAGTCAAAGACATTCCAGTTTGTTTTATTTAGAAACCATTCTCAGGCAGAGCTGCAGGAACAGGCCCCTGTGAAGCATCTGCCATGTAGAAACAGGCCTTGACGTCCTGGGGCTCTCCGGGCAGCAGGGCTGTGCGCTGACTTGAGGGCGGTGCGCTGATGAGCTGGGAGAGCGCGCCGGAGACAGGCCAGGACAGCTGCCCTGGAGCACATTCAGCCAGCGGCTGCTTCACACGGATGTTTAGGGCACTTGCCTGTCCTGTGGAGTGTGTCCCACAAGGCCTATCTGAACTGACTGCTTCAGCTAAGTGATTGCAAATATGTTAAGAGTCAACAGCCTCCTCAGAATGTACACCTGTGTGGAGACACAGGCAGCTCTCTTGGTTCCTGCCTTCCAGGGTACAGTGCTCAGTAACTCACAGTTATGCAGAGGTTTGCCTTGTTTCCAGCGGGGCAAGACCTCACTCAGTTATCCGGCTAGGCCTCTGCTTTTTTTTTTTTTTTTTTTTGTAAGAACCAACATGTGTTTCACATCTGGCTAAAGTGGATAAGTGGATTCCTTATCCCTTCATTATTTTTATTTTTTTTTTTTTTGCAACTTGGGTTTCCAGTTTGTTTACAGAGTAGTCTTAGGTAGTAGCAAAAGAGCCAAAGAAGAGATTTGTATTGCTGAGCTCAGAGCCGTGCAGAGGCCTTCCGTGAACACTGAGCAGTGGGAACTCTCCAGGCTTCTCCGCCCAAGAACACCCAAGGTCCCTTCCCTGCAGCGCTCGCACCCTCCTCCCCATGTACCATTGAGTGTGCAGCTGGAGCTGAATACCCTCATTTTTAGGAATCTAGTGATGCCTCTTGCCTCAGGGAAACGTTTCTTTGATGGGGAGTTTATGAGATTTCTTTTTCTTCTTTATGCTTTATTTGTGGTAATGAAAGAGTGAATGACCTAAACAGCCATGGCTGGGCAGACGGGCTGGCAGAGCGGGCTCCCCGGGGTCTGGGGCTGCGGCGCTGCGGGGCTTTCCTTGGAGCAGCCGTTCCTTAGGTGTGAGAGGGGCTGTGGCTTTTGTGCGGCGCGACGATGTTGGTGTTGGGGGGTGGTGTGAAAATTGTTAATCTTGTATAAAGCAACTCAATAAATTGTTTCAAGGTTTCCAAAACATCATTTCTCCTTCTTTTTACCATATTTGAGCCAATTTTTCCTGCCCTAGGAGCTGGTATATGTGGAATATCCCTTTTGGCCAGAAGCCAAGAGGAGCAGGGGAAATAACTGAGCTTCGCATGCAAAAGAAGAAACGCCATGATGTTAGAATCAAGCCACCCAGGTGTTTATTTTGCACTAGAAATAGAATCCCTAATCCCATTTTCTTCCATAATACGTGAGATAACACAGAACATAAAATTCATCTGGTGAAAAATCAAATGTGTAGCATACCCAAATACCAGTGAGCTAACACACAAGACTTGTAAGGCACTGAAACTAAGGCTAACAGCAACACAGTCCATCATGAAAATATTTTGAGAACCACAACACATTTTCTGATGGTGGACAGTCTGGCTGACAGTTAACCTTCACTCTAGCACCGAAGGCCATACACTGTTCTGGTTTCTTTGCGCCTCTTCTGGCACAGAGCCCAGATCTGTCACCAGGAGGCTTCTGACAGAAAGTGGGCTCTCAGCCACAATCCTGGGGGGGCCATGAGTGCAGGTTGGCAGCCCTGAGGGGCCCAGTCCGTTGGTATACCTACACGTGTGTGGAAGGGAGGCCTTTCTGCCCTGGGGCGCCTCCACGTGGGGTGTGAAGGCCGGAGCGTGGAGTGGCTCCTCCGCCTCGGTCGTCATGGCTTTAGTTTTTTGGGTCGTTTCCAGGTGTCACACGAAGAGTCTATTGATGGAAATGTGTGGGAAAAGGGACAGAAGAGGGGCATTGTGGTTGATCATCAGAGGATGAAGCGGGTCCCTCACCCAGGGTGAATGACCATGAGACGGGCTTGGGTGATGGGCTCAGCTCTGCACAGGTTCAGAGCCCGCACAGGGCCACGGAGGAGAAGACCCAGCGGTTCTGGGTGGGAGCCAACCGGCCAGCTGGCTGCTTCCAAGAAGGTGGAGGGCCGGGCTGGGCCTACTTCTGCCCGGACACCAGGACGGCCAGCTCCTGGATGGACATATCCTTGTTGACGTAGCGCTCGTACTGAGCCGGGGTCAGCCGTCCTTTCTGCAGCGCCTCTTCAATGGAGAACTTCCTGCCAGACTTCCTGTCGTGGATCACGGAGGACTCCCCGCTGGGACCCTTCACTGAGATTTCCTCCCAGTCACACTCCTGGCTCCTGAGTTTCACGAACATGTTCCAGTCGATGAGGCCGGCCCGATGGGCTTCCTCTGGGGACAGCTCCCGGCCCGTGTCGGGGTCGATGACCACGATGGAGCGCCGCAGGTGGTTCTCTCTCTGCTCCCTCTTGACGGCCACGGAGCCCAGGCGCTTCTGCAGCTCGTCGATCTCCAGGTCTTTGTCTTTGGAGAGCCTCTTGAGGTCGTCCAGCTCTCTCTCCAGGGACCACAGCCTGGAGTCCAGGTTCGTCCCCGAGTCCGCCGTGCTGGTGGTTCTCAGGTCTCGGGTTTCTGTTGCTGCCATTTCCATTTCTGACTGGAGCCTCCGGGTCTCGAGCTGCAGGCTCTGCCGCTCCAGCTGCAGCCTGTGGTTTTCCTCCCTGAGGAAGTCCAGCTCCTTGGACGACTTGGAGTTACAGAACTCCAGCTCCGACAGCTTGGCTTCCAGCCGACTCACTTCTGCATCCAGTTCCCTCTTGCTCCGGCTCTCCTCCTCCAGGCTGCTCCTGAGCTTCTGGATCTCTTGTTCAGTGTCGCCCTTCTCCACCTGGACGCTTTCAGAGAAGACCACCTTCTCCTTGACCTCCATCTTCTCCAGGTTGACGAGCTGCTGCTTCAGGGTCTCGAGCTCACTCTCCAGGACCTGCCGCCGGTGCCTTTCTTCCTCCAGCTGGACTTTGAGCAGAGAGTGCTCCCGGGCCTGCTGCGGGTCCTGCTGCAGCACCACCTTCTGCTTGAGGGTCACCTTCTCCCGGGCCTCCGCCTCCTCCTTCTCCAGGTCGGCCAGCCGCTGCTTCAGGCGCTGCACCTCCAGCTCGGCCTCCCTGCGCGCCTGCCGCTCGCGGTCCAGCTCCTCGAGCTGGCGCTCCAGCTCTGCGCGCCGGCGCTGCAGCCGCCGCAGCTCCCCACGGAGGCTGTCGATCTGCCGCAGCTCCACCTCGATGCTCTCGGTGAAGGCGTTCACCTCGGCGCGCAGGCTGGGCTCCTCCTCGTACCTGACCACCTCCTGCTGGACCACCTTTTCCTTCACCTGGGACAGCTCCTCCTCTTTCTGCCTGATCTTCTCCTCCTGGGAGGCTCGCTCTCTTTGCAGATCCACCTGCTTCTTCTGTTCCTCTGAGAGCCTGGCCCGCAGAGACTCCACTTCCTCCTTGGTTTGGGGGTCTTCCTGGAACTGGAGGATCTCCTGGACCACCTCCTTGGTCTGCACCTGGGGTTTGGTGTCTTTCAGGGACTGGATCTCTTGCTTTAACTGGTAGATTTCTAAGTCGCACCTTTCAATAAGTCTCGTCTTGTCCACGATCTCCTCCCGGAGCCTCCGGAGCTCTTTCTCCATCTCGGGGTCAGTCTTGTACTTGATGACTTCCTTGGTCACCTCTTTGACCTCTACCTGGGGGCCCCTCCTCCTGAGCGCCTCCAGCTCACTCTGGTAGCTCTTCAGCTGCTCCTCGGCCCCCCGGTACTTGCGTTCCTGCTCCACGAGCTCCAGGCGGAGGTTGGCCACTTCCCTCTCTGCCTCGGGGTCTGGCCGGACAATCTCCCGCACTTTCTCCTGTACCAGCACTCGGGCATTTTCCTCCTCCAGGGCCCAAATCTTGCGAAGCAGCTCAGTCTTCTCCCTCTGGTTGGTGCGAGCCTTGGCAGCCTCGTCCTCACACTGGAGCTTGAGGTCACCGACCTCCCTCTCGGTCGCCACATCCCTTTCCACCTTGAGCACCTCCTTCACTGTGATCTTCCCCTCTGCCATGGCCCGCTCCTTCTCCAGCCTCTTCAGCTTGTCCTGGAGGAAGCTCAGCTCCTCTTCGTGCTCCTCCCTGCGCTTGCCCTCCCGCTGCCGGGCCTCTTGCAGCTGCCGGTACTCTGCCTCCAGCTGGGGGTCGTTCTGCAGTTTCACCACCTCCTTCTCGGTGACCCTCTCCTGGGCCCGCTCCTTCTCCTCGGCCAGGGCCGCGATGCGCTGCTGCAGGAGGGCTGCCTCTGCTTCCCGGGTGCCCTTCTGCCGCCTCAGCTCCTCCAGCTCCTCCCTCAGCTTCAGGACCTCGTCCGCCTGGGCTCGGTCCGGCTCGATGCGCAGGACCTCCTTGACCACGTACTCCTGCCCCCCGTTCCTGGTCTCCTGCTCCAGGGCACGCAGCCGCAGCCGCAGCCCCTCCAGCTCCTCCTGCAGCAGCTGGTTCTTGTGCCGCTCCTCCACCAGGGTCCGCTGCATCTGCTGGAAGCTCTCCTTGAGTGCGGGGTCCGGCACCTTCTTCAGCACTTCCTTCTGTACCACCGCTTCCTTCGGGCTCCGATTCTGCAGGGTCTGGATCTCCTCCTGTGCGCTCTTGACCTCCTTCTCCAGCTGCTGCCTCCTCTCAGTCTCCTCCTCCAGCTCCTTCTGTACCTTCCACGTCTCCTCCACCGCGGAGCCCGGGGTGCTACCTTGCGGGGTCTCGTGGCTCGCTCCCACCTCCGGCTGCTGAGAAGGAGAAGACAGTGCATGGTTAATGCGCGGCCTGGCCTGTTCCCACCTGGTCGGAGCGCACCTCAGTCCCCCATGGAAAGGTCAGACCCTGTGACGCCCGAGACTCCCTCGGTGTTGAGTTCACTGAGTTCCTGGGTTACTTTAGAAGATGGTGAAACAAATAGTTTAGGTTTTTTGAACAGTAAAGTAGTTGACGACCATGGCAGAGCATCCTACCTCCGGTCCTGTTCCCAGAGGCTGTCGTCTTTGAGACGTACATTTTGAGTGCATGCCACATGTTTCTTTTTCTGCAGAAGCGGTCGTCCCCTGTTCTGCACCCTGCTTGGTGCACTCAGTACAGACAGAGGCTTCCACGGTGGCCCTGCTTCATTTTCCACTGTATGGACGGACAGACGTGGGCTTCTGAAAACAAGCTACCTGCCCTGGGGACCCAGCAAATATTTGCTGGATGGAATACGTGCTGCTTTCGTGCTCACAGAAGCGCTGGCTGGGCCACTACCTGCGCTGGTGCCGTCCGATAGCCAGGGACACTGCCGCCAGCTCACGGACTGTTTTGTGGGAGCAGAATGAGCCTGATTTCTTACCTGCTGGAATAGTGGGAAGTAGAATGTCTGACCTGTAGGAGATCCATTACCTGTCTCAGGAGACTCAGGGCAAACTCCAGATTGTAAAGCCTCTGTCTGTTGATGGCGTTAACTTCAGTGAACTTGGCAGCAAGAGCCGCTTCCTACGGGAGAGCAGTCAGCAAACAGGAGTCAACAGGCTGAGCAGCAGCGAGGTGGACCGTGTTTGAAAAGTCTGGCATTTGGGGATAGAGGGTAGCTTCTGGTCTCTTGCTACCTGGAATTGAACTATAGTCTCAGCTGCTGGAGGAACTGGATTTAGAGCATGAAGGCGAAAGTCTGCATGACCCTGAGCAGGTCTTCCTCTCGGAGCCTTCACTTACTCATACGCGGAAGGAAGTAACCCCAGCTCTCCACGTGTACTTACTTAGGAGGAGTCCTGTGGGAGCCTCCCAGATCCCTGCAGCAGGCTGTCTTTCCAGGTATATCCACATCACTGCCCGAGAACAAGTCTACCATCTGTTCTTAACCAAACCTGTCTTACCTTATCGAGCACCCAGGAGGGCTCTCGGCCCCGTTTCCCTGTTGGGGTGCATCTCAGAGGCCTGTGTGCCGTGCCTCCCCCAGGGCCCGCCTGCACCACTCACCTCTTCCCTCACTTTGGCAGCGGGGGACTGGAGCCTGGCTCTCTTGGTGACGTGGCTACTCCTTCCATTCTCCAAGTCAAGAAGGGACCTTAGTTTCTCTGCTTCTAACTCATAGTCCTGGGTGAGAGAGAGACATGGTGGAGGGCAGACAACCGCAATAGAGACAGAAGTGTTCTCCTGCCCCTTGTAGCGGGCTGTGGAGGTCTGCACGGCTGCGTACTGTAGTAACGGCCAGGAGGTGCTGAGAACCATCTACATGCCGGCTGTCCAGAGCTGTGTCCCTCAACAACCCAGGACACGACAGAAAGGAGGCGTGCAGTGCCCTCCCGCCCCAGACAGAGCCCCCTCGGGGCCCCGAGTGTGGGGCTCTGCTCTCTCCCCACAGCACTTGAGCCGGTTCTCCTGCTGCCTCGGATCCCCTTTATTCCTTTGCTGACTCCGTAATCCATCGGCCATGTAGGATATTTCTAGTTTTTTTCTTTTGCTATTGTGAATAATAGCTGCTGCTACGAAGATTTTTATTTATCCTCCATTGTTGTTTTGTTTTCCCTCTGGGATAAATTCTCCCTGTTTACTGCTTCAAGCAGTAGCAATCCCTTCTCTGGTGTTCAGCATCTGGGACACACAGTTTTCCTAAAGGGCTGTGCCCGCTCCCAGGGCTGCCCGCAGTGCCCGAGGACGACCCCCCCCCCCCCCCCAGGTCTAGCCCTTCTCTGTCCGGCCCTCCTGACAGGACGAGGCCCTGCTGTCTTGCACTCGGCAGGAACTTCCCGGCTCACCTTGACAGCTTGCTGGTACTGCTGGGAGGAGGTGCAGACTTTCTGGACTTCCTCTTCCCTTCTTGCGATCTCATCTAGCAGGTTCTGTAAAACAACAGAGACTTTTAAAATAAAAAATTAAGAAACAAACCAACAAAAACAACCCTTGACAGAGTAGCTGGATTCCTCAGAATCTGAAATTCAACTTCTGTAGTACAAAGTTTCATGAACGGCTTCCTTGTATACAGTTGTTGGTCACAAAAGGCAATTCTCTGACCCTGTGAAGAAGGGCCAGGAAGATCATTGTCTTTGCCAGGAAACCAGTATTTATGGAGTGCTTCGAAATGTCAGGCACTCTTCTAATATCTTCGATCTCATTTTATCTTGAAGTTGTCCTGTGAGGTAAGTGCTATCATTATCTCCAGTCTACGAGTAATGAAATTGAGGCATAGTCACCTTCAGTGACTTGCCCACAAGGACATGGCCATTAGGGTTGGAACCTGAGTTTGAATCTAGGCTGTTGGGGTCCTGTGTCCCTCACTCCCAAGACACTGCTGCCTTCCAGCCAACCAGGACTCGGAACTTTGGAAACGGGATTTTTTTTTTTTTACCACGAGGGCTCCTCATGTGTTGCTGTAGCTATTTGCTCATTCAGCCAGCCTATGTGGACTGTCCACTCTGGGCCAGGCCCTGTGCTGGGCACTGAGGCGGGAGCGAGGCCATTCTTGCTCTCAGAGTTAGGTGCTGGCAGCCAAGCAGGGCCGAGGTCTTAAGGGACCTTGCCGACCTCCGACAGCCCCCATGCCACTGTAGACCTGTGAACACGGAAGCAACCGCCTTACCTTCTGATTCTTCAGCTTGGTCTCCATCTGGCTGAGGGTGTCTGTCTCCTGGGGCTCATAGCTGGGGATGTGGGACAAGAACTGGAGCATGTGGTCGTAGCCGCTGCGGTAGTCGTCATACGCGGCCCTGGCGTTCTGCAGGCTCTGGGCCCTGCGGAAGAAAGCCTGTCAGGCCTCTGCCGCAGTCAGAAGATGCCTCCTGTCTCTTTTTAAATTTTTTTTTTTTTCAACGTTTATTTTATTTTTGGGACAGAGAGAGACAGAGCATGAACGGGGGAGGGGCAGAAAGAGAGGGAGACACAGAATCGGAAACAGCCTCCAGGCTCTGAGCCATCAGCCCAGAGCCCAACGCGGGGCTCGAACTCACGGACCGCGAGATCGTGACCTGGCTGAAGTCGGACGCTTAACCGACTGCGCCACCCAGGCGCCCCTCTTTTTAAAGAACTCCTCTTTGCTCATGTTTTAAAAGCAGGAGGGATCAAATATAACCTAATAGAATAACCTAAACATTGCTTGAAAAGAGAGCAGTTGAGGCACCTAGGTGGCTCAGCTGGTTGGCCGTCCCACTTTGGCCCAGGTCATGATCTCACCATTCCTGAGTTCCAGCCTTGCATCGGGCTCTGTGCTGACAGCTCAGAGCCTGGAGCCTGCTTCAGATTCTGTGCCTCCCTCTCTCTCTCTGCCCCAACCCACTCTCATTCTGTCTCTCTCTCTCTCTCTCTCTCTCTCAAAAATAACATTAAAAAAATATTTTTTTAAAAAAAGAGAAGAGCAAACCTAAGCAGCAGTAGGAAATAACGAAGAGATGCCCATGAAAGAGAACAGCAACAGAGAGCAGTGAATTGATAGACCTCAGAAGAATCAGGAAGCAAAAAGATGTATATACAAATAGAACGAGGAAAGGTACAACATCAGGAATGGGGGCGGGGGACATCCCCTCAAGTCCTGTGAACAGTGAAAATCAGAATATTAAGGACAATTTTATGCCACTAAATTCAACTACGTGATGAGATGGACAAGTTCCTCGAAAGACACAAGCTACTGGACCTGCCTCCCAGGGTAGATGGCCCAGAAAAGTCCAATACCAATTAAAGAGGCTGAATTTGTAGTTAAAATGCGACACACAAAAGCCGCTTGCAGGCCTGCATGGCTGCTCCCCTGGTGAACTGTACCCAGCACCGAAGGAAGGGGGAGCGGGATCTGTTCTACAGGAGCTCTTCCGGAAGACACAAGAGGAGGTCACACTTAGGGACTCCTGAGACCAACAGGACATAGGACAGGAACAAGCAAGATGCGGTGTATGTGGTGTGTTGTCACTGATGTCACGGCCCCCACCCCCCGCCCGCCAGCTCCTCAAGAACATTTCTGGAAGTGTACACAAAATGGTAGCCACGCCTGCCTTGGGGTCGGGGCTGGTCGTTGTAATCACCTTGAGGTTTTTACTGTGCAGATGGATTGCTTTTTCCAAAATGAGAAAATCTAGAAAGCAAACCACTTGCGGCAGCCTCACAGCACACGAGCTAAGCGGAGGCTGCCGCCCGGCCACGGCTGCTCACCTGAGCTCCACCTGCTGGCGGAGGTTGTCGGAGCGCTGGGCCAGCCTGTGCGCCTCAGCCTCCTGGCGCTCCAGGTCCGGGCAGTGCTCCTGGAAGCGGCTGGCCAGGGAGCTGGAGCAGCGCTTGGCTGCCTGCAGGTTCTGCTCCACGTCACCGAGCAGGGACTCCTGGGCCTGCAGCTCAGAGGCCAGGGCCTGTCGGGGTGGAGAGGCAGAAGGTGGGCGCTGCAGTCAGAGCCCCGGGGTGGGGGTCAGGGCAGCACCACCCAAGTTGCCTGAGGCCTCTGGCTTTGGGGGTAGGAAGCCTGGGTGGGGGTTGGGGAGGAGAAGGACCGGGGTTTTGCCTCTGTGTTTCTCATTAAATGTGGTGGTCATCTCTGCAACGTTCTGTTCCGTCGCTGGGAACACCAGCCGGAAAAACTAACGTGTAAAAACCCTGCAGGAAGCAGCATGTGCCCAGGACGAGAGTGGCCAGCTGCTTTCCAACTTTAAGGCCTGGGCAGAGGCTTTCTGTCTGAGCCAGTTTCCTTGGCTCTGAGGTGAGAATCTCAGCACAGAGCGAGGATTCTGTGGACTGGTGTGTGAATAAGCAGCCTCCTAAGGGCCCACGGACCCGTGTGCCCTCAGGAGTCAGGCGGGCAGACATGTGAAGTGGCCCCGTGGCAACTGTGCAGGTAAAGTAGACGCTGGGGGTGGGGGGAGCCACGTGCTCCCAGAGCATGTGGGCCCCGCAGGCTGGATCTGCTCTCCCACAGATCCTGGAAATCTGGGCAGATTATGCAGATACTGGCACCTGATTTCCACAGGCCACGCAGGTCCCAGGAGTAGCTGGGATTTATGCCACAGCTCTCCAGCCGCAACTTCTGACTTGGCACACCGCAGCCTTTCAAAACCTGGGGACTCACTGCCCTGAGACTCGGAGCCTCCGTCCCCATCTGTTCAGAGCTGGCAGGCCAGGGGCACCTGGAGAGAAAGGCTCCCGAGGCCCCGGTCCCCAGACTCACCACCAGCTCCTGCCTCTTGCTGTCTAGGGCCCGGCTGCCCTCGGGCACCGTGTCGTCCTGGGTCAACCGGGTCTCATACTCGGCCAGTGCCTCCCAGCCCTGCCGCAGGCTCATCTCCAGGCGGTTGGCCACATCCACCCTGACGACACGGGTCAGGAGTGAGGGGTGCCCATCTGGCTCCACGGTCCCACCCGACCTGCCCGCCACCCGCCCACCACACACTTCTCCTGGGCCAAGTCCAGCAGCTGCACCAGGCGCTCGTATTTGCGGTTGGTGTCGTCGACCCGGGTCCTCAGCAGAGGTACGCTTCCGCTGCCCGGGAGGGCCTGCATGAAGTCCTGGCACTCAGCCGTGCTGTGTGCCTTCTCGGGCTCGATCCGCAGCAGCTCGTTGGTGATGTTCTGTGGGGACCAGAGCCCCTGGAGTTGGCCACAGCCCAGCAGCCCCCTTCCCTCCAGGGGCCTTGTGGGACAAAGGAAGCAGCTGAGGAAGCCTGAGCCCTCCCTGGGGAGCCAGCCCGTAATGAGCACCCCGGGGAACTGTGACGCAGGGTGTGTGACAACAGACCTCCTGTTCCGTGCACGTCACGGGGATGATTTTACCCATCTTTGGGGGCGACCCCATGAGGTGGGGTGCTTTTTCTCTCCCCATTCACAGGTGACCCTATGACCGCTTAGGAAGGGATGCGGCATGACGTGGCCATGCCCCTACCCTGTGCCCGTCGTCCTCTGGCCTTGACTGTCTCTGAGGAAACTGAGGCCTGGGCTTGAATAGCAGGTCTGCGGTCAAGCAACCAGCACGCGGCTCCGGAACTCCGAAGCGGCGTGTGGCCCCGTGCGGCTGGGGCCGGTCACTAGTGTCATCAACACTGCCACAAGCCCACGAGCGGCAAGCTGTGTGGGGGCAGCATGAACCTCGCCTGCCCTTTCTCCTGGGGCGGTGTCTGGGGCACCAGGGCTCTGGCATCTCCTCGGTCATCAGCCTAGCACAGCTCCCCTCACCGCCATCACTCAGGACTTCTGGTGACGTGGCAGGTGGTCCCCGTCGAGATGAGACCAGTCTGGCAGTACCTTCAGGTCCTTGGCCCGTTCAGCGCTGTCCTGCACAGCCCGGCCCTGCTCCAGCGGCGGCCGGAGGATCCCCGTGATAGCCTTCTCCTGCCGGTCCAGATCTCTGGCCACCTTGTCCAAGCCAGCCAACAGATGCCGCCCCTGCTGGTCGGAGGCATCTGCCGGAAGGAAATCGCAGTCAGGTGGCAGCGGGGGGATGGGGGGAGCAAGGCGCAGGGACAGGGCCTAGGAGACCAAGCGGGGCCTTCTGGGGCTGCCCCAGCCTCCCTCACTCCTGCCTTGCCTGTCCCCTGCCCTTCCAACTGCAGCACAGACTGCCCAGAGCCTGGGACAGTGGCCCTGGCACCCACCTCCAGGGCTCTCTGCCTTCAGCACCTCATGCCGCTGCTGGAGTGCGTTCCTGCTCCTGGCCGCCTTCTGCCGCACGCTCCGGTACTGGCTGCCCAAGCTGTGGGTGCAAACATGGGCTGGGGGCCTGGGGCAGCCCACTGCCCCCTGTGCTTACAGACCCGGGACTCCAGGTTGTGGCTGGGTGTGGCCCAGAGAAGTCACGAGACTCGTGGAAGTGGTTTGAAAAAACCCGGAAGACATGGAAAATTTGCTATAATGCGGCTCTTTGCTTCTGGAGGCCTGGCATCGTGACTCAGCCTCTTTTCTTTTCTTCATACCAGGTTTTACTACCTAAAGTCATCATTTGTTCCTTTGTCTTCCCCACCAAGACATTACTCCTGAGGTAGCAGTACACAGTAGGTGCTCAGTAAATACGTGCCGAATGGATTCCTGCCGAAGGCATTCCTGAATCACTCATTTAACAAAGGGTTCTTGGGTACATACTTTGCATGCACCAAGTACTGAACGAGGCCCTAGAGACAGTTAAGTCCCCAGGAGCCCCTCCCCACATGAGACTGACACACAGGGTGATGATAAGGGGCAGAATGTGCAGTGGGAGAAGGTGCTGGACCCAAGAGTTGGCAACGCTTTTCCTGGAGCCAGGGTGGAGGGGAGTAAGCTCTTCACAGAAGAGGTAACCAAGGAGCTGTCTTAATTCAAGAGGCCTGAGCCAACCAGACCTCGAGCAGGTGTCTGGGCAGAGGGAACAGCATATGCAAAGGCCCAGAGGCACCTGCAGAGAAACTGCTCGCTGGCTATGCCGCCTACAGCCTGACGTTCACATGTGGCAGGTCAGCCTGGCCAAAGGGGTCTGCTCCTGTCCCACTTGAGCCCCCAAGGGGGTGCAGGTGGGGGGGTGGTAGTTGCCTCCTGAGGCTGAGTCAGGATGCCAGGGCTGTGAATGGGGCCTGAGGGGCCCAGAGGGTGGGGCCAGTCCACGCTGGTTCCCCGCTTGGCCTTGTTACCTCTCGGCCAGAGCCAGGGCTTCGGGGTCAGTCGGGGGGATTACGAAGCAGACGGCGGGGGCGGTCAGCTTGTTGCCTGTGCTGTCCGTGAGGTCCCAGCTCTCCCCGTTGTTGCTCTGCAGGGTGTAGCTGTAGCCCCGTGAGATGAGGCCCTGGCAGGGGCAGGCCAGTCAGAAGGCATGGAGAGACCTGCCCTGGCCAGTGACCAGGGGCCCAGTTGCCATCTTGCCCCACCGCCCGGGTCTTAGCCCATCTCTGTGGCCCTCCCCAAGACATTTCAGCATAGAGACTAGGGAGGGTACAGCTGCACGGGGATGTGTTAAATTTGCTGTCTCAACATCTGCTTGGATTTCCCTTTGGGGAACCCCTCTTCCCACAGTCCCCGACTACTCAGGCTGGACGTGTGGCTCAGGCCCGGCCAATGAGAGAATGGCACCTGCCAGCCACAGTGATTGGTTTAGGCAGGACGCCGGACTTAAAGCTGGTAGAACAGAGGAGCAGGGCAACTGGTGGGGTTCTGCGGGGGACTGGTAGAGTGACCCCAACCACAGAGATGGACACAGGTTCCTAGAAAACACTGGTGTGAGGCCCTGAATCCAGCCTTACAACTCCTAAGACCTTTCAGTGACACGAAAGGGGCAGCTCTGGGCCCAGCTCACCCAGGGCTCCAGGGGCACCTGTGCAGCAGCTCACCTGGTCGCTCTCAAAGTCACAGAGCGCCTCCACGGGGATGGGCTTGAGCGGCGTCTCCCGGCGGTACTTGAGCGGCACCACCTGCTGCCCTCGCTTCTGCAGGCCCTGCACCACATGCTCGTACTTGTCCAGAGCCTTCTCCTGGTCCTGAATGCAGCAGGGGGAGGGCCGGGTTGAGACACCGCCTTCCCCAGGCCAGACGTGCAGGGAGGGGCGTGGGGAGGCCCTCGCCGGGCCCGTCACTCACATCCAGCTCCCGCAGCAGCAGCTCAATCTGGTACTGGTCCTTGAAGTCGGGGCTGTATTTCTGGTTCAGGTCTGAGTCCACCTTGCACAGCAGCTCCTGAGCGGCCTTCACATCCCTGTGGAACTAGGGGACACCAGATGGCCCTTTTACGGACACAATCCGGCTATGGCTGCAAGCTCGCGCCCAGGCAGGGCCGTCCCTGCCCCACTCTCCACAGCTCAGAGACCCCCCCTCCCCCAGTCGGCTTCCGGGTGGCCTCTTGGACCAGGGCCCCTCCCACCAACCCCCATGAGGCCACCTCCAGGACGTACTAAGTTTTCATATATACATACCGTTAAGCTTTCGGTTCTTTTCTGTTCCATTCCTCTCTTTGGGCTAGGGACACCCTGACTTAAATGCTACACTTTTTAAAGTCCCGATACACAGAAGACAAGTCTTGCCACTTTGCTCTAGAAATTTCTCCTGTCCATTTTCCAGTCCATCCGCTCTGAAACCACTCCTGGTCAGCTGTCCCCTGGGATGTGACCACGAACAGGACTTAGGGATCCCTGTGAAGCTCACAGCCCAGTGGGGGTCTAGACACTGAACCAGGAGTTACAGGAATGCCACCTGAGTTCCAGAGTCCCCAGTCCTCAGAATGAGGTGACCAGCTCTTGTTAAAAATACACATTCCTAGGACACCTGGGTGGTTCAGTTGGTTAGGAGACCGACTTCAGCTCAGGTCATGATCTCACAGTTTGAGTTCGAGCCCTGCGTCATGCTCTGTGCTGACAGCTTGGAGCCTGGAGCCTGCTTTGGATTCTGTGTCTCCCCCTGTCTCTACCCCTCCCCTGCTCATGCTCTGTGTCTGTCTCTCAATAATAAAAAAATGTTATAAAAAAAAACACATTCCTATGGAAATCAGACAGTATCCACCAACAAGGAATGGGGTGAACACAGTGTGGTCTGCCTATACAATGGAATACAATTGAGCCATAAAAGGGAATGAAGTTGTGATTCATGCCATGACATCGATGACCCTCGAAAACATGAGGTTCAAGCGAAAGAAGCCAAAGACAGCAAAGTCCACGTAACATGTGAGTCTAGTTTCACAAAATGCAGACTAGGAAAATTCAGAGAGGAAGAGCAAGGGGGCTGGAGAAGGGAGAACGGAGGGATTGTTTCATGGGTGCAGACTTCTTGTCTGGGGGTTCTGGAAACCTTTACAAGGTGAAGGCTGCACAACACTCTGAATGTTAAGCCACTGGACTGTGTGCTTAAAAGCGGCTAAGATGGCAAATTTCACATTATATATAGTTCATCAAAATGAAAACCCCACACTCATTCCTGGGCTGGTCAATCAGATTCTCCAGCCCTGTCCTCCAGGGAAGACAGACCAGGGCCCAGCAAGCTTGGGGGCACACCCACGTATGCCATCAAAAGCAGGGACACTGGGAGGCTCCCGGAGGAATCAGAGCTGAGGCCACCAGTAAGCCAGGTAGGCACTGAGTGCTCCCAGCAATGGTGCTTCAGGGCTGGCGGTGTACCTGGTGGTAGTCTTCCATGTATTTCAGGTGACTCTCCTCACAGATGAGCAGGTTCAGGTACTCCTTCCAATCTGCGTGCACAGCCTCCATGTGCGCCTGCCAAGACAAGGCGGGCGGGGGGGGGGGGCAGGTCACTGCTTGGCAGGGTTCTGGACCAGAGAAGGGTGGGGAAGGGGGCATCTCCCTGAATGTGGCTCCCACAGAGGCACCCAGCTTCTTCTTGGGCATGGGAGGAGAGGGGACATGGTGAGGAGCCAAGCAGGGTTGCCGTGTTCGGGTACTTGGGCTGTGCACTGCACAAGGAATAAGTAGGGCCTGCATCTTCCCAAAGTGGTACTCTTAAAAATTCTCACAAAGGCACTGCAGAAAATTGAATGGTATCCCTCCCCTCCCCAAATTCATGTCCACCCAGAACTCAGAATGTGACTTTATTTGGAAATAGGGTCTTTGCAAGTGTAACTAATGAAGGATCTCAAGATGAAATCGTCCTACATTTAGGGTGGGCCCCAAGTTCAATGACTGGTGTCCTTATAAGAAAAGGAGATGAGGGGCTCCTGAGTGGCTCAGCGGTTAAGTGTCCAACCTTGCCTGAGGTCATGATATCACGGTTTGTGAGTTCAAGCCCCAAGGCGGGCTCTGTGCTGTTGGCTCGGAACCTGGAGCCTGCTTCAGATACTGTTGTCTCCCTCTCTCTCTGCCCCTTCCCCACTTGTGTTCTGTTTGTCTGTTTCTCTCTCTCTCAAAAATAAACATAAAAAAAATTTTTTTTTTTTTAAAGGAAAGGAGATGAGGGGGGCCTGGGTGGCTCCGTGGGTTAAGCGTCTGACGTCAGCTCTGGTCACGATCTTGTGGTCCATGAGTTCAAGCCCCGCGCGGGGCTCTGTGTTGACAGCTCAGAGCCTGGAACCTGCTTTGATTTGTGTCCCATTCTTTCTGTCCCTCCCCCACTTACACTCTGTCTCTCAAAAATGAATAAATGTTCAAAAAATATTAAAAAAAAAAAAAGAAAGAAAAGGATATACAGACACACAAGGGAAACAGTTATGTGACAACAGAAGCAGAGATATGAGTGAAACAGCCCCAGGCCAAGGAACCCCAAGGACTTCCAGCAAGCACTGGAAGCAAGGAGAGACACAAGAGGAGTCTGTCCTTGAGCTTCCAGAAGGGACAAGCTGCTTGCCAACACCTTGACTTCAAGCTTCTGGCTTTCAGACTGTGAGACCATAGCTTTCTGTTGTCTATACTTTTTACAGTTTATTTTTTTTTTCAGTAATCTGTACACCCAACGTGGGGCTTGAACTCATAACCCTGAGATCAAGCATTGCACGCTCTTCTGACTGAGCCAGCCGGGAGCCCCAGTTTCTGTCATTTAAAGCCACCAAGTTTGTGGTCATTTGTTAGGGCAGCCCCAGGAAGCTGGTACAAGGCACACTGCATGGGCTTGAGAAGTCCAGGGGCCAAGGGCAGGACGTGGTAAAGGGGAAGACAATGAGACCAAACATGGTCAGACTGAGCAAGTAAAGACAGCACGACAGAGCAACAGAGACACAGGATTCAGGACCCTCATCTTGGGGGCTGCCTGAGGCCACCCTGGAGGAAGCACCCCTTCCCAGGGCACACGCACCTCAATGGAGTTCCTCCCAGGGTGCTCAGCGGCCAGCAGCTGGTCCCCCTCACTGTGCAGCTTGTTAATTCTCTCCTCTTTGGCCTCCAGGTTGCGGTTGATGAAATTCTGCATGGGGGGCGGTGGGGGGGGGTCAGCACTCAGGGCCCAGCCGGCAGCCCTGCGCCCCTCCCAGCCCCTCCCCGGATGCCCCAGGCCGCTGGGCCCACCTCATACTGGCGCCTGCGGCTGGGGTAGTCAAGGTTGCGGTCACTCCAGTCATACTGCATGCGGCCCTTGGCCTGCTGGTCCAGCCAGTACAGCTCGTTGGTGCAGCGCTGCATGTAGTCTCGCAGTGTGCTCAGGTGCTGCTGCCGTGCCTGCGACGCCGCCTGCGGCGGGAGGGGTGGGGGGGGACAAGGACGGGGCTGAGCCTCCCTCTGCACCTCCCCCAGGGCCCGGCTCTGGCCCGCGAACAGACAAGCCTGGCTCGACGCTTCCTGGCCGGACCCCCTCAGACCGGTGCTCAAACAGTTGGTGCTCAATAAATGTGAGCATTAGCAGCTTCCACTTTTGTCTTTGTCACAATCCCCGTACAGAAGGCTGGGAGGACAGTAGCAAACTGCCACCACTTTCCACGTGAGAAGGGGTGGGTGTGGGGCCGGGAGGAGAGGGAGGGGGGAGGGATGTTTGCTCAGCAAACAGGGACAGTAGCTAACATGTCCATGGGGCCTGCCCTGTGGCATGACTGTGGTAGGGCCTTCTCCCCAGCTGAGGCCATCCTAGGAGACAAGGGCTCGAAGGAACTCCGTTTTTGTACACGTGAGGAAACCGAGGCTCCAAGAGGCTAAGTAGCTCTCTCCAAGTGTCCCCACCAACACGGGATTGGAAGCGTCTGCCCCAGAGCCCCGGCATCCTCACATCTGAGGTGTCTGAACCCTTGCAGCAAGGAAAGATTTATGCCTAACTTGTGCAGTTTTATTTCTTTTTTTTTTTTTTTTTTTTTTTTTTTTGAGAGAGAATGGGCATGAGCAGGGGAGGGGCAGAGAGAGGGAGACAAAAGATCCAAAGTAGGCTCCACGCTGATGGCAGAGCCCGATGTGGGGCTATAACTCACAAACTTCAAGATCATGACCTGGACTGAAGTCAGACACTTAACCGACTGAACCACCCAGGTGCCCTAACTTGTGCGGTTTTAAAAAGAACACATTCTTGGGGAGCCTGGGTGGATCAGTTGGTTGAATGTCTGACTCTTGATTTCAGCTCAGGTCATGATCCCACACTTCGGGTTCGAGACCCGCATCAGGCTCTGTGCTAACAGTGCAGAGGCTGCTTGGGATTCTCTCTCCTCTCTCTGGCCCTCTCCCGCTTGCTCACATGCATGCTCGCTCTCTCTCAAAATAAACATTAAAAAATAAAAAGCACGTTCCTTAAGGATTTTGAAGAGGGAAACAGGAAACTTTTTCTCAAGCACATGGCATCATACTTGGTGGACACAGAAGGTGCTTAATAAAGAAATAAAGCAGCAGATTGTAGGACGGGCCATATCCGTGGGCTCCATCAGGGTTTTCCGTGAGCACAGAGCAAGGTGGGATGCTTCTCAGGTAGGGACTCAGGGTACCACCACCTTCCCACTTACCCCTCTTGTTCTGTTTGAAACGTTTACTGCCCACGCCTCCTGTGTCCACAGCCCTGACTGCCCAGCCCTCCTCCCTCCCCATTCCCTGGGGGCCTCGCTCACCAGCAGTTTCTGGTACTTGGCCTGGAGGTCGCTGTTCTCCTGCGGATAGAGTGGAGGGAATGGGTTGGGGTGGGGGCTGCAGGCGTGAGCCCCTCCCTCCCCGGGTCCAGGCCCGCTCCACCACTGTGCACACCTTGCCCCCGTCCTTGGCCAGGTGGGGCCCGATGGCCTTGACCTCGTTGTGGAAGATATTGTGGTGCTCCACCTGGTGATCAACCAGCGGCAGGTCTGTCCCAAAGTTCTGGCTGCTCAGTTTGTCCTGGGAGGGTGGAGAGGACCGGCAGAGGGTGGGCGAGGGCCGGGGGACTCACAGCCCCCCCCTCCCCCCCCAAGAACAAAGGAGGGAGCCAAGGGTCCCTGGGAGAGATGCAGGGAGACACTGTCCCCTTTACCACAGTGTCCTCTCACTGAATCTCACTGTCACCTCCGAGGCCCACACGGTTGTTTCCATTGCACACGTGGGGAAACAGAGGCCTGGCCCAGGTCAGCCCACTGAGAGAAGACCACTGGCTCCAGCAGCCACGCTTCTCCGTGGCGGAGGGCATAGGAAGAGCAGCCGGCCGCTCCTCCTAGCCAGCCAGGACCCCAACGACCAGAGCTGGAGAACAATTGCAGGACGGTCCCCATCTCCACCACTTCTGCTGGGTGACCCTGGGCGAGACGCTACACCTCTCTGAACCTTGCCCTTTTCCCCGGTACAGACGTCGGGAAACATCAGGAACACCACCCTCAGAGGCAGGACCGTGGTACCCATTACGTGGCGGGGTCCACCCCGCACACAGCTGAAGCCTGGGCCGTACCAGCTTTTCATCCACCAGCGCCGCCCAGTTGACCTGGGGGTCTACCTCCTTCACCACCAGGTTGTATATCTGCTTGTGTTTCCCGCGGAGGTTGGTCACACGCTCCTTCAGCTGACGGATGCTGAGTGGGGAGAATGGCCATGCTAGTCAGTGGGGCCGGTTGGCAGGCCCTCCGCCCATGTCCCTTCCCCCAGCAGGAGCCTCATACCCCAGACCCCGGCCTGGGGCTTTCTGCTTAGTGGCCTGGAAGCACAGGATGACCCGGCAGCCTTGGGTTCCAGTCACTAATATCCTCCCTCATCCTTCCTTCCCCTATCAGCATTTCCCCAGGGCCTACAGTGTGCCCAGAACCATAGAAGGTTCTGGAAGAAATGATCAGGTTCACTGCTCTCTGGAGCCCCCCAGCGAGCGGGAACCACAGGGGTGGTGTGGACCGTGACAGGAACAGCACAGGGGGTCGTGGGGGCATCAAGGGACCCTTGCCCCTGCCAGGGTGGGGAGTGCAGAACAAGGTGGGAGGCACCGTGGGTGCCGACCTATCCACATCTGAGCTGAGGGGAGAGCCATGAGCATGGGAAGCTGGCTGGGGCGTCAGGCAGTGTGACAGAGTGCTCAAGAGCTTGGAGGTTAGACAGCATGGTGGTCAGGGAGATGTGGTCACACTATGACCAGAACAGCCTGGGCCTCAGTTTCCCTGACTACAAAATGGGTTGTCATGAGGATAACACGAAGTGTTTGGCATGTGTGTGGCATCCACTTAGCCCTCAGAAAACCCTGACTTGGGCTCTGGGATGCTGAGCAAGCCTGCAGTCCTCCTGCCCTGTGTCAGGAACGCAAAGCAGAGGGGACCTACTCTTCGGCAATCATGTCTCCTTGGGGATGCTTCATGTGCTTGGCGATGGCCGCGTCCGCCTCCAGCACGTACAGTAGCTTCTCGGAATCCGACACCTTCTGCAGGGTCGTGTCCCGGTGCTCAGGCTGTCTGCCCTCCTGCAACCGGGCCAGGTCCTGTGGCAGTCAAGACAGAGAGGCAGACAGCAGATGGGGATTCAGTGGGTGTGGTGGAGGTGGGAGGATAAGGAGGAGAGAGCCAGCACGGGGCCCCCTGGTCCTGCCTCGCCTCTCCTCTGCCTCTCAACAAACAGCCCAAGTGCCCACTTTTGGGGGCTCTGAGACATAGCTGCGAATGAAGAGGCACAGCCTTGCTCAGCCCCGTCAGGGAGACCACCAGGTAAACAGATAAACCTCACAAAGGTGACTACAAGTTCGAACATGTCAGTGTTTCCCAAGGAAACACACCAGAGGTTGAATAGCGGGGACCTGCTTTTATTTGTTTTTTAGTTTTATTTGTTTTTTAGTTTTATTTTTGCGAGACAGAGAAAGAGACCACACATGTGCACACAGGGGAAGGGCAGAGCAATCTACATTCAGCTCAGAGCCCCATGTGGGGCTCCATCTCATGACTGTGCTATCATGACCTGAGCTGAAATCAAGAATCAGAAACTTAACTGACTGAGCCACCAGGTGCCCTGGGGACCTACTTTAAGATCCAATGGTCAGTGAGCCTCCTGGGAGATTAGGACACCAGCTAAGAACTAAGGATGAAAGAAAAGAGTGTTCTAGGCAGAGGGAACAGCCTGTGCAAAGGCCCTGAGGCAGGAAAGGGCAAGCATGTGGCTGGAAGGCAGGCCAGAGGAGGAAGTGGGAAGGGTGCCAAGCAAAAAGGCCACTCTGTATCCTTAAAGGCAATGCCTTAGGGCTCTACAGGGTAGGAGCGGAGCCTAAGAGGGCAGTGCAGTCAGGAGTTGTGACAGGGCCAGGTGGGAGCTGAGGGTGGCTGATGCTGGGGTGGCATCTGCAGAAATGGTGAGAGTAAACAAAGGGTGGATATTTGGAAGGTACAATCAGTGTCGCTGATGAGCCCAGGGTCTCTGCTTGTTTAGAGAAGAATAACGAACTGGCAGTCAGGACAGCAGGTGTCTAAACACAGCCTATGAATTCACTTAGTCAACATTCCTGAAGCCAGCCACATGCTGTGTGGGGCTCCAGAGACCCCAGGCCAGCGGGGAATGCCTGCGCTGAAGACAGACCGGAAGTAACACGGGGGGCCCCCAGAGGAGCCAGTGCCCTCCCCAGCTGGGCCTCAGGGCCCCCGTTGCTGCCACGAGGATAAGGAAGAGGCGTCCAAGTGAACTGAGGAATTTCTCAGTTCTAAAAAGATGGATCCACCGACAGGCTCTGTCAGGGATGAGCCTTGGGGACTGCAAAGCAAGAGAAGCCAAAGGCCACATGGTGTGGGGCTGTGCTTGTGTGAACTGTCCTGGATCGGCTAATCCATAGAGACAGAGAGTAGATGAGCGGTTGCCAGCGGCTCAGGTAGAAACAGGAACTAACAGTAAATGAGCACAAGGGATCTTATTCGGGGGTGAAAATGTTCTAAAACCCGTTTATGGAAATGGCCGCACCACTCAGTGAAGTTACTAAAAATCGCTGCATCGTAAACCTGGAACGGGAGCATTTTGACATGTAAACTCCGCCTCAGATCAGCCTGTTACAGAAGCAAAAGTGAGTGGAGGTGATGTGGTGCCTGGTCCAGAGGGCCCTCAGAGGAAGGAAGAAAAGGTGTTCAGCCCATGTGTCCCCGCCCAACTCCAGGAAGACTGAGGGGCGAGTGGGGCCAGGCGCCCGGAGGGGCTTGGGTCTGGCCAGTTAAAAAAAAAAAAAAAAAAATACAACAAAACATCACGGTTCTTGGCTTGGATGGAATTTTATCCACTCTATCATTTGCAGCAGACCTGCAGCTCTCCTGGGCACTTACAGTATCAAAGATTAATTTTGCAAAAGGGGGAAGTAAATTAATCATTACCTCATTCGTGCAAGTGCTGTGTGGGAATGCAGGCCTGCTTGAAACATGACAGCTGGGATGAGAAAGAAAACATCTAGCTGAGAGATGCCATGTAGGAGTTCAAGAGTTCACAGTCGGGCAAAACAGATCGATGGTGATAGAGGTCAGCCTGGTGGTTACCTCTGGGGGATGTGGATTGGGAAGGTCACAAGGCAGCTCTCCGGGACATGTTCTCTATCTTCACCTGAGCAGTGGTCACACGGTTACTTTCTATATACCTTACAGAATGGATAGCTCAAGTAAAAGGTTTTTACAAGTAAAAACAAATTATACGGACTGATGTATCTAATAAATTACACAGGGCGCCTGGGTGTCTCAGCCGGTTAAGCATCTAACTCTTGATTCGGCTCAGGTCGTGATCTCACTGTTCCTGAGTTCAAGCCCCATGTTGGGCTCTGTGCTGACAAGTGCAGAGCCTGCTTGAGACTCTGTCTGTCTCTCCCTCTCTGTCTGCCCCTCCCCTGCTCATGCTCTGTCTCTGTCGAAAATAAATAAATGTTAAAAAAAATTTTTTTTATTAAAAAAAATTATACGCGTGCTGATGGTCAGATGAGTGATGAAGCAAATCTAGCAGATGCTACTGGTGGAATCTGGGGAGGAGAGATATGGATGCTCTCTGTGAAACTCTTTCAACTTCCTCCACTTTTAAAAGTTTGGCATAAAAGGTCACATGTGGCCATGTTGTACGATTCTGTTTATATGAAATATACAGAAGTAAATCCATAGACACAGAAAGCAGATTAGGGTTTCTGGGGGCTGCAGGGAAGGGGAACAGGGAGCGACTGCCTTTGGGTATGGGATTACCTTTGGGGGAACAGAAATGTCTTAGAAACACACAGACGTGGTAGGGGTCCAAATACCACCGACTTATATCCTTTAAATGGTTAATTTTATGTTATGTGACTCTCACTGCAATTTAAGAAAACAGGAAAATTCAAGAGAACTTTTGGGTAATTAAACAGTGATGTTTTCTTCTGAGAAATGATAGGAAGGAAGGAAAGAAGAAAGAAAAAGATTAGTTCCTATGGTCATCAGAACACAGTTTCTTTTATCAGGTCTGTTCATTTGAAGTTAAAAAACAGTTCAAAATTATCCCCCAAGCACATCCTTGTTACCATGAGTCATTAAGCAAATAAAGTCAGAGCACTAGACCCTCCTATTCACACACGCACGCCCGCGTGCACGCATGAGAAAAGGTCAAAAGATACACCAAAATGTTAATAGCTGATCAATTTCTCTGGTGGTGGAATTATACATGATTTTAATTTGCTTTGTTATACTTGTTTGTTGGTTCTGAAATATTTGTAACAAACCCATATTCCTTTTATTAGGACAAAATTAGGACACACCCAAAAAGCTGTTTTCATTTAGGAAATAAAATAGCACGACACCATATGAAGAGAGGAGTAAAGATTCCTGGGTGGCTCATTGGTTAAGTATCTGACTTCGGCTCAGGTCATAATCTCAGGGTCCTGAGTTCAAGCCCCATATCGGGCTCTGTGCTGACAGTGCGGAGCCTGCTTGGGATTCTCTCTCTCCCCTCTCTCCCTCTGTCCCTCCCCTGCTCTGTCAAAATGAATAGATAAGCTTAAAAAAAAAAAAAAGATTAAGGGGCACCTGGGTGGCTCAAACTATTAAGTGTCCAAAGAGTTCTAGCTGTGGCTCCCTCTCTCTGCCCCAACCCTAATGCTGTCTCTCTCTCTCCCTCTCTCTCTCAAAAATAAAACAAAAGGGGAAAAAAATTAAAAAAAAACAAAAACAAAAAAAACGACAGAGGAGCTGGGACAGAGCTGCGGCCTGAACAAAAAGCTAGCAGCGGGGGAGGGGAGGCACTATGGCAGGTAAAGGCGGTGGACAGGCAGGTGAGCACAGGAGAGGAGCCAGGGGAGGCCCCTGGCAGGGAGCAGAAAGCTCCACTTGCCTTTCCTGCCTTCTGTCCCCACACCTCCATCTCTCACTCCCAGCTGCACCATCCCTAGCCCACCCCGTCCCTCAGGTGTCTGGGCGCCTGTGGATCAGCCCTTGGGTGGGTGGACACCTGCATGGTCACGGGGGGGACAGCTCCCTCATGACCTGTCCACCTTCCATCCCCAACTCCGCTGGAACCGCCTCTTGGTCACGCTCCTGGGTAGGAATGCAGGTGAAATACAGACCATCCAGTTAAGTTCAAATTTCAGATAAATGATGGATAACTTTGTATTATAAGTATATCCCATAGTGTTCTCAAAGTCAAATTTAACTGGATGTTCAGTATTTTTGTTTTCTAAATCTGGCAACCAGACCTCTGGGATGCTTCTGGGGCTAGCTCTGTCACTGACTAGTCACCCTCGCCCTCTCTGAACCTCAGTTTCTCCAGCTACAAAATGGGTATAAGCTCTACCACACTGGGCTGGTGGGGGGCTCAGAGAGAAGACGATTGGGGGCACCTGGGTGGCTAAGTCAGCTGAGCGTCCAACTCTTGATTTTGGTTCAGTTCATGATCCCAGGGTTTTGGGGATCAAACCCCACATCGGGCTCTGTGTTGACAGCATGGAACCTGCTTGGGATTCCCTCTCTCTCCCTCTCAAAATAAATAAACTTAAAAAAGAGAGAGAGAGAAGATGATCATCTTGGCAGCTCACAGGTGTGGGGGCAGCTCCAATGTCCCACACAGTACAGACTCCTCAGAAGAGTATGGCTCAGAGCAGTTGTTAGCCCATGTCACAGACGAGGAAACTGAGACACAGACAGGGAACATGATTTTCCCAGCTTTCTCTCCTCTGCAAGAGGAGGATTGCATGCAACTAAGGAGTGGCAGGTGTAGTACAAGAAGAATAAGGATATGATGATAATATTGAGCCCTGAAGTACACCTGTTTAATCTCATCGAATCTTTACAGCAGCCCGGAGGTGGGGATGATCCCTCTTACCCTCTCAGAGGGAATCACATGCACAGAGAGGTAACGTGACACAGTAAGTGGCAAAGCTGGGATCCCAAGCAGGGCCTGGCTCCTGAGACCACGATTCTCCTCCAGATAGGGTTTGTAAACTGCAGGAACTTGACCCCCAGGGTGGGGGGCACTGATGTGTGCCCATTATCAACAGCAATAATGATGTTTCTCCATCTCAGCACTATTGACATTTGGGGCTTGATCACTCTGTGTGGGGGGCCATCCTGTGCCCTGTAGGGTGTTTGTCGGCATCCCTGGCCCCCACCCACTAGATGCCCAACCACCACACTCCCCCAGTTGTGACGGCTAAAAATGTCTCCAGATGTGTCCACGTGTTCTCCAGGGGCGGGGGACAGAATCCACCCCACCCCCAACCCCTGGTGAGAACCACTGGACCAGCCGAGACTGGCGGCACAGGGGGGCACAGGGGGGCACAGGGTGGCACTCACACTCTGCATCTTGGCCTCCGTGTCCACGATGTTCTTCTCCACCTGGTCGGCATTCTTCTGCAACTGCTCGATCAGATCGGACAGCTCCTTGTTAGAGATGCTGTGGGCACAAGACAGGAGGTGGGCCAGGGTCCCCACCAGCCTCAGAGGGAGGCCCCCCAACCCCTGCCCTGGGGTGACATCACTAAAGCCACAGAAATGAGGCAGCATGGGGCAAGGGCTTCTATTTTTCCATGTTGGCAGAACACCCTCACTGTGTTCTTTTTCCCCCTTTTACTGAGATAGAATTCACATACCATAAAATTCAGCCTTTCAAAACCTCTAATTCAGTGGGTTTTAGCGCACTCACAAGGTTACACAGCTATCATCGCTATCTAGTTCCAGAACATTTTTGTCACCCAAAAAGAAACCCCATTAGCAGCCACTCCCCATTGTCTCTCCCCCCAGCCCCCACTAGTCTACTTTCTATCCCTATAGATTTGCCTCTTCTAGACATCTCACACAAATGCGATCGTATAATGTATCTGGCTTCTTTTACTTAGCATGGTATTTCTGAGGTTCATTCAGGTTATAGCACATGACCTTCCTTTCTATGGCTGAATAAGGTTCCACTGCATGAATAGATCACATTTTGTTTATCTAGTCCTCAGTTGATGGACATCTGAGTTGTTTCCACCTTTTGGCCATTAGGAATCATGCTGCTGTGAACATTCGGACCCAAGTTTTCACGCAAGCTATTGAGGATTAAATATCTGGCACTTGGAATCTTAAATATCTATGCACTTGGAATAAACTCTACGGAAACACAATGACATTACGTTCTACCTGGACACTTGGTCACCTGCACACATCAAAGCCTAACCCTGCCCTCTCTTGCTGAAAAGCGGGCCTTGGCATGTATCATGGTCAAGTCAGAGCTGGGTTAGCACCAAACTGAGACTTGAAATCAGAAGAGTTTTCTGATTCCACGTAGCTTTCCGGGTGGGGTGTTAGAACAGGAGGGAGGTTGTGCAGGCAAAGAGCTGGGCACCTATTCGGTCCCAAAGGTTTGTGGTTATAGTTGTTAAGGAGCGTTACTGATGTGTGCCCAGCCCCGCCTCTATTGTTGTTTTCTTTCAACAAAGGAAGAAACAAAAAACAGAGAGGGAATGCAACTTGGCCAATGTCACCCAGCCAGTCAGTAACGGTCAAGATTAGCACTTAATTCCCCAATCTCCATCGAAAACCCTTTTGTAATGACTCCACAGAGGAGCCCAGGCAGCCCAGAACCCAGAAGTTTCATTCCACCTGCACACATTAAGCGCCTACTGTATGCCAGGCCCAGCACTGCACACAGACAAAGCCTCACCCTCTGAGAGGTCACCCTGCTAGATGGGGAGGAAATCAGCATTTACAAAAATAGTCACAAGATTGAGATAGAAGGCTAGGGATGCTCAGAGGAGCCTCCTGGCTGGTGGGATGGGGATGGGACTGGTCACTGAAGGCTTCCTGACAGAGGTATGGGGGCTAGGTTCTGAAGAATGAGGAAGAGTTTGGGGTCTAGGCATGTCCCTTGAGGTGGGCCAGCCCAGGGCAGGTCAGGCCACCCCCTCTTCAGAGTGGAATTTCCAAATCAAGGCCTGGGACCCACCTACTGTGGCATGAAACGTTCAGATTCTCAAGCCCTAACCCAGACCCTCTGAATCTGCATTTCCAGAGCTGGGCCCAGGAAGGTGTATTATTATTGCCTTTGCTTATACAGGTTCTCCAGGGGACACTGATACCCCCAGATTTCAGGGTCCGCCACTGCAGGTATTACTGGTATGGGTGGGGGGAGAGCCGAGGAGGGGGTCAGAGACTGGCACAGCAAACAGAACCTGTGAGCCTGTCCATCCATGCCTCAAACCCTGCCTGAGAGCCTGCTCTGTGCCAGGCCTGGACACACAGGAACCAGGGGAAAGAAACAAGACCCAGGCTACACCCTCTGCTAAGTCAATCAAGGAGGCAGCCTTTCCTAAAGTAGGGTCCCAGAAACTCCAGTCCTGTAAATCACTCCTAGAACAAAGGCTTTGTCAGTCAAGGCAGTTAGGAAAACCTGGCCCCTCTAGAAGTCCATGAGCCAGTAAAGGCTCTGAGCAGTCCTGCAGCACAGAAAGGTGGTATTCAGCGGAGAAGGCAAGGAAGGCTGAGAAGAAAGGAGTATGTGTAGAGGATCCCAGTAAGGAAGGGCTACCAGGTCATGGGCTGAGCCCAGAACCCCCACGGCCTGGCTTGTCAGACCACGTGGGGAGCATGAGCATTTCCAGGCCCCTCCCCACATAGAACCACTGATCCTCAGCCTGGCCTGCTGCACTCAGATGGAGTGAATCTGAACCCAAAGATTTGACCCATGACTGCTCGAGCCAGCATGGGGAAGGTGCAATGTGGAGTAGGTGGGAGCCTTTGGCCTGGCCCAGCCCCACCTCAGGACATGCGGCCAGCTCCCAAACCAGGCCCTTCATTGACTGGGCAGTGTGAGGAAAGCGCCTCCTGGACCCTGCCTGGGGCCCTGCCTGGACCCAGCCAAAGCCCAGCACCACAAGGGGACAAAGGAGGGGGTCAAACAGCCAGTCCCGGGAACCTGGTGTTCCTGGCAGAGAAGAAAGGAGGGTTCAGTGGGAGCTTCTGGCCAGACAGGCATGAGTTCCAAGTCCAGATAGGGCATTTTCTGCTTGGACCATCTCAGGCAAGCACCTTTCCCTCGAGGTGCCTCAGTTTACCCATCTGTTAACAGGAGATGACCACCAAGGCATCACGGTAATTTGACGATGCACATGCTTCACCAGACATCAGGCATGTTCACAGGCACCGCCTCGACAACACCCTCACCCCAAGCCCCTGGGAAGGTTTGTGTGTCACTTTATGGATAGGTTATAGGAAACCAAGGTTCAGAGATGTCAAGGTGCTTGCCCAGCGTTACACAGCTTGTGAATGAGGCTCCCGGACTCTCTTCTCAGGCAGTCTTGCTCCACAGGCCACTTCGTCAAACACTGGGCTCACAGTTCCTCACAGGGGCACTCGGAAAAAAGTCACAAGCCAACCTCCAGCAACAACTGCTGTCCCCAAAATACTACGAGCTCAGATTTGCTTTCCACATGCCAGGCTCTCCACTCATTTCTTACTTAATTTTCATGACAACTCTGGGAGGTAGGTGTTGGCCCAGTGGGTAATCATCTTATTATCCCCACTTTGCAGATGTGGAATCTGAGGACCAACGAGTTTCAGTAACTTTCCTAAAGTCACACAGTAATTAAGTGTTAGAGCCAGAATTCCAACCCAGGCAGGCCCCCAAGTCGATGCCTTTAATGACCCCATGTGACAATCCTACAGGACTGCCAGCACATCCTAGGCATGTAACAGATGAACTTACAATGCCAAGTGCCCTAGGCCACAATGGGATATCACTTCTCACCCACTAAAAAGGCAATAATCCAAAAGACCATAACGATTTGGTGACAAGGATACACAGAAATCAGACCCCTTGCTCACAGCTGGTGGGAACTGTAAAATGGTGGGGCTGCTTTGGAAATTCTGGAAGTTGCTCCCTCAAAAAGTTAAACCTATGGGCGCCTGGGTGGCTCAGTCAGTTGAGCATCCGACTTTGGATGAGATCATGATCTCACGGTTTGTGAGTTCGATCCCCGTGTCAGGCTCTGTGCTGACCGCTCGAAGCCTGGAGCCTGCTTCCGATTCTCTGTCTCCCTCTCTTTATCTTCCCCTCCCCTGCTCATGCTCTGTCTCTCAAAAAAGAAATAATCGTTAAAAAAATTTAAAAAACGAAAATGAAAACAAAAGTTAAACATAAAGTTGCCACATGACCCAGCAATTCCATTCCTAAGTATCTTCCCAAAAGAAATTAAAACATAGGTCCACATGAAAAGTTGAATCAAACACAAATGTTCATAATAGCACTATTTACAAGAGCCCCCAAATGGAAACAACACAAATGTTCATCAACCGATGAATGGATACACAAAATGTGGAAGATTCATACAATGGAATAGTACTCAGCATAAAAAGGAGGCACAAACTGACACCTGCTAGAGCGTGGATGAACTGCAAAACCATCACACTGATAGGAGATAGATACAAAATGTCACATACAGTATGACTCCATCTATATGAAGTATCTAGAATAGGCCAATCCATAGAAGCAGAAAGCATATCAGTGGCTGCCCAGGCTGAGTGGGGGTGAGGGGGTGGGCAGGAGGGCCGTCAAATAAGCTCTGAAGGGTTATGGGGTATCTTTTTGGGGTGATGAAAATATTCTAAAGCTGGCTGTGGTGATAGCTGTGTAATTAAAAACCACTTAATTGTACACCTTAAATGAGTAAATGGTACAGTATGTGGGTTATCTCTCAATAAAGCTGATACCAGGGCACTGGGTGGCTTAGCTGGTTAAGGGTCCAACTTTGGCTCAGGTCATGATCACACGGCTCATGAGTTTGAGCCCCGCATCGGGCTCTCTGCTGTCAGCACAGAGCCCGCTTTGGATCCTCTGTCCCCCTTTCTCTCCGTCCCTCCCTTCTTCTCTCTCTGCCCGTCCCCCACTCTTGCATGCTCTCAAAAATAAACATTGAAAAATAAATAAGTAAATAAATAAATAAATAAAGCTGAAAACGAAAATATTGTCAAGTGCCATTTTTAAGTGATAGGGACGTGTTTCTTCTTCTGCCAACCTCTGAGCCTTCCTGCCTTTTATCCTGTTTTCCATGAAAGCTAGACCAGTTCCAGCCTATGCTCAGCTGTCTGGAAGATGCTAGTTAACACGCAGAGTCCACCACTTGCCCATCGGTGCTAAGCAAGTCACATATAGATTAGTTTCTTTAATCCTACCAGAGCCTGCAGTAGCCATGTTCTCCAACTTTACAGATGGGGAAACTGAGGCACAAAGTGATTCAATAACTTGGCCACAGTCTGACTGCCAGAAAACAAGGAGAGCTGGGGTTCTAATCCAGGCCTCTGGAACACAGTCCTAGCACTTTTGCCTTGTGGGTTTGGATCCTGAATGCGAGCCCCATAAGATCCTGCATTTTGGCCAGGAGAGCCCAGGGCAGTGTTCTTGTGAGAGCTCAAAGCCTCCTGCCAGGAGTGCAAGAATGTGGGCAGGTCAGGAACTTGCAGGGAGGGGGCACAGATCCCCAAAGGGCTGGGAACTGGCCTGGCAGGTCCAGCTTTTCATCTCACTAATAAGCCCCACCGGGGCAGCCAGATGGGGCATCGGCCTGGCTGATGGAGACCAAGATACAGCCCTTCCCCACCACCCCCGTCCAGTGCTGTTGCACCCACAGAGATGACAATCACCGGCTGAGCCAGGAAAGCTGAGGTGCCCCCACCCCGGAAAAGGGAGGCAGGTCTGAGTGACAGGCTTAGAGAGGGACACAGGTCCTCAGGGCCGTGGCCTTTGGCACTAGAAGGTGTCTGGGAAGCCATCCAGCTTCACCTGCTCATTACACAGATGAGCAAACCATGGCCCTCGGAAGCAAAGGCCCCTACCCAAACTCATAGAGGAGGTGGCCGGTATCTGGAGCCAGGTAGGGTTCAAATCCTGACTGTGCCAACCACTGGTATAACCTTGGAGAAACTGCTTGATGTTCCCGAACCTCTGTTTCACCATCTGTAAAATGGGAATAGTCCATCCTCCCTAGCTGAGTGAGGTGGGTGGGGGAGGGTCAGGAACATTTCTAGAAACACCTGAATCGAGTTTCTTTTTTTTTTTTTTTTTTTCAACGTTTATTTATTTTTGGGACAGAGAGAGAGACAGAGCATGAACGGGGGAGGGGCAGAGAGAGAGGGAGACACAGAATCGGAAACAGGCTCCAGGCTCCGAGCCATCAGCCCAGAGCCCGACGCGGGGCTCGAACTCACGGACCGCGAGATCGTGACCTGGCTGAAGTCGGATGCTTAACCGACTGCGCCACCCAGGCGCCCCTTGAATCGAGTTTCAAAGACCATTGTGGGGTTCATGGACCGAGCTGGAGGTTCAGGGCAGGCTCTGGAGTCCCCAAAGCAGATCAGAGATCATTTAGGTGCACGAGTGGGGTGTCCCTGGTTTCACCAGCGCCTAATCAGTATCTGGTGCCTAGGAGACGTTTAAACAGTACTCGTTCAGTGAAGGAACTCAAATTATCCAGCACATTGTAGGCGCCTCACGAATGGTGAGGATGACCATTCATTCACACAACACGTGTTCATTGCACTTGTACTCCCCACGGTGGGGGTGCCATTCACAATGCACCTGAGCCCTCACACCGCTCCCCGAGCTGTGCACACGGACTCCTGCTGCCAGTGGCACTTGGTTCTGTAAAACAGGTTCCTTCTGAAAAATCGGTAAGTTCACAGTCGCAAGGACAGAAGCCATGTCGACAGGGTAGAACTCCCGACACTGGGTACCAAGGAGGACACAAGATTGCTTCCAAGGAACCTTTTCCAATATATGACCTCCACCTCATGGCTGGGAGCCGGCAGACAAGCCCAGACTGCGAGACGGTCTACAAAACACCTGACCAGCCCTCTTCAAAAGCATCAAGGTAACGAAAGACAAGACTGAGGAAGTGTTAGCCCAGAGGAGTCAAGGAGATGTGATTTTGCTAAATGCAATGTGAGGTCCTGGAACAGAAAAAGGACATTAGGGAAAAACTGGGGAGTCAGAAATGAGTCTATAGTTTAGCTTTTTTTTTTTTTTTTTTTAGTTTATTTATTCATTTTTGAGAGAGAGACAGTGTAGTGTGAGCAGGGGAGGGGCAGAGAGAGGAGGAGAGAGAGAATCCCAAGCAGGCTCTGCACCATCAGCACAGAGCCTGACATGGGGCCCAAACCCATGGGCCTGACCCGACTGAGCCACCCAGGCACCCCTAGTCTATAGTTTTTAAAGAAAAGTTTCCTTCTAGATTTCTGGGTTTTCCGGCAAACCCCTACAGGAGCGGATGCTTCTTGGTGATGGGAATGGCATCCGGGACAATCCCCTATGGATAGGCAGAGAGGAGGTGGGGGGCCGTGGCCCAAGACCCCACCTGGTAAAGGCTGGTGGGACTCAGGATACAGCTGTCTCCACAACAGCCCCCAGTCCAGGTGCTGCTGTGAGGGCTGCACAAGCAGGTGGGGGTCACTGGCAGATTGGGACCCATTTCTCCAGAGAATGGGCCCTCATTTTCTTCACCTGGGCAGAGGAAGCCAGAGTCTGGCAAGGGCCCAGGAGGGCGAGGGTCCTGTCCAAGGTGCCCCATTTATATGGCCTCGCCTGCGAATGAGACTCCTGGCACAAGGAAGGAAAAATGGGGGGCAGGCTGGTCAGGGGGCTACCTGGCATGTCCTCAGAGCCCTGGGCCAGGTTTGAGGACATGTTGAGGGACAAACAAGGGCTTTTTGGGTCTGAGCCGCAGGCGCCAGCCTGGAACAGGTACCTCTTTGTGTCCAGGATGTACTCAGAGCATTAGAACTGCAGGGAGAGAGTGTGAGAGCCTTAAATGGCATCAGGTACTCCATTCTCTCACCAGGAGTTAGAAACTCAATAACCACAGTCCAACCTGCTTTACAGGTGGCCACTCACAGCCCAGTAGGTCAGCAGCAATGTGGGGAGCTGGTCAGCTGGCCAGCAGGGGTGCTGTCCAGAGAAATGGGGACAGAGGTGGCACCCAGGTCACCTAGACACCGTAGGTGGAGTACATGGGCAGGAAAAGAGAACACAGGCATCTCAGGAGACACTCATCCACCCCCCACCGCTAGGCCCCTCTTCCCACTTTAATTCTGTGCAGGTGTCCCTCACCCTTTTCCACAGCTCAAGGGGCAGTATGGCCTAAGGATTAAAGCACCCAGAAAGAAGGCAGCTGACCTGGATTTGAATCCTGTCTCAGTCCTTACTACATTGTGAATTACTCAGCCTCTCTGAGCCTCAGTTTCCCCATCTGTCAGTGGGGGTCATCACAAAACGCATGCCACCGAGCTGGGCCAGGGGTTAAATGAGAAAATGCTGCTGCATGGGACAGCCCAGGCTCTCTGCTTCCACTTGGGGTCACTGTCCAGAGACCTGGGCTCCTTTTAAGGAGCTGATAAAAGCCAGCAGCCCAGTCCCAATGTCAGAACCCGCTGGCACCGGGAAGCTAAAGAAAGCTACCGTGCCATTCACACTGATCCTCGTACAAGCCAAGACATGCTCTGGCTCCTCCTTGAGGATGTCCCCTCGCCCAGGCACGGGAGCTTCTCAGGTAACTTCAACATTTGGACATGTGTCCCCCAGTCCATGCAGGGAGAGGCTGGTGTGCATATACGGGCAGTGAGGCTGCTGGGAGGGTGTGGGTCCCAGGCCTGGTGGGGCGGAACTATCTTGGGATTGGGCTTAGAATCAGATGTGGGATTTGAAGGCCGTGGGTGTTTCCACCACAGGGTTTCTGTTGTTCTCAAGACTTTCCCCTGTCTGCAGGAGGGAAACCACACAAGCGGCAAGATGGGCCTGTCTACCTGGTTGTTCAAGCAGAACCCCAGATGCCCGCCTTCCCCTCCCCTGGTTCCTCCTGGGAGCCAATCTCCTGTGCCTCCACCCTCCCTGTGCTCCACGGTCTCAACCTGATCAAGGCTGCTGTCGCTCACCTGGACCACTGTCCACGCCCAACCGTCTCCCGAGCCAGCGTCAGGGCATTTCAACAATGCAACCAGATCTCACCACCGTCCAGCCTCCAACTTGCCAGGGCACCCAAATGCTCTGAGACCAGAGCTCACGCTCCTGCCCACAGCCTACAGGACCCTCAGCCCTCAACCTGTGCCCAGCTTTTTCTTCCTCAGGGCTTTTGCAGCGGCTGTGCCTTCTACGGGTCTCTGTCCCTAGATCTCCTCCGGGACCACCCTGGCTAAGACTTGGTTTACTGGCTACAGGCCCATTGGACCGCTCAGCCTCTCTATCTCCTTCCCGAGCCTGCTTCCCAGCCTCCGCCCTCCACGAGAGACCCAGGCCCTCCAAGGACACTGCGAATGACCAACCCTCCGGCTAGCAGTGTCAGCTACCCTTGCCGTCTTCAGCCCTCTGTGCCCAAGTCACGCGGAACCAGTGGGCCCATTTTCCTCTCTATCCTGCCTGCAGGGAGGAAAACAGAGTCATCTTGATGCAGGGAAACAAACGTGGACTCTGCTGTTGGTCTGACCTGGGTGGGCTCCTTAGCCTCCCCGTACCTGTTTTCTGTGAAATGGAGCTAAGACTCGGTCCCACCCCAGGGGGCTGAGACACTTCAAGGAGACAATCCCTGTAAAGCACCATGGGAATGGCTCAGAATTTCTGGGCTTCGGTCTGTTTTGTCCATTGCCATGTGTACAGGTCTCAACACAATGCTGGTCCCAGCAACGCGTCCATGAGCTGTGCCAGCGTCTGGCGAAACTCAACGTGCCATTTCCTCTGCCCACTTCAATTTCCACATCCATAAACAGGGTTATGGTATCTACTAGCAGAGTGGCAAACGGAAAGACACATTTAATAGGTAGGAAACGCCCCCAAGAGAGGGTTTGGTATTATGTCCCTTTGCGTTCAAGGGCACTGCTGTGTCACAGAAACAGGCTGCGAGCCATGTTTGTAAATTTTTCTCACAGCCTCATGAAAAAAGTCAAAAGAAATAGGTGAACTTAATGTTTACACAATATTTTATTTAACCTAATATATCTAAAAAATTATTTTGACAGGTAGTAGACAGAACATAATTTTTTTTTAATGTTCATTTATTTTGAGAGAGAGAGAGAAAGAGCGTGTGAGCAGGGTAGAGGCAGGGAGGGAGAGAGAGAGAGAGAGAGAGAGAGAGAGAGAGAGAGAGAGAGAACACCAAGCAGAGTTTGACATGGGACTTGATCTCACGACCGTGAGATCACAACCTGAGCCGAAATTAAGAGTCAGAGGCTTAACCAACTGAGCCACCCAAGCACCCCAGAACATTATTAATGTGATATTTTACAAGCCTTTTTCATATCATGTCTTCCAAAGCCCAGCATGTAGTCTTAACCTGCAGCACATCTGAGCTAGTTCTAAGCACACTTCATGTGGGCAGTGGTTCCCAAGGAGGATGGTGCAATTTTAGGTGATTCTGTGCCTTCCGGACCACTTGGCTCTAAGCCCGTCAGTTCTTCCATAATAAAGCTCAGGACATCTAGTGGTCCTGCTCAGAGCCTGGTACCTAGGGACACTTAGTAAATTATCATTCCCTTTGCTCTCTGCCACTATCCCACCAGACCAACTCAGGCTGCCCAGGCACCTGTCCCAAGGCCAGGCCTTATCTACAGGTTCCTGGCTGTCTGACTTCAAAACAATCCAGGGCTCCCAGCTGTACCCAGCAGAGCATGGCACCTGGGTGTAGAGTGCCAGGGCACATAAACCACAGCCCAATGACCCTTCCAGGCCCCCAGAGCTGCAGCATGCTTGGCCATAGGCCACAAGTCAGAGTCAGGGGCATTTGGCTAGCTTCCTAGCCATCCCTCCCTTCAGGCAGGCCTCTTTCCTGTCCTGGCCTCTTTCATGACCTGCCACTCTGGGAATAGATCACACCCCCAGAGACAAGAAGTGCCACAGCCCTGCCATAAGCCCCTGCCCCAGCTGTCCCTGCCTGCCTATAACTGCTCTGTCCCCCACTGGTCACAACCCAACTTTCTCTTTCTGTGTGTAGAGATGGGGTGTGGTAGGCACAGGTCACATCTAGTGGGAACTGCCCTCTTTTCTTGGCCAGGACCACCTTGTCTTCCAGTCTGAAGTCAGCCCCCCATGTTCCCCTTGATCACGTCTACTGTCCCTCCCTTTTGGGGTTAATTCTGTCTCAGTGGGTGTGCACGGGAGTACGGGAAGGGTAGGCAGGAGGCATCAGCTTTGGAATGTCTGGAATGCATAGGAGTGCACACCTCTCCCCAGAACCAGCCTCACCCATCCCAGAGCCCAGAGAAATTACCTGGCTGCCTGTTGGCCAGGGTCATCCTCACCTGGGTCCTGCCTGCCTCCAAGGCCAGCCAGGGCATAAGCAGCTCCCTAGGAACACCCAGACCTGGTGGAAGGCTTATTTCTGGTGCTGGGTGTCCTTCAGCTCCCGTTTTCTTACTTTATTTATTTATTTTTATTTTTTTTTTCAACGTTTATTTATTTTTGGGACAGAGAGAGACAGAGCATGAACGGGGGAGGGGCAGAGAGAGAGGGAGACACAGAATCGGAAGCAGGCTCCAGGCTCCGAGCCATCAGCCCAGAGCCCGACGCGGGGCTCGAACCCACGGACCGCGAGATCGTGACCTGGCTGAAGTCGGACACTCAACCGACTGCGCCACCCAGGCGCCCCTCTAACTCTGACTTTAAAAAAGAGATATGTGGGAAGCCTGGGAGGCTCAGTCGGTTAAGCCGCCAACTTCAGTTCAGATCATGATGTCAGTTTGTGGGTTTGAGCCCCACATCAGGTTCTGTGCTGTCAGCCCTGAGCCCGCTTCAGATCCTCTGTCCTCCCCTACCTCCTCTGTGCGTGCACTCTCTCAAAAATAAACAAACATTAAAAAAAAAAAAAATCCTGCCCATTAAGCTATAAACTTTTGGACAGAAAGAATGTAGTCACCTTTTGGGGGGCCCTTTGTTGCCCTTCATTCCAAGCCTTGCATAGGCTTGGGCTCAATAAATAGGTATTGAATTGAGCAGATGTTTTATTGCATGGCCGCAATTCCTACACCCCCATTTTCCAGATGAAGATGATGGAGGCTTGGAGAGGATGAGAAACCCACTCTACATCACACAGCTGGGAAGTAGCAGTGCCTAGATTTGAACAGACTCCAGAGCCACCTTCTCAGAACAAGGGGGACATCAATACCAAACCACAAAATGACAGGGAGACACTGGGGATCTAGGATGAATCACCAAGGTGTTCACCACTCAGGGAAGGCCTAGTGATTTACATCTCGTTGGCGTCTTCCTTGATACAATGAATCCCGCTGGTTGAGTAACAGTGGTGGCAAATGAGTCTGAGAACTTCTCCCAAGATGCCACCATGAGGGGATCCCAGTCTGTCTCTCTGAGCAGGCCTTTTGGGAGGAAGGAGTTGGCGCAGAAGGAACACCTCCCTGGGCCACACCCTACCCCAGTGCCTGACACACGTTTCCACTCTGATTCTCCTAACAACCCCTCAAGATTGGTACTAAGTGCAATTGCTCCCAGTGTATAGACTGAGCCTAGGGAGGAGGGGCAACTTGCCTGGGGCCATTGGGCTAGTAAGCATCCAGACTGGTGACTACTGTGACCCCAGTCAGTTTTCCAGGGAATCAGTCATTGCTGAATAAACTTTCACCACCCCCTCCCAACTCCTTGTCATCTCTCCACCCCCAAATAGGCCCTTCTCCATTACCAGCCCCTGAGACAGGAATTATTAGCATGCTATCAAACATCTGCTCAATTCAATACTTATTTATTGAACCCCAAACCTATGCAAGGCCTTGAGTTAGGCCATCCCACCCCCAAAAAGATAATGTAAGCTCAAAGTTTTATAACTTAATAGGCATGATTAGAAAAAACACCCTGATGACTATAATTGCCTGGGCCAGGGTATTTTCATCCACTCTGTCCCATTGAGGTCTTCTATCCTATATTAATTGTGAAAATATAGCTTGATCCAATAAAATGCAGAGAAGGGCCAAAAAGAAACAAAGAGAAAGCATGATGAATAGGAAATACAAACTAACATGGCAGGGATAGGTCCAAACACATCAGTCATTACAATAAACATGAATGAGTTAAGCTCTCCTATTAAAACAGAAGACTCTTGGGTGAGAATACAAAAAACAACAACAAAAAACAAAACAAAACAAAAGCAGTTCTGTGCCATTTTACAAAACACACACCTGAAACGGAAAGATGCAGGAAGTTTGAGAGTAAAAGAATACAGCACAACAGACCAGGCAGCTGCTACTGAAAAGGCAAAGGAAAGCAAGGTGGGCATACCTCAAGGACAAGAGGGGTGGAAGTAATCAGTGTAAATGTGTGGTTTGTGCCCCTGGCTACCCAACAGAAGACTGAAGTGCGAGCTCCACCCCAGAGATTCTGACTTCATCAGTCTGCGACACGGCCTGGACATCACTTTTAAAAGCTCCCGCGATGATTCTAATGTGCAGCCAGGGCTGGGAACCAGGAAACAAACCACAGCATTGTGTCGCAGTGTTAAGGGGAGCAGATTGAGGAAGAATCCCCAGATCTCTACAGGAAGGAAGTCTTGTAAGAAAGCAGTACACAGGAAACATCCAGTAAATACCAGATTGATTGGTCAATTGACTGATACTCTCCTTACTAGAAACTGCCATGGTAATTAGGCAGTAAAATCCTATACACCCATCTATTAATCCTGGGGAAGTATATCCTAAGCTGAGAAGATTGCTGGTATAGTAACTGTGGTTCCCTTTCTTGGTGACCCAATCTGTTTCCACCCAGTGAAGGCCACCCTACCTCCAGGCCCATGTCAGGCATGTGCTTTCAGACTCTCATAACCCCACATGTGCAGAAGTTCAAGCTGCCGCAGGTAATACCAAGGCAAGTCTTGAAGATTTTTACAAGGTTTAAACAGGGCTCCAGGGAATCTCGGTGCACCCAGGTGTCAGGACATCATTCTGGGTTCAAGACCAGTGGTCAAGGAGTGCCAGTCTCCATTTATTAAGCACCGACTACATGCCAATCCTCTCCACAGTCTTACACTCCTACAATTCAGACTCAAAACAGACCTTCCACCACCGTTTACTGAATACCTACTATGTGGTTGACACTGTTCTTGGGGGGTATGGAGTGACTGTACAGCATGAAGTGACTGCCTTCATCAAGCCCAGAGAGGGGCGGGAATGAGGCCAGCGGCACAGCTGACAAGCAGCACACCCAGGCCTAAAGGGCAGGTCTGCAGCTCCCAAACTCAGGTTCTTTCTACTCTACTCACCATGCCTTCTCTCCCTGCCCATGGGCCTCAGCTTCCCCCTCAGGAACAAGGGGGCATTGGTTGCCCATTTTATACTTGGGAAGAGTCAAGCTGCTTATCTGGGGCAGCCCTCTCAGTTCTTGGCACAAACTCTGAATGCTTCCTCAACTTTCAGTTGGAACCACAATGTCCCTGTGCCCAGGATGGAGGGTGGAAACCATAAAAGTTATGAGTCTGAAATCTGAGCCCAGGCTGCTGGGGCAGCAAGGAATTCTGCACAGGACTGTTTCCCTGCAGCCACGCAGCTTTTCAGGGTCAGCAGACAGCAGGTGGGGCTGCTAGCCAGTGAGCAGCCGGGCGCGAAGTTAGACCTGACACACCCCTCGCCCAGCAAAGGGTGGGCCAGGCGGCCAGCTGGCACACTCCAGCACTGCTCCCAGCTCAGAATGCCCATGTTAGAGCAGCTCAGATCTTCAGACAGCTACTGAAACTCTGAGCCTCACCTGGAAGACAGAGATCTGGGTACTATTACCTCAGAAACACAACATGATCATAATTTAGAGCAGCTCAACCCCAGAGCCTCTTGTATGTTCCCACCTGTGGGGGGAAGGTGGGGGACGGTGCGGGGGGGGGGGTGGGAAGGGTGAGGCATCACGTGCATAAGCCTGAAAGGTCACCAGTGAACAAAGTACCTTCCCCACTTCCTGAGACTTTCCATTTGTGTCTCCCCATCCAGAACCATCCTGCTTGCTCTCCATTCTCGCTCCTCTGGCCTCAGCACCTGTCCCTCCTGAGGTACCTCCTCCTCTTCCCTGAGACCCCTTCTCCCACTATTGACTGGACTCTGAGACGCTCTCACACCTCACTTTAAAATACCTGAACTGGGGCGCCTGGGTGGCTCAGTCGGTTAGGCATCTGACTTCGGCTCAGGTCATGATCTCGCGGTCCGTGAGTTCGAGCCCTGCGTCGGGCTCTGTGCTGACAGCTCAGAGCCTGGAGCCTGCTTCAGATTCTGTGTCTCCCTCTCTCTCTGCCCCTCCCCTGTTTATGCTCTGTCTCTCTCTGTCTCAAAAATAAATAAACATTAAAAAAATAATAAATAAATAAATAAATAAATAAATAAATAAATAAATAAATGAAAGACCTGAACACTCATGGTCTAGCTCAAACACACAGAGAAGTACAGAAGAGAATCCTACCACCAAGTCTTAGCTGATGTTCTCACACTACCCTATTTGCTCTGGGTTTTGTTTACAAAGAAATATGATGTGATCACCTCTTATCCCTTCAGCCCCCTCCTCTGGGGTAGGGTCATTTTAAAGCTGCTGGTTTCCTCCTAAGCCTGTTTTAGGCTTTCACTACATATCTGTGTCTGCATCCAGAAACATTACATTGCTTTGCATGAATGTTTTTTAAAATGTACACAAACATACTCTTTGTATCCTTCATTAACTTTATCCACTGATGACTTTTCATGCTTACGCGAGTGGGAGTGGATGCATACCTCCTCCGCCGCATCCCCACCCCTCTCCCCGGTGTCTCCTGTTCCACCTACCTCCTGGGGGGTCCTCCAGAAACCCACTGGCTGGGCCAGGGCCCCTCTGCCTTCACTATCTTAGCACTTACCACCGTGCATTGTTGCTGCTGCCTGTTTACGGAGCACACAGAAGGTGTCTGGACAGGGACCACAGTCAGAGCTGTGCTCTATCCAGGCCCTCATTCTGTTCCCCCCCTGACTTTCTTGGTCGGTGAGTGTGTGCATCCACACGCCACTGTGTGCTCTGTGACAGGTTTAAGGAGGGAGAGGATCTTAGCAGTCCCCCATGGCTCACCCTCAATCATGCATTCAGGACATGTGCTGCACCAGCCAGTCTCGGGGAGGGGGACACGAGGAGGGGAAGGAGACAGAGCTTCATTCCCATCTGCCCAAAGGGGCAGGGTCAAATGGCTACTGAGCTAAGACCCAGGAGATGGGCAAGACAAAAAGTTAGGGAGGGCTTCCCTAAGGAACGGAGACCAACCAAGAGAGAGGAAGAGAAATGAGCCAAAAGGGGTGGGAAGGGCATTCCAGGCAGGAGGAAGAGTGTGGGCAAAGGCCATGTGGCTGGATGCAGTGTGGAAAGGACAGGGTGAAGGGCACACATTTGTGCTATGCAGGGCTGCAGCAACCAGGGCCTGGGAGCAAAGGGAAGCCTGGGGCAAGGGTTAAGCTACAGGGGACAAGATCAGATTTGCATTTCGCCAAGAGCTCCCTGGCAGCCATGGGGAGAAGGGACTGAGGTGTCAGAGTGGAAGCACAAACCATGAAGAGGCTACTACTCCAAGTACGCCAGGCAAGAGGGCCTGGGCTTCCAGCTACGCTGGCAGGCCAAGCGGATGAAAGTGCAGGGCTGGCCCAGCAGCCTCCCGCCTGGGGCCCAGGGGACTCCCTTCCCAGGCCCAGGAGGCTAAACGCAGGACCACCAAAAGCAGAGAGAACAAAGACCAGAGGCCGCTTCCTTCTTCCCCCTCCAGAGACAGGCTGGGGCAGGCAGGCTGGGAGACTGGCAGGTAGCCTTGCCTGGAGTAAAAGGAGCTGGGAATCCCAGGTCCTTGCTTTGAAATGCAGCTTCTTCTCCCCGGGGCCTCCTGGGTGCCCCTCACCCCTCCTTAGGGTGTTGCCTAAATAGTATGAATTGAGCTAAGCCTCTCCCCCAAAACTTCCTGTCCCTAGATGGTTGCCCCTGACAATGCTTGAAACGCCACAGCAGCCATTCTAAAGGTTCAGTGCTGTTCTGTTCTGAATCTAATTTATCAGGTCTTCCCTCTGCCAAGAAAAAGGACTGGGCAAGTGAGGGCAAAGCCAGGGAGAGGAGAGGCGTGACAGGGTTGCTGGGGCGGAGTCACGGAATACAAAAGCCAGTGACTCCACCATCTGGCCTGGGGCAGTCCCTGGAGACAGCTGCCACCAGACCCAGGTGTGGGTGGGAAGACCTAGTTTCCCTTCCCAGGGGCTCCTGGGCCCCCCAGCATCAGCCACCTGTGAACTATGAGCCCAAGATGAGCGCCTTTACTCTTGGCCTCAGTGTCATCCTTTGTGAAAGGAGCCACAAACACCAGCCTGGCTGTCACGGTGTCAGAATGAGAGGCTATAATACCCATGGCCATGCGGGGCACACAGTAGGTGCTTGAGAAATGGCTGGGCAGATCACTCCAGTACAAGTCTCCCATATGGTTGGAGGTGGGCTTTGCTGACAGAACCCTCTCCAAATGGCTCCGGGCTTTCCAGCTGTCGCTGATCAAGGTGTACATGTGTGTCTCCAGGCGTCTGAAGTGGGGGCCACGTGAATGTTAAGGGGACTGGATGACAGTCAGCTGAGCGCCTGCCCCACCCAGGGAGAGGAGACCAGTTAGTTGCATGGGCTCAACACTGTCCTTACCCTTAAAAGTGTGTATTGTATTATTGAGTGCTCACTGTGAGTCAGGTCTGGGGCAGGGCACCCAGGAACTTCACCAGCTGGGGGTTGCTATCAGCAATCCCATTTCACAGATGAAGAAACTAAGACTGAGAGATGTTAAGTGACCTGCCCAAGGTCACACAGACACAAGGGGCAAAACTAAGGTTTGAAGTCACATCTGGCTGACAACAGACTCCGTGCTCTTAACCACAAAGAGACTCAGGGCACCGTAGCCAGTTTCTAGGAGGGCATGCACCCCTTTCACCAGCCTTTAAAGCCTGGGGCCCTGCCTCCCACACAGGGACCTCCCCTTTAAAACCAGATGCAGCCCCGGTGAAGTTGAGAAGCAAGTCCAGGCTGCTGGGTGCTTACTGGGACACAGGTCTGGGTGGAGGGGCAAAATTAGTCCCATTTTACAGATGAAGAAGGTGAGGCTCAGTGAAGGTAAATTTCTTTGCCAAAATCAAACAGAGGCAGAATTCAGTTTAACTCCAGGGCTGAATCTTAACTATTCCACTCCTCCCCATGACAGGTCAGACACCTCCCCAGGAAGTCCTGCCAGATCTCCCAGGTCTCCACCCTAATGCTGACAGCTCTAACTTCAGACCCATCAGGGGCACCAGAGCCGATAGGCTACAGACCTCGTACATCCAGCTTTCTGTCCCACCACGAAGACATGGTCCGGTAAGGCACACTTGTAATTAAGCTTAACTCCATCAGGTACAGGAAGAATGTCAACATCTCCTCCACGGCCCCACCCCACCCCACCCCACCCCACCCCACCCCCGCCAGGAATGGCAGACCTAGAGTTGTGAAGTGCACAGCCTGTCCATCAGCATCCAGTTCAATCCCAAGCACACAGTAGGTGCCTTATCTGCACTTGCTCAATAGTTAAAATCACCACAGCTATGGTACATTGAGGCCTCCTACACCTTTCAACTCTTTCCCTGTGTCATTTCACTTAATCTTCATGCTAATGATATCATCAGGCACGACCTATGCTTATGCCCATTCGACAGGTGAGCAAACACTGACTCTGAGGCCAAGCAGCTCACCCCAGATTGCATAACCAGGAAGGGGCAGCTGGTAGGGGCTGCACTCTCAACCAGGGTTCAGGACAGTGGGAACAGGTCCCCTCACACCTTCCCTACTGGGCTGGATACCCATCCTCAGCGACCTGCACCATCAGGTCTGACCCTGTCATTAGCTCAGGTGTGAACATCAGCTCCCACACCTGTTATTAGGAACCAGGGTGACAGGAGCAGCGGGGTTCCCCCATCCTGGCCCTCCCCAGTTTCAGACGCTAAAAGGCTGACAAACAGGGAGGGGCGGGTTTTCTCCAGGAGGGCTCTTCTGTGACTGCCTGGGTGTGAAGGTCACAACTCCTGGCTTCGTGGTCCTGGGTCCCCTCAGCTGGCAGCGGTGATGCTGAGCCCCTGTCTGGGTACTTCCTACGTGCCAAGGGCATTCTGTCTGTTGTCACATTTGCTCCCCCTAGGGCCCCATGCAACAGACACTTAGTTGCACCATCCCTGCTTTGCAGATGAGGAAACTGAGGCTCAGAGAGGTTCCCTGATTTGCCACGGCAGCTGTAGCTGAGCTGGGATCACAAGGGAGACATTCTGCTCTCAGGGCGAGAGCTGCCACACACTTTTCCATGCTGAATTTTGCTGGCAGCCCCACCTTCCCTCAAAGGAAGCCCCCAAAAAACTCGGGGTGAAAGAGTAACTTGAGGGTCAGTGCCCCATGACCAGAGACCACATCTGAGAGCTACAAGGAGAGTGCCAGGCACCAGGTAACACTCAAAGATTCTTGCTGAGACAATGGGGCAAGAGGCTGTCTCCCAGCCCACAACTCAGTCCATGAACTTGTCCCCATGAATGGGAAGGGGCAGAGGGGATGCACTGGTCTGGTGAGACCATGTACGGAAGCACCTGGCCCCTACTCAGGACTGTGTCTCTTCCAGGCCATAGAACCCAAAGGCAGAGTCTCTCCATCCCATCCTGGGGAGAGAATCAGGAGGGCTTCCTGGAAAAAGAAACCTCAAAGCTGACATCTGGGATCAATGGCTGTCAGCCAAGGGCAGAGGGTGGCTGCTTTGGGCCAGAAGCATGCGGGGAGGGGGACAGGGTGGGGGATAGAGAGGCAGGACTGAATCCTTGCCACCCCAGGCCCTCAGAGTCCACGCAGCTCTAAAGGATGGGAATTCCTTCCTTCCTATCCTCTGTTGGGAAAGCCAAGCCCTTCCCAGTGTGTATGAATTCATCCTAACCTTGTTAGGTCCAACCTTGTATTAGGGGCACCAGACAGAGGGCTGGAGGCATTGGGGTCCGGAGAGATGGAAGAGGCAGAGGGCAGGGTGAGGCCTGGCCCGTCTCCTGGTGTGTGGGTGTGTGCATGTGTGAAGGATTGGAGGGGCCCAAGTCTTGGTGGGGGGAGAACAGAACAGTCTTCCGTGGCTGGCACAGAGTATGCGATTGTGCAATGCCCCAGAGAACAGCTCGGGGACTGGACGGGACCCCGGCGAGGTTTGAGAGCCAGCTGGACCTAGACACAGAGAAACAGCATGCAGGGCCCTGCCCAATCTCTGGGGTTGTGAAAGTCTGGGGAGGCTGGGGAGTGGGGGACTTTGGAAGGGGAGATAAATGTCTCTGAGCTTGAAGCAGAACATAGGAGAGATGGGAACCCTGAGATCACAGGGCGGTGCAGTTTCTGAAAAGGCTGGAACTCAAAACAACGGACTGCCCACACTCCCCTGCCAGTGCCCAGGCCTGCCTGCACCTGTCTTAAGGGTCTGCCTGGGCTGGACCACAGGGGTACTGTGACAGCCCTGACCAGAGTCTTCTCACCTTTAGCTGGTCCTGGAAGGGGGTGAGGATACCTTGGGGGTGGATAGTCCCAGGCAGGGGGGCTGTGCAGTTTGGAGTCTCCCACCTGAATGAAGCCCTTTGTCAGGAGAAGCTTGGTGAAGTGTACCTTCCTAGCCAGGAGCCCCCACCTCATATTTGCTAGAGAAGGGAAGAGGCAGGGGTCAAAGTCCCACCCCTTCTCTCAATCTCAGCATCTCCAAGAGGCTTCCCTAAACCGGTTATTAAGTGAATACATCAGGCTTATCAAAACGGACGTGGGCTGCAGGCTCAACGCAAACACATCAAGACAGGTCATTCCCTTCCCAGGCCGCCCTGGGAACCAGCGGCTCAGAGACGCCGCCAGTTTCTGGGCTGGGGGGGTGGGGGTGGGGCACACCCCTGACAAGTCATGCATCGCGAAGGAGGCCCCGACGCCGCCCAGCCACCGCGCAGACCCCAGCACGGCTGCCAGAGAGGGGGGAGGAAAAAGGGGTGCCTCAGCCTGTGCCCCCCATCCACTGACCCCACACACACCGGTTTTTCGTGCTGAATCTCGGGAGGGCCGGGTGGCAGACACCGGCAACTGCTGCGGGAGGTAGCACACAGACCACCACCCCACCCCCCACTGTCCCGCCACCCCCAAGCCAGAAGCACCTGCCCGTTCTCCAAGAAGCGCTAGTGATGCCCGCCAGCCCCCGTCCAACTCAATTTCCCTGCCCCCGTGAGCCCCTAGACGAAGCTTCCTGAGTCCCTGTGGCACCCCTACCTTGGGTGTAGGGTCCTCGGACACACCATTACCCACCCCTGCGGTGCTTCCCCGTCGCAGGAGAACCCCCCGCGCAAGGGCGACCCTGGGACACGGAGGTCCCCTGTACTTCAGCTCAGTTCCCCGTCCTCTAGGTGCCCAACTGAGTGCTCCTCGGGGCTCCTGCAACTCTCCGGGGCCAAGTATCGCGTCTCTCTTCGGTCGCCCCCAACCCATCGCCATCCCCACCCTGGCAGTGCTTCCCAGCTCAAGGGGGGGGGGGGGGGTCCCTCGGGAGCCGCGTTCCCGCACGTCGCGCACTCCCCGCTCAGCTCCCCGCCCCCTCGGCCGTGCTTTCTGGGCCCCCGGCAGCTGTCCAGGCCCGGCCGTTCCCCCCCCCCCCCCCCCCCCCGCTCCGAGAAGTGCTTCCCCGCCCAAGGCTCCCCACGGCGCGCGGGTTTCCCGAGGGCGTCCCGGGAGCGCCATGCGGCGCCTCCTCACCTCCGGGTCTGCACGGTGGGGCTGTATTTGCCTTTGTTTCTCTTCCTGAAGAGCGAGTTCATGGTGGCGCTCGGGGTGCGCGGGCGGGGGCGGCGGGTCGCGGCGCCGGGCTGGCAGTGGGCGGCGGGCGGGCCCGGCGCGCACCGAGGGGCAGGCAGCGGACACAGGTGAGCGAGCGGCGGCGCGGGAGCCCCTAGTGCGGCGCGGCGCGAGCGACCGGTCACTACTCACGGGGGGCGGGGCGCCCGCTGGCCTCCGGCTGTCCCGGCCGCTCCCCGAGAAGGTGGTGCTTACCTTCCCGGAGGAGGGGCCACCGGGCGGGCGGGGCTTCCAGCCCCCTCGGGCGCGCGCCCTAGGCCTGGTGCGAGCGAGTGGGGTGCCAGGCCAGGGCTGGGGGTGGGACACGCGGTCCTATCCGGACACCGCCCACCCACCCCGGCCCCCGCACGCTTGTGGCTGGCAGGTGGGCAGGGGCGCTCCGCCAGCTTTCCCGGGCACACCCAGCCCCACCCTCACACCCCCTCCCCGGGGGCCCCGGCGCGCCCCCTGGCTGAGGGCCTTCACCTGGCTCCCGGCTGCCCCTGGCGCGCCACGCTCGCCTCTCCTTGGCTCACACCCAGGTGTCCCCCGCCCAGACAGGTGTGGCAAAGACCTGACGGGTCTCTGTGCCTTGGATAGCTCGTGAATGACACTCAGGTGGTAATAGTGTCAATGACGACTGAGAAAAGCACGCACCTGTCGCGCCTCAAATCCCCCAAGACTTCCGCCACAAACGGTCAGCTGACACCTGGCAAGGCTGCTGACCGTTCCCAGCCTCAGTTTCCTTATTTGCCAAACAGTGATAACAACTGCCCCCAGCCCAAAAAAAGGTTAGTAGGAGAGTCCTGTTGAGATTTCACAGAGTACATAACACGGTGCCTGGCCCAAATGTGCAGGAAGTGTGGCCGTCATTATCAAGCCGAATCCTTTGAAACTTGAATAACTCCAGGCCCTGGCATGATGGAACCACTTCGTGGCTGGTCATAAAAGCAGCTGGGTTCTGGTTCAAAATTGCCATGTTACACAATTCTGCCAGCATGTACCCAGGTTAAATTGTGTGCCACCATGTGCCTGGGTTAGACAGTGGGCGTCTGTGCACCCAGATTAGGCATGTGCTACTCCAGAAGCCTGCAGTTGGGCAGTAAACAGTCTGAGTGAGCTCACATGGGGCCCAGACAGCTGGGAAGGAAGGTTCACGCCACTTTAGAGGGTGCTGGGGCTGGGGTCTGAGCCCAGCTGGTAAGGAGAAGCAATGAGGTCTGCAGGGCAGGGAGGCAGGATCCCCCACTGGGGATCCAGAGTCCTCAGGCTAGTCCCTTCCCCAGATGTTTTTCTTTATAAAATAAGGACGTTGGTGGGGATGTTGATCCCCAAGGGCTTTTACTGCCCCAGACCTCAGAGCATCTGAGAAACACAGGTTCCTTTAGGCCATCTCTTGTCCCGACCATTTACACACTTCAGTTTTGAAGTGTTACAGAGACGCTAGGAAAAACTAACTCTTTTTTGTTTGTTAATGTTAATGGCAGAGAGAGAGAGAGAGGACAGAGGATCTGAAGCGGGCTCTGCACTGACAGCAGAGAGCCTGACGCGGGGCTCCAACTCACTAGTCGTGAGATCATGACCTGAGCCAAAGTTGGATGCTCAACTGATTGAGCCACCAGGCACCCTGGAAAATCTTATTCTTAATGAGGCATCTGTGGGTGAGCTTAAGAGGGTCTGTGCATCCTTATAGCTTCTTTCAAAATGTGCCCATTTGTGCATTTTTCTTGGGGAGGGCCTACTGCTTTCAGTGAGTTCCTTCCTTCACTCATCCAGCTGATACTCAGTAACACTCTTCCAGCTGCGGCTGCCTGGTTCCACTACAAGATAAGAAAAGGGAAAAGACAAAACACAGCAAAGGGCCTTTCTCTTAAGGGATGGGGCCTGCAGGGCACCAAAGGACTCAGGTCCAGCCATCTAACATTGGGAACAGGTGTCAGGGAGAAGCCAAGGTTTCAGATTACAGGTGTGGGTGGAGGCGGGTGGACTTGGGGCCTGAACACTAACTCAGCAGAGTTTACCCGCCCACAACCCCTTCGCCACGGCCCAAGTGGGCCTTAGCCGGGGCCTCAAGAGGAAACCTTGTTGATCCCTCTGCTTTTGCCCATGTGGCAACTCTGCCTGTAAACCCTTTCCTTACTTCTCTCTCTTGCCTATCCCTACAGGGTGGCTCTCACATGGGAGCTCAGCATCCCTTAAGGGATGTTCATGGAAGCACTGTTGCTATGGAGAAAGCTCCGGAGACAACCTGATGGTCATGGGGAGAAAGTGGTTAAATAATCCACGATGTATCCACACTACGAAACTATGCAGCTGGAAAAGAATGAGGGCCTGATGTGGACACACTTAGCCAGGCACCAGAAGTACAGTGCGAGGAAGAGAATATACATATGTATATGCACAGAAAGCTTCTGGAAGGATCCACAAGCTGTGAGTCCCCTTAGGGGGGGATGACAGAGAAATCTGAATTTTCATTGTATACCCTTTTACAGTATTTGGATTTTATTTTTTATCTATTTTTATTTTTAAATGTCTCAATTTTATTTTTTTTATATGTGTTTGAATTGCCTTTTCAGTTACTTTTTAAAAACTTGTTTAAAAACGACTGAAGTCTGGCATTCCCTCCTCCCAGAGCCTTCCCTGATGACCCTCTTCTGCTTCACCCACCACCACGCTCTAGTGAAGTAACTCTTTCCTTTTCAGACTTTGTTACTGGACCAGGAGATACTGAGGAGTAAAGATCATGAAAGATAGGAAACTTGGGGGAAAAAAGACCCTGTGCTGAAGCAGGAAGCTGCTCTCCCCTCAAGTTGCTGATAGTCTAAGAGCTGATACAAAGATACACCTGCCAAGTTCACCTGGATGAGTCTGGGAGGAAGAAGAGCCTTATCAGAGCTCCAAAGATGGGGAGGAGCAGCCTGGGAGACCTGGGTTGGGGTCCTCGCTTGGTCTCTGTCAGCTGTGTGGACGTGGGCAAGTCATCTTGCCTCTCTCGGCCTCAGTTGTCCTCATCTGTGAAATGGCCACACAATGACAGCATCAACCTCAGAGAGCGAGACCCCATGGGTTGTCACCCACTTGGCACACCCTCTGTCTCTAGTGATGGCTCAACAAATGGGAGGACATTACATCCATAGCTGGAGGCTGGATGCTTGTGGCACTGAGGGGTACAAGCAGTTACAGGAACTCCAAGCAGTGTCAAAACTCTAGACTTCTCCCAATTTCTGAATCTCCTTTCCCCATACTTCTTAGAAAGGTGAAGGTCGGCTTTGGGGAGGAAACTGGGCTGGGGGCGCTTCCTGGTTAGCCTCCTTGTAGCTCAGCTGCTAACAGTCATGACACTGATTATATTAATGCCATGTCTCATTTATTGAGGATGGACTCTGTGCCAGGCAACATGGCATGTGCCCAAAATGCCTCAGCTGATTCCTTCTCCCCCACGGACCCCCACTGGGTGAAGCTGGGGGTGGGGGGGGGGAGGAGACCAGCCCTCCCCACCTGGGGAAAAGCTCTCTTATCTCCTGTTCCAGGAAAGAGCATCGAGACCCTGCGAGGCCCAGTGCACAGCGGGGCTGGTTCCTGGGTGAGCCTGCTCCAGCCCTGAGCTCGGACCCCCACCCACCTCCACCCTCCCAGCCTCCCGCTGACTCAGCTGGGTCAGGCCCAGGAGCTTCGGGGAGAATTAGCAGATTCAGGGAGGAATTTGGGCTGTGCTTCACCATCCTCCCCCTCCGTTCTCTCCAAGCTGGGCTCCAAGCTGGTGCAGCTCTGTGTGCATGCACACGCGTACACACGTGTGCACGACACTGGCTTGTGGGCAGGCCGGATGGGGTGGGAGCTGTGTTCTGGCCCCGTGCATCCTCCTCTGGGCAGATGGGATTTGTTTGGTTCCGCAGAGCCCTCGTATGCCAAGTGACTCATCCCTCTGCCGACCGGGGGTGGGGGCTCGGGGGAGGGTGTTGGCTTTCCTCGGGTTTGCTTGATGGTTAAACCCACGGAGAGGGCACCTGCGCGGCCATCCAGTTCTCTGGCAACCAGGCCACCCTCGGCCCCTGAAGCCTGTCCCCTCTCTGCAGCTGGGCTAGGCTGCTGACCCCCAGAGGCCACTACCTTCTGAAGGGTCACCCACCCCCTCCTTGTTTGCGGTCATTGTTTCCCCAGCAGCTGGAGAGTTGTTCACTCACTCGCTCACTGGTTTGGGGTGTTCCTGCGAACCAGTCTGAAACAAGAAGGGCAACATTCCCCCAGCCCCAGAAAGAGGGGTGTGATGGCCCAGCAACCCGATCCTTACCACAGCCCCTTCTCCTCCCATCCTCCCGTGGACAGCCATCTCCTGTCTCCAACTGTATGACCTCACCTCCACCTGAGGAGCATTTAAAAATGCGGATTCTAGAGTCCCCTTGTTGGGCGGGTCTGGAAGGGCCCGGCAATCTGCATGTTAACAAACAACTTCCCCCAGGTTACTGAAGCAGGTGGTTTCTGGGCCACCCTGAGAAACAGCTGTGAACAGAAAGATGCGGTACATGCTCAGGCCCTGGTCTACACCCACCTGGGAAGAGCCCACAGACTGTAGCTTGAAGCCAAACTGGGTTTGAATCCTGACTCTGCCACATCCACCTGTGTGTCCTTTCAGAGGTGGCTTACCCTTCTGGAATCTTGGTTTCCCCATCTGTAAAATGGGGAAGAGCCAGGGTGCCATGATGCGTGCCAAGCACCTGGCATGGGATCCCCTCTTCTCCCCACTCTTCAAGGGGACAAGAGGGGAATGGCCCGGCTTCACCCTGTGTTTTGTAACATGTATTTACTTTTCTTGCAGAACAATGCAAGGGATGGAAAAATCACGCTGGCTCTCCAGCCCAGATGGGCTGACTCACACTCAGTCCTGGGCTGGGGGCCTGGTGAGCTCCCCACAAAGCCCTTGAGGCCAGATGGGAGGTTGGACCCTGGCAGCAGAGGCAGGAGAGGGTCCATGGTGAGTCACCCACTCTGCCTGCCCCTTGAGTCATCCCCCAAGAATGTGCCTCCGGCCCCTACCCGCTGGGGGCTCCTGGCAGACTGCCCCATCCTGGCCACCTCCCCACTGCCTGCCAGGCAGCCGCACCCTGCTGCCCTCCCAGAGAGCCATTGCTCAGATGACCATCCTGCCAGCCCTCTCTAGGTGCAGGTGTATACCTATAACAGCCATGTCTATTGTCCAACTATTGAAACAGCTCCTGACAGTGGTTGAGTAGTGGCCACTCTGAGGCCCTGGTGTCCCTTGGCAGCCCTGGCCCTTCCCCCTCAGGACCCAGTCACTGAGGGGTTAACCCTTGGCTCTGCAGGGGACCTCTCAGCCCCTGCCCGACCCACAGGCTGGGACCCACTCTGACCCAGCATTACTATCCCCTCAGTCCCTCTTGCAGATCCAGGCCTCATACCGAACCCTGGATTGCTTTCCAGTACAACCTGCTCCCTCTCTCCAGACACTTCATTTCCAGCCCATCCCTGGGCCTCTCAGCCAGGCTGTAAGGGCCTCCCAGTGAGGAGGTCACGCCATCAGGGCAGAGAGCGGAGCTGGGTGGGACCAGACAGGCTCTGCCAGGCCTGAGATCCCCGCAGGACAGGCTGCCCAACCCTACCCCAAAACTGCTATCCTCCCCTAAACACCCAGCCTTTCTTCCTTCTACCCCACCTTTCGGGGCCCTGCCAGGGCTCATGCTGCCCAGACCGGTAGGGCTACATTTCTGGGGCCAGTGTCCAGGGTGTGACAGCCCCTGGGAATGGCCAGGTCAGAAGGTCAGAACCTCATTTCCTCCAGAGTCTGGGGGCCTGAATGATGGATAAGCTAGGCCACGAGTGGCAGAACACAAAATCCAATCAGGTTTTAGCTTGAAGCCAAGCTGGGTTTGAGTCCTGACTCTGCCAGGTACCCAGCTATGTGACCCTGGGGAAATGTCTTCACCTCTCTGAGCCTCAGTTTCTCCACCTGAAAAGTGGGAATATTCTGACGCCTGCTCCATAGGGTCTTGAAAAGCTTCAGTGAAGTAAGACATGTAATATTAACAATCACAACTTTTGCTGCACTATGTGCTAGGCCCTGTGCTAAGTGTTTGGGTTAGGGAGTTGGCCTATGTATTCCAGCTTAATTGACGTGTGACAGCCATATAATAAAGTGTATATATTTAAAGTATACCATCCAGTGGATTTTGACATCAGCACCCAGTGGTAAAATTATGGCCACAACAAAGATGATGAACTGGCCCTCCTTCCTCTCCCCATTTTTCAGATGTGGAAACCAAGGCTCCAAGATGTGAAGTGCCTACTCAAGGTAGTCAGGAAGGAACTCAGGATTTAAACCCTGCAAACTGAGGGGCGCATGCATGGCTCAGTCGTTTAAGTGTCTGACTTCGGCTCAGGTCATGATCTCGATGTTTGTGAGTTCGAGCCTCACATCGGAATCTGCTGACAGCTTGGAGCCTGGAGCCTGCTTCAGATTCTGTGTCTCCTGACAGCTGGGAGCCTGCTTTGGATTCTAAGTCTCCTCCTCTCTCTGACCCTCCACCACTCTCACTTGGTCTCTCTCTCTCTCTCTCTCCTCTCTCTCTCTTACTCTCTCTCAAAAATAAACATTAATGGGGAGCCTGGGTGGCTCAGTCAGTTAAGCATCCGACTCCGGCTCAGGTCATGATCTTGTGGTTTGTGAGTTCGAGCCCCATGTTGGACTCTGTCCTGACAGCTCAGAGCCTGGAGCCTGCTTCAGATTCTGTGTCTCCCCTCTCTTTGCCCTTCCCATGCTCATGTTCTGTCTCTCTCGGTGTCTCAATAATAAATAAAGGTTAAAAAATCTTTTTAAATAAAATAAACATTAAAAAAAATAAACCCTGCAATCTGAGCCAGGGCCCTTGTTCCCCACCTCTGCCACCATTCAGCAGGGTGCCTGGCACAGTGTAGGTGCTCAATGTCATTACTGAATGAACAAATGAATGAATGAGAGGGTCAATGCATGATAGTGTTCACAGGGAAGGTCCACAGAGGAGGTCCAACCAAAGGTGAGTAGGTCCTGAGTCAGAACTATGGTATACAAAAGGTGTTCAGATGAACAGAAAGCATTCGTTCATCAAATATTTATTAAGCACCTACTATGTGACAAGGCCTGTTTTAAGCACTCAGGATACGAGGTCAAGTACAACATATTCAGGTTCCTGTCCTCAGGGAGCTCACTGCAGAGGGGTGGGGATGGGGGATGGTGTAAGTTTAATGCCACCTGTGTGTGGATATGGATGATGGCACCTGTCCTGTGTCCCCAGTGATGGGGTGCCCCAGACAGACAAAGTTGTGGAGGAGGGGCCTGGAGACACTGTGAGGAAAGCAGTCAGACCCAAGGATGAGGGTGGTTGGAGCCCTGGCAAGGAAGGGGAGGGAGATCCTTGCTTGCAGGGACCCTGGTTCCTTCATCATACTGCCTCCCAAGCATCACTGACATTTCCAGAAATATCAGGCGCCCCCTAACCCCTCAGGGGAGGATCTTGACTTCTTGCCTCCACAGTGCCTCCTACACATTCACCCATCCATTTATTCGGCCCCTATTGTATGCCTAGCCCTGGGAATACAGCAGCTAACAAGATACAATCCACACATTCCCATCCTGAGAAAGGAAAAAAATAGAGGGTATGGCTGATCAGTGCTGAGATGGACAGGACATTGGGTGGAAGAGGACACACACATGGGCGGGGGGAGGGGGGTCCCGTAGCCTCACGGGGAGGGAAACAGAGGGTGCATTAAGTGAAAAAAGAAACTGACCCACCACTGTTCCATTTTTGCCATTTGTGATGTAAAATAGAGCTGACCCCCTGTATCCCTCCTGCCTGCCTGCCTAGTCCGAGTTCGCCTGGGCTCTTTGTCCACTCTCTCTGCTGAGGTCTAACATTCCTGCCAGGGAGCTGGGTGGCCAAGCCCCCATGCGCTGCCCTCCCAGGCCATTCTCTGGTCACTGGCTCAGGCTTAATCCCTTGCCCGGGCCCAGGCCTCGGAGACTGATGAGTCAACACCAGTTGGCTCTGGACAAACACTCCCCCCCCTTTTCATCCCCCCTTCAGTCCATCCTGTTCTCCGGAAAGGGCCCAGCCTCTGCTGGTCCAGGGGCGACTCTGGAGAAGCCATGTCCAATGGAACTTCCTGAGATGATGGAAATATTCCATATATATGGGAGGCACAAGCCACATGTGGCTACTGAGCAGTTAAAATGAGGCTAGTGTGAGTGAGTTTTTAATTTTATCGCTCATATTTATATAAATATGATATGTTAATATCCACACAATTAATTTAAACAGCTGCATGTGGTTGGTGGCTATTGCTTTGAGTGCCTCCAGAGAGTCAGATTGGGCCCAGGTACAGAGGATGAGTGGGCAGCTCAGGACGCTGGCTTTCTCCCCCAGGCAGGGCGAGCTTGGGGAGGCACTAGTGGGTCAACTGGGGCCTCAGAGACTGAACTGGGCATGGAGGGGAGTCCCTTGGGGTCTGCTCTGTTGATAGAGCCAAACTAGGTTTTGGTGCCTGTGACTACCCTTCCACCCATCTAGCTCTTTGGTGTGACCCCAGCCTGGCAGGCAGAATCATGACCTGAGCCAACCCCTTAATATTGGGGTGCCCAGCTCCAGCGCCATGGTCCAACCTCTCTCAGATCTGGCTGACCACATCACAGCCCCACCTCTCTCTCTCCCCATCCCTGCCCTCCCCCTGCACTGTTCCAGAGGAACCTAGGATGAAGGGATGGTGTTACACTTAATTTGCTGAAAGGCAATGGGAATGCATCCTCCTTCCAAAAGAGAGGAGTCAGAGACCATAGCTGTCTTGGTCCTGACCCCCCAACCAGAGCTTGCGTGCACAGACCCTGGGTGCAGGGACTTTACTTTTGCAGTGACCTCAGGCCACGGAAACAGGGATAAGAAGGAAAATGCACAAGGAAGAGGCAAACCAACCAAAGGTGCAGTCACAAGGTGGGCCCTACCGTGGGCTCAATGGTGGCCCCTCAAAAAAGAAAAGTGCAAGTCCTAACCCCCTGCAACCTAGGAATGTGATCTTATTTGGAAAAAGTTCTTTATAGATGTAATTAAGTTAAGATCTCAAGATGAGATTTCCTGGATTTAGGGTGGGCCTTGCATCCAATGACAGATGTCCTTATAAAAGAAAGGCAGTGCATACTTACCTGGCAGGGGAGATACCATGATCACGAAGGTGGTTTTCCCAGGGCGAGGCTTATCCATTGCACTCCGGATGTGCTGACCCCTGCGATTTCCCCAAATGTGGGAAACTCGACTGCATAATTTGTGGTAGTGGGGGACTGCGTTCGCGCTTTCCCCTGAAAAAAAAAAAAAAAAGAAAAAAAAAAAAAGAAAGGCAGTGCTACCAGCACAGAGCCTGACGTGGGGCTCGAACTCACAAAACTGTGAGATCATGACTTGAGCTGAAACCAAGAGTCGGTTGCTTAACTGACCGAGCCACCCAGGTGCCCCAACTTCTGGGTTTTTAGAAGCCACTAAGTGTGTGGTAATTTGATAGAGCAGTAGTGGGAAATCAATACAGAAGCTTCCTTCTTCCCAGCCCCACAGGGGGACTTTGTGCTGCCAGCAAGGTAGTTGGGGCCTATGGAAGGTCATGGGTGAAGGCAGGAGAGTAGGGGCTGGGGAGTGCCCACTCCGCCCCCTCCTCTCCCAGGCACGTCCACCCTGGACACTCTCCCATCTTAGTGACCCATAGCATAGGGCAGCCTGCGGGTGGCCTCCCACAGGCCAACAAGGCGACGCAGCCCCAGGGAGAATTTCTTGCACGGTACTTCCTGACTTGTGGTGTGTCCAGGCAGTTAGTATCAGAATCGAGTTGAATTATAGGACACCCAATTGGTGTCCAGAGATTCGGAGAACTGGTTGTTGAGCAGAAACCCCCCCGGCCCCCCACGTTTGTTGTCAGAAGCGTCGTGACTAAAAACAGTTCAGCCATACCGACGCCTGCCACAACGCGGAGGAATCTTGAAGACATCATGCTCGGCGAAGCAAGCCAGGCACAAAAGGCCATGTTGTGTATGATTCCATTTATCTGCAATGTCCAGAATAAGTGAATCCATAGAGACATAAAGCCAATCAGTGGTTGCCAGGGTAAGTTAGTGGGGGTGGGGAATAGGGAGTGACTGCTAAAAGTTATGGGATTTCTTTTGGGGTGAGGAAATGTTCTAAAAATTGGTGGTGGTTGTTGCACCATTCTGTGAATATATTAAAAGCCACTGACTTGTATGCTGTAAGTGGGTGTACTATATGGTGCGAGAATTATGTTTTAATAAAGCAGAGTTATCATTTTCCTACATTGCACCCTCTCAAATGCCACCCCTCTCAAAAACGTTCCATGGAAAATGGTCCTTCTCTTCTGACATGATTTACCCCCCCCTTTTTCTTTTTTTTTTAACTTTTCCAATGTGATTTTGTTTTAAATGTTTACGTATTTATGTTGAGAGAGAGAGCATGTGTGTGCAAGCAGATAACCCCAAGCAGGCTCCACACCGTCAGCACAGTGTCTGATGTGGGTCTCGAACCCACAAACTGTGAGATCATGATCTGAGCCAAAATCAAGAGTCAGACGCTTAACTGACTGAGTCTCCCAGGCACCCCTCCAATTTGATTTCTTTAATTATTAAGGTCAGATATACATAATAAAAACTTACAGTGGCATCTGGGTGGCTCAGTCGGTTAAGTGTTTGACTCTTGATCGTGGCTCAAATCATGATCTCACGGTTCGTGGGTTCAAGCCTCTCTCTCAAAATAAATAACCTTAAAAAAAAAACCACACACAAAAAACACCTTACATTTTACTAACGAATTAAAAACTTGAAAAAAATGTACCATTTTAACCATTTTTAAGTGTACATTTCAGTGCCATTAAGTACATTCACGATGTTGTGCTGCCCTCACCACCATCTGTCCCCACAACCTTCTTTCTCATCTTGCAAAACTGAAATTCTGTCCCCATTAAACATTAACTCCCCATGCCCCCTCCTCCACCCCCACCCCTACCCATCCACTTTCTGGCTCTATGAATTTGAGGACTCTGGGCACTTCGTATAACTGGACTCAAACAGTATTTGTCCTTTTGTGACTGGTTTCTTTCACTGAGCATCACATATTCAAGGCTTATCTACATTGTAGCATGTGGCAGACTTCTCTTCCTTTTTAAGGCCTAACAATGTCCGCGTTATCCCCACTTTATTATTTTAAGTTTAGTTATGTATTTTGAGAAGAGAGGGGGAGTGGAGAGAGAATCCCAAGCAGGCTCCGAGCTGTCAGCACAGAGCCCCGTGCAGGGATGGATCCCATGAACTGTGAGATCATGAGCTGAGCTGAAATCGAGAGTCGGTTGCTTAACCGACTGAGCCACCCAGGCGCCCCCATGTGATCCCCACTTTAGAGGAAGGGACACTGTCGCTATATACAATGCAGGGACACTACAAGGTAGCAGGGCCAGAACTCACACCCAGGCTGACCTGACCCCAGCACCCACTGCTCACCACTCTGCCACCCAGCCCCCTTCCAAGCACCGCACTGACTCCCAGTGCACCCTACCTTTGCTCCCTCTCCTGGCCCTCCTCACTGAAAGCTCCTGGGGCTTAGATATCCTTTTACTCACCTTTGGACCTTGACCCCACCTTTAGGGCATGGTGGAGTCCCAAAGCTTGTGCGGAAGTGACTAGACCTGGGAGCAGGGCTGGAGGGTCTAGGTGGGCAGGGCCTGGCTGTGTAGCCTCCAGGATCAGGCCCCTCCAGACTCAGCCTCTTGTTCCATCAAAATTGCCCAAAGACAGAGACCCCTGCAAAGAGTTGTGCAGGTTACAGCGTGCACACCTGTACATGGCCGCCCTGCCAAGGGCCCCTATGGCCCTTGAGATTACCAAATCCAGGAGGTTCCTGAGCTCCACTCTGAGGAGGGAGAAGGAACTTAGAGGCAGCCCCGGGACAAATGAGATGTGGTGCAGAAAGCAGATTGGGGGTGGCCAGGGGCTGAGGGAGGCAGAAAGGAGGAGTGACAACTTGAGGGGATGATGAAAATGTTCTGGAACCAGATTGTGGTGGATAGTTGCACAAACTTGTGAATGTACTAAAAACCACTGAATTGTACACTTAAAAATGGTTAGGATGGTAACTTTTATGTTATGTGTATTTACCACAATAAAAAAAAAATGCCCCACCGTCTCCCGCTTCAGCATTGTCCTGGGGCCCTCATGTATTCCAGGGCCCAGATCAAGGGCCACTTGTGTCCCCACAAGGGTCTGGACCTTGGACCCTCTCACTCCCAATCCCCTTCTCACCCCACCTGTTCTTGGCGTCTTACTGAGCTATTCAACTGAGGACATTTCCCTATAGGATGCATTCTGAGGACATCTGCAATTGAGCCCAGTGTTTTTTACTCAAATAAATGCATTACTAATGGTTGAATTTCCTGTGGCAGTGGCCTATCTGTGAGGGAGATATTCAGAGTTGTGAGGTGGTTTCTGACATCTTCAAAAATTACCTCACAAAAGGCAGCTTTGGTAGGAAGCAGCTGATAGAGGCTGAAGCTCCTGTCCCTGAGACTAACTTCTCAGAGATTCCATGGAATCAGTCCACCCTTCTGGTACCCCCTTAGTCCAGAGCCAGATGCCCGGATATCGTTGCAATTCAGGCTGGAAAACCATATCTTCTGGGTAATTCAGCTATAGTCCCAGGCAGAAGAAGGCATGGGAGAACCAGAATCCTGGGTCTGAAGTCCTTAGTAGCTGTGTGACCTCAGGCAAGTTACTCAGTCTCTCTGTGCCAAAGTTTCCTTGTCTGTAAAAGGACGATTAAAATAGTTTTGATCTTAAAAGTTTTTTTTTTAATTTTTAAATTAACGTTTATTTATCGGGGTGCCCAGGTGGCTCAGTCGGTTCAGCATCCGACTTCAGCCCAAGGCATGATCTCACAGTCTGAGTTCGAGCCCCACGTTGGGCCCTGTGCTGACAGCTCGGAGCCTGGAACCTGCTTCAGATTCTGTGTCTCCCTCTCTCTCTGCCCCTCCCCTGCTCATGCTCTGTGTCTCAAAACTAAATAAAAACATTAAAAAATATAAAATTTAAAAATTTAAAATAAAAAATAAATTAAAAAAAATTTAATGTTTATTTATCCCCAAGACAGAGAGTGAGTGTGGGAGGGGCAGAGAGTGAGAGGGAGACACAGAGTCTGAAGCAGGCTCCAGGCTCTGAGTTGTCAGCACAGGGCCTGATGTGGGGCTTGAACTCACAAACCTGAGTGGAAGATCATGACCTGAGTGGAAGTCTGACGCTCAACCGACTGAGCCACCCAGGTGCCCCTTAAAGGTTCTTTCAAAAAAAATTTAGGTGAGGTGGCTGGCTGGCTCAGAGCACGTGACTCTTGATCTTGTGGTCCTGAGTTCAAGCCCCGCCTTGGGTATAGAGATTACTTACATAAATAAAACTTAAAAAAAAAAAGATTAAAAAATTAGGTGATAGTCATATAACATAACCATTAACCATTTTAACTTAACATTAACCATTTTGATGTAAACAATTCAGTGGCATTTAGTGCAACCACCACCTCTATGGAGTTCCAAAGCATTTTCATCACTACAGAGGTTGTTTTTGAAGATCTAATGTTTATAAAGCCTTAGAACGGTGCCTGGAACAGCCCGTGCCAAGTGCGTGCTCGATAGATGGTAGGAATAATTAGTAAACAGTGCTCACAACAGGTAACACGTGCTGGGAGGTGCTATTATTAATTAATTCTCTTCCCTTGAGCTGGAGGAGGAGGGAGTTAGGTTCTCACTCCACTTTGGGCAGCATTTTCCACTTTGAGCTCTCCGTACCCAGCCGGCTGGGCTGTCGGTTGTCCCCCACCCCGGGCTCAAAGTCCCATGCTCGCTCACCGATCGGAGGCAGGGGAGGCGCTCATGGTAGCAAGGAAACCTGGGGTCTCCCCCGCAGTCTCAGGGCCTTCCCTCTGCTCCTGTGGCTCTTCCTGGCCCGCTCCCTGCATCTCCCACGCCCGCTCCTGCTCCCCCAAGCTGTCACCTTCTGTGGCAAAGGAGACACGTGTGTGGGTGGGTAGCCGGGAAGATTCTGCCAGAACGGAAGGGAGTGAATTGGAGTGGAAGCACGCCCACGTCTGGGAGGAGCTCTGGCGAGCGGACCTCCCCCGCTTATGAGCGCACCACCTCCCCCTTAGGGTTGGCATTTTAGTCCGAGCACTCTGGTATACCTAAGCGCTTGGAAGGACACCCCCCTTCCCCCCCCCCCCAACTCCAAGATCTGCCAGTCAGCACTGCCAGACCTGTCGACTTTGAACAATCGCTTGGGGAACTTGTTAAGCAGGTACATTCCTAGACTCCTCTGAGCGATGCCCGGGAATCTGCCTTTTAACGTGCACTCTGCTGTAAGGAGTCTTAGGAGCTGGAAAGTTTGGGACAGACTGCTCGGCCCCATCCTTCCAGGTGCAAGCATCCCACTCTGTGAATACTTAATGCCAACTTAACGCTTTCCGTGCTGTAACAACTACGTGCTAAGGCTCACTACGCGCCCGGCACTGACGCCCAGGACAAGCATGCTGGTTTCCTTGCTGAGTGCGAGGTACAGCGAAATATTTCTGGACCCCATCTCCCCCCCAAATTCCCCTCGGTGTGCAGACCCTGGAGCCGTGGATTGTCGTTTGCTGCCACCTTGTGGCAGAGATAGCAACTTTGTGCTCCACGTCCATTCTTGTTAATCTTAATTGAGAAAATGCACTGCACACTAACTATTGTGTGCCCGGTACCTAGTAAGATCATGGGGACCGGGGGGCAGATGAATAAGACAGACACAGTCCCTGCGTCACGGAGCTCACAGCTCCCGGGATATTTAATAACGCACAAATAAATAAAATGAGTGAATAAATGATTACAGAGTGTGGCTAGAAAGGAAACAAACAAGGGCTGGTTATCATAGGATGCAAAGACCTATGTATTTGCTAAACAGAGCTCTGTCTCCCTGCACACCTTTTCCCTGCCCAGGACTGTGGGCCACGCGAGGGCAGACGAATCTGTTGATTCCCCCTTGTGATGGGTGAAGTCACCCAGTGCTGACACATAGTAGGTGCTCAGTAAGTGTCCAGTGAATGAATACATGGGTGATAAGGCTGTCCAGAGCCAGCTTGTTGGCTCTTCCAGGCCGAACAGATGGGGAGCGGGAAGGGAGGGCTTTGGAAGGGAGGCTGGTTCTCTAGGGATCTTGGGAGGGCTAGACGGTTTGGGTGTGAGCCAAATGTCACCCTCCCTGGGAGGCGCCAATCCACCCTGTCTTAAATTGTACACTCACTCCGTTCACTTCTTGGACCCCTTCCCTGCTTTTTTTTTTTTTTTTTTTTTTGTCCTTGGTGTTTTTCACCATCTCACATACTGTATATTTGCCTTATTTACCTCACGTCCGGCCCCCAGGAATGTAAACTCCGGGAGGGCAAGGATTTTTGTGTTTTGTTCACTTATGACTCTCCAGCACTTGTAAGAACCTGACACTTAGCAGGTGCTTTGTAAACGTACACAGAGTGAATGAATGATGCATGGGCGGGGCTTGGGGCAGAACCAGAAGGTCTCTAGGTGTGGCCCATGGGAGGCGCGGAGCTCTGAGACTAGGCAACCAGGTCTGGATGGGGTTGGAGGTAAATCTTACGGAGAAGGGAGGGGCTGGGAGGGGCAAAGGTCCGCGAGAGGGCAGAGCAAGGCTCGGGGTGGGACCTTGGGGCGGGGTCTTTCCAGGGCTGGGCCGTTTCCAAGGAGGAGTGCCTTAGGGGCGGGACCAGTACAGGGGCTCGGCCTACCTGAAGCGTGGCCAATCTGGAGAAGGGCCGGGCAGGGGCGTAGTCAAACAGGGAATATATATATATATATATATATATATATATATATATATATATATATATATGAAGGGCGGGCTAATGCCGGGGCGTGGCTAGGGAGGGACCAATCAGGGGCAGAGTAAATCTGGGCGGGGCCGTAACAGGGAGGCAGGGGCGGGGCCAGATCAGGGGCGGGGCCAGGCCGGATTCTCCGCTGTCCCAGGTCCTGGAGCACTCCCGCCGGGCAGGTCTGGCTCCTGCCCTGCAGGCCCCTCCCTGGCTGGCCCGGCCCCAGGGTGAGCACGGCCGGACGCCCCAGGCTGGGCGGCCGCGGTCGGGCCTCGCCCCAGAAGCTGCGCTCCGGGCCAGGCGTCCGCGGGGGGCCCCCCGGCGGACTCAGCGCCATACTGACCCCGGGGCTGCCTCCCGGGAGGTTCCGAGGGCGAGGGCGAGGGTGAGCAGGGTTGCGGGGGCCTGCGAGTTCATACGTGTGTGCGTGCTTGTGTGTGTGTGCATATGCATACCAGTGTATGTACAAGTGTGTGGACGTTTGTGCTCACCAGGGGAATTGTGTGCGTGTGTGGAATTGGGTGGTGTGAGGTCCAGGGAGCTGAGTGTGTGGGCAAAGTTGCATGTGTGTGCAAGGGTGATCCTGTGTGGGAGGTGGGTCATGCATGTGTGTGTGTGTGCGTGTGTGTGTGTGTGTGTGTGTGTGTGTGTGTGTGTGATAGAGACATTGCATGTGAAATTTAGTGAAGACTGTGTATGTCAGGGTATCTTGGAGGAAAATGGAAGGGCAGGTGCAATGATACTTGGGGGGGTCTATAGGGGACGTCTGTGGCAAGCTGTGGGGTGTGTGGGTGGATGGTGAATTGTAAGAGTGTAAGAGTTGCAAACGTGGGTTTCCATGTGAGTAGCAGTGAGGGGTGCTTCTGGGGGCCTCAGTGTGAAGGAGTGGAGACCAAGGAAAGTTTGGGAGTACTGATTGCTCTTGGAGGGATGAGTGTGGCCTGGAGCAGTGGGTAATGGTCAGGGCAGGTGTTTGGGGCATGGCCCAGAGAAATTTGGTGATCACATCAGCCCTCTTGCTTTGAGGGCTGGGGAGATGTGTGGGCAGAGCATGAGAGGGCGGGCTTGTCCCTTGTTTGGGGAAGCAGTGGGCAGGGTTATGCTTCAGCTGGAGGGAGCTGCTACCTTACCAGTCACCTGTCACCCAGGTTTTGTGCTCACTCCTGCCTGGGTGCTTCTGTTGGCGCTCCTGCGAGAACATGGTGCAGAAGTACCAGTCTCCTGTCCGCATCTACAAGTACCCATTTGAGCTGGTCATGGCGGTGAGTGACCCCTGGTTCTCCAGCCCCTTGTGTGATGGTGAGAGGGACACAGGAGGTCAGCTGTGCAAAAATGAGAGGGAGCCCCTCAGACTCCCAGATGAGAAGGAAACTGGCGAGTCCAGTTTCTCCCTAGTGACCCTCCACCCAGCCACCCCAGCCTTCTCCACATCTTCTGGAATCCTTGTCCACTGACCACATCACAAGATCTTTCTTTCTCCTTGCTGAAGCAGACTTGTTCTCTCATCTCAACCTCCTCTGACAGAAAACAAGAATATCTTGGGCCAAACCACTGCTGTCACTTTGTGTAATGCTAATAATAGTAATAGTAAATGTACTAATGATGATGAGAGTAGCAGCCATTCACTGAGGGTTTCCAGTGCCAAGTCTTTACATATATTGTTTCATTATTCTCATTTTACTTCCGCTAAACTGTAGCTTGGAGAGGTAAAGGTGGCCCCAAGTTCTGCGGCTGATAAGGGGTGGAGCCAGGGCACAAACCCATGCAGGGGAGTACTCTGGAGCCATGATTTTTTTTTTTGCCATATCCCCCTCCATCCTGCCCAGGGTCTTCCTTCAGTTTGCACATCCCCTCTCCTTTCCTTCAAAGAAGCTGACAGGGGGTGAGTGGGCAGCAGGGGTCCAGGAACAGCCATTTTCAGGGTAGCTTCAGACTGACTGTACGTAAATCAAGTAGCCACTCAGTCGAGGGACTAGAATTGGCTCCCAAGCTCTTAGCCTCCTGGATCAATAATCTTTGCACCATGGGGCAGATGCTGGAAACAAGCAGATGTAGCTTTCCTTCTTGGGGCCATCCTTCTGCCTCTCAGAGGTCCCCTTCCTTGGGAAAAAAAGAGCAATGCTATGGGGTTGTGTTAGGAGTGAATGAGATAATATGCAGTGCCTCTCACCCAGTGCCTGACACACAGTAGGCACTCACTAAATGTGGTTGTCCCTGTTATCACACCACATGGTGTTATAAATGATTGTGTTGAAAGTGTAAGAAACATTGGAATCCCCCCACATCCTCCCTATCCTAACCTATTACTTAATTTCAGCTTTTGATCCAAGAACTTTCATATCAATTGGTACCTCCATGGATATGTGTCCCGACTGGTCTTATTCTACAAATCTACTTATATATGTGTTTATAGTCACATAATGGATTAAAAAAATTTTTTTAACGTTTATTTATTATTGAGAGACAGATACAGAGCATGAGCAGGGGAGGGGTAGAGAGAGGGAGACAAGGAATCTGAAGCAGGCTCCAGGCTCTGAGCTGTCAGCACAGAGCCCGACGCGGGGCTCAAACTCACAAACGTGAGATCATGACCTGAGCCGAAGTCAGTCACTTAACCAACTGAGCCACCCAAGCGCCTCCTTAATGGGTTTTGAAACATCACTGGAATCATTCATACATGTTGTGCTGTTATATGCAGATGGTTCCAGGGCAAGAGGCAGGGGCTAGTATTGACTAGCTGGGTGACCTTGGGCAAATTATTTAACCTCTCTGAGCCTCCATTTCCCATCTGTAAAATGAGGAGTACCAATCCTGGTTTCCAAATCCTGGCACTGTGCATGGATTAAATGAGTCAATATACATAAAGCTCCCAATGCAAGGTCTGGTACAGACCAAATGCTGTTACTGTTATTGTTGCTGCTGCCTGTGGCTGTGTGACTTTCCCGTATTTGTAATGAGGGTCAGACACCAGGGGATGGCGAAGAGTCAGAAATGCTGGGTCCTTGCTACTGCTCTGCTATGCTCTGGCTGTGTGCTATTTAAAAGCCACTGAATGTATCTGAGCCTTGATTTCTTCATGCATGAAATGGGGATGGTTATATGCACTTCATAGGGTTTTCATGAGGATTAAAGATTTTATATATATATATATATATATATATATATATATATATATATATATGTGTGATAAATACATTTATATATATATTATAATGTGGAAGGAATAGGGGGGTGAGGGGCAGGTGCCCCATGCAGGTCTTGGTCCATACCAAATAGACAATAAATGGCAGCTAAATATAAATACTTGTCCTGTAAGGTTCCAGGCACCCTACTTAGTCTAAGACCCTAGGGTTCATTCATTCATTCATTCATTCATTCCCTCATTCATTTAAAAAAAGAGAGATACTATCCCAACCCTTTTGGGACAACCCACAGTCCAGGAACCTATGGTTCTCTACCATGAAGCTGAGACAAATAACTGTAAAATGGAAGACTAATCCTTTTTTTATAATTGCATGAGCTTAATAAATGTAAATTTAATTTAGCATATTTGGGATTCTCCAAAATATTTACAATCATTACACTTTAAAACATGCCCGCTAAAGGAGCACTGAAGGCTGTATTAATAAGGCTGGTAAAGTATTCACATTGAGTTTACTGGAGTATGTTAAGCATATTTTGTAAGCGTCCTGTTCCATAAATGGATACAGAACTCTGCTTACTCCTCTACCTGTTAACAGTCCCTAGATGTTGTTGCATAGAGGCTTGTGGGTACAGCAGGAAACAAGGTTTTCAGATATTCATTTTCTGTATCTGCATTAATTTAAGTTATTTGGGACAACCATGCCCATGTTTCCTTATCTTCCATACAATCCTTATTGGTGAAAGGGCCTCAAGGCTCTGCAATGTTAGCGACAAAGCCACTTTACCGACTGTTTACAAAACATCATTGTCCCCAAAATAGCTGCATAACTCAACATAACTTGCATGCTGTGTGGGCACAAAAGGGTTTTTCTGCACTTAATGTCCGTCTTTGTTTCTCAGCTAAACACTTGCTCTCAGTTTGGGTCAGATGCCAGGGAAGTTTCGGATGAACTCAGCTATTTTCACTGCATCCGAGTGACTAGATGGGCTGGCCTTTGGTTTTTCTGTTTAACAAAACTGACTTGAGAATTAAAACATTGCTTGTTTCAGAAGTCCACCAGCAACAAACACAAATGACTAAAACTGGGCTCAAGGAATTGGTCATAAAATAGCACCGAGGCAACATTTCCAGACCCAGATTAAACAATTAAAAAAAAATTTTTTTTTTTCCTCTTTCATCTCAAAAATGTAACTAATCCAGTGAATGGGCGTCTCTCTCCTTGGGCCAAATCCCCTGGCAGGAATTCTGTTTCTGAAGGGTGGGATTCCAGGGACCTTTGTTTTCTTCTTTCTTGACTGTGTTCTGTATTAATTTGGTTCAAAACAGTCAGCTCGTATTATCTTGGTAAACAGAGGGAAACAGTTAAGACAATGGAGGCAGCTGGTATAAGATTGGAGAGGGTCTTTGGTCCCTTTGTATGTGGGGTCCCTGAAGGTGGTGATGGGGTCTTTGTACATAGACCACAAAGGCCGTGTCTTGCACTTCGGACTGTGGTCACTTGAACATCGAAGGCCACTCTCTGGTCAGCCTACAGCCTGTTGTGAATGGTTTCTGGGTTCTGGCCTCTTCTCCCAGACGGATGGTTGCTAAGAGGCAGATCCATCATCTGGGTCCCTGCCCTAGATTCACACCTGGAAAATGGAGGTCATAAAGGCTCCTGTTCCTCATAGAGTTGAAGTGAGGATTGACTGAAGGGACAGGGATGCCCGGGCAGGGCCTGGCTCATTGTTAATGCTGGTGAAATATTGTTTAGGCTTATTGTAATTATTTATTGTTTTCATAGCTTTATTGAGCTATAACTCATATACCCATTTGAAACGTAAGGGTCAGTGGTTTTTAGGATTCATAGAGTTGTGTAACTATGACTACTGTCAGTTTTAAAACATTTTCATCGACCCAAAAAGAAACCCTGTACCCATCAGCAGTCCTCTCCGATCCCCACACCCCAGCCCCTGACGACCACTAGTCTACTTTCTGTCTCTGTGGATTTGCCTGTTTGGGACATTTCCTATAGATGGAACCATGCAACATATGGCCCTTGGTGACAGGCTTCTCTCATTGAGCATCATGTTTTCAAGGCTCATCCATGTTGTATCGTATCAGCACTTCATCCCTTTTTATGGCTGAATACTATTCCATTGCCTGGATAGACCATATTTGTTTATTCATTCATCATTGTTTCCTGTGTTGGTCTGTTATGAATAACACCGCTATGAACACAGATGCACAAGTTTTTGTGTGGATATATTCTTTCCAAAGAAATCCCTGCCATGAATTATAGTGATTATTTGGCAGGTTTAAGCAAATTTTATTTTTAAAATTTTATTTAACAAGCATGTTCACGTCCCAGACACTGTTCTGAGCCCATCCAAATATTAAGTCAAGTACCTCTCCTAAGCATCCCATGAGACAGGTTCTGTGGGTGGCACCATTCTACAGAGGAAGAAACCGAGGCACGGGAAGGATGAATGGATTACCCAAGGCCACAAAGCAAACATGAGGTGGCTGGGGACTTCACTGCAGGCAGTTTAGCTCCAGAATCCACATTCCCAATCATGAGCTCTGCCATTTGTCAGAGCTGAGGATCTCAACTTTTTGAGGTAGATCTGGGCCCAGGGAGCAGTCTTGTGGGGATGGTTACCACCAAAGCTGTGCCCCGAATGCCTGTATTCCATCAGGACACCACAAAGGGGAGCACAGCCAGAACCCACAGACCCTGGCCTCCTGGGGGGCAGCAGATGCTGACAGAGCCTGGAAGCAGTTACCGACCCAATGCTCTGTGTGTCCAGCCCTGAGACTTGCTCAGAGTCAGGTAGTTTCATAGCAGCCTTAACTGCAGAGGAAGGAAAAACAAAGGCTTTCAGAGCATAAGGCAACTGTCCCCTGGTCAGTGTATTCATATGCTAGGGCTGCATAACAAAGCACCACAATGGAGGTTGGCTTAGAACAACAGAAATCTAGAGGCCGGACATCCAAGGTCAAGGTGTCAGCAGGACTGTGCTTCCTCTGAAGGTGCTTGGGAGGGATCTGTTCTGGGATTCTCTCCTGGCATCTGACAGTTCTTTGGTTTGTGGGAGCATAACTACAAACTTCACCTGGCATATTTCCTGTGTGTGTGCCTCTGGGTCCAAACTTCTGTTTCTATTAGGACACTAGTCGTACCAGATTTATAAGTACCCTCTACTGACCTCAATTTTAACTTGATTGACCTCTGTAAAGAACTTCTTTCCAAATAGGGTTACATCCTGAGGTACCTGGGGCCTAGAACTCCAACCATACCTTTTTTAGGGGGACGCAATTCAGCCCATTTATGCTCACTAGCTCAGTAAATGGCATCATCAGTAAATGGCAGAGATTTTAATTTAGGGAAATCTGACCCCATAGCTTGCACTCACAGCCAGACACTCCAGATTCTGGCTCTGACGTTCAGTAAACACCTGTGCACCAGTGGCCGCGGCAGCTTCAGGAATGACCTGGCTGCCTCTTGTCCGGGCACTGCCCTGGGATCCCAGTGGGGCTCCAAAGCCCCGTGACTTGAGCTCATCTCAGATTCTGCAAATCTAAAGAAGGAACATGGCTCGGGGTAGAATTTCTTCAGCAATAGGCTTTTCACACAGAGGAAGGGTTATGGAGGTGAGGGCTGTCATCAGCAATTAAGTGTTAAAATATTTAAAGACCTGGCCTTTTGTATTGATAAACAGCTTGTAATTTAGCAAATGGGTTATTAATAAGGAGCAGCCTCTGGAGGTAAATCCTTGCAGCTCAGGCCAAGGGTAGTTACAGTTGGACTGGTTGTTATGGACGTAGTTTTAATAAAGCAGCAGGGGCCTCATTTAAATGAGTTTAAATTAGTTCCCTGGAGCCCATCATATGATCCTGTTGCTAACAGATTAAGGGAAGCGACATTTTCCACCCTGGATTGCTTACAGGACCTGGGAGAACAGAAGTGATCCATCACACAGCAAAGTGATCTTCTGATTTCAGAAGTACATTTTAGGTCCTTACTCATTAGTTAATTCAAATATTAATTCACACACGTGTTTGTGTATGCATCCTACAAATATTTTTTTTTATGTTTATTTATTTTTGAGAGAAACAGAACATGAGCAGGGGAGGGTCAGAGAGAGAGAGGGAGACACAGAACCAGAAGCAGCCTCCAGCTCTGAGCTGTCAGCACAGAGCCCGACACGGAGCTTGAACGCACCAACCATGAGATCATGACCTGAGCCGAAGCCAGATGCCTAAACGACTGAGCCAGCCAGACGCCCCCCTACAAATATTTTTTAATGTTTATTTATTTTTGAAATGAAGAGACAGAGTGCAAGAAGGGGAGGGACAGAGAGAGAGGGAGATACAGAATCTGAAACAGGCTCCAGGCTCTAAGCTGTCAGCACAGAGCCCGATGCAGGGCTTGAAACCACGAACCACCAGATCGTGACCTGAGCCAAAGTCAGGTGCTTAATGGACTCAGCCACCCAGGTGCCCCTGCATCCTATAAATATTTATTGAGTTTCGTTGTATCCCAAGCAGCATGCTGAGTGTAGGGGCTACAACATAGTTGATTCCTAGCACTTGTTGAAATGCATCATGATTCTGTTGGTTTCCTTCCTTGTTTATTTATATGGGCCTTTCTCATAAAAGTAAGTTTCAGGAAGGTGGAGACTATGTCTATCTTGTTCTGGTTCTCCCGACATAATCCCTTCCTGCCCTCAGAGAGCTTGCAGTGGTGTGGGGGGTGTGTGTGTGTGTGTGTGTGTGTGTGTGTGTGTGTGTGTTTCCGAGAGAGACAGAGAGAGAGAGAAAGAGAGAGAGACAGAGAGACAGACAGAGAGAGACAGAGAGAGACAGAGAGAGACAGACAGAGGAACTAGGCAAATGCTGTGTAGCTATGTATGTAGCTATGTATGCTAATTCATAATAGGGAATGAACAGAGTATTGTAGGAACAAGGGAAGGGGCCATTTAAGGGTCTTTTAAGTCATTCAGGCTGAGCCTTGCCAAGGGGAGGAGGGCCCACTGTGTGCAGAGAAGGAGCAGACCTTCTCTCTGAAGAAAGAAATGTGGCTCATATGAGCTCCAGTGTGATTTAGAAAGTGATTGGCAGGGTCAATTCAAGTCTGTTCAAGGACCTCGGGAGCTTTGGAAGGTTTAAGCATGCGTGACATGGTCAGATTTCGGGTTTAAGTAGATCGGAGGGGGTTTTCCATCCCAGAGGCCAGGAGAACATGGAGAAGCAGAGGTGACAGAGGCTGGGCACATTCCTGAGACACTTGAAAATCTAAAATAGCGTTTCCCTCCCATCAAGATCCTGACATACCGCTAAATGTCAGGACGCTCTAGGCGGGCGTCTGTCTCTTTGTCCCTCCCTGAACCACCAAGGGCACCAGCTGATCCTAGAAATTTGTGGGCACAGAGTGTGTTCGGAGGAGGAGAGTTTCCTCCACCCTGCTCCCCATGCGTGGGTGAGAATCCACAGCAGGTTTTTGTGCAGTTGCCGGGCGGGGCGGCCAGGCTGTGCTTTCCCCTCGGTGCTGCAAGAGACTGGGCGTTCCAATGGTGTGAGCTCACGACAGAGGGACACAGTCCTGGACAAAGTGACATCCAAATCCAGTCCGTGAGAAGAAGGGATAGAATTGGAGCAAATAACACCTGGGGCCCTACTAACTGCGCCCATGCTGCAGCCTTAGGACCAGGAAACTGAAATACAGGGAGAAGTGTTCCCTGGAACCTCGTTGAGGGCTGATTCTTCGGCCAAGAGCCGTGGCTGTACCCCTCTCCATGATTGCAGAGGGGAACAACTCAGGGGCTTATTCATCTGTGTGAGAGGCACCTTCCAGGACTCAGCTTTCTGCCGGTGGAGCATAGACAGCAATCCACAGGCACAGGTTACCCTCTGGGCCTGTGGCAGTGTCCTGGCAAGTGTAGACAGTAGCGGGGGGCCCTGCACTGCTCCCCCTACTCTTCCAGGTAGATACATGTCAGTGGTTCCAACTTCCTGCTTTCATTCTCCAACACCAGCTCCTCCCTCCTCCTCAGCCTCCTTTCCTTCCTTCCTTCCTTCGGCAAATATTAGCTGGGTGTCGACAGCATCCCAGGTGTTGTACAACGCACTGGGGAATCCAGGGATGAAGAAAACAGACACACAGAGAGAGGTGTTGACTATAAACAAACACAACATACACACATAATATCCTATTTCAAATCACAATCAATTCTCCCGGTAGGGCTGATAAACCATCCAGGAGATGGCTTACTCTTTTTTTAAATCTTTTAAAAATGTATTCATATTTGAGAGACAGAGAATGAGCGGAGGAGAGGCAGAGAGAAAGGGAGACACAGAATCTGAAGCAGGCTCTAGGCTTTGAGCTTTTAGCACAGAGCCTGAGGTGGGGCTCGAACTCACAAACCGTGAGGTCATGACCAGAGCCAAAGTTGGATACTTAACCGACTGAGCTGCCCAGGTGCCCCTCTTTTTTTTTTTTTAATTTGTGGTAAAATATATATAATGCAAAATTTCTCATTTATCCATTTTTTTTTAAAAAAGCTTAACCTTTTTTAGGGGCGCCTGGGTGGCGCAGTCGGTTGAGCGTCCGACTTCAGCCAGGTCACGATCTTGCCGTCCGCGAGTTCGAGCCCCGCGTCAGGCTCTGGGCTGATGGCTCAGAGCCTGGAGCCTGTTTCCGATTCTGTGTCTCCCTCTCTCTCTGCCCCTCCCCCGTTCATGCTCTGTCTCTCTCTGTCCCAAAAATAAATAAACGTTGAAAAAAAAAATTAAAAAAAAAAAAAGCTTAACCTTTTTTAAGTGTACTGTTCTGTTCAGCATTAAGTGCATATACACTGTTGCACAAGCGCTCACCACCACCCATCCCGAGAACTCTTTCAGCTTCTCAAACTGATACTGTGCCCCCATTAAACACTAACTCCCCATCCCTCCTGCCCCGCCAGCCCCTAGTACCCAGCCTTCTACTCTCTGTCAATGAGTCTGACTACTTCAGGAACACATACAGGTGGAGCCATATAGTATTTGTCCTTTTGCGTCTGACTTCTTTCACTAAGCGTGATGTTTTTGAAGTTCATCCATGTTGTAGCATGAATCAGTGCTTCCTTTCTTTTTATGGGTGAATAATATTCCACTGTATGGACGGACCACATTTTGTTTGTCTATACATCTGTCAATGGACATTTGGGATGTTTCTACTGTTTGGCTATTATGAATGATTCTGTAAAAGTATCTGTTCAAATGCCTGTTGCTTTACTCTTGTCCATTTAAAAAAATCTATGACGTGGGGCGCCTGGATGCTTCAGTTGGTTAAGCATCTGACTCTTGATTTTGGCTCAGGTCATGATCTCACATTCGTGGGTTCGAGCCCCATGCTGGGCCCTGAGCTGACAGCATGGAGCCTGCTTGGGAGTCTCTCTCTCCCTCTCTCTCTCTGCCCTCCCCCACCCCTCTAAATAAATAAATAAAATAAACTTAAAAAAACAACTACGATGTGATGTCTGGCACTGTGCTAAGTGCCTTAAACATATTACCTCCCTTTAATCTTCACTGTAGTCCTTACAAAGTAGATATCATGATCTTTCTCATTATCTTCTCTCTCTCTTTTCTTTCTTCTTCTTCTTCTTCTTCTTCTTCTTCTTCTTCTTCTTCTTCTTCTTTGAGGGAACTGAGTCTCAGAGGAGTTAAGTCGAGGTTGCCCAGCTGGCACATGGCGAGGTTGCCCAGCTGGCACAGTAAACCCTGTGCTTTGACTCTGCTGTCCACCACACTGAGGCTTGCCCCTTTGCTATGTCCACATGTCTTGGCTGCAGGGTCCTTGTGACCCTTTGTCTCCATCTTTTGTGTCTCCAGAGCTAGCTTTAATTAGAATAGCAGCAGCTTGTTCAGCTACAGGACTGTCCAGGTGTACCTGTTTTTATAGATTGTATACAGCCCTCATTTCAAAAGGCTCCAGAGTCACGTTGCCCGGGTTCTCCCATGCCCACTACCCCTTATCAGCTGGGACGACACCACTGCCGTAGGATATCTCATTCACCAAGCTCTAGCTCAGCAACTTGGCCAAAGTTGAGGGAACCGATACAGTGGAACGTTATTCAACTGTGAAAAAGGAAGGAAACACTGACGCATGCTATAGTGTGGTGAATCTCGTATACATCATGCCGAGCAAAGGAAGCCAGATACCAAAGGTCACACACCGTATGATTCCACGTACATGAGATGTCCAGAAAAAGCAAATCTACAGAGATCGAAAGTGGATTAGTGGTTGCCTAGGGCTGGGGTGGGGGCAGAGGGGACAGACTGTAATCGGTAGCGAATTTCTTTTTGGGGTGATGACAATGTTCTGGAACGAGAGAGTGGTGATGGTTGCGCAACTCTGTGAATGTGCTAAAACTCACTGAACCGAACACTTTAAAAGGGTGCATTTTGGGGCGCCTGGGTGGCGCAGTCGGTTAAGCGTCCGACTTCAGCCAGGTCACGATCTCGCGGTCTGTGAGTTCGAGCCCCGCGTCGGGCTCTGGGCTGATGGCTCAGAGCCTGGAGCCTGCTTCCGATTCTGTGTCTCCCTCTCTCTCTGCCCCTCCCCCGTTCATGCTCTGTCTCTCTCTGTCCCAAAAATAAATAAACGTTGAAAAAAAAAATTAAAAAAAAATAAATAAATAAAAGGGTGCATTTTACGGTATGAGAATTATATCTCAGTTTTTAAAAAAAGTTGGGGGAGCTGAGAGGATAGATTCTTGTCTGTCATGGGGTCTCCCAGGCTTCAAGGGGGCAGGTGGGATCTTCAAGGAAGGCTCCTGAGGAGTGTGACAGGGGAGGCAGATGCCTTGCCTGAGGTCACGCAGTGGTCAGTGCCCTGAATGCAGCCTGCAGTGTGGAAAGGGAAGACAAAGTTAATGTGGTCCGGATCTTCTCTCCACTCTCTTAGTGGAAGGTTTGGGATAAGCAGCTTCCAGCTTTTTTTGAATTTGCTTGAGGAAGAGCAGGAAGGAAGGGGGGGGGGGAGGAGAGGAGGCAGCAGCTGTCAAGTGATTAGCAGAAATAGCTTTTCTGTACTTTATAGAATCTCACTCTTTTTTAAAATTTAAATTTATTTAACAAATGCTTATGTAGAACGAACCATGTGCCAGGCACTGTTCTCAGCACTTTACAAAAACGGACTCCTTTATTCCCCCCCACACATCCCACAACACAGCAAGGTAGCGACTTTTCTTATTCTCCTTTTAACAAATGAATGCATTAAGGAGCTCAGAGCTTGAGGACTCCTTCAAGGCCACACAGCTGGTAAGAGGCAGAGATTTGGACCCAAGCCCCAGAGTCCATGTTCTTAATGGGTATGCAATGCTGTCATTCATTCACTCATTCATCATGTAAATGTCTACTGAGTGTTGACTATGTCACTTTGACAAGTTGGGGGCGTGGTGGGAGGGGAAAAAACTCACTGCCAGGGGCCGATGACTTCTGATGTCAGAAACGGGTACAACGGAGGGCTCATTGGGAGTGGATGACTGCACTTGACAGATGAGGCTGAAGGGAGAGAGAGGACATGCTGTGCTCAAGGAGGTAGGTTCCTGGGTGTAGGCAAGTCTGGCTAGGAGGCCAGCCGCCCATCTCCACTTGCTAAGTGTGTCACTGTGGAGTTTTGCAGGATGGAGGCCCACGGGAGGCAGTCAACGGAAGTTTCCACTGGTCTCTGCCTACCCCAGCTGTGGCCCTGCATGGGCGGGTTCTGGGCCTTGGACCAGCTTCCTTTCTGAGCCAGGAGGCTTGGGTGTCCTTCTCCAGCCACCTGGCAAAAGAGCTGTAACTGAATCCCTTCTGCTACTTTGTGTCCCCGAGGGGGCCAAACCATGTGTGTGTTCGGCACAGAGAAACTCAGGCCTGATTTGTGGGAACAGGAGTCCGCAGAGAGGATCCTGTGGACTGTTTGATCCTCTAAGACCCTATGATGGGCCAAAACCAAAGGTGCCCCTGACTCACAGGTTTTAGGTCAGCAGGACTCAGCATTTCCAGACTCTTGACGCTTGTGATGTAGCTAAAGTCCCCTGAGGGGCGGGGCAGAGTGGTTCAGGGCTGAGGTCTGGGTCAGACCGGTTGCGCTCCAACCCCACCACTTCCTGACCGTGTGATGCCTTCCCAAACCTCAACTCGCTTATCTGTAAAATGGGGAAATTCTAATTCCCATCTCGGGGCACTGCAAAGAAATACAGTTAGCGCCCTAAAAATATCATAGCAACAATGTCTGACACTGGACCTCACAACCCCAGGGACTCTCTGGCTGGAGATATGCCACTGGATGGACCCTGTATTTTGGGCCCCCCGCCTTCTGGATGGAGCCTGAGTTCTGGCCGTTCCCCTCACCAGTGCCTGGCATGTCTCCATCAATGCAGCAGCCATTACTTACTTGAGAAGGTAGCACCTTCCCTTTCAGGGTCAGGGACAGTTGTGCCCACGCACCCATCTGCTGCCGCCCAGCCCTCTGCCCTCCGCTGTTATCTGGGGGCTCCAGATGGAGCTCTTCTGACAAGAGGGTTGTTACAACAGGAAGTCAGCCTTCCTTGGATGCATGCGTTGAATCCATGGCCTGTCATTCCCCTCCCAGGACACCTTTCTGGGGCTTTTTGGATCACCAGCAAGTTTAAGTTATTTTTTTCTTTGCTTGTGAGCATTTATTAGCCCTAGTGTGTCCCAAGAACTGAGACAGGCATGTGTGAGGTCAGTGCTGTGGAAAAGCATGTAGCCCAGGCCTCTGGCACACAACACACAAGCTAGTACATGGCTAAAGGATGTGATAAATGGTATTGAGGAAATGAATGGGCTAAAAGGACAGAATAGGGAAGAAGACAGTCTTGCAGGGGAGAAGGTGGGGGAAGATGTCCCACAAAGAAGGACCAGCACAGATGAGTCCCTGAAGCCAGAGCATCTCTTCAGCCCCCCGGTCCAGGTGTCCTACCTCTCTGGAAACCCCAGTTACTCAAGCCTTCTTCTTCCTTCACTATCAAGTAAATTGATTAGTGGTCCAAGCAGACGGAACGGCCAGTGCAAAGGCTCTATGGTAGGAACAGGTGGTGGGCACATGAGTGTCCCGGGGTTGACATTAAAAAGTACCACAAAAATAATAAATAAATAAATAAATAATAAAAAGTACCACAAACTGGGTGGCTTAAACAGCAGAAACTTTTTTACTCCACAGTCTGAAGGCTAAACACCAGAGATCAAGGTGTTGGTAGAGTAGGTTCCCTCTACAGGCTTGAAGGAGAATCGGTTCCATGTCTTTCTCCTACCTTCTGGTGTTGCTGGTAATCTTTGGAGTCCTTGGCCGGTAGAGGAATCACCCAAACCTGTGCCTTCATCTTTACATGGTGAAGACACTATATGAGTGTCTGTGACCAAATGTCCCTCAGTCATATTGGATTAGCAGTCTCCCCACCCCCACCCCCACTCTAGTATGACCTCATCTTAACTAATTACATTTGCGACGACCTATTTCCAGATAAGGTCACATTCAGAGGTACTGGGTAGGACACATGAATTTTGTTGGTGGCGGGAAGGGGGCACAAGTCAACCCATAAAAATGTGTTTTAGAAAGAACAAGGTCGGGGACACCTGAGTGGCTTAGCCAGTTAAGTGTCTGACTTCGGCTTAGGTCATGATCTCACAGTTTGTGAGTTTAAGCCCCGCATTAGGCTCTGTGCTGACAGCTCAGAGCCTGGAGCCTGCTTCAGATTGTGTGTTGTGTGTGTGTGTGTGTGTGTGTGTGTGTGTGTGCCCCCCTCCCCTGCTCACACTCTGTGTCTCTCTCAAAAATAAATAAACATTTAAAAAAGCAGAAGAAAAGAAAAGAAACAGCAAGGCTGGCGTGGCTGGAGCAGAGTGAAGGTGGCTAGTGGGAGAGATTGCCTGGAGCCTGGCTGGCCACAGCAAGGAGTGTGGGACACATTCTGAGCATCTAGGCCTGTTCTGACTACGTCATTTCATCTGGGGAGAAGGAGAGACTGTAGAATAGTCAGAGGAAGTGCAGAAACTCAAGGGCAGTGTGGCCGCCGCCAGTAGGAGTTGAAGTACTAAGTGTGGAGAAGGGAGAAATTGTGACCACAGGGCCCCAGGGCCAATGCCTGGCTGTTTCCCAGCTGCCCAGGAGAACAAGCTAGCTGCTGAGCAAGGTGTTCCTGAAGGAGTGGGGTACTGGGCCACAATGGGATTCAAATCCACATTCACCAGTTTTCATTGTGTGACCTTGGGTTAGTTACTTAGCCTCTCTGGGTTCCAATTTTTTCATTTGTCAAATGAGGATGCCATTCAGAGGACGAAATGGAAGAAAATGCACAGCTGGGGGAGCACAGTGAAGGCTCCTTGAGTGCCAACTGCTCTGAGACAACATCTGGTGACCTCCTCACCATCCCATTTTACAGATGAGGAAATAGAGGCTCAGAGAGGGCAAGTGACTTGCCCAAGGTCCCCCATCCCATTTTACAGATGAGGAAATAGAGGCTCAGAGAGGGCAAGTGACTTGCCCAAGGTCCCTCAGTGAGAAAGTAGAAGAGACATGAACTGAGCCTGTCCAGTTCCGAAACACGCACCCCTTTCCTTCTACATACTTTCAAAAAATGTCAACATCCCTCTGCCTGTCACAGAGGTGGGCCCAGGCCAGCGCCTCTGGTTCCCTCCTGCATTGGATCCCAAGGAAGTACTCAGATAGGGCTGGTCAGGAGCAGTTTTTGCAGACCTGTGTTCTGCTGCATTTGAGTCTTGTTGCCTGGGGAATGAAAATTCTGGTTGTCTTCAGTGAACCGCCCGGCGAGCTTGAGCTTGGGTTTCATACTCTGGGATGCAAGCTTGGGATATACCCATTTTCCAGGTGGTAAAAGAGGCTTAGAGAAAGAAAGGGTGTGCCTCTGTCGGGAGGAAGTAGAACTGTGGCCACCAGCACAGAATTTGCCCACTTTGCTTTGTCCGCTATGCAGGCTTCTGATAAGTGCCTGCCTACTGCGCACTCTCCCCTGGGGAACAGGGGCTCCTTATTCTAACCCTGGTGTGTCTGCTGTGTCTGTACAAGGCAAGCAGCTTCAACATATGGCAGGAAGATGCACTGGGCTGGCCTTGTGGGGCCTGGGGTGACACTAAGGGCACCAGGCACAGTTCCATCTCTTCCTTGCCCCTCCCCCGCCTCTGCCCTTCTGAGCTGGGAGGAGCCGGGAGGGATGGGGGAGGAGGTGCGTGTCCTCAGATGCCTGCACTATTTTTGGAGCTGCTTTGATCCTGATTCTGGGGCACTGGACTGTGACAGGCTCTTGGAGCAGACTCCATTTGCATACAGTCAGCTATGGATGCCGGCTTACCCCGGAGGCTCCTACCCTGGCACTTCTGGAACCGGGCACAGACTCTCGTCCTCCAAACTGGATGCTTTGTATTTCTTTTGCTTTCCTAACTGCCAGGGCTGGAACCTCCAGGACAATGTTGAACAGACGTGGCCAGAGTGGACATCCTTGCCTTGTTCCTGATCGTAGGGGGGAAGCATTCCATCTTTTGGCATTGAGTATGATGTTAAACTGTGATTTATCAGGTTGAAGATGTTCCTTTCTATTCTTCATTTGTGGAGTGTTTTTATCATGAAGAGGTGTTAGATTATGTCCAGAGTGTTTTTCTGAAAGATGCCTTCTTTTAAAATGTTCCAGGCAAGCTCACTTTTTCTTCTGAGGGTGAAGTCTCAAATGCAAATCCAAAGAGTGAGTTGCAAACCATTGCTCAGGCACTGGTGTGTCACACTGCTCTTGTAAATGAGACCACAGCCCAGTAGGAGGGAGGAGGCTAGAGCCCCCAGCCCAGCAGGAGGGAGGAGGCTAGAGCCCCCAGCCCCCTTGACACTCACTCCCCCTCTGCCCCTAGGCCTATGAGAAGCGCTTCCCCACCTGCCCGCAGATCCCCGTCTTCCTGGGCAGCGAGGTCCTGCGCGAGTCCCGCAGCGCAGACGGGGCGGTGCACGTGGTGGAGCGAAGCTGCAGGTTGCGCGTGGAGGCCCCGCGGCTGCTGCGCAAGGTGGGTGGGGAGGGGTTCCCAGAGGTGCCCGGGGACCCCACGGAGGAGGGGACTGGAAAGGGGGGGGGGATCTGGGGGCGGGCTCAGGTGGTGAAGCCAGGGAGTATGCATATGAGTGTAGGTGCTGGTGGTACACGTCCTGGGGTTGGGGTTGGGGCCTGCGGAAAGGGGGGGGTCGTTCTAGGTCGGAGGGCCGGTCTTGGAAGGACAAAGGCCTAGGAGCTAGGGGCTGGGGCTGGTGGACAGGCTCCGGGTGGGGCACAGGGGGTCCTGGGGTTTGTGGGTGTTGGGCTGAGTATGGGATACTGCTGGCTGGTGGGCAGGCACAGGGTCTTGGGGTCTTGGTGAGTCTCGGTGTCCAGCAGTCCCCACCCCCTTCGCTGCTCCTTCCCTTGCAGATTGCCGGCGTAGAGCACGTGGTCTTTGTGCAGAGAAACGTGTTGAACTGGAGGGAGAGGACCCTCCTCATTGAAGCCCACAATGAGACCTTCGCCAACCGCGTGGTGGTCAACGAGAACTGCAGCTACACTGTAAGCCTGCGTCCCGCCCCCTTCCTGCGTCCCGCCCTCTTCCTGTGTCCTGCAGTCCACGCATCAGCCTAGCTGCCTCTCCCCTGCCCCCAGGGCCTTGTCGGATAAATTGCAGGACGCTCACTTACATCTGCAATTCAGATACACAGCTGATACTTTTCTGTTTGTTTAAATAGTCTCAAATACCGCTTGGGACATACTTACCAAAATATTATTCGTTGTTTATCTGAAATTCAAATATGTCATCCTGTATTTTATTGGGGAAAGCTGTCAACCTGCCTCCCCCTCCCTCTTCTCTCTGTCCTTTTCTTCCTCCTTGAAAGGGAGACTCATTTACGTTTTTTTTTTTTTTTAATTTTTAATGTTTATTTATTTTTGAGAGACAGAGAGACAGATCATGAGTAGGGGACAGGCAGAGAGAGAGGGAGACACAGGCTCTGTGTCCGAAGCAGGCTCCAGGCTCTGAGCTGTCAGTACAGAGCCCAACGTGGGGCTCGAACCCACGAACCATGAGATCATGACCTAGGCCAAAGTCAGACCCTTAAACGCCTGAGCCATCCAGGGGCCCCTATAGTTTTTTCATCTGTAGAATGGGGTTAATGATGACACCTCCCACAGGGGTTATGGTGAGAAGTAGGGGAAAAAAAGTATCCCAAACCCCTTAGAAGAGGGCCTGGCACATACCAAGCCCTGTATGTGTGTTACCTTTTCAGGTCATTAATAGTAATTATTATTATTCTTCAGTACACACTGACTGAGCATCGACTCTGTGCCGGGCACCCGACCAGAGCACGGACTAGTCCCCCTGACCTTTGTTCTCACAAGGACCTCCATTCCAGTGGCAGATACAGACAAGAAAAAACGTCAACATAATCTTACAACTTCACGAATACTAAGAAGGGATCCAGAAGACAGGATTAGGGAAAATAAGAGGAGAGGCACTCTGTTAGGTGACAGTGTCCCACTGAAGCCACCAAGCTGAGAGCTGGTGGATGAGAGGGCTGGGAACAGAGTTCTGGAGTGGGAACAGCATGTGTGAAGACCCAGAGGTGGATGAGTGAAGTCTGAGAATGGGGGCTGCAGGGGCAGGGTCCTGCTGCCCCCAGGTTGGAGTGAGGGAGGAGTCTGGAGGCGTTTACTGGGATGGAGCCCAGCTCTGCCACCTCCTTGCTGAATGATGTCGGGCAAGTTGCTTCCCCTCCCCAGGCCACCCCTTGCATACCTGTCAGCAGAGCCCGCCTCATCCGGTGCTGGCTGGGGTCTATGAGACAATGTAGGTAAAGCTCCTTTAGCCTGTGCTAGATCCCCAATGCTAGTTTTCATGATGATAACTCCAGTGTCGTAACTATGGTTCATTAGAGCCTTCCCTATGGGGGGGAGGTGGGGAGGGTGGGGCATTGCCTTGTGTATCTGTCCCATCCCCAGCATTTGGCATGGTGCCTCGTATACAGCAGGTGTCCAGTAAATGCCCATTGCTTTTTCTTTCCACACCTCCAGCTCCTCTGGGAATTGGACCCAGAATATTCCAATGCTTACCTCTAGGGAGTTGTGTGGGTGGCAGCTTTTTATAAATCACTTTTAGTGCATTTATAATATGTATTTAGTGCATATTTCTCAGCATGAGTTCTACCAACCGCTGAATTAACGTCACTGAGGCTGCTTGGGAAATGCAGGTTTTCAGGCCCTGCCCTGGACCTATTTGGCCCAGGCATCTGCATATTTAAAATTTTTTTTAAATGTGTATTTATTTTTGAGAGAGAGAGAGAGAATGAGCTGTGGAGGGGCAGAGAGAGGGAGACACAGAATCTGAAGCAGGTTCCAGGCTCTGAGCTGTCAGCACAGAGCCCCATACGGGGCTCGAACTCACAAACTGTGAGATCATGACCTGAGTCGAAGTCGGATGTTTAACCGACTGAGCCACCCAGGTGCCCGGCATCTGCATGTTTCACATACTCCCTGGTAATACTTCTGCCCAGGAAAGTTTGAAAGTTTGAGAGGGACTAAGCCTGGGTCTGCATAGAAGCTCTGTCAACAAAGTTTGTCCGTGTGTGTGTGTGTGTGTGTGTGTGTGTGTGTGTATTTGTTTACAATAAATATGTAACATAATAAATACTTTAAAATATATATTTAAAATATATAATAGTTATATATAACTTACATATAATTATATATTAAGTACATTAACTCATTTATAAAGTTTATTTTGAGGGAGAGAGATAGAATGAGAGATAGTTGGGGAGGGGCAGACAGAGGGAGAGAGAGATTCCCAAGCAGGCTCCACACTGTCAGTGCAGAAACTGACGTGAGGCTCGAACCCACAAACCATCAGATCATGGCCTGAGCCGAAACCAGGAGCCAGTCACCCAACCGACTAAGCCACCCAGGTGCCCCTAAATATATTACTCATTTAAATATATCATTATAGAACAGTTTTTAAGGGACAGGCTTGCAGATGCCAGACCCACTTCCTTCCAGCCCCTCATGAGAAGGCTCTTTGTTCTCTAACACTTGGCATTGTTCTCCGGGTGGGGTTGCTGCCCCCCCCCCCCACTCCGGTATTGCCATGCTGTCCACGGCATGCTCTGGTTGGGCCCAGATCACCAAGAGAGCCCTGAGAGAGGGCACTGCATCCCCCACAATGAGACTTGTCACTGCGGCTGCCTGGCTTTCAGGTCCACCCCGAGAATGAAGAGTGGACTTGCTTTGAGCAATCCGCCTCGCTCGACATCCGGTCCTTCTTTGGCTTCGAAAGTGCCTTGGAGAAGATCGCCATGAAGCAGTACACAGCTAACGTCAAGAGGGTAAGGGGTGGGCTCCATCAGTCACAGGGAGGAAGGTACACAGACCTCAGAGCCTGGTTCAAAACCTGCTCTGACACCTGACAACCCAAGTGACATCGATCCTTAACCTTCCTTGGCCTCAGTCTTTTCATCCATAGAGTGAGTATCCTAACAATGACCATAACACACCAGATAATGAGTGGAAACTACCTGGCCTGAAATGGGGGCACCATAATCATTATCCAGATGCTCCCTGATGTTTGGGGCTTGTGTAGTGATCTCTGGACAGAGGAGGGGCATTCTGTGGTGCTTTCTCCTGGTTAAAATTGGTTGCTGTGTAAAGCTCTCAGACCTGTCCCTGAGAGGCCTTTTCGCATAATGAAACGGGTGAAATTCATTTCAACAAAGTATTTTAACCCACATGTTACCTATAGAAAACCTACCAATGAGCTATTTTACATTCTTTGTTCCGTCCTAAGTCTTGGAAATCCGGTTCATATCTGATGCTCACAGCACATCTCCATTTGGACCAGCCACATTTCAAGTTCTCCGTAGCTACGTGTCAGGGGTGGGGCTGCAGCCAGGTGGGGGTGACTCCCAGGCTGATGAGGTTATCCCTGCTGTCCTGCCCTGCGGCTCATGTGCCTCTGGTCTCTCTGGCTTCCAGGGGAAGGAGGTGATTGAGCATTACCTGAACGAGCTTATCTCCCAGGGCACCTCTCACATTCCCCGGTGGACGCCTGCCCCCGTCCGAGAGGAGGACGCCCGCTCCCAGGCTGGGCCGAGGGATCCGGGCTCCCTGCAGGTTGACGGGCCCATCGGTGCTCCAGGCCCTGCGCCTGAGGTGGTGGTTACAGACGGTAGGTCCCTGCGGCTGAAGCCGGCCGGCCAGGCCTGTACCCTTTTGCCCCCCACAACCGCCCCAGTCCCTGGAAACCTGCTTTGTGTTTGCTCACTCCACGGGGGAAGAGTTGCTGCGGGTCCCCTTGGGAATGGGTCTGCGAACTGGAATGACTCAGCTTCCGCCCTTTCCCGCTGCTTTACCCTCTCTTCCTTCCTTCCGGCCCAAGAGCCAGAACTGGTTTATTTCTAAATCAGGAATTGACCTGATCTGGTGCCTCAGGGCTGCCCTTTTCTCTGGTTTTATTACTATTTTTAATTATATGAGTAATGTATGGAGATAGTAGAAAGAAATATTCAAACTTCTTGGAAGATGTAAATGAGGAAGTAAGACTCTTTTCTTCTCTCTGGAGGCAATACTAATTTTGTGGTCGTATTTCGTGAAACTACCTAGGCATATATATGTACATACATATACACACATGTGTATATACAGGCATGCATACCTGTATAATTTATGCTGAGCCAACATTACACATTCTACTTGATGATTTGCTTTTTTTCATTTACTAATGTTGCTTGAACAGCTTTCTATGTCAGTGCATCTGTTTTAGCACTTTGCGGTATTTCATGGTGTGGCTGCACCATAACTTATTTATTAATAAACATTTATTATTGGGGCACCTGGATGGCTCAGTCAATTAAACGTCTGACTCTTGATTTCAGCTCAGGTCATGATCTCACGGTTTGCAGGTTCAAGACCCATGTTGGGCTCTGCACTGACAGCATGGAGCCTGCTTAGGATTCTCTCTCTGCCCCTCCCCTGCTCGCTCTCTTTCTCTCTCTATTTCTCTCTCAAAATAAATAAATAAACTTAAAAAATAAGCATTTATTATTATTTTTGTTAGTTTATTTATCTAGTCTTCTCTTTATGGACATGAGGTTTCCAGTTTTTAAAACATAGAAACAATAGTGTATCTTTGTACTTAAGTTTACTTACTTGTTTTGAGAGAGGGAAAGCCCCAGCTGGGGAGGCACAGAGAGAGAGGGAAACAGAGAATGCCAAACAGGCTCTGCACGTGAGTGTAGAGACTGATGTGGGGCTTGAACTCATGAACCATGAGATCATGACCTGAACTGAAGTCGGACACTTAACTGACTGAACCACCCAGGTGCCCCATTAAGATTTTATTTTTAAATAATCTCTACCCCCAACGTGGGGCTTGACCTCACAACCCTGAGATTAAGAGTCACATGTTCCACCCACAGAGTCAGCCAAGCACCCCTATAGCATAAAATTTTTACAGTTGAATTGCTGGGTCAAAGGTTATATGCAGGTAAAATTTTGGCAGATTTACCAGTTAGGCCTTCAAAGATTGGTTGTACTAATCAATGTTCCCCCAAAAGTGTGTGGCTGTGTCTATTCCTGACTTCACTCTGGCTCCCCACGAGACTATTATTAAATGTTTTAAACTTCTGAAAGCAAAAAGTGACCTCTAGTAAATTAGTGATTAGGTCTTTCCTCATGAATGAGGCCAAATATTATTTTCTCATGCTTAGTGACTCCATATGGCTTTTTTGTGAATCTCTCTGTTCTTGTACTTTGTCTATTTTCCTGTTTGCCCATTGATTTCTTTCTTTTTTTAATTAAAAAAAAATTTTATTTATTTATTTTTGAGAGAGAACGAGACAGAGCACGAGTGGGGGAGGGGCAGAGAAAGAGGGAGACACAAAATCTGAAGCAGGCTCCAAGCCGTCAGCACAGAGCCCAATGTGGGGCTCAAACTCATAAACCGTGAGATCATGACCTGAGCCGAAGTCGGAGGCTTAACCAACTGGGCCACACAGGCATCCCTGACCATTGATTTCTCATTGCTTTGTAAGAACTCTTCATATGTAAGGCAATTAGCCTTTTGTCATATTTTCGATTTTTATTGATAATGGGAAATGTTTACAATATAATTTTAAATAAATTAAAAAAAAACCCTAGGACACAAAAGTACACATACTCCCTGAGTTCAGTTTTAGCTCTGTGCATTTGTGCTCATGATGATTCATTCTTTTGGGGTCACTGAAATGTCAGGCTTGGCTTTCTTAGAGATATGCCACATAACCAGTAAATTACATCTGGGGCATTGTGTAGGGAGAACAAAATTCATTCATTCACAAATATTTATTCTGTACCAACTCTGTGCTAGCTGGCTGCTGCTGTATGTGAACTTTTAAAATATTATTTATTTATTTATTTATTTATTTTAATTTTTTTTTCAACCTTTATTTATTTTTTTTGGGACAGAGAGAGACAGAGCATGAACGGGGGAGGGGCAGAGAGAGAGGGAGACACAGAATCGGAAACAGGCTCCAGGCTCTAAGCCATCAGCCCAGAGCCTGACGCGGGGCTCGAACTCACGGACCGCGAGATCGTGACCTGGCTGAAGTCGGACGCTTAACCGACTGCGCCACCCAGGCGCCCCTTAAAATATTTAAAAAATTAGGGGCGCTTGGGTGGCTCAGTCCGTTAAGCAACTGACTTAGGCTCAGATCATGATGTCACAGTTCGTGGGTTTGAGCTCCACGTGGGGCTCTGTGCCGACAGCTCGGAGCCTGGAGCCTGCTTTGGATTCTGTGTCTCCCTCTCTCTCTGCCCCTCCCCTGCTTGTGCTCTGTCTCTGTCTCTCAAAAGTGAATAAACGTTAAAAATTTTTTTAAATATTAGAAAAATTAAAACTTCTGCCTCTTCTTGCACACATTGTCTGGTGGTCATGACTTTTACCCTAATTTTGCACCAGGCTTTTCCTTCCTTCTCCCTCTGCACTGTGCTCAGGATGGCTGGCGAGAGGCAGAGTCACCCCCCTTCCACCCTGCTCTGAATCACTGAGCCTTTGTGCTCAGGAGAAAAGGGCCTTCACAGCCGCATAGAGGCCGGAAGGATGCTGGTATCTCCTGTCTCCCTTGTGTTCTCTCTCTCATCCTGTCCACTCCCCCTTACGGTCTCCAGCATCTCCCTTTCTGACCACTCTGTTTGGGGGGTCTGGACGCCACCTGTCCCCATACACCACCAGCATCCCTCCTGCTTCTGTTTACCCAGATGCCTGCTGACCTCCAGCCCTGGACTTTTTTTGTTTTAGAGGGAACCATTAGGTCCTGCTGCTGGAGGTACACACATTCCATTTGTTTTCTTATTGTGCAACCTGAACACAAAGAACAGGCTACACTCATGGGGGCTGCTCTTTGTGGACCGTCTACCCACTGCAGAGATGCTAACATGCTGGTGTGCCTCACCATGCCAGCATCTGCCACCTCAACAGTTAAGAGTGGGCAATGGGTGGGGTGCCTGGATGGCTCAGTTGGTTGAGCGTCTGATCTCGACTCAGGTCATGATCTCATGGTTCGTGAATTCGAGCCCTGTGTCCGGTTCTGTGCTGACAGCTGCAGCCTAGAGCCTGCTTCAGATTCTTTGTCTACCTCTCTCTCTGCCCCTCCCCTGCTCACACTCTGTCTCTGTCTCTCAAAAATAAATAAATGTTGAAAAACAAATTTTAAAGAGTGGGCAGTGGGACCTCAGGTTGAGCCCAGCTTCTAAATGCCCACACATGCTGACCCCCAAACAGCCCCATTGTGCAGGACAGGACTGAACAGTGTTTGGAATGATCCGTGCAGCTCCCAGGCTGTATTTTGGGGTCAGGGCTCTGTCTATAAAAGGCCTCGAGCCCACAGAGGGGCTGGGAGGTGGGAAGGCAAAAGGAACTGTATTTACTGACCATCTCTTGTATGCTCGGTGCACCACATGCATCCACTCGCTACTTAACCTGTCTTGGCCTCAGTTTTGTCTTCTGTGAAGTGGGGACAGTAGTGTGCCTGCCTCACTGGGGCGTCGAGACAGCTCACTGAGATGGTGCATGTCTAGAAACATGAGTGCGTATTGTTAATAATCTTCAGAGATTGGGTAGCTCCAGGGGGTGGGAATTAGCTTGATGTCCGAAGTCAGAGGAGACAAATCACTTGCCACTGTGAGATCCAAGCTGGCCCCACCATAAGTTTTCAGAAACCCCTTGGAAAGAGCCAGCAAGACCGGAAGATGTGGAGCCCATGTGGCTGTTCTTGGGTGAAAGGGCCACCGTACGGCTTGGAACTGCATTTCAGATCTGAGGCGGCCAATGCGGCGAGGGTTCCAGAAAGGGTAGACCATGTGGTAAAGAGAGTGGCATCGCCCTCTGGTCCTGAACGCCTCCACCTTCTCCTGCAGGGGACAAGCTAGATGCAGACTACATTGAGCGCTGCCTGGGTCATCTCACACCAATGCAGGAGAGCTGCCTCATCCAGCTGCGACACTGGCTGCAGGAGACCCACAAAGGCAAGGTGGGTGCAGAGCTGGGGCCTATCAGACCATGTACAATGACAGCCACTCACCCCAGGCACTGGGGGAGGAAGGGCCAGGTAAACAGGCTGATGTAATCAGCAGTACTGAAAACTTGTATTTTGCCTTCTTTTTATCATGTATCGTCTCATGTATCTGTAATGCATGTTGTGCATACCGTTGATTACAGGGTTTCTCATCCTTTGCACTGTTGACATTTGAGGCCCGACAGTTCTTTATGGGGTGAGGTGTGCCCTGTTGGGTGTCGCGGTATCCTGGCCTCCACCACTAGATGCCGGGAGCTCTTCTTCCCCAGTTGTGACAACCCCAAATGGCTCCAGACTCTAAGCCCCATAACAGGAATGTCCACCATGCATGTAGGTCCCAAGCATGGACTTGACCTTCAGCTCTGTTGAATGAGAAATTTGAGCTTGCCCTTCCTCCCTATCCCCTCCCCATGCTGCATGTGTGTGGGGTGCAGACAAAGAAGTTGCTTTCATGTTGGGCTGTGGTTTAACCTGTCTGCCCATTTTCTGATCTGTGAAAGGGGGATAATGCTAGCATACATCACCTAGACTGAATTACAAGGGACGATCCACATAAAATGCCTAGAGTCATGTCTGGCTCGGATGAGCACTCAGGGCAGGGGAGCCTTTACTGGGGCTGGATTTCTCTTGCCTGTCAATATTTGCCCGAGGGAAGGAAGGAGAGCTGGCAGGGACTTGTCACTTCGGCCTATGAATTAGACTCTGGGTTATATGTGGTAGGAACACAGCTTGAGTCAAGGCAAAAAAAAAAAAAAAAAGAGGAGGGGGCTATTTATTGGCTCATATAACAAACTGTTGAGAGGGATGTATTAATTTTTTTTTTTTTAACGTTTATTTATTTTTGAGACAGAGAGAGACAGAGCATGAACGGGGGAGGGTCAGAGAGAGAGGGAGACACAGAATCGGAAGCAGGCTCCAGGCTCTGAGCCATCAGCCCAGAGCCTGACGCGGGGCTCGAACTCACGGACCGCGAGATCGTGACCTGAGCTGAAGTCGGACGCTTAACCGACTGAGCCACCCAGGCGCCCCTGTATTAATTTCTTAAGGCTGCTGAAAGAAAATGCTACAAACAACAGAAACTTATCCTCACAGTGCTGGAGGCCCGAAGCCTGAAATCAAGGTGTGGTCAGGGTTCTGGAGCCTGCCTTTTCTCCAGCCTTCTGGAGGCTCTGAGAGACAGTCTGTATCATGCCTCCCCCTTCCTGGCTTCTGGTGGCTGCCACAGTCCTTGGCTTGTAGATACGTCATTCCAGTGTCTGCCTTCACCATCATGTGGCCTTCTTTCCTCCATGTGTCCTGTGTCTGTGTCCAAACACAGGAGGGCCCACCTACTCCAATATGACCTCACTTTATCTAATTATATCCGGATAGACTCATTTCCATATAAGGTCCCATTCTGAGGTTCTGGGTAGACATGAATTTGGAAGGGACATCATTCAGCCCAGGGGGCCATGCAGCCTGTCTCAGGGATGTCCGGAATCAGGACTCCCATACGGACGGGGCCTCTGAGCTCTTGTATCTGTTTACTTCTGCTTCATCCCCACCAGACTTACTTCCTCGTTGAGCTTGGAGCTGGGGCTCCCCATAACCTGCAGGCTCACCTTTACCACCACAGAGAAAGGGCTTCACGTCCCGTTCTTCTGATTTAAATTGTCTAAATGCTCTGATTGGATTGTGCCACCGCTGAGGCCATGGGAGTGGAATGCTGACTGGCAACATCAGCTAAAACCGGCGCTGGTGCTGGGGCGTGGGGAGGACACGTAGCTCCCCAGAAGCAAAGAGATGCCTGAAGAGGGAGAAATGTCTGGCAGCCCAAACTCACAGATTTTCACTACAGCCCGCCCCTTGGCTGTGTCGTTCGCGGTGGAGTGTGTGGTCCTTTTCCCAGCTAAATATTTTGCAGAGAAGACAGGAGAACTCATTTTCCACAGTCTTCTCTACTGGGTGAGGGACTACCGTTCTACAGGCTTTACCCTTCTTGTCTCAGATTCCCAAAGATGAACACATCCTTCGGTTCCTGCGGGCTCGTGACTTCCACCTGGACAAGGCCCGGGAGATGCTGCGCCTGTCCCTGAGCTGGCGAAAGCAGCACCAGGTGGATTTCCTCCTTCAGACCTGGCGACCCCCTGCTCTCCTGGAGGAATTCTATGCGGGGGGCTGGCACTACCAGGACATAGGTGCGTCCCTTTACCTACAGAACGCGTAGGGGGCCACTTTTCACATTGGGATCTTATTATTTTTCCTTTTGACTCTTCTGGGCATCTGGAGATGCCCTTGGGATTCACCCAGCCATGAGGAAAGTAGGGCTGGAAGAGACATGTGGGCTCGAGGCAACATTTCTCCATGCAGAGGCAGCGTTAGCCCACCCTTACTTCTTTTTTTTTTTTTTTTTTAATTTTTTTTTTTTTTCAACGTTTATTTATTTTTGGGACAGAGAGAGACAGAGCATGAACGGGGGAGGAGCAGAGAGAGAGGGAGACACAGAATCGGAAACAGGCTCCAGGCTCTGAGCCATCAGCCCAGAGCCCGACGCGGGGCTCGAACTCACCGACCGCGAGATCGTGACCTGGCTGAAGTCGGACGCTTAACCGACTGCGCCACCCAGGCGCCCCACCCCACCCTTACTTCTGATCATGGGGACCCCCACACATAATGGCTGCATGGGCACGCATCAGCGCCCTGGGGATGCCATAGCAAATTACCAAAAACCGGGTGCCTTAGAGATGTATCTGCCCACAGTTCCGGAGGTAGAAACCCCAAATCAAGGTGTGGGCAGGGCTGTGCTCCCTGCGGCGAATCTCTCTCTGCCTCCTCCAGCTCCTCGTGGCCCCAGGCGTTCCTTGGCTTGTGGCTGTATGCCCACACTCTGCCTGTCTTCACATGGATTCCTTCTGGGTGCCTGTGTGTCCTCTCTTCTTATAAAGACCTCAGGTCACTGAATTTAGGACCCACACTGATCCAGTAGGATTTCATCTCGAGGTCCTAAACAATTTGATCTGCAGACTATTTCCAAGTAAGATCACATACAGAGGTTCTGGGTGGACGTGAATTTTTGGAGGACACTATTCAACCCGCTACAAATAAGTTCTCTCTCAGTTTTTTTTTTTTTTAAAGATAGGTCTTCTCTGTAGTTTTTTTTTTTTTTTAATCTTTATTTATTTTTGAGAGAGAGACAGAGTGTGAGCAGGGGAGGAGCAGAGAGAGAGGGAGACACAGAATCTGAAGCAGGCTCCAGGCCCTGAGCTATCAGCACAGAGCCTGACGCGGGGCTCGAACTCACGAACCATGAGATCACAAACTGAGCTGAAGTCGGATGCTCAATCAACTGAGCCACCCAGGCGCCCCTCTCAGTTTTTTATTAAACTGCCCTTGATGTAAAAATTTGTATATATTGATTAGGGTGAGAGGTTGATTCTCCTAAAGGACCAGTTGGAACACTTTAATATATAGTCAATTCTCATTATTCATGGATTCCATATTTGTGAATTTGCCTCCTCACCACAATGTATTTGTAACCCCCAAGTCAATACTCAGGGTGCTTTTGCGGTCAATTATGAACACTTTTGGAGTGGTGAAAAGTCAGAGTCATCTGACCTGTGTGTCCCCTGCTGAGGTTGAATGAGATGTCCATCTTTTTTTCAGTTCTTACACTGTTAACAAGAGTCCTTTTTAAAGTCTACTTAGTGCTACATTTTTTTTTTTTGCATTTTGAGGGTGATTCTGGTGCTTAAAATGGCCCCCAGGCATAATGCAGGAGTGCTGGCTAGTGTTTCAAAGCACAAGAAGGCTGTGACTCATGGAGAAAATGTTAGATAAGCTTCCTTCAGGCTTAGTGTGATGCTGCTGGCATTGAGTTCAATGTTAATGAATCAACAATATATACTCAATAAGGTGTCCTTAAATAGAAACACACAGAGAACAAGGTTATGTATTGATCAGTTGACAAAAATGTTGTGTCTAGAGGCTCGCAGGGACCTTACCCCATATTTTTCCTGGAAACGATGCTTTAGTACTTCCTGATTCAGTGTTCAAGGTGACTTTGGAAAACATCACTACCATGAATAACAAGAATCCATTGTATTAGTATGTAATTCCTTATTTTTCCTATTTGCTTTGCCTGATAGAAAGCTAAGAACCAACGTCATCCACTCTCTCCATACTCCTTCATAACATGGTTCATATTTTCTTTTTTAAAAAGCTTTAGGGGTGCCTGGGTGGCTCAGTTCATCCAGTGTCTGATTCTTTTTTTTTTTTTTTTAATGTTCATTTATTTATTTTGAGAGTGAGAGAGCCTAAGTGAAGAAGGGGCAGAGAGAGAGGGAAAGAGAGAATTCCAAGCAGGCTTTGCACTGTCAGCGCAAAGCCTGATGCGGGGCTCAATCCCGTGAACTGTGAGATCATGGCCTGAGCTGAAACCAAGAGTCGGTTACTTAACCAACTGAGCCACCTAGGCACCCTAAGCATCTGACTCTTAATTTCAGCTCAGGTCATGATCTCACGGTTCATGGGATCGAGCCCAGCGTTGAGCTCTGCGCCGACAGTGTGGAGCCTGCTTGGGATTCTCTCTCACCCTGTCTGTCTCCCTGCCCCTCCCCAACTTGCACGTGAGCACGTCTCTGTCCCTCTCTCTCAAAATAAATAAATAAATAAACATTAAAAAGAATTAAAATAAAAAGCTTCAAGATAAACGTGTAATGTTAGGACAGGTTTTCAGAGATGTTGCTAAGGCCATACAGAGTTCCCACATGCCCCTCACCCAGTTTCCCCTGTGATGTCAGTCTGTGTCCTTGACTCTTGAACACATTGCTTCTATCACCATAACTGGCATTAGTCCCTCTTGGGAGTGGGTAGAGCATTCGCAAATAAACGGACAGGAGGGGCAGGCTGAGCCACAGCCTGGCGCCGCCTTCTCCGAAGAGAAGTTTGGGCCTGCCCTCTCACCCGCACTCCTGAAATAATGTCCCTTCTCTTTATGGGGCCTCCCCTGCAAAGATGGCCGCCCCCTCTATATCCTGCGCCTGGGCCACATGGACACCAAAGGCTTGATGAAGGCCGTGGGGGAGGAGGCACTGCTGAAGCATGTGAGTAGGGGTCCTCTCTCCCCGGACCCCAGGGCTGCCTGTGGGGGGAGCAGCCAAGTGAATGTTTGCCAGCACATTCTCTACTTTCCAGGTTCTTTCCGTCAACGAGGAAGGACAGAAGAGATGTGAAGGGAACACAAAGCAGTTTGGCCGTCCCATCAGGTAAGAACCCCCGCCAGGAGCAAATGCCCCTGAAAGAGTAAAAACAGCCAAGCTTCACTGGGCATGGGCTCAGCACTTTACAGGAATGTCCTCATTTAATTTGTTCAGTGATCCTGTGAGGCAGGACCTGTTATTGTCCCTGTCCTTTATGGAGGGGGAAACTGAGGCTCAGAGTGGCTGAGCTCATCCCAGGTTGTTGCTAAGTGGGTAAGTTACTGTCTGCCTCGGTCTCAAGGATGTTTCGCCTGGGGCCTTGCTTTTTCAGGCCAACTCTGCCACCCCAGGTAGCACCTTGACCCTGCCTCCCAGGCAGGCAGACTCAACAGGTGTCATGGCAATCCGGTAACCCTCGTCCGACTTCCCCAGACTCCTCAGTTTCCCACATGAGTACTTAGGGTGGCACAAACCTTTCTGAACTATAGCTTGCTCATCTGTAATGTGGGAATAACATCATGAGTCCGAAGGCGTCTTCATGGATTACCAAAAGCCGCGTCTGTTGAGAGAGAACACAAATGTGTGTGTGTAACACTTGCTGTGCAGCAAGTGCTCGTTGAAGTACCTGCCTCACATCCTCCTTATTACAGTCTGGGAGGGAGGGGCCAGTGGGACCTGCCATTTTTTATCCCCAAATGGCCTGATCTTTGTGAAAATCGAGTTCCTTTGCTGTTTGGAGCCTTTCCTAAGGGGATGTACATTGGCTGGGCTGGGAAATCGATCAATAAATCAGGATCCTGATCCAAAGTGGAATTCACCTGAGATGGCTCAGATGACAGGGTGTCAGGAGGGACTTCTTGCAGCGGTGTGGATGGAAGGATCAAAGGCAGGATGGAGGGGCTCCCAGGGATTAGCCGCTGCAGTAGAACACTCATTTTCCTAATGAATTAGTCCTGAGGAAATGGAGGCACAGAGAAGTTAAGTAACTTGGCCAAGGCCACACAGCAAGCGGCAGTGCTGAGATTTGAATCCAGGCCGTCTGGCTCTGGAGTGAGTGCTGTTGGTGCTTACACTCTATTTAGCAGTCGGAGCCTTTTCAACGATTGGTAGCAATGACTTGCTTTGAAGGAGTGCACTCTATGGCCTGTCCTTGCAGAGAGCTTCACATATACTATCTCATTTAATCCTAACAATTGCTCGAGATGTTACTGTCACTGCCACTGTCCTGATGAGGAAGCTGCCTGTGTCACACAGCTCTCGGGGGATGGAGGTGACACTTGAATTTGGGTGACTAGCCTTAGAGGCCATGCACTGAGCCTCCTCACCACATGGCCTCCCCAGCCTAGGGTTGGGGTGGGGGGTAGGATCCACGAGAGTGTCCTACGGCCTCCGCCCCTCTACTCCCAGCCCTGGCTTCCTGAGCCTCTCTGTCCTGTCTGCCAGCTCCCGAGCCCCCCCCCCCCCAACCGAGGCTGTCGGGGGCCCTGGGATGTGGCAGAGCAAGCTGCAGTGAGGGGGCCATCTCTGCTGCAGCTCCTGGACCTGCCTGGTGGACCTGGAGGGTCTCAACATGCGGCATCTGTGGCGGCCGGGGGTGAAGGCCCTGCTGCGGATGATTGAGGTGGTTGAGGACAACTACCCTGAGACCCTGGGCCGGCTGCTCATCGTGAGAGCCCCCCGCGTCTTCCCGGTGCTCTGGACGCTGGTGAGAGCAGGCGCCTGCGCCAGACCCCTCCCCCGTGCAGGCTGAGATGGGGTGGGGGAGTTCCCTCTGCCTGCTGGTTCAGTGTCTGCCTGCTGGTTCAGTGTCATTTCTTCTTCTTCCTCCCTCCTCCTCCCTCCTCCTTCCTCCCCCCTCCCTTCTACTTCCTCCTTCCTCCTCCTCCCTCCTCCCCCCTCCTTCCTCATCCCCCCTCCCCCCTTCTCCCCCTCCTCCTTTCTCCCCCATCCTTCCTCCTCCTTTCTCCTCCCCCCTCCTTCCTCATCCCCCCTCCTTCTTCTCCCACCTCCTCCTCCCTCCTCCTTCTTTCTTCTCCTTCCTCCTCCTCCTTCTTCCTTCTTCTTCCTCCTTCCTCCCCCCTCCTCCCCCCTCCTTCCTCCTTCCCCCTTCTCCTCCTCCTTTTTTCTCCCCCATCCTTCCTCCTCCTTTCTCCTCCTCTCCTCCCTCCTCCTCCTCCTTCCTCCCCCTCCTCCTTCTTCCTCCTCCTCCTCCTCCCTCCTTCCTCCCTCCTCCTTTTCTTCCTCCTCCTTCCTCCTCCTTCCTCCTCTTCCTCCCCCCTCCTCCCCCCTCTTCCCCCCTCTTCCCTCCTCCTCCTTCCTCCTCCTCCTCTCCTCCTTCCTTCTCCCTCCTTCTTCCTCCTTTTCTTCCTCCTCCTCTCATCCCTCCTCCTCTCTCCTCCTCCTCTCTCCTCCTCCCTCCTCCTCCTTCTTCTTCCTTCTTCTTCTTTTCTTCAACATTTATTTATTTCTCAGAGACAGAGAGAGACAGAGCACGAGGCAGGGAGGGGCAAAGAGAGAGGGAGACAGAATCCAAAGCAGGCTCCAGGCTCTGTGCTGTCAGCACAGAGCCCGACGCGGGGCTCGAACCCATGAACCGTGAGATCATGACCCAAGCCGAAGTCAGTCGCCCCACCGTCTGAGCCACCCAGGTCCTCCTGGTGGCATATCTTCTAAATAATAGCTTTGCTGAGATGTAAGTCATCAGGTTCACTCTTTCCAAGTGTAGAATTCACTGGTTTTTAGTATATTCCCAGAGCTGTGCAACCATCCCACCTTCTAGTTCCAGAACATTCTCAGCACCCCCAAGGGAAACCCTGTACCGTCAGCATTCCTTCCTCTCCCGGCTTCCGAGCTCCTGGCAGCCATCGGTCTGCTTCCTGTCTCTATGGATTGGCTTGTTATAAATATTTCACGGAAGCAGAATCATACGAGGCATTTTGCATCTGATTTCTGTCACTGAGCATAATGATTTCAGGTTCATCGTGGTGTAGCCTATCAGTACTTCATTCCTTTTTATGGCCGAATACTATTCCACCATATGGACAGACCATGATTTATGTATCTCTTGTCCTGCTTTGTGGACGCTGGGTCACACTCAGAATTGTATAGCATTCCTGGGGCTCCTGTGAGCTGACTCTGAGGAGTGTTGGGATCCTGTGCTGCAGGGATTTGAAACCTTTTTGCCCAAGACCCACAGTAAGAAATACATGTTATTTTACAACCCAACGCAAACACACACACACCTGAAACAGATCCGCAAGCGATGGTTACATTAACTATGTGCAATATTCTCTTTTCTCTCTCTCTCTCTTTTTTAATGTTTTATTTTTGAGAGAGAGACAGACAGAGCATGCGGCGGGGAGGGGCAGAGAGAGAGGGAGACACAGACTCTGAAGCAGGCTCCAGGCTCTGAGCTGTCAGCACAGAGCCCGACGCGGGGCTCGAACTCACGGACTGTGAGATCATGACCTGACCTGAAGTCTGATGCTTAACCCACTGAGCCACCCAGGCTCCTCTCTTTTTGCTCTTTTATTCCATTCCATTAAAAATAAGCTAATCATGGAGGTGCTTGGGTGGCTCAGTTGGTTGAGTGTCTAACTCTTGATTTTGGCTCAGGTCATGATCCCAGGGTTGTGGGATCAAGCCCTACATCAGGCTTTGCAATGAATGTTGTGCTTGCTTAAGATTCTCTCTCCCCCCCCACCCACCCCTTTCTGCTGCTTGCACGTACTCTCTATTAAATTTTTTTTTTCTCAGATTTAAAAAAATTGGCTAGCCACACGTGCTAAATTGATCTCACAACCACTATCAGGTTGTCACTGACAGTTGAAAGCCACTGCCTGGGGGCTTTGCTACTGGTCCACAGGCCAGTGCAGAGTGCCAGCCCCCCACCCCTAGTCCTGCAGACCCTGAACATACCCAGTGCCCCGAGGATTCAGTGCCCAAGAAAGCCTGGAAAGAGCTGCTATAAGTTGAGGTTCAATCAGGATAGAGATTTGAGAGTTAAGTGGATTCAGTGTTTCACTAAGCACCTACTGTGTGCCAGACACCTTTCCAGGCCCTGGGGATTTGGAGTAAACAAGCCAGCCACTGTATCTCTCCCCAACTGTGACAGGGCAGGGAGAGATAAAGCAGATAACGTCACACAAGGAAATGCTTCATGGTTCCATATGACTAGGGCGTGAGGCCTACAGGGTTCGTGGAGAGGCTGAATCAGGCAGGGGGTAACGCAGGTGGGCCATTTAGACTGGGAAACTGAGGAAGGTCCCTCTGAGGAGGTAACAAGTGGCTGAGACCGAAGGAAGGAGCAGGAGTCCTTCAGGGAAGGGTGGGGAGGACAGGTGGGTCAGGCAACCCACACAGTAAGCACAAAGGCCTGGAGGCAGGACTGTACGTGATGCTTTTGAGAAACTGAAAAACCAGTGCAGGGTGGCTGGAACAAAAAGGAGCAAAAAGGCCGGCGGCCCTGGCAGAAGCTGGGAAAGTGCTCAGGGACCAGTGCCTGCTGAATCCAGGCTGTGGCAAAGGTGGGACTTCATCCTGGGGCAGTAGGGAGCCATGGAGGGTTGTCAGCAGGAGACGATGTGAGCAGACTTCTGGGACAGAACGTTCTTTGGCCACTGTGGCCACGTCAGGGCCTTGCTGGGGCTGGGCTGGAGAGCAGGAGCTGCAGGAGGGACAGGCAGGACCTGCCACTGAAGCTTTTTATCTTGAAATATCCTGAACTTTGTGAAAATTAAATTCTTGCTGTTGGGAGACTTCTAAGAAGATGTGTATTGGGTAGGGGTGGGAGCCAGTCATTCAGGGTGCTGGCCAGAAGTGGGATTCACCCCAATGGCCTAATGGGGACATAACATAAAAGAACTCCTTGCAGAGGTATGGGCAGGATGGAGAGGCCCCAGGGACTAGACCCTGCAGTGATCCCTGACACCCGGGGGTGGGAGGGGGGGGTTGGTGGTGCCACGGGAGGGGATGGCGTTGTTACCAAGCCTCAGGAGAGCCAGAATGTGGCAGGGGGTGGGGGGGCCCAGGGGCAGTGAGGCAGCAGGGAGTGGGGGAAGAAGTACCCTGGCCTCTCTCTTTGTTCCCACCTCCTGCTGCTGTACCCCCTCCTCTGCCCAGTGGCCACACCAGATGGAAGCCAGTGGCACGGAGCCAGGTTGCCGAGGACGGCAGGTGACTGCTTCCCCGGGTGGAGGCTGAAGGAGAGTGACCACACAGGTGGGATTCCCAGTTCCTGTAGCATTCCTTGCTCAATTGGCTTGTACCTTGCCAATGCTAAGTCCTTCCTTCCTTCCCCAACTGTGTGTTGAGTCAGACACCACACCAGCATCGTGGGTGGGGGGGTAGGGGTTGCCATGAGAAAAAAAAAAGGATTGACATGCAGTTTCGAGTTCGGTGTTAAAGTATTTTCCATCTGGGGCAAACAAAATAGGATCATCCAAAGAGTAGAATATTATTCAGCCATAAAAAGGGATGGAGTAATGATCTCTGCTACAAGGTGGATGAACCTAGAAAAAACATCATGCTGAGGGAGAGAAGCCAGGCACAAAAGGCCACATATTGGAGGATTCCATTTCTATGAAATGTCTGGACAAGCAAATCCATACAGACAGAAAGCTGACTGGTGGTTCCAGGAGCTGGGGGGAGGGGACTGGGGCGTGACTGCTAATGTGTATTAATGTGTAAAAGGAATGGGGTTTCCTTTTGGGGTGAAGAAGAGTCTTGGAATTACAGGAAAGTGGTAGTTCTACAACATAGTGAGTGAAATAAAGCCACTGAATTGTTCACTTTAAAAGGGTTAATTCTTGGTTGGAAGAGCATGCGACGTTTGATCTTGGGGTTGTGAGTTCGAGCCCCATCCACGCTGGGTGTAGGGATTAGTTAAATAAAACTTGAAAAGAAAAGAAAAAAGAAAAGAAAAGAAAAGAAAGGAAAAGAAAATGGTTAGTTCCTTGCCACGTGAATTACATCTCAATAACAAACAAAAAAACAAAAATACCTTTCCATCTTGTCTCATCTCCCCCACTTCAGATCAGCCCCTTCATCAATGAAAACACCAGGCAGAAGTTCCTCATCTACAGTGGCAGCAATTACCAGGGCCCCGGAGGCCTCGTGGACTACCTAGATAAAGAAGTGATCCCCGACTTCCTTGGGGGAGAGTGTGTGGTGAGTATGTGGCTGCAGGCCCTGGGCTGTGGCCTGGGGGTGGGGGTGGGGGAGCCAGGGATTGCTGGGGCAGGGCTGCAGAGGGCCACGAAGGCTGGAGTGGGGCACTCTGTCATGTGTGTGGGTGCTGGTACCTGGAGAAGCCATGCTTTCTCTTTTGGGGGGCAAGGCTTGTTTTAGACGCTTCCCCAAAGAGAAGTGAGTCCTGTCCAAAGGAGGGGCCTTAGCTTGGTTTTTCAAACATAGTGATCCAGATGGAAGTTTATAGAAGACCAGAGACCAGGCCAGTCAAAAGTTTACCCCGGTATTCCCTATGCACTTCGTCGCTAGGCAGCAGTCAGAGTTTACCTGCTGACTTTGCGCCCTCTGCTGCTGAGAGAGGTGACTCAAACATCCCAGTGGCCTGAACCCCGGAGCCTGTGTATCCAAAGGGATTTATTCCCAACCCACATCCTCACGGAATGGTTAGATGGGCCAACTACTTCAAGGAGAGGCAGCCACAGACCCCTTTTACTGCCTCCCCTTGGGGCTGAGATGACACAGGCAGGGGTGACCCTGGGTCACAACTGTCTTATCTCCTCTGGCCATGGGATGAGGGCAGGCCCCTCTTCCTTGTCTAATAGAATACTAAACTCCAAGCATACATGATTTCTGAGTAAAAAAAGGCATTTCCTAGGAATTCTGCCAATTTGAATCTCTCCACTTGTTGAGGTACATACATGTGATTTATGTTTAACAAATGGGCCTGTAAGAACCTGCATGGTAATAAGAGACTTGAGCCTGGGGGCCCTGATAAACATGGGTTTGTGCCCAGGCTCAGACACTTTCTGCTGTGTGATCTCAGGCAAGTGGCTTGACCTCTCTGGGCTTCCATTTTCCTCCTCTGTGAAATGGAAATAGTAAGAGTTCCTACTGCATTGTGGTTTTGGAGATGAGGTCATGGGAGAGCCCCTGTACCGTTCTCACTTTGGGGTTGCTGTTGTCAGTGCAGTTTCAGGGGTCACAAAGTACCCTTCTGTGGGTCAGCCAGGCCGGCTGGGTCCTGACCTGCTACTTTTGTCTTTATCCCCCAGTGTAATGTCCCCGAAGGAGGGCTGGTCCCCAAGTCCCTCTATCTGACAGAAGAGGAGCAAGAGCACACAGACCAGCTGCGGCAGTGGAGAGAGACTTACCAGTCGGCCAGCGTTCTCCGAGGGGCCCCCCATGAGGTGCTGGGACCTGGCCCGGGAGGGCCCACCGGGTTGGGGTGGGGTCTTAGGTCAGGGTCCCCCGAAGCAGACCCTGAGACAAGAGTTCTTGTGCTAGCGATTTGTTGAGGGTGAGCTCTGAGGAGAAACCTGTAAGGAGAGGTGGGACAGGGTGGCTACGGGGAAGGATACAAGCAAAGGGGCGGTGCAGCCAAGTCCCCTGACCCCAGGGGAGCACTGGGCTGTGCAGAGCATGGCAGATGGGCAGATGAAGACCCAGGTGGGCACCCACAGCACCTACTGCAGCTGACCTCCCCATCCCGGCTCCCCACTCCTGGTGGGATCCCAGGTCGGACCCTCAGACCGTGCCCTCCCCATGCAGGTTGCCGTGGAGATTCTGGAGGGCGAGTCAGTCATCACCTGGGACTTTGACATCCTGAGGGGGGACGTGGTGTTCAGCCTGTACCACAGCAAGCAGGTGCCCAAGCCTGGACCCCAGGAGCCTGGGGCCAGGGCCGGCGGGCAGCTGACGGACAAGGGCTGGGTCCTAGGTGTGGATTACAGCCGTGTGGAAGCCCCCCTTGTCTGCCGGGAAGGGGAGAGCATCCAGGTTCGAATTCCTTTGTTCATTCATTCTTCACTCAGGATTGAGTGTCCACTGTGTGCCAGGGTTCTGGGAGCACCCAAGTAGATGAACTGCATATGGACTTTGGCCTTGGAGCCCCTGTGGGATGGGTGGGGAGAAAGACAGAATCAGACAGATCCAGGACTCTGGGGACCTCCCAGGACCCCAGCCTCAGAATCCCTGGGACTCTTGTCAGAGATGCAGATTTCCAGGGCCCATGCCAGGGAGGGGTAACTCAGACCCTCTGGGTGTGAGGCCTGGACCCTGCATCCCTCACCCTCTCCCAGTGATTTCTGACGTGTGAGCTTCAGAAGCTATGCAGCAGAGACATACTAAGTCTGGGAACGGAACTCAGATGCGTTGTGGAACATGAACACGAGGCCCCCTCCATTCTCCACTCTCCAGTGCTTGTAAGTCTCACATCGCTGGCCTCGCTCGCTCTCTCACCCGTACCGCACACACAAGCTCTGATGAGCACTGCAGATCTCTCTGAAGGTTCCCTGAGCAGCACACTGTCTTGCACCTCACACACCAACACCCCTAGCCCTCATTCTCAGCGTCCAGGCCCTCAACTAGCTCTAACCAACCTGCCAGCTCCCTGCCTGAATCCCTGCCTGGACCTCATCTGCAAATCACGCTCAGCAGAACAAAAGCCCAACAAAGTCCAGGCATTTAATTAAACCGCACCTGTTGCCCTGCAACTACAGCCCTCCTCTCCAGGCCTCCACTCCCACCAGATTTAGAGGGAGGCTCTCAGCCCCCAGGGATATGGGGGTAACAGCAGAGGGGCCAAGGATGACTTCGGGAGGCTCTGAGAGGAAGACTGGCTGGTGGATCCATTTAGTAAGGGGCTCCTGTCCCCAGGAGGACCAGAGCCTCAGGCCCGGCTGCTGTGTTTCAGGGCTCCCATGTGACCCGGTGGCCTGGCACCTACTTGCTCCAGTGGCAAATGCACAGCCCCCCTGGCAATGTGGCCTGCAGCATCCCGGGTGTGGAGGATGTCCTGACGGCCCTGCACAGCCCTGGCCCCAAGTGCAAACTCCTCTACTACTACGAGGTGCTGGCGTCTGAGGACTTCAGGTAGGAGGGGCTGGGGAGGGAGAGCCTGGGCAGGAAGGGTCCTGACTCCCCTCTAGGCGAGGCCCACAGCACTCCTGAGGCCCCTTCCTTCTGGGCTGGGGGCACTAGATTCACCTCCCTCACTTGTCTTTGAGCTTATCCAGGGGCAGGTCCCCAGCATTGGTATTGTTAAAATTCTCCAGTGGTTCAGCACGTGTGTGAGCAACCAGATTGAACACTGTGTCCAAACTCTGCCTCAGCTGCAGGATCTCCCTTTAAAAAAAATTTTTTTAATGTTTTTATTTATTTTTGAGACAGAAAGAGACCGAGCACGAGCAGGGGAGGGGCAGAGAAAGGGAGACACAGAATCCGAAGCAGGCTCCAGGCTCTGAGCTGTCAGCACAGAGCCCGACGTGGGGCTCGAACTCATGGACTATGAGATCATGACCTGAGCCAAAGTCGGATGCTCAACCGACTGAGCCACCCAGGCGCCCCATGGATCTCCCTTTTAAATGAAATCCTGGACAGAAGCCAAACATACCAGATTGATTGGTGGGGGAAGGGGAGCCCAAGGCCCTCCTATTTGGACCTCCCTGTATTCCTAGAAACCCATAAAAAAAGGATTTGGAATGTTCTAGAACATTCTAGAATAGTGTCGCACAGACACCTCTCTCCAAGTGGTGCTTTCAGAGAGGCAGGAAGTGTAGTGGTTAAGGCCTCCAACACTTCCTGATTGCTCTGTGACCTCAGGCAACTCACTTAAGCTGTCTGAGCCTCAGGCTTCCCATCTGTTACATGGGGACTACTGAAATCCTAGGTCATGGGGTTGTCATGAAGATGAAATAGCTGGGGGAAGCCTGCCCTTCACCGAGGCATACAGTAAGCCCTTGATAGCAAAAATGAAACAGGGTGAGGACATGGAGAGTTTCTTCAAGGCCTTACATTTTATCTTTTAAAAACGAATGTGATTTTGCATCCTGCTTCATGACCTATCTATGCTTGTGTCCTTCTAAAAATAATGCTTTATATTCTTTACCATGGAGTCAAATTGAGGCTCCGGGAGGGTGTCACATCTGTATCCATATCCTGGGTGGAGCTCCAAGTATTGTAGGGGTACATACAGCCCCCTGTGAGAAATACTGGGCCTCTGTCTTTACTTCAAGAGAGCCCCACAGCCTGGGAGGGCTGGTGGTTTCCTCTTTGGGAAGTGGCCTGCTTTGGCTGCTGGGCACCAGTGCAGGGGAGAGACATGCAGACACAAGCATTGGAGGCTGCTGGCCTCCAGGAGGGCAGGTAGAGGCCTAGAGGGGGGCAGAGCAGATGCTGCTTGCCAGCCTGTCTGGTCAGCATGGGGTAGCCTTGCTGCCCTGCCCTTCAACAGCCTCGCAAGAAAACCAGTTCAAGGGCTATTTCCTGGGTGTCCTCAGTAGGCAGGCATTGGGCTGGGCCCCAAGGGACCAGACAGATAGGGCCTGCCATTGTGGAGCAGGAGACCACATGATCACACCTGTGCATAACAGGAGCAGCAGTGGATGCCATGAAGGCATTCCAGCCTGGGGTCCTTGCCCAAGGTCAGATAGCTAGGAGGTGTCAGAAGCCTCAACACAGGGTGTTGTCAGAGCCTGGCACAGGCCTGGCACAGAGCCTGGACAAGGGGCCTGGCACAGGGTGGGCATGGGATGTGGGGGAGGTACCTGGGAAAAGACACTGGAGTTGAGACCTAGGTGGCATGCACATACATCTTCTGGGGGGGGGGGGGTTGTCACAATGCAGATTCTGCAGCTCTCGGGCGCAGAGAGTCTGCAGCTCTAACAGGCTCCAGGAGGGGCTGGTGGTGCTGGTCCCCACACCACACTTGGAATAGCCAGATCCTAAGGCTTCACTGGCCAACCAGGTAACTACCAGCCACAGGTAGCAATTTAAACGTAGCTATTACAGTTCAACAAAAATAAAAAAATCAGTTCCTCAGCTGCACGAGCCACATTCTGAGTGCCCAGTAGCCCCATGAGGCTGATGGCTGCTGCAGTGGACAGCACAGCTGTAGGACACAACTGTCATCGCACAAGGTTCTCCTGGAGAGCGCTGCTCTGAAGTCTGGAGTAGAAGTTAACTAGAGGAAGCAGGGGGCAGAGAAAGTGCTTCTGGCAGCAGGTGGAGACCTTCACAGGTTCCCAGACAGGGGAGGCAAGTGTCAGAGATGCTGAAAGGAGGCTGCAGGGGTGGGGCGGGGTGAGGTGAGGCTAGAGATAGGGTCAGAAACTGCCCAGGCCATGCTAGATCCCCAGGTCAGGGAAGCCCCTGAATGGTGTGTAGCAGGCTGGGCTCTGTGCGTGGGGGTTGGTTGGGGGTGGGGCTGGAAAACGGGTGGAGCCTCGTTTCTCACCATAACTCCACTTGGTTTTGCTCTACACTTGCCCTGTGCGCCTGGGGTGGTTACCAGCCTGGTAGAAAGAACCCTGGGGCCTCATTTGCAGCATCACCAGCTTTTCCACTGCTGTGCGTGGGCCCCAGGGCCGTGTCACCCCCGAAGGTAATGTGCACACAATGCCCTTCCTCCCCAGGGGCTCCATGTCCAGCCTGGAATCCTGCACCAGCGGCTTCTCCCAGCTCAGTGCCACCACTTCCTCCTCTTCTGGCCAATCCCACAGCAGCCCCTTGGTCTCCAGATAGCTGGGACTGAGCCCTGTGGGGCAGCCTGCTCGCCTCCCACGTTTCAAGTGTCTGTGAGGTCTGGGACCACGTGGGCTTCAGCCCTGGGTCTGGACACTAAGTGGGGGCATCTGGAGCCGATGGCAATGATCCAGCTCACGCACTCTTCAGGATGCAAGACAGAACCATCTCCTTTGGGCTTCATGTGAGGAAAAGCCAAGGAATGGTTGGGCCACCTTTGGGCCTGCCTGGTCTGGGAGCTCAGGGATGTCATCAGGCTCAGCACCCCCTCTCCACCTCTGGCTCTTTCCCTGGGGCAGCCTCCTTCTCAGGTGCCTTCCCCACGCAGAGGGCCCCATCACCATTAGGCTCCCTGTCTCCTCCCAGCTCAGCTGTGGAAGAGAACCTCTCTCCCCCAAAGTTCGATCCAACCTCCCAGAACTGAGTCTAATCAGTCCGTCTGGGTCCCACACTAGTCCTTGAACCAATCACAGTTGCCAGGGGAACAAAGAACACAGACTGGCCAGTAGGTTTCTGTCTACGATCTGGACCAATCAGCATACAGGGATGGGGTTTCAGTGATTGGCCTACCTGGACCACATGCCTGTTCCCGAAGCCAACCACCTGGTTTGAAAATCATAAGGAGGTTGCCTCTAGGAATACTGGGGTACCCGACAGGAAGAAGAGGGAAAGAATGCTGGGTAGGCAGAAATGATTGGCGTTCACATCTGATTCCCTAGTGATGCCCTGTGTCCCAGACATGCATGGTGAACAGTTATATGAGTTACAGGCTCCACTGTCTGTGGGGAGCAGCCCACCCTGGATCTGAAATCCATTTTCCCAGAGCTTGGCTAGGAAGGAAACCTGACCACCATTGACTTGAGGAGGGTGGAGACACCCAGGCAGTGATGAAGTGGCTCTAGCTGTGTTTAAACTCCTCTGGAGGTTCTTTTCTTTCTTCAGAGCAGTTTAATTATGAGTTTTTTGGTTGTGAGTCACAGAGACCCACACAAAAGGGTAACCAGTCATGAGCACATGTAATTGGCCAGTCCAGGATCTCTTGCTTCAGTTAAGGCTGGATCCAGGACCTCAACATGGCATCAGAACTCCCCTTACGGGGAGGAGGAGGCTGTGACTTTGTTGTGTCTGCCCTATGGCAAACCCGACCCCTGGAACCTGCTACTGATAGACGTTCCCTGAGTTCTGCATGGGAGAGTTTTGGGTATGCTTGGGGCTTGAGGACACTTCTCCTTTCCTTTCCTGGGCTCCCAAAAAGGTAACAAGTCACAGGTTACCAACTGGCCGACTGCAGTCTGATCTGGCTTTTGTTTTTGCCTATAGAGAGATTGAAAAATTAGAGCATTTCACAAAGAGATCAGGATGTCTAGTTTCCCTCAGGCATTTGGGACTATTGGCAAAATGGGGCCACTGTTGCCATGTAAAGGCAAGACAACTGTGTCTCCTGGATGGGGGCCACCCCAGTCCTCACCTGTCTATCAACCTAGTCCACATCACTCACTCACATCAGCCTAGGAGGGACCTCACTGATAGGGCTCCTGGGGGGGCCAATGTGGGGCTGAATGACTCAGTGTTACTCTTCTCTCATAGCCTTGCTTATAGCTGGGGGGGGGGGTCATCTCTGGCCAACACCTGCAGTCACTGGGCCTTGCCTAAGGGGTGGGTTTACAACCATGGGGTCCATGCCTCCATGCAGTCTCAGCGTGACAGGGCAAAGAGCAAGGACTTCCTTGCATACCAACCTCAACCCCAAACCTGGAGCAGAGGGAAGGAGTCACTTTCTAGAGACATCCTTCTCCCTGCAGGGAGGGAGGCTCATCCACTTCTGTTTGCTCCTCAGGTATAGGAACAACACCCAAAACTGCATCCTGCATCCAGGTGTGTGTGCACATGAGGGAGAGAGGTAGGGGGAGATTGGAGACATTCTCATAGCTCCCATGTCACCAGACATTTATCACTGAGCATCTGTGATATCTTCACCTGTCTTGAGATGAATTTCTAGCTTGCCTCTAAAACCCAGGTGTGCCCTAGAAGCATTTTTGAGTAGGCTTCCCTGGCATTCCCCACACATGAATTGTCTAGGAATGGCACCAGAGAGGATGGAGAAGACTTTCCTTGACTTGGGGTTATATGTGGCTTGACAGCTGTTACCTGGATCTGCTGTGAGCAGTCCAGCCTTGACAAAAGGGATGGGACTCAGACCCTCTCATTTCTCCCCTTGAGAGCTCCTTCTTTCTCCCTTGGGAAAGCTGCAGCTCAAACTTCTTAAGCAACAAAGGGAATTTTCCCTGGGTCCTGTAACTGGGATGGCTGAGGATGTGCTTGCTGAAGGTATTGCTGGATCCAGGAGCCCAGTGTCCCCAGGCCCACGCGTTCATCCTCTCAACCTCACCCAGGCCGCCTGGCTCTGTATCTCTTCTCACACTGGCCTCATCCTCTCTTCCACCTGGTGGGAAAGGTGGCTGCCAGAAGCCCGAGCCTACAACCACAGGGCTCACAATCTCTAAGGCTGAGAGAGACATTCTCTTTCCATCTCATCCCACAGAAGGCTCTGGCTGGCCCTGTTCCAGTCGAGTGCTTGCTCCTACGGATGTACCAGCCACGGGGCTAGGGGTCCTGTGATTGACATTTCCTCCAGAAGCAGCAGTGGGATACAGGTCACCCCAGGACAAGGGGAGCTGGGCCAAAGAAGCAGCAGACGGCCATGGTGGCATCTTCTGCAGTGCCCCTCACTTGCTGGAGGTCTCTGGGGTCCATGCTGGAGCATTATTAACCAACAGGTTTCTCCTACCTTTGGGAGGCTTGAAATTAAAAGTCTAAGGAAGGGCTGCTGAATTCCTGACTTCTGTATTTCCCTAGACCCCAGGGCTAGAAGCTCCTTGGCTTGGCTTCTTTATCTTGTTCATTAACCTGTGGTGAGCAGGACAGAAACAACCCACTAGCAATAGGACCCTGCCCATGCACTGTGTTTAGAAGCCTGGATCTTAAAATTTAGACATGGTGAGGTTCAAGCCCCAGCCTTCTTTTCAGTAGCTGTGTAACCTCCAGCAGGTGACTTAACTCCCCTGTGCCTCAGTTTCCTCATCTGTAAAATGGGGGCATGCCTACCTCATTCACTGGGCTGTAGTGGAACAAAAAATACCAGCTGTGGAGTCCACAACCCAGTGCCCAGCACACAGAAAGCACACGGTAAGTGTCAGAGGTTATCCTGATGATTTAAGGCTTCTCGTCCAAACACTCCAGACTCCTTCCTGAGGATGCCCGCCTGTCACTGTTTTTCACGGGACAGAAGGCTCAGCACCATGTGCATCCGGAGGAAAGCGGGTGTCAGGATATTATTTCCCTCATTTCCCATTTAGAAACTGCTTGCGTTTTCTGGGCAAATCCACTAAAATGGAAGAGCATCATTTGGAGTGCTATTTCCCCCAACTAGCTGGAGAAACGTTCTCTCTACAGGCTCAAAGAAGGGGATTCTGAGACATTTCTCCCCCCTACCCTGCACTCTGGAATTGCTTCTCCTGTAAAACGAATTGTTTGATGAGAATATTTTTAATTCTGTTCTACACACTCTATTTTAGTCAGTAAAACCTGATGTTCCTTGTTCGCCTGATCATTTGCTCTAACCAAAAGCATTAAACGTTTTAGATTTGGGTATACCTCAGTTGTCTACTTCCTGAAACCCTAGAGGTCTCCCTGGGCTTGTTCAAGAATTACTCCGCTGTTGTTTATAAGACACAAAAGCATTTTCAACACGGGCGATAATCACCTTCAAAGTGTTGCAAGTCGGTTCTTGGCAGTGGGGGAGGGTGCACACATAATATCACATTTTTATATATAAAGCACAGATATACAGTAGTTTTCTAAGGCTGCTGTAAGAAATTGCCACAAACTTGGTAGCTTAAAACAGCAGAAATTAATTCCCTCACAGCTCTGGAGGCCAGAAGTCTGAGATCAAGATGTTGACAGGTGTTCCCTCCTGACACTAAGGGAGAATACTTCCTGTCTCTTTGAGCTTCTGGGGGCTCCCAGAACCCAATGGCTTGTGGCTGTATTGTTCCCATCCCTGCCTCTGTCTTCACATGGCTTCTTCCCTGTGTCTCCTTTCTTATAAGGACACCAGTCACTGGATTTAGGGTTCACTCTAAATCCAGTATGATTTCACCTTGAGATCCTTAACTGATTATACTCGCAAAGACTACTGTCAAAGAAAGTCACCTTCTAAGGTTCTGCATGGACATTAATGCTGGGGGGACACTATCCAAACAAATGCATATGCATAGGATGCATAAACAGATAAATGTGCAGTTCATCAGTGGTATGAAATGCAGATCCCTGGGCCCACTCAGCACTGCCAACTTGCAATCTCTAGGATGGGTTGCTGGATTCTACCTGCCAGCTGTCCAGGTGAATTTGAGGGCCCTGCTGTCCATCTTTCTGGGCCACTCTGCCCTGTTCTCTGGGGTTTGACCCAAGTACTAGCGTTACTTCCAAAGACATCCACAGTCCTGAGGTTGGGCATGGGTTTGGGGCCCTGACCAAGGCACCACCTGTCTTTCCTGTGAGCTTCCTTGAGACACAGAGCTGGGGTGCTGGCTGCCACATACATCATGGGATTCTGAAAAGGCTCTCTTGTTTTGGAGCAGGAGACCAAAGACTCACTCGGGAGAGCAGAGGAGGTGTGGCTCTTTTGTGTGACTGAACAGGGCCCACCTGTCTACACCGGCTTCAGTTACCCAGCCCTGCCAACACATCCAGTTGAGGGAGAGGAAGCAGCCTTTGCCTGCTTTGGTACAGTGAACACATTCATTCTCTGGGACTTTTCCATGATTTCTCTTTCCATGGGCGAGAGCTCTCAGAGGACCAGCCAGCTGACTCCTGCATGCATTGGGTGTTGAGAAAGACAGAGGTCCCTGGGGCAAGCCAACTGGGATCAGATCTGAGCCCTGAATCACTGCTGACGTCTGTCCTGGGCTGAATCACCTCCCAGGAAGCCCCCTGGGTTTGGGTGACACCCAGAGAGGGCAAAACACACCAGGGCTTCCTTGTGGCTCAGAAGCTGCCTCTGGGACCCATTCTTCCTCTGAGGCCAGGGGCCAGGTCCAAAGCAGACCTCTGGGGTCTCCATAGAGGCAGGTCTCAGGGCACCAGAGTTGGAGTTGGGGCAGGGCCTGGAAAGAGCTGGAGGAAAAGCACCAGGTTACTCTCCGGGACACCAGAGGTGCCTGCGGCTTTTAAACATCTCCCCAGCCCATTTTCCCCTCCTCCACTCAGTGCTCACCCCCAAGGCATTCCTGAGGAACGTGGGTAACCAAAAAGCATAACTTGAAACCTCTGACTTAAGAATTCCCCGGAGCCCAAAGTTTTCTGGGACACAAATCCCATTTGCAAATACAATGAAAGCTGTGGGCACACTTGAATGGTTTCCATTTCAGGGCTCCTAAGAGCCCTTGAAAGCCTACCCACTGAACCCAGGATTAGAACCTTTTTCTGGAGTCTTTCCCGATGCTAAAGTTTTATACAGAGCATCCCAGCAGCCACATGTCACCATGGCAACTTGCCCAGCACACAGGACTCTGGGGGTTCCAAGTCAGGCCACCAAGATATCTGGTCCACATTCTGTGCCCAGGGGCCTTCCATCACTACCATGGAGGCATATGGGGAGGAGATCCTTGCACTGCCATAACTAGTCCATGTTAATCCCCAACCAGCAATCCCAAGGCTAGATGACTAGAGCTCTTGTATATTTGTGTCAACACATGTCCCGACTCACTGCCAGAGGAAGGCATCAGAACCTCAAACATTTTTCTGCCTCTGGTCCATGTCCCATCTAAGCTCTGCAAATGCCAGAGTCCAAAATGTGCCTTTCCTGGAACAGTACATTATGGGTGTCAGACTCTTTGGGTTGCCAGAGACCCCCCAAATCTAACACAAATTGCCTCAAGCAAAACAAAACAAAAAACAAAAACAAAAAACACAACAGTGCCTTACTGGTCCATGTAATTGGCCCCAAAATGATACTGGCATCAGGTATAGCTGGATCCAGGGGCTTAAATGATGTCCTCTCTCTCGACTCGATTCAGTTCTTGTCCGTGTTGGCTTCACTCTCTTTCTCCATGTGGCCCACACCATGGCAGGTGGGCAATCCCAGCAGAAGTGTCTTTCCCCAAATTCTGGCATTAGTTCCAGGGTGGGCTGTCATGAGTTGACTGGGATAGATGTCTATCTCTGACCCACTGATGCCATCTGGGACTTGAAGGGAGGGGATGGTACTTGCCAAACCACAAGGATAGAGAATGGGGGAGAGGTAGTACCCTACAGGCAATGAGAGGGAGGCTCACAGCCGTGGCTCTCTGTGTCCTGCCCACCTTCCCAGGGCATTCTCATTACCACTGGGAGGCATCTGGATGCAAGAAGCTGCAAGTTTCTGATGGCTACCTCTGGTTGAAGCATACTCAGCCCCTGTGTCGGGCAGGCTGGAAGTGCCAGGGAGTTACCCCCCAGAAGGAGCCCCGGACCCAAGATGAGTGTCGGCTGACAAACACCCCACAGGAAGCCCAACTCCAAGATGCCCTCTGCATGCTCCCCGAGTCTCTGGGAATCAAGCCTGGCTGTCCACAGTGGGGGGGCTGCTCATTAATGCACTGACTGCCTTTCCTTCCCCACCTCACTTCCCTGTCCCCCATCAGGGCTTCTTGGGGTCACCTCCCAAATAGACTACTTCCCCTCACATCTTTGTCTCAGGTTCTGTTGCTGGGAGGGATCCAGCCCAAGACAGGGCATTTACTAAAAGGACAGGCCTAGATGTTGGGCAGGCATGATAGATACCCCTACAAACAGGGAGGGTGAATGTATCCTAGTCACTGAGCCAGGGACCCCTCTGGCTCACCATGACGGACCCTCTTCAGCTCCCTCTGGCCTGAAATCCACCAAGCCCATGCACAGTACTGTACCTTCCCAACTCAGCTGCCAGCAAAGCCAAGGACAGATGGAGATGCCCTCTGAAGAGGCCAGAGCTTTCCGGACTAGGGTTTCTACAGCCTGTTGCCTCAGAACCCCTGGAGGTGCTCCCAATAGATTCCCAGACCCTCTGCCCCCAAGATTTTGATTCAGTGGGTCTAGGACAGGATCTGCAATCCTAGAACATTCCTGGGGACTACCCTCTGACCTGCATCCACGCTTGGGAATGGTCTTAGGAATATGCCACTGTGATGCAAAGGTGTCTGGGAAGTCCTCCATCTTGTCACTACTTCCTACCCTCGAACACTGGGAGCCAAACATCCAAGTGGCCCAGGGGCCAGCTGTGCACTGAAAGAAGGTAAAACACACAATGAGACTTCCAGGTGGAGTTGAAACACACGGGCCCTGGAGGAACATGTCAAGTTGGTTGTTTACATTTCTGGAAGGAGGAGTTAAAACTTGAAGCTTCCTTCAATTTGCCTGCTTCCCTGGATAAGCAGCTACCCTCGAATTCCTGCACATGCTGTGAATGCCACCCCTCCCTTCCTTCCAACCTGGGTCACAAACCCAGAAGAGGGGCTGAGCTAAGAGGGAGAAATTACAGCAGCCTGGTCAGGGGTACCATGGCCTTTGGGTGATGGTTCACTAGGTGTGGGTTCAGCTATGCCCAAGAATACCAACAACTTGGTCTGTGGCTCCCACCATAGAACCCAAATGTAGCATCTTGGAAGGAGTATACACAGGCTGGCACAGCGGCTCTCAACTCGTCCATCCCTCCATCTTTGGGGGAGAGACAGAAACACACACAGACCCACAGACACATCCCTGCAGGAACTTGGGAGTCTGGGAACTGGCCTGTGACACTTCACTTCTCTGAACCAAATTCTTCCTTTCTAAAGTGAAACTAAACCAGCAGTACAGTAGATGGACTGCAGGATGGGCTCGATTAGCCTCCTGGACTCATGTCCCTTGGTATCTCCTCTAAGGGGTGGAGTCTGTCTCCTTTCACCTTGAATCTGGGGACTGACAGAATGTGGTGAAAGTGAGGTCACACCAGTTCCGAGCTGAAGCTTCAAAACGCCTTGCAGGATCCTCTTCCAGGATCCCAGTCCCCACCTGGATCCCAAGGCTGAGCCAGCTTCCTGGAGGATGAGGCACTGGGGGGCACTATGTCATCAGCTGTGGCCACCCCAGACCAGCCCCCAGTAGGCCCATTAGCTGACTGCAGACAAACCAATGAGCCCAGCTGAAACCACTGATCAACAGAATCCCCTAGCTGGCCCTAGAATCATGAAAAATAATTATTCTTCCACAAGAAACAATAACTGGTTGTTGTTTTAAGCTGCCAAGTTTTGGACTGGTGATGCAGCACGAAGTAACTACTAAGTTATACCATGTCTCAGTCTGCTCAAGTTGCTATAACGAATACCATACACTGTGCGGCTTGAACACAACAGACATCTATTTCTCACAGCTCTGGAGGCTGGAAGTCCAAGAGCAGGGTGCCGGCAAATTCAATTCTTGGTGAGGTCCCACTTCTTGGCTTGTAGACAGCTGCCAGCTTTCTGTGTGTTTACACAACCTCCTCTTCGTGTGCGTGTGTGGAGAGGGTGCTCTTCTCTTTCCCTTGTAAGGGCGCTAATCCCGTCACGAGGGGACCATGCGCACGACCTCATCAAAACCTAATTAAACCAAAGGCCACTTCCTAATACCATCACATGGGTGGTGGGGGCGGGGAGATGTTAGGGCTTCAATACAGGATTCTTGGGGAGACATATCCAGTTTCTAATGTGCATGAGTCTACTTGAGGATCTGCTGAGAGCACATCCCCCACCCCCAAAATATCTGCTAAACACAGTGTAATGTATATCCGGGGGAAGGGGGTCGGGGGGGGGGCTGCCAGGCACTTCCTGGAAACCCTCTGGGGCCACAGGTTACAAACTCAGATACTCACAGGGGTGGCAGGTCACAGGTCGCTAAGGTGGTGGTGAGCTGGAGAAGGCAGGCCCAGATGGGGACTGTGGATTCTCAGCTCTGGCAAGATGTTGCCCTGGAAAGGCTTCAGCAGGGGCTGCTGCCTTGCCCTCTTTTAAAAAGAATCCAGGAACACCTGGGTGGGTCAGTTGGTTAAGCATCCAACTTCGACTCAGGTCATGAGCTTGAGGTTCGTGGGTTCCAGCCCTGTGTTGGGCTATGTGCTGACAGCCTGGAGGCTGTTTTGGATTCTGTGTCTCCCTCTGTCTGCCCCTCACTTGCTTGCATGCTCTCTCTCTCAAAACTAAATAAACATATTAAAAATAAAAAGAAATCAGAAATCTTAAGTTGTTAATCTCTTGATTTTTAAATGCTGGTAACTATTAAATCACAGTGGACTAAACCTTTTCCTTTCAAAGTGTGGTCCAGACACCCAAGACCTCGTCTTCACCTGGGCGCTCGTCAGAGATTCAGACTCCCGTATCCCACCCTGGGCCAGAATTGGCACTTGAACAGTATCTCCAGGTGACTTGTGTGCCCCATAAAGTGAGAAGCCCTGAATTAAACAAATAGATCAGGGAGCTCTAAGTACTTTGGGCTGCCTTTTTATGACCCATGAATCAAGTGAAGTAACCCTACATGTTAAGACCTAGGAACAACCAGAAGTCTACAATTCAGGATTCAGATGCCACCCCGGGGATCCTTTAATTACATCAATTTATTCAAGTGGTAGAAAAACTGTCTTGGCGGCTGGATGCCAAAATAGAAAGCTTGTAAACATGATTTCATCCCCTGTCCCCTCCAAGGAGCTTCCTATGATAGGAAACAGAATTCTAATCGGCAAATTCCATGATGAGGTCTGTGGAAAAGGATCCCGTGACGTAGCCATCGTCTCTTTAATCCACCCCTGCCCAGGGGGGCTGGCTGGACCCTGCCACTCAGACATGGTGCGGTCACGGCGAGTTCCATCGCTAACAGCGCCTGCTTCAGGAGGCCGGAGGCTCTTGGGCAGCAGAGCAGCCCTCACAGGCAGCAGACACAGGCAGGCAGGGAAGGAGCAGTCTCTCTCCAGGGAGCACTGTATTGCTAGGGTTGCATGGGTCACAGCAGGTGAGAGCCCAGGGCCAGATGAGGGGCTGAGGCACAGGTGCTATCAGAAGCTTGGCTTGGCACCAGGGCTGAGATCACCCAGATGGTCAGCGGTCCTGAAACGTCCCTTGTGGAAGTCAGACCGTAACAAAATGAGCCTTCAGAGCAGGCTTTGACGGGAAGCTGGAGGTTTCAGTCCTTGAAGGGGTTGTGGGCATCACCCTGCTGTTCCTTCTCCCCGGCCAGGAGCTCCCCATTCATCTCCTGCAGGGGGTGGTAAACATAGGCCCCATCCAGATGCCGGCTCCGCTCTGCTCTTGAACCAAGGAGCAAGGACACGTTCACCACCGTGCTGATCAGCAGAAGGAAAACTAGGGCCAAGGTGAGGGCCAGCCAGGTGGTCCTGGGTGCAGAAGAGAAAGCCAGAACAGGCGGTTGTTGAGGAGTGCTGCAGGGGTTTCCCTCCCTCTCCTCCACCAGAAGGGAGGCACAAAGTCAGGGACCTCCAGGGGACTGTCCAGGAGCAAAATGGGCCTGGTAGGGCCAGGGGCACATTCCAAACCCATGCTCCAGGAGCAGCAGTGACAGTCACCGTGTGGGATGCAGGCCAGCACTGCCACATCCCCTGATATTTCAAAAGAAACCAAGAAAACAATTTTTTAATATCAATGTTACTGATTTTCAGATATTGTAATAAATCTTAAATTTTTTAAAATTATGCAGGCCAAATAAAATACAGTTGGGGATCTAATGATGATGTGGACCACAAAGGCTGGTCTCTGTTCCAGACACCTCAAAGCAGACAGAGTGTGGAGAACAGCACCCCTGCCTCCCTCCTGTGGAGCTGGCGAGGGCTTCCAATGATCCTTGCATTCCTTCACGTGAATCTGTGGCCAAAGCCCTCAACACAAAAAGAGACACACGCAGATTGCTGGGGGGCATGGTCGTTAGCCCTCCATGGCTCCCCTTCCTTCCCCGACAGCTGCCAATGGGTTCTATGTCTGCACTGGGGAGGAAGAGCTCAGTCTCACAACTGAGGAGCCCGAACTTAAGACTGAGGCCAGGGTGCTCCCGGGGCCCCTGTCCCTGCTCTGGGTGCATTTTCAAAGCACATTTCTATGTTTTTTTGTTTTTTTTTTTCAGGTGTGGCTCTGGCCTTTCAGAGCCTCACCCCAGACTCACCAGGTCAGGACCTCCAGGAGGGACCTGGGACCTGCATTATTGAGGAGACTGACCCAAAGGACAATGCCAGGAGATTTTCATTCATACCCACACTTGATTCCCACCTCCAACGCGGGTGGGGCTGGGCTGGCACCCAGAGTTGGACCATGAGGTGAGAACTACCTTTGGGAAGTTCTCAAAGCAGGGTCCCCATACCAGCAGCATAGCATCACCTGGGATAGCACCGGGAATGCAGATTCTCAGGCTCCCCCGGCTTACTGAAGCAGAAACTCCAGAGATAGAATCCAGCAATCTCTTTTAATGCACCCTCCCAGAGGTCAAGTTTGAGATCCACCTCACTAGAAAACAGACATAAAGCCCACCACAAGGAGCACCCGGAAGTGGCTGAGGAAGTATGTGAATTCCTCAGGCTTGGCACTTGTGTACCAGGAGCTGAGAAAATAGGTCATGAGTCTCACCGCCAGGGAAAGGAACCCCGTGCCCTGCCCCACTCAACTCCAACTGGGATGATGACTGGGGTCCTTCTCACCATTTCTGAGGACCACTTCAGTGGCTGTGAGCATCAGCTGTGACGCCCTCTGTGTTCACAGTGGAGAAATGTCATCTGGGTGCCCAGCGGCTACTTCCTAGCCCTGCCTCGTCCCTGAGCAAAGGCCATACCTCACAGGTGGAGGGAGGGGGGATTTCTTCCATCCCCGCCCCAAGTCCCACCTAATCTCCTACCCGGTGAGAAGGGAGAGTTCTCCTGTCCTCAGGGTGGCCTCGGATGGCCGGAAACACTGCTTCACTGTAAGACATCAGGGAGAGGCTGAGAGGCTGGGAGGGGAGGGGTATGCCCCCTCCTGCCCCCCGGGGATCTGGGAGGAGCCGCACCTTGGGAGAGGATGCTGTTAAGGGCTGGCGCCTGGGCCAGGCTACAGCTGCCGGTCTGGGGGTCACACGGACACTGGTGCTCACATTCGCAATGCCTCTGGCAGCCTGGCCCGTGCCAGCCGAGGGGACACTCTGCGGAGAGGAGGTACAAGTGGAGGACGCCTCGGTGGCAAGGCCTCTCTCTGCACTGACAGGATGGACCCCAGGTGTGCGCAGAACTGGGCTGAAGCACAAATGCCCCCCAGGCCCCCCCAGGCTAGGCCCTGGAGGTACCCCTGGGTGGCATGGGGCCCATGTAGCTTACCCTGCTCACAGGTATGTCCAGTGAAGCCAGGAGGGCAGGTGCATGTCCCCCCAACTGGGTCACAGGCAGCTCCATTCTGACACTGGCACCTCATGGCGCAGTCCTCCCCGAAGGAGCCATTGCTGCAGGCTGGAGGGGGGAAGGGGGGAGTCTTTTCAAAGTCCAGCCTTGCCTTTGCTAGGCTGGGGGCCAAGACCGTAGACAGATCTCGGTCACACCCAGGACCCTGTAGGCTCACGTATTCTTCCAACAGAAAGTTACGGACAGTTCTACTTCCAGGCAGGCCCTGAGGCTATGCACTCATGGAGACTCTCGTCTAGATGGGCAGGTGGCCAGTGAGCCGCAAAGCAGATATGGAAGTACAGGTGAGGACAAGTGCAGGAGGGATGGGACCAAGCGCAGCAGCAGACCCCGGGAGGGGGTGGGATGGGCAAGCCCCCGAGGGCAGGGCACTTAAGCTGGGGGTTCGCAGAGCAGAGCTGGGTCAGTGAGTAGAGGAGGCTCTGGAGCACCCTGGCAGTTCAGGCTGAGGAGCTCATTTCTTCCACTTACTCAAAAGGAAGCCCTGAAAGATTTCAAACTGTGGATAGTTGCAGTGGGTTGAACTGTGCCCCCCAAAAGATATGTCCTAATCCTCAGAACCTGTGAACATGACCTTATTTGGAAACGGAGTGTTTGCAGATGTAATTAAGTTATAATCTTTAAGAGATGACAGCATCCTGGATTTAGGGTAGGCCCTAAATCCAATGACCTGGGATCCACGTAAGGAAATGGACAGACACAGGGAGAAGGCCGTGTGAAGAGGCAGAGACTGGAGTAACGTGGCCGCAAGCCAAAGAATGCCTGGAGCCACCAGGAGCTGGAAGGGGCAGGAAGGAGCCTCCCCTAGACCTTTTGGAGGGAGTGCCGGCCCTGCAGACACCATGAGTTTTGCAGCTGTGGCCTCCTGAACTGTGAGAGAATGAATTTCTGTTGTTCTCAGCCATGCAGTTTGTGGAATTTGTTGTGGCTGCTGCAGGACATCAATGCAATGATTTAGCCAGGTGAGAGGAAGACATAGGGAGCGGGATAAAAGCAGCTGCCACGCTTGCCCTCTCCCCATGTGTCCAGGGCCGGGGAGGCAGCTGGCCTGCTGGCTTTTACCTTCACTGCAGTTGGACCCCGTCCATCCAGCTTCACAGCGGCAGCCAGCTGCCAAGACAAGACCAAGAAGGCCAGGTCAGGGATCAGGCAGGGCCAAGGCAGTGAGAGCTGGGAGCCCCGGTCACAGCTGCCTCCCCAGAGACCCCACTCACTCTCTGTGCAAAGCCCGCGCTGGCTGCAGTTGGAGGGGCCACAGTCCAGCTTGTTGCAGGCAGCGCCCTGCCAGAAGTGCCCCGTGCACTGGCAGCGCCCCTCCACACAGGTCCCATGGCCGCTGCAGTCAGGCGGCTGGCAGCGGGGCTCGTGCAAACACACCACAGTAGACACGCGGCGCGGACAGCGCCACATGTTGTCCTGGCTGCAGGGGGACATCGTGTGTGAAGAGAGGCCATGGTGCTGGTGAGCCCCAGCTAAACCTTCTACCCCCTACTGTAGCCCCTGGGGGATGCCTCTCTCTCTCCACTGCCCCTTCTCCAGCCGCTTATAGGTTCATCCCACCCTGACAATCTCTTCCAACCCCAGGGCCTTTACACACGCTGTTCTCTCTGCCCAGAAGGATCTCCCAGACCAGCCTTGCCACCTCCCCAACCTTTAGATCTCAAGTCAAGTTCCATTACGCTCAGAGAGGTCTTTCCTGACCTATCAACCCCCTTTCACTGGTGTGGATGGTACTCATACACTATGTATGATTCAACACTCTTCTTGTAAGCAGTGAGAAGCAGGGATCTTGGCTCTTCCTGCTCACTGCTGAATTCTCAGGGCGTGGCACATAGTAGGTACTCAATATTTGCTGAACGAGACAGCTGGGGACAGGCCTGGACAGAAGACCTCAAGAAGGGGGCTGTGGCATGCTTACCAGTGATCTGATGGGTAACTGGCCAAGGTCCCATTGAGCACGAAGGTAGCGGAGCCCCCTCCATCGAGGTTGATGGCGTTGACCACATCCTGTTTCAGCAAAAACTCTGCCATCTCCCACAGGTTAATGCTGCAGCATAAGAGCATTAATGCTGACCATGTCCACCAGCGTTTCCAGTTTAACTGGTCTTACTTTCCATGGTGAACAGTATCACACTTGCTATGGCAGACAAATTTCTAAGTGGGCTCCCCCCAATAATGGCCTGTCTTAATCCCCGGGAGCTGTGAATATAATGGGAAATCACTCCCATGACTGTGTTATCTTGTACGGCTCAGCTGTCTGCAAGTAGGGACACTGCCCTGGATTATGGGTGGGCCCGATGGGATCACAAGAGTCTTAAAAGCACACCTTTCCCTGGCTGGTGGCAGAAGGTGAAGTGAGAGGTTTTGGAAATACAAAGGGAGCAAAGGGACGGGACACATCTTTGCTGGCGTGAAGACAGGGAGGGTACATGCATGGGAAGGAATGTGGGCAGCCTGAAGGAGCTGAAGGTCCCCTGGCCAACAACCAGTGAAGAAATACAGACTTCTGTCCTACAACCCCAAGGAAGTGCATTCTTCCAACCCCCCAAATGAGCTGGGAAGAGGATTCTTTCCCTGAAGCTCCAGATGAGAGCCCTGTCTGGAAAACAGCTTGATTTTGTCCAGGAGATACCTCAAACACAGAACCCAGTTGAGCCCTCCAGACTTCTGACCTACAGAACTGTGATCTAACAAATGGGGGCTGTTTGTGCTTGTGTGTTACTCAGCAAATAACAAACTAATACAGTCTCTTCACAGAGAAAGAAACTGGGCCTCAGAGAGGCTGAACGACTTGTCTGTGGCCACAGAGCTAGTGGACAGCAGAGCTGAGACTGGAACAGAGGTCTTCTCCCTGCCAACTTTGTAATTACTTCCTATTACCCCATCTGGAGCGCAGGAGAGAGGAGGCCTAAGTTGGGGGGATGGAGAGGAAGAGTGTGGAGGATGAGGAGTTCTCAGAACTGGGGCAGACGTAGGGACTCTTTTCGTGTGGGAAGGCAGGGGACAGAGGGATGTGAACATCCCCAGGGAACAGCTGGGAGTCAGAAGGGCAGTTGTCGGTGGGCTGAAGTCCCTCAAAGCCGGACTCAGCCCAGGCCTGGCATTCCCAGTTTCCGGCACTCACCCCCGCTGCTCCGTCTGCCCATCTGCGTGGAAGAACACCAGCTGTCCCTTCCGGTCATGTCCCACTGCCGTCCTGGCTGACATCACATTCACAAATTTGCTAAAAGAACCTACAAGAGAAGAAGTCTGGCTGATGACCTCACCCTGTGGGAAGCCTCCTGGATTCTGCCTGTAGTTTCTGCCAGTCTAATGCCACTCTCCAACAGTTCACTTAGATCGCAGCTTCCTGCCTCCCATCTGCCCCATCCCACTCAGTCTCCACATAGTAGCCAGAGGGCTCTTCTCAGGTGAAAATTAAGTGACATCAGCTTCCAGGGGAAAACCCTCTAATAGCTTCCACTGTCCCCAGCACAAAAATCCAAGGCCCTGGCCTGCTTGTTCCACCTCATCTCTGGGGGCTCCCTTCTCACCACCCTGCAGCCACTTTCTACTTTAGGGCTTCTGCACCTTCTGTTCCCTCTGGCTGGACTGTGCTTCCCCTCAGCTCTTCCCATGGTTTGCTATTTCCAATCTAGGGCATCTCCTCAGTGAAGCCTGCCCTGACTGCTCAGTCTAAAACAGCTCATCTCCACATCAGGGCCATAGCATCCTTTCACACCCCATTATTCCACACCTTGGCGCTTCTCAAATTGGAGAGCCCATCAGAATTACCCAGGGGGCTTGTTAAAACACACATTTGGGCCTCATGCGCAGGAAATCAGGATTCTGATTCAGACCTCCTTTCCTCTACCTGTCCCCTTTCCCCCAACTTTACTTTTCTTCCTCAGCACTTACCACTTCCTTTCAATAGAAAGAAAGCACTTACCACTTCCTTTTATCTTAATTTCTGTAAAAAAGAAGCACTTACCACTTCCTTTCAATAGAAAAGTATCTATTTCCTTTCTTAAGTATGCCCCAAGAGCAGAGACCTTATTTTGTCATAATCACCACGGATCCTCTGTACCTAGAATAGTACTTGCTCAAAGACTTAAGAACAGACTCCTGCTCCAGCTCAGTGGTCCTGTTCTCAACAGGGCTGTGCCACAACCTGTCTAACCCCAAACCTGTCTCCTGTGTCTCATCACACTCGGCCGCCTGGCTCTCGTTGATGTAGACACTTCCATTGCGGATCAGCCACACGACCCCACTCAGCAGTTGCACAAATGGGTTCTTAGTGTCCAGCACCTCCTCTTCAGACAGGTACCTGGACACATAAAAGGCCAGAGATTCACTCAGCAGCAGGGACAGCTGCGTTTAGTAGGGGTCCCACTACCCTTCCCTCCTCAGCTGGGCTGGTTGATTCTTCCTGGTTTCCCAGGAACCATCCTGGCCCTTAGTGCAGCCCTTGTAAATAGTCTACCCATCCCAGTTAACACTTCATCTAATATAAACAACCATTCTCAGCAGATCTCAAGTTCATCCTATAGCCTTTAATTTCCTAGGCCATCACTCTGGCCAAAATACCACCCGATGCCTACTGACGAACCCTGCAATTAAAGTGCCTATTCCCATTCTGCAGAATGGACGCCGAGGCTCAGCTTTGGTAAATGACCTGAACACACCACCATGGCCACAACCCAAATCTCAGGTCCTCTGCCTTCGACAGTAACGAGGCTCCCTGCTTTCTCACCCGGTGACCAGGGTCCCGTCGCGGCGGATCCCGAACTGCGCGTTCTGCAGCCCCCCGGCGCTGCTCACCCGGCGCCCGTCGCTCACCACGTTCCCCAGGCACTCGCCCGTGTCCATGCGGAAGAAGCCGCCGTTCTGGGCGACGCTGCAGCCAGCCGCCCTCGCCGTCTCCTCCACGGTGGCGCGGCGCCTCGAAGCGCAGCCGCCGGACCCACCGGGCTCCAGCACCGAGAAGGTACGCAGGGGCTCCGCTGCCCGCGTCAGATGGCCAGCCACCGCGCGGTCCGAGAAGTGTGAAACGAAGGTGCGGACCGCCAGACCGCGGGGGCTGGGGGTCGCCGGGGTAGGTGGCCAGCTCTCGTGCTCGCGGCTGCCGGCGCGCACCCTCGTGCAGTCCCGGGCGAAGCGCGCGCGCGCGTGGGAGTAGGGCAGCAGCAAGTCATCGTCGCGGGAGGCCCTGTGGGGACACGGCGGCCGTGAGCTCGGAGGGCTCAGGGGCGGAGTACTCCCGAACCAGGCTCAACCCTCGGGAGCTGTACTCACCCCGAGCCGAGGCTGCTGGTCGCCTCCCGGAGGAAGCCGAGCAGCGCAAAGAGGAAGACAAGCCAGCGACCCATGGAGGCCGCCATGTTGGACCCGGGACCTCCAATCACGTGGGACCACCCCACGTGACTCAAGGCTTTTGGTGGCCGCTTTCAGGCGGGACAGAATAATTTAGGGTCCTTTGGATATCGCGAGATCCGGTCCTATCACTTACTGTGTTTTTTTTTTGTTTTGGTTTGGTTTTTTTCAGAAGAGGCGTGGCACTCATGGTGGTGGGAAAATTCGTGTTTACGTAATTTCAAAGATACCGGAGGTTGTAAGAGTAATGTAAAGAACTCCCATATGCCTTCTGCTTATCTTTACCAATTGTTAACTTTCGTCTCATTTGGTTTATCATTTCAACTTTATTCGTATACTTACCGCCCCCGCCCCCGAACATTTGCAACCAAGTTGCAGACATCTTTTACTAACAAGGACATCTTCTTACATAATCACAGGCCGAGTAAAATTAAGACATTACATACTGATAGTTTGTGAACCAATCCACAGTTCACATTCAAGTTTTTCCAATTTTCTGTATGATGTCCTTATTTCCCCCACGTCCAGGGTCTAATACAGGAGTTGCATTTAGTTGTCATGTCTGTTTAGTCTCCCTGATTCTGGAACAGTTTCTCAGCCTCGGTGTTCTATGACCTTCACATTTTGGAAGAGGACAGACAAGTTGCATTGAGAACATAATCAGCAGGGATCTTTATTTAAAAATTAAGAAATTTTTTTTTCGGGGGCGCCTGAGTGACTCAGTCGGTTAAGCCTCCGACTTCAGGTGATGATCTCAGAGCTCAGCTGGTGAGTTCTGCCAGCTTAGAGCTCTGTGCTGACAGCTCAGAGCCTGGAGTGTGCTTCAGATTCTGTGTCCCTCTCTCTGTCCCTCCCCCCTCTCAAGAATAAACAAACATTTAAAAAAATTTTTTAAGGAATTTCTTTTTTTAAATTTGTTTACTTTGAGAGAGAGACAGAGAGAGAGAGAGAGAGCACAAGCAGGGGAAGGGCAGAGAGGGAGAGAGAGAGAGAATCCCAAGCAGGCTCTGAGCTGAGCCTGATGAGGGGTTCAGTCTCACGACTGTGAGATCATGACCTGAACCGAAACCAAGAGGCAGACATTCAACCAACTGAGCCATCCAGGTGCCCCTAAAAATTAAGAATTTTAAGATGGAGACAGCAGAGTGTGAACGCAAGCACGGGACCCATCCTTGTGCAGGCCCTCTGTACCTGCACAGGTCAGAAGTCCACGAAGCTGGCCAGTTACTTTACTTCAAACTTCCTTTGAGGGAATACTTCTCTTTGGGCTTCTGGTCCAGGGCAGTGGCCAGAGTTAGGTTGCCTTTTGGTGCCAGTGCAACGTATAGGCCACCTTGGAGACAGTACGAGTTGAGTTAGCCTTTCGTGCACAGGTATTCAGGGCCATACCAGCCACCAGCCACCAGCCTGTTTTGGTTCACAGTCAGCGTGGTTAGTGCCTGACCTCAGACCCCTCTTTGAACCACTGCCCCCTAAAGCCAGTTAGGGTCAGTGTACTGGATTCGATAGTGTTCCCCCAAATTCACATCTTTCCCAGAACTTCAGAATGTGACCTTTGGAAATAGGATCTTTGCAGATGTAATTCATGAAGATGAAGTCATAGTGGAATTGGGTGGGCCCTAGATCCAGCCTGACTGGTGTCCTTGTGAGAAGACACACAGAGAGAGGCATGCACAGAGGAAAGAAAGCCATGTGAAGAAAGAGGCAGAGACTGCCAATACAACTACAAGTCAAAGAGCACCAAAGATTTCTGGTAACTACCAGAAGCTAGGAGAGAGAAACATATTCTTCCGTCAAGAATTCAGAGGGAGAATAGCCCTGCTGACACTTTAATTTTGGAACTGATACAGTCAAAGCCCTCACATGAACCCCCAACAGTGGCTCTGAGGCTTGTGGGGGAACAAGTTAGTTCAAGTCAGTTAACCACATTCAAAATGACTTCCTTTCTGGGGTTAAATGATCCAGCTTGATGCAAATATATTGATGGGAAGGGATTATGTCTTTCTTATCTTTACATCCAGGAGTCAAAAATCATTAGCAAACAAACCCAGACCTGCCACCAGCTTCCTTGCCCCAGGAAGTCTTCTTTTCTCTAGGTCAACTGGGCGATGTGGGTGCAGGCAGTCTCTAGTGAGTTCTGACCTTTGGTCTCCTCCCAGCTTTGTCACTCCTTTAACAAACACATAATATGCACATAATATCTAAGCACATATGTGCTATTGAAATTCTCCATTTGCTGAGAAGCCTATGACATTAATTAAACAAGGAGGCCATCGGATTGATGTGGCTTTATGCCAAGGCTGCTGTTAAAAAACAAAATTCAACTGAGTAAATTTAAAGATCAAATTGACTTTATTCAACGACTCATGAACTAAGCAGCATTCCATCTAGCAAATAGAAAGGAGCTCCAAAGAGTCGTATAAAATGAAAGGCGTTTATAGGCAGACAGGGAGTGAGACAAAGAAAGTTTGTTTCTGGCAACTTCACCTTCCGTTGGGGGAAGGGCAGGGGCCTATCTTGTAGATGACTTCACTAGTGCTGACCAGGTTACTCCAGACTGGAGTTACAACTTTCATTCCTGGAAGAGGCTGAAACTGCAGTTAAGTTAGGTATTAAGTCTTGGTTTGCTGACGTGGGGCTTGGCATATGTGACTCTATTTGGGGCCCGTTGTCTCTCTTCTTCCTTCCTCCCTCCCTTCCTCCCTTCCTTCCTTCCTTCCTTCCTTCCTTCCTTCCTTCCTTCCTTCCTTCCTTTCTCTCCCTCTCTCTCTCTGTTTCTCTCTTTGTTTCTCTCTCTTTCTCTCGTTCTTTTTTTCCTCTCTTCATACAACGTGACCCTCGAACTGAGGATCCTGAGATCAAGAGTTGCACGCTACACAACTGAGCCAGCCAGGTGCACCTCTTTTTCTTTAACACTGCTTACAGAAGCAAACGAGAACCCAAGACTGTAAATGCTTCAAGGTTATGAAACCAAAATGCTAAGAATGGCCATTTACAAACAGCTTTAACTAACAGCCAACTAGGCATTAAACTATAGGCAACCAATTTCCTGTCTTTATTTTCTCGCTTTCTTTGTTGAGGTCTTTCCCCTGGCTCCTCTCCACTTCAATTTGGTACTGCTGTATTTGAATTGATTTTTGCTCAAATAAACCCTTAACATTTTTAATATGCCTCAGTTTATCTTTCAACAAGCCCGAACCCACAGTTCAGTCCATTCCAGCTAACTAACTCAGGGCTGTCTCCTCTGCTCACATTTATCCTTCCTTAGGAGTACCTTTGTCTCTTCTCAACATCCTCATCTGGCTGTATAGTCACTTGGGTATTCAACAGATTGAGTGCCTCCTCTGTGCTAGAGGCTGATGAAACAGACAGCTTGGCCCTGCCCTCGTGGAGACACACACTAAACAACCCAAGTGTGGTGGGAAGAAGCAGGATGGAGAAAGAACCATGTCTTAGGGGGAGGTGGCAGGGAAGGCCTCTCGAAGCACATTGTAGACTGAGTAATAAGGGACCAGAAAAAAGGGACAGCTGTGGGAGATGCAGGGCCAGAGCCTCACAAGCAGAGGGCACTATAGAGCCGGGAGATGGGCTGGAGCTTGGTCGGGGAGGGTAGAGGAGGAAGGGTCAGGCCAACGCCAGATCCTGCACGGCTCCAGGGAAATTCATTTGGATTTCAGCCTAAGTGGAAACAGGAAGCTACTGGAAGATCTTGGGGTTTTTTTGTGTGTTTTTGTTTTTGTTTTTTTTTATATAATGGTTTTATTGAGGTATAATTTACATACCATAAAATTTAACTGTTTTAAAGTGTACGTGTCAATGATTTTCAGTAGATGTTGCAGAGATAGCATATCTTAGTCCAATTTTAGGACGTTTTCATCACCCCCAAAAGTTCTGTTGTGTGGTTCCACTTGTTTTCAGTGTCTGGAAAAGGCGAATCTGGAAGGACAGAAAGCAGATTAGTGGTTGCCTGTAGTTGTGGCTGGGAGCAGGGAGTGACTGCAAATAGCATGAGAGGGTTTGAAGCTAGACGCTGAATGAATGGGGGTTGGGGATTGGACCTCTTCCTCTGTCCTCCGTCCACATGCTGCCCGTGAGTTTATCCACTTTTTTCAGCTTTTGAGCACACATTTCCCGAAGATGCCTCTTCTGTTGCTGCTTATTTTTTTCATGCATTCAGCAGTCTCTGACTGAGAGCTCTAAGCTCTGGCAGGACATGGAATATAGCAAGTATCTTGTGTTTCTTTCATCCAGAGCATGAGCAATGCTTATGCATTACTGTCAGCTTATCGACTGAAGGAAAGAATACCATGTCTAAGCAGTGCACCCCGTCTTTCCCACCACAAGTGCAATCTGATTGATTATAACTGTTTCTTTTCTTTTTTTTTCCCAAGTTTTATTTTTAAGTACTCTCTGCAACTAACATGGAGCTCAAACTCAAAACCCCGAGATCAAGAGTTGCATGCTCCGCAAAGGAAACAATCAGCAAAACTAAAAGGCAACCGACAGAATGGGAGAAGATATTTGCAAATGACATATCACATAAAGGGTTAGTATCCAAAATCTATAAAGAACTTATCAAAAGCAACACCCAAAAAACAAATAATCCAGTGAAGAAATGTGCATAAGACATGAATAGACACTTCTCCAAAGACATCCAGATGGCCAACCGACACATGAAAAAATGCTCCACATCACTCATCATCAGGGAAATACAAATCAAAACCACAATGAGATACCACCTCACACCTGTCAGAATGGCTAACATTAACAACTCAGGCAACAACAGATGTTGGCGAGGATGCGGAGAAAGAGGATCTCTTTTGCACTGCTGGTGCAGCCACTCTGGAAAACAGTGTGGAGATTCCTCAAAAAACTAAAAATAGAACTACCCTACGACTCAGCAATTGCACTATTAGGTAGTTATCCAAGGAATACAGGTGTGCTGTATCGAAGGGACACATGCACCCCAATGTTTACAGCAGCACTATCAACAATAGCCAAAGTATGGAAAGAGCCCAAATGCCCACTGATGGATAAATGGATAAAGAAGATGTGGTATATATATACAATGGAGTATTAATCAGCAATCAAAAAGAATGAAATCTTGCCATTTGCAACCATGTGGGTGGAACTGGAGGCTATTATGCTAAGTGAAATTAGTCAGAGAAAGACAAATATATGACTTCACTCATATGAGGACTTTAAAAGTCAAAACAAATGAACATAAGGAAAGGGAAACAAAAATAATATCAAAACAGGGATGGGGACAATACACCAGAGACTCATAAATATAGAGAACAAACAGAGGGTTACTGGAGGGGCTGTGGGAGGGGGGTTGGGCTAAATGGGTAAGGGGCATTAAGGAATCTACTCCTGAAATCGTTGCTGCACTATATGCAAACTAATTTGGATGTAAATTAAAAAAAAAAAAAAAGAGTTGCATGTTCCTACTGAGCCAAACAGGCGCCCCCGATTTCTTAATGTCTCTCCCACCTTGACTTTCATCTCTCAGGACAGAGACTATGTCTGCTTTTCACTGCTTTCCCCTGGCACTTGGCACAGTCCTTGGAGCAAAGTAGGAATTTCATGGATATTTCTTAAATAAATGATGGGAACAGGGTCCTTGTTTGTTCTCAGCTGCATCTCCCTTGTCCAGAGGACAGCTTAGCACACAGTAGGTTCTCAGCTACTATTTATTGAATGAATGGATGTGGTATTTCACTGGGAATGACATCATTTGCCAGTAAACCCCAGAGGTGGAGGTGGTGTGGATCCTGGGTTTTCTGAGAAAACTCACTCACTGCTAATAGTCACTGAGCTCATTTAAGTCTCAGGCAGCGTGTGAGGGGCCAACCTGCACCATTTTATCAGATCTCCTCCTGAGTCCTAAAGGTGGGTGTTATTATGATGCCCATTTTACGGAAAAGGAAATGGAGGCACGGAGAGGGCAAGCTATTGACCCACGGTCACACAGCTGTAAGCAGAGGGGGCAGATGGTTCTGAAGCTTGAGCTCACAACTTTTCCTGTACGTATTTACATATTAAAGGGAAAAGCTTAAAAAACACAATGATTTATTAACCAGAATTAGTCTTTTATAGTGAAATTGTTTATCTTGAACAGGGGGCCTATATGGAACACACTTTTGACAGGAATATTGCTGGAGCACCTAAAGTCACAGTGGATGAGTGTGAGCACTGAGGAAGGTATAGGGGAGCAAATCTTGCCACCCCAAGATATGCCTCTTTGGCGCACTGATTATTTTCAGCTGGTTATTTTTAAGAAACTGCAGACATGAGGGGCGCAGTCGGTTAAGCGTCCGACTTCAGCCAGGTCACGATCTCGCGGTCCGTGAGTTCGAGCCCCGCGTCAGGCTCTGGGCTGATGGCTCAGAGCCTGGAGCCTGCTTCCGATTCTGTGTCTCCCTCTCTCTCTGACCCTCCCCCGTTCGTGCTCTGTCTCTCTCTGTCCCAAAAATAAATAAACGTTAAAAAAAAAATTAAAAAAAAAAGAACCTTCAGACATGAGAGATGCTCTGAAAACTGAGAATTTACCCTTTTGTAAGAGATATTCATACATATAAGGGAAACACCCTTTTGTAGGGATGTCTCTCTCTGTCACAAGCAGAAAGAGGGGGATGGATAAATAAATCTCCAGAAACTGTTATCAATAGAGACAGCATGGGCTTAAATCTACTCTTGTTTCCTGTGCTTTCCCCGGGAGCCTCTCATAAATGAGAGGCTCATCCCCAACATCTTCTTTTGTCTTTAGCTGGAGATGGTATTTAAAGTGATACCTTAGATCATTGTGGGGAGTGGGTCTCTCTCACGTATACAGGCAGTATGCATGTTATTGAACTTTTTTTTTCTTCTATTAATGTCAACTTAATTTCTAGACCAGCCGAAAGAATCTTGCAGGGTAGAGGAGCATGTGATGGAAGAGACATTACTTATGCCTCTGGATGTACACGGTCAAGGCCACCACCCTAGATGTGCCCCTTATCTAACTGTAGATATCCCTTGATATCATACAGGTCCAGGCCTTGGAGACCCCACTGTTCTCAGCCTTGGTGAGCATCAGTGTCCCTTAGGAGCTTGTCAGAGAGGCACGTTCCCAGGCCCCCTCCCGGTGGCTGAATGAGAATCTCTAGAGGCAGGGTGGGGAATCTGCATGTTTAACAAGGCTCCCCAGCGGGTTCTGATGCCAGCTGCACAGGCCACACATTGAGAAACTCCTCTGGGAAGGCAGTGTCCTGGTACTGGATAGAACGACAGTGTTCAGAATATGGGAGGGGCACCTGGGTGACTCAGTCGCTTGACTGTCCGACTCTCGGTTTCGGCTCATGTCATAATCTCACGATTTGTGGGTTCAAGCCCTGCGTTGGGCTCTGAGCTGGCAGCGCGGAGCCTGCTTGGGATTCTCCCTCTCCCCCCACCTCTGCCCCTTCCCTTCTTGTGTGCTCTCTCTCAAAATAAATAAACATGAAAAAAACAAAGAATGGGAAATGAAGGCCCACCTCCACATCATGTTACGTGCTCATGTAATTTATCTTCAATAAGAAGCTGAGGTCTGGGGTGCGGGAGTGATAAAGAGATCCATCCTTTGGTGTTTTTACCTCTTCTTGGTGCCCTGCAGCAACCGTGATGCAAGGAAGTCACAATTCAGAGGGGTTCATCTTGCAAATTTTTCTTCCTATGTCCCCATTCTGCATTAGGATTCTCTTTTCCTGAAAGTGACTTACAGACCCAGATGTCTGCTAGAGTCCTCCTCCTTTCCCCCCCCTCCCCGCCCCCGGCCCCCCTGCCCTAGTTTGGTAATTTAAACCTTCTAAACGTGTATCAGCGTCAGGCCCCAGTGACTAATCCACCCCCAATTCAGGAAGGATGGGGGTGGGGCATAATCCCCTCCTAATCCTGTTGTGTGCCCCCCACCTCTCTCTAGGCTGTGTGCCTGTCTTGGTAAACTTTGGTTTGTGGGATAGTGTGGGAGAAATCCTTGAAGCATATGGAGTGCCAGGTGGGTATTAAATTCTGCCCCTTGGCTCCCCAAGAAAGCTAGCAACTCGAAAGCAAGTCAAACTTGTCAGTGAAATCCAGGACCGTTTCGGCATGCCTGACAATTTAAGAGCACTTTCAGGAAAGCATCCAGGGGCACAAGCAAAGAGGATTAGACAGAGGAGACTAACTCCCAAGAAAAAGATTTAGAAGAACCACTGCCCCCACCAGGTTATTCAGCTGAGCACAGAAGGAGCCTGGGTGTTTTAATTCAGGTTCTCAAATACAACTAAATAATCACATCAGGACCATCAGTAGCTACTTTTCACTTTGAGGCAAAACAAGATGATGGACTTAAAGACACTTCCAGCCCAAGGACAGGGTTTTTAGCTGATTTTTCTACCCCAGAGTCTCATTTTGACATGCGTCTGCACGTAGCCTGAAATCTGCAGCATAGACAGCACCACCTGGACCCGTGGTAATGTTCCAAAGGCCTTTCCTTGAATACTAGATTAGTGTCAGAGCTTCAGCAGATTGTATGGCAGCTGTACTTCAACAAAATAAATAAATTAATTGAAAACAAAAAGGAATTCTAGCTGACATGTTTAGATATACTCACAATGAAGCAGAACACGAAGGAAGAAGTACAAGCAGGGAACACTCCCCTGGCACTTATTATGTTACAGGAATTGTTCTTAGGACACTAAGAACATGATTCTCACAGCACTGCAAGTAATCCGGAGGTAGGTGCTGTAATGATCCCAACTGTCCTGATGAGGAAACAGAGTCACAGAGCTGCTAAATGACTTTGCCCAAGGACACGGAGCTACTTGGTGGGGCAGCTGGGATGTGGACTCAAGGCAGCCTGGACACAGAACCTCATCTTTAACCATTATGTCACACTGCCTTCTGTAAAATGACAAGGCTGTGACAGGCTGTGACATGATAGCATAGAGTTCCTTGCATGGGTACAAAGAGTTTATGTGTTGCTTTTCGTGGTCAGATCTCAAGTTCGGTCATGACTCCAACTGTCAGGTTCGGAGACCCTCATTTCTCCCACTGGGAAAGACACAACAGTTGACATCTGCATAAATTGCCTTTAAGGCTCAAGTTTATGGGTCTCCTTGGAATTTGTGTTGAAACAGAAGCTGTCCACACGGCTGAGAAACAACACTCGACTCCCCACTCGACGGCACTCTGAATTTATTTCTCTGCTTCTACGCCTGGATCCATCCCAGCCTCACCTTCCCTGGCCCTGCTCCGTGCGGAGAAGCTGGGTTGCTTGGCTAGTCTGCGTCTTCAGCTACCTCCTGGTCAAGGTATGACCCAGGCACCCAGGATTTAAGGGAGGAAGGACTAAAGGCATCTGTCTTATCTTCCAGGGGCAGGAGTGGAACCATTTGTCTCAGTGGCCGCTGGGTCGTGCCAGTGCGGACTGCCACAGCTCTCCATTTGCTGGGGGTATTCTGCCAGGACGTAGAGGAAGCCACCCAGGGCTGCGACAGCCATGGCTGTGTTGTGGGAGGAGCAGCCATCTGGGGAGAGAGAGTCCTCTTTGTGAGTACTGTGTGGTGGCCACAGTTCCGTTATGAGTGCTTTTCAGATACTTTCTCAGCCAGCCAGATCCCCTTTGCTGGCTGGCCACCCATCCCCCAGCTGCTATGAGTGCTGGTCACTAATGGCTCCCTTCTCCAGAGAAATTACTTCAGCCAGTTGGAGCCTCCTCACTGGGGACGTCATGCCTCCTTCCAATGGCTCAGTTATACAGGACACAAAAGCCTAGCCCTCCATCTCAGGGGGGTGACTCAGGTCTGATTCCCACTCCAGAGCCTCCTTCCCCTGGGATCTGACCAGGAGCCACATCATTGTCCAGCTCCTTCCCACCTTCCCTTGCTCTCAGGCCCTGCATGAGACCTTCTAGGACAGCCCCCCATGCCTGTTTTGCATATAGGGAAACTGAGGCTCAGGTAGCACAGCCGAGCTCCCCAGCTCTGGCGACTCCACAGCTCATTTCTTGACCCTGACAGCCTCCTGCATTGCTGCCTCAGTCTTGCCCATTCCCAGGTGACCCCGAGCACCTGCCTGAGACAAAAACTCCTTAAATGTTACTTAGTTCTCTGAACTCAAAGTGGGATGCCCACCTTTCACTCCTGAGCAGGAGAAGGAGCCAGGACTTTCCTCTCCCCTCAGAGTCTTGGAGAAGGGACAGACCCCAACCAGGTCCTTTGGCAGGGGAGGGAGAATGCAGGTTTCAAGGAGCCTAATTACCAACTCTAGCAGTCCACATTAACATATGCCAAGTTCCGTGGGGAGTGCTTTGCACAGTGAACTGATACTAACCCCCAACAGCTCTATGAAGGAGGCACTGCTAGGTCCCTATTTTACAGATTAAGAAACTGGGGCTCAGAGAGGTTGAGTGACTGCCACAGTGAGGAAGGAGCAGAAGCAGATTCAAACCCTGACAGCATCATTTCAAACCCTGTACTCTAAATCTCCATGCCAGCTGCCCCCCTGCTCCACAGGTGTGCAGCAGAAGGAAGGAGAAAACAACACTCCCACCTGGGCAGCTTCCTAGACTGCTGTCGATCTGCAGGGGCCCAGGAAGGACCTCGGCCTTCAGAAATTCTGCAGCTTCCTCTCCAGCCCTCAGGACGGTCCTGGGGTTCAGCTGTGTGCCTCTAGGGAGCAGCCAGCTCTCCAGGGTGTGCACAGCATACCCCCTACCACCTGGTCATAGGTAGCCCCAGCCCCCTGTGTCAGGCAGGCCTAGTCTGGGCAGGGGCCTCTGGAATCTCCAGAGAACTTCTCTCCTTTCCCCAGCCCAGCCTTTGGTGACAGCTACAAAACAACCCATTGGAGTTATGCTTCCCTCTCTTGTTTACCTGCAGGCAGATGATGCGGCTGCAGGGGAGCTCATGGGGAGGCATTTAGTTATTGGGATCATTCACCAACATATGCTGGGCATCTACTCTGTGAGCTGGCTGTTCCACCTCCTTCTGCGTCTGTCTTGCAGTTATTTATTTTTTCTGAATAAAAAAATGGGCGTGCCTGAGTGGCTCAGTTGGTTAAACGTCTGACTCTTGGTTTCGGCTCAGGTCATGATCTCACAGTTCTTGAGTTCGAGCCCTGCGTCAGGCTCTGCACTGACAGTGTGGAGCCTGCTTCGGATTCTCTCTCTCCATCTCTCTCTCTGCCCCTCCCCAGCTTGTGCACACACACTGTCTCAAAATAAATAAATATTTTAAAACATGAAATCAAGTTTTCTCTTCCTTCTTTCTCTCTCCCTCCTTCTCTTTTCCCCTCCCTTCCTCCCATATTAAACCTTTTCTTTCTTCCCTTCTCAATACAATTATATCTTTTTTTTTTAAATTTTTTTCAACGTTTTTGTTTATTTTTGGGACAGAGAGAGACAGAGCATGAACGGGGGAGGGGCAGAGAGAGAGGGAGACACAGAATCGGAAACAGGCTCCAGGCTCCGAGCCATCGGCCCAGAGCCTGACGCGGGGCTCGAACTCACGGACCGCGAGATCGTGACCTGGCTGAAGCCGGACGCTTAACCGACTGCGCCACCCAGGCGCCCCAATACAATTACATCTTATTCTCATTTTCTCTACACTGGTGGACTGACCAAATAATTTATTATCTCAATCAGGACACTTTGGGGAGGAAAGGGGGCACTATTTATAATGGCTCCAGGAAGAGATGGAAGCTGGGGACATCTGGACATGTGGTCACCGGGATTATACTGGTCACTTGCCGGCTGGCTCGAGGATTCCCTCCTGTCCTTTCTTGCTTCAAACCACAGTGCACTGACCCTTCCAAACTACATTTCCCAGGATACTTCGCTCATCATCTGGTCAGGGTTGAGCAACAACATCCACAGGCTGAAAGAGTGGAGAAGCCAGGGTATTTCCTCCCCATCTCTGCCTCCTCCATGTCCAGCCCCTGCAGGCTCTGCTAACCCCACTTTGCTCCACAGTCTCTCCAGCTCTGCCTCGAGGGAGGGTAGTGGCTGACTGCAATGATTTATCTCTGGGTTTTCTCACTTTTCTGTGTTCAACTCTTGCAACACCTCTGAGAAGAGTTCCCTATATTAAATTCCCTCCGCCTCAAATTCCTGGTGCAGGTTCTGTTTTCCCAATGTGACCTTGTCTGAGAAGGGTTATCTCTGTGATTTTCAGTAACACACTGAAAATTCCTTCATGCTCCTTTCACTGGAGACAAGACCTCTGGATTTCCACTTCCTACCCTGCCCTCTACCCCCCAGACCTGGCCCTTCAGGGATGCCAGGGGACTTTTCCACTGAGGTCAACCTGTGTGCACTCTTTCCAGGGTGTCCTGGTTTCACGCCCAGAAGGTCCCTGGGTATTTTCATTACCTGTAAATTGTTTTTCTCGCCTCTTCACTCTTCTTAAAATGTGCTGTTGGTGTTGAATGGCTGTCAATAATTCTTCATCTTCAGCAGCTGGGAGAAGGGTGAAATGTGACCTTCTCATGATGGATTTTCACACATTACTCACCAAATCTCCTCCCCCTCGCAACACCTCAAACAACTCAGATCTTCTCCTGAATCTGGAGGTTCTTCCAGGAGGTTCCTTGAGCACCCGTGTGCAGATCCTTACCCACTGTCTAAATTTGTCATCTACTGATGTTTCTCCAGTCATGGTCCCCCAACCACCTACATCAGAATGGCTGGAGGATCTTGTTAAAAATGCATGTTCCACAGGCCTACCTTGTACCTGCTGTTTTAAAAGCAGACTATCTTTATTTCAGAAGCTTTGCCTTGGGGCGGCTGGGTGGCTCAGTCGGTTGAGCTTCTGACTCTTGATTTCGGCTCAGGTCATGACCTTATGGTTGGGTTCATGAGATTGAGCCCTGAATCAGGCTCTGTGCTGATGGTGTGGATCCTGCTTGGTATTCACTCTCCCTCTCTCTCTGCCCCGCCCCCACTCATGTGTGCGTGTTTTCTTTCTTTCTCTCTCTCTCTCAAAAATAAATAAATGAACATTAAAAACCAACCAACCAACCAACCCTTTGCCTCCTTGCAAAACATCCCAGGCTTCTGTATTTATTCGGAACCTCCTCTGTACCATGCACAGGACAGGAGGTTTCCTATGTTTTAAGTCTACTCCTCACAGCTCAGGAAGGAGATTATTATAGTTATTTATTTACAGATGAAGAAATCAAGGCTCAGAGAGGTGAAGGGACTTACTCCCAAGAGGATCAGCTGCCCAGGGTCACACGGCTGGAAAGAGGCTGCATCTCTTGTCTCCCTATCTCTGCTTCTGTGTCACCCTCTCCCAGACATCTCCCCTGACCACTCCTGCCCAAAGAACTGTCTTCCATAGTCTTTTCTTTCTCAGCCTGTTGTCTCCTTCACAGCCCTTATCAGAACTCACCATTATTTCACTTATTGGTTAATTTAGGTAGTTTCTGCCTCTTTTCTTCGGACCCTAGTTTCCCCTGGAGCCTAGAACAGTGTCTGGCACAGAGCAGGTGCTCAGGGAATAATCATTGAAGGAATGGATTTGTTAATGTAGGTCACGGGGCCAACATCTTCCAATAAGACTGTCTCCCCTCCTGCAGAGTTTTGGCTTTTTAAAAGGTCTGACCCCATTTCCGTGTATGTGTGAGTGTTCATGTGTGTGTTTGCACGCACATACATGTTGCAAATCTCTCTCTGAGCCCTTAACACCACCGCATCACCTCTCCTCACTTGGCCTAGAAATCCAGCCCCAACCACCCGCCTGCTCCCAGCCAGGGTACAAGTGCAGCTCACCAGGCCTCCCGAAGCATCCTTCCTCTGGCTTCTGCCAGTTGAGAATGGCCTCCAGCCACCAGAGCTTGTAGAAGTCTGAGAAGCCACTGATTCCACAGAACATGACTGGAAGCAAAGACAGAGGACCTCCTACAGGCCTGTCCCCCAAGCCGACCTGCTTCCACTGCTCAAAGCTGTACAGCGCCACCTGCCTCCTCCCGCCAAGGTGAAGAAGCGCCAGGAAGTGGGTGCTCAATGCAGTGGCTGGAAGAAGGCAGCTCCCAGGCTAGGTCCTGCCTCCCATTTAGACCCTTCATTACAGTCACTCAAGAGTTGGGGTCAGTAGAGGGATCTAGACACCCAAGCTAAGGAGCAGCCACCCAGAGACCCCTTTTCTGCCTCATCTCTGAGGCTTCAACGTCTGTTTGCCCATCAGCTACTCAGTCCAGAGCTCCATCACTGAGTCAGCCTTTGGGGGCAGGAAGCAGTCACATAGTGACAGATAAAATGTGGGATGACAAGTTAAATTTGAGTGTCCAATAAATACAATTACAAATTTTAAAGTATATGTATAGCCCATGAAACGTTTGGGATACACTCATACTAAATACATAAAAATGTATTTAGTTTACCTGAAGTTTGAATTTACCCAGTATTTTTATTTGCTATATCTGGCAGCTCATGTGTGTGTGTGTGTGTGTGTGTGTGTGTGTGCCCTGTGAATCAGGGACACCCAACTGCTTTGTCCCTAGAGTGCAACGCCAGGGCTCACTGTTCTCCATGAAGATGTCCCGGGTTGGGTACGCATATCCGATAGCCTCAGCTCTCTGGTTCAGGTCCATCATGTTGGCACAAAAGAGGTTCATGTAGTGCTGGCTGTGGCGGAACAGCCCCTCCGTGCATCCCTTCTGGGGAGACAAACACCCGGAAATAAGGAAGTCAGTGGCATGGGTGACAGACTGGCACTGTTACAGAAGACTTGCAATTCTGAGATGGTCTGGCAGGTGGTTGCCTTTGGGGAAGCTCTTTCCCCTTTTCCCAGAATTTCTTCCCCATCTACACACCCCACCTGCTGGGGGCTCTGTCACTGGGGGATCAGAAAGAGCTGGGTTTGAATCCAGGCTCTGCCACTCAGGAGCTGTGTGACCTTGGCTGGCTAAGTTAGCCTTTCTGAGCCTCGAGGGTCTACACAGGGAAAGGGCAATGCTGCTGGGAGCCACACCAAAGGCACTCACATGGATGGGTGCTTCCATAGTTAGGAAGGCCCTGACACAAGCCCAACACTGAAGGACACACTATAGCAGTAGCTGCTGTCACATTCAGATTGCAGGCTAACCCAGCTGGCAGCTTCAGGGCTGCTCAAACTGTGAGCCATGGACTGGTCTCAGGGACAGGATAGGAGATGAGAAGAGACTTTAGAAACTTCTGTAGCAATGTGTCAGAGTGTCTTTCTGTCTGTCCAACCTAATAATATAAAATAAGTTAATTTTAAATAATTTTAAATTTTAAATTTTTAAATTTAATTTTAATTTTATTTTAATTTTAAGTAATTTAATAAAAATAATTGGTATTATATTTAAAAAATAATTTTCCTCATAATCTGATTTTTTTTTTGTATTTACAGAAATACTGGACTGTGACAGCCTGCATATAAATAACATTTAAAAAAAAACCTGACAAACAAAAATATTAAGTCCCTTTTCAGCTAAGGATTTCTGGTCATGGAATAACATCTTTTTTTTTTTTTAATTTTTTTTTTTTTAACGTTTATTTATTTTTGAGACAGAGACAGAGCATGAACGGGGGAGGGTCAGAGAGAGAGGGAGACACAGAATCGGAAGCAGGCTCCAGGCTCTGAGCCATCAGCCCAGAGCCCGACGCGGGGCTCGAACTCACGGACCGTGAGATCGTGACCTGAGCCGAAGTCGGACGCTCAACCGACTGAGCCACCCAGGCGCCCCGGAATAACATCTCTCAATAGAGATAATGAGGCTTACTTTTCTATATAAGGAAATATATATGTTTAAAAATTATTATCGTTATTGGGGCGACTGGGTGGCTCAGTTGCTCAAGAGTCTGACTCTTGATTTTGGCTCGAGTCATGTTCTCATGATTTGTGAGATTGAGCTCCGCATCAGGCTCTGCACTGACAGCTTGGGATTCTCTCTCCCTCTCTCTCTGCCCCTCCCTCATGCTTGTTTCTCTCTCTCAACAATAAATAAATAAGCATTTAAGAAATTATTATCATTATTTAGCAAAGTTTGAGCTCCTGGGCTTGGAAGAGCATGGCAGGCTGCAGAGGTGGGGGTGGGGCTGGCTTGTCTTGGTTTTGTTTTCTGGAAGCTGCTATGGACCAAATATTCTAAATCCTTTTCAATTTGTTATTGTTTACTAAATTCTTTCTGCTGCTTCTCTTTTATTCTTTCTCTCTCTCTTTTTTTTTTTTTGGATGCCTATGATCCAATTCAGCATGCAAAGCTATCTAACAGAATCCCTTTACTAAATCGTTTACAGAATCGTTTACTAAATTCTTTCTGCTGCTTCTCTTTTATTCTTTCTCTTTTTTTTCTGGATGCCTATGATCCAGTTCAGCATGCAAAGCTATCTGTCCAACAGAATCCCTTCCCCGCCTCCAGTTTGGTTCAATGTTATAGTGGGCAGATGGTAAGCTACTCTTTTTTTCTTTTTTTAAATATTTATTTATTTTGGGAGTGAGAGAGAGAGTGAGAGCATGAGCGGGGAATGGGCAGAGAGAGAGGGAGACAGAGAATCCCAAGCAGGCTCCATGCTGTCAACGCAGAGCCTGATGTAGGGCTCGAATTCCAATGCCCAAAGCACAAGTCCAAAAACCTGCTTATTTTCCTGGTAGGTACCATATAAAACCATGCTGCCAAAGGCCCTCTTTACCTTTCTTCTTTTAAAAACATTTTTTAAAGTTTGTTTATTTAGTTTGAGAGAGAGAGAGAGAATGAGAGAGAGAGAGAGAAAACACAAGTGCGGGAGGGTCAGAGAGAAGGAGAGATAATCCCAAGCAGGACCTGCAGCGTCAATGCAGAGCCCGATGCAGGGATTGAACTCACGAACTTCATGAACGGTGAGATCATGACCCAAGCCGAGATCAAGAGTCAGACACCTAACCGACTGCGCACCCAGGTCCCCCAGCCCCTCTTTACCTTTTTTTCCCCCTCTGAGTGTGTGGCTAGCCCACATGGGCACTCACCAATCTGGCTGAGAGGAAAAAGAGCAGCTGGTGAGACAGGCAATAGCCTGAGCAGCCGGGCTTGGTCATGAGGGTCCTGCAGAAGTCTGAGAGCCTGCAGGGCTGGCCACCGTCGGTCCTGGGGGAAAAGTGGTTCAGGCCCTAGAGAAAGGGTGTCCTAAAGGAAGCCTGGGGACATGGAGACTTCCCTGGTCCCTATTCCCCCACTAGCTATTAGAACTCCGGTAGTTTCCAGGCACCCAGCTGTGCACAAGGGGTTGCTGGATAAAGCATAGGTGTACTGTGACTTGATTTGCTAAATCAGTATCCCAGCACAGGGGAGGTGACACCGGAGTTACCCTGGGTTGGAGGAGCTCCAGGAGGCTGCAACTTCCTATTGCACCTTGGAACCCCCAAGTACAACCTTTCCACCCTGCCCTAAACAGCAGATCCCTGAACCTCAGGCTGATTCAGGGCTTGCTCCAAGCTCACGAGCCCATTGCACAGCCAGATAAAATGGTAAGTTAACTGGGATCCAGTCCTGCTTTCGGAGACCTACAGCCCAGTGAGAGGGGCAGAACCATAAGACAAATGTAAATTGCACCTATGGCTACCAGTGGTGCTAAGAGAGCCAGCCCACCACGGGAGGTCAGCTTGTACAGTGAGGTCAGGGAAGGTTCTGGAGGAAGGATGCTGGGGGTGGCCCTAAAGTATGAGCAGAGTTACTTAGGCATGGGGGAGGGGTGGGGCAGGGTGGGAGAGGCCCACAGAGGCCAGATGGGCACAGGCGCGGGTTTAGAAGTGGGACAGAGTAGGCACTGTCTGTCTGACAGTGAGAGTCTGACACGAGCCCCAGGGGCTGTACTAGAGAAACATGGAGACCTGGAAGGGCAGTAGGACTTGGGGCTTTGTTCTGAGAACAATAGGAAGCATCACACAGCAGGCAGGAGGTTCAAATGTGGTTTTTGAAAGGATTGCTCTGATATGGGAGACGGGTTGGGTGTGGAGTGGGGTGAGGTGCATGTTTGGACCAGGTGTGAAGTATTGAGTGGACAGTGGGGGCCAGCTCAGGTGCCATGGGGGGTGGGAGAGGTTGGTGTCTGGGGTGGGGGGTGGCTGTACCTGGTTTCACACAGACCCTTGGGGACTGGGAGAGTGCGTGGAATGAGAGGACAAGCAAAGAGCAAGTACTTTTGGGTTTTTTGGAAGCAGGGCAAGTACAGGAGGCCCACCCTGTTCCCAGCAGCTGCACCAGACACGAGTCACTGCTTTCCTCTGAGAAGGAGTCCTGAGTCTCAAAAGTGGGGTAGACCATGGAGGCATCTGTGCAGGTCCAGGCACGCGGAAGCTTCCAAAACCCAGGCTGGATGGTTGATTGGAACTCTGGCAGAGAGGTGGGGGTGGGGGAAAACACCTAGAGGCAGTGGGCCATCCCCTACCTTGCTGCCCCCAGGTTCCTGTAACTCCAAGCCAAGCAACTAGGTGTCCCACCCCCGTTACCCCTGACCACACACAAGTGCCTGCTTAGGGCTTTGAACCTTGTCTGCTGGTTGCACATTGTGTTTGAAACACTCAGGAAACGCTTTTTTTTTTAATCTATAGGAATAGTGTTGGGACAGGCTTTGACCAAATCTACTGCATCCCCTGGAAGTTTGAGACACATGAAAAGGGTTAGTTGACTCCTTTGGTTTGGTTAGAAAGTGGAGCTCTTACAAAAAGATGCCCAGCTTAGGGCTTCTTGAGGATGACACAGGTTAGGATAGTCCCAAGGGCCAGGCCTGGGAGAGGGTGGGGAACCTGGATGTTGGAGGTAGAGAGGGCTGGGTATGGTCACATGCAACAGGACTTTGAGAAGGAAGGGAGGACTGGCCAATTACCCCCCCCCACTCACTCCCACCTCTGACTGGGAGCTGGGAGCCTGGGAGGCAGGACTGGACAAGTATGAGGGGCTGCCCCCCTCCACCACCCCCAGCAATTATTCACTCCAGGTTTATAGGGTGGGTCAGAGACTCTTAGCATTATAAGGCACAAGAGAGATACTAGCGAGAGGCTAATATTTGCAGCACAAAGGGCTGAATTACCTTTTAGGTATCCCACTCTCTGGGACAGACCAGACCCTCCCCTCCGGTCTAGGATGAAGGCTCCCAAGCCTGGGGGGAGCTAAACAAATGAGGGGGGACATGTTCCCTACTCTCAGCCCTCACTGCGCCACTCCCTGTGTGGGTGGGAGAGGTCATCTCAACCCAGTCAAGGATGCCCAAACATTCCTCAGGGTCAGCCTGCGGTGTGCTTCGCCCACAGGACCCAATTGGTTACAGGTTGTCCCAGACCATCCCTTACACTGGGAGGAGCACCCCCAGCTGCTGTGTTCTTGAAGAAATGAGATCCCCACCCCCCACCCCTGCTATTACCTCTTAGGTACTTAGGGTCGCTCAGCTCGAGGTGGAAAATGGATCTGTGAAGGAGAGGTGCTAGTTTTTCCACCAGCTTCCCCACACTCAGGCTCAGCGGCTGCAGCTGGGGGTCCCGAGCCCATTTTTCCCGAACACCTTTTAGCTGCACTGGAAAGGAAAAGAGATCATTCATTCCATCATTTGGCAAATCATTTGGACAGGAAAAATTATCCTAAGCTATAATGCTTACTGAGCCTCTCTGCCTCCTCCAGCTCCTGAGGAGAAGGAATTCACTGAGCTTATTGGAAATTAGACCTTGTGGGTCTCAGCTGGGTGATGGTGGTGGGGGCACTAGAGTGCTGGAAATTGGCAGCCAAGAGCTTGATTTCTGGAGGTGAGCCTTCATTCAGATCCTGACTCTGATACTTTCTTGTTGGGTGACCAGAGAAAGATATTTAATTTCTCTCCAGTTTACATTCTTCATCTATAAAATGGGGGTAATGATGGCCCTTACTTCTTGGGAGTGGGGAGTTGTAAGGATTAAATGAACTAATGCATAGAGAGGACTTACCATTGTCCATAGTACAGAGTAAGCACTCAATAAAGTTTAGATATAAGTATCAATTAATCATTTAAGGCTTGCTGTCCAGGAGAAAAAAAAATGAGGGAGGGATTCAGATGCAGTGTGGAGAGCTGCTGTATACAGTTGAATAGGTTGTACATTGCACAAGAACTGCACACGATCCTATCATGGGTTTGTGTATGTATTAAGCCAAATTTCCAGCAGATGGCAGGCAAATGACTTGAGGAAGGAGACATCTTTTTTTAATTTTCACAAAGGTGCCTTATGGATTACTAGTGGCCCTACAGGGGTCGGAGAAAATGGTGGTGGGGGGAAGGTAAGAGGTGGTCAAGAGAGGAGATGGGAGGGAGAGCCTCAGCACAGGGCTGAGAGGGTAAGAGGTGGCCTGAATTGTTCTCTGCTCCAGGAAGAGAGCTTTGATGGGGAGGTTGGGCGAGGTTTAGGAGGGTGCTAAGCAAACCTTTCGGGGTGATGGGCTCTGTGGCACTCTTCTCCAGGCTTGGCTCTTTCCCTGCCCTTGAACCTAGGCCATCTGCTCCTGAAGCCTTGTTCCAGATTGCTTGGCTCTACAGCAGAAGGAGGGTACTGTACTGGCACCCAGAAGGGGTAGCCAAGTCATCAATGAGATGAACCCAACCTGGCCTTATGGTGGTGCTGGGTCCTGAGTCGTGTTTCTATCTCTCCTATTCCTCCCTGCCTGTGTGGCTGCTGCTGCCATCTTCTGGATCACCCTCTTGGCGGGTGGAGGTAGTTGGAGGGACCCTTTTCTCTTTGAAGGTCAATGTCCACCTGTCTACCTCGGAGAAGAAGGATTCAGAAAACCAATGGATATCCCATTACTATTGGGCCCCCCAGAATGTGAAATCCTTCTCCCTCTCCCAGGAGGCTGAGAACGAAGGTAGGACCCTCACAGTGAGTTCTGTGGCAGCCAGTGGTTTTCATGCCCTTTCAAGCCCTTCCTGCATTGTATGGGCTGACCCTTGAAACCAATAAGAAATTGGGGAAATGGTGTGTGACCTCCAAGGCTTGGTTGTAAAGACATTGAGGCTTCTGTCTTGCTCTCTGTGAGGCCCCTTGTTCTCAGGGAAGCCGGCTGCCATGTTGTGAGGGCACCCAAGCAGCCCTATGGGAAGGTCCACGTGGTGAGGAACTGAGACCTCCAGCCACCTGCCAGCACTAACTTGCCAAGCCTGGGAGTGAACAGGGGTGGTTCCTCCTGTCCCACTCAAGCCTTCAGATGATCACAGCCTTGGCTGACATCTTGACTCCAACTTCATGTGAGACCTGAGCCAGAACCACCCAAACTGTTTGCAGATTCCTGACAGAAATGGTGACACGGTAACTGTTATGTTGTTTTATGCAGTTAAGTTCGGGGATAATTTGTTAGGCATCAGTAGGTTACTGTAAAAGGAAAGGGCAAAGTTGTGGAGAGGAGAGAAAGGAGGAGGGGGTGGCCCTGGTCTGAGGCTGTTGTGTGGTGTTGGTGCGGGCCATCACCTCCCTCCTTCCCAGCCACCTCTACCCTGTAATTGTTCAGAGAATGGGAGCTCAGTCAGAGCAGGGTTCTAAGCCTGCCTCCTACACTTATTCAGTATGTGACCTTACTTGCTATGTGAACTTGGACATTCTCTCTCTCTCTCTTTTGAGAGAGAGCAAGTGAGCATGGGAGAGGGGGAGAGAGAGAGAGAGAGAGAGAGAGAGAGAGAGAGAAAGTGAGAGAGAGAGAGAGAGAGAGAGAGAGAGAGAGAGAGAGAGAGAATCCTAAGCAGGCACCATGGCCAGTGCAGAGCCCAACGTGGGGCTTGATCCATGACCCTGACATCATGCCCTGAGCCAAAATCAAGAGTTAGATGCTCAACCAACTGAGCCACCCAAGGACCCCTTCTCTAAAGTCTGTCCCCTCATTGGTAAAAAGAGGATAATCATAATGAACTTACTTCAAGGGTTATGTGGGGTCAGTGAATTACCCCATGCAAACATTTACATTATGCCAGGGCTTGGGGGGTACTTAGTGAACCTTATCTTTTATTATCTCACGGACCCCAGAAAGCACTCCATCAAGGGAATCACCTGCCCCTCCCTTCTCTCTTCATAAGGAACTGACAGACCCATGGGACTATTATTGACAAAGGTCTGTTGCCTTGTTTCAGGAATGTTTATTCAACCACTGCTCAGAGGGAGCCCAGTGCTGTGTTTCACCAACAGGGTGGTCAGGAAAGTCAGTGGGTGCCCACCCTGCCCTCAAGGGCTGTTAGAGCAGTTAGATTTGAATACTAGACCCCCTGCTTATCAGCTGTGAGGAATAAGGAGTCTACTGAACCTCTCTGTGCCTCAGAGTCCCCACGTGCTGAAAGAACAAAACAAAGCACTGCCAGCTCTGGGCGTTTGGGGATTACAGCGGGTACCCAGGTAACATCCAAGGCATGTTTGCCGGGCCACATGCTATGGCTTTGTGGGTTCCTTCCTTTATTAAAAAAATAGATTGGCGGCACCTGAGTGCTCAATCGATTGAATGTCGGACTTCAGCTCACGTCATGGTCTTGTGGTTCGTGAGTTCAAGCCCCACATTGGGCTCTCTGCTGTCAGTGCAGAGCCTGGAGCCCACTTCGGATCCTCTGTCCCCTTCGCTCTCTGCCCCACCCCTCCTCATGCTCTCTAAAAAATAAACATTAAAAAAGATTAAAAAAATAGATTAAATGTTATCTCTTACGGGGCACCTGGCTGACTCAGTCGGTTAAGTGCCCAACTTTGTCTCGGGTCATGATCTCATTGTTCATGAGTTCAAGCTCTGCATCAGGCTCTGTGCTGACAGCTCAGAGCCTGGAGCCTGCTTCAGATTCTGTGTCTCCCATTCTCTCTGCCCCTCCCCTACTCGCACTCTGTCTCTGTCTCTGTCTCTCTCTCTCAAAAATAAATAAAACATTAAAAAAAAAGGTTATGTCTTGCAACTGCATTAGTATAAAGACAGATATGTTTATGTTATATATTACAGCATTCTTTTTGACCTAAAAGTTCATTTTTATTCCTTCTGACTAAAAGAGAAACGAAAACATTTTCCTGGATCCCTGAAAGTATTCTGTGCCTAATGCGGTAGCCAGCTCTGTGGTTTATTACTATAATTCATTTCTAGAGGTGTTACAGGGTGTGCCTGGGATTAAATGGAGACCCTGGTCCTAGCCTGAGAGGATCTTGGATCTTAGGGGTCTCCAGGATGCCACATGGGGGGTCAAGGGTGTGGGGAGGACACTGGGGCGCCAGGCATGGAAGCAGACCTGTCTGGGAGCCCCTCCTTCCACTGGGACCTGGAGGCTGGGTGGGTGGTGGGTGGCAAGTTGCACTGGCCACCCAGAGGAGGGTGGTGTGAAAGGGGGGCCAGCCAGAGCCCCAGGCTGATTCCAAGTCAGCTCTGTCACTTAGGTCAAGGTGGCCTTCTTAGAGGGGCTTCCTGCAACTCGAAGTGAGTGTGGAGTGGCTCCTTGCTTGCATTGGCCTGTCACCAGCTCCCTCCACAAGGATCTTACATCCCTGAAAGCTGAACAAACACTTGGCATTTTTGGGGAGGCTTCAGATGGCTTTGGCTAGAAGTAGGGGGAGTGGAGTTGGAACCTGATCTTGAGAGTTCCTGGCTTTGTTCACAGGCACCCTCCCATACATGCCTCTTGAAAGGGCACCCTCCCTCTGCCCACCTGGTTCATGGTGTATCAGGAGAGGGGTTGTCACATGAATCATTTCCTCCTGGGAAAACAATAAGTTCCCAATCTTTTCTCATGTGGCCTCTGAATCCTTCTTGCTTCCAAAATAATTGAGTAGAGCAGGGCCCCAAGACACCTAAAAGGAGCAAGCTGCCCAGCCCTTCTTTCCTTATAGTTAGAGCAGGATACTTCAGTGGCCAGGAAGTGGTCAGGTCCCAGAGGTACAGAGCAGAGAGGTGACAGGCTGGTATTCCAGGGGTCAGTCTAGGATAACAAGAGTGCACCTACCTTCCAGCACCCGGAACCCCACCACGCCATCCAGGTTGATTTCAGGCAGCCTCTTCTCCAGGAAGGAAATGGCTCTCTCCAGCGCGGAGAGGATGAGGCCTGTGATGGTGGCTTTGCCTTCTGGGGTTTCCGGCGGTGCCAGCGAGGAGGGTCGCAGCGGTGGTGACGCTGACAGCAGCAAGAGCAGGAGCAGGAGCCCTGGGCTGGACATGGCTGGCCCTCTGCCTGAGTCTGGTGCAGTGCTTCAGCCGTGGGGTGGCCCGCCCCCACGTACCCTCCTCCAGCCCCTTCCTCCTTGCCCCTCCCCTGCAACGCTGCAGACGAGTGGCAGGCCCGGCTGACCCAGCAGGCTGGGCTGGCCTGGCAGAGGTGTCTGGGAGGGGCAGCTGCAGGGGTCTGATTGCCAGGGGGTGGGGGATGGGGCAGTGGGGAGCAGGCCAGCCCTGGAATGGAGCCAGCTAGAGCTGTAACTTCCCACCCTTTCCTTCTCAGTCCTGATTCCCCAGGCTTGTGGTCTACATTTTGGATCCCCCAATTGAACTTACACTCTAGATATCAAAAAGCACTGAAACGCAAAGGATTTTTTTTTTTTTAGTGTTTATTTTATTTGTGAGAGTGAGAGACAGCGTGGGGGGGGGGGGAAGGGGCAGAGAGAGGGAGGGAGACAGAATCTGAAGCAGGCTCCAGGCTCCGAGCTGTCAGCAGTCAGCACAGAGCCTGACACGGGGCTCAAACGCACAAATACGGAGATCATGACCTGAGCTGAAGTTGGATGCTTAACCGACTCAGCCACCCAGGTACCCCACTTTTTTTCTTTTTTAAAATAAGTTTGGAATAAGCTTGTTTGACTGCACATCTGCCCAGAAGAGACAGAAGCCTCCCTAGGGCAGTGCCTGCCTGCCTGGCCACTAGAAACAGAATATGAGCTGCAAAGACAGAGCACATGGGTACTGAAAAAATTTCCTAGATGATCACATTTAAAGAAAAATAGAGGGGGTGCCTGGGTGGTTCAGTCGGTAAAGCATCAGACTTCAGCTCACATCATGATCTCCTGGTTTGTGAGTTCAAGCTCTGTGCTTTGTGAGTGTCAGGCTCTGTGCTGACTGCTGACAGCTTGGAGCCTGGAGCCTGCTTCAGATTCTGTCTCCCTCCCTCTCTCTCTGCCCCTCCCATGCTCATGCTCTGTCTATCTCTGTCTGTCAATAATAAATAAACGTTAAAAAATTAAAAAAAAAAGAGAGAATGTGTACCTGGGTGGCTCAGCCAGCTGAGTGTCAGACTCTTGGTTTTGGCTCAGGTCATGGTTCATGAGTTTGAGCCCCACGTCAGGCTCTGCATTGACAGCGTGGAGCCTGCTTGGGATTCTCTGTCTCCCTCTCTCTCTCTGCCCCGCCCTCATGTTCTCTCTCTCAAGATTAATAAATAAACTTAAAAAAAAAAAAAGGTAAAGAAAAGCAGGTGAAATGAATTTTAATGATCTATTTAATTTGAGCCAATGGATCCAAAACATGATTTCAACTTATAATCAATATAAACATGATCAACCTTGTAACATTTTTAAAAATATCAGTTTTCTCAAATTAAGTCTTTGAAATCTGGCATTTTACACTCGAGGCACATTTCAACTCAGGCTAGCTTCATTTCAAGAGCCAAGCAATCACATGTGGCTTCTGTATTGGACAGTGAAGACCCTCAGCCCTTATTAGCTCATTCAGTGTGAAAGCACATCTGTTTTCCTGTGGGAATTTTAATGTTCATTTACTAGGTGCTATCCTGAACCTTGCTGGATGGTTACGTGATGTGCACCGTAATAATGTTAAAGTCCAAAAAATTCTGAAGTTAGAAACATATCTGGCCCCAAGGGCTGCAGTTAACAGATTACAGATCTGTAAAAATAATAAAAATACCATCACCAAAATGTGCATCTTGATGGTCTCCGTGGGCATGCTGTAGGCCAACCACTTAATTTCATTCTTGTCCTTCCTTCCCCCACCCCCGCCAGCCTTTTTATACATTTTTTCCTGAACATTTAAAAACGACAGCTTTATTGAGATATAATTCACATACCATAAAATTCGCCCTTTTAAAGTGTACAATTCAGCAGTGTCTTTTAAAGTATATTCACAAGGTTGCTCAACCACTGTCTGATTCTGTCTGATTCTGAAATATTTTCCTTCCGCCCCCTCCCCCAAAGAAACCTGTAACCATTAGTGGTCACTCCCCATTGCCCACCACCCCCGCCCCAGCCTCCTCAACTCTCCAGCCCCTGGCAACCACTAATCTACTTTCCATTTCTGTGGATTTGCTTATTCTGGACATTTCATAGAAATGGGGAGTTATTCAATATATGATGTTTTGTGTCTGACTGCCTTCATTCAGCATAACGTTTTCAAGGTTCATCTATGTGGTGGCATGAATCAGGACATCATTCCTTTTTATGGCTGAATAACATTCCCTTCCGTGTCTAGATCATATTATGTCCTATCCATTCATAAGCTGATGGACATTTGAGTTATTTCCACCTTTGTGCTATTGTGAATAAACATTCATTTACAAGTTTTTGTTTCAAAACCTGTCTTCAATTTTCTTGGGCACATACTTAGGATGCAGTTGCTGGGTCCTGTGGTAACTGTATGCTTAATTTATTGAGGAACCACCAAAGGATTTTCCACAGGGGTCGCATCATTTTACATTCCTACTAGTGATGATGTATGAGAGTTCCTCATGCATATGTTTTTGTGTGGTAACCCCATGATACTGCAGTTATACTGTATATTTTTGTGTGTACTGTATCTATATTGTGCCTTATACATAAAAAGAGCTAGATCCCCCCCCCCCGCCACAACTATTTTTTATTCCTTTGGGCGTACCATTGAGAATGAATGTTCCAGGTAAGACTTGTCACTATCACCACTTCAGTTAATCCTTAAAACAACCCTGAAGTGGGGACTTTTCCTATTCCCTTTTATAACTTAAAATCTGAGGCTCTAGGGGACGGGGTAAGTGACTTCTTGTGACATATTGCCTCACAGCTAGTATGAGGTGTGCAGGAATTCCGATCCTTGAATCCACAGCTTAACCATGAGGTGATCCTGCTAGGGTTCAACCTCCCATCTCTGGAAGGGAAACAACCCCCTCCTGACCTCTGGAAGAACTGAAATTTCCATGTGATGTATGCCAAGTGGGCAAGTAGAACAAGCCAGGGCTGGCTGAGCTCCAAAGCACCCCAAGCTGGTGATGCATCTTGTCCCTTTCTCCCTAGAGAAACAATCCTCACTCGTTTTCCAACTGGGAATTCAGCTTCCAGAATGTGACATTTACTCTTGGTTTGTCATATCCATGGCACCTGGTCCTTTTCCTCATAGATCATCAGAGCAGGAGGGGCTGAGCTGAGAAGTCCCCTCCTTTAATTACACGTCAGAAAAGCCAACTGATTGAGAGTGGCTTATTCCAGATCATGGAACCCATGAAGCTGAGGCCTCAGACCGCAGCCCCATCTCACCACAAAAGGGTGGAGAGAGTGGGCAGGGCATGTGCTCCAGCCTCCCAGGCCCTGCACCTGCATCTGAGGGATTAAGGAGGCTGCCCTCAGTGTCTATTTGCCTATCTCTCCCATCTGTACATATGTACTCATCTTTCCTTTCCCTCTTTAGCTAAAATTTCAAGCCCTGCCTCTGTCACATACTGACTAATGGTGTGACCTTTAATGTCCTTATCCATAAAAAAGGAGTCACAAGACATGGTGGGAAGCATATGCCAAGTCTTGACCTGGGCTCTAGGGACTAGGGAAACACATCTGCAAGGTGCTGCCTGTCTAGGCTCTTATTGAAGGAGGAGAAGCTGTTTCGTTTCCTTGTCCAATGCATGAGTGCGTTAGACAGCTGGCGGGCGGGTGGTGCTCTGCAGGTTCTAGGGCAGCTCCCACCCAGGGCAGTGAGGGTGGCTTCACCACCATGCTGTCGATGTTTCTTAGCAAGGGGACCCATTTCAAAGTGAAAAGGCTATCACGTGGACACACACTGAACTCTTCAGTGTGACTACTTTTGAAGGTAAAATGAAAAGGTCAGTGGCAAAATTTCCCTTCTTACGACATAGACTTAAAATCACATTTTTTACTTCCTTCTCTGTCCTTTTCCTTTACATTTTAAGTGTTTCATTCAAGTACAACATAACATCCTGAAAAATGAACAAGTTTGTTGCTTGATGAATTGTGTCAAAAGGATCACCCCCACCTCATCAGCACCCAGGTTAGTAGAGAGAACCCACCAGCTTCACATTGGCTCCCTCCCACTCGCTCCCCGACCCTCGAAGGCAGGTCACTCTCCTGACTTCTAACAGTTAAAGTGTGGTTTTGATTACATATATGTGGAACCAGCCAGTGTGTACTCTGGCATTTGGCCTCTTTTCTTTTTTTTTTTTTTAATTTTTTTTTTCAATGTTTATTTATTTTTGGGACAGAGAGAGACAGAGCATGAACAGGGGAGGGGCAGAGAGAGAGGGAGACACAGAATCGGAAACAGGCTCCAGGCTCCGAGCCATCAGCCCAGAGCCCGACGCGGGGCTCAAACTCACGGACCGCGAGATCGTGACCTGGCTGAAGTCGGACACTTAACCGACTGCGCCACCCAGGCGCCCCTGGCCTCTTTTCTTAACCTTATGCTGATGAGAGTCATACAAATTGTTGCTTCACTGTATTTTGAAGTTATCTTAGAATTTTGAAAAACATTGTTCCTAGATCCTTACATGGAAGAAGCTTTACCTTAATATCACTAATTTTTGGCCCCCAGAGGCTCCTGGGAGGTTCAGTGGGCCGCCACTTAGGGAACCACTTCCCCACCTTCCTTCTCTCCGCCCACTTCGGAGGCTGGGTCTTTGCGCGTTGAGCACCCGGCCCACAGAGGGCCGTCACGTGACTGCCATCCGGCTCGGCCAAGATGGCGGTCTCCTGCGTGGCCGTGCTGGTGATGGCCGCATCCTTGCTGCTGCTGCTGCTGGTCCCGTGGAAGCGCTGGCGGCGGGGGCGAGCGGATTGGCACGTGATCATTGTGGTGCTGGGCGACGTGGGCCGCAGCCCCCGCATGCAGTACCACGCACTGTCGTTTGTCAAGAGCGGCTTCTCCGTGACCCTTATGGGCTTCTGCAGTGAGTGCTCGGGGTCTGGGAGGGAGGCTGAGCCCTCAGCCTTTGACCCGCGGCTTTGACCTGCCCAGGGGGGCCGGGACGGGGACGTCCCTTTTCTCCCTCCTCTCTCGGACAGCTCTCCGAGATTGGGTTTATCTAGTTCTGGCCAGGTTTCTGCCCAGCTTCTGCTGGGTGGGTCTCTAGGAACAGCTGGCGTTAATGGAGTGCCTGCCGTATGCCAAGAGTGTGCTAAATTAAGTGAACTCATCATATAGTCTCACTTAATCCTCCTAGTGAGTGCAAAGACGGACTGGAATCTAGTGTGTGTGTGACTCGGGGGCCAGTGCTGGTAACCGTAGCTCCTTGTGGCTACTTTTGTCAGGCTGTGTCTCATGGGACAACTTGTCTCCTCTCCATCCCACACCCTCGGTGCAGAGCTGTGCAGGCAGGAGAGGTTTCATTGTGCTGCATTTCCACCTTTTACTCTCAGTGTGCAAAAGCAGGGGTGTCTGCTCCTTCATCCTCCTTCAGGATGACATCTTTAGAGGGTAGCTCAACCGTGTGTCAGGGAACAGGGGGAGTAGCACTGGTTGCCTTTGGTCCCTGTTTAGATTCTGCTGTGGGAGGGTGCAGGAGTGGGGTGAGACTTCCTAGGGGTCTCCCCATGGTGGGATAAATCCACCATTCAAGGAATCTAGATTATTTTGAGTGCCTACTATGTGCCAGGCATTGTGTTAAGTAAATAAAGGTGGACACCATTGAGACCCTCCCTCTCTGGGGGAGACTCTGGACAAGAAGTGTCCCCATGCTCTGTTCTGGCTATGGAGGAACAGAGAGAAAACTCTTATTTTCCAAAAACACTGTTCACTATTCAGCCTGAGCTGGGGGATCATCTGACTTTATATTGCCCTGTCTAGTGCATTGAAGGGGACATTCTTTTCAGACTCCAGACCCTATGATGAGCTCTTGCAGAACAACAGAATTCAGATTGTGAGTTTGACAGAACTTCCGAAACTTGCAGGTAGGATGCTGTCAACTCCAGATTCCTTTGAATCTGTGTGTGTGTGTGGGTGAGGGGAGGACCCGCACATTGCCAAGAATTCCTTTTGGAGTAACGGGTGTTTTTTGACTTGCAGTTGGGCCCCACATTTTTCAGTATGGAGTCAAAGTTGTTTTTCAGTCAGTGTACCTGTTGTGGAAGTTGATGTGCAGGGAGCCAGCAGCCTACATCTTTCTCCAGGTAAATGTCAGTCTCCTCTTGCTCTCTCAGAACCATTGTGAAGTTTCCTTTACTGCCCAGCCTTTTATTTATTTATTGAAAAAAAATTTTTTTAATGTCTCTTTATTTTGAGAGAGAGACAGAGTGTGAGTGGAGGAAGGGCAGAGAGAATCTGAAGCAGGCTCCAGGCTCCAAGCTGTCATCACAGAGGCTGACCTGGGGCTTGAACTCACAAACTGTGAGATCATGACCTGAGCTGAAGTCGGACACTTAACCAACTGAGCCACCCAGGCACCCCTTCCTTTATGACTTTTATACTTGTTTTTTGGTGAGAAGAGAGTCTTATTAATTATCAGGAGGTTTGTAAAGATAAATTGACTCTTTGTTATGTATGTTGCAACTGTTTTCACTCAGTTTATTATTGTTGACCATGGTATGGGTTTCCTTCTCTTCATTTGAGTGTCTCTTTCCCAGAACCCCCCGGGCCTGCCTGCCATTGCTGTGTGCTGGCTTGTGGGCTGCCTCTGTGCAAGCAAGCTCGTCATTGACTGGCACAACTATGGCTACTCCATTATGGGTTTGGTGCATGGTTCCAGCCACCCGCTTGTTCTGCTGGCCAAGTGGTAAGGGTCTTGGAAGAGGGTGCAGACACCTTCCCTGAACCTTGGTAGGAAGAAGGGCCAGTGCAGAGACCTGGTGAAGCTGTCCCCTGTGTGCTCTTTGGGGGTGAGAGCAAGGCTGGGGAATTAGGCTGACTTGGGTTACAAGTGACAGAAATAGCCTAAGGCAAGGAGGGCATTTGTTGGTCCCTAAAACTGCAAAGTCCAGAGACGTGGCTGACTTTAAGCTCAAAAGGGCATTGTCAGGATCCCCTCTCATTTCTCTCTCCACACTCCGTCCTGGAGGTGTTTCTTAGGTGCTGGGAGCTCTCCCGGCACTCAAACCCCCACTGACAGGCTCAGTGGAGACAGGGACCCTTTCTGATTGGCTTGTGCTCCTCTGCCAGGCTCTGACACCCCACTGAGGTAGGGGGGCTGCAGTAACCCGATGTCTCAGGCTTAGGGGAAATGCTCTTCTGTGAGACCTGGGGTCCCAGGTGAACCCAGACCAGATGCCCAAATAAAAACCGAAGCTGCTGTTAGACAATGGGACTCAGGCAACAGCCTGCTGCAGTCAGTGAGACAGGGAGAGGGAAGAAGGGCCTGTGGGAGCAGGTTGGACATGGAGCAGGAAGAGTCATGTTCTCAGCCTGAGTGGGCGACATCTGCCGCCTCTCCCTGAGGGACATTCACTGAGGGTGGTAACAGCTGCCGCAGCAAACGATCAGTGCATACATGCTGCATGTCAGGCTTCAGGCCAAGCCCTTTATCCTGTTCAGTCTACACTCCCCCTGGTGAGAACGTCCTGTGGTCACTCTCCGTTTACAAGCCAGGAAACCAAGGTCGAGCACCATTTTGCTGCTTGCCACACAGCTGATATTGTTGTATGAGGATCAAAATTCAGTCCCAGGCTGTCCAGCTCTCTCGCCTTCTCTGCATCCTGAGTGAGGAGCCGGCTGTGATAAACCAGTGGCATTGAACAACCTTGTGTGCTCCTTCCCTTTCTGGTTCTCTTTCAGTTCTGCCCTCAGATCAGGGCTCAAGTCTCAGTTGGGAGTTAATCTGTCACTAAGGCCTCTCTAACATTTTTAAAACCATCCCTTGGTAATGCACAAGCCTCAGCCCCACAGCCTTTGCAGCAAGAGCACAGTGTGGCTAAGATTAATAACGAGGCCTTTACTATATTTCTTTCTCTTGTGGCAAGAGAGACTAGATTTTCCCTTCTTTAGAGATAAGGTTTCTAACCGTATTTATTTATTTATTTATTTATTTATTTATTTATTTATTATTATTTTTTTTTTTTAATTTTTTTTTTTCAACGTTTATTTATTTTTGGGACAGAGAGAGACAGAGCATGAATGGGGGAGGGGCAGAGAGAGAGGGAGACACAGAATCGGAAACAGGCTCCAGGCTCTGAGCCATCAGCCCAGAGCCTGACGCGGGGCTCGAACTCACAGACCGCAAGATCGTGACCTGGCTGAAGTCGGACGCTTAACCGACTGTGCCACCCAGGCGCCCCTCTAACCGTATTTAAGCTGAAAAGTGATATGACTTAAAGAAAGGGATAAAGGAAATAATAGTACAGATGGAACTCAGCACAAACTCTGGGAAAGTGCCTCACCAGCAACCCGATTTGGGAGACCCCAGCTCTGTGTTCTTCTGCATCAGAAGGTGTCAAGTCATGTGGAGGTGGTGGTGGTGGTGGTGGGGCCCAAGGCCTAAGGCTCTGGGCTGACAGTGATATGTCTTTTCAGGTACGAGAAGCTCTGTGGGCGCCTGTCACACCTGAACTTGTGTGTGACCAACTCGATGCGGGAAGATCTGGCACAGAACTGGGGCATCAAGTAGGTGCCTGGGGAGGCGAGGGGTCCCAGCTGCAATGCCTACTATGTCCTATTGGCAGGGTGTGTAGAAATCCCTAAGGGTCTGGGAGAGGGTTCCTGGTTTGGGAAGCTGAGGGAGCAGGAGGAGGCCAGATGCCCCATGCACTTTTGGTCTTAGAACATGTCTCTGTGCTTCCCCAAGCAGGGCTTGTCCTTGTCTGAGACTTGGATCTTCTGAGTGCTCTTATTTTCTGGATCCTCTTGGATCATGTATTCCGTAGGCTTTTCTCTGGCTCTCTCTAGAGCCCTCAACGATCTCATTGCAGGGCCGTGACCGTCTATGACAAGCCAGCATCTTTCTTTAAAGAGACGCCCTTGGGCCTGCAACACCGGCTCTTTATGAAGCTGAGCTGCACCTACTCTGCATTCAAGGCCTGGTAGGTCTCCCATCCCCAGTCTTTATGTCCCTTCTCTTGTGTTTGCAACTGTCTGGCCTCTCCCCCATGTCCTTGCTGCCCCATGTCCCCTGTCTGCTCACTGCTAGCCTGGCCTCTCTCATCTTCTGGCTGCAGACCTGGGAATCCACTAATCCAGGGGTTGGCAAACTATGACCACAGGCCTGCCACCTGTCTTGGTAAATAAAGCTTCATTACAGTGCAGCACATGCATCTGTTTTTGCATTGTCTCTGGTTGCTTTTGCACTGTAACAACAGAGGAGAGTTTTGCAACAGAGGCTGGATGATGGTTTTGACATGGCCACGTCCTGACCTTTGGGAGCCTATGGGCTTCACTCTGGTAGGAGATGGCTGTCCTGGGGCCCGAGGGCCTGCTTGACACCATCTCATGGGATCTGTTTCTGTTCCTTCAGCTCAGAACCCCTGGACCCAGACACAGAGAGGTCGGCCTTCACAGAGCGGGATCCTCAGAGTGGGGTGGTGACACATCTTCGTGGGCGGCCGGCCCTGTTGGTCAGCAGCACGAGCTGGACAGGTCTCAGGACCCTTCTGGACCCTTGGGGCTTGTATGAGCACCTGGCTAAGCCTGCATTATCCTTGCCCTTGCCAGGCCTTTGCCCCACATGTATTTAAGGACATTGGGCCCTGATGAGAAAGGGGAAGTATTGAGTTGGGAGGGAGGCGTCTAGAAACCAGCCCATGACATTTAGGTTTCTTTTCTTACAGAAGATGAAGACTTCTCCATCTTGCTGGCAGCATTAGAAAGTAGGTGTGTGGCTTTGATCAGGAGCTGGGCTTGTTGGCTCTTGAGCTGTGAGGTGCTCACCTGGCCTTGCATGGTGTCTTTGGCAGCATGTTCCTGCCCCCAGGGCCACTGGGTAGGCCAGCCTAAGAACACGGTGGTGGAGATGGTGCCTCTGATCCCCATTTGGGTTACTGAGTGACCAGACCCTAGGTCTGAAGTGCCACCTCTGGGAAACTGATCTTGTGGTTGGGAGAGGCGTCCCCCCAGTGCTCCCCCAACCGCTCCTCACCTGACAAGATAATCCTGGTTATCATTTATTTTTTTATACACAGAGTTTGAACAGCTGATCCTGGATGGAGAGAGCCTTCCTTCTCTGGTCTGTGTGATAACAGGTATTGCCAAGGATCTTCCATGTTCCCATATTAAAGGGGGGCAGTGGAGGGGGATGAAGGCATCTCCCTTTATTGTGTGCCTTCCCCATGCCAGGCATGTGATGTTGTTGTGTTGTTAATTCTGACCACAGTTCTGTGATACAGGATTTTCTATACCAGCTTGACAGAGAAGGAAACTGAGGCTCAGAGGGGCCTGACAGCAGGGCATGTTTCTAGTTGAATCTTGGATAGCATGGCCTCAGAGATGCTGAGCTTTCCACTCTTGCAGCAATTTCCAGGCATCTTTTTTTTTTTTTTTTAAATGAAAGAATCCACATTAAACTAAAGAGTTCAATGTAAAATTGCTTCCAGAGTAGCCCAGGATGGGAGAGAGAAGCAGAGAGCTGTGGTTGAAGCAGGGTCCTGGGCCTGCTGTCCCAACTTGCATACTCCCCTCTTCCTGGCCCCAGAGCTCCCAGGGGTGGCTAGGAGCCCACTGCACACACCATGCCACCTGGGGCATCAAGCAAGGCACAGGCCTGTCTGGGTGAGAAGTTGTATCCAGCTGGCACTCTGGTGCCTCGCCAGAGTTTATCTTGGCCACCTTCCCAGCCTGAGACCCACTGATGCAGGTTGCTGGGGGAAGGGCCGTGGCCTCACTGGTCAGGGTGCATACCCCTGAGGGGTCTGGAAGGGGCCACATGGGGACCTGATCACAGCTGTAGGATGTGGGCCTTCTCCTGACACCTGTGCAGGGGTTCTGAGTCCCAAGGCCATGGGATGGAGCCAGAGATGGGCCCAGTGCAGTGACTCAGATTTTCTCTGCAAGGCAAAGGGCCTCTGAAGGAGTATTACAGAGGCCTCATCGGCCAGAAGCATTTCCAGCACATCCAAGTCTGTACTCCGTGGCTGGAGGCTGAGGACTACCCCCTGCTTCTAGGTAAGGGCATTCAGTAGGGGGACTGCAGGGAGAGAGCTGAGGGTTAAACAGGAGTATCTTACGGTACGGGGGACAGAGTTTTCCTGAAAAGGGCCAGATAGTAAGTGTTTTATTTGCCTCTGTTGTATATTCTTTGTTTTTATAACCCTATACAAAGTAAAAGTCATTTTTAGACCAAGGGCCATACACACACAGGCCTGAGGCTGGATTGGGTCCTGCTCAAGGGCCACGTGGGGCAGGGGGATGCCATGTGCCAGGAACTTGTTGGAGGAGCTCTTGGCTGTACTTGGGGGAGATCCAGGCTGTTTCCTGGTGTGCCGGCTCCTCCTGCCTTTGGGGCCTGGACGTCTTCTCCACGGATCTGAGAGGGTTCTGTCCTCTTATTCTCCAAGCCCTCCATTTAGTCCTGCTTTTCCATCTGGGCAGAAGGTTGGTCCTGGGCTTGGGTTGGGGTCCACGTTCCCCAGGTCTGGGAGGGCAGTGGCTTGGGAGGTGTAGAAATAATGTGCTAAATAGCATTGACTCCCCTATGTCTCCCTGGCTTCCTCTGTCTTCCTTTCTCTGGGAGGGGCGTGCTGGCCTAGTGCTGATGTATCTCCAAGGCCTCATCTTCCCGCAGCCAGTGAGCAGTCTCCAGCGGAAAGCCTTTGGTTGGCAGGGGTTTTCTAATCAGTGTTTAGTGGTGTCAGATTGTTTATTTGGCTTTATTTTCATAGAGACAGCTGGTTTTCTGTTACGTTTTTTCCCCCCCTCCTTACTGTGATAAAACATACAATAAAAGTTTGCTATTTTAACGATTTTCCCATTTTAAAGTATATGTACAACTTGGTGACATTAATTATGTTCAGTGTTGTACAGTCATCGCCCTATTTCCAAACCGTTTTCATCATCCCAAGCGGAAACTCTGAACCCCTTCAGCAATAATTGCTACAGGTTCTTTTTAAAGAAATTGTGGTTAAGTAGACAAAGGGGGTCTGACTAAAGAAAACTACTCGTGACAGGCAGGTAGTTTTCAAACAGGGCCGAGTGGCTGGGAGTGGCAGTTGGGGAGGTCTGCTATGTACTTGGCCTTCTCCAGCCTGTGGCATTATTACCCACGTTCCATTCCCCACTTGGGGTGTCGATCCACAGTCCTTTCAGGGTTTGTGTTCCTCGGGTGCATGGGTGGTGCTCTGACCACTCCCTTTGCCCCCACCTCGCAGGGTCGGCAGACCTGGGTGTGTGCTTGCACAAATCCTCCAGCGGCCTGGACCTGCCCATGAAGGTGGTGGACATGTTCGGGTGCTGTCTGCCCGTGTGTGCCGTGAACTTCCAGTGGTAGGAGCAGAAACTGAATCTTCCCGGGGTTCGGTTCTCAAATCAGCTGTGGGGGTGGAGGGGGGGTGTTGCCAGTGAGGTCAAAATTGCTCCAGGAATTGCCCTGGAAGATTGTGCAGCATTGCCAGGTGGTCCTCTGGGGGGAGGGCCCTTGGGGTTTCTGTGGGAGGGCTGCACCCTACTGAAGGGGTGGGCTTCCACGGAGAGCTGATGTCCGACAGAAAACATGTGTCTTCTCTACTTAGGGGGCCTTTGCTCATGGATAGACGGGTGGCTGGTATTGACCGCACAGTTGACCTGGTTTTATTTCTCTCTTTCTGAGCTCATACAGTTGAATTGGAATCCGTTAAATGAGTGTAGTTCTCTGTCACCACTTTTCCTGGTGAAGATGGTGTTTGGAGAGGGCGGTGTTACAAGAGGTTCAGTACAAGAGAAATAGTAGCTCAACCACCAGCTCAGGAGCCAGCCTCTGAATGGGAAATAGCCTCTGTTAGACCCTGAGCTCTGGGCACATTGGCATCAACTCTCTGGTGACCCAGCAAAGTCATCCTTAATATGCCAAGTCTACCTCCAGTGGGGTTGCCTTTCACCTTGTTTCTCTGCTGTGCAATTAAGAAAAACATGGAGGGGCGCCTGGGTGGCGCAGTCGGTTAAGCGTCCGACTTCAGCCAGGTCACGATCTCGCGGTCCGTGAGTTCGAGCCCCGCGTCGGGCTCTGGGCTGATGGCTTGGAGCCTGGAGCCTGTTTCCGATTCTGTGTCTCCCTCTCTCTCTGCCCCTCCCCCGTTCATGCTCTGTCTCTCTCTGTCCCACAAATAAATAAACGTTGAAAAAAAAATTAAAAAAAAAAAAAAAAGAAAAAAACATGGAGAACTCGCTGAGCACATAGTCACTGAAAAGAGCATAGAGCAGAAAAGGTCAAATGTGTGTTCACTGTACCTCCTCTTTGGAATCATTTTGGATTTTTAATGTGTATCCCTGCAGGCCTTTTTTCTATTCAGATGCTAAATCTGAGACTCACTGAAAGCAGACTGTTCTGACCCCTGCCTGGCCTGTGGGAGGGGTGGTGTGGGAGGCCGGGTGGGCACCGCAGGGTTTGGGTTTCTCTAGGCACCTCTTGGTTCTGTGATTCCCTCTGCAGCTTACACGAGCTTGTGAAACATGACGAAAATGGCCTGGTCTTTGAGGGCTCTGAGGAGCTGGCGGCTCAGCTGCAGGTAATCACGTCTGCCCCCATGCCACGGCACCGACCCACGCCCCCCAATTCTTTGCTCCTGTGGCCGGCCAGGCTGGATCCGAGAGCTAAGGCCGGGAGCAGTGGTCTCAGAGGCTGGGCCTCAGTGGGCTCGGGGGTCTGGACATGCTCTGACTGCCCTCTGGGTTTGTGGAGCTTACACCACACAGATGATGCCAGAGCTGGTAGACCGTGTGCTCTGTCTAGGGAGCGACTGGTTCTGAGTAGGAGGGATGCGTGAAGGGGGCTTCCCAAACTTTCCCTGAGGGTGGGTGGGAGTCTTCAAAGGGCACTTACTACAAAAGTAATACATCATCATTCTTGGCAGTTGAGACCAGGGGCAGCAAACTTTCTGGGAAGGCCCAGATAGAAAAAGTTTTAGGCTTTGCCATAGTCTCTGCTGTAACATGAAACCAGCCACGGACAGCCTGTGAATGAAGGGGTGTGGCTGTGTTCCAATAAAACTGTGCTTACAAAGACAGCTGGGGGCCAAATTTGGTCCACTGGCTTAGTTTGGAGACTCCTGATAAAGTTTAGCAAAGCTGGAAGACTGCCTAGTTCCAGCATGTGGGCTGGACGGTGCTGGGCAGAGGCTGAGGGTGGGTGCTCTTGGTGGACAGAACATTGCTGGAGTGGCCTGTGGCTGAGCAGGGCACAGTGGGTGGAAAATGCTGCAGCCTGGCTGCACTGTTAAGTAGGAGCAGAGAAGGGGAAGGAGCACGGGCCAGGGTGTGAGGGTTTTCTTGTGCCCCATGAGGAAGGGGCTTGCTGGGTCGGGGATATTCCGGGTCAGAGCTGTGTTTTGAGAACATTTAATTAGCCAAGCCTGCCATGGAGGCTGGGTCAGAGCAGGAGGCCTGCTGGGGGCTCCAGGACACTGACAGTGGTTCTTGAAGTGCAGTGACAGAGGGTTTCAGTAGCATCACTGGCCTGGCTGCCTGTGATTGGAGTGGGACCAGAATCCAGGCTGCTGGGAAGGAGGAGGGACAGCTCTCTGGTGGGACCTGGGTAGGGGTGGGAAGCAGTGATGAGGTTAAGTTCTGGTCTTTATTTTTCTTCTAGATGCTTTTCTCAGCGTTTCCTGATCCTACTGGCAAGCTAAGCCAGTTCCGGCAGAACCTCCGGGAATCAGAGCAGCTTCGTTGGGATGAGAGCTGGAAGCAGACGGTGCTGCCTTTGGTTATGGACACATGACCCTTTGGGCCAAATACTGAGAGCTCCTGAGCGACGCCCAATTCCTTTTAGCCTCTTCTAGCCTATCTGGCCTTGACAAATGCTTTAGAGCAGTGCCTCCCAGTGGACAGCAGCTGGAATGACGGCTGTGGAATGAAATGTTTTTATGACCCAGTTTGTGGCCCAAGAAACTGGTTCACCCTGGTTTCCTCCCTCGAGGCTCTCAATCACTCCTCTCCTCCTGATCTGAGTCTTTCTTTCCCCCCAGTATTATTACTTTCCTGTTGTTTGCACGTGGCATCGTCAACGTCTCTTAGGCCCGTTCCGGTGTCTGCCTTTCCCAGCATCTGCCCTGTTGTGTCCCTAGTATTGTCTTTCCTGCCTTGAGGAGAGGCACTGCAGTCTGCTGCCTTGTAAGAGTTTAATAAGACGTGCCACATGTACAACAGGGTTGGCTTCGTGATGGACGTGGGTCCAGGCACCGGTGGGGGGAAACATACTTGATCTGTTTTTATTTGCCCAAATGAAATGCTTGTTTCTGAGCCAAAAATTCATTTTTGATTTATGGAGGTGTGTTTACTTAAGAGCCAGAACTAGTGATAGAAAGGGGCACCCATTTGAATGTATTTTATTAGAATACAGTTTGTAGTTCCTGATTCTGAATTTAACATTCTTAAAAAAATTTTTTTCTTTCACGTTTAATTACTTTTGAGAGAGAGACACACAGAACGGGAGCGGGGAAGGAGCAGAGAGAGGGAGACACAGAATTCCAAGTAGGTTCCAGGCTCTGAGCTGTTAGCACAGAGCCTCATGTGGGGCTCGAACTCACAAACTGAGATCATGACCTGAGCCGAAGTCGGACGCTCAACTGACTGAGCCACCCAGGCGCTCCCTGAATTTAACATTCTTCAAGCATTCAAGTCCAGTGGAAATTTTACCAGCTTTCCCACATAAAAATTCTTTCCAGGATGGTGATTTAATTTTAATGGTAATCTTTAAAACCATTTGTAAACCTACAGAGTTAGTTTCAGAATTGCCATCTCTGAGTGCTCTTCATAGGGAAACAGCTTCTGGTCGTGATGAGGCACTGCTTCCCATGGGATCCCAGCAATGCCTGGAAACAGAATATGTGTCTCAGGAAGGTGGGGTCTGGGGACACGACACCACCCGATACAGGTTACGGCTGCAGGACAGGCCTAGGGGTTATATACAAACCACAAACTTCCAGGCCCCAACCAGACACCTAGAGTCATTTCAGGGATGGACCAAGAACTGAGTTTTTAAATGGCTCACAGCAGCCAGGTTTGTTGCCCCTGCCTTCTGGGCCATGTGCATCCCTGGAAGGTCACAGACCTGTCTGGGTTTCTTGCCCACTCAGCCTGGTGCCTCTTCACACAGGCTAGATGTGCATCAGAAGGGGTTCATCTCTTCATAAGCACAGATGTCTCAGAAGCCCTTGGCAAAGATCATTTTGTCATCAGGTTTTTACAAATGAAAATAATTATTTATAAAAATGAAATCTTAGACATAAAAGTACAGAAGTGTCAGGGTACCTGGCTGGCTCAGTCGGTGGAGCATGCGACTCTTGATCTTGGGGTCGTGAGTTCAAGCCCCATGTTGGACCTAGTGGTTATTTACAAAATGTGTGTGTGTGTGTGTGTGTGTGTTTATCTATAGTCCTGCCACCAAGTGTAACTACTGTTACTTGGTGCGTGTTTTTCAGATTATCCCCTAGATGCACATTAACACAAACATTATTTTTAAAAATACAAATGGGCTTATACATATATGGTGTTTGGTACTTTGCTTTCTTCCCTTAAACTACAGCGTAGATAATTTTCACATAGTGTCTGAAGAAGGACTTCATTCTTTTTCAAGGTTACATGCACTGTCTGGGGCATGAGCACACGTGGTGGGCGTTTGGGTCGTCTCTGTGTCTGCTGTGACAGCAGAGGCTGCTGTCGGTGGGGCTGCGCCTGGGGGCGTGGATCAGGGCAAACCCAGTCCTGCACTGCTGCCCGGTCATGTGTGGAAAGTCCTGGCTGGGCTTGGCGCGTGTCGGGGATTGCAGGGCAGTGGTCGGTGGTTGTGGGGTGGAGAATGGAGAGCGAGACTCGGCTGCCTGACTCCACCCTGGAGCTTGGGGAAACAGCTCCCCTGCACCCCAAAGTTTCCATGGGTGAGAGCAGAGGATGGCAGCACACCCCTCCCTCCTGACAGGTCAGGTCTGAGGACAGTGCCTGGGCGCAGCAGTGCTCGTTCAGGGTGTAAATGGCAGAGGCCTCCCTCCTCTTCTTCCATTTACTGGATGCTTGCTGTAGTGACAGCAGCAGCTACCACGTTCCCGAGTGCTCCCTGCATGCCAGTCCCTGTGTCACCTCCCAGGGGGATGTTCCCACCATACCGATGAGGACAGGGATGTGAGTAGTGGCCCGGCTTCACCATAGCAGGTGGTGGGATCTGCTCCAGAGCCTGCCCTCACCGCTGTGTGGACAGAACTCCCCTACCCTGACACCCACTGGCATCCGCCATCCTCTCCATTTTACCAGGAAAGAGGCCTGCACGTCCCTGAAACCTGCTCTAGGGCTGCTAGTCTCTGACCTCTGGGACTGCTGCATAAGTTACCTCCTTCCAGAGCACAGCTCCCCGGCCCTGCCTCCTCTGCAGACCACCCAGGGGGGGTGGAGGTGGTGGGTGGATGGCCCAGCACATTGTGTGTTCTGGGGCTTTCTGGTTTGTTTCCAGGGCTTCATTCTTTTACTTTGCTTATTTCTGCCTCACCGGAGTCCCGTGTGGGGCCCAGGTGGCCTCTCAGAGATAGCAGCCCCTCCCAGGGCCCAGGGCTCACCCAGCTCGCTAGTGAACAGCTGGCATGTCTCTGGGTTGCGGACGGTGAAGGCAATGTAGGCGTCAGGAGCCTGCTGGTTCTTCAGGCAAGCAGAGAGTCTCTGCAGGACTCGGACCAGGGAGAGGACAGTTTCTGGGCAATATAGCACATCTGCAATGAAAAACCTCAGGTTACTGAAAGGGGCTTGGTCTAGGATTCAGTGCCCAGAAAGCTTGCCTGGTTGTGCTGACCTCAGCAGCAGGGTGGGAGCCTGGAAACCAGCAGTTTTTTTTAGACTTGCCCTATTGGGTACAAAGAAGATGATGTGGGTAAAAAGGAAAACTCTTAGGAGAGAAAGAAAGTTGCTGAAAGACCATGCAACAAATGGAACATACCTAGGACCTACTGATGTTCCTTTTAAAAAAATCAGGGGCGCATGGGCGGCTCAGTTGGTTGAGCGTCCAACTTCGGCTCAGGTCATGATCGTGTGGTTTGGGAGTTTGAGCCCTGTGTTGGGCTCTGTGCTGACAGCTCAGAGGCTGGAGCCTACTCCTGATTCTGTGTCTCCCCTCTCTTTGCCCCTCCCCCACTTGTGCTCTTGCTCTCTCTCTCTCTCTCTCTCAAAAATAAACATTAAAAAAAATCAATTCTTTGCCTGTGGTCTATTTAGAAGATGCTTAATAAAGCACACCTTGACTTTATCTCAAACCTTGCTGCTTTGTTAGCTGTATGGGGGCGGGGTGGGGGACAAGCTCGTTCCCTGTTGGCATGCTTACATGGGAGGGTACTGCTCAGGCTTTGTGTTCTGACCACTGTGGGTCTCCGAGTCGCAGCCCAGGACCAGAGGCACAGCACTGTCAGCTGGATAGGGGACTGGGTGAGCTTGGTGGAGGACAAGGGGCCCGTTGGCCAAACACTCCTCTCAAGGACCCTGTCCAAAGACATGGGCATGGACCTGGGATACAGACATGCAGACATGTGACAACAGCTATGCGCAGAGCAGACAGAAGCTCCCAGGGGTGGGGGGCACTCAGAGCTCTCTGCCTGACTCAGACACCACTGTGGCCTAACCCTAGGCCTGGCCCGGGGCTGGATGCCCATGACATGGTCCTGGGAGAATCACGCTGTCCTTCACAGCCCTGAAAAGTCAGGGCTGCCATGGCTATGTCTTCCCCACATCTGAAGATGGGGTTATGGTACAAGTGGGGCTGGTGTTCAGCTGCTCTGGCCATTTCATTTTTGTTCTAGAGATGGACATAATAATCTCTCTCCTCGGCTGCTAATAGGTCAGACTGGTTTGGTGCCCTGGGGCCTGTTCTTTCCATGTCAGGCTTTGCTGAGAAAAGCTGGGCTCATTTATCTGATGGGACCATTTGCACAGGAGTACATGTGTCCACTGTGTCAAATGGGAGGGCTGTGGCTTTATGGCCCCCAAGGGGCATGAGCTATGCTTTGATGTCACCCTGGAGGCCCACAATGGCTCTTCTAAAAATCTCATCACTCCTCTGCCCTGGCAGCACCCACTGTCCCCTTCCCAGAGCTGAGAGTTGGGTGGAGCCGCTCCAGTGGCCCGGGGATGGGGGGCAGTACCTGCTGCGATGATGACATCTGGCTGGAAGGCAGCGAGCTGAGGGGCCGTCACGACGTCCCAGTCCAGCTGGGCCACTGTCACCCTGGGGCTCTCTGAGTTGCAGGTGTTGTGTTCTGGGTGCCTTGCAGGGTCAGTGACGTCTGCCTCTAATGAGAGGCCGTTGAGAAGGATGTTCCCTCGGAGCTGCTCAAGGACGCAGCTGTGACAGTCACTGAAGATGTATGCACTGGGATGGCATGTCTTGCAAATGGTCAGGCCCGTAAGGCCAGCTCCGCTGCCGAGCTCTAAGACAGTCCTGGGTTGGGGGGAGAAGGGGGCCTGTGTCTGAGACCGTGCTGGGGAAAACCTGCCCTGCTGCCCTGCCCCGCACCCCGAGGGCACCTGTGAGCAAAGGCTGCTGGGTTCTGCATGGCCCATTCTGCAAGGTAGAGTGCAGCATCCCATGTGACCAGGCCGGTGGTGCCATGGGAAATGATGGCTGTGCTCTCCGAGAGCGTGACTGAGTCTCCGGAAGGCTGAGCCAAGAGAGGGAGAGAGAATTAATCCAGCTACCAGGAGACAAGGAGCTGATTGTAAAAAGAAAAACATCACAACAGGTGGATGGCCACATAGACTATGGAACATCCTGCCTCAGAGCAATCACTGTCTGCGCCAACCTGGACGGGTCCAGAGGGCGTGACGCTGTACAACAGAAGGTCAATCTCAGAAGGCCACACATGGTGTGATTCCATTCACCTAACGTTCTCAAAAGGACAGGATTGTGGAAAGGGAGAACAGATCAGTGTCTGCCAGGGTGGGGGGGTTTGAGGGCCACTACATAGGCATGGTGTCTACATCAGTGTCCTGGTTGTGATGCTGCACAAGTTGGGTCACGTGTTTCCAATGATGGAAAATGGAGAAAGGGCACCTCTCTGTACTATGTTTGCCATTTCTAGGAATCTATAATATTAACAACAAAAGAGTCACAACTCTGGGGCATCATGAGCGAGATGTGAAAAATTTTAGGGTGTGGGGCCTTCCTCAATTTAGTGTGACATTTAGGGCTTGGGAATTCTCTGGCCTTTGAACTTTCCCATCGCCCCCAGAGCAGGTGGTTTGCTGGTAAGTGCTTCATGGAACATGCAATTCTGAAACGTGTTCTTTAATATGGAGCTTTTGAGAATGGTGCTTCCAACATGCAGTCACCCAGGGGTGGTTTCTGGCTATCTCTGAGCTCAGAAAACTCACATAGGGGACTCAGGTCTCTGGGGTGTTGTGAGCATTCATTTGTTCATTCATTCATCCACACATTTTTCCTGAGCATCTACTATGGTGCCGAGGATTCAGATGTGACAAGATGAACTCGTTCCCTGTTCTTACAGAACTTACGTGCCAATAGGGGATAAAACCATAATAAATGAAGTAATTTCACAGTTTTTCAGTGCTATGAAGAAAATAAAAAGGATTATGCAATAACAGAAGACTGGGGGTCTATTTCAGATAGTTTGGTCAGGGACAGCCTTTTTGAGGAGGCATCACGTGACCTGGGATGTGAGTAAAAAGGAAAGGTGAGGCATGTGAGGTTCTGGGGGAGAGCATTCCAGGCATAGCGAGTGCAAAGGCCCTGAGGCAGCAGCATTTAAGTTTCTGAGTTCAAGGAAGACAAAGAATGCCAGGGGTCTGGAGTACAGGGAGAGCAGGAAGAACTAAATGAGAGAGAAAGGCTGGGGCGGGGCACGCAGGGCCTTGAAGCCCACGCATGGAATTAGGAATTGAGTCTGTGTGCTAAGGAAAGGCACTGCCAGGTTTGGGTGGTCAAGTGACAGACTCTGATTTACCTCTTAAATCTAGGGGAGCACTCTGAGGATTCTGGGAAGATGCTGCAGTGTAGTTCTGAACCTTCCTGAATCCCCACATAAGAGGACACAGAGCAGCAAGATATGGACAGCATTTAACAAAACTAGGTGACAAGGCATCTCTGTGAACCCCAAATGTCAATAAGTGGGGGCAAACCACCAAGAGACACAAACTCATATGCTCCATGTGTGTGTGCAGTGGGGTGTGCAACAGGCCTGCGGACAGAACCCCAGGAGCCAACAAGTGTTTGCTGGAAATGCAGGTGCCAGCTGCAAACCATGGCCCATGGAGGAGAGACCTTGCTGCTTCAGTCATCAGGGGTGTGAGGGACCTGGGGCAAGGCCTCATGGCAACTAGAAACACTCAGAAATGTGTGATGACAACAGAAAACATTTCAGACATCAAGGAACAGGAGAATGGAACAAAACACACAAACAGATAAGCCCCCTTCAAACAATAGGAGGTGAAAGAAGTAAAATTTTAAATATCAAGAAGAAATTAAGGGGAGCCTGGGTGGCTCAGCCAGTTGAGTGTCTGACTTCAGCTTAGGCCGTAATCTCATGGTTTGTGAGTTTGAACCCTGCATTGGGCTCACTGCTGTTGTTGCAGAGCCTTCTCGGGATCTTCTGTCCCCCTCTCTCTGCCACCCCCCTGCTCGTTCTCTCTCTCAAAAATAAACATTAAAAAAAAAAAAAAGAAAGAGATTGTTTGGGGTGAACTGTACCCTCCCCCCAAACTCATGTGTTGGGACTCCTAAACCCTAGGACCTCAGACTGTGATCTTATTTGAAGAGGGGGTAAATAAGAGATCTTATTTACAGAGAGACTCAAGTTAAGATGAGGTCATTAAGTGGGCCCTAACCCAATAGGACTGGTGTCTCTGTAAGAAGAGATCAGGACACATACAGGCATAGAGGGAAGATGATGTGAAGACACAAGGAGATCGCAGCCGCTGGCAAACCAAACAGACCAGAAGCACATCCTTTCCTCTCTGCCCTCAGAAGGAACCAGCCCGGCCAATGCCCTGATCTTGGACTTCTGGCCTCTCCAACTGTGAGATGATAAATTTCTGTTGTTTAAGGCATCCATTTTTAGGTACTTGTTACAGAAAATGAAGGCAAAGAACAAACTTTAAAAATTATAATTCAACAGGGGCGCCTGGGTGGCTCAGTCGGTTAAGTGTCCAACTTCGGCTCAGGTCATGATCCTGTGGTCTGTGAGTTCGAGCCCCACGTTGGGCTCTGTGCTGACATCTCAGAGCCTGGAGCCTGTTTTGGATTCTGTGTCTCCCTCTTTCTCTCTCCTCCCCCGCTCATGCTTTGTCTCTCTCTTCTCAAAAATAAATAAATGTTAAAAAAAATTATAATTCAACAAAACATTCCTGAAAAAACAAAAAGATGTGAAACAAACACTGAAGGGGTACACAATGCATCTGAGATCACTCACCCAAAACAATCAGCTTCAAGATATATTCTACTAAAATTCTGGACTTTAAAGGGAAGAGTCCTTTGGCCATCCAGGAGTAAAGAGCGTGTGGCATAAACAGGAAAGACAATTATTACCAGGCTTTTCCACAGTAACACTTCATGCCTCAATAAAGATACAATTTTCAATGGATTGTATCTCTTCTGGGGATGGTAAGAAACCAATTCACCTTGTTGACAAGGAAGGAATCAAGCTAGTATCCTCCCTGTCCTCAGTGGGCCCTATCAGTCTGTAACCAAGCAGCAGATGATGGGAGATAGCTCATAAAATTTCTCCAACTAATGAATGAAAGAAAACAAAATGATAGAATTAGAAAACCACCCTTTTGTACCCTCCAACGAATCAAAGAATCTAAGCTTTGAGCATCCATAACCGCTATCATAATAGATATGATGTGCCTCCTAGAACCTCATGTTGTGTTCCTGCCAAAGGGATTAAGTGGATGCGAGTCTGAGCTGGCCTCTGAATCCAGCCAGCAATTAGAGGGAAACAGAGGATGGAAGAACGAGCTGAACAGCACCATGCATATGTGACCAAAGCTAACCCGTGGAAAGCTCTCTAAGCCTGTTCGACACAGGCAGGTCCAGAGAAGAAACAGCTACAGGGGGGCCTGCAGATGAAGAGACACTTGAAACCAAACCTAGTTAATGGGCAAGAAGACTAAATGCTGGTGTCTGGAGGTGCACATGGCGGGAGAAAACGAGAGTGACAACTCCAAAGGCATGGTGGCTACTTTTGCTGGGAGGGGACAGGTCTGATGGAGGGCTTTCGGGCTCTGTTCCTTGACTGGAGTGGTGGTTACCTTGGTAGGTACCTTGCAACAATTTGGTAAGCTGTACATTCATTTTTTTATTATTTATTTATTCATTTTATTTAAAACATTTAAAAAATGTTTATTTATATTTGGGGGGGGGGCGCAGAGAGAGAAAGACAGAATCTGAAGCAGCTCTGTCAGCAGAGAGCTCAACACAGGGCTCGAACTCATTAGCTGCGAGATCATGACCTGAACTGAAGAAGTCGGACGCCCACTGACTGAGCACCTACATGCCCCTACTTTTTATTTTTAAAAAAATGTTTATTTCTTTTTGGGAGAGAGAGAGGCAGCATTGAGCAGAGGAGGGACAGAGAGAAGGAGACACAGGATCTGAAGCAGGCTCTGTGCTAAGAGTGGAGAGTCTGAATGGGGCTTAAACCCATGGGCCGTGAGATCATGACCTGAGCCAATGTCAGACCTCAACTGACTGAGCCACCTAGGTGTCCGTGTAGATTTATTTTGTGTGATTTCCCATATCTTTGTTTTACTTTATAATAAAAGGTCAAAAAAAAAAAAACAAAAAAAACCCAAAAAACAACCCAAGACTTGACTGTTCTGTGCAGAATGTATTTTTGTCGGCCAAGAAGCTGGAAGCCAGTCTGAGAGCTGTGGCATTTGCCAGGCCCGTAAGGATGGTGGCAGTGGACAGCAGAGAGAGACTGCTGTCCTATAACACCCATCCATCAAGTGTTTACTGAGGACTGAGCACCAGGTATGTGATAATGTATATTGTCTGATTTAACCCTCAGCTACTCCCATAAAGTAGGTACTGTTATGTGTTGAAATGCTTGGTTTACTGAAGGGGAAACGGAGGCTCAGGGTGGTTAACTGACCTCCTCTAAGATCTCAGGAGCTGATGGGTCAGGATTTGATCCCATCTGAGACTGACTGGAGCCTGAGTTTCAACTCTGTGTGCAGGGGCAGATGTCTGGACTTTGTGGGGAGGGTGTCCATCTCCTACCAGCAGATAGCTCCGGTGGCACTGGGTGGGCTCCGTGGTCATCAGGACCTCTGCCAACGCCTCGTACAGCTCGTCCAAACGCTCTGTGTGGACAGCCTCGTGCTGGGGGTGGGCAGAGCAAGAGCTTCAGCCAAGAGGTTTAAGTTGACCCTCATGAACCAAACAGACGTTCCATGTATTTGCTTTTACTCTGACTTGTAAAAAATGGCTGGAGGATTTTTACCAAATTTTGATGGGAGATTTGGGATGGGTTGACTTAATATAGGCAACCTGGCCTATAAAAAAATTCATTTGGTAGGGGAGCAGAGGGTATCTCAGAGAGGTACAGAGAGGGTGAGGGTGAGGTAGTCTAGGGCAGCAGGAACGGGACTGTGTGAGCTGCCATGTGATGGTGACAGAGAGCTCTGCCCTTCTATCATGATGTTGTACATGGATCAAACAACTGATGCTTTTAAGTGAGCTAAGGCAATAGCCACATGGACGGGCACTCTACATGGCGTGATGTGGCTTCGTCAATGGGAAAGCCTCTGTTGTGCAACTCATGGGGGCAGCAGAGAGTGGGCATGCTTCTCCTGGTGGTTCTGGGGAGACCTGTGGCCACGACTAGATGCACATGTTGGGGAGAACTAGGTGGGGAGGTAATGGAGAAGCTGGGATTGTTTCACATGCTAAGCCTGGGTGAGACACAGCCCTTGGAATTGGTGGCCAAACACAGGAGGTCTGATGCTGACCACTAAGGAATCACCTCTCTGAGGTCCAGTCTAATGTGAAACCCAGCAAGTGTGGGCTCATCCTTAAAATCCATCCTGTATCAGTCAGAAAAAGAGCCCACATCTGGTAGTTACTGAGGAGAAGATGATAAAGGGAACTAGTTACAAAGGTACTGCCAGACCTAAAACCCCCAGTAGAGGGCAGTGTGGTAATCCAGAGACTGGCAATGGTAGGAACGGGTCAAAGCCTGTGGGCTGGTGGGCTAGGGGAATGGCGGTGGGTGGAGCTGGGACCACAGAAGAGAGAAATACCCTGGCATCTCTTCCACTTGCCTTCCATAGCCTCTCACTGACCGAATCAAGCTGGGAACAGTTACACAGGGAGTCCACTGCCATATGGGGGTTTGCAGAGTGGGCAAAGGAGATGGGATAGATCTGAGCTCCAACAGGCAAAGCCAAGCACAGTCCACTTCCGGAGAGCCAGCCAAGTCCCAGGTGCTGTCTGGCTACCAGACGGACAGTGCCCATTACTGACCTTTCTGATGAGCTCCGAGAGAAAGCACCGGGCATACTTCACTGATGGCGGATGCTTCACACACAGAGGATGTTTCACGGTCTGTGACAAAGGACACAAAGTGGGTTGCAGGAAAGACCCTGTCTTAAGACTCACACAAGCTTCATGTGAATACAGGGCATTCCTCATTATCTGATCCCTCAGAAAAGATGTGTACAGACACAAGGGTTCTGGGTTCAGGTGACCCTCATGCATCTGAAAAAGTTAAGTCATAAGGTTTAAGTCCTTTCCTAAAAAAATCTCTCCACTACAGTGGCACAGACTGACAGAACATTCTGGGCAGAACATGGTGCACATGAACCCAAGCTAACACCCTGTTACAGACTGAATTTTTGTGTGCACCCCCCCAAACTCAGTTCATATGTTGAAGCCTCACCCCCAATGTGATAGTATCAGAGGGCAGGGCCTTTGGGAGTGATTAGGTCATGAAGGTGAAGCCCTATGAATGAGATTAGTGTCATTATAAAAAAGACCCCAGAGAGCTCCCTCGGCCCTTCCACGGTGAGGACACAGTTGTCTATGAACCAAGAAGTGGGCCCCCACCAGACGCCAAACCTGCAGGCACCTTGATCTTGGCCTTTCCAGCCTCTAGAACTGTGAGAAATAAATTGCTGTTGTTTATAAGTCACCCAGTCTATGGTATTTTGTTATAGCAGCTGGAATGGGCTATGCTACCCCTTCCCAGGGCAGGCAGCATGAACTAGTTTGTAGTGGGGACAATTGTGGGATAGTCTGGCTCCATGAAAAGGTGAGAGCCTAAATAGTGGGAGCATGCAGAGTGGGAGAGCTTTTGCTCTCCTGGAGATGACATGCCAGGCTGAGAATGAGGACTGTGATGGTCAGGACAGAGGAAGATGGGGACTCTGACTGGGATGTGGTGGAGGGGAAGGGGGTCCTCAGGGGTGACACTTCAGCTGAAGTCTAGAGAAGCAAAGAGCAGGGGGAGCAAATTATAGGCAGAGGGGATAGTTTGTGCAGGCTCCCAGGGGGCCATGGCCTGGCATTTTGGGAAGGAGTGGGGCAACAGAGGCAGTGAGAGGCCAGGCTGGGTCACGCGGGATCTGCTGGCTCGAGGAACACAATTTTACCCAAGGTAAAATACCCACACAACCCTTCAGGGGGTTTCTAGTTGGCTGGTGTCAGGTTTTAGCCTCAGGGTGAAAATCAGAGTTGGCTACCTGAAAAGGACCCCAGAATCTCTGAGCTCACAGTCCTGAACCACTGGATGGCCCTGCAAGCTTCCCCTAACTATGGCTGCATTTTCTTCAAGTGGTGGTCACACAATCTTGGTTCACTCACCTCAGAGGAATTCTTAACCTAGCCTTCTTGGATGGGCTTGGTGGTTGGAGGGGGGTCTACGGCTTCCCCGAATTTGTACAAAAAATGTATTCTTCTGGTTCTTTTTTCTAGGGGGGCAGTGCATAGCTTTGGGTTTTAAGAAGGGTTCATGATCCTTAAGAGGGTTGATAGCCAGGATGCAGTGTGATCTCCACCTGATCCACGTGGCAGTGTGGTGGCCTCACCTCTACTCTCGCCCAGATGTACCTTAGAATTCAAACCCCACCTCAGAAAAGCAGGACACATCTACATCTAGAAGAGACACGAGTGGGTAAGACTCGCCTCCTTATTTTTTCCTTAAATGTAAAGAAACAAGTCTTTGAGCAGCTACCAAATGCTAGAAGATGTTCCCACAGCTGTCACTTTGGTTTTCATTGTGGATGGTTTCAAAAACATCCCCCAGATTCCCTCCTCTCATGCAGATTTTTGTATATTCTGATGTCTTCATCTAAGAAAACAAAAGAGCCAGAGCTGTCTGAGGCAGTGCCACCCAAATGCAGTGTCTTTTTTTTTTTAAAGGATACAAGTGCGTCTGCTGTGCTTCTGTCATGTCTTCATGGGGAAGTCAGGAGGCTGGTGACGCCACCTGGTTATTCTGATTCTCACCTTCTGCAAAATATCCAGCAGCAGCTCAGGACCTGATGAGTCCCGTAATTTCTCTTCTAGGCTCTATTCAGAGAGAGACAGTGGGGGGAGAAAGAGAGAAATCTCAAGGGCATTTTCACAGGAACATTAAACATGTAATAGGACATGTTAGCAAAGTGCTAAGTGATCTCTCCCCAGGGACCTGGGGCCAATTGGAAGTGGAAGCCACAGGCGGGCTGAAAGCCTGAACTTGAGAAGTCCTGGGTTACACCTGGATCAGTCAAAGAGAGAACATCAGAAGACAGACTGTTGGGTTTGCATTAGCCTTGGATGCTTAGGCTGGCCTGGGTCACAGACCAGCTCCGTGGCTGAAATGGTCAACCAGGAATTATGAGGGGAAGCCATGACATCAACACCGGACGGGCTCACCTTAGACTTGACATCTGAGTTAAAATGGACATATAGGCCAGGCCAGGTTATGCTGTCCTCTCTGACAGGGAACTCCAACCCAGCAGTGAGCTCAGGCTCTAGAAGCAGGCAGATTGGTCCTGGCTGATGTGTGACACCACGCAAACCATTTCATTTCTCCAGAGTGACTTATCATGCTCTAAAAGGCCTATAAGCCCTGGCCCTTGCCTCTCTTTCTGACCTTATGTGCCATCACCCCTGGCCTCCTTGCCGTTCCTCAATTGCAGCAGCTTGTTCTCACCGGCAGGGCCTTGCCACAGCTGGCTGCTTTACCCGTTCAGGTTCTGGCTCAAATATCACCTCTTGGGGGAGGACTTTCTGACTCCTCTACTTTGATACATATAGTTCCCTGTTTTACTGACTTTACAGCCACTATCATCTCCTGGTGTGTTGCTTATTCATTTACCTGTTTATTCTCTGGCTCCTGCATCCAAGCAGGCCCTCATTTGTAATGTGTGCTGATTCCTGGGGCCTGGGTCGTGGAAGGCATTCAGTAAATATTTAGTGATGGAATAAAAATACTAGCTAACACATTCACTTACCATGAGCTAGGTACTGCCTCAGATGCTTCATACTCCTGTAATTCCAACAAGAGCCCTATCATTATATCCCCCACTTTATAAGAAAACTAAGGTATAAGAGAGATGCAGTCACTTGCTCAAGGTCACACAGCTTGTATGGGGTTGGGCCAGGATTCAAAGCAGGCATGCTTGCTCCCAGGCCTGGTCTCTCCACTGATGCACGCTACTTCTTTTTCTAATCAAAACTTTCTGGTCAAATGTGAATGGCAGTAATAGTACCCACTGCACGGCTGTTGTGGGCCAGCCTAAGTAAGCATTTATCATGGGCCTGGTACAGAGTAAGCGCTTATTTCATGTGAACAATCATGGTCGATACTGAATTGGGACCCACGGATGCTGTTACAAAGGTTTACGTTTTGGGTTAAAAAATGTACATATTCCTTTCTGATGGGAAAGACCACTCAGAATGCTAAATGGGTTAGGTCAATGAGACACAAATGACTAACCACTGCCCCTTAAGATGGGGCAAACTTGGGGGGAGGAATATGTACCCAATCTGAGTCATCCCAGTGAGCTCACTGCACATGAATTATGAAGGAGGCAGCATCATTAGAGCCCCTGCATTGGCAGAAGGAAGCTGCCGCCATGGCCATTTGCTTGTGCGAGGAGGGCAGGTCTCCAGGGCAGGGGAGGTGAGACTTCTTTCGTCTCTCTTCTGGCCTGTTTTGTACTTCCCTGTCTCTTCCATCACAGGCCTAAGAGGCTTAAACTGCTTCTGAGGGGATTTTGTACAATGCTCATGGTACAGATGAGAACACCGAGGCCTGGCGGGGGAGGGGAGGTGTGGTGTCTGTGACTTGGTCACTGCGCTCATTGCAACGTGGTCTCCCGCGGTCTTGCGGACGTTGACTGTTTAAATGGGAAGCAGCAACTGTTACTCAACGGCCAGGATGACAACTGACTAAACAAAGTAATAGAATTTTTCGTGAATTGCCCCTGACCCTAACCCCCAAGTGACAAAGGGAGTTGGGAAGAAACCCCGCATTCCTTAAATTCGTGGACTCAGTCGGCAAAGGCACTTGAGGGCGGGAAGGGCCAGGGGTGGAGGGAGCAGACGGCAGGCTGGGCCTCCCCAGCGCGCGCAGGTATTCTTTCTGCTCCCCGCCGCCAGACCGCGTGGCCCCCAGCTAAGCCCCAGGGACGAGGACCAGACGTACCGCCCCTGCACACGAGAGAGAGCCGAGAACATCACGTGGGGGGAGAGAAGGAGGTGGGCGCCGGAACCCGCCCCGCCCCCACCCTGCCCAGCCGCCCCCCCGCCCGCCCTTCGCGCGCCCCACCGCCCACCTGCCAGGGGAAGGAGCGCAGCGCGCGCGCCGCCAGGAAGCGGCGCTCGAAACTTGACAGGCGTGCGGCCTCCGTGCTCTCCTCCGGCGCCATGGCGGGGCGGGGCGGGGCCGCGGCGTCGCCCGGGAGACGGAGCGGCAGTGGGGCGGGGCCCAGAGGACTTGGGGCGGGGCTGGGGCGGGGCCGGGCCGGGGGCGGGCCAGGCGCCACTGGGCGCGTGGGAGGCGGGGCCAGGGTCGGATGGGGGGGCGTGGCCTGGGGCTTGAGAGGCGGAGTCAGGGCTTTGGCGCCAAGTGAGGGCAAGGCGGGAGGCGACGGCTTTGTGGTAGGTAGCGTCCAGTCAGGCGAAGGGTCAGGTAATCATTCTCGCTGTTCCCGCGTCTTCACGAGGCACTTTTTGACGGACGCGTAGCTCCCTCCCTGTTGCGCAGCTGGGAGGGAGTGAGCCTGACGGCCCTCACGTTCCAGGACCGCGTCCCCAGGCCAGGGTTAGGAGCCTCAGGCCTTTTCCGCCCCTTCGGGTCGAGGTGCGAGTTCGCCGCTCCGGGTAGGGTAGGTGGCGCAGTCAATGGGCAAGGAAACTTAGTCCCTCAGGCCTTACCCACCGGGGCGCTGCAAGATGAGCTGCGCCCCTGTGTCAGAATCTTAAACGTTCGCATGGAGGCTGTGGCGGGGTTTAGTCCCCTTTGTGGTCCGCGTCCTCTCCACTGCGCGGTGCTCTGGGGTGGTGACCCCGAACCGCCTCCCGGGTGGAAGCCCCACCCGTGCGCTGAGGTGGATTCAGGGCGGGGAAGGGGCGAGGAGCTTGCGAGGTCAGCCTGCGGTCACGTCCTCTCCATGACCTCTTTAATACCAGGCCAGAACCCCCACTCCCCCGGCCTCGGTCCGTCCCTAATCCAACCAGCCTTGTTTTCACCACTTATTAAGCACCTACTGTGTGCCTGGTGAGGGAAACCCAGGTGTGGTCCCTGCCCTTCAGGGGCTCAGGGGGAAGCAAGCGTGCAGGCGAGCTCCAGGAACTAGGAGGACTTACAGCAGGAGTTTTGACTTTGTAGGGAAAGGAATCTGAAGAGTAAGAAAGTTCCTGGGGGTGGTTGAGGAGGGGGAAGAAAAGAAAAAAAAATTATTATTTCCATTAGACGTTATTACGTCTTGAGTGAGAGGCAGGATAGGCAGCAACCCACCGGTGCTGCCTCTGGAGTTTGAACTGTGTTCAAAGTCTAACACATTTACTTTAGCACATCTCTCATAAAACTCCATTTGGAAGAGTCTTGAGAGCTAATTTGCTAAATATACTTGCAGAAGGTAGATGAGGGGACAGATTAAATCTTATTACCCCTTTCAGATGAGAAACACTGAGCCCTGCTCAGCTAAGAGAACAAGAGAGAAGAATTAATTCTAATGGAATGCATTTATTCTCATATCTGTTCTTCCACCAGTACCAAGTGAGCACAGGATCTGACACAGGAACGGTTTGTCTTATTCTCTCCACACTGTTGATTTAAATCAAGAGGGTGGGCCGTGATTATTGATGTGTTTTTACACGGAATTAATGGTTTCTGGGTCTGATGTTGCAGAAATCCTCTTCCTCACGGTATCCTGAGGTAGAATCATCTGAGATATGATGACCCTTAACCAGGGCCAAGGCTTGGTCTTAAGGGAATGATGCTTCAGAACTGGGCCAGGCCGATTGGTCCACTTTTGCTCATTTGATCAGCTCTCTGCCTGCAGTAGACAATGAAAACCAATGGGAAAGGGTCAAACTTATAAATACTAGGCTTATTTTGTTAACACCCAAAGTAGCTATTAATTGCGTTTCTTCTGAGGAGCAAAAGGGCATGTACAGTCAGTGCCATAATAAGTAATACTGTATGACGTTATACTAAGATATTAATAAATCTAGGCTGTTTTAGCCTTTCCTAATGCCAGATGGGATGTAGTTTGGGAAAGGACCCCGAGTGGTCTATGACACTGACTTGCACACAGAAGAAACCTTTATTTTGGTGTGTGGGCTCTAGGGAGGGACAGAGTTCATAAGGCCACATATCTCCGATCTGAATCTGGAAGAATTAAGACAGTGAAGGGATTGTTAACATCCCAGGGGCCTCACAGGTGTGTGTTCAGGTGTAAATGAAGATTAGGTACCACAGAAAGTAAAACTTCTGGGGAGTGTTGATATGGAGAGAAGCATTAGGACCTATCCCATGGTCCTGCCAGTGGCGAGAGGGGATGTGTATGTGCCCACGCTATATTAAAGATTCAACTTCTGGATTGGAGGTTTTTAACAACAACAGCAACAACGTCAACAACAACAACCATCTAATATATTTTAACCGTACAGAATAGTTGCCTTTTAGAAATTATGCTGTGGGCATGGCAGTTCAATCAGTACATTGAAGTTTTTCCTTTAGCTCTCCTATAGCTGATGGTTTCTGTAGAAAAGGACCAATTGATTTCTTTTTAAAATGTTGCTTCAGGGCATAGAGACCTTTATAGGTCATGTTTCAACTTATAGGAAATTTTTATAGTTCAAATATAAATTACATTAAATGTGGGCTTTGTAATGGAGTTAAGGTTAAGTAAAGTTCTGACTTCCCTTAGGCTGTTTATAGTGTTCAGGAGGCCTCCATTCTATTGAGACAGGAGCTATGTTAAAGCACAAGAATGGTCAGGGTTGGGTATAATAAGGAATATGGGAGGCTCAGTCTAATGATATAACTATTGATATATAGAAAGAGGTGCACCAAGGCTCTGTAACACTGGCAGAACCAGTGTTATGGGTTGGATTGTGTCCCTCCGAGAATATGTTGGAAGTCCTGACCCCTGGTACTTAGGACCTTATGGTATTGGTGACCTTATTTGGAAATAGACTCTTTGCAGATATAATTAAGGTGAGGTAATCTTGGAGTACAGAGGGCCCTAAATCCCATGAGTGGTGTCAGAGAAGAGAACACCATGTAAAGGCAGAGACACACGGCGAAGATGGCCATGTGATGATGGAGGCAGAGACTGGAACGATGCATCTATAAACCAAGGAATACGAATGATTGCCAGCAACTACCAGAAGCTAGAGAGGCAAGGAAGGATTCTCCCATACAAATTTCGGAGGCAGCTTTGACCTTATAACATCTTGATTTTGGACTTTCCCCTCCAGTTCTGTGAGACAATAAGTACCTGTTCTTTTAAGCCAGGTACGTTGTTGTACTTTTTTTATGGCAGCTGTGGAAAACTAATGCAACTGGTATTTAATTTTGGAGGCCCAGTACAAAATGAAAATGCAGGGTCTTTGTTAAAAAAAAATCAAGAATTCTGGGGCGCCTGGGTGGTTTAGTCGGTTGAGCTTCTGACTTTTGATTCTGGCTCAGGTCATGATCCCAGGATTGTGAGAATGAGCCCTGAATTGGGCTCTGTGCTGAGCATGGAGCCTGCTTGGGACTCTCTGTCTATCTCTCTCCCTCTCTCTCAAATAAAATAAATAAAAAATCAAGAATTCTGAAATGGTGACAGACTAGTAAATTATTAAACCAAGTTGAGGGCTCTTTTGAGCCCTGGGCCTTGAGTGAGTGCTCACTTTACAAGTCATGAACCTGGCTCTGGTTGCTGGGTTCTCAAAGTGCTGGATCCCCTCTGGCATGCAGGAAATGGTTGAAGTGGATTATTATAATGTACACTGATAAACCCTGGGAAACCCAAAGAATACTCACTTCTTTTTCCGACGAATGACTGTGTATATCACACTAGCAACACACAGAACGGCAAGAACTCCTGTCACAATCCCGAGGCCAAACGCTACCTTCTGGAGAGGGAATGTCTTCTGTGTCTCTGCTCCTGATAAAACATAAGATGGTTTTTTAATTGTCTGATTATTAAGAGGCTGTTCTCGCTGCTCCTGGGTCTTCGGGAAGTTTTTCATCCAAGCTCTGGTGAATATTAATTATGGAAATGAAATGTACATTTAACCCAAGAAAGTGTTCACTGTAGAGAAACCTCATAGGGAAGTCGTTGAAAGGCGATTTACTAAATGACCTATTCGCCAAATGACCCATTTGCCTAATGACCACTTTGCCAAGTGACCAATTTGCTAAAAGCCAATTTGCTGAAAATCAGTTGGTGGGACATCCTGCTAATCAATAACTGACAGCAGTCAGACACCTTACCCCAGGTTCCCAATGGGCTATGAGACGGGGTAGGGGCCAAATAGTTATAGCAAAACTCTAAAACTTAAAAAAAAAAATCCCAATAATTTCCTGAGTTGGTCATTCATTTAAGTAGTTTCCTACAAAATGGCCTGCATCCTGTAAGTTCACAAGAAAGTCGTGTGCAGTGGCTTAGAAGAAGGGAAAAGCGTGTCCTTTATACTCTGTTTTGATTGAGTGTAGTTGCTTTAAGTATGATAAATCACTGAACAGCATCTAAGTCTCTCCTGGCAGAAGAAAAGCTGGCCCCTGGTTGCAAACAACTGCATTCTTAGAGACTATACCATTCTTCCTTTATATCACCCAGGTTTAAGGTTTTGAAGTCTTAAGAATTAGCAACCCCATTTACAGAAACTCCTCCTTCCTTCTTTTTTCAGCAATGAGTGGAATGGTAAGGTTTCCTCCACTGTGAGCAGCTTTCTTCCAGGCACTAGCAAAGGCTGAGTTGCTGAAGGAAGACTGCTTTCCTGTACTACAAGGGACATCAGGGGGGCAGATTGCATGTGATTTCTAAGGATCAGAAGGATTATTGCTTGACTGTCTATGGAGAGCCTTCCTTTGGCCCCAGAGGCACTGTATGAAATGTCACCAGCACGTGGAGGGATTCCCTGTTTCCTTTGCTACCTGTTTAAGAGCTGCTGCTATCTTGCCCTGCAGATGCTGAAGCTGTTGGACAAACAGGATTATTCTGCTCGATTCTACCAGTGGCCCCCTCACTCCCCCGCCCAACCTCTTTTTCATTCTTTTGTATCTCAGGACAGAATAGGTCAGACTGCCAGTTTTCTGGTGGTTGCTCTTGTATCTCACCTGGCTGCTGCTGCTGCTGCTCATTGTGCTCATGTTGCACAAGCATTTCCTGGGTGACTGCCAGGGAGCCGTTATGGGGTTCAGGGGTAACCCCCAGGAGCTTACACATGAGTGGGTAGATGTGGATGCTGTCAAAAGGCTCAGCTAGGTGATTCTTTTTGAAATCTGGCCCAAAAGCTCTGAATATGGTCTTCATGTCCATGTAGACATTATCAAAGCCATGATCTCCTTTGTTGAAATATATTATTAGTTGCTGAAAAAAAATAATAATAAAAAAGCCATTTTAGACTCCAATCCCCTGAAAGAAAACTGTCCCTTAGTTATTGTCATGCTTGTCAGATCCATGAAACCTTTGAAAATTTAAATGACAAGGAAGGACACTGCTCTGCAGTGCCAAAGGGAAGAGCAAGGAATGAAAGATCTTTAAGAAAGAGAATAAAGAAAGTATACCCATTAGACACAGCAAGAAGGTACTACTGACAATAATAAGCTGAAACATAGTGCCTCTGGTGATAGCCTCCTGTGCTTTGCAAGTTCCTTAATCCTGAAGAGAGAAGAGTAACACCCACTTCACATTAAGTCAGGCAGGTGGATGGGGATCTGAGAAGTGTACTCAGTGAGAGGCACTGAGACCCAAAGGATTTTCTAATGGTCAGTTCAGAAGTTTCCCTATTCCCTCAAACCTGGTTGGTTATGTTGGGAATGTGACTATTGCATTAAATTCCTTCACATCACTCTCAACTTGTTACATCATGAACCAGGTTTAGAAAGAGGCCAGTGGCTATGGAATTTCTCCTTGGCAAGAACTTAGCTTTGGGCATGCATCCTCAGTGATCTGGGTCATGTGAGGGATTGCAAAATATCAAGTAATTGTTGCATTTTACTGTGACTATTTCCACCAACGCCAAACAATAACCTTATGAATTTTCCTATACCTATTATACTCTGAACAGTTTGCAAATATAATGTTTGGCTCATGTCCATAGCCTAGGACAAGTGTTCTTCAAACTATTTCTGGGATGGTCTTCTGTCATGCAGTGTTTAAACATCACTTACATTTTGTTCTGCCATGAATTATTGGTTGATAGTTAACAAAAACCAGACCATCTTAAATCTATCTCACAATTAGCATTGATTTTGGTATTTTCTTCTTTAGGCTTGCTTATTTTTTCATAACTGCTTTCTTGAGATATAATTTGTATAATTACCATATAATGTACCCATTTAAAGTGTACAATTCAATGATTTTAAATTTTATTCACAGAGGTGTGCAACTATCACCACCATCAATTTTCATCACCCCAAAAAGAAACCCTGTACCCTTCAGGAGTCACTCCCCATTTCTTCCCAACATCTCTCCCCCTTCCCCATCCGACAATCACCAATCTGTGTTCTGTTTCTATAGATTTGCTTGTGCTGAACATTTCATTTAAATAGAATCATACAAAGTCTTTCGTATCTACTTTCTTTCAGTAAATATAGTGTTCTCAAGGTTCATTCAAGTTGTAGCATGTATCAGTACCTTGTTCCTTTTAATGGCAACATAATATTCCATTGTATGGTTATATCATATTTTGTTTATTCATTCATCAGTTGATGGGCAATTGGTTTGTTTTCACTTTTTGATTTTTATGAATAATGCTGTTGTGACCATTTGTATGTAATTTGTGTGTGTGTGTGTGTGTATGAACAGGGCTTCTCCTTCTTCTCCTCTCCCTCCCCTCCTCCTCCTCCTCCTCCTCCTCCTCCTTCCCATCACCCTCCTTCTTCCCCTCCCCCTCCCTCTCCTTCTCCCTCTCCCTCTACCTCCCTGTCCCTCTCCTTCCCCTTCTCCTCCTCCTTCTCCTTGATATGTGTAAAGGGGAACCAGCACATGGTTATTTTTGGTGAATCTACTGGTGATCTGTGCATAATGATCAAGCAAGCACACAGGCTTGGATTAAAACATTAACCTTATACTTCTAATCCTGAATCACTTCTCTCTATCTTTGGCTTATTCCTTATTAAATAAAACAAGGGAAATAAGAGTATCTATCTTTGGGTTGATGGGAAGACAAAAATGAAACAACTCATGTTAAATTTTTAGTACAGTGCTGGACAGAGCTTTGGTCGGGGATGTTTGTCATTATAACTGCATAGCAGTAACATGGGACAGGGTTGGTTGGGTGAGACATGGGGTGAGGGTGGGGAACACTTAGAACTAACAGTGGGTTACAACTTATGTTTTAATTTTTTTTCAGAATCGTTTCTCTCTATAGGCTGTCTCCCAGATCCAAGATGGCTTCATTCGTTTTAGAATCGACTCACCCCATTGATGTTATAACCAGAGTCAGCGTACATCACAATTGGCAGCACCCGCTTGTGTTTAGCAAAATGGAAGCGTTCTGGGAATTCCTCCTTCTTGTACACATTGAGGTGAGGATGTGCATTCTTCAGTGCTTGGTAAACAGCTTCCTCTTTCCCTGGTTTGGGCAGGATCATCCCAAAGCCACCATAGTCCACGATATCAAACTTGACCAAGTCCTTGAACTTGATGTAGTTTGTCAAGAGGATCTCAGTGACATTGGGGCTCTTTTTTACTGTGGTCATGCCATGGTCTGATGTGATGATGACATTGAGGTGCTTGGTCAAGCTGTGCCTTTTAATGGCTTCCACCAGGTACCCGATGGTTCTGTCAATTTGCTGAATCATCACCCTTCTGTTCTCCGTCTCAGGCCCAAATTTGTGTCCCACGTTATCTGGCTCTCCATAGTACAGAGTCACAAAATCAAAGTCTTCCTTAGTGAACCAGTTCATGACAATATCTATGTTCTCCCTCCACTCTGTCTCATTGCTGTCTGGGTGAGTGTGAGACTCCACCAGGGACCGCTGGACAGCCTCCCCTTTGTACTTTGCACCTCCCCCAGGATAGTGGAATGATGCTGTCTTCCTCCCCTGCAAGTACAAGAAGAAAATTCTATCAGGGCTGTATCTTATATCTTTTATAAAATAAGCAAAGCCTGACTTGTTGACATCTCTGCCCTAGTCCAGAGGCATAGAGAACATGTGAGCTTTGGAGTCAGATGGGGTTGGATTTCATTCATCCTGGCTTCACCAGGATCTCATCAAATCTAAAACACTGTTAGTTGCAAGACATGTTATTATTTTATGTGCTACTGGAAGAAAAATGCTGCCAGTTAAACCATGACACTCCACTGATTTTAAGATGCACTCCAACTTTAGAGATGGCAAAATGAAAAAAAAAGTCCCTTGGAATGGAGGAAAAAGTTGCTGATGGTGAGTGTGTTCTTTAACCTCTTATGCTTCAGGGTTTCTATATGTAAAATGCCAAAAAGTTGATGGTATTTTTGTGAGGATTAAGCCAGATAACTTTAAGGTAAAGTGTTGGGTATTGTGTTTTGGCATGTGCTAGGTAGTCTTTTCTTTGCCTCCAAGTATAGCAAATCACCATAAAGCCTTTGCTGAATTGTATAGTGGACAGTTTGCCTGCCTACCACCCAATATCCTTCTGCTGGTTCAGAGAGCGCTGACTCTCCCTAGAGGCTCTCCTCTCTGCCCTTGCTTCATGGCTGGTTTGGGATGTATTGGTTCCACATCAGGCTCCAGAAGTGGGATGTGGCTGTGGCCTGGCCAATTAGAGGGCACTACATCCATTGGCCACAGCAGTTGGTTCAGACGTGGGCCCATGTCCCAGTCAGAGCCAACGAGATTTGATCTTGGGACTTCTGGGGAGGAGAAGTAAGGGCTGAGGAAAGCTTTGAACCAGAAATAACTCAATATATTGTTTTAACAACACATGTGATTGCAAAGTTATGAAATATTCTTAAGTAATCTCCCCAGTAGAAAGGTGGCTGTTGACAAAGTTTGGGAAATTTGTTAGGAAAAAAAATTATATATGCTCTTTAATGAGTTCACAACAAGATGAACACATCTCACTAAATAAGTCCTGTTGTTGGAAAGCATCTACTCAGCCAGGACATGGCACATAGTAGGGGCTCAATAGATTTTTGGTTCAATGAATGAATGACTTGTGTATTTGGGGAGCAAGTATTTTCCTTTGCCTCAGCAAAGCTATTAACTTGAAGGCTGTATTGTGGCACTTGCTGTGTCACCCAAGGTTTGAATGTTCTGAAAAACACAAAAGATTTATTGGTTTTAGTAGAACCAAGATTGGTGTAACTATGTTGATTTGGTATGGAGAATAAATGACCAGGAAGACTTTGGGGATAATGGCACCTGGGTTGTGGCTGTTTGATTAACAAATGAACAGAAGAGTATAAATAGAGAGTAATGAAAACTTCCTATATACTGTTTAAGAGAGAGAAACAAGAAAGCAATTTGGAAGTTGTAGGAGATGCTGTTGTTTTTCTACCCAGATCCCCTTACTGGGCCAGTAAACTCACATTCACTTCAGCTGCTCCATGTTCTGGAAAAGTACCTTTAGCCAAGTGGCCAAATCTTGCCTCACCTGGAAAGTTGTTCCATACTGCTCCTTCACTCCCAGCTGCCTATGGCCAGGAATTGAGTAATGGGAGGACAAAAGACCAGCTTACTTGCTTCAGGCTGGGATAACATGGGATGTAATTCATGCGCCAGAGCTCCCTGTGGGATCATGCTGAAGCTGGTATCCAACTTTGGGGACCATTTATCTTTCAAACCCTGCCCTGTCAGTTTCCCTTACTCCCATCTCCTGAGAACTCTCCCTCAATGCCTCACATGCACTAAACCCCTGCCTCAAGCTCTACTTTTAGGAAATTTGAAGTAAGACAGAAGTCTTAAGGTGTGCCTGGGTGGCTTAGTCAGTTAAGTGTCTGACTCTTGATCTCAGCTCAGGTCTTGATCTCAGGGTCATAAGATCAAGGCCTGCATTGGACTCCCTCCATGCTGGGTGTGCAGCCTACTTAAAAAAAAAAAAAAAAAGGCAGAATTCTTAATACTAAATTCTTCACAAGGCTCCAGAAGCTCTGCTATCCATAGTTATAGGTGAAATATTGTGCCCTCTGCCCTCCAGCATTCATTTTCTATTATGTGATTTAGTTTTATTTTCTATAAAACACTTTACTCAATCTGAAATTATCTTACTTTGTTGACTTGTTTACTATCTATTTCCCTCCCTTAGAATGGGAGTTCCAGGAGATCAGGGGCCATGTTGATTTTGTTGACCACTCTTTTCCTGGGACCTAGAATAGGCCTGGTTCAGTGTAGGTGGTAATTGTTGGTTAAACGCATGTTGAATGAATGTATGAATTGCATCTCCTTTAGTGGGTGCAAAACCCATCCTAGTCTCACTCCTGATTAACTTATGGAAATAGTTACAGAAGCTCTTCCTTTTTTGGGTTCTAGCATCTTATTTGTAATCTCTTCAGGCAACACATTTTCATTTCTGATAATAGAATTTATATGGTTGCTTTAACTTGAAAATCCTCTAATATTTATTTATTGCATTTCTGATTGGCATTACTCATAATTCTCAGTTTTTAGCGATGGTACTTTGTTTAACTTACATATAAATTGACTTTGCTCTGAAGTATGGAATTGGCTGGAAGGATAAAACTTTCAACGTTTTGTACAACATAGTTTGGTATTTTATTATCTAGAATAAGCTGGCATTGACTTTATGAGGGACTTAGGCAGCCTTGCCTATCCATTTGTGTTCTTGATGTTTGTGTGTTAAATCTCACATGTTCCCAACTTGAAATTGTTTTCTTGTGCTGTGTTCTCAACATACACTTTCTTTAAAGATATCCCAAGCCGTATGATTTTTTTTTTACTTGGTCCCATAGGAATTTTAAGAGTTACACTACTCCATGTAAAGAGCTCCGGAGATAAATGTGTATTTGAGTGTGTACACACACACACACACATACAAACACACACACACACGACTCTGTTTATTTGGGACCCGTGATAATCAAAAGTGCTATTTTCAACAAATACTTCTGAGAAATAATCTGAGCACTTAATTGGATGCAAAAGAGTGGGTATTTACTATTCTACCCTTTAATTAGCATAATCAGTGTTTCCAGTAGCAATAGCAATTGGAAAATCTCTGGTTTTATTAGGTTCATTATTCTCCCTTAGTGTAGTTTTGCATCAATGTGGATATTATTCTTAAGTTGCTTTTTTAAAACAAGAGTTGGTACTTACTATGGGAAAAATCCTTGTACAGATCCCACCAAACTCTTCAGAACAAATCATTAGAGCAGAAGTTTCAGTTTGGTTTTGTATTTTGTTTTATTTCTTCCTTTAGGTGATAGAGTGAATGTCACAAGGTGCACATGTTTTAGGAAGGCCCTTGAACATTTTATCATGGTTGTGCTTTGGTGGGAAGTGTGTGTGGTTTAGGGAAAGGAGTTAGTTCCTCCTTCTAGGGAGTGACTGGGTGGAAAGAGATGGACTGTATGTATGTGAAATTCAGAAGTCTGAGCATTTTCATTGCTTTTCTGTGCTCCAGAGGAGTCACTGAACAGAAGGAGCCAGACGGCCAAGATTCTATTTTCTCCCCATCCCACACCCTTTTGGAGGTCAGATTATTATTCTTAGAGCCTTTATGATGCATTATAAAAACATGGTTTGGGCCAATATTGGGATGAATTATTCTGTTATTAACACTCTAGGCAGAAGTACCTGGCACCATCTTGCTCACAGCTCTTCCAAGTTTGGAAGCTATTGTCTAGGAGACTTGGCTTACATTGAAAACCATAGCTAAACTCCCCACCATCTCTCTGAATCCCCTCCTGGTAATAGCCTACCATGGTCCTGATACAGACTCTTGGAAGCTATGGGGATCTCACTCGGATCATCCTCTGCCATTTCACTCCTTAATACACTCTATAGCTCCTCCATAGAGAGGTGAAACGTGCCCCTAGGTTTTTATGGTTTTCTTGGATCTTACAGTCATGGCTGTCTGCCTTTCTCTGAGGATTAGGACTTCTGAACATGGTGAACCATCTCAGCCATTAATCATGTTCAGTTATCAGGTATGCTCATTTAAAATATGAGCTTGCTCTAAATGGAGCTTCTCTGTTCATACCCTGACCATTAGTGAAGTCCTGCTGGAGTGTGGATATGCTCATGAACCATGACTAATGGACGCAAAGGTGGCCAGGAATCCCATCTTTTAGGCATCATGTGTAAGGCATGTCAATGCTTGTGTATCTTGATGAACTCTGGCAGCATTAGTGTCATGGAAGGAAAACATTTTAGTCCTATTAAAGGTGAATGCATCAATCTCCACAAAGACTGCCTGGAAGAGACTCAGGAGAACGATGGATTTTCCCAGTGATGGATACAGGCCAGGCCGCCCCCCCATAGCCCTTCCTGGAAAAACATATGGGCTTCTGAATGACATTTAGGGCCAGTTGGAATCCTGTTACTGGGGAGCTGACCTGGGGCCACAGGTCTGCCTTGAATGCAGTGGTTTTCCTGCTATCTCTTCAGGCTGCTGGGCAATGGCTCTGTCCCATGGCAGGAGATATCAGTGGTAGAATGAGAGATGCACCAACATGACTTTCACTTGCTAAATGAATGGCGTGTTTTCAGTCGCCTGGCCCTGAACCAGATCCTTTTTCTGCATAACCACTTATGAATTCAGCAAAGAGGAAGAACACTCTGATTATGAGTTGAGCAGAAGGAAACGAAGTCCTGAAAATAAATGGCAATGAGACAAGAACTGTGAATAAGAAAAACTGCAGGAAAGAATGCTACCAGAACCCTCATGCCAATGAACAAATATCATAGCAAGTTGAATAGTGAATTAATGAAGACTGCCCAGATCTCCCTAGCAGTAAGATTCACTATCAGATCCATGGCTAAATGTTTTGGCCAAGGAAATAATATTCTGTTATGGTTAAGAGTTAAGAGTTGCTGAACCCTGAGTGAATTCAAATCTCAGCTTTGCCTTTTGCAAGCTTTGTGACTTTGAGAAGTTATGGCACTGCTCTGTTTAACAGTTTACTCATCTGTTAAGTGGACGTAATTGTAGCACCCACCTAAGAGCTGTTATAAATTAATAAATGTAAAGCACTTAAATCAGTATTAGACATGTAGTGTTATGAATCTTATTTTCTTGGGAGGACAGAATTTATTTGCATGGTGGTCTCTGCTTCAAAGTTAAAAAATGTGACAGAAGGGGGCACTTGGGTGGCTCAGTTGGTTAAGCGTCTGACTTCAGCTCAGGTCATTATCTCGCAGTTTGTGAGTTCAAGCCCTGTGTCGGGCTCTGTGCTGGTAGCTCAGAGCCTGGAGCCTGCTTCGGATTCTGTGTCTCCCCTTCTCTCTGCCCCTCCCATGCTCATGCTGTCTCTCTTGTTTCTGAATACTAAATAAATGTTAAAAAAATTTTTAAAAATGTGACAGAAGAGGAAAGAATCTAGAGCCCAACAGTTAGGGGGAAAAATGAAGCTAAGGTAGAGTCATTGACAACTCCCTGTGATTCATCTAGAAGCTACATTGTCCAATATGGTAGCCCTTAGCCACATGTGGTATTTAGATTTAAGTTGAAATTAATTAAAATCAAATGCAGTTAAAAAGTTGGTTCCTCAGTCTCACTAGCCACATTTCAAGGGCTCAATAAGCACACATGGCTGGTGGCTTCCATTTTGGAAAGTACACAGTAGAACATGTCCATAATCAAAGAAAGTTCCTTTGGTTAGTTCTGGTTTAGAGCTGTAGTGACCAGCTGAAGTGCTAAGATGATTCAACTTCCTTTAATGACTAATAGTTTTTGAACATTTAGTTTTCAAGACATGTGCATTATCTCAGTTCACCCTCCCAATGGGCTTAAGAAGCAGGGACTCTGACAGTTTTCATTTTATGGTTGGGGCAAATCACACACCCAGAGGAGGTTGTTGCCCAAGGTCATGCAGCTGGAGAAGAGTGGAGCTGGCTGGATCCTGCTCCAGGTGTCCAAGTCCGCAGCCTGCATTCTGAGCTGCAATGGCACCATCTTGCAACATGACACACCCAGTGTACCTTGGAGCATAGAGGTGAAGCGCCAGTGCCAAGGGGATCTTTGGAGCAAAGATTGGTGTCTTGGGGAAGACAAGGAGGAGGTCCTACTCTGAAGTGATGACTGTGGAAGCTTATTAAGAAAACACAAAGCTGACAAAAGGTTTTGGGCTAGGACTTAAACACAGACCTCTGATTTCTGCCTTTTTGAAGCAATAATAAATGGCTACCAGAATCCTTTCGAGTGAATGTTATCTTAAGAACTTTCCGTGGTCTGAAGATTCATTAAATGGTCAACTTCATTCCTAAGGGCTTTTATGCTTAAGTCTGAGACAAGTGTATAAACAGACATTTATGAAAGTGCTGCTGGGTTAAAAAAATGTGACAGAGCCCTATGGTGAGCCCTGGAGGTACAATTGTGATTACGCCAGACTCTGCCCTCGTAGAGACTTATCCATCAATAATGGCTAAATGCATATTTCAATTAATACTTATGTAAAATCTATTAAATAAGCACATCGTCATTATTCCCATTACACATTTAGGGAAACATGCTTAGAGAAGTTAAGTCACTTACTCGAGGTCATAGCTTCTAACCCCCGTCCCACATGCTTAGGAATGAGATGCGATGTCCCTGGAAGCCAACCCAGGGTTTCTGAAAGTACCTGTCTCTGGGCTGTGATCCAGAGGGGGAGAACACCATTGTCCCACCATTCAGTCTTATTCTGTGTGGTCTTGAAGGAGTACTTCCAGTGTGTCTCTGTGTTAAACATCATGTTGTGAATGACTCCATGATCTTCAATCCAGCGACCTTGGGAATGAAGGAGGGAAGGTACTGATAAGTTCAATGAATGGATGCTGCCAGCGGTGTCAAAGTGATCTTAAGATCTCCTCCAATATCCTTCTGGTTGGCCTACTTCTTCTGGGGGACTGTCACTCTGGGTGGCCACCCTGGGGCTTCAGATTTGGTTTTCTGGAGGTGCAAACATTGGTAGCCATAAAGAAAGGGCTAATAGAATCTCACACCTGCCAGATTGGATCTGCTGCCTGGAACAGTCCTGGAGGAAGCTGGGGTGGGCTGTGGAAACTGATGGGCGAGGAGGGAAGGCTTAGGGAGGCCAGGTTACTTAGGTTATTCTGTGTCCAGAAGGCAAGAGCCTGGGATTTAGATATATCCTGTGGGGTGATATTCCTTATCTTCTGCTTGTGATGGTCTGATTCAATATTGAATATCCAGTGGGCCCAATTCTTGGCAAATATCCCAGGGTTTTTCCTAGGACTCCCATTGGCTGTGCTGTTTGAGGAAAACAATGGAATCAAGAAAGATTTCTAGACATAGATGGGTATAGACTTATTTCTCTCTACTTAAAGAAGGAAAGTGGATTTTGGGGAATGTGAGTAAGCTAGATTATTCTTGAAAACATAAGAATTGAACCAGATATAGAAAGTACCTGTGATCTTACACTGTACTGGGGAAAAGGAGAGTGCATACTGGGGAGTAGTCTAAAGACTTAACCAAAAGACCCAGGGAACAGCTGAGTGTCCACTCCCCCACCTTCTGGAACAGATTCCTCTGGGTGACCCTACTGATTGCAATAAGATAGTGATGATTTCTCCTATTTCCAAGGTAAATCAAGACAGGATATTCTGTGACTAAAACTTGATTGTCACGGGAATCGAGAGGGGAAAATTCTCCACTGGCTCAGTCGTTGCCAAGCTGCTGGTGGGTAAAGTCCTCTTAGGATGGCCAAGGCTTTCAGCTGGGAAGAAGCAAAAATAGTTGTTGCTCTGTCATTTCTGCCTTGCAGGTACACCATGCTTGGAATCACTGGGAAAAAGTTGCACTGCTGTCAGGGACTGGGGTCTTGGTATCAAGGTTCCTGGTGAGGGATCAAATTGGATGGTCAACAGGGGAAGAGCATGGACTTAGAGTCCAAAAAGAGCTGGGTACCAACTCTGAGTTAACTTCTGAACCTGTTATGTGAACTTGAACAAGCCCCTAACCTGCCTGGCCTTGGTTTGCCTGAATAATAGTGGGTAGGGTTTGTGTGATGAAATCATGGCACATATTTATTGTCCTGCCTTTAGAGATTTTCCCCTTTACAGGAATCAGGCACAGAGTTTGCTCAAGATCATGTAGCAGTACTGGGCTTTGAACCCAGGAGGTTTGGTTACACCCCGCTTTTTTTTTAATAGGTAAAATTTGCAAAACATGAAAATAACCATTAACATTTTAAAGTGTACAATTCAGTGGCACTTATTATAGTCACAATGTTGTGCAATAATCACCTCTTTCTAGTCCCAAGGTATTTTCATCACTGCAAAAGGAGACTGTACCCATTAGCAGTCACTCCCCAGTTCTCCATTCCCCTACCTGCTACTGGCCGTTAATCTGCTTTCTGTCTCTATAAATTTAGGTATTCGGGACATTTCATAGAAATGAAATCTCACAATACGTGACTTTTTGTGTCTGGTTTCTTTTACTTAGTCTCATGTTTTCCGGGTTCATCCATGTTGTAGCATATATCTGTACTTCATTCCTTTTAATGGCTGAATAATATTCTGTTGTATGAATAGACCAGAATGTGTTTATCCATCTATTAGTTAGTGGACATTTAGGTTGTTTCTAGGTTGTTTGGCTAGGCTACTGCGAATAATGCTGCTATGAACATTCATGTACAAGTATCTGTTTGAGTCCCTGCTTTCAATTCTTTTGGGTATATACTTCAGAGTAGAATTGGTGGGTCATATGGTGACTCTATGTTTAACTTTTTGAGGAATTGCCAAACCATTTTCCATAGTGGCTGTACAATTTTACATTTCCACTAGCGATGTACAGGAGTTCCGAATTCTCTGCCTCCTCACCAATACTTGTTTCTTCCTTTTTTTGATTTTGGTCAACCGAGTGGATGTGCAGGGGTATCTCATTGGGTTTGCTGTGCATTTACTGAATGACTTATGGTGTTGAGCATTACAACCTGGGCTTTTAATCTCTCCGTGATACTGTATGTCACGAGGGGGGTTGAATACCACAAGTGAGGGTACTTTGTTATGGGTAGGTGGGGGCCAAACGGACAAGAACTTGTCCTTTTTTGAAATCTACAACAAATCCTCTCCTTGTTGTAGTGTCCAAGTTTTCTCATGGCTGAGCCATGTCATATCACAGCAGATGAAATGGAAGCACAGAGATAATTCACCCAGGTAGTAGCTTGCTTTTGTCTTTATCTTTTTTACCTGCAAATCCTGGATTCTGTTCTGTGTGACTCTTCCTGCCCAGTAAAGAGCAAATCACCATGGAATTATAAATGCCTGCCACTTCACCTGTTCTAGTATTTATCCATGGTATCTATACCACCAACATTAGAATCAGTTGAACTACTGTTAAAAAACACAAATTCTCTGTTCTCCAACCTAGCCCGTGCTCAATCCACACATCTAGGGTTGGGTCTGCGAGTTTGCATTTTCATAAGCCAACTGACATGTCAGAGCCACTGGTTCAGGGACTGTTAGTCATTCACACATGTATGTGGATTAGTTCTAGCAGATTACCCATTACTCCAAAATCTGGGTTGATAGCAGCTTCCCTGAGAGACCAAAGGGAAGGCTGGCAGCTGTCAAAACCTGGAGTATTCCAGTATCTGGGGAAGCTTGGGGGCTCAGAGACATTGGGAGGATTTGGAGGAGGGATAGGAGGAAGCAAAGGACACCATGGACATGGAAACTTCCCCTCCCTGGACCTTAATGATTCTGGTTTCCAGGCTCTGGGACCAAGAGGTCAATTATAGTATCAGTTAAATAGACTAGCCTGGGAACCCATCATAGAATCCCTTTTCCCCTGAAAGAGATGTTACCCAAGTTTCAAATAACTAATCTAAAATGAGTTCAGGGAGCATGACCCTTCCATTTTGTGGCATGGCTAGTCCCAGTAATTGCAAAAAGGGAACTGTCTTCATGGTGTTTGTGTTATTTCCACCCTGACACTTAAAGGTATGTTCTAAATCCAGCCAGTGGCTGGGAACCACTAATGACCCAGCAGGAATTTCCATTGCCCCTTCGGTTCCCTCCTTCCTGCTGCTCAAGCCTTTTATCATGGTTAAGGCCCTGTTCTGGAATGTGGGCAGAACAAGAGGGGAGGTGGGGGGAAAGCCAAGAAATGAACAGCTGTAGGGAGCAGCAATCAGTTTTACTAAAATTGCATTTTGTACTCTGGAGACAATCAGGGACTGGGCTGGGAAAGCTGCGTGAAGGCAACAGTGTTGGCCATGCCTGGAGTTCCAGTAGCTGCAAAGGAACTGGTTTCACTTGGGTTGGGTGATGCTGCCCTCACTGCAGTATGATGCTACAGAAGCAGGGCTGCTTTCAGGAGTGGGACACCTGGGTTTGGTCTTGGCTCTTGAAAGCACTTGTTCTTCCCTTGGGCTTCATTTTCCACCTTCATAAAATGAGAGGATTAATGATTTCCAAGGTCCTCTCTGGCTTTATCCATTCTGAGAGTCTATTATCCATGTCATTTCAGTGTCTGTGATGTGGGTAATTATGCAAGTTAAACAGGAAGTAGGATGAGCTCTCTCAGAGAGCGTGATTCCTGCTGCTTGCTAATTATGCTTTAATCAGGGTACAATGCATACTCCCACACCATACCAGTTATGGCAAGATGCGGGTAAATTCTCCCAGCCGAGCATTTCAGGTGTGGGAACGAACCCAGCTAGATTCGACTCCTTTCTCTTGATTCTCAGAGACTGACATTTATTTCTCAAATACTTGCAAGGTGAATTTAGAGAACCATCAAATCCACCATTTGATCCAAACCCTCCCCTTCAAACATTTTGACCCAAGTACTATCCTCCATTGTCCCATGGTGTTCATAATCTAGGGACCAGGGGAGAGAGTTAATAAGAGAGCATGTTCTGGGGGTGCCTGCAATGCTCACAGTCACTCACTCTTAGGATTCCCCAACTTACAGGCCCTGCCGAGAGGCAGGTCTAGGTACCATATTTGTACCATGTGATGTCTCCTCCCTACATTCAGTTGGCTGGTGAGAAACCCAATTCTCTCTCAAGACTTAAACCAAGAGATGCAGTAACTAATCAGCTGGTGGTGGGCTCTCAGTAGCCTACCATGATAGGTCATGAGCAAAAAGAGAAAGCTGGTTGTGAGTGAGAGAAGTAGAGATAAGAGAGTTCCTGGGGCTGATTAGAAGGAGCACTGGGTTTCTGGATGTCTTCTTTGGAAAAGTGTCTATTCATGTCTTCTGCCCATTTCTTCACTGGGTGATTTGTTTTTCGGGTGTTGAATTTGGTAAGTTCTTTACAGATTTTGGATAGGGTTGATGGGGGGGCAGGGGAGAGGGGTAAATAGGGGATGGGCATTGAGGAGGGCACTTGTTGGGATGAGCACTGGGTGTTGTGTGTAAGTAATGAATCATGAGAATCTATCCCCAAAAACCAAGAGCACACTGTACACACTGTATGTTAGCCAACTTGACAATGAATTATGTTGAAAAACATAAATAAAAAAAATAGGGACCACTGGGTTTCTGAGAGCCAGAAAAGTGGATCTGGTTTCTCTAACTCCATTTTCCATTTTTCCTAATTATCCCTCATTTGGTTCCCTTGCCCAAGTTTGCCTGTTAGAGTCTTGCAAGGTGTTCCTTTCCCTTGAGCTAGTGTGAAAGGATTTCTGTATTTTACAGCTGTTGTTCCCTGACATAGCTGGAGATCAGTGCTCCAATAGATGCTGAACAAAGTGCAGTGGGAACACAGAAAAGAGGGTATCAGGGAAGGCTGCACAGAGGAGGTGACACTGGAGCCTGGTGGCAGGTGAGAGTAAATGCAGTCCATCCTTGAGCAACATGGGCTTGCATTGTGCAGGTCCATTTACATGCCAGATTGTTTTTGACAAATACAGTACAGTACTATAAATGTATTTTCTCTTCCTTATGACCTTCCTAAAATTTTTTTTAATGTTTTATTTATTTTTGAGACAGGGAGAGACAGAGCATGAACAGGGGAGGGTCAGAGAGAGGGAGACACAGAATCTGAAACAGGCTCCAGGCTCTGAGCTGTCAGCACAGAGCCCGACACGGGGCTCCAACTCACGGACCGCGAGATCATGACCTGAGCCGAAGTTGGCCACTTAACCGACTGAGCCACCCAGGCGCCCCTCCTTATGACCTTCTTAACAACATTTTCTTTTATTGTGAGAATATAGATTATAATACATATAACATATAAAATATGTGTTAATTTACTAAGTTATCAGTAAGGCTTCTGGTAAATATTAGGTTATTAGTTTTTAAGTTTTTGGGGATTCAAAAGTTCTATGTGGGCTTTTGACTGTGTGTGGGTTCACCACTACTAACCCCCATGTTGTTCAAGTGTCAGCTGTATTTGCCATGATTTTTAACTACTAAAACTAAGCAGTTTACTGCTTGGGCAGAAGTAGATAGTGGTGGTTTTATAATACCCTGCTCGAGTTGTAACCATTGTCAGTTACCTCCCTTCAAGGATTAGGTAGCTCAAGTTTGCCTAGTTCTTATTTGTTAATGACCTAAACTTACATGATATGCCTTGGGAAAGAAGTGAGCACTGTTCTGTTCTGTTGTTGTGGACAGATCACTATTTTGGCCATTGTTAGATGGCTTGAGAGTTTAGTTCCATAGTTTGAACTAAGATAGGGTCAGGCGTCTACCCGGTAAGACTGCTGAAAATCTTTCCTTTTTTGATTATAATGACAAAATGGTCGAGATGGTTCACGACAGGCTTATTGTTGTGAACAATAACAAACAACAAAATTGTTGTGACTGGCTTATTGTTCTAGAGCAGAAGCCCTGCTCTAGAACCTGCAATTTTTTCGGTTTTTGCCAGTGTTTTAGGCTATTCCTTGGCTTGTGATGGATGAAAACCACTCCTAAGGTTAGGACTAGACCAGACGTAGACTCTAGACCTATATTAGATCTGCCAAGGCTCAAACCTTCATGGGCCTTCAGATCATACAAGAAATGGATATCTGTGCAGTATTGCCGTTGGCTGTCAGGGAGTGTCATTGGAACTGGGCACACATGGCATTAATGCCATTCCATCCTGCTTATACTTTGCATTCAGCATCCATCTCATTTCCTCTTGAATTTCAGGTGATTATCTATAAATATGTTTTCTCCATTAGTTTAAAAGCTTCCTAAGAGTAGGGCTGTGCTCATTTATTTTGGTATCAACCTGGCACAAAGCATAGGGCTCTTTACCCTTAGTAGGCATTCAACAAATGTTTGTTGAGTTTAATTGAAAAAACTCCCTCTTACTTCTGCCCCATTTGCAGATGGCCAGGTATGCTCTGAACAAGTAGGAAGCAGAACCTGATTTAATCCAAAGTCAATTTGGGAAAAAAGATATTTTAGTGGGATTAAAATAAACCATTCCATAACTTAATAACTCAATAAGGGCATTCCTCTCCCCCCCCCCCAAACATTTGCTCTGTTCCTATCTACTAATTTTCAGGTGGAACAGTGTATATTTACAGATAGTCCATCTGGGTGTAGACACACTTTAATGCTGAGAAACTGCTTGTGTTATTCACTAATTCCTTTAAACTAATCTACCATATAAACTATAAGCATATCTTCATTTTCCTCCCGATTTGTGATTCATTAAGTTCACATTCCCAAAACCAAAGAAGAAAATGTCTTGTTAACCAGCTAGTATGAAGTCAGGAAGAATGGTTGCTAAATCAGGTCAACTAACCACCTTAAATCCACCCAATATTCCTTTCTCAAGCTAACAAGCTCATTTAGAACCACAGCCAAGACACTGATGGGAAAGCAGCCTCCACTGATGCTGAAAACCACACTCACCCAAGTTTACACACCCAGGGTACCACCCATTGATAATACACTGGACCCATAACAAAAGTACTTGAAATGAGAACAGGTGAACCAATCAAAATTTAAAACCTTATCAATTCCTGCTATAGAACTGAGGCTTGTCCCCAACACTAGCACTCATGATGGCAGCCCTTGTCTGGACAGAGAATATAAAACCCTAGCATGCCCATTTTACTAAACCACTCTTGCTCATGTGTAAGTGCGAATGAAAAATGCTGATGCTGCTTCTTTTTGACATTGCTTTTTAATTACGGCCATCAATAAATCATTTTATCCTTGAACAAGACTTGAGAATGGCCCTAAGGCAGAGGCACGATTCCTTAGGAACTAGGCCAACAGAGAATGGTCTTTCACACTCTATACCTCTTCCTTTAATCTGCTGTCAAAAGCAGAAACGTTCTCTCTTTGAGTAGCTGGAAGCAGACGGCTTCTTGAGTTCCATCTGGAAACTCTATTAACACACAGTTCTACCCTTGACCTGCCTTACTAGCCACTGTCACGGAAATGGGGTCTCTCCGCTGTATTTTTTTTCCTCACTTTATTTTCTCCTCTTACCACTATAGTGGACTGAATGGTGCCCACTGGCACCCCCCGCCCCCCCCCCCCCCATTTATATGTCCATATTCTTATTCTCAGAACCTGTGAATGTTGCCTTATTTGGAAACTAGGTCTTCATAGTTGTAATTAAGGATTTTGACATGAGATGATCCTGGATTATCCATGTTGACTTTAAATCCAAAGACAAATATCCTTACAAGAGGCAGAAGAGGAGAGGACGCAGACGCAAAAGGAGAAAGGAGACAACATGATCATGGAGGCAGATATTGGAATGATGTGGCTACAAATCAAGGAATGCTGGTAGCCACTAGAAGACAAAGTGAGAGGGAAAGATTCTCCCCTTGAACCTCTGGAGGGAGCATGGCCCACTGATACTTTATTTTGGGCTTCTGGTCTCTGGACTTTCAGTTGCTTTAAGCCACCCAGCTTATGGTACTTTGTTACAGCAGCCATAGGAAACTAATACACCTGTGCTGTTACCCTCAAGTGGTTCCAGCTTTTCTCACTCAAGACCTTGGAATCCAGAGCAGTCATGATTTTTTTTCTCAGTTGCTGTGGTGTTTTGGGCTGACACGTTCTCATGTGTAATCCATAGACCTGAAGCATCAGCATTACTTGGGAGCTTCTTGCAATGGCCCCACCTCAGATCCTTTGAACTGGAATCTGCATTTTAACCAGATCCCCAGGTGATTCATATACATATTCAAATTTGAGAAGCACTAATAGGAGAATCTCTAAGGTGGCAATTAGATCTTTTCTCCACCTGGAAGAGTCCTAGTTTCTTCATGTTAATTATGGTGTGGAGGTTATATAAAAACAAAACCAAATCAAATTCTTTGGTTAGAAATTTACACTGATGTGTTATAGATGACATGGCATAATGTCTGGAATTTGCTTTACAAGATTCCAGAAAGGGGACACCTGGGTGGCTCAGTCGGTTAGGTGTCTGACTTCAGCTTGGGTCATGATCTCACATAACCTGCATTGGGCTCTGTGCTGACAGTGCCGAAACTGCTTGGGATTCTCTTCTCTCCCTCCCTCTCTGCCCCCCTCCATCGTTCATGCTCCATCTCAAAATAAATAAATAAACTTAAAAAAAAAAGATTCCATGATGTGCCTGGGTGGCTCAGTCACTTGAGCATCGAACTTCAGCTCAGGTCATGATCTCATGGTTTATGAGTTTGAGCCCCGCATGGGGCACACTGCTATCAGTGCACAGCCCGCTTCAGATCCTTTGTCCTCCTCTCCCTTTGCCCCTCCCCCACTTGAGCATGCTCTCTCTCTGTCTCTCTCTCTCTCTGTCTCTCTCTCTCTGTCTCTCTCTCTCTCTCAAAAAATAAACATTAAAAAAAAAAGTCTCTAGAAAGAAAGGCAGGCAGGCAGAAAAGAAGAAAGAAAAGTCCACTGAGTGGAGACAATGGAACAAGACTGGCAAAATGTGGAAAAATTCTTACAGTTCGGTGATGGGTATAGGGGGTTCCTTGTGCAATTTTCTCTGCTTTTTCTACACTAATTTTAGAAATTAGTGTACTGAAAAGTTAGGGAATACCCTGGTTTTCCAGCCTTCCTTATTTTCAATTATTTTCTTTTCTTATTTATTTTCTTAATAATAAGAAATATTTTCTTATTTCTCCACTTTTCGTTCCTTGTGGAAATGATTAGTGTTGGAAACACGTCTTTTCTGTCTCTATATGTGGTTTTCTTTCCTTTGTTTCATCTGTGTTTGGGGCTTTGTTGACTTCCAGGACTTTCTCAGTGGAGAGTGGTTTCTGGGGGAGAAGGATGGGAGCTGATTAAAAGGTTTACATCTTCTAACTAGGTTTCCAACAACATCTGCTGGGCTTGTACTGTTAACCAGCAGCAGGGATTTAATTTCCTTTTCCTTTCCCTACCTCTCTTACCTCTTTCAGACTCTATTTTTTTTCACTGGATAGAGTGTCACATGGGTGACCTTTGGCCCTCTGATTTATATGTGATTTGTGTATTATACCTCTAGTTCAAGGGTTCTCAAGTAGGGGGTGATTTTGCCCCCCAAGGAACATTTGGCAATGTCTGGAGACATTTTCGGTTGTCACAACTGGGAGAGGGGAGGGATGTTGCTAGCATCTAGTGAGTAGAAGCCAGGGATGCTTCTAAGCATTCTACAACACACAAGACAGCCTCCCCAAAGACAAAGAATGATTTGGCGTAAAATGTCAGTGGTGGGACATTGAGAACCCTGCTCTAGTCTTAAAGATCATCTAAATACATTTGGCCATGCTTCTTTTGCTCTTGTCTCAGGCAGAAGGAGAGGTGGATTCATGACTGGTTACGACATCTATGAGGACTTTTTACCTCTTATAGGTTGATTTTGGGATAGAATGTAAGTAACTGATCATTTGTGCAAATTGTGCCCTGCCCACCTCCAGGGGGCACCACCCACATAGCATTCATGAAAACAGTTCTTCCCAGAATTGTGCTGTACACCGTCTACATGGTTACAAGTGGTGGTTCTGATTTTGGAGTTGTTCTGGTGGGGTTCTGGAATTGGGAGAAGCTTAATTTCTGACTGGTAGGGACCTTGAGCCTACCATCGAGTGTCCTTCCAAGAAAGGAGGAAATGAAGAGCAGAGAGAACCTTACTGTTATTATCATCCACCATCATCTCCTTACGAGCATCCCCCTTTCACCTCTGATCCATATCTATTTGACTAGATTTAAAATTGTTAAATTATAATATCACAGCTTACATTTTCTATAGCCTTTGTCTGAAGCATGGTGGTGATAGCTTCTTATTTTCAGTAGGTTCCTTGGGGGAGAAAATATATGCTGCTGCCATAAGACTTCCTATCCACCCACAACTTGCTTGGCGGGATTTCCTTAGTTTCAGCAGCATAACTTATTCTCACTGGTCTTCAATCACTTTGCAATAAAAACTGAGATTGCAGAAATGTTCACTGTCATTACCAGTGATGGAGCAGTAAGTACAGGCTTCTGGAGAGGGAGAAGGAATTGGGTGATTTAAACTAGCAGAATGAGCTTCTAACCCTCAGAGAATGGCTTTTCATTTCAGTGAGATCTGAGGGGAATTGGGACAGTTCAGGGAGACTGGGGGGACCATGCTGGGATGTGGCTGTTTGCAGGTGTGGGTACTGTATCCACGGGGTGCCCCATAGCTGAGGCTGTGATTTCTTGGGACTGAGTACTGGGCCACTGGACTGTACACCCCCATCCCTACGTCGTCAGCCCCAGGCTGGCGTGGTAGACCTCAGCACTTCCTGCCAGTTCTTCCTCTATTGGTCTTTTCTCTGATAACAGTCCTTGACTTTCCACTGGGAACCCACCAGCCCCTGACTTGCAGTCCACCTGGTTTGTGTGAGGCTTGCCACCCCCTTAACCCCAAACTGGGGGTGGACACGTAGTCTCAGCTTGGGTGTTCAGCATTGTTCCACTCTCCCCCGGGCCATAGCGATTGCTTCTGAGAAGTAAATTGGTCCAATGAGAGCCAGTCTTGGGAATTTTGTGGTCACTCTTAGAGAGAGACAGAGAGAAAGAGAGGGAGAGGGAAAAGGAGGGAGATAGATCATTGTGATGACATAATATGAGGATCTGGATTACTAATGCCTGTAGTTATCAATTAATTATGTCTTACGGTACTGTTATCGGTTGAACTGTTTCTCAAAAAAGATGTTGAAGTCCTAAGCTTAGATGCTCAGAATGGGACCTTATTTGGAAATAGGTCCACTACAGAGATGAGGTCATGCTGCAGTGAGGTAGGCCCCTAATCCAAATGACTTGTTCCCTTATAAGAAGATGACTATGTGAAAACAGAGACACAGGGAAAATTCTGTGGATTGGATGGAGGATGGGACTGTGGCATCTACAAGCTAATGAATGCCAGAGATTGCCAACAAACTACAAGAAGTGAGGAAGAGACAGGAAGGATTCCCTGTGGATTTGAGAGGGCATACAGCTCCATGAACACCTTGATTTCCAACTTCTGGACTCCACAAGTGTGAAACAATAAATTTCTGTTTTTTTTTCTAAGATTAAAAAAAATCTTTAAGCAATCTCTACACCCAACATGGGGCTTGAACTCACAATCCTGAGATGGAGAGTCACATGTTCTACCAACTGAGCCAACCAGGCACTTCATAATTTTCTGTTGCTTTAAACTGCCCAGTACTGTTAAGTAAACTGTGGTGCTTTGTTATGGCAGCCCTAGGAAATGACTATAAATACTTTCAATTAATAATTCTCCCCCAACTTCTTCTCCTCCTCCTCTTTGTCCTCCTCCTCCTCATTTTTGCCTAAGCAACAGAAAGTCTAATACTGATGTGGTGACACACTATGATTGGACAGCCCAGCCTCCATGGACATTTATTGCCCCTCTGACATCAACCCTTGGGGTTCAGGGGTTAGCCATAATTCTGCGGGCTTTCTGGAGCTTCACTTTGGGGCATGATCCTGTTAACTTTTGCCTTTACACAAAGACTGATGCTCACCTCCTTTTTATCTAAGCCCCATCAGGGACCTGTTTGTGCTAGGCAGAATTCCAAAATGGTTCTCAAGGTTCTTGTCCCCTGATATATATGTCTGGTATAATTCTTTTCCCTTGAACATAGGTAAGACCTGTGGCTTGCTTCTAACCAACAGAACATGGAAAAGTTGAGATTTTGCAGATCCTTTGAATCCTCATCAGTTCATTTTGAGTTAATCAAAAGGGAGATTATCCAGCATGGGTCTGACTTTATTAGGTGAGCTCTTAAAATAGGATCTAGAGCAGAGAGACCCTCTCCTGTGGCCTCAAAGGAGCAAGTTGCCATGAATTCTACAGTTGCAGGGAAATGGATTCTTCTAACAGCCATGAGAGCTTGGGACCCCATCCTAGCTGACACCTTGATTGTGACTTTGTGAGACACTGAGCAGAGGCTCCAGCTCACTGGTGCTGACTCCTTTCCCATGGATACTGAGAGATAATACATGGGTGTTGTTCTAAACTGTTAAGTTTGTGGTAATTTGTTCTGCAGCCACAGAAAAGTAATACATCATTCTATTTTAAGAAATTTCCAGGTCCTGTGGCCAAGTTCCCCTGTGTGTGTGTGTGTGCGTGCGTGTGTGTGTGTGTGTGTGTGTGTGTGTGTGTGTGTGGCATGGAGTTTGGGGGTGGGGGTTATGAAGCCAGGTGGGAAGAAGGAAACTATGCTGGAGGAAGTAATGGCCCATTCACTGGGGGAGGGGATGAGCTTGATTAATGTGCAGGCCTACCCAGTGCCCGTCTTTGGGGAGCTGGAGGGAGAATGTTTCCTCCAGAGCCAAGGCTTGCTTTGCACTTGGGAGCTTAAATCCTAGACAGGGGCTCTACTTCCCCGTCTTGTAGGTGGTGCTGGGGGAGCCTGTACTTGGAGGAAAAATTTACATTCTTTGTAAAGATGTAAAGATTTTTTTGAGTGTAGAGGTGATGAAGTAGGCTATTTTGAATTAGTAGCCAGTTTTCAAGAAATCTTCTTTCCTTGAGTCTTTTGCTCAGGACTTCTGCCCTTCCTGCTTCAAGGAGAGGATGCTATTGGAGAAAGCGTGGAAAGTGGGTATTCCTCTTAAGCTCTGCCCCTCATGGTAGCCATAGAGGAGCTGTGGTGCAGAAAAAGGCTTATGGGGGGGACACAGCCAAGTGAGAACACATCTCTCTGTCTGATTCCCCGAGCTGTCAGTGAAAGGAAACACAGAGGCAGAAGGATCCACAAGAAAGGGGCTCTTCATCTTTCTCCCTGGCAGAGCTGCAGAGAAAAGGAAACAACACCTGAATAGATCTGTGGGATCTGGAAACAGAGGGGACATGAGCCTGTGTCTTGGGACAAGTCCTAGGAAGTAGCAAGACCTTGGAGTCACTTAAGTGTATAGTTGGCCACTGTTCCCACTGCCAGGCCCAACAGAGATGCTAAAATAATTGTTAAGTGGAAGAATGAATACGTTGGAAGCCCCCTTAAAAACTCTCCAGGAGGACTTTATTTACCAGCAGCAGGGAAAACTGATGAAGGTCATGTGACTCTGGTTCTGGGGTGAGGGCTGAGATACCCACACATCTGACAGCCCCCAGGTATGAGGAGGCCCTGCTGCCCGTATCTGGGCAGCAGATTCTCTGGGGGGCCCAGGGTTCTGACCTTGGGCAGCTGAGTCAACTGTCTTAGGGAAGCTTGCTCATGGGTCCTTGTGCCTGGGGCATGGCTTCTCCTGGCCTGGGACCACCTGGCCCCTGCTCCTTGAACTCTGTCTAGGAAGCTCAGGGAGGTGGCCACATGGCTTCTCGGACCTGAGCCTGTGTTGGAACTAGGATGTGAAGCAGTGCAACAGGCTCTTCCTCATCACCTCTCTTCTGTGTTAAATTGCCCAGATGTGTTCGTAAGAACACAAGTTAATTAGTCGTTGAGCTAGGAGAGCCCCCTTTATCATAGTTTGTGTCAGGTCTGTACCCTAGAATCTGATGAGGTCTTTGGGTGCTGGCAGCACACATTTTAACCATTATTTTTTCTATTATGGATAATTCTTGCGCACACTGGAGTCAGACAGAGGTCGGCTTGAGCTCAGCTCCTGAAGACAAATGCTGGGGGTTTTGCTGGGTCTGGGGTGGTCTCTGTTTCATTAATACAACATATTCATGATATATACTCGTTTCCTGGAAGCTCTGGGGATGGACAACATTCAGAGGGGTTTGGAAAGATTACTTAGAATCAAAGACACTGACGGGCTGTAGTCATGCTGGAGGGTAGGGATTGAGGAGCCAGTGTCTGGAACCATCCAGGACTGAGTTTGAATCCTGCCTCTGCCCCAGAAAAGATTTGTACATCTTTGAGCCTCAGATATCTCTGCCCTGTAAAGAGGGTAACTGTCCTGACTTCATATCACCGTTAAAATTATTGAAAGATCTGATGATCATGGTACCTGCTTGGCCTATTCATAAGCAGGTTCAACCATTCAAGGCAGGGGTTTTCAGCTGGGGCCAATTTGCTCCCACAGCAGACATTGGGCAATGTCTGGAGACGTTTTAGGTTGTCATATCGGGAGGAGGGGTGCTCCTGATATCAGGTGGGTGTACAGACCAGGGATGCTGCTCAGCATTCCACAGTGCACCGGATATCGCCCCTCCAACCCCAGCACAGAGAATGATCTAGTCCCAAATGTCAATAGAGCTGATGTTGAAAAACCTGTTTTATAGTTGAAGCAGAGTGAATGTTCACTTGCTCAATAAATGGCAGGTCTAGTTATAAATAAGAGGGTTCAAAGGAACATGTTTTTTCCACAGTGGGTGAATTAAAAAGATTATTTTGTATACAATGCTTTGTTATTTATAGGCAATACGTTTCACATGGTCCAAGATCTAAAAATTATACAGGGGGTACAATCCAGTCTCCTACCCTGTGCCCTCCTCGGAGGAACCAGTATCGCCAGTTTCTTGTGTATTTATCCAGATTTCCTCTATGCATCTACAAGTAATTGTATGCATATATATACACATCCATATTATATGAACACATATATTCATGCTACACACATTCTTTGCATCTTGCTTTTGTCACTGAATCCATTTTGGAGATAGCTTCCTATCAGGACACAAAGAACTTCCTCATTTTTCTTTTGAAGGTAACAGACTATGCCATTCAATGGGTGTCTGGTATTTTATTTAGCCATTCCCCTCTGGGTGAATAGTTAGGTTGTTTCTGTTTTCTTGTGGTTACAAATGCCAATGCAATGAATAACTTTGCATGTACATCATGCATCATTTTCCACCCAGCAGATATATATCTGTTGGATAAAGTCCTACAAGTGGAATTGCCAAATAAGAAAATTTGTGCAATTCTGATTGTATTGGGTGTTGCCAAATTACCCTCCATTGAAGCTGTACCCAATTCCATTTCCCACTGGCAATGAATGTAGACGAGGAGGTGCAGTAATTTTATAATTTTTAAAATTTGCTCTCACTGTTTATATCTTCTCATCAAGAATCTTCTGGGAATAAATAAAAGGTGGGCATGCCTTATAATATTTTGTGCCCATCATATTCTCAGTGTTCAGGGACCCAGAATCTGCCCATGGGAGGTCTTTTAAGTGTTACAAAGTTAATGCCACTGGGAAGTAGCATTCTCTTTCTCCAGAAAAGGGCTATTTATTTCCTGCTTCCTGGCACTAATAGTTCCCAAATGACTTGCCTCTCAAAGAGTTTACATGTAGGAAAATCTCCCTCTGAGTGGTTGTTCAGCTTTATTTTTTAAGTTTCTGATTCAAGGGCCCCTTTGAGAGTCTGATGGAAGTGATAAAACCCTCTCCCCGAAAAAGGTACTAGCAGTTTGTGTATCATTTCAGAGCCTCCCAGAGCTGCCTTGGACCCCAAGGGAGTGGTTTTCTGGATAGGGGTGAGGCTCATACTGCCAGGCACCATTCCATACCCCACAAGAGGGGTCTGTGGATTCCAGGCTCAGAGCTGGGCAGAACCAGTTCCACGTGGCCAGGGACACCCTGGTTCCAGGCCTGGCTTCTTCCTTGCCCATTTCTTGGCCAAGTGACTGATGAGTTATTTGGCCTCTCTGAGCCTTCATTTTCTCATCTGTGGAATGAGGACAACACTTGCTTTGCAGTATTGTTGTATTGGAGACATTGAAGCCTAAGCACCTAGCACATGCCTGGCTTCAGGCCCATGTTGGAGAAAAGGAAGCTGATGTTATTCTTACTATCGTGGAATCCTTTGCATTTTGGTATTTGGGATTATGGAATGACCACATTCCTTCCTATCACAGACACCTGGAACATGCTCTTCCCTATGCCTGAATGCTTTTCCTTCCTCTTGTCTCCTGTACTCTCTTTCAATTCTCAGTTCAACTGCTCCATCTCAGAGAGCCTTTTCCTGTTTCCAATTTCAAGTCAATTTGCCCTTGCTCTCTTCTGGAGAAACTCTTCTCTTCCTTCTCAGTGACTTTTCTAGTTGTAATGAGATCTGTTAGTATCTTTTCTTGTCTAATGTTGTGTCCTCCTCTTGAGCTACACGTTCTAGGTAAGCTGGGGAGACTGGCAAGGGCAAAGGTACTAAGACAGGTGGGGACTGGGTGGAGGCACAGGCAGGTGACCTTTGTGATCTGGAAAGAACCGTGTAAGGGAAAGAGAAATAAGAGAAGATAGGAGAGAGTGGATCAGGGGCCAGGTCATGGGGACTTTCTGGGCCACAGAGAGACAAAATTTGAATTCTCTTCAAAGAGTATTGGTGTCCCTCCAACTCTTCAGTAATAAGCCAGGGAATCCTCTAATCTAATTGAGCTCTTTAAACTTTAATGTTTTACTATTTTTATAAAGTTCTTTTAATAATTTACTTTTGTTTTTTTAAATCATTATTTTTTTAAACGTTTATCGAGAGAGAGAGAGAGAGAGAGAGAGAGAGAGAGAGAGACGGAGCATGAGTGGGGGAGGGGCACACACACACACACACACACACACACACACACACACACAGGGAATCTGCAGCAGGCTCTAGGCTCTGAGCCATCAGCACAGAGACCCATGTGGGGCTCGAACTCATGAACTGCGAGATCATGACTTGAGCTGAAGTCAGATGCTTGAATGACTGAGTCACCCAGGAGCCCCTAATAATTTACTTTTGGAAAAGATCACCAGCCACTGTGTGTAAGGCAAGGTGCAGGGTGGGTGGGTGGGTCTGGGGAACAGGGAGCAGGGGCTAGGGAGGCTGCAGCTGTGTGGTCCTGATTCTGTCTGCAGACTGGGGCTCTGTAGCAGTGGGGTTCTAGAAACCAGAATATTCTTAGCTAGTGCTTCTTCCATTTGCATTAACTGCCTCCATCTCCCAAGAGCTGGTTGAGAATGAGCTGTATCTCAGGGAATGACAGACACTGGGGCTTCCACTAGCATTGGCAAATTGGCTGCAGAGTGGAGCTTACCTGAGATGGTGGTGAAGTGAGATGGGGACGTCATTGTCACGAAGGGTGGTGTGAGGTACTTGGCCTTCACGCCCTCCTGGGCCAGGCGGTCCATGTTGGGGGTGTCCACATCCTGGTCATAGTTCCAGCGGAAGCCATCGAAGGAGATCAGCAGCAGCTTGTTGAAGTTCTTCCTTCCAGGGACAGGGTGGCAGCTGGCCCAGCCCAGCAGGACGGGCAGCAGCAGCGTGAGGACCCCAAACCCTGTCATGCTGCGAGCACCAACATCACAGAGTTTGTGGGCCGGCTCCCATTTTCTCCCTTTTTTATCTGCGATTGAACAAAGTCCAAATTGATAATTCTGCCTGAGCTCCGCTGTGGATCAAAACACCTGGAATGTAACAAGATGTCATGTTTTACGTGATGGAAAGTTCTGGAAATGGATGGTGGTGATGGTGGTACAACCTTGTGAATGCATTCAATGCCACTGAACTGTACACTGTAAAATGGTAAAAATGGTAAATTTTATGTCATGCATATGTTACCATGATAAAAATAAGTCAAACCATGTGAAATATTTTGGACTTTTATATCAATTCCGCTATTGTGAAGATTTGGGAAACAAATTAGATTGGTGCTTTCCTTTGCTCAGTATATTCTGTTTTTATAGGGAGAACAAATTATTGTGAATTATGACTACAAACGCAGCCACCATGGATTGAGGGCTTGTGAGGACTAGGAACTGTACATACATTATCTGCTCCATTTAACTAAAAAAAATCCTAGGTAGGTTATTAGTTGGAAATGCCCCATAAGAAATAAAAAAAGAATACTGTGGCTAAATACACATAGGATAACACCATTTTAACCATTTGAAAGTGTACAAATTCAGTGACATTTGGTGCATTCACAATGTTGTAAAGCTATTATCTCTATCTAATTACAGAACTTTTTCATCCCATCAAAAGGAAATCCTATACCCATTAGCAGTCACTCCTCATTCTTCCCTTGCTCAGTCTTTGGCAACCACTAATCTGCTCTTTGTCTGAATTTGCCTCGCCTGGACATTTCATACATGGAATCATAAAGTATGTGACCTTTTGTGTTTGGCTTCTCTCACTGAGCATGATGTTTTCAAGGTTCATCCGTGTTGTTATATGCATCAACATTTCATTCTATTCATGGCTTATTAGTGTTCTACTGTATGGATATGCCACTTTTTATACATCCACTCACCAGCTGATTGACATTTGGGTTGTTTCCACCTTTTGGCTATTGTGAATAGTGCTACTATGAATATTTGTTTGAATACCCTCTGCTTTCCACTAAATTTTTACAACATATCTGTCAGGTGGTTTTTACTTATTATCTGCTGCATAAATAGTTCAGAGAGACTATGGAACCACTTCAAGGTACTACAGCAGATGTGAGGCTGGAACTTCAGTTTTTATACTTGGCTACATGTTTGCTGGGCATGGGAGGGGTGTATTAAATTTCCCAAGGGAACAAATTGCTTTGTATACTATTCTTTTTTTTAAAACATACTATTTTTTAATGTTTATTTTATTTATTTTTGAAGGGTGGGGAGGGGCAAAGAAAGAGACAGAATCAGAAGCAGACTTCAGGCTCCAAGTTCTGAGCTGTAGCGTAGAGCCTGATGTGGGGCTCAAACTCATGAACCATGAGCTGAAGTCAGCCACTTAACTGACTGAGCCACCCAGGTGCCCCACACCCCACATTTGTTGAGCACATATTCTATCCTAGGGGTAAGAGACACAGAAAAATAGATGCAGAGGTTGCCTGTGGGTGGCTCAGAGTCCAGGGGACAGGCAGACAAGTAAAGTATTACATGCAATGGAAGGGCCCTGCTGGAGGTGTGCATGGGAGGTGATGTGGGAGCAGAGACAGAGGGTCCCAACCTGGAGAAGCTGGTAGGGGAGGGCTCCTTGGAGGAGGTGGTGCTAGATTTGAGTTTTGCAGGCTGGGTGGAATTAACCTGTTGGAAGAACCATCGCTCAGCCATCCCTCTGGATATGACAGCATCTGCTTCTGACCTCTTCCTGTAGGTATATGGATGACATTTACCTTTTCTCTTTTAGAAAGATCTTTGCATTGTGTAAAGATGTCACCAATGGGTTTTTCTGTGACAGGAGTTGAAGGTCTGCTCAGGTATTTAGGGGAAGTTTTTGGAAGATTTTTATCTTGACATGGGGGACTGAAGGCTGGATATCAGACCCCACATCAATGACTCATTTCCCCCTTGCTGAAATTGCCTGGAATTCTATTCCAGGTATTTGCTTAGGTTGAATCTTTGGGGTGAAGAGGTGGTGTGTTGGAGGAGCTCCATTGTGTATTTGCATAACTTGGCTTTTCCTATTAATTAGCGTGGTGTTTTGCTATTTGAGGGATTTCCATAGAATTTTGTGATGAGTGTGCAGCATTATGGTTGAGTGTGTTTTGAAGTTTGGGTTCATATCTTGACTCTGCCACTTACTGTCTGTGACACCTTGGCACAAGTCCCTTAACTTCCCTATTATTTCTGTTTTCTTCTCTGTAAAAAGGAATAATGATGTATTTTCTAAGTTTGTGAGACTTTGATGAGATACTGTACATTGGTAGGAATGCTTACTGCTCATGGGCTATCCATCTTCTCCCCCTCATTTCCCAGCCCCCTTGGAATTATAACCAATGTACTATGAGTGGAAGCCACATGCATGACTTCCAGCCTGAAGGTGTCTAGAGCTGGTGCCTGACCATCCCATTCTCTTATCCCCTGCCACCCCATTAACTGGAAGTCTTGTGTTGAGGTGTTAGGCTTCCCATAATTCTGGGTCTCTGAGTGACCCTATGGAGCATATTCCCCAGCCATCCTATGGTGCACATGGAGTGCGGGAAGTCAACCTTTGTTGCCAGGCCATTGAGATTTTGGGGGTTAATTTGTTGCTGTGGCATAACCAGTGTATCATGGCTAATACAGCAGGTAAAGTACTTATGTTGGTCCCTAACAATGTAAGTGCTCAACAGATGTTGGTTACTTGTAGCGTGATGATAAATTGCCACTAAAAATTTTGTTATCTGATCTGATGATGCCAATGATTCTATTTTGTGCTTGGACAAACTGGACTTGGCGTTCCTTTCCACATGTGGCAGGGACAGATGATTGAGGGACAGTAAAGCATTATTATCTTTAGTTTGTGTCCCTGGATACCCTTGGTGGCAATGAACAATGTATGCTACTCTGAGAAAGCCGGACCCAGAGGAGAATTGCTGTTGATCCCAGAATTGGGACTGTGCAAGGAGAGAATATTGAGTCTTGGTGTGTAGATTCTCCAAGGGAATTATAATACTTGTAGTAAGTGGTTTGGCCCTTTGAGAATTGTATACAATTGTATAATTGTAATCACTTAGGACCTTTTTGGGACAATCTGTATGCATCTCTGTATTCTGGAAGCACAGAAAAAATAGCTTTCAATAATGCAACAAACAGTCTGCCATGTCCACTGAAATATCCCTGAAGTGCCACATTTGGTGTAATCAGCAGAATTTGGTGGAGGTAGTTGACTAGAGAAAATTCTCATTATGGTCAATATGATGCTTATGGTTATAGCAGTGTCTTGTTTTCTCTTTGGTAAGTTCTGGTTTGAAAGGCATAAATCCATCACTTGTTTATCAAATATTTATTGAGCACTTTGAATGGGGTGGAGGATGAAATATGGAGGAGAGAGTAAATCTCTTCTTGCCAGTATGTTTTCAAGCTTCCTAGTATTCAGCTCTGAGGCATGCAGGCTTGAGGGTCCCACAGTTCCAGAAGCAGCTTCCAGCCATGTCCTCTTGATTGTGCCATACTTCCTTGCAAGTCCAGTAGAGCCATCTCTGGCTCTTACTGTCTTTTGAATGGTTCATATATCAGTTATGGAAACTTTTATAAAATTTCAGGGTGTTGTGTCAAACCTAAGGATACCATTAAACTTTGTGAAGTTATAAGAATATCATTAAACTTTTTAAAGAAATCTGTATATTTATGACATAGTTAATGGAGTGGAGATGGGGAATTCCAAACACATTTTGGGAATTATCCCAGAAGGAGGTAATAGATAGAACTCTTGGTTGAAAGTGGCAAAAACCCATATATTATTAGTTTAGGTAAGAAGAGGGACCATGTTTGAGTCTGGTTTCACCCTGGAGCAGACCCTGAAACAAGGATGGGGGTACAAGAGTTTATTTGAGAGATAATCCCAGGAAGTACCACTAGGGGAGTGGGGAAGTGATTCAAGGAAGGGAAGGGGGCCAACATGGGGTGTTTCAGTCTTGGGTACATGCAGTGCTAGAATGATGAGTACGAATATGCTATGGGCATGGCCTCTGCTATGGGTTTTTTAGGGAATGATTTCCCATGTCACTGAAATCATCCTGCAGAAAGGCAGGGATTCAGCTGAGTTTCACAAGCAGGTACTCACATACCACCAGATTTCTCTTTCTATCTCTGTGTCTGCCTTTGCGTATCACCTTAATTTTCTTTCATTCAGGATTGGTTTTCTCCATAAGGTGAGGAATATGACCACAAAAGCTTCTGTATTTCCTCATTCCAGAATTCCTGTCATCACAGAAGATGACTATATTCCAGTTCCAGTTAGGAAAAATAATCCAAGGGAAGAACTCTGATCGGCCTACTTAGATGCCCATCCCTGGGCATCACAGAAGATGACTATATTCCAGTTCCAGTTAGGAAAAATAATCCAAGGGAAGAACTCTGATCGGCCTACTTAGATGCCCATCCCTGGACCAATCAACTGTGACCAGGGGGCAGGGCCATGTAAGCTCATGGCAGCCTTCACTAGAGCCACATGGCTGAAGTAGGAAGAGGTACAAGTCTCAGTAGAAGAGAGAAGTGGTAAGATGAAAAAGCTACATGTTTGTGATGAAAGGAAAGGATTAGGAGATGCATCCTGTTAAACCTAGTAATTATTGGGGCTTAAACTTTTTGAATGTCAAGTTTCATTGTGGTCCTCTCAGGATGATTCCCTAGAAAGGAACAACCTATATGAGCTGAACATTTCCTATGCACAGGCTGTTGCTATGGGTTCAAGTTCTTATTGATAGATCCAAAGATCAATTAAAGTGTTTCTCAAGAGATGTAAACCATGTTAGGCACTGCTTATGATGAGGCCAAAATTAAGCAAGAAGAGAACTGGCATGTAGGACACTCTAATTTCTTTCTGCCATTGAGTACTGTCAGGTTTAGATTCTGGCTGGCAGTGGATGCACCTCAAGGGAGGGTTGCATATAAAGGTGTGTGTGTGTGTGTGTGTGTGTGTGTGTGTGTGTGTGTGTATGTGTATGGTAGGTAATTTCCAAACATGAGTCCAACATGCCACAAATGCTCTTTTGCAATGTGATTGCAAACCCTTCCATTAGTAAGTGGAGTCAACAGGGCACCTGGATGGCTCAGTTGGTTAAGCATCCAACTCTTAATCTCAGCTCAGGTCCTGATCTCAGGGTCATGAGCTCAAGTCCACACCCAGTATGGAGCCTACTTGAAAAAAAAAAGTGGAGTCATTTCCTTTCTTTTGAACTTAGACTAGCCTATGACTTGCTTTGACCAAGAGATCATGGCTGAGATGATTGTCTCTGACTTCTGGTTCTAGGTCTTGCGAGCCCTGTAGCTTCCCTTATTTTTGCTCTCCTGCAAGCCAGCACTAAATAAGCCTTGCCTGTCCTGCTCAAGGGGCTGTGTGGAGAGGGGCTCTAGAGGATAAGTGGCCATGTGGAGGAAAACCAAGTTCCCTGGCCAATAGCCAGCATCATCTGCCAGGCATTGTGTGAGGCCATTGTCAACCTTCCAGCCCAGCTGGGCCTCAAGCTGCATGCAGCCACACAAGTGAGCCCAGGTGAAACAAGCAGAGGGAAAGACTGGCCAGCTCACAGAATCATGAGAAATAATGAGCTGATGTGGCTTAAAGCTACTTAGTTTTCGGTGCAGTAGGAATAGCTCATGAGGGGATGAGCATGTGGGATCTGCATTTCCCATCTGCTGAAGACCCATGAGTTCATAGGATTCAACCCAGAACTGACTTATTTCCTCAATGTCCTCTTGCTTGAAACCTCTGTGAACATTTTTTAAAGACTTAAATTTTTAGAGCAGTTTCAGGTTCGCAGCAAAATTGAGAAGACACAGAGATTTCCCACACACCCCATGCCGCCACACATGCACAGCCTCCCCTATTATCAACATCCCCCACAAGAGTGAGACATTTGTTACATTTGAACACATCACAGTCACCCAAAGTTCATAGTTTATATTATAGTTCATTCCTGGTGTTGTACATTCTGTGGGTTTGGGCAGCTTCTGTGAAATTTTCACAGGTTTGGACCATCTCAGGGAAATCTCAAAACTCAAAAATTGTTTTACCTCCTGGAAATATCTCCATGTGGTTGAGCCTTACAAATTCCGAGGAAGGATTTTACATGAAAGAAAAAATTTAAAAACGTATTCTTGTGGCTTCACTTCAGCCAGATTCATGCCACATGTTGAAATAAGTGCTGGTGTTATTCTTAGGTCATGTTTTCAGACTCACACGGTTTCAGGGTTATCAGGATCAGAATGACCTCCCAGTGTCTGTGACATACCCAGAAGGGTTGGTTCTTCTGGAGTGGACCTAGGTCTCTGGGGGCTAATGTACTATTTCTTTAAGACAAATGCCACCACTCTCCTCTAAATTTCCACAAATGCAACCTCAGAAACATTGACAAAATACTGCTTTAACTGAAAATTAAACTGAAGAACTGGGGATGCCTGGGTGGCTCGGTTGAGTGTCCCACTCTTGATTTCAGTTCAGGTCATGATCCTAGGGTTGTGGGATCGAGCCCCACATCAGGCTCTGTGCTACGCATGGAGCCTGCTTGGGAATATCTCTCCTCCCTTTGTGCCTCCCCTACTCATGCTCTCTCTGTCTCTAAAATAAATAAAATGAAAGAAAAAATTAAACCAAAGAACGGAACTTTTGTGAATTTCCTTGCTATGTGGCCACATCACTTTGTCCTTCCTCCCTATAATTTCTCCTCTCTGCTCTCTCTGGCCAGAGCCTTTTCTCCAGTCTCACTCTGCCTTTCAAAACCCCTTCAGTTTGCATGCTTCCTTTAACAAAATCTCCATCTAAACCTGTGTGCTCCTAGGGGACACAGTGCACTTGCCACATGCAGACTTCTACCAGTATCATCTTCATTACTCCAGGGAGGCATCCTGGGGTGGATTCTATGCCTGTTGGAGAGTTTGTCCTCATACTCAGCTGATCCTTTGTCTGTACCTTCAGTCTCTCACCCCTCATTTGACCTCCTTGGACCACACTGAGCAAATTGAATTCCTTTTACTTACAGCAGATGTTTGAATGCAACCATATTTGCGCTTCTCTCCCCCTGCTCATTCCCTTCCTTTTCCAGATCTGGGTTGGGACACTTTTTCTGTAATGAGCCAGATAGTAAATATTTTAGACTGTGCAGGTCTTATGGTCTCTGTCACAACTACTTAATTCTGCCCCTAGCATGAAAAACATGAAAAGCAGCCAGACAATACATAAATAAATGGATGTAACTGAGTTCCAGTAACATGTTATTTACAAAAACACACATCGGTCTGGATTTGGCCTGTGAACCGTAGTTTCCTGGCCCCTTTACCAGAATATTCTCTTCAGCCTGAACATCTCTAAGTCTTTTGACCCCTGCTTACTTGGTGTGGCTTCAATTTTCTTCCTCATTGTAGTAACCATTTTCTGAGTACCTGTTAGTTTGTCCATCTCTCTTAAAATGTGGCCCCTAGAACAAGATGGATCATTCTGCAAATGCGGCCATGTAATACTGTTTCATGCTGCATTCTGAGCAGGAGAACGAGAGCTGGCATACTATTACCTTTGGGAACTCCAACCTTGTGAACATTTGGTGACCTTCTTAGTAAAGGTTGTAAACCTGTTAATCCACAGGCTGGAAGGAAAGAAACCGGAAACATGATCTGTTCAGCTTGAGTTTAATATTTGATGCACAGAGATCTCTGACTTTTCTGATAGAGATTTGAAGGGGACACTCATCCACGGGAAACAACTTCTATCCCCAGATGAGGATCCAGCAGATAATCTTGTGAGCAGAACTCCCTGAGAACTGAGATGAGGGGAAGAGGTGGTGGTAGGAGAGTGAAAAGGTCAATAATTAAGGCTCTGACTGTGCTGGGAGAGGCGAAAGAAGAAAATTAGACTGCCAGGCATGAATAATGAGAAATCTTTGATGGAATTAGCAGTGCAGAACAGATACTAAAGCTTCTTTATTCCTCTCATAGTTAAAAGTTTTTGCTTAGGCTGGATGGGGGAAGAAAAAGCAAGTATTTTGAGAACCCCCTTTCACTAAACATGAAAGGAGGATTTTGGAAAAGGTCTCAGAAGAGAGAGACACCTAGGGGTTCCTTGGAAATACACAGAGGCTGAGCCCCCTCTTAGTGTAATGCAGGGATTGGGAGGTAGGGGATGGCATTCAATTAGGTCTTTGTTCATCCAGCAATATCACCATTTAAATGTTGGCTGTTCTCACAGCCTAGTCTTGACATACTTCTCTGCTCTCCTTAGACTTTCTCACTAGGGGAGCCCATCCATTCCCATAGCTTTACCTGCCATTTTTGGGCTGTTGACTCCCAAATGTCTAGCTCTGGCTCGGACTTCTCCTTTGAACACGAGACTTACACATTCAGTATTTTTCTTGTTTTTTTTTTTTTTTTTTTTTTTTCCCACTTGTCAACAAAATTGACATCTCACATTTAACACATCCAAAGTCACCAAAACCACGCTCTTGCTTTTCATCCTTTTCCTTCCTTGCACCCAATCTGAGCCTCTTCCATTCCTTAAATGACATCACCATCTACCCAGATATTTAAAGCAGTAAGCTAGGCATTGTTTTCTTTTGCCCTTTCCCCCCATCATTAAGTCCTGTGATTCTAAACTTTATCTCAAGTTGTCCATTCTCTCCATTTTTATTGTTCCTTTCTTAGTCTAGGACACCACCATATCTCAGCTGGGCTCTGGCAGCAGCCTCCTAACTGGTCTTCCTGCTCCTGCCAAGAGCCTCAGCAATCCATATCCCACCTGGCAGCATCTAAAGTGATCTTAGGATTCCTGTTTTGGATTCCCATTGCTTGGAGCATAAAATTGAGAACTTGAGCCTCCTTCCCACTTTTCCACTGCCTTTCTGTCTCCCACCTGTTTGTCTCCTCTGCCTCTGTCACCCTAGTTTCCTTTTGGTTTTCGAACCCAACAAGCCTCTTCCTGTCATAGGACCTCCTCATCTCTGGGAATGATTTTCCTTGGCTTTTCCCCAAACTAGGCTGTCATCCTTTATGCCTTAGCTTAAATGCTGTCTCCACAGAGAAGTCTTTCCTGACCCCCTTTATGAAGTGGACTTCCCGTTGTTCTCCACCTCAGCCTCTTGCTTCTCACTTCATGGACTTTCTTATTTTTTTCATTTTATATGTTTTTTTAAATCGCTTTTTAATTTTTGTGTCCCTCAGTAGCCCATGTTCCTCAAGGGCAAGGCCACACCTTGCTCATCATTGAACTGCCAACACCCAGCATAGTACCTGAGACATGAGAATTGCTCAAGAAATCCATATTGTACAGATAAATTAATGGAGAGTGACTTCTTTGAACTACAGACAATGAGCTTGAACACTTTGTGTTTTTCTTAGTCAGACGTTATGTGCAATTAGGCATACAATAAATGATGATGGGACAACATCTGTGTCTTGCCTGATGTTCATCACCAATCACTAAATTAGTCGGTTGTGCCTCTTTTGACAGTTATGTTTTCAACTTAATGATTTGTTTCTCTTAACTTATTGCTGTTGGCTTTGTGGGGTCTGTTAGCCCGACAAAGTGCAGATTATGTTGATATTTGCTTTTTTATTTATAATGTCATTAACTTTAAAAATGCTTTTGCTTTTGGTAAGAAGACCTAGGTAGGGCAATGTATTAGTTTGGTTTGGGTTATGCTGCTGTAACAACAATCCCTAAATCTCAGTTGTGCAGTGAAACAAGGTTTATTCTTAGTCACTTGCATGTCCAATGTGTGTCTGGGTACTGTGGGGGTGGTCTGTCCATTCTAGTCACTTAGGGACCCAGGCTGATGAAAGCTCCATCTGTATTTATCTGCTTGATCACCATTGCAGGGGGACAGTAATGTGGCAAATAACAGTGTCTTAATTCTTCCACCTGGTAGTGACATAAGTTACTTCTGCTCATATTTCACTGGACAAAATAGATCACATGGTTATGCCAACTTCCATGTGCCTGGAACGTGAACCAAATAATTGTGAATAGTCTCGTTGACTACTCCCATCAGTTACACAGAAGACCTCATATAAATGTACTTATTTGTGATTTTCCAGAAGCAAATTGAAATCCATTAGCCTTCAGAGGCTATGTGCAGTTCCAAGCTCTTATTGGGTACTCTTTGGTTTCAGAATGTCAGACTTAAGACCTTTGTTAGAGGATACTGTGTTGTGATGGTTAAATGCAGGGCTCTGATGTTAGTTTGCTTGTGTTCAGGTGCTATTTCTACTGTTTCTTGACTGTGTAATCTCTGGCAACTTTATTTACCTTTTCATGCTTCAGTTTCCTCATAAATAAAATGGAGGAGATAATTAAAATGATAATATTATATAATATAATTGATAATAAAAATATATGTAATAATCATAATAATATCATCTATCCCAATGGGGAGAGCTCAGTATTTGAACATATGGACTCAAAAATAGTATTTATTATTATTAATTTTGGTAGATAATTACTAAATTTTCTCAAAATCAGGAGTTCAATAACTTTGAATTCTTGGCTGGGATCCATCATTGAAGGGAGAAGTTTTTGAAGAGCAAGGCTGGGGGAGAGGGACAGAATTTAGTAGGTGTTTTACAGATTGTGGACTTCACTTGTATGGATGTGGGAATGAGTTCTAGCTTCTGCACCAGATACCAAGGCTTTGCTAAGTTATATCACTTCCCTGGGTCTCAACCTCATTTGTAGGAAATGGAGTTTATCTCAGGGCTGAGATAAAGATCATTATGTAAGAGAGAATGGAAACTTCTATCAGTGATCAAAAATGGTAGCTTCTATAATTAATTTTCTTTTGCTATATAACAAATTATTAGTGGCTTAAAACAACACTGGTTTATTATCCCATGTTTTTCATGGGTCATGAATCTGGCCAGGGCTTAACTAGGTCTCACAAGGCTGCAGTCAAGGTGTCAGTGGGGCTGGGGTCTCATCTGAGGCTTGGGGTCTTCATCCAAGCTTATCCAATTTGTTGGACTGAATTCAGTTTCTTGTGGGTGTTGGGCTGAGGACCTCAGCTCCTTAGAGCCTGCCCCTCTCCACAGACTGATCATAGCATGATTGTCTGCTTCTCCTTGAAGACCAAGAAGTGAATCTCTGAAACTTCACCTTGTTTAAAGGGCTCACCTGATTAGGTCAGGCCCACCCAGGATGATCTCCCTTTTGATTAACTCCAAGTCAACTGATTAGGGACCTTAATCACATTTGAAAACTTCTTCCCCCTTTCCATGTAACTTAATCACAGATTCTGTCCACACTCAGCGACAGAGGATTATAGAGGACATGGACACTAGAGAGTGGGGATCTTGGGGCTATCTTAGAGTTTTGCCTTACTCTAAGAAGAAAAGATGTTGAAGGGAGGGATTATCACAGATGAGCGTAGCCCAGAGGTTGAGAGAGCCTGATGTTGGGCTCAGATGGAGGAAGCTGGGAAGTAAGTGTATAAAACTTTGTCCAGTTTGTGCTTCTGTTGGGGCTGTGCCTTCGTAAGCCAAGGCCAATGTTAAGACCAGGTTGTTTGGATTCTTTTGCTTCTTTCCTCCCCAGTCACTGCCTGTAGTCTCCCAGCCCTCCCCATCCCAGCCTGAGACCCTTCAGCTGTGAGTTAGGATCACCAGGTGCCATGATCAGAGACCCAGGTGAGCAACAGGTGGGATCACAGGGACAGAGAAATACCCATGATACTTTTTCCCAATGGCTTCGCAGACCACAGGCAAAAGAAGACAAACTTCAAGTGAACAAAAACCCAGAGAGAAAATGAATTTTAAGTGGTGATGTTTTTTCGGAAAGTGCCAGATGTCAGAGGCTCTTTGAAACAAAACAAATGCTGTCTCAGTTCCGCAGAAGGAGGGCTGCAGGAGCTGGTGTGATGTGCTGAGAACCAAATTACTAACCACCTGTGCAGGAAAATAGTCTCTTCTTGCTCACGGGGCCATGGGGCACACTTGATAACAATCAAGATACAAATCAAGGTCAGCTAGAAACAAAAAGCCACTAACCTTGAGGTCTCTAAGTTCCTCTCAGTGAAGCCTTGAGCATGACAGGATCACTCCCGGGGAGTGAGCTGAAAGGGTCACTCTGAGACCTCTTTCATAGGGCCTGTGACAGGGTCTCTTTCATAGAGCTGTGCCCACAGCTCCCCTAATGGGACCACAGCGGAGCAAATAAATATCCAGGGAGGTCTTAAGCTGGCCTGAGGGCCCCCTTCACTCCCTTTTCAAATCCAGCTCTGTTCTGCACTTTGAAATTGCTCTTAGTTCTTGTCAACATCTGCCCTACAGAATGGATAGAAATTGCTTGCTTGTACATCACTGCCAGGCAAGATGGAGAAGGACCCTCCTCTGTCAACAGAAAAGGTGGCATGATAGAGTAAGATGGAGCGTCAGTTTGGATTATGAAGGATTCTTAGAATTGATATAATTCCAAAGGGGGAGGGAGAGTCTCAGCCAGCCTGGGTTTGGAATGACATTGATAAAGCTGGTGGTGCTCAATGGGATACAGATTAGAAGAAGCTTTTGTCCTTGCCTGATGCTAAATGGGCTGCCTGTAAGATGAACTAAAATTCAGAGTCGGAAAACAATTGCAGAAGACCACATATCATCGAGCGTTGTTGATAAATGTTAATGAGACAGGAGCAAGCACTGAGATTGGGCAATATTGATTAAGAGAGGAAATAAAATGTGCCAAGCGGTTCTTGACAATCTCAGGCAATGACTGCATTTTGTTTAAAGTATCTCTTGCCACAGCATACATCCTTGTAAATCTGGGGTGTGATATATGCTATTGTCTCCTCCCCCTTTTCCCTACTTTCTCCATTTCATTCACTGTTGCTCATTCATTAATTCAACAAATATTTGAGTGTCTACCACATATCCACACAGCACCAGGTACTAGAGTTACAAAGGTGAGCAAATAGACACAGTTGTTTCCCTCAGAGTTTATGTACAGTGGTAGGAGAGATGCTTTAAAAGGCAGTTTCAAGGAATGGGATATAATTTGAAAAAAAAAAAAAAACCAAGGGCCTTTATTGGGTGGTCAGCGGTCTACGGTAAGGCTTGGGTTGAGGTTGAAGGAGGAGTAGGAATGGGGCCGGGGCCAGGAGGAAGAGTGCTAAAAAAGCATCCCACAAAGGCAAAGGCGTGGGGGACGGAGTGGAATTTCCAAGGATTAGGGTGTGGGCAGTTGGGATGGGCAGGGAGAAGATAAGAAAGGAAGCTAGAAGTGAGTGGAGTTAGCAGTACACTGTCCCCTTAAAAAGATATGCCCCAGCTCCAACCCTTGGTAGCTGTGAATGTGACTTTATTTGGAAATGGGATCTCTGCTAATGACATTAAGTTAAGATGAGGTCATACTGGATTGGGGAAGGGGAGGGCGAATCCAATGAAGAAGGGGTGTCTTCACAAGAAAAAAAGAGGGAGATTCAGACACAGAGACATGGAGGGGGCATGGGAGAAGGCTGTGTGTGATGGGGGCAGGTGGAGGGATGCAGCTATTAGCTGAGGAGTGCCAGACATTGCAGGGGGCCACCAGAAGCTAGGAGAGGCAGGAAGGAGGCTTCTGTAGTACCTTCAGAGGGAGCAGTGCCCTACCAACACCTTGATTTTGGACTTCTGTCTCCAGAACTGTGAGAGAATAAATTTCTGTGGTCTTAAGCCACTTGGTTTGTGGTACTTTGTTACATTAGCCATGGGGAAAGCTAACACAGAGGGGTGGAAAATGCAGGAGGGGCAAATCTGCTCCTTCAGTCCCCTTGCTCTCCAGGAGGAAAGTGTATAAACACTAGAATTGTGGTGATCACTGGGGTGGCTGAATCAGTTGCCCAAAGGGGCTGGATGGGGCCAAGAACAAATAGTCCCTATCTAGAGGGACAGCCACCCCTAAGCCTTGGCTGACTGTGCCATATATTCTGAGTTTTTAGGAGAAGTTATAAATCCGATTTTAAGAAAATGCAGAAAATCCTCATTTTTGAATATTGACAACTAATTAACAAAAATTTAAAAACACTGTGCAGGCAAATCCAACCAGGTCTGCAGCCCTGATTTGGACTGTGGCCTGAGACCTCATGAGAGAAGTTTAAAAGTATGTGAAATCATCTGTGTAGCCAAACACAATCATGTTTGTTTAGGGACAAAATAAAAATGGCCAATTTCTCATTAATTGAAAAAAAATACACTGAAGAAAAATTCCAAGTGCTGTCTATGGAGACCTAAAAATGACTGTCTGTAAACTTTAGTGTCCTAAACAGCCAAGGTCTGTAATTGTTCCACCCCCAAACTTTCTAAGGTACAAATAGAGAGGACTTCAGGTCCTATTCAGAGGACACTGGGGACCTCAGGCTTTAATACAAGTCACACAGAGATCTTAATAAAATGCAGATTCTGATTCAGCAGGTCTGGGTTGGGGCCTGAGATTATGCATTTCTGACGAGCTACTGAGTTTGTGCCATTGCCAATGCTGGCTGGTTCGAGAACCTCACTTTGAGCAATAAAATTTTCAAGGATCTGTGCTACCACTGTGCACATCAGAAGAGAAGTTCCCCAGCTGTAACACTCACTGAAAGTAGCCTGTTGCCAACTGTCTGTGGATGGATGGGGAGCTAAACAGGGGAGATGGAAACCGCAGGTACCTTTGCCTTTAGAAGCAGGAAGTAGGGAGCATTGCTCAAGGTGACAGAAAGGTTTGGGAGAGGTTCCTTTTGCTGCCTTTGGCTCAGTGGTTGGAATGGGAAAAGAGCAAGTCTGAAAGTGAGGAAACAAAGCATTTGGAGAGCCTCCCCAGACCAAATTCCAAGTTTGGCCTAGTGGAACCCTGCTGTCTCTTACTCAGGCCTGCGGCGTCTGGCCTCTCTTCCCATATAAACATTTTTCTTTGCACTCTTGGAAAAATTGCACCCATAAATTGAATCCACCTTCAGGCAGTTTAACTTGCATGGCCAGCACTTACTCAGCAGATAACCACCAGCCTCATTAACCTTGGCTCATTCTCAAGAGGTTTTTTTTTGGGTTGGGGGGAGGTGTTGGTGGTGATGGTCGTAGAGCTTATGAATTATTCTTTGATAATTTCTGGAGTATGTTGGGGAGCAGAGTAATTTATTTTGTTGAGTAAACATAGTTGGTATTCCAAGCCTTGTTTGTTGGTATTGTTGATGTGTGCGCACACATATATGTGCATATGTGTGCGCACACATATATGAGTGTTGATGTGCGTGCACTCATTTTAAATGCTGAATAGTGACCTCTCCCTGGAGGGGGTCTCTTACTCATCTGATATTGCCAGGAGATCTGAAAAACCAATGCCTTGGGTTCTGTGAGCACTGTGTTTTTCAAAATGTAGTCCTTTGCCCATCTGCGTCAAATCACCCGGAGAGCTTGCTAACATGCAGATTTCCGGGCCCTGCCAGGGAACCGTGTATCAGAATCTCTCGCATTGGAGCCCAGGAATCAACCCACCCTGTGACCCTGATGCAGAAGAATCTGGAGAATCACCGCCGTAGATGAGGCTCAGAAGGTTCTTTTTGCATGTCAGCTGAGTCATTCCACTTATTTTTGAGTGGTTGTCTTGCTTATGTGATATATTTTATATTACAAAGTACTTGTGTTTCTCAGGGATCACTGGACTGACTTTTTTTTTTTTTTCAACGTTTATTTATTTTTGGGACAGAGAGAGACAGAGCATGAATGGGGGAGGGGCAGAGAGAGAGGGAGACACAGAATCGGAAACAGGCTCCAGGCTCTGAGCCATCAGTCCAGAGCCCGACGCGGGGCTCGAACTCACGGACCGCGAGATCGTGACCTGGCTGAAGTCGGACGCTTAACCGACTGTGCCACCCAGGCGCCCCTGGACTGACTTTTTAAATGATCACTGCGCCCAGTGTAGTTTTGTTTGCTGCTCACTCCCATTTCCTCATGTTCTGTCAACAGCCCTGCTTATCATCTGTGGACTCTTGCCTTCTCTACTCTCTTAAGGTCTTACAGCTGCTAGGTGGTGGAGTCAGGATACAAGCCCAGGCAGCCTCGCTTCAAAGTCTGCTCTCTTATTCACCGTAGCAGGTAGCTATAGCAGACGCTGCTGGGGCCCTGCTTCATTGCTTAGCACTCACACTCCTTTGTATACAGAGCTTCTTTCTGCACCCATGTCCACCTGCTTGCTCAGCCAGTGCACAGGGTAGACCAGATGTAACCAAGTGGTTTATGGGAAGTTACCAGTCACCAGGAAGTTACCATGCCAGGAGCAGTCCTCAGCCAACCACAGGCAGGGGTTCATTGTTAAACACCCAGCTTCCTTTCCCTTTAGGAGACAGGTTCTGAGATAAGCTGTACGTAGTCTCCCTGAGTTGCCCAGTGCAATTGAGCCCCAGTTGCCCACAACAGGACTTGCTCATCACACCCCTAGTATTGGCTTCTTCCTGTCACCATCTCACATCCCCACTCCCCTATCAGTGCTTCTTAGGATCACCTCCCAAATCAACTACTTGTACCCAAACCATTATCTCAAGAGGTCTGCTTCTGGGACAGTATGTGCTTAAACTGTCTTAAGCATATGCTCGTATTTAATCTTCACATTATTCTTGCCCAGTAGGAGCCGTGATCATCAGTCCCATTTTACAGGTGAGGAAAATGAGGCTTGGAGAATGGAAGACACTTGGCCATGCTTAGGAGTCAAGCCAGGACTGGAGCCCAGGTCTGTTGGCAGCACGGTCCAGTTCCAAGTTTGTACTTTGCACTGTGGAGTTTATGGGTAACTGGTGGGTAGTGTGTGGCGTGTGTTGGATTGGGCAGCTTCCAATCTGTTCTTGCCATACCTCCCACTCCCAGCTGCAGGAGGCATCATGGTGCCTCCCTATAAATTTACAGTACAGGTTGAGAAGGTAGGATCCTGACCTCAGGCCTGGCTGCCATACTCCCTGTTGATTCAGTGTGTCTACCTCAGACCTGGCTTTACTTGTGTACCAGCCTTTGACAGCAACTTGAGCTGAACTTGGCAGAGTGAACTCCAGTCAAGACAGATCCTTTCTCATGGAGTGCCCCCCACTCCTCACTGCTCCCAGCCTAAGCAGACCCTCCCACTGTGAGCTGACCTCTGGGTCCCAGTGAGGTGCTCTTTCAAAATGGACTTTTCCTGGTGGGAAGCCCTTCCATGGTTTTTGTGTTGATCGATTTCAAGCCTATGATCTTGTTTGGGGCTGCCTGGGTTGTTCCTAAGGTCTGCCTTCATGTTACAATTTTGCACTTGAGCCCACAGGCTATTCTGCCAAGAGTAGAATTTCTGTCTTTAAGAGAATAAATAATAAACTGCTCTGGAATGGTAATAACTTCCAGAGCCTCCTTAGGTCCAATATCTCACTTGTTCGTTTGGTGAATTCAGTGATTTCTCAAGCTGCACAGGTATGGGGAAGTGAAGTCAAACACCCACCCAGGAAATATCCATGGAGTGATTAATATGCACAGGCTGTAAGTGTGTGATCACAAACACGAGAAGGCATATTATGGAAAAGAAATAGTAATATGAGAGAGCGTAACAGCGGGCCAAATTTTAAAACCATTGTTGGGTTTGTTGTATTGATTATTATAGAATTTATAGATTTTATAACTAAATCATTATAGACCTTATAATTATTTTCTGTAATAATAATTACAGATTATTCTCCATACTTACATTTGTATAAAGTGTGCACATGTATACATACACACTTATACATAAGTGGGTTTATTCACCAACTAGCTGTTTTATTTTACTTTAGAATATATCATGGATCTCTTTCCTGGAGTATACTTAGGGACTGCCTCATTAAAAAAATTATTATTGAAATATAATGACATACAGTGTTAGATTAGAATTGCTGAAGACTGTTCGTTTAAAAAATTCTTTATGATAGAAACTTTTAAACATATACAAAAGTTGTGAGAATAATAAAATGAATCCTCTTTACTGAACTTCAACATTTATCAACTCCTAGCCAAACATATTTGATCTAGACACTTACCCCATCCAATTCCCCCCTTCCCACACATATTCCCATATATCATATCACTGCATTTATAACTTTCTCAGTAGACCCCCAGGCTTTTTAACTATTGTGTAATATCCCACTGATAAATATTCTGTAAATTATTTATCCTGTCTCATATTAATGGGCATTTCAGCTATGTTTAGTCTAGGTAAGGACACATTTTCTTTCTTTCTTTCTTTCTTTCTTTCTTTCTTTCTTTCTTTCTAAATATGAAATTTATTGTCAAATTGGTTTCCATACAACACCCAGTGTTCATCCCAGCAGGTGCCCTCCTCACTGCCCATTACCCACTTTCCCCTCCCTCCCACCCCCCATCAACCCTCAGTTTATTCTCAGTTTTTAAGAGTCTCTTATGGTTTGCCTCCTTCCCTCTCTGTAACTTTTTTCTTCCCTTCCCCTCCCCCATGGTCTTCTGTTAAGTTTCTCAGGATCCACATAAGAGTGAAAACATATGGTATCTGTCTTTCTCTGTATGACTTATTGCACCTAGTGTAACACTCTCCATTTCCATCGACGTTGCTACAAAAGGCCATATTTCATTCTTTCTCATTGCCAAGTAGTATTCCATTGTATACATAAACCACAACTTCTTTATCCATTCATCAGTTGATGGACATTTAGGCTCTTTCCATAATTTGGCTATTGTTGAAAGTGCTGCTATAAACATTGGGGTACAAGTGCCCCTCTGCATCAGCACTCCTGTATCCCTTGGGTAAATTCCTAGCAGTGCTATCACTAGGTCATAGGGTTGATCTATTTTTAATTTTTTGAGGAACCTCCACACTGTTTTCCAGAGCGGCTGCACCAGTTTGCATTCCCACCAACAGTGCAAGAGCGTTCCCGTTTCTCCACATCCTTGCCAGCATCTATAGTCTCCTGATTTGTTCATTTTAGCCACTCTGACTGGCGTGAGGTGATATCTCAGTGTGGTTTTGATTTGTATTTCCCTGATGAGGAGTGACATTGGGCATCTTTTCATGTGCCTGTTGGCCATGTGGATGTCTTCTTTAGAGAAGTGTCTATTCATGTCTTCTGCCCATTTCTTCACTGGATTATGTGTTTTTCGGGTGTGGAGTTTGGTGAGTTTTTTATATTTTTTGGATACTAGCCAGATAAGGACGCATTTTCTACTTGTAAATGTGGAATTAAATGAAAGGTTTTTTTCCTCTTTTGAAGGGGACCTTATACTGAAGACACAGATTCTCTAGACTTAAGTAAAACAAGAGTGTACTTCGTGGCTGTCTCCTGCCACTTCCACACCTAGTGGGGTGGGAGGGAGGAGTCTCTGAGCCAGGGAGTAAGGAGTGCAATTTTCTGGCCATGGGTGGGGATCGGGTCATCATCCCCACAGCCTGAAAGGCCTCAGGAAGAGTGTCAGTCAGGCCTTCTGGTCAAGGAGGCACAGTGGTTTCACCAGTGAGTCTAGCAGAACACAGAACAGACTCGAGTGAATGCTGTTCTTTGCTAGGGCTGCCACAATAAATCACCAATAACTTGGTGGCTTAGACCAACAGAACTTATCCTCACAGTTCTGGAATCCAGAAGTCTGAAATCAAGGTGTTGCCATCATACTCCCTTCCTAAGGCTCCAGGGGAGGATCCTTCTTTGCCTCTTCCAGCTTCTGGTCACTCCTGGTGTTCTTTGGTTTGGGGCTATGTCTCTCTAGGCTCTGCCTCTGTCTTCACATGGTCTTCTTTCCTGCATATCTGTGTGTCCTTTTCTCTTACAAGGATACTCTCATTAGATTTAAGGCCTGCCCTAATGATTTCATCTTAATTCTTACCTTAATTACATCTGCAAAGACCTTATTTCCCAATAAGGTCATATTCTGAGGCTTGGGGTAGATATTTGGGAGTGGGGAGAGTCATACTATTTAACTCATCTCAGGGAGAGTTCTGGTATACTTCCAGTTGTCCTAGGCAAAAGGCTGGGACTTTTCTGGAGCTGAACAGGTGTTACTGTGGCAGCCAGGCAGTCACAGGCTAGGCATAGGGCAGTTAGGGAGTGTTCACCTGCAAGCAACTGAGAACCCAATTCTCAGAAGGTAAATGGGAAGATCCATAATAAGGCCTGAAGGTTGGTGTTTCTGGGGATGGTTCAGAAGCTTCACGATATCAGGGGATTCTGCGCTTCTTTTCGCTTTTCCCTCTTGGTTGCAAGATGGCTGCTGTGAATCAAGCAGGAAGTGTTCACACAGCTCCATCCAAAGGTGTGAAATGTGAGTGAGTGAGAGGGTGCTGGGTATGGCCAGGTGTGTGTGTGTGGGGGGGGGATAGAGAGAGAGAGAGGGAGAGAGGGAGGGAGGGAGACAGAGGGGGAGGGAGAGAGAGAGGGAGGGAGAGAGAGTGGGAGGAAGGTTTTTTTTTTTTTTTTTTTTTTTTATGAAGGAGGAGATGTCTTTCCCAGGAGACCTTCCTATATATCTCACTGGTCAAGATTGGGTCACCTGGCCACCCCAGCTGCAAGAGAGGCTGGGAAAGCAAACATCTCTTGTTCAGCCTCTGTAGACAGAGGCAAGAGAGAAAAAAAGAGCTGAGGAGGGGTCTCTCTACCCATGGATAGACAACCTTCCACCTCTTCCCAGTAAATCGCCAATTAATCCATTATGCTCTTCCATGTGCTTCCCAATGCAACAAGTCATATCTTGTTGATCACTTAAGACCTATATATGTCAACTCATGTCAGGGACGGTCTCATTATGAGGCAGCTTTTGTTTGTAGGGCTCATGCTCTATGAAGAGGACTTTCTGGAAAAACCCTCTTAAATCAGTAGGTTTAATTATTTTACTCACAAGTAGGACAGTGCTGAAATGAACATCCTTGTCCATAAATATTTGTACATCCGCTACCATATTTTGGTAAGTTACATTTTGGGATGTGGCATTGCTGTGTTCAAATACCCTGTACATTCCTGGTGAGAGTTTCCTCTAGGGCTAGATGAGGGTCTCACTTGCTCATCTTCAAGCCGACTGTAGCCCACAGTTTTCAGGGACAACTGAGCAGGAATATGCATTTCTTTTGCTTCCCCTTCGAATCCATTATCTCGACCTGCTGTCCCTTGCCTGTTTTGGCAGTGAAGTTCTCTGATGACTCTGGAACTGTTGTATACATTATTCATATATCTTTTTATATCACCTACTGTGGCACCAGCTGGGGACAGCAAATACTACAAACATGGCACCAATAAAAAAGAATGTGTAATCAGTCTTTTAAAATTCCTTCTTGTCTGCCAAGGGTGGCACGTGAGGGTGGAAAGTGAGCAGCTGGCTGGTCCTGCTAATTTTGAGACGGCTTCACGCTGAAAATGATGGCTGTTTCACAATCAGTCTCTCCCTGACCTCTGGAAGAGGCAGATCCCAGGGGCCTGAGCAGATTTTATGGAGAGGGAGTGCATATCTGATGCCATAAGTGAGAGGAAAAAATAAAACATATCTTCTCCATAAGTGAGGTGTATTATTACCGGCTCTCTGAGATGCTGACAGAGAGGTGGGACTTGTTGGTTATGCTTATTTATTGTTTTTCTTTCATTTTGTTTTGTTGAGACATGATGTTTATACAGTAAGATGTAATCATCTTAAATTTTCAATTTGATGATTTTTTACACATGTATACACCCATTGTGATTTGAATTGTGTCCTCATAAAAGATATATGGAAAGTTCTAACCCCCAGGACCTCAGAATGTGACCTGATTTGGAAACAGGGTTGTTGTAGATAAAATTAGTTAAGATGAGATTGTGCTGGGTTGGTGTGGATTCTTATTCCAATGTGACAGGCGTCTTTATGAGAAGAGAGAAATTTGGTTACAGGCACACACACAGGGAGAAGACCATGTAAAGACGAAGGTGCAGATTGAAAGGATGCCTCTACGATCTAAGGAAGGCAAGGATTTCTTTCAGCCACCACAAGCTGGGAGAGGCATGGAAGGGTTTCTCTCCAAGAGCTGTCAGAGAGAGAATGTGGCTGTGCTGACATATCCTTGTCCCAGACTTCTGGCCTCCAGAACTTGAGACGACAAATTTCTGTTGTGTTAAGCCACCCACTTTGTGGTGCTTTGTTATAGAAACCTAGCAAATTGATATACCCATGTGACCACCACTGAGATGCAGATTTGGCACCTAGAAATTTCCCTTGGGCCCCTTCCCAGTTTATAACCTCTTTCTTCACCTGAGCTAACCTGTTTTGATTTCTGTCATCATTGGTGTGTTTTGCCTATTCTTGAACTTTGTGTAACTGAAATCTTGCAGTAGGAACTCTTTTGTGTCCAGCTTCTTTCACTCAGCATCATGTCTGTGAGATTTCTTCATTGTGTTGTGTGAATATTACTGCTGCTTTTCCTCTGTAAATATTTACTGATCACCTGTGATGTGTTGTGTGCTGTGCTAGGCCCTGAGATTATGAGGACTATAGGGATCTCTGTCCAATTTGGAAGAGAGAATTGTAAGCCACTCATCATGGGATGATGTGGACATGTGTTGACAAGAGCATGGACTTTGGCAGCCTGCAGGGCATGGGGGAATCCAGGACATTCTCCACAAAAGAGACAAAGGTTCATGCTGGACAGTTTGGGGTAGTAGACAAGTTTGAGTGGAGACATGGAGTGGAGTATAGGGTTGTGTGCAGAAAACTGTGAGGAATCTGGTGTGGCTCAGGAATAAGACATCATAGGCAAATGAGAGAAATTTATTGACTAGTGCAGGGATTGGCAACCACGGCCCTTAGGCCAAAACTTGCCCACCACCTGCTTTTGTAAATAAAGTTTAATTGGAACACAGCCACTCCCATTCCTTCACATATGATGTATGGTTGCTTTGGCCCTATGACTGCAGCTTTGAGTAATTATGATGGAGGCCATATGGCCCACAAAACTTAAAGATTTACTGTCTGGCCATTTACCAAACCAAACCAAACCAAACCAAACAAAAACATAGGTGATACCTGGTCTTGTGTATGCCAGAAGCTGGGGCAGACCCTTTTTAGTTACATTTCCATCTAATAACTACAGCAGCCCTGCAAGGGAGCCATTATTGCTTCTACTTTAACAATGAGGATCTTAGACTCAGAGGGGTGAGGTGATTTTTCAAGGCCATAGCCAGCAAGGTCACAACCTTTGTCTGAGTTCAAAGGAGCTTCTCTAGAGTAACTGGAATCTCTTCAACAATTAGTAATCATTGGAGCAAATAGGTTGAGGCTAGATTGTGGAGAGTCACTCATGTATTTTCATTTTTGGGCAGTGGGGATACAGTGAAGGCTCTTAAGAAAGGGAATGGTGTGATCAGGCCAGTTTGAAACTGTCACATTCAAGTGCTTTGCTGGGTGTGGGGTCCAGGACATACCAAGCAGGGTTTGCACTCATTCACAGAATTTTTCTCAGGAGGATCATTCATTTAGAAAAAGAAAGTGCTGGCCAATATTCTGATTTTCTGAGTAATGCCTTGGAGCTGGGGGTCTTTCTTGACACAGCCCTGAGGATGGCAAGTAGAGCAGAGGGGAGTCTATCAGCCCAGTGCCTAGATTTAGATCTGAGCATATATGTGCCAGTCTCTGCACTACAAATTTCTACGCATGATCTCATCTTATCCTCACCACTGCTCAAGAGGCAGGGGTTATTATCAGCCTTTCTGTATAGATGGAGAGGATAAAAGTCTTGTCCCTTAGAAGGTAGACCAGTGGTTTCAGGGCCTATAGGGAGAGGGAAATGGAGAGGGACCAGTAATAGGTATGGGGTTTCTTTTGGGGATGAAGAAAATGTTCTGGAATTAGATCATGGTGATAGTTACACAACTTTATGAATATTCCAAAAAATGCTGAATTGTAAATTAAAAGGTGAATTTCATGATATGTGAGTTATATCTCAGTTTAAAAAATGACAATGGTGGGGGTGCTCCTGGGTGGCTCAGTCAGTTAAGTGTCCACCTCTTGATTTTGGCTCAGGTCATGACCTCATGGTTTGTGGGTTTGAGCCCTGCATTGGACTCTGTGCTGACACTGCAGAGCCTGGTTGAGATTCTCTCCTCTCTCTCTCTCTCTCTCTCTCTCTCTCTCTCTCTCTCTCTCTTCTTCTCCCATGCGCGCTCTCTCTCTCTCTCTCAAAATAAATACATAAAAAACCCACAATGGGATACCATTTCATACCCATGAGGATAGCTATAATAAAAAAAGACATAATAACTGGGCTTGGTGAGGTGGTGGAAAAATTGGAACACTCATGCATTGTTGGCAGGAATGTAAAATGGTGCAGCTGCTGTGGAAAATAGTCTGGCATTTCCTCAGAGTTAACATAGAGTCACCATATGACCCAGCCATTCCGTTTCTAGGTATATACCCAAGGGAACTGAAAACATATGTCCACATAAAAACTTGTACACAAATATTCATAGAAAATGTATTCATAATAGCCAAAAAGTGGAAACACCCCAAAATGTCCATCAACTGATGATTGGATAAATAAAATGTGGTCCATTCACACAATGGAATATTATTTTGCTATAAAAAGGAATGAAGTACTGACACATGCTACAATATGGATGAATCTCAAAAACATGATATTAAGTGAAAGAAGCCAGAAACAAAAGGCCACGTGTTGTCTGATTTTATTTATATGAAATGTCCAGAATAGACAGATCCATAGAGCTAGAAAGTAGATTAGCAGTTGCCTGGAATTGCAGGGAAAGGGATTGGGAGTGACTGCGATTACGTACGGGATTACTGTTTGGGGTGAAGAAAATTGTTCTGGAGCTAGATAGTGGTGATGGTTGCATAACTTTGTGAATACACTAAACATTACTGAACTGTGCACTTTAAGATATGTGAATCATATCTCAATAGCAACAACAACAAGAACAACAAGAACAACAAGACTCTTATCTGTGATGACCTAAGGAGCATTGTCACAGCCAAGGTTGAACACAGGTTGTCTCCTTTCAGGGCCCAAGCCCGTTCTCATCCTGTTCAGAACATTGTCCATCCAAGTAGGATACATACATGTCATATCTAAGAAATCCCAAATTACTAGTTTTATATGCTTTAGAGGGGGAAGCATATGTTGATCCAGAGACAGTGTGAATTGCTGGATGGAATCCCTGCTGTCACTAATCATTGGTGCCTTAGCTTCCTTATTTGTCAAATGTGGTTGGTAGTATCAGTGTGGAACTCGTGGGGCTGCTGGGAGGAGTACGTGAATTCGTACAAGTACTCTATTGTGAAGTGTGACCTGCTGGTAGCAAGTGCTCAGTAAATGTTCTCCTGTCTCTGAGTTGTTGGGGACCTCAGTCTGGACTCTAGCTTAAAGTCTTTGAGCTTGGGTATGTCTGCAGCTACCTCATCTTGCTTGTCCAAGAATTAAGTGGTAAGATCAGGCTGATGCCTTGGTCCAGGTACAAAGGTGATGGGAGAGAAAACCCCCAGGAATTGATGACACTAGACCAACCTTTGTTCTTTGAGTCATTACTGTTTTCACTTCTCTACAGCCCTGATTTTGAACATGATATCAGTAAAGCTTAAAAGTATCTGATGATACAGGGACCATATAGTAATCATAGCAAGTTTAATATTCAGATTAGAATTTGAGTGAACATGGATAATCAAAAACTTTTGAGTTCTACTTCTCATTCTCTGCCAGGTCTTCTCAAGGCTGAATAGCTTTGAAATAGCCATAAATTTGCATAATGGCTTCCATAAAGCTAATCACTTTAGGTCTGGAAGCATTTTTGCCTTGGGCTATTATAGTCTTCCAGTCTTTTCCCTAGCTGACATATAAAATCAGAGGATTGAGGATTTTTTAGGTAGAGCAAGGGATGTTGCAGAGTCTAGCTGTGGCCTACCTGGAACCTCGAAGGACGGAGCAGGCTCCAGGATAGGTGGCATCACAGCTTGTTTTTACTGCCATTTTGGGGCATGTTGCAGGATCCAGAGAAGACTGGAGAAAGGTCTATAATAGGGGCTTATGTATTATTTGCCAGAAATTTCTTCCTTTAAGTCAGTCTTGAAATGGGCCACTGGCCCTGTGAGTTGTTGAATGCCATGTAGCTGGTGAAATCTGGTTAAGATTTTCCCCCCATTTTTGTCTCCACTTCTCAGGTACTCCAGGTCTCCCAGGAGCCCCAACCACTGGGTAGTGATCGTTCTATTTCCACACTTCTTCAGTTTGTACATTTTAAATAATCTGAATCTTCAAAAATCTGTATGTCATGGTAATGGAGGGAGGTTTACTTATATTGAAATTTTATTGTTTCACTAGTCAATAAATTCAAATAGTACAAAATTCAAAAGGTGCGTAAGGGTTGCTATAGACTAAATATTTGTGTCCTCCCCTCCCCCCAATTCACATGCTGAAATTCTAACCTGTAATGTGATGGTATTAGGAGGTGGGGCCTTTGGAAGATGATTAAGTTATGAGGGTGGAGCCTCATGAATGGGACTAGTGTTTTTATGAAAGAGTCCTCAGAAAGCTCCCTCACCCTTTCTACCAGGGACACAGGGAGAAGATGGCCATTTAGGAACCAAGAGACACTAAATCTGCTGGCACCTTGATCTTGGATTTCCCAGTTGACTGAAATGTGAGGAAATAAATTTATGTTGTTTATAAGCTACCCAATCTGTGGTATTTTGTTATAGCAGCTTGAGTGGTATTTTGTTACAGACGGGGTACACACGGCAAAGTCAGCCTTCCATCCTTCTCCCCCTGCCACCAGTTCTCCCCTCACAGGTAACAAGTATTATTGGTTTCTGGTCTCCTTCCGCAAAGAATATCGATGTCTATATCATCTATATCTATACCTATACCTACTCATCTCCTATAAATGATAGCTTACTATAAATAATATTTTGCAACTTTTTTCCTTTAAATTATCCATTGGTTTCCCATTGCTGCTATAACAAGTTACCACAAATTTGTGCTTAAAACAACACAAATTTATTTTTGTGTTGTTTGGAGTTTAGAAATTCCAAATGGGTCCCAATGGGCTAAAATCAAGTTGTTCCCTTGCCTTTTCTACCTTCTAGAGGCTGCCTGCATTCCTTGGCTCAAGGACCACTCTATCTTTTTTTTTTTTTTTTTAATGTTTTTATTTATTTTTGAAGGAGAGAGAGACAGAGCATGAGCGGGGGAGAAGCAGAGCGAGAGGGAGACATAGAATTTGAAGCAGGCTCCAGGCTCTAAGCTGTCAGCACAGAGCCCGATGCAGGGCTCGAACTCACGAACTGTGAGATCATGACCTGAGCTGAAGTCGGATGCTTAACCGACTGAGCCACCCAGGCGCCCCAAGGACCCTTCTGTCTTTGAAGCCAGCAGTATAACATCTTCAAATCTCTCTCTGACTCTGATCCGCATTCTTCCCTGTTATAAGGATTCTTATGATTGCATTGGACTCGACTGAATAATCCAGAGTAGTCTCCCTATCTCAAAATTCTTAATTTAATCGTATCTGCAAAGTCCTTTTTGCCATGTAACATATTCTGAGGTTCTAGGGATAAGAATGTGGACTTCTCTGGGGACCATTATTGTACCCATCATGATAAATCTTGGAGATTGTTCCATGTTAGGGCATAGAGTGTTCTTTCCCTTGTATCAGCCTCGTAGACAATGTTCCATTGTTTGGATATACCACAATTTACCTAACCTATTCCCTCCTGATGAACGCTTAGCTTGCTTCTAGCCTCTTGCTATTCCAACCAGTGCTACAAGGAAAAACACTTTATCTGGCACCTTTGCTAGTATGTCTGATGAATTTCAAGAAGTGGAATTGCTGAGTCAAAAGATATGAACCTCTCTAATTTTATGAGATATTGCCAAACTGCTTTAAGGGTGGTTAAAAATTTATTATAGAAAATTTCAAATATATAAAACTAGAGAGAATTGTTTAACGCATACTGTGTACCCATCATGCATTTCAACAGTAAAAATTACCACCTCATGGCCAGTCTTGTTTAATCTATACCTCCCATATGCTTCCTCCCCCTAGCTCCTTGGTTATTTACAAGTAAAATCCAGATATCACATATTCCAAAGGAAAGATTTAGAAGTTTTAAACACAGCAGTATGTGTTAATGAGATTGTTGTGGCAGGACTGAACCAAGAGGAGAATCCTTCCCAGATGTTACATTTGGAACACCTGTGTTCCTAGGAGAGTGACCCTCCACCTGAGAGAGCTTGGGTGTCTGCCATCTGCCATCATGACTGCCACTGTTGTGGAGATAGTGGCTGACCCATCCTGCTCCCTGAGACGGTTTGGTTTCACCCAGAAGATGAACTCAGAAATCAGCATTGTGCTGCAGATTTGTGCAGATGATGTTCTGGAAGGTTGAGTGGCTGAGAATGAGCTGACTCAGCCAGCTGCTTTGGAACTTCGATACAGAGTGAGCGCCCTGAAGCAATAAAACAGTACTTTTTGACCTGCCGTATCTGCACATTATCAGCAAGTGAGAGTCCTTTCTGTAACAATACCAGGACTTTGATGTCTTGCCTTATCAAATTTTCACACCACTTTCCCAAGAATAATAAAAAAGGATCCAAGTGGGGACAAGCTTTTGGGGAGACTGGCTTTCTGTGGGGAGAGTTGTTTTTCTCCACCACTGGTATCTTGACAGAGGACAGACTCTCTATTAGCAAATTTGAGGGCATGGCGTTTATGACAGTGTGACCAGGACAGTGAGTTAGCCTTACTTCAGTGTCATCAGAGCCAACTTCTCCTCTGAGTCTTGACAGCCTTTTAGATCACTGAATCTAATGGAACGTTCCAAAGGAGCAGACAAGGTGATGTTGTGCCCATTTCAAGACAAGGAAAAGAAGGCACAGAAATCTGAAAGCACATAGAAAAAAAGTCACTCCCTAGATTGACATCGCTCTGCCCATCCTAGCAGTGATTTTGACCAGCAATTCCCAAGGGCTTCTCCCTACCTTTACCTCCACAGCTACCACCCTGCTCCAAGTCTGCCTCATCCCTCCTCCAAGTTATGACAGCACTTTCTGACCTGGCCCTCCTGCTTCTGTCCTCCCCCATGTACAGCAGCCAGAATGTGTCACTCCTGTGTTCACAAGGCCTCGCTCCATCTCAGTGGGCCAGAGCAGAGTCTTCTATCTCCTGCTGCTCTGCCCTCTCCTCCCTGCTTCTGGGGATTCCTGCAACAAACCAAATCTCAGGGCACTCAATCTTGCTGTTCCCACCGCCTGGAATGCTCTTTCCCTAGGAGCGGTATGGGCTTGACTCTGGTCTACAGGGTCATCTTTAACTTAATGGAAGCTTTCCCTGGCCAACCAGCTGAGGCTGCAACCCAACCCTGGCACTTTTTATTCCTTTCTTGCTTCACTTTTTTTCCCCTTTAGCACTTGCAACTAACGAACTAACTAACTATATGTCATGTATATACTATATATGTGATGTCAATATACAGTTATATGCACATATTATTATTACTTGAGTATGTATTAATTAGCTGTAACTGTATAGCAATACATTCCACAGATGGTAAGTTAATAACACGTTACTATATTAATTTGTTTACTGTCTGTGTTCCTTAGGGACTGCAGTCCCTATGAAACCCATGGTTTTTGTCTCTCTTGCTCACAGCTATGTTCTCAGTGCCTCAAGTGGTACCTGGCACACAGTCAGTGCTCAATAACCATTTTTTGAGTAATAACTGGATCAAGGAACTCTGAACACAGCAGCCACATATTGGAGTGGACGGGCCAACCATTATCCTGAGAGCAGTAGCTTAGGCAACTTATTTTTGTTCATTTGCTGCTTTTAAAAAAGAGTATCACAGAGTTTAGAAGGATTTTTGTTTCCTTGATTAACATGATTTTCCTGGTTGTTGCATCCAGGGCACTGTCAGTGCCCAAACTGTCAAACATAGCTTTAAACTTTTGTTTTTACTCCCAACCCCTCAGCCTTAGGCAGCATGGGGAGGGTTTGCTACCTCCTGCCTGGCCCTGAACCAGGCACCATGATTGTAAGGAAGCTCCATCAGAAATTCAACTGGTTCCAAAAAAACAAAAAACAAAAAACAAAAAACAAAAAACAAACAAAAAAAAAAAAGAAAAAAAGAAAAAGAAAAAAGTATTAGGGAGTGAATGGTCAGTTTTAAGCTAGAATTATAAAACCTGTATAGAAACATTCCTTTTTTTTTTTGAGTTTGCGTAGCTAGATCCATCTCTTATTTATTTGTTTGTTTATTTATTTATTTATTTATTTATTTATTTATATTTTATATAAAAATTTTTTTTTTCAACGTTTATTTATTTTTGGGACAGAGAGAGACAAAGCATGAACGGGGGCGGGGCAGAGAGAGAGGGAGACACAGAATCGGAAACAGGCTCCAGGCTCTGAGCCATCAGCCCAGAGCCTGACGCGGGGCTCAAACTCACGGACCGCGAGATCGTGACCTGGCTGAAGTCAGACGCTTAACCGACTGCGCCACCCAGGCTCCCCTATATTTTATGTATATATATATATATATATATATATATATATATATATATATATATATAATTTATTGTAAAATTGGTTTCCATACAACACCCAGTGCTCATCCCCCAACAGGTGCCCTCCTCAGTGCCCATCACCCACCTTCCCCTCTCCTCCACCCTCCATCAACCCTCAGTTTGTTCTCAGCATTTTCTTTCTTCCATCCTTTTTCTTTCTTTCTATCTTTCTATCTTTCTTTCTTTCTTCCTCTTTCTTTCTTTCTTTCTTTCTTTCTTTCTTTCTTTCTTTCTTTCTTTCTTTCTTTCTTTCTCTTTCTTTTTGTCCTCAGCATTTAAGAGTCTCCAATGGTTTGCCTCCTTCCCTCTCTGTAACTTTTTTCCCCCCTTCCCCTCCCCCATGGTCTTCTGTTAAGTTTCTCAAGATCCACATATGAGTGAAACATGGTATCTTTCTCTGCCTGACATATTTCACTCAGCATAACTCTCCATTTCCATCCACGTGGCTACAAATGGCCAGATTTCATTCTTTCTCATTGCCAAGTAGTATTCCATTGTATACATAAACCACAAGTTCTTTATCCATTCATCAGTTGATGGACATTTAGGCTCTTTCCATAATTTGGCTATTGTTGAAAGTGCTGCTATAAACATTGGGGTACAAGTGCCCCTCTGCATTAGCACTCCTGTATCCCTTGGGTCAATTCCTAGCAGTGCTATCACTAGGTCATAGGGTTGATCTCTTTTTAATTTTTTGAGGAACCTCCACACTGTTTTCCAGAGCGGCTGCACCAGTTTGCATTCGCACCAACAGTGCAAGAGGGTTCCTGTTTCTCCACATCCTTGCCAGCATCTATCGTCTCCTGATTTGTTCATTTTAGCCACTCTGACTGGCGTGAGGTGGTATCTGAATGTGGTTTTGATTTGTATTTCCCTGATGAGGAGTGACGTTGGGCATCTTTTCAGGTGCCTGTTGGGCATGCGGATGTCTTCTTTAGAGAAGTGTCTATTCAAGTCTTCTGCCCATTTCTTCACTGGATTATTTGTTTTTTGGGTGTGGAGTTTGGTGAATTCTTTATAGAAACATTCCAATTTAGGTTGAAATTTGTGATGAAGTTTGGCGTTTCAGATGTGGAAGGGACAGTGTTCTAACACCTGGGTGTTTCTGGTGCCCAAGATGAATCAAAAAATGTTCCAGGCTCGTTCGCAGAGCCCTGAAGGATTTGATTTTAGTTGGAGGCTATAGGCACCCTCTCCCCAAGTCAGAATGGAACAGTAGTATGTCGAGGGGTGCAAGGGACCTCCATCAGGGTGCTGGTATTTGAAGGCACGTAGGTATGCCCTTGCATCCCTCAGTGGGGAAAGCGGGGTAGGTGACCTGCTCCTTCCCAAACCCCGTGTTTTATTTCCCTCCCATCCACTGTTACATCTGTGGTTCAGCCACGGAGTTCACAAAAGCATTTCAAACCAGACACTCTAGAATTAAACTCCATTGTAGAATTAAACTCTTGACTGCATGCAGGACTTCTGGGCTCTGGCTGATCCTGCAGCAGGACAGGTGGGGCCACATAAGGTGTCTTCCCAGGAGCCCCTCCTTGAAGGTGTTCTCAGATGAATTCTCAGTCATGTTCCCAGCTGGGTCTGCTTCAAAGTCAGTTTGGATGTCCCCCCCCCCCCCCCGGCCCCAAAGGAGGGTTAAGTATTTCTCTAAATTCATTTTTCTTTTATTAAATTTCTTTTAAACTGTGTAATATTTCCAACATACAGAAATGTACAGAAGATAAGGACATATAATACAAAAGACCCCTATTAACATCACTTTGCAATATGTGCTTCAGATCTTTTGTGGTTTCTTAAGAAACGACATCACAGATACAGATGAACATCCCCACCCCATCTCATTTCCCCCCTTCTCAGAGGAAACCACTGTCCAAAGTTCTTTCCTGCCTGTGCTTTCTTGAGCACATGCTTGTCACATAGAACTGCCCTGCACACTGGCTCCTAGAAAGGGCCTCATACATCTGGGACACATGAGCAAAGAGCAGGAAGTAGACACAGGAGCAAATTTGTATTTTGCCCCTTGGTATGTTATAAGACGAATGACCTGAGGAGCTAAAGAGAGATAAATATATAGTCTGGTCTCACCAGCTTCTTTTATACGTGTGTGTGTGTGTGTGTGTGTGTGTGTGTGTGTGTGTGTGTACTTTACCTTACACTCTCGTTACTTTATTTTCTTCCTCTCAATTGCAACCTGCTGCCAAAAGTTACAGTGAAATCAAAGTATTAAGCCAATTGCAACTACGGGGATGGAACTAGAAGGTATTATGTTAAGCGAAATTAGTCAGAGAAAGCCAAATATCACATGACTTCACTCACATGAGGACTTTAAGACACAGAACAGATGAACACAAGGGAAGGGAAGCAAAAATAATATAAAAACAGGGAGGGGGACAAAACATAAGAGACTCTTAAATATGGAGAACAAACAGAGGGTTGCTGGAGGGGTTGTGGGAGGGGGGATGGGCTAAGTGGGCAAGGAGCATTAAGGAATCTACCCCTGAAATTGTTGTTGCACTATATGCTAACTATCTTGGATGTAAATTAAAAAAAATGTATTGAGATGGTTTAGTGATTGACTTTTAGCTTCTGTCTGGATGCTGGGCATAACAAAAGACCTGCTCAAGCCATTGTTTGTCTCTGTCATTGCACAGGTTTGCCAGTGTGTGCACACTCACCCCACCGCTCCCCAGTAGCATAGTTGTTCCTTCCATGGTTGTGCTGCAGCATAATTCAGCTCAGTGTTTAGCCCTCTGGAAGAGGTGTGTTCTTATCAATTACGGGTTGCAATAAAAGTAGGTTGGAATGAGCAACTACTGTCCCTAGAATAACTTGATGAAAGCAAAAGTCAAGTAGCTGAATGAATTCACATGAAAAAAAATATATATGTAGTTGTGTCATTCAGTATACATATTTAGTAGTTTCTATTGTGATTTTCCCTTTAACTCATGGATTATTCAGAAGGATTTTCTAAATGTATGCTTATGTTTAGTTATCTTTTGCTGTTAATTTCTAATTTTGCTTCATTATGGTCAGAAAATGTGGCCTGTAAAATGCCAGTTATGTCATGGATTTTGTTGTGATTTCTCTTAGGGCCTCCATTGTGGTCAACTTTTCACAAACATGTCATGTGTCCTTCAAAGGCATGTGGATGATCTGTCTTTTTAGGAGAGTTTTAATTTTTAAATATATAGCCAAGGATAGCAGTATAATTGAAGTCTAACTTCTTTCTCTGCTAGATCTCTCAGAACCTTGTAGGTTAGTCACAGTAACACTCTGACAATGCTGCTATGACAAACCCTGAAATCTCAGAGTTTTCACACAACAATCATTTATCACCCACATCACAGTCCAGTGAAAGTCAGTGTTTCAGAGATCTTGGAGGTTTCCATTTTGTAATTCTGCCATCTCACAGTTTTTCCACTTACAGCCATGTGGAAAAAGAGGAAGGCATGGAGAACCCACACTTGCCTTTAATTATCTTGGACCGGAAGTGACATATGATTTCTTATATTTCTGTTGGTGGAAATGCAGTCACATGGTTCCAGACCTAATCACAAGGGAGGCTGGGAAATGTCCTACATGTCCAGGAAGAGGAACAGTGTGGTGGACACAGTTTTGTGTCTGGCACACGGAGAGTGTGCCAAACATTTCTTATTCTTATTGGGGATTTGCCTGTCTTCCCAAATAATTTACACAATTTTTGCTTACATAGTTCAAGGCTATGTTGTTTGCTGTATTTAGCTTGATAATTATTGTATCTTCTTGGCAAAGTGGTCAAGATCCCTACTAGTATGAATGAAAAATATTTTATAGGTAGTTGGAGTCATGGAATGGTGGTACTTTTGGGGGGTTTAAAGACTCTCCTATTCCTCCATTTTGCAGACAAGAACAACTGAGTTCTAGAGAGGGAAGTCATTGGTATCACTAATTAGTGGCAGAATTGAGACCAACACTGCAATAGTTTTGCCTTTCTGCCATCATGTTGTTTTTCTTCTACCTTTGCTCTGATTTCTTCAGTTTCTCTCTATGAACCTCCCATTGTTAAGTTCATAAAGATAGTGATTAATTTGCCCTTCTCAAGGAAGTCCTTTCCTGGCTGGCATTGGGAACAAGAAATCTCAGTGGATAAAAAACATCAAGTAGTAGTACTTCTGTGAATGGCTCCCAATTAGTCCCTTTACTTTTTTTTTTTTCCCCTATGAAGCACAGTTGCAGAAAACACACTTAACCTGAGATGAAGCACATATTAGAGAAAGGTTCTCTCCATAGCATTATCTATTACTCTAATGAGCATGAGAAAGGGGAGAGGGGATGTTCTCTCTCTAGCTATTATTACCTCCACTATAGAGTTGACATACACAAGCTCATTATTGCGTTATGTTTTATTCAACAAAATAACTTTAATGTTGTAGCTTAAATTGAATTCGCTAAAACATCTTCATCTCCAGCATAATGTGCCTCAAGTGTCTTCTTGGTGCCTGCGTTTTCTCCAGAATTATAGTGCTGAAGCTATGGAAATGGCAAAATTATATGCAATCTGCAAAACAATGTGGCTATAACATGGTAATTGGCCTTCCACATAATTAAAGGAACATTTCCTCATCAGAGCTGTTCCATCAGAGACCCAAAGGCTATCGTTGTACAAATCATCCACTTAGGAAAACCTTTATTCCCAGTAGCCTATAAAAATCTGGTTATGCAAACAGATTTGCTTATTCAGTAACATTAATGGTGCTTCACAGTTAAAAAATAATCAAGGTGATTGACCTATAATCTGCCTCCTTCGTGACCGAGTGTCATTTTTATTTTGATGGTATGGAGCTTTTCGACTCTGTGAAAATTATTCACAGCTGGCATCAAGACCCAGGAAAGGGAATCTCAAAAACCAACAACCTGTGTATTCCCAGCCTGTTAATCAATAGAAAATCACTTCAACTGGATTAGAGTCTTGTACCTGGCAGAAAGGCTTGTACAGACAATGGAATTGGATTCTTACACTTGATGTGACACCCTCTTGAGTCAGATCAGATTCTTGTTTGATAGACACTTGCTGGAAAATTGCTTCAAGGTCTGTGCAATAGCTGAACTCCTATTTTTTTTATTAAAAATTTTTTTAAAAAGCACCATTACATGTTTTGAGAACTTCCCAATAGTTATTTTGAATGTGATCTTAAATATGGTCCTGAATAACGCATACTGAGGAAACCTCCAATTTGTGTTTCTGGGAAGATGTCTGATGGTTGTGGGTTTTTTTCTTAATTAAAATTAAAAAAAATTTTTTTTTTAACGTTTATTTATTTTTGAGACAGGGAGAGACAGCATGAATGGGGGAGGGTCAGAGAGAGAGGGAGACACAGAATCCGAAACAGGCTCCGGGCTCCGAGCTGTCAGCACAGAGCCTGACGCGGGGCTCAAACTCATGGACCGCGAGATCATGACCTGAGCCGCAGTCGGATGCTCAACCGACTGAGCCACCCAGGCGCCCCTAAAAATTTTTTTAAAGTAATTTCTACACCCAGTATAGGGTTTGAACCCACAACCCTGAGATCAAGAGTCACATCCTCCAACGACTGAACCAGCCAGGCTCCCCTGGTTGGTTGGTTTTAATCACGAATCTCTCCCCTTCCTCTGTGTCCTAGGTTCTATGCTTATTCCTCTGCACTTTCTCTGGGGGATCATCTACTCTGAAGGTCCTTCAATCTTTATTTACATTTCAGAACTCTGTCCATGGCTCTGCTCTGGCATATCCAGCTGTCCACTGGGGATTCTTCTCCACTTGGATGTCCCTCTCATACTGACCTCAGGTTATCTCTCCTCTCCTGATTTCCTCTTCTGCCTGGGTTCAACTGGTCCAACTCACTCCACCATCCATAAAGCTTCCAAAAAAATTTAGATGCCATCTTGTATTTCTCCCTATTCTTCAGTCAAGTTAGTCCATCCTCTCCTCTCCAACTACAGCACTACAAGCTTGGTTCAGCCAACACCTTGTCTCACTTGGTTCTTGCAGTCTGTCACCTGGTCTCCTTTCCTCCCATCCATCCTTCAGCCGGATTTCTGTTTTCATAGCACAAAGAAGATTGTTATTCTTCTGCGTGGAGATATCTCTTGGCTCCCTTTGTCCACAGAATAAACGTGGTTGGCAAGAGCCCTGATTTGGCTCCAACTTCTACATTCCTCAGCTCTTACTCCTAAAATTATATGAACTTCTTTCTGCTCCTCACATACCCTTTCGCCTTTCAGTCTTTGCATGTGCTCATCCCTGTGCTTGGAGTAGTCTTCCATGGTCCTCCTTATTCACCTGGACAACTTTACTACCTTCTAGTCTTCAACTTAGGGTCATCTGATCAGAGATATATTTCCGACCACCTAATATTAGATTCTTTTTCTCTTCCATGTGCTTCCACTTCCCCATGTGAACTCTTGTCATAGCACTTTCCACTTGGAGTTATGAATGAGGTTTTTTTTTTTAAGTTTATTTATTTATTTTGAGGGAGACACACACACACACACACACACACACACACACACACACACACACACAGAGTGAGCTGGGGGAGGGGCAGAGAGAGAGGGAGAGAGGGAGAGAATCCCAAGCAGGTTCCACACTCTCAGCACAGAGCCCAACTCGGGGCTTGAACTCATGAACTGTGAGATTATGACCTGAGCTGAAATCAAGAGTCAGACACTTAACTGATTGAGCCACCCGGGTTCCCCTGATTTTTGATTTTTGATTTTTGATTTTTTACTATTTATTTCCCTCATCAAAGGCAAGGCTCATTGAGGAAAGGGCCCATGGTCATTTCACTGTTGTGCTCCCATCACCTGACGTTCTCTTCAAAGCTTGTGTTATTTGCCAGAAGCCATGAGGTCTGTCTAGAGCTGTGCACACGAGGTCAGATGTTGTGGAATGTCCTTCCTAGAATCTATTCTGAGTTGGGTTGTAGAAAATCCCGAAGGATCTTCCCAAAATATGAAACAGAAGATTAGCTTAAACATGAAGTTCTTCAGCTTCAGGCTGAGTTAGAATCCTCTAGGAAGGTTGTGACAAATGCTGACTTGTGGGGGGCCACTCTTAGAATCAATGAGTTGCTCCACCTTCAAAGTATATCCAGATTCCAGCCCCCTCTTTAGTGCCAGCCTGGACTGAGCCATGACTGACTCCCGCCTGGATCACTGCTCATTCTCCTTGGTGGTCTCCTGCTTCTGCCTTTGCCTGCCCAGAGTCTATTCTACACACAGTATCTGGAATGTTCCTTTTATTTTTTTATTTTTTATTTTTAAAAAAATTTTTTTCAACATTTATTTATTTTTGGGACAGAGAGAGACACAGCATGAACGGGGGAGGGGCAGTGAGAGAGGGAGACACAGAATCGGAAACAGGCTCCAGGCTCTGAGCCATCAGCCCAGAGCCCGACGCGGGGCTCGAACCCACGGACCGCGAGATCGTGACCTGGCTGAAGTCGGACGCTTAACTGACTGCGCCACCCAGGCGCCCCTGGAATGTTCCTTTTAAAACAGAAGTCAGGTTGTATTAGTCCTCTGTTTAGAACTGTCTGGTGCCTCCCAACACTCAGAGTTGAAGCTGAAACCCTGACTATAACCTACAAGGCTCTATAAGACCTGGCCCCTAATTGCCTCCTCCCCATTCTCATCTGCTGCCCCTCTCCCCATCACTCCTCCTGCTCAAGCCACAGTGGCCTCTTCTCTGTTCCATGACTATGCTGGGCCTGCTCCTGCCTCAGAGCCTTTGCACTTGTGCTCTCCTGGGAATGCCGTTCCCCAGACATCCATATGGCTCACTCCGTCTCTCCCTCCAACTCCCTGCTCAATTGTCACCTCTCAATGAGCCTTTCCTAGTCTCCCTGTCTAAAATTGTGATACCCACGGCGCCTGGGTGGCTCAATTGGTTGAGCGTCCGACTTTGGCTCAGGTCATGATCTCACAGTTTGTGAGTTCAAGCCCTGTGTCGGGCTCTGTGCTGACCGCTCAGCGTCTGGAGCCTGCTTTGGATTCTGCATCTCCCTCTCTCTCTGCCTCTCCCCCACTTGTACTCTGTCTCTCTCTCTCTCAAAAATAAACATTAAAAGAATATCTTTAAAATCATGATACCCACACTTCCTTCAACACTCCCTATCCTGGTCCCTACTTTGTTTCCCCTCTCACTTTCATCTCTAACACATAAACATTTAAAGCATTTATCTTACTTAATTTCCTTTCCTCCCCCTAGAATGCCAACATTACGGAAGTGGAGTTTTTGTCTTTTTTTTGTTCAGTGCTGTATCTCCAGCACTTAGAACAGTGCTTGGCATGTAGTGAGGTACCATTAGTATTTGTTAAATGAATAATGAAACCCAGGAAGCTACATTTTTAATTGTGGTAAAATGCACATAACATAAAATTTACTTTTTTAACCATTTTAATGTGTACAATTTAGTGGTATTTATAGCATTCATAATGTTGCTCAGCCATCACCACTATCTAGCTCCAGAGCTTTTTCATCGCCCCAAAAAGGAACCCCACACTCATTCATTGTCATTCTCCACTCCCCTTCCCCAGACCCTGGCACCAACTAATCAGCTGTCTGTCCCTCTAGATTTGCCTGTTCTGGACATGGAGTCACACAATATGTGGCCTTTTGTGCTTGATTTCTTTCACTTAGCAAAATGTTTTCAGGATTCATCCATATATAGGAACCTGCATTTTTAAGAAGCCTGCCTCCTAGAGATTCTGATGCAAATAGTCTGAGCACCTCATGGCCCCCTAGCCACTCCCACCCCCTCCACCTCCCCATAGGTGCCCTGGAAACAAGACTACCACCTTAGCCATACCATGATTCCCTGCTGCTTTTACACTGTGGCTCCCCCAAGTTGACTCTTGATTCTTGGGTTTCTGTACACCTGGTTTGTCTTTGGAAGAAAGGTATGCTACTTCTCAAGGACAGGCTGTGACTCCTCCCCACTCCCTCCCCTGTTTTTATGCTCTCACCTGCTTTATTTCTCCTCTAAGGCCATCAACTTCTATTTCTTCTCTTACCCCGAACACGGAGAAGGTGACCTCTCTGTGCATCCCAGGAGCAGATTGATTTCAAGCACAGGCTTCAGAAGAATGATTTAGAATCCTGGTTCACTAGCTCTGTGACTTTGTATTAGTTGCTCAACCTCTCTGGGATCGGTTTCCGCTTCTGTAATGTGGGCATTGCAAGGGTATCCACCTTGCAGGGCTCTCAGGAGGATGAAATGTGCTAATGCTCAGGTCAGGTTTCACCCCTTGGTAATGTTAATCATAAACTTCATTGTTAGACCCCAGTCGATGGCATTACTCTTGTTGATTACATGGGAAGTCAGTTTCCAAGTCTCCAGCAACCAAAGCAAGTTACAAACAAAGGTTTAGACCACAGCTTGGGAAAAAAAGGCTTCATCCCCATGCAGAGACTTGAGGATGCTCAGTTTTCTCACTGAAGTCTAACGTCACCTGGAGGCTTGTGGGGCGGGGCTGGTGACCATTTAGAGAGAAGTGATGCTTTGAAAAGTCAACTGGAGAACAATGTCATTGACAGATGGCACCTGAGAGCACAAATTAACTCTGAAAGAGAAGCTTACCTGGTTGGGGAAAATGTGTCCAGCCAGGCAGTGACACTGGGATGGAGGGGCTTTTCCTGTGGGCTCTCATAGATGGAAACAGCTGGAAGGTTTTGCTTTCTGAGCCAAGCGGAACCATGTTCCTCCGCTGCATATTGCCACTCTGCAGCAAATGTTTATTCTTGTTACATTGATTAAAAGTGCTTACAGAAGAGGTTTGAGGGGAGCGGTGACAGCGTGAGTTATGGCTCTGCCGGTTGCCAGTGGAGCCGGCCGCTCTGCACGGCTGTGCAAGGGTGTTTTGAAAAGTGGCTGGGCCCACGAGGAGTGACTGAGTGTAAATGTTGCTGCCACAACATCTTGTAGCCTGATCAGGGCTATATTTGCAGAGCCACAAACCAGGACGTTTGTTCAGATGCATAAATAAGCTTCCCTTTCTACCTCCTCTTGGTGAACTCCATTTGTCTCTTTATCCCACCTCTCCATCCGGAAGTGCTTTAAGCAACAGAGTTACCCATTGCCCTCCCGCAGTCTGTCCTTGCAACAGGCCTCTCACAATGGGTAGGAGGAAATCCTTGATGAAACCAATTTACAGGACTGTTTGGAGGACTCTGGCTAGCCCCTGAGGTGTTTGCATTTTTAAATTGGTTACTAGTTATCTCAAATGAGTTTCTAATTAGTAGAGCTTTAGGCATTGTAAGGAAATGAAGTGAAAATATGTAAATATTGTGGGGGAAGACTCCCTTTGCCATGCCTGTCCCTCGAGTGGCTTTTACTTTTTCTAGCTTCTTTTCTGAGTGCAGTGATTTTCTGAACTCTTATTTGGGGTCCCCTGGGGTGGGTTGTTGGGGACAGGGTGTTATTTTAATGTTTGTAAGTTAGGACAGCCTGGTCATGCAACATGCTGTTTGCTGTGGCAGATTGTATTCTCCGAAGATGGCCATGATAATCTCTCCCATTTTATGGATTCTTCTAGAAACTTGTCTTCCCCCCACAGAAAGGGGAGCACAATTCCTCTCCTTTTGAATCTGAACATTTCCACAAATAGGCTGCGGTGGCAGTGGCTCTCTGACTTTGGAGGCTGAGTTAAAAAAAGCTGTCTAGCTTCCTCCTGGCTCTGTTCACATGCTTACTCTTGGAACCCAGCCACCATGCTGCAAGGAAGCCCAAGGAGCCCATGGCAAGGCCCACATGGAGGAACCCCAACTGAGCTCTCAGAAGACAGTGTTATCAACTCTCCAGCCATGGCCTGAGCCATCTTTTTTTTTTTTTTTAATTTTTTCTTATGTTTATCTATTTTGAGGGAGAGAGAGAGACAGAGTGCAAGCAGGGAAGGAGTAGAGAGAGAGGGAGATAGAATCTGAAGCAGGCCCAGGCTCTGAGCTGTCAGCACAGAGCCCGACATGGGGCTCAAACTCACAAACTGTGAGATCATGTCCTGAGCTGAAGTCGGATGCCCAACCGACCGAGCCACCCAGGTGCCCCAGACTGAGCCATCTTGAGAGTGGTCCCTCCAACCCCACTCAAGAAACCCCAACTGAAGGCATAAAGAGCAGAAATGAGCCTTTCCTGTGGAGTCCTGCCCACATCACAGATTTGTTAGCAAAACAAATGATGTATTTTTTAAGACACTAAATTTTGGAGTGGTTTGTTATGCAACAAGAAATAATTAGAACACCTACTTTGCATAAAGTCCCTGCTCTGGTTAATTAAAAGAACTCTGGAATCAGAATACCTGGGTTCAAATCCCCTCTTTATCCTGTAACCACTTGGTTACTTACAGCAAATTCCTTATTCTCAGATTTCTCATCTGTAAACTGGGGATGATGATAACATCTACCTCACAGTTGGTCAAAAGGTTAAATAACAACAACAGCTTGGATGGGTGATTCTATCCCATGAATGTGAATTCCTTCGCAAATATTTTTGAAATGCCTATTTGATGCCAGGATATGATAGGCATTGGGACAGAGTGGTATGAAAAATAGCCCTGGTCCCTCCTTTCTGGAGCTCACAAGCTAGTGAGGTACATGGATGTTAAATAAAGTCAACATATGGTGACCAGTTCTGGTAGCTTTCTTGAGGAAGTGACATTTAGGGTGAGACTTGGGTGAGCATTAGCCAGATGGAAAGCCCAGGGAAGAGCATGTACAAAGATCATGAGGTATTGAAAGAGAGAACCCCATATTTGGGCCTCACTCAATATGTCAATATTGTATACCTTTCCTCCAAACATCTGTAAGTGCTTCTTCCTGGCAAGCATCTAAATAGTTTCTGGCTCCTTTTTATAGAATTGTACCTATGCCCATAGTTTGAAATATCCTCAGGGCTGCTGGCTCTGAAAACAAACCCAATGAACACAATGAAGTGTATATCAGTTAGGACTCTTGGCTGCAAGAATCCTTGGCTCTAAGTGTTTATGAAGCAAAAAGGGAGTTCACTGCAAGGTTCTTGGGGGCTTGAAGAATCCACAGGCAGCTGCAGGACCAGGCTCTGGGAATGGGCAGGAATGTGTGTTTGTTTGGGGGTGATGATGGTTGGAGCCAGCCAGCTGGAGCTATCTATTGGGATAGAACTGAACTCTGTCTTTGCAAATCTTTCTTAAGATTCAAAACCCTGGTAGCAAACATCATGGGTATTTGGGAAGGGGAATGGCAGTGGGAAATAGGTTTGAGATTTAACCCCTACTGAAGCTGTATATAATGAGGACTTCTCCCTAAAGACAGATCAGGATGCTAATGGGGGTGTCAGCCATAGACTGACAAATGTCTACTATCACACTTTCTTTGGAATGCTTTTCATGGACAGTGAAAGGGTGGCTGTGTTCCCTGACCACCTTGGCTTCCTTGAGAGTAGTGACTCCAGAATTCATTTCTGCCTTTTCTCCACCTTCTTCTCCTGATGGTTGGCTCCATCAGGGTCTGAGAACTTTGTCTCACCAGGAGGTGAGCGACAGCCTCGTTGCAAGGCAATGATGCTACATAAAGATGTTCTCACATGACATCACCACTTTGGACTCCTTCCTAATTCACTTGTGGCTTTTATAGCCTTGGTTTCCTGACATGAGTATATAGCATTTGTCATTTATGAGACTTGCTGCAGCTTCAGGGCTGGTCTTGCTTATTTCTCCTCTGCTCTGTACTTTCATTTTATTGGAAATAAGCCAAAGCATTCTCTCCTTTGTGCCCAGTGCACAGACTTTCACTCTGAACTTGAGATGGAAAATTGTGACCCTGTGTCATTATGTGAGTGGATTTGGCCATGAGGTATTCTGGACCTCCCTGGGGTGGGCTGATGGGGAAGGGCAGGGAGATTGAACAGAATGGGGTTGGGAAAACCAAGTTGGCTTTAATGAGGGGATGGTGAACCCCAGAATTCTCAATTACTGTGTACAAAGAGGCATGGAGAATGTGAGAAGGTTTGGGGCTGGTGATACTGTCCAAGGATGTCAAGCCCTGGGGGTAAAGCCAGCGATCACAGTTTTGAGCCAGTGCTGATCCTTGATCCAATTTTAGTGGTCTGAGAATTGGGAAAAAGGTGCTATCTGCTCCCTAAATATGTGGATGTGGGCAATAGAGTCCAGTCTTTTGTGAGAGTCTGTTCAGGGGTGCACTCTGGCATTGTGGCTTTGGAGCTGGAAAGAATGCATTTGGACTAGCTGTGCCACTGACTTGGTGAAAGTGATTTAATTTCTCTGAATCTTATAGTCTCCTCACCTATAATATGGAATTATACCTCATAGGGTTATTGCAAGAATTAATTTATATAATGCCTGGTAAGCTCTTGTCATAGTTCCTGGCACTTAGAAGGTGATCAAAACATATCAGTTATTTGTTAATAAAGACTGGGGAGGCTGTAGCTTGCTGGGCATGCAGGTGGGTCCCCCCACCCCCTGCCCCCTGCCCGGCACATCTCAGGACCGCACAGATCATTCTACAGCAGCAAGATAGGTGACTTTTAGGAACCACAGCTGATGCACCTGAGCTTACCCAAGTGGGATTGACATCTTCAAAGCCCATGCCTGAGGCTGTGGGCATCCTCTTAGATGGCTGCAGCCATGACTTCATCTCAGTCCCCTCAGACTACCTCCACCTGTTCTTTGAAACTCCTTCCCCTGGGATCCTCAAATCCTTTCCTTCTGCCTAGACTCTTTGGCTACTCAGATGGGTTTCTTGCCTCTCAGGATGCTACTTCTCTTTAGGTAGCCAATTGGCTAATTGTACTCACCAAGTGCCAACCCCATGTTCCCAGATCCCTAACCCCAGGCAGGCCAGGAGGAGTGATCAGGTGTCTCCGATTACCTGATTTCCTGGGTAGGGGTTGCTTTACAGATAGGAGGAGTGGAGTTCTTCTGCCGTGCTTGCAAATGAGGAGGATGGAGGGGCAGAAGCCAATAGCTTTTGCTTTTGGCTGGTGAGATTTCTTGGCTTTTGGATTCTGTCAACTAAGTTTGGTGTCAAGGGTCAGATAAAATATGCAAACATTGACTTCAGTAAAGACCAGAGGTATGAGTATTTATCTTTATTACTTCATGGGTTCTGCATCTAACTCACTGAATCAGAAAAGGGAAAGTACTGGTTGACATAACCAGACCATGGGGAGCTCTCTCTTGCCCATTTTCTCTCCCTTTCTCATCTCTGTATGTTGGTTTCTTTCCTCCTACTGTAGATGGAATTTTTGTATATGATGGGGATGTTGGCAAAAGTGTCTTGGCTATTCATCCTATGCCTTTGTTGCCAGGAAGAAAACTGACTGCACATTGGTGTAAACTCCCAGGAAAGGGTTGTAATGGACCCTCCTTGGCCACTTGCCAATCTGTATAGAGCAAGGGTTTGAGATACTATGATTGGCCCAACTTGAGTCCAGAGTTAAGGCTAGGTGTACCTGTTACCAGAAGAAAAGTGGGGAGACACAGAGAAGGCCGCCAGGAGAAATCACTGTGGATTGGGTCTACCACAATGAATGACTCTGACAAAGCCATTTTCAATGCATTGTTTTCTTAGCCACTTCAACTCCTCTTTGGAATAAGGCAGAGCACTGATACATTTATCAATAAAATATATGATTTTGTTATGGCAGAAATGAATGTGAAGTTAAAGCAAAGAAATCCACAAAAAAGTTACCAGTAACCAGGAAATAACAAATAAATCAGTTCAGCCTTATTGATCTTGAGTATTTGTAGTTTTGAAGGTGTCAGTGAATATGAGATCAGGGGGAGGGTGATTTTGTAGGTTCTCAGCCTGGAGAGAGCTTGAAAATGGAAGCCCAGCACTTCAAATTACCATGGGAGTATCTTCGCAACCACGAATATTCAGAGATATGGGCTGCATGGCCACATGAGGAAATGATTCCAAGACTCGGGAAACTCTGTAGACCAAATGAGGCAGCTTCTATGGGAGGCCCCAAGTACAGCCAAAATGTTACATTTGAGGTCCCTGTGTACAAATATTTTGGAACTGTGTTTTTTCCTTGCCTATATAATTCTACATTGCCCTAGAGGGTGGCCTCCTTTGTTTTTAGCTTAATAATATACAGGGTGGGCAGTGTTTGCAGAGGGATGAGGTAACTATGGAGGCAGTGCCACATTTTTAATTAACTATTGATTTGTAGGATTTGTGTATTGAGGTTAATCAGGTACAACAAGAACAGATAACTTTACTTGGCTTCCTTTAAACTCAAGTATATAAATCTGATGTGGGGTGACTGTATATTAGAAATGGAACTCTTTTTTGTCTAAAAGTAATCAATGCAGCCTCGAAGCTGAGAATAACAAACACAATTCAACCTTCTTCTATTTGTGAGAATCTGTATTTTATTTTCTTCTGCGTTATGGAGCAAAGGGGACATATTTCTCTCTCTTGGGTTTGGAAAAACCTCACTACATATGGTGAGCAACAGCCCTTACTATGGAAGGGTCAGATGCAGTTTTTTCCCAACCAGGAGTCCCACTGCATTCCTAGAGATAGCTGGAGCTGAAGTACAATGATTTGTCAGGAAAAAAATATTGTCGAGCTTCCTACTAACTCAGGAGTATCTTTAGGTTAACTTTGAAGTTCTAGTGACAAGGCTGAGAAAAATACACCAAGTAAAATTTCAAACTTGCTGAAAAATTACTGTTTCTTGTTGCCAGATGTAGAAAGCCATGATTGCAATTGTTGTGAGTATGGGATCCAAGGGTGAATTTTAACCACATGGTCCTTTCACAAAAATATTTATTTATTTTGAGGAGAGTGCAAGCAGGGGAGGGGCAGAGAGAGGGGGGCAGAGGATCTGAAGCAGGCTCTGCACTGGCAGGCTGACATCAGTGAGCCCGATATGGAGCTCGATAGGGGGCTCATGAACTGCAAGATTATAACCTGAGCTGAAGTCGGATGCTCAACTGACTGAGCCACCCAGCTGCCCCTTAACTGCATGGTTCTTTATCTGGCAGCCTCCCAAGAGATCCTGGAGCTCACATCTGTCTTTATTAAATCGAAACCAACTAACAAACAAGCAGATCACCTAGCTGTCCTTTTGAAACTTGGGAAGGGCTGTAGTTCTTTAAGCCTCGGTAGAGAAAATCTAAGGGGGAGGAAACTCAAGGCATCAAATAGTCTTTTCTTTGCCATTTCCCTAGAAGTTTTGGGATCCTAGAGCATCAGTGTTTGCCATCCTCTTAGAACCCTTTGTGATTTCCTGGATTCTTCAGACGTGCTTGTTGACCAGTATGTACAAAGGACCTTTTCCTTTGCTAAACTATTCCTTCCCACTTTCAGAGAAATCGTGTTTAGTTCACGTAGTTCAGGGTACTTATGTGACTCAAGCTTGTTCAATCAGAGGGCTCGATCCTGCTGGGTATTAATTTGTTCATAATGGGCATATTGTAAGAATGGGGCCAATCATGGTTTTCTACAAATCGTCTCTCACCATGCGGTTAGAGGTTTGGGGAAAGATGCTTTTTTGTAAGCTGGTACTGAGAGCTGTGTGTAGGAAGTAGCCTTGGGGCTGTGAACTGCCATGTTGTGTCCACTTGGGCTCAGCTTGTTGGAGAATAAAGTGGAGGTGAGCTGAGGGATAAAAATAGAGTCATACACAGAGCCCTGATGACATTATTTGAACCTGGATTCAGCTGAGCCTGCAGCTAGGACCATCCTTCAAACTTACTGGGTACATAAGTCAATAGCATTTTAATATAAGCTAGTTTGAGTTGTATTTCTGTAATTTGCTAGTCAGAGAATCTTAATGTATTTTCTGAGTCTGGAAAGTTATACATGGGTTGTTCCATCCAGAAAATGAGGGTGGTTTCAATAAGCAAGGCAAAAACATAGTGCTGAATTGTTTTTATTGAAACAAGAATATGCAATAGCTCCATTTAGGATGTTTCTAACCAAACCCCTGCCCACTGAGACATGGGGTCTATGTTCGCTCCTGTGAATCTGGGCACATGACTATGCTGGGAAGGGCACTTTGTGTCTTCTGAGTCTGGGTCATAAAAAGGGCAGCTTTCTCCTGCCCCCTTGCTTTTGGAACTCTTGATCACGGAACATAGTCTCCATGTCACGAGGGAGCCCATGGAGAGGACCACAAGGAAAGGAAGTCCATTGTTCATAGCTTTGCTGAGCTTCCAGCCAAAAGCACCGATTTACCATCCATGTGAATGAGCCATCTTGAAAGTAAATTTTCCATTAACCGGGTTGAGGTTTATGAAACAGAGATTAGTTGACCTGTTGAGCCTTGCCAAGACTGCAGATTTATGAACAAAATAAATTGTTGTTGTTGTTTTAAGTCACTAAGTTTTGGGAAGGTCTCATATGTAATTATAGGCAATGGATACAGGCCCTAAAGGAAAAGTGGGCTGACCATACCAAGAAGGAGGGGAACGGGTGCTTGGTGAACAGTAGAATGAGATATCCACCACAGTGTCACCACGTGGCTGTTGGCTTGGCTACTCATTCCATAGCCTGTGTGCATCCTGCTACATCAGGCTGCTTAAACACACTTACTTACCTAATCTGGGGTGCAGAGAACTAAATGATACTCCTTGAAGTTTAAAAGGAGAGACACTAGAGCAAACAAAAGGAAATGATTTTTTTACCCAGTGGGTGATAAATTAATAGTACTTTGTTAGTCTAAGAGGTAATATTGGCTAACAATAATAAACAGTCTGTGGTGGTCATTGGGCTTGACTGCCCAATATCCCTTATGCCCCATGTGACCAGTTAAGCCAGGGACCAGCAAACTTTTTCTGTGAAGGGCCAGACAGTAACTATTTTAGTCTTTGCAGGTTATTTGGTCTCTGTAGCAACTACTCAGCTGTCCAATTGTAGGGAGAGAGTAGCCATGAGCAATATATGAATGACTGGGCATATCTGTGTTCCAGTAAAACTTGATTTGCAAAACCGGATGTAGGCCAGATTTGACCTGTGGCATACAGTTTGGTGGCTCTTGAGTTAGGCTGACTGGTGTATGTCATTGCTCTGGTGACTATTATCTGTCTGGTCACTGGGTCCTAAAGTTTACCTGGTTGTGCTGAAGGGAATTTATATTTCTTGCATGGGAGAGAGGGGTTTTCCTCAACCTTCCTGGACTTGAAAGTGGAGCATGGAGCCTCAGATGCCGTCACAGCCATCCTGTGATCAGCAGGGGAACTGGTCTTGGCATGCAGTGCAGATTGGGATTGGTAGAGGAGAGAGATGGAAAGAGCCTCAGATCTTGATGGAATTACCCAGATGCATAAGGCACCTGGGCCCTGCCCTACCTCTGACCTGTACTTGTGTGAGGAAATACATTTCCTTATTGGGTGAGTGAGCTTGAGTCCAGATTTTCTGTTACTTGACTCCAAGAGCATCCAAACCAATACAAGGTTCAAATAGATTTGGATGAATCTTTGGATCACCAGTCACTGAGTCAACCCAAGTGGTATGGGGGACCCAGCCTTAAACTTTTGAAGGTGATATAGTGAGGGGAAACCATGTATCCTTCAAACCACCCCAAACCAGGACCATATGCCAGAGTGCAAATGTTTACTATGTGGAAATGTGCTTGGAGCAGGAGAGTGTGAATTTGGAACTCATGAGTGTTGTCATGAGGCCACTGTCTGGTCTGTTGCATAAATTTAAAAGTAATTTATAATTGTCATGGATACATTGATTTAGGATGAAATGTTTTCTCAGAGAAAATCAAAACAAAAGAGTTTCAACCAACCACTTTAGGTTGAAGGCAGGGGGCAGGGAAGGGTGAAAGGTGGGCAAGTAGTACCCATAACTGAGCCTTTTTTGTCTCCAACCCTGATCCCACACATCTCCCTCAGGTTCTTTTCTCATGGATTTCCATGGATTTCCCATGGGGTTTAGGAGATTAGAGCATAAAATTTTTTTTTTGTGGTAAAGTACACATAACATAAGATGTACCATTTTAAACATTTTAAGTGTACAATTCAGTGGCATTTAAATATATTCACATTGTTCTGCAAACATCACCACCACTCGTTTCCAGGACTTTTTCACCTTCTCAAACTGAAACTCCTTGCCCATTAAACACCAACTCCCATTCTCCCCTGTCCCAGCCACCAGACTCCTTTCTGTCTCTACGAATTTGATGATGGTAGGTACCTCACATAAATGGATTTATGCAATATTTGTCTTGTATCTGGCTTATTTCACTGAGCATAATGTCTCCAAGGTTCATCCACATTATAGCATGCATCAGAACTTCCTTTTTTAAGACAGAAAAATGTTACATTGTATGCATATACTCCATTTTCATCATTATTTATCTTTTTATTTTATTTATCTCTTGGAAAATGGCACATTTTTAGAAAGTGTTATGTAAATACTGATTTCAGAAAGAGAGAGGCACAAGACATTAGAACGAGCCTAGAAAAAAGAGCCAGTACAGGGGCGCCTGGGTGGCTCAGTCGGTTAAGCGGCCAACTTCAGCTCAGGTCATGATCTCGCGGTCCGTGAGTTCGAGCCCCGCGTCAGGCTCTGGGCTGATGGCTCAGAGCCTGGAGCCTGTTTCCGATTCTGTGTCTCTCTCTCTCTCTGCCCCTGTTCATGCTCTGTCTCTCTCTGTCTCAAAAAAAAAAAATAAATAAACATTAAAAAAAAATTAAAAAAAAAAAAAAGAGCCAGTACTTACCTCCAGCCTCTGTCTGATGTCAGCACCTTTAACTGTTTCAGTTTTTCCTTATCTGTTACCAGAATTGCACCTTGAAAGTGCTCTGATCTTTTGTGTGTCTCTCTGTGCTGAGACCCTGTTACAAGGCAGAGTGGATAAGAGTAGACATAATCATTTCCTAGCCATGGGACCTTTGGGTTATCAGTCTCAGTGTTTTAATCTATAAAATGTGGATAATGACTATGGTGTGTGTGTGTGTGTGTGTGTGTGTGTGTGTGTGTAGGTGCGTGTGTTTAGAAGCACAAACGAAGTCATGCTCTATATGATATTCTGCAACATTTTTTTTCATAAACAGTATGTCTTGGAGATATTTCTATGTCAATGCATAAAACTTTGCTCCATTTTTTAGTAGCTGCATATATTCTGCTTTATGGCTATGCCATAAATTCATTTAGGCAATGTTCCATGCATGGACATGTAGGTTGTTTCCAGTTGTTTGCTTTTCCAAACGATGTTGCAATGAATTTCCTTGTACACCATCTTGACTCACTCATGTGAGCATATCTCTGGGATCAGTCCCTAGAAGTGAGATTTCTGGGGCAGAGGGTATGAGCATTTAACATTTTGAAAGATATTACTAAATTAGACAGTTTAATTTACAAGTGTGTCTTATTAGGGGAAAATCTGTTAGATTAAGTCCACCCTGTAAATGTTATATTTGAGTAGTTCATTTATTAAATTGATTTGTGTTCTGCCTCTTCCCCAAAAGGGCTCAAGGAAGCTTATAGCAAGAGACAAGTCAAATAAGCCTGAAATAATACATGTGCCGAGAAAACCAGTATGGGAACAATAACAACTAAGGCTTATTTTGAGCATTTGCTGCATACCAGGCACTGTTCCAAGTGCTTTATGTGTATGAACTCATCTAAATCTGATAGTCTCATTAGGAAGGGATTATTAACACCCTCATTTTACAGATGGGCAAACGGAGGCACAGAGGGGGCTAGATAGCTTGTTCATTGTCACACAGTAAATGGTGGAGCTGGGATTTGAACTTGGGCAGTCTGTCTTCTTAGCCCTTATGTTGCCCTACTTCCTTGAACTAGGAGTTAGAGAAAGGAAGGAAGGAGAAAGCTGCACAAATAAGAGTTATCATTGCTGCTGCATTTCATTCATCCACCCATCAGTGTAGTAATTCGCTCATTCAACAAAGACAGCACTTTGTCAAGAGCGTTGGGGATAACAGTGAACAAACCACTTCTTGAGAGGCATTCTGATCAGTGTACCCATTTGAGAGTGAGGACCCTCAATCCCTGCATCCTCAGTCTCAGTATTACTTCCTTGGTCCCTGTCTTGTACCATCAGCTTGATCCCTTGGCCTGATTTTATAGCTCATCAGGATCCTGTGGGAGGGTCTGGTGGGGCAAGCTTGCAGGCAGCCCTGTAAGCCTCATTCCCTGGGCCCTGAATTGTGCTATGACATCATTATTGCTGAGGTGTGGTGACCTCAGGTCCCAGAGGGAGAAGGGGCAGCCCCAAGTTTCTCTGTCCTGTCTTCTAGTGGAAACAGTGCTGGCCACATGGGCTCTCACTTGCTTGGACATCTGATTGGCTAGTTTGGATAAATGAAGATTTCCAGCCTTAGTTTTTCCATCTATGAAATCATAAAAACCAGTGCCATTTCTGTTTTGTCTTTTACTTATTTTTTAACTGTTATTTTATTTTTGAGAGAAGGTTGGGAGGAACTGAGAGAAAAGGAGACAGAATTCAAAGCAGGCTCTGTGCTGACAGCAGAGAGCCTGATGTAAGGCTAGAACTCATGAACTGTGAGATCATGACCTGAGCCAAAGTCGGACACTTAACTGACTGAGCCATCCAGGTGCCCCTCTGCTTTATCTTTTAAAACTGTGTAGGGAATGCAATATAACAAACAAAACTTTCACCCATTCAGAAAGTATTTTTTTTTAGTACTCAAGTATGCTAAGCTCTGAACTTGACCCTGAGCTATCATGAACAGAATGACCACACTCTTATGTTCTTGGAGTTCACAGGTTCGGTGGTGGGGGGAGACAGACACAAATCAAACAGTCACAGTGCAGGTAGTAGCAAATGTTTATGGAGTACTTACTACATGCCAGGCACATTTCAAAGCACCTTAAAGATTTCAGCCCAGCTAATCTTTATAGCAGCTCTAAGAGGTAGGCATTTTTATAACCCTCACATTTCAGGTGAGGAAACTGAGGCACAGAGTGATTAAGTAACTTGCCCAAAGTCAACATCTATGAGAGGAGAAGTGAGGATTAATTCACAGATCCCAAACCTGCATCCTTAAGCAAGACACTGTCTTACTGCTATGTTCTAAAGTGATATGGAGAAAAAAGAACAAGGTGGTCCATTAGAGAATAATAGTGAAGACCTAATTTACACTGGGGTGTTTGGGGAAGACCCCTAGGAAGAAGTGGCATTGGAAAAGAGATATGAAGGAAGAGAAGGAGCCATCCTTACAGAGCTGAGTGTGGGCATGGAATTAGAAAGAGGCAGAGGGAATAGCACATACAAACGTCCTGAGGTAGGCAAGACTTTGGGCGGGGGCATTTGCAGAATAGAAAGAAAGCCTGGTCACTGGGATTGTTGAATGGAGATGCCTTTGAGAGTCTGCACAGTACCTTGCACATTGGCAAAACTCAATGGATGTTAATTTTTGCTATGCCCTTTTTGTGAGGTGAGAAATCAGAAGAACCAGGGAAACAGCATTTCAGGAAAAACTTGCTTCCTCAAGCCTCTAGGTGAACACAGCAGGTACCATCTCAAGGTAGGAGCAGATAAATCCCATTTAGTCACCTCTGGCTCCCTTCTCTGAGAGTGGGTCTTGCAGGGGACCCCTTTGCTGGGGAATCCTGAGAGGGCTTCAGGTTTCCACCTTTCGAGGAATCCTCTTTTGTCAAATTCACTGTGCATGCTTCTTTTTTTCTTTTTTCTTTTTTTCCATCAGCCCTGGAATGGGAAAAAGTCAGCTCCAACCTGCTTTCAAAACTGAGCAAATAAAGCTCTTTTACAATTGGTTCCATTGTAGAGAGAGCATTAGACTGATTTATTCAAATCAATTCTGGGTAAAAGCCATAAAAGAGAGCTTAAGAATGAGTTCTGTTTCCCCAGGAAATCCAGCTGATGGATTAACACCTGAAAGGGGGCAGATGTGTGACTGGCTTCAGAGGGGACTGGGGGATATTTGACACTTTGGACAGACTCATTGGGCGTTTTCCATGGCCCCCATTGGTTGCTGGGGATGCCCTGCTCTTTAAGCTCCTGGGTAGGGAAAGAGGGTCCAACGCTTTTATCTATCTATCTATCTATCTATCTATCTATCTATCTATCTATGGATCTTGAAGGGAAGAGGGGGTTTTCATGAAGCATCTTTTGGGAGCATAAACTTCTATAGCTGTAAGAAGCATCAAATCATCAGATAACCTGGACGGAGACTGCCCTTTTTGGCAGCTGGGGGGTGGGTGGAGTGGAGGGAGGCTAAGACCCAGAGAACTGAAGCAAGTTATCAAGAGTTCAAATCCAAATCTCCCAACTCCCTTGTCCAGGGCAGTTTGCATCACAGCATCAATGACCTGGCTTAAAATATGCACCCTGATGATAGGGTCTATCATTTATCCAACTAAAAACACTTATGCACTTATGCTTTGATTTTAAGTCACTTTCCTTTTTCTTGGTACTCTGTACAAATGAGGAAGAACTCATCAGCATTGTCCTTATGAAAATTTTTTGTTGAGATTGGAAGATAGGGGAAAATAATCTCCAAGCTTGTTAAATAAACCCTAATTCATCGAACTTCTCTGCATAGGACTAGTTTCTGCTTTTTAAACCTGATTGCTCTTTCCTTTTTTTTTTATGCTCATGCTTGTGTCTGTCACTTACTGGCTGTGTGACTGTGATGAAGTTATCCAATGTCTCTGAGGCTCAGTGTTTTCATATGTATAATGAGAATGGTGCCTACCTCATACAGTTGTCATGACTAGATGGCGTGACACATATAAAGCAATTAGCAGTGCCTGGCTGTATCAATTGTTAAAAAGTGTTAGCTCTTTAAAAATTATTTGCACAGAATAATGAACCTCTTCCCAGGTGGGTAACATCTGTTGGTGTTTTTTTTTTTTTTCTCTCAGACTGATCTGGCCTGCATCCCATCCTATTGCTAGGATTGTTCGCAGACACTTTGCTCTTCTAACCCTCCCTGCTCTGCCACCCCCCCCCCCGCCATATATGTACACACAAAGCCTGTTACACACACACTTGGATACACACAACACAGGCTTTCCTTCTTAGTGACAAGTAATAGAGGATAGTAAGTGTGGGTGGTGAGAAAGAATGTGAGTCTTTGCTTCTCAGCTCATTTATTCCCCAATATTTTCCCTGCTCTGAACTAGGATGGAAAATGTCTTGTCTGGAGTTAGTGCATCTTGGGAGTAGTAAGTGTAGTGTGGACTTCAGTATTAACCCTTTTGATCCCTTGTCCCTTCTAGAGGGCTCAGTGCCCAAATCAGTCAGATGTCAGAGCTGAGACAAGGTATCTCCAGGTGGTGCTTGTGCCTTGGACCCACACAAACTGTGTTTTCTTGGCCAGCTGGATTGTGTCCCTGTATCTGTCATAGAAACTTCCTTGGGCACAACTTTGACATTATTACAGGGGTGCTTAAACAGCATTAGGTAGAATGGTAGAGAAGGAGAGTGAAAGAGGGAGGGTGAGAGATGGAGGGAAGGAGGAGCAGAGAAAAGAGGAGCAAGAGGGAATGAGAGGGATGAACGGGGAGAGACAGTGAGTCAGAAACCTAGTCATCCACAGGTCTGAAGGAAAAAGCGAGTTTTGCTCTGGCCGTGGTGCTGAAGCTTAAGTCCTGCTGCAAGGGATTGGAAATCAGTGACACAGCCAGTGAGGAAAGGGGTATGTGGCTCTGGTCATTGGGGATTATGCATTGATAAGAATAGGAGGAAGTCCAGCAGGAAGAGAGGAAATAGTAGTGCGCATGTGCAAGAGGCAGAGAGGGAGAGAATAGTATATGGAGAGGAAAAAGTTGTTTATATACCAATAGCAGTGGAATGACCTAGGTGAAGGAAGGGTCAAAGGCTATGGTCGGTCCGTGATGGGGAGACAATGTATATCTTTTTTCAGAAGCATTTCCGCTCACTTCCCCAGGATCCTTAAATTATATGTGTGTGTGTGTCTGTGTGTGTGTGTGTGTGTGGGGGGGGTGTACATGTATGTAAGAACCGAGGTTATTATTTCCGATGGATTCTACTCAGCATTGGGAGCATTGCTTGGAGAATAATCTTTCTCATGCCCATAGAATAGCATGGCAATAAAGTCAGGGCACAAACACAAGTGGCCTTGCCCACTGGGACTTTTGCTGAGGGTTGACAGCTCTGTGGAAGAAAAGATGAGAGTCACTTCTGTCTTAGGAGTCTTTGATCCTTGGTCAGCCCAAGGGATGGGGGAATTTCCTACTCTATTTGGATAATCAAGGGCATCTCCCAACCCATGTGGTTACTATTTGTTTTTTTCTTTCTAATCTTCTCAAGGTAGCAAGGGGCTTGCTGTTTACCCTCTGTGCTTCACAGGGACTTTCCAGGGATCTTGCAGCCCTCCACCAAGCCTCAGGACTTTCCATGTAGGAAGATAAGATACTGAACAGGCGGCTGCATTGTGTCTTGGAGTTCAGGGTCAGAAGGCAGATGTACTTGGGTTCAAACCTTATTTCCCTCAATTACTGTGGGATTGGGTGAACTCTCTTCACCTTTGTTTTGTTGGGAAAATGGGTGTGGCTGCTTCTGGGTGGTGCATGGTACTTGAATGTAAGAGAAAACTAAGGATGAGGCTCTTGCTAATGTTAACCCTGGAATTACTACTACAGGATACCTTGTGGTATTTGCTGGTCCTAAACAGTCAAATCAGCCTAATCTTATAGTGGTCACCAGAAAATTCTGGGAGGTGATGTCACCGAGAGGTTAAGAGCATGGGCTCAAGACAGACAATTGAAATGGAAGTCCCAGCTCCATTTCTTACTAGTCAGGTGACCTTGGATCAGTTGTTTAACCTCTCAGAGCTTCAACTTCCTCATCTGTCAAATGGGGAAAATAATGGTAATGATGATAATATCCACCTCAATGGGCTATTGTGAAGATTTAATTAGCTAATATACCTGAAGTGTTTAGAACAGTGTCTGACACCCAGTCAGTTCTCAAAAACATCAGCTATTGTTATTTTGCTAATATTACTATGGCTTTTATCAACTGGATGGCATGTGGAAGTAACTTGTACTCTCTATCCTCAGTCTCCTTATCTGAAAAATGGGGCTGCTGCTAATAATTACTTCATACAGTTAGTATGAGAAAGAAATGAGATAATTTATATAAAGTGCCTCACATGATAGAGACATCCAAATAATGACATTTAACTCCCCCCCTTTTTTCTTGGTCATATTTAAGATCAAACTGTATTAAATATTAGAGCAAATGCATAGTTTTGTGGTTCTTGCCTTTTTTTAGGGGATCATGGAACCCTTTGTAAATTTGAATGCAGAATTATATCTTCTTCTGAGAAAAATGGAAATAATGTACATGTAATTTCAGCAGGTTCAATAGTTCATGAGCTATTATGGGTTTTTATCCCATTGCCCACAAAACCTCCTTTTAATCTCCCCTTCACACAATGAATTGCATAGAGTTTTCTGGAAAAAAATGTGCTGCACAAAAATGAGCCCTTAAGCATCAAGCTCTGGTGATTCCGAGATGTTGAGAGTCTGAGGACTCTAGAGGGCTTGGCTGGGGATCTGTCCAGAAGCTTTTGAGCTCAAGAGCCCTGCCTACCCCAGAACTCATTGTACTCACTCTCATCACTGTCCCGTGGCCCTCTCTGGGGCAGTCTCTTGGCTCAAGATGATGGTGTTCGGGAGTGGGGGCACTGCCATCCTCCCCTCCCAGTGCTGTCTCTTGTGCACACAGGCTGTGTGGGTGCTGCCTTTAATGCTGTGTTCTCTAAACTCTGCAAGTTATGGTGTGGTTGTGCCAAGGAGAAGGCAGGGATTTGTCTTTGTTGTAAGTGTTGTGTGTATATTAAAAGGCTCTTGCAACAATCGGCACTTCATGGCAGAAACAACGGGACATAGTGCGTACTCACTTAGTAAGAACACGAGGAGGGAAGATTTGGATAATCCCGACAAATATTCATATGCCTAAGATGCCTCTAGGAAGGGCTGGCAGGAATAGTTTAGATAAACACTGATGTCTGATGTTTGTGCTCCTCTCTTGGCAGATGTCTGCTCACTGATTTCGTTCAGAACTGAGGAGGGAAAAATTTGGGTGCTAGGGAGTGTGGCAGACACCCTCAGAAACGCTGTGTGTGGATTAAGTAGATGAAGAGCTGTATTGCAACGATTCTTGGGAGGAGGAGAACTGCCCCCGCCCCCCTGCCCCAAGATTCTAGTCACATCGCAGAATTAAAGGATAGATGGGCAAAAAGTAACATTTTTGAACCTGGAATTTGGTGACTTGTTGGGATATCATTTGCATCTTGATAATGTAAAAAGAAAAATTTAAAAGTAAGAATAAACCACCAGCAGGATTATGCCCTCATGGTGAGGCTGATGGAAAGCTTGTTAATGGCCCTGGTAGGAACTATATAGGTCCTTGCGTAATTTACAGGTGCCAGATGTACAGATACATACCCATTCCAAGTGAAGTAGAAGCTGAGAGTCTATAAGCGAGGATACATGGCCACATGGGGGTACAGTTTGGGAGGAGAAAGCTACCCTGTCCCAGGTGAGTACCAATGGAAGTAGGATAGCATTTATGGGCTTCTCAGTAATGGTGTGGAGCTGTACAAATCCTGACTCTTCAGTACAATGGGAGTCATGGCTGACATTGGGGGTCGTGACTTATAGCCAATGGATATACTATAAGTGGTATGTAGGTGGTACAAAGAGTTACATGTCTTGTGGGACAGTTGTTTGAAGAAGTTATGGGTTTGGAGGGGTCAGTACCCTCTGTTGGGGTTTCTCATTGGAGAGAAGGCAGCAATGCCTTGGGACCAGGGGTCTGTCCTTATGGGGGTCAGTGCCTGGATAGCCTAACAAGATGCTTGTCTCATCTTGATGGAGTCCTGGCCCTCAGCTAACAACCCAAGATGGGCGTTAGTGGGAAGATGGTGGTCCTAACTGCTGAATTCCTCCCTACACCTCCCAAATGGTTAGAAGTTTACAAGAGGGATTTCGGCAGGGAAGCTATGGGGTTTACGTTCCTCATGGCCTCATTCATGACAAGCTTCAGATGTCAGACTCAGCTTCTTTGGCTGACCTGGCTCAAGCAGAGGAGGTGGCTGTTCAACCCCCTGCCCTTTGTCTTTGACTTCCTAACTTTGGTTGTTAGTCTCATCCTTATTCAGTCTCCCTCCTCTCAACCATCCCATCTAAAGTCTTAGGACCCTCCAACTTCAAGGCCAGACTTGCCTTCCCTCTGAGAAAAGCAAATGAGTTAATGATAGTTAAAAGTAGATACACTTTGTTTTCTTTTCTTTAAGACTTTTTTAAAATTTGAGTGTAGTTGATACACAATGTTACATTAGTTTCAAGTGATACACTTTCTTTTTGAGCCCTTATTATGCATCATGCTAAGAGCTTTATATGCGTACTTTTGTTCAATTCACAATAATCCTCATGAGGTACTGTTATGCCCATTTTACAGATGAGAAAACTGAAGCTCCCGAAGGTCAGTTTCCCTGCATGAGGTTATGCGGTTAAGAGTGCAGCCAGAGCCCCAATTGAACTCTGTCCCCAGAGCCCCAGCTGAGCTAACCTGCCCTCTAAGTCCCACTGTAGAAGGGTGAGAATTTGGACGTCTTTGAGACCCACCAAAGGAACTTCTCCGTCACTACCCTGTTTACCTTTGTCTGGCTGAAGCTGGCTGACCACAGCTAGGCTAGGTTTCATAACCGGTGTTGTGGGTGCTCTTCTGCTCATCTCTTGCCCTCCTCACTTCTGCACATGCTTACTTGCCTTTGCCTGAGGCCAGCCACTTTCCCAGGTGAGGGTAAATGGGCTTACCTTTGTTCTGGCCTTTCCCTCACCTTGACCATCAGATCTAGTCAAGCTGCTGGGAAGCTGCTTGGTAAACTCATGCCCTTTCTTTTGATGTCAGGTCTTGTGACCTTTTGATTGTCCCTAATTTTTCTGCCTAGTTTCAAATGCTGCAGAAAATGGCATTGACATTATGACCCTGGGCCAAGCTGGAAGTGTGGAAACCAGAGTCCTGAATTATATTTTCCTCCTAGAAATGTCAGACTGTTTTGTGGTTGAAAGCACAGTCTCTCAGTTGGACAACCTAGGTTTGAATCCAGCTCTATCACTGTATAATAACCGCAATGGGTTTGGGGTCCCACCAGGTCCACTGTGAGACAGTAGAGCTAAAACTCTATTGGTCATCTGACCTGCATAAGCCCTACTCTTGTGGATCCCAGTGATGTTTTGGATCTCCTAGAACTAGTGTTGGTTTAGAGCCTGTGTCCAGTGATCCTGGAAATGTCTGATTTTTTCCTTTTCCTCAAGCAGTCTCTCTGGGAAAGGGCCATAGGTACCTATGGGGAAGGCTGTGAAAAAGATGAACATTATACAATTTTTGGCAATGTACCAAGATCCTTCCTCAAGGGGACCAAATCTCTCTGGGTCTGTAAGCTGGCTCAAGTCTGGGAGCTGACTGAGGGGTAATGACTGCTTTTACAATTCAAGTTAGACTTTTGTTCACTTGACCTAGAACTCTTCTCATTCAGATCAGTAAGAATTCAGTAGGCTTCCCATCTATTCACTTCTAGGAGCACTATACCATGCCTGACTTCCCAATGCCATTCTTCTCTGCGTGTCAGACTGTCTTGATTTCTGCTTTACTGTACTGTCCATGGTAACCATGCCCACTTTGCCTTTGGCCATTGAGTGCTGCCACTTGGCCTCTGACGTCTGGAATCCAGTGACCTCAATGCATGTCAGTGGGAACAGTTGTCACTATCGTGTGCCTTGGGCATGTTGCTCACCCTCTTTATACCTTGGTCTCCACCTCTGCACAGTGGGGATAATGACAGGGTTGTTGTGAGGTTTAGATGAATTAATATGTGACAAGATGAATTAATAAGAGGGTCTCAAAGCCCACCTGTGGTTATTAGAACTATTTGTGCCAGTGGGGAGAGAAGGGATGGAGGAGAGACAAAAGGGCCAGAGCAAGAGGGGGAAGGTGGAGAATGCAGAGAACCCTGGGTGGGAGAAGATCCCTACTTATGCAACAAATACTTCTTGGGCACCTACTATGGGCCACCCACTTTGACAGCTTTTCAGCATAAAAGCATGAACAAGGCAGAGGAAGTGATGCCTGAAGGAGCTTAGTGGGGGAAAAACTGAACAAGCAATTGCAGCATGGTCTCAGTGCTTGGTTGAGGAAGCTCAGGGAACGTAGGAGACTGACGTTCACTCAGCCTTCCTGGACACAGTGTTAACACTTGTATGTCCAGAAAGTACCTCCTAGTTCAACTAACACAGCTGAGGAGGGAGTCCCACAACGACATTAAGGGCACGTTGGGGGCACACTTAGGTTTATCAATCCATCATTGCAAAATATTTCTCAAAGTCTCCTCCCTTTGTCCATCAGCACTGCTGATGTGCTGAGTCCCTGCAGTGTTCCTCTACCTGGTCTGGCCTTGCATGCCTGGTCCCTGGCAACCTCTCCATCCACTACACTTCTCTTCCCTCACCCACCCTGTTGCAGCCCCACTGGCTTCTTGCTGCCTTCATCCCAGCCTCTGGACTTTTGCACATGCTATTCCCTTTGCTGGAACACCCTTTACCTGGGAGAACTCTTCATCTTGTACATCTCCATTCAGTGTTCATTTTCTCTGCCCCTTTCCCAGCCCCAGACCTGCTGAGGCTCTTTTGTTTTAGGTTCCCTTGTTCCCAGCAGTCCTCTGTTGCAGTCCTTCACCCGTTGACAATGTCAATTAACACTTTCCCCACCAGGCACCGGGCTCCACCTGGTCGGAGACCAATGCCTTCCATGGTCACTGTTATAATTCCCTCTCACACGCAGTGCCTGGCCCATAGTGATGCTCAATAAACATCCTTGATAGGTAAGCACAGCTTTGCAAGGTGGTGTCTCTACATTAAACCCATCACTCTCTTGATCTGTTCAGAGCAGCCTGTTTTCCAGCCACCTCTAAATCATTCAAGATGCAGAATAGTATCAAAGACCAGGGTGTCTGTCCTCGCAGGGGATTCGAGAAGTGGATGTCTGTCTGTCCCTTCTCTCCTCCCTTCCTTGGTCAGGGAGACCATGGGGGTGCGATTTGGGGGCAGGGCTTTGCCAGAGCGGGCCTGGCCCCTGGCAGGTGAGAGGAGCGCAGGCCTCTTCCACGCGTGCCTGCGTTTTGCGTGAGCAGCCAGAAGGGGGCGGCAGAGAGACAGGAGTGGTCCACGGAGGAGCCCAGCTCGGAGCCGAGCCGCGCGAACCCACCGAGCCCGCGCTCAGAAGCCCGATCTCCCACCGACAGGCCGCTGGGTTCGGAAGGCTGCTGGGTCCTTTCTCTTCCCCAAGTGCAGGCAGAGCCCCCTGGAGCCATGGCCAGCCCTTCTGGCAGCCCCGAAGACTCGGGCAAGCTCAGAGGCAGGGATGGCTGGCAGAGGCGGGAGGAGGAGGATGCCCCTCCGGAGGAGAAGAGATTGAAGCTGGGGCTGGAGGGAGGAAGCGCAGCGCAGGAGGAAGGAGAAGACGCGCCACGTCTGGGCAGGGAAGAGACCGGCACCCAGACAGGTGGCGAAGGCAGAGGTGTAAGTGAGCGGGGGCTCAGGAGGGACGGGGGCTAGAGGTGGGGTGGGGTGGGCGGGGATGCTCCCCGTCGGCAGTCAGGTCCAAGTTGATAATTGGGCAGCAACTCCTGCAGGCAGGCGCGGTGTGACAGCTCGTGGGGACCTCCAGGGAAACTAGATGCTTGGTTGTTGGTCGCAACCCCCTTCTTGTTTTTGTAGCATCGACTTGCTGATTCTCCCACGCCGTCGTTGTATCTGGCTGGGAGACCCATGGGTTCTGCGGTTGGCCAAAGAGGGGAAGAGGAAGCCCTGTGTCCTGGGGGCCCTCTGAAGGGGAAGGAGGTGAAGGGAAGGAGGGCTCTGAGCAGCCCTCACCCTACACCTCCCTCCTAGACAGTGCTGTTTTAGGTGTCTTTTTGGGACTTTACTCCGGTGTGTGTTTCCCTCACCTGGTAAGGGGTTTGGGTGGGAAATGCCTCAGCATAGGTTCTGCCAGACCCTGTTCTGTCAGCATGTGGGCTGGCAGCAGCTCGCCCTGCCCCTCACCTGCCCTGTATCTTCCTGTCATTGTTCCCCATTCTGGTTGGGCAGTGAGAGTTGAGAGAGAAAGCAGGTGGCTTCCACCCCCAAGTCACTCTTCTCTCCTTATCCTTTCAGAGAGGGACAGTGAGGCAAAGTTCTGTGCATTCTCTCGGGTGCTACCTGGCTGTGGTCCCTGCTGCCTGAGGGTATGCGTGAGGGTGTTTTGTTGCATACGTGCATGGTTACGTGAGTCACTAGGCATGTGTGTGATGGAGGTCAGTGCCCCGCTTGACCCCTTGGTTCCCGCTTTCTGCTTCTTCTCTTGAATCTTCCAATTGTGACCTGGTTGACCTTACATTTGGGGAGCACATGAGTCTGGAGGACAGATGAGGGTTGGCTGGATAGCTGTCCCCATGGCAAGGGCTGCTACTTTGAGAGTTTTTAATGGATAACGGGGTTGACCTTTTTGTTTCTTACAAACGTTTTTATTCTTGACCATTTGCTTGGCTGAGCTTGTCTTAAAAATTTGATTAGTGGCTAGTGAGCCCTGTGAGAGAGTTCCCCTTCTTTCTCCCAAATCCACATAGGCAGCTGCTGCCTGCCTCCGTTCACCTGGCTGCATCAAAGCCCAGCCGACCCGGTGTGGGGCTGCTCCCAGGCACTGCTTCGGAGACCTTACCTCCCTATGATTGTGATTGTGTTCAGATTGTGGGCCACTTGGACACCAGAACCAGGTGAATTTCTGTCTCAGATGCCAGAAGAAGGATAATCCTTATGGAAGGCTTATTGGGACACATCCCATGGAAAGAGTGAGAGGGATGTGTCGCAGTGTGGTGAGAGGAGAGGCCCTGTCAGAAACATGATTATGGGGGCAGTGCAGTGCTGAAACTTTTACTGTTGGAAGCCCCTCTCTCTTTCACTTCCCTCGTTACTTGGGACTTTGCCAAAGACCAGGACATGAGGGTGGGAGGAAGTGACCCAAGTGCAGTGGGATGCTTAGGAATGTGGGTTTGAATCCTGGCTCTGACCTTCCTTTGCTTGGTGACTCAGGGCGAGTCACTTAACCTCTCCGAGCCTTGGTGTCCTCACTGGCGAAATGGATATGTCAGCAGGCCTTGTTTCACGGGATTATTATCCCTGAGATTAAGTAAAGGTTATCCATAGAAAGCACTTAGCGTTAAGCCTGACACATAGTATGTGCTCAGTAAATGTGGTTTAGTACTGAAATTCACTCACTCCATGCAGCTTGCTTGCTGTCATCTTTAGTTCTGGGGGTGCATCACAGGAGATGAGGGTCTTAGGCCAGAATCTCCACATTAAGTGCTTTCTGAAGGTTAAGAAATTATGTGCAGGTGATGAAACTTTTAAAAGGCAGAAACCGTATTGAACTTTTTGTTTCACAAAGAGAAATGGGGATGCCATGTTTAAAGGATTATGTCATAACTGGACAGAAACTGTCCTTGTTTCCTGAGCCTGAATCCAATTTTCTCCTTTTGGGGCACCTGGATCTTCTGGAGGAAGTCACCCTTCACAGTGGTGGTGTCTTGGTTTTCAAGTTTAAAGGTTGGCCAAGCCCGTGCTTCCCAGAATGCCTGTCAGACAGATTTCTCCTCCCTTGTAGTTTCTACAGGAATATTCTCTTTAAAGAGCCCAGGAAGCAGTTTCGGGCTGGTGCCAGGGCAGCAGCTATTTTTTTGAGGAGGAGAGCCCATTTCTTCACTCACAGACCATGTCCAAATGGAGAAAGAAGGACAGAATGCTTTTTCATGAGATTTTTATCTGTGTAGACCATTAGCTTGGCTAAAATGTCAAAAACATCCTTGTTCTTTAATAGCAGCTTATTTTTAGGTGCAGATCATTTTGGGCTTTTCTCTGCAGAAGCTGCATGGATATCACCTCCCTGTCCATGTTGTATCTAGATGTTTCTAAAGAATAAAATACCCCTTCCCTTCACTGGGTCCGGAGCTTTGGATGGCTGAGGTTTACATGTGACTGGTTATCCTTCAAAGTGGCTCCCAGGCTTGGCTCTTGCCTTTAAGGTAGGGGGGTTTCTTTCCTCTGGTGGTTGCTACGGAGTGCTTTGAGGAGATAAAATGGGGCCTCAGGAGCCATCGCAGTGCAGAGCTCTGCTGGAGGTGTGCCAGGAGGAGGGTGTGTGCCTAGTGAGGGCTGATCCCCCACCAGGGGTCAGAAGTTTCACAGACTCCTTTTGCCCCCTCAGGACCAGTGCTGCTGAGAAGGTATCAAAGAACCAGTCCTCCCAGAGCCTTTATTGACTCCTTTAAAGTGACCCCAGGGTGAGTCTGGCCTGCAGCTCTTCCTGGGGGTAGAGAAGGGTCTCTTCTAGGTAATTGGTTATCAACCTTAGTTGTCTGTTCAGCTTTTCTCAAGATCTGGAAACTTGGCATAGACTTCTGGGTTGTGCTGGGCAGAGCTGAAATCCCCTGTTGGAATCCCCATTCAAGAGTCCCCAGGATTGAGACCAGAGTGGGGAGGTTATCATCTGTAGGGGTCACCCTACAGAGGAGAGTCCAGACTGCCGGTCTCTCCCAACTCACTGGTGATAGTCTACACCTGAGTATCTCAACTTTGGCACTAGTGACATTTGAGGCCAGATCATTTTGTGTTGTGGGGAGCTGTCCTTAGCAGCATCCCTGGCCTGTAGCCACTGGATGGCATTAACACTGCCTCTCCATCACTAGTGTGACAACCAAACATGTCCCCAGACATTGCCAAATGTCTAGGGCTTGGAGAGGAGGCAGATGAAATACCTTGTCTGAAAGCCACGGGTCTACACTTGTAAAACTGTTTCAGAGAGTAGGTGTTAAGTTTGGGTCCTTCCTGTACCACTTATGAGCTATGTGGCCATGGGAAATTTATTCAATTTTTATGGGCCTCAAGTTTCCTCATCTATAAAATGGAGAGAGTGAGATAGAACGTCATTGGGTTGTTATGTTGGCATTCAATACAATTACAAGATAACAAACAGAAATGGTTTAGGAGAGCGCAAAACAAATGGTCAATTCCATTTTTACTTATTTAGGTGAGTCAGACTCTGTCTCCCATCCCCTTATCCATTTGGTGAGGTGCGAGGGAGGAACATCATCCACCAAAACCTCAGATTGGATTTGTGTAGCATCTCAGCTTTCCACATGGAATTCACCAGTTTCTCTCCAATTTCCTCCTTGGTTTTCTGGGTCCAGGATTCCAGGAGGCAGGGGTGTGGGCAGTCAGAGCGGGTGGCACTCAGTTCACTCCCACACGGGAGAATTCCAAAGCTGGCTTGCTACGACAGGGCTTTTGGACCAACATCTGGGTTTCTGGATTCCCATTTGAGCACAGCTGGACTCCACAGGGCTGACGCTTTCTCTGCTGAAATATAGATATTTCCCTGGCAACAATCTCTCAAGCTGACATGAAGACATGGCCACCCACCGGAACACGGTGCTGCATGGGCTCTCCTATAATTTGTGAGGCAAGCTTCTGAGGACTGCAGTGTGGAAGTGAGAAATTGTAGGAGGTTCCCTCATTCTCCAAGGGCCAAAAGTGGGGTGCAGGTTGGTGGTGGAGGGTCCTCCAAGGAGGAAAAAGGCATGGAGGGCATTCCTTTTTGTTAGAACAGAGAGGTACAGGCCACACACTGGATGGCTCAGATTCTTCTGGGGAGGCAGGTGCCTCTGTGCCTGCATTCATTTTGGATTGTGAGCTGTGTAGCCCTTAGCTATAATCATTTCAGAAACATTTAACCCCAGTGCTGGCAAACCAGGGCTTGGTTTGGACTTCTCAGCTAGAGAGATGCAGACTGCTGGGCGATATTCTCCTGATTCTTTTCATTTTGGTGAGATGTTTGTTGTCTTTTTTTGTTCTCTGGAACATGATTTGGAGCTGGAGGAGCAGGAGAGAGACCAGTTTGGGCGCTGAGACAAGGGTCTATGTCAGGGATGTGGTGGCTGTGATGGTGGTGATGGTAGTGAGTGGAGTTGCGTGCCTGAACAGAGGAAAGCTTATGAGATACATTAAAGACTTAAGCATGTATTTAGTATGGCAATGAGAAAGAGTCAGGGTCAGATTGACTTCCAGAATGGCAGGGAAGACTATGAATTTGGTTTTGGACTTTGGCTAAGGTTGCTCTCAGACCCAGGTGACAATGTCTAACAGGATAGACAGGTCTGGGGCTGGACATTCAGACTTGAGAGTCATCAGTGTAGATAGTACTCGAGGCTGGGGGACACCTGAGGTTGACTGGGGAGAGAATGGAGAGGCAAGAGGAGGGGATTTGGTATAAGCATGAGGAAATCTTAATGATGAGGAGAAGAATCCATGAGAGGCATCAGAGGAGCAGCAGGCAGAGGATATGTGGCTCCACAGACACGAGGAAAGGGTGAGGGTTGGTTGTGTTAAAGAGAGCCTGTTGGATTTCATATATCATGCTCATGAGGTCTTAAGGGAATTTAAATGGAGGCTGGTTGTGTGTGTGTGTGTGTGTGTGTGTGGGGGTGTACCAGGATTTACCCTAAGTCTGGGTATTCCAGCACCCAACCAGGGTGTATGCCCCGAAGCAGGGAACACTCATGGTCTTGACTCTTGCAAAACTATAGTTTGTATTCATGAATTCTGTCCTCCTCGCAACACTCAGCTGTCACTTTTCCAGGACCCAGTCTTGGTGGAGAGTCCTGCCCTGGCAGTGTTCCTTAGCATAAGATGGTGCCATTAGGAGAACTTCACTTCTCAATACTGAGGGCCGTTTTCATTCCTTCTTTTCATTCCTTCTCTAAGTATTAGAGCAGCTCCTATGTGCCAGGTGCTGGTCTAGGCGCTAGCCTTCAAGATGGTTCAGTTCCTTTTCTCTTAGAGAAACTGCTCTAGTGGTGGGGACAGACTCTGGTCTATGGGCCAAAGGTGGCCCCTTCCTTGTGATTGTAAATGAAGTTTTATTGGCACATAGCTGCACCTATTCATGTACATATTGTCTATGGCTGCTTTCCTGCTTCAGTGGGAGAGTTGAATACTTGGGCTCACAAAGCCAAAAATATTTACTCTGAGAATCTCAGGTTAAGGGGCTTTGCACCCTCATGGTGTCCCATGCGGTTTATAAGTACTGCTGCCTTTGAAATCTGTGCAGCTCTGAGGAGTAGTTGCAAAAAAAGTGCTCAACTTGCAGGACTCCAATGGAGGGGGTACAGGTCTCCCACTCTCAACTTTATTGGTCTTTGGTGTCAGGGGCAGGACTGGGGTTTTGAGTGAGCTTTCCTCACCCCTGTGGCAGGGCAGCAGGCTAGCGTCATCCAGGTTTTGGATGGGGGAGACAAAGGTGGAGGTGGGGAATAGTGACTTGTTCTCCTCCTAAGCGTTTTCCTTAGATGGGTCCTTAGCCAGTGTTTGGTGTCCCACTTTGCACAGCTGCCCAAATCCAGTGAGGTCAGCCATCTTGGTGCTGTGAGCCTGGGGTACAGAGCTTCCAAATCACCAAGAAGAGATAAAAAAGATGGCTTTTGCAAGCACAAGAACTCAGGTTATTGAAATTAACATTTCCCTCCCAAGTTTTATAATGTCTGGGCATGCATATTTAAGCGTCTGCCTCAAAAGCTCTCACTAATAAGCAGATGGTGCATTTAATTTCCTTTTTTTGTTCTCTGAGCAACATACAGCTTCCTGCATGGTCCTCCTTGCAGGCAACTGTACATAGGGGTGACCAAGGACTTCTGACCATCAACACAGGTCTCTAGAGGCTGCTGAGAGCCCTGTATTCCTGGGGCTGTTCCATGGAGGGACTGGTCTTTTCCTTCCTTTTCAGCCCCAGCAGAAAGTTGTCATGTTACTCACAGCCCACAGGGCTCCTGTGTTTCCCTCTCCAAAGAATCTTGGCTGCATCTGACCCCCTGTACCTCACCAGCTGGAGAGTAGGGGTTCCAAGGAGGCTGGGGGTCCGAGGGTGCAGCCCCAGAGCCTGAGAAAAGCTGCTGGGAAGAGGATCCAAAAGGATGGTAGAGGCAAAGAGGAGAGCTCGGGTGCAGAGCAAGGACCTTGAAGGCACAAAGGAGAAAGCTGGGATTTTTAAAAACAGGGAAGAGCAGACAGCTTTAGCATGGTCCAGGTATGGCTGGGCTTTATGAATTTTACTTGTTTTCTGTTTCCCTAGCTTCTCTCTCTGTGTTCCAAGGTGTCATAGAACACTTGCGGGGGCTCTGAGAAGCTCTGGGTTCCAATGGTCTTTGGGGAATGCAGGGACTGCGCCGAGGGTTTCCTTGGCTCTGTGCCTCTTCTGTCCAGGCCTCCATTCCCGACTATGTGCAGACCTACCTTGCATCTCAGACCTCCGTCCTGGAGAAACCTGGATAAGGCTTGTGCCTGTGCTGTGGGGCTTGTGTCTTGTGTGTATGGATAAGAAGACTTTGTGACTTGGAAACCTCTTGGCTTGAACTGGAAAACCTGGGAAGGAAAATCTATGCCCTCTTAATTTTGCTTTTTGCTTCCGTATTCTGTTGACCTGATGGAGCTATAAGCCCTGGTGTGCAGGAATCAGGCTGGACATAAGAGTCCACTTAGTCTGAGTATAATTTTGGGGGTTTTGTTCTGCTTATTAAAACTACAGATTATTATTTATTCATTGTAAAGAATTTAAACAATACCATTATATATAAAACAAAAAGCAGAACTCCTCCTTTGTTTCTCTTCAATCTTTAAAAAATTATTTTTAAAATGTTTATTTTTGACAGAGAGAGAGAGAGAGAGAGAGAGAGAGAGAGAGCGAGCATGAGTGGGGGAGGGGCAGAGAGAGAGTGAGACACAGAATCTGAAGCAGGCTCCAGGCTCTGAGCTCTCAGCACAGAGCCCGACGTGGGACTCGAATTCACAGACCACAAGATCATGACCTGAGCCAAAGTCGGACGCTCAACTGACTGAGCCATCCAGGCACCCCTGTTTCTCTTCAATCTTGCTTCTCAGAAGTAACACTGGGAGGGGTTGAGGTATATCCTTCCACACCTTTCTTTGTGTGTGTGCAAGCATGTATATCTGCACACAAATTGTTTAATTTTTTAAAAAGTTTATTTATTTTGAGGGAGAGGTGGGTAGGGAGGGGCCAAGGGGAAGGGAGAGAGAATTCCAAGCAGGCTCCGAGCTGTCAGTGCACAGTCTGACACGGGGCTTGATTCCATGAACCGTGAGATAATAACCTGGGCCAAAATCCAGAGTTGGACACTTAACTGACTGAACCACCTAGGTGCTCCTAAATTGTTTCATTTTAATCTTTTAAAAATACAAATGGGATAATGCTATAGTTATTGTTTGGAAAAGCCTCCTTTTAACTCAGTGATGTATATCTTTGACCTCATTTCATGTTGGAACCTGGATTCCACTGTGCTTTCCAGCCAGTTATTGTGCTGTGTGGATGCACCGTACTTTCTTTAGCCAGCTCTATACTGATAGGTCTCTGAATGGTTTCTGCTTCTTCCCTATTGCAAATGGTGTTGTGATGAATATTCCAACATACATCACTGGATTCTCTGTGCCTGTGTTTTTGTAAGATGTTCCTAGGAACAGGATATCCAGATTAGAGGGTGATCTGTGCTGAAATTTGTATCCTGGTTAAGTATGTTTCCCCGCTGCCAGCTCTCCAAGGCTCTACATGGTGCTATCCTCTACGGGGATCATTCTCCGAAGCCTGAGGGCATTGGTCAGAATGGCATTCTCTGCCTCACTTTCATCTAGGTCAGTCCACATCCTGGTACCACCCCTAGCAGGGACTCTGGCTTCCGACTCTAACAGGTGGCTTCATTCACTCCAGAGGGAAAATTCCCTTTCCCAGACATTCTTGGTGATATTACTGCAAGTTCCAAAGTTGGCATTTGCCTCCTTCAGGCCTTGCCACTCCCTATCTGTGTGTGCTTGAGTAAGCTGATTTTGCTCTGGCCTCAGTTGCCTCAAAGGTAAATGGTGAAAATATATAATAATAATGGCTGCCTCCCTGGGCTGCAGGACTCAGTGAAGTAACCACCACTTCCACACACTTGGCTTGTTGTGCACACTCAGCAAGTGCTGGGAGGTCATTGCTGAATGACAGCAGGCCAGGCTGTGGCTTGACCAGGGGCTGTGTCTTCAGTACCAAGTCTAGTGCCAGGGCCTTAGGAAATGCTCAGCCAGTGACTGAAAGGCAGGGACAGAGATTGGGGCAGAGGCAGTAGGAGCAGACTAAAGGAAACGAGCCTCCCACTAGATCCCCAGATGGAGGACTCCAAGATGACACTGCAGTCTTAGAGCCCCTGCCCCTTTCCCATCCTCGCCAAGGCCTATTGGAGTCTGCTGTGTCTTCCAGGCCAGGGCCCAGAAGCCTGAACTGGGCAGGTGCTGGTCAGCGTCCTGCTGTATCATGGCACCTCCACTCCCAACTTGGACCTGGATGCCAAGTGTCCCTGAGTTGGTAGGGACTCGGCTTGTTCTGAGCCCAGGGACAAAAAACGGGGAGATGTGGACGGATAGGGACCCCCATTTTAGCCCTTGCCTTTTCTCTTTGACTTTGGATACTGCAAGACTCACGTACACTCAAGTGTGTGTGTGTGTGTGTGTGTGTGTGTGTGTGTGTGTGTGTGTGTGTGTTTCTTTCTGTATGAGTTTCCAAGTCTTAGGTTGCATGGGACTAGGGTTGCCAGTTAAACTTGAGTTCCAATTAACAAATTTTTTAGTATAGGTATATCCCAGTGCAACATTTGGGACATAAAAGCAATTCATTGTGTATCTGAAATTCAAGTTTAACTGGCGTCCTGCCTTTTTACTTGCTACATCTGGCAATTCAGTGTGTGGGGTGACAGTGTGTGTTCGTGTGTCTCCATATGAAGGACTGTCTGTAAGCACAAGGATGGGGATCAACTGAGAAGACCCTTCTGGAGTGCTTTAGTGGCCTAGGGGCAGGTGGGTTGGATACTCCAGCCCCACGCCTGGGCAGTGCTCCCTAGCATCTGCCTTCTGTCATCTCTGTTAGTTTCCCTCCCATGTCTCTCCAAACACAGGGGCAAGAGCTGCCCCATCCACCCTTGTTTGGAGCACAGCTGCCCAGCCAGACGAGATGCAAACAGTTCGCAGATGGCTGCAAAGCTTTCCCCAGCTCCCTCTGCAAGGGGGCTGCAGATGAAACGGAAGTCCTGATCCTCACTGCCTCCCCCTTCCAGAAAACGCGGGCCAACGGCCACCGTGTTGCTGCTTTACACACTCCTCCCTCCTGGCGATTAAACCACATAGTGTTTTGCCAAACAAATAAAACCCTTCATTTCCACCATAAACTTGTTCACACGCGCAGGCTGATTGATCCACCAGTGTGCCTGATTCATCAGCCCTTTCTCTCAGGCGGCAAGAGGCTCTTCTCTCCGGCGCTGGTGAAGAGCTGCTTAATTTCCATCTGAAAGACTCTCGGTAGAAACCAACCACAGTTTTGAAAGCTGCTTCCTCCCGTTTTGCAGATTCCGTGTGGTTCTTGATATTTGATCTTGACTGAAATCATCCTGGGCCCTGCCCCAGGTATCACAAGCCTAAGGGTGCATTTGTGTCCAGTTGGCTGGAGGGGGGAGGGGGAGCTGTCAAGGAGAATGTTCAACGTGGCCTCTGAGTCCATAGCAGCCTTTCATGGGAAATACCACCAAGGAACTTTATCCTTCCTGTTTCAGAAGAAATTACAGTTTAGTCATTTACTGAATTTGTTATAGACAGGGTCTCAGTTTCCTTGCAACTTCTCTGTGAGGCTGGTGCTATGATTATTTGCATGTTTACTTGCTCTCTCTAGTCTCTTTAAAGCTCCTTTATTTGCAATACTGTTTTCTGCCACAGAGCCTTTGCACACCCTGCTCTCTCTGCCTAGAAAGCTCTTTCTCCCACTCCTTCACCTGGTAAACATCTCATCTGTAAGCTGACTTACCACTGTCTCAGGGAAACCTGGCCACACTGACTCAGTCACAGCAAATTCCTGATACCTGTTCTCATTGTATCAGGTGTCTTTCTGTTGTAGGTCGAAGCCCAACTATAGCCACCTATTTCTTTGGGCATGATATTTGATGAATAATTGACCCCTTTTACACTATAATCACAATGTGGGTAGGGGCCATGCTTGTTCATGATTACCATTGTCTCTGGTGTTTAACATATGCTCAGCTAGTATTTGATTAATGAATGAAGCATACCCATTTTATAGATGAGGAAATGGAGGACTAGGAATATTGCATAATTTGCCTGGTGTTATACAGTCACTTAAAGATGGGGCTGAATTAGAATGCACTGGGTTGGTCTCTGGGCACATACTATTAACCACTTCACTGTGGCAGCTTTCCAACAGCAGAAGTGAGAAAGAACACATAGAACACATATAACTAGAATCCTAAAAGTCCTCTAGTAGATGGTGTCAGGAATGTGCCTATGAGCCTTCTTAAGGTATTGCATACAATGTCCCATGTTTCTGACTTGTCCTTAGCAAAGGCCTTAGTAATATTTGAAGCACAGTTATCAGTGCGGGAGGATGGATGTTTATAATTTTGAAAAAAAGAGTTTATATTATATTTAGCTTGTGTCTTCCATGGCCCCTTGATCTCTAGCTTCAGTTATGCAAAATCCACACTGTCTCTCTTGATAGCTGTTCAACTTCTTTTCCCTCTTCAAGTTGGCTTAGAACTTAATCCCGTAACTGAGGCCTGCTCCCTATACCTATTCCTTATACAGGTTGACGTGAATTTTGTCAATAACTGTTCTACTTTTTGGTGAAGGCCAGATTGAAGGAAAGCCTTGAAAGGTGAAGATACCTGATGGGTGGGTAGTCACTTGAGTTAATCCAAAGGTTGGAATAAGGGAAGGGGTGCCTGGGTGGCTTAGTCGGTTAAGCATCCGACTTCTGCTCAGGTTATGATCTCATGGTCTGTGAGTTTGAGCCCCGCATTGGGCTCTATGCTGACAGCTCACAGCCTACAGCCTGCTTTGGATTCTGTGTCTTCCTCTGTCTCTCTGCCCCTCCCCCACTTGCACTCTGTCTCTGTCTCTCTCTCTCTCGAAAATAAATAAACATTAAAAAAATAAGAAAGTAAAAAAAAGGCTGACCTGGAGGATTGGAGGAGTCTCAGAACTGAGGGTCAGGCCCAGATAGAGAAAGGGATTGAGCATGCCAGTGTGAACTGTGAGTATTGGATACCCACCCCCCTTCTCCTGATGGTTAGGGAAGACTTGATGAGCCTGCTTAATTTGATGGAGGGATTGAAAAATCTTTCAGTGGAACTGTCCTGGAATGACAGCAATGTGACATAGCCAAGTTATTGATTATTGATTGCCAATTTGTCATCAGCTCAACAACTTTCAGTTATAGTTGTAATTTGCATTAATTATTAATGCAGGCTTTGACTTTCCTAATCAATAAAGGGGGTGTTCAGAGAGCAGTGACTAAGGCTGAGCACTGTCCAAAATGATGGGTATTTCATGGGCAAGTCTCCTCACCCACCCACCTGCAGGTGGGGAGACCTCCTTTGGTTTTTTAGAGGACCCTGAATAAATGGCAAATAATGCTGCTCAAGCCTTCCTCCCACCACCCATCTACCCACACATCTATCCATCTATCCATCTGTCCACCATATACCCACCCATCCCCATCTACCCATTCATTCACCCAGCTACCCACCCATCCATCCACTCATCCATTCATCCATCCATCTATCCGTCCATCATCCGTCCATCCATCCATCCATCCATCCATCCATCCATCTTCTTGAATCTTTGTTCATTTATTCAACAAAGACTTATTAACCAACTAATAGATTCTGGGAAGGCACTGACTCTAATGATTAAGAACACAGGCTCTGTCGGGGCGCCTGGGTGGCGCAGTCGGTTAAGCGTCCGACTTCAGCCAGGTCACGATCTTGCGGTCCGTGAGTTTGAGCCCCGCGTCAGGCTCTGGGCTGATGGCTCGGAGCCTGGAGCCTGTTTACGATTCTGTGTCTCCCTTTCTCTCTGCCCCTCCCCCGTTCATGCTCTGTCTCTCTCTGTCCCAAAAAAAAAAAAAAAAAAAAAAAAACGTTGAAAAAAAAAATTTAAAAAAAAAAGAACACAGGCTCTGAAATCTGACTCCATGGGCTCAAACTGAGTTTCATCACCTCCTAGTTAGCTCTTTGGCAAGATATATAACTTCTGTGTGGTTCCATTTTCACATCTGATAACTGATTGTTAATTGTTCCTACTATTACTATTGCAGATATAGTGAGGGTTAAATAAGATGCCACATAAAAGTATATCATTCACACTCAACAGACATTAACTTTCACCTTATTAATTTTTGTTGGTGCTGCAGGTAACATGGTGAGCATAAGGCAGATATGTATTTGAATACGCTACAACCTATACTGTGGTAAGTTCTGTAGTAAGGGAAGGCCAGGCAGTTATAAGGGACCCTGGCGCAATATTGGGGGTTCTAGGAAAATGTTCTCTGAGGATTTACTGTGTCAGTTGAGTCTTGCAGGATAGGTAGGAGTTGGCCTCTTGCATGGCGATCCCAGCCAGTGTGTGACCAAGTAACCAGTCCTTGCAATGTTGGGTCCCGGTCCCCACTGGCAGAGGTGAGTGACCCAGTCTTCCTGTCCCCTCTGCTGGAAGTCCACAAGATCTGGGAGTGGCTATTAGGTAGGGGGAAAGGGCTGGCAATAACAGTGGCCTTCACCTATCATCGCACTCCCTCTGTGGCATCTGGAGGGCTGTGCCTAGTCTCCTGTCTGCAGAGTGAGGTCAGGCATACCAAGTCTGCTTCTCTCCTGGGACTGTCAGGAGGATAAGATTAGATGGCAAGAGAGGGCCCTTTGAAAATGAAAACATTCTATTTGAATGCAGAGTGTTCTGTGACTGTGATATTTTCTGTCCTGTGAAATCATCATTGACCCTGAAAGCATCTATTCAAAAAACCAATGGAGTTAACCCTTCCTCTGTGTCTGTGCTGGGGGAGGGAATTTGTCAATGATTGTTTTTGCTGTTTTTACACACAGAGAAAACGAAGGCAGGTGCAGAAACAGGACTAGGAGTCCTACCCAGGACTCCTGGCTCCCTGACTGTATAGGGCCTTTCAGAAACAGTCCTTGTCTAAATATTTGCAGAGGTTCCTTAGACAATATCTAAAAACAAAAGTGGATGTCAGGCGGATTCTCCACAACCAGGATGGTTCCAGAGTTGAATCAAGTGGAAACATCTCTGGAGTCAGACAGATTTGGATTTGAACCCCACATTTTGACAGTTACAAGCTTTGGGAACTGAGCAGGTTATTTAACATTTCCAAGTGACCTTGGAAAATAGGAGACATTGTACTAAAACTCAGAAGATGACTCTTACCTGGCTCTTGTTTGGGGAGAGTGATCAGCGGGGCAGGATTCGAGCATCCTAGGTGCTCGGCTCTGATACCAACAAAGCCCACAGTCAGTCCCACAGATGTTTCCCTTGCAGGGTTACTCTAAGCATTGGAATCATGCACACAGGATGCTGACACAGTAGTCAACATTTATGGGTATATTTTAGTGCCTTCTTTGGTGTTTTCCATATTTGCATGTTTACCCAATCTTTAAGAGAATTTGAATCACGTGCAGAAGAGTATTTATTACTTATACCAATTCCTGGGGCTGTCTTCCAGAAATATTGATGTTTAGTGGCTCTGCTGGGATCTACATTTACAAAAGCTCCCAGGTGAGTCTCATTTGGCTGGCCTGGCTCTGGCTCAGGGACCCAGTCCTCAGTGCATACTTTGCTCAAATTTCAAGTTTGGCTCTTTTTCTCCATCTTGTATTACCCTCACTTGTGCTCAAGTTTCTTTCTTTCCCTTGGACTGTAAGCTCCTTGATGTCAGGGTCATTTCTTGCTTATGCTTACATCAGTGAAGCAAAGCAACATTTCTAGGTGCTCAGTGGAGTGGCACTGCTTGCTGAATGGGGTCAACCTTGAGGGTGGTGTGTGTGTGTGCATTTGTGTGTGTGTGTGTGTGTGTGTGTGTGTGATAGAGAGAGAGAGAGAGAGAGAGAGAGAGAGAGAGAGAGAGAGAGGTGAATCTTTGTCAGAAGAACCTTTTTGTCCTTCATCTGCATTTGCTGTGAGTCAATGTGATTTACTCTAATGGAAGCCAGTTCAGCTTATGCAGAGGCCCTGCCCTGGAATGGAACAAGGTTATGGATGGACAGAGCTTCCGAAAGCTTTCCTGGGAAATGCTTCAGTGTCATCCTCAGCTAATTGAACTCAAGTTTTCACTTCTGTTTAACACTTCCATGGAGGCCATTTTGATTTTTTGTGTGGGGTGGGTGCTATCAGATCCCCTGTAAAAGTGTATGGAAATAACTAGGATTGAGTTTGGGGATGAAGGTACTTCATCTACTAAACGAAAACCAGTGTATCACCTCGGGCCTGGAGAAATTAATTCCTAGTGCATGGTCTTCAGCACCATCTTCCCTCTGCTGCCCAGACAGGTGATGGAACTTCCATTAGCTTAAGCCCTAGGGTAAGTTCAGTGTGGAAACAGAGCCCCCTCCACCCCTTGCTCCTTGACATGTAGTGCACATGCAGCATGAGTGAGGACAACAACTCCTTTGGAGTCGTTTGTTATTGCAGCAAAACCTAATCTAGCTTGACTGATTATGGTGAGATGTATATATGTATACATATATATCATATATATCATATATATTTGAATTTGGTAGTTTTCAAAAGTCCTTTTTTATGCCCCTCCCCCACAAAAGGCAACCTTATGTTGGTTCACAAATTAAAAAACTATTTTACTGGTTTATGAAATTAAAAAATCTGGGAATCAGCAGCTTCTAGAATCACAGTGTGAGATATCTACAAGGCCAGGTTATTTCCCTTTATAGAAGTGTAGCCAAGACTTGGAGTATTTCAGTCTTTCCTATTCTATATTCCATGGGCTCTTGAAGAGACATTGATAAAACGTTAGGGCTTAAATGGTGCATGCAGCCACAAACCTGCCTGACTCAATTCCAGAGGTAGAATCCCTTCTTGGTTCAGAATGAGCTTCGTGCTGTTTTGATATTTCAACCCTTTAGGGGTATTCTGTACTAATTACATTAAAACACGACCATTGCTTCTGCTTCCTTGTCCCCAAATTAAACACCTCAATCATGCAAACACACTCTGTTGGATTTAGTGTGACTGATTTCCAACTGTCACTAAACACATAATTAGATTATATTTTTTTCCAGTTCAACTAAAAGAAAATTGACAATAAAATGCTGATCAATATGTGCAGCTTAGGAAGTAGAGCCTGCTTTGAGATGCAGAAGTGTTTGTTTTTTAAATCTATATTCTTGAGTAAAGAAAAAAATTATCCATCTCTCTTTCCTAGAGGGGGAAGACTGAGAGCTGGTCTTAGCAACAGCTTGACCATCGGAGTCTGAATTAAATAAATGCTTCCCTGGAATGAAGGATGTGCTTCTGCTTTTCATGGGACCATGAAGCTTGCTGTCTGTCTTTGGTGGTGTGTACGTCTCTGGGTGTGTGTGTCTGTGGATGAGTGAATGTAAATGACATATGTACCTGTGTGAGTGTGTACAAAATTCCTGTGTGAACCTCAGCTTTCTGAGAATCTTAGGCTCTTGAGTCCAGTGGATGACATTTTTACAAAAATCAGTCAAAAATGAGAAAAGAAAGAATTGAAATCAGACTCACTTTTAAAGGCACCATGTTTGTGGGCAGCACTGAATTTTTTTTTTTTTCATTTGGGATTCTACCTGCTTCCAAATGACATTTTTGCTTCCTGTTAAATGATTAGAATCAAAGGGTGATTAACCACAAGCACAAAGAGTAGATAGTCTATGACTCTGTTTACATCAGCATTTCTCAACTGAGACACTATTGACATTTTTGGCTGGACATTTTTCTTTTGGGGGACCACCCTGTGCACTGTAGCATGGTTAGCAGCATCACTGGACTCTACCCATTAGGGGCTAATAACATACCTCACAAAAATTTTCTTCAGACACTGCCAAATATTCTGGGGAGGACAAAATTGTCCCCAACTGAAAATCACTGCCTAACATATAGCACGGAATCAGGTGAGACAAATTGAGGCAGTTGGCAGTCAGGGGTGAATAGTGACTAAAAGTGGGGTGGGGATCCTGGGAGGGGTCTTAATGATCTGTTTCTGGATCTAGGTGTTGGTTATATGAGTATGTTCAGTTTGTAATAAATTTATTGAGTGCACTCTTGGCGTGCGTACTTCTATATGTATAACTCAATAAAGCATTAAAAAATCAGTCATAAGAGGAATGATTTGCAGAATCAAATGATTGGCACAAAGACTGATCACCTTAATTTGAACTGGTGTCAGATTACCATGAAAAGCACCCAAGGTGAGTCTTTTAGAGTGTTAGCCAAGGAGAGGAGTGTGTGTGCGCATGTATATACACACAGTAGGCTTTTCTAGTTACTTGGAATGAGGAGGCCTCATTCTGAAGTCAGGAAGGGTGACACAAGTGAAATACCCAAACATAGAGATTTCTAAATGGATTTGCTGAACTCTGCACAATCCACACAACTCATGCTTCTGGCACACACCTGTGTCCATATAAACATGAGTTTATAGCAAGGATTATACATAGGGTTTGAGATGAGTTGGAGAAATCATGGTGAGACTGAGAATTTGGCCACAGCGTCTTGGAGATAGCTACCCACAGTTTCTGGAATCCTGATTGCACTTCTGGAACTCCTGGTTGCCATCTGTCTCCTGTTCATTCAATAAACACGTATGGTACCACTGTGTGCCTAAAACTTGCCAAGAGAGGAGGATAAAAGGGTGATTATGACATGGAATCCATCGAAGATGAGTATTATAACACAAATCAGATCAGAACCCAAGATCTTGCTGGGCAAGTGCCTTGATAGCCCTCATCCTGCAGTCTATGTAAGAATGAAGGACATTTTTTTTTCATTGCACATGAAAATGTATTGTGTTTCATATATACAAATACAGTTTGTGTTAACTCTGCAGTATAACTATGCTCATATTCTTAGCATTTTTTTGAGAGATTTGTTTCTCAGGAAATCGTCTCTAGAGTATGTTGAACTGGAAATTTACTTAGAAGCAATAAAAGGTACAGGAAAGTCAGGCCTTATGCAGGAAGTTCTAAAGTCAACATGGGAAAAACAAAAAATTCAGTAGAGTCAACATTACCCTTGAAAATCCCCTTCATATTTCATAAAATACAGAGATCAGACTTACCACAGCTCACCAAATCGAACCCAGCACATCTCCTCCACCGTTAGCACCAAGGGTAGTTTCTTTGGTACGTAGCTGATGAAGTCATTGAGGGGTCACATTTTATGAATAATTGTGTCTTAACACCAGAATAATTTATCAAAGTGAGATATTCTCACTAGGAAGAGTAAATAGCAATGAGCTCCTATTGTGAAGACTGTTTGTAACTCCTCTTTCTCTCTCTTTCCCTCTCTTTGTTCTTGCTAAGTACCAATAGTTCATTTCCCACAGATTAAGAGAGCGCAAGTTGGTCTATACCTATGAGTGGAATTGCTGGATGATACAGTAACTCAATATTTAGCTGCCAGGCTGTTTTCCACAGTGGCTGAACCACTTGATGTTCCTACCAGCAGTGTAATGAGTGTTCTACTTTCTCTGCATCCTCACCACCATTGTTATTGTGTAGTCACCCTAGTATGTATGATTCTAGTCATTCTAGTAAGTATGAAGTGGTATCTCATTGTGGTTATGATTTGCATTTTTCCAATGGCAAATGATGTTGAGCATCTTTTCATGTATTGTTGGTCATTTGTATATCTTCCTTGGAGATATGTCTATGCAGAAATGAAAACAGGGGTCCATACAAAAACTTATGCATGAATGTTTAGAGTAGTATCATTTATGATAGCCAAAAGGGAGACATAATTCAAATGCCTGTCAACAGATGAATAGATAACAAAATGTGGTATAGCCACACAGTGGAATATTATGTGGCCATAAAAAGGAGTGAAGTTCTGATACCTGCTATGTCATAGATGCACCATGAAAACATTATGCTGAAAGAAACAATACACAATAAGGTCACATATTATATGATTCCATTAATATAAAAGTCTAGAATAGGGAAATCTATAGAGACAGTAAGTAGATTAGTGGTTGCTTATGCCTGGGGTGGGGGGAATGGTGTGGGGTGATAGCTAAAGGGTATGGGACTTTTTAAAAATGTGTATTTATTTTTGAGAGAGAGAGAGAGAGAGAGAGAGAGAGAGAGAGAGAGAGAGAGAAGGGGTGGGGCATAGAGAGAGGGAGACACAGAATCTGAAGCAGGTTCCAGGCTCTGAGCTGTCAGCACAGAGCCTGATGTGAGATCATGACCTGAGCTGAAGTCAGACGCTGAACTGACTGAGCCACCCAGGTGCTGGGATCTAGGACTTCTTTTTGAGGTGATGAAATGTTCTAAAATTGACTCTGGTGATGGTTGTACATATCTGTGAACATATAAAAAATGATTGAAATGTAAAAAAAAATGTAAAAGAAATGTAGACAACAAGTGCAAGTTGCAGTTGTATTGATCACTTGATGGACTTTAAAACTATAGATTCCAGAGTTCTGCCTTCAGTGATTCTGACTCAGTAGGTCTTGGGCAGGACTTGATTATCCCTAAGGGAGTCTGCTCCTCAGCTTGATTTTGGGGCCAAGTTTGTCCATGGGGATCCTTCTGTCTTCTGAGATCTAGAGGTGTAGGTGGAGATGGCTCATATTTATGGAGAGCTTTCCATATTCTAGGTGCTGTGCTGAACACCTTTACTCTCATCATCTCTTAATCTCACCATAACTTCCTGATAAGATATGTAATATGACCTCTGCTTTAGAGTTGAGGAACTGAGGTTTTAGGGAAGTATCTTTTTGAAAACCTAGTAGGAAGGGGTGACTCCGGGAGATGTCCCAGGGGCATTGGCTCAGGAACTATTGCACTCAGCCCACAGATTCTGTGGTGCATGGATGTCTCAATCCCTACCCTACATTTCTGTTGAGATTTGGGTGAGGGCTCAGTATCTCAGGGCCACCCAAGCCTCCTGGGCACTTGAGTACATGTTTGCTGCCTCTATCCACCCCCCTCTGCTGGCAAGAAACTCGGTTCCTGCTTTGATTTCCACAAGTGTAAACCGTTCACAGAAAGCTTTGATGGGTTTTGTTGACTTTGTTTGATATTTGGGGACATGGAGAGGGCCACATCACTTCCTACTTGGTCTTGGCCAACTCATTGACCTCTCTCACTTTGCTTTACCACTGCATTTTTCTGTTTACCTCCTCCTTCCTGGATAACTCTGGGGACTCTGAGTTCTTGTCCCTTTATTTTGTTCTTGTTGTGCAAAAGTTTCCACAAATGGGATCAGGCTTCTATAAAGTGATGATAGCTATAGATTGATGTGGATGTTATTTTGTTTTTTCTACTAAAACATAATAATTAAACATCAGACCTTGGGCAATTGGCTGCAGTCGTCGGCTGGTGGTAGCGGGGTGGATACTCCTTTGCAACCCTGGGGAGGAGTGCTGCATACTTAAAGAAAAAGAAACTGGCTCTCTTTAAGAGGCAGAAGGAGGCTTCTGGAGCTGATGCCAATTTGTTTGGAGGCAAAATGACTATTGTATTAAAATTGCCTACACTTGGGCTGGTGCCCTATGTGTTCAGAGCCCAAAGCTATGATTGCTTGAATTTTGTTGTTGCTATTGGTTGGTTTTCCATCCTGTTGCTTGGCAGGTTTCTGTTGATGGCTTCAACTTCAAGAGTTCAGTTCAACAGACACTAATAGCACCTACTATGTGCCAGCCTTAATAGCACCTACTCTGTGCCAGGCACCGAGGTTATAGTGGTGAGCAAGATAAACATAGCACTTGAACAAGAGAGTGTAGTTCCTACTCTCAGAACTCCCCCTCCCCTAAATGAGTGAACATGATTGGGCTTCTGAAGATCTCAGATATCCCTGCATTGTCTCATTGAAGAGGTAAGGTGAAGAGCTTTGGTGCCTGGGGTCCATTGAGGAGAACTTAGCTGAATCATTGCTAAAGTTTGGAGTGTTGGAGAGGAGCTGGCATTTATGTTTAGGGGTGAAAAGTAAGAGTGGCTTGGTCTTAGGGGAAGCTGAGATTAAGAGAAGGCATTTTGGAGTTTGCATATATAGTGGAGACCTACTATAGCAAGTGTCCTGTGGCCAAGCCTGTGATCAGTAGATTGACCATATGAGGGTCCTCTTTTAGCATATGGCCCCCAAACGGTTAACAGACTGGGAGCAGCTGCAATAATGGTGAACTCGAGGGACCTAGTTCCTGTCTGGCTTTCCAACAATGTGTAAGGTTATGTTCTTATGTAAACTCATGGAGAAGGGAAAGAGCCCCAGTAATGACAAGATTGAATTCCCCACCTGCCAGGCACACAGGGACTCAGACAAGATTTAACTGGAATTACAGAAATAGGAATGTGACATTTCTTACACCCAGGCGTGGTAGAGCAACATTTATTCCCTCTGGTTTGGAGGGAAGGAGAATGCTAGCAGACATGACTCCAAGTTTCCATTCTTAAACCTAATGTCTAGGAATGCAGTTTCAATTGTGTTCACAGACCAAAGCCCCATAAATACCAGTTCCGTTGCTGCCTCTCTCCTGCCTGGCACTGTCCTTGATTTCTTCTCTTTGGCCCATAGAGGAAGGAAGGTCCAGTGTCACCTCTGACTCCGCAGGCATGAGCAGAGACAGGACCTTCCATGCTTCTCCCCACCCCTTTTGTGAGAGGACAAGTTGATCTGGTTGGCAAGACCAAGGAAATGCTGACTCTATCAGGTGAAGTTCATGTATTAGTGGATGGGTTACTTTGCCTAAATCGTGGTGGCGGGGTTTTACCTCCTTGGTCCCTTGCACAGACTCTAGGCTTTTTGGGGCCAGGAGGACCTGCCTCTGGCAGTGCCGGCCGGCAAGTGACCAGCCACACATCTTGAACAACAGGGGTTCACTGGCTCACGTACTAAGACCAGAGACAACCAATTCCACGGTTTGCTAAATGAAGAGCTTGAGACAACGAGTTTCTTGTTGACTTTCCTGTGATGCTCTTGCCTTTCTCCTTATGGTCATAGAGGCTGCCACAATCCAAATATGAAGTCCTTATATGACAACACACAAAGGCAAGAATGAAGGGGCAGAGGGTCTCCTGGCACTTTTCTATACTAAAATCTCTGCCAGCAAATTCCAGCAGAGTTCCTGCATCTCAGCCACCTCAGTCCTGGGCTGACAGGAAGTGGAGGAGGGAAATACCTCAATACAACAGTCAGCATGGAGTCTCAGGACCAGTCCTAAAAAAACCAGGGCAAAGGGGGATTTGAGTAACATGATTAACTTAGAATCTAAGCCTTAGACTAGGTAATGGAAAACACTTTTTTAAAAATAAAAAATGGTGGGGCGCCTGGGTGGCGCAGTCGGTTGGGCGTCCGACTTCAGCCAGGTCACGATCTCGTGGTCCGTGAGTTCGAGCCCCGCGTTGGGCTCTGGGCTGATGGCTCAGAGCCTGGAGCCTGTTTCTGATTCTGTGTCTCCCTCTCTCTCTGCCCCTCCCCCGTTCATGCTCTGTCTCTCTCTGTCCCAAAAATAAATAAACGTTGGAAAAAAAAAAACATATTTAAAAAAAAATGGTAATATTTCAGGCTTCTTTGTCCAGATGGTCTCTGTTATAGCTATTCAGTTCTGCCATTGTAGCTTGAAAACAGTCATAGAAAATGCATAAACAAAGGGGTATGGCTTTGTTCCAATAAAACTTTACTTACAAGAACAGTCAGTGGGCCAGATTTGGTCCTTGGGCTATAGTTTGCCAAACCCTGCTTAAACCATTTCCTGGGGCCAGGCCAACACTTTCTAAGAGACAAGGCAGCTCAGTACCTGAGTAAAATAGGGGCTCTATTGATGCAGAAGAAGAAAAGAATAACCAGTTTCTGGGCAGGTAACTGATAAGTGTCAGGGCCAAACTAGTTCTTCAGTTCACTTTGTTGTAAATAATGACGGTTGTAGGATCCCCACAGAGTTATTTGTTCATATTTGTTAAAACCTATAGAGATAAGGGACAGTGACTCTTGTATCAGTTAGCTATTGCCACAGAAGTACTGTGTAACAAGCCACCCCAAATTAGTTGCTTAATACAACAACTGTCTATTTTCTGTGGATATGTGTCAGCTCAGGGTGGGTTGATCTAGGCAGGGTGCATTTGGGAAGCTCTGCTCTGCTTCTGGGATCAGGAGCTCTTGTCTTCTCCTGGGACCAATAGGCTCACCTGAGTATGTTCTCATCCTGCTGATATGAGCAGAAGAAAACAAGAAGGATTGAGCAGCCAGTTTTCAAGTTTTTGGTCTCATATTGCAGACCAACATTCCATTGGCTGAAGCAAGACACATGACTAAACCCAACATCAAGGGTTGGAGAAGTCCATTCTGACTCTTTAGTGGGAAGAACTGCGAAGTCATATGGCAAAGGGCCTGGATGGAGAGCATGTGAAGAAGTAGGTCCATTAATGCACTCTAATTGACTACAACCCTCTAACCACCGATAAAATTCAGCAATACTTGCTTAGTGCACCTGTGCCTGAATGCTTCTGGCTGCAGCCCAGGCAATGGGGACCTGGCTGGGGAAGGACCATGGGAGGGCATTGCTGTCCCACAGGTCTAGGTGTGGTCACGTGTGGCCAGCTCTGTGCTGACTGTGGCTTACTTGCCTTGTCCTGTGTCCTTAAGGGGTAATGCTTGACCTCATTCCATTCCTGAATAATTTTTACAAACCTGGTTTCAGGAACCCAGGAAGTAAATCAGTTGTAGATTTGAACTTTGCAGAGTGGGAATGGTTGAATATATACAGACATATACATGCTTGTTATTATTTCCTCACCACAAAGAGGGCTGACTGTTAGGAAGCTGCTCTTAGATTCATTTGCCCCACGAGCTCATGAGGTGTGTGTGTGTGTGTGTGTGTGTGTGTGTGTGTGTGTGTGTTTACCTGTGTGCATGTGTGTGCACCCACTTGTTGGAGCTACTTCCCTTTATAATAATATTAGCCAACATTCTTAATAAAGGGAAGAAATTAAATAGGCTTCCCCAGACAGGCACTTCATACTTTCAAAATGGATCATGCATCATAAAATAAAACATAGCCACCCTTAAAAATCTCTGTGTGAAATTGGTTCTGATTTCAACAAAGACACTATTTGCCTGTAGAGTAGAAAGTCCTTGTAACCCACAGTATTGCATACAGGAGTCCCACATTTCATTCCCTTTTTTAAAACAAATTCAAGTTGCTGAAGATACCAGGTGGACTGGTATGCCTGTTGAATTTTTTAAAGTACTTTTGGAGGAGTGGAAGTTGGGTTGGATTCATTTGTTCAGTATTCAGTAGATATTCATGGGATAGCTGTTACATCCTAGCCACTGTACCAGGGGCTGAGAATCCAATAATTGGCAAGAGCTGGCAGAGTTCCTGCCCTCAGGGAGTGAACAGTTTAGAGCTGCACCTTCCAGGAAGGTAGCCACTAGCCATGTGTGGTTTTGAGCCCTTGAAATGTGGGGAGTACAAACTGAGATGTGCAGGAAGTGTAAAAATATACACACTAGGTTTTGAAGACCTAATATAAAAAATAATGTAAAGTGTTTCATTAATATTTAAAAAATATTTAATACATGCTGAAATGTTATTTTGGATAAATTTGATTAAGTAAGTGATATTATTAAAATTACCTTCACCTGTTCTGTTTTACTCTTTAAAAAATGTAACCTCAGGGGCGCCTGGGTGGCGCAGTCGGTTAAGCGTCCGACTTCAGCCAGGTCACGATCTCGCGGTCCGTGAGTTCGAGCCCCGCGTCGGGCTCTGGGCTGATGGCTCAGAGCCTGGAGCCTGTTTCCGATTCTGTGTCTCCCTCTCTCTCTGCCCCTCCCCCGTTCATGCTCTGTCTCTCTCTGTCCCAAAAATAAATAAACGTTGAAAAAAAAAATGTAACCTCTACTGAAATATAAAAGTAAATGCGTGGCTGCATTGTATTTCTATTGGACATTGATGGTCTAGAGGGAGTTATGGGCTTTAAGCTGAGAGTTACCAGGGTCATTGATAGATTTGTCAGAACTGCTCTGAAAGAGAAGTAAAGGGTGTGAAGAGAGTACACAAATGAGGAGAGGGAACCTCAGTCTTGGAGGGCAAGGAAACGCTTCCTTAAACAGAAGCTCCTCAAAAGGTTAAATACAGAGTTATCATATGACCCAAACACTGCTCCTAAGTATACTACAGAGGAACAAAAACATGCCTACACAAAATGTGCACACACATGGTATATCAGGACTGTTCTTAATAGGCAAAAAGTGGGAAAAACCAAAATGTTTATCAACTGATGAATGGATAGATAGAATGTGGCCTGTCCATATGATGGACTCTTATTTGTTCATAAAAAGGAATGACACATTGATACAGGCTGCAACATGGAGGGACTTGAGAACATTATATTGAGTGAAAGAGACCAGACACAAAAGGCCACATATTGTATGCTTCCATTTATATGTAGTGTCCACAATAAGCATATCCATAGGGACAGAAAGATTAGTTATTGCCAGGGGCTGGGAGAGAGGGAATTGAAACATGACTGCTAGTGAATACAGGGTTTCTTTTAGGCGGTGATGAATAAGTTCTAAAATTGATTGTGGTGCTTGTTACCCAACTCTGTGTATATACTAAAAACCACTGAATTTTACACACTAAGTGGGTGAATTGTCTGGGATGTGCATTATATTTCAATAAAAGTGCTTTATTAAAAATAGTAAATTCTTCCTTTGTGAGAAGATGCTTAAGGGGAGACCTGGAGGGTGGTTATGTGTTAACCAGATAAAGAAGCGTGGGAACAGCATTTTAGGGTGAGGAAGAGCACATGTGAAGGCTCTGAGGTCAAAAGGAATGCAGCTGATTAGCAGGGCTTCAAAGAGGTTAGTGTGGCTAGAGTCTGGAAGGCTAGTGACAGCATGGAGTGGTGAGGTTGGAGAAGGGAGGGGCTGGATCACAATAGGTCTCGTGTTAAGGCATTGGAGTTTTACACTAGCTAGCTGTGTCACCTTGGGCATCCCACTTTAACCTCTCATTTGTGAGAAAAAGGCCATCATAAGGATGAAATGAGATAATCCATGCTCACTAAAGATGAGCTCTTTTAAACTTTTTTTTTTTCAACGTTTATTTATTTTTGGAACAGAGAGAGACAGAGCATGAACGGGGGAGGGGCAGAGAGAGAGGGAGACACAGAATCGGATACAGGCTCCAGGCTCTGAGCCATCAGCCCAGAGCCTGACGCGGGGCTCGAACTCACGGACTGCGAGATCGTGACCTGGCTGAAGTCGGACGCTTAACTGACTGCGCCACCCAGGCGCCCCAAGATGAGCTCTTTTAATTGTTAATCCATAGAGCAATAGGGAGTCACTGAAAGAGCATGATCTGTTTGATGTGCATTCTGAAAATATTACTTTGGTTACTGTGTGGAGTAAATATGGTAACAAGGAACAGGAGAAATGGGGAGACCCCTTAGGATGTGCCTTGGTTTATGATGATGTCAGAGGGTTGGCAGAGCAATGAATGGATTCCAGAGAGATTTACTTGGTAAAGTCTACAAGACATGCCCTTTGAATGTGGGTGGGTGGCTGGAGGTCTGGAGAGGAAGGGTGGGAGCAAAAAGCTTGAGACAAATCTCCCAGTGGATCCTCCAGTCTGAGATTGTCTGAGGTCTCTTTGCGAACAGGAGTGTTGGCATTTATTATGGAGATGTCTAGACTTTGAAATACCATCTGCAGTGTGTTCTTGTACAGTCAGCAACTCTCATCCCCCCACTCATATCTTGAACTTATTAATTCTTTGTTTTAATTCATTGCAGGGGCATGTTCATTTACTTTTGTGAGAAATACACTATGCCACCGAGAATGCATATTAAAATAATCTGGATTGCTGTGGGGGAGTTCAGTCTATTCAGATTTGTGCCAGTGTTATTATTTTGGTCTAAATCTACTTCTGACCTGGGGCTGAAGGACAGTTGATGCTCAGCTTGCTTCAATTTGAAAGACCCCAGCAGTAAGCACATTTGGCATTGCCAGCTGAACCCCTTTGTTCAGAGAAGGCAGAGTTAAGGGGCACCTCTGTTGGTTTTCCCCCAAATCATTTGGCTGAAATGTCACTGGGATTTTCACTGCTGATTTTCCTGGGTTTAATCTAGCTGTGAAAAGCGTGTACTAATAGTCATGTTATTAAGCCATAGCTCCAGTGTGGGGTGTGTGACATGACCATATTTTCTGTTAAAACGTGATGCAAGTAGACTTGAGTGCCAACACTGTCGCTTCCCCTGATTGGGAAGAGGTCAGCAGGGATGATTCTAGTTTGGTATGCACATCAGAGTAGTTTTTGGAAGCTTATTCCTCTTAAGTGAATTCTGGAGGGGTGTCCTACTTTGACTTTGGGACAGAGCTTTGGGTTTTCTGGAAGTGGCAAGTCAAATTTCAGGTGGAATTTGGAAAGTTAAGTTGGGCCCATGGCTGCATCAAGGCTGGTCTCTATGCACATCCAAATGACCACTCATGGGGTTCCTTGGCCTCCGGTGTCTTAGAACTGGAGAACCCAAGAAACGTATCGACTGGCTGAGGATCGAGAGGAGCTAAATTGTGTAACCATATGCTAAGACTGGGGTGCTGCAGTCACGCCTCACCCCCATCCCTGCAGTTGCTGGGGCACCCACAAATGGTCATCTTCAGTGAAATGTCCCTCCCTCCCCTGTCTGATTTAACTCAGCCAGAACTATATATCTATTGCTTAGACCAGTGGGTGTCAACCTTGGCTGCACCTTGGAATCCCCTGGGAACATTAAAAAATGCTGCCACTTTCTTTCACTCAGTGCGATATTTTCACAGTTCATCTACATGGTAGCATGTATCTGTACCTCATTCCTTTTTATGGCTTAATAATATTCCATTGTATGGATATGTCACATTTAGTTTATCCTTTCATCTGCCGAGGGACATTTAGGTTGTTTCCACCCTTTGTCTGTTTATTGTATATATTGTGATTCCATTCATATGAAATTTCTAGAATAGGCAAACCCATTGGGACAGAAAGCAGGTTGCCAGGGCTGAGGGGAGGGTGGTGTGGACTGACTGTCATATGGGTATGAGGTTTCCTTTTGGCATGGTGGAAATGATTTGGAACTAGGATATAGGTGGTGATTGCACACAGCATTGTAAATATACTAGATGACGCTGAATTGTATATACACTTTAACATGGTGACTTTTTGTTATATAAATTTTACTTCAATTGAAAAAAAAAACCTGATACCCATATTCTTCTACCCATAAAGGTTCAGAAGTGAGTGGTCTGGGGAGTGGAGCTTGGATTTTCATTTTAAAAGTTCCCAAGAGGGGTGCTTGGGTGGCTTAGTTTGTTAAGCATCTGACTCTTGATTTCAGCTCAGGTCTTGATCTCAGGGTTGTGAGTTCAAGCCCCACCTTGGGCTCCATACTGGGTGTGAAGCCTACTTAAAAAAAAAAAAAAAAGGTTCCTGAGTGATTCTAATGTGCAGTCAGGACTGAGAACTCCTGCTTAAGACTCTCCTTTTGGAATTGACCCTTTTATGTCTTGTGTTCACTTCTAGCTTCTAGCATGGCTCTGCCTTTCCATTTTCCTTAACATTTTGTTTTTTGTTTTTGTTTTTTTACAATGCAGTCTAAAGATGAGCTGCATCAGATGCCCTGGGATCCTTGTTAACTGTGTAGCTTTTTCATTTCCAAGTCTGGCCTATCAAGTCAGAATCTTAGGGATAGGGCCTAAGACTGTACATATCTAACAAGCACCCCAGGTGACTATTATGTGCATGATGATCCGAGAACAGTTTCTGCAAACTCTTAGGTTTTCCGCTGTTTGCCCTGTCTTTCGTTTCACAATAAAGCCCCTCTGTGTATCAGCTACTAGGCTGTTGCTCTGTGGCTATAGCATGAACAAGATGCAAGCTGTCCTTCTTTTGTGGAACTCTCAGTGAAGCAAGGGAGGACACAGTGTTCCCTCACTCATCACAGACACATTTGGCATGGGTAGCAGGGCTCACACGTTTGACATGTGTATCAGAAACTCTTAGGCAGAAAGAGGAGAGTGATCACAGCCCTGCATAACTTTCTCTCAGGGCAGGTCTCCCTGGGGAGGCTGAGAGCACAACTCTGAAATCAGGTTTAAATCCAAGTTGTACATCTTCCTAGTTCTGCAAATTATGGACGCCTCGGTTTTTGTATTAGTTGCCTATTATTGTATAACAATATTACCACACACTTAAAAACAACACACATTTATTCGGGCACAGCTTTTGTGGGTCAGGAGTGAAGGTGCAGTTTGACCGGGTCCTCTGCTCAGGATCTCACAAAGCTGCAATTCAAGATATTGACCAGGCTCCATTCTCATCTTGAGGCTGGGTCTGGGTCTGGTTCTGAGCTCATGTGTTTGTTGGCAGTGTTCAGTTCCTTGCATGCTCCCAGACTCAGGGCCTCAGTTTTTTGTGGGTTATTGACTGGAGGCTTCCCCCAACTCCTTGCCACATGGGCCTCTCAGGATGATAGCTCACAGCATGGCATCATGCTTCTCCAAAGTCAGCCAAACAGTCTGTTAGCAAGACAGGTTTATAATCACAAACACGCCATCCCCTTTGCCATATTCTGTTGGTTAGAAGCAAGTCACAGCTCCTACCTACACTCATGGAAAGGATTACACAAATGTATGATACCAGGAGGTGAGAGTCTGTTAGAGTTTTCCATATGTAAAGTGGGAATAATTATGCTTCCTATTTCATTATCCTGGCTATGAAAGGCACCTCCCTCTGTGCCCCACAGTTCTCCTGAGGTGTTTCTATGCTGTTCTCACAGCTCCTTCATTCCACCTTGGTGATCTAGCCCTGGGCCCCAAATCCTTTAACCAGTTAGACCTGTCTGAAGCATGCACTAAATTATAAATTAGATGGATGTTTAAGTTGGGTGTAGCATTTTATAAAAAGTGATGTCTTTACCTGAGTTCAAGATGTCTTAGAAAGAGTATGTTCCTGGTGGCCTCTGCAACTTTTCTGCACTTGAAGTTCTCCATTAGCAGAGTAGAAGACCGCTCCCATGCTGTTTTAAAAGTCTGCATCTCCACTGCATTCCAGTTTCCCTTTTGACAGAAGTTTATATAACCAGTACCCAATGAGTCCATTTAATGAAAAATTATGTTAATTTTCTAAGCCAGATATTGTGTTTGGTTCCAGAGATGTAAAAATCACTAAGACACATCATCCCTGGTCCTCAGGGAGCTTACAGTTCAATGGAGGAATTTGGACTTGAGGCCAGTATTTCTCACTTCAGGATAAATGTTACTGGTTGCATGCAGGGTGATTTTAGGTAGACCAGGAGCTGCTTGTAGGTGCTACACACACTTGGCATTAAATAATAGTTAAGTTGCAGTGTGATAAAATTACTCCCTTTTTAATTTTCTCTCCTCTTTAAGTCTTTATCAAGAACGGACTCTATTAGTTACTAATATGTCATCAACACTTTGTATTCTCTCTTTTAAACATAAAGCAGAGTGCAGCCTGGACTTTTCTGTAGCTGACAAGTTCCAGCTAGAAAAAAATACTGTTACTATTGAATATATTTTTTTTGTAGGCATAACAGGAAATGAGTTCTTTAAAAAGAAATGCATTTAAATAAAAGAATGATCAACTGCCTTTTGAAAAGAGGGCTGCCATATTTTAGCACACCAGTTGATTATTGCTGGATCTACTGATGGTTTAAGAAAATCTGGAAGTTTGGGTTTTGTGTGAAATTTTCTAATTATCTGGCTCAAATTAAAAAAATGCTATGCGGTTCAAACAAAACACACTGTAGGTGGCTGGTTTTGTAACTTCAGTAGTGAGAGGTATAACACAGGCAGTATGTTTAATTTTGAAGCAATAGTAAGATAAAATCTTGGGGAGGAGTGTTAGTGTCTCTAAGTCTCAAAATGACGGGGTTTGGTTTTCTAGAGTGCTGGAAAGTAAAGACCTTTGTTACCACTTGTGACAATCTGGTCCTACATAATTGGCTGGAAACGTTCACGAAGACTACAGGGTATGCCAGGGACTGGCTTGTTGGGAAAAACTCAGAAAGTGAGTGTTGGAAAATTCAGTATTCTGCAGAGTGCAGATTGGACTGAGTTTGAGAAATCTGGAGTCATGTGTACTATGTGATTTTTAAAAAAACATACAGGAAAACATGCACAGATCCCAAGAGTTCAATCTGATGAATTTTGACAATGTATATATCCATGTAACCATCATTGCAAACAAGATGTAGAATGTTTCCATCACCCTAGAAAGTGCTCTTGTGACTCTGTCCACACACTCTTATCACATCTTGGGGCAATCACTGTTCTCATTTTCATCACCATAGATTAAGTTTGTGAGTTCTTGGGCTCCATAGAAATGAACTCATACAATATGTTCTCCTCCTGCACCCTCACTCTGACCCGGCTCTTTTCACACAACAAAATGTTTTAGTGACTGATCTCTGTTGTGCATATCAACAGTTCTTCCCTTTTTATATTTTATTGATGAGGAGTAGTCTATTGTATGAGTAGTCCATAATTTTTTTATCCATCGACAAGTAAATGGGAATTTGTTTCCAATCTTTGGTTATTCTGAATAAAACTTCTATGAACAATTATTTTCACATCTTTGTGTGGACACATACTTGCATTCTCTTCAGTAAATACCCAGGAGTAGAATTGGTGGGTCATAGGGTAGATGTGTGTTTAACTTTATAAGAAGTTGCCAGACAATCTTCCAAAGTGGTTATACTATTTTCATTCCCATAGCAATGTAGGAGAGTGAGTTGTTCCACAACCTCACCAATATCTGTATTGTCATTATTTTTTATCACAGTCATTTCAGACAAGATGAAATGGTGTTTCATTATGGTTTCACTTTGCATTTCCCTGATGATGAAATAATGTTGAACAGTTTTTCATGGGCTTATTGGCCACTTATCTTCTAGTGGAAAGTTTATGTCAATGTCTGTCCATTTTTAAATTGAATTGTTTATTGTTTATTGTTAAATTGATTTGTAGGGGTTCTTTACATATTCTGGATAATGGTCCACTGTCAGATACATGTATTGAAAATTTTTCTTTTTTCTTTTCTTACTGGTGAGCAGCCATTTTTGGTAAGCAGGCATTTTAAAATTTTAATGAAGCCCAACTTATCATTGCCCCCCTTTTTTGGTAGTGTTTTTTGGGTTCTAAAAAACTTTGCTTACCCCAAGGTTTGAGGGTATTCCCTTGTGTGTGTGTGTGTGTGTGTGTGTGTGTGTGTGTGTGTGTGTGTTTTCATAGAAGCTTTATGATTTCAAGCTTGTGTTTAGGTCTCTGATCCATCTCAAATTAATTTTTCTGTATGGTGTGAAGTCGAGGTCAGAGTTTCTTTTATTTCCTTATGGATATGTGCTTGTTCCACCACCAGTTGTTAAGAAGGCTTTCCTTTCCTCATTGAATTGACTTGTCAAAAATCAATTGATCATATTTGTGTGGGCCTTCTTCTGAACTCTTTAATTTGTTCCATTGATCTATTGTCCATCTTTGTGAATACCACACTATCTTGGTTCCTATGGCTTCATATTAAGTCTTGAAATCAGGAAGTGTAAGTGTCCCAACTTTGTTCTCGTTTTTCAAGATTGTTTTGGCTCTTCCAGGTGGCTTGCATGTCCATATACATTTTAAAAATTAATTAACCTATTTATTTTTAAATTTTTATTCATTTTTCAACGTTTATTTATTTTTGGGACAGAGAGAGACAGAGCATGAACGGGGGAGGGGCAGAGAGAGAGGGAGACACAGAATCGGAAACAGGCTCCAGGCTCTGAGCCATCAGCCCAGAGCCTGACGCGGGGCTCGAACTCACGGACCGCAAGATCGTGACCTGGCTGAAGTCGGACGCTTAACCAACTGCGCCACCCAGGCGCCCCGATTCATTTTTGAGAGAGTGCGTAGGGGAGGGGCAGAGAGAGTGGGGGACAGAGGATCTGAAGCAGGCTCCATGCTGACAGCAGCAAGCCTGATATGGGGCTCGACCTCATGGAACCTTGAAACCATGATCCATGCTGAGATCAAACGCTCAACTGAGCCACCCCGATACCCCTTTATTTTATTTTAAGTTTATTAATTTTGAGAAAGAGTGTGTGTGTGAGCAGGGGAGGGGCAGAGAGAGAGAGGATCCCAAGTAGACTCTGCACTGCCAGCATGGAGCCTGATGTGGGGCTCGAACCCACAAACAATGAGATGATGACTTGAGCCTAAATCAAGAATTGGATGCTTAACTGATTAGCTACCCAGGCACCCCCTCCATACATGTTTTAGAACGAGATGCTTGAGTTTCACCGGAAACTCTTTTGAGATTGTATCTGGGAATGCATTGAATCTATAAATCAATGGGGGCAGACTGTTAAAACGTGACAAACATGTTATATCTAAGCATTTATTCAGGTCTTCTTTAAGTAGTTTTCAGTGTAGAGGTTTTATAAATCTTTCTTCTTCCTAGTTATCTGATGTCTTTTGATACTATTTTAAATTTTAAAAGTTTATTTCCACTTGTTCATTGCTAGTATATAAAAATTTAATTGACTTATTGATTAACCTTATACATAGAAATAGGCTAAACTCATTACTTCTGGTGAGCTGTTTGTAGATTTAGTAGGTTTTTCTATGTAGAAAGTAATGTCATTTGCACATAATTACAGTTTTACTTCTTTCCCTTATAATCTTTATGCCTTTTATTTATTTGTATTTTTTTGCCTTATTGCACTAACTAGGACTTTCAGTAAGATGTTGAATAGAAGTGTTGATAATGGAAATCCTTGCTTTATTCCTGACCTTAAGAGAAAAATATTCATTATTTTATCATTAAATATGATGTTATCTATAGGTTTAAATATTTTTTAATGTTTATTTTTGAGAGAGAGAGAGAGAGGGAGAGAAACAAAGTGTAAGCAGGAGAGGGGCAGAGAGAGTGAGACACAGGATCTGAAGCAGGCTCCAGGCTCTGAGCTGTCAGCACAAAAACTGATGTGGGGCTCGTTCTCATGAACTGCCAAATCATGACCTGAGCTGAAGTCAGATGCTTAACTGACTGAGTCACCCAGGGGCCTCTCTATAGGTTTTTAAAATAGACATTTTAAAAAATCAGATTGAGGAAGCTTCCTTCTATTTTTGGTTTGATGAGGATTTTTTAAAAAAAAAATTTATGTTTATTTATTTTGAGAGAGAGAGACAGAGCATGAGTGGGGGGACAGGGAGAGAGGAAGAGGGAGACACAGAATCAGAAGCAGGCAAAACTAAAAGGCAACCGACAGAATGGGAAAAGATATTTGCAAATGATATATTGGACAAAGGGCTAGTATCCAAAAGCTATACAGAACTCACCAAACTCCACACCCGAAAAACAAATAATCCAGTGAAGAAATGGGCAGAAGACATGAATAGACACTTCTCTAAAGAAGACATCCACATGGCCAACAGGCACATGAAAAGATGCTCAATGTCACTCCTCATCAGGGAAATACAAATCAAAACCACAGTGAGATATCACCTCACACCAGAGTGGCTAAAATGAACAAATCAGGAGACTATAGATGCTGGCGAGGATATGGAGAAACGGGAACCCTCTTGCACTGTTGGTGGGAATGCAAACTGGTGCAGCCGCTCTGGAAAACAGTGTGGAGTTTCCTCAAAAAATTAAAAATAGATCTACCCTATGACCTAGTGATAGCACTGCTAGGAATTGACCCAAGGGATACAGGAGTGCTGATGCATAGGGGCACTTGTACCCCAATGTTAACAGCAGCACTTTCAACAATAGCCAAATTATGGAAAGCCTAAATGTCCATCAACTGATGAATGGATAAAGAAGTTGTGGTTTATGTATACAATGGAATACTACTTGGCAATGAGAAAGAATGAAATCTGGCCATTTGTAGCAATGTGGATGGAACTGGAGAGTGTTATGCTAAGTGCAATAAGTCATACAGAGAAAGACAGATACCGTATGTTTTCACTCATATGTGGATCCTTAGAAACTTAACAGAAGACCATGGGGGAGGGGAAGGGGGAAAAAAGTTACAGAGAGGGAAGGAGGCAAACCATAAGAGACTCTTAAAAGCTAGGAATAAGCTGAGGGTTGATGGGGGGGAAAATGGTTGATGGGCATTGAGGAGGGCACCTGCTGGGATGAGCACTGGGTGTTGTATGGAAACCAATTTGACAATAAATTTCATATTAAAGAAATAAAAATAAAAAAAATTTATGTTTACTTATTTTGAGAGAGAGACAGCATGAACAGGGGATAGGGAGAGAGACAGAGGGAGACACAGAATCGGAAGCAGGCTGCAGGCTCTGAGCCATCAGCACAGAGCCTGACTTGGGGCTCAAACCCACAAACAGTAAGGTCATGACCTGAGCTGAAGTCAGATGCATAACTTACTAAGCCACCAAGCACCCCAAGTTTGATGAAGAATTTTTTTAAAAAAAAGAACGGGTGTTAAATTTTATAAAATGTTTTTCCTGCATCTATTGAGAAAAATCATATGATTTGTTCTCCTTTTTATTCTTCTTTTTTAAATGTTTATTTATTTATTTATTTTTGAGAGAGAGAGAGAGAGAGAGAGAGAGAGCGAGCAGGAGAAGGGCAGAGAGAGAGGGAGACACAGAATCCAAAGCAGGTTCCAGGCTCTGAGCTGTCAGTATAGAGCCTGGCCTGGGGCTTGAACCCACAAAGCATGAGATCATGACCTGAACCGAAGTTGGACACTTAACCGACTGAGCCACCCAGGCGCCCCTATCCTTTTTTATCTTAATGAGATGAATTAAACTAATTGCTTTTTGAATATTGAACCAATGCTTTCCTGAGGTAAATCTCAGTATCCCTTTTATATATCGTTGGATTCAATATACAAATATTTTATTAAGGATTTTTGCATCAAAGTTCATGAATGATATTGGTGTATGATTTTTTGTTGTTGTTTGTATGTGACTGGATTCATAAAATGAGTTGGGTGTGTTCTCTTTTATTTTCTGTGAGAAATGTTTTGAAAGTGTGGGAAATATGTTATTTCTTAAATGTTTGATAGAAATTACTAGTGAAGACACTGGGTTTTTCTTTGGGGGGAAATATTAAATTATGGATTCAATTTGTTTAATAGATATAGGGCTATTATTATTTTCTATTTATTCTTTCTTTTGTTAGCTTTGGCACTTGTGTCTTTCAAGGAATTTATCCATTTCATCCAGGTTGTTGTATTCACTGACACACTGTTGTTCATTTTATCTCCTTATTATCACTTTGAATATTTGTATGATCTATAATGATACTGCCTCTTCAATTCCTGATACTGGTAATTTGTGTTGCCTCTACTTTTTCCCTGATCATTCTTGCTAGATTTGTTTAGATAGCTTCTAAAATGGCTTCCAATTGTCTCTGACTCTTGGTGTTCACACTTTTTAAAAATCTCCTCCACTTGAGTGTGAGCTAAGCTTATGAATCACCTTCGATGAATAAAATACGGAAAAAGTGATGGGATGTTACTGTGGAGATAAATTTATATAATGACTGTGGCTTGTGTCTTGCATGTCCTTTCTTGCTCTCTTGCTTGTATTTTTTATAAATAGCATACAGTTAATCTTGCTTTCTGATTCAATCTATGAAACTATACCTTTCATATGAAGTGTTTAGGCCATTTACATTTAATGGTATTACGGATAGAGTTGTGTTGAAGTCTACCATTTGTGTTTTATTTTCTATTTGTATCTTTCATCCATTGTTTCTCCATTTCTCTATTCTCATCTTATTTTAGGTTAATAATTTTTTTTTCAGTATTCTGTGTGTGATTTTTTTTAACTGTCCTTTTGGTTGATATAGAAAACTTAAAGTTAGAAAATAATATTTATTATTTTTGGTTCCAGAAAAAGCTGCCTTAACTTAGACTCAGAGAGGCTGCTGGTCTCAACTAGAGAGGATGCTTCACTAGTTTCATTAATATGATCATCATGGTGTTGACGGATCGTTACAGCACAAGGCACATTGGGTATCATCCCTGTTCCCTCTGGGATTTGCTGTCATGCTGTAGCACATGAGCCACATTGGCAGAGGATTATATGCAGACAGGCCACAGAGGGCTCAGTCTCTGGTAAATGCTAGTCTTTTTGGAGTCTGCATTTCAGTTCCACGGTCAAGCTCTGTCTCTCTCCAGGGGCTTCCAGACTTCTGCTTGCTGTCACCTCTCTCTCCATCACAGCTGCTTCTCTCGGTTTGATAAGTAGCAGGGAACATTCTGAAACCCTGGAGAAAAGCTGTTTGTGGGAGTCACAGACACCCGTGTTTTAGATAAACTTCAGGTGTGCTTCTGACTTTGAGGGGCTTGATTCCAAATAGTACTTTGGTCCCCTCTCCTATCCCACACCATACTGCATATTTTAGGAAAAAGGAGCCATGCCTTATAGGCATTAAATTATCATTCACTCCATTCCTCCCCATTTTTGCTTTGTTTATGACTTAGATTAATTCTGAATCTCTTGTACCTGGACTCCTATGAAAATTCCAATAAAGCAAAAATGATTAAAATTGGATTGCCCATAGAAACTGAGATGCTGTTTTTCCCCTGGAGCTAGGTTCAGAATCTAAATAAGGGGTGGGGGGAGGCCCAAACCCTGCATATCAGCCTTTTAAACAAGGCACAGTGGGAATACCTTAGTTTGGATCCATAAATACAAAACAAGAAATCTTAAATGGGACTTTCCTCTACAGTTTTTTTTTAAAATCCAGTATGAGATTATAGCTTTGATCATACCTTAATTTTTCATTTCCATTTGAACTTTAATTTTACTTAAATTTTCTCCTGACAAATCTCCAAAGTAATATTTAAGTGACACAGCATAATGCTGGCAGATTATTCATATATCAGCCCTTAGGCTACCAAGGAAGGCTTCATCATCTCAGAGTGAGTTTTATTGGAATCTGTAGCTCACAAAATATTGCTTTCTGACAGCCCCCGTGCAGTAGAATTTAAAGGCTTAAGTTTCCGGAGAATCTACACGTCGGTAGCATCCTCTGCTACACCTTTTAGGAACATTAAATCAGCAGGCTCCCCAATGATACCCCCATGCAAAGGTGTTAGGTAATTCTCCTGCATTTATCTCCAGATAGGTGTGTGGGGTTTGGAACAGTTATTGTTCCTCTTGCTCTTTGAACTTGATTGGGGCAGTACGAGTGTCAGGCAGCAATTGTGCCCATTAATCCAATGTACTTTCCAAAGAGAGATTGGTCTGTCTTGGTGTTGTGAGCATGGAGGTGAAATCCTATGCTAGGCTCCTGAAAAGAACTAATTGTGCTTCCTTCATTCATTCACTGAACAAATATTCATTCAGCATCTGCTGTTGCCAGCCACTCTTCTAAGTCTTGGGGACAGAATGGTGAAAAAACAAAACAAAACCAGACATTGTTACTCCCTTCATGGAGCCCATGGGCTTACATGGAAGACAGAAATTAAACTCACAAATGCATCTTTAAATCCATCATATCCAGTAATAACAGCTACAAAGAAAATAACATCTCTGTGGAAGAGGAATTTCAGCTGAGATCTGGAGGATGGGTGGGAGTTAGCCAGGTGAAGGAATCTTCTCAACAGTATAGAGAAATATTTTCCTTCACATTTCTCCTGTTCCCAGTGAGTCTGAACCTCTTCATGAGTTATTGGCAACTTGGATATGGTTTCATGAAGTTTGCGTCTTCATATTCTTTCTGTTTTTTGGTGAATTGTCTTTGGTTATTGATTTGGAGGAGTTTTTCACAGATAGGTTTTAACCTACCTGCAGTTTGTGTGGTGTTCTCTAGGTGGGCTTCCAAGTGGGCTGGGCCTGAGTGACGATTGCCCTGAGTGGAGAGGTCTGAATTGGTGGCCTCACAGAATGCTGGTTTGGTCAGATCAGTCTGGGATGAGTGGGTGCTGCATGTTTTGGAGTCTGTATGGGGCCTGTTTTACTGGTTACACTCAATTACAAAAGTTGAGACTCATATTGAAGAGAAATCAAGCTTTTCTTTTCTTAGTCCCACACTGCATGGGTTTCTGTTGTGATCAGAAAAATCCTGGTGGGGTTCTTTGCATGGAATCTTTAAAACAACTGCTTTCTGGGGCATCTGAATGGCTCAGTCTGTTAAGTGTCCCACCTTGGCTCAGGTCATGATCTCACGGTTTGTGGGTTCAAGCCCCGCATCAGGCTCTGTGCTGACAGCTCATAGCCTGGAGCCTGCTTCACATTCTGTGTCTCCCTCTTTCTCTGCCCCTCCCTTGCTCATGCTCTGTGTCTCTCCCTCTCAGAAATAAATAAACATTAAAAAATAGTAAAACAACTGCTCTCTGTCTTTCATGGAGGATGGAGGAGAAGGTGCCTACTTCTATGGAGGGTAACTGATGGGGGAGCTGGTGGTAAACATTGGGGTGCTAGTTTCTCCATCTGTATCTCTAGATACTTCCCATGAGCTTTTTTTTCCTTTTTTTTTTTTTTTTTAAGGACCATGCTTTACTGACCATGCTATACTCCACTGATTAGCAAAACAAAGCAGCTTTCAGCAGTCTTGAATTGGGACCTGTGAGATTTTATTGAAAGTTTCTTCTCCATATTTCTTGCCCTTGCAATTTTTTGCTCTTGAAATTTCTTGTCAAATTCATTTCTTATGAAAATAAAGGCTGTAGAAGAGTAAGTGGGACATCCCATTTCATTGATCCTTCTGGATTTGTGAGGAAAGTCTATGTGCAGGGAAGGCAAGAGCCTGTGATGCCATTCCCTCCTTTGTGCACTGTGCAAAATCACTAATGGATCACAGTCCCTGTTCTCGTCAAATCCTCAGGATCCTTATCCATGTGGCACTCTAGGAAATTCTTGTCAGTGAGTTTGAGCTGGCGTATAAACAGAAATGTTTTTTCCTTTGCTCACCAGACTTCTCCTTTCACTACTGCCTACTCTATTTGGTACACCTGCCTAGAATTTTCCAAGAAACACTAATGTGACAAAGGAGTTTGGAGGTCAAATAAATCTATACACTCAAATCGTTAAAGGATCTCTGTATTACTTGTATGAAGAAATGTGCATAATTTAGTTAAATTTCTTTTGCTTGCGCCTATCAACATCCTAAAAAATTAAATTATGTGATCAGAAATTGTGCTGTTCATCAACGGGAGACATATTTATTGGGCATCTAATCTGCATCAGATGCTCTTCTAGGAGATAGGTGCACTATGGAAAAATAAAGCAGAGAAGGTGGAAAGTAGGTTGCAGGGTTGAGGGTTTCAATGTCAATAGGGTGGTCAGGGATGAAAGGATGATATTCTAATATGGAGGACATGAGGGAGTGAGACATGCTGATGTTCAGGGAAAGGCACTGTGGGCAGAGGATCAGTAGGTGTAAAGGTCCTGGGGTGGGAGCCTGTGGGTTGCGTTCAAGGAGAGCAACAGAGCTGGTGTGGCTGCAGTAGAAAAAATAAGGGGCAAGTATTAAGTTAGGAGGATAGGAAGGCTGCAGAGGAACTTGTAACCCATTGAAACAACTTCAGTTTGGGGGGTTTGAACAGAAGAGTGGCATGATTTGATTTCCACTTTGGGGTTAAGGAAAATGTATGATAGCAGGGTTGACAGGGAAATCAATGAAGAAGCTCTTGCAGAAACTCAGGAGAGAGATGATGGCGGCTGAGGCCAGTGGAGATGGTGTGCAGCAGTAAGATTCTGAAGCAGCAAAATGTATTTTGAAGGTAGATTTTGGAGGTGGGATTTCCTGACAGTTTGGCTGTGGAATGGCATTGGTAATAAAGAAGGAGTCAAGGATGTCTAGAAGGTTTTGGGCTTGAGCAGTTAAGGATGGAGTTCATTTTTTTAAAATCTTTTTTCAATGTTTATTATTTATTTTTGAGAGAGAGACAGAGACAGAGTGTGAGCAGGGGAGGTGCAGAGAGAGAGGGAGACACAGAATCTGAAGCAGGCTCCAGGCTCTGAGCTGTCAGCACAGAGCTCGCAGCTGGGCTTCAATCCATGGACCACCAGATCATGACCTGAGCTGAAGTTGGATGCTTAACCAACTAAGCCCCAGGTGCCCCAAGGATGGAGTTCTTATTACCTGAGATAAGGAAGATTTAGGGAGAAACAAGTTTTTTCTTTTTGGGGAGGGGAGAGAGAGGATAGGATGGGCAGGATGTTAAGAGTTCATATAGGACATACTGAGTCTCAGATACCTATTAAACTTGCAAGTGGAGGTGTTGAGAGACAGAACACAGACTCTGGAATCAAACTACTTAGTTTCAAATCACGGTTCTGCTACTTCTTAGCTGCGTGACCTTGGCAGGCTCTTTGTGTCTTATTTTTCTCATGTATAAAATGAGACAATTATATTCCCTGCTTCAGAGGATTATTATGAGGTATAATTGAGTTAGGATACGTAGGGTGCCTGAAACAATGCCTGGCATGCAGTAAGTGCTGAATGTTTGCTCTTGTTAATTGTATATACACATTTGCTTCATGCTCTATCTCTTAGTGAGGGGCAGCCATTTAAGGTTTTAAAGAGGGAGTTACCCTTAAGTTGTAGCATGATAAGTAAAGAAGATTTAGAACCTTTGCTGATTTGGATACTAGCTCCTATCAGTATTCCACATACATCTCTTTCAAATGGAGGTATCTTGTAGAATTCTGGTGGTCAGAAATTTATCATAACAGATTATGTTAGATGCATAGCAATGATTCGCAGAGGATGGTAAGAGTTGTTTTCTAGAGACCATGCCTTTTCTTCCCTGCCCCATATCTGGATTCGTTTATGCTCTGTATCTTCTGCAGCCCCTGTCTGCTGTGCTCTCTGGAAGACTTCAGTGCAAAGTATCAGATCACTGCTGGACCAGAACAGGCTTTAACCTCCTCCGTATTCTCCACTATCATCAGGTTTTGCAAGAATAATTTGGTGTAGAGCAAGAGGAATCATTTCTAGAACCAACAGCCATTGGGGGTGAGGCTTATTTTGCCTCTCTCAAGGCTGGCATCTTCATAAAACTTTGGCAATCTCAGTTGACTAGTTGGAGGAGAAATATGAAATTAGTATTTTCCCTTCCACTTAAGCTTCTCAGTGGAAAAGAAAAAAAAAAAAAAACTGGCTGTTCCTGGGGCTTGGCAATGGAATCGGTTACTTATTAAATTTCAGTTGGTGGTCCCCAGGCTAGTCACTGTCCTTACTCTGCTTGCATTTCATGCCTGGCAGGGTTGAGGGTGGCATTTGACAAGTCCTGTTTCTGTGCTCAGATCAGGAGCTGGGCACTCAGGTGTGCAGACTTTTTCTTTCCTCTCTTAAATCTGTCTCACATCCATCTGCCCAGTATCTTCTACACTCCTGATTCTCTCTCTGCCCTCCTTCCACCCCGCACTTAAAACATCACAAAAGTAACACACACATGCTTGTGGTAAAACAAATTAAAAGAGCCGAGAAGTATATAGAAGAAAGAGGAATGCTCTGTTATCTTCTTATCTCACCCTTTCTATCCCCATCCCTGTTAATAGTATGGGATGTTTTATACCAGAATTTTTGATGTGTTTAACAACACATACCTAATCTCAGACACAGAGAATTAAGCATACATGTGCACATACACATGTGCCTAAGCATTGTAAAATACATGTAATTTAAAATGATTATTCTTGTGCTTAAAAAAAAATCTTGTAGTACTGAAAGGGTTATAATTTAAAAAAATTACTTTCTACCTTTGTTTACTCCCTAGAGGCAATAACTGAACTTTTTTAGTTTCAAGCCCACAGTGATCTTACCACCATGGCTCAGAAAATGTGTATATATCACTCGTTCTTGATTGATGAGTTTCAGTCATTATCAGCTCAAATTTCTGACTGCGATAGGTGAAGTTTAACTTCATTTCTACCTCATACCTTCCCTTCCCCCAACCATGACAGATTGTTAATATTACTCTATTTAGTAAAATTAACAAATAGAGCTTACATTATTTTGGCTATGTAAATATTATTCTTTTCAAAGCCAATAGTACTAAGATGATATTTTATTTCTTGTTTGTTTCTGGAGTTTACACTCTCCCCTATTCCCCAAACTATTTGCCTTCTTTGTGTCTTAAATTATTTTTTAAAGATTTTTCTTATAATAAATATATGGTCAAAGTCTTTTTCATTTCTTTTCCCCTCCCTCCCTTCCTTCCTTCCTTCCTTCCTTCCTTCCTTCCTTCCGTCCGTCCTTCCTTCCTTCCTTCCTTCCTTTTTTTAGGACACCCTTCTTAGATCTCCCTTCTACATGGCTGTACTCCTGGGTCTTCCCTGTTGTTTACTGGGGGTTGTTTCTCTGGGCTTGGCATTTTCAGAGTTTAAGGCTCTGGGTTTCTTGAATGCCGACTGGCTTCCACCTTGGCTGTTCCCTCTCATTTCTCATCTTGTCTTGGCTGGTTTCCTCCACCTTGTTTCCTGGTACCACTTCCTCAAACAAGCTCCAGGAATGTATTAAAACCTGTCTTTAACAGGGGATTCTCCTCTCTTTCTTCTAATTCTTGCAAGTCTCTGGCTTTTAAAATTCCTCTTGTTTTTGGGGTGTCTGGGTGCCTCAGTCAGTTAAGCATCCAACTTCGGCTGAGATCGTGATCTCACACTCTGAGTTCGAGCCCTGCATTGGGCTCTGTGCTGACGGCTTGGAGCCTGGAGCCTGCTTCAGATTCTGTCTCCCTCTCTCTCTGCCCCTCCCCTGCTCACTCTCTGTCTCTTTCTCTCCCTCTCTCAAAAATAAATAAATGTTAAAAAAATAGTACAATTCCCCTGGTTTAAAGAGTTTTTAGGAGATAAATACATGTACTTAATCTGCCACTTTGAACCAGAGGTCCCACTTAGGGTTAAGATTTCTGTATTTCTTTCTCAGTTTCTGTATTTCTTTGTCTCTCTGTATTATTATTTTTCACTTAGGCTCATCTAGTGATTGATGTCAGCCCTCTCAGTCAAAACTAGATAGAACTTAGTGTGTGCATGCCACAGTGAATAACATCAGAGTTAATGCGTCCTGAGGTTTACATAGGGGTTCGTAATGCTTTGTCATGCTTTCTTAGGTGTCTGAGCCATCTCAAATTTGGTAATGTTTGTTAATTATTATATATGGGGATGTGACTTTACAAAATGATGAAACATAAGAAAAGCAATTCTATTAGATTATGCCATATGTGCATAGATGTGCACAGACAGATAAAACCACATTTCACCTGATTCCTAAAGCTTCTGTTTACCTGCTGCCTTTTTTTTTAGATGTATCATGGACATCTTTGAGCCATTTTCAAATTTAAACTAGAGCTGGAACTTCTCCTTCCAGTCCTGTGATTTTGAGTGAGCTGCTGGTTCCTCTCTGCTTACTTTGAGCAGAAAATGATGATTTGTTGTTCCTATTTTTCCCTTTGGGTTCGGCTCTAATGTCACCTCCTCCACAGACTCCACAGTCTTCCCAGGGATGGGCGGCAGAGTGTAGAGATGAAAAGTGTGTACTCTGGGATTAGGCAGACCTGTTTTAGAATTTCAGCTTCACCATTTTCTAGGTACAGAGATATGGGTATGCTGTGCAGCATCTTTGAGTCTGCTTCCTCACCAGTGAGGCAGGAAACTGTACCTGTCAGGGTCACTTTGTCTGGGCTAGGGATATGTGGGCAGAGACCACACCACATACTGCTGTAAGGTTGGAATTAATCCTCAACTTATGAGAACCATGAATAGGAGAGGTGGTACTCACCTGGGATGATGGTGTCTGTGACTAATATGATCTTGCTAGACTTGAGAAATTAATTTCTTGTTGTGCCATCATGTTGTTTCTTTTTGTTTAATTTATTAAAAAAATTTTTAAAAATATTTTTTAATGTTTATTTGTTTTTGAGAGACAGAACATGAGTGGGTGAGGGGCAGAGAGAGAGGGAAACACAGAATTTGAAGCAGGCTTCAGACTCTGAGCTGTCGAACCCATGAACTGTGAGATCATGACCTGAGCCAAAGTTGGATGCTTAACTGACTGAGCCACCCAGGCGCCCCTATTGTTTCTTTTTAAATATCTGCAGTTTGCATTATTATTTTTTCCCATACATGCAGACTTTTTTATATCAAAAATTTGCTATGGAACAGCAGGAGAGAGCACTTGTCAGTAAATGACCCCAGGTCCACTGATAGTTTCTATGGGAAAATGATTCATTTTGACTCTTACTTCTCATAAACCATAAACCCAAAATCAATTCCAGGTGGATTTTAGGTCTAAATGAGAAAGCTTAAAAAATAACATTTTTAATAGATAACACAGAATATTTTCATGAACTTGGAGTGTGGGCAAAGATTTCTTAGAACAAACACACTAACCTTAAGAAAAATTGATAATTGGGTCTTAAGGAAATTAAGAACTTCTTTTCATCAAAGGACACCTTTTTAAAAAATGTTTATTTATTTTGAGAGAGAGAGAGAGGGACAGTGTGCATGCAGGAGTGGCAGAGAGAGAGAGAGAGAGAGAGAGAGAGAGAGAGAATCCCAAGCAGGCCCCATGCTGTCATCACAGAGCCTGACATGGGGCTCAATCCCATGAACCCTGAATCATGACCTGAGCCGAAATCAAGAGTCAGATGCTTAACTGACTGAGTCACCCAGGCACCCCCGAAGGACACCATTAAGAGAGTAAAAGAGCATCTGACAGGTGACTTGTATCTAAGATATGAAACTGACTCCCATAAATCACTTAGAAAAAGACTGATAATCCACAGCAAAAAAGTAGGCACAGACTTGACTAGGCATTTTGCAAAAAAGATAGCCAAGTCATAGTAAGTATATATGAAAAGATGCCCCACATGATTACTCATTAGGAAAATTCAAATTATTTTGTTTTAATTTTTATTTTTTAACTTTATGAGAGAGAGAGAGAGAGAGAGAGAGAGAGAGAGACAACAAGCACAGGTGGGATAGGAATAGAGAGACGAGAGAGAATTCCATGCAGGATCCCCACTTTCAGTGCAAAGCCCAATGTGGGGCTCAAACCCACGAACTGTGAGATCATGACCAGAGCCAAGATTCAGAGTTGGACGCTTAACTGAGTGAGCCACCCAGGCGCCTCAGGAAAATTCAAATTAAAACCACTACACATATATACAATGGTTAAAATGAAAAACACTGACAAGACCGAGTGCTGGTAAGGATGTAGAGCAGTTGGAACTCTCATTCATGACTGTGTTGCTGTTAAAACCTTTCGTAAAGTCTTTGGTGGTTGGCACTGTTTTTCAGAAGGAACTCACATAGACACACTACACCCATAATAGGGAATAGTTATGGAGGCATTGGTCCCTCTTTGTTATTGATCCAGACACAGCTTTAGCAAGCCCCAGTTCATGGGAAGTAGCTCTGATATTGTTCCCCCTCTGGATTCCCATGGTCATGTGCTCCTGACCCCAGCACCGTAATAACTTGTGGAAACATCTGTCCTTCCTGACAACCATGAGAGCTGCCAAGGCAGGGAACGTGTTGTTACCTTCTGGATTTTCTGGTGCTTAGGATGGTGTCTGATACCTAGAAGATGCTCACTAAGTGTTAGGGTGCTACATGAATGAAACCCCACATGAATTACACAAAGGGCCAGTTTGTGATTTTATTACATAAAAATATCCCAGTAGATATAACCAACAAGGAAAGCATGTTTAGGAGATTCTGATTAAATATGGGCCGTATGTTGTGATCGGAGCTTATGTAGGGTGGGAGGAGAAGGTCTTTGAGGCATATCTTAAAACGTATAGGCAATCTGAAAGTAGGAACAGAGTTTCTTCAAATTGGGAAGACCTGGCTTAAATTATAGGTGACATGGGGGTACATTGGATTCACCTATGGGGCTCTTGGGCCAGAGAGGGACCTGTCATCCTTTATAGGGGCCAACCCTGAGCTCTGAGGAGGGGCCCATGAGTCTGGCAGATACTGTGTTGAACTTCATAAGATTGCTTGGACAGAGAAATCCAGTGTAAGCCTGGCACGGAGAAGCGCAAGGGCAGACGCTGAAAACGGCAGGATTGGATCCAATCTTGCCACTTCTCACATGGCTGACTCCGTTTAGCATGCTCCGGCGTGAGGAGCAGCAGGCGTTTATTTGTTTCCTGGCGTTTAGTGACTTTTGCCACAAGTGTGTCAGGGAGCATGGCTGGCCCAGCAAGGAGACTTGCTTCCATTTTGTGCCAGGCACCCGGTCGGCTGGTTGCTTTCTGTAAGTGGTTTAATTTTGTCTTCACAGCCACCCTGAAGGATAGATACCATGTCTCTGCTTTAGACATGAGGGAATGAAAGCTGCTGGTGATGCTTGTTGCTCAAAGTCATGCACAGCCACGGGGTGTGATTTGAATGCATGCCTGTTGCTCCATTCACTGCAGTGCATGGGGCCCCCTCCTTCTCCCTGCAGCCTTCTGAGGTGGCCCCAAGCCATGTCAGTTGAGAAGGGGAGCACGGATCAGTTAACAAAGCTGCCCTAGGCATGGCTGTCCCCACAGCACTGAGACTCTTTGCATTAGTGCCATTCTTGTTTTAGGGGAGATTAGACTGGAAACAAGTCTCATCTGGGCTCCCCTTGTTCATCAGGCCCTTTCCTACAGAACCAGCAAGGTTGTCTGAATATGGGCTTTTTTACCTGGATCCCACAGGGCCCAAGGCTATCCGTAGGTTGGTGAGTTTTAGAGACAGGATAGCGGGTGGAGTGGAAGTGATGGTCTAGTCACCACTGGAGTGTATGGGACATTTTGGGCATCCTTTCTTTGTGTGAAGTTGTAGATCCCATCACATTCTCAAGATGGGTCCATGATCTAAGAGCACCAGACCACCACTAATTACGCAAAGCCATTTTTCATTCAGGGAGTGCTTTCCATGTCTTATCTTATTAAACCCTCCTGGCAATATTGTGAGGCAGGTGCCTTATTCTTCCCACTCACATGTGAGGACACCACGGCCTGGAGAGAGAGGTAGAGTCACTTGGCTGAGGTCACACAATTGGTAGTTGATGGAGCTGGGGTCTAGACTTAGACACTCTGACTTCAGAGCATGTGCTGCTGGCCCAAGAGGAAACCTGCCCTTGGGTAGATATGTAGCTGCTGTTTGTTAGGGAAATTCAGGGTGCCACAACTCAGGGTGCTCCAGGGGGAGTGTGGGGAGGCAGAGTGCAGAGCCCCCACCCATGGCGTGTGCTGGCTTTGCCTCTGGAGCACTTGAGGCATCTCTCTTCCATCTTCTGGAGCATCTGGAGGAAGGAAGCACCAGGGCAGCCTTTTCCACTAGGCACAGCAGGCCCTGGGCCTAGGGCCACTGAAAATACTCTAATTTCTTTTGAAATCAGAAGAAGAAAAATGAACTTTTAGATTGAAGAAACAATTTAAACATATAATAGTGACATATCTGTCTTTATATCATTAGGTCAAAAAATCTAATATATGTATATAATACATATACACACACACATATATGTGTGTGTGTGTGTGTGTGTGTGTGTGTGTGTGTATGTATATATGTTTTCTTTTGATTTGATGGAGGAACAGAGTCCATGAAGGCAAAAATGGCTCAGGCCCACAAAAGTCATGACATGGCCCTGGGAAGGGCACTGTGAGCCTCTGCAAGATGCCCTCTCCCATGCCAGCCATTCCGAGGAGTGAGCCACTTGCATCACAAACTGATTTACCTGCCTGGGAAATTTATTTAGGTTCTTGAGCCTCATGAATCATGATGGAATTACTGGGAAAATGTATGAAAAGAAATGTACAGACAGAATTGTTTGCAATTCTGATGGGGCAAATGGCCCTGACGTAGGGGTGGGAGACACTGTGTAGGAACTCTCAGTGAGGCCGGTTTGCAGCAGAATGAGGGAGAGGCCACCCATCTGTCCAGGTGAAACGTCTTAAGTCAGAATTAGCATTCCCATGTTTAATTCCACCATTATTGCCCCAGAGGCTATGTAATCACTGGTGATTAAATGGAGACAGAGGGATGTGCTTAGAATTCCTCTCTGCCAGGATCTAAATAAACAGTGTTAAAGGGCACTGCTGTGATTTTTCTCAGTTCCCATGAGTTGAAATGACTGAGTTTTTTGGAGCAGCTCCCAGGGAGTGGTCTCTGTGTAGCTGGGCCCTGAGTTGCCCTGCAGGTGTTTTGTGCTGGGATGACTCCCTTCGAAATCAGGGGCCCGGCAGTGGCAGGGGACAAGAGTCCCAATTATCCCTGACATTTGTTTAGCAGGGACTCCGCTTGTTAAATGCAGTGAGTACTTTTTCAGGCAATTAATTTAAGGCTTTTAAAATTTGCTTTGCTGGTGAGCATGTTCATCAAGAGCACCAGGAAGGTAATTGCATAAGCTGCAGTCCTACATTGTTCATTTTGGTAGTTGGATAGAGAAGTGGGACCTCCTTTCTCCTGAGACCACATAGGATGGTCACACTGGGATGTCCAACACTGTGCTCTCACATCATGTGACAAGACCATCATACACACTCATGCTCTTGAATTTGGAGAATCACCTGTTGGTGGAGTTTTGTGACAGATGCTTCCTTGCCCCTGTGGTCTCTAGTCCTACCCTCCTCTAGCCAACAGAGATCTCATCTGTCCCACTCTTCCCTTTGCTCTCTCTGTGCAGCCATAGTGGCTGACTGAATCATACTTGCCCCACCACAAGGCCTTTGCACATGTCGCTCTTTGCCAGGAATGCTCCTTCTACCCAGTTGACCCCTCTTTTTTTTTTTTTTAAGATTTTATTTATTTTTTTTTATTTTTTTTTTAATTTTTTTTTTTTTCAACGTTTATTTATTTTTGGGACAGAGAGAGACAGAGCATGAACGGGGGAGGGGCAGAGAGAGAGGGAGACACAGAATCGGAAACAGGCTCCAGGCTCTGAGCCATCAGCCCAGAGCCTGACGCGGGGCTCGAACTCACAGACCGCGAGATCGTGACCTGGCTGAAGTCGGACGCTTAACCGACTGCGCCACCCAGGCGCCCCTAAGATTTTATTTTTAAGTAATCTCTACACTGAATATGGGGCTCGAACCTATGACTGCAAGGTCAAGAGTCGCACACTCTACTGACTGAGCCAGCCAGGTGCTCCCCCTTTTTTTAAACTTGAAAAAATTGTGATAAGATATATATAACATAAAATTTGCCATTTAAACTATTTTTGAGTGTAAAGTACATTCATATTCCTGTGCATCCATTAGCACTATATGTTTCCAAAATTTTTTCATCATCCTAAATAAAATCTCCATACCTATGAGGCAATAACTTTCCTTTCATCCTTCTTCTCAGTGTTCAGTAACTCTTATTCTACTTTCTGTCTCTAAATATTGCTTTATAAGAGATGGGGGAGCACTGGTCTATGAAGGCAGCCCTAGGCCTTCAACACTTATAAAATAGAGCAGAGTCATGTTCTGGGAAATTCACATGGATATCTGTAGGTTTGGATTCCAGCTAAGACACTTTAACCAAGTTATTTTCACCTACTGATATTAAATCTGGTCAGCACTACTCAATTTGCTTCTCGCATTTCCCACTCAGGGTAGCAAGCCCTGCCCCCATCCTTCACTCTGTGGATTTGTTGGAATTATTTATTTGGAAATAATAGAAACCTATTTGTGTTGGCTTAGGCCAAAAAAGAGACTTTGTCAAAGGGAGATTGAGGTCCCCCATTATGGTAGACAGAGTTCTCCCAGTTATTCAAACATGAATCTAGCTACTATAGTAAAGGGATTTTGTAGATGTAATTAAGGTCCTGAATCAATTGACCTTAGGATAGGGATATTATCCAGGTGGGCCTGATCTCCTGAACCTTTTAAAAGTAGCAAGTCTTGGGGCCCCTGGGTGGCGCAGTCGGTTAAGCGTCCGACTTCAGCCAGGTCACGATCTCGCGGTCCGTGAGTTCGAGCCCCGCGTCAGGCTCTGGGCTGATGGCTCAGAGCCTGGAGCCTGTTTCTGATTCTGTGTGTCTCTCTCTCTCTCTGCCCCTCCCCCGTTCATGCTCTGTCTCTCTCTGTCCCAAAAATAAATAAACGTTGAAAAAAAATTAAAAAAAAATAGCAAGTCTTTTCTGGTTGCAGAAGGGCAAGTCAGAGATGTGAAGCACGAGAAGGACTGGATCCACTGTTGCTGGCTTTAGTTGGAGGTGTTCTCATGGCAAGGAGGGCAAGTGACCTGTAAGAGCTGCAAGTGGCCCCTGAAACTCCCAAGGAATCAAATTTTTCCAACAACAAGAATGAGTTTGGAAGTGGATTTTCCCTAGCGCCTCTACACAAGACTTCACCCTGCTTGACACCTTGTTTTCAGCCTTGAGCAGAGGGTCCTGTCATGCCAGCCTCCTGCCTTGCCCGACTGGGAGCAAATAAATGGGTCTCATTTTGAGCCACTGCATTTATGGTAACTTGTCATGCAGCAATAAAAGTATACACTCCTAGAATCCAGGAGAGGAATGCAGCTGGGCCTCTAGAAGGGATTAGAACTGGGGATTACAAAATGCTCAGGGACCTGGCATCTTCCCCCACCTCTCATCTCTGCCTCTCTCTACATTTATTGTTTATCTCTCTCCTCTGCAGATTGGCTGATCAGTTCCCTGTCTGTGTGAAGGAATGTGGTGTCCATGGCTTCCAAGTTTGCAGGTCATAGTCTTCAGTGCCCTGCAGAGATGTTATGGCTATTTCTTTTTAGCCCGGTTCTGGATTCCCAAGGAGAGAGATTGGTCCAGTTTTGGTTAATTGTTCACTACAGGCATAATTAGCTGTGAGAGCAGAGGATCATAAGTATAAATATGACTTAATAGAGGCCAACCTCTGTAGAATGGGGGTATTGTTTCTAGAGAAAGAGGGTCATTGTGAACCTGGAAGCCACTCCCAAATAATCCATTGCCCTCAGAGTTTGCTCTTGATTTGTCTTTGGTTTAAAGCTCTGTCCAAATGGGCTCTAACCATCTGCTTTCCCACTGGCCTTTTCATTTCCTTCTTTTCAAACAATAACCTCCTAGAGGCTCTTTTTATCCCTCGAGTATGATCTTCCATCTGGGAGTCCTGGGAACCCTCTTGGAGACATTCTTATTGGGCATCAGTTCTGCATCAAGCTCTTTGCTGGGGGCAGAGGCACTGTTGAAACTACATCGAACGTGTCCTTGATGAATTTCTAGCCTAGTTGGGGATATGCACCATTTCAGTGTTTCATATTATGTTCGAAGACAGAGGTGCTGTATTAGATGGGGAAAGTCACACTAACTGCTATAATCATGACGACTCCAGAATCTCTGTAAGTTATGCATTAGAAGTTTGTCGCCCACCTGACAGTTCATGGAGAATATTGGTTGGATACTTTTCCATGTAGTCTTTCAGGGATCCAGGCTCCTTCTGTTCTGTGCCAACATCATCCTCTGGGCCTTGGTATTCACTGCTGCATTCTCTGTATCTGTCCAGCTGACAGAGGAAGAAAGCCTGGAAGATAGCATGGGAGTTTCCATGGGTCATCATCTTTCCACAAGAGCTGTGTATCACTACTTCCTATTTTCCACTGGCCCAAATGCAGTCATATGACCTCACTGCAAGGGAGCCTGGGAAATGTAGTTTAGCTGTGCATCCAGGAGGAAAAGAGGTTTGGTGAACAAATGACAGTGTTCTCTCTTCCAAAGGTGTGAACAGGGCTTTTGGGGGCACACAGGAAAATCATTTAGCCCATTCTGAGGGTTCACAGAAGGGTTCTGGAGGAGATGATACCTGCACTGATTTTTTTTTATTTTAGTGTTTATTTATTTTGAGAGAGAGAGAGAGAACAACATGTGTGTGCACTTGAGTGAGGGAGGGAGAGAATCCCAAGCAGGCTCCATTCTTTCAGTGCAGAGCCTGATGCATGGGACTTGATCCCAGGAAACAAGAGATGACCTGAGCCAAAATCAAGAGTCAGACGCTTAACCAACTGAGCCACCCAGTCGCCCCTGCACTGCGTTTTGAGGGATAAGTAAGACTTAATGAGCTAAGATTGGCTGGGGATGTTATTCTAGGCAAAGACAGAGTTGGGAAGTGCATTCCTGTGGGTGTGGAGGTTTCTGGTATTTAGGCGGAGAGTAGGAACAAGTGTGCTAAGTAAGTTTGGTGCTTTGCTGGAGTTTATAAAAGCCCAGAATAGAAAACAGTGGGTCCAAAAAACAAGACCCTCCAAAGACTATTTTCTTTTTCTTAGAAGTCTTTTAGAGGACTCAAGAGTCTCCATAAAACTCATCACATCTCATAGACACCAGACTTGCTGTCCTTTTTGCTGCAGAGTCTTGAGAGAGAGGTGCCCCTAAGACACCTTAGTTCCGAATCTATCTGCAGAGGATGTAGAAATGACGTTTCTGGGCAGATATAGTCATGAGCTCTCCTTGTGTGACTGTCAGAAAGTGGCCTGGAGTCTGCAGGTTGGCTTTTGGCCTCTGTGTTAGGACCACAGCCTGATGCTATAGGCTTTGGATAGAGGGGTTTGGGGGCCCAAGGGGGTCTCCAGGAAGCCTCAGCCATGATGGAGCTCTGCGATGTGTGTGTACAGCTGAGTCCATTGTTGTGTTATTCTCCCTGGCTCAGTGCTGGCTCAGTGGCTGCCCTCCCTCTGGCTTATCATTACTGCAAGCTGCCCTCTGCTATGGCAGAGTCAGATGGCTCCTGGGGCCTTCTGTCCGTGGGCAGGGGTTTTGATTTTTAGATGCTGCTACTGCCATTGGCCCCGTGTCTTTCTTGAGTCTCAGAGAAACTGTACTAGACTGTGTGCATTCAAGCACCAGAGACTGTATGTATTGTGGTAGGCAGTGTTTCTCAACCTCAGCCCTGTTGTCAGATCATCCTTATTGTGGGGGGATGGGGGCTGTTCTGTGCATTGTAAGCTATTGAGCAGCATTTCTGGCCCCTACCCACTGGATGCCAGTAACAACCTCAATCAAAAATGTCTCTAGGCGTTGCCAAATGTCCCCAGGCTTGGGTGGCGTGGGGGGCAAAATTACCAGGAGTTGCTAATCACTGGGTTAAAGGCATGAGAAATAATAGTTCACATTTTTTAAACCACTAGGTTCTGGGGTGGTTCATTATTTTGTAATAGATAATGGAAGCAGTGGCTGTCATAGTCTGTCCTCCTGCTCCACGTGGGACCACTGGGAGGATTTGGGGTAAATGGAAATGTGGATCACTGGCAATAGGAGAGAATGTGTATGACATGCTGCTTTTGTGGTTCCCTTTGTTATTATTTTGAGAAATAATAGTTCACATTTTTTAAACCACTAGGTTCTGTGGTGGTTCATTATTTTGTAATAGATAATGGAAGCAGTGGCTGTCATAGTCTGTCCTCCTGCTCCACGTGGGACCACTGGGAGGATTTGGGGTAAATGGAAATGTGGATCACTGGCAATAGGAGAGAATGTGTACGACATGCTGCTTTTGTGGTTCCCTGTGATGAGTCACATGCAGGGAAGGAGGGACCTCACACTTTGTTATGCTTTCTTACACCAATGGTAACCGTCCTCTGAGTATTCCCTGTGTCCAGCCATCCTGCTAGGTTGTTGCACCTTCACCTGTGCTATGATGGGTCCTGGGCTATCCCCACTGTACAGCTGAAGACACTGAGGCTTAGGTGGGTGACACATGTTGCCCATGGCCATAAATGGGACCTGAACCCCAGCATGTCAGATTCCAAAGCTCAAGCTCTTCACTGTATTTTTCAGGTCTGATTTTGGTCGTAACAAAGAGAGCACTTTGGGTTCTTTCCAGCTCTGGGAGATTCTGAGAAAAAGTACAATAAAAACAAAGCCAGAAGCAGTAGGAAGTGCCCTAGAAGGGTAGGTAGGTAAAAGGTCTTTCAGATTGCCCATCAGGTATAATTCTAACTCAACTGCGTACGCGTGGGTTGGGAACAGTTGAGGTGTACTAGTTTGCACATGTGTGCACACACTTGGGGTTTGGGAGGAGGATGTGCCCTAAGTCTGGGTGCTGGGCTGGGCCCCCTGGCAGGGGGGAGAAGCCCACTTTCAGTGTGTAGGTCGAGTGTTTCTTGCTGCGGCATTACTCCTGTCTTTGGAGGCATCCTTTATGTCCCCAGCGAGGCTAGTCTCTAAGACAGCTTGAACTGATCCGTCCCTCTCAAGCAAAGACGCTCCTAGTGCATCAAAAATGTTCTTGCTCAAACGTCTTTGTTCTCCTAGAGTTTATGTGCAACGGAGACACTTGAGCCCCCAAGTGCCCTTCATGGATCAGCTCAGATCCTGGGTGCCCATGACACTTGTTAGGTCTGTGACCTTGGGTGAATCTTTTTCTTTCTCCAACCTCACGTTATGAACTGAAAAAGGAAGACAATAGTGCCTGTCTTGTTTTATTTATTTTGAGGGTTAGCTGTAGTAATGCACGTAGAACACTTAGAGTGGGAATCACACACTCGTGGTAGCGATTGTTGTTAGCTGTTACTATTCCAGCTTGCACAGGTGGCTCTCTCCACTCAATATTTGCCCTTGGAGTCTGAGGTCTTTGGGACCTGGAGTTTTGTTGAAGATTTTAGGCTCTGAAATCAGACAGACCTGAATCCCCATTTTGTAGTCATGTGTCCTTGTGTAAGGCATTCTACTTTTCTGTGCTTCAGTTTCCTCAACCATAAAATGCATGAGGAATATCTATGATATAAGGATCAAATGGTTTAATGTTCTCAAAACACTTAGAGCAATCTTGGCAAACGACAAACTGCTATATATGTATGTGTTATAAGAAAGGCATTTTCTTGGTGACTCAGTCCATACATATGTGTGAAATTATATATATATATACACACACGCATACAGTGTATGACTTAACACAGTACTTACCTTTACTATATGCAATTCACATTCTTCCCTTTCATTCTTTTCCCCTTCCTATTATTTCATTTGATTAAAAAGAGTTGCTGGTCATGACCCACTGAATTGATTTCATGATCCATGAATGGGTCATGGCCTGCAGTTTGAAAAACACTGCTGGAACGGACCTTTCTTCCCTGCCTTGCTCATGTTAATCGTCTGGGTCCCCTGGCATCCGAAACATCTGGCCCCGCATCAGCAGCCTTGCCTCATTCTCTCTGCCCCGCTGGGCTCGGTAGACGCATTGTTCTGTGCACCTTCACGAGCATCAGATTAATTAGACATTTCAGAGGAGATGGACTTTTAAAGCAATAGCTTCATTAGCATGGCTGTGCTGGAAGCTCTGAAAAGTAAAACTCAGTTATTTGTATGTTAATAAGCCAGCCTGGGCCTCAGAAGCCAGCTGATGAGCTTTAGCATTTCTCCATAAAACCTGATCCTGCACAGCTACTCATGCTCAGTCTTGCTGATGGATCTGTGAAAATCTGCCCATCACCACGGTCCCTGTGACACAGACAAGGGATAAATGGGTGGGGGGTGTCAGGCACAATGGGATCTGAGCTTGGAGTGGGTTCAGTCTGAACCCCTTCATTAGGCACTGACCTTTGCGATGTTGATAGACACTGTATTGTGTTTTGTTGACCCCGTCACATTGCATTTGTACAGCACTCAAGGGCTTTCAAAATGTTCTTACAAACACTGACTCACGCAAGACTTATCAGCCAGCCCAGGCAGATGTGCAAACACATATCTCTTTGTTGTTGAATCTCTTTACTAAGTGCAAAGTCTTCCTGTACAGCACCTGGCTTCTCCCTCTGGGGTCCTGGACCAATAGCAACAGTATCAAATGCAGACTCTCAACCCTACCCCAGACCTCCTTGTCAGACCTGTATGTTAATAAGACCAGCAGGTGATTTGCATGTCCACTGAGGTTTGAGAAGCACTGGTCTTCTAGGACACCTTCTCTTTTTCTCTGTCTTCTCTCCTTCTTCTCTCCCTCCTTTTTCTCCTTCCCCTGCCTTTTCCCAACCACTTATAAAAGGTACAGTTGGGGCCCTGGCTCTAAGTGGGAACATGAGACTCACTTGATTCTTTGTATCTACACTGACTTATTTGAGAAGCTCCTACTCCTGCACAGTAGTGTGAAAACTAAATTTAGTCCAATCCAGTAAATTTTCTGCCACATTCATTTTAAATTTAATTTTAGAATTAACATGCAGTAAAATTGACTTTTTTTGGGGATGTGCAGTTCTATGAATGATTTTATGAACACATGTATAGATGTATGTACCTACCATTGCAATTGGATACAGAACAGCTCCATCACCCACCAAAACTCCCTAGTGCCACCACACTTTTGTAGTCACATTCTCCCTTCACCCCTAATCCTTGGCAACCACCTGTTTTCTGTCCCTGTAGTTTTGTCTTTTCCAGAATGTGCTATAAATGAAATCATACAATATGTAAACTTTTCAGCCTAGCTTCTTTCCCTTAGCAAAATGACTTCGAGAATCCTATGAGTTGTTGTGTATCATTACTTCCTTTTTATTGCTGACTCTGTTCCATTGTATGGATGTACCACAGTTTACTTGCTGAAGGTCATTTGGATTTGTTTCTGGTTTTGGGTAATTATGCACAAAGCTGCTTTAAACGTTCCCATTCTGGTCTATATAAACATAAAGTTTCATTTCTCTAGGGTGAATACCTATGAGTGGAATTGCTGGACACATTATAAGTGTCTGTTTATAAGAAATGGCAAACTGTTTTCCAGAATGGCTGTATCCTTTTACATTCCCATCAGCCACACACGAGACTTGTCAGTGCTTGGTATTGTCAGTATTTAGTATTTTACCCATTCTAATCGTGTATACTATCACCTCCGAACCCGTTTAACCTTTTCTATTTCCCAGGACTCACCCTGCTCCTGTAGCTGGGGCCCAAGGGTCCTGGGGTAATGTCGATTCTAGCAGAGTACAAAAATGTCGTATACACAGGAGTCAGGTTGTTTCCCAGTAGACTCAGAGAAGTCTTATTACACAAAGTTCTGATTAGCACCAAAAATAACAAAATAATTTTCCAAGTCCCTTCCAACCACAATAAGTCCCATGCATACACTTGAGGATACGGAAAAGTTATAGGAGCCCTAGAAGGACAGTGTTCCTGTTGTATTTATTTGTCCAGTAAGGTCTTTCCTTGTCTCTGGCATTCCAGATCGGCCATGACCAGACAGACCCTCTGACGTCCATGCCCTCCATCCCCACTCTCGAGTCTAGCTCACAGAAAATGGAAAGCAGGCGGTCTTCACTTTTTAGCTAGATTTCAGAGGCCTGGGACTCCCCCCAGGTCTGTAGGCAGGTTTCTTTAGCAGAGGTCATCCATCTGTTAAAAAGAGAAACATTTTATAACAGTCTGTTAATTTAAAGCTGGGCTGCCTTGATGATGATGGTTTCTGGCAGGGAATGGGCGAGGGAAAATACAAGAAAGTTTTTTGCCTGTAAGGCATATCTGCTAATTCCATGTTAATGTCATGTATCCAAATGATTAATATTCTATCTCAGGTAAAAGCACAGCACAGACTTCGAGGTTTTCATTCATTCATTCATTCATTCATTCATTCATTCATTCATTCAGTAATATCAAGCAAATACTGTGCACCAGGCACTGTGCTAGGAACTGGGATGCAGCATGAAAAAACACAGAAAGCCCTGCTGTGGAGAGCAAATGTTTTGGTTTAGAGAGTTATTGATTGTTGAGATATGTTAGAAAGCAATTGTGTGCTATGGGAAAAGTAGAATAGGGCAAGGAGTCGGAAGTGCGGAGGGTGGGAGCCTGATCCAGGAGAAGAATGTTTATGTTGCTTGCACAAGAACTCTTCTGGGAACAGCAGTTCTGCACAATCTGCATGGGTAGTGGGGCCTCCCAGGTGATTCCAAGGCACTCTAAGGTTTGAGGGTCAATCTCTTAAGAATCCAAGTTTAAAATAGGACATAGGCTTTCAGTCCCAGGAAATGATCAGAATTGTCTCAAGCTGGGCCCAATTAAAAGAGCATTCACTGGTTTAATTCAAGTCTTGACACTGCCTGGCTTTGAAACTTGCAAATGTTAACGTTGCAGCTGCCACTGCTTAATTTTAGCCTTCGGAGAGAAATGCCCCAGCCTTCTCAATCGGTTCCTAGGATCCTGATTGGCAAACACCCTCCCCTGCTCCCCACCTCTCCACTATATGCCAAGGGCCGAGCTTCCTAACTTTGGAAACAGCAGAGCAACATCCCCCTACCCAAATCCCTGGTCTCAGCAGCGAGCTGCCCTACTTTGAAAAACGAAAGTCTCTTACCTCATTAAACCAAAATGAAAATGAAATCCAAGAAGATCATTTTCTTCTTAGCACCCTTCATAAAGCCACCACAGCCTCATCCATAGTTAAAACATCTCCTTGTAAACTGCCGTGGTCTGTGGTCTGGGAATGCTCGGAAGTACAGCCCAGAAATGGTTTTATCCTTCTGTGGTTTTACGTTTTTCTGATTGTGGTTGTTTCTGAGAATGGGGAGAATCCTCGGGGAAAGGGAGAGAGAGATTTTAGAGGGTAGAAGGGCCTGTGTGGGGACCAGAAAGTTCTAAACCAAATGCAGCCCTTGGTGATTAGGAGCCAGTCGCCAGGGGCTAAATCAAAGCCCTTTGTCCCTATTATGAGCTGAACTGAACCTCCCCCCACCTTAATTTACACACCACTTTAACCGCTGGTACCTGCAGTGTGACTGTAGAGCCTTTAAAGAGGTAATTAAGTTAAAATGAGGTGCTAATCCAATCTGACTGGTGTCCTTATAAGAAGAGGAGATTTGGACACAGGGACACCAGGGATGCACACAGGGAAATGATTTGAGGATACTGTGAGAAGGCATCCAAGTGCAAGCCAAGGAGAGAGACCTCACCAGAAACCATCCCTGCTGGCACCGGGGTCTGACTTCCAACATCCAGGACGGTGAGGAATAAATTTCTGCTGTTTAAGCTGCCCGGTCTGTGGTGTTTGTTATGGCAGCCCTAGCCAACAAATACAATGCCTTCAAGGAAAAACTCACTTTTAGTGGCGAAGAATTAATAAGGCACACAGACACATCGCCACAGCTTTTTCTAGGCTATGCAATTAAATTAAACACACAATTTTTGAGGGCCACCAAGCCTCAAGTCCTCACATGGCAGATATAATAAGGAAATGTCCAACTCTGTTCATTTTTGGCTGAGCTCCTGCTGAGCTGTGGACTGGCCACCAAAGCCCACCCCCTCGCCATAGCTGATTGGCCCGAGTGGTCACTGAATCCAAGCTGGGCCAATGAGATCCTCACATCCGGGAATAGGGGGCGGAGATGTGAAACCCACAGAGATGAAATCACAGTGGCCCCAGAGAGAGAAAGAGCCAGGCCTTGCTTTGATTCCAGGCCCCACCCGTTCCTCTTACTTGTGTCTGAGCGTTGAGTGGAGTTGGGATAATTCAGATGGGGCTTGGCTTGGGGATTTGTTTTGTTCCACACCTTTTGTCTGCCTCCCTGTTTATTCTGGAACCAATGGGCTAGACTGGGCATATTCTGCTCATGATAATGACAGAGCCCAATCACATAAACTCTTTTCAAGCCTTTGGAAATATCAAATCTGTTGACCTGCCATTGGTCAAAGCCAGTCACATAGCCATGCACAAGTCAAAGGGTGGGGAAGAAACTACAAAGTCTCAGAGCCAAAGTCTATGGCTGTAGATTGGGGTGAAGAGTGGGGGCCATTATTGCAACTGCCTCAGGCTGTCAGCATCTTAGGTGATGACCTTTTAGGAGCCACTGAAGAGACGTCCATCTGAAGGGGAGCAGTTATTGACCCACAGGCAGATAACCAAGGCTACTTTCGGTGCCTCCCCATCCCCCAGTGGGGTCTGCAAATTCCTCCTTTCTATAAAAAAGCCTCTTAAGCCTTCTAGTGGGAATTTTTCCTTCCCCTCAAGGTGCCAGATGCTAAGACAGGAAGGGTTTTAAAATCTGAACCTATTTCTAGGTTTCTGATTACAAAATAAAGACTCAAATTAGCCTCATATCAGAGCCAGTCTTAATCAAAATGACTTAGGAACAGTATATCTATGGGATTCCCTTTATCATTCCTGTGTCTGACTCCCACAAACCTTGTCCACTTTTCTTCTGGACTTCTTTTGAGCAAAACAAGTTTTAGGTGTTAAATGACAACACGTAAGTTGTTACCCACCCAGAGGCATTTCCTGTTAAACAGGGCATTTTTAAAAGGCAGAAAAGCGTTTTAGATTAAAAGAAATATATATACTTAACACTGCATATATTGTAATTAATGATTGTACAATATATAATAATATGTACAGTTATATATTACTACCTATTTTTAAAAAAAAAAAAAATTTTTAACGCTTATTTATTTTTGAGACAGAGACAGAGCGTGAACGGGGGAGGGTCGGAGAGAGGGAGACACAGAATCCGAAACAGGCTCCAGGCTCTGAGCTGTCAGCACAGAGCCCGACGCGGGCCCGAACTCACGGTCCGTGAGATCATGACCTGAGCCGAAGTCGACCTATTTAATATGTATTATATATTAATAATATATCACATGTAACACATATAATTATATAATATAAATAATTAATAATATTAATATAACACATAGTAAATAAAAAGCTTTTTAGATATATATTTCAAAGAAATATATACTTACATTTTATATATTATAATTAATGATTGTATAATACAAATATATACAATTATAATTATATGTACAATTACAAACATGTACAATTATATATTACCACCTATTTAATATGTATTATATATTTAATATATATGTATATATTATTTGTATAATATGTTACATATAATAATATGTTACATATGTTACATTGTATATATAATACATATTAAATAGAATACATATGAATATACACATATTTTCTTTTGTTACAGAAACAGTACCCACATATAGTAATAAAAATTCAAATGACATGGAGGAGGGAAAAATGAAAAGTAAAATGCCCTTCTCAATGCCTTCTTTATTCTCCAACCTGCATCTTAAACCTCAGTAACCACTTTTAGCCACTCCTGGTTTTACTTGTTCTGGAGGTCCCCTCCAGGGTCTAAACCATGTTCATACTTCTGTTTCTTTATCATCTTAAAAAATTCTATTGACCCTCTGCCCCTTGTGCCTCCAAGTCAGTATAAATATGTGTGGAATGAATGAAATGAATAGGAACAAGTGAATGAAAGGTGTAGACTTAGCTCACACTCTGTCCTCCTACACCTCTCCTCCCATCCCCATTTTCATCTCTCTCTCTCCTGATGATTAATATCATAGCTTTACACAACATACTCTGTTTCTTTATTAATCAGCACTAGGCAGTATTTTTGACTATTTGAGGCAAGACACGGAAATTAGAATCTCGGTATTTCCTTCCACCTCTCCTGCAATACCCCCCCCCCCCACCCCCACCATCTGCTTACTATTACTCTCACTTGGTTAGTTTTTTGTAACATCTATCTTCTTGTCTCTGTCTAGAGATTGATTCTGAACATCGAACACCAGCACCTGGCATATGTGATATTATGAGTCTATAACTGTTACTGCAGAATCTAGTTGGGATTGGGTCCATAAAAAAGGAGATGCCTTCTGGACGTGTCATATGAATGGGATCACACAGTATGTGGCTTTTGGTGTCTGGCTTCTTTCACTCATCATCATGTTGTCAAGGTTCATCCATGTTGTAGCAGGTGTCCTTGTTGAATAATACTCCGTTGTCTTGATATACCACCATTTATCAGTTGGTGGAGAGGAAGTACATTACTGGTTGCAGAGGGTGGGGATATGGGAAGATTGGAGGGTGATGGCTAAGGGATGTGGGGTTTCTTTTTGGGGTGATGAAAACATCCTAAAATTAATTATGGTGTTGGTTGCATAAATCTGTGACTATACTAAAAACCATTGAATTGTACATTTTAAATGCATGAATTGTAAGTTAAGTGAATTTTATTTCAGTAAAGGTGTTTAAAAAAGGAGATATAATCCTAGGTCATCAAATTTGTGCTAGTCAAGGGAGAACATGCTATATTTCACTGGTTCTAAGACATTACCCCCCCCCCCCCATTTTGATATATATATCTCAAATCAGGTGACATGCCATAGTTTGTCAGTGCTTTATCTTTTTTAAGTGGTTCCTAAAGTAATACTGCATTTTAAACTGATGGTGTCTTAGATGCAGTGAAATAATAGCAATTAAGAATATCAGGGGGAGAGGAGCGTTAAACTCTAATTTTTTAATCAAATGAATATAGGATGCTTTTACTTTACTTAAATGTAATCTAATTTCTCTCTATAATTATAGGATTCGTAAGAGTAAATCAATTCATAGTTTATGATGGGCAGTGTGTGGTCTGACAATGGGACACAAACCTTAGGTTGGGTCATGGAATCCTTTTTCTCCCAGTACTATCCATGGATCTTTCTGGTTCCATATAATCTAGCTCGGAGATAATATCAAAAGTCTAAATGTGAGGCCCTTTATGCATTTTGGTTCAGGGCAGATGTCCTTTTCCATTCCCTCTGGGAAAGACCCCTCTCAGCCCCTGACCCCCCTTCTTTGTGGCTTCTTGGGGCTCTCCCATCCATGGTGACCTTTCTGAGGCTACTTTCTGGGCCACACACTTGGCATTTCACCATATGGTGCCTGGTGACACCTAATTGGAACATAATTTTATTCTTATGTCAGCTGCATACCTTTGATGCATTTGTCTCCTTAGTTGCGAGCAGGGGTGATACCCTATTGTCTTCTTGTTGAGTTAGTCAGGGGATGGATAGGAAACCATCTGGAAACCTAGAAATGCTTTTCAGGGGTAAGATACTGCTATTATCTTTGTGTCTTCTTATGTCCTGGTATGCTAAGTGTGGTAATATGCTTAAGATATATATATTTATTTATTTCCCATTGTGTATCTTATGTATCTGAGACTACAAGTAGAATAAAATATTCTTAAAAAAGGTAGTTTTAATACAGCAAAAAGTCTCCTAGTAGAATATAAGCTTCCTGAGGCTCAGGATTATGTTATCTTTTCTATTATTCTTTCCCCAAAGTCTTGAAGAATGGCTAACACATAGTAGTTGCTTAATAAATGTTGAATGTTGAACAATTTATGTAACTTATTCTTCTTTTGTACAACTTTATTGAGGCATAATTTATATACCATAAAATTCATCCATTTTAAGTGTATAATTCAATGATTTTTTAAAAGCAAATTTACCACATCATTTTTTTTTCAAATTGTAAGAGTGCTGTGTGTTAATTTATAATAATTAAAAAAAAAAACCTCTCAGCAATGTAGAAGGTAAAAACAGAGAAGTAACTATTTCTAACAATTTGGTAGGGATTTTCTAGATTTTTTTCCTTTCCTAACATAATGCCCATATGCACAATTACAAAAACATGTTAATATCATCCATGTTGTCCTGACATTTGCTTTTTCCACTTAGCAGTATATTACAGATCTCTTTATCTGCAGAGGTAACTCAATTTTTGAAACAGGTGCATAGCATTGTATTGTGTGAATGAGTGTATTAAGCTTTTTAAAAAAACACTTCTCCATTGATGAATACTTAGCTTGTTTCCTATTTTATTTTTGTTATTATAAATGAGGCTCTAATGAATAGCATTGAAAAAGTAGTTTTGTTCACTTTCTTTGCATGTTCCTATAGGATAGATGCTTGGTGGACTTCCTTTGCTAGGTCAAAGCTATGAATAATTTCAGTTTTAATAAACTCTGCCAAAATGCCCTCCAAAAATTATTTTAATTTCTGTTCTCACCAACAGTGTTTGGGATGATCTTTTCCCTCACAGCCTTGCCAATACCAAGTATTACCAAGTTTTTTACCTCTTTTGTGATTTTCCCCACTAAACTGCCAGGTCACCCCTTTTGCAATTTTAAAATTTGGGTTCTTTCCCTTTTTTAACAGGTTGAAAGGAATTCACAATATATCACAGATATTAGCCTTTTAGTTTATTTGTTGGGTTAATTATTGAATGGATTGGAGCCTGAGGCTTGCTGATATGGGACAGAGGTGAAGATCTGGGGGTTTCTGAGTTTTCCAGGGGATTAGATTGAAGAGGGAGAAAAGTAGAAGCTGGTTTTCCCCATCATTTGGGGGCCTTGGAGGGCAGTGGTTCTGTCATCTTTATTTTTTCCATTACACATGAGCAACCAGATTAGAAGACAAAATGAAAAAAGTTAGTTAGTTAGTTAGTTAGTTAGTTAGTTACTCAGTTTTATTTGTTTCTCTTACCAGGTGGTAAGCCTGGTGAGGGCAGGGACTGCATCTGTTTGTCTTTACTTACTAGATGCAGCATGACTGCCTGGCACTTAGCGGGTGTTCACTAAATACTTGTTGCATGGAAGAATGAATGGATCCTATCATAGGGTGTTCTGAGACCATGCAAACTTTGGGGTGTTGATCATAGTGATGATGATATTATCTACCATTTATGGACTCTTTGACTCCGGCATTCTACCAAGTCCTTGGCGTTCCTTGTTTCATCTAATTCTCCCAGCTAGGCTGAGATGTACAGGTGATCATTAGCACCATTCCACAGGTAAGAAAACCAAGGCTCAGACTTTCCCAAGGCACCATAATGAAGATTTAACCTCAGGAGGTGTGGCCTTACAATCTGAACTCCCTATTACTGTGCTTTCTGCGCTGGGGCTGATCTGTTCTTAAAAAAATTTTTTTTTTTCAACGTTTATTTATTTTTGGGACAGAGAGAGACAGAGCATGAACGGGGGAGGGGCAGAGAGAGAGGGAGACACAGAATCAGAAACAGGCTCCAGGCTCTGAGCCATCAGCCCAGAGCCCGACGTGGGGCTCGAACTCACGGACCGCGAGATCGTGACCTGGCTGAAGTCGGAAGCTTAACCGACTGCGCCACCCAGGCGCCCCTGATCTGTTCTTTAAGATGCTTAAAAATTTATCTTGGGGGCCTGCATAATCAAGGACAGGATGCCTATCCTGCTGCTCTCTGACAGAGAGGGACAGCACTGAAACCCTAAAAATGGGCAAGGACTAGGGAAGCTGGAGGCTGGTTCTTTTCCTGGGCATTTCACTCGCTTGTGAGACAGTGGTTCTGGGCATACGTTCTCAGTTCAGACAGCCCCTGGAGTGTGTTCCTTATTATAGGTGTGATACTGGACAAGCCAGTGCCCTCTCTGAGTCCCTAGTGTTCTCATCTATAAACCAGGGATGATACTGGACTTCTCTTATGGGCTTGTTCTGAGGATTTGATGAGATCATGCATGGCAGTGCTGTCCCTTCTACAGGTTCAGAGATGGCTCTGGCATGTGTGGGTCGTTAGGGTCAAGACTGTGGACAGCTTGACTCCTGCTTCCGCAGCCTTTCTGGTATGGACAGGGGGCAGTTTGCCTTGCTACCTCTGTGCACACTTGAACTTCCTTCCTGGCCCGTGCCAGGCCATTTCTGTCTTTGCCTTTCTCTATAAAGCAAGTGTGCTTGGCTGCCTGTGGAGATTGGTAGTGATGGTTCATTCATGAGGCTGGAAGAGGAGCATAACCCTCCTATGGGTAATAGCTGTTTGCAGACCCGACAGGACTTGGAAGCGCTGGCCCTCTCTCCTTTAGGCATAAGCTCCTGGGCCAGCCTTGCCTTCAAATCACAGCTTTCGGTTGGACTTTAAATGGTGCTCATGGCTTTTGAAAGATTTCTTTATCTTCTCAGATGCCAGAACTAATAGATTTATACATTCCCTTCTCCACTGGGCCACAGGAGATGCCCTCTGTTCTCTCACTGGCTGTGTCCTACAGCCATAAGTACCTTCCTAGCTGGAACACAGGGAGATTTAAGAGGTGCCAAATTAATTGCTTTCCAAATGCAGCTGGAGGAAGGCAGCCAAAATCTTGGTATTTACTCTCTTAGTGGGTGGGGAGCAGAGGAGGACTCTGCAGAGCTGGGGAGATGGCTTGACCTGGGAACAGCTGTGTGGAGCAGTCTGGGGTTTAGACATTGCACATGGTCCCGGTGATGAAAAAACTTCCTGTAACTGGGCTTTGGCCTGTGGGGCTGTCGACTGGGTCTATGAGAAACTATTTTTACCATGCAGGGATGGTGGCCTGGGATATGTTAAGGTATTTTTGATTTTGTAGAAGTGTAATGGTGAGTTTTCCCAAAGACTACTTACTCTCCTTTTCTTCCAGGTGTTGCCTGGGTTTTGGTGAGCACATATGTCAGATTTAACCAGTCTGTTCTGATTTCATAAAATATATTCAGACAAGGTGATTTGCTAAGTGTATGAATTAATTTATAGATGCTTTAAAGGCTTTTTTGCACAAGTAAGTGCAGAAATAGCCCCTCATTAGAATATGTAACCTAATATTTCCGTCAGTTTTGCTATATCCTGGTTCCCAGAACAATAGCTGATATAGAGCATGTGCTCAATAAATATGTGCTTAATAAATATTGTTGAATGTCTTGTTTGGAAACCATGATCATTTTGCCTCTAGGTTTTGTGAGTCAATGGAGTGAATTGATAATGTAACTCTGGAAGAGATGAATTCTTCTTTAGGGTCATGAGATCTAACTATGGCTGACCAAGTAGTTGAGAGCTAGAAATGGCTTGCTGACTGAAGATAGAAACTTTGAGAAGGTAAGGAGGGGGCTGGATTTTTGGAATATAAATAACTTATAAACTTCTCCTAAGGACAGAGGGTGACACAAGGTAGGAAAGCTTCTGGAATGATAGTGCTGGCCACTATGGTTGTTGCTAATTTTTTGAAGAATCTTCTCAAGCGACAGTTCCTTTTCTATGAGACCATAACCTCCTATGACATGCCTTGGTAGCCATGATTTTATTCCATGGCCATAACTGATTGAACCAGAGATGGGCACATGGCCTCAGCTGGACCAATAAGATGATTTCTCCTGGGAATTTGTAATTGAGAAGTAGAAATGCTGGTTAATTTCTGTCTTCATGTTTGTGTGAACTTGAGAGCTGAGAGTTGACCATTTCTTGCCAAGGAGAAGAGGGGACAGCTGATTTGCAGAAAGAAAATGAAAGAGACCTGGAGAGGAGAAGCAGAAACTTAAGATCATTTTATTTCAGAGAAATGGTGAAAGAAACCTTTGTGATAGCTTTCCAGCTTTACCTTCCAGTTCCTCCTGGAATCTGCCTCTCCTATCATTGAGTTGCCTGAGTTATTACTGTTACATAATATTTAGTGTGTTATAACTGCTGTTAGCATAAGTGCTAATTTAAACCAGTTCAGGTGGATTTCTGTCACTTTCAACCAAATGGTCTTAACAAAGGCAATAATTATTGCCTTTGACCAGAGTCATGTTAGTTTATGGTAAAGAACTGGGATTTCATCAACGGCTGGAGCTGGCCTTGACAGTGAGTCCTTGGAGAAAAATGTGTAGTGTAAATGGTTCAAAGGTGAACGTGAACTTTCCAGTATGGGGCATTGAAACTTAGACAAGGGTGCCCTGGGAGCTAAGTGGGAGGGCTTTCCTCGCCTGTGGGGCTGAGAAGGGGCCATAGGACCCAAGGTGGCTGCAGGATGATGGGAGGCTGAAGGAGAGGACCCACATACAAAATTTCATGTGACCCTTAGACTTTGGAGTGGTGCTAAGCTTAAATTCCAAGCTGTTCATAAATGAGCTGGGAAAGGTAAGTGGTCTGTTTTCCCAGTAAGCAATGCTGGTAAAATCAATATGGAACTAGATTTGAATTACCTTAGGATAAGGAATCTGAGCTTTGTAATCCGTCCATTTAATTTTTCTGGCATTATATTTAAGCAAAGTTCTTCATCGGAAGTCTAACTTACTGTAGGTTGAATTATGACAAAAGGTGATTTTCCACATCTAAGGCTTATTGTACTTGTTTGTCCTTAAACCCAGAGCATACTGCATGCTGCATTAATGTACTTGCTGTCTTCTGTAAGAAGACCAGGTATTAAAAACTGGAGTGAGGGGAGACAGTTAGACCAGCTTAGTGATTTTCAGATCTGTTTCCTCATATTGTCAGTTAGAATAGAGGTGCCAAAACAATATTGCCTGAAGCATAAACTTGTATCATTAGTCAAGCTTTCTTAGAAGGCTGTTTTGAGAAGGACTTCTGAGGCTATGTCCTGGGTTAATGGGAAAAAATTCTATGATCTATTAGTGACGCCTGCCATGGGTGTATCATTGGGAGTGATGAAATCTGTTATTCCTGAACAAGGAGAATAAGAGTTTTTGATAAGACTTAATGAACGCATTTATGAAGCATCTAACTTATAGGTGGAATTGAGTTCATTGTTTTGAAGGTTTTAGAAATGTGAACTGGCCCTAGTTCCCCTAGTTTAACTTCCATTAAAGTTGATATAAATTAAGGCAACCAATAACTTAATGTAGCACATAATTAATTTAATTAATTCATTTATAAAATATTCACCATATGCCAAGCACTGTCCAAGGTTCTGGAGACACAGTGATGAATAAATAACACAAGACAGGGGCGCCTGGATGTCTCAGTCGATTAAGCATCTGACTTTGGCTCTGGTCATGACCTTACAGTTTGTGAGTTCAAGCCCCACATAGGGCTCTTTGCTCTCAGTGCCGAACCCACTTTGGATCCTCTGTTTCAGCTTCTCTTTCTACCCCTCCCTGCTCACTTTCTCTTTCTCAAAAATAAATAAACACTAAAAAAAGTACACAAGACAGGTCAAATTCCTACTTTAGTATGGGTGACAAAAATGACAAGCAAGCGCAACAAACAAATCAGACAATTCTGGGTGGTAATAAGTACCCAGGAGAAAAATAAAGCTGGTTAAATGGGAAGAGAGAGGAAGATCTTAAGGCAGTCTTCTCTGAAGAGATGGCAGTTGTGCAGAGAACAACATGGTATAAGGCAGCTAAACAACCTTAATGTGCGTGACTATCTGGGGAGAGTGTTCCAGGTTGAGGCAACAGCAAGTGTAAAAGTCAGCAGGTAGAAATAAGCTTGGTGTGTTTAAGGTCCAGTAAGGAGGCCAGTGCAGCTGGAGCAGGGGGAGTGAAAGAGGCATAGCGGAAGGTGAGGTTGGAGAAAGTGTTGAGGAGCAGATCGTGCAGGGCGTCTTAGATCATGGTAAGGAGTTGAGATTTGCTTTAAGCCCAATGGGAAGCCATTGGAGAGTCTTGGGTAGGGAATGACACAGTCTGATTTATGTTGAACAGTTACATTGGCTGTTGTTTGAAAAGTAGGCTTTTGGGAGCAAGAGACAACCAAGGAGCCTGCTTAGAAGGTTATTGCAGTACAATCCAGGAGATCCTGGTGGCTATAGTGAGACAGTCATGACAGAACTAGTGGAAAAGTGGTTGGATTTGGGATACATAATTTTTGTTTTTGTATTTAAAAATGTTTATTTATTTATTTTGAGAGAGAGTGAGAGACAGAGAGAGAGACAGACAGACAGAGAGAATCCCAAGCAGTCTCCATGCTCAGTGCAGAGCCAATGTGGGGCTTGATCCCATGACCCTGGGATCATGACCTGAGCTGCAATCAAGAGTCATACGCTCAACTGACTGAGTTACCCAGGCGTCGCTGGGATATATGTAGAGTTGGAGCTTGCTGATGAGACTTGCTGATCGATTGGATGCGGGGTGGGGAGAGAAATGGACATATCTCATAGGTTTTTGACTTGAGCCCAGGGCCAGCTTCATGGGCATAAAAACTATAGTGGCATGGGGCCCAAATCTCAGAAGGGCCCAGTGCTTGGTTTAATGCTCTGCTGTTGATAATTCTTGAAATTCTTAATAATTTTTTAAACAGGGGGTCTCGAACTTCATTTTGCACTGGGTCCTGCACATTATACATCTGGTCTTGCTTGAGCCAGTGGGCAAATGGTGGCCCCATTTATGGAGATGGAGGAGGCTGGAACAGGGACATTTTGGGGAGATGATATGGAGTTCTTTTTGGGTTGTATTCAGATTGTGGGGCTGGTTAGACTCCCCAGTAGAACTGCTGGGTAAATTGTCTAATAGAGTTTTCAAAAGGGGAAGGCTCTCTACCCAGACTGTGGTCATGGAGGACATTCTGAAGGAAGTGAGATTTGAACTGGCCTTTTGGTAAGAGAACATGCCAAGTCTTGTCCCCTCCCTTTGCATGGGAAATGAGTTGTTGGTGGGCACAGTCCTGGTTGTGTCCTTTAGTGCAGCCCTTGTCTGAATTTTTATTTCAAAGCTTGGGGTGGATGGTACAAGTTGATTTACTGGGCAGGCATAATTTTTCACCTTCTGATTGCTTTGTTTTTATCTGCCTTTTCCCCTCATACAGTTGTTTTGCTGATGCTCAGGGTCACCACCAGCTCCAAAGGTGGTCTCTGTAGCTGAGATTTGAGAAGACTCAAGCAGCCTTGGCTTTACAAACTTGGATCTACTATGGTGATAAGTCCTAGGCTTTGGATGACTCTGTTAAAGGCAAATAGCTACGACAGCCTTTTGCAGAGGAGGGTCCCTGCAGGTAGTGGGGTTTGTCGTTAATGTCTCAGTCCCTAGATACAGAAGGCTTAGACTCCAACCTTTCCTATTCTGAGACTCTGGGAATTTCATCTAACCTGCGTGGACCTTGGTATATTTGTAAAAGGAGGATGGTAACATTTCCTACTTTACAGTGTTCTTTTGCAACGTGTAAATGAGGCAATGCCTATAGACCTTTTCACTCAAGCTCTGGGACAGGGAAAGGATTTAAAAATGCTAAGTGTTCCTACTTCCCCTTGAAAAGAGGTCTCCCTTCTGCCCTGGGGAGGCAGAGCTGGTCCTAGACTGCTTCGTGAAAAAAGACTTGAGCAGTCACCTACCTGCCTCCCAAAGCTCATTTCATGTCTTTTGGCCTCCTTGATGTACATTCAGACCCTAAATAGGATTGGTAAAGCAACCTCCAGCACAGGGACTGTTAGTTGATTTTTCTTATTATGGACATGTGGCTGTTTCTCTAACACCTACTACTCCCCTATCATACAGGAGAGCCATGCAATTTGTGTGTGTGTGTGTGTGTGTGTGTGTGTGTGTGTGTGTGTGTGTGTGTAGGTGGGGACCCAAACCCCATATCTAGGGAAGAGTTCTGATTAGACCAAGAAATCTGGGTAATTCCCTTTTCCTGTACCCCAATGATTGGTTCAAGGGTGGGCATGGTAATCAATGGCATTCCATAACTACATTTATTGATAAGGAGTGGACACACAACTTAGAATGGCCCAATCAGAATGAGGCTCAGGACTTTGTTCTTCCTCTGCCAGGCATAAGTAAGGGAGCATGTGGTTCTAGTTGCTTTTATATCCATCTGGTGCCCAAGAAGTGGAGTAGAGAGAGGAAAGAGAGTGTGGTGATATTGTTGCTTGATCAAATCAGACCTGCAGTCCTACCACCATACTTTTCAGTTAAAGAGTCATTAAATTCTCTTTAATATTTTAATTTTTTCTGAGATTTAAAAAATTACTTTCATGCAAATGCATCCTACTGATACAAATACACTCTTGGTACCACTTCCTCAAATAAATAGTGAAATAAGGTTTACATGGTTCCTATATTTGTATCTAATAATATTTGTAAGATTATTCAACTCAGGACTTCTTGGTATGGCAAAAGCGTTATTTGATAATTATGGCACTCATATCCTGGAGTGATAACCTATACATTTTACTAAATAGTTCACATAGGGGTACTTATTTTTGTAATGTATATTCTATGCAGTGGATTTCTGTTACAAATGTATGCTTGTTTCTCTTTAGGAAAATGGTAAAAATTCTTGAACATATGTAACTGAGAGATCAGTATTTCTTCAGGCCTGGTCTTGCATGTCCTGCTGATGCCTTCTACAGTACAACCTTCTTTCCCATGCTTGTCTATGCTGGAGTGTGGTGGAAATGTTTATGTCAGGATCCCATTGGTGTTTTTGGAGAAGTAAAGATACCTGTATCAGTCACTTATTCTAGGGTTCACCTTAAGAACTGAGTCTTTATCTTCAGTGTTTCTGTGGATTTTTGTTTTCCCCTGGCCCCCTCTGCAGACACCTGCTGCTGTTTACCCATCACTAGGCTTGGGATTTCTGTGTCCATGGCCTGCAGCTTCCCTCTTCACTAACCCAAGTGCCCATGTCCTTTGGACAGCTCTGTGTTCTACAACACCTGTGTCATTGTAAGGTTCATTCCTTTTGGCTTCCAAAATCACCTGATTGGAGATCAAGCTAAAAAAAAAATTCTTCCCATGCAATAAAAGTGTGGTGTGCCCAACTAAATTACCTTCATTGGATGTTTCTTATCTTGTTCTTCCTTAAATACCTCCACCCCCTTACCAATTAAAAACTTACCAGTTCAGTGTCCTATGATATTTTTGTCTCATTTAGGTTTACAGATTTCATACCTAAAAGGCCATTTTCCCTTGTAGAGACTTTATCTCCATCATGAGGACATCTTGACAGCAGGTCATGTTGGGAAAAGTTGCTTGGAGTCTCCAGCTTCAATATGGATTTTATCTGTATTCCAAATTATAGCCTTTGAGATTTTGCACAGTTTTTGTTGGCAAAATATAACTTTACTGAAAAAAGGAAGCAAAAATTTTCAACTTTATTTAAAAAACATTTGCAGTACATAAGCTTCTAAGGAAATAGGAGTATTATACAAAATCTCCAGATTTTATCACTGGTGATACGGATGGAGACATGTTGATATCAGTAACCCCCAAGTTCGTATTTTTGCCTCAGTCTGTATACATGGAACATCCAGGTGCCACTTGGTAAAATTCCTCTTCCTCCCAGTATTTGGGCTTTACAAATGCCCATTTGCCTTCTTGCTCATTGCAGTCACCATCATGAGGATGTCCCTGTCCGTGCCCAAGGAGGTTGCCTCTTGCTGCTCCTCAAACTGCCTGTCCCTGAATGAGAGGCAGGGCTGTTCTCTGTACTGAGAGGGGACCAGTATCTCCTCAGTTTTCACTGTACTTTGTTACCTAAGCCCCATAGCAGCTCCACTGGGGCCCAGAGTCTTGCCAAATCCAAGACAGGCCAAGGAGCTCCTCGAGAAAAAGGCACCAGGCCCTCCCCTCTATCCTCCTCATTTCTTTCCTCCCCAAAGTACTCCTCAAAACAAGATAACACTAAACACCCTGTTCAGATCCATACTGAAGCCCACATTTATATTTATGTATGTAACGTGTGCTGGGGTTGATCGAACACCCTCCAGTTTCACCAATAGCCAAACTATGAGCTTCAGATCAGAGTTAGTGGTTCCCAAACCATGGGCACAGCTCTCTGTCCCTGCCCCTCAGTGGGGGATTTCTGTTCATGTGAGGCAGCAGCATTATGAAGATGTAATTATTGAGTCTGTATTTGGCCCTGCCCGTGGGGCTTCTTGTGCACACAGGCGTCACTCACTCAGTGGAGGGAATTTCCCTCCAGTGCATGGGAGAATGTCATGGAAGCCAATGGGTTAATACGTCACACACTGCCTTTGCCCCACTTCAGTTCACATTTTAACAAGGGGCCTTCTGAACATAATGCCTAGACTTTCAGGAATGATATTAATGAGACTTTGGAGGACTGGCAGGGGTGATATTTTAGGATAGTTTGACCTTCCAGAAGCTCCCCAACCATATTGTGTGGAAGAAACCCGTTTGCTAATTATGCCCACATGAAACTACCAGGGAAACTTGCTTTCTCTGAGACATAGGAGCAGCGTGGTGCAGAGGACAGTCACCAAATGCTTACTTTGTGCATTTTGGGATCTGTGCTGAGAGTTGGAAGCTCAAAAGCTCTTTGCCTTCCAGGAGCTGGCAGCATGGTGACAGAGACTGATAGGCACACAGGTAACTGACAAACTGCATCACCTCTGCAGAGCTCCTGGGTTCTGGAGACAGATGGGTGTCCAAATCCTGCATCCGGTCCTTTCTCTCCATATGTCCTTGTGTAAGTCCAAGTCTCTGTTCTTAGGATACCCGTCTATGAGATCAGGAGTAGAATATTGCCTGTCTTCTAGGACTGTAATCAGAATTAGTGAGCACATGCCTGGCACATCTTTAGCGCCCAGAAAGTGTCTGATTTAAATCATTATCATTATAGAAATTGTCATGGGAGAAAAATTGAGGGAGGAATTAATTTGTAGAGAACTACAGAGAAGTGATGACATTTGAACCACGTCCCAAGGGTTGCATAGGATTTCATGTGATGGATGAAGAGAGGGTGGTGTACAGAGAGAGGTGATAGCCAGAGCAAAGGCCTTTTGTTTCTTTAACAAATGTCAGTCTTCACGTCATGCTTCATCTGGTGCTCCCTCCTGACCCTTGCATTTGTCATTTGCTTTTTTCCTGTGTGCATGTCTTGCCTCCTTCTTTCTGGGTTTTAAATGCGGCACAGTGGAGTGGAACATGTGATGGGAGGGGAATTAGATCAATTCCTGGCTTTGCTGTTTTCTAAGGCATGGCCCTGGCTTGTTGCAGGATAGAATGGTGACGAATGTGGTCTCTGGAGCTGAGCTGCTTTGGCCCAGTTGCAGCTCATTCATCAAGAGTGTGCATCTTTTTGTTCCTTAGTTTTCCCATCTGCAGAGTGGGGATGAAAATAGCACCTCCCTCAGGAGCTGGTGTGAAGCTTAAATATCTGATTGTATATTTAGCACTTACAACAGGACCTGGCACATGGTTAGTGCCTCCTCACTGATACCTGACTTTTGCACATGCTGCTCCTTCTGCCTGGAAAGCCCTTCGCCCAGACACCCGTTTGGCTTGCTCTCTCACCTTCTTTAGGTCTTTGCTGAAGCAACACTTTTGCAGTGAGATCTTACCTGGGTGTCCTGTTAAAAGTTGCAGTTACGGGCACCGGGGTGGCTTGGTCAGTGGAGCATCTGACTTCAGCTCAGGTCATGATCCCACGGTTTGTGGGTTTGAACCCCACGTTGGGCTTGCTGCTGTCCGTGTGAAGCCTGCTTGGGATCCTGTGTCCCTGTCTCTCTCTGCCCCTCCCCTGGTCACACACTCTCTCTCAAAAATAAAAATAAACATCAAAAAAGTAAAATAAATTGCAATTCCATCTGACTTCCGGTACCTTGTACCCCGTCTACCTGCTACCTGCTTCTTCATAGAATTTCTCACCCTCTTATATATTATATATTCTCCTTATTTGTCTGTTATCGTCTGTCTCTCCCAACTAGAGTGTAGGCTTCTTGGAGGCTGGGATTTCTGTTTGTTTTGTTTGGTGCTGTATCTGTGCATGGAGTGTCTGATAGCAGGTGCTTAACAAATACTTGCTGAAAGAATGCATGAACCCATACTCCTTGAGTCATTCTCTCATCTTCTGTAAAACGGAATTATTAGTCTATGTGAGATAGAGTACAAAGAAGCCTCTTTATAAAAGATAAATACTAGACACACAGGAGATAATAATTATCACTGAAGGCAAGGATCATGTCATATGTCTTCCTATTGGTACTATACACCTAGAAAATATTATTCATTCATTGCCCATCTACCCCTCCACCCATCCTCCCAGTCATGTATCTACCCAGCCATTCATCTGCCTATCCACCCATCTACCCACCACAACTCATCCATCCTGTCATCTACTTCATTTTATTCTATGTCTTCCCACATCCTTCCGTCCATATACTCACCCACCCACTGTTATACCCATCCATCCATCTATCCATCCATCCATCCTCCCAGTCATCTGTCTGCCCATGCATCCATCTCCCACCCACACATCCATTGTCTCATCTACCCCATTTTATCTTATTTTTTCCACATCCCTCTATCGACCCACTCTCCCACCCATCTTTACACTGGCCCATCCACCCACTAGTCCATCCAGGCACCCATTCACTTGCCCATCATCCATCCATCCATCATCCATCCATCCATCCATCCATCCATCCATCCATCATCAAGAGTGTTCCATCCATCCATCCATTCATCCATCCATCCTCCCAGTCATCTACCACCCCATTCATCTATCCTTTCATCTATCTCATTTCATCTTGTCCTATCCCCCACCCATCCACCCATCAAAAGTTCATTGGATATATATTGATTACTAGCCATTGGATCTCACTGTGTGTCACACACCGTATTAAGGTGTTTTGCAAATAATATTTTATTTCAATAGCCACATGAAATAGGCACTATTACCACACCTATTTATAGTTGAGGAAACTGAGGCATTGAGAGATTGAGCAACTTGCCCAAGTTCACACATCCAGGCAGTGGTGGAGCTTGTGCTCAGACTCAGACCAGCTGCCTTCATTGCACTTGCCCTCAATCTTGGTCTGTCCCTGTACACAGAGAGTTACAGCCTGACAGCAGAGACAAACATGAAACAAGTAGTTATGCTAACAGTAGGCACTCAATAAATGTATTTAATGGGTGTGTGCTCTCTGAATGTTGGTTAAGAACGAAGATTCCTTTTCTGAGGAGAGAACCAGTTTGTAAAAATTCCTGTACCGAGTGCTGCTTTGAAAACCTCATTGCCTCTTCTTAGCATTCATCTATTGACAGACGCTTAGGTTGTTTCCATATCTTGACTATTGTGAAGAATGCTGCAGTGAACATGGGAGTGCAGATATGTCTCTGAGATCCTGATGTCAGGGTTTTTTTTTTTTTTTGATATATATCCAGAAGCAGGATTGCTGGATCATATCGTTGTTTTATTTGTAATTTTTTGAGTAACCTCCATTCTGTTTTCCAAGCAGCTCCATGATTTTACATTCATTCCAACAGTGCACAAAGGTTCCAGTTCTTTACATCCTCATCAACTGTTCTTATCTACAATGGAATATTCTTCAGTTTAAAAAAAAAAAAGGGATTCCTGGGGCACTTGGGTGGCTCAGCTTGTTGAATGGCTGACTTTGGCTCAGGTCACGACCTCGAGGTTCACGAGTTTGAGCCTCCGTGTCGGGCTCTTTGCTGACAGCTCAGAGCCTGGAGCCTGCTGTGTGTGTCTCTATCTCTGCCCCTCTCCAGCTCATGCTCTCTCTCTCTCTGTCAAAAATAAATTAAAAAAACATTAAAAAACTCTTAAAAAAGAAGGGATTCCTGCCATATGTAACAACATGGGTGAACTTGGATGACATTATACTAAGTGAAATAACCCAATCACATAAGGACAAATGGCACATGATTCTACTTATAAGTGGAATCTGAAATGGTCAAACTGTTAGGAGCACATAGTGTGATGGTGGTTGCCAGGGGCTGGAGAAAGGAGATTTGCTGTTCCATGGGTATAAAGTTTCAGTTATGCAAGATGAGTACATTCTAAAGATCTGCTGTACCACACACATTGTGCCTATAGTTAACAATACTGAATTGTACACTTAAAAATTTAAGAGGGTTGTGGCATGTTATATATTCTTAACACAAAAAAAAAGAAAGAAAAGAGAACCTCCCTGCCTCTGAATGGTTTAAAAACCACCGCTGTGGATCTCTGGGTCTGGTGGGACCCTGGAGCCAGGCTGGGCTGGGGCTACCTTGGCGCTCCCCACAGTGCCTGCAGAAGCTACAGGAAGCAGCCCCGCCATGTGGATCTTCTCCCTGGCTGGGAATCGCATTTTCACTGTCCTCCAGTTCCCACTCGCCTGTGTTTGTTCCCACCACAAGGCATTTTTCACTCCTCTATAATTACCCAGGCTAATTAAATAAATTGATCTGCTGATGTACACTCCACAGTCATTTCTGTGGTGTAATTTGGCTTTAATAGAACTGCCGTTTGAGCAAGAGGAAATGAAAGCCCCGGGTAGAAGTGGGATCTTTTAACTTTCAAGAAAAATAATTTTTTTTCAGGGGGTTTTGGTTCCCTGCGTGTGCATAATGTATGCACTTGCTGTTAGAATTAACTGGGAAACAGCGGCTGTCTGGTCAGGAGAATAATTTGGGAGCCCTTTTGTCATGAGAAACCCAGACCAGCTCTGAGTGTTGACAGGAAGCTCATAAGTTTGGAGGCAAATGGGGCGCGAAGCATATTGTTGGCTGTCTGGTGACCAGAACATGGGTTCTTTCCTCCGTAGAGGATGTTCTCATAAATGCTGTCTGATCTCGATGATACATGGGGTGTGTCAGACTCACCCATTCCAGGGATAGGAGGTGAGGCATCCCCAGGACCCTGTGATGGTTAAGGGTGTTGTGTTTGGTTCTCATGTCACCTTTACTATTTGCTAGATGTGTGTGTGTCTTTCTGAAAGTTGCTCAGTCTACTAGAGCCTCAGTCCCATTTCTGCGAAGTGTGCCACCTTGAAGAATAAATGAGCTCAGCAGACTGCCCTGCACATGGTGGGTGTAGGAACATTAGCTGCAATTTGTGGTTGTACCAAAAGCCATTGCTCACTCATCCAGCATTTATTAAGCACCAGTCCTGAACCAGGTGCTTTGCTGGTGGGAGAAGGTGACCCAGACAAGCCTTGTTAAGATAAGAGTCTCTAAGGGGAGACTACTGCCCTGATTCTGCTCAAATGGGAGTCAGGATCTTGACTGCATCAATAACACATTAGTGATTTATTTCACCTTACTATGTCCATGCACTGCTCTAAGCACTTTACAGGTATTTGTTCAATAAATGATAATAGTTGTTATCCGTTGAGTCCTATGCCAGGGCTTTAACATGTATGGTGTCATTTTATCTTCCAAACACTCTATAACTTATGTTCATTCACTGTGTTCTCTTTAAAGAAAAGGCAAGTGAGGCTCAGAGAGGTTAAGGGGTTAGGGTCGCATGGCTAGTGGGAGGGAAAGTCAGGACTTGAACTTGGGACTGTGTGACACCAGAGTCTTAACCATCTTGTAAAATTGCCATTAGTGATGGAACTCAGGGTGGGTCTCACAGCCCCCTGGACTTTGTGTGATGGCATACTTTTAACTAAGGTTCTATAATGATGACAAAAGTTTTGTTGAAAATGGTTAAAGCTTTCCCCGCTATAGAGACTTGTGTGCAATTTCCTTTATGCCTGTGGACTTAGGAACTGATGAGAACCTCCAACTAATGTGGCTGAGGGAGGAAGTCAGCTTACACATTTATCTCCCAGGTATGGGGACTCTGCTTGTGTGACCCTCATTATTTCTCTCAGTGGCATCATTGTTGTCTTTGAGAATTCAGCCATGAGTACACTGTCATTATGAGTGCTTGGGTTTCTCCTGCAATGGAAATGGTATTGACTGTTTTATTTCTTCCTCCTTAAAAAAAGCAGCTTTATTGAAGTACACTTTACATACTATAAAATTCACTCATTGCGAATGCACAATTCAATGCTTTTTAGTAAATTTACAGAGTTGTACAACCGTTGCCACAATTGTATTTTAGGGCTCTTCTGTCAAGATATACCAATGGCCAATGAGCACATGAAAAGATGCTAAACATCATTAGTCCATGGGGCGAATGCAAATCAAAACCACACTGAGATACTACTCAGATGGCTGTAATGGAGAAGATGAGACTGTATCAAGTACTGTGAGAATATGGAAAAATTGGAACCTCATACATTGCAGGTGGGAATGTAAAATAGTATAGTTGCTGTGGAAAACAGTTTGATGTAAGAAAAACAGTTAGTTTAGCATGTATTTTACCATAAAACCCAGTGATTCCACTTCTAGGTGTCTTTCTCCCAACTTTTTATCTCAAAAAATTTTAGACCTACAGAAAAGTTACAAACACAGTTCAGTGAGTATCTATATGATCTTCATCAATTGTTAAATACTCTCCCTTATTGGATTTCTCTCTCTCTCTCTCTACATACATGCACATATATTTTTTATTAAACTAAGTTGAGAGTAAGTAGCAGATACTACCACACTTCACCATTGAATGCTTGACCACAAAGATCAATGACATTTACCCCATGACCACAATTTAATGATCACACTCAAGAAATTTAATGATGATATAATACTCTTATTTAATATATACTCCATAGCTAAATTCCCCAATTGTCCTAATATTCTATATGAATGTTTTAAAAAATGTAGCATCTAGTCAAAGGCAATATGTTACATTAAGTTTTCACATTTTTAAAGACTTCTTTACTCTAAGGAAATTCCCCAGCCTTTGTGTGTGTGTGTGTGTGTGTATGTGTGTGAGTGGGTGTATGTAGGTGTGTGTCTGTGTGTGTCTGTATGTGTGTATGCATGTATAGGTGTGTGTGTGACTGTGTGTGTGTGTGTGTGTGTGTGTGTGTGAGAGAGAGAGAGAGAGAGAAAGAGAGAGAGAGAGAGAGACTGTATGTGTGTGTTTAATTTTTTTTTTTAATGTTTATTTATTTTGAGGGAGAGAGAGACAGAGTGCGAGCAGGGGAGAGGCAGAGAGAGAGGGAGACACAGAATCGGAAGCAGGCTCCAGGCTCTGAGCTGTCAGCACAGAGCCCAACGCGGGGCTCGAACCAATGAACCACGAGATCATGACCTGAGTTGAAGTCAGACGCATAAACGACTGAGCCACCCAGGTGCCCCTGTGTGTGTATGTTTTATGCTATTCACGTTTTTAAAAAGTCTAGGTCAGATGTTTGGCAGAAAGTCCCACTTGCAAATGCAGGATGGATTTGTCTGATTGCTGCCTCCTGACTCGATTCAAGTGAGCCATTTTTGGCAGGAGTACCTCACAAGTGATGCTGTGTCCTTTTCAGTGCATCACGGTAAGAGGCACATGATGTCAGCGTGTGCCATCATTCATGATTTTAAGGGAGACACATTTTAAAGTCACTTTGGTGAGAAGAGCCACTTTCTGCTGGAAACCCAGGCTGGAAACTGATTTCCCACTGAGGAATAAAACGCTTTGCTGTGTCCTGTGCACAGCTGAGCACTCCTCTGGGGTGTGTGAGGATAATGTGTACTTGCATGGTTGCATGAGGTGCCAAGGTACTATGCCACACATAATCCCAGAGCAGTGTTGTTAGTAAGGAGACTGGGGGGTGCACACAGAGTCGGATGAATGGAGGCAGTGTGGGTGCCGATCCAGGTGGCATTGCTAATGATTACTGGCCCTGGAGGACGAGTCTTTCTTGGTCAGACCCTGAGGACTGGCTTTGGATCCACCACCTTATCTCTCTCTCTCCACTGTTTTTCACTCTCTCTCTCTTTCTTGCTGCAGTCTGATCCAATCTTGGAAAGTGATAGACTTAATTACAACCCTGCCTGCACCACTTTTAGGCTGTGTGACCTGAGGCAAACCCCAGGTTTCTTGTGTGCCATGGATTGATAGTAGTGCCCCCCCCCCCCCAACCAGGGCCACTGTACCCATTAAGTGAGGCAGGACATGCAGTGCAGGGCCTGGGGGAGGAGGGATCACTGCATTGGAGCTATTATCATTGTTCTCTTCATCTCAAGCTGCTTTTCAGACCTTAACCTCTGTACAAAGTGTGATATGTCCAGCCCCTTTTATCCAATGCCCTATTTGTGTAGGACATCTATTTTCTTTTCAGAGCATGCTGTGTTAGGTGCTGCCCTGCCCATAGGACAAACCTCTGGCTGTGTCATTGATTCTGAAGGTACCAGGACAGGTTGGAAGGAGTGGAGATCCCAGTCCCATCTCAGGGGAGCTTCTCAGACTCCTGCCACATGAGCCACTTGTCAGCCTCAGCCAGGCAGCCATGGATGGTGTTGGTGTGGTTCTGGCACTCTTCTTGGGGATGTGTCATCTGCTCAGTTGCTGACTTAGATATAGGGTCATTAAGAGCTCCATGGGTTGGTTTGTGATCAGCAGAGATCAGAAGGTGTGTGTGTATATGTGAGACAGAGAGAGAGATACAGAGACAGAGACAGAGAGACACAGAGAGAGAGAGAGACAGATTCAATACTAAGATCTTCTCAGCTCAGAAAATGTGTACCCTTATTGCTTTTGACAACCTCAAAGTTAGAGGAAATGGAATTTTCATGACTTTTCTTGAACTTGTGTCATTCCCTATTTCAGTTAAGGCCCCAGCAGGAAACAGCTGACATACTCATATTAGGATAATTCAAGGCAGCTTTAATAATGGGATATAGGTATGGCAGGGTATAAGGAAAGTGGGTCTGGAGAGGTCAGGGAAGAAGTGGTTGGTGGAATCCTGAAGGAAATTGATGTGTGGTGACCTGGAAAGGGGATAGGGCATAATATCCCAACCTCGCTTGTCTCTTCCTCTGCATTATTGTGAAGCCTAGGGGCAAGGGGATTCCTTAATGGCATTTGTCAAGGTCCATTTCTGGGGCAGAGAGCAGAGTAGAGAAAGATAAAGAGTAGATCTTGGGGGACAAATGGGAGACATTGGTCTTTTTCTAACACCATGTAAATTTTTTTCATGTATCCCCCCTACTTGTTAATTGCTTGCTATTTTTAACCCAATATACTTTTCAATTTAATTATATCTATTTCAAAAAAGAAACAACAGAAAAATGACAACCAGCTTCAGTAGTCATAAATGGAAGGAAACGATAAAAAGAAATATAAAAACAAAGCCACATGTGACCCTAGCTTGGTACCTTTGCAAGCTCAAGGATCAGAGCCAGAGTTCAGCTGGGCTTAAACATGGAGGCTGGCCAGCTTTAAAGAGATGTTAAGGACATTGCATTCACAGACAGAAACTTTATCCTTGATGTAATTAGGAAGACTGCAGGAGAGTCAGAAGGGGACTATACTAGATTGAATAGTATCCCCCAAAAGGTGTGTTCAAGTCCTAACCCAAGGTACCTGAGAACATGACCTTATTTGGAAATAAGGTCTTCTTTTTTTTTTTTTTTTTAATATTTTTCTTTTTATTTTTTTTTAACGTTTATTTATTTTTTTTGGGACAGAGAGAGACAGAGCATGAACGGGGGAGGGGCAGAGAGAGAAGGAGACACAGAATCGGAAACATGCTCCAGGCTCTGAGCCATCAGCCCAGAGCCTGACGCGGGGCTCGAACTCACGGACCGCGAGATCGTGACCTGGCTAAAGTCGGACGCTTAACCGACTGCGCCACCCAGGCGCCCCTAAGGTCTTCTTTATAGATATAATTAAGTTAAGGATTTCTGGATGAGATCATCTTGATTTAGAGTGGGCCCTAAATCCAATGATTGGTGTCCTGATAAGAGAAAAGAGAGGGAGATTTGAGACAGATGCAGAGAAGGAAAGCCCGTGTGAAGATAGAAGCAGAGAGTAGAGTGATGTGTCTATAAGCCAAGAGATGCCAAAAATTGCCCGCAGCTATAGGGAAGGCATGGAATGGGTTCTCCCTCAGAGCCTGCAGAGGGAACAGATCCTGCTGCCACCTTGATTTTCGATTTCTGGTGTCCAGAATTGTGAGAGAATATACTTTTATTGTTTTTAGCCAATGAGTTTTTGTCAATTTGTTATAACAATAGGAAACTCTATAGGGACTAGCCCTCATTGCAGCTCAACATCATTTAATGCTATGCCCATGTCTTCTTAAGGTCACCTCCATAAAGTTCCCTCTAGGACCAGTGGTTGTATGTGCCCTGTGCTTTGGGGAAAGAATGGATCGTCAGTTTCTCCAGGGCAGGACTTTTGTGTCTTTGTTATGTCCCCAGTTCAGTAGCCATGCAGGACATACTTGGATGTTGAATGGATGAATGGACACCAAAAGGAAACTAATGGTATCAAAGTTATGGTTGCAAATGACAAAGTGGACAAGTACAAAGAAATGAATTCAGAGATTATGGTCTGGATTTCCTTAGAAACCACTAGACTTGTCAAAGAGGAAATTGATTGGCTTGATTACGCTGATGTTGTCTAGAGGTCATCATCATTGCCTCCATCTCCAGTAATAATAATGATAGTTGATATTTATTGAGTGCTTGGTTTGTTACTAGGCATTGTCTGACTGTCTGATGTGCATTATTTCATTCAAGCTTCACTGATACCTGATGAAGTAGATCCTATTATTCATTTCCATTTATTTCCAGATGAAGAAGAGGAGGCTATGGTTTAAATAACTTGCCCAAGGCTATACAACTCAAAAGTAGTGGAACACAGGCAGTGTGACCCCAGAGCCTGTGCTTTTTACCAGCATGCTCTGCTTCCACCCCAACATGAATCCCATGAGCGTTTAATGTGCACCTCTTGGGTTGCCTGTCTGAACCCTTCTCTCTTCTCAGAATTCACCTTCCACCCATTGCCACAGGATACGGTTCCCAGCAGCCATTTCTGTTCTATGAGGTCATGTTCCTTGGACGTAGCTGATTGGTCCACAGATGAACACCTGACCAAGTCTGCACCAGTCAGAGGCCTCTACCAGTAATTTAGAACTGGGACTGGGAAAGAGGGAGCCACATGTCACCCTGAGATGTAGGCATGTGCCTGGTAGCCATGGTTTCTGTTGTGGGTGAGAGAACAGAAGAAACCAGCCTATAGGGAAAGAGAAGAATGAGGCACATGTTCAGATCTGAAGAGAGAGTAAACTTCCAGATTCCCCACAGCAGTGCATCTCAAAAAATTTTTTTTTTTCCAACGTTTATTCATTTTTGGGACAGAGAGAGACAGAGCATGAATGGGGGAGGGGCAGAGAGAGAGGGAGACACAGAATCGGAAACAGGCTCCAGGCTCTGAACCATCAGCCCAGAGCCCGACGCGGGGCTCGAACTCACTGACCGCGAGATCGTGACCTGGATGAAGTCGGACGCTTAACCGACTGCGCCACCCAGGCGCCCCAGTGCATCTCAAAATTTAATGTGCATATGAGCTCCCTGGGGTCTTGTGAAAATGGACCACACTCTAGTCTTGTTACAGTCCAGTCCTAAGGTCTGGCAGTGTCCCTGTCCTTGGATTCTGTCAGACACAGGGCACATCTCTGTCCTTAGCTGAAATTGCCACTTTTCCTTAACCACCACAGGGAATTTCTGTTCCTTAAGGTCAAGATTCCCAACCATAATGTGCTTGGTGGGAGTTCTGTGCTGGGATCAGGGACCCACAGCTGTTGTCTCAGGATGTGATAGTTGTTTATATGTATGCCTTCCCCCACTAGATTCCAGAGACCATGTCACCAGCTTCTTGCAGCCAGGCTGTATCCTGTTTATCATTGTGTCCTCTGCACCTGGCGTGTAGGTAGCATTCAAGAAACTTTTGTTGAATGCGGGAAAGAAAGAACATTACATGGGTTGCAGTAGTCTAGAGGGCAAGTCTCAGCTCCAGCAATGAGTTTCTGGCTGAATTTCTTACCTTATAAAATTGTTACTTCATTTGTTACAGGATTGCTGTTGAGACTTTGATCTGTTAAATTTCTCAGGATCCTGTGTCTTTATTGTTCAGCCTTAAGATTTCTTTGCTTGATTATATTTCTATTTTGGCTTTGTCAGTTAGGAAGATTACAGTCCAGTGTATGGTTTACTTAGTAATTGAGTAACACTTCATGGATCTCATTCTACTCTCTGTTCTTATTTCATTTTTTAAAATTTTTTTCTGGTGCTTCTTATTTATACATTTTTTTTTTTAAAATCTCTTCTTTAAATGCTGCTTGAAATCTTTGATGGGATGAGATGGGATATAAACCCTATAAAATGACAACAAGTAATAATAATAATAATAATAATAATAATAATAATAGAGTTTAGAATGCATTAAAAATTGCTAGAGGACTCTGTTAGTTTCCTAGGACTGTCACAAACTGGGTGGCTTAAACAACAGAAATTTAATGTCTCACAGTTCTGGACACTAGAAGTCCGAGATCAAGGTTGGCAGGGCTGGTTCCTCCTGAGGATGCGAGGGAGAATCTGTTCCATGCCTCTTCCCTAGCTCTGGTAGCTTGCTGGCCATCTTTGGCATCCCTTGACTCTAGAATCATTACCCTGATTGCTGTCATCTTCACATGTCATTCTCTCTGTGTGCCTGCCTGTCTTCAAGTTTCCTCTTTTTATCAGGATATCAGTCATACTAAATTAGGGCCCACCCTACTCCAGTATGACCCCGTCTAAACTTATTATGTCTGCAATGACCCTGTTTTCAGCTAAAGTCACATTCTGAGGTACCGGGAGTTGGGACTTCAACACATGAATTTGTTGTGGGGCGGGAGACACAATTCAGCCTCTGACAGGGATCTTGAGTAAACAGTTTTCTCTCTCAGCCTCAATTTTCTCACCTGTAAAATGGGGATGCTGGAATGGATGATCTCTAAGGGATTTTCAATTCTCATATTTGATGTTTCCTGATGATTGTTTTTCTGTCTTCCCCCTCCCATTTATTCTAGTGGGAAAGCAATCTAAAAAATAAATTTACCTTAAAGGTTAGTAAGATGATGTCTCCTAGGCATCTGCCTGTTCACAGGACTCTGCAGGGATGGAGTAACTACTGTCCCACAGAACAAATCGCTCCTTTGGGGGCGGGGGTGATTGTGGATATTGCCCAATTGCCTCTGAATCATTTCATATCTGCAGCTGCCTACTCCATCTGTAGAAGTGGCAGGCCCGGGGAAGACTCCACCTGGCCAGCTCCCTGCACTGCTGATTTGCTGTGAGAAGGCCGGAGGGCAAGGGATAATTAGAGGACAGACCCCCTCTTGAGATCAGTGCTGCAGACTCGAGGGCCCCTCTGCTTGGGGAGCACATCAGCCAGCCAGCTCTGTTTTCTGCGTTCGGCAGCTCAAGACTGAACGCACAAGTGTTTTCCTGTGGGAAGAGAGGCTCTGGGCTAGCTGGCTTGCCGGAAGCATTCCCTTGGGCAGGTACACACACGTCTCCCACCTGTACAGGTGCTGGGAGAGAGTGCGTCCCCCTTTGCCTCAGTAATCAAGACCCTGAGCTACTAGGTCTGATGCCCTAAATGAGTTAAAAATCTGGCTGTCTGTCCACATGCCCCCCCCCCCCCCAAATGGGGTCTGAGTTAGAATCTCTGTTTGCAGGGACACCTAGGTGGCTCAGTCGATTGAGCATCCAGCTTTGGTTCAGGTTGTGATCTCATGATTTGTGAGTTCAAGTCCTGAGTCAGGCTCTGTGCTGACAGTTCAGAGCCTGGAGCCTGCTTCGGATTCTGTGTCTCCCTCTCTCTCTGTGTCTCCCTCTCCCGCTTGTGCTCTTTCTTTCTCAAAAATAAATAAACATTAAATAAAAACATTAAAAAAAAAGGGACACATGGGTGGCTCAGTCAGTTGAATGTCCAGCTTCAGCTCAGGTCATGATGTCACAATACGTGATTTCAAGCCCTCACGGTTCGTGAGTTCAAGCCCTGTGTTGGGCTCTGTGCTGACAGCTCAGAGCCTGGAGCCTGCTTTAGATTCTATGTCTCCATCTGTCTCTCTACCCCTCCCCTGCTCACACTCTGTCTCTCCCTGTGTCTCAAAAATAAATAAAAACATTAAAAAAAACATTAAAAAAAAAAAGAATCGCTGGTTGCAAACCACAGAAACTACTGTGAATAATGTGAGCAAGAAGGGGGCTTATTGGGAGGATGTAGACGGGCTCATGGGGTTGATGGGACAGCTAGAGAGCCAGATAGATCCAAAGGGTCTCAATAGCTGATACTGCTCAACAGGCTTCTCTGGAATCAATGGATAATGAAATTAATGAAAACATGCCAAAATGTCTCTTCACTTTGCTGTCCCAGATCAGTTTGGGGAAGAGTATGATTGGCTGAGTCTGTATCATGAGTCTGCTTCCCCAGCATTGCAAACACCTAAAGGGGAAGGTCTAGTGGGAGAAGCATCTGGAGCCCTTTTACGCTTCTGTAGTGAGAAGGTGTGTACCCCCACTGAGAGCCACACCGAGACTGCACAGAGTGTGTGGAAAGAAAGGGCAGTCGCTAACACAGAGTGCTTGCTGTGTGCAGAACACTCTGTATCCACGGTCTCACCTAACTTCCACAACAATCCTGTGGTTCTGTTATCTTTTCAGATTTAGAGGTTTAGAGGAAATGGAGGCCCAGGGAGGGGTTAGGTATTTTACTCCAGGTCACCCAGAGGGTCAAAGGCCGGGTTGGGATTTGAAGCCAAGTCTGTCCAGGTCCAGCAATATTGCTCTTCTTGGTGATGTGCTCCTGTCTTCTGATTCTGCCAATTTGCCAAACGTGGTGAAAAAGGAGAGCTGTAAACATGAGTACAGTTTGCTCAAAGATCCCAGCAGTTCTTGGCCCCAGAAATAGGTTAAGGAATGGGCCAACTGGGTGGCTGCCCAGAGGGCCAGGTTAAAAAACAGCCCCAGAGGTATTACTAGAAGGAAATAGCTTTGTTCTTTGGTCCATCATTTCTCCTGTAAAAAGGGCTGTCAGGGGCTGGAAAGGATATGTTTAACCAACTGTTTGGGGGTGAGGCAGGGCAGCTGAGTAACTTGCAGGGGATGCAAAACAAAAATGTGGGGTCTCTTCTTAAGAAATTAAGAATTTCAAGGTGGCGACAGCAGAGCATTGAGTGTGGAGCCTCAATGACTGTACAGGTGTCACATCAGTCAGGCCAGCCCTGGGTTGGAATGAAGGTAAATGGTGGCTGAACCCCTGGCCAAGGAGGGCAATCCTAGTTACCTGCACAGCTCCTTTGCTTTGTGCCAGCTGGTTTTCTTGCTCAGTCTGCCCACAGGTGAGTCACCCTCAGGTGAGCTAGAGCTAGAGAGGCCACTGAGGCACAGAGAGGGTACTTCTGGGGCTGCAGGGTGGGCCTCTTTACAGCACACAGTTCATGGGTGACCGTAGTAATCTTCTGACTATCCCGAGGATAGTTTCAATAGCAGATGGATAAATGCCAAAGGAGCATTTCATTTGCAGAGCTAGTGAAGACTCCACCACAGTTAATATCTCAATTAACACTGATGATCTACTATGTGCAGGCCCATTGCATAAGTTGTGTTGTTTAATTCTGTTCTCTCTCTCCAGCTTCAGACACAAGAGCCTTCTTTCTGTTCCTCAAAAGTGCCTTGGAATTCACAGGGCTTCCACCTAGCTTCTTTCTTCTGTCTGGAACATTCTTCCCTTTTCTCCCTTCCCTGGAAAACTCCTCACTCTTCAGGTCTCAGCTGATCTAACCTTTCCCAACCCTCATGACTAGGCAGCATCCTGTACTTCTGAGTTGTGGCTTTTCCTGTACACACAGGCCCTATCCATCTAATTGCTGTTTCACCAGGACCAGAAGAGGCAGGGATATCTCCTTTGGGAGCTGCCAGGGGCTTTCAAGGTACTTCATCTTTTGGTTGCTTGGGTGATTCTGTCTACTCATTTCTCTGCCAAAGTGTTTGCTCGAGTAGATCATACACGCCGATGGAGCTCTCCCCTGGAATCATAGCTCTCAAATGTTCTCCTTATTCATCCAAGTACGAGTCTTTGTCTGGAGAGTCCACAGTTGAGTTCATGACTGAATTGTTGATTTTTCCAAGAGAAGGAAAAACCAACTTAGAACTTGTAGTTCTTCTCTCCTTCCCTCAGGAATTCCCCGACTCAGGATACCAGAAGCTGAAGCCAGCAGTCTGATTCCTTTAATTAGGAAGGCGTTGGAGAGTGTTTTGAAAAACGTCAGTGTTCAGGTTGCCTATAACTTCATTAATTTTTAAGTTTCCATCACATTTTTTAAGGGACAACTCCTCTTAGAAGTTCCACCCGAATGTTAGGTTTTACTTGAATTTGTGCTGGTTTGAGATGTGAATGTACCAGCAAGCCTCTAGGGCGATCAGGGAGAGCATAGAGACACTGAGCTTTTTTTCTTTCCTCTCTTGACAACTTAAAGATTGTTGTGCAGCTGTCACTCATTTTCTGGGGAAAAAAAAAAAAAACAGTCGCTGATTGACTTGGCAACATTTAGGAAATATTCTAGTTCCAATTATAGGCTACCAAAGGCAAGTATGGCTTCGGCCAAGGAACCAGCTTCTTTGGCCCCCAGTGCCAAGGGTCTGGCAATAGGACCAGCATTTTATGTTCCTACAGAGGGTTTTGTTTCACATGATGATAGTTACTTCATTCTTTATCTAAAAATATCTCCCCAATGAATCCTTGAAATTCTACTTTTTGGAACTCATTCCCTTGTTACCAAGCACTCAAGTTCTCTAGGCATCTCTAGAAACCTTGAGTACTTACTTCTCCTTAGGATGCTCCAGCTGGCTATGAAGGACTCCAAACATTGAGCCTTCTCTGTGTCAGGATCCTCACTAAAAGCCCTAGGAGGTGGAGGTCCAGAGAGGGGGATTAATTTGCTTACACAACTGGTAAATGGCAGAGTTGGGATTTGAATCCAGTCTGTCAAACGCTACTGCCTGAGCTCCCTCTTTTACACCATGTTGACCGATGGGGTCACACAAGAAGCTGGGGTGATGCCAAGGAAGAGGAAGCTTCATTTGGATTGTGTTGGTTTGGGTTCCTCAAAGAGACATGCGATGAGGATTTGGATGCAAGGGTTTATTTGGGAGAGATCTCATGAAGAGAGAGAGGGGAAGAGAGATGGGGAAAGAAGGAGAGTGCAGGTTACTGGTGCTCAGTCTGGGGGTGCTCTGGATGGGGGCAAGTGGCGCAAAACACTCCTAAGAGTTTTCCTGTCTGAGATCCACTGGTTCTCATGTCTCGCTGGTTGAGGGTCACTCCAGGGGATTTCACTCTCTGTAACTCCCAGCCTGCCTAGGGTACAGGCTGAACATTCTTCCGTGGCTGGAGCATACTCCTAGGCAGAGAGACACATATGCTTGGTCTAGGCATCTACTGGTGTGGTGGGGAACTGTCACCTGAAGCTTCTGGTGATGGCTGAGGTGGTATGAGGGGTATGGGTTTCAAGCACATCTGCTACATGAACAGGAAGGAAGAAAGAACCCAGAGTGAAATCAGTAATGTCTTTGGAGTATTAGATTCTTGCAAACTGTCCCTGATAGGTGCTCCTGCAATATTTCAAATGTTACTTATACTAGAAATAATGACAGTCCTACCTGACATCTATTAAATGCCTGCTCTGTGCCCAGCATCATGCTAAATAGTTTATATACATTATTTCTGTTAATTTTCTTGACCACCCAAGAGTTAGAGACTATTAATATCTTGATGTTGCAGATGAACAGGGTCCTACATCCAGGAAGAAGCACAGTAAGTTCTAAAACCTGGATCTCTTTGTTTCCTTAGTTTTAATACTTAACCTCTAATCTTGTGAGGTTTAAATCAATCTAAAACAAGGAGAGCCTCCTTCCTCCCTCCCTCTTTCTTTCTTTCTTTCTTTCTTTCTTTCTTTCTTTCTTTCTTTCTTTCTTTCTTTCTTTCTTCTCTTCTTTCTTTCTCTTCTTTCTTTCTTTCTTTCTTTCTTTCTTTCTTTCTTTCTTTCTTTCTTTCTTTCTTTCTTTCTTTCTTTCTTTCTTTCTTTCTTTCTTTCTTTCTTTCTTTCTTTCTTTCTTTCTTTCTTTCTCTTTGACAGAACTGTGGACAATAAGATCCACACCTCACTCATTTGACCTTGGGTTATAGGAGCTTCCCATTTCTTATTTCAATGAGATGTTATCGGTTTCATGAGGGTCCTTCTAAAGCAAGGAGGATCATTAAATGAGAAAGGTGGCCACAGTCAGAGAGACCCACATGAGCTCCAACTAGTAACAAATCAGGTCAGACCATTAGATTTGTCATAAACGTATGACAGATAGTAATTCCCTGGTCTTATACCCAACCTCTGGGAGCTATCTGTTTGAATGATCACTGCATAATGTTTGAAGCTGCTAATGTGATTATCTTGAATCATTGGAGAAACATGAGACTCAAACAGATTTCATAATAACTTTCTTTACGCTTGCAATTGCCTTTTCATCTCACTTCTGTTCTTGTACAAGGAAAACCTCCCAATTTCTTCTCCTCGGCTATTGCAATATTAATGCTGATAAGAATTGCTTTGCAGTGTGGAGGCAACTGACCGATATGGGTTTGCATCCCTCCCCCTCCTTTCTTGTTTTTCTTGAGTAAAGAGTAATAAAGAAAATAGCCTACCTTTACAGCACAGGAGAATAACATCTATTCAGAGGAACTTTAGATGAAAGTATGCTTCCTTCATGTTGGGTAATCTAATTCGGAAACTCTTGCTTAGCTTTTATTTCCAATGATTTAATGAACTGCAGTACATGGTTTTGTAAAACTCTCACCATCATGCATATTTTCTGAACTGCGTTTAAGAAACGAAAGCACAAATGCCCTCGTTCAAAGAATTCTGGCCCTCACAGGGTGCAGGAAGAGGGTGACCCTTGGTGTCATGGTTTCGTGGGGACCTATCTAAGCAGGAGGTCTTAGCATAGATTCTTTCCCTTTAAATATAACCCAGGGTCTTCTGGGGTCTCCTTGTGTATTCCTGACCTCTAAGCATGCTGTCTTGTCAAGAAAGGCCATCCCATGGCAGTGCATTCCAGTTTTCATGTGATATGAGCCAGGAGAAGTTCATTAGCCTCTACCCTCAATTCTTTTGGCTGTAACTTCAGCTTATACTTGTTTTCTTTTTTTTTTTTTTGCATATTCTCAAGAGAATTGAAGAAACAAAGAGCACAGTGTTTTACAATTTCAAATGAACAACATTTGCATCTATATCCCAGCCCTCTTTTTCCTCATGAGGTTTGTAAAGATCCTTGGAATAACCGGGGACAAGCAGCTGACAGATAGATGTACTTCCCCTGATCACTAGCATTTAAGAGGAGGGACTTTGTGCCGGCAGCAGCGAGGTAATGTGCCTTCAGGCATGGCTTCATTCAATACCATGGACATACTCTGTGGTGTATGCTGTCATCTTCCCCTTTTATAAGGCAGGAAACTGAGGCACAGAATGGTTCAGGAATACACCTATATGTTCATACATTTAGGAAGTGGTAATGCTGAGAATGCATGCTCCCAACCTCTTGGCAAAATCCTCCCCCGACTCCCTACCCCCATAAGCTGGGCAAAGCTTCTTCTACACCCTTTAAAAGAACTACAGACATTTTCAGAGCATACCTAGTTAAACAGTTGGGTCTCAGAGTACTTCGTGTGGTTGGAGTCACCCTTTTCCTTCCCTTACCCTGTCTTCTAATTAGGGAGGCGGTCCTGCTCTATCGAAGCTGTTCTTTTAAATAATGGAATGTAGATGGCTGTGAATGTGAGGAAAAGCAGCATGACAGGATCATGGGCAGTTTGGAATGGTTTCCTATTGGTGCAGCCTCCACTTGAATATGGTTTCCTCCTCTGGGCTTCATTTTCTGCATTCATTCCTTTTATTGAGCACCTACTGTATGCTGGGCACTACGTGCTAAGGAGACAGCGGGAACAAAACAGATGAAAATACTGCTCTCACAGACCTTCAGCCTCTTTGGAGCTCCTGGGTGCATTCCTGCCCACATAAAGGATCTGGCCTCTGCAGGTCACATTCCAAGGTCTCTTCTGCAGAATATGCAGACGGACCAGCTGTGTTCTCTTCATTCAACCCGGCCATGGAGAACCAGACCCACAACAGACTAAGCCCTGAGCCCAATATACAGAGAGTGCTTTCTTGAGTTTCTGTTTCCTTTCCTCTCCCTAGTTATTCAGATATTTGAGTACCTCCTCGGTAGCAGGTGCTCTGAGCTGTGGACATCATGAACCGGGAGAAGACACTGCCTGGAGCAAAGATAGCTAATTGACCTCCCGATCCATCCTCCCCTTCTCTTCAATGCCTCCCCCACTCCTCAATTTTTAGTGGGCGCATGACTTCCTAGGATCAAGACCTAGGATTGTGTCCCTACAAATCCGTAAGTTGAAGCCCTGCTCCCAGTACCTCCGTATGTGACTGTGTTTGGAGATGGGACCTTTAAGGTTGCCATTAGGATGGGCCCTAATCCAAATATGACTGGTGTCTTTATAAGAAGAGGAAGTTTGGACACACAGAGAGACACCATGGATGCATGCAGAGGAAAGAGGCCACATGAGGCCACAATGAGAAGGTGGCTATCTGCGGGCAAGAGGAGAGGCCTGAGAAGAAACCAAACCTGTCAGTCCTTGGTCTCAGCACTCCAGAATTGTGAGCCAACACCTTCCTGTTGTTTAACCCCACCTCCCCACCCCCCCGTCTGTGGCACTTTGTTATGGCAGCCCTAGAAAACAACTACGTCTGCCTCCTTTGCGGCCAGGCGTGGTCACGCAACTAAGTTCTGGTTGAGGGGATGTGTGCAGGCTCTGGAGGGTTTCCATAGAAGGAAGATGTGTCCTGATCTTCTCCCTTTGCCACATCCTTCTCGTGGTAGGTAGGCTTGCTAATGATCCATCTTGGCTACGTGGCTAGGGCTTTTGGAAATTTGGGGGAGGAGCCCAGCCCCTGTGTCACATTGGTCATGGACTGCTGATGCCCAGGCTGTTATGTCAGAGAGAAATTTCCATCGTGTTTAATCCACTGTTATTTGGGCCTGTGTGACCTCCTTCAGCGTACATTGGAGTTCACAGTAGGTTGGTGAAATAGGAGACTTCTCGTCAGGAAAGCTTTCCTTCCCACCTTGAACACAGCAATGTGCTTTCCTCATGGCATGTTTCTTTTTTAAAAAAAAAATTTTTTTTAACGTTTTTATTTATTTTTGAGAGAGAGACAGAGCATGAGCAGGGGAGAGGCAGAGAGAGAGGGAGACGCAGAATCGGAAGCAGGCTCCAGGCTCTGAGCCATCAGCCCAGAGCCCGACGCGGGGCTCGAACTCACGGACCGCGAGATCGTGACCTGGCTGAAGTCAGACGCTTAACCGACTGCACCACCCAGGCACCCCATGGCATGTTTCTTAATAGATGAAACAGCAAGCACAGCCGTCCACTGACGGGGGCGCATCTATCAAGACAAAGCTTTGGCGTCACTCGTGGGAGCTGTTGTTGCAGCTTCAAGGTGTCAGAGAGACACGCACCCACAGTTTTAGATACGTAGTGACTTGTGCCACATTTGATACAGAGATAACAAGGCCTGTGGGTTGAGAGGAAGAAGACATCAGCCTCATCTAGGGAGGTCAGGGAAGGCTTCCCGGCAGAGGTGGCCTTTGAGCCAGTCCTCAAAGGACGGACAGAGTTTGGATGTACAGAGGCTGTGAGGAAGAATTCCAGGTGAAGGGAACTGTGTGAGCAAAGGCACAAGTATGGGCAGGAGGTGATTCGTATGAGGAGCAGAGAGCAAGTTTAACTGGATAAAACACAGTGTGTATGAAGGGGGTAGTGGGAAGTCAGATGAAGTGCTCTTGCAGGCATTCAGCCTGTTGGAGTGGCTGGGGGTCAGGCAGAGAGGTTTTGAATGCTGGGGGGTGGGGGGATAAGGGGATACTTACTTCAGAAGGGAAAAGGAAGTCTCTGAATACGCCTTAACACAGGAGTGGTAAGAACCAGACTTTGGGGGATGTAATTTATCAGTGCTGTGTGGGAGATTAAGGCTTGGCAAACCATAGCCTGCTCTATGAATCCTGCCCACAGCCTGTTTATGTATGGTCTGCGAGCTAAGAAGGGCTTTTACATTTTTAAAGAGTTGAATAAAAAAAAAAAGAATGATATCTTGTGACATGTGGAAATTATGTAAAATTTAAATTTTGCTGCCCATAAATCAAGTTTTGAATCCTGCCAGTAAAAATTTTATGGAAATGTGTTTTCTTTCATGTTCTATAAGCACCAATGTAATATACTCAGTTTTGCCTTTTGGCCCACAAAACCTAAAATATTTACTATCTGGCCTTTATAGAAGAAGTTTACGAATTCTTGGGATAGATGACAGGGCAGAGAGCCCAGTCACAAATTCCAGAGGGGCGGCCATTCTGAGACCCAAGCAGTGGTTCCCAATCTGTGTCCTGTGGTGGAAACAGATTTTAAAAGGGAAAAGAGGATTTTGTAGTGTGTATGTTCTCTAAACGTTCAGTTATATAGAATTAAACAGATCTCATTGCAGGACTTCTCAGAGCCTTTACCCTGTTAATGTTCTTTGGGACTCTTTGAGAAGAGCATACAGCAGGCAGTTTTCCCCAAAGTTAATTGACTATGGAACCCCCTTTCCAGGGACCTGTGTCTTGGGGAGTCCATTTTGGGAAATGTTGGTCTAGGGAGAGGCAGTGAGTATGGAAAGAAGGGTGTGCGTGTGGCCAAGGAGTGTGGCCATTGAATCTCTCGGACATATGGGAGCAGCAGGAGTCAAGAAGGACTCCAAGGCTTCCAGCCTGAGATTCTGGAGCTGCTGGCAGTGACAGTGATGGGGGAGGTAGTGTTCTGGAGAGGGAGCAGGGGGAGGGGGAGAGGAGGACAGTGTGAGGCACGTATGTGGAGACCCTTGGCCATGGTCCTCATCTGTAACATGGAATAACAAGTGTTCCCAACATTTGGTGTTGTGAGGGGCAAAAATAAGATAATACATGTAAAGTGCTTAGCATAGAGCCAGGCAAATACTAGTAAGGACACAAATAATACACGAATACTGTCATGTCCTCTGTGTATTAAGAACCAACCATGTGTCAGGCGCTGTGCCGGGGTCGGCAAACTTGTTCTGTAAAGGACCAGATAGTAAATATCTTCAGCTTTGCAGGCCATATGGTCTCATCGTAGCTACTCGAGTCTGTCATGGTGATGTCCTGGCAGCCGCACACAATCTGTAGACTGAGGGGCATGGCTGTCCTAAAGCCTTATTTACAAAAACAAGCAGCATGTTTGGTTTGCCAAGCTGTGGTTCCGCACCGTTGCATTATGCTAAGCAGTTCAATGTACTGGGGTTGAACTTATTCAAAGCCCACAGCTGCCCTTTGGGGGTGGGACTGCCTTTATTGGCCTGGTAACTTGCCCAAGTTCAGAGCCGGCCAGGAGCGGCGGCTGCCTTTGAGCCCAGGCAAGCTGACTCCAAGAGCACTCCCTCTTTTATTGTTATTATTATTATTTTTTATTTTTTGCATGTTGTAACAATATCAATTTATTATTTTCTCAATGCTACCTGCTTATAAATACGCTTTATTGTCTATTTCATCAAGAGCACACTCAATTCACACATTACTCTCGCTCAAGATCTTACCTGCTACCATTTTGTTGCCGCTCTTATTTCTGACGGGTGGTTGTGAGTTTAGACAGGAGCTTAGGTGAAGGGAACATGGGGTTGGAGTATTCTTGACTACATTTTCCAGGGGAGGGGATGCAAGGGGGCGGGGAACCTTCATTGACAAGAATGGTGGGGGAAGAATCAGGGCTGGAGACCAAGGATGAACAGGCAGGGCGGTTGTAGGAGAGTTGGCAATGCCGAGGGTGGGAACGATGAGTCATTTTAAAAGAGAAGGGATGGTCCACAGACTAAATGTTGCAAAAACACATTGGATCTCTAAGACACTGGTGGATTTGCTGATTGGGGTCTCCATGTAGCAGATGCTGAAGACACCCCAGTCTTATCCTCTTGGGATGCTCATTCTGGCCCCTTCCAGTAGGGTTTTTCAGCAGCACCCAAGACTCTCTTTCATCCTAAGCACAGGGTAGACAGGAAGTGCCAGGGATAATGTCCCCACAGCAGCTCTCAGCCAGTGGTGTTGTACTTTGACAGGGGGATTAGGTAACACCAAGACATGTTCTACATTTTCTCCCTGAGTTCCCCTGATTGACTCCTAGTTGCCTACATTGTTAGCCTGCTTGATGACTTACCTGTGTTGGCTTCTTTCCTTTCCCTGCCTCCCCCTTCTCCACTCTGGGATCACCTCCTAAAGAAACTATCTGCACTTATATGTTTGTCTCAGGGTCTGCTTCTGGAGGAACCCTGCCTAAGGAAGCCATAATCATCTGAGAACAGCATCCGGAAAGAGGCTAGGACTCTATCACCTAATCATGCAGTTGTAACCATTGACTAAGAGCTTATGGTGTCTGTCACTCATGGGATAGGCCCTGGGGATACCAGTGTGAACAAGTGACATGGTGCCTTCACCAATCTTGTGGGACACACAGACTAGTGGGTATGATGGAGGCGTACTCCTAAAACCCACGAAACAGCTACAAGGAGTAGAGTAAGTGCCTGAAGAAAGCTGCAGAGTGAGGGGTAGGGGTGGAGCTACTTTCCAGAGAGGTCAGGAGGGCCTCTCTGAGATGGATTCCCATGCCTGAGACCTGAAGGATGAGAAGGAGACAGTCAGGCAAAGTGCAAGGGGGAGTGTGTTTGAGCTGAGGGAACAGAAAACACAAAAGTGCTGAGGCTGGAGGGAGCTTGGTGAGGAAAAGGCATAGGGAGAAAGCCAGTGTGGACTGGACAGAGGGAGAAAGAAAGGGAAGGAGAGGGGGAGACAAGGAAGTGGAAAGAGCAAGGGAGGAGGGAGAGGGAGGCAGGCAGGCAGGCAGGGAGGGAGGTAGAGAGATCGACAGGGAGGGAAACCCTGGGACTGAATGCTAACAGAGAGAGGGCTGTTAATGGTGGGGCCTCTCTGGTCCTAGTCCCAGTCTCTGGCGAGGCCTGCAGACCTAGGCAGGATTTAGCACTCATCACAGAGGCGCAAGATGGACCTTCTGTCCCCCCACTTGTCAACAAGTGCTCCTAACTCTGACTCTTAGCAGTGGAGGGAAAATAAATATGCAAAAGAGACGTTTGAAACATTCAGGGAACGTTTTAAATGCAAGTTTAAAACACAATAACAGGGTCAACATGCTTTCTCTTGAGAACAGTTTTCCATTTGGAACCTTTTCTTACTTCTCACTAATAGGAACCCATTCAGGCAATTTTCCTTCCTTCCTTTCTTTTTTTTTTAAAGACTCATTTTAAAGCACAATGACCTTTACATTTTTTTCTATAGTCTTTCACAGTGAGAGCAAGACAACAGCACAGTATCACCTTTTCTGCCAGTTTGAGGCGGGGAGAACTCAAAATCTAAAAGAAAAAAAGGGAACAGACAAGAGGCATGGAGTCTGCTATTGCTAAAGTTGCATGCATTTTCTGGAATGTTCAGCAATAGCTTCTAATAGGGAAGTAGGGTGACCAGCTGTCCTTTTTGCCTGATACTTAGGGAGTCCATGGAGCCTTCAGAGCATAAGCTGGGCAAGTCCCTGGCAGGACAGGACTAGCTAGTCACCTTGGTCAAAACAGCACAAAGGATGCATCAGAAATGTGTGTCTGCACCAGTCACCTAAGTGGACCCTCACTTTACAACATCTGCATCCACACCTGCAGTCTTTATTTTTATCCCACTCAGAAGGAGGAGATAGAACCTCTTCTAAATCCCCAGGAAAAGCCCTAGTTAACCATGTTAAAGGCATCCCACAGCAGAGAACTTAACTAATTCATATTAAACATGTATGTACTCTGAGTAGCTTTCAGCAACCCTCTGCTAGGGTGCCCAGCTATCCCAGTTATGCCAGAGAATGCTGGGTTTCCAGACATGGTATTTTCACTATTAAAACCGAGACCATCCTGGATAAGGTGAGACAGTTGGTCACCCTCTAGGAAAGGAAAAGCTTCCAGATCCTGTTCCTACTGCCAATGAGCTGGGTTATTTGGGTGATACGTGCTTCCAGAGCCTCAGTTTTGTCGTCTGTAAAACGGGAGGTAATGCTAATGTCTGCATTATCCTCACAAAGTATTTAGCATAATGCTAGGCATGCAGTAAGTACTCAATAAATGTTGCTGTTATAGTTGTGGATTAAGCAGAGCAGGCTTTCTACATGGGAGAGATTTCAAGGGCTTTAGGCCTTTCTTCCCCCATCGAAAATCTCTCCCTTACTCTACTGTCTAAGTTTTGCCATTAGTGAGCCATTCCTTTACCTAGAGAGTTCACCCTTTCCACCAAAGTACCTCAGTGGCAGGGGAGAGTGACTTCATGTTGTTAGTGGCCAGGGCTGGAGGAGAGTCATGTAGGATTAGTCTGAAGACACTGACTATAGGGGCAAGATTTATTTGAAGTCTAGTGCAATCACAAAAGCCCCAGTAAACTGCACACTCAGTTCTGGTTTCTGTCAATTTTTTAAAAAATTTTATTTATTTATTTTGAGAGAGGCAGAGAGAGTGCAAGCATGGGAGGGGCAGAGAGAGGAGGGCAGAGAGAGAATCCCAAGCAGTCTCTGCACTGTCAGCACTGTCGGACTCAGGGCTCGAACTCACAAAACCATGAGATCATGACCTAAGCTGAAATCAAGTACTGGACACTTAACTGACTGAACCACCCAGGCGCTCCATTCAATTTTTTAAAAAGTAAGCTCTATGCCCAACATGGGGCTTGAACTCATGACCCTGAGTTCAAAAGTCACATGTTCTACTGACTGAAACTTCTGAGCTCCCTTAATTTCTGTCATATTTTAAAAGTTTATTTATTTTTGAGAAAGAGAGAGAGAGAGAGAGACATTGTGAGTGGGAGAGGGGCAGAGAGAGAGGGAGAGAGAGAATCTCAAGCAGGCTCCTCACTGTCAGCTCAGAGCCTGACGTAGGGCTCGATGCCATGAACTGTGAGATCATGTCCTGAGCCGGAGATCAAGAGTTGGACGCTTAACCGACTGAGCCACCCAGGTGCCCCTCTGTCCATTTTTCAAATATGTAAAGCAGGGTTTATAATTATTTCAGAGTCATTGTTTAGTTTTCTACATCCAAAAATGTCAGTGAAACTCCTGATTGAGGAAGATCTGCTTTGTTTATTGTGTGAGTTATACTTGGGCTCTATAAGTTTCAGAAGTCTGTCTCTAATGGAAAATGTTCCTGGAAAGAGAATCATCTCTGAATGAGGCAATCATTCACACCTTAGTCTAAACAAGCTCAGGTCTTGGAGAAGCTGCAGAAATTAGCATCAAGCACAGTGGCCTGGGCGTCAGGAGTCAAGAGACTAAGGTTGTCCCCTGGATTCTGGTACTTACATTCTGTGTGGCCTTAAGTGAATAAGTTCCCCTCTGTGAGTTCTCGCTACCAAATCTGAAAAATAAATTGGATCAGATGAATGAATGGTTTATAACCTGTTCTGGAGGACCACGGGGATCTCGGGAGAAGATGAAGCTATCCATTTTCCCTTCCAACCGCCTAGCTCTGTTCAATCAGGGCCATCCCATTTATCTGCTTCGTAAATTAGGATTCTGAGTAGGACGTCCGTGTTCTGCTGCTAACCAAGTCATAGAACCAGTGTAGTGGGTTGTGTTTTGTGTCTCTGCTGGCTGGAAGAAGCTCCTTTCCTCTGACTCTTCCCTGGAGAATGAGCACTTGGGGCTTTGTAGGAGGGAGAAATTCCCATGGAGCAGGTGCCCTTGCTTGCTGTGAACCCGGGGGCCTGGGCAGGGCCTTGCACTGGATGGTTTGAGGGCACTGGAGAGAAGGAAAAGGGCACAGCTACCAGCTGTGACAGGAAGCCAGTGACTAACGATGCGCTTCCCAATTTTGAGAGGGTTAAGGACAATTATTTATTTTGAGTGTGCCCCAGATTGTCGTCATCCTTCCCGTCCTTGGCAGAGACTCTGATGAGACCATCCTCCGCCTGGCTCTGCTTCCTGGCTGCTCCACTTCCCAAGTCTGACATGCTCGGAGCTTGGCTGCCTCTGCACATACAGTTTACTTCCAGTGGGGGAAAAATGGGAACAGTCTGCATGCCCACCAGTGGGAGGATGGTTCCACACACCGTGGTACATCCATCCTATTAAAAAGAATGAGGGATATGTCTGTGTGACTAATATTAAAATATCCCAGTGGTTTTGTTCAGCTATAAAGCAAGTTGCAGAACCAAGGCTCAGTGCAGTTATCTTTATGCTAACAGTGCACTTGTATTTGTAGGGTTCATATGTAGGTAAATGCTCCGTGGAGGGAAGTGGGAGCAACAGGAGCTAATACCTTATGTGCCGGGGTCTGAGCTGAACATTCCTCAGGCGTTGTCACATGTAATCCTCGAACAGGTCTTGGAGGTGCAGATGAGGAAACTGAGTCACAGAGAGGTTAAGTTGTTCCAGGACACTGAGCCAGTAAGGAGTGTTGCTGGGTCGTCTGGGCAGAGTCTCTACTTTGAACATTCCATGGCTTCTCTGAAGAAAAGGACTTTTGCTTTGTACTCTGTATACTTCCATATAATTTGAATATTTTATACCGAGGAGACACTCATGCATTATTTATATAATTTAAAAAAATAGGAAATACTAGAGAGACAGAATGTGCTTTGTGATGTCACCATCCTTTGTCCCCAGAGCAGCTAATATGAGGAGGACATTGCTCAGGAGTTGAGGTTTGGCAACAGAGTTCTGGGTGCGTCTGTCAAACAGAGACAGAAAGCATGGTTTGTGCTTTGCACAGATCCCGGGGAGAGGCAGCACGTACCATGAGTCATTCACACTATAGTGTGAAATACATAAGCCACAGAAAGAGGCAGAAGATGCTGAGGAACAGTGGCTGAGGAATCAGAAGAGCTGGATTGGGGCAGTGGCTCTTCCCCTTTGACAGCTGCTTTTTATCCATACTGAGAGAGACCTCCTAAGAGGCAGGGCAGACCCAATGCCCTTAGGGATGTTCGGTGTGGACAAAGTTCCTCCATGAGATCTTTGCTACATCCATGTGTGTTATGACTCAGTCTGAATTTTACTCTAATGAATTTCTCTGTAGGCTACCAATGGTGATGACAATGCAAATAATTAATCTTTATTTAGTGTTTACTTTGGGGCCAGGCACTGTCCTTAGCATATTGCTTCTCAGACTCTGGTATGCCCATGAATCACTTGGGGATGTGGCTAACCTGCAGATTCGGACTCATTTGGTCTGGTCTGGGCCTGAGATCTTGAATCTCTAGGAAGCTGCTGAAGCTACCGGTTTGTGGAGCACTGTGTGTGTGTGGAGAATAAAGCAGTCAAGATGTTGGCTGCCAGGGTTTGAAGCCCATTCCCCTTCCAGCATCAAAATCTTAGCCATAGTACGTACTTCACAGGGTTGTTGTAAAATTGAATCAAATAATGCACATATAGGCTCTTGACACGATGCTTGGTGCATTGTGAGAGGTTGGTAGGTGGTGGCTGTTATTATTACTATTTCATCAAAACCTTCAACAACCCCAGGAGGTAGGTCCTGTGATGTCCCCTTATTTGAGGCTTGGAGAACTCCCCCAGGCTCGTGCAAGTAGAAAGCAGCCTGGCTAATTCAGAGCAGGGTTTAACCTCAGTGTTACTGACACTCGGGGCCAATCATTCTTTGTAGTGGGGACCAACCTGTGCCCCTAAGAGGCTTGGCAGCATCCCTGGTCTCTACCCAGTAGATGCCAGTAGCATCCCTATCTCCCCAAACTGTGACAACCAAAAATGTCTCTGACATTACCAAATGCCCCTGAGATGACAAAATCCCACCTCCCCCACCCCCCCAGGTGAGAAGACTTGCTCTGGACCGAGTGATGTTCTTCCAAAGGTTCACCTTATTCTCCAACGCGTCTTGCAGATGTGAAATTGTCATTCAGGCCAAAGAAGTGTTAACTGAGACTCAATAGTATCGCAAAGAATCATCTCTAATGCAGTGACCAAAGGAGTCACGTCTTTTTTCTTTCCTTTTTTTTTTTTTTTTTAAATGCTTGAATGGTTCCAATTCAGCTGTTATTCAACCATTATTCAGCTCTTAGAAAAATTTTGGGTCTGATATTATGTATTATTTCTTGTTTGAGTTTGGTGCTGTGAAATCATGCCTTTTTCATCTTTTTTTTTTCTTTCTAAAGAGATGTTGCCAACACCATCTTTAAGTATGCTTTTATTTGCCTTCTGGTATCTACATATAACAGAACTTCTGCAAAGTGGAATTTATGATTTGCAATCTGTGGCCATTTCTATAGTGTTCTGATTTGCAAACAGGATTCACCTCCTAGTCTGTATTTTTCTTGTGTGCTTCCTTATGTTTGACTAATTTAAGGTTCTAATAGATGCGCTTGTAAAAAGTTGCCTTATTTATCACTGAAGCTGTCTGAGCAGCTTCAATGAAATTGTGCTGACCTCATTTAATTATTTGTAAAACCTGTGTTCCGATTCAGTTGGCAAGGTTTTGGGTGTCTTTTTATGTTTAAGGAAATTAAAGAGCAAACATCAGATAATTTATTGAGTGCTTATGATGTGCTTCTATGGTTTATTTCTCTGAATCCTTCAAACGTTTCTTGGAGGTATTTTATGCCCATTTTATGGGTTAGAAAACCCAAATCTTAAGTCTCCATTTAAGATCATACAGAGAGTACGGGGTGGGGGTTGGGATTTGAGGCCAAAGACGCAGGGTTCTTGCTCTTTCCTGCTTTGCTGGGCTGCATTTGGTGATTAAGAATGGATTGGAGGGGCGCCTGGGTGGCGCAGTCGGTTAAGCGTCCGACTTCAGCCAGGTCACGATCTCGCGGTCCGTGAGTTCGAGCCCCGCGTCGGGCTCTGGGCTGATGGCTCAGAGCCTGGAGCCTGTTTCCGATTCTATGTCTCCCTCTCTCTCTGCCCCTCCCCCGTTCATGCTCTGTCTCTCTCTGTCCCAAAAATAAATAAACGTTGAAAAAAAAATTTAATAAAAAAAAAAAGAATGGATTGGAATTAATGCCTTCTTTGACCACACGCTGTAAAGCAACCAGCCCCAACTGTCTGTTCGATGCCATGGTTTCCAGATGCAGCGCGGTCCGTGATCTGGATGTTCCATCTGCCTAATTTCACACCCCAACTGCTGAGAAATAGCTGGATTTCTAAAGCTGTGGAGACACAGCCAACAGGTCTTCATTCATTCTTAGGGAAATGGAAAGATTGCAAGGTGACCTTGAGGGCCTGGCAGAATCTGAATCCTTGGATGTGTAAGTGGCACCAGTTGGCATGGGCTTTCTCGAGTGGGCTCGGGAGCTGGGGGTGTTGGTGGCCCGGAGGTAAAAGTGGACTGTGTTCATTTGTTCAGGATGTAGGTCTGCTGGGAGGGTGAGAGGAAAAGAAACGGTACTCAGGCTGAAAGATGATGGCTATTTCGACCTGAGCCAGACCACCTCCTTGCCATACCTCAGCCAGATCTCCTCCAACCACCCCAGGGCAGCAGAATGCTAGCACAGTAGCTTTAGGCCAGTTAGGCCTGGACAACTGGCACTGATTAAACCCCAACTGTGTACACACTGTGAAAAACATTAGAATTATTAAAGGCATAGGACAGATGGGCAGTATGATTAACTGAAGCAAATTTCTTAAACTTGCCAAGGCTCACTTTCCTTATCTGTGAAATGGGAATAAGACTGCATACTCAGTCCCCAGGATCGGCTGAGTTTGTGCCCAAGAAAAAAAACTTTGAAACTTCCAAATTGAGTTTCATTGCGACACATGTTTGCAGAATATTTTAGACAATGAGTCAGGTCCTGGAGAGAGGAGTTAGATATGGTTGGTCTTAGAGAACTTTAGTCAAGATCTAGAGATTGTGCTGGTCAGGGCTTCTTCGGTTATAAGTGACAGAACCCTGACTCTAACCACTCCCCCCTACCCTGCCCAGTTAAGAAGATGTAATTGAAAAGGAAATATGTTGGTTCACATAAATGAGAAGTCTAAGAATGGAACTGCTTCAGGTAGGCCTTGCTCCAGAAGCTTGACTAATGTCATATGGACTTGTATTTTTTCTCTCTCTCCCCCTTTTCCTGTTTTCCACTCTCCTCTCAGCTGGCTTCCCTCTCAAGAGTGCCTTTCCCCTGGGTGGGCTAGTGGTACCAGGCTTTTAGTCTCCTGGCTCTAAGTCCTACAGAGAGCTAGTATATGTGTCTAGGCCAATCCATCAGGAGTCTTGGGATTCAGTCTTACTGGCTTTGCCTGGGTCACATGGTTGCCCTTAAGCAATCCCTGTAGCCAGGGGTGGTTTATTCCTCTGAATGGCTACACACAGATCACAGGCTCATGCCAGGGCTTGGAGTGGAGTCAGTTCACCCCCTGTAAGGACTAGAGTTGTGAATGGAAGTCAGGACTTGTGCCAGTAGAAGGAAAGTTGTCTGTCCACCACAGTGGATACAACTAAAATGTGGCAAGTGCCGACTGCTAGAGGTTCTTCCAAAGTTGAAAGGGAGTGTAAAGCTTGGGGAAGTGACTCTGTCCTTGGTGGAGGTGTTTAGAGAGGACTTCCAAAAACAATGAATTTTAAGCTGGGTTTTGAAGGATGAATATGGGTTTACCAGGAAGTGCAAGAGATTGGCCAAGCAAAGGGACAGTTAAGGGAGGGCAGACTGAGAGTCTAGAATGAGAATGAACTTGAAGCCTGCACCCTAGACCGCTGAAGATCATCTGGGCATAGAATCAGAATGGATTTGAATTTGACCTTGCTGTGATGAGGAGGCATTCTAGGCTTCCAAGCAGAAGAAGGACCTGGTAAAAACGAGGGGTTATGACAATATGGGGAGAAGAGAAGATGGTCATAGGGAAGTAGCTTCAGGAGGCTCCCAGGTTCCTTGGCTCCTACATAAAAGGCACGGCTTAGCGACTTCAGGGCCAGCCACTCACTAGCTGTGTGACCTTGGGTAAGATATATAATACTTAATCCCTCAGTGCCTTGATTTCCTCATTATAAATATGTGTATTCATCATACCTACCCCATTGTATGGGGTGGATGTGAGGATTAAATGGATTAATGTTTATAAAGCCCTTAAATAGTGCCTGGCTTATAACATGGCCATTTAACGGTTTGTCAGATTAAAACAAAATCATTTTCGTTTTAATTTTTGCAGTATTTCCCAAATAGTATTTTGAGGACGTAGTATTTTGAGGAAAACCCATTTCATAGGATGTAACAGGTGTTTCCATGAAAGAAGGATAGAACTGTCAAAACTGTTTTGATAAATGCTGGGTTCCATATTATTAATAATAATTATAACAAATAGGTGTTAAGTGCTTACCATGTGCTAGGCAGTGTGCTTTACTGTTTGTTTTTTTTACCCTTCTAATTTAATTCTAATAATTACCCTGCATACTTACACAGTAGGAAGTGGCAAGGCCAAAATCAAAAGCTAAGCACACCTCCCTCTGAATATCGAGTTGTTACTCCTGGTGCTGTACTGATTGCTTTTCTGCAGACCTTCTCAGGGCCTTTGTATTTACATGTGTGCTGAAAATTTCCAATTTCGCATTGAAGAGAATATACAATACTTCCCCAAAATATTGAACCAAAGCCTCCCTCGTCCCTGGTGCATCTTATGGGATTTGAACGCCAGCTTCTGAGCAAAGTGTGCTTCAACAACAACAATGATAATTAGTAATGAGAAGGTCTTTATCAGTACAGTAACATGGATAAAGAGTAATTTAGAGGACATTTCTCTCAAGGAGCCACACTGCTTCCCCGCCCCCCCCCCTTAAATTACCTGGATCAGCTGCCTAATGGGCTGCCAGTGTCCTTTATAAGCCATGACATGGATGTGACAACTTGCTGGAAGGTTCTTCACCACTACATCCCATTATCTGTGCAGTTGCAGCTTCTCTCTGCGTTTTGGTTCCCCTGCTCAGGGAAAGAGGTGAGTACCATCCCGTCTAATGGGCTATTTGTTAGGGCCACCCTTGACCCTGCACTTTAGCAGTGACCTTGTCTGTTTTCTCTGAATCCCTCAATCAGCACCACTATTGAAATTGTCAAGAGGCGAGCCTCACTGATATAATGCCGGATTGATTGGCCTCGTCCGTCCTCTGCTGGGGAGACAAGTGGGGGCAGGAGTGTGGATAGATCCGTGTTAGAGTAAAAATGCTGAACCATATTTTTGCACATCTAAACCACAGATGCAAAGAGAGGAGGAAATGAATGCCTCTTTTAAGCTACTGCCAACAGTTCACGTTGCCTAGGGGAGGTACTGTGTTTGCCAAGATGGAATAATTTATAGATCTCATTTTGAACTTTGAAAGTCTAAAACTTTTTTGGGGGGGGGTGCGAGGGTGTAGAAAGTGGTTTACGCTCTTTAGGTTTATTAATAATCACCAGCTACGAGGTCAAAGCTAACAATAGGAAAATTAAATAGGAACTAAATAAAATTAGTGCTGTGATGTGCAAGGTATAGAGACAAGAATTAGGTTCTGGAAACCTGAGGGGGCTAGGCCTGTTTTTCTCCTTCACTGAAAGACCTGGGTTGGGGTAGGGGGTGAGGAAGGGTTCTGGCTCACAGGAAAGAGCTCACTTAACACCTGCCCCCTCACTGCTCAGCAGGCCAGCTGGTTTTTTCGGATGTCCCCCAGTACATAAGCCAGACTCTCCATCTTCACACACCTGACCTTTTCTACTGCCCTCGACTCTCCAAATTACCTCTCCTGCCCTCCCCACTTTGCCCATTTGGATATTGACACACTGACTATCTCACGTTTCTCCCCCACTGGACTTTTGTGTGATTTTTGCCTGTGTTTATGATGCTCCTGCAGCCTGGAATGTTCTCTTACCTTGACCAGCTACAGATTCCTACACATTCTCCCTTTCCCCCCAGGCAGAGTTGACGCCTCTGCACCCCAACTGTCATCCTTCTAGAAAGGAAGCACCACATTGTATTGCAACTGAGGCTTGAACTATCTTCCTATGAGACCGTGAACTCTTGGGGTCCAAGGACTGTGGTAGGTTTCTGTTTCATATCCATCATTTAGTACTCTGTAGGCTCTTCATACATGCATGTTGAGGAATAAATGAATAAGTTAATGCTTTCATCCTCAGAAACTGTTATGAAGTTTATTTTTCTGTAACTGACAAAACCACCCCCAGGTCCCCATAGAGACTGAAACACAAAAACTTCTATTTTACCACATAAAAATAGATCCAAGGCAGGCCCTGGAATGATGACTCCATAAAGTCATCACAGACCAAGCTCCTTTCAGCTATCCATTCTGTCATGCCTTTGAGGTGGTATTTTCCTGGCCCAGTATGACTGCTGCGGCTCCAGCCATTACGTCTGATCTCAGACAATAGAATTGAGAAGGTATTATGAAGGGAGTGTCCCCTTCTTTTAAGGGGGTTTCTGGAAATCGCACAATTTGTTTATGTCTCACTGGCTGATACATAATATCATGGCCACACTTAGCTGCAGGACAGGCTGGAGTTCTGTTAGAGAGGTAGGTGAGTAACTGCCTCTGGTGTGGCAGGCAGAATAATGACTCCTGAAGATGTCCATATCCTAATTTGTGCAACCTGTGAACATGCTATTTTACATTAAGTTTTCAGAAGGGGCATTAAGTTTTCAGAAGGAATTGAAGTTCTTTTTCTTTTTTTAATTTTTTTTTTTTTACGTTTATTTATTTTTGAGACAGAGAGAGACAGAGCATGAACGGGGGAGGGGCAGAGAGAGAGGGAGACACAGAATCTGAAACAGGCTCCAGGCTCTGAGCGGTCAGCCCAGAGCCTGACACGGGGCTCGAACTCACGGACTGCGAGATTGTGACCTGAGCTGAAGTCGGACGCTTAACGACTGAGCCACCCAGGCGCCCCAGGAATTGAAGTTCTTAACTGACTCTGAGATGAGGAGGTTATCCTGGATTATCTGAGGGGGCTCAGTGTAATCCCAACGGTCCTTAAATATGGAAGGGGGAGGCAGGAGAATCAGAGTCAGAGTGATGCAATGTGAGGACACTGCTGGGCGTTGCTGGCTTTGAAGATAAAAGAAGGGACCCCAAACCGAAGAATTCAGCTCTAGAAGCTGAAAAAGGTTAAGGAAATGGATTCTCACCTAGAATCACCAGAAATGAACCAGCCCTGACAACACCTTGATTTTAGCCCAGTGAGAACCACTTCAGACTTCTGACATCCAGAAATGTAAAATAATAAATTCCTGTTTTAAGCCACAAAGTTTGTGTTAATTAGTTACAGCAGCAGTAGGAAGCTAATACATCTGCATAGAGACCTAGTGGTTTCTGCTGCATCCTTCTTTATAAAATGCCACTCAGAAGATGTAAGGCATGCTTAGTTTGGACAGGGGCGGGGATGGGATGGGGTGGGTCTTTTTATGGAAAACTTTTAAAGAATGATGGTCTATGTCAGAGGTGAGCAAGCTTTTTCTGTAAAAGGCCAGATAGTACATATTTTAGGCTTTATGGGTCAATAGACAAAATCAAGCATACACAGCCAGTTAAAATGCAATCATTAAAACATGTGAAAACCCCTTTCAGCTGGTAGGTTGTACAGAAACAGGCAGTGGACTGGATTTGGCCTGTGTTTGCTGGCCCCTGATGTATATTGTCACCACAAAGAGTGTTTCCTTTTATTTTTGAATAATAAAGGAAAGGCATGCTTTTTGTAAAAATTCCAAAGAATGAAGCGTAAAAGAGCTTAAAACGGTGAAAATCCTCTCTCCCAGCACTCCCTTCTGGAACAGGGCCTCTTGGCCTTGGCCCTGTTGACATTTGGGGCTGGATCTTTCCTTGTTTCCTTTGATCTGGGGCTATCCTGTGATTGTAGGACCTTTAGAAGTATCCCTGGCCTCCACGCACTCCACGCCACTTGCACTGCCACCCCATCCCCGAGTTGTGACAGCCCCATGTGTCTTCAGACATTGGCAAAGGCCATCCCCGTTGAGAACTGATATGCTCCCTCAGGAGGTGGGGGCTATAATTTTATGTATCTCTCTCTTTCTCACTATGTGTATTTATAATTTCCTCCCTCCCTCCCTTCATCTTTTTCTCCTTTTCTCCTTTTCCTCTCCTTCTTTTTAAAAATAGCATCATATTATACATTTTTATTCCACAACTTACTTTAAAAAACCCTTTTATTAAAGTATGACATACATACATGAAAGTGTGCAAATAACAAGGGGACTGGTTATGAATTTTAACAAACTAACCACAGCTATGATCTAGCACTCAGATTTTTTTTTAAAAAATAGCCCTCATCCACTCTTTATTTAACAATATATTTTATGAGTTATATATATGATATCATTTATATAATAGCTTATAAAATATACATGCATATAAAATGGTACGTGAATATACAAATATATCATATATATATATATACATATATATATATTTAAAATTTAACAATATAGTGGATACATGTAGTTTTCCTTCATTTTAGCTTGAAGGTGGCTGGGACGGGGCCCCATTCCTGCTTCCCCAAGGATGAACTGCACCTCAGTCAGTTACCACACAGCATTCTCCAGACCACAATGGGCACATGGCTCAAGGAAAGCCAGGGAGTCTGGAAAGAGATGCTTACTCTTTTCTTCACTGGATTTCAAGGAGAGTGCATGTGATGCTGGAGCTAAGGCAGTGATGTTGTCACTGTAAGGAGAGGCCAGGGCGCACCTGAGGGGAGTAGAGCCTATGCATGGAGAGAAGACTGGATCTTGGTGGCACCTTTGAGGCCTAATTAAGCTGTACCTGAAGCTAGACTTGCCATGGGGCATTCATTTGCTTCTGGCCCATGGTTGACCATGCGGATCTGAAATCTCAGGAAGTGCAAGTGTGGCTAAGGGGGGACTCATGTACCACAGACTGGTGGCCTGTAACAGGGGTGGCAGCTCAGGTCATCTCTGAATTGCCTTTCCAGTTATCCTTCCATTGTCTTGGCTGACAGCTCCTGGCTGCTGTGGAGACAGCTGCTGAATCTCCTCATCAAAGGGGCACTTACTGCAGCTTCAGTGCTGTTTCTGAGCTTTCCATTCTTTTCCCATTCTTTTCCATATGGGTAGGCTGAGAAATTTCCCCATCTTTAAGTTCTGGTTCCTTTTTGATTAACCATTCCATCTTCACATCATTTCTTTCTTCTCACGTTTTACTCTCCGCGGTCAGGAGGGACCAGGCCACTCCTTCAGCACTTTGCTTAGAGATTTCCTCAGCCAAATATCCGATTCCATCCCTTGGAAGTTCTACCGTCCACCAAGCACTGGGACGTGAACACAATTCAGCCAAGTTCTTTGCCGTTTTATAACAAGGATAGTCTTTCCTCTAGTTTCCAATAACATGCTCCTCATTTCCATCTGAGCCCTTGTCAGAATGGCCTTTACCACTCATATGTGCAACAAAATTCTGTTCCAGATCTCATGGGTATTCCCTAGAAAGATTGAGGCTTTATCTAAAACCCTCCTTTTCTTTCTGAGTTTTCACCAGAATTGCCCTTAATGGTCTGTTCACTGCCATGGAGGCATGTACCTCAAAACTCTCCTTGCTTCTATCCACTACTCAGTTCCCAAGGACTTCTACGTTTTTAGGTATTTGTACAGCAGCATCCCGGCTTCTCAGTACCAATTTCCATCCTAGTCCATTTAGGCTATTGGAACAAAATATCATTGACTGGGTGGCTTATAAACAACAAATTTATTTCTTACAGTTCTGGAGCCTGGGAAGTCCAAGATTAAGTTACTGGCAGATTCCGTGTCTGGTGAGAGCCCACATCCTGGTTTACAGATGGCTGTGTCCTCACGTGGCAGAAGGAGTGAGACCTCTCTGGGTCTCTTTTATAAGGAAGGGCACCTATCGCATTCCTGAGGGTTCCATGCTCATGACCTAATCACCTCCCAAAGACCCCACCTCCAAATAATACACACTGGGCGTTAGGATTTCAACATGTGAATATGGGAAGGACACAAACATTCAGTCCAGAGTGGTGAGAATACATTTTCTTATCCTTTCCAGCTTTTATTTATTTTTTTTATTTAAAAAAATTGTTTTAATGTTCATTTATTTTTTGAGAGACAGACACACACACACACACACGCACAGAGAGAGAGAGAGAGAGAGAGAGAGAGAGAGAGAGAGAGAGAGAAACACAGAATCTGAAGCAGGTTTCAGGTTCTGAGCTGGTAGTGCTGAGCCTGATGCATGGCTCGAACTCACAAACTGAGATCATGACCTGAGCTGAAGTCAGACGCTCAACCGACTGAGCCATCCAGGTGCCCCTTATCCTTTCCAGCTTTTAGAAGCCACTGCATTTATGCTTGTGACCCCAACCTCCATCTTCAAGGCCAGCAATGGCCAGTCACCTCTTTCTGCCACATCTCTCTTTGACTCTTCTGCCTTTCTCTTCCACATATAAGGACCCTTGTGACCTTGGGCCCACCCAAGACCATCCAGGATAACTTTCTTATCCCAATGTCACCTAATTAGCAACCTTAATTCCATTTGCAACCTAAGTTCCCTTTTGCCATGTAACCTAACATACTCACAGATTCTGGGGGTTAGTAAATGGATATCTATATTAGTTGCCCAGAGCTACCAAAACAAAATACAATCAACTGTATGGATTTAAGCCAAAGAGATTTATTCTGTCACAGATCTGGAGGCCCAAAGTCAAGGTGACAGCATGACTGGTTCCTTGTGAGGATTGTGAGGAGGAATCTGTTCTGTGCTCGTCTCCTGGCTTCTGGTGGTCTCAGTTTTCCTCAGCTTGTAAATGGTCATCTCCTTGTATCTTCACATTGTTTTTCTCCTGTATGTGTCTGGATCCTTTTCCAGATTTCTCATTTTCATAAGGACACAGTCATGTCAGATTAGGGCCCCATTTTAACTTGATCATAAAGACCCTATTTCCCAATGAGCTCACATTCAAAGGTATAGGAGGTTAAAACTTGGACTTCTTTTGGGGGGACACAATTCAACCTATAACAGCATTTTGGGGGATGGTCTACTGCACTGAGGGTGGCTCAGGATGTTTTTTAAGCTCCCTCACATTTTGATTTATTATATCTTTGGGAGAGAAATGGATGCATCCATGTGAACAAATAAAGCCCATCCTCTGTGTGTTTTGGGTTTGCTGGGGAATTGTCCTGGAACCTGTATCAGCTGCAGGAGCTCCTCAGGGACCACACATGCTCCTCTTCCCAACAGCTCAAGTTGTCCAGAATCTTTTCACCCTGGCACTTTACTCATTTTGCAACACACGGGCCAGGCTGACTCATTCTTTCATTTCTCAGATTTCATGGAGCCCTAGAGGTGCTGAGTGGGAGGCACCAACCCTGAGTTGCAGGTTACATCTTCAAGGAGAGATGGCAGAAAGTCAGCTGGAGTGTGGGCCCAGGGTCCAGGACAATGGTCAGGGTGGGGCTGTGAATCTGGGTCCTCAGCATGGAGATGGCTCCCAGAGTGATGGAAAGAGCCTCTTGCTCCATTCCTGTGTCCCCACTCCCCATCTGTGAGCTCCCAGCTGTGGCTGTTCTGAGTCACTGGCTCCCAGCATTGGACACATGTTCACCTAGAAGCCCTACAGTTATTCACTGGATGAGTCAATGAGTCAATCAGGTGAATGCTTGGGGGCTGGGCCTGCCTCCCTCATAGAACAGGGCCAACAGTTGGCTGCCTAGATGTGTCTGATGGGGTCCAGGAAGCCCTGCTAGAAGTGCCTGCAAGGAGGTGACTGTCCCTTTGTCTGCTTTTGTTCCTGCCTCTTAAGCAAATGTGTCCCGATTCTGATTTTGATCGAGTTTGAAGAGAGTGGGTACGGAGTTGATGACCAGGGACTTCCATTAGAGTGTTACTTTTGCTAAATGGCTCTTTAGCAAAAGGTGAGGCTGGCACCTGGGAGTTTCGTCCTGTGAATGTGGACTCTCTTGGAATGGAGCAGAGGTGTTGGACTACGCTCAGCTGTGTTATTTATTGCTTCCAGTGCTTCCTTGTCACATCTCCCAAAGAAAGGAGGTTTTTTCCCTTTTTTTTTTTTAATAGTTATGATGCAAAATATATGTAACATAAAACTTACCATTTTAACCATTTGTAAGCATACAGTTAAGTGGCATTAAGTTCATTCACAATGTTGTGCAGCTGTTCCCACCATCCATTTCCAGAACTTTCTCAACTATCAACAGAAAGTGCACACCCATTTAACACTAGCTCTTCCTCCCTCACCCCAGAACTTGGTAACCAGTGCTCACTTTCTGTTTCTGTGAATGACTTATTCTAGAGACCTCATATCAGCAGCATCACACAGTGTTTGTCTTTTTTGTGTCTGGCTTTTTCCATTAGGACAAGTGTTTAACGTTGTCTTTTAAACTATTTCCAGAGAGCCCGTATCACTTCCTTCACTGCCCTTCCTTAGCTCTCTGTCACTCCAGAAATCACTGCACCCTGCTGCTAGACCCCCAACACTGTTATGGGACTTGGGTTTCAATTTCTATTAAAACTCTCACTTCGGGACTTTCCTCCCAAAACATATCTCAAATGTGCCTTCTCGTCACCACATCCCTACTCCATCTCTCGTGTGGATGGATGCGGTAACATCCTAACTGGATATCTTCAGTCTGGCCAGAGCTATTCATAGTGTGATGGCGCTGCCCTGTGGCCCAGCCCCTTCACCAGCAGCCGTGGCTCAGAGCCCTAAATCCCATGCTGGGTTTCAGCCCGCCCTTTCTGCCCAGTATCCCGTTAAGCTGCCTTCATTTCATTTTAGCCACACAAAACTGTCTGCAACTGTTGGAGCATGCTGGCATCTCACGCCAGCCACTTTGTTTTTGCACTCTTGTCACACCCACCTGGCATTCTCTCACATCCCTTCTCCATCCAGCTAACTCATCCTAAGGCCAGGCACAAAGGGCCGCCAGGCAGCGCGAACCTTCCTTCCAGTCCAGGCTCTTTGTATATTCGTCTATTAGATTCTTGGCAAATTGAATCAGAAGGATTTGTTGCTGTCTCTATTCTAGGTGAGGGAGACCATGACTCCTTGAGGGCAGTGATGCTTCTTTGAATAATGCACTTATAGATGAGATCATGGGCCTTGGAGTTCTTCAAACTTGGCTTTAAATTTCAGGTCCTCCATTTGGCTATGTGACAGAAAGGAAGTTTCTCCTACCCTTTGAGACTTTTTATTATTATTATTACTTGTATAATGCTTGTGGTGGACAGACTTTCAGGTGGTCCTCATGATCCCTGCCTCCTGATGTTCATGAGTTTGTGTGATGCGCTTCCCTTGAATGTAGGCAGGACCCAGGACTTGCTTCTAACCAGTAGAACATGGCAAAGATGGTAGGATGCTACCCCCAGGATTACTATGCTCTATAGAACTCCATCTTCCTAGCATGTTTGCTCTTTCTCCATTGCTGACCTAGAAGAAGCAAGCTGCTATCAAGCAAGTAGCCAAGTTGGAGAAGTTGACATGGCAAGGACCTATAGGCAGCCTACTGGAGCTGAGGGTGGCCTCTGGCAAGAAGCTGAAACCCTCAGTCCTGATGCCACAAGGAAATATATCCTGCCAAAAACTGGAAAGAACTTGGCAGCAGGTTTTTAATCAGTTGGGTCTCTAATGAGAACACAGCCCCATTGACGTCTGAAATGCAGGTTGGTCAGACCCAGAAGTAGAGGACCCAGCTATGCTGTGCCTGGACTTCTGACAGAAACCACATGAGAAAGAAATGTGTGTTGTGTTAAGTTTATGATAATCTGTTCTGTAGCAATAAATAACTACTACAATGGGCATATCAGTATCTAGCCTAAGTGGGCAATTCTCATGGTGATGGATAAATGAAATAAAGCATCTAGAATAATCCCAAATGGTAAACCACGCATGAAGGTTAGATGTCATTGCGATTACCATCATCCTTACGTTCACTAGACCCAAACCTATAATAGGCAACCAGGATGGTTGGTAGGAGGCTGAACAGATGAACAAATGAGCAAATATACTCCACCCAGTGTTAGATTCAGGATCCCTGTTCCTGGGCTTCACCCAGAAGAACAAAGATAAATGTGATTTCTATTTAGTTGGAACATTTTATTATCTCCTTGAAGTCTGGAGTCTCCAGTGGAGAGAGTAGGTTGATTTCTTGAACTTGCTTGTCTTAAAGAGGTAAACTTCTACTATGATTTATAGAGATCCTCAGCTGGAAGGCCATTTGGATAACCACCTTGTACAGAGTCCTATCAAACACCTCTGCATATGTTCCTTCCTGCCAGTTCTTCTGTAGTCCGTAGCAGCTTCTTGTCTTTGAAAACCACGTTGTGTGGCTTTTCTGGGCTGTCTATTCCCAAAGCTGCAATGGGCTTTAGGTAAGAGCATGTGGGGGAATCAACAGGGACATCCTGAAACAATGTGCCCATCCAAAGGCAGAAGTAAGAGCAAAGTCAAAATGCAGATGCCTAGTCATGTAAACCCACCCCTGGAGGAAATTCTATAACCCCTGTCAGAGAAAGGGGGAGGAATCCCAAGGGCTTCGTCTTGAGGCATTTTACCCCCTTCTGGTTTCGTGGTGTCCTCTATACCCCAGGTACTCCAATCTGCCTCCTTCTCGAGCTGTAGCCCCTGTAGGTCCCAAGCTCTGAATAGTTCTTACACTCTGACTGTTGGGATACACTGTGCTAGGACAGGGTCAAACAGGCATCTGTCTGGTGTTCTTTGCATTGAGCTGACCTGAAACCAGGCATGGATATAAGGTCTGTGATACCTGCAGAGTCCAGAGGGCAGGATAGTGCCCAAGAGTCCTGTCAGAGGGAGAATGCCATGTCAGTAGCTCCCCATCACAGGGCCCTGCTAAAGACATAAATTCAAGATAGGAAAGTCATTTCTGAAAAATAAATACAGGAGGACAAATGACCCAGTTTCTTCAACAGATGAAGGGCATGACGAACAGGAGAACTGACATGGATTAGAAGAGACTTAAGCGACACATCCCCCAAATGTAATGTGTGCATCTTCTTAGGATACAGATTCACTCAAAACAACTATTAAAAGATATATATATATACATATACATATATATATATAATATATTTTTTATATATAAATATATATATTTATTTTTTATTAAAATTTTTAATGTTTATTTTTGAGAGAGAGAGAGAGAGAGAGAGAGAGAGAGACAGAGTGTGAGTGGGGGGAGGGGTAGAGAGAGGGAGATACAGAATCTGAAGCAGGCTCCAGGCTCTGAGCTGTCAGCACAGAGCTGGATGCGGGTTTAGAACTCATGAACCGCAAGATCATGACCTGAGCTGAAGTCGGATGCTAAAATGACTGAGCCACCCAGGCACCCCTAAAAGATATTTTTGAGACCTGAACTCATTGAAGATAGACTGGGCATTTGGTTTTATTAAGAAATCTTTGTTAATTATGTTGGGATGATAATGATATCATGGTTCTATATTAAAAAGCTCTTACTTGTTAGGAACACACATTGAAATATTTATGGGTAAGTGATAGCAAGTTTGGGATTTGCTTCAAAATACTCTAAGAAAACCAACCAACCAACCAAAGTTGGAAACATGGGCAGATAAAACAAGAATTACTGAAAATGCTGAGTAGCATTTGAAGCTGGATGATGGCCACATGAAAGTCTGGTAGTGTTTCCTGTTTGTGTGTGGATTTGAAAATGTCCATACTAAGTGTTAACAAATTAAATGTATATCACCTCCTAGGGATCAGAAGGCAGAGTCCTTATGGTGGGATCAGTGCCTCCATCTTTAAAATGGGTGCAACAACTCCTTCCCTGCCAATATTATTTGGTGACTTCCACATACTCTAAGTCTATGTGCTGTATGCTTGCTGAAGGAGATAGAAGGTCCCTTCCCCCATTGAAACTCATGGACTGGTGGGAGAGACAGATGTTAAATAGACCGTTGCCCAGGGAAGCATTTAATTGAAATTGTGGTCAGTGCTGCAAAGGAAAACCACACAGTGTGGCGAGAGCTTGTAACAGGGAGATTAGACACAGATCCAGACAAAGCATCACGAAGGTTTTCTGTTTTGCTGACATTTAAGCTTGAAGGGTGGTAGCTTGGACGAGTGTATGTGCACATTTGTAGAAGTACATAGGTGAGCGTGCACACCTGTGTGTGAGTTTGCATGCATACCTGTGTGGGCCTGTGTGTTTTGGGAAGGCAAGGACATAGAGTAACGGCTTTGCAAAAGTAGGAGACACATTCAGAATTGGGATGGGCAGCAGAAGGGAAGTGAGGGGAGATGGTCAGGGAGAGGAGGCTGAGGGCTCTGGGTCTACTGATTGGAGAGATGATGCCAGGGGTTTGAGGGAAGATACTGGGTACAATTCTGGAGAGCAGCAGCATCTTGAGAATGCTGGCTCATTTATGAGGAATTGAATTTGAGTCCGATATAAGTTAAATGTTTCAGGCGTGACTCATAGTGTCCAGGGACCCTATTATACGCTTCACTTCAGCAGTGGCAGCTCTGAACCAGAAAGGCTGCCGTGATTGGTATTTAACACAGCACCCTGCTCTCTGCTCCCAGGCTGTCTCATTCTCAGCCCACATTCTGGGTCCTCAATGACACCTGTCATTTGAGGGGTGGGGGTGAAGCCCCTTCCTCAAAGCCTCTTCTTACCTTGGTGTTTGAGAAGAATAAATTGCTTTTGTCTTTTATTTATTCTCAGGGACTAGCAGATCTGTGTGCCAGGGAAGAGAGGTTTCTGGACTAAGGGGTTCAACTCCCAGCAATGCCATTTTCTCCCTCTGTGATCTTGGACAGATTCTAACTAGTGGGAGCCCCAGTTTCTTCATCTGTAAAATGGGGACAAATATAGTCCCTCCCTCACAGGTGGTGGGGAGGAACTGATAAGGTAGATGGGGGATGTGGTATCCAGTAATCATGAGCTATTATCACCACTGTTATTTTATTATTGTTATTTTTTTAATGTTTTATTTATTTTTGAGACAGAGAGAGACAGAGCATGAATGGGAGAGGGTCAGAGAGAGAGGGAGACACAGAATCTGAAGCAGGCTCCAGGCTCTGAGCTGTCAGCACAGAGCCTGACGCAGGGCTCGAACTCACGGACCGTGAGATCATGACCTGAGCCCAAGTCGGACGCTTAACCGACTGAGCCACCCAGGCGCCCCTATTATTTTATTATTAATAGTTGTTTTACAACTCCAGGATTTAGACCTGAGCCATAAGGTGGGTCATGGGCTTGGGCCTTGATTTATGTCTTCTTGAGCCAAGACTATATCTTAAGAGTAGGATAGAAAGGCAAGGATTTGATGTCTGCAAAATATTCCATTTTCCTCATAGAAAATAAAGGAGAAAAGAGTAATTGCTCTTAATCATCCCACCGGGAGATGAACACCAGTAACATTTTAGCAAATTGCCTCCTGAATCTTTCTCTTTTAAAACTGGATTAATCACAGTCCTTATTCATGACATAATCTCAGCATTCGTGCAGTCATGGCCGGTTCTGTCTGTCTGTCATCTGCCTATTCATTAAAGTGAACTATTAAAAATCTCCATTTTAGAAAATTAAAATCAGTTGATTATTGGTGATTTCATATGGTTTATCTTAATATTTATTTGATCTTTGGTAATGTACTAAGAGCCCATGAACTGACCACCCCAAGCAAAAGCTATGTCCTTGACAAGAAACTCCATCTATGTGTATGGTAGCCGTCACCCCATCTTGTCCTCTGGAGCCCCGGAGGTACCCATTACCTGGGACCAGTGGTCACCCTTCCACTGTTTGCTTTCCTTTTTTTTTTTTTTTTTTGCATCTATGTGTATTTCTAGAAAGCACATATATTTATTTTTTCTAATTTTATTTATGCCGGTATAATTTTTTTTTCAAAACTAAATTGAAATCATACTATACACAGTTCTTTTCCCTGATTAAAAAATATTGGCTCTTGAACATATCCCTTTCTCATTAAAAAGTCTCCAGAAATATAAAATGTGATGCTTGCATAATATTCCACATTGTGGTTGGATCATAATTTATTTATAATTTTCCCTTCAAGTTGGGCATCTGTGATTGACTTTTTTCTTTTGCAGATAATGCTGTACAAACTTTTGAAGGATTCTCGGTATATTTTGTTAAATTGCTTTTGAGAAAGCTTGTAAAAGATTTCATTCTCTGCCTCCCTGAGTCCCTTACCCCCAATAAGTCTTTTTTAAAATGTTACCAATTTGATGGCCTGGGTGGCTCAGTTAGTTAAGCGTCTGACTCTTGATTTTGGCTCAGGTCGTGATCTCACAGTTGTTAGATCAAGCCCCGCATTGTGCTCCATGCTGAGCATATAGCCTGCTTAAGATTCCCTCTCTCCCCCGCCCCCCTCCTCTCCCTCTACACCCCCTCAAAAAAATTTGATATGGGAAAAGTGATATTAAAACACACTTTCATGTGTTTATTGGCTATTTACATTTTTTTCTGTGAACCTTCCATTCATGTCCAGAGTTCATTTTTCTATTATGTTCTTATTGATCTGCAAGAGTTCTTTATATATTAAGGAAGATACTCTTAATCTGTCCTAGTTGTGGATATTTTCCATGATTGTCATTTGCTTTCCTATTTTGTTTATGATAGCTTTGAAATAGAGACGGTTTTTATTTTTAGGTAATCATTTTTCTCACTCGTTTCCTCAATTGATGATTCCCCCCCATTGATTTTGTGCTTAGAAAAGCCTTCCCTATTTTAACATCAGCTAAAAGTTAATCTAGATTTTCTTCAGGATTTTATGGTCAGTTTTTACATTTTAAATCCGAAATACATTTGCAATTCATTTTGATGTCTTTATGAGGATCTAAGTTGATTATATTACCACAAATAATTGTCTAGAAGCTGAGTTTATGAGTAGTTTTCCTTATCACATTGGCTTATGACGCCTCCCTTAGCATATGGTCAATGTTTCTCTTTATGCTTTGGTGTGATTCATGGGTGTAACACTGTAACTTTGTTTATCAAGTCTTGTGCCTCTTACCTGCTTGAATGGCTGCAGCCTTATGATAAGAAATCTGTTCTTGCTATTAGTCCTGATTTGCAATGTGTCTCTTAAGCATTCCTGGCTTTTTTTAAATCCGGAAAATGTCAAAATAATTTTGTCACTCCTCTCCTAAAAATGATTGGAATTTTGATTGGACTGTGTTAAAGTTATAAATTAATTTGGGAAGAATTGACATTTTTTACATATTTAGTCTTCTGATCCAACCAAGCTTGTGTGGGTCCCATCTATTTTTTTGTTAGTATTTTGCTCCTCTCTCTTCCTCCCTCTCTCTTAATCTTTATGGCTATTGGGAATGGAATCCTCACACCCAATATAGGTTGGTGTTCTAGCTGGAAACAAAAGACACACTCAAATTGGGAAATTCAAAGGGAGTTTGTCACTGGACTTATCAAGGTGTGAGAGAGGGAGACTGTAGGAAAAACCATAACATATTGGAGAGTTTTCCTGGGCTATTAACAGGGGGCCGGTTAGCACCCCTAGGTTGAAGAAGCAAGTAGAGAGAGCAAAAACCAGATCCTGAAAGGGACTGATTCTGTGGAGAGAGACTTTTTGATAGGAACGGGAACCTTTGGTTGAGATACCCAGCCTACCAGAGGAGAATGGGAGGGAAGGAAGTTGGGGTACAAATGCCCCAAGTTCTCCTCTCTCCCTACTGGTGTTCTCTACTGGGTAAACTCAATGGGAATCTAGAGATCCAGGGGGCCCACCGATGTAGTCCACACAGACCAGCCTTCTGGATGCATGGAGAAGAGCAGGGAGGAAGCAGGGGAGGCAAATGGAAGATACCCACTCAGCAACCTTGCCTCACTCTCGTCCCCCGTTGTATATACCATCTGGTATTTGTCAGTATATCCAGGGACAATTGATGCTTATATCTTCATTTTACTCTTCACACACTTTTCTAAATACTTGCTCTCTTGCAAATTCTGAGAATTTTCCAGTTGCTTCCCTTGGGTATTTCAAATGTATAGTTGCACGATCTACTAGTAACGATTTTGCTTTCCTGCTTCCAATGGTTGTATCTCTGATTTTACTTCCTGTTCCTACTGTAAGAGCTGCGCCTGCCACAAAACTGTATGCGGTTTTAAAAGGCCTTTTTAAGAGCCTAAATTTCAGCTTTTGAGCGTCATGAGAAATATATGGCTCTGTCTATTTCCTCTTCTCTCTGTTCCTCTTCCTCTCCCCCCCTCTAACCATCCATCCAATATACATATATTAAGTGCCAACCCCATTCAAGCACTGAGCTATGTAGTGGTAAACCAGAGACAGTAAGCAAACTGACAAACAAATTCAACAAATAAAAATACCAGAGAAGCATCTCTCAAACTTGTTGAAAAAAAAATTTTAATGTTTATTTTTTTTAAAAGAGAGACAGACAGAGTGCAAGAGGGGGAGGGGCAGAGAGAGAGGGAGACACCGAATCCGAAGCAGGCTCCAGGCTCTGAACTGTCAGCACAGAGCCCGACGTGGGTCTTGAACTCGTAAACTGTAACATCATGACCTGACCTTAACCGACTGAGCCACTCAGGTGCCCCTCACACTTTTCGAACTCATTCCACAGTAAGAAATTAATTTGGTGTGTGTCCCAGCCCCCCTCCCCCCCCCACACACAAATGCATTGATGGAAAAGTTTCATGTTTCCCTTACTACCTATAATGCAATGCATGAAATGTGCTCTGATGTTTTCTATTCTAATTCACTTTATTTAAAAAGAAAGAAAGGGAAAAAAAAACTCCCACTACTGGCTGCTGCTCACTCAGATGATTTCATGCCCCATTCCTGGGTCCCAACTTGCTATTTGAAGAACACTGGGTCAATGTAATGTACTGTGCCAAGAAGTAAAATGGAAAAGAGTAGCCGTGTTGCTACTTTAGTCACCAAAGCTTTTATTCCAAGAGCTACTCCATCTACCACTGAACTTAGAGTCCTTGGGGAGCACAGAACTTTACTGAATTAGCAGGATGTTGGAAAGAGTCCCTTCAAACGGTGAGTCCCCTGAAGGTTACGGAGGGGCAGAGGCAGTTTTATGCCTCCCTTCATATCCTAGAGCTATTACTTTGATGTTTCTTTCCCTTTAACTGAGAGGCTCCCCCAGCAACCTCCATGGACTTCCCTTTGCTAGGTCTCCGGAAGCCATCTGCATGTAAACTGAACTTGGGTGTAACTGGGTTGAGGATAGGTGAGCTCTGTCTGTGGAGCTGGTTTCCCACCTGTTAGCTCTTTTCCATCAACTGATGGTTCCCAGAGAGGTAACCTTAGCCCTGAGTTGATCTGAAATCTCTGAAACCCTATTGGGTGTTTAACAGCTGCCCTGGGTACCTGGGAGCAGGGAGTGGAGGGGCTCATGCATGGCTACCACGTGATAGAGCCCTCTGGAACCAACAGAATCAAGATCTGGTTATACCCAAAAAAATGAGGAGCAACACAGTTGTTATTGATGTACTCTGAAAGAGTTGGGGCAGTGGAAGGAGTGACCATCAAGGCCTTAAAAGCTAGGGAAAGAAAGCTTTTCTGCTTGGTCTTCAGAATGGTGAAGAGTACATTCTGGGTCTGAGGAGCATTCAGACTTACCATCATCGGGACTACCTTTGTAGAGCTTCCTATGTGCTTGGGACTATTATTACTCCAGTGTTACAGATGTGGAAACAGCATGCTTGGACTTGCCTCTCCCTGCAAACCTCTTATAGGAGATAAGAAGTCCCTGTTGTTGAAGCCATTTTCATTTGGGAATTCTTCTCTTTGCAAACTAAAAGCATTCTAACTTACAACTTGTACTTGAAATCCATTCCTTCCTTCCTTCCCTATTCATCCAGTAAATATTTATTGTGAGCATAATACATGATGGGTCCTATGCTAGGGACTGGGGATGCCATAGTGAATTCCATCATGAATAAGGCAGAAACAGGCCCTTCAGAGATGGGAGAGGCAGGTGTCAATCAAGTAGACAGGTCAATGGGTATTCACCAGCATGACAAGTGTGGTGAGGGCTGAGGATATGGTGATGTCAGTGCCTGTGATGTGGGGATTAGTCTTGTAAGGAGGTCACATGATTTCCTTGAGGATGTGACATTGCAGCTGATGTCTACAAGAAGAGTAAGCCATTGTTTAGTAGGGAGGGACAATAGGGATGTGTTCTAGAGAGTGAGAAAGTAAGAGCAGGGGCCCTGCAGTGGGAGGGAAAATGGGGACGTTGGGAGGTGAAGAAGGCCTGGTGGGTGGAGTAAGGATCACGGGGGTGTATTGGCATCCTCCAGAGGAACAGAACCAATAGGAAACACATAGATATACAGAGAGAGGCTTATTATGAGGGACTGGCTTGTACAGTGATGATGACTGAGAGGTCCATGACCAGCAGTCTATAAGCTAGAGGACCCGGGAAGCTGGTGTTGTGGTTCTAGTCCAAACCCACAGGCCTGAGAACTCAAGGCAGGAGGAGATGGATGTCCCAGATGAAGCAAGAGAGCACATTTGCTCTTCCTCTGCCTTTTTGGACCTTCAGCAGATTGAATTATGCTCACGTGCTATGGTAAAGGGTGATTTTACTTATTCAGCCTACAGATTCAGGTGTTAATCTCTTCCAGAAAGATTCTCACAGACACCCCCAGAAGTAATGTCTTAGCAGCTATCTGGCATCCCTTAGCCCAGTCAAGTGGATGCATAAAATTAACTATCACATGGGGACAGTGGACGGAAGGTGGGCTAGTATACATGGAGTCCTGGGTGTTGTACCGAGACCTTGGGGCTTTGTGTCTAGACCTGTAGGAGGCATTTAAGCAGCAGGATGATGAGGTCAGATTTGCATTTTGGGAAGATTGCTGCCCAGAACACCATTTGGGTTGAAAAACTGTGACAGGATTCTGGAGAACAATGATCATACTGAAATACAGCAGGACTGTGAGCCCTTTTCTGCCTCCCTGTGTGGCCCCTGATGGGCTCCACGGGCTAATGTGTTTAAGCTGGTTGCTTATTTAGAATTATCTTTGATTCGGCACACAGTCCCATTTCTCAACTTGATTCACCTCTACAGCTTTCATTTGAATGGAGGGGTGGTGTATTTTCCGCTGCTCATGGTATTTTGAATGCATGTTCTAAAATCAAGGGGGTCTATGGGTGGAATGGGAGACTACTGAGGTGTGGAGAGAACTGAAAATATTCACAGGCCTTGAACTCTAGCCTGCAGTCTATGATGGGGGTGCATTTGGCTCCCGTCCTTTCCTAGTCTGGTTTCCGAGGAATTTCTCTTCCTCATGGACCACTCCCCTGGCATCAGGGACTCTCCTTCTGACTTTGGGTGGTAGGTGAAACTTATGAATGTCCCACACTGTTAGACCTTCGGATGGGCTGTGTGAAGTGTCAAGATGGGATGAACATAATTTTTGCTGGACAGTCCACAGGCAGCAAGAAGAAGGAAGCAGGACGAATGCCCTCAACAGATAGCGCATGCAACAGCTGGCATGATCATCAGCACAGGGGATATGTGACAAGTCTATTTAAATGGCTGTGGGTGGACAAGATGCAGTGACCTGGCCTCCCTATGCACTGGGGTTGGTGGGCAGAGTTTGGCTGCCTCTCCTTGCGGACTCCTCTCCATATGCCCTCCTGCCAGGTCCCATCTCCTCACAGACCCCACTGCCCTCCCTCTAGGTGGCGTCTCATCCCCTTCTCCACTCCATTTCCACCTAAGTGACCTTTTCCAATTTGTTTTTATGGACTCTTAAGCCTCACGAGGTTTCTCCTGTCTCACCAAGATGCCCTCTTGCAAATCAAAAGTTGCAACTTCCAAAAATGATTGCGATGTAGTGTCAAGAGACTTCTTTATAAGTTTAAAATAAAAGAACAAATGTTTTTCTCTTTCTACTCATCTGCCAAATATGTATTAAGCACGTTTTATGTTCTAGGTGCTGGGGATATAGCAGGATATAGACATCTGTGCCCTGGTGAAGTTCATGTTCTAGTCAGAGGAGATAGAACAATGTGTGCATGTCTCCAGGGGCAGATTCCTCAACAAGGAGATGTGAAACACAGAGGTGTAAAAAATGACTATTTCAAGATACCATCTTGCTTAATTCTATTGAAATATTTCTTGAAAAGCCACCAGAATGGCACAGTCCGAAATTCAATTCTTGCATGTTCCTGCAAGAGAAAGATCAGTTCCTGTGGCTCGTCACTGAAGGTCTTTAATACGACCTCAACTTGCATGTTCAAGTGTTGTCCCCACTCCTTCCCTTTGCAAACTCCATGTTCCTGTCACACCAAGCCTATTCATGGACTTCCAGACGTGGAGTATGCTTTCCTGCCTCAGACCCTTTGCTCCAGCCCTTCCCCCTGTCTTGATTGCTCTCTCCTCTCCTTCTGATTTTATAAATTCTCTTTACTCTTCAAAACTTAACTGTAAATACTGCCAAGTGCTTGAACCTAGTTCAGAGTGAGTCAGTTATACCTGGTTTCAAATCCTGACTCAGCCATAAATTTGGATCAATTACTTGACATCTTGGAGCTTTGATTTTCTCATCTCTGAACTGGGTTAGTATGAAGATTAAGTGGGTTAACATAGTAAAGTGCTTCCCACATAGCGAGTATTCATTAAATGTGAGTGGTCATTATTTTCCCCAGTGATGGGTGCAGACTTTGGAGGGTATATATTATATGTGGGGTGGATGTGAATCTTTTGGGGCCAGTGGGAAGAATGTAGTAGGAATAAAAATGGCACCCAGAGATGCCAACATTGTAATCCCTGGAAAGTGAATATGTTGTCTTACATGGCAAAAGGGAATTTGCAGATATATATATTTTTAATGTTTATTATTTTTGAGAGAGAGACACAGAGTGTGAGCAGGGGAGGGGAAGAGAGAGAGGGAGACACAGAATCTGAAGCAGGCTCCAGGATCTGAGCTGTCAGCACAGAGCCTGACACAGGGCTCAAATCCACGAACCGTGAGATCATGACCTGAGTCGAAGTCGGACACTTAACTGACCAACCCAGTCGCCCCCAGATGTATTTAAGTTAAAGATCTCGAGATGGAGATTATACTGGATTGTCTGCGTGGGATCAGCAAAGTCACAGAATTTTTCTAAGAGAAAGGCAGAAGTCTCTAAGTGTCAGAGATTGTTTGGAAGAATGCTTCACTTCTGGCTTCAGGTGGTGGAAGGGGTCGTGAACCAAGGAATGTAGGTGGCTGGAAGAAGCTGGAAAAAGTGAGGGAACAGATTCTCCCCTAGAGCCTCCAGAAGGCATCCCTGCCTACACCTTGATTTTAGCTGGGTTGAGACTCTTGTCAGCCTTCTGACCTATGGTGCTGTAAGATAATGAGCTTGTGTTGTTTAAAGACACTAAGTTTATGGTAATTTGTTACAACAGTAATGGAAATTTAATACATACCCATCTTCAGTGATTCATGCTTTTCCCTTGCTACACCTGAAGTATTCCACTGAGGTTGTTAACTATGTATTACTTATTTCTAGTTAGCATCAACGCATGTGTTTGCCACCTCTGTACACAGAAACTCTTTCTGTCCCTATATGTGAGGTAGTCTCTGCGTCATTGAGATGACACAGACTGACAGCTGGACACAACCCAGAGGTCAAAGGCCTGGCCTCTGGACCTACACAGACCTGGGTCTGAATCCTGGGCAGGCCCCTGAATTGCTGTGAGAACATGGGGAAGTGATTACCCAAGTATCCCTAATCTTTGGCGTCCTGATCTATAAATCTGAAATACTAGTTCAGAGTTATATGTTATAGAGAACATATGAAACAATGCATGTAAAACTCTCAGCACATGACCAGCCCACAGTAGTAAATGCTCAACAAACATTAGTGGTAATTATTATTGTCCTTAATTGTTATTGTGACTCTGATGTGATCATGGGCTTGTGCCTGTTTTAGGGTAATTTCTGGGTTTTCAGGGACTATGGCTGCTGTAGTTCTAAGAACCTCAAACATTACTGCTCAGGGATCGCTGTTCCACAGAGCACACACGTGGAAATTACAGCAGGTGGACAAGATGATGCCTCAGGAACAGTTCTGAGTAGGGCAGTGAGGTGCTCAGATGTAATAACTAACATCAAGTTCTTACTGTGTGCCTGCCTTTGCTAAGGGCTTTGTATGGATTTGCTGGTTCTTTGTTCCTAATAGTCCTCTGCAGGGTGGGAGTTAACATCCCCATGTGACAAAGAGGAGATCAAAGGCCAAGGAAGCTACGCAGCCTGCCCCAGGTTTGGCCCCTAAATGTGTACCCACCCAGCCTTTTTGCCTCCAGAGCCTCACGTTCTTCAGATTCAAGATCCAGGTTCCGGTGTAGCCCTGCTGGGAGCAAATCCTCTTGCGCCTCAGGGAGGGATGTGACCTGCCCAGGACGGGGCTTTAAGAGCTATCCAGTTGAAACAACACAGCTCACTCACTTGCTACAGAGGAAGGTGGATTGGGGCTGGCAATGCCTCTTCCTGGGGACAGCTCTGGACAAAGCCACTCGGGCGTGTTTTGAAGTGAGGCTGCCCTAGGGGGTGTGTAGAAGAAAGGCAGTGTTATTGATGTTTCCCATCACGACGCTTACAGTTTCTTCATTTCTGGTCCCTGAGCCTCAGGAGTCCTCAGTGTAGCTGCCAAATTGCTTCATGCTCCAGAAAAGTGGGGTGCCTCTTAGAAAAAAACCTGGCATTTTCTACCAACAGCCCCAACTGTTAGAGCTTCTTATAATATTAACAAGGAATCCACAGCATTCCCCAGAGAGCACCATGTTTCTTATTCTTTTTTCCCTTTCCCAGAAAGGGCTTTGTTCTTTCCTCTTTCCTGGCTATTGAAGGGACTCCATCTTCTTTGCTTGGATCTGGACCTGTGGCATCCAATATGGTGTCCACTCTATCCATGTGGCTTTTTAAATTTTAATAAAACAAAACAAAACAAAATAAAATAAAAAAATGCAGCTTCTCAGTTGAAGTAGCACATCTCAAATGCTCATTTACCACCATACAGACCATGTGACAAACGGCCACCATGTTGGACCACATAGATATAGAACATCTCTGTCACTGCACAGAGTTCTCCTGGATGGGCCTGGTCTAGGGAATTCATTCATTCACTCATTCAGCTCTTGTTTACTGAGCACTTGCTATGTGCCAGACACCATTCAAGGTTCTGGGAAGTAACCTTGAGCAAATCTCCCTCATAGAGTAATCTCCATGGTGGGTGAGACAATCATTGGGATGGTAGTTGCTGAATATGAGAAGTCCCAAAGGAGACTAGGAAGGGCCAAGGAAAGGAGAGCGATGGTGAGCAGGAAGCATAGGCAGAGAGGTGTGGGAAAGGCAAACACAAGCTGCCCTCAAACCCCCTTCCTACCTCATGTCCCAAAGAGCTCATGCCTTCAACCCACTCACTGAATCCTTGGCTTGGACTGTGCCTGCTCGGAATGCAGGGCATGCATCCCCAGAGTGGTGGCCTCTTGTGTGTATGGAGATGTGCAACACCTGGTGACGAGATGGAGAGAACTTCAAGTGCCAACAAAAAAGCTAGGGTGATCCCTGGGTTGACCACAGGCTGGTGAAGGTAGGTTGTCAGGTCTCTTTCCTGGGGGTAGGGAAGAGACAGCATTGCCATAAAGGGGTCTCTATTTCAAAGCACAGGAATTTCTCCCAGTTGCCACTCAGTGACTAAGGAATTAGTGGCTTTGTATTTGACATTGTGGATCAATATGTTCCTCTTCATGGGCTTGCCTAAAGCATAAGTGTCAATGCCAATGACTTGTCCTTGATGGGAGGAGGTTTAGTATCTCTAACCAACAGAATGATGAAAATGCTGTCCGCCTATAGGTAGCGTCCAGAAGTGAGTTGGTCCATTGTTGGGGCTGCTTTAGGCATGGTGTCTCCCATCATTGCTTCATGGGTTGCTGTTTAACTTCCAGAGAGCTTAGATGAAGGAGATAGATGGATTCCCATGTCTTCTCCCAATATTTACATTTGAGTTGATTTTATCATGTCTGCAGACCCTGAAATTTGAAATGACTCCTGGCCACTTATTCACCATCAGTCCAAGCAGAGAATTACTAAGTAGTAAGATCTTGAGGATGAAGTTGGTACCTGGAGGAACCCAACATGGCAGAAAGAGCTTATAGTGGCCTTTCGCAATTAAAAGCCTGGGTGGCATTCTGCTCGATGGGATTATAGAGCTGGCATGGCCTAAGATTTTTTCATTCAAGGAATATGGGTTCTGGGGTAATAATTCATGTCTGTTCTTTATCCTTGGTGGAGACTTTTATTCTGTTTTGTAACTTTTATTTGTTGTATGTTTACCATATGCCAGGTTGTATGTCTCAATCTTTGTAACAACCGTGTAAGGTTGGTCCCATTCATCATGCCCATTTCGCAAAACGAGCGAGTGGAAGGTCAGACATTTGAGATAATGTCTAGTCATACAGTGACTGAGCTACAGAGCTGGGATTCCAATCTTGGACTCCAACTCTAGATCTGGATCTCCTAAGTAGGGTGGTATATCTTTAACAGTAAACACGTAAAAGATGAGGCCTTTGCTCAGAGTCTTGGCAGGCAACAGCACCTAGCCAGAGTTCAATATCCCTGCTTTCGTTGCTTTTATTTTTAATTGAAATGGTATTGGTTTTCTATTTACAGTAGTGATGAAAGTTTCCTCTAAAAGTAAATATATTTTATGTGAAAAAACAAGTGATTCTATTTAAATAAAAATATGAAGTAATTGTAAATGTGGTGTGGATGTGGCAAAAATAGTGACAGTAGCATGAGAATGCCCCACATCTTCCATTAAGGCTGAGACATGGCCATTTGTTGGTTATGAGGGCAAAGGGCATCACAGATGCACCTTCTGGGCATTCAGAAAGTGAAATGCCAAGTGCTCCAAGTGTGTGTGTGTGTGTGTGTGTGTGTGTGTGTGTGTGTGTGTGTGTGAGCGGCAGAGGGGTGGGGGGGCATTAGACACCATCTTGGAGAGCTGAGAGCTGGAATGCACTGACTGTGGCAAACAGGGGGATTTCTCTGGAACATCTGAGAAAAAGGAAGCATGATTGTAGTAAGCAGGGCAGTGGTGAATTTTAACTCTTACTGGGAAACACCTGTACATCTATCGACTTTAATGAGAGCTGATGGGAGGCCTTCGTTGTGCCAGATGCTTTTTTTCATCATCTCACTAAATCCTCACAACAACCCCCTGGACACTTGTTCCCATTTTACAGTTGGGGACACTGCCATTGTGAAGGATGTCATTTTTTTAAAATGTTTATTTTTGAGAGAGAGAGAGAGAGAGGAAGTGGGGGAGGGGCAGAGAGAGAGAGAGAGAGAGAGGGAGACACAGAATCTGAAGCAGACTCCAGGCTCTGAGCTGTCAGCACAGAGCCTGACATGGGGCTCAAACATGGGGGGAATGGAGAGATCATGACCTGAGCCGAAGTTAGATGCTTAACAGACTGAGCCAACCAGGTGCCCCAAAGATGTCATTTGTAATCACACATTTACACAGGGAGCCTGACTCCAGAGGCCCTGCTCTTACCCTCTGTCCTATAGTCAGTCATTACAGATGCTTGTGCATACACAGTTTCTCTTCTTTTGACTTTCATTTTTTCTTTGATGGATCTGAGAAGAGTTGTTGATTTTCAGGTCATTTTTGAACTTTGCTGTCTGGACAGGAGTGATAACTTCCAAGCTCCTTCCATGCTGGACTGGAAACCTTCATTTTTGAAAGATATTTTCATGGGATATAGAATTCTAAGTTGACAGTTCTTTTTTTCCCTTAGCATTTTAAAAATGTCACTCCATTTTCTTCTGGATTGTGTGGCTTCTAATTAGAAGTCTCTTATAATGCTTATCATTGTTCCCCTATGTGTAATGTGTCCTTTTTCTCTGGTTGTCTTCAAGATTTTGTCTTTATCTTCCCTTTTTTTAAGACTATGGTTGGATTGAACTTTTGTCCTCCCAACTGAATATAAACAGAGCCAAGAAACTTTCTTCGGCCAGGGGAGTATGAGCAGAAAGGAGACATGCAAGAGACATTGTATGACTTGCCATATTCTATTTCCACTGCCATAGCAAGTAGGTCCAAGTTCTGCTGAGAGGATAGACTGGACCAGCGGCTCCAGCTGACCCACCATGAACATGTAGTGTGCAGTAGATGCATTTTTATGGCTATTAAGATTTGAGCGATGTTTGTTATTGCATCATATCCAGCCTGCCCTGACTGATAGACTGTATCGTTTTCCTCCAGATGGAATCAAGGGGATGGTTTGTGGAAGAGAGCCCAGTAATAAAAATTTCTTACTTATAAAGCTAACCTACTGACAACCACAAAGGTGGAGGGGTAGCAAGGAGGAAGATATTGTAGAACAAAGGAAAAACACACACACAAGCAACACTACAGAATTCTCATAGACCCCTACCTCCTCCTGCAAACAGCAACAGCACTGTTGGATAATTAAGATGCATATGCCACCTGACATTAAGCAGCCTTTTGTGAACTGTTAATTAAGATTTAATCAGTCACATATTTTATTCTTACTGAATTAGAAGATTAGTGTTAATTTCTGGCAGGGTTCCATTACTCCCTGTTGAAGGAAATCAATGCATCTGAACATAATTTAATGAGAAGAAGCTGGTACCATAGTGAAAACAGGCTGGAGAGACATTATCTTGACATTTTAGGCAATTCAGTAAGTCTGGCAAAAGCGGAGTGATTGACAAAGTCATTATTTCTTCCACCAAGGGGTGGAAAGCACATTTCTGAGAATGAATTAAGATTTTTGGTAGTGAAAGGACACAATGAGAATTAAGAATGGGGCCGATATAGTGCTTACTCACCACCTTGTGTATGGATTCTGGGCAAGGTTTGTCAGTCATGGAATTTGCATTCCTGGCTTGAGATGAGGAAAACAACCTCAACAGAGCAGAGGTAGGCAAGATGGGCTAATCCAGTGGGTGGGATGCTTATTTGCAAGGTGTTTTTGGATTGGATCTGGTGATGACTGCTATTTACAGGAGGTCTGCCTGGGTAGGAATGTCACAGGCACTTAATACATACATGTTGAATGGATGTGTCCATGGAGGTGAATGCGTCTTTAGAGAATATCAGATGCCTCCCCCCTCTAGGAGCAGTAAAATATGCACAAATGCCCTTGAATATGCCACATGATCTTACTGCATTGAAACTGCAGGAATAGTAAATGGACAGTAGTTTACTGGAAAACATGGTAGATGTTATCTGTTTATGTTGCTGATGTTGGGGGATTATGGTAAGACAGGTGGGGGTGGGGTAGGCGGGCAGGGCTCTGGCCTTAGGTGGTATCTAGGAGTGAGATGGGGTGGCCTCATAGGTACCAGTGTGGTGAGAAGGGGGAACAGAAGCAGCATCCCAGAAGCTGGGAGACTAGGCACACAGTGTGAGGCATCAGTTCTGACATGATCAAGCCCAAAGATAATGCCTAAGTGAGGCCAGGAAAAACCAAATAAATTACTGGGGACAGAACAGAGTCCTGCCTCTTAAGGAGAGGTTTCAGCTGGTGTTAAAATAGAGAGAGAGAGAGAGAGAGAGAGAGAGAGAGAGAGAGAGAGAGAGAGGCTGTCAGAGGGTGCTTGGGCCTTGCCTGTGAGCAGAAAGATGAGCCAGTTAGTTACAGATTTTATGGGATAAGAATGAGTTCCTACCCAACTGCCATACTGCCCTCTCTCTGCTTTTCCTTTCACCCTTTCTCCCACCATTCTTTCTTCCTTTACTCTCTTCCTCTCTCCTACATTCCTCCCAGACTATAGATGAAGAATTTACAGTTGTGCTACTTCTCTGTTAGCAGAGGAAAGAGCCCTGTCTATGGCAGAGACGCACAAACTCAATTCTATAGTCTCACAAGCAAACAAAATGGGGAGGATTAGTATCCAGACCTGGGGGTACCGGCAGGCAGGCATACAGGAGAGCCTCTTGCTCAGGTCTGAGTCAGGTTGGGGGCACTGCAGGGCCAGCCTGGAGCAGGAAGAGCAAACTCCAGGAGACACCTTCAAGAGATACTGGCCTGAGGCAGTGAAGGACTGGCGTGCCAGAGCCTGGCTCTTTTCTTTGGCTGTTTTCTCATGGGTCCTGGTGTGGTAGGCATAATTTCCAGGAATGGTCTCAAGAGTCCACACCCCTGATCCACTGAACTTGTGAATGTGACAATTTATCACTCTGGTGGCTGTGTTGTACTGCATGGCACAGTTCCCTGTGCCCTACTTTAATCCCATGAGCCCTTAAGAGCAGAGAACTTTCTCTGGGTGGTGGTGGAATGGAAGTGAGAGAGGCCTGAGGTGTGAGAATGCCTCAAAGTGCTGTTGCTGGTTTGAAGAAGCAGAGGCTGCAAGCAAGTGAATGTGAGAGGCCTTTAGGGGCCAAAAGGGACCCCTGGCCAACATCATCAAGGAAACAGGGTCCTAGTCTTACAGCCACAAGGACAGCCAGGTCAGCCAATGTTGTCCAATGTTGTGACTTTGCCTTGTTAGGCCTGAGCAGAGAGTCCCCTGGACTTGCGGCCCATGAGATGATACCTGTGCTGTGTAGGCTGCCCAGCTGTGGTGATTTCTTAGGCAACAATAGCAAACTAACACACAGGACCTCCGTTGGCCAGAGTCGTACCCAAAGCTGCATAATACAAAGCTGGTTTGGGGCCAGTGAGGTAGATTTGAACAAACCTGGTGGGTTTACATTTTGCCTCGCTCAATGTGGCTTGATGGCCTTGGGTAAAAATGGAACAGTAAGAAAAACAGAAATCATTCCATATGCACATTCCCATTCTGCTGGAAGACATTTAAAAATAACAAGATTTTTTAATGAACATATAATCATTATACACACACCTCATATAGACTTTGCATCTACCTTTTTCTTAAGTTAAAAAAAAAGGGATTCTGTAAAGATGGCAGGCTGAATTTGGCTTCTTCCTCCCACACAATCAATTGTAGTGGGGTGTTTGCTGGCCTCTGGGAGTGGCCAGATGCAGTGTGGCCTAGGGCTTTGTGAGTCCCAGCAGAGAGAACTGGGGTGAGCTCAGAATGTAGTGGGTATTGGGAAGAACTTGGTCCTGAGGAAACAAGTGAGGCCCTGGAGGGAGAATTGAGTGAGGTACCTTGTCCCTGTCAGTGATCCTGGGAAGAAAAATAACGACTCATCTAAGGGGGCCTAGGAGCACAGAATGCATAAAAGAAGAATCTGGCAGATTTGATTCTTTAATTATTAAAAAAAGGCACTGGAATGGCAAAACATATCATAAATAAAGTCAATAGATGAAGAATAGACTTGGAAAATATTATGCAAAAAAATATGCAAAGAAATCTCACAAGTCATCTAGATGAGCTTAAGAAGCCAAATTAAAAAATGGGCACTTGACAGATGAAAAAACTCAAATGGCCAAAAAATACATGAAAGCATGCTTGCAGTTAGTGATATAAAAACCAAAACCCATGTCAGTTTATATCTTTCTGAACGTGCAGAACATAAAAAGAGTCATAATGCCTGCTCTGGTGGGGACATGAGGGATAGGAGGCCCAAACACTGCTGGTAGAAAGTTTTCTTGGAAAGCAGTCTGGGAGTAGCTGTTAACTAAAATTAAAATACATGAGCCTCTTGACTGAACTGTCCTTCTCCTGCAAATCTAGCCCATGGAAGTGAGAGCACAAGTAAGAAGAGACGTTCAAGGATATTTAACGTGGCTTTGTTTGTCGAGGGAGGGAGGAAGAAACAAAGTAAAGATCATCTAGAGAGGAATGGTTGAATTAATGAAGTAAGGAAGATTTTCTGCCATTGAAATGAATGAGTCAGAGGAATGCCAGTTGCGTTAAAGGTATATGCACGAATTATTGAGTTAGTAAAGTAAGTGCTGAAAGGTGGATATATGATCCCATTTTACTGAAGATGTACATACATGTATGTAACATATATGTACTAATGATAGTCGTTTAATAATTTTGAGAGAGAGAGAGAGCAAGAGTGTGAGCCCAGAAGAGGCAGAGAGAGAGGGAGAGAGAGAGTCCCAAGCAGGTTCTGAACTGTCAGTGCAGAGCCCATTGCAGGGCTCGAAGTTACAAACCAAGAGATCATGACTGGAGCCAAAATTAAGAGCTGGGCACTTAACTGACTGAGCCACCCAGGTGCTCTGATGTATAGTTGTTTTTTTTTTTTTTTAAATTTTTTAATCTATTTATTTTTGAGAGAGTGAGAGAGAGACAGAATGAGAGCAGAGGAGGAACAGAGAGAGAGGGACACACAGAATCCGAAGCAGGCTCCAGGCTCTGAGCTGTCAGCACAGAACCCAACACGGGGCTCGAACCTGCGAACCTCGAGATCATGACCTGAGCTGAAGTCGGACACTCAACTGACTAAACCACTCAGGCACCCCCTTTTTAAAAAAAATTTTTTTTTATAGTTATTTAAGAATAGAGAAAACTATGGAACAGTGTAGTCCAGGTTGTAATGTGAATTTCTAGGGTCCTAGAGAGGGGAATTCATGCATAAAAAGCAAAAACTAAAGGCCACATAAAGAAAATAAACTCGATATGTGTGATATGGAACCATTTAGGTAAATTTATAGACGTTTGTGTAAAGAAATGTAAAACCTTACATTTAAAAGGGGAAAATCTGGGGCGCCTAGCTGGCTCAGTTGGTTAAGCTTCAGACTGTTGATCTCAGCTCAGGTCATGATCTCAGGGTCGTGAGATTGAGCCTGAGTCGGGCTGTGCGCTAACAGTGTGGAGCCTGCTTAAGATTCTCTGTCTCGGGGCGCCTGGGTGGCGCAGTCGGTTAAGCGTCCGACTTCAGCCAGGTCACGATCTCGCGGTCCGTGAGTTCGAGCCCCGCGTCGGGCTCTGGGCTGATGGCTCGGAGGCTGGAGCCTGCTTCCGATTCTGTGTCTCCCTCTCTCTCTGCCCCTCCCCCGTTCATGCTCTGTCTCTCTCTGTCCCAAAAATAAATAAACATTGAAAAAAAAAAATTAAAAAAAAAAAAAAAGATTCTCTGTCTCTCTCTCTCTCTCTGCCCGTCCCCTGCACATACACTCTCTCTCTCAAAATAAATAAATAAAGTTGAAAAAATTAAATAAAAGGGGAAATTCGTTTGCTACATGGAATAAGGCTCTGATAAAGTCTGCAAGTAATTTGGGGAAAATCAAAGTGTCAAGGAATATATATTAAATTCTTATAAGATGCAATCCAGTTTAATAGTCCACTCATCCCTGTTACATCAGGTAGGTGGCAATAGCCGAGTGCTGAACAGTTTAATTGTTCTAATCTATCGGGACTTTTTATCCAGGCAACAGAGTCAAACTGTCCTCAACAGTGAGAGTGAGGGAGAGAGAGAGAGAGAGAGAGAGAGAGAGAGAGAGAGAGGAAGAACTTCCTCTCAGGTTTCGGCTCCTGCTGTCTCCCGTGAGATTTCCACAGATGTCAGGTGCACTGTGGGCTCTTGCTCCGTGTCCCTCCTGCCTTTGTCCCTGTGGCTTTTTACTGCTTCTTTGTGTCCAGGGGTGGCTTGTCCTGTGCTGTGCCACTGCCCTATTGACACAATGCCCTTCTTCACAAATCTATCCTCCTGTTTGCTTTGTTCTCCTTCCCTTGAAGATTGTGGCTTTGAGTAGTTCATAGACTCATCTTGTGAGATTGGCTCTTTTCATAAACTATTCTCACCCTGTTTCAGGTTGCATCCAGCCTGATTTTGGCAGGAAGGGCTCTTGTTATCTTCTGGAGCTACAATGGCCTGGCTCCCTCAGACTGGGCATCACTTTTTGTGCAACCATCATTTAGAAAATAAAAAGCATTTCTCTGACAACCCTGAGAATTTCCTGGGTGTTAATACTCAAGACTCAGGGCTTTACAATTCCCATTTTTCAAGCAATTCAAAGCAAAAGGAGAAATAAACCAATTCTCTCTGTCCCGAGGACGTCTGTGCCTCTCTGTCCTCGTCTGGCACTGGCCCGCTGCCACCTTCAGCTTTATACATTTGCTTTGCATCTAGTTTTATTTTCCCCTTGGTGTGCCTGTCACTTAGTAGGTATTCAATAAATATTCAGTAACTGCTGGGAAGCTAAAGTCCTGTGGAGTGTTTGTCTCCCTCTCTCTCTCTGTCAAATTTGTTGCATTTCTTAGCACACTGGTAAGGGTTCAGTGCATATATGCTGAATTGCATTGGAAGACAGCACCGCCTAATTTTGGCCAAATTATATTTATTGTAACTTGTCTTTGCAAGTCCCAGTTATCTGGACTTTGATGAAGGGCAGTGTACTACTTTATCAGCATGGCGTGTTGGAATGAGATTGGTCTGGCAGGATAATCTCAGGTTATTTACTTAATCCTTCTCAGCCCCATTTGTAAAATGGGGCTGATCGTGTTGTCAGAAGTAAAACACCTCAGTGGGATTTTGATCATTGGTCGACCTGTTTGTTAATTCTTCGTGCCATGCATCTTGTCACAGGTGGGGTTGCTTGGGAGCTAACAAGATGGAGATTAGCATCCATTAGGATCCACACCTGTGGAGGGGATGAGCCAGAAGCGGATGTGGGCAGAGAGGTAAAGGGGTTTGCACGGGGTGCTCGGACGCCGGTTTAGAGCTGAAGAGGTGTCCTCCACTAGCACGCGGAACCTGGCTGCTTTAACTCCAAAACCCACGACTGGGTGTAGGCTGCTCAGATTTTGCAAGTCTGGGTTCCTCACCAGAGGCAATCCCTGACTGTGGCTCGTGGCCTGGGGCTTTCTGCCCACAGCTGTCCTGCCAGTGTCGTTAGTGAGACGCTCCTGAATGAAGGAGGATCTGAGTGGGGAGTCACAACATCCACCAGACCTTCACAGGCCAGTCCCTGCCTCACCCCATCCCTAACGGTAAGCTTCCACTGGGAAAGGGCAGAAGCTGTTTACTTTAGCTTTCAAGAGACAATTTTTTTTTAAGTTTATTTTTAACAGACAGCGTGCCACGCGGGTACACGAATGGGGGGGGGGGGGAGCACAGAGAAAGGGGACAGAGGATCCAAGCGGGTTCTGTGGCCATAGCAGAGAGCCCTATGTGGGGCTTGAATTCACAAACCGTGTGAACATGACCTGAGGGGAAGTCAGACACTTAACCAACCGATTAAGCCACCCAGGCCCCTTGAAGAGGCAATTTGTAAGGTGCTTCTTAAGCTTTTTTGGTGAAGATAATAACTGTTGGTGTAAATGGGTGCTTGAGTGTGAATATATCTAGATTTTGATTATGGAGCATTCTGTCTGATCCTGGGATCATAGTGGACCGCATTACTAGATGATTGGAGCCTGTTTTTTTCAGCCTGGCAAGGGCCTCTGGAGGTTATTCTATAGAGTTCCCTTGTCTTTAGATAGAACTAATATTGCATCTGTTTCCAGAATGACCTTCAAGAGACTTTGAAAACAGGATTATACTGTGTCTCAGAATTATTCACAGTACCAAGAGTTGATATTGGTTTACCTAACTTGGGCCAATTCAAATTAGAGTTTTATGCAGGAAATCTAGTCGACCCTTAAACAAAATGGATTTGAACTGTGTGGGTTCACTTATTTGTGGATTTTTTTTTTTTTACATAAATACAGTACTGTGTGTTTTCTTTTATGATTTTTTCTTTTTTTTTTAAAGATTATATTTTTTATTTTTACAGAGCGTGCATGTGTGAGCGGGTTGGGGTGGGGGGAGAGGGCGGGAGAGAGAGAATGAGAATCTCACGTAGGCTGCTCAGCATAGAGCCCTATGCAGCGCTCAATCCTATGACCCTGGGATCACGACCTGGTTTGAAATCAAGAGTTAGATGCTCAACAGATTGAGCCACCCAGTCACCCCTAAAGATTTTATTTTTAAGTAATCTCTACACCCAACGTGGGGCTCTAACTCCCAACCCTGAGATCAAGAGTTGCTTGCTCTAGTGACTAATCCGGTCAGGTTTTCTTAATAACATTTTATGGTTTTTTTTATATAATATTTTATTTCCTCTAACTTGCCATATTATAAAAATATAGTATTTAATACCTATAACATAAAAATGTGTTAATTGTTACTGGTAAGGTCTCTGGTCAACAGTAGGCTATTACTAGTTAAGTTTTGGGGAGTCAAAATAATTAAGGTGGATTTTTGATTGTGGGGGGGGGTTGGTGCCCCATGTTGTTCAATGGCCAAGTGGCATTCAGGGCTGCAGAAAAATAGCCCTCTTGACCTCTGCCTTGATTTCCTGGCACCTGAAAGCAGTTGCCTTCAGGATGGCTCTTTATCCCCTGAAACAGATAAGTAATCAGTTTAATAGAGCAGGTCATCTCAGACTAATTGCTCATGGTTGCCTGGATCACTGCATGCAGAATTCTGTGGCATAAATGGGTGCTTTAGATTTAGCAGGAAAAACCCCCATGATTGAGTAGTAACGTCTGCCACGGTACAGGGCTACTAGGCACTGCTGCTTCCGCCATCAGTTCTAGGAACTCCAAACCAGGACCAGCTCAAACTGCCATTATGTGCTTCCTAATGTAATTCCCTTCCCTGCTGTCTGTCCAAGAATCCAAGAATCTTTGAATGTTATTCAAGGAGTCTTAGCAACATGTGGCATCTACTGAGTCTGTTCATGTCCTGCTGCTTGATTCTTCCTCATTTCCATCCATCCTTCCTTCCTTTCACTGGTTAAAATATTCCCGAGCAGTTCTTCTTGCTTTTCCTAAATGTTAGTTGGGTGTTCCATATCATGTTAAGAACAATGATTTATTATGTATTGTTCATGTGTACATGTAATACAACAACATTTGGGGATGTTAATTTTATTTGTAATATATTAAGATAACTAATAGTTACAGGCTATAATAATACTTATGACTTAATGCATGCCTAATATATGCAATTTATATTCCTTAACTCCTTCAACCGCATAAACACCTTCTTCTCATTCACCAAAAAGGGAGATTATAGCCCAGAGAGATTAAATAACTTCCTGCGCGTGTCATAGAAATTTTTTACTCCACTGATCATGCCCTTTTCACTGGACCACATTGCCTCTTCAGAGCCTCCTAGACTTTAATTTTTATCACACTAATATTCCTTCCAGGTTCTTAGGGTGTTTGTAATGGCACCCGAAGGGAAGGGGAACAGGAGACTGATGTCCAGAGAAGTTCCCAGGCATCTGCTATCATTAGGTGCCCAAACTCTCATTTCCTGATCCTTGTGACTCCTGAGCTGTGCAGGTAGAGTTGGTAATTAGGCATCTCCTTGTATGCCTTAGGTCCCTGTGGTTGCAGGTATAAAAAGTGGATTGTGGTGTCCTAAAGAAAGAGCAGGATTTGTTGTGACTGCAAGGGGCGTCTCAGGAACTCTGAGGTCAGGGGACCCTTAGGAGCCAGGCCTAGAGCTCCTGGGGACTCGGGAGCTCCTCCTTCCCTCTGCTTTGCATGTCTTCCCCTCTACACACAAAGCACACCTTCCTCTCACAGTGAAGCTTGGATTGCTTTATTTCCCTGTCATCATGGCAGGAAGTGGTTGCCAGTAATAGCTCTTGAGTTCACACGGCCTCTGTTCAAGAGAGTAGTCAGAAAAACTGGCTCTTCTTTCAACTCCAAATTCTTAGAGAAGGAAACTGGTTCAGCTTGGGTCAAGTGACCAAACAACTCTTGTCCACAAAGTGACTGTATGTTGTACATAAAGCTTGCCAGTGGGAGTTTACCATGTTCCTTTAAAAGAGGACACAAAGGAAGCTGCACAATCCACTCAAAAGTCCAATGCACTGGTTGATAAAAAAAACTTAGATTGTTTTCTAAGCCTGGCCCTGATTTGTTACGTGGTTTTGGAACGCAGCTTAACCTATCTGGTAGCTAATAATAGGTAACATTTATGGAGAGCTTTACCATTGCTAGAGAATAATTTCAATGTTTTTTTTTGTTTGTTTTTGCAGGGTGGGGGGACAGGCACTGCATAGAGAGATGTAGCAATTGCCCAAGACCCCGCAGCTAGTAAGTGACAGAGCTGGAAAGTGACCTGTAGTGAAAATGTGCCTTTGTCCAATGGCAGCCTTGACTGAGCACAGACCAGCCACATCCCTGGGCATACACCAAGAACAACCTGTCTGGCTCCCCATGTCTGGCTCTTCGGTGATGGGAATGGCCATGGCCTGGGTTGCCTTTATGTACCTCGTGTGTCCAGTCTGCACTTAAAGGTGCAGGGTCACATGAAAGCACTGTAGTCTCTGACTCCCATCCAGGGTTTCCATCCTATATTTGAAGTTCTGATTGTGTTTCTTTAATCTGGAGAGTATGAGGTATACATCTCTGCCAGATCAGCACTGAAGAAAGAATGAGAAATTTCCAAAAATACAGACTGTGCAGAATCCCTTTTCATGGGGGTTCATGATGTCTCTGGGTTTGCTGTGCATCAGGCAGGTGGGGATTCTGACACTTTCCTCGGGTGTGGTCTTGGCCTTCTCTCCCATAAGCTGATGGTATGAAACATCTTCTCCATTGTGGTGATTTCACCTCCTACTAAATAGCGTTTTTGAAATTATTTGTTTATGTCTTCTTTCTGCTGATGGAACATCATTTTCATGAGGTCAGGATCTGATCCATACTGATTTGTCACACCTTGTTTTGCCTACACGGACACTCTGCAAATCTTAAGCTAATGGGTAAAGAAAGCAAACATCTTTTAATCAGGTGAACTTAGTTGTCCATTTTGAATGCTTTCTCTTAGGCCACTAGGTTTTTGTGTATGGTGAAATTTTGTTTATGGATAAAGGGTTGACAGTCTGTGAAAAGATGCTGTGGTTGGATTTCATATTTCTTTCTAGAGTTGCCTCTTGGAACTCTGAGTCAAATGTTCTCTTAATTTGCTTGTAATGTGAAGCAATTGTAGTTACAAGCTTTCCTGGGGCAGACTTGATGCTCTCAAAGACCACCATTGCTTTATCTCATTGTCCCAACTGGGCAACACATCCCATGTCAGAATCTGCAGCTGGGTTTGGAGAGGAAGGGGGATCCAGGGTCCACAGTCTCCATGTTTCCACACTGGGTCCCGAAACTTGCATGATAGGGGTCCCTTCCCCATGTTGGCCCCTCAGATCTCTTGTTGCATTAATGATCTCCCAGGAAAAAAGGGTGCAGTGATGTTGTTTACCAAAGTGGGCCACAGTGCAGAGTCAGCTGTAGGACCTCCCTTCTTCATTGTGGTCCCCACATCTAAGAAAGAGAGACCACTTGGTATTTGAATATGGCAGGTGCGTCTGGCTAAGCACGGCAAGGTTTGTGGAGAGGGGGCTATGCTGGCCTAGGGGAGAGTGGCTGGAAGGGCTTCTCTGGAAGCCTACATGGAGTGTGAGCACATAGACTCTTCCACCGAGGGGAGGTTACCATCTCTCCCAGCTGATCTGGGAACCCCTTGCATCCCTAAAAGCGGGGCTTGGCAAGAGTGAGGCCAGCCTGCCCCAGCTCTTAGAGATAGCTTTTTGCAGCCAGTAGGATCCCAAACCCCCAATCTTAGGTCTACACACTTCGCTGTAAAGCTGTGTATGCCTTCGTGGGTCCTAGTGCGGCAGCTGCCTGGGCTTCATGTTACCAGTAGAAGAAGAAAGTGAGAACACAAGGTCTAGAGCAGAAGTGGTGCAGGTGGCAAGTGCTGAAAATTAAACCATCAAATAGAAGGAGCCTCCTTTGTCTCCTTCTTTAAAAAAAAAACAAGTGATTAAACATTCAAGAGAAATTCAAAGATGGGGTTTTCCCTAAAGCAAGTCTGCTCTTAAAGATGAAGAAATAATGACTGCAACTCTCCCACCCCGCCTCAGTTGAAGGACACATTTGGACTTGGTGGTCCCCCAAATTAGGCTGCTGTGTGTGTGAGGGAGCTTGCAGGGAACCACACCTTCATGGGATGCGTGGGGCATCCCCTAAATTCCTGATCCAAGTTGGGATGACTGTAAGCAGGAGGGTTGCTCATTTTTTTTTTCTTTCTTGGAAAAGAATAAATAAAGCCATCAGATGAAAATATCAATTTCATTGAACCTAAAAGATCCAAATCCTACTCAGTGTTTGCATCAGCTGGCAGGGTCGCTGTCAATAATGGAAGGTCATTGTTAGGGACCCTTCTGGTCAGCACAGAGCCTCTCAGCTGGTTTGTTTCCAGGGATGCTACAGATGAGGCAAAAACACTTTTTCCTCTTTCTGTGATTGAATTCTTTGCTGGAGGGAGTGGCTATTATCTTCTCAGCCCTGAGTCCTGAGATGGTTTTTCACCAGCCCATTGGCTCCCAAAATGTAGCTCTTTGCTCTCCAGAGAGTCCACCTGGAGGCTTTTTCTGTTCTCACTCCAGGGAGGAGGGCAGAGACACCTTTCCTGATTGTCCTGAAGGGGTGGCTACTCACTGGTCAAGTGTTCCTCCTCTGCAAGTTGCTGCCCACTCTGGTTCATTACCATTAAGTGGTCTTGGGGGGTGTGTGTGGACCGGGCCAGGTGGTAAACAAATGAGTCTGTGATACAGGAGCTGCAGCCATCCCAGTTTTACAGGTGAAGAAGCTGGTATTCACAGCAGAGTGGCAAATTGCCCAAGATAATGCCTGGGTGAGTGTTAAACCCTGCATTCTAACCCATGTTGGCATCTGACTGGGTCCAGCCCCAGGGCTCCTCAGTGTCCTGACTCTGTTCATGGGGGCCTCCAATGCATTCTTGTTTTCACTGCAGAGTGTCTCATACAGTAGGCCTGGAGCCCAGCCATCCTCTCTACCCCTCCCTGACTTGGTGATGTGCTAGGGCCCTTGAGGGGTGTACCAGGGATCTCCACAGAAACACAATCACTGGGATGCCTATCTCTGCCTGTCTCTATATAGAGATTTAAGGGATTGACTCACTTGATGATGGAGGCTGGAAAGTCCCAAATCTGTAGGGTGGGCTCCTGGGCTGGAGCCTAGAAGGGCGATGCTGCAGTCCAAAGGTCGTCTGCTACAGAATTCCCTCTTGGTCTGGGGAGGTCAGTTTTTCTGTTCTGTTTAGGTTTTGATCTGAGACCCACCCACATGAGGGAGAGCAATTGGCTTTACTCAGAGCCACTGATTTAAATGTTGATTTTTATCCAAAAACATCTTTCCAGAAGTGTTCAGAATTACATTTGTCCACATATCTGGGCACTGTGGCCTAGCCATGTTGACACATGAAATTAACTTAGAGTAGAATTACTCAAGTTGGAAATCCTTGACCCTGAGGCTGCTGCCATCACTGCAGACCCTGTGGGGTTTGGAGGCTATGATGTTGTTATGCTGTGTGGGTGGCTTTGCCTTGTGGGCCCTGTGTCTTGGGGAGTAGAGAGTAGGGGAGCCCTGACCGTAGCAACTGGCTGTGTGTGTGGCAGGGGAGGGGTACATAATGCAAGCAGTGGGAGACTTTGTATGAACCTTCTTCATTTCAGAAATACACCCTGGGTGTACCTTGCAAAGCTAGAGATGGGAACCCTTGTGGCTTTGTGAAATGGTTCATGATGTAGCTCAAGCATCTAGCTTTGTCCCCATTGTGAAGGGGTGACTCATACATGGTTGAATACATGGGTGGTCTGATTAAGTAGCAAATGTCCCCAACAGAATTTCAGTCCTTTATTCAACAGTGATTGAGCATGCACCTCATAAGTGCTGGGTGCTGAGCTGAGCTAAGCAGAAGGACTCGAGAGACCAAGAAACATGGTTCCTGCCCTTAAGTTGGCTGCATTATAGTTGGGAAAGTACAGCAATACAGGATATTAGGCAAACAAACAATATACTTTCAGGTTATCATGAGCAATATAAAAGAAACAGGCTGCTGAGACAGAGAGGCCACGAGAGACTGGCCTTCACCAAGAAGTTCTGAGAAGGCTTCTTGGAGGAGGTGGCATTTAAGCAGAAACCTGAAGGGTGAGGTGGAACCAGCCTGTGCCTATCAGGGGAAGAGTGTTTTAGGAAAATGGGATATCATGTGGAAACGATCCCAAGAGCCTGGTGGTTTCAAGAAATTGAATATAATTCAATATATAACAATCTGTAGTAAAAAGATTTTGGGGGAAAATGTAGCTAAAACAGAGTCACATGGAAGCCTCTTTCCCTGGAGTGTCACTGTTTTGTTCATGGAGTCCTTTGACAAGGTCATCATTAGGGTCTATCTCGATGAGTCGTGCAGAAGGTGGTCTCTGTTCCAAGACAGACTTCGAGTCTGAGGTTTTTCAGTTGGGAAGTTTTGGGGAGGGTCTGCTCAGCCATGAAGGCATTAGCCACTCCTGGTGCTCCAGATGGAGAAAGGAACAAGGCAAATCAGCCTCCATGGGCCCTCCTGCCCTGACTCACCACCATACTGTTTTTCATTCCCCCTTTATCCTCTCCAGCGGGAGCATTTCATCATGATTTTCTCGTGGTGATCTCTTTGCTTAAGGCAGTGACTTTGGGGAGCAGGTGGGTTGGTATTGGATTCTCTGCAGCTCCTGGTCCCACTCAGTCCAGGCCTTTGTGCTTTGTTGGGATTTGTTTGCCATCAATCCCTGTGCTGCTCAGATGGTCAGGCCCTGGGAAGGACCTAGAGGACAAGGAGTTTCTGATCAATTTAACGTTTATTGAAGGGTCAGCTCTGGGTGACCTCTGGCAGGGTGAGAGTTTTTAGTTGCAATCACCTAAGGGTTTCCAGGAGGATTTTGGAGGGCTCATGGGGTCCTGAGTGAGTGGAAGCAGAGCTGAGTACCACTCCTGATGAGGGTGGGGTCCTCGTGTTTGCAGGATTACGTTGTTCTGCCCTGAGCCTCCTGGAATGAGGTCTGGACAGCAACAACGTCCTGGAAATTGCAACCCTGCCTTGGATGGGCTGTTACCCCTCCTTCAAAACCATCCTAAGTGTACCATTGCACCATAATTCTGGCATTATCAATAAGAAATCACTGTCAGTGTCTGGATTAATTTGTCCAGTGAGTGCCTGTCAGGCCTGTTCTGTGAGCCACACATTGTGCCAGGTGCTGGGGCTACATCAGTGAATGAAACCCAAATCCCTGCCCCGGAAACCTGACCTTCCTTCGAAGATTTTCCTAGAATTTTTCCATCCTGAGGTCATCTGTTGCATCTTCCTATTGTGCTAATTGTACAGGGAGATAGAAGGCTATTATTATCTCAAGAACTTTGCATTGAGTTGGGAGTTTATAATTGGAGGTTACACATTCAGTCACTCATCCGTAAGTATTTATTGAGCAACAAGTATAGGTTCACCACCATCTGGTTGTGGTGGGGGGATGTAGTGGGGAAGGACTAGGAATAAGTCCCTTTCTTCATGGAGCCCTGAGTGAGGAAGATGGATGTCCAGCAAATTGTCACGTAGTTAATGGCAGTTGTGCAGGACATGGGAACAGGTGTCAGAGCCTGATCTCAGCTTGGGAGTTAGGGCAGGACTCCTAAAGCAATTGATACTGGAAGGGTAAGTGGGACTTAGCCAGGAACAGTCCAGCTGGAGGAAATTGTGTGTGCAAAGGTCCTGTGGTGGTGGTGGGGGCATAGTGTTTGAGAAATGGTAAGAAGGAGTGGGGGTTGGAGTGTGGTGAGCCAGGGGTGCAGGGTGAAGTTGGAGGGCTGGGCGGGTTAGGGGTGAAAGAGGCAGAGCATCCAGGAGTGGGAAGGAATTTCAAGATCATGTCCCGGACTGAGAGGGCAATTTTAGTGGCTGAGGGAGTGAAATCTGGACTTGAGCTAGGGTGACTTTAGGCATCCATTGATCAGAGCTCAGTGGCAGTCCTGCCTGGCCAAGGTTATTACATATAAGCGGTACCATACAGGCTGTTGGTGAGGCACAAATGATCAGACTGACTGCCCTTATTTTAGAACAGACACTTTGCTACCACAGCCCCTTTACTACCTTGACAAATGTACAGATAATAGAGCCCACCCTTACACATAGCATCATAAGAAATCAGTATCTTGGTCTAGTATTAAGGAGAAATAAAAGGAGGCAATTTATAATAATAGGTACTTCAGTATGTAAATGCTCAATTACGCTGGAGTACATGTTGAAGTAACAGCTCTCAGATCTACTTCTAATGGATATGGGGATTTAAGAGAAGGATGACAATTTCCAAGTGAGTATTAGTGGTGCTGTTTTGTGTGTTTTTTTTTTTTTTTCCTGTAATGACATTTGAAGACAGGAGCCACAGGAGAATGCTTATGAGTACCTAAGAATGGGTAGGTTCGTAGAGCTACTGAGTGGGGAGAGTACTCAGTGTTGTCCTTATGACTTGGATACCACAGGGTGTTTTGTTCTCGGTGACTTGATTTTTCAGAATGCTGAACATCCCTTGGTCAATTTTGAATGGCACAAAGTAAAATATGTCTTACATTTACGTGTCAGAACAAATCAGTGTTTATTTCAACCATGCAAACATACTTTGTATCTACGTCTGGAGTGGACTTAGGTTCTAGCTTATGATCATGCTAAACGGGTCTATTTATTATTGCCACAGAGGATGTCTGGTGGGCTGACTCAGAACTGAGACATGGGTAAGGGTGTGGGTTTGCCCCTCACACTGCAGGATGCATCCCCTCTGTGCTCACTAAATGCCACATGCCTCCAGAATCACTGGGACAACCAAAATCATCTCCATAAATTCCCAGAGCTACCTCTAGGGGGCAGCACCTTCTCCATAAGGATTGCAGTCCTGATAGGACTGAAGCCCTGGATGGGTTGATGAAGGGGACTCTGGGGGCAGTGTTTACAGATACAGTTGGTTGCCCTAGTGGGGAGAGAAGGTAAGTTGTGGCCATAGTTGATGCTCTTTTGGAGGTAGTCAAGATGTCTGGGAGACTGTGTGGCCCTGAGACTCTGGGGTCCAGACCAGCAGAGCTCTGCAGGACAGTGGGGTCTCAGGTATAGAACAAGGGCAGTGGGGATCTGCATGGGGAGGCCCGGACGTCACAGCCATTTGAAAGCTTTTGTGTCATAAATCTGAAAAACGCAATTCTGAAAGCGTGGGACAGAATCAAATTGGCCTATAAAAATAAAAACATGGCTACAGTAAAAATGAGATGAAATGGGAAAGGGCAGGCGCTTGCTACAAGGAGCCTGTCGTTGCCACTAACCAGATCAGTCCCTGTAATAACCCTGGAGTGAAGCTCACGGGCTCATCAGGCCTCTGTCCGGCCCCTGTAATTTAACTAGAGGACGTACCTGTGTTTACTGTGTGTGATTAGTCCTCGTCGATTGCTCTTTATTGGTGTTGGATTAACTTAAGGGCTCTGATTTTCTGTAATTTCCCAATTTATAGTCTTAGCTTACAAATGGGCAGGGTTTTTAGTTTTCATTCTTAATTCCCTTCTAGCAAAAATGAACTGACAAACCCAAAAAACAAAAAAAAAAACTTCAGGTTTTTTTTTTTCCTGTTAACCACAGGGGATGCGACAAGTCAAAGGGGGGGTTACCTGGGATTGCCCAGAGCCCCAGGTGATTGGTTGGCCCCCTGCCATCCCCACGTGAATGAGATCTGTACTTTTCATTGCCTCCTTGGTTGTCTTGGGTCATTGTTGTGGTTGTGGAGGAATCTTTGGAAATCTCAAAAAGGAAACCTGAGTGCAGGCCTGGGTCATATCAGAACCCCTGAGGCAGCATGTTTTGGGGGTCTCCTCATTCATGCTCTCTGCCTACCCTTTCCACTTCTTGGTGGGGGTGAGAATTTTAAGTCACAAGCATGCTGCCTGCAATCACTCTGGCTAGTTGCCAGGTCTCAGGACATGGATTTTATGTTTGTAGCTCATGATGGCTTGAGGGGCAGGTTTCCAGCTCTTGCTTGGAGATGGAATTATAGCTCCTGATGGCGTCTTCGGGAAGGACAGAGTCATTGACCTCCAGCCTCTGGGAAAAGGGGAGGGCAGAATAATTGAGGGATAAAAAAAGAGGACGGATTAAAAAAAAATCTGTATATTTCCTCCCCATTACAAAAATACATGGCCTTATTGCCTCCTTTGTTGCGTAGCAGTTACTGCAATGATAATTAATGAGTTATTTGTTGAATAGCTGCTTTTCCCCTCTCCCCACTTCATAGATTCCTAGTGTATTAGGCCTTCGTGTTCACTCGATCCCCAGCATCTAGTCCCAATAAATAGCTGTTGCATGGATGGATGGAAAATTCTGGAGACGGAAGACATTGGAAAGAAGATTTAACACTGCCCTTCCTATCATGTGGAGCTAGCTGGTGGTTCCCAGCCCTGGTAGCACATGGGAGTCACCTGGGGGAGCATTTTACTAATGCATTCTGGGTCTACCCAGAGCAATCCAATCAGAAATCTCCACTGGGAGGTTGGGCAGGGGGGGTTCAGGCATCAGAGCTTTGCAAAACTCCCAGGTGACTCTAATTGCAGACAGCCTGAGACCTTTTGATGTATGTCCTGACAGTCATAGCCCCATTTTTAAAAACAAAATAGTTACAAACGTAAAACACATGCATGCTATGCAAATCAAGGGGTATGGAGTGTGTTGCTTTAGAAATAAAACTTCCTGTGCACTCCCAGCCTCAAACCCACATACCAGAGGTATCTACTTGAAGCAACTTTTGTGTGAAATTCTTCCGATGACTACCGCCCCTTAACTCTAACTCCTGTACTAATATCCTTATTTATTGCTTATCATTTTTAAAAGCTGTAGCTGCTAACTCAATATTGACTCTAAGAGATAAATATCTATTGGCAAATAAAGAATTTACCTCATTTGCAGTAACACTTTCCCCTTATGATATTTGGTAGTTTTATCTGTAATGTTAGCTATTCTCTTGGTTACCTTTATACCTTTAAATAATCTTAAGCCTCTATTTTTCATTTCGTTTACGGAATATCTCCTGATCACTAAATAAGATGAAAAAATTAGAGTCCTACTACTTCTTTCCATCTCTGCATCTGCTGTTAACTACATTCTCAAGGCTTATAACACTTCCATTTTCTCCTGTAACTGTCCTTGTCATCTAAGCTTTATCTGTAGATTAATTTTTTTTTAAATGAAAAAGCAGTTAATGATATGTATTGTAGAACAAATAATGCAGTTGGTCTCAAGAGAAGGAAATGTCTCTGATTATCTATTTCTTTTGTGGCCTCTTGTTCACTTCTTCCCTTGTGGTTCAGCCCCTTGCTTCTCTTGGTGTTCTTCAGGTGCCTGGTGATCCTTGGTCATCCATCCATATTTATGAAGGAAAGACTAAACTGATAAACACAGATACAAGTGTGGGTTTCCTCTGCTGAGTGTGGATCTGTTTATCCATTAGACCTCAAACCTTTTAATTGGAGGGCTGATTGTGGGGGTGGGGTTATTGTGTGTCATCTGGTGGGTTTTTCTTTAGCATGTATGGGAGTGGAGCTGGCAGGCAAGCAGGTTAATGCTTCCCCCAATGCCAGTGTGAGTAGGGCTATTGTAAAGGATGGGAACACCACCCACAAGTGTTGGATCTCCCTTGGGAAGACGGATCCATTTCTTTTCTTTTTTTTTAAGTTTATTTATTTTGAGAGAGAGAGACAGAACTTGAGCAGGGGAGGGGCGGAGAGAGAAGTGTTGGATCTCCTTTTGGAAAATGGATCCATTTCTTTTCTTTCTTTCTTTTTTTAAGTTTATTTTGAGAGAGAGAGAGAGACAGAGCTTGAGCGGGGGAGGGGCAGAGAGGGACACAAAGAATCTGAAGCAGGCTTCAGGCTCTGAGCTGTTAGCACAGAACCCAACATGGTGCTCAAAACCACAAACTGTGAGATCATGACCTGAGCCTAAGTCAGATGCCTAACTGATTTAGGGGCCCCAGGATAGGTAAATTTCTTAAGCAAACACCTTTCTAATTTCAGTTTTCAGGTGAACTTCATCACTGCCAGGTGAATACAGGTAGGATCCAGGAAGACCATCCCATTCTTTCCAGTTCTTAGTGCCATCAGTCTCCCTGTTTATTATTGTTTCACTGAAACATGTCCTCAAGCTGCCATATTGAAGTATCCAATGTTTTTCTATGGCCAAAGCAATTACATAATTGCTTTGTTACCTTTTTCCATACCACTAAATACTGTCAGCTAATTTTTAGAGATGACATTAACATTCCAATGTATGGATGGTTATATATGATTTAGTCACATCTCCATTTTTGATTCTGTGATTCTCAATTAAGTGGAGTTCCAGCGCACAATCCTTGTGCTTCATTCTGGGTACATACCTTGGTTGATTGCCTTAGAAATTGGAGTTCTTTGAAGACTTGTGGCACAAAGTTCTAGACTGCCCCTCATAGGAAAGTTTTTAAAGGTTCAAGTTAAAGTGGGGAACAGACTAAAAAGCTTATCAGATAAAACTGCCCCAGTGCAAGCAGTCAGGGAGGGGAGGGGGCATTGCCAGATGGAGTGCCACATGCAGACTGAGACTTTACTCCCTCCTGGTCCTCTGGAGAGACAGCTCAAGCTTTCAGTTCCTGCCTAGGAGCATCAGTGTGGCTTGTGACTTAGGCAGCCCCATGCTGCTTTTTCTTCATCGATGACAAAGACAGATGAGCCATTTGGGCATTTGTCGTCCTTGGTTTCAAGGTATGGGTACTGGTTTTGTTGGATCAGGGGCCACAGAAGACTCTGGCCCAGAAATCTATCACTGTGCGTAGTCGAGTGATTTACATTCATACAATGCCTGGGCTTCTCTAAGCTCTTTGCTTTTAGGTCACATTATTAAGAAGTGCTTCTTTTGAAGAGATAAAGGAATCCTCAGAACTCATCTTTTTTGCATCCAAGACAGGGCTATATTTGAAATACCAGAAGAAAATATTCTTTCGGATCACTTAAACTCTTTGAACTGAATTTTTAATTTCATCCTAGGGCAAGTCAATCTCCAGAGTCTTTTCTTCCACGTTGAGTTTCCTGCCCTTGATATATACCTGCCTCCCCTGCTGGCGGGAGGGACTGTATTTACTGTGACCTGTCTAGAGGCTGCAAGGCAAAGGCACTCTGATGGGTTAATCCTGATATCCAGAGTTGTAGACTCAACTATTGGCTATATCACATGACCAAATTGTGAACTTGTATAAATGATAGCAGGAAAATGCATTGGCTGAGAGTTCTGTGGTGATACATGGAAATTCAGGGGTGGGAACATCACAGGAAAGAAATGAAAGGGACGGTGCTGAAAGATTCTCTTGAATTACGTCAGGAAATACTTACGTAACAGAATAGATAACACCAAAGTTGAGTTGATGTCACTCTGCTTAAAAGCAAACCAGGTTGTTTTTTTTTTTTTTTTTTTAAAGATAATTTGCCACATCTCTTTGTGAAACAACTTGATGTTACAGGTCAAAAGTCTTAATGATATCTTTGACGTTAGTCTCAGTTCATGAGTTGAAGCCTCTCAATGGCCTCCGTGCTGACAGTGTGGAGCCTGCTTGGGATTCTTTATCTCTCTGACCCTCTCTGCTTGTGTTCTCTCTCTCTCTTTCTCTCTCTCTCTCTCTCTCTCGGTAAATAAACTTAAAAAAATCATCCTAAGTATCAAAAAACTTCTAAGAATAAAAATGTGGTTAGTGCCATTATGATACTGCAAACAATCTGAATTAGAAACCATGTAAATATTCAACAATAGGTGAATAGCTCAGACACTTAAAGTATATCCAATTTTTGTGATTTGTGTAGTCATTAAAAATTATTCTCAAACAGTATGCTATAACACAAAAAGAGTGGTACTATGGTATTGACTAAAAATAAGACACAATATTGTAGATACATAGTACAAATCTGGCTATATTGAAAACAATTGTGCCTAAGGAAAAAACCAAAAGGGAATGGATAATGGGCCTATGAGCACTATTCTTTCTTCTCTTTATTTTTCACATCTTTAATGAGTAGGCCCTTTTTTTGTATTAAAAATAAATATTGGAAGAATCATTGAAATATACGTTAGAAGCTCTAATTAAGACATAACATTGTTCATCGGCTGTTGAACATGACATTTGCAAGTATGCTTTTCCTGTAATGCAAATGCGTGCATCAGAAAGAAAGGGTCTGACCAGGTTGTAAAGGTATAGGGACACCTTTGAGTAAAATAGTTCAGATGAAAAATGAAAAAGCTAAACAATTACTTGGATAGAAGAGTCATTTGTCCTGACATTTGTACATTTGTAGTTTAAAATATTGCCTTGATCTTTTCCTCAGTGAATACTATACTCCCAACCCATAGGGAGTCCTGAAGAAACAGAGCTAGTTGGGTGATGAGGCAGGAGAAAAACATTGAGGAAATGGAGTCACACACAATACCCCTCCAGTCACCTGTGTTACTTTCTGAGCTGTGGGGGTGTCTAAATGGTCAAGCCAACAGTGGGAAAGAGGAAAATTGCCAACTATTTATTGAGGACCTGTTATGTTCCAGGCACTGGACATAGGCCACAGGACAAGTATGTTGTGAAGCTTCGAATTTCAAGTGCTGCCTTGACATCTTTGGGTCTCACAGGACCCCAACGGCCTGCCCATGAATCCTTTCTGCTCTCTTTGGATGTGTCCCTACTCTGCAGGAAACGGTCCCCACACAGCTAGTTCCCCGACCAGCCACCCTCCACCTGGTCCTCAACTGAACAGGCTTCAGTTCCCTGCCAGACTGAGAAATTACTCAAAAGAGCCAGTCACCTCCTCCTGCAGGAACCAGGGGGCACCCCACACCCACTCTTACCATAAAGCCTATGGCCCACAGCCCTGCTGGTTCACTCTAACTGCAACACCGAGTGGCCCTCTGTGGCAAGCGGTGTCCTCCTCTCTGGAGCTGTATGTGTGGCTGTTAACTGCTGGCTATCTCTCCTGTCTAATGCTTGGTGTCATGTGTTGATTCATTTTGTACTATAGGGTACAGGGGTCCCTCCCTCCCCAACAGGGCCAGTGGGATGTGGTCAGAATAATAATACTCCTGTAGGAGTGTGGATGGGAAGATGATAATGAAGTAATCAGTGAGTGAACATGTTAACTTGCAGTTGGACTATATATTGTGAAGTAAACAGAATGATGCGTTAGGGACCTGTGGAAATACATAGTAATCCTGCTTTGGATAGGTGATCAGGGGAGGCTCTTTCAGGCAGCAACGTTGAGTTCACTTGCAGGTTGGGAAGCAGCTAGCCCTGGGAAGGGCTGGGAGGCCAGGGCCTGGCCAATGCAGCCAGGTCAGTGCATCAGGAGCTGACAATGAGCTCACATGATCTTGGAAAGGCAGTCAGGGACCCATGGAAGCTATAGTCAAGAAGTTGGACTTGATTTTACATGGAATGCACAATCACTTCTAAGCAGGGAAGTGACACGGTATGGTTTATACTTTTACAAGAATTGTTTTGGTACCTGCGTAGAGAATGGTTGATGGGGGAACTTAAGGGGGGAGTACTCAGTTAGGAGCTGCCTGTGGCAGTTCTGTTGGGAGGTGATAATGGTTGGGGTTGGGTGGATGAAGAGAACGGACCAGGGTATGTATCCTGGAGGTAGATGCGAACTTGTGAGACTTGATGATGGATTGGACATGAGGAATAAGAAAATAGAAAAGGATGTTTCTGAGGTTTTGGCTTGAGTGACTGGGTGGATAGTGGTGCCATTTAAAGGGATGGAAAGGGGATGAGATTGAAATTTGGAGTTTGGTTTAGATTGGTCTGATCTGAGTAAGTATTCAAGGGGAGATGTCAAGCTGGCAGCTGGAAATACTATTATGCAGTTCAGGATAAATGCCAGAGCTGAAGATATTAGTTTGGCCATTACCACCATTTGATAGTATTTAAATCAGCTGAATAATATGGGGAGATGATAAAAAATTCAGAATGATTTATCCTCCTGGAATGAATGTCGTGTTAGATGTAAGTTTGGCTATATCAGTGGAATAACATATAATAAGACCACTTGAAAACTGTGCTGCACTGTGGAAATGCAGTAACTATTCACACTGCTGTAGGATTCAGGTCTCCCACAGCACTCATAATTCTGGGGTCTTGGTTCCTGATTGTTTAATCCACAAAATCCCCTCCCCATCATCTGTGTGAGTTCCTTTGAGGATCCCTGACTCTCAACCTAGGCGAATGCTTTAGAAAGAATTCTTGCCAACACTGTAATGCTGGAGAACAGAGATAAAGCTACAGAGATAAAGATTATCGTTTTTCGCTGAAAAAATTTTGAGTTATATTAGCCTCAGCCTAAAACAACTAGGGTCTCTAGGGTTTTTTTTTTTTTTTACTTGCAAGAGAGTTTGGAGAATGTACAATGGTTCAATTTTTCTAGAAGCTTTTTGGCTGAGGCCAGATTGGAACTCTCCATGGCTCTGGGTAAACAGTCAATATTGTATTCCTCTGAAACTCTGGAGATAATGATTTAGCAGCAAGATTGGCTGGAGGCTGTGCTCTACCTGGCCAGGAATCACATGACAAATGGATCTCCTTTCAAGGAAGTTGAATGTATGTGTTACACAATTTAGTTGGGTGGTTGTAGGGGGTAGGGATGACTTCAAGTGCAGACATTGGTAAAAGGAGCTAGAAAAAGACACAAGTACTCTAATTTATACTTCCCCAAACCATTTGGTTTTAAAGAGCTTCACATTCTCCTGGAAGTCAAAGGTCACACACCTGTGTGTGTGAACTACATTTTCCTGACTTTGTCATACTCCTAAGAAGCAAGCTTTGTTCCTTACGTATGGGTATATGCTTGTATAGATGTAGCTTCTGGAGAACAAATTGAACATGAAAATTAAGGTCTGATCTGATTCTAGGATCATGGTGCCTTGACTTGGGCCATTCTTCCAGCCTAGAACAATGCTGTCTGGCTGTGCCCAGAGCCACAAGAAAATCACTTAGTGGGTCTCATGTGTCGTTTTGATGTCCTATTGATCAGATTTTTGTAGGTAGAGCTGTGAGGACTCATTCATTGATTGCTTTGTTTGTTGGGTTTACTACAATGGGCCTCGCTCTAGGTTTGGTGTTGGGGGGTACACTGGTGAGGAGATGCCATCCTTGACCTTAAAAATTCTCCCTATGGCCAAGGAGATAGACATGTAATCAAGCAGTTGAGGGGGTGGTGAAGAGCAGAAAGGGAGAAAGAAAAGGGCTTTGATGGAGGTAGCAAGGCAATACACAATAAGGCACTTAACTCAGACCTGGAGGCTCAAATCAGGAAGTCTTCTTGGAAGAGGCAGTGCCTTAAGACTGGAAGGTAGGGCATGACTTAGTGGGATCCCATTCAGAAGGAGAGTGTGAAAGGGTGTTCTGTCTAGACAGAATAACCTTGCAAAGGGACACTACATGTTAAAGGAATTGCAAGCCATTCAGCATGATTGGAAGTGGGGCTGGAGGCAAGGCAAGACCATGAGGCCAAGAGAGGTCTGGGAAGCCGAGAAGGAATGCTTGCTCCCCAGGGAAAAGGGATCTTTTTCTGCATGTAGGAAAGCCCCCTCTGGTGGCTTTGGGGGAGAATTGCATGATGTTCGGATGAGATGAGTCAGCAAAGTATTGTGATAAATGACCCAAACTGGGCTTGGCAGTGGGAAGAGAAAAACCAGGTAACCAGGGGAAGGGAGGACAGCTGTGCTTCCAGGAGAATGTGAAGCTCTTTAAAACCAAATGGTTTGGGGAAGTATAAATTAGAGTACTTGAGTCTATTTCCAGCTCCTTTTACGAAGCCCTACTATGTGCCAACTCCTGGCCAGGCACCTTATGTGCGATTTTCTTGTTTAATCCTCATAACTGTCTTACAAAGCAGGTACTAGTATCATTAACCCCTATAGACCATTGAATATTGCCTCCCCTAACCCTGATTCTTACTGATCTGGAACCCTGGAACATGACCTTCTTTGGACATAGGGTGTTGGTGGATAAAATGAGTTAAGGATTTTGAGATCAAATCATCCTAGATTTAGGGTAGGCCTTAAAACCAGTGACTAGTGTCCTTATAAGGAGATGACACACAGAGATGGGGTTGTTGTAGCCAGAGCTAGAAAAGGCAGGGAGGATCTTCCCCTAGAGCCTGCAGGCCTTGATTTTGAACCTCTGGCTTCCACGCCTGTACAAAAGTAACTTTCTATTGTTATAAGACGCCGAGTCTGTGGTAACTTGTTAGGGCATCCTTAGGAAACTAAAATAATAATGTCCATTTTAGACTTGGCAGGGGAGAACCCAACTAGTTTTTAGAGAGCTCTGCTCTAAGCATCGGGTCTTTAAACTAAGATGGCACAGGGATGGGTGTGCTTCATGGGACCTGCAGTCTGTGATCTTAACTGCTCTAGTCTTCATGACTCCCCAGCTAACAGCTAACATTTATTTCATGCTAACTCTTGGTCAGGCACCATCTTAAGCATTTTCCTTTATGATTTCATTTATCTTGAGGATTATCTTGTAAGAGATACTTTCCTTAGAAAATACAGATGGGGATGGTCTCTATTTTGAAGGACAGTAAACCATTTTAAGAGACTTTTTTCTTTGTCCCTGGCATCTCATTTACTGAACGGAGATTTTCCACCTTGAATGAGCTAAGCAGTATGAGAGGAAGTGTCAAGCATGTCAACCAGCGACTCATGAAATATTTCATCTTGTAATACATTAATAGAGAAAACCAAGGTGATTTTCAGCCCATTCCAGTAAATCGGTTTTAGCACTAATGAATTGTTCTGTTTGAGTAAAGCATTATTGGCAAAGTGCTGACGTTAATAGCAACAGTGAGGCATTTGAAACTCCATCAAAAATTATAATCTCAAAATAAAAGTCTGGAAAAATTTCTGTGTTCTATTAATTAACATCGGTTGTCTGATCAATGTTTTTAATTGGTAGCAGATTAAAGTATGGATTTCTGGCATGACAAATCTCTAGATTGGCTATCTTGCTACCTGTTGATCCTGATGACCTCATTCCAACATTTATATTCAAATCTGATAGCTCAGAGGTTCAGTAGTCAGCGGATCATAAATTTCACCCAGTTCCTCTGGCTGAATTTCAAGCATGTAGACCATGTGCTAACAGCGAGAATGATCGGAAAGACAGTTGTAGACAAACGGAGCATGAAGAAAATCATTCTTATTGGAGGATGTGGCAGAAACAATTTTCCTCTGTGCTAGGCAGACATCAGCTCTGCAGAACTGGCCAGAAATAAAGATCGTTCCACTGATGGGCTGTAACAGGGGGGAAAGGAGGGTACCTGGTCCCCACCCCCAAACCCAGATGTTTCAGGGTTTCATGGCCAGATGCCCATGGAGCTAGCAGCCTGGCTGCATAAAATGGCCAGAGGGAGTTTTTGCAAAGCAAGAAGGACTAAGGAGCAGAAGGAATCAGGAAGTATGAAGACCCCACTGTTCATAGAGCTTCCCTGTGTGCCAGGTGCTTTGCTAACCTCCTCTCCTGTCACAAGTGCCCCATGATGGAGGCATTAGGTCCAACCATATGGAATTGCCATTCTTGTAGGTCAAAGAGAGATGAATATTGACACTTCTGTTTGGTTCAACCTGTGCTATGAGTAGCCCTCCTTTTTCTGGCTGAGAAAAGTGAAGTTGATGATGTCTAAGGTCACAGGCTAGGAAGGTTAGAACAACACAGGGGGCTAGCTCTGGCGGAAGCAACACCCTGTCCTCCACCATCCTCCTCCACCATCCTCCTCCTCTTCTGGTGGGCTTTATCAGGGGAGTGGATGATCACTTCATAGACCCCTCTGAGTTATTCTGGAAGCTATGTTGGGTGGGGTGACGGGGTGGAGGGGATGTGGGAGGGAACCAGGATAGATTACAGGAGAGTCTTTAGGAAGCTGTTACAATAGTGCCATTTATAATGACGTGGTAGTTCAGAGTAGATTGACAGCAGGGGAGGTGTCATGGAAGGGGACTCATTTGAGAGCTATTTAGGAGTGAGAACCAAAAGGATGTGGTATTTGATGGAAGGAAGAGCCCCCTGCCTCTGGCTTCTCCTCCCCTGGTTCTGTGAGCCCATGTTACACATGCTCATTATATCCCACACCTTCCCTTGGCTGCGTGTATCTCCACTGACTGTAAGTTCCTGAGGGTGAGAATCCTGTGTCTTATTTATGGCCGACCCTAGGACCATCATTGTATCTAATACTTGGTAGGCAGTCCGTTTTTGTTGGATCAGTGCAAGAACTGAGAACAAGAAGTTAATTCAGCTGTCTTGAATACTTACCACAGCATTTCCTTAAATTCTGGATTTCCTGGCAGGGAGACATGTTCTGCCCTGCCCCCTCCCTTCAGTTTCTGCAGGATCATCTTAGTCACCCTGGTGGGGCTGTCTGTAACTCAGCACCCTGTTATTCAGTATTCACATTTACAGGATGACTGGTGTTTATCCATTTAACTCTGCTAATTTGGATTATTTCCATTAAAATTTTTGCAAGTATTTAATGAGGAACAGTCTGACCAGTAGTAGATGCTCAATTGCTTTAAAAAAATTTTTTTTTTCAACGTTTATTTATTTTTGGGACAGAGAGAGACAGAGCATGAACGGGGGAGGGGCAGAGAGAGAGGGAGACACAGAATCGGAAACAGGCTCCAGGCTCTGAGCCATCAGCCCAGAGCCTGACGCGGGGCTTGAACTCACGGACCGCGAGATCGTGACCTGGCTGAAGTCGGACGCTTAACCGACTGCGCCACCCAGGCACCCCTCAATTGCTTTTAAACAAGGGAAGTTCTGTCATCTGCACAATAAAACCTCTATCCACCAGGTCAGTTTTGACTTTTCTTTTTCTTCTTCCTCCTCCTCTTCTTCTTCTTTTTTTTTAGGAAAAAACAGGTATGCTTTGAGTGGGAATGTGGGGAGTAAAAACAACGTTTAGCTTGAAGAATCTTTATTGCCCTAACAAGTAAAAGACCCTTTAACAATCACATTGATTTTTGCTGATGGATATAAAGGGTTTTGAAAGTGAATTCTTACTCTGGGCAAGACCCACTTGGAGATGCCAGGATTGTACTTCGCCTTTATAAGACATTAATGGGGAATGAAGACACAGATTTTGCCATGGAATCAACTATTCCAACTGATGAATTGCATCAAGGGGACAATGGAAGTTGAATAACTGACAACTAAGTGGAGATATTTGTCAGGTAAAGGGACAACGATCTGGTTCCTGGTTTCTGTTGGCAAAACATCAGAGAGGGTGCAGTCGCCTTGAAACACTCAGAAAATACGGAAAGGGATATGGATGGAAGGTGGTAAGAAAAACAGGAAATGCTTCAGCTCAGTAGAAACCTTACTTCCCTTTTTTGTCCTCAACCTTCTTTAATGTGGAAGGTTTCACCTCTTTAGCCTATCAGGTGATGCTGGTTGTCCCCCCAAATGGTCTCCTGGGTGAGCTGGCACTTTAGAAATGTCATTTGGGTCTCTTCTCTCCATCCCCTTGGCCAAGATGTCTTTCCAGCCTACTGCTGGGCTTGGCGTGGTGGAGAAGGCATTCGTCAGACAGCCATGTGGTCTTTGGCGACACACAGACCTGGACTCAGTCTGGCTCTACTAGGCAGTAGTTTCATCATCTGCAACATGGATTAATAATAAGTCCTGCATAGACCTCTTGTGGAGGGTTAATAGGATAACTGGTATGAGTGAAACTTTGGCCAATTTCCAGGCACTTAAAAGCACTCAATAAAGGCTAAACCCTAACAAAAGAAACATCAGCAACACAGATGATGCAGAATGAGCCTCTTGACTGGTCTCTGCTTTCAGGACCTTCTCTTTTCATACTGACAATCCCTCCTCCTTCTCTGAACAGTCATTCCCCGCCACCCCACCCCCCCACCCCCCCGCCCCATGCTAAGAGCAGTGCATGAACTCAGAGCTTAGAGTTGGGCTTGGGTTCAAATGCTGGCTTGGCCACTTACAAGTTGTGTGACCTTAGGCCTGTTACTTACTTTCTCTTTGCCCTTTTTCCCCCTGGGTTTTGTGGTCTTTGATCAGCTGCTGTCAGTACATCAGTGTTATCCTCTCCCTTTTCTTTGTGTGGGTAGCCATGTGGCTTGCTCACTGCTCAGTCTCTTCTATGTCTGGCATGGAGTGGGGGTGCATGGCCAAAGTAGCTGCCATACCATTTGCATGACTTTTCAGTTCATGTGCATGCCATTCTTCCCACTCATTCTGTGTAGAGTGCTTCTGATTGGTGACCAATCAGCCAGTGGACCCTCTGAGTCCGGTCTATCCCTGGATCCAATGAGTTGAGGCTGGTGGTGAAGCCATGGCGTCCAGGGGAAGTGAGTGTGTGCTGGAGGTCAGTTCCTGGACAATAGGCTAGCTGTGCTCTTGACATCAGGTTCCTAAGTTGAGAGTGCTTGAGTTGCAGGGGAACAGCGTATTTTCCTGAGAGCTGTGAAGGAAGGCTCCATTTCTTCAATTCTGAGGGAGGATCAAGTTAGACACATCATTTTTCTATCTTTTGTGGATTCCTGTTGAGGATCTCAAAGTTGTTCTAATCTAAGCCATTCCAGAACCCCACTCTCTCTTAACTGGGTCACAGAGAAGAAAAATGCCCTGTGCATTCTAGAGGGAAAGAACCAGAATTAGCTATATTTGGGACATTTTACCCCAAATTGTGCTGTTCATTGAAATATAATGAACAGCTGGTAAACAAACATGACTCCTATGTGGGCTGTTAAGCATAGAATTTCTCTGAAAATTATTACACAAAGAAATTCTCTCACTTCTTAAGCCCTGCCGTGGCACATGTGTGTTTTTTGTGTGTCTCTGGCTTAGGAGACTGGAGTAAAGATCATGTGGAAATGTAGCATGTAGGTGTCTGAGGGCAGCAGCCTTTCATGGCTATTGAAAATCTAGAGTCCTGGCAGTGCCTGGGTGGCTTAGTTGGTTAAGCGTCTGACTTCGGCTCAGGTCATGATCTCAGGGTTCGTGGGTTCACGCCCCATGTTGGGCTCTTTGCTGACAGCTCAGAGCCTGGAGTCTGCTTCAAGTTCTGTGTCACCCCCTCTCTCTGCTTCTGCCCTGCTCGCTCGCCCGCGCTCTCTCTCTCTCTCTCAAATAAACATTAAAAAAAATGTAGAGTCCTAGATCCTCCTTCTGGCATGACCCACAAGGTACCAGGGTTCAATGTAAGGTGCATCCACCCCTAAGTGACTGATGTGCTAATAATAAATTGTATGAGCTCACATTTTGTAAGTTTAGTAAATATTTTTTGAGTACCAACTATGTGACTGGCATTGTTCTAAGCATGTGGGATAAATCAAGGGAGTAGAGCAGATAGAAATCCCTGCCCTCTAGGACCTTTATTGCTAAAGTCAGCAGGATCTGCCCCCTGCCTTCATCTCTCTGCTACAGACACTTTGGGTACTGTAACCAGACTTTCTTTCCACCACAGGGCCTTTGCACATGCCACTACCTCATGGACTTCTTCTCATCATTGTTTCCTCAGGGAAGTTTCACCCCCCACTGCTGCCCCTTGTCCCTGCATTGAAATGCAGCTTGCTTTGTCACTTTGCTCTCTCAGAATCCTGTTTTTCTTTAGAGTAGTACAAATCTCAGTTTGTTTGTACACTTACTTGTGTGGTTATTTGAGAACCTTTTTCTCACCCGACCTCCATGAGGCTCAGAGAGGTTTAAGTAACTTTTCCAGGATGCAAAGGGATGTGGTCAGGATTTGGGCTCAAGTCTGCCGCATACTCTTTACATAGTCGAATACTGAACTGGAAATGTGGAAGTTCACGTACCACCCCCAGGTTTTGTGCATCTACCCTCCCAGTTTACCTACAGCCATGCAGAGCTCTTTATTTGCAACTAGCTTCGTAAAGATAATGACAATGGCAGCTGACACTTGCTAAGTTCTCACTGTATGCTGGGCGCTGGGATAAATAAGTGCCTTCCACACACTAGGTCCTCCCTTCTGAGGCGACAGGAGCTATAATTCTGTTGTGCAAGGTCTCACAGGCAGGGTTTAAACTTGCTCATCTTGGGTTCCCAGTCTGTGGACGTTACAACCTCTGGTGTGTCTTTTTCTTAACACTCTGGCCCATGAAGAAATGTGTAAGTGAGGTCATGAGGGACAAGCCCCAAACCCTGGATCCTGGTTGCACCAATAGCACCAGCAGAGATCTGCCAAGGGTTTCGGTGACATGGGAGTATTGCTCATGGATATCTTCTTAGAACATAGAGACCCAAGAGAATCTGAGTTGGCTTGGAGCCCTCCTTCTGATGGTTCCTTCATGCTCATACCTTGCTCTGGTAAAACCAGGTGACTGTTAGGGGTGCACTGTGGCTGAAAAAGACATTGATGGTGCACTGAGAATCTGAGCCTCATGTCTTTGTTCTTGGGGGTGTACTGTTTAGCTTGGACCTACACAAAGGGTCCTACAGAGCAATCTCAGTGCAAAGGGGAAGAGAAGGGATTGTTGCTGAGGTCAGAGTCAGGAGGAAACTTAGCCACTATAATTACTCTATGGTGACATTTGGGGCTTAGGGCAGAGGGTGTCCTGGGACCCCTCTAGCTTATAGGCAGCCTCTTTCAGGGACCCAGTGACCCAGAGCTGGATGTACACACCAGATATGCGTGGTGGCCTGTTTTGCTTGAGTGTATACAAGTTTCCAGGCAGATTTGTGCCTCATGGTAGCCCTCATGACCTGGGCAAGATCCTTGACTTCTCTGAGTCTCGATGTGCCCTTCTGGAAAATGGGGCTGATGATAGTCTGTAAGCGTTAGCATTGCTGTGATGATGAAGTGAAGTCACATGTAAACTGCTTGGTTGGTACTTGATACGTAGTGAGCACTCAGTGAGTGACAGATATGTACTGAAAATACCAGTATGGTGCCCTGAATAAAGGCTTCCATGGATTCGTTTTGAGCAGTATGGATTCTGCCTGGAGTGGGCTCCTTGAGAGAATCAGAGTGCCTCTTCCTTTGGTCTGGCTGGTCCTGGTTATTAATTTCCAAGACCCATTTAATTTTTCTCCTCACTCGCAAGAACAAAGATACCCTGCTGAAAGATCAGGAAATGAGACATAGAAAGGGGACCTCTTGGAGAGTGATGATTTGTAATGACCCATCAACAGGGATAAACTCCGCTGCGGCAAAAAATAATGAAACATCGATTCTCAGAACCTATTAAAAGTCAGATTTATATGAGAGTTTAGAAAAGCAATTAGTCTGGATTGAAACTAATTAGTGATTCCCTGTCCCCACCCCCATCCTGGGGTGGTTGAGATCTGGGCAGGCTATTGAGAGCCTACTATGTGCAGGACTTGATAGGACTCAAGGATGGGAAAGAACTCAAGAGAGATTATATCCAAATAGAAATGACTATTATTTAAGAAATCAATTGTATGATAGAGGCACGAGCACAGTGTCCTGAGGTTTCAAAGATCTGCATCTTCTCTGATTGTGTCTCAACTCCACATAGGCTCCCTTTTAGCTCCTCTACTTAGCTTTTTTCTATATTACACTGCCTGGGTTTTATCTCCTGGCCCGTAAAAATTTCACTGTGCATGGTTTCTGGATGGGCTCACCGGTACCCATAGCTTCTGATTATCCCCATATGTGCTGACACCATCTTGCCTGTCTCCATGCTGCAACTGTCTGGTTGACATTTCTGCTGGGAAGTCCAAGATCAAACTCCCGATCTCTACCACCCCCAACCTATCATCGCCTGTGGGTCCCTCTCCAGGTTAACTTGACTGCCATGGGCTTAGTCTCCCAAGTGTCAATATCACGGTCACTCTATATTCCTCTCTTTTTCTGCCTCCCACATCTAAATTGCTACCAGGCATTTCTCTTCTTCAGCAGTCCCCACAAGGAGAGGACTCCACCTGGGGGCAGGTGTGGGTCTAACCTGGCTGAGAAGCTGCATGTTTCACAGGGGCCAGTACCACTCATCACAATGCCATGGACAGGGCTTTCCTCTTACTACAGAGTAATGATGTCCAAAGTATGGCGTCCCTTTGGGTACTTGTAGTCCATTCATATTTTTTCCTAGGCTGGATGCAAAGTACCAGTGAAAGGTCATTTGTACCATAGGCAATGTTGCCCTACTAATAGAATTTATATCCCACCTAATGAGTTAACCAGGAAGACATTGCTAGGAATTTAACTGAATGTTAACTTCTCATGCAGATGGAGGAAGATTATGTTTTATCTTTACTCATTGGGGGGTTCCTTAGATAGGGTGGGGGTCCGGGAAGAAGATAATGTTTAAACTTAGTTCCCATGTATGAAAGTGGGGGAAGAACATTCTAGCCAAAGAGAAGGAAAAGAGTTTGACGTGTTCCAGCAGGGATGAATGAAGTAGAGGGAGAGGCTAGAGAAGTGGGCTGAAGCAAATCATATCATCCTGCGTGAGGAGTTTGGCTTTTGTTTGAAGTTTGGATTTTATTTCTTGTCTTTGCTGACTCAAGGTGAAGTGCAGTATTATCACTGAGTGGACGTGCTCTTGTAGCATTTCAGATATGAAGGTGCCTAGCCAAAGTCATTCACGCTTTTGGAGGAGTCCTAATGTTGCAGTGCTCTAGAACAATCCACCCTAAACTTAGAAACAAAAAACAACAATTATTTTACTACATTCAAGTGAATCTATGGATCAGAAATTCGGATAGGTGTGCTTGTTAATTTTGTATGTCTACCTGGCTGGGACATGGTGCCTGGATATGCAGTCAAACGTAATAGTGAGTATTCTTGTGAGGGTGTTTTTGGAGATGCACTTTTAAATCCGTGGAGATTGAGTGAAGCAGATTGCTCTCCATAATGTGGAGTTGAAGACATCGATCAACTGAAGACATGAATAGAACTAATGACCTGCCCTGAACATGAGGGAATTCTTTAGCAGAAACCCTTTGGACTTAAACTGCCCACAAGCAATAGGATGTGTATGTATATATAAAGACGTTTATTTTAAGGAATTGGCTCACCCAGCTATGGAGGCTGGCAAGTCTAAAGTCTGCATGGTGGGCCAGTAGACTGGAAATCTGGGAGAGATGGCTTCCATATTGCAATAGAAAGGGTGTTAAAGGATTTGGGGCAGTGTTTCTAAAACCAACACAGTGTGCACTCTAGCTGCAAATTATTTGCATTTTTCCCACCTGAAAAATGTGCTTGACTCTTCCCAGACCTTCGCCCACCAAAAGTATCTCCCATTACACCATCACGCTTGGCTTGAGGCCAAGGATCTCGTAAACCTTATTTAAGGTCTACGTATGGATGAGGATTCTCAAGTTTGGTCCCTTGGGTACAGGTTCTCTAGAACGTGTGAAAATCTGTGAACTAAAGATGTAAGTTATCTGCACCCCCCCCCCCAGCAGTTAACATGCAGTGATTAGACAGACATAAGATAACTGTAATAGAAATTCCCATTCAAAAAAGGGAAAACCATAGCAGCCAGTGGCCTATGGTAATTTTGAAATCCAGTTTGGCATAAGATGCCCATGTCTTGATTAGGGTCCAAATCATTAGGGAATGAGTTTTGCGGCTTTTGGTTCCAACTCTGAGATCTTGGTTCTGACCTTGGAGTCACCACTGTCCACTGTACTCCCTGTAAGAAAGTCTATATCCTGTCAACTTGCTTTCTTTCCATAGAAGTTTGGGGATCCCTAGACTCTTATTTTAATGTTTATTTTCAGAGAGAGTGCAGGTGAGGGGCAGAGGGAGGGAGAAAGGGAGAGAGGGAAAATATCTTAATCAGCCTCCTTGCTATCAGTGTGAGCCTGATTCGTGGCTGCATCCCATGGCCCTGAGATCATGATACGAGCATAAATCAAGAGTCTCAAACTTAACAACTGAGCCACCCAGGGGCCCACAAAGGACTCCTTTTTTTTTTTTTTTAACGTTTATTTATTTTTTTTTATTAAAAATTTTTGTTTTCAAAGTTTATTTTTGGGACAGAGAGAGACAGAGCATGAACGGGGGAGGGGCAGAGAGAGAGAGAGAGAGACACAGAATCGGAAACAGGCTCCAGGCTCTGAGCCATCAGCCTAGAGCCTGACGCGGGGCTCGAACTCACGGACTGCGAGATCGTGACCTGGTTGAAGTCGGACGCTTAACCGACTGCGCCACCCAGGCGCCCCAAACGTTTATTTATTTTTGAGGCAGAGAGAGACAGAGCATGAACGGGGGAGGGGCAGAGAGAGAGGGAGACACAGAATGGGAAGCAGGCTCCAGGCTCTGAGCCATCAGCCCAGAGCCCGACGCGGGGCTCGAACTCACGGACCGCGAGATCGTGACCTGGCTGAAGTCGGACGCTTAACCGACTGAGCCACCCAGGCACCCCTACAAAGGACTCTTTTTATTAGTACTGTCTTGGTCCCTTTTAGTCCTTTTAGTCCAAGCTGGTATAATTACTTTAAGAACTTTGTGGATTTCTTATGTGTCAGTTCATTATCGATTTCATTGGACCAAAGCCATACCTATAAATCTCTTGGAGATAAGTCCTTCTATGCTTGGGCTCTCTGTGGCTTCTGTGGGATAGTATTTCTAATATCCTTGGGAAACCTATTGTTCTTGGGTGCCTCCTTAAGATCCTCACAAGGAATTTCGTTTGACTGAAGTCGTCTAGGAGGCACCACCTTAAATCTTCAGTTTTAACAAATGGATTTTCAGTCACACTACTGACTTCATCTTTACTCCGAGGCAGGCATAGTGTTCTGATAACAACCTAGAATTCATGTGTGGCCTTTCTTTGAATAGCCTTTGATGGCTGGAAAGAGTGCCCTGGGCCCTTTATATTTATTCTTTAATTGAGCTCTGTTCTTGCCCAATTTATTCTAGGTGGCTAGAAGAAGCCAGGTGGCACCTTCAACACTGTCTGGAAATCTTAGATGCAACATTGAGCTTATCCAGTACATTTCCTACTTTCTGCATTACTGCAGGAAACAGTGTAGTCAAAGTTTCTTCCACTACATAACCAGGAATTTTTTTCTTTAGCTTCCAATATTAGGTTTCTTCTTGCCCTCACCAACTGTTGCCTTGAGGCCTGTCACACTGTCCCCAAATGAATGCTGTGTGTTTCAGTTCTGATTGAGTAACATCCCACTTTTAGGAACAAGCTTTTGTTCTCGTTACTGTGATAAATCACCCCAAACAATACAATGATGATTTAACCGTGTTTGTATATTCTGTGGGTTGGGAATGTGGACAGGGCATAGCTTGTCTTGCCCTCTAATGTGTGCGGCCTCAGCTAGGGAGACTCAGATGGCTGGGATGACTCATAGACCTTGAGACCAGCACCACTAACTGGAGACTTCTTCACTAACCTAATTGGTGCCTGGGTTGGATGACCCAAAAGTCGGGCTTGGCTAGAATTTGAGAACAGAGGGCCTCCATGGAACTTGGCTGTGTGGCTTGGGCTTCTCATTACATGAAGACTGGGTTTTGAAAGGAACCATGTCAAGAGGGAGTGCGGAGAGTGAATTATCCAAGACCCTCAGAGGTTGTAGGACCTTCTATGATAAGGCTTCAAAAATCACATAAAATTATTTGTGCCATACTGTGTTGGTTGAAGCAAGTCATGAGCCCATCCAGATTCAAGGGAAGGGATACCTCTTGATGGGAGGAGTGTTAGGTATTTTCGGATCAGGTTTTTATAACCTCCACAAGAAACAGGCCTTGGGGAAAAAAAATTGAGGACTCTATCATCCTTATCCAAGATGACTAGATAAGTTTTCAACATTTCTTTTCTCTCCCTTGGATTTCTGTAATGTTTCACTCAACTGGATCCTCTTCTCCCACAGATGAAGGTCCATTATATTTATTCTCCATACATAAGATTTTCAACAACCTATAGAGGCAGTCCTTTGGTATTCACTTAAATTCTCTTTGTTCATTCTCTTAATGGGATGATAGAAAGATGGTGGTATGGTCAGGATAATGGTCAAGAAAAGAGATATTGGGTGAAGGTTGCTTGGCGAGAGAGCCCTGGTCTTGAGAAATAAGTTCTTGAAATAAAAACTGTTGATCTTGGAAGATAATTAGCCTTGGACTATGTCCCTGAATTTAAGGAGGACAGTTCATAGCATTGGTCCAAAACTTCGTGTTTTTATTAGGTATTGTTTTTTAAATAAACTGAAACTAACGGGTTTTTGTTTGCTTTTTAATGTTATGAATACCATAGCAATACATGCACATGATGAAAAAAATAGAAAATGTGGAAAAATATAAAAGAATAAATAAAATTTAAAAAAGTTAATATTGTGACATATTTTATTCTTTAAAAATGTGTTGAGATTATTTTATGAACACTGAAGTTTAAGAAAAAAAGATATACATTGCATTAAGCCCATTTTTTTCTCCATGTCATTAAATACAACATTGGAGCCTGATTTCTGAAGGTTGTATAATGCTCAGTTGTATGTCTGTGCTATACTTGACTTAACCTAAATGCCCAACAATAGTGGATTATCTCAACATTGTGTTGGATCATTTGGCTCATGTTGGAAGAAACCAAGTTAAACCCACTTTGTCATCACACTTTGAACCTTTGATGGGTTATGTTTATTTTTGGGAACAGAGTTGAAAGGTTGTGTTGTGAAGTATAAATAGATTTATTACGTTGAATCCCTGAGGGTGGCACCAAGACATCATCAGTAATGAGTTAGAATAACAATGACATTTGTGACTCACATCAAGTATTTATTGCACCCACCCAACTGTTAAAAACCTACATGTTATCTTTGTTCTGTTTGTTACTTGCCACACACAGTCACCAACTCGTGTCCAGTGTCCCACGTATTTCTTGAAGCTGCCCATTTTCTGTCCTGTTCCCATTGACATCTCCCTTCTCTTGATCTCTTGAGTAGATGCTAGCTGTGGAACTGTCTTCCAGCCACAGTATTCATTCTAAAACGCAGCCTTCGTCATGTCATTTAAGCGGCTAAATCTCATTATCCTTGGAAAAACGTCCAAACCCCTTCTTGGGGCTCATGAAGCCCAGCCTCACCCTAAGATCCTTCAGTTCTCCAGCAGTTAAGAACTACTCTGGTCTCTGGCACAACCCCATCTCTAGCCTTGAGGCTTAGTCAGGGTGGGCTGTTCTAACAACATCATAGACCGGGCAGCTTAAACAACAGACCTTTACTTCTCACATTGCTGAAAGCTGGAAGCCCAAGAAGAAGGCATAGCTGACCCTGTGACTGGTAAGAGTTCTCTTGAAGATGTTCACCTCTTGTGCCCTCACATGGTGAAGAAATAGATCGTTTCTGTCCTCTCTTGTCTTAAGAGCACTAATGCCACTGACAAGGCTCTACTTTGATCTAAATACCTCCTGAAGGTCCCACCTCCTCAAACCATCACTTTGGGGATTAGGGTTTTCAGACATGAATTTTGGAGGTGATGTCCCTAGCAGCCTTGTTTCAGTTCTTCTCTCTGCCTGGAAGGCCCTTCCTCTCCTTTAAGTTACCTCAGTTCACATATTGCTTCCTCCAAGAAGTCTTCCTGATCACCCCTCTGCCCCCTACACACACATACCCTGCAATTCTGGGTTAGGTACCCTGCTAGTGTTTAGTGTGACTACTGTAGGGTTTTCTTTCTAGTACTTATGTTAGTTGTTGCAGAATTTTATCTTCTCCTTGGATGGTGAGCTCTGGGAGAATAGGGCGGCTTCTCTCTTGTCATTACATCTTAGCCCAGTGCATAGCACATAATATGCTCTCATTAATTATATGAGTAAATGAAATCCATGGCTGCTGCTTCTTGGTCAAACCCACTTAAAGATGACAACTCTGACCCACTTACAAGAACCAGCTCTAAAATCCTCCTGCATTTGCTTTCTGGGGGGTAGAAGATTGTCTTCTAGACAGAAAAATACCTTAAAAACAGAATAGGCAAGTACTTGTGTAAATCATTAATAAATCTGTTTACTATTTTTATTTGCATTAGATAGCAAATTAAATATTGCATTGAGTTAAATATTAATATTGCATTAAATATATATTACATTTTAAAAATTAAGTACTAGATGCTCTTACTTGAAGTTGGATTATGAAGGCTTTAGCACAATTAGCCCAGCATGTGCTAACTGTGTTGTTGTTTTCCATGTCACTGATGATTTATGAGAGCCCACAGGAATAAGGCAAAAGGTGAGGGGCCATGGGGGCCTGCAGATGGGAGGTATGGCCAGGAGGGCAGGGCAGCACGCAGCACAGTCAGAAGAGATGTCTGATGGTAGGAGGAGAGGGGCAAGAGGAGGAGTGGGAACATATAATTTATTCACAAACTTGTTATTTGCCATTTTTCTGGGAAATGTACGTTGAATATCTATGATCTCATTTAGTTGTTAGAGACCAATTAAACAGGTATGATTGTCGTTATAGCTTAGACAGTTCAGAACTGAGTTTCAAACAAGTTAGGTGACATACACAAGGCCTCATGGCTTTGGTGGGGCTATCATGGGCAATATGACTCACATTGTTAACTGTGTTTCTCTACTGCTTCTTGAAGGAGGTGTTTTCAAGCTGGTGTGGATCAAAATAGACCCATGGGTTTTAAGGAATTTTAAATTTGACTGTTCTTATTCCTAACAACAAAGGAACATGATAGAATTTAGATCTGTCCACCTACCCATCCATGTTACTGGCTTTTAGTGAGATCCTGATGGGTACCTGGTGTGGCCAGGTCTAGGAATTTAGTGTACAAGACAGATACAATCACTGTGCTAATAGATTTCATGGTCTGGTGATAGAAGCCAGGACCACCTGGCTTTTACTATCCCAGGCTCTTTCCCTTACATTAGGATGTTTCCATATTCCAAAGTACTCTTGGCTCAGGTAATGTATCCCATATGGTTTATGTCTGAAGAGCCAGGAAGGGCCTGGTGCTGACTGTGTCCTGATCTCTTGATGGATTGCTTAGATCGTCCTGGTCAACATCTTTTTGTGATGACTGGATTCCCACATGCAGGCAGTAATGTCCTATGATCTGTTGTGCCACTGTGCTCAAAGGCCACATGTGGGCATGCATTGGAGTTTAGGCCAGGTACAACCCTGGGTCTCCAGGTATGACCCTTGTCTTGTGTGTTAAGGCCCTTATCTGCATCTGTGACTACCTGCTGCCTGTTCCTTGGGCATGGCAGATACAGCTTACCCAACACTTCATCATATCTCCGTGCAGTAGATTCTACCTCAGAGAAATAAGTCTTATCATTTGCCAGACCAACTGGTAAGGTCTCTCCAATCCCCAGTTTTATACTTCAGTTCCAACCTCTCATCTTAATCTCAAATGTTCTGCTACTTTCTCCACTCTAAATGGATATCTCACGGACATCTCACATGTCACATGTCTATCAAACACTTTCTTGATCTCTCCCAGTTCTTCTTCCTCCCCAGTCCTGATCTTCCCCATATCTTCCCCAGATCACTAATCTGCATCACTGTCCACCAGAAATGGAAGTCAGGAAACCTGGGATAATGACACTTTGCTGGCCCCACTACCCCCAACACAAATACCCCTGTGACACACCAGATGTTCCCTTGATTGTATCTCCACAATATTTCTTGAGTCTGTCACCTTTTCTCTGTGACCACCGCCATCATTCACACTTCCCTGACCTTTTGCAGGAACCACAGAAGCATCCTAACTGATAGGCTATTTTGACTCTGGCTCTGAATCATTCTCCATATGAGTATAAGGGTGGCTCCATCCCTCCCTGCTCTCATGTCCAGTGACTTCCCTTTGCACTTGGAAAAACTCCAGGCTCCTGATGACCGTGGATTCCAAGCTGTCTTTGATACTCTGCCCACCTGTCCCTCCAGCCTCACCTGTAGCACCTTTCAGCCTGCTGTGTCCCCTCAACTAGCATGCAGGTCCTAGGGGTCAGGAACTGCTCTGGGCTCACACAGGATCACCAGTTAACTGAGCATGGTGTGGGGGCTCAGCAGGCCCACAGGCAACAGTGGTGGAGTGAATGGATGACTGAATGAGGCAGCCAGGTGCTGGGACTGGTGATTCCTTTCATGTTGGGGGTTATACACTGGCAGGCGGGGATTTAAGAATGGGGTGGAACTTTGGTCCCATTCTCCCTGTGTCCATGCTAAGGCAGATGCAGAACCCACCCTGCCCTGTGTGGGTAGATGACAGCCCCCAGCTGTTAGGTCCTCAGTCCCACCTCTGCACTTGAGCTGTCCTGCTCTTCTCAGGTTGGTCCCAGCCAATGAATGAAAGACTGTGTTCAAGGGCCTGGTCATTTCCGTATGATCTGGGACTCCTGGAATGGGCAGCCTGGGCTCTTGAGTCCCTGGAGAACTGCCAGACCGTGTTAGATATGCAGGCATGTCTGGCAGTTTGCCTGTCCAATCTTGCTGGCTCCTTTTCTCTTGGGCAGCTCTGTCAGTGCTCTGCTGCTGGGAAAAATGTTCATAAACTGGGTGCCTTACAACAGCAGAAGTTTATCCTCTTCAAGTCCTGGAGGCAGAAGTTCAAAATCAAGGTGTTGATAAGGCTGTGCTCCCTCCCAAGGCTCTAGAAGAGGATCCATCCTTGTTTGCCCCAGCTTCTGGTGGCCCCTGGTGTTCTTTGGCTTGTGGCCACATCTCTCCAACCTCTGCCTTCATGTGGCTTTCCCCTGTGTCTGTGTCTCTTGTGTCTCAAATCTACCTTTACTTTCTCTTGAGAGGACATGGTCTTTGCTTTTAGAGTCCCCCCAAATCCAATATAACATCATATTAGCTTGATTACATCTACAGAGGCCTTTTTCCCTAAGAAGGTCATGTTCACAAGTTATGAGAAGTTGGGAATTGAACATGCATTTTTGGGGGAATACTATCCCACTGCTTACTCAAGTGTTAGTCCCTAGTAAATCTATGTACCTGACTGACTCCGCCTTGGCATCTGTTTGCTTGAAGACCCAGCTGATATGCTTCGTTTCCTCATCTGGAGTGCTGTACTCGTTACTTCTGTTAAGATATCCCATTTCTGGAAGCCACCTGAGGGCCAGTGTGTGTCCCTCAGCACAGTGTCAGGTCTGATCTTTCATTTATATGATGTAATCAGTGGACAAGAGAGGCCTTGGAATCAGCATCACAGAGCAGGTTTGAATCCCAGCTCATTGAGTATGGAGGCCTGAGAACTCCTCTGTTTTTGTGATATGTGAATCCAGAATAATAAATACATACATAGACAGGATGTGAGGATTAAATGTTTCAATGCAGGTTTAATGGGGTGGAGTTCACTGCTGTCCCGTCTGTACCATTATAACCCCTTTGGTCACTTTAAAAAGGCTTCTGTATCTTCTTTGAAAAAGAAGGGACACCACTGAAAAGGGCGGGGGGCACATGGAGAAGGTTTTGGAGCTCTGCAAGGTTCTGGGCATGAATGGGAGTCCTGGACCACCCACGGTCTTTGGGCAGCTGTGGTAGCGGAAGGCTCCTTCCAAATAGTGGTGGGATGCAATCATTCTTGGTGTCATGATCTCCCTCCAATGGCGAGAATGTTGTATAGGCACTGGTTTGGCAGATTTCTTTGGAATTCAAAAAGACTGAGCACCGTCCTTCTCCTTTGACTCCTGCTAAAGTAATCCTAATCCTCCCTCAGGCAAGGAGGATGCCTCTGACTGATGAAAAGTCTTATATAAGGAAGGGCACAAAGGAACAGGCGCAAAGATTAATCCAAGTTCTAATCCCATTGCAGGAGCAAAGTGCGTCACCTGCTTGGATTTCTCTTTCCAGTTCTTATGACTATCACTGCTTGATCTCACAATGTTACTGTGCTTGTCATCAGGTGGGGGGGGGGGTGAGGGGACACATTCAGATGACAGGTTTGAAATTCTGGTCACGAAACGTATGACAAGGAAAGGAGTGTCTGTAGAAAGACTGTTTCTCCTCTTTACTGGGCAGAGGAATGGAGAAGCTATAGGCAAGCTAGGTCCTTTCTGAGGGGCCCCTGAAGTTTCACATTCTTGGTATGCCTTCTAGGAGATTGTAGGCTGGAAGGGAAAAGGGACAGCTGGCCTAGATGGGACTTAACCCTGTCGTGGTCTACCTGCCTTCAAGATTATGTATGCGAACAGAGGTTGGGTTCGGTTTTTAAGAGTGATGTATAGGGGAGTAACGTCTGAGCATCCAAAGAGTGCAGTGGTCTGTTAATTCCAGAGTGCAGTTAGGACATAGTCCTTAACTGTTGTCTGCCTCTCTTCTCCCTTTTTCGTTCTCTTCCTCTCTCCCCTGCCCCCCTCTCCCCTAAAGGCAGCTCTTCTCCCAGACATAGAGAGTAGAGGTGGGAGGGAGTAGGTGAGGAGATGAGCAGGCCTGCAGGGAGGAAAGGTGCCTAATTATTGTACTGGGAACTGTTCAGAATTGGAACTTCAGGCCCCACAGCTCCTGCAGCAAACCAACCAGGCTCTGATGAAAGTTTCATGCGTTTTTCTCTTCCCTTTAAAGCCTGTTGGGACCTTTTCGACAGAGGAGAAAGGGGTAAGGTTTGCCTTAATCCTTCTCTGTCCCATATTTCTGCCTTTAAGTGGATCCAAGCCCAAGCCTCGCAATTATCTCAAAAATAGCCCCGATAGCCATGGTGCATTTGGTGGGTTGCCTTGGCGGAATCTAATGAAACAGCCCAGCAAGGAAGAGATAGCCTGTTGGCAGGGTGGATAGATGTCCCTGTGTCTGTTAATCTCACATTTCATCTTGGTTTAAGCAGTCTCTGAGCTCATTAATTGTCTTTCTGAGAAGGACCAGGCATTTATCTTTGAGAGCCATCTAGCTTCAGTGAGTTCATCCAGCCTAAAGAGAAGGGAAGGGACAGACTGGAGCTATCCACTTAATTTTACTGAACAAGAAATAGATTGTTAGACAGGGTGATGGCTCTTGATCTGTTTTGTCTGATTGCCTGCCAGACAGGTAGTAGCAATCGCTGCTCCTGCCCACAGTGCATGAGAGTGCCACCTGCCGATGCCATCATGGCACTGAAGATCACCCTTCTCTCCCTGACACAGGTGGAGTTGTACCCATGACGCATCACATGAACAAAGAGCTGCCTAATCTGCATAGAGGACCTGTCTGTTTTAAACAAACCGGATAGACAGTAATGGAAATTTTAGGAAAAGGATAGACTAAAATGACTCATGATACATAGTGATTTTTTTTAACCATCAGTTCCCTGTAATGAATTTAAAATAAATTTTGAGGCGTGCCTGGGTGGGTCAGTCAGGTTAAATGTCCAACTTTGGCTGAGGTCATGATCTTGTGGTTTGTGGGTTCGAGCCCCGTGTCAGGCTCTGTGCTGACAGCTCAGAGCCTGGAGCCTGCTTCGGATTCCTTGTCTCCCTCTCTGTCTGACCCTCCCCTGATTGTTCTCTGCCTCTGTCTCTCTCTTAAAAACAAGTAAAAATTAAAAAAAAAAAAAAGATTTTGAATGTCGTTGAGTAGGGGGGACAGTTAAGTTATGGTGCACCCATAGTATGGAATTGTGCGCAGTTGTTAAAAAAGATGGCCCCATGTCATGGGTTCTTTACACATCTCAAAGGTCCCTCAAGGAACCCAGGGTCCCTCCCTGCAACAAAGAGTTATCCAGTCCAAATTTTCTACGGTGCTGGAATTGAGAAACCCAACTATACATGAACAATCTGGAAAAGATACCCTCTATCATTAAGATTATAAAAAGCACAAGCAAGTATACAGGGGCCTCAATGTCTACAGTTCTCATCCACCTTGTAAAGTATATTTGTGTGGCTGTATATATGCATATATAGGCAAGTATGTTTGTACATGCTTAAGAAAAGGCTGAAAGAAAATCCGTCAAAATTGCATCCATGATTCTTAGGGGTGACTGGAGAATGATAGGGACTTCTTCATTTATAATTCAGAAAAGAGTGGTGGGGAAAATAATGATTTTGATTTATATAAATTCAGTTGACACCTTAGCTTTCCAGGATCACACATACTGCAAAATGGATTTTCACAGGGCAGCACATTGACATAAAGCACATACATTGCTTTTCAAGGGACTGTTACATGAAGCTCATCTAGATGAATGCTGTATCTGCCATTAGTTACAGTCGAGCTTGGCAATAGTGGGCTTTGCTTTCTCAAACAAAATAAAATGAAACTCTTAATACAAGACGAAAATGGATCCAAGTGGTTAAAGATGTATGAAAAGTGTATGAAACCACTTCATGGCACACCACGATGACCAACACCCTGAAAAACTGCCACGGAATATTTGTTTTGACCAAATTTTCCTGGTGGTCCCCTTCCTTTGAGCCAAATTGTTCTCAGCAGCACAGAGATGTGTCTTTGAAGAGTCTCTTATTATGTAGTAACCAGATCAGGGACAAGAAGAGTGCAGTGTGAGAGACACAGCTGCAGTGGACCAGCCCGAGGAGTGTGGGGGTGAGTGAGGGCAGGCCCCCAGGCCCTGAGCTGGAGGAGGTGTAGCTGGTGGCTAGAGGAGAGCTTGGCTTGGGCCCCATGGAATTAAAATGTCAGTGGTTCTGGGAAATGGAGGACAGTCAGCTTGGAGGCAAGGGGAGGTCAGGACTAGATGCAGACACTCAGGGGTCCTAGAGGAGGTGGGAAATGAGGTCCCAAGGGGTTCAGTAAATAGCCCCAAGGGAGGGCAAGTAAGATATGTGCAGAGGATGCTGGTGTTCTTGGAACAGGCACAGAAAATGGAACCCAGAGAAGAAGCACTTGAGGAAAGGAAGTCAGAAAAGGGGGCAAGACAGTGCTTTAAGAAGGGAGTGGAGAGTCACTGCTGGGGGCTCCTGCCAAGTTGAGAAGGCAGAAGGAGCTCTGGTTGGTTGTACCATGGCAGACCAGATGGGCAGGAGCCACAGGAACTGAGGAGCAAATGAGACAGTGGCAAGGAGACCCACACACTCCTCTTGAGAGCTGTGGCCTCACTTGTATTTCATGATCCCCTGATTTCTGTCTGTTCCTCCCACAGATAAGGGCCACTGGGGGCCTGTCCTTTTGTGCTTCCCACTGTGTCTCCCATGTTGAGCACAGTCCCGGAGGATGCATGGAGAGAAGCAAAGAGAACAGAGCTTGATTGTTTGTAAAGGGCATAAGGGAACCAGGAAAGGAAGGGTAGGCAAGCTTCAGATACGTTTCTGGGTCCTGGTTTGAAGAAGAGTTTGTAGGTAAGGAAGGGGAGGGATAGTGGATGGAGGAAAGGCTGGGGAGGCCCAGCGCTTGGTACTAAGACCCCAGGGGAAAGGTCTGTATTTGTCTAACCCACATATACAGACCCCAGGCTTTACCTTACACATCCTCTCCAGGTGTACCTCCCTTGTAAACATGAGGCCAGAGACCCACCTGAGTGGGCAGCGTGGCTTAAGTGGCAGACAGTTCAAGCCCTCTGGTTTTACACCTTGCAAACAGGAGGGAAAAGCCCCAGGCATTCCTGGGTGCTTCACCTTTGGAGATAGTCAGAGAAGCAGCTCATCCTTCAGGTAATTATCCAGCATCCACTCTACAGATGACCTCCTTCCAAATTGTGACTCTAGCTCAGAATCATACCCCTGAGCATTTCTCTTTACGTAAATGGACTGTGCTGACTGGTCCTAGTGTGTGTTCATTGTCAATGTCTTGGGCCTGGGCTTGACCAACAATGTTAATAAACTTGCTAACAACAACTGTTAACACTCAGGCCTTTACTGAGTGTAAAGGTCAAGTGGTGTCTCATTTAATCTACATGACCACCCTGCGAATGTAGCATGATGAACCTTAAATGCAGCAAGGGGTACTGGTGGGAGGGAAGGGTTGGGTGTTTGCTTCTCCAGGTGATCAGGTCAGCTGGGCCTGAGTTCTTGGGCAGCAAAGCAGAGCAGTATCTAATCTAATTGTCATTTGGGTGCTGGTTGGTTAAGCTCGTTGGGCCCCGAACCCTGCTTGGGACCAGCCACTGCCCAGGGGGTCATCCTCAGCTGGGAACAGGCTGGGCGATGGATTTTCTTGTCTTGCTGTCTTCATTCTGAGGTGTTGGCAGAGTCCACAGGCACATGGTGAAGGGCTCCATCTAAGCCTCAGGAAAAAGGGAAGCTTGTATTGCCCTCTCTCCACTTTGGTTGGGAAACCATTTTGGACTGGAGGGTGATGTCTGGGGCTTCCGTGCAGGCTGGCCCTGAGATTGGCATTTCAGAAAGTATCTCTTCAACTCACCTTTGCCCCTTCGACCCAGCCAGGGCCCTTCCTATGCTGGCAGCTGGGTCAGCCCTCTGAGGAGGCGGTAAGCATGTGCGCAGATCAGTCTGCTCCAGTGGGGCTGCCTGGGGCTATTGAGCTGAGTAGGATAGAGCTTTTGGTGCTGTGAAAAGATACATAAGATCTTCCTGTGGCTTCCTAACTTACTTAGAAAAACATCCAAATTTGTACATCAGCCTTAAAGGCCATATGTGATCTGGTCCCTGTCTGATGTCTGACTACTCTGAGCCATTTTAGCCTTGCTGCTTTGTGCCTGCCCTGGGCCTTGGTACCTGCTGTCCCTGCATTTAAAATACCTAGTCCAGATATGTCTGTTCCTTCTTGTCGTTCACTCTGAACAACCCCCACCCCTACCCCCAGTCTACAGTAGCACTCCCCCCTCTGCACTCCATAACCCATTGTATCACCATTCGACTTATCACTGTCTGGTATTATTTCCATCTATTATGTATTACCTTCCACATTTGCTGTGTTTTCCCTCTTCTTCCTCCCACCCCATGGCAGGAATTTGCCATGTTGTTTATTGTTATAAACAGAGACTACAAAGCACCAGGCATGTGTTAGGTGCTCCATGGGCATTTTTGGATTGAATAAATCGAATATTTCTTTACAAGGGATGTAATTACTTTGTCTAAGAGAAAAACATAGGAAAAGCAATTGTTGCAATGTGAAACTCAGCATTTCTTGTCTTTGTATTTTTTTTTTTTTAATGCAGGATCTACTGTCCCTGCCATACAGCCTGGTCGAGGGTCAGGTAAGTACTCTTTTGGACCTGACTTAAGTTTTTTGTTTAAGTCCGGTGAAAAAGAAGGAGGTAAAAAGTTTCATGAACGCTGTAACTGTGAAAAACCCAGCCCAGCCATGTAGGGGTGTGGCTAAGGAGAGGAGTGGGAATTGCCAGGGTGAGTAACCAAGAGTTTCCTCAAGCTCCCTTCTCAGTTGGAGGGGCTCCTAAGCATAACAGGCACATATGTGCCATCAGGCACAGCGCTCCAGTCCTGTGCCTGAAGCAGACATCTATAATCAACCACAGCACAATTCAACCCTATTGCAGAGCAGTCTCTGCCAGTGGATCAAGGTAGGCTGGTGACATTGAGCCTACTTGGCACAGTGGATGAACGAGCTCTAGAAATGAAGCCAGTTTTGCCAGGGTGCGGGTGGGTAAGTGGTTAGAGGGTCTCATATTAGAGACGATGAGAGTGGTAGGGGGATGGAAGCCATGCCCCTGCCTCTGTTTCGTTGTTCAGCTTTCAAGGCGGAGGAGGGAAGCCACATCTTCTGGCATCACACATTTTTACTAGTGTCGGAGCCACTGGAGCTTGGCCATGTAAGAATATAATTGAACCAAACGGATCTATACCTTGGAGCAATGCGTTTTTTTTTCATTGATTCTGACTCCACATTATTATTGTTGCTTAATGAGGAGCTAATGTAACTTCTAATGAAGCCACATGGCCCTTGGATAGATGAAGTAAGGTTTTATTTCCCTCATGACACTGTATCCTCTCTTCAATTAAAACCCGGGAAGAAAAATTAATACAAATGTAAGATTTTTTTTTTCCTTTCTAAGATTAGTATCAAGATAGTGGCTTTTTATTACTCATGTAAATTTCTTGTGTGATGGAAACTGGGGAGAAGCATGGCTGGCCCTTGAGTGGCCTGGAGGTGATGTCAGTGCTCAAGGAGTCTGAATCTATGGTCTCTGTCAGTGGAGTGGTGATGAGAGCATGCTCCGTGCTCCCTTGTTCCTTCTCGGCCTGCAGGTGTCACTGCCCATTGGAGATCTTCCACAGGCTCTTGCTGGTAGCTGCCAGTTATGGGTAGAAGAATTTGAATAATTAAAAGTAATTTACTGAGGAAAAATACACATAAAATAGCCATTTTTATGTGAACAATTGAGGGGCATTTGGGACATTCCTAGTGTGGTCAACTGCTGCCCCTAAGCATTTTCATCACCCAAAAGGGAACAATGTTAGCAGTCACACCTGTTTCCCTCCCCAGCCCCGACGACCACTTTGTGTCTCTATGGATTTGCATGTTCTGGACATTTCATATGAATGGAATCATACAGTATGTGGCCTTTAGCGATTGGTTTGTTTCACCGAGCATAACATTTACAACATCCATCCCTGTTGCATCATGTATCAGTTCTTTCTTGTTCCTCTGATGGCTGAGTAACAATCCATCATAGAGATATGTTCCATTTGTCAATCCACTCGTCTGTTGGTGAGTATTTTGGCTTATTGTGCACAGTGCTGCTGTGAACATGCATGTACAAATATTCGAAGTCCTGTTTTTAATTGTTTTGGGTGGATACCTAGGAGTAGAATTGCAGGGTCATAGAATAATTCTGTGTTTAACTTCTTGAAGAACTGCCAAACTCCTTTGAAGCCTGGCAGGCTGCTCTAGGGGCCATGTTTTCAACCACCATGCTGTCCTGCACTTGGGGGTGTTGTCCCTGGTTAGCATGTTCTAGTCTGTGCACAGTACTGGGGAAAAAAGGTGGAAAGGACAGGGGAGGGCAGGTAGGTTCCTCTCACCTCAAGGGACGAAATGTATCATTCCTGGGCAATCTGTCCAGTGAGTTTGCTGGTCTCTGATTTACCCTCTTTTTCCATTGAGCATCTTGACCTCTAAACTTTGGACTGTCTATGCAGTTGCTGAGTCATTTGATAGAGTCAGTTTGTTGATAGGTTGGTTGACTGAGTTATTTAATTCTCTATCTCTGTTTCTTTCTCTCTTTGTATAGATGTATGTAAAACTTAGTGCTGACAAAGTCAACTTGACAAACTAATACCGATTCATTGGGCATCAGCTGTGAGTTCTTTGATAACATTTGGGTCAGCCTCACCCTCCATGGCACCTAGGCAGGCTAGGTCTCATCATCCCTCTTGCTACCATGGTGGGCAGAAGCCCAGAGAGATGAGGTAGCTTGACCACAGTCCCACAGCTTGTAACTGGCAGAGCTGGGATTTGAACCTCGGTCTGTGCATTTCCACACCGTGGTTTCCTCCTGCTTTGCCTGACGGTTTCTCCAGACTCCTCCAGGCATCAGCATTTTCCATACTAGTGTGCAGTGATTTGTTGTTTTCTAAATACCTCATTACCGTTGTGTCTGCTGAACCCGCGTAGCCCCCAGAGCATCTTGGGGTGCTCTGAAGTTCTTGTTGGTCCTGAGAAAATGGGAATTCGTGTTGTGGCAGCAGTGATTTGTTCTTTATTGCTAGTGGTTTACTAACCAGTGTGTGGAAAAACAGATTATCTGGTTTTGATGGTCAACGTGGTGGTGTTTTTTTCTTTCTTTCTTTTTTTTTTTTTTTTAACTGACAGTGCATCCTTGCCTTGTCAATACTTGAGTGATGGGGGTGAGGTCTGGATCTGTTGTGTGGAGTTGTTCATCCTTCTTCTCTTGCAGAGGGATGCTCCACAAAACAGGAAGGGAAGGTCCATATCCCTAGCTTCTCTGGCAGCCGAGGAAGCTGGAGACAGATGCTTCTCTGGTGAGAAAGGTGACATAGACAGGTAGGTCCCACCCACACGGAGTCCTTGGCTCCCCAGATACCAAGCAGTTAAACGTTCTTCCTGGAAAGTAACTTCCTGGAACCTCAACTCCTTCCCCAGGTCCCTCTCTCCGGAGGGTGATAAAGCATGGGGGGGAGCTGGGGCATATTTACACCTGCTCCGTGCACAAGCTTCAATGGCAGTAATTCTCTGACCTTTTAAAATGGATAAATCTCCCTGGCAGTGGTATATTTCTAAAGCTTAGCTCAGAGTGGGGGTGGGGGGTGGGGTTGAGGCACTGGCAGACATGGCCAGACCTAGAGAAGATTGATTAGCCCCAAGGGGATCTGTTCTAGAAACCTGCCACACCTACGGTGGTTTGGGTAGAAAAGTATGCTTTTGGCCAGAGTTTGAGTCCTTTCGCTACCTCCCAGATGGATGAAAGCAGGCAGTCTGTTTTTCAGATTGCAGAGGATTTATTCCTTTGATCACCTGTCTTCGTCTGTCTCTGAGTTCTGATGGATGCTCTGTTCTCATGTCTGTGTTATTCGCCGTCACAGGGAACACGGGGCAAGAATCTTATTATCACCGGTTCTTTAACTTCCTTCCACCATCACCAGGGAGCATAATAGCTGTGTGTTTGGCTGTTGCCTTACTTTTATTCTCCGTTCCTTCCTTCTCCCTCCTGAGCTCCCAACCAAGGGGTGTGGGAGAGCCTGAAGAGAAAGGCCTGGCCCTTCTCAGACACCTACTGTGTGCAGGTGTACCCTGACGAGGAAGGCTGTTGTTAAACCCATTTGTGTGTGGAAAACCTCCTGTCCAGAGAAGTAAATAACCTTCCCAGGTCACCCAACTCACGGAGGCCAGGACAAGGATTAAAATCAAGGTCTTATTGACTGTGGAGTATTTGCTGTTTCTGATGCTGCCTCTAGAATAGGGAGTGGCAGTGTGGATGCTCAGTCGAGTCCCTTCCCAATGCCTGGGCTCCTTATTTCTCCTGATGGTGCCTGTCTAGACTGGATCTCACATCCTTCCATCAGCTGTTTGTAAATTCACAGCACCTTCCCTGTTAGAGAGGCTGGGACTGGCTTCCCAGGGATCATTTCATAACAGAAGGAATGCTCTTTGCTGCTCAGTAAGTGTCACTTCATAATTACCAGTGTAATTAGAGTAGGATTTACCATCTGAGCCTCTGTGGAAGCTGCAAGTCTGCCTGTATAGGTAGTTCTGGCTTTAGAAGGGTGTTTGACTACCTAAGGAACCCTTGGCATCCTTAGGGCTGCTGCATATCCACAGGGAGTCACTTCTCAGACTACTCAGGCAGATCCAGAGGCTTCCCATGGTTTTAAGAATAATGCCAAACACTCTGGCAAGGAGCTGGCTCCCAGGCACATTTCTGACCTGGCCTCTACAGTCTCCTGCTCCTGGAGGCTCTCAGATCTCATGCCACCTTCTTTTAGGAGCCTCTGGTGAGTAGCCAAAGTATCAACACCTCCTGCCCCAAACATGCCCTTTTCTATCTTAACCTTCTTCATGGCACACAGCATGATCTGAAATAATAATCTTGTTCTCATGTTTATTTTCTTGACTCCCTCTTACTAAAATACAAGCTCCTCAAGAATCAGGTCCTGCTCCTTTTTCTTCCCATGTCTAATTGAATGCAAGCCTGAGACCTTAGCTGACACCTTGTTACTCCTGTTGCATTGTACCATATCCCATTGTTTATCATCATGCCTCTGTTTTAATTACTTTGTCTACTTACTCCTTTTTCCTTTGTGCATGGAGGAAGCCTGTAAAAATCCTAATAAGAAGCACTTTATCTTTTTATTCCATTAGATCCCCGGTGCCTGATAAAGAGTTGATTCTCAGTGCACATTGCACAGATGGATGGATGGATGAGCGAATGAATGGATAGGTGGGTGGGTGAGTGGGTTGACTGATGGATGGATAAATGGGCAAGTCTAGCTGAATTTTCCTGAGATACTGTTTGGACACTTGTAATGGTGTGCTCTTCTGTCTTAGAAACCTTATTAATTTACAGTGCAGAAGCCTTGGTTACTTTATTTGGATGGGTTGGTTAGGGTTTCCCAGAGCTACTATATTCCTGTCAGCTTCTCTTGGTATTGGTCAAAGTTTGTACTTTATCTATTTTGAGCCCTTGTCATTTGGCTCACAAAGGCTGTTGGCTAGCATTGGTTATGGATTGAAGGTTTTTTGGATATAAAATGGCCATGTGGAGCTTGGTTAATGCTTTCTGCCTTGGGTTTTTCTGAAATCAGTGCTACTTTCTATCTTTCTCTGGTTCTCATAAGCCTAGACACATCCGTTCTTTGTTACTGTTTTTAATTTACTTATGTTGCAAGTATCTCTTGGAAGTAGATTATGGATAGATCTTGTTTATTTACCCAGCGTCCTAGCTTTTTCATAGAGGAATTCAGTGTATTTGTCATAATATACATGTTTGATCAACTCTCATTAAAAAAATTCATTAAAAAGAACTTTTCTTTCTGCTTCATGTATTTTCTCTCTTCTTGGTTCTGCAGATTCTGTTTGATTTGCTTTTATCTTACCCGCTGATTTGAAAGGTAGGAATCCTGTTACTAATTCTACATGTGGTTGCCCTTCACTTCATTGAGAAGGATGCTGTAACCCTTGTGTCTGGTAGTCAAGGTCAAGAATGAAATGCTATCTTTAACTCCATCCATGCAAGATGAGAAAGTTGAGCTCACCTGCACTTGGCCTTTCTCTGTGAATTCTTCTGTCTTCACAGCCTTTGGCCCTGTAATTGAGACCTTCAGAGCCAGCTTAATGTCCCTAAGTTATAATTTTGATGTCATCATAGTAATGGGTAGTGCTTGTGGAGGGGTTAATATATAATGGGCATTGTGCTAAGCACCGGATACAGAATTTCTCACCTAATCTTCTGGACAACCCAAGGAGGAACTATCCTTTGCCTTCACTTCTAGATGGTGTAAGTGAGTCCTTGGGGTTTTGTAACTTGCCCGAGGTCACACACTTGAGTGGGTGGCAGAGCCATTAGTACTTGGAACTGACGCTAGCTCTTAACCACGGCTGTTTTGTTCACTGTCAGAAATGACTGCTGCCAGCTGTAGGTGGCTTTGGAAATGTATTTACACCCGGCATTTCATCAGGGCTCTTACCTGCCCTGTTTCCACCCACAGTGCTCCTTTCTTGAAATAGATTTAGGTTATCAACCGCACACTTCTAGACCAGTACCTCCCACATTTCAAGGTGTCAAGAGAGCCCCTGGGGGTGCTTGTTAAAATGCAGAATCTGATTCAGTAAGTCTGGAGTGAGGCCTGAGATGCTGCATTTTTTACAAGCTTCCAGGTGATGCTGATGCTACCAGTCTGAATGCCTTTGTGTGATAGCAAGTTTCTAGATGACTCCAGATTACTCCAGAACATAATCACTCTAAGTGGCCTTGTTTTTATTGTTTATATGTTTATTTTCTTGACTCCCTCTTACTAAAATAAGAGGGATGCTCTAGTTCATTACTCTTGAGTGCAGTGGTTAAGCAAATGGACCCTGAAGACAACTGCCCTGATGGAAATCCCAGCCCTGCTACTGTCTCACTGGGATAACTGGTCTCATTGGGTTGTTGAAGGGTTTAAGCAAAGTAAGATAAATGAAGTGTTTAGATCAGTGACTGGCACACGCAGAGGGCAAGATTCATGCTTGGTATTGTTCCTAGCCCTAGTGAGGATTTACCTCTCTCTCTGCTCTCCCAGCTCTTTCCCCAGCCTGTAGGATTTCTACAGACCCTGTCCTTAATCTCTGGGTTCTTCCCGTTGTTTCTATATGAATCCTTTTCTCAAGATGGCTGGAGTTTTACCGCTTACATGCAGCCCTCCTGGTTAACCTTTGTCTAGTTCCCCCAGCCAGTCTTGTAAAAAATGTCGGCCTCTCTACCTAGCTGCAAGAGTACATAATGAATTTTTGTAAGTGACATTTTTTGTGTATATGGATTTGAAAAAATACACTTTGATTTGGCTATTTGGGATTAGGGGCAAGTCCCTTGGGGACAATTTTAGTAAGAACAGAATGCTGCTTTTGAGCTACTCTGCAGGACTACTTCCTGAGTAGGTTGCACAGGCTTAGGTTCAAAAGAGAATTAGCTAGGGTAATAGAGGTTTAGAGGCCATTGGGTAGGGAGAGAAATGGAAGAAGAGAGAAGACAGAAAGCATCTGTCATCTGGAGGAAAACTTTGGAGAAGGATCAGAGATTTTTAAAGGGAATTGTCTCGAAGTTGTGCAGTGCCCTGTAAAGCAGTTTCCTCCATCCCGTTAGCCTGTGAACTATTTAGCAAAGTGTCCATTTTTTGGTTAGTGTTTTATGGTGTTGACTGTTGTGGGGGTTGATGCTGAAGTACTAGGTATGGTCTTCAGGTAAGTATGGGAGGGGGACTGTTGATGTGTTGGCAGCTGATCTACTGTGAGGTGGGACTCAGATGTAGTCTTCTTGAAAACCTCCAAGATGATTCCAGCATATATCCAATGTTGGGGACCACTGACTTCAAGCTGTGTGCCTTATGTTCATTGTGTAGGGTGTTCATAATGTTAGGACCCCAGAGCTGTTTCTGTTTTGAATTATTTAATGTTTTATGTATGTATGTATGTATGTTTATTTTGGAGAGTGAGAGAGAGTGAGCATGAGTGGGGGGAGGGGCAGAGAGAGACAGAGAGAATCCGAAGCAGGTTCTAGGTTCACAGAGCCCAATGTGCAGCTCAAACTCAGGAAATGTGAGAACATGACCTGAGCCAAAGTCGGACACTGACTGAGCCACCCAGGTGCCACCCTACTACCTGCTACCCCTCTCTCCCCACTCTGAGCCGTTTTTTAAGAAAAGTGGTGGTCATATTACTATGGCCATGTAAGTTTGGAAAACAAAGCTCATTACGTTTGTTCACTGCAGGGTTTATCAACACCTTTGATATGCTGATAACACGTTTTGACCGTACAACCTTTTTGAGGAATCTCTCAACATCATGTGGGTACTTGATGGCTACTTTTTTATCTGCAAGTCCTAGAGCCAATCCCCCCCCCACAAAAACAAAACAAAACAACAACAACAAAAAAACAAAAACAAAAACAAAACAACAAAACAAAAAAACCTACCGTACTTTAACTTTGGTGGAGGATTTGATGATGATAGTGGGTCCTGGTAAAGGAGATACGAATTTTGATTATGATTTTCTCATGACCAAGCAAAGACTCAAAGGACTAGCAAAGAAATTCTCAGCCCCCCTCATGGGGACAGGCTGTCTTCCCTACCAGGTGGCCCAGACTGTCATTTCCAATTTGGGAAACGGTCTTACTTTGCATAAGTGATTGAAGTAATTGCACTGGTTGTTGCTCTTAATCTACAAGATGCTGAGTAGGGATGGGGCATCTAATGGGGTTAGTTCTGATTTTTTTCTAGATCATTTTGGATGCACAGTCTCTGTCAGTGCTCATCCTAATTGCAAGCATCCTAATTGCAAGGGAGCCGGGGCACATATTCTCCAAACTCTCACCCTTTCCAATGGCCTTGTGTGTCAGGGTGGATTCCTCACGGCTCCTTCTCTTGTGGATGCCTCACAGTTTCTGACTGCAGAAAGGGCTCCCTAGACATGCAAACCTGCACAACGATGTGTAGTGTCACTGAAGGGCATTTCTGGCTAAGGCACTAAGGTCTTTCCCCAGCCATTTAGTGTGACTTCTTTGTCAGCTCAGGCAGACAGGATGTGATGGAGAGCTCCCCTCACCCAACCCTAAATGTGCTTCTCCTTGCTTCTCACTGCACATTGTGGTGGCTAGCTTGGCCTACCCACTTTTAGGGAGCCATTCTTGTTGGCTTCAACAGCTCAGTAGGAAGGGAATAAGGAATGCATAGCCCATAGAACTGAAATTCTGCATCCCCCACCTCCCTTGGAGGAGCAGGTGACAGAAGAGGCAGCCAAACATTCCTGATTCCACAGCCAAATGTTACCTTCTCCCTGGGGGCTCAGCTTGGCGGAGTAAATTTCAGAGCCTTGGCTTTTTTTCATCCCAATTTAGGTTAGACTAGCGAATGGAGTTTGATTTTCTAAAAGTGGGGCGGGTGGTGTTCACACTGTCCGAGCCGACAGAGTTTTGGAGTGGGCCAATGGAGAGAGAGGGAAGGCTTAGCGTTTATGGGGTTGTGTGCTCCCGGCGGCTGAGTTCCTGGTGTGCCTTCCAGTAATGGGTAATAAATGTGCAGCTATTTAATTTGGAGTCAGAGCAGCAGCATTATCGATTACCTGGAACGTCTAAAGCTCTAGACAGTGAAAATCCCTTGCATGGAGAAGCATGTCTGTAGCAAATCCATTGAGCATTTAAAGTTAAACAGGCACACATAAAACATACGTAAAGTAATTCTGATTGGCCTTACGGATGCCGGAGTAGAGGTGCTAGTCCTCTCTGAGATGCCAGCCCCAGATTCAGATGTGCAGAAGGAAGAAGCAGCAGTGCATCTGCTTATCTGCTCTTCTCCATCCTGTGCTGTGCTTTGGGAGGCTTCTTAGTGTAGACCATAGCACTAGGCTCTATTGCCCACTGGCTGCTGGTTGAGTTTGGGCAGTAGGGAGTCACAGCAGGTTGTAGGAGAAGGGAGGAGAGGGCAGGGCATTTATAGACCCTGCTTCCTCCTATGGGCTGCTGCATTCCTAAATGAAGATGTCAGGCAAGCCTCTCTGTCTGTACTCAGGTTCAGAGATGGTGGCAGAACCTGGAATCTCAGCGTTACTAGCCCCAGAGCGCTGTATTCTCTTTTGTAGTGCTCATACCCTTTGCCCACACTTACATATGTAGTCCCTTTTGTAAATTCCTCTCAAATGACCCTCAGTGCAGTGTCCCATCCATTCCTTCCTGGGACCCTGGCTCATACAATGGACAAGACAGCCTATCACATAAGGATGGAGTCATGCTTTAAGTGCCACTTTTTCAGAGAGCCCTCCCTGACCTCTGTTATTACAGAATCTATTTGACTTCCTTCCTGACACTTACCAAATGTTGGTGCTGTCTTGTGATTCCCTTCTTGGTGTGTTTCTTGCTCCTCTCCTGTCCTAGAACACGGACTCTCAGCACAGAAAAGTTAGGTGACTTGCCCAAGGTCACACAGCTAGGGGGCAGTAGAGATGCAGTTTGAATCCAGATCTCTCTGATTCCAAAGTACCCCCTCCCAGAACTGTGCTCAGAGGCTGGGCTTCATATGAGGTACTCTTTCCCTAGAGTACCCGTTACCTGTATTCATGGTGGACAGAGAGAGCTTGGGTTTCCTAAAACATTGCTGGAACCCAAAGCTGCTTCCTCTTTTGCGCCAGGCATTTTGCTCCAATGCAGAGTCAGACAGTGGTCTTCAACATCCTGGGTTTTTGCCTTTCTGTTGGCCTTTCTCCATCTTCGATCTCAGTCACCAACAGGTCAGGACCTTGACCTGTGTCCATAGGTCATTCTTTCGCCAGTCAGAGATGGTTTCCATGCTCGAGCCTGCTGTGTCCCAGGGCCACTGAGAAGCTCAGGTGGCAGGGCTCTCCTCAGAGATAGGAGCTATCTCAGATTCACAGAGTGGCTTGTGATCAAGGTTTCTTTTCAATGGGAGATACACAAAGAAATCCCTGCCGAGCTCTCTGGAATCACTAATGATGTGTGTTGAAGTGTTTGACCATGGGTTGAAGCTGATAGGGGATTTTCTCCTAATCTCTCTCAAAGGTCTCAAGGAAGATGAGATAAAAGCACACACATACCTCTTACACACCCCCAAACACCTCACCTGTCTCTACCTCATTTGTATATAGAAAACAGCTTCCACAGTCTGCCTTTTCCAAAATACAAGTATGAAGAAAACAAAAGAAAATTCCATGATCCCATCACCTAGACGACTCATGCTGACATTAAAAATTAACTTAATTAGCCAGTTCAAATGGGACAGAAAGCTACCAAGTGCCTCATTCCCCCATCCCTCAGCCCAGTCTGTCCTCCTTCCCAATGGCTTTCTGAATTTCTTCTAGAAAAATCATCTATGGCTATGCTAGTGTGTGACTGTATATATGCAGCCTTAAACATAGAAACCAAAGTGGTCACATAAGTGGTAACTTGTCTTTTCCTTTTTTATCTTGGAGCTCTGTCCATAGCAGCACAAAGAGAGTTTTATTCCTTTATTTGTGGTGACTACATAATATGTTATCATATGGATGTATCATGATTTGTTTGTTCTTGACAGGTTGTTGCCACTGATATGCTCTTAAAAGCAATATTTCAGTGAACATCATTGTGCATATATCTTGTCATATTTTTCAAGGAAATCTATGTAGAATATATCCTTGAAGGTGGAACAGATTGATCAAAGGTATGAGTGTTTTAAATTTCAATAGATATTGCTAAATTACCTTCATGATGGTTGGAGCCACATACATGATCACATTATTGAGTACCCGTGCGTGGTACCCCACACAACTATATTAATTCTAAAAATATTCAAAGACTCTGACTGTCGGAAGTGGAGGAGTTAGTTTGTTCTTTTTCCTTTTTTTTTTTTTTTTAAACCATGCACCTGAGTATTGCTAAATGTTTATTTTTGAGAGACAGGCAGAGCACAAGTGGGGGAAGGAGCAGAGAGACAGGGACACACAGAATCCAAAGCAGGCTCTAGGCTCTGAGCTGTCAGCACAAAGCCCAACATGGGGCTCAAACTCATGGACTGTGAGATCATGACTTGAGCCGAAGTCAGATGCCCAACTGACTGAGCTACCCAGGCGCCCCAGTTCTTCTTTATATTGACATTGGTGCTCTCTACCTCTGTGGTGGCATTTTTCATGGCGAATTGATTTTTTTTTCTCGTTTCCCCATTAAACTGGTGCCCTCTAAGGCAGGATCAGGGCCTTAAATTCAGCATCCTTCCCCCACACAGTAATTAGCTTATAGTTGACACTCATACTTGTGTGCCATAATCTTTTAACTGTTTTGTCTCCTATAACAACAGCCATGGGAACACATTCTCAGCTCTCAAGGATATTATTACTACCCAACTGTATGTCTTTTTTCTTGGTCATGGCCATTTGCTATGTCCTGGGAAAGGAAGATACTATGAACCTCACTTGGACCAAAATTTCTATGTCAGCCTTTGTGTTACTTTGCTCATGCTGCTGTAACAAATTAATCACACATTGGGTGCCTTAAAGAACAGAAATGCATTTTTTTTACAATTCTGGAGGCTGGAATTCTGAGATCAAGACTTGCATGGTTGTTTTCTTCTGAGGCCCCTCTCCTTGGCTTGTAGACAACCTTCTTCTTCCTATGTCCTCATATTGTCTTGCCTCTGTGTGTCAGTGTGCTAATCTCCTCTCTAATGAGGACACCAGTCAAGTTGGATTAGGGCCCACCCAGTGACCTCGTTTAACATTAATTACCTCTGTAGAGACCCTGTCTCTAAACCTAATCACACCGAACCACTAATGAGGTACTAGGCTAGGACTACAATGTATGAATTTTCGAGGGGCACAACTCAGCCCCCAACAGCCTCCTCTGAGGTGCTGATGGCAGGGACCCCATCCCAGTAAGGGTCCTGCACTGGCAACTTTCATTGTGGTGAGTCACATGATAAACCTGTGGGACACCCCTTCTCACCATCATGATGACTTTTCCAATCTCTTTCAGAGACCCAGGACTTAAAAGACAGGTGAGGTGAGGTCCAGGTGAACCATAAAGTGTGTGGGGCAGCGTATGTTGGACCTTATTTCTCAGGCCGTGGACACAGATGACTTCATGCCTAGAACTCCCATGTGCTCAAAGTGTCGTCTCTTTCATTCTGTACTTGGAAGCAAGGAATTTGCCTTCAGGCCGAGGAGATGATGGGCAGACGTGTGTTTGGTTGCTTCTCCTATCTCTCGGAGCACATCCAGGGCTGGCTGGTGAGGTGTGACTTGTCATGGGCAAAGCCCATGGAGGAAAGGAAGCCAGGGCTGCTGACAAAACTCAGGGTGTGAGCCAGGAAGGAAGACCAAGCAGGCACTTGATTCAAATCTAATGTTCCATGCTACTGCTGATGGCAGTGTTTGAAGTGCTGTGTGTACCCAGAATCTGAGGCCACACCTAGGTTCATAAAGAATGTCTTGATTGATTTAGGGTGCCAGCCAAGGGCACAGGGCAGAATTTGGGGGCATACGTGCCATCCCCGCTTGAAATGTGTCGCTGTAGGGCACAAAGCAGGCTGTCCTGACCTGTACTATCCTAGAAGCCTTTGGATGAATGGCTTTTCCTGGGGGCGAGGAGTGCAGTTTTGGGCTTAGTTTGCTTCTTGGATAAGGGATATTTTCAAGGTCCTGACAGGCAAACAAAAAAGTGATCATCTTTGCTCTTTAGTGGCTGTAAGCAGCTTATGGAGGAGAAGACCATTTTCTGATGCCTTGCTTCTAAAATTTTTCTGAAAGGTGTCCTTGTAGAACTGATATATCCATCATCAATCAGTCAACAAAACTGGCAACACCCAAGTGTCATAGTTCTGTCCCCAGAAAGAGCCTTCATGTCTGTGGCCCAAGGTAGGGGAGTCCTTAAAATGTTACAAAGCCTGGTGGGAGTGATGAAAATAGGTTTATTGTGACCATTCACCATCCCTTATAACTTGGGGTTCTGCAGATATAGTCCCCTTTTTTTATGAGTCCTTCTAGAAGTACTGATAGCAGGGTGGGAAGCATGATGTATGTGCCAGCAGTGCTCTTGGCAGACATCATTAAGTCCATCAGGATGCGCTTGGTCACTGCTGATCTCTTATCACCACTCTTTGTCCCAGGTTTGGATCCAGATGCCCCTAGAGGAAGCCTTGCTCGACTGATCCCACAAGACATTGCCTCTGCCCCCTGTCCGCATTTATAACACAGTGGAGTTGCTTTAGATTTCCAAGGCTCCTTCCAATCTAATTGTCTCCAGTTTGCACACCCTTCAGATCTCATCTTGGAGACTGACAGCTTCTTGTCTGTATGGTTATCCTGGCTGTCAGCCTCCATGTTTGGCAGTGAGAAATGCAGTGAACCTTGCTACTTCTGGATATGCCAATTTGTCTTTCATAATGCTCCAGACAGGATCAGAGCTCAAGTTTGCCTTCTGATCTGCTGATAAAGCGAAGGCCTATTGTGTTAATACAAATATGGATGAGCCTCGGGTCATGATCTCACGGTTTCGTGAGTTTGAGCCCCACGTTGGGCTCTGTGTTGACATTGCAGGGCCTGCTTGGGATTCTCTTCCTCTCTCTCTGCCACTCCACCACTCCGTTACTACTATTAGTTATCTACTGCCGAGTAACAAATGACCCCCAAACCTTGCAACTTAAAAAAAAATTTACTATCTCACAGTTTCTGTGGGTCAGGAGTTGCACAGTGCCTTAGGTGATGTTCTGCATCACCGTCTCTCATGGGCTGCAATTACCATGTCAGCTGGAACTGTAGTCCCCTTGGGGCTTGGCTGGGGAGGGTCTGTGTCTAGATTCACACACAAGGCTGGTTGGACTGGGAGCCTCAGGTCTTTTCTGGATGCTGTCTGGAGACATTAGTTCCTTGACACATGGGCCTCTCCACAGGGCATCTCCTAGGTTATCAGCTTTCCTTAGTGAGAACAAATCAGTGAGAGAGGACACCAAGACAGAAGCTGCAGGTTTTTTTGCGACCTAACCTGGAATGACATCTCATTGCTTCTGCTGTATTCCTTTCATTAGAAGCAAATCAGTAAGTTCAGCCCACACTTGCAGGGATTATACAAGGGGTTTATACCAGGAGGCAGGGCCATCTTGCAGGTTTCTTGCTGTAATTAGAGTATAAAATGAAGTGCTTAGTAATAATGACAGTATTAGAGAAATTAAGCACATATCAAATGCCTGGTACCACAATCAGCTACTTAAGTGGATTTTAAGATTGATTCCTCATTATAACTCAAGGAGGGGGGTGCCACGGTCTCCATTTGACACGTAAAGAAACTGAGGCTTACAGAGGCTAAGTAACTTGCCCAGGCTGTCTGACTCTGGAACCTGGGTTATTGACCATGAGGCTCCATTGCCCTTGAACTACTTCTAGGGGTTTTCTGAGACACTGTAAGAGCTTCACAAGTGCCTATGAATGTGCTTCCGGTGTGGGAAGACAAGAATGAACAAGGGTTGGGGACTGACCTAGAATTTGCTTTTAGGCTGCTTTATTGTCACTTAACACTGTAACCTTAGCAATGTCATTACCCTCTTGGACTTCATTTTCTCTCTCTGGAAAACGGAGATGATCGTGGTTCCTGTGTTACAGGATTGTGAGGACTGAAAGAGGCAGCGCATATATAGTTCCCAGCTCTTAGTGGGAATCCCATATAAGCTAGTTTCCCTTCCCCTTGTTTCCCGATAATTTATTCTAATTCTGACAATTCTTTTTTCTCCCCTGAAGCACTTCCCCTAAGAACTGCTTTATTCCCGTCATTCTTTAAAGTAATAACACTTAAAACTCTTTAAAAATGCTGTGCGACGCAGACTGCCTTCCCCCTGGGAAGTCCCAGTGATGGAGACTTGACTGTAGGGCTGTCAAAGTGATTGAGGCTAACTTTGGGTTCCATCCAGGGTCATCCAACTTCCTGAAAATGCCCATGATGGAGAGAGAGCATTTGAAGAGAGGAACAAGGGGCTTTGTGAAACTTCTTGTTCTCCATCTGACCTCCAGCTTGGATGTCTTGTGTTTGACTGAGGGGAGAGGAGCCAGGGGACCACTGAGAGCTTGCATTCCTAGCAGACATCAGTATTCAGCCCCATCACTGTGTAGAGTGAACAGTTTTAAGTGTGGACTCCCTGGCATGGGCAGACGGGGAAGCTGGAGGAAAGAAGGTTTGGGCAGATGGCAGCAGGTGCTTGGAATGCCCAACTGCCAGTTATCTGTCAGGTCTTCTTGATTTGGAGGAAACTGTGCTCTGCTCAGGGAAGTGCCTGGAGTGTCTCTGTCTTCCCCAATCGGTCTGTCAGCTTGTTCTCTCTCTCCCCGTCTGTCTCTCATTCTCTCTCTTTCTCTCCATGTGTGCGTGAATGTGAGTACCCTTCTGGTTTTACTTGGATTGGTCCCAGGAGATAGAGGAGACAATGGCCAGGACTCTATGCCCTTCTCATTTTTAAGCATGAACCAAGCATTGGTAAGACTCAGGTATTTTTTTTTTCTTTTAACTTAAATTTTTCTTAAATGGGTGCTGAGGACTTAAGAAAAAAATCCCTAACTCCTTTACTTGGCTTGATAAACCCAGGAAGGTCAGAACCCCTTTTATTTTGTCTGTCTTGTCTCATACATCATTCTCTTTACCCCACCATTCTTGGCTCAGTGGACATTTGGGTCCACAAAGTGCCTCCAGGCATCTGTACAGGCTCGTTCTTTTTAGGATGCTTTTCCCTAACTTCTCCCTATCCCTTCACTGTTAAAATTCCTGCTCATGATTCGGTTCTCAGGGTAGGTGTCCCTTCCTTAAGGGAAGCCTTCCTGGAATTTTCCAGCTAGGTCAGTCTCCACATTACATGCTATCCAAGCTTTCTGTGTCTATCTCCCTTCCCCTTCCCCCTGCATGGAGCACATTGAAGCTATGACTGTAATTACCTGTCTGGTGTCCAACTGCCCTCCTGGGCTGAAGGCTTACTGAGGTCGGAGGTAACAACCATCTAGTTCTCTACTGTTTCTTGAGTTCTTAGCACAGTTCTTGGGGAGGAGAATTTGCTCATTTGTTTAACTGAGTTGAGGGAATGAGGTGGAAAAACAGAGGGGAGGAGGGAGCCAAAGAGGGTATGAGAGTTAAAGATCTTAAAGGACCTGACAGCATGGACTACCTCTGGGCCACTAAGGATGAGGTGGTCTTGGGCCCTTTACTCTCCCCTAGAGACTCAGGTCTGGAAGGGCTGGGCCCTGTTCCTGTTGTAGGAGGTTTAGAGACTGTGTTCCAGGGGAAATGGAGGCATTAGAGCCTGCATTACTGTCCCTGGGATTGTCTTGTGTGCTTGGGACAATGCCTATGGAATCTAAGGAGCAAGACTGGAGTAATAGTTATGAGCTCCAATATCTTAGAAGACATATCTACCTTGCAGGCAAGTGAAGTTTTCTCACACCTCTCCTGTCCTCACTGTGCTGTTTCTTTGGTACACATTATTCCCTTGAAATGAGGACAGTGATAATGGGGATGGTGATAATGGTGATGGTGATGATAATGGAGGTTGATGGGGATGATGATAGTAGTGATGTGGATGATAATGGATGATGTTGGTGATAGAATAGCCAAAACTCAAGTGCTGATTTACACGTCTGTACTCTGCCAAGCACTTCAAACACGTTATCTCATTTGATCCTTGCAAGGATATTTTCTGGTAGTGTGCATTTCTGGCATTATTTACATTTTCATAAATGATGACACCACAATCCAGAGTGGCCACCTAACTTGCCTGAAGTCACACTGTTAGGAATTGGTAGATCTAGGCCTGATTTCCATGTCTGCAGGCAGAATAGGGAAGAAGGTTGGGGCATTTTTGTGTTATGGAGTCCATGTTACTGTGACAGCCTCACAGTTTTATTTTTCCCCTGACTTCCCCATCCTCTCCCTTGACTGTGCTCAACTCGGTGCTTAAGGTGAATGGTCAGGGACCTTGGGGGAAGTTGAGAGTTGTTAGCTTTCCTGGGAGGAAGACGGAAGACGAGGAATTCAGAATAAATATCCGTAATGCCCAAGGCTTGCCCTGGAGGGCTGGGATCTGAGACAGGGGCTTAAATTCTAATACAGCCAAGTGAGTTAAAAGCCCACTTCTGAAACGAAGCAGACTTGGGTTCAAATCCAACTTGTAGCCCTAATTGCCTCTGTGACCTTGGCAAGATGAGGTCCTTGTCTTTTGATGCAATTTCCTTGTCTGTAAAATGGGGGCATTGGTGCCAGAGGGCTGCTATGCCATGTAGTAAGTCGTTACATAATAGCTGGTATTACTTTTATTGGTATTATTACCTCATGAGGTCAGAGCTGCCCAAGGAGGGGGAAGCAACATACCATGAACTGTATAGTGTACAAGGTGCCTGACAAAGGGATTGCGCTTGGCTCTTGTATCAGTCCTGTAAGATCGGTGATTTCCCTGTGAAATACATGGCTCTCCAAGAGGTCAGGTAGCTTTCTGAAGGTCATGCAGCTAATGAAGTGCCCGAGACGGGATGTGGAACTCAGTCGGAACTCCCAGCGGTCGTCTTGTTTCTACCAAGTCTTTGCGTTCCAGGGAGCTGCCAACCTTCTTGGCATGGCAGGTGCTGAACCCTAGGACATCTCACGGCTCAGAGCATCTGGAAGGAAGTCAGACTCAGGCCTGGGCCATTGTTTCCAATTATTGTCGATCTTGGTGCTGCCAGCAGGCTTGACCTCAGCCACCATGTCTAGGATCAGAAGGCCATGAGCTGCAGCCCCTGCCCTGGCATGAACTTGTTCCCAGCTTCTCCATGTAGCAGAGCTGGGTGGATCTAGGAAGGTGGATTCCTACACCTCTCTGTGATCACTTAGTACTGTGTGGAAGAGGAGCGGAGGGGACCCTCTGTATTGTCTCATTCACTTGGTAGATATAATGGCTACCGATTACATTCTAGGTCAGACACCACGACCTGGTGGTATCACCTCCTCCTTTCACAGGACAGGAAATAGAGGCTAAGTGCTTGGTTCCAGGTCACCCATGGCACTTCTAGGACTTGGAGCTAGGTCACCCTGACGCGTAGCCACAGTGCCTCTTTCTGTGAGCAGAGAGAAGGGCCCTGCGAACCCAGCACTGCTATCCTGAGCCTTATTCCAGGTGAAATTGCTTTGAGATGCTGAGAGCTTCCGAGAAAGGACTCTCCAGGCTGCTGTGGCGCTGAGCTGAGGGCTGGTGGAGGGGAGTGTGCTCCAGCTGCTCTGGCCTGTGAGCTCAGAGTGACTGCTACTCTTCAGGCAGCCCTGAAACTTCAGGCAGCGTGGCCAGCCAGATTCCAGTTGGAGCCTGGAGAGCAGAGTTCATAGGGCTGCTGCGCCCCCTGCAGGCCATGGACTGGCGGTGCATCCACCTCTGCACTGTAAGTTTTGATTTTTAATAAACTTTATTTAAAAATTAAAGTATAATATACATAAAGAAAAGCAGCCAATCTCAAGAGTGCTCTTTGATGAGTTAAAACAGAGTGAATATATCTGGGACATCAGCACCCCATAGCCACCCACCCCAGCACTGACTTCAATGCCATAGGGTAACTTTGCTCATTTTGAACGTTCTATAAATGGAATCATACAGAATGCATTTTTTAGATACTCTTTTGCCCACAAGAAATGCATCCATACAGGGGTGCCTGGGTGGCCTAGTTGGTTGGGCGACCGACTTCCGCTCAGGTCATGATCGCACAGTTCGTGAGTAGGAGCCCCGTGTCCCGCTTTGTAGTGACAGCTCAGAGCCTGGAGCCTACTTCAGATTCTGTGTGTACCCCTCTCTCTACCCCTCCCCTGCTCATGCTCTGTGTCTGTCTCTCAATAATAAATAAACCTTAAAAAAAAAAGAAATGCATCCATACACTTAACAAATGATGTGTACTAGAATGTTTATGACAGCACTCCTCCTAGTAGCCCTAAATCATTGGCAGAGTGGTTAAAATCATTGTAGTATATTTATACAAATGGAACTCATACAGCGATGAGAATAGATGAGCAACTGCTATGTACAGCTACTCCAGTGAATCCAAATTTTGCTTGGCATCTACATGCCTTGCGGACATGTCCCAGGAACTGTCCTGGCAGCCCAGAGCTAGACCTTGAGGGGAGTGCCCAGGATGTTCTCAAACTGCTGTTGTGGGTGCAGCCAAGTCTGTATGTGAGCTGGCCCCTGAGGACTTTCTTGCACTATAAACATCCTGCAGCCCAGTTTTTCTCAAGTCTAGGGCAAATCAGAACCACCTGTGGAGCTGTAAAAAACAAAAAACACAAATGAACGTGTATGTGAATGTCTGTGCCCCATCCTCAGAAATTCTGACCTAATTGGTCTGGGTAGGGTCCCAAACATTGGTTATGTTTTTTAAAACAGCTTCCTTGGTGATTCTAATATGTGGCCAGAATTGACAATTTCAGTGTGGTTTCAGGCCCTGTAGCATCAGCATCACCTGTGAGCTGGTTGCAGTTGCAGATGCCTGGGCTCCATCTCAGACCTTCTGACGCAGAAAGTCTGTGTGGGGTTTAGGGATCTGTTTCCATGAGCTCTCCGTGGGGTGCTACTGCACAATCAAGTTGGAGAACCCCTGCCTCCCTCCCTTTTCTCTCTGCAGATAACAAGGGTTTCAGCAATGATTTGCTGGATGAGAGGAATTCAAACATAGGTAATCGTGTTTCCGATTATCATTAAAACCTTTAATAACCATCTATTTTACATCTGTTCATTTAATAATTCCCATGTGTCAGGCCTGGTGCTTGGTGGTAGATGTGACCTCATGGAGTTTGTGGTCTAACGAGGGAAGACAGACTGTCACAAAAGGATGGAATTGGAATAAAAAGCAAAGTACACAGTGCTAAGAGTGCTTGGCTGAAGTGGGAAGCACCAGGCAGGTCTTCTCTGAAGGATGCAATCTTAGCTGAGAACAAAAAATGAAGAGGATTTAATTGAGTGAAACTAGAATAAAGAACATTTTAAGCAGAGAGAGTATAACATTTGCAAAGGTCCTGTGGCCAGAGGGACACACCTTTGTGGTTTTGATCAAATGGGTGAGCCATTTGGATGAAATGACATTCATCTTCTCCCAGTAAACTATCAACTATCCAAGTGAGGTAGGGACTTGGCACTTACCCTCTGACCTTCAAGCAGTGACCTTTAAGGGAGGGGATAGCTGATCTTGATAGTCTTGAAATTCACTGTGGTATCCTGTTCACTTTTGTCAACTCTGTAGCCTGGATCAGGGATTGGCATACTATGGCTCATGGGCCATGTCTGGTCCATTGCCTGTTTTTGAAACACAGCCATGCCGGTTGATTTGTGTATTTTCTAAGGCTTCTTTCATGGTTTAATAGCAGAGTTGAGTATGTGTGACAAAGGCTCTATAGCCCCATAGAAGGAATGTCCTGCCTCTTAGCCTAGATGATTCCCCAAGACTTAGCTTTCAGTGTTGCCCCAGTCTTCTTCAAAGCAAAACCTTTCCTCCCTGTTTTTCCTCCTTTTGCAGTAAGAACTATCTGTAACTTAAGGTGTGAGGACTTAGAAGGAACTGACTTCTACCTTGAAGCACAAACAAACAAAAAGAAGAAAAAACAAAAACCATTGCCTCCATCAACTGAGCAAAACTTGGCAAAGTCCCTACCCTGGTTGGTTTCCCAGTGCTGATTGAGTTAGTGGAATTTTTTCCATGGACGTCTGGGTTGGGTAAATGTAATAAGGGCTGAGAGTGATGACAATACTGATCTAGGGAGATTGATAGATCAGCCAGGATTTCTCCCCGATGAGGCCATGCTGGGTGTTGATGCAGCAATATGTTTGCCTGCTCTGCTTATTAAAGTTTAATGTTTGAAAACTTCTCTTTTGCCTTCTCTCCGATATCTTCTCAAACACACGAGGTAACCACACTAGAGACTGATTAAATCTTTGTTTTTTGCACCAGACTTTGAGGGAAGGTGTTTCTGCAATGGTTAGCCAAAATATGAAATTAATCACCCTGTCTCATTTGTGGCTTTTCCAAAGACACAGTGGAAGAGGAAAGAAAAACAAAATAGAGGGATTTCGAAGGGCAGAGATAAACCTGCTTCTTGTGGGGTTTTGGGAAGAATTGAGTGAGGTGATTGACTGCATGGTGGGGCGGGAGATAGGGCTCCAGTACAACAACAGCTTGTTGTGTTCTCGATTCTTGGTTATGTGCCATGGTGTCCTAAGGCAGAAGGATGAGTCCTTGTCAGAGGTCCAAAAGGGGGCAGAGTCTGAACTCTGAATATGCTTTCTTCCCAGACAGTTCTCTGCCATTTCATTGGTGAATCTTGTCCTCATCGAGTACCTTGTTCCCCAAATCCAGACCTTGGGATGCTAGTCTTGCCAGTAGAACCTGCAGAATGTGTGACCTTGAGCAGACAGTTGAGTTGGGTGGCAAAAGGAGTTGTCATTGACCTGTGTCAGGGAAAGCATGACAGAGTTGAGTGTTAGAAGGATCATAGCTTTCTTTACACATGGCACAGAATTTGGCAGTGATGAATTACTCTGGGGGTGTTGATGGATCTTGGGTAGGTGCCCAAGATCTGAGTCTGAGACTCCCTATTTTGGAGTGCATGGGAGCACTTATGACGAGGGCTGAGGGCAATGGGATGAGGGACTTAGTGGACAGGAGGTCTTTGCCATGCCTCCCCACCTCCCCGCCCCCCCCCCCCCCCCGCCGTCACTGAGATTCTTGGAGGTGGCATGTTCCTTGGCCTGTGGGCCAATGGCAGAGGAGGCACATTGACTTGGTAGTCAGTGGGCATGTTTGGGTTGGTGTTATGGGGTTATGAATAGTAAAAATGGAGTTGACAGTGATGAAAGCTGCCTTGTTGGTGGTGCATTTGGAATTAGACGCTTTCTCAGTCCTTTTGGGCTGCCATAAGAAAAATACCGTAGACTGGCTGAGTTAGGAACAACAGGCATTTATTTGTTACTGTTCTGGAGGCACCAGCAGACTTGGTGAAGGTGAGAGCCTGGTTCATAGACGGTGTCTTCTCATTGTGTCTTCCCATGGTGGAAGGGCTGAGGGACCTCTCTGGGTCCCTTTTATAAGGCTGCTGGTCCCACTAATGCGGGCTCTGCTTTTGTGACCTAATCACTTCCCAAAAGTTTCACCTCTTAATGCTATCACCATGGGGGGTAAGGATTCCGACGTAGGAAATTGGGGGCATGGAAGGACAGAAACATTTGGTTCACTGCAGATACCCAGTAGCTTTTGCTCACTGGGCATCTGGGGTAGACCAGTCAAAAGACTTCAGAAAAGAAGATAGTGGGGAAAGGTGATTAAAAGCCCCACTGGCAAATATGGTCCCAGATGCACCCCTCTCCCTGCCTTGTTCATTTTGCTCCAGACATAATCCTAGTCTCCTAGCTCTTTGTAGGCATCTCTGCTTATTCTGTCTTCCCTATCTTTCTCCGTCTGGCTCCTTCTCACCATTCAGTCTGGTTTCAAGTAGCCCCATCTGCAAGAGGTCTCCCCATCTATTCTGGCCTCTCTGGTCACACGGCATTTCACCATCCTGTATATTTTCTTAATCTCACATATCACAGTCTGTCATTCTGCTACTTCTAGTTCCTCCTGATGGATATGTGCAAACAAATGAGGATCTATCTTGTTTACTGCTTTTGACCACAAGCCTGGTGCAGACAGAGCACCCAGTATGGGAGTGAGAAGGAGCAGGGATTGCTTTTGGGGGAAGTGGTTCTGCTTTGAACTCCCTGCATTGCCAGAGAGTTTGGTGGTTATTACATCTTTATTTGCAATTGGCTGTCTCATCCCTGTGTTGCAATTCATTTCTAGTTAGAGATCATTTTCAATTAAAAAGCGCATAAACCAAAGCCAAAGCGCTAATACATTTCTGCTCAGTAGAAAGACCCAGATCATGGATTTTATCATTTGCCACCATTGATTTTCCATGAGTAATAATTACATTTTATACACAACATCTGCACTAACTGATATTTATATGTGCAATTATCTGGAGTAACTTTTAATGTTAAAATATATTTTTTTTCAGGGAGGGGGATGTTGAGTAAATTGAATTTTTTACTTTTGTCATTGCTTTCTATACAGACAATGCTCATTCTCATATGAAATAATAATTTAGCAATCAGAGCCTGAAATGGTTTTATAAATGAAGTTTGAATTGACATTTCTACCAGCTGGGATGGTAATTTTCAGCTTTCACCGGGGTTGGTGAATTTAGATCCACTCTTGAAATTTACTTTGCTCTTATTATCTTTGAAATCCTCTGGGGTTTTTACTCAGCTAACACAGGCACTTCTCTCATCATGCTGGGTATTGTCCCTGCTGTGAAGTTCTTGGCAAATCTCCCTGCTCTTTAGCTCGGCATTCAAGTCCTCTTGCAATGGACACTTTTTTTGTATGGATGCAAAAAATACTTGTTGTGCCTCACCTACATACCACGTGTTCCGTGTGCTGGGAATTGAAATGTGAGGGAGACAGATTTCCTGTCCTTTTTTTGCAACTTGTAGTATAGATGGAGAGACCGACAATTATGAAGTAAATCTAAGTCAGAGGTAGTTGACAGGTTCTGTTAATTGGCCCAAGAGAAGCAGAGTGATGAAATAGTTGAGGGGGGAGGATGCTTTGGGTAGGTAGGTGATTGATGAAAGCCTCTTCCAGAAGGTAGCATTTCTGAGGAAAAGAGAGTAGTAGGGTGTGTGGAGTGAGTGAGCATGGGGACGAACAGCCAGAGGCCAGACCCTGGAGGGCACCAAAAGTCTCGTTAAGGGGACTGAATTGTAAGAGCAGAGGGTGGGGGGGGATTTAGTTGGTGGTGGTGGTGGTGGGTGAATGTTAGTCATTGTTCAATTTGTTTAATTTGTGATGTTAGAAGGTCGCAGTAGTCCTATTGCAGGACGACAAAGGTTGTGTGTAGGGGAGGGAGTGGCGGGAGTGGGGGAGATGTGGCACCAGGGAGCTCATTTATGAGGCTGTGGCTTTTGTTTGGGCAGGAGATGGTGGTAACTTGGACAACACTGTAGACAGTGGGGATGGAAAGAAGTGGATGCATTTGAGAAATGAATAATCATATATTTTTTAAACTTATTAAATTTTTATTAGAGAGAGAGAGAGAGAGAGAGAGAGAGAGAACACGAGTGGAGGAGGGGCAGAGAGAGAGGGAGACACAGAATCTGAAGCAGGCACCAAGCTCTGAGCTGTAGACACCGAGCCGACTTGGGGCTCGAACTCATGAACCATGAGATCATGACCTGAGCCAAAGTTGGGTGCTCAACCAACTGAGCCACCCAGGTGTCCCTGAATAATCATATATTGAACTTGATATTCTCTTCTGACAGGTGGTCCCAGCAGATGATACACATCATCCCATATGGGATCATGGGTCTCATGCCCCACATTCTCTGTGTTCCCCATGGCTTCTTTCCCACCTGTTGTCCTTGGCTCCAGAATCTCTCTTCCATGAAGCCTCTGGACATGGTGGGTCTGGTGGCCCCTTTGTCTCTCATATGCTAAGTTAGTGGTTTTCAGTGTTGGTGTAAGTAGCTCCCGAGAAGCTTAATGTAAGGCAGTTTCTAGAACACCATCTTCTGGGGATTCTTGTTTACTGTGTCTTCCCTGGGGGCCAGGGTCTGACTTTTCACAAGCATTTCAAGTGATGCTGATGCTGGCAGCTCAGTCTGGATCTGTTCTGTCTTCTATCATGTCAGTCGATTTTTCTCTTCTGTTTTAGATTATAAGCTCTCCAAGGGTAGAACCAGGTCATATTTCATGTTTACAACCCCCTAGTGCCTGTGCCCAATGCTGTACATGGAAGAGGTACTCACATATCTTTAATATTTTGGATTGAAAATCCAAGAGAAATGACGTTGTGTGGCTATTCTGCCTGTCCTGGCACAGTTGGAATCACTCTCTTCCCCTTTGCTGGACTTAATTTGCCCAGGTCTTAGATTCCTGCCTCCTTCTGCTTGACAAGACTTAATGATTGTTCAGGTCCCCATTTGAAAGTTAACTCTTCATTGGTGGACAATCAGAGGCTTAGAGAAGCTGGATCACTTGACCAAGGCCCCAGGATTACACAGGGCAAGGTGAAAATTAGAACCGAGGAATATCTGCCTCCAAGATCCACCCTCCTAACGGCCATTCATCATTTCATTCTGTGTCGTAGCAAATATTTATTGCATGCCTATGATGGTGCCATGTACCAATCTTTTGCTGTCTCCTGTATCTCTCTCCCTATCCTCACAGATCCTCACATGGATTTGTCCTCATGGGGGGAAGAGAGTAGGTCTGTTCCCTCAAGTATCAACCCTTCAAATGTTGGCAGGCAGCTCTTCCCTGAGTTCTTCACCTTTGGCCATATGACATGTCATGACTTCGTTCTCTGCCAACCTGGACGCCTTCCCAGACACACCCTCTTCAGCCAATGTCCAGTGTCCCTCTGAGTGTGGACCCACCTTTGGATGCTCTTGGTCTGATGCCATCAGGGCAGAGTGGGGACTGTCAGCACCTGGCAGGGTAGCCCTTCATTCTATGAGCTCCTGAGGCAGTAACTTCTTTTCCACACAGCTGATTCACAGACTTGCTGCTCTACCAAAGCCAGCTTCCATCCTGTAGTTAGGAGTTGACTTTCAGATTGCATTTTTTGCTCTGTCTTTCCTATCTCCTCCTTCCCAACTCTTGGGGAAATAGACTGTAAGGACAAGGAATGGGTGACTAAGGGAAGTTCTATCTCATTGACCAGCCATCATAATTTTTAATACTTCTTAACAACATTTTCTTGCAACATTACGTGAACATTATAAAAGAAAACAGTATCATCCATTTTCCACCCAGCCAAGCAGGCTCCCATGTTTCTAAATCAATAAACAACAGAAGAACTCTATGTTCACCCTGTCCATCAAGTGAAAGGGCTGGTGAAGAGGGGAGGGAGAGAGGCAGGGTAAACCTTGCATATTAGGAAGGTTGTTTCTGGAAGCAGATAGGGCTGGGTTCAAACCCCAGGCTGGCTTTGGCTAAGTTACTTAGCCCCTCAGAGCCTAGGTTTTCTCATCTGTGAAATGCAGGCAATAATAACATCTCCCTCCTAAGTTTCTGAAGTATTAAATGAGATGGTGCATGCAAATCTGTGAACAGAGTGTGTGCTACATGGTCAGTGCTCTATGAATGTCCATCTGATGACGGTCATTATTGGGAGAGGCAGACAGGTGATCAGTGGGGTAATCAGAAGGAGGCTGTGGGCTTAGCTCAGCCAGCACAGGTAACCGAAGGGGGCTTCTCAGAGGAGGGGGTGAATGAGATGGTACAGAGGGCAGCAGTGTGGGCAGAGGGATCAGAACATCCTCAAGGCATCAAGAGAGATGGGGACACTCTTCAGTCCCATGGGATTAGAGAGCTGGTTCTCCTTTCCATTTTGTGTGTCCAGTGGATGGGACCCCTCTAGGGGAGGAATGGGGAGAAGGCTCTTGAGTATTTTTCACCAGCTTAGTCTGAGGCTATGGGAAGCCTTCCATCTCAGATCTTGGACTTTGGCCCTTGGTGCCCCATTTCTCCCCTGAAGGGCCCTGCTCTTTCTCTCCAGGTCTGGCTGGAGACATGCCTTGTGTTGCAGCTGCTGTAGGTGGCAGCAGAAGCCTGACAAAGCCCATCTTTTTTTAGGGCAGCGAGAGGGGAGGAAATGTAATCAGGACCTGGTAGCCTCCAGCCTCTGTTATCTCCAGAGTGGTTAGACGAGCTGAGGGGGTTAGAGCAGGCGGCAACCATATTAACAGAATTCTCTATTGAGTTACAGCCTTTCTGCAGACGTCTGTGGAGTCTGCAGTGTGCCAGAGCCTGTCCCCGAGAGTTGGATCTTTATCAGATCGACTTCTCTTGGCTCCAGACTTCCCTGCCTCAGGGGACCCTGAGAAATAGCCAGGGCAGGGAGACCAGGGCACAGATGCTGAGATGGATTAAGACCTTGACAGACCTAGTCCCAGAAAAGATGATTCCTTGCTGTAGGTCACTCACTGAAAGGCAACAAAGTCTGTTCTTGCCCATGACAGTTGCTTCAATTATTTGTATTTAGAAGTGTCAAGTACACATATCTCTCATAAATTTTTCTCTCCTTCTTCCCTGGTGCCCCATGGAAGTGTTTAAACCACCTATCAGTCAGGGGCAGTACATCCCTGTGGTTAAGAGCACAGGCTCTTAAGTGCCGTTTGGTGCTGTGTGCCTTTGAGCAAGAGAATTAACCCCTCTGTGCTGCAGTTTCCTCCTCTGTGAGGTATCTCCTATGCCTTCGCTCTTATTTTTGTTCTTACAGGAGGATCTGAGAGGAGCGTTGGTTTTCTGGACAGAAGATGTGTGCCTATGGGAAATTGTTGCCCACTCCCTACCCTGCTAACTCTCTTTCTTGTTTTTGTAGCAACTTTGAGATCTTAATTCACATACCATACAATTCACCCTCTTACAGTGTACAAGTCTATACAACCATCGCCTCAGTCAATTTGAGAACATTTTCATCACCCTCAAAAGAAACAGCCCCAAGCCACTCATCTACTTTCTGTCTCTGTGGATTTGCCCATTCTGGACATTTCATAGGAAAAAAAAAAGCTCTTTCCTTCTTTGGTAGGGTCAGCTCTGACCCTCCTCCCCATCCTTTTTGGGGGCTGTCTCCCCAGCCCCCTCATGTGATCCAGAGGGGATGGTGGTGGAGAGAACCTGCCAGCCAGGCCTCGTTGCTCACAGCACAAGCAGCTTGGCTCCAGATTACTCATTTCAAACTCAATTTGTGACTCTGCCAAGAGCAGCAGAATCCCCGGAGCATGTAACCCGATTACTCCCACCTCCATCCTGGGCTCTGGAGCCTGGAGCACACAGCAGGCAGCCTCCCAGGACTGATAGCTGACCAGCGAGCCAGGGCCTGACAGGAGCCTGCTGGGCCTCCGACTCTGCTTGGAAGCACCTGCCCAGCCTGGCCCCAGCTCCTGGATAACAAGGACAGCCTTGGCTTTTGTCTTTAGGCCTCTGAGACAGTTTCCTGTGGTGGGGCCAATGGTCCTGACTGTTATGACAACAAGCTTGGCCAGACTCACAGTCCACATCAGCATGATTCTAGAAATGCCTCCATTCAGGTTCTGGACCTGAGCAGGCTCTGGGTTAAGCCTTCTGTGTGCATGGTTCTTTGTGGAACCCCAGCACTGTGTGTATTACGAGACAGAGGACCCTGTGGGCTGCGTGAAGTAAGCCAGGCACAGACACACAAGAGCAGGTGCACCATCTCTGTTTGTCTGTACTGGGTACGGACACTGAGAAGGTGTTAACTTGGGTAACCTTCCCCACAACTATATGGGGAAAGAACAGTGATGGGCTGCCCTTTCAGATGAGGATGCCGTGGCCAAGTTGGAGCTCAGGTGAAGCCAGACATTGTGACTGAAGATACATGCTGACTGTAGCAAAGATAGAAGGAAGCCATTTCTGTGAAATGTCCAGAGTGGGCCAGTCCATAGAGGCAGCATGTAAATCAGTGGTTACCAGGGACTGGGGGTGATGGGGCATTTGGGAGGTGATAGCTGAAGGGTACAGGGTTTCTTTTGGGGGGTGACAGTGGTGTAAAATTGTGCTGATGGTTGCATAACTGTGTGAATACACTAAAAACCATAGAATCCTCACTTTAGATGGATAAATTGTATGGTATGTGAATGATATCACATAGCTTTTGACGAAGAAAGGAATTGATGTGGCAGGCTGCAGGCTACATAAACTTATGTTACCACCCTTTATATCCAGGTTAAAACCTAAAATTTTTCATCCTCCTATTTAATGCAAAGATCATTGGGGCTAACCCTGAACTGTAGATGGCAGGAAGCATTGAGTCAATGTCTTTTGTCAGTCATTTCAGATGCCAGCTTCGTATTTCTACAGGGTGGGGATGGTTTAGGGTGGCCTGCATCCATGCAGCTGGTACTTGAGCAGCATTTGCAGTCTGAGATTCTAGGAGTGATCTGTGTGGGTTGGCAGAGATGCACAGCCTCCCGTCCTTTCTCCTGCACCTGTTGCCCTTAGAGTGGTCTAACTTGGGGGAGAAGCATGCACACAACCAGCCTTGGGTACTGTGCTGAGTGCTACCTCACCTGCGTGGGCTCCTGCATCTGATTTTGCAGAGAGGGTGCCTGTCACCTTTTAGTCTTGAATTGTATAACACCAGGCTTCCTTGCAAGAAGGGTAAGAGACAAGAAAAACCCATTCCACCACACTTTGGAAGCCCTTGTTTTTTGAGAGGCTGGTTCAGGATTCCCTGCGAGGGACCGGTGCATTCTTCCCAGAGTACCGTCCAGGGGTTTGGGTGTGATACTAGAGGGCCTGAAGCCTCAGTCTGCCAGGACATATCTGCCAGCAAACCAAATTACCACATCACCCGTCGGTGTGCTGGAGACCTTTTCTTAGGCTCCCTTTCTCCTCTGGCCTTGACTGTGTTTCCCAGAGCTGTGTGCTTTCCAGTTGGGGAAGGAGGGAACACGTTGCCTGAATTACAGGCTGGCTCTAGGAGTCCTGGATCCTGAAAACCCACCACGAAGGACAATGAAGAGCTCTGCCCTTGTTCTTTGAACCCACACTGCTTGATGTATTACTACTCTGTAGACCTGGCTCTGAAATCAGTGCTGTCTTCTCCAGCATGCTGGGACCCCAAGCCCTCTCATGTCAACCTTCCTGCATTCAGACAGCATCTGCACAATGTGTTTGGGCAGCATGTGGATAAAGAAGATGCTGGTAGTGGTAGGCACAGAGATGCAGGGTGGATGGATGCTGCTCATAGACCCTCTGCCTGATCTCTTCCCGTCTCTGTCCTTTTCTATCCCCCTGCACTCCATCTCTCCGCCTCCCTCCCCCAGTGCTCTGGACCATTCTTTCTTGGTTTCATCCAAGTCATCCAAGCCCAGGTAGGTGAAGCCAGACGAGGGAAAAACAAACAAATTAGGAATATCCCTAATGCAAAATGAATATAAATAAGTGTGCAGAGGCTTCTGCTTACCCACTGATTACTCACACACTGCTCCAGAGGCATAGCTGGCCTAGCTCAGCTCCATGGAAGTTAATGATAAATTAAGCCTATTAATCACCCCAGGCAGTAGGGCCAGCCTGAGCATACCCTGGTAGGAGATGATGCAGCAAGAAGGGAAGCGGGGGTGCCTTACAGCGTTGTTGGGGTGAGGCAGATTGTTGGTCTCTAACGTGCTCTTTGTTAAAGTGTTAACAAGTTCTACCCAGTCTGTACTGGGTACTACCATTGGGTAGTACCACTGGGTACCCAGTCTGTACTGGGTACTACCCATTGCATATTCCAGAAGCTGTCCACCTCAGGAGAAGGGCCTAAACCCTTCCACAACTAGGGATTACTTTATTATCTTCACACCCTCCCTTTGCATTCCCCCATCACCTGCCACAGTCTGGCCTCCTCTGTGTTCTTAGGTGGAACTTCGAGTAAAAGTTCCCTCTCCGAGACTGCCAGATCAAAAGTCCTGTTCCTTTCTCCAGCTCTTTGTTTTCTTCATAGTAGGTCCCTGGACTGGGCTGCCTGGGTTCAAGTCCTTGTTCTTGGATTAGTTGTGTGTAAGTGCTCTGTGCCTCAGTTTCCCCATATTTAAAGGGGGGATTGATACGTAGCTACCTCACAGAGTTGTCGCGAGGAGGAAGAATGCACATTCACATTAAGTGTTTAGAATGGCACCTGGTACAGAGTAAGCAGTGTTACCTGCTGCAGCTCTTACCACCATGACTTTTTACTCTTCCTTTCCTTATTGTGCATCCCATTTGCTGTGGTCAGAAATAACCTCCTTCCTTTGTTGGTGTTGTCTGTTAGTGTTTTCCCCGGCAGAATGTAAGCTCCATGAGAGCAAGGACTGTCTTGTATCTGCCCGTCCTACACCCCCAGTTTCTCCATCAGTGGGAAGCACATGTGGGTGCCCAGTAAACGTGTGGTAAATTAATGCGCCACGAATTGGTGGGAATGGGAGTGAAGGGGCAACTTCCTGGGGGCTGGGGTTGGCAGGGAGACCTATGTGCTCGGTTTTGGGGTATGAAGATGGTGTTTGATGTGGGTCGAATTGTGTCCCCCAAAATGATATGTTGAAGTCCTAATCCCCCGTACCTGTGCACATTGCCTTATTTGGAAATAGGATCTTTGCAAATGTAGTCAACTTAAGATGAGGTCATACTGGATTAGGGTGGGCCCTGATCCAGTGACTGTTGTCCTTATTAGAAGAGGAAATTTGGACACAGACACATAGGGAAGATAGCCATATGGAGATGAAGGCAGACACTGGAGTGATGCATCCATAAGGCCAAGGATTTCTGGGACCCAGCGGCATGCAGGAAGAGGCAAGGAAAGATTCTTAGAGCCTTCAGAGAAAACATAGCCTTGCTGACGTCTCGACTCTAGACTTGAGTCACCCAGAACTGTAAAAGCATAAATTTCTGTTGTTTCAGGCCATCAGGTTTGTGGTGACCTGTCTTGACAGGGCATTTTAGTTAGTCTTCAATTGCTATGTAACAACATATAATACAAAATTAAGAGTTTAATACAACACACCTTTATTATCTCATAGTTTGTGTGGGCCAGGATCTAGGCATAGCTTAGCTGGTTCTCTACTTTCAAATCTCCCAGGTTGCAATCAGGGTGTCAGCTGAGGTCTTGACTGGGCAGAGTTCTCTCCCCTGTGGCTCTAAGACTGAAAGCCTCAGTTCTGGACTGGTGTTGGCCAGAGGCCACCCTCTGATTCTTCCACTCCCACTTGGCTACTAGCTTCATCAGAGCCAGCAAGGGTGAGTCTCCAGCAAGGTGGATGTTGTGATATTCATGTAGCCTAATGACTTTTGCCATGTTCTGTTTATAAAGAGATCACAGGTTCTGCCCGCACTCCAGGGAGAGGAATCCACAGAGCATGTCCACCAGGAGCCGAGGACCATGGGGCACCTCAGAGTGTGTCCCCCACAGCCAGAATGGCAAAGTGAGAGCTGGTTATACCACTGGCGTCTGTTGGCATTGTGTTCCTTGTGGTCAAGCTGACTTGGAGGTAGTTCCTATGGCAACCAGCAGACCTGGGGATCCTTTCATGTCCCTTGGGCCATGGGGATTTTCTCTCAGTGACACCTTTACTCAATCAAATTGAGCACAGCTGTATCTAAGGCACTGGAATTATGGCAGGAAGCAGAAATGGGTTGATTTTCCACTCTCGTGGTCTTAGAGTTCAGTGTGAGATTTAGATAGTAAATAACTGCATGCCTCCCAGTGGATGGTTACCCAGTGGGATTTGTGCTTTGATGTCCAAATGCAGGGTGGTGCAAAAGCGGGAAGCCTTGGGATCCGATGTGGTCCTGGGCAATGAGGATAGAATGTGGCACTTCCTGTGAGTGATTAGAAGGTCATCGGGGCCCTCTGTTGTATCCTCTGCAGCCTATCGCTTTTAAGGGAAGGCCTTTACCTGTTTTTCGTTGATGATGGTGGTCTCCAGTGCCAAGCACTGTGTCTGGCTCATGGTTGGTACTGAAGAATCTATGTTGGTTAAATGAGCACAGAGAGTGAAGAGGGACAGTGGAATGAGAGGTGGTAGCTAGGGTCCAGATGGTTCAGATAGACCATGCTAAACTTTGTCCTTTACTCAAAGAGCAGTGGGGAGCCCCTCGGATGTTCTCCCCAGTCTCCAGAAGAGGGGCATCTTTGAAATGCATTTCCAGTAATCACTGTGGGTGTCAGGTGGACAGGGAGTTGGAGGGCAAGAGGGGATGCCAAGAGAGCAGATAGTTAAGGGGGACTGGTAGGGTCTGGTGATACATACATGGACAGGAGCAGATGGGTCCAAGAGATGTTTTTGGAGGTAAAAGGAAGAGGGATCAGGAGTGGATATGTAAGTGAGGGGATGAGAAAGAAGGATCCGGGTGGCATCTAGTAGACTGTGTCATCATTTGGGCATGTGCCTTGAAGCCGAAGGTTATCGTTCAATTTCTTTGCTCTTAGTAGGTGGTCACATGGTGTCAGGACACAAGTACATTGATGTTTAAAGTTCAGCTCCACCCTTGACAGGGTGTGCTGCTAAAACTTGTGAAGTTCCATTGGCTTTCTTGTGGAATGGACCTAAAATGCCTGCTTTGAGGACCACTGGGAAGATCCATGACTGTCAAAGGAGTGAAAACACCTGGCACATGGCTTGGCACAGGGTGGGTGGAGGTTGAATGCACTAGCTGTGTGACGTCTTCTTGACTCCGTTGCCTCATGGCTAAAATGGGGTCTGTTACTCTATTACAGCAGAACAGACCAACTCAGAACTTGGTGTGAGGTGACAGTCACTTATTACTCATGCACCTGTGGCTTACCTGGTGACTTGGCTTCTTACTGCAGGTCTGTGAGTCAGCCAGCATAGTGCTCCTAGTGCCCCTCATCCTCCCGGGATCAGTGGGATAGGCAGGACTGTTGTTCTCATGGGGTTGGCAGGGTGCCTGCAAGAGGCAAGTGAAAGCATCTGGAGTCTGTCAAGGCCTAGCCTTCGAACCAGCACATTGGTCAAACATTATTCAGGGTGTTTATGTGAGAGTATTTCTGATGAGACTGATGTTTAAATTAGTAGACACGAGGAAAACAGATTGTCCTCCATATGAGGGTGGACCTCATCCAATCAGTTGAAGGCCTTAAAAGAAGTAACTTGCCAGCTGGTAGCCCTCAGATTTCTTCTGCAACATTGACTTTTTCTGCCTCATGTCATTCAAATCCCTTCTTCCTGGTTACATGCACCACTGGGACACCCTGCAGATTTTGGATTTACCAATCTCCCTAACTGCACGGGCCAATTCCTTATAATAAATCTGTTTTGATGTAGATATACATGTACATCTCTTACTGGCTCTTTCTCTGGAGAACACTAATATAAGTGAACAATGAGTTACAACATGCAAAGCTCTTAAAACCCTGCCTGGCACTTAATAAATGACCCATATAAACTAGGGGGTCTCTGCCTCAGCACTATTGTCACCTTAGGCCAAATAATTCTTTATTATGGGGCGGGGGGCTGTCTTGTGCTCTGTAGGATGTTGAGCTGCATCCCTGGCCTCTACCCACGAGATTCCTGTAGCACCCCCTAGGCATGGCAGCCAAAAATGTCTGCAGACACTGCCCAATGTCCCCTGACCGAGAACCACTAGTATAAAGGTTAGTTGTTACTGTTACATGTTGTATAGTCCCTATGACTGTTATTTTTCTTTTGTTTTTTCACTTCAGTCACTTCTGTGTATGGATTTTGGAAGGAAGGAGAGCCACAGCATGACACCGTCAGCCAGGAAAAAAACAGTGCCGTTCATTTTTGCCAATTGACTTCAAAGGAATTGGAAAGTTACAAAGAGCTCAGCCTAAGCACTGGCTCCTGAAAGTTTCTTTGGAAAAACAGTTAGGCAGTTCTTGTCACAAGCAGCAGTGGCTACATTTTAAACAATGGCATGGGCTGAACAGAAATGCACTATTTTGGCTTTTGGTGCAAGAGACGTGAAGCTTTTGGTCTCTTTACTTGATGTTTTCTGGAGAGATCCTAAGTGAGTGACTTTATTTTCCTTGCCATGTAAAAAGGTTTACATTTTGTTCTCTCTCTCATACACACATACATGCGCACAAACACACGCCCTATGAACAGTTAATATCCTTGTGAGATAGGTCCCAATTTCATCCCCATTTTACAGGTGAAGAACCTGAGGCTCAGAGAGGTACAGCAACTAGCCTAGAGTGGCACAGCTAGTAACCGAGGCAGTCAGGATTTAACCCTGTTGGTCTGATTCTTTTGTCCAACCTCCTAAACACAATGCAGTGCTTGATCAAGGTGAATCTGATTACATCCCCAAAGGTCTCAGAATTGCAGGATGGGGGAGACCAGAAAATTTAACTGAGTTGTCACTCCCCTAACTGTGTGGAGTAGATCCTGAATGAAGTGTATAAAGCACCAGGTATTAAAGTTTATGAGTCTATTAATCCATAGCTTTGGAGGAATTAAAGTTTCATATTGATGATAAACCTCCCCTAATAAAATGTAAGGGAAGCAGGAATAAATCTGATTTCAAAGGACCCCAAACCACTTAAACAATTGTATGCAAGATGGATGTGTATGGCAGTGAGGGGGTGATATGTCTTGTCCGGTGGAGGGTACTTTCGTAAAGAGGTTTTTGCTTCTGCTAAGTGGTGGAGATAAAATGATGGATGTGTGCTATTGATTTCATGGGAGTTTGCATGAGGGTGAGCACAGCTGGAGGAGAAGCCCATGTTGCAGCTGAACGCTGCTGAATATGCATTTAGGAGGAGAGGAGGCAAAACGCATTTCGGGTGGCCAATTTCATCAAATAGAGAAAAGCTGGCAAATATACGGCAATCAATCTCCCTCCCTCTCTTTTCTTGTCTGTCTCCCTCCTTTCCTTCTCCCTCCCTCCCTTTCTTATTTCTGTCGGTGGAGAAGTTCCCAGTGGGAGCAGGTGAGCTATAGGGTGTTGGTTTAAACACAGCCCTGGATTAGAATCCAGGCTTTGTCATTTATTTTCTCTGTGACCTTGGGCAATTTACTTAATCTTTGTGGGTCTTGGTTTATTTCTTTCTTTTTTTTTTTTTTTGACAAACCATTTGTTGTAGAAAAGCTTTATATGAACAGAAAAGTTGCAAAGGTAGTACAGCAAATTCCAATATACTCTGCACCCACCCAGCTTCCCCTACTGTTAATTTTACATTACTGTGGTATATTTGTTAAAGTTATTGTATCAGGATTGATGCCTTGTTATTAACAGTGTCTGCAGTTTATTGGGCTTACTGTGTTTTGCCTGGTTTCTGTTCTAGAACCCCATCCCAGACCTCAGGTTACATGGGGTTGTCATGTGATCCTAGGCTCCTCTAGACTGATGGTCTCTCGGACTGTCCTTGTTTTTAATGATCTTGACGGTTTTGAGGAGGACCTGTGAGGTACCTTACAGAATGTCCCTCAGTTGTGATCCGTTTGATGAGTCTCTCCTGATGAGGCTGGGGTTCTGGGTCTGGGAGAGGATGACCACAGAGGTAAAGAGCTATTCTCATCACATCATATCAAGGAGACAACCCATCAACATGAGTTGTAACTGCTGATGTCAACCCTGGTCTCCTGGCTGAGGGGCCTTTGTGAGTTGCTCTTTTCTGCCCTTCCCCTACTGTGGTCTTCGGGAGGAAATTGCTGTGTCAACTTGTACTTAAGGAGTGGGCAGTGATGATCCTGTTCATGGATGGTGGATTTCTTCCTTAAGGGATAGCTTTCCATTCTCCCACATTTATTTATTTATTCAATTATTTATTTACATCAATATGGACTCATGGATATTTATCTTATGCTTTGAGTTATAATCCAGTAGTACGTTATTTGTTTTGTTACTCAAACAGTTCCAGCTTCATCTGGGCCTTAGTTTTTTGAAAGACTTATTTTCATAGGGAATAAATCGGATAATGACAGCTGAGAGTACAGTGAGGTAGGTGAGTGGAAGGAAATTAAAGAGAGTGCCAAAAAGCACCATAATCAAGATAAATAATACATTAATGCAATATTTGAAACACATGAAAATGAATGAAACAAAATTCATGATGAGCAAAATGTCAAATCAAGTGTCATTTCAAATCAAGGACAGGACCCATAATGTATGTAAATTGTTTAACCAGGTACCTGGTATTTAGTACATATTTAAGAGCATTTAGTAGATTAATTCTGTCGGTTCATATAGATGTGCTAGTACATCAGTGGTTACTTTCTCAATAATTTGGGTAAAAAACTACCCTAAAACTTGGTGGCTTCAAATAACCAGTGTTGGTTTAACTCACAAGTCTGTGGTTCAGCTGGGGGCTCTGCTGACTTGCCCAGGTGGCCTTGTGTGTCTGGGGGCCAACTGTCCATCTGTTGGCTGGTCTTGCATGGCCTCATCTGGAATGCCCATGGTGGCTTGCCTTTGCCCCCATGTCTCTCATCCTTCTGCTGGGGCAAGCGGGCCTGTCTGGGTATGTCTTTGTCATGGTGATGGCAGAGAGTAAGAGAGTATGTGCACATAAGCAAAGCCTTTTGAGGTCCACACTCGGAATGGTACATCATTATTTCTGCTCCCTTGTGCTGGGCAAAGCAAGTCAAAATGGTAGCTCAGATTCCAGGGGCAAGGGCAGTAATATCCAACTGGTCACTGAGAGGAACACAGATCATATGGCCAAGGGCATGGCATGGATACAGGGAGAGGAGCGAAGAACTGGGGCCATTCGTGCCATCACCACAGCCAGGAGCTGTTTTGAAAACAGACCCAAATCTCTGCCCTTGGGGAGCTCATATGACAAGGCAATGCTGATGACATTGGTGATAAAGAAGACATAACTTAGTTCTGTCTCTCAGGAGGTCTGTGGCGACTGTTGGCTCCATGTGGACACATGGGGGTGGTTCTGGCACCGTTCTGTGCAGCTACTGGCCCTCAAAGAGGCCCCGGCAGCCCATGTATAGCTGCACTGTTCACTGTCACCTGTGGGTGGCAGGATCAAGTCCAGGGAAGGAATCCAGCCTCTAGGAAATAGGTGGGAGAGATGCGTTGTTCTCGCAGGGGCCTTCGATCTTATTTATCTACTTCTTCACTAAAATCAAATCAACAGCTCTTACCTTTGCAAGATGGAGGCTGTTTTAATTGAGATATTGGAAGATGTATTTCTTTAATTTCTCCCTAATGGAAAATCCTTAGGCTTGATCAATTTGGGTCAGTTTGAAGCACTTGCTGCTATAAATGAAGTTCGTCTAAGGTTACTCATGTTAAAGATCAATATCCAATAGTTGGGGGGAGGTGTGGCAAGTTCTGCTATAGAGAAGTTCTGTGAAGAAGAGAGATTTTCTGGCTCAGGAAAAGGGCCGGGCCACTTAGCCTAAGATGTGAGTAACTCGGCCCTGTTGCTCAAGTGGCTTCTCAGACACAGTGCTGGGCACTTGTGCATGCCTGGTCTCACTTAATCCTCATTACAGCCGGAAGAGGTATACTGTTATTTCCAATTTGTCCATGGAGACCAAGACCCAGGGTGTGTCACTGAGACTATGAGTGACAGAGCCAGGATTTGAGCCCAGCTTCTCATCCACTACATTGCCTCCCTCTGAGCTGTTTGCTGAGGTTGCGGGGGCTAGCTGAGTGTGTGCTTCCACTCTGGGGGTGGTCAGCAAAGATTACTGACTGGGCATGGGTGGCAATCTGAGTTTTTTATCTGATCCCCGTACAGAGCTGTGAAATCAGGTCAACGTATCTTCCACCATTTCTAATCTTAAAATATTTCCTATCTCTCACTGCTTCCTGCTTCCCATCACTTCCTCTCTTAATTCCTTACTCGTTGGCCTTGGATAAGTTAGTTGACCTCTCGGAGCCCTGGCTTTTGGATTGTTTAAGAAGCAAAATACCTATGTTTCAGAGTAACAGACTTAAATATCATGAATGTGAACTTGCCTACTCAGGACGGTAATTTTCTTCTCCCCTTTCTCAGTAAACACTCAGGAAGTCTTGATTCCTCTCCTGACTTTCCTTCTTTCTGGTTCTTTTCCTCAAAAATCTCCTGGGAAAGTTGGTGCATGATAATGATGAGATGAATGTGAAGATATGGGAAACAAGGAGAAGGCCATGGAAAGAACATTCGGGTCACCAGGGACAGAAACCTCAGTCTGGCTCAAGTCGAAGGGGTTGGTTGAAAGGAGATAGGTGCATCTCACAGCAGGTTTCCTGGGACTGGAGCTGGGATCCGGGAAATCAGCAGCATTACACAGCCAGCCTCAGCCCCTTATCAGGCTGTATGGATTGTAATCCCTGCTTCTCTCCACTCAGCCACTTCATTCTGCTCTAGCTACAGACCAGCTCCCTCTACTCACTCATCCATCTGTAAGCCACCCTTGATGGCCTCTCCCAAATGGTGGCTTATTCTCTGAGTTTGCAGGATCTTTCAGCTTGGTTTCCAGGAGCTTTTTGGCTCAATATCTCAATATATTGATTCCAAAATCTCAGAAGAGCGGATCTGGTCTGTATTTGAAGACCTATCCAATCGTGGTCCAATTAGCTGTGAATGATGGTTCTGCCTCTACCAGGGTCTGATAGAGTGAATTCTCTAAGAGGTGTGATTAGGGAGCTAATGCCTGGCATCTCCAATATATTTGACTTATTGCAAACTCAACAAGAGAATGAGAAACAGATCAGAAATAGGTCAAGAAGGACTGCCTCTGTTTCCTCACTTCCTTTTAGTTCATTTAGTAAATCTCATCCATGGGCTTAAGAACTGGAGAACAGTGCTGGATAGTGCGTTTCTTAAGCTTGAGCATTGTATATTTGGTGGCCTTTAATGGGAAAAAATTCTCGTGGAGCCCCAGTATTAATTTAATTTATATTAATGTTAAGCTTAAATTAATATTTAAGAAGTATACACATAAAACTACTTATAAATGCCTTATGCTTATTACTCTTACACAGATGTAAAACTAAAATTTATAATTAAATACAAACAAACCTATAAAACCAGTAAAATCCAAATTAGCAACATAAATTTAATGTGATGGATGATGGTCCTTGGCTGAAATGAAATCATTTCTCATAAAGTGCATTGGGGTTTGACTGCTGGAGTATGGGTTCTTTGGAATTAGATGTGCTGGACTACTGTTTGCCATATGAGAACCCTACTCATCAACGACTTTTTCTTTCAAAATGACCTTTTTTTGCCCTTCACCTTGACCTTCGTCATGAATGTATTAAGATCACCTCTATTCTTTCTCATCAGCTCAAGACTGTTCAAGGTGTGCCACTGGGCACCAAGGAGATTATAAGCACAACCACAAATGCTTAACATGCAGTAGGATGAACTAATTAGGGAAGTCAACTAGGTGATGCAGAAAGTGCATGCATTGAGTTTGAATAGATGACCTTTCAAATTAAAATGTAAAGTAATTAAAATTTAAAAATTTCCCAGGAAACTCATAAATCAACAAGGATATGTCCATGCTGGAACCCCAGGACAGTACTTAGACTAGTTGCTTAGATGAGGGGATTCTGATTCTATCTCTGTTGTCCTCCAGAGGTACAACCTTCTATCTCTTGATCTCCTCACCTGTGAAGCAAGGCTTCCTGGCCTACATAAAACACAAGCCTATGGTAAGGGATACGTAAGACAGAGTATCTGAAATTGCATTGAAAATCACTAATTCAAGTGTGGTAGTTATGAGTCAAACTGTTCCTAATTTCATATATTGATGTCCGAACCTCCAGTGCCTCAGAATGTGAGTGTATTTGAAGATAAGACCTTTTAAAGAGGTATTAAGGTAAAATGAGGTCATAAAGTGGGCCCTGATCCAATACAACTAGTGTCTAAGTGGAGATTAGGATACAGAAATGCACAGAAGGAAACCACGTAGGAGAAAACAGCCAGCCACAAACCAAGGAGAGAAGCTTTGAGGGAAGTCAGTGCTGCTGACACTTTGATCTTAGACTTCTAGCCACCTGAACTGTGAGAAGATAAATTTCTGGTGTTTAAGCACCCCGTCTGTGGTGCTTTGTTACGGCAGCCCTAGCAAATTCACACAGTGGCAAAATTGGAAGGTACAAAGTACCGACAAATTGGTTAGCAGATGACTCAAGTTAGGGTGCCAGCAGGGTTGTTTCCCATGCTCTAGGGCAGTTCTTTTCCTGTTCGGATTTTACTTTCTCTGAGACGGGGAGGTATATAGGTGCCTCTTTTATTATTGTGGAGATGGGGGGTGGATATGTGCACTTACACCTTATTGATAAAAAAAGGCTATTAAATACCCCAGATTTATTATCTATTGATAGGACAGCCTGGGTGACTTGGTTTCCAGATATTTGGTAACCTACTCATTCGGTTGAGTTTCATTTCATATCCTGTCATTTATTGACAGTTCTTTACTGAGCCCCTACTCTGAACTAGGCACTGTGATGAGTAAATGCTGTATAGTGGTGAACAAGGCCTATATGGCTCTGTCCTCATAGAACTTAAAATCTATTGGAAGCAGATATTAAAGGGGTAAACTAATAAATATACAATTATACAGTGTAGGCTATGTTGTGAAATGTCACAAATAGGATGTCATAAAGATGATGGAAGAGTGTGGAGAGCAGCATTCCAGGCAGAAGGAATTGCCAAGGTATAAGGAGGGAAAGGAGGTCAGGGTGAGAGTAGTACATGAAGGGGAAAAGACAGGAGAAGCAGAGTGTGGGGTTGATTCACCTCGGATCTTGTACGCTAGGATAGAGATTTTGGGTCTCTTAGCTATTAGAATTTTTTGAGCTGTAAGTAGCAAAAATCTCAACCTGAAATGGCTTAAACAATAAGGAGATGGATACTTTTTCTTAAGAATCAGTCCCCAGTCAGGGCAATGGGGCTGACTCTTTCTGGTAGCTATCTCAACTCCCATCTTCTTAGCTATTTTCCAGACGTGAGTGTTTGTGTGATCCACTTCTGGCCAATGAGGTGGAAATGAAACTGCTCTGGAGTTTGCAAGAAACCTTTTGCACTGTTCTCTCCTCTAATTATTATGATTATGATTACTAACCTGGACTGGGATGAGATGGCTAGAGCTACAGCAGTCCTCTTGTGACCTTGAGGGAAAAAGGTCTTGGGATATATTGTGTTCTTGATCATGTCTATTTGTTCCCTCTCCTACAAGGATATCTACACTCTCTTCTTTGTCCTATAGGAGGAGCATGCCTCCCCTGTTCATTTACAGATATGACCACATGACTTTGGCTAATAGAATGTGAGCATAAATGATGTTTGATGGTCTGAGCAGATGCCTTAAATGCATTTGGGTGGGGCGCCTGGGTGGCTCAGTTGGTTAAGCATCCGATTTCAGCTCAGGTCACGATCTCGCGGTCCGTCAGTTCGAGCCCTGCGTCGGGCTCTGGGCTGATGGCCCAGAGCCCGGAGCCTGCTTCCGATTCTGTCTCCCTCTCTCTCTCTGCCCCTCCCCTGTTCATGCTCTGTCTCTCTCTCTGTCTCAAAAATAAATAAACGTTAAAAAAAATTAAAAAAAATGCATTTGGGTACTTGAACTCAGCCTCTGGTTGGAATTCCCTCAGTAAAATGGGCATTGCCCATGTGGAGTCTGGTCGTTTGATCTGGGTCCTGGAAGGAAGTCACATGGGGCAGAGCCACAGCAGCTGCAGCCAATGTACCCCTTGAGTAGGTCATGCATATTGTTGAAGGCCACTGAGATTTGGGGCTCATCTGTTTAGCAAACTGACTAATTGAAATCAACGGGATACCTAACCAGCTCCTTGTTTCTGGAATTCTTATTTTGTGAGACAAATAAACCACTATCTGTTTAAACTACTGTAGTTGGGTTTTCTGACCAACAGCATTTCTGAGGAAGGTGAGGAGTTATAGGGTTGGTTGACTCAGAAGCCAGTGGAATCACCAGGGCCCCAGCTCCTTTGATCTTTCCATCTGCCATGCCTAGTGTATTCTCAAGCTAAGTACATTCAAGTCTGCAAGTCTGTATAATTACCATCTCGGGTCTAAGCAATCTATGGAGGCTCAAAAAGTCCTGAAAAAAAACAAAACGATTGTATCCATACACAACTATTTTAGGGTCTACAATTATTTCTTAGAAGCCCCCAGCAGACTTCTCTCTCCCTCCTACCCACCTGTCACCACAAGGTCTCATTAACCAGAACTGGTTAAATGCCCATTCCTAAACCTATCATTTAGGTTCAAAAGTCAGGCCACCCTGCTTAGGCAGATTACCATTTCCCCAAGTCACATGGGGACAAGTAGACACCAGAAACAACTGAGCCACCACCAGCATGGAAGGGAAATTTGTCACTGGATGAGCAAGCAAGAGAGTCTGTCAGAGATCTTTTCTGGAAGCCATTTCTCACCCCAAGACTGGTTTGGGGTTTTCCATTTCCTGTTCTCAAAATACTATCTTATTTCAGAGTGTACTACAATGCTGTCACTTAATGTTGTGTCCGTTACCCCAGGAAGTTCACATTTTATCTCCCTGTGTCCCTAGCACTTGTCCAGAGCCTGGCATATAGCAGGTGGCTAGTAAATGTTGAGGTGGATGGATGGAGGTGGTGACCCACTGAAGGTGTCAGAGTGTGGAGAGCTGGATGGGAAAAAAATGGCTAGGTTGTAGGACGAGCATAGTGACAGCCTCACTTCTTTTTCCTAGAACCCAGATTTAGTGGAGTGGGTAGGGTTCAAGAAATGTTTGTTGAGTGAATGTATGCTGGAGGCAGCCAAATCCTCTGGAGTCAGCACTCTGTTTCCTTCACTTTGAAGGAGTTAAACCCGTGGAAGTGTTAAGATCTGGGTTCCAATTATTGATTCTTCCCCTTCTTTGTTGTGTATCATGAGCAAGTCCGTTTATCTCCTTGAACCTTTTTATTCATCTGTAAAATGGGGTTAATAACAGATCCTTATGTCAATGTTGTAATGTGCCTGAAGCATGTTACATACATAAAGTGTGGTGGGAACACAATTAGTGAAGCACGTTTTCCCTATTCACTTCCTATGGGTTGGAAGAGGATATGGATGTGGGGAGGGAATGAGTTGCAGAGCCCCCTGGAGGACAAAGGGTCCTATTGCATCCACCCTGACCCTGCTGAACTGCGGAGGTTAAGAGCCCTTAGCATCCCCCAACTCTTTCTGCCCCGGGGACAAGACACATGGTCTTCAAATGTGCTTTCTATTTAAAGCTAGATGATCCACAGACACCCCATAAAGTGTGCCATTTGTAATTCAAAGGGCTTGTGTTTGAGAAAGTGCCAAATTCCTTCTGCCAGCCCCACAGGTTGGAGCAATGATGTGCTCTGGAAGAACCCATTTAAAGAAAATGAAATGTGAGATGCCCGATCGTTAGGAGCTGAAACAAAGCCTGATCTTGTCAGGTCCAGAGAATCTGCAGTCTGTGTCCCAAACCATGATAACCTGAGAGGAGTGTAGATGTCTGTCCATGGGTGTGACCAGAAGGGAACCACACTCCCTACCATTCCTTTCTGTCAAGGATTGCCCTCAGTAGGCTCTTTGAAAATTCTCTGGGGAGGGACAACCCAGTAAGTCACTTAAAAATGTGTGAATTTCGTATTTAATTGGAGACTTGGTCCATCAGGATTTCTTGGGGGGCATCTGAGTGTTCAGGAGCCCTGAGTGGAGGTGAAGGGAATAAAGGGTTGTTTTCATTTCAGCAAAGCCTCTCCTGTCCTGTAAAAGTTTGTTTGGTTGTAGCTGCTCTTCTTTTGGTCCCGCAAACTTGCTGTCCTTCCTTGAGACCTTTGCATATATGGCTCCACCTGCCAGGCGTGAGCATTCCTCCTTTTCACTTCATTAATTCCTATTTCTCATTCTGATTTCAGCCCTTTCATCATTTCCTCTGGACAAAATAAGAGGTTAGCAAATATGTCCAAAGTCCTACGACCAATCAGATTTGGATTCCCCTTCACACAGCCTGATTCCAAAGCCCACAACCTTAATCGTAATGACAGGCTTGCTAACCACAAACGTGTTACGGATGCTTCCTGCACACTGGGCACTTCTCTCATTTCCCTGCCTGACAAATCCTCTTCTCTGTCTTCTCTTCCCACCCCATGGGGGCATTTCCACCAGACACCTTATCTCAGTTGTAATTTCAAATTCATTTGTATGATTCTTTGATAATGTCTGTCTTCTCCAACAAAGCATAATAATTATTAGGGTGAGGAATTTGTTCCTTCTCTATACTGCTTCCCCAGTGCCCAATATGTAAGTCTTCAGTAAATATGTTGACTGAATAAAATGGAAAGAGGGTTGGAATGTTCTCAGGGAAGAGTGGCTTTCATGGAGAACTCCCAAGGTGGCCCAGTCCTGGCCTTCTTCCTTGCAGGGTCAGGGACTTGGATCGCTATCCCTCACTTGAGCAGACTTGGGGATTAATAATCAGCCCTGACATTTATTTAGTGCTTCTGAGATTTACATGAACGATTTCACTTGTTTCACACAGCAACCCAACAAGAGGGCTACTAATTACTCTGATTTTATAGTGAAGGAAACAGAGAGGGTAAAAGGCTTAGGTAAAGTCACACAGGAAGGGGTGAGCTCGGGTTCACAACCAGACAGGCTGGCTCCAGAGCCCATGCCTTAAAATCTTACAAGGCTTCCCATTGATGCATACACTAAGTGCTGACTTTTTAATATTAATGTTCAATAGGACATAAAAGGTCCAAGCCTTGCCTGTTGACTTGAAGGCAAGCCTCACTATAAACCAAATTGTCAAGTGAAGTCTGCTTAGGAAGCATGACCACAGAGAGAGGAGAACTGGTGTCAAGACTGATGCTTGGGGACAGTGTGACTGTGACAGTGTGATGTGCAGTGTGGGTGGACCCACCCGTAGTAGTGGACCGGTGTCACAGGTGAAGCACACTGACTCCTGGGCAGTGTGTGTGTAGATGCTACCAATCCCTCTGTTTCTCTTTCCTGTGTCTCCCTGGCTGCTCCGGCTTCTGTCTGCCTTCAGAGAGGCTGAGGCCACAGTCTGAATCTAGTAAGCCACATGGCTTGGGAACTCCTCTGTCTTGGATGTGACTCTACTTCTCTATCTGACCTGATATTTGTGTCCTGATTTTATAATTAGTCTTTCAGAAGGAAGCTTTAATTTCTCTAGTTTCCAGAGTCTTCCCTGCCCTAAACAGCTAGATCTATCTCGTCCCCCTTTTTTGAAGCTCACAGAGGCTGGGTAATTTTCCCAAGGCCACACAGCCAAGAGGGAAGAGCAGTCACCCAAACTTAGGTCAGGTCACTTGCAGAGTCTGAACACCTAACCCCCAGCTATACCCTTCTCTCTTCCCCAAGATAAACCTACATTTTATAAAGCACATGACCGAGTGCCTGGTGTGCACTAAGCACCCATAAAGTGTTTGTGGGCAGTAGATAGGTCATTGTGTGTAAGAGTTTGGGCTTTGAAATAAGACTGCATGCATGGAAAGCCAAATAGGAATTGTGTGACTATAGGCACAATTAGTGGCTGCTCTAGCCTTGGTTTCCTCATCTGGAAAGTGGGTGTGACAACAGCATTAGTCCTTCGTGGGATTTACTCGGAGGAGTAAAGGATGAATGTAAAGCACTGTTAAAGTGCCCAGACAGTGTCAGTGTGTGTGTTGGGTGGGGGGGCAGCTCTTTCAGTAACTGTGACAGAAGTCCCACCCTCACCAGATTTTAAAGGTAATGAGGTGGCCTATTTTTGGTAAGGCTGGTGGTAAGTTAAGACTTGAAGCTTGGCTGAATCAGTGCTACTTCCTTTGTCTCAGCTCTAACGTGTGCCATGTTGGCCTAGTTCTTGGGGCCATGGTGGCTCCTGGCCACTGGAGGCCCATGTATCAGGTATGACCAAGTCATTCCTCAGCGGCACAAAGGCCCCAAGTTGAGGCTGGTTACTTCAGATCATGTGCTCATTTCTGAACCATTTGCTGCCATGGCAGGCCCAAGTCACATGACTCCATTTCCTGGGTTTATGGACGGACAATCCCTTTGAAACCAAATTATCAGAAAAAGGGGGAGGAATGATCCCCGAATCACATTGAAGGGACACTGGATGAGGAGTTGAGAAATGTCCATTTAGCACTGCTATTACTGCCATTATCTACATCATTATTGCTGTTGTCATTATTGCCATCATCTTTGTGACTCAGTTCTCCATGAAAATCCGGGTCAGTTTAAATTTTTTTTTTTTCAACGTTTATTTATTTTTGGGACAGAGAGAGACAGAGCATGAACGGGGGAGGGGCAGAGAGAGAGGGAGACACAGAATCGGAAACAAGCTCCAGGCTCTGAGCCATCAGCCCAGAGCCTGACGCGGGGCTCGAACTCACGGACCGCGAGATGGTGACCTGGCTGAAGTCGGACGCTTAACCGACTGCGCCACCCAGGCGCCCCATGGGTCAGTTTAAATAGGACTGTTTCTCTGTCTCTCTGATCTAGAACAGCTGTTTTAGATTTTATGTGAGCAAGAAATATTTTTTCTAGTAAGTTTGAGTCATTAGAGACCTAGGAGCTTATTTGTTAGAGCTGCTATGCTGTTGTCCCTCGCTCACACAGAGTCTCATCTCCCCCCTTTGTCCCCTTCCTCCAGTTGTTGGAGAGAAGGGAAGGGTTAGGAAAGTTTGTGGGTACGTGTCTGAGCCACAGATGTGAGAGGGCTGCAGGACATCCAGGTCCTCTAAGTAGCTCCCAGTCTTTTCTGGAGTCTTCATACTTGGTGTTTGGAGCTTCAAGAGGCCTCATTGTCATGAGCCTTTGGGTTGTGTTTTCGATATCCCAGGTAACAAAGTGGGGTTATCTGAGAAAATATTAGTTATCAGTTTAATTGTAAAGCTTAGAGGTTCCCTTGAGAGCATGTACAGCGACTGCTACCTTTATGAGGAATTTTATGACTGTGAATTGCCTGTCAGGATGTTTAAACAGCCCCTTGGAGCATCTAATAGCACCCTCATAGTCATTACCCACCACTAATGGGTGCTGAGCTTTCCAAACACCTATTTACTGCGTGGATTTAGTCATCCTGGAGGACCCATTTCTGATTAAATAATACATGATTTTAAAATGTCTAAGTACAGTATGCATGCCCAAGGCTGTACTTCTGGGTCCTAAGGTTCTCCGACTATAGACATTCTCATGGAACTTCATTGATGGGGACCTACAGCAGTATTTCTCTTTGTCAGGGGTTTGAAGCTTCAGTATCTATCCATTTGCCTTGGGGTAGTGAGTGTAGGAACTGCAGGTTCCTGCGCTCCACCCTCGAGATTGACTCAGTAGGTCTGAGATGGGGAATGTGCATTTTTAAGAAGCATACCCAAGTGATGAGTCCATGAATATTTATGACACACCTACCTTGTGTCAGGCTGTGTACTCAGCACCGGGACTGTATCTGAGAACAGAGCAGACCGGACTGCTACCTGCCTGGCACTAGTACCTAGAGGGGACACAATTATAGGGCAAAGCAATCTGTGATTTCCCCCAGAAGTTCTTGGTTTCTTTTTTTCCTTCTCTCGTCTGATCCTTTATACTCTACTTTTGTAACTATTACACTGAAATTTTATTCTAGTTTGGTTGCATGCAACCAGAGACACTGGCTCCCGATCTCCTTCTTGCTTGTGCCAAAGACCCCCCTCCCTCTCATCAGCCCGTTATGATTTTTCGACCATGTCCTGTGGAAAAGAAGACTCCCTCAGGCTGTGCAGCTGTTTGCAACTTGTCTCACCTTTTAAGTCCCCAACTATAAAATCATAACTTACCTGCCTACAGGTGCATGACCTTGAGGCCCTTTTGTTATGAGTTGAGTGGTGCCCCCAGAAGTCATATGCTGAAGTCTTAACCCCCAAGTACTTGGGAATGTAGCCTTATGTGGAAATAAGGTCATTGCAGATGTATTTAAGATGAAGTCATACTGGAGTAGGGTGGGCCCCTAGCTCCATATGACTGGTGTCCTTATAAAAGGGGAAATTTGGACACAGGGAGAATACCACATGAAGATTGGAGCTATTTGGCCACAAGCCACAAATCACCAAAGATTGGCAGAAAACTTCAGAAGCTAGGAGAGAGGCCTAGAACAGACCCTTCCCACATGGCCCTCAGAACCCTGCTGACACCTTGCTTTTGGAGTTGTGGCCTCCAGAACCATGATGCAGTTACATTTCTGTCAGGGTACTCAGTTTGTGACACTTCGTTACAGCACCCCTAGAAAACTAATAGATGCTTTGAGCCTTAAGATCTTTTATTTATTTATTTATTTATTTATTTATTTATTTATTTACTTACTTACTTACTTATTTACTTATTTACTTACTTACTTACTTACTGAGAGAGAGTGAGACTGTGCATGTGTGCAGATGAGGAGAGGGAAGGAGAATTTTAAGCAGACTCCATGCCCAGCACTGAGCCCAGCAGGGGCTTGACCTCATGACCCTAAGATCATGACTTGACACTTCATCAACTGAGCCACCCTGGCACCTCAAGATTTTTGAATCTTGACCATGAATGTAAAAGTCTTACTCCCAGCAGTCCAAGAGACTGGCCCCATGTGCCTACCTATACCATGCTCAGGTCTGTAGCAAGACCACATCCCAATGTAGTAATAATGAAGATGATTATAACAACCTTATTCTCCATTATTGACCACTTTTATTGTATCTTTTGCTTCTCTCATCTATTGATCTTACTGACCCTGTGAGTAAAGCCTGTAGAATATGTTTTCCAATATGCAATTGAGGTTCAGAGATATGAAGTGACTTGCTCAATGTCAAATAGCTAATAAGTGGGATGGGAGGGCAGATCACTTGACTTTAAGGCACAGATTTAACCACTACCCTATAAAGCCCGAACTCTACTATAAATACTGATGTTTAGAAGGCAGGGTTTCTTAACATCAACATTAGGGACATTGCAGCTCAAATAATTGTTTGCTGTGGAGTGCGACTGTGCATTATAGAACGTTTAGCAGCATCCTTGGCCTCTATAGCAAACTGTCCCATCCCCAGGTGTAACAACCAAAAATGTTGCCAAAGAGTGCTAAATGTACCGTAGGGGCAACATTGCCCCCAGATGTGAACCACTGCTGGACAGGATGTGTCTTTTTAAATCACAGCCCAATTGGTCCAGAAAAAACATTGTTAGGGAAGCTTGCTCAGAAGAGGGTTTCTCCACCTTGAGTAAAAAATGCTGTCCATGTGGGCAAGAACCTGTTCATCAGCACACTGCAGGCTCTGGGGTGAGCTGTAGCTCCAGCAAAAAAAGAAGGGAAAAACAGGGATTGAACGGTCAATTTGGGTTAACATTTGTCCGTGTTGCAATAGATCTTTAAAGTGTGGAGGAAGAGAACTGGGAATTCGCCTAGACCCGGAATAGGGGAAATATGATTAATGTTTTCAGCTCACTATTCACTTAAGTACCTTTTGGCAAGGGACAATGGTGAGAGGCTTTAAGAGCTGTATTAGAGTCTTGGCTCTGCCGCATCTTAAGGTAGCATCTCAGAGGCTCAGTTTTCTCAGCTGTGTGGTAGAACTAACAACACCACACACCTTAAAGCGTTGTTGTGAGGATTAAATGAATTGATGATAATTAAGGTGCTTAAGGCATTGCCAGGCACAACTTAAGAGCTCATCAAATATGTAGCCTTTATAAGGTCTCATTTCCAGTAGTGTGTCTGGGATATAGGGACACAGCAAGTTGTTCTTGGTCTGGGTTTCAACCTCAGAACTACTGACATGTGAGACTAGAAAATTCTCTGTGGTGGGGGCTATCCTGTGACTTGTAGGATATTGAGAGTGTCCCTGGCCTCTACCCACTAGATCGCCAGTGGCACTCTATTCCTGTAGTTGTGACAACCAAAGGTGTCTCTGGACATTGCCAGATGTTCCTATGTGGGCCAAACTGCCCTTAGTTGAGAGGCACTATTGGAGATCATACGTTCCTGCAGGACTTCCTACTCAGCGTCAGCATCTCTTGGAAGCTTGTTAGAAATGCAGAATCTCAAGCTCTGTCTCAGGCTTACTGACCAGAACCTGCATTTCAACAAGATCCCAAGGTGACTCACAGGCATATAAAGGCTTAAGGAGCAGGGCTTTAGGGAACTAACCCACAGGCTACTGCACGGAGTGGGTGCTGTGTGAGTTGAGTGAATGAATTGTGGCTAAAACAAAACTTTTTCCCTTAATACTCTTAGAGTCATTGAGCTCCGAGCTTGCTAGCTCACGCACAGGTCTGAGATTAGTGCTTTACTAAAAGTCATATACCCAGAAACCCTAGTTCCATAGTGCCCTCTTGGATCAGGTGAGTTGGGGTAGTGGGTGGTGGAGCAGACGGAGGCAGCTCTGGGCAGTTAGGACATGTGCCCAGTGTACTCCAAGCCTCCGAGGGGCTTCTGCCCTTTCCCTCTCCATGTAGACACCATGATATAGACAGTCTGGGATAGGGACCTGGAATCAGTGTTTTCAAAGATTTCCCAGATCATTATAGTGCTGCTGAAAAGCTAAAGCGTCAATTATGTCCTGTCATTTTTTTTTTTAAGTTTGTGTTGCAATGCATTTATCAGAGAGCACATTGGAAGTAGCTTCAGACGGAGTAGCTTCATAATTTTTATTATTTTTCCCCTGAAAGTGCAGCAAGGGTGAATGGAGCAAGAGAAGGCACTGTTTCTCATGGTGGAGTAGGAGATGGAATAAGAAAGGGGAGTGGGCACATTGAGAAGGTTGATAAGCACTCTTTGTTGTGGGCCAGGAGCTGGCCACTCTGAATTGGTGGACATCCCAGTTCACAAAGCCCCTTTTGCAAGCCTTAAGTCTGAAATGTCAAGCACAGTTGCAGAGATGGAACATTAATGCTTTGAGAAAAAAGCATCGTATTTTAACAGGACTTGTGATGCCTGCTGAGCCAATTCCAAAGGAAATATGCCTTAATAAATACTCTTGCTGGTGGTAATGAGAATGAGGCTTCAGTGTGGATAATATCACGGGGGAGGAGAGGATGAGCGGCAGGTAGACTGAGAGAGAGGCTCCCTGCTTAGGAACCCATTTTCCTGTTGGTGGTATGTGTGCACGTGTGTGTGTTCCAGAGATGCACAGAACATTTAAAGTCTGAGCACACTCCATGACAACTTCACATAGAGGCTTGGATGAAATCCCTCCTGGGCCCCAGTAGCCATCTCAGCATGGATGAGGTATTATCAACTCCTGATGAAGATTGATTTTAAAATAACTGGGTTCTCGAAGATCCTAATTCTGGAAATCAATTAGATTAATTGGCCTTGTAAAACGACCATGTGGAATGTGTTTCAAGGTTACTGGGGAAATTCTGAACCCATCAGAGTGATTAGCTTGCAGAGTATGATGTGGCCTGTGCTGTTGGTGTGTTTGATTTGGTATACAGTGTGGCTGTGCAGTGGAGCTCAGGTACCTTCTCCCGAGAAGAAGTGGGAAGGGGTGTTCATCAGAGCTCTTCAATGCAAGTGACAGAGTGACTCAGGGTGATTTAAGGAGAACAGGAATTGTCGAGATATCGATGAGGAGCCCACACAATCAGAGTCCATGTAGCCAGGATCATTGCCTCAAAATCACACTACTGAACTACCCTCATGCAATAGGGAATTTCTGAAACACAAGAAGGAGGCTACAGGTGCTATGTGGCCACAATGACAAACTTTGTAGTAGAATAGACATTCCTTCATTTACTGAGAAAATAAAATATTTGTTGAGCCAGTTCTATGTGCTAGGAAAATCACAGTGAGCAAAACAGAAATAATTACCTTCGTGGGGCTTGTATTCTATTGAGAAGAGACGAAAGAATAAGAGCTGGGTTGACAAATATGGTAGCCACTAGCCAGATAATTGAATTCAATTTTATTAAATTTTACTTAATTGAAATTAAAGTTAAACATCCATTTCCTTAGTCACATAAGCCACAGCAAAAAAAATTTTAATGTTAATTTATTTTTGAGAGAGACAGACACACTGTGTGAGCGGGGGAAGGGCAGAGAGAGACGGAGACACAGAATCTGAAGCAGGCTCCAGGATCCGAACTGTCAGCACAGAGCCTGACATGGGGCTGGAACCCACAAACAATGAGATCATGACCTGAGCCGAAGTCAGATGCTTAATCAACTTGGCCACCCAGGTGCCCCAGCCACATTTTAAGTGTTCAAGAGCCTGGGGCACCTGAGTGGCTCAGTCAGTTAAGTGTCCAGCTTCAGCTCAGGTCATAATCTCACAGTTCCTGCAGTCAAGCCTGCTTCCAATCTTCTGTCTCCCTTTTTCTCTGTCCCTCCCCTGCTAATGCGCATGCTCGCTCTCTCTCTCTCTCTCTCTCTCTCTCTCTCTCAAAAATATACACTAAAGTGTTCAAGAGCCACCCAGGGCTACTGGCTATTCTGTTGGACAGCTCATGACGTCAAAGTCCAAAATCTCATCAAATCACACCCACTCATCTAAATTATCCAGATTCAGGGTGGGGGAATATTTGGGTATGATTCATCCAGGGGCACAATTTCTTTCCGTCTGTGGACCTGTGAAACTGAAGAAAGGTTGTTTACCCCCAAAATACAGTGTTGGGGCAGGTTTGAGATAACATTGTGGTTCAAAATAGAAGAAAAATCGACGGTCCAAGAGAGTCAGGAGACGTAAGCAGTTCAGAAAACCAGCCAAGAGAATTCTGTAAGGTGTGGTCCTATGGGTAATCCTTTGATTTGCAGCTCCACCCCCTGGGTCATCCTTGCTTCTTCCTAAAAGTTTGCATGTGTTTTGCAATTGAATAGTGTTATCAGTCTGTTTTTTGATTATAGAATTTGGGGGACTGACAGCTTTCTTTGATTTTGTACTCCCCTTTTCAGTCCAAGCTGGCAGTGTTTCTGTCCATAGAAGTTTCTCAAGAACTTTGTGCATGTCCCAAAGTTCATTACATTAGGTAAGAGGCTTGTCCTTAGATATTTCTAAGATAATTTCTAATTTTGGCTTCTGCTGAGATCGCTGAACAGGTCTCTGAGTCATACCTGTAATCTCTTCAAAGAGGTTTTTTTGGGGGTAACTGAATAGTTTGATACTTCAGTTTTCCTGATAAATTAGCAAAAGGTTGTGCAGCCACACCCTTGGATTTTCTCTAGAGCACCCTTTCCAGACAGTGCATCTCTTATATTTACCATCTTTTGCCATCTGGGCAGGCTTAGAAGTTTCCAGATAATCTAGTCCTTCTTTTTTGCTTAACAGTCCATTTGTTTCTTTCCACTCAAAGTTTACAATAAGCATCAAGAAAAAAATACCTTCTTCCTGGCTATAAACCAAAAGGCATTCCCAGCCTCTAGAAGCCTCTGCATTCCTTGGTTTATGGCCCCCTCCCTCCATCTTCAGACAGAGTAATGACTGATATGGTTCTTCTCTCTTGACTCTTCTCTGATCCAGCTGGGAAAGATAGTTTCAGCTTTTAAGGACCCTTAATTAGACTAAACTCAGTTGGATAATCCAGGATAATCTCCTAAACTACAGGTCCATTCCCTTAATCACATCTATAAAGTCTCTTTTGCTGTGTAAATTTACATATTCACAGGTTCTAGAGATTAGGGTATGCAGATCTTTTTTGGGAGTCCTCATTCTGTCTGCTTTAAGAGTTATATATACAGATTTACACTCAGTGAGAGAGATAGGACCCTCAGATAATCTGTTCAAATTAAGAGCCACAAAAATACAAAGCATGTCTTCATATCTTTGGTGACACATCAACCTGGGGCTCTGGAGCAGACATGTCCCAGTCCCACAGATAGAAAACTGTGGTTGACTGGGACAGGGACATTTGTGAAAACACTGATAACCAGAATATCTGCTCTAGGAGGAGGGAGTGAAGGCATAAAGCATAGGGGTTGTGAGCCTGAACTTGTCCGGTTGGTGTGGATTCAAATGCCAAGTGGATTCAAGTCCACTTGACTTTGAACAAGTTTTGAGCCTTGGTTTTCTCATCTGTAAAATGGGGATAATGAAAACACCTATGTCAAGAGTAACTGTTGGGAGTAGACTCCACAGAATAAAACCACACAAAGCCTTGAATACTATGTCTACTGCACACAGATGGCTTTCTGAGAGACCTTGAAGAGGTTGGCAGATGTATGCTGATCTTTGACATGCTCCCCAGGACAGACCAGATCTGGCCTTTCAGGCTTCCATTGCCTTCCAGGGAGCTCATAACCCTAAGACACCATACTGGTTCCAGGTGTGTGGTTTGGAGGAACAGTGGGAAGTGATGGGAGAAAAATGGGTCTTGGAGAGGGATTTTGGCTTCAGTCCTGAGGGACAGTGTGGGGGAATCACTCTCTATCCCTACTACTTGTTTTTAAATCTATTGTAGGGGAGTGGTGGAAACCATTGATTTACAAATAGGAGATTATGAGAGTTTTTCCATGTTTGCATTTTTTCCCTCCAAATTATGGTCTTACGTCTGGGACAGTGGGGAGGAACCTAAGTATAACCAAACTTTGAATTCTGCTTAGATACATATTTTAAGCACTATGATCTTGCAACTTGGATTTGTAATTGGAAGAGTGATATGGAATCTTTAATAGGAATTTGTTTCAATCACAAGGGAACTTAGGAAGTAATATTTAAGAGGTAAATAAGCATTTTTAATGCATATTTCAAGGAGTATTTTGGCTTTAACAGGATAAATTTACTTTTGATTAGAGAAAGTACATTTTAGCATTTAACCAAGATCAGAGTATTAAATTAATACACAGATTTTTCTCTGTTCCAATTTCTGCCAATCTTCTTGAATGGAGAGTAATTATTTTTCTAAGGCTAAGAGACAGATAGGGATGAAGGTGTTAAAAAGCAAGAGTGCTGAACAGGGAAGCAAAGGAAGCCGAAGGCTTTTTAAAAAGGATCTAAGGTCTTAGATACTCTTTGGCACTGCCGAAACACCAGTTTGTTTATGCCCTCGAGCATAGAATTCTCCAAACTATTGACTCTAGCCTGCAGGCTCTTCATAGCCAAGCACAGAAGGAAGGTGGAAATTTCCATGTTCAAACATCTTTAGAAAAATATTAGCATAAATAAGTTAAACTGCTTTTATTAACACTAAAAAAAACTTTTCAGAGATGATGTGTATTGTGAAATGTTAAGAGTGGGACAAAGTAGTCAAAATTTCCCAACTTACTAGACCATAGACTTTAATTTATTTGTTGGTTTGTCGTGTGGTACACTGATGGAATGTTTCAGAGCATAAGTTTGAGGAACAATTCACATTTCTGTATGTAAATTTCACTGAGGTTAAAAGGAGTGCTTTAGTAGCACCTAAAGAATCCACACTAATTGTGTTACAGTGACATTTCTTAAACTGTTGCTTAACAAACCACCTATTTCAGAATCACCTGAAGGGTTTGTTAAAAATCCAGAGCCCTGAGTCTGATTTTACATCTGTTGTCTAAGAAACTTTGAGGCTAACATTGTGGATGCTGAACTGAACCGTGGGTCACCAGCATCAGCATTGCCTGGGAGCTTCTTAGAATGTGGAGTCTCAAACCCATCCCAGGCCTACAGGCATCTCTGATTGTGCATTTTTAGAAGATCCCTAGGTAGCTGGTATGTGCATTCAAAGTGAGAAGCCCTCGAGTGGAAAGTAAGGCATCTCATTTTACTTAGGTATTTATATTTCCTTATATCTTGCTCTAATCATGTGTTTTATTTAAAAAGGTATTTGATTATAGAGTTGTGTTTTAGTTGAAATCATAATTAAAGGGATATGTAGGATGACCTCTTCCTTTACTACTCTGTGGCAGGCATTGTTGTTCAGATTAGGGACCTATTTAAAGACAGCATTGTTATTGCTGTCAGTGTATACTGACTTCATTCAAACCGCCCAAAGAAAAGAGCCTCTTGAGGACTAGTCCTACTCCCAATTTATGGACATGATGATAACTGTCGGATCCAGAGTATGGAATGTCTGTCAGGAGTAATTGACTGCATGTAGCTTAATTCCACCTCCTCTTCCATTCCATCCTTGAAATGCTTGTAGTCACCTCGGTTTAATAACTCAGATATTGATTTTACTGAATATAGCCACCTTGCATGTCAGTCTGGGAAAACAATGAAAGAACAGATTTTGAGTGGACAAAAAGACCACCCAATACTTCCACTGTTATTTACAAATGCATTGATTTTTTTTTTTTTTTTTTTTTTTTTTTTTTTTTTAGCAAGGGGAGCCAAAACTGTCAGTTTGAAATACTAGTTTCATGAGTTTTTGAGTAAGTAGGCCACAATTACTCTTTATTTCTTTGTAGGTGTTACACTTTGACACTTCGCCATCCATGCTAATGGATGATAAGACAGGGTCCCATAAGGTTCAATGTCTGCTCAGTGAGTGACCCATTCCAGAAAACCTAATCTGGCAGTTAAAAAATCATTTTAGGAGTTATTCGTAAGGATTAGAGGGAACTGTACCTGGTGCTCCCCCATGGCTAAGAATAATACCTGTCTCTACCATCGAGAATGACAATTTTCATAGTTCACGAGACATTGGCTGGTGTTCAGAAGCCTTCTGTCTCAGTGGTAGGGAATTATTAGCCGGAGACTGAATATAGCTCTGCTCCTATCTAATAGATGTTCACAGTAAGACCTGAAGGGATCAGATTGTTTCCCAGTAATGTTATTGCATCCCAGAACAAATCTCAAGAGTATAAGAACTGGGGGGACTGGCTGGCTCAGGGGGTAGGGCATGTGACTCTTGACCTTGAGATTGTGAGTTCAAGTCCCAGTTGGGCATGGAGCCTATTTAAAAGAAAAAAATTTTTTAAAAATCTGTAAGAATATAAAAATGTCCAGCTCAAGCAAGTTGTAAAGAATCTTGAAAACCTAAAAGGAGGAGAAAAATTAATCAGTTGAAATCCATATGGAACTGACACAGATGTTAGAATTAGTGGAGAAGGATGTGTTTACATAATTAGAAAAGTGGAGGACATAAGAAGACCCAAATCAAGACTCTAAAGATAGAAATCTATGAGAAAGGGAAGCATATGCCCACATAGATATGCAAGAACATTCATGGTAATTTTATTTGTAATTGCCAAATAGTAAATAATCCAGTAGATGGAGAATCAATTTGTGGCACAATCATCCGATGGAATACTGTTGAGCAATAAAAGGAATGAACTATTTGTATGTGCAATAACATGGATGAATCTCAGAAGCTTTATGCTGAGTGCAAGATGCCACAGAAAAAAATAATGCATACTGTATGATCCCATTTATATGAATTGTAAAAATATAAAGCAATCTATAGGGACAGAATGCAGATCATTGGTTGACTGGGGACAGGAGGTGGGGGTGGGAGGGATGGATAACACAGGGGCACAAGGATACTTTTGGAGCTGTAGGTATATCGCTGCCTTGAGTGTGGTGATGGTTTCATGGTTCTGTGTGTATGTGTGTGTATAAATGGACACACACACATCTCATGAATCAGGTGAGAATCCGCCAGGAGAAAGATAGAAGGCCCACATGGGTGCTTCTGCCAAATGAAATGCCTTCTACACTGTGTGTACATCTTCTGTTTGCTTTTTATGAAAATTGTCTTGGCTGGTAGCAAATGGAGGGCGATATCACTTAATATGGTTCTGAAATAGGTCATAACAATTTAGGCAGGCTGCAAAGCCGAGTTTTGTGGATCCTCTCCTGAAAAGGGAGATGATCCTGCAGGAACCCAGCTTTGGGGGATTAACTCTTGAGCATCCCACTGCATTTGCTTTCTCCTCTGCTTGCATATCACCTGTGGTTGTCCCTGAGGTGCCTATAAGCAACTGGAAAAATTACTGAGAAGGAACAGAAATGCAATCAGTGTTTGGCAGAGCCTGGGAGATCCATCTTTCTGGCTGCAGACATTTCTATCTTGTTATTCCACTCTCTGAGCTTGACCATTCTGGGGTGAGCTCTGCTCTCTCTGCTGGTCCCTCACTCATAACTGTGTCTGCTTATGGTTACTCCCAATAACTTTGGTCTGAATGGTAATAGTGATCAGAAGAAAATTGTACATTATCACAGTTTAGATAAGTAATGGGCAGAGGAAACCTATCTTGGAGGTGGTTCTGTTTGGCGAAGTTACATTTAATGGTTAAAAATACTTGGGAATGAACACCTTGGTGGAGGGGGCTTATGCAGAAAGATGCAAATAGGTGCAGATGTGATAAATTGGAAGATGATGCAGTCAGTTCTGCTGTAAGTGACATTTGTGTTCCTAAAAGTCACTGCACTGTGCTCAATTGCACGGTAAAACCACGTAGGAAAAAATGGTGTTGGAGCATATGATTAAAAAAGTTCATCAGTGGGATGTGTAAAAAAAGACAGAAACCTGATAAGAATGGTAGCAAGTTTCAGACACATTAAATGGCTAAGAAATACATGTGTGCTGAAAGCATGTCACACTTTACCTTGAAAAAGACCTGAAGTTTGGTGTGTGAAAGTGAGCATTGGAAGGATTCGAATTGGTGAGTAACTGAGGATGATGAATGTGTGTGTGTGTGTATGTGTATGCACACACCCTTGTGTTGTGCATACTTCTAAGTGTCTTGGTTCAGCTGGTTACAGCTTTCTTCGTTCACCTCATGCTCCTCACAGACAGAATCATGCATAAGCAAATGCAAAATATGTGTTATGCTCAAATTGTTCCCTAATGTAACAGTCGCATTGGAACAAATTCACATTTTCAAAACAAGCGTTATTGTAGACCTGAGTGTGTCAGGGGAGAGAGAGAAAGTGTCTGGAGGAGAATTTGAAAGGAGTGTTGGGGGGGGGGACAGTGCCCGAGGTTATATGGGAAAGAGTCTAGAGTAGGACTGAGCCTTCAGATCATAAGAACAACGAGTTGTGGTACCTGTACTTTGTTGTGCTGCTGTCAGTGAGCCAGGAGATTGTGAGCCCCCACTTCCTTGTCTATCCTGCCAGAATTGCTGTATGGGAGGGACCAGAAGGGACAGCTTCTTCTTTTAATGGTGCTGTGAGTTCACCTGGGCTCTCATTACTGTTCTGTCAGTCCCACCTGCCAGCAGACAGTGTGGTGGCTCCCCAGAGGAAAGGGTAAGAAAGGGAGCTCACTGTTGATCCGGAACTGAAAGAGTTGTGTGGAAACATGGTTCTCAGATGTTGTTATTTCAAATTTGTAACATTAAAAAAAGAATACCTTGGGGCCCCTGGGTGGCTCAGTCGGTTAAGCATCCGACTTCAGCTCAGGCCACGATCTCACGTTCCATGAGTTCAAGCCCCGCGTCGAGCTCTGGGCTGATGGCTCAGAGCCTGGAGCCTGCTTCCGGTTCTGTGTCTCCCTCTCTCTGTGCCCCTCCCCTGTTCATGCTCTGTCTCTCTCTGTCTCAAAATAAATAAACGTTAAAAAAAATTAAAAAAAAAAAAAAGAATACCAAAATCTGTGACCTAATGTTGCTAAATCAATCAACAAACATTTACTGACTTACCGTGCACCCAAGTATGTACCAGGTACCATTCCAGGCACTTCTGATATGTTAGCAAATAAAGCAGACAAAAATGTCTGTTCCTATGGAGTTTTATTCTAACAGTAGAGTCAGACAAATGATGTTTTGTTTCTCCCAATAAGGACATAAAAATTTTTAAATTAGCAATAACAATAAAAGCTCATGCTTTCATTAAAAAAAATAATGAAGTCACCTGTATTTTCAAAAGGTATTGTTTTGCCAAATGCACGGGGCTGACATAATTTCAGAATGAAGGGCTGGTCTTTCCAGAAAGTGTTATGTCCACATGTAGATATTTGGAAACCACCGCTGCAGAATAAGGAAGGGTAAGCCATAAGAAGACTCCTGGTGGGCATCTTATTTCTGGCCTCTCGCTCTCAGAACCAAGCCGTGCCTTTTGCATATTAAAAAGCTCAGAGAGCTGTTGTGGTCCATCAGTTGCAGCACCCCTGGGTTAAACTGTATTCCTAAAATATTCACCCATGGTCCTCATTTGTTTGATGTTTGTCTTGTTTTGTCTTGCCTCAATTTCCCTTCTGACGTCTTGAGAGTTGAGGGTGTTTTTTTCTTTGGTTTTGGTCAGTGGCTTTAACTCCATCACAAAGGTCATGGTTTCTTCTGGCAAGCCTGTTCCTTCCCCATTGTCCCAGGCTGGAAATTCAACAAGGGCTATTTCCAAGACATGGTATAAGAGATGTGGTTCCCTGGGCCTTGAAGAGTATTAAGCTTTAAAAAATGTTTTTAGTGTTTGTTTTTGAGAGAGATAGAGAGAAAGGGGAAGGGGGAGATGGAGAATCCAAAGCAGGTTCCAGGCTCTGAGCTGTCAACACAGAGCCTGAGGTGGGGCTTGAATTCAGGAACTGCAAGATCATGACCTGAGCAGAAGTCGGATGCCACCTAGCCTCCCCTGAAGAGTGTTAATCTTAGGGGCAAATGTTTATGGTAACAGATTGTGTTGGGCCAGCCTGACAGTTCAATCCCAGAAGATGGGAATGCTCACATTGTCTTTAACATATTTTTATATTGTTCAGCTCTTTATTTTATTCCCCACCCCTGCTTTATTGAAAAATAATTGACCTATAATTTGCTCTGTCTTTTTGTGACTGTGGGGTTCTCTGAAGTGTGGGGCACAGACTAGAAGTCCCTCTTGGTTGGGTCTAAGGGAAGTATTGCCTATATTTTTACCTCTTGCTCCAAACTCCTCCACTGCAAGTGCAGTGGTTTCAATTCAAGGAGTAGAATAGAATTAGTAGGAGGGGTCTTGAAAGTTGCTGTGATTTTGGAGCTTGTTGTATATTTGTGAGAGATTCTGGGGTTGGGCTTGCCCTAGGGTATGCTTTCTATGAGGTAGGCTTCATTTGCAGGCCAATAAATTGTCTGATTCTCTAAGTAAAATGGTATGTTGAATTTTCAATCTCAGGATCTCATGTAGTAGAGGCATGGCTGTGGAAATGGATGTTACATAAAGCAGTATGTAGCACAATGTTGGGAATATGGGCTTTTAGTCCTGGGTGGGTAGACGGATGAATGAAGGAAAACAGTAATTCTGGTTACCTCTAGAATTACTTTGGGTCTGATGTTTTATTGCTATTTAACAGTAGAGAGTATACTCAGATCCCCACACTTCCTGATTCTTGATCCCACAGAATATAGGTTGAAGGGGACAATGGTTTGTAGTCCAGCGAAGGATGATGTGAGAATAAACAATATAGATGAAGAACCACCCTGAAGACAGAGGTGCTCTTTTTGGGTCCTTTCTCTTACTGTGTTGGGTGTGTTGGTAATAAATGCATGCAGTGGGAAAACCAACATGAAATCAGCCTAAATCAGTGGATATATGTATAGGATGGGACTGAGGAAAACTCCCCCTAAAGGCACAGTGGGACCCCGGGGCAGATGGGACCTTACTTTTGAGCTGCCCACTTTATCACCTCTTCTCTTGTCAAGGGGACTGGTTAAGGCCATGGCAAGCTCATCCCCATGGTTTGAGACTTGGAATAAGGGGGCCATATATAGGTGCTAAATGGAGTGGTCTTAATTTTCATACTAGAATTATTATATTAAGCCTTTGTACCTTTTTAGTGCTGTGAAAGAAGATTCCTAGTGGTAGGTCTTAGGTAGTGAGTGTTGAGGGTTGGGAAGCTTTTGACTAGGTATGGACATACCCTTGGGCTACCTCCCTCTTTTCCCCTGTTAGGATTTATGCCTAAGCCCAAGTGTTAGAATTAATTTGGGAAATATGAACACATGTTAAAGAATACATTTCCCTCTCGTGCTTACTTAGGTAGAGTCCTCATATTAGTAATACAGGCTTTGCTTTGCCTAAACAATAAATTCAAGCCTGCCATCTACAGAGAGCATTATCAAAAGGATCTCAGTATAAACGGTGACATTCATGACTGGCTGTGGTGGGGGATCGCCCACCCTCCCCTGTAGCTGCTGAAATTGAGCTGTCAGATGAGGAAGATGAAATGCTACTTTGTTCTATGGCTTGAGCTCCCAGAGGCAACGTTTCCAGGTCGTTTGACATTAGTTCAGAGAATGGGAAAGTATTTATCTTTTTTTCTTTTTCTCTAAAACTTAAAAAAAAATGTTTTTTGTTTGTTGGTAAGTAGGAAATGACAGCCTCTTCAGGACAGCTGCCTGCATGTTTGAGGGGAGATGTTTACCATGGTGGCAGGTGGTGCTCAGAGAGGAGCCGGCTCTATGCCTCCTGGGAGTATCAGGCACTGTGTTCTGAGCATCAACCCTGAAGTACCTTTCATACTGATAACATTGAAAGCAGTGTTTCCTAAAGAGTGTTCCTTGGGATATTAGTTGCACAAGATGCTCCAGGGAAAGAAGGATGCCATGAAAAATTAGGGTTTTTTTTTTGTGGCCAAATAAGTTTGAGAAATACTACCTATTATATTTATCTGCCTCCTGTGGACACACATCCATATTAGTATTCTAAGGCTCCGAGGACTCCTATAGGCAAGAAACCTGTTCATCTTTGGTTAAGCTAGAATTTCCCAAATTTATTTGATTTTTTTTTTGAAATTTTCAAAAAGATTGGCAAATAGAAACTCAAAGTTAGACATTTTACGAGGCCCATATATGAGAAACACAATGATGAGTAAGGAAGCTGGACCTGTAGTAGCCTCATTGAGCTTATAGATAAATAATAAACAGGTAACAAACCAGTGAATAATTGTACATTGTGATACATGATATGAATGCATAAGCAGGGAGCTCTAGTGTGGAATAGTGGGGGTGGGGGGGTGGATCTGATGGAGGCCAGGGAGGGCCACTTCAAGAAGACAACTTGTAGTTGAGAAGCAAAGCATGAGAAGGAGGCAGCCATGTAAATTACGGGAGAAAGAGATGGGAATCATGGACAAAGGCCCTGGAGTATCACCCCCTCTTTGTTCTAAAAAACACCATTTGCTTTGGTAAACTATCTTGTGACCAGAGAAGCTCCTAAGCTACTTACAAAGGGACTGGTACACAGTATACCATCTAAGTAGCATTGGTCCCCTTCCTTCCCTTCTCAAGGCGATTCTCAACATGGCCATCAAGAAAGATTGTGGTCTTGAGCAAATTCCATGGCTCTGTTCGTGCATCATCTCAGACTTGCTCAGCAGTGTGTGAGGTGTGACTCTGACGTTGTTGGTCCCCAGAGAGTGGAAAGGGTCTGGGTCTGTTTTTGTAGCTCTCTGGCCAAAGTCCCCAGTTCACATCAAACTGTACAATTTGGAATCCATTGGAGGAGAAATAACACAAGTGGAAAGGTGTGAGATCTCTAGAGTAGGAGTTTTCAGACATTAGTGTATGAAAAAGACACCTGGAAAATTTGTTAACATGCAACAGTCCATGGGGCCCCCCCTCAACCTTATTCCCAAGTCTTACTTGGGATGGAGACTTACTGATTTGCCCCACAACCCACACCTTATTCTGGTCTGGGCTTGTTGAGGCACACTGTGTATATTTTTTGATTTATAAACTCTTTTAGTTACATCTTAGGGGCCATAGTAAACTTTGATTTAGAAACCATTTCTTTTGTAATCTAGTGTTGCTATGATCCCCCAAATCTGAAATATGGCAGCTGGTGGTATAATAAATCAGGAAGCAGACTTATTTATGTGTTCTTAAAACAAGAAAAACAAGGCCACAGAGTTTCAGCGGGAAAATAAAACCCACACCACTGAGAAGCCCCATCAGGTTGGGGCTTGGTCTTCTGGGGCATTGGTCCACACCTTGAACCTGGTTCAATTCAAAAGAGAATTCTCCAGCTGTGATCTTAAGTCTTTGCTTTTCCTGGAAGTTGCTCTTTCAGTTCTCTCCTTTTTTTTCCTCTGTGGAATATAAATAGACTCTTGTCTTGTTCCTAAGAAGAAACATTCTCCTTTACCCAGAATCTCATTCTTGCTACTCATCTTTTCTTGCACAACCATAAAACTCTTCAGTGTTGACCACCCTTGTCATACTGCTTCAGGAGTAAGCCAGCTTTTTGATATAGCTTCCAAGCCTCTGTGTAGACTAGCCCTGTTTACCTCTCTAGGTTGGCATCTTAAACTCTCTTGCTTGCTGTACTCCAGCTATACTTAAATCCTTTGATTCTGCCATCTTCCCATGTTGTGATTTTAACAGGATCTCTTTGTGTCTAGATGATCATGTTTGTTTATTGCCCGTTTCTTTTGTCTAGAATGAAAGCTAGTGAATTTAGGAATCTTGTCTGTCTTGTTCCTTGCTATATTCCAAGCATCAAAAATAGTACTTATGTAAATGGCTAATAAATATTTATTATTTAAATGCATAACTTCCTTCTCTTTCTTCTGGGTATTTGCATACGCTGTTTCATTTGCCTGACAATTTCTTCTCTCATCCCTTCCATATGCACACTTTACCTGCTAACTCCTACACATCCTTAAATTCTCAGCTCATATGCTCCTTTATTCAGGAAGCACTTTGTCATTGCCTCCAGGAAGGATTACTTGACTTCCCAAGTTTGTACTGTGTATTCCCAGGGTACTTATCACACTATTTTACAGTTACCCATTTATTTGTTTTATTTCTGTGTGGACTGTAAGCTCTAGGAGGGTGGGGGTCAGATTCCTGTATGCCTTGGAATCTAAGCCTCCCTCCCATGAGGTCTGACATTGTGCCTGGTAGGTGTGCGGTAAACATTTATTGAATAAGCGATTTTTACCCCCTCTCTCTTCTCTCATTTTTACCAAACATCTTCCTTTAAATGTGGCCTGTGCTCCTAGTCTTCTTTTGTCTCATCTTACTGCAAGCAGCATGTTGGGCCTGTGCATTCCATGCTGCCAAACCCAGCAGATTGTCTGTAGCCCTCCCTGTGGCATCTAATACTGCCAACCTGTCCTCCTTGACACTGTGTCTCTAATGGTAAAACCATGGTGCCCATGTCCTGCTGCAAGATGCAGTGCAATGAGGAGGTGTTGGGCTGGCAGATAACAAAGAGCTTTGGCTGTCTGGGAAACCCCTGTAGCATGAGGAAGGAATAGTGCTGACACCTCATGCAAAGAAAGGGGCTTTGCTTTCATAAAGTCTGTTTAAAAATAATTTTGGGGTCTATAAAAACACTATAACCATCTGAATCCTTAGGGCAGGAAGGGTAGAAAAGTGGATAAAAGCGGCTTGCTGCCTGATCTTTAGTCCTTGGGAGGGGACTTAGACATGAATATTTCAAAGAGATCATGAACATTTTACTCTATGGCCCAAGGTCAAAATTGAAAAATTCTTAATTCTGTATTTTGAATACCAGATAGTGGGAGACAGACCTATTCCTCCTTTCCTGCCTTCTAGACACTTCTGGAACAGGTCTGTTTAACAGAGGCGTTCTAACTCAATTAGTTGGAAGAAAAAGTACAAAAGAAAGCCATTATGCAAATGTCACGCCATGTGAAAAACCAAGAAAACGGTGACAATATAAGCTGTTGAATACATTTCCAATTCAATTTTAATATTGGACCTTTGGGAGTTCTTGGGTGGCTCAGTCGTTTATGTGTCTGACTTTGGCTAAGGTCATGATCTCATGGTTCATGAATTCGAGCCCTGGGTCATGCTCTGTGCTGACAGGTGGGAGCCTGGAGCCTGCTTCAGATTCTGTGTCTCCCTCTGCCCCTCCCCCCCTCTTACTCTGGGTCTCTCTCTCAAAAATAAACAAACATTAAAAAAAATAAAAGTTAAAAAAAGTAAGACCTTTGTAAGATCATTATTACCAATAATATGCCCTTATGCTCTTGATTCTTTTATCTCTAAGAGGGTCCCCAGTCCTCTCTGCTGGACCTCTGCTCCCCTTTTCTGGGGTGGGAGGTTACTTGCTCTACCCTCATAGGTATTTTAGTAGAAAAAAAATTTTTTTTTCCAAATGTGTCCCATCTGTTGGGAAAATTGAGCCCACCCTATATAATTCTAAGAACTCATTCCACCTATCATTTGTTCACTCACTAATTAATTTATTCACTCATCACCACTCAGTATGGTGCTATGGATATAAGGACTGGGAAGATCATCTTTTATTGGCTTTTATTTTCAGAATAAAAAGCTTTGAAATGCCCAGCACTAATTTTGTCTCTAGCTCAAAAGCAAAGTTCTTCATGAGCTCATGGCAAGGTTAGAATGACCTCTCATCATTCAGGAAAAAGAAAGATTTGATTGAACAGATTTATTTCTGTTCCATCCAAGTTTATTTCCGAGGACACCATCCGTGGCCAAGTGTGGTAATTGGGGATCTGCAGTGATATGTCAAGTAGGACCGGAGGCTCTAGCAATTCTACTTTGAGTCTGTGAAGGCTGCCTTTTTCCTAGATACTGCAACTGCCAGGGTCAGGAGTCCATGAAAGAACCTCTTGGTCTTGTCACCTTTGGTTATACAGTAGACCCAGGCTCTGATGCTAGATTCTGCCAGGAGCCACTGTGAGATCAGCAGAATGTATAGAGCAATTTCTTGAGGTTAGGAGGAGAGGAAATGGAGACAGTGGTAGGGGAGAAAACCTCAGGGGGAGACACTCTGGCACCCCTGGTCTCATTTTCCCTGGGCAGATAAGAGGGCCCTCAAACTTACACGTGTTTGGGAATCTTCCTCAACCTACCAGAGAGCTGATCTAGCAGACAGCTGACTACATTCCCTTGTTCTTGTTGTGGCTGCCTCTCTGCTATAGCTTTTTGCTTTTTAAGTAATATTTTCATTGAGATATAATTCACATGCCATATAATTCATCCACATAGGAGTACAATTCAGTGGTTTCCAGTATATGCACTGAATTGTGCAAGCACCATCACAGTAGTTGTAGAACATTTCTGTCAATCACAAGAGAAACCTGTACATTTAGCAGTCACCTTCCATTTCTCACCCCCTCCCTAGCCTCTGGAAACCACTAATATTCTATCTGTCTCCTACAATTTATAATTGTGTGTTCACTTGTTTGTTTTTACTTCCTGTCCCTGACACGAGACTGTGAGCTTGATGTGGGTAGAAGCGAATCTGTTTTATCCACCAAAGTACACAGCACACATCTGTCTAGTAGAGAGTTTCTTCTCCAACCTCGCCCTGTACCATGTCACCTCTGCTACTTGATAATGTTCACTTCCTGTATTAATTTTTATCCCCACCCCCCGAATTTGTCCTTCTAGCTCTCTTGTTGGATTATCTCACTTCTTAGGAAGAACACATAATATATTTTACTTGAATAACATGTCTGTATTCTTTTTCCAGCTTTATTGAAACATAAATGACATATAACATTGTGTAAGTTTAAGGTGTGTAGAGTGCAATGAGTATATGTAGGTGTATTGTGTGTGTGTGTATATATTTATGTATGTGTGCGTGTATATATATATATATATATATATACACATATATATGTATATATATATATATAAAGATTGTCACAGCAAGGTTAGTTAGCACATCTGTCACCGCACATAGTTACAGTTTCTTGTGTGTGTTGTGAGAACTTTTCAGAAGTCTTAGGAACTTTGAAATACAAAGTACTGTACTGCTATGTATAATTCCTGTGCTGTACATTATATCCCCAGAGCTTATTCATCTTGTAACTGGAAGTTTGTACCTTTGACCACCTTTGCCCATTTCTCCCACCTTCTGTGTGTTCTTGGATGCATGGAAATGTCTCTATCCAGTGGTATGGGCTTTTTCTTCTTATTTCTTTCTCATAAGGAAATGAGTCCTTGTTCTCAACTCTGGGTTTATTCTCTCCTTTCTGTGTCCTATGAAGTCACCTGTGGGTTTGCCAAAAGTAAAAGGTGCAATCCCAGCTACCTGTCCCTTAAAGAGTAGATTTATTATTTACAACCCTAAGATGATTTGTTATAAGATGCAAACCATACATTTTGGACATAGGGCAGGGTCAAGTATTCAGTAAATTTTGGGACTCCTATCCAGCGTTCTTCTCCAGCTACCGTGCAGTCATCCTGGTCATTTCACCTCTTAAATAGAAGGCTGGTATACTGCTGATGAGATACAATTAGATAAGATCATGGCCTTGCAAGCCACAACCAGTTTCTTATATGAATTGGTTATTTAGCTTCTTCAGGTTAAGGGATGGCACTTGAAAGGGTCGCATTCACCCGCACATTGTTGTGTTAGGACATAGACAGCAGTGGCTCTGCCCATCGGCTGTAAGCAGGAAGCAGTGGTGATGTCAGGAAAATGAGACCACTTGAGTTTTGTTATTGTGACTGAGATACTGAGTGGGAAAGAAACACCTCCCTTATATTTTGCTGAGCTGTCTCTACCTCCTTTATATTTTGCTGAGCTACCTCCATGATGTTCTGGGATTCAGAAGGAAACATGGGATGTGCGTGCGTGTGTGTGTGTGTGTGTGTGTGTACAAACCACTCTGCATTAGATTTTGGAAGTCCATTTTCCTCCTTTGCTTCATGACAGTCTATGAAGATGGTAGAGTAAGTGGCTTGGAATCTCTTCTGTAAGCTGTCCTGAGGTAGTTTCCAATAGCCAGTCAGTTTAGGTTGGTGTGGAAATGTGAAATAGGATAACTCGTGGGGTGGGGGCCTTAATCCAGCCAAACCTGCTCTTGCTTTTTCCCAGTTACTTCCAGTTTTTATACTGATGTTCATATGTTAGCCTACTTGGACTACGTTTTGTCAGCTCTCCAGTTACCTTTCACTCATTAGGAGGATACACAATAGACACATGATCAAACATGTAAATACCCATTCGCAGGTGGCGGCACAGTAAGCAAAGACTATTATGTGTGAGGTGTGTGATGGCATTGACTTTAGATGAAGTGGCTACAAATGAACATTTTGAAGATGGAGTTTAATATGCTGCTGACGCTCTCCTTCTGGTTATATTTGTTCCTGGCTGATTTCTTGATACTGGCTGACTTTTGTTATTTATTTATTTATTTATTTATTTATTTATTTATTTATTTATTTATTTATTTATTTTTGGTAACTTCATTTCCTAGAGATTTGAGAAAAGCAAGAATAAAACAAAGATCAACCGCAATATGGATAAACAGCTTGGATAGCTTGAGAGTATTTTGAAACTGTTTGTTTTTTGTTGAGTATTAGATAGGGAGACACTCACAAATGAGCCACAAGAGAATTCACCTGCAGACACTCCACATCGACTCACTTCCTTCTTGTGTATTTAATCAAATAGCAGTGTAATAAATTAGCAGAGATTCGTTTGGACACCAAATACCAAGTTGTTCTCCTCAGTGACCTGGATTGATTTCTGTGTGTCGCAATTCATCAGAAGGAAGTGGCTTCACCGCTGGGAGTCCAAATGCTCTAACACATTTCTATTCTCACTTTTGCTTTAACCAGCATTGGACATTTGGTTTTCTGCCTTAGATGGTAAGCCTCACAATTAGTGAGACTGGAAATGCCAAACAAAGGCCCTTAGATGGATTGGATTTCCCGGAACAGAAAGGCCTTGTGAGCAGCTGTTGGGAGCCAGATGGAGCCTGTACCCACGAGAGGACGGATGGGACATCTAACTGCATCCCAAACCCCATGTTCTTGCAGATATATGGACACACATGTCCCCAGGCTGCATCACTTTGGAGTACTTGTGAGTTATAGCACACTTGTCAGATTAAATCGTGATGTTAATAGCTAACATATATCGAGTCTTTACGATGTGCCAAGCATTCCTCTCAGTGCATTACAAGTAGTAACTCATTTAATCTGTACAATCACCCCATGAGGTAGGTATCAGTATAGTCTCCACTTGATAGACAGGGAAAATGAGGCACCCAAATGGCAAGTAACCTTTTCAAGGCTCTATAGTGAGGTGGCGATGGATCAGGTCTTTAAAACTAGGCTTTATACAAAGAATGAGGTCAATTTCTAGGACTTTAAATAGGAAAGTAGCTCAAACCATAGCAGTGGAATATTCAGATCAATAGTAGGAAAACCTATTGGATAGAGGGGCTCTGCCCACATTTAGATACAGTCACCATTGAAACCACCCTCATCACAACACTGTCATCACTGTGTTTTGTTGTTTAATTTGTTGTCACTGCGGGTGGAGAGAGAGAGCAGGTAGCACCTCCAGGGCCATTGGGATAAATGCATACTACTTTGGAATTTGAGAGTTGTGCATGTGATCGTGTAGGGATGGCTGAGGGTCATGGCTGTCAACTTTGCCATCAGTAGTGGGCTGAGACGCATTTTGGACACATTGCACGTTCTCCTGCAGTTCCTTCTCTTCCCACCATTGTCTCCTCTGCTGTGCCTCCTCCCTCATCCAGACTCTTCTCCTATCATCCTCTCTGCTTAGGGATGGTCTTAGAACTCATATTTTGAAGTTGATAATTAAGATGTTTATTTTTTCACTAATCCTGCTAAATGACTCAGCTCGGTTTGGAAACTCATGGCACCTCTTGTTCATGTGTCCTCATGAAGGGTTGAAACCTCTCTCCTGGTTTGAATCACTGGTCAGTCAGGGTAGAATATCTATGGAGCTTGACTGTCCCCAGCATAGGTGTCCTTGGAGGTCACTGAATGGGCTTTGAAAACAGACCAGTTTGAAACTTGATTCTGATTTGGTCTCACCTGGAGTGAGTCACCTACGTTGATTGATTTTCTGATTATTTCTCTACAAAATGGAAACTTTTGGTAAGGATTAATAAGGTTTAATATTTCTCTTGAGTACAGTGTATATTCTGGCTATTGTACTAGGAACTTAGATTTACCATCTCATTGGATTTTTAAATTTTTTTTTAAACGTTTTATTTATTTTTGAGACAGAGAGAGACAGAGCATGAACGGGGAAGGGGCAGAGAGAGAGGGAGACACAGAATCGGAAGCAGGCTCCAGGCTCTGAGCCATCAGCCCAGAGCCCGACACGGGGCTCGAACTCACGGACCTCAAGATCGTGACCTGAGCCGAAGTCGGACGTTTAACCGACTGAGCCACCCAGGCGCCCCTCATTGGATTTTTAGAACAACTCCATGAGGCAGGGTGCTTAACCAATCCCGTTTCACAGATGAGAAGATGGAGGTGTAGAGAAGATTAAATCCAGTGCCCAAGGTCAGTTAAATGGTGGAACTTGGAGTCTGTGTGACTCCAAACCCATATCTCTTAACCACTGAGCATGACAGCGTGGGTATGATATTCAATGAATGCGTTTTTTTTTTTTTTTTTCCTTTCCTCACGCTCCCTCTGTATGATTTTTCTTTTGGGCATCCTGATGTGGGGATGAGAAATAAGGATTATTTTTATCCTCTAACTTCCTTGACATGATTCTCTCTGTTTGAATACATTGGGGTTCACTCTGTTCTGTCCCTAGTAAAAGAACAAGATGTGATGTCAGTCATATTGCCAATCTCATAAAGATTAAATACCCAGATGGGTGGGAACTCGGCAGTTAAGTGAACATTTCCACAGGAGAAATGGGATTTAAACTTTATCAGCCTTTTCATAGCACCAACAGGAAGTGACATTCACAGAGGAACATTTTATAGGGCATGGGAATACAACACCTGGTCAGGCACCTCCTTACCTGCCAAACAGCACAAGAAGGCATCAGAGGACTTTTATTGCCTCTGTTAGTTGTTACTTCCTCTCTGTTATTTTCTTCTAACCCCAAGTTTCCTATATACCTGGGTTTGTATATGGCATACCCGATGGGTGTGAACCAGAAGGTCTGGTATAGAATCCTGGCTTTGTTCTTTATTAGCTGTGTGCCTCAACCTCCCATTTCCTTATCTATAAAGTGGGGATAATAATCATGGTTTTGAGGTTGAAGTGTGAATTAGTAAATATCAGGTCCTTAGCATAGTTCGCAGTCCCTGGTAAGAAGAGTTCAATAAAGGTCAGCCATTTGGCCATTCTGAATGCTTAATCACTGGTCAGGCCAGCTTAGTCCCCAATAGGTAAACTAATGTTGGAAATTAAAAGCAGTTCATATATTATGCTTATGAAATATCCTGGAGACCCTTAAAAGAATACAGGTCAGTTAGTTCAGAACTCTATGCATTAGATATCAACTAGCAGAGAGCTTATTCCTTTTGGCCCAGGGGTGAGGTGGCTTATCTTCAACTTTGATAACTAAGGTACTGGACCCTTTCTTCTTTCTAATAGAAATATTACAAAGCAAAATATGTGACTCTCTCATGGTGTAGCCCAAGAGTTTGTGCTCTTTACTATGTGGTGACTTAAATCAGTGATTGGTTCCAGAGGGGTGCGGTGTCTGGGTGGCTCAGTCAGTTGAGTGTCTGACTCTTGGTTTTGGCTCAGGTCGTGATCCCATGGTTTGTGAGTTTGAGCCCTGAGTCCAGCCCCATGTCAGTCTCTGGGCTGACAATGCAGAGCCTGCTTGGGTTTCTCTCTCTGTCTCTTTCTACAACCCTCCCCCACCCCCCAACTTGTGCTCACTCTCTCTCAAAATTAATAAACTTAAAATAAATCAGTGATTGGGTGGGAATGGCATGGCTTAATCCAAAAGGTTCCATGGAAAGCCAGGACTCTTTAATCAAGTCCACCTTGTATCAGGTAAGGGAGACTTGAACATGGCTCAGAAGCTCCTCAGGATTTCTGGGGAGCACCCAGTCATTTATTATTCATATATTTCTATCATATTTATTGAGTAGATACTGTGTTCCCAGTGCTTATGCAGTCAGTCTGGACACAGAAGTGAATGTGAGAGACAAAAAAGTCTGTGACCTCATGGACTTTATATTCTATGGCAGGATTTTTCACTCTTGACACTTTTAACATTTTAGGCCATGATTTTGTGTTACAGGAGGTGGTTCTGTACATTGATGGGTATTGAGCAGCATTATTGGTCTCTAGCCACTAGATGCCAGTAGCAACCCCTGCCTCACTTGTGACCACCACAATCTCCCCAGGTGTTGCCAAAGGGCCCTGGTGGATGGGTAGCAAACCATCTATGTTTGAGATTTATTCTTCTATGCGGAGGGAGATGATACTCTTTAAAGCAGAGGATAATCTATGAGACAACTACCCAGGGGAGAGATGGGGTGCCTGGGGAATGGGGTTGGCTGTTTCATGGAAGGTGGTGAAGCAAATTCTCCCTGAAGTGATATCTGAGCCAAGACAGAAAGAGGAGCGGGAGTGAGCCCTGTGAACATCTGGGGCCAGAGATGTTGGGCAGAAGCAGTGGCAGGTGCAGAAGAATGTGTTTGTAATGGAATTATGGGAAATAAACCCGTTGACCCAATCAAAGGAGGGACGTGGAGCTTCAGAGCACAGTGAGGTGGGGCTTTAATCAAGTTCTTGCCAGAGCCGGTGTCTGATGGTCAAGCACACTCGGGGCAGTTACAGTGGACAATTTATTTCCTAGCATGCAAGTCCCTTTCCTGGTTCCTCCTCAGCTGAATACTACAGTCTTACCCAGATGTCGCCTATGTCCACCTAAGACAAAAAGTAGTCTGATTAGAACAAGTGGACATTCCCTGAGATAATGCAGAGACTTTCAGTCCCTCTTCCCTTTGTTCTTTGCTGCATGCTCATTGCAAAGCCCACAAAAATAAGCCCACAAAATGGAGGCGGGGAAGAAGAACCACGAAGTGAAGTGTCTAAGGGCTTGGGACTCCATTGTGGGGGGTGGGGTTCGGATATATTTCCAATAGGTTGTCAACCTACTGTTAACTAGATAGCACAGCTTTTATTTGGCATTACTAAAAATGAATCATCTCCCTTATTTCTCACAGAATGAGAAAGAGGAAAAGGTAGTTGGGGGATGAGGGGAGGAGGCCAGGTAGATAATGGTGGTAGGGGCTGGAGCCAGGTAGCCTTGTAAGGCTCTTCCTCTGAGGGAGAGGGGAAGTGATAAAGCCTTTAGGCAGAAGACTGGCATGACCTGACTTCTTTCCATGAAGGATGCCCTGACCATATGTGCAATGGCAGACTCAGGGAGGGTATTGAGAAGGCTGTTGGAATGATGATGGTCCAGACCATGGTGGTAGACAGGGAGATGGCAAGAAGTGTGGGGCTCTGGTTGTGTTCTGAGGGTCAAGCTGGATGCTTAGGATTTGCTGATGGATTGGCAATGTGGTGAGAGAGAAAGAGAGGCATTAGGGATGACTTTCAGGAATTTGGAGTGGACAGTAAATAAAGGGAGGGTCAGAGATTCCCGGGGTGGGGGAGGGGTGCACCTGTGGGAAATACCCTGTCCCCAGCCTTGGGTGGGGTGGTGATAACCATAAAAGTGGTTCCTCATTGAAGGGAGCTATCTCCTCCCCTACAGGCATCATAATCCCATTTCGTGCTCATTAAAATGGAGGTTCCTGAGCCCCATCCAAATACATTGAATCTGAATGAATGGGGGTGGAGCCTGGAAAACTGCATTTTAGTGTAAATTCTAGGGGATGCTCCAGGAATGAATCTTTTCTTCCTCTGTCTGGGTTTCTCTCTGGGCCCAAATCTTGACCCCTGTGTTTTCCTTCCCCTCTCCCCTCCCAGGCATCTCCTAAGGCTCCACTGTCTCTGAAATAGGCCTACCCTATGCCACACTGGGGCTATCTTTCAGCTTCTTCATTTTGCCCCTGATGCCATTCCTCTCATGAGATCTTCTGGTTTTAGTCTGTTGTTTTGGGTGGAAGGTTGAGGAACTTCAGCAGGCAGATTTGTAATCTTAGAATCCTAGAATTTTGCACCTACAGGGGACTCCTGAGGGCATGGAGATCCTCTATTTCATCTTTTTTACAGGTGAGGAAACTAAGCCTCAGAAAGCAAAGTAACTTTGTTCAGTCTGACCCAACAATAACACTGCTAATCAACCTTGCCTGAGAAACATACGATCTGATCATGTTGCATCAGAATCTCTAGCCTTCCAGTGCTCTGTGAAGGATTTTCACGCCCCCCTTGAACCTGTCTTGCCACATCTCCATAGTTGCTTTTGGTTTTTAACGTAAGAAAAAATGGTATGTGATTCACATTGAGTGTCCATGCTTCTGTAACTGCTCCCCATTTCTGTCCCAATACCTCTGGGAGCTCTGTTTTAGGGAAATGGGGTGGGGGGCGCTTTCGGCAAACTCTTGGAAGTCGTTATTTCATTTTCTCATTTTGCAAGAAAGTGTTGGCTCCAGAAGGGGAAGCTTCACAAAGCCAGAAGTGAGCTGCAGAGATGGTGGCAGCCCAACCACTGAGCCGTGAGCCTGGCTCTTCAAATCCTGCTGCTTGATAAATAGTGTGCTAAATGGATTTTGGCCCTGTCCCCCTGACTAACCAGATAACAAATGGATACTTTAACAACTTTGTGATAATAAGGGTCATTCACCTTGTGGTACAACAGCCTCTGCTGAGGGATTTCACATTGGGATTGTTTTATTACCTTGGGAGCATATTTGCTTTGAGAAGGGGACATCTTTTCTCACAGTTGTGAGACTTCTTTTACTCTAAAAACATTCTAAATTGCTCTCTCTGAATAGTCTCTTCATTTTAATTCTGAGAAATCACATATTGAGGAATAGGTGAAATGAAGGAAAAGTAAACCATCAAGGTCATCATCAGCATTATCCTCTTTGACATCGTTATCAACAACACAGCCACCATTTATTGAGTTAACTTGTCTTTCGTGTGCTCTCAGGTGATCGTCCTCACAGCTCACTGTCAGGCAGGTACCACTTGGCTCATTTTATGGATGATACTCCTAGACTGCAGAAAAGTGAAATTCCTTGTTTGAAGCTGTCCAAGTCTGTCTGGGAAATGGAAATTTTGGTACCACATTCCCTGGCAACTCTCTTCCTACCTAATGGGAATGAAACACACGTCCCACATCCACTAGGTTTGGAGGTAGCTATCTCAGAGATAGAGATTCCAGAGGCACATGGAGACGTCAGAAGAGCTGCATTGTGTAGACCTACCCAGTAAATAGTCACTTCACCTTCATTGATCTAACTGGGCCAACCACCTTCCTGTCAAAGTAGGAGGAGGAGATCATGATGTCTCCATTTGATAGGGGATGTAACCTCTGCCTGAGCTGGAATGACAGGCCAGAGAATACCTCGATGCCTCATCTTCCCTCATTTTTTAATAATAGCATCAAAAGCTCCCATTTATATGAAATTTGCAGCAAATGGATCACCAGTGTTTGCACTTTAGAGTGAGGCTATCTGCTCCTTTGGGCTGGGACTGCTTGGGTGTGAGGGCTTTGCAGCAATTTCTTCTTCTTTTCTTTTAATTTTTTAAATGTTTATTCTTTTTTTTAAAATTTTTTTTTCAATGTTTATTTATTTTTGGGACAGAGAGAGAGCATGAACGGGGGAGGGGCAGAGAGAGAGGGAGACACAGAATTGGAAACAGGCTCCAGGCTCTGAGCCATCAGCCCAGAGCCTGACACGGGGCTCGAACTCACGGACCGCGAGATCGTGACCTGGCTGAAGTTGGACGCTTAACCGACTGCGCCACTCAGGCGCCCCTAAATGTTTATTCTTGAGAGAGAGAGAGAGAGAGAGAGAGAGAGAGAGAGAGAGAGAGAGAGAGAATCTGAAGCAGGCTTGAGGCTCTGAGCTGTCAGCACATAGCCCGATGTGGGGCTTGAACTCCCTAACCAAAGGATCATGACCTTAGCTGAAGTCAGATGTTTAACCAACTGAGCCACCCAGGCGCCCCAGCAATTTCTTCTTTTGATGGACTTTTCCCTTTTCTCTCCCACTGCTTGTTTTTCTGTTGATTCCAGAGTCCACATCCACCAAGAAAAGTAGTTAAAAAAATTAAAGTGAAAAGCCTCCATCCATCTTTTCAAGGGAGGAACTAAAAAAAAATTTTTGTTCATTTTTCAGTACTGCAAGCAGCTTAACTGGATAGTGATAATTTCCCAGATGAATCTTATAAAGATGTGCATCCTGGCCTCTTTCTCTGAAAGATCCTGATGATATTTTCATTAACAGGAGGTAGGAGAAGTGCCAAAGTCAGTTTCAGGTTGGTTTTGGAGATACTGCACATATGCTGACTCATTTATCTCTTCGGTACTTCTCGCTTCTCCATCATGAAGAGTTCCCATCAGAGTCTTTTTCTTAAAGGTACACCTTCTGGGTTGGACATGTCAGCAAGCTGCCCTTGGCTTAAAGGAGATGAGGTGTGCAGTTGCAGAGTTCACGGGGAATAAGAAGCTGAAGTATCTGAGTGCTATAGAACTAAATAAAGGGAAGAGATTTTTCAGAGCATTATTGATTGGATGCTGAGGAGTTATTAAGTTCTAAGAATGGCTTATTACACCACTTGGGCCATGATTAAAGAGGAGTTAAACCACGGATATCCATTGGGAGCCATTTCTATGGTTTAGAGCCCTCTGCCGAGGCTCTTGTCCTCCCAGTGATGCTGTCCTTTCTCCCCACTCCCCCAGTCCCTCACCTCCAGCTTCTCTGACAGAAGACACTGTCAGGACATTTTCCAAGTTGGTTTATCTCTCTTAATTGAACACCCCTAGGAGCCCCGTGTGGGATGTCTTTATCAAATCACACATTTCCCCAAGTTAAAGCAAACTGTTTTCCACGAGAAAAGAGCAGTGTAATTATTTCATGAAGATCTGAGAACAAGCAGACTTGGGATGTAACGAGCCTCCTGTCAGGCTGATTGGCTCTGTAACTAACAGCTTCCACCCTGTGCAGCTAAATCATGGTTTTCCTTCAGATTGGGGGTGCACAGAGGTATGAACCTATTTGGGGGATGGCTTACCCCAACATTGTTATGTGAAAACAGTGAGGAGTCTCACTAGCTAGAATTTAAATGAGGAAAATGGTGCCTTATACGTATCCATATAATTAGCACTCATGAACCCTTTGCACATCCTTACTTTGAAATGGATCATCTGATGTACTGTGCCTTGAACATGGAAAGTGCCCCATAAATGGTTTTAATGACTGTTTTATTACTACAGGTTTGCAGTCCCCTGAGGCCAGGTGTGGTTTGGAGCTCATCATTTTTCAGACTTTAGGAAGGCTATCAGTTGTCCCTGCGATCCATTACATCACGCCTCCAGTGGGACCTGGGGCAACACTCCATAATCAAACACATTAATATTTCTGCAAGAAAGCCAATATCCATACTAAGCGGGATAAATAAATATCATTAGACTGATGAATGGCTGTTCTTTATTGTCAAATATTGGAGGTTTCTTTTGGTTCAGCCTAATATAGAGAATCTTCTATTAGGGGACTTTTTTGCCACCAGATGAATCTAAGTTAGATGCAAGCCAGGAGGTTTTGGGTTTTGAAATTTCTGATGGATGACTTAGACTTCTGCTTGCTCTCATTTTATCAGAAGGCATGTTGGCCTCTGTTCTTTCTGGTAACCAAATGTCACTTGCTGGAGTGTGTGTGTGTGTGTGTGAGAGAGAGAGAGAGAGAGAGAGAGTGAGTGCACGTGCGTGTGCATAAGCATGTGGAAAAGAGGGTGGAAGAGAGAGAGAGAGATCTGTTTCTGTTCCCTCATCCCTCTTGCATCTCATAAAGGACCTTGGACCCCAAACCCCTCCAGGAAAACCCCATCCATGGTCTGACATTTAGAAGTTTATTGACTGGAATGAAAGAATTGTCAATTTTAAAACATGAAAAGCCACTGGGAGATCAGGTGCTTTCTGCAAATATTCCCGCACAGCGATTCTGGGCATGGGGGGCGGGGAGGGTGGGGGGAAGAAAAAGGAGGAAAGAAAGAAAAGGCTGCCTTGTTGTTTTATTAATTTAGTTCTGACAGCTGTTAGTTCTGAGGCCTTCATGGTTCTCAGCAGATACTAAACGAATCCTGAGGAACCCCTCTGTGAAGCACCAATAATGAGCCATGTAGAAAATGGAGGTTAAATGGAGATGAGACTCCACAGGGCCAGGTTGTTTCCAACCCCTCAGCCCCAGAGGTTCAAGCGCATGGAGCACACACATCTCTAATTCTCGAGCGAGGTCAACATGGAGCTCTCCATCTTCTCCTCCAGCTCAGGGAACAGCACAACCGCCTGCCCACGTGTTCCTATAGAAGCTGGGGAGTCCTCCTTTCCTCCCCTCCCTCAATCTCCATACCCTTGAATTCTTCTGTTCTAGGAAGTCATTCCCTCAACACCTTATCCTCCACATCTCTCCTTTCATCTATAGCATCGGGATTCTTGGATTCCCCTTGCAGCCTCCTACTGTGTTCACCCATCCACTCCTGCACCCCTAAAGTCCAAAGTGGTTTTCCAAACACCTCTGATCTTGTTTCAACACCCTGCTGCTCTCCAAGAATGGTCAAAGTTCTTAGCATGGCCTCTAAGACCCTGATCGTGTGACTTGTTTATCCTGCTCTTTCTGCTGCCATACGGGCACTGGTTTGATCTCTTAAATGCCAGCTTAGGGCCTTTGCCTGAGTTGCCCGCCTCTGCCAGGATTGCTTCCAGCCCCACTTTTTCTACCACCTTTGATCATCTTTCAGATATTGATGTGCCACCCTGGACTTTTCCTTTGATGGCACCTATCATACTTACAAGTACCCAATTTCGTAATTACTTCCTTAGTATCTTCCACAACAGACTTTTAAGCCCCGGGAGGGCAGGGAGTGTGCTTCTTTTCTTCACAGCAGTCTTGCTGGGTCTAGCACGGTGCCAGTTCATGGGGGAACCCTAGCAACATTCAGGTAAGTGAAGGCTGAGCCCAGAGAGGCAGGGAATGTGGGCTTGCTTTTCTGGGTTCCCAGGAACATTGACTGATTGGATTCCACTCTGATCTGGGAGCAGCTGCAGGGACTGATTGGTAATGGAGCTTGTGGGAAAACATCCCCAGCTGCGTGGGTCTCAGCTTTGCCTGGCACTGTTTCTTTGGGATAAGTGCCCACTGAGCTTGCAGATCTTCTCAAGGACTGAGAGAAGTGCCTCCTTCTCCCCATGGTGGTTTAGACTTCCCCCCTTAATCATGCCCGATGCCATGCTGCCAGTATGGCGGGCGTTAGACCAAGGCCAGGGCTGCTTGGCTGGCTTGCTGCCTCCAGCTGGTCCTGCTTCAACACTCGTTATTCTCTTAGGGAGGCTCTTGGCTTCCAAACATCTGCTTTATGTGGGTCTTAAGCCGCCCCCCGCCAAGTGTGCCATCTTCGGGGAGCAGGTGGAAATGTTACCTTTCATGATGTCTGATGCTGCCCCGACTTTGCTCTTGGGGCAGTGCCTCCTGATCCCACTGCTGGCCAACAGGTTGGGGGACAACTACACTCTGGTTTAATTAAAGGTAAATTGGTGGGATTCCAGCCAAGGGCAGCCCAGAGGCAGGAAGCTGTTGAGCAGATGGCATTACATTTATGTCATAACCCATCTTAATGATCCCATTCCTCAAAGGGCAGAGCCTGGAACATTATACATGGAGGCAAGTCCTTCCCTGTCACTTCCCAGTCTTGCAGGGGTGAGAACAGACCAGAGTTTTTCCTGGGACCAGCCAAGCAAGGGGTATTTCCCTTTATTTCAACTTCTCCTCTGAGGAGGTCTGCAGGTTGGGATGATGCAGGAATATCAGCATGGGCAGTGCTAGGATGGTTTTTTTTTTTTTCCTAAAGAGATGGAAAGGGTCATCTGTCTTCCTAAGTAAGGTCAAATCCCCATGCTAACAACCCTCAGATTTCATTTGACTGGATCTAGAGGAGGACAGGGAAGGGCTGCCAGGGACTTGGGCTGGCACTTTCCTGACAGAAATGAAAATAGGGACTAAAGCATGAGTTTGATTAAAAATGCTGATTCAGACTGTGTACCTCCTATGTGCTAGGGATTGTGCTAGGTTCTGTGAGGAACAGAAATAGGGTTCAGACGCAGGTCCTACCTCAATCAGTTTGTACTCATTAGGAAGAATAATTCATTTGCATGATTAAACGCTTGTTCTTTCCACATAGGTGTGTTGAGTACTTGCTGTGCGCCACTGGTGGCTATGCTGGGGGTAGAACAAAGCATTCATGGGACATGGATGGGACACAGTTATGTGGGGGTGACCATCATCCTGTTATTCATTGTGCAAATCATGCCAATAACTAATACAACAGAATACTCACAAGCTTTAGGAAGTGTCACAATGTACACAGTGCTGTAAGGGTATGTCACAGGGGTTCCTTACTTAGTGTGGTACATTGCAGAAGGCTTCCTGGAGGAGGTGTTTGGATTGCAGACCTAAAGGGCCTCATTTGTAAGATGAGCTAATATCACTGATAATATAATTGCCACATTTATTGGTACGTGCCAGGCTCTGTTCTCCGACCTTTACCTGCAGTAACTCATTTACCCTCACGGCAGCCCTGTGGAAAAGGTGCTGTTATTACCCCCATACATAGGAGTTCCAGTAGCAGAAGGCAACTAAAGACCTTCCCGTGTTGGGGCAATAGGAGGTACAGCTGGAGCTCAGAGTGAGAGAGCACCGGTGAGGTGAGGAGGAAGAGGATGAAGGGTGAGCAGGGGGCAGACCACATGCAAGGCCTGGAGGGCTCAGGTAAGGCGTTTGGACGACTTAGGAACAGAGAGAAGCCGCTGAGCGGTAGGAAGCAATGTGTGCTTCAGGAAAGGAACCGAGGGCGTTCTAATGCAGTCAGTGTAGTTGAAAGCAAAGCTGAGAAACTCATTTGGGGTTTATGCACGACACGGGGATTACATTTAAGCAGCAGTTGTTCCGAACAGAAGGCGGCTTCTAATTGCAGTTGTTCGGCATCGAATCCACATTCAAACTTGCAATTATTTCCCTGTTAAAAGAGCTGACGGTTCCCTCTTCCGCAGGGAGGCAGTCTCAAGAGAGCCCTAATCCTGGGGACTTGGCTTACACCCGGGTCCCCTGAGTATCAGACCACATTCCCACGGAGTTGTTCCCGTTGGCGGGCCACAGGGACAGACAGGACGCGGGGCACAGGATAGAGACAAGCTGATGAGGCGGAAGGGCATCTAGATGGATGCATCTAGAGCAGCTTAGTGGAAGGAGGCCATGGCACAGCTTAGCCTAGTCACTATCTCACCTTCTACATAGGGCCAGCAGAAAACATTAACAGTTGCCACAAATTGAGGAATTGATGTGCTCTTATCCCCACCACCACCCTCTTGAAAATGAGGACACAAACAGAGAAGAAAGAACCCGCTACAGTCACATGCCACGTCAAGAGCAGAGCTTACATTCAAAGACAGGCTGATCTGAGTACAGAGCACAGTGTCTTAACCTCTACACTGTGTTATGTCTCAGGTGGGTGGGAATTCCAGGGAGAAGTGGTGGCTCGTTAAGCCCCAAGTGTCTCTTGAGAGACTCAGAAAGAGGAGCAGGGACTATAGTCACACACACACTCTTCCCTTAGCAGCTACGTGTCCTTGGGCAATTTGCTTACCCTGTCTGGGCCTCATTTGTAAGATGAGCTAATATCATTAACAATATGATTGTCGCATTTATTGGCATGTGCCAGGCTCTATCCTCAGAACTTTACACACAGTACCTCTTTTACCTTCATGGCAGCCCTGTGGAAAAGGTGCTGTTACTATCCCCATTTTATCAGAAGAGGAAACTGAGGCATAGAGAGATTACATGACATGTGCCAGGTCACACAGCTGGGGAGAGGTCCAGTCTGTCTCCTGAGTCACTTAGGTTGTTATAGAGATCAAACGACGTGTTTCACCCACAATTCTTGCCACAAAACGCCACGTACACAGTAAAAGCCAATACATAGGTTAGGGACATCCACGAATGCTGTTGAACCACTTTGGACTCGGTTTACTTTTTGTGAAATGGGATGATAACAGTTAACAGTTAACTAGATTTTATGATTGTCTGATTTAACATCCTCCTATGATAAAGCTATTATCTCTATTCTACAGATGGGAGAGCAAAGGCTCAGGGAGGTGGAGTGAGTTGTTCAAGGTCATGCATTGATTAAAAAATAGAGCAAGATCTCCAATGCTGGGCTGCCTGACTCTAGAACCCACTCTCTTAGCCTGTGCAGTGTAGTGATTCTCTGGTTGGTGCCCTCTTTCATTGCGGATACTTGTCTCTAGGATTGTCTCAGGGCTGCCGTAGGCATTGCTGGTTTCATTGAGTTAGGTCCACATCCCTCTAATCAGCCTGCCCAGTGCCCCATGCTTCAGCTATCTCATTTCTGCATAAATGGCCCGTGGTGTCATGTGGGTCACTGACAACTCCTCTCTCAGGAACCCTGAAGAAATCCTGAGCAGATTGGATAAAAAGCCCTTGTCAGACATCCTAATTTTAGTGTTCTCCCTCGTGATTCCATTCAGGAAGTATTTATTTAACACTTCACTTGTTTTGCCATTCTCCCCGACTTCATCTTGCAAAAGCTCCTGTAATAACCCATGTCTCCTTCACCAGCCCCATGCTGTTCTCGTCCTTGGAAGAACTTGAGTGCTGTGTTCAGCATCTCGAGCCAGAAAAATGTCCGAGTTTCATCGTGCATCACCAATGCCCTCTTTTATCTCCATGCCGCATCTCCTAGCATTTTTGCAGAGACGTCTGTATGTCCTGCTTTCCCTTGTCTCGTTACGTCTCTTTCAGACATTGTTGCCTATGTGCAAATGGACATTTTTTTGTGTGTGTGTGCTTTAAGTTTCCTTGCAAGGGCACAGTGATGAAGTGGTATTTCTCTCCCAGAGTGGTTTTTTACCATGCCTCTCGAGCTTCTATTTTCAAAAATACCCCTCACATGGCAGCATGGCCAGGTGGGCTGCTCCCTCCTGAGTGAATATCCTCCCTCAGGTGTCACATGCCATCCATGCCCCCACAGATGGGCTGGTAGGCCATACTTAACTGCACCTCACAACGTGAGGATGAAATTCTCATTGTGTGTGTGGGGGGGACCACATTTCTGCTATCACTCATGCTTGTTTCTTGATTCAGTGAATTGGTAACTCTATTAGACATTCCTGATGCAGACTCTATTAATTTTAATGGCTTTTGAGGTTAATAGAGGAGGCAACTTCTCTTGATTGTATAGATGTATGTCGAAGTCTGTGGTTTCATATATTTGTTTTTGTTTGGAAAAAGATATGGTCAACTCACCAAAAAAATGGACAAAGGGATAGAGGTTTGGGTTGGTTGGGATTTATTTCGTCTTTTAAAACCATTGGGGCAAAATTAACATAAAATTAACCATTTTGAAGTGAACGACTGAGTGGCATGTAGTGCATTGACAATATCGTATAACAGTCATCTCTATCTAGTTCCGAAATACATGCATCTTCCCAAACAAAACCCTGTATCCACAAAGCTTTATTCCCTATTCTCTCCTCTTCCTAGTGCCTTGAAACCATTAGTTTGCTTTTTCTGTCTCTGTAGTCCTCATGCCCGTGTGATAGTACAATATGAGGCCTTTTATATTTGGCTTATTTCACTTAGTTTGTTTTCACGGTTAACCTGCGTTGCAGCCTGAATCAGAACCTCATTCCTTTCTATGGCTGGATCTTAGTCTACCGCATGGATAGACCACATTTTGCCTATTCATTCATCTCTTGATGGACATTTGGATTGTTTCTACTTTTTGGCTCTGTTTGGGGTTTTTGAACTTTGCAGACATTGTCCCAGATCCATGCACTTAGCTATTTTCTTTGTGAATATCCTAGGCCTTGATCCACTTGCCTGTCTTTGGAGAGAGCATTTGGAGGTACAGGAGCTGCCATGGTAAATGAGAACTGCAGGATCTCATGGCAGGGAATCTGGCAGTACTACTTGCAGATGTCCTGCTGCCTGGTGGGCTGACCTTGACTCAAAAGACAGCTCCCTCCAGGACAAAGACAACATTTACTCAGGGCTTAGGCCAGTGGTTCACAGTCTGCCTGTACATTGTCATCACCTGGGGAGATTTAAGAATTATCAAAGCTTTTGCTTTAACTCCAGAGAGTCTGACTTGATTTGTGTGGTATCGAGTCCTGGCATTTTTTGTTTGTGTGTTGACTCGGTTAAATAGAGGCCCTCAAAACCTGTGTCCCAGTCTTAACCCCCTGCAGGAGCTGGGAGAGAAAACTGAAAGTATGTGTGACCTGTCCCACTATTGCTTATGTGTAAACCACATGACCAAGCCACTTTAGTATAAGACATTGTTCAAAAGTGACCACACACACACACACACACACACACACACACAAAGTGATCAAACAGCCTAAAGAATGGTAGAAAATATTTGCAAATGATACATCCAGTCAGGCTCTTGTACCTAAAATATACAAAGAACCCTTAAAGCTCAATTATTAAAAGACAACCCAGTTTAAAAACGGGTAAAGGATCTGAAAAGACAGTCCTCTGAGGAAGATAAACACATGGCCCACAAGCACATGGAAAGATGCTGGACCATATTAGTCATCAGGGAAGTGCAAACCAAAACCACAATCCAGTTCCACTTGACATCCAGTAAGGTGGCTAGAATAAAAAACACAGGTAATAACAAGTGTTGATGAGTATATGGAGAAATTGGGACCCTCACACACTGCTGGTAGGAAGGTAAAATGGTACAGACCCTGTGGAAAACACTGTGGTGTTTCCTTGAACAATTAAACATACAATTACCACAGGGCCGACAACTCCTTTATTCCTATATACTCCTAGGTGTATACTTGAGAAAATGGAAAACATATGTTCACCCAAAAATGCATACACAAGTGTTTGTAGCAGCGTTATTCATAACAGCCAAAGGCAGAAACAACCCAAATGTCCATCAAAAGATTAGTGGATAAACAAAATGTGGTTTAGCCATGTAGTGTAATATTTTTTAGCCATAAAAAATGAAGTCCTGATATGTGCTACAATTTGGATCAACCATGACAGCATTATGCCAGTCACAAGACCGTGTCTTGTATGAGTACCTTTATACTAAATGTCCAGAATAGGCAAATTGATAGAGACAGTAGATTAATGGTCATCTAGGGCTAGAGCGGGATATGGAGGGGTAAAGGGTGATGATTAAATGGGATTTTTTTTAGGTGATGAAATATTCTAAAAATGACCCTGGTGACAGTTGCACATATCTGTGAATACACTAAAAACCAATGAATTGTGCATTTTAAATGAATTATATGTTAGGTGAATTTTATCACAATAAAACTCTTAAAAAGTGAGTGGGAACTATGGCCCAGGGCCTAAGCCCTTTTCAGCTTCTGCCAATTAACTAGCTGTGTGATTCTACATTGAAGTACATAGTAAATGCTCAATTAACTGTGGCTTTGCTTTTCTGGCATTATATTTTAGGAGGTCCAGGCATCTTGTCTGTAGCTGTATTAGAGTTACCGTTGCCAGATGTGGGCTGCTGAGTGTCTCCGTGACCGAGTGACATGTCCAAGGACCATAGTCCTCAATGCATCCCCACGTAAATATTGGCCAACACTGTGTTCAGTGACACGGGAGCCTTGAAGTGTGTTTAAGTGAGAATAACATAACCAATTTATACTTGAAGATAATTCCAGTGGTACGGAATAGAGGAGGGTGAGCGGGGGAGAGAATAGGGCCAGGGAGGCCTTGGTGGAAGCCACTGTAGAGAATGTGATCTGAGTTCAGGCATGGGCACTAGGGGATGCATCTCACAGGTAGGACAGTACAGCTTGGGAGCAGATTAGATGGACAGGTAGGATTACAGGGTTGGCTTTTGCAGAAATGGAGAGAGGATGGTTTGGGACCACCTGGATATATCTGGAAAACTAAATACTGCATAAGGACGTAGGTCAGGTGAGGCCAGGGCTGGGGTGGTTCATGTGGGGCAGGATGGGGAGAAACAATGGATTCCTGATGAGAGAGGTCCAGAAGATGGACTTCCCCAGTCTCCTGGGTCCTGGTCTGCCAGTGAAAAGCTGCTGGCCCCATTCTGTGATCTCTTCACGGATGGTTTTGTGGGGTGGTGGAGGCAATGGGAACGTGTGATGGAAAGGCCTCGTTCAATCACAGGGTGTGCGAGAGAAAGCCTAGCGTGCTACAATTTCCTGCCTGAGGTTCTGGGGTTTGTGTGACACTTCGATCATGGGGCCATGGAAACCAGGAAGCACTGTGGTCTGGGGGACAGCACAATGGCTTTGGATGCAGGGGTTCCAGGGTTCAGACCTGGAACTGCTTTCTCGGTTAAGTTGTGCAACCTTGGGTGAGTTGTTTAACCTTCCTTAGACCAGTTTACTTGTCCATTAGTTGAAGATGGTAGTTCCCTCTTTCTAGAAACGGGTGACATCATTACTTCTATCTTCTGGATAAAGGATCTCTGACAGTAGGAGTGAAGTATCTTGTCCAGCGTCATGGGGCTCACAAGTGGAACAAAGATGGTTTACACACTGGCGGTCAGCCTGTTTTCTTAACTGTCACACTAGCCTGTCTGTTGATAAAGAGTAGCTACATAAACTTGGCCGCTTAGACCATGGTGTCTAAATTTTGAGAAACTCCACAATAGACTGGATTGAAGAATCCTGTAAGATCAGTCTTCCTCATTTTACTTATTTTACAGATGCAGACTCTGAGGCTCAGGGAGGTTAAGTAACTTTCCCAGAGTCACACAGCAAATCAGCCAGACTCCTGCCTTGAATCCAACTTTACCTGACCCCCTGTTGTGGCTCTCTTTCCACTTTCCTGCCTTGACCTGCAGAGGGTCATTTTGCTGAACCTGTTAACCCTCTCCTTTCCAAATTCATACTCCATGCTATTAGGCCACGGGCCCAGGGTCTCCCCCGGTGCTGCTCTGACTGATGTGAAACTCAGTTTTCCGTAGCTTCATCTATTGATGCCTTAGACAACAGCCTAGTGTTTCAGAGAAGTCTGCATGTTACAAAAAAGGGCAGCAGGTGTTATTTGGGCTAAATTGACCTTGAAATTGATTTCTTTATTTTATGACTTACTGAGAGGAGATTAATACTTTTTTTTTCCTGCAGTCTGAAACAATTTACATGGTAATAGAAGGCATAGTCAGTCAAATAAATTGCTGGAAGTGGTCGTGTTCCAAGGGAAAAAAAATACAGAGCTTACTCACATTGATTTCTTTGCCCTGGGGAGAAGCAGAGATTTTAACATCTGGGAATAGGGAGCTAAATTTTATCTCTCATTTTAAAAGCAGAGGACTGAAGAGCTTAATCTGACATTTACACGGAATTTTCTAAGTTGGGGGAAACCAGGGAGCCAACCTCCTTGCTGAAGGTAACTGGCATTTTCTCAGAAGGACTCCGTGATCTGGGGGTGTCAGGTAGGGCCTAGATGACATTTTCGGAAGATGGGCCTTGGGAAGTTGGATGCCTCCTTGCCTTCCTACTGGGCACTGGCAGGGATTGGTGGCATTGGGAAGCTGGTGATGCCACGTCTCTTCCTAGAACCAAGTGGTGCTGCCGAGGGACGATGTGAGTGGAGATCCTGCTGCCAGATTTCTGGGCTTTGCCGTGTGGCTATCCTACCCGGGGACGGGATTTGATTACAGCCGAGCACCAGTTAGTATACATGGATGGGTGGCATTTCTGATTGTGTTGGGATGGGTTCTTAGACTACATCTCTGGGCTCAGCAGGAAAACTCAGTGCTCCATTAGTACTGCCTGCCTTGAGAACACAAGGGGCAAGTGTAGTGTGCCACATACTTGAACTTCACAGTAAAAACCCTTAAAATATCCCCTCCCCCCATGCCATCATTTCTGCATTCACAGCACACTGGCAGGGTTCTTGTCCTCCAAAGCAACCCCCAAGTCATTTACATTATGTGAGCTAACTTTCTTTTTTTCAGACAATAGCAAGAAATGAATCCCTACCCAAAGGGTTCTGCTAGAAATGCTTTATGTCATGACACTAAATTATTTTCTTTGAAAAAAAAAATTTAAGGTAGAATAAAAATTGTTCATCAAAAATACATGCCCAGAGTATACAAGAGTCAGAAGTGTAAAATCCCTACTTCCCTTCTATTCCATTCTGCTCAGCCAACTTGCTCCTATCTCCAAAATTAGCCATTTATTTTTACCAGTTTCTTATCTATCTTCCAGAGATTTCAGTGCATACAGTATATATGCATATAATCTTAAAACAAAGAACAGATTGTAGCATACTATATGAACCACTCTGCATTTTACTGTTTTTCTCTATCATTCCATATCTAGCTGCCTCATTATCTTTTCTGAGGTTTTCTGGATGCACCATAACTGATGTAGTTGGTCTCTGAATAATGGAAATTTATGTTGCTCCCAATATTTTGTAATTAAAAAGAAATGCTTCAGTGCATATCTTTGGCATTGGCCATTTTCCACATGTGCAGACATTCCATAGCAGAAATTCCAAGAAATGGAAACTATCCCTTTGTTCAGTGAGTTACAGTTTTTTTCCACCTTGTCCTTTGTCTTGTACTTTATGGTCTTTTTAAAAAAAATTTTTTTTAATATTTATTTACTTTTGAGAAATTGAGTCAGACAAAGCGTGAGCAGGGGAGGGGCAGAGAGAGAAGGAGACCCCGAGTCTGAAGCAGGCTCCAGGCTCTGAGCAAGCTGTCAGCCTAGAGCCTGATGCGGGGCTCAAACCCATGAACTGTGAGAACGTGACCTGAGCCAAAGTCGGATGCTCAACCAACTGAGCCTCCCAGGTGCCCCAATGGTCTTATTTTTTTTTTTTTTATGGCTTTTGGGTTTGGGTCATAATTATAAAGGTCGTCAGCTCTCTGAGATGATAAAAATCTACATGATTTGATGTTAGGTCCTCCAGTTGGTTCAGCCATTCAGGAGTTATTCTGATTTTTTGCCTGGGCAAATGCAGCCTCCATGGTAAGGTGGACTTGCCTATTGTCTGTGATCACCTAGGTCCCATGGTCTGGCCTTATCAGCTTCTCACCCTGCCCTGTGTCTCACAGAATCCAGACTTCTCCAGGAGTCTCATACTTCTGTAGTTGGGACATGTTTGGGTACCATGGGCCTGGCGGACATTTAGAAAACTGACCTCACCTGTCTTTCACACCTGGGGTCCCTGCAGGTCTTACTGGCTCCATCTTTAGGAACCCACCATGCCTCCAAACCCCAGCACAACTTCTGTCCGTTAGCTGTGGTCTTGGCCTTCTGTTTATCTGAGTTCTGTTTAAATGACTTTAAAAGTCATGTCTGTGCAAAGAGTGTCACATTCAAATGCTGTCTGTCACGGCTCTTTGGGAGCTCACACCATTTCATGCCAAATCCTCTATAGGGTGATGCCAAATGGCCCCGTGGGGCTCTCTTGCTTGGTCATTGTTTAAACTGGCTGAGTCCTCACTGTTGGTGATCCGTGTCCCAGCTTTTGAAATCTGCCAACCAAGACACAAGAGGGCATGAATTCCAAGGGCAGACTACTGGACTTCAAGGGCAGGAATGAGGTCCGGGGAAGGGGTCCACTGCACTTGGGACAAAGGATAAAGAGATGGGCAGCAACTATGGGTTGCTTAGGGTCCTACTCAGTGATGTGGTAAGGGGGAGAGAGAGATCTTCTCTTTCGTAATGAAAAATTTTCATTACGATGCACCAGGTTGAGTCAAAAGATACAGAAGTTTATTATAAGGACTCAAGGAGACAAGTGAGGCTTTCTGGAAACCAGAACAATGTCAGACAGCCCTGCTGCCTCCCCTCTTTTTGAGACATCTTCCTTCTCTGTTGTCTGCTTCTGGCTTAGAACCCCACTTAGGTGCTTGTCACTGTTTCCAAGGTGAGGATGCAAACAGGCACAGGGAACTGGGTGTAGTTAGCTGCTTTGTTCCGGATAACACAGGGACTGTGTAAAAAAGGGTGGGGGGCTGCCAGTTAGTATGGAGCAGACACAATCACAGGGTATGAAAGGGTCTAATGGTATCAGAAGTCCTCTGAGGACAGTGGGCTGAGTTGGTGCCATTCCCACGTCTTAGGGGTGAAGGCTCCAGACTAACGAACGTGAGGTGGAAATACCACAAGGAGGGATCCTCAGCTAAGTAGGAGACTGGGCAGCTGGCTGCTGGAAGGGGCTTGGGAGGTGAGGAAGGAGCCAAGAGAAGGAGGCAAGTCTCTAGAGGGGACAGCTGGATAGGAGTTGCTCAAGTGAGAGGGTTCCCAGGTAAGATCCTACTTGAGTGTAGGGGTCTCTTTCCAGGCCTGGGGACTCTTAACACTGTGTCAGGAACAGCTCACATAGAGCCTCCCTTCTCCTTTCTTCTGGTCAGCTTCCTCTGGAAGGCTTAGATTTGGCTGCAGCCACACTTGACCTTCCTGTAGTAATGGCTGCTACGGAGCCAAGAGTGGCTTTGAATACAAGTGCTTTGGACCTCAGGAGCCCAGAGCCTTTCTCCATGTGTCTTGGTCCCTATTCCTGAAAGAGACTCTGTAGTTGGTGCATCCCTTGACCAGCTGGAAGTAGGCACGGGGGTTGGGTCCCTTTCAAAGAAAGGACCACACAGACCCCAGGGGATCTGTAACACTTGGAACTTGTCCGTTAGGTGAGATCTGTTATAGGCTTGAACTCCACTCAAGCATAGCTTCTATTTGCCTCTGTAGAAAATGGGACCAAGAGACAAGGAAGAAAAAATAGCCATTTTCAGACAATAGACATTTGTCAAGGGAGAATAAGTACATCTGTCTGCAAAATCATGCTTTTGGCAACATCTTCCTCCTCTCTCCCCTCTAAGGCTGCTGCTTTAGGCGGTTGCTGGAAGGCGAGGGGCATAATTTGTGTTTAAATCCATCCTTCCCTCCCTCCCTGAATTCGTTAATCATTTCAGTAATGGGTGGGTGGCATGGGGACCATCTCCCATGCAGAGGAAGGAGGGGTCCAAGCACAGTTTTGGTCTTGTGGTTGCTGGATTTTTCCATGACCAGTGTCTTTGGCAAAACTGCGATAAAGGGAAATACTGAGAGGTTTTCCTTTTGTCGGTGTTTGTAAACTATTGACAGAACTCTGTTCATGGGTCTAAGTAACTTGTGGCTGGTACAGGAGAGTAGACAGCTTCTTCTCTCTCTCTTCCTGTCTTTCTTCCTCTGTCTCTCTTGATACCTTTCTATATCTCTGTCTCCCTCGTTTGTGTGTGAATGCACACATACCTCTGTCTCTGCCCAGGAGGTTTAAGAGGTGACTCCAGGTCAAACCCCACTGACATGGAGTTAACAACAATTTGGAGCTTGAGGGTTGGATGTCGACAGACTGTAACTATGTGCTCCCATGGCTCCCATGTGCTATGCCTCACGGAGAAGTGGGAAAGGTGTCAGGGGAAAATACAACAGCACAGTGAACATCCATCCCTTCACATCTGGGTCTAAGCTCTGGTTTCACTGCACCCCTGCCCAGGTACTTCAGACAGGTTCTCAGCCTCTTTGTGATTCTGTGCCCATAGCACGGGGCTGGGATGGAGACCAGCTTCTGATAACCTTGTGAGGGTTAAAGAACAAAGTACATGAAGAGCATTAAGCACACAGCAGTGCAGGTGCTCCAGGAACAGGAGCTGTTGGGGGGAGGGGGGGCAGGGGAGGGCATGGGAGGGCTTGGGATGAGGCTGTGGAAAGCCAGCCTGGACCAGTCATGGGGCAGCAGGATGCAGCCCTCAGGCTGGGGGCGGCGGGGGGGAGTATCCACTCTTAGAGAAGATTCTAGACCATTGCTGGCTAATAGAGATGTCTGGAGAACCACACATGTAATTTAATATTTTCTAGTAGCCACATTAAAAAGTAAAAAGAAACAGATGAAATTAATTATAATATATTTTATTTTAAATATTCACAATATATTTATATATTTAAATACAACATACTTTATTTTAATATACTATTAAATATCATTTTGATGTGAAATCAATATACAAATATTAATGTGATATTAATATTAATGAGACATTTTACAATCAATTTATTTTTTTCAGTAGTGTCTTCAAAATCCAGCAGGTAGTACATACTTCTAGCACATTTCAGCTCACACTAGTTGTAGGTGCCTAGTAGTGGCTGCTGTGTTGGGCAGGGCAGGTCTAAACACCTTCCACCCCCCACTCCAGGAGGCGGTTGGAAGGAGAGAGAGAGAAAGCAAGTGGGATGACTAAAAATGGTGAGAGACCGTGGGTCATGCTAAACTGGGCTACTCCAAATTGGAATTTTGTCTTCAATGTGGGTTCCTCCACCTGTCTTTGTTTTTGTTTTTGCCAGGACTACAAATGTGAGAACTCAGCCCTCCTCTCCAGTGCCAGGAACAGTCCACAAGACTCAGTAAGTAGAAGCATTTTGCTGAACGCATTAGATTTAGAAACCGCTTTTGCATCCTTTTCGGCCTCCTTGCTCTCCATCATCAATCACCAGGACTGGTTTTTACCTGAAACTGATCTTGCTGGAGAAGTAACTGGGTTTGAGGGGAATAAATGTTCCCAGGCACTCACAGAATTTCTATTAGGAAGCACCTGGGGCCGGAGTCTCAGTCTGTGTTACAAGATAGGAAAGCTGAGTTCTCCCCTCAGAGAACAGCCAGGCCCACTTGGGGGACACATCTGGGGCAACAGCGACAGGTAGAGGGGCCATGGGCTGGTCTTTTTGCTTCTTGATGTGGAGACAGACCCCAGGGTGGTGAGAAATGGAGGGATTGTCCCCATAGGAATGTCGATGAGTGCTTTGAAGCCCCATCTCCTGGTACAAGGTTTGGGTTATTAGGACATAGGACTGTTGCTGGTGCTAGATGTGGATTTCTATGCTCCCTCCACATGTCATCCAGGCATACAGGGGTCAGGGACACTCCCTGTAACTGCAGTTCCCAAAACACTCCTGCTCGTCCTCTCTGGGAAATGAGAACTGTGTGGTACGGTCCGAAAGTGTGTTATGTTTGTTTGTCGCTGGTGACTATGAGATGATTTCAAAGGGCCCATAGACGTTTGTTGTTAACAACAACAAACTAATACAATTGCTTTGTATTAGTCACGATGTGTTTAGTTTGACTATTGTCTTCATGGCAAGCAATGCTGGCTTTCTATTTATGGTAATGACGTGAAATGTCTTCAGAAAATATTTTTTAAAGACATGAGTTGACTTAGAAAAGAGTATGGACTAAGTTTGGAGGTAATGATAACGTAGATATGGCAAGATATTGTGGTGATGATAAGAGCATGGCTGAGAGTAAATTCTTTTATTAAAAGATTTCATGGGGCACCTGGGTGGCTTAGTTGGTTAAGTGTCTGACTTCAGCTCAGGTCATGATCTTGTGGTTTATGAGTTTGAGCCCCACATTGGGCTCCGTGCTGACAGCTCAGAGCCTGGAGCCTGCTTTAGACTCTGTGTCTCCCTGTCTCTCTGCCTCTCCCCTTCTCACCGCTCTCTCTCTCTCTCTCTCTCTCCATCTCAAAAACAAATAACATTAAAAAAAATTAAAAAGATAGTCACATGACCTTGGGCAGCATCTGTGTGTGATCTCTTGTTGGTGTGCCCCCCCCCCCCCCCCCCCACTTAGGACCCAGTCTGTGCTGATACTTGGTGCATACTAGACATTCGAAGGACCCACTTCTTGGCTTCTATCTGTTCCTTCCAAATGACTTTTGAGGCTAGGTTTTTATAATAAACTCATTGCTGGATCACCTGAAAGAAGTGGTCATCAGTGATGCCAAATGGAGGAGGAAGAAGAAAAAACATGATGAGAAATGACCACCACCCAGCTGGCTGTCTTGTCCCACTTTGCATTTGACCAAGTGTTTGATCTCTATGCTGATTCAGTCCCCTCAATGACCCCATCATGTAAGTGCTGGTCCTGTCTTCATTTTGTGGATGAGGAAACCAAAGCTTGAGTGAAGTAGAGAATATGTCCAACATCACACTGCCTGGACTCCATCTCTGTTGCACTGTGTCAGTGTCCACAACTCCACATCAAGTCTCTGTGGTAGTCTCCCCATTGTGTAGATGGGGAAATGATTGCTAGATCATGAAAGTGTATTTTATCTCTTGGCACATAGAAAAGTACTCCAGACTTTAGTGGTTTAATTTTTTTTTTCAACGTTTATTTATTTTTGGGACAGAGAGAGACAGAGCATGAACGGGGGAGGGGCAGAGAGAGAGGGAGACACAGAATCGGAAACAGGCTCCAGGCTCTGAGCCATCAGCCCAGAGCCCGACGCGGGGCTCGAACTCATGGACCGTGAGATCGTGACCTGGCTGAAGTCGGATGCTTAACCGACTGCACCACCCAGGCGCCCCTAGACTTTAGTGGTTTAAAAGGACAAACATTATCTCACAGTTTCTGGGGTCAGGAATTTGGGAGTGGCTTAGATGGGTGGTTCTGGCTCAGAGTCTCTAAAGAACTGGCATGACCATCATCCTCAGGCTTGAGTGGGGCTTCAGCTCCTCCTATGGAGACTCTCCATAGAGTTGTTTGGGTGTCCTCATGACACGGCCCTCTAGGAGGAATAGAGAGCAAGGCAGAATCCCTGACACCTTTTATGACCTATCCTCAGAGGTCACATGCTCTCACTTCTACTGTATTCTGTTACTCATGCAAACCATCCACAATGAAATTGTTGTATGGGGTACACACAAATGTAGATACCCAGAGGAGGGATCATTGGGGGGCATTGTGGAGGCTGAGTACCACACTCCTCATGATCTTAGAAATAACTGTGTGTTTTATGGCACACAGGAGTCTAGTAACCTCACATTAAGCTGTGGAAAGAAAACATAAATATGCCAAACCCATTTTGCAGGTGAGAAAATGGAGCATGGAACAGGGAAGTGACTTACAAGTCTTGAAGCTGGTTATGCTGTGCAGGAACTTTTAAAGAGAAAGATGGAAACATGTGGAGAAACCTCCCCCCACCCACTTTAATGCTCGTTATCCACAGTAGGACTAAAGGTGTCTGAGATCTCTCCATTTGCCAGGATCCTAGAAGAGCACCCCTGCCTCCCTGGATTTTCAACTTTGTTGGATTGGGTTGGATATTCTCTGGCCCTTAGCCCCACCTCATTAAGGCTGATGGGTTCTCTCCACTGGAAGTAAAGACGGTATCCTGTTTCTTTTTCTACTGGAAGCTGAGGAGCTTTAGAGGTTTTCTGAGGTCAGCAACCCTAACCCACCCCTTCTTCCCTACCTCTGACCTTCGTAGTACTGCCATTCTGGGTCCTTCTGGCTGGAATCCATGGATCAGTCTCCCAGCCTAATGTGTCCTAGGTAGAAGGAGTCATTTTTTGTGATTTTTGGTTCGTGGCAACATGTGGTGACCGATGATTCCATCTCACGTGTTTGAAAGCATAAAACATGTTTAGTCTTTGATGAAGTAATCACACTTGTAGGAATTTACACCTTGGCGATGAATGTGTGAATGCAAGAAGCTGTGTTTGTATATTTGTTGAGGGATGCTTGTATTAGCAAAAAATAATAATAAAGATATGGCCTCAATAGCTATCAATAAGGAATTGTTTAAGTAAATTACATGCATCCATAAAGTCCAATCCAAGCTGCTGCTAGAATTTTATGGTGAAGATATATGTTTATGGACTTGGAAAGATGCTCATGACATATTGTTGAGTGAGAAATACAGCATATATCATATGACTCCAATTATGTGCAATTATATTCATATATCTCCCTGTCTCTGAATGCAGAGAGAGGTGTCAGAAAGGCAGATGGGGAATTGAACTAAATTGGTAGTTTTGCATTTTTCTTTGGACTCTTCCAGTTTTATTTATTTATTTTTTACGGTGAGTGGTTATTTTCCTTGATAATAGTAAGAGTAGTAGTAGTAGTCATAATATTGATAGTGACTATTTATAAAATGAAGAAGTGAGTCTTAGGCTTTAAGTGAGGTGCCCAGGGCAGTTGATGACATTTTATTAAAGTTTTATTCTTAGTTGTCATAGAAATGCTGCAGTCCCTTTGGAAGAGTGAAAATGGGGCTCAGAAGACTGAACCAGGGCCTGGAGACAGACTTTCTTGTCCTTGGCTGCCCCAGGGGCCCGAAAGTCTCAGGCTTTGGCATCTTGCCACCACTTCTACTCGCTGCTCTGCCCTGTGTTGCCACATAGCTCCCCCAGTTCTGACCTCCAGCTTTCCAGTTGGGAAAGCCTCCCAGAAAGAGCCTTTCTTGGATACAACAGATGTGACTCACTTGTGTCCAGAGTCCAGGACATAACAATAATGATAGCATTATTGGGCACCTACGAGGTACCTGGCATTGTGCTGAGTGTATCAAATGCATTATCTCATTGATACCTAGAACAGCCCACCAAAGGAAGAACTTTCCCTAGCCCCATTTCCACAGGTGAAGAACAGCCTCAGAGTCCAGTGTCTTGCTCAGAGTCTCATAGCTAATGGGTGGTATATCTGGGATTCAATCTAGATTTGACTCTTGCCCGAGCTGAGTTGCACCGAGGCCACCCACTTCTGTTTAATGGTGCAAGGAACATTTCTGGGAAGATCTTAGATGTAGGGATGATTCTCAAGTCAGCAGGGAAGGTGAACATCCTACCTGGTCAAAGCTACTTGTCTTTGCTTAGGTATCAGATGAAATTGTTATGTTGAGGTGACATGCTGGAGGCCTAACATACACCTGTCTTTAAATATTGGGGTCATTTGTAGTCAAATAGTCACATGATGGGAGGCCCTTGGAAAATGAGGCTAAGAAACTTGCAGATTTACACTCCATTCTGGGGTTCACTCTGGAGTGAATGTGTCTTAAAATGGATGGAAGTGACCCTGTTCCAGCATGAAGAACACTACTACTCTTTTCTTTTTCTTGATCATACTGGAGGCCTAGTTCAGTTAAGTGTCAGAGTCCGAGTTTCTACTTTGTTCTCCTTCATTCCAGAGATGCATTTCATAACGTCTCTATTCCTCTGTCACAGAAATATACTATATTCATTTTCTTCTGTACAAAAAATTGCAGAAACTTAGCTTAAAGTAACATCTGTTTATTATCTCAGTTAACATATATCAAAGGTCTGTGGACAAGCATGGTTGGGTCCTCTTCTCAGAGTCTCCCAAGGCTGCATTTAAGATGGCAGCTGGAGCTGGGGTGTCATCTGGAGCTTGGGGTCCTCCTCTGAGTTCAACTGGTTGTTGGAAGAATTAATTTCCTTGCAGTTGCAGGATGGAGGACGTATGTTCATAGAAGCTTCCTACACTTCCTTGCCACATAGCCCTCTCTATAGGCAGTTCACATGATGGCAGCATACTTTCTCAAGGCCAGCAGGAGAGTCTATTTGGGCATGCTAGCAGGATGGAGTGCTACGTATATATGTCCTCATATAATCACGTACGAGGCATTCCATCAAATTTTCTGTCAGAGGCAAGTCATGGGTCCTGCCCCCACTCTTGGGGAGGGATGATCCATGGCATAAACCTGGTCTTTCCACCCCAGATACTTGCTTATCAAAGTCTTGAGACAAATCTAGCTTTCTCTTGGTCTTTGGGCCAAGTGCTCCACTCCAGCATCTTTCCGTGCTGCATCCTCCTCTTCCTCCCCAAGTAAAGGGCTCATAGCTCCCCCAGGCCCCAGTCCCCCCATCATTGCTGGACTCTACAGCATTCCTGATACCCAGCTTTCTGGGTGTCTTCCTCCCCATTTGTATTCTGTGGGACACTCCCTGCTGCAGCCACCACAGCAAATGAATATTTAATGGAATGCTGCCACCTTTTGGAATTTAGCAAAAGTGATCAGTATTGTTTAGAGGGGTGGATGTGAAGCTCTTGGAAGAAAACACAGTCCTGTTTCCTTGTACACACTCCAGCATACACACACACACACACACACACACACACACACACACACACACACACACGCACACATGTGCTCACCCAGCCTTTATTTCCACTGGGGACTGACTAAGGTTTGATGCAAGATTCCAGAAGGAAAAAAAAGGAGCCAGTTTCTTCTTGAGGCAGGTTTTTCGTCATTTATGCTCTGGTTCATAATCACTGTGAGTGCTGACAGTCCTGTGCTGTTTCACACTCCAAGAGGCAGCAGAATGTATGAGCAGGAGCCTTGGTGCATTGGGTTGGATTTCGTCCCTGGTTCTGCTTCCAGCCCTCCAAGGATTTCAGCTTCCTTATCTACCTTCCCAATGGGGGGTCTACCAGGCTCTTTTGGCTCTCAACCTCCTGATCGCAGGTTGTGATGTCTGTAAGCAGGTATGGGAAGCAGGTAACACCACATTTATAGGTGCCAAATAGGAGTGGTCCTCAGGCTATTTCTTTCCTCAGAAGGAAAGACTTAGTCATGATTAGTAATTAGGGGACAGTGGCAGCATGAATGCCATCCCAATGCCAGGTATCTCATGGAGACACAGTAGCCAACACGGAACTGCCTGCTCCCCTGCATCCCCCACTGCTTTCCTACCTGTGTATTCAAAGGTTTCACCATCCTCCTGTCCCCCAGCATCCTTTGTATTTCCCTAGCTTACTCCAGTCTGAAGTCACCAAAGTTTGTCCATTCTCCCTTGGCATATCCTTAGTGGACCCACTGCTCTGGTTCACACCCTTGTTATGGCACGTCTGGATTATACAACCAGCTCTAACCAGTCCTCTGCTTTGGACTTTGCCTTCTTCTGTTAGCAGCCTCATATGCTTGACCATGACTCTCCTTTTGAGCATGCTTCAGTAGCTCTGTGCGATCTGAGAATAGAGTGCAAACTACTCTGATTCTAAGCATGCCATTTGGACCCCATCTTGCACTCCTCCAGTCCTGGTCTCCCTGACTGGGCACCCTTCCTTAGGTTATCACCTCTGCTCCACTTCCCCCACTCAAGCCTGACCGCAAAACTTCATAATCATCCATCAAGATCAATCAGAAAAGTGTTGTTCAAAGATTTCCCCCAAGTCCTTCTGTTCTATTGAGTTGTTGCATCCCCTGGATACCCTCTGCCCTCCCTTCCTCCCTTCCCTCCTCACCTCCTTCTTTCTCACTTCTCCTTCTCATGTATCCCTCCCTTCACTTGCCTCTCTTAAACTCTTATACTCACTGCTGAGAGTCAGAAGATACAAAAGTGAAGTAGACCTAGACCCTGCCTTCAAGGGGCTTGCGGTGATGACGGAATAAAACCATGAATAAAAGAAACCTATAGGGGCGCCTGGGTGGCGCAGTCGGTTAAGCGTCCGACTTCAGCCAGGTCACGATCTCGCGGTCCGTGAGTTCGAGCCCCGCGTCAGGCTCTGGGCTGATGGCTCAGAGCCTGGAGCCTGTTTCCGATTCTGTGTCTCCCTCTCTCTCTGCCCCTCCCCCGTTCATGCTCTGTCTCTCTCTGTCCCAAAAATAAATAAAAACGTGGAAAAAAAAATTAAAGAAACCTATAATTGAGGCACAATCTGATTGCTTCTTAGTGGATGCAGAATACAGAATTTGGTGGTGGCACAAATAGGTGGTCAGAGAAGGTTCCATGGAGGAAGTGACACTTAGAGTTGTGGAGGACAAGGGGGATCCTCACAGCAGTTGCAGGGGCAGGGATTTTAGGTAGAAAGACTGCCATGGGCATGGACTTTAGTCTGACTCAGATTCTAGAGGAGGGGGTGTTAGAGAAACAGGCATGCCCCGGTGCTTTGTGATGGGCAGGAGTTGAGTTTTTGCTGTGATTGGTGTGGGGCTACAGAAGGGTTTTAAGCTGGTGATTGCCTTGATCCGATTTGCATTTTAGACAGATCTCCCTGGGACCTGGCTTAGGAGCTGAGTGACTGGAGGAAGCCTTGGTTCCTCTTGGGCATTTTTCACTCCTCCGACCCCCTGGAGCAGGCCTCCGGAGCAGAGGGGTCACCAGCTCGGCGCCCAGGCTTCCAGGCACGCTCTGCTTCTCATTGCTAATATGCCTTTCTATAGCATCTGCTCGGCAGAAAACCAAGTGTGGGGACGAGATAACAGCATTAAGAGCAGAAGGACAAAGCTGATACTCGGGGCAGTGAGACATGGAGGCTTAAATTCTTTGCCTTCAAAATGTCGCACATGATTTTGGCCACGTGGTCCTGATTAAAGCAAGCCAGGCTTGCCAGGATGAAATGCTAAGTGGTGCTTGTGACCCCGGGCACAGTGAGTGCAGAGGTCTGCTGCTCTGATGAGCATCCCTGCCCTTCCTCCCCACTGCTTTCTGCCAGATAAAAGAAGGAAATCTATTTAGTGATTTTTCCAAATCCCTGAGGATGGCTATGCCCCCTGGAGACACAGTGATACTGACAGGTTTCCAATGTTAGCATCCAACTTGAGGTTGGGAATGGGGGTCTTGTCTTCTCCCTCCCTCCTGAGGGAGTGTCTCAAATACAGTGGACACTCAATGAATACTTGTTAACAAAATTAATGAGTGGAAGAATCAGTCTTATTGATTTGGAGCACCCCAAAAGGCTTCTTCATGCCTCTCCCAAAGTCAGTACTACCTCTCCCCAACTACGCTCCTGACTTTATCATGAAAGATCGATTTTACTCATTCATGAACTTCACCTAAGCCCCAACAGTACATGTTCATCAGCTTTCTTTCCTGCAGCATCATCCCCAGGACATCTAGCTATGTTCCTGCATGTATCAGTCATTTCTCCTCTTGAAATTGTTGAATAGTATTTCATTGTTTGCCTTTGCCATAATTCTCTGGAATTCTTGATGAGCATTTGGGTTGTTTTCAGTTTGGGGGGTATGTGCACTTGTGTATCCATTGTTTGGTGGAAAGATTCATCCATTTCTCTCAGGAAGATGCCAAGGATGTATTTGTTTGGTCACATAATAGATACGTGTTTAGTTTTAGTAGATGCTACCCCCACATTTTCCACAGTAGTTGTATATATTACCACTCCCACAATGAATGCATATGAATCTCCCTTGTATGTTAAGCCCTTTAAATGCATATGTCGTGAATTGTCACAACGTCCTGGGAGGCAGGTGCGATTATTACTACCCTCATTCAGAGGGGCACACCGTGGCTCTGCTAACATGGCAAACGTCATGTAGGTATTCAGTGATGGTGGGGACCTGATGCAAGGATGCTTCCAGAATGGCAGCAAGTCTTAAACACAGTATACTGTGGATTCTGGACAAGCAGCTCTGCCATGGAGAGGCCAGAGGGGGTGTGGTGGAGTGGTTGTGTGCACAGACTTGTGAACCAGACTGGACCTCCAGCTCTTCTTCTTCCTTCTTGTGTAAGCCCAGGCAAGCATTTGGACCTCTTGGTGCCACACTTTTCACATTTTTAAAATGGAGTTGATGAATCAGGTTGTTGTGGGCATTAAATGTATTAACGTAGGTAGAGCCTTAGGGATGGGCCCTAAGGAAAGGTTACCTCATTAGTATTTCAGCTCTGCCCAGTTTGAGTGCTGGACTTAACTCCTTGGGGAAGAGGGCTGTCTTTCAGCCGGCTCTAAAAATTTTCAGATAAGCTACATGATTCTCCCCCCTTCCCCTACCCTCAGAAGGGAGCTGCCTCTCCTGATGAAATCTGGAATCTAATTTTGAGCCCTGAGCATTGGTTTCACAAAGCCTGCTGGGGTGCAGCCTGACTGGTCCCTTCTGAAATGAGTCTCTGCTCTTTACTGCCCCTAATAAGAAATGCGGTCTGTTTGCTCAGGGTTTTACCCTTTATAGAAATGGTCGGATTCCTTTCTTCTCCGCATCTCCATTCCACAAATCCATGCCAAATATTGATGTTTGATAACTACAAATATCACACATAGCTTTTAATCAAGAGAGACGGAGGGAAGATAAGGGGAGTAAATACATCTCTGTAAGGTAGTTCAATATTCTCAGTAACGATTTTACGAAGAAACAAAATAAGTGGGAGGAAGGGGGGAGGGCTCAGTGATATGTGTCAGGATGGGCTGGACCACCTGGAACATGCTGGACCATGCCTGGGCCCGTGCTCCCAGCCTGTGGCTTGGATTTACGTTAGATGTTCATTACCCGAATTGGTAGATGGTATCTCATTTTACAGAAGGGAGAGATCTATTTTAAATGTGAATTTCCAATATGCCATCAGTCTATTCCATTACTAGCAAAATACATCGAGCCAAATTCTGTCCTCTGTTGTCGCTTGTCTGAGATGGGTGTGGAATGTGAATGTCTGCCATCCTCTACTCGAGGCAGAAGTCAGCCTGCTGGAGACCGAGTGGAGGTCAGCGCCAGACTTCAGGCCACCAAGTTTCTGTTTCCTTGGCGTGGGCACAAAGGGCAATAGTCTGATCCTGGAAGGTTGGTTGGTGTTAAGCATTGAGACATACTTGCCCAGGGTTATTCCAGACCAGAACTTGGTCAAACCAAGTGATACCTCGTGATCTGAATCCAAAGCCCATCCACAAGGTGGCCCCCAACAGCTCACTGCAACCCGAGACCCATCTCAGTGCCTGTGTGTTGTAGGAGCTCAGGACCTTCTGAGTGAGTGAGTGAGTGAGTGGATGAATTGGTGAGCCTGTCTTTCCACCAACATCATTGTTGCTGTTTTGTTTGGCTCCTACTTTGGCTTTTCTCACCCTTCATTAGTCTTTTGCTTTGTATTTTGATATTCTCAACCTTTTATAATTGATAAAAATGATCAGTCTCAGAAACCAATGTCAACAAAAACTAGTGATCCACCCACTTATCCACCCATCTATTCATCCACTCATTTGCTCATTCATCAATCTATCTGTTTACTCATTTACCCGTCCAATATTGGGCACCTGCCATGCGTCAGACCCCACGTGGCTGCTTTCCTTGTAATGGTAAGCCCAGACGCACCTGGCTTATCTTCCTAGAGCTTACAGTCCAGTGGGAGGCGGATTAAGTATACTAGAGGATAATCCTACCTAGAGGATATCTATAAGCAGAGATAAGTGTTCCATAAGGAGGAACATGGCTCTGGGACGGCCTATTACAAGGAAACCTGGCCGAGATGGTAGGTATGTCTGAGGTTTTCCCAGGAGGAGACTCATAAGCTGAGGTCTTATGGCAAAGGCAGTGAGTAGAGGATTTCAGGCAGAGGGGCAGTGTGTGCAAATATCCTATGGCCACATTATTTCCAGGCACTCTCAGAGGTCAACTAGAGTGACTTAAGATCAGAGAAGGAACCGGGGGGGGGGGGTGGTGGGAAATATTCTAGATGAGGTCAAAAGGGTTGACGGGATAGGTGGCAGCCCACGTTGTGAAGTCCCAGGCCATAGGAAGGATATTGATCTTTATCCCAAAGCAATGGAAGATTTTGAATGGTTTTGAAGGAGGTGATCTGATTGGCTTTTTGTGAAGATCCCTCTGGTTCCTTTGAGGGTCCTTGGCTGGAGGAGGGGAAGAATTTCAGAGGCCATGAGATGGAAAAAAGCTGGTGGCATGGCAGCGGTCAGTCTCCTTCAGGCTTGAGCAGGATCTCTACCTGCCATCCAGGTGGACCTCCTTCGAAAGTCTCAGGACACTCATAGGTTCACAGTACATTTGCACTTGCACAGTTGAAGGTGGGTTCCCCAACATAAGTCTTCCAGGTTCTTGGCAAAGGGAGCATAAATAGACCTATTTCTGTGTAACAGCTGTAGCCTTACCCCCACCCCACCCTGGACACAGATCTGCTTGCTTTCATAGCTGTCCAGCAGGCTGATGGTACCAGGTCACAGCCCAGGATATGAATCCCAGAGGCTGAGGTTATGTTGTCTAAAACTAGGGGGAGAGATGAGGGAAGGATGGAGGTGTAAAAATTAGGATTTTAGTTATTAGATGTCTGCGAGCTGATAGTGACACCAGGATGTCAGAATCACGTCATGGGTCCAGTTTGGATTATCATTTTATGGGGGGATGTGATCTGATGCTCAGACCACAGTGGAACTGTGTTTATGGGGCCTGAGATCCAGGAGGAGGATTGGGAGAGTCCTTGATACCCGAGTGCTTCTTTGAATGTCTCCAAGTTAGAATTCTGGCCTTACCCTTATTTTACTCCCCAAATCAAAGTAGGTGATTTTTTTCCCCTAGCTACTGTCAGATAAGTGGATTCATGGATGGGCATCTGAAATCCTTCTTTCCGATCCCTTTGTCTCCCATCTCCCCCTGCAGGGTTCCAGCCACCATCCACTCCCAAGAGTTTCACCTTTAAGGCGACTGTGGGAGGGAGTGTCAAATCCTATAGAAGCCCTGAGGAGAAAGTCCAGCCTTTTTCTCACTAAGATCAGCCACCTCTTTTGGAAAATTCTTAAATATTCTCATTCCTACCAGGTCTCTTTGCTGTCTTAACAAAGATTCTCTCTGTTTGGGAATTGGGGGGTCCGATGGGGGGCCCTTTTCTGTTACATGCAGCCTGGGACTCGCACTTTGTTTTCAACAACTGGGACTGCAAACATTTTTAAACCAGAAGTAAAAAACAAATTTGAGCATGGGTTAAAAACAAACTCCATCTCCCTCCAGGCCCCCCTTGGGGATTGTGCAGGAGGGCTCTGGACAGGTGGGGGGAATTTTCAACGCAACTTTCATCTTTCTGGTTTTCCTGCCTGAGTCCACAGGGATTTCATAAACATTATGTTGCTCAATTTCGGTTCAATGGCACGGAGTCGTTCCAATGTGTTCTAATTACTCAGACATAAATGATTTCTGGTGCACTTTAAATGATTTCGGATGCACTTTTGTCTATCAAGCTGCTGATTTATAACTCCCTGGGACTTTGATGTTGTGCTTCATTGATTTCTTTTAAGGCTCTTCAGAGGTATATTTATTATAGGCGATACATTTCCCTGTTCATTTGCTCCATAATTCTGAAACACTCTCATTTTCCACTTGTCAACACTCCATCCCTACCCCCTGCGCTTATGCTGTCCCAATAACAAGACACATTTATTGAGTGCTTGCTGAATGCAGAACCAGGTACTAGATGTTATTGGGTTAGTGGAGTTACACAAATAAAGCGTGCGTGCACACACACACACACACACACACACACACACACACATTTCTTCCAATGGCATCCTTGTCATTTAGACAAAGGGACAACATACACAGAGACTCAGTGATGTGACAGAAGGGAAAGAACCCAGGGAGGCCCCTGGGGTTAGTCCATGAGCTGTGAAGGATACCTGGTAGAGAAGGATGACAGGTGGGTGGGGTCAAAACTTTGTGTCCAGATCCTTGCAGTGATGGTCCATGGGAGTGGTGCTTTGCCAAGGCAGCAGGTTTTGGTCCTGAGGATGTGGGAGTCCCAGCCTGGTCCTATTCTTATGGGTTTCTAGCTTACCATTTAATGTTCTCTCGAGCCTTAGTTTTCTCATCTGTAAAATGGAGCAATCCTGTCTTGTTGGTTAGGCACTGTGGATTGTGCACTTGGTATGTGCTAGGCAGATCCATGTTGTGTGGGACCTGAAACTTTATCAGTTTGGACAGGGGCTTTTAGAAAATCTCTGATTCTGAATGCCTGGCTGGGTCTCTGTCCCACAGTGAAGCCACTAGAGTTAGTGCTGGTGTCTACAATGCCTTTTTTTTTTTTTTTTATTTTGAGAGAGAGAGGGGGGGAGGGAAGAGGAGAAAAAGTGGGACAGGGGGCAGAGAAACAAGGAAAGAGAGAGAATCCCAAGCAGGCTCTGAGCTGTTAGTACAGAACCTTATTCAGGTTTCAATTTCAGGAGCTGTGAAATCGTGACCTGAACAGAGTCGGACGCTTAACTGACTGAGCCACCCAGGTGCCCCAATGCTTTTTAAGCCCTGGACTTCCTTTCTTCCCACACTATTTGTTGCATGAATATGCGGTGTGTAAAACAGATAATGGTGGAGCTTCTGTGATTGGGAACCTTTTCTTTATCCCTGAGACTGGACTCTCAGGCATCTTCAGGGAAAGTGTTCTGTAACTGCTTGTGAGGTGGAGTCAGGATCTGAACTCAGTCCCACTGTCCACTCTGGGCAGTGTCTCTGGGATTGTCTAAAAAGCAAGCTCTGTGTTGAGAGTGACAGCGCAGACTCACTTCATTGGTGGTTCTCTCCACCACCACAGGTCTCCTGTGCTGGCTTCAGGCGTCCTTCAGTGACAGGACCTTTCCCTTTCCTGATGTGTGAGCTTCAGGTTCTTGCCGCTGAGAACCTGCGGAAAGGACAATGAGGAATATGCGCCACCTAGTGACCATTTGCTGGAGCTGCCACTCTGAGCATGGCCTCTGAGAGGAATCTTTATCTCTGGACAAGGATGAGTCTGGGGATGATGGTCTTCAAGGTCCTGTTGCTGTGTTTTAAGAGGGCATGGCTCAGATCTGCAACTTGCTGCATTAGAGCAGGAGTGACTCATGTCAGACTGTCCTTGATTCTCCCGTGGAGACTCTGTCACTGTGAATATGAGCTGCCAGAGAAGTGACTGCCTCCCTTTCTCTTTTTCCCTTCACCATCATTGTCCTTCCTCCCCTCTCAGTTTCTACCTCTTCCCTCTCTCCCTCCCTCCTGTTCTTCCCTTTTTTCCCCCTCAAATCCTCCTCTTCCCTTTCTTCCCCTCAAATCCTCATTGCAGATGTTCTTCTCCCCCTCTTCCCTCTCCTGTCTTCTCCACCGTTCCCTCCCCACCCTGCCTCTTCTCTTCCTTCTCCCTCCCCCCACCCTCACTCTCCCCTTCTCCTTGTACTCTTCCTCCCTTCTTCCTTCCCTCCCCTCTTCTCCTCCTTCTTTGGTTCAGCCATCCTTTTTTTAACTAAATAAATATTTTTGGTGGTTCTGTTATTTGGCCCAGGAAGGATGTGGGGCAGTTGCTGAGTTACATAGAGCTAGGCCATGAGTCCCAGCTGTGGATGGTGAGGGGTTGAGCCCGCCTGCCTGCTTTTCTTTCTTCTTTCCTCCGTGCATTTGTGCATTCATGCATGCATTCATTCACCTATTCACGAATGCCTGCACAGATTCAATAAAAACATTTTAAGGCCAACTATGTGTCAAGCTTTGACACAGACCTCACTCTGTCTTTAACCCCTGGACATTTAGCACACACCATTCCTCTTTATTGTCTGCCTGGAAAGTTACTACTCCCTTTCAGGACCCAGTCAAACATTGCCCAAACATTGCAGACTAAAATGTGAGGCTCACTCCTCCCACCCATTAGACCTGGGAGATCTTTCTGAGAGCTTTTCTTTCAGTCTCTTTACAGCCCAGCTCACAGGTGCCCAGCAATCAAAGCCAACCTTACACAGAGTCCAAATTCCTGAAGCTGGTGATTGTCTGCCTGGGACTCTTTGTTATTCAGTGATTATACTTGTTCCTCTCCCTGAGCGTATCCTGTACACAATTGCCTTCTTAGACATCCAGAAATCTTAGCATTGACAGCATGCAGAAACTAGATGAAAATGTCTTCTGTATTCCTGGGTTCTACCAATCCTGTTGGAAAAGAGTTTTCTTTATTCCTACGGATTAAATGAAAATGAGGACTTTGTCCTGGATGTCTTATGTTCTGTTTGGGTTTTGCTTTGATTCTCTTCCTCTATATTCCCAAATTAATGTTGGGAATGGGGAAGGTAGGTTTGCAGTTTTGTTTGTTATCCCAGAGTACAGGTCAGGTAGCCCATTATAAAAGGAAACAGAAAGGATGATGGGAATGTCTGTATGTCAGGTGGTAACATCTCACAGGGTTATCTGTGGCATTGTGGAAGATACCACTCTCGCCTGAGGATATCACCCAAACCATCAGGGCCTGAGCTCTGGTATGTAGTAGGTACTCAACAAAGGGTTGACAATTTTACAGAATCAAGATTTAACTTCCATGTTATAAAGCACAAATGTTAAGTGTACAGTCCATGAATTTTTACATGTGCATACTTCTGGGATGCCACCACCCAGATCAAGAAACAAAACATTTTCAAGCACCTCAAATTTTCCCCTGTGCCCCTTCGAGCCAGAACCACCCTCATCCAGAGCCCCCACTACTCTGCTCACTTCCTCTTTAGATCAGTTTTGTCTCCTTTGGAACTTGATAAAAATGGAATCTTGACTTAATTCACTCAACATCATGCCCATGAGAATCATCCATCTTGCAGAGGCTGACAGATTTGATCTTGCTTGTTGAATGAGTCTTCCACACATTGGCCCCACACATTCCACACATCTCTTAGGGGTTGAGTTGAAGCTTGCTAATGGGGGAGAATCAGGATAGTTTATTTTTGAGAGCTTGCTTCTTTTTACCTTTAATGTGGATTTTGTTGAGTCCCAGCACCTGAGTATATTGGCTGCCACACCCAGTTTCTCATTGCTGCAAGGCCAGATTGTGGGCCCTAAGAACCCAGTGTGGGGCATTGGGTCACCAATGAACACTAGCTCCTCAAATTACTTGCTCCACATGGCTTAAGGGAGCTTGGGCTATTGAGAAGGCATCTAGCTGTCACCCATGGACAAGACATGATATCTAATGTATTTGCAGCCACTGTACTTTGTACCTGATTTGCAGCAGTGCAGGGGCCTCAAGAAAGGTGACTGGTTTATGAGCCATCCCAAGGGGTCACCTGTGAAGCCTTAGCTCTGAGGGTGTGTTCATTCATGGAGAATACCATTGGCCCCACTGAGGAGTCTGTGGTATGCCCAGTGACATGCCTCCAGGCTTCTGCTGCAAACACTAGGGTGGGGTTACTACCTAGGGACAGATGGCCTAAATTCCTGGACAGGAAGTGCCCACAGAGGGACATGTTCAACACAAGATTAACAGGCTCTGGAGGGGAGGCTTGGGGACCTGGGGCTTGGACTAGATTGCTTTGCGAGGTAAGCTCTTGATTTCATGACCTCATCTCTTGCCCCAACCCAGGGACTTCACTCACAATCCAGGTTGTTAACACAGAGAGATCTTATCCTGTTAGCCTTTCACTCGAAAGAAATTGGATTGAAAATCTCGCCAGACTGCCTCTGGACAGAGCTTTTCCATCAGCTGTGAATGTTGCTTTCCTTCACACACCAATAGCCGGTGACAGAAGGGGGGCATCGCTCTCTTCCTGGGCTGCTGTCAGAAACTCTTGGAGAGGGATCCCTACTGGGAACTTGCTGCCTTGACCCATGGCAAGACTTGAGAAAGTCATTTCCCCTCTACGTACCTGGGCTCACCTCCATTACATGTGCTTGTCCCTTAACAGATTCTCATGGAGATGGTCACACCTGAGCAAGTCACTTGTGAACATGGGGATTCAAACCCTTCTCCAAGTATCCTGGGGGCCTCAGGGAGGGGTTTGCCTACTCTCCTACCCCCATTATTTTTACCATGCCCATCCTGCTTTTTATTAAATCTCTACACAGTGTGGTAGATTCCTGGGGTACATTAAAACAAACAAATGATTGAACTTGCCTAAACACCTGAACCATGACATTTTCTGAGTTGGCTCCCACTTTCTCACTGGCCTGGTTGGCTCTCCTGATCCAGTAAAAAGTAGCAATGTTTTAAGCAGGAAAATGATGCCCAAGCCCCGCCTCTCTGGACATCACAGACTTGGGAGGAACAAGTTGGATTTTATCCACCTGGTGGCCTGAGGGTGGCTTGGTTTGGCTGCCATGTTCCAGCAACCTGCAGAGCACCTAAGGTTTCTGAGCAGTTACTGTAGCCCAGGCCTGGGGCCGGGTGGTTTGTGTTCATTTTTGTTTGTTCACGTTATTTGTGTGTTATCACCGTTCTCTGGATGAGAAGACTGAGCCCTGGAGGGATCTGACATGACCAACCTGAATTCAGGTCTGCCTGACTGCTAAATTGGCTCCCTTACCCACCTCACCGCCTGCCTCCTTGGATGTAGTAGCTAATGTATACTGAGGGCTTTTCTTTTCCAAATGCTGTATTCGTTTCTCAGGTTGCCATAACAAAGTAGCCCAGACTGGGTGTCTCAAAAAACAGAAATAGGTTTTCTCGCAGCTCTGGAGGGTAGAATCTGAGATGGAGGTGTTGGCGGGGCTGGGTTCTTCTGAGGCCTCGCTCATACTGCAGACGGCTGTCTTCCCCTGCGTCTTCACCTCATCTTCCCTCTGTACGTGTCTGTGTCCTAATCATCTCTTCTTACAAGAACTCCAGTCCTACTGGATTAGGACCACCCTAAAGGCCTCTTTTTAACTTGATTACCTCTTTAAGGACACTATCTCTATGTATAGTCCCATTCTGAGGGCCTGGGGGGTTAGAACTTCAACATGTGACTTTTAGAGGGACATGAAATTCAGCCCATAACAAATGCTTTGCATTCAATTCATTTAATCTTGAAAACATGCCGTGGATTGGATATCATGTCGATCACACTGAATTGATGAGGCAGGGGAGGCACAGAGTGGAATACAGACTCTGGCCAGACTCAGTGTATGTTTCCCTACCCCAGTGTTATGTATAATAAGATTCTTACACCCTATATCAACTCAGTGTGTAAAGAATAATTTAGGAAGGGGGAGGATCTAGAAAACACCATGTTGGAGAGGATACTCCATGCTAAGGGCCTTCCTCCACCTCTGCTGAGAAGGGATTGGGCATTAACTCCAAAACCATGTAAGGCCGTTATCCAGGAATTATATTAGGATTTTATACAAACGTGTATATATATATATCCATCCAGGTACCTATTTATGCACCTGAGTGTTCTTGTTTTTGTGCATAGGGGTGAGGCACAGAAGTGCACACCATGGAAACTTAAGACTCAGCAGCTACCAGGAACCCCTGGTCCAGGGGTTTATGAGGTCCAGGGGTTTATGAAGTTTATGAGGAATAAACTTCTCAGAAGTTTATTCCTCATAATTCTAGGGGCTGGGAGTATGAAATCAAGATGTCACAGGGTTTCTTCTCACCAGGTCCAGTGTCTCGTGGGAAGGGTGGAGTTCTTGTAACAACTAAGACTGTGGTCACGTGTTGAAGATAAACATGGCCATGGGGAAATAAAATTATCTGGGTCATCTGAAATTTTTCTGGAAGCACATGGATCTCAATTTCCCGAATTAGTCTTTTATTCCTGAAAAGTCAATCTTAAAAAATAAAGCCATATGCAAATTAAGTTTCCCCTAAAGTTCTAAGCAATGTTTTCTAGTTTAATGACTCTACTGGCTTTGATGTTCCACAGTGAGAGCTGACTTGAAGTCCTAGGGTGGCAATTCTTCATGGTATATTAAGGCTTTTATTTATTTATTTTTTAAAAACATACTTATTGAGATATAATTCATAGGCTCTACAACTCATTCACTTAGAGTATACAATTGAATGGTCTTGAATATATTTACAGAGTTTTGTAACCATCACCACAATCAACTCAAGAAAATTTTCGTCACCCCCAAAAAGAAATCTCACATAAAAGCTTTTGAAGACCATTCGTACAAACCCCATGAGAAGAGCAGAGTGGACGGTTTGTACTCCACTTTTAAGATGGGCAAGCAAAGGCTCGTGGAGTTTAAGGATTGGTGAAAGAAGCTTAGGAGACATTTCTCAGTCCTTTTTAATATTGGAAGTAAGTTCCTAAAAACAAGGATTTGGAGTCTCTGAGTTCCTAGGGTTTCTTAAGCTCAGGCTTCTGTCCCTTACCCCTGACCTGGAAGGCACAAGGACAGTGGCAGAGACTGCCTGTGTGGGTAATGGGTTCAGACCTCCAGCTGCTCCCTGAAAGGCTGTCCTTATGCCATCTTGCGTATACTGCATATGGGTTGGCTTGCACAGAGCTGCCAATGCAGGGTGACAGGGCCTGGGGCTTGCCTCAGGGGACACTTCAGAGACCTTGTCATTGAGTGCCAGGTGGCACTGCAGCGCTCTTATTGTGGGACAGAGGGACAGAGAGAGTTGATTGCTGAATGGCTCTGGGAAAGGAAACAGGCCTTTTGATGATTAGGAGCCTGACCAGTAGGGTAATCCCTAACCAAACAGCAAAATGCTCAGGCATACACAGGTATTCTGCCCTGATTTAGGGCCGTGTGATTGAGGATGACTGTGGGGCCAGAGAGCCTGGCACAAGAGATTATTAGCTATCAGCTATCATAGGCTACTCCAGATTATATTGTAAGTGGGATTCAGGGATACTACATATAGTACCCTGAAGTGTACCAAAGCTTAGAAATTTGCATTTAAGCCATCTTTTCTTTTCTTACTGAAGTTCCCCCCACCGCCTTACTATCGTTATTAGCTGATGTCCACCAGGAGATAAGGCCTATAGGGCAGGATGTCTTGTCAGTATCCCCTTACCTAGAGCAGTTCCTGCACATGTGCAGGCACAGGACATGTATGTGGAATGAATGAGGCAATGGATTTTATGTCCCCAGTGTCAGGTGCACTGTACTTGGATCCTCATTGCATTTCTCATAAGAGACTGGCCCAGAGAGGTAAAGGAACTAGCCACATGGCTTACAGCTCACCAGTGGTGTGGTTGGGATTTGAACTTGAGCAGTGTCAAGCCTAATGACTGTGCGATCCTTCCTGGTATGGATTTACTTTGTAACTTCTTGTGTCTTTCAGTTTATTCTGTAGAAAAAGAATTATTCGGTTAAGACATCTGCTGTATTTACCATTGGCACAACTGGCTCTGCTCTCATGGAGTTACAATGTTGTGGGAAGCAGAGAAACAATCTGTAGTTGAGCCAGGATATCTGAGACCTTGGATTACTCAACTCGGAAGCCATCACAAAGAACCACAGACTGGGTGCTTAAACAACAGAAGTTTATTCCTCATAATTCTAGGGGCTGCGAGTGTGAAATCAAGATGTCACAGGGTTTCTTCTCACCGTTTTCTCACATGGTTTTCCTTCAGGGTGTATCTGCAACCTAATATGTCTTTATAAGGACAGCAGTCATATTGGATTAGGGTCATATTGGGTCACCCTAATGACCTCATTTTACCTTAATTACCTCTTTAAAGCCTTTATTGCCAAATATAATAATATGCCCAGGTACTGGGGGTTAGGACTTCAACATAGAAATTTTGGGGGGTGGGCACAAGTCAGACTATAACAGACCCTAAACACAAAGATTCAGGAATCTTCTAACTTCTCTCCAATTCTAGGGGCCCTGAGCCCCTATCCTTCTCATGGGAGTCAGATGTCAAATCCTAATATGAACTCACAAATTCACCAGTTCTAAACAGCTGGTTATGGTCAGATGCTTAGGTGGAAATGAGTTCCCCTGTTTTTTTAATGGTGTATCTTGTGAATTAGACAGAAGTTTCAAACAAGTTAAAAAAAGAAAACAGAAAACCTCAGATCTCTTGGTCTTAGCTCCCTTCTAAGCACATTTGAGCAATCATTTTATCAAAAACTTTTTTTTCCATAAGAAAGAATTTTGCTTAATTGGGTCTCATTTCTGTTCTCCCCTTAAAACAACCAAACGTCTATATTTCTGTTGGGATTGAAAGCCCCAATCAGTTCAGATAAATCAGCTTCCTTTTAAATTATGATCTTGGAGGAAATAATGATCTAACTTACTTTTCGTTAATTACTTTTAGGTGAATTAGACATCCCAGCTTTGCAGTTCCTGATTTCCTCAGAAGTATTTAAGCCCTCAAATCTATTTAAACCCTTTCTTTTACTCAAATTAAGATGCTGAAAAATTCTACTATTAGAAATAATTCAGGTTTTTTTTTTAAATTCAGCTATGTGGGTTTTTAATTTTAAATAATTTGAGCTGAAAATGATCGTATCATATCCCATGTAGTGGCACCAAAGTAATATTTTCCCTTCAAAATGTTCCTGTATTATTGGTGTGTCAGATTTAGTAAACAAATAAATAGGACAGAGAGGTTATGAATAATGTCACCAGGTAGAATTAGAAAACATAAACCAAATTGTGGACTCCACAGATAGTAATTATGCCTTTAACCATAGTAATCATGGTGTGAGTGTGTGTGTATATGGTATGTCTCTGTGTCTTTGTATCTCCAAGAAAAAACTCAGTTGTAAAGTACAGAAAGTACTATAGCTTTGAGCCCAAAGAATAGAAATAATTTTTTATACGAAACAATTCTAAACCTTCGGAAGTAAAGAAACAAGCTCATAAATAAGTATATTTATTGTTTAAAACAATTAAGGGGCGCCTGGGTGGCTCAGTCGGTTGAGCGTCCGACTTCAGCCCAGGTTGTGATCTCGTGGTCTGTGAGTTCAAGCCCTGCATCGGGCTCTGTGCTGACAGCTCAGAGCCTGGAGCCTGCCTCAGATTCTGTGTCTCCCTCTCTCTCTGCCCCTCCCCTGCTCATGCTCTGTCTCAAAAATAAATAAAAATATTTAAAAAAACAATTATAAGGTTTATTTTTGAGAGAGAGAGCGAGCGAGAGAGAGCGAGCATGAGCATGGGAGGGGCAGGGGGAGGGAGACACAGAATCTGAAGCAGCTCCAGGCTCCAAGCTGTCAGCAGCACAGAGCCCAATGTGGGGCTCAAACCCCCAAGTCATGAGATCATGACTTGAGCTGAAGTCAGGTGCTTAACCAGCTGAGCCACCCAGGCACCCCATAATAAGTATATCTGGAAGGGAATTAATATTCCACAAGAGAAGCACATAATTAAAACTTACGGCAAGTGGCCAAAGCAGTACTTAAAGGCATTCTCATAGCCTTAGATTTTACCGTCTTTTTTGTCATCTGAGAAATTCTTTGTATCTTCAGTATTAGGTGAAGTAGTTAATGTAAGGGTGATGGAATTGCTGCCTCTGCCACCACCACCTCAACCAGTAAGAACTCTGTACAGTTAGGGTTTCAATGCTTGTAAAAGTTTAGTATTTGGCACAGAGTAACTTGTCTTAACATCAAAAAGTCTATTGAGAAATATAGTGCAGTCCAGTGTCCCAATTAAGTACTTAGGGGATAACAGAACCCAAGGATTTAAGTCTCTTTCTACTATGCAAATGGTGGTCCTATCTGTGATGCCACTTATCATAGACTAAATGTTTATCCTCTTTTTTCCTTTATTTCTGTTCTTTATTGATCCCTCTGGATCCTGAGCATATTACCCATTGGGAACCAAATCAGAAGGACCCCCTGAGTTCTGAAAAAAAGGAACCATTGATCTACTTTGGTTTCCTAGGATCTGGACTAAGGAATGGCCCCTTGAGGCCAGGCAAGTAGTAGTCAAACTCTAGGAAAGATCCTGAATCCAAGGCTTGAAGTCGCTGGTGTATTGCTTGTCTTTATTCCCAAGGAGAGCAGATACTCTTTTTTTTTTTTTTTTTAACATTTATTTATTTTAGGGACAGAGAGAGACAGAGCATGAATGGGGGAGGGGCAGAGAGAGAGGGAGACACAGAATCGGAAACAGGCTCCAGGCTCCGAGCCATCAGCCCAGAGCCTGACGCGGGGCTCGAACCCACTGACCGCGAGATCGTGACCTGGCTGAAGTCGGAGGCTTAACCGACTGCGCCACCCAGGCGCCCCAGCAGATACTCTTTAAGAACTTTGAGTTGAGATATCTGGGATAAATGATAGAGGGAACCTTGTTATTATTGTGCTTGGTAGCAAGCCAGGGCTAACAGAGCAGCCTTTAGTTTCTCATCTATTAAATTTTCTGACCAGTGCATTCCAGATCCACAAGAATTGCCAAATATGAGCAGCTTCATGGCTAAAATGAGATCCCACAGGCCCATGGTATTCCTTTGTTTGCTTGTTTGTTTATATATTCATATGTTTCAAGTTTTTTCTTAAATTCTAATTACTTACAGCCGCGTGGGTGGCTCAGTCGGTTAAGTGTCTGACTTTGGCTCAGGTCATGATCTCTTGGCTCAGTGTTGGGCTGTGTGCTGACAGAGCCTGGAGCCTGCTTCAGATTCTGTGTCTCCCTCTCTCTCTGCCTTTCCCCAGCTCATGCTCTCTCTGTCTCTCCCTCTCTCTCAAGAATAAATAAACATTTAAAAATTAAAAAAAATAATTCCAATTACTTAAAATACAGTGTAATAATGGTTTGAGGGGTACAATCTTGTGATTCACCACTTACATACAAGAGCCAGTGCTGATCACAACAAGTGCCTGTCTTAATACCTATTATCTACTTATTCCATCCTCCCACCCACCTTATTTGTTTGAATTCACGTTCTCTATGGGTTGTAATGAGCCCTATGGCACCTGACCAGTACATAAGCTGAGTCAGATCATGTCAAAAGTACATTCTAGCTTTGTGAGGATAGCAAGTTATGGCTGATGCTAGTTGTCACCAGAGTAAACTGTGAGTAATTTAACGCCTTTCTAATGATGCTACCTAGGCCCCAAGCACCCATCACACAGTAAACAAATGTACTGGAGTAGCAGTAAATACTAAATAGAAAAGAGACACTGATGCTCCAAAGGGAACAATCCCATTTACTCTTTATTCTCCACTCATAATGTGTTGAAAGTACAAGGCTAGAAGACTCAGGTTCGTGATGGTTGCCACTTGGACCAGTATTCAACCCAGAAGTGATCCTGGAAGGCCTTCTCTCTTTTCCCATTTCCCAGTATTTTAGGGATATAACAGGGGGATAATAAATATTTTATCACCCATAGGATTTGGATTCTAGTCATTCCAAATGCATGTAGCAACTAAACAGAACAGACTCTGCTATTAACCTTGTATATGTGCCAGGGTGATCTGTGCCATTGTATCTTTAGACTTTGTCTACAAATTCTCAGACAGTTTCAACAGACTCAAAGCCACAGTCCAAAGAGAGATGCATAGGCCATTTAAGCCCTGGCAAACTCAGTAACAAGAGAAGATGGGGGCCACTTTAAGAACCAAAGTCTGAGACTCCGGTTCAGTTGAGAGTCAATGCCACAGTGCCCTCCTTGTTCATGTAAATAATCTTGCCCTTGGCACCTGCCTGGAGTCCTAGTATGACAGTGGTTCCCCTGAGCTTTAGTTTGCCCGTTCTGACCTCCCTTCCTTCTAGCTTAAGGTTGCATTTACCCAGCTGTCTATTATAGCAGGCAGACCTGGGCCCATTGTGTAGCCCTTTGTGTTGAGTTGGAGGTAAAAGAGTCAAGGTTAAAAAGGGCAGATTTGGGGGCCCATTAAAATTGGTGTCAAATCTTGACTTCTTATCAAGTTACCTTCAAGTCTCACTTTCTGAATCTTGATGAGCATGAAATTATCTTGTGGTGTAGGGAGATTCAGTGAGTTAATGGTTAGCAGGCACTTAACTCTTAGTAGCCCTCAGTGCCTGATAATTGTTAGGTGGTCGGGGATAAGATTTCTCTCTGTCCTAATGGGAAGTCACTGAAGACCTCTCTCTTCCCCTACATGTCCATTCCTCAGAAGTCAGTTGAGGCTCCGAGGCTTGGGGATATGGTACCTTCTGTTGGAGAAGAGAATGAGGGGAAGGCTTACAGACTTTAGACGTTGCTCCCCACCCCATAACTAATAATTACCGTATTTACAAAAGCTTGTCAGCTTCTGTTCACAGGTCACCTCAGGACCTTAATAGCATTGGTGGGTGACTTGTGTGACACTCTACATGGGAGGGGCTTGGGTCTCTAGTTGTTGGTGTCAATACCTTGATCAGCCAGCATTTCCCAGAGATAGATACACTTCTTAATGCTTTCCTATCCTGATGAAGGACATGGACTTGACATTCAAATCTAGGCAGGATCTGGGGAGCCGACCCTTCTCACTTTGTGGCTTTAATTGTTGGAAGAAAGGCAACAAGGGAGATTGAATGTGTGGGTGAGGAGGTCATATCAGAGAGGAGCACTATGAGCTTTAAATTTCTTAGTGGTTTGTGTTTAACAACCAAATATGGTTTTTAGATGGTTTCTGATGTTTTTTTCTCCATCTATAGCAAAACAGCTGCATAATGGCAAGAGTTGACATTTAAGAGTGGGAAAGTAGGGTGGTAAAGTTATTTCCTCTGGAAAGGTCACACTTGCATCTGGAGGTTGACCATGACAAATGGCCAAACCAGTTTCCAAAACTATGAACATAGATACTTGGGGGTACTGCATCTGTGTTTAAAAAATAAACAAAACTCAAGTGGTCATTGACTGTAGATCAGAATTTGCTCTGATGAAGTGATGATGTTGAAGACAATGACAATGTTGATGATTAGTATTATTGACTAGACTCTCTGAGGCCCCTTCTGATTCCTGCCTTTGATTTAAAAGTCATTCTTCTGTGTACCCATTGCAGCTTTTACTTTGTTTCTATTATATATAATTTATCAAACACTACTGTGACCACCTGCTTTCATGTTTCCCACTCTGTAGAATGGGGCTACTTGATAATCTCCCTTCTTTCTTCTTTGTACTTAGTATTGGGCTTACTGAATATTTTTTTGAAAGAAACGTTCAGAATCTGGTGAAAGTAAATTGTTGTTTGGATAAACTTTTCTCTTGACGAGACAGTTATAGTAAAGACAGGTCCCAGTGCAGGATCATTTCCTGTGATAGACTGTGTGGTGGCCCATTAGTGCCAGGTAAAGGACAGGCAGACAGGTGATAGGACATTCTACATTGCAAAGAAGGGCTAAGCTTTCACATGTTCGTTATCTGTAAGCTTTTGTGCAGAGATCTCAAAGGGGGATTGGATGCCTGAGATTTCTTTTCCAATCCTACTTAAGTTAGGGAGCCGAGGAAGGTATAGAGATGCCAGAGGAAGGGTCTTGTTATGTGTGCCCAGGTGTCTCTTCATAAAGGACACAGAATGCAGGTCAGCCGCTTACTGTGGTACCTGTCACATGTACACAGTTAAACCAATATTATTGTCATAATTATTATTTTTACGTTAGGGAAGATGTCATGAGACAACTCAACTGGCTGTAATCTTATGCTTGAGAACAGGGAAGGATTTGGGAGTCAGACCTGCTTGGTTCCACATCATTGTGTCCCTTGGCAAATCACTTTACTGGAGCTATTTCCTGGTCAATATTTCTTTACCCTCTGTGAGATGGAGAAAATTAAACCTACTTAACATTTTGGTGAGGGTCAAATTAAACAGAGGAAAAGTGCTGAGCATAGCAACAACTCAGTAAATGAGGGCCATCATTTTTGTCGCTGCTATTGTTATTGTTTCATTATTCAACAAAACAAGGGTTCGGTGTCTTTAAGGAAAAGTCGGATTTTGGTGTCACACATAATGGTGGTGATTCATTTAGAAGTAACAATCACCTCCAGTTTCTGTCCACAAGCCACCTAACCTCGCCTGTATTTATTTTGTCTTGTGATTTCAGGGCCCCTAAGGGAACAGTTTTCAGGGCCCCTAAGGGAACAGGGCCCCTAAGACATCCACCAGTAAGCACCACAACTGTGACTTAGTGAGCACTTACTATATGGCAGATGCTGTGCTAGTATTCGATAAGCATGATCTTGAATCAGTCCTCACAAAATCCCTGTGAGGTAGGTACTATTATTATCCTTCTTTAGTAGAAGAGAAAATTGAGGTGCAGAGTAGTAAAATGACTTCCTCACATATATTTAGAAAAATGCAATGCTGGGATTTGAATCTAGATCATTCCATTCCAGGGTTTTCAAACTTATATACTGGATGTCAGTTAAAATTTCTTGAAACTATCACTACTCTCTCTCTGGAACCACATTCTTGTGGTTTCTTTTCTTAGTCCAAAGCATAGATAGATGCATTTTTGATGGCCAGTTTCTTAGCATTAGCAGTCCCAAGAGTGTAATGGTGAGTGTTCCCTCTTCTGCCACCTAGGGGGCTTGAACTTCAGTAAGCCACGTGGCCATTTCTGAGGTCCAACTTTGAAGTGACTCATTCTTTACCTTTTAATAAATGAACAATTTGGGCTTTTGTACGCTGGTGTTGCTCACTCAGTTTTGGCAAAGTCTGCAATTTTGTCCTTAGAGCAGTGTTAGTGCAATTATTTGACTATTTGATTCCGCTTTTGTTCTTAATATTTTACCAAGTGTGGAAAACAGGCAAATTAAAATGTTCATACAAGTGGATACAAAGCAGGGATCTCAAATAGAGTTGAGACCAAAAAAAGGGACTATTTCATTTTAATTGCATACTTACTGGATTTAAACTAATTAATCATTTAGAATTGCAAAAAGGGGAAAACAAAATTAAAGAACTTGTACAAAAATGCTAAGTATATTTTATCAAATACTTAAGTGTGATTAAAGATACAGATTCATCCTTTCCATAATTGAGTGTAAGTCAGAATGTTTTTAGTCATGGAAACAACTCCAAATCATTGAAGCCTAGAGGAATTGACTGGCTTAGACCGTTGGGAAGGGTCCTCGTTCATTCACAGAGTTAAGGAAGAGTTGGGATGTAGCGCCAGGAGTCAGGGCCATGATGCCCCATCTGTTTTTTATTTCTGCTCATTTCTGATTGGCTTCATTCTGCAGACAGACTCTTTACAATGGCATAGATGGTGTGGAAGACATCCACCAGCTTCTTGGCTTTATAACCTCATATTTAGCAACACCAGAGGAAAGAGAATCTTCTATTCACAGCATTTATGTATCAGTCCAGGACAGATTCTGATTGGCTCTCCTTGGATGATACACCTACTCCTCTACCAATCAGTGTGTCCTGAGTAAGAGAGTTACCATGATTAATCAGGACAGGGTCTCATGATCACTCCTGTGATCAGGAAGGCCTAGAGTCTGTTATAGGAAGAAGGGAAATGGAGGGACAACATGCCAGGCAGCCCAAACAGCGCTCACCACAGTCCATCCATCACTGAACCATATTCCCTTCCCATCTTTATTTAATTTTTCACTTCTGACTGTTGTGTGTGCAGTTTTATGCTACCTAAAACAAAAGGACCTCTTGTACTGGTGGTCAGCCATCTGACAGAATCCTAAGATATTCAGCTGTATCCACCTCACCGAATAAATTGAATAAATAATTTACATTCTGCACAAGGATCATACAAATAGTTTTGGCATGGTGGGAATTTGCATCTTTGCAGCCCATCCCTCTCTTTCAATGTGGTTCCCTAGGCAGCAAGGTAGCCGCGTCTGTTTTGAACACCTGGTGGCCTTCATCCCTCAAGGAGTTATGCTGCAAGCTAAAGAGAATGAAAATGGGGTTGGGGACTGGAGGGGCTTTGTTGAGTAGAGCCTTCTGGCTTTGAGTGACAAACGTGTTGAGATGTGAAGGAGAGAAATATGTATCCCATACAGATTTGTTTTTCATGTAAATAAGTGTTTTAGCCTCAAACTTTGTGGCATCTTATTATGCAGGTAACTTAGTCATTGACATGCATACTATTTGCATTTCCCCCCTTCTTTGCCAAAAGTGCAGAGACTGTAACTTGACCAAATTACATGTCCTGGGTGCACAAACAGAATGTGCCTTCTTGGGGAGCATTTGTAAATACCAAGGGATAGATCCAACCAGAGTAGGACATGGGTCTTATTGACTTTTTTTTTTTTAATTTTTTTTTCAACGTTTATTTATTTTTGGGACAGAGAGAGACAGAGCATGAACGGGGGAGGGGCAGAGAGAGGGAGACACAGAATCAGAAACAGGCTCCAGGCTCCAAGCCATCAGCCCAGAGCCCGACGTGGGGCTGGGGCTCGAACTCCCGGACCATGAGATCGTGACCTGGCTGAAGTCGGACGCTTAACCGACTGCGCCACCCAGGCGCCCCGGGTCTTATTGACTTTTAACATTAGAATTTTCTAGAGGATTTTATCCTCTTTGATTGCTAGCCTGCAGCCCATTTCACATGCTGTAGACACCTCAGTCAGGTGTGTCTGAGGCTGGGAATGGAGAGGTCACATTGAAAATATTTAATATCCAATTAGGTGTGGACACTGACAAATCAGAATGGTTGCTAGCCAAAGTACTAGGATAGGATCTGAGGACTTTCCCTGTGCTAGACATAAACTTCCGTTGCTGGGTCATAAAGAGCTCAGGAGGGTGATCCCAGGGACATTTGGAAAGGTATGGCAAGATATCAATGATTTACCAACTAGTCTCACTACTCTGGTACACATGCACTGACAAGCAGCCCTTGTAGACTTGTAGGCATATGGACCTAGCGGAGTTCTTGGTAGACTTGACACTGTACCCTGGGGGAGCTGATTACGGAGCCCTGGGCAACAGACCAGGCAAGACCGCAGGGCTCCCTTCCAGAGCCTCTCTTGCTTGTTTTCATTTTCAAATGGGAATTTGATTTAGGACCGGCCTTTGGTTTCTCCGAGACCTAGGAAGTAAACATTTCTCATTCTCAAAACCCACAAATTAATCATTTTTGCAAATCAGAGCTGAGCTCTGAGCCTCTGACCAGGAGGCCTGAGCCCGCTGGCCTCGGGAGCCTGGATTTGCCAGCGTGCGCTGCTAATGCATATGCATTTGTTCTTCTTGTGGGAGCTCAGGCCCTGCAGGCTTCAAGGGGTGACGCTCTGCTCACTAATCATAATGCAATATCAGTGTTTTCTGCAAATCCCCTTATTATCTCTGCATCATTAGCAGTTTCTGAGCTTGTCTACAACTAATTTCACAGTGAATCTTATTTCTACCCGATATTTTAAATAAGCTATCATGCCGGGCAGCAGCTGACACGCTGCTGAGAAAGAAGCAAATCAACCTAAAGCGGGCTTTCAAACAGCCTCTAACAATTAAGCTTTAGGTCATCATTCAAGGTGGGAGAATGTGGCAAGTTTCTAGAACAGTCCCTGCCTCTGACCTCAATTTATTTAGCCATTCCTTTGTCATTAGAGAGGTGATCTCTAGAGCCAGGTTTTCAGGGGTCTCATTCCTGTTCTGCTACTGTTGACCCTTAGCATATGAAATAATATTGCTGTGCCTCAGATAATAAAATGACAATATCTACTCATAGAACTATAATGAGCTCAATGACTGAATGTTTATAAAGCATTTAATGTATTGTACCTAATATATTGAGCACCTAGTTTGTGTTCCATAAATACAGTTTATATTCTTTTTCATTCATTTATGAACTATTCAGTGAATGACCCTTTTGTGCCTTGTACCTTACAAGGCATTGACAACATTTGGCCACTTTCCACTTCTGGTCAACCCAGTAGTTCACCGAGGAAGCTGAAGAACCCTGTGAGGGTGGAAAGAGATGAATACATCCAGGCAGCAATAAGAGAGAACTCATGTTCCTATGTTGAAGAGCTTTCTGTCCCTGGTTGTATGGTGAGGAAAAAGGACAACTGGGTTTATATCCTCTCAGGGTTCTAGGAACTTCTTCCACCCCTTAGCTATGGCCAACTGCCATCCCTTGGAGAAAATGCCACCATTTCTTTGGCTGATTGTGAAATCTTTTTGAGAAGGTACCTAGGAGTCCAGTTTTCTGAAGTGTTTCCACTCTGAAGATGTAGAAAGTTCAAGGCTTTTCTATCCTTTGGCCCAAATGGACACTTCCCTTAAGCTATACCCTCACCCCTGCCCCTAATATGAGAGCTCCTTTTCTAAATAACTGAAGACAAAAAAGAATTAATCACAGCAAGTATTATGGAGGATTTCCTATTCTTAAATACATTGCTAAGTGTGGTACATATATGATTATTTAATATACCCTATAGCCCTATGGAGGCAGCACAATTATTACTGCCATTTTATAGCTAAAAAGACAGGGGCTTGGAGAGGTAGTGTCCGTTGCCTCCAACCACCCAGATAGTAGACATTTTGATTCTGTCACCACTATCCTACCCCTCCCCATGGTCTGGCTTTGACCGAAGATACTAGAGGTTGTTTGATCAGGGTGTTTGGTAAGGTGGTTTATGAACAAAGAGCCCAGACATAGGGATGGCTGCCTGGTGAATAGCCATCCTGATTTTGTAGACTAGAGTTTATAGGGCTTCCTGTCCATTTTCTTTCACCTCTGCCTGCTGCTGCCTAGAATAATTGCTCTGCCACACCCCCTGTTCCTCTCAATATACATACTGCTCCCCTGCAAGTGATCCAGAATGGTATCTTTCAGGTCTAAAGGAGATATGGGAAGGTGGGATTGTAGGACTGAGATTGTGTCTCCATCTACCTTCCCACTCCTATAGCATCCAGTTTTAATAAATTTTTAATTCTCTGTAGATTCTAAATGGGGAACATTAGCGTGGGGAAAAAGAAGGGAGTTGATTTTCCGTTTATTGTCTGTCTCATGGATACTGGCTTTTTGTGTCATAAAGCTTCAGTAGGACACTGTGAGTTCCAGAGGCATCCAAGGAGGAGACAGAAACAGAATTCGGTAATAGGCTGAAAGTGGACTCAGATAAAGCAGGAAGTGCTTTGACACTTTTGGTTCCTCTTCACAATATCTTTCTTCTATGTCTAGCAAAATCCTATGCATCCTATAAAACTCAAATGTCACCTTCTTTATGATGTGCTCCTTGATTTCTACAAAAAGTGCCATTCGTACCTCCAGCAGGTCATTGTGGAGGAAGGAGTAACATACTCTCCCAGAAGAAATGGGCCTCTGAAGAATTCTGAGCTTAGTTCTTGTCCCTTACAGACACTTCCCATCTCTCCCTCCTCTACTTACCCCTGTGAGATTCCTAGGTTGTTCTTGACTGGGAGTTGTGTTCTGATGGTATCTAACTCAGAATGGGCTTTCACCAGCCCCTTGGTCCTTACCTTGGCTTGATGTCACAGTGAATATTCTAGAATTGTGTGTGTACACACTTAAGCCTGTGTATTCAGGAAGTGCCCTCATTAAGTGCACAGTTGGGTGGACAGAGAACTATAGAAAGGCTGGAACTTCAAATATCTAAGCTATTATTCTCACAAGCATGACTCTATGGGTAGATCTTATTCACAGATGTATCTCATTTGCTTGCAGAGTTTTAACAAACCCTTTGATTTAACAAACTCATTTTAACAAAATCTTAGACTGACTTGTCAGTGTTTTGAAACCAGGAAGTTTAACAGGGGTCTCAGTTTGTAGCCTTTCTTGGAAAATCAGAAGGTATCACTGGGTTCTTATCCCAACATGACACTAGTCAACTGGAATTGAGTAGCAGCTGCCCCCTTCAGAAAGGGGATGAGTTTTGTTTACCACAGTCTCCACTTCTTATTGCTTCCTCAGCACCAAGTATCAGGGTCAGTTTCCATTTGTTACCACTGTAATGCTGCCATCTTTGTGTGTCCCACTTCACTCATGCATGTGGCCTGTCAGGCACTTGAGCGGAGCCAGATGACTATGCTTACTTTGATGTTTGGCAGAGTGTAGGCATGGTCTCACATTCCCTGGGTTGATGTCATTCTGTTCTCCTCATTATTGTCAATTCATTCATCTTTGTGTCTTTGAAGCTGCACAGTATTTGGTTATGAGCTATTTCTGCTAAGGCAAGACACATGCTAAGCAGACAAACTAAGCATCTCTTTCACCCTCCCTGTGCAGAGCCTTGCTTTCCAATCAGGGGTGTTCACCAGGTATTTGACCCTTTTTCCCATGGTGCTGGGTGCTGCATCTGACATTGATCATGCGGCCCACATTTGCTATATACAGAGCCCAGGGAAATAGGGAGAATACGAAGGGGCCTTTTGTAGCAGCCAAGGAGCAGATATGGCCCCTTGTCCAGGTGTTGAGGCCCCTTCCTCAACACTGAGATGGACTACTTCACTCTCTGAAGAATCTACACAAATGAAAGGGTTTATTTTGCAGAAAAGTTCAGTTTATCAGCTCCAAGTTACTGAATCAGGGGAGAGAGGGTATTGAAGCTTTTGCATATACACACATGCGCATGCGTATGCACACCTGGGAAATTGTGTGCGAGTTATTAGACTGTGTTCTAAGGGCCGAGCATTACAAGGGTGGCTGGTGGGGGTAATGGGGAATTGGGTGGGGGGAGGATCACAGAGTCTCTGATTTCATGGAGAATGAATTCTAGCAAGGAAAAACAAGTAATAAACTAAATAAACAGATATATGATGTAATGTCAGACAGTGGAGAATTCTATGAAGAACAGTGGGGTGGGGGAGAGTCAGGGGACACTTGTTAAGATAATGGTGAACAGGAAGGTGTCTCTGAAGAGGTGGCATTTATGCAGGTCCTTGCACAGGGCTGCTGTGCCATCAAAATTCTGGTGACACCATTCATATTGTAGGCTAGAGTTAGGCCATGAGGGGTGCCATTTGTGTTGACAGCCACATGAATGGTGCCCTCTAGGAGCAGATGTCTTGGGGCATGCTTGTTGTGTTTGCAGAACAGCAAGAAAGCCAGAAACTGAGTGAGGGGGTAGGTCCTGCCTGAGAGGTGTCCAGGAGTCTGTTCATGAGGTGGTTTTTTTTTTTTTTCTTTTATTGCTTTAATTTAATTTTATTTTTTTTATTTTTTTATTTTTTTATTTATATATGAAATTTATTGTCAAATTGGTTTCCATACAACACCCAGTGCTCATCCTGTTCATGAGGTTTTTTAAAGACCACAGCATCTCCAACTTTAATGTGCGCATCAATCTCCCAGGGACTTTGCTAAAATACAGATTCTGGTTCAGCAGGTCTGTGGCAAGGCTCTAGGGTTCTGCATTACCAGTGAGTTCCCAGGGGATGCTGAGGTCTGTGTCTTGACCTCACTTTGAGGAGCAAGGCTGGGGGCCATGGTTCAGACTTAGGGAAAGCCACTGGGAGGGTCTCAGGCTGGTAGTTTATTCTGCCTGGCGGAAGAATCTTTTGCTTCAGAGTCCAAGTGCTCATTGAATCAGTCCATAAGGGAGTATTTTTGATCCCTTCACTGCCCAAGCAGGCAAAGGGAGGCTGCTGGGAGAGATAAGGAAAGGTTTATTTGTGTAGCTACTCGAACTCGGGGCTGTTTATAGTCGATGAATATCTGTCTTTAAGCAGCTGTGTGAATTATCTGAAATACATGAAAGCAATCCATTTGAGATCAAAATCCTTAATTCCAGACCTTTCCAGGTTGATACGTCTTAAAAGAAGGAGGTTTGGTAACATTGTTGAACATTAATTAGGTAACACTTGTGCAGGACTTGGAGGATGAAAAGCCTTCTGTGTGTAAGTGCTTGGGAGCGTGGCTGTGAAACGGTGCAATCTGAGCCTGGGATTGAAATGAAAATTTCACATAAGCAAGTGCTCGTCCCCATCAGGTGCGGTGATTGGAGATTGTGCAAGTTTGAATGTGCCTAGCCGCCCCCCTTCTCCCCAGCAGCACAGCCTCAAATCCTGCTGAATAGAAACCAGCATGCAGATGAATGGGGAATTTACTAGAGGTAATTACAGAAAGAGGGAGGGAGGCCCCATGTGCTCCCTGGTGGTGGTGGGGGGGTGTCTTTCTTTTTCCTTGTCACAAAGAACAGTTTTTCTCTGATGGTATTCTTGTAGCTTGTGTTCTCCCCAGGACTTGGTTAGAGGATGTACTAGTAGGAAGGTGCTTCTGGATACCATGTGTGGACCCTAGCTCCATTCAGAAGCACAGGCTCCTTACCCCACTCACCTGTCCCCATCCATGTGCCTACCTGGTCTTCCTTTTTGATTCCTGCCAGGGCTGGTCCATTCCCAAGAGAAAAGTGAATGGAGCTCCAGGGATAGGGCTTCCATGCTGCCCTGTGAATACCCTTCCCTGGTGAGGCCCACTGCAATGCCATGCCAGACCTGATGCCCAAGGCAGGGCATCTGCTGCCTTTTCCAGGAGGGATTTCTTAGAGTCCTGGAAGGAAGTGAAGAGGTTATGTCTTCATGTTAGTATTTGATCTGTTCTCTCTTCTGCAGATGATGTAACATGAGGAGGTACTCTGTTACCTTCAAAAAATCTCAGCAAAAACCCTATATCCTGGGTGAATGCTTTGGTCCCCACTGCCGTCGTAGATATGACAACAAAACAAAACACAGTGGAATCAGGATAGCAAGGAAACTTGCTTAAAGTTGTATGGTCAATGAGCAGTAGAGTCCTGCCATTAACCCAAAAGTGCTTCTCTGCAAAAATGACTGTGCCTGCTTGGCTATTCTTGGTCATCTTTTTGCCAGGATATTGTTGGTCTCTGCTCATTTTCTTGGGCACTCAGAAAGGTGGCCGAGCCTCATGCAGTAGTTCCTTCTCACTGCCTGTGTGCATGTGGACTTGGCCCCGCTTTCCCCAGAACACAAGAAGACATACTAACATCACCAAGCTGGGTTGCCCAGAGTTGTTGAGATGCTGTGTGCTTGGACTCACAAACTCTGACTTGGAATATTCAGAAGTCAACCTTACATCAGTTGAGGCAGTGAATATCTCTTGATTTGTTGTCAAGCACTGTTTTTTTTTTTAATTTTTTAATGTTTATTTATTTTTGGGAGATGGGGAGAGACAAAGTGTGAGCGGGGGAGGGGCAGAGAGAGAGAGAGAGAGCGAGACACAGAATATGAAGCAGGCTCCAGGCTCTGATCTGTCAGCACAGAGCCAGACGTGGGGCTCGAACCCATGAACCGTGAGATCATGACCTGAGCCCAAGTTGGATGCTTAACCAACTGAGCCACCCAGGTGCCCCTCAAGCACTGTGAATCACAGCAAGATATTTTTAGGTACAGAGTACCCTGATAGCCCTTAGGTTATGATTTGATGTCCCATTGTCTGTTTGGCCCACAGCCTGAGTCTTCTCAAATGGGGATGATGGCACCCTCTCCTTTATGAATTCTTCTACCAATTCCAGACTCTTCATTCCACTGATGCTGGTGGCAGAAGGTTTCCAGCCACTGGCATCCCTGAATCACAGGTTAAGCCAATAAGGTGCCAGCCATGAGAAGGGATTCACATGGAACCAAGCTCAGCCTGCATGCACGTAAACAATATGAATAAAAATTAACTTAAAAATCTTTTCTCCCTCCTTAACAATGACATTATACCAATGGGGCCACTTAATTTCTTACATTTGTACCTTTTCAAAAGGGCCCGCTGTTTTACGATGTCAAATGTGACCTTTACAACAAAACGTGCAAACTGCGTTGTACACAGAGGACTCTTCGAAGCTAGTAATTTTCATGATGCAAATTTCAGAGCAGAATGAGCCCATTAACCAAATTAGCAATTCATAAAAGCAAAAGTTCATGGTCAGGAAACAATCGCGTCTTTTCATAAGGTATAATTTTAGCCCATTGTAGAGTTAAAGTGTGTTTTTTTTCCCTTAAAAAAAGTAAATTAAGGCTGTAATTAAATAGGTTAAAGCTATATATGAAAGAGAATACAGTTTATGTGCAGGAAAGTGAATTAGTGATTCATAAGCAACCAGAGATCCTTGATAAGGGCATAGTAATGTTACTACGAATGCGAATGAGTGATTTTGACCGTTGTGGGAAGGAAACACCCGTGGTGGTAGTGGTGGAAGAAGGGAGAATTTTATAGGGCATGTTAAATGCTCTTGGGTTAGATTCAGGTTGAGATTACATTCTATACAGTGGAGACAAATTGCCAACTTATAGTCTGTAACTACCTATGTGACACACTCCAAGGACATGAGGCGGGAGGTTTAACCAAGATGCTTCCATTTTCAGGAACACAACTGAAGCAGGTCAGGCTGGGAAATAAGACACTGGAAATGTTTATGATCCTTTGTCTTTTCCTCCCCAAATTGGAAGGATAAAATGCTATCCATCTCACAGCCTCATTTTGATGATTAACTGAAATTATGTACACGGAAAGCTCCATGTGTGGCTGAATAATATTCCATTGCATGTTTGTGCCACTTTTTGTTTGTCCACTCATCAGTTGATAGACATTTGGTTTGTTTCTACCTTTTAACTATGGTGAACAATTCTGCTCTGAATATTCGTTTACAAGTTTTTGTTCCAACACCTGTTTTCCATCGTTTGGGATACACACCTAGGAAGAACCAAGTACTGACATGCACCACAACACCCATAAACCTTGGAAACATGATGCTAAGTGGAAGAACCCAGACACAAAAGGTCACATATTCTGTGATTCCATTTACGTTGTGTCCAGAATAGGTAAATCTTTGGAGACAGAAACCAGATGAGTGGTTGCCAAGACAAGGGAATGGCACATGAGTGCTAATGGGCACAGGATTTCTTCTCAGATTGATGAAAATGTTCAAACACTAGATAGACGTGATGCATGCACAACACCGAGTATGCTAAATGCCACTGAATTGTTCACTTGAAAATGGTTAATTTAATGTTTGGGTGCATTTCTATGTTTTGTGATTTTTGCCTCAATTAAAAGAAAAATCCCCACATGAATGGGACCAGGCTTTACGAGTTGGCTTATTTACGTGTTGTGAACTTCCTTGGGACAGATCCTGTGTTGGCTTTATTTTGAAATCCCTGCTTCTCAGTACAGTGCTTGTCAACTTGTAGACTCTTAGCGAATAGCTCCAACCACCACACTGGGTACCTGGCATTTGGCACATGTGACGTGCTGGTTATTGAGCCAGACCCTGCTCAAGAGTGAGGAGATGGAGAGTCTTTTCTCCTAGTTCCTGGTGCTTTGATCAGTAAGAAGGGAGCTTGCAGAGGGGGCACTTGCCATGCCAGAGGGTTGCAAGTAGGTGGGGAAGGGTCATGTCAGAGGGCTGGGCAGACAAGGGGAGCCTGGAGTGATGGCAGAAAGACTGCATGGAGAAAGAGAGGGGAGGAGGCACATATAGATTGATTCCTCTGAGCTATGCTTCATTAGCCTGCACTCCCCTTCTAAGAAAACTTAACTGGTCTTAAATGTTTATGGTGTGTGTGCACATGCATGCATGCATGCATGCATTTAACATGTCAGTGGACAGAATCAGGCCTTTAGGAAACCCAGTCATATTTGTGTTACACAAATACCATTTCATTGAATACAATCCTCCCTGGGTTTGTAAATAAAAATAGTGGGGCATAGGGAGGTTAGGTCATTTGTCCAGGGTGACACAGCTTGGTCATGGCACAGCTGGGATTTAATCACATTACACTACCTCAGGTGAAATTGGATTTTAGAAATACCAGAAATCCCCCTTTACTCTTAAATGTGCTGTAATTGCCACAATTAAATATGAGTCTTCAGTTTCAAGTTGTTTCTTCATCTGCAAAATATGAGTTCTGTTGTGTGCTTTGCAGGGTTGTTATGAAGTCATAGATTATTGGACATAGATTATTGAATGCTTGGGGCACACAGTCGGTGCTCAACAGGTGTTGGTCTTTCCTCTGACACCCCATCCCCCTCTCCTCTCCTGACCCCCACTTCTCCTGTACTGGGGGAATAGGGAAAGAAGAGAGAATAGACTCCAGTAAGAGAGTTGGTTCTTTGGTTGTTTGGTGCTTTCCTTCCTACCCTAATAACAAGAATCTGAAGACCCAGGTTCAAGATCAAGTCCCTACCCACACCAGCCACAGGGCCTGGTAGAAATTGCTTGGGTTCCCTGAGCTTCTGTTTTCACATTAGGCAATGGGGACAACAACCCCACCTCCTCAGGTGGGACATTTCAAAACCAAAGTAAGAAATGATCACAAAAGTTCTCAGAAAACACTCAAGTACTATGTCTCTGTGCTGTGCTCTGCCGGAAAAGGAGAAAGTAGAGGGAAGTACAGGGTTTCATCTGGGCCAGTGGTTCTCACCTGAGGGTGATTTTGCCCCCAGGAGAACACTTGGCAATGTCCGGGTCACAACTGGGGGTGATGTGCTACTGACGTCGAGTGGGTGGAGGCTGGGGATACTGCTAGATATCCTACAGTGCACAGGACAACTCCTTACAGTGAAGAACCATCCTGCCCATAAGTGTCCATACTGCTGAGGTTAAAAGACTGATCTAGAAAGGAGAAAATAATACATGGAGCTTCAGACAGGAAACCATGGAGGGTACAGAGTCAGCTTTTCTTTTGTATACATGCACCCCCCTTTTTTCACATTAAAAATCCTACATGTAGCTTAAAGGTAAACAAAAACATAAAGAAAATGGAAAATGAAACTATAATCTCATCACCCCAAATTAGTAGTTATCTCTCTCCTAATATTTTTTTTTAAAAATTTTTTAATGTTTGTTTTTGAGAGGGAGAGAGAGACAGTGTGTGTGTGTGTGTGTGTGTGTGTGTGTGTGTGTGTGTGTGTGTGAGTGGGAAAGGGGCAGAGAGAGGGAGGGAGACACAGAGTCCGAAGCAGGTTTCAGGCTCTGAGCTCTCAGCACAGAGCCCAAAGCAGGGCTCAAACCCACAAACCATGAGATCATGACCTGACCCCAGGTCGGATGCTTAACTGACTGAGTGACCCAGGTGCCCCTCTCCTGATAGTTTTAGTGAAATTTTAAAAATCACAAGTAAGCTACCCTCATCATCTCCCTTTTTCGTTTCCCTTTATTTCTCTAGAGATGCAGTCTCTACATGAGATTGCATTTTCTGTTAATTTTTTTGTACTTTACAAATACCAGTATCCACAAACAAATTGTGTGGATTTACATTTTACCTCCAATAAACACAAATGGACAGGTGCTACATGCAACTTGGTTTCTTCCCTCAACAGTTGCTTGTGTGGACCACATGTGGGTGGGTGGGGTTGGATATAATCTGGGTCCTTCTAGTCTGGTTGAGTAGACTTCAGTAAAACTTAAAGCCTGTCATGATGTGCTGATTATAGGGGAAAGTGAATTGCAGCACAGGAGGGTGGTGCTCACGTTCCTGAGAATGGTCCCTAGTTCGGTACCTTCCAATGTGAAAGGTAAGCCCAGGAGAATAGTTGAGGGTAGATGCTATGCAAATACCACACCTCTTTCTGTGCTCAACATTGGCCATCTGGGCTGCTTAAGTAAACACAGGCTTTGAAGGCAAGCTGAGGTCCTTATGGGTGAGCTGCCACATTATTTTTCCTCTCAGCAACCTCTGTGGTTTGGGCAGGGACTTCACAGCCTCCAGCCCTGCACTTGGGGTGAAATATTCTCACGATAAGACTCTCAATCTTAGCTATACAAACAGACCACTGCTTGGGCCAGAGAGGTTGACACTGAGAGCGCCACACGATGTGAAGTGCCTTTTCTGGGCTTTCTGGCCACACTCGTCACCCTCTTCAGAGGCAGCGGTTGCTGTGGAGGTTTTGGGGAGAGGGAGGGCACCCTGTTGAGTGGCACCTTCATCATCCTGCACTTGGTGGAGGAGAGGCGAGGTGAATGTTGAGTCTGTACTTTTTAGAGACAGAGATAGAAAATAAAGCAGCCGCTTCCTGCTATTAAACGGGAGTGTGATTAGTTATAGGAAAATCAATTCATTCTTTGGCTTTGGGGAAAGCTTTTAAGTGTGAAAGGGGATGCTAATCCCCTGGGAAATGATTTTTAAGCAAAACTGCCTTAGTTCTGCCAGCTGCTTAGATAAACACCAGAGGGGAGGGGAAGGCTTTCGTCTCCATGTAACAGGGGCTCCAGAGGAGGCTTCTCTCCTCCCTCCTTCCCTCCATCCCTCCATCCTTTTCTTCCTTCCTCCCTCACACATTTATCGAGTGCTCACTATGCACCTCAATAGCAGGTAGAAATGGTATTTGTTTTCCTGGAAGATGGGGCAGTAAGACAGTAGTGGTAGTGGAGACAGAAACTCGGCAAGTAAATGGTGTATAGAGAATGCCTTAGGGCAGTCTTGAGTGTTGTGTCTCCACCTCCCTCCTCTCTTCTATTCTATTACCCCCTCCTGTCTGCTAAGAAAAAGCTTACCTGGTTTTTCTTTCCTTCAAGGCCCTCCTCTGCTTCCACTTCTCTCTCTTCTTTCCATTCCTTTCCTTTCTCCCCCTTTTCCTGGGGGAGAATCTTAGCATCTTGATGACCATCCCTGAAATGACCTTCAGAGTGTTGATTGGACACAGGGAAGCCCCTCTGTAGTTCACCCCATGCAGTGACACACAGAATTCTGCCCCCTAGCTACTCCCAGAGCTGCAGCACTCAAAGCATAGATTCTCCTTAGGATTTGTATCAATTTCTGCCCTCTCAGGGCTGTCAGGGGACAGCATTCCTTTGGGAGAAAGAATACCCTTTGTTCTGTCCTATGTGTGACCTTGTTTAGCACCACTCACGTCCTGGTCCTCCATCTAAGGTGCCATGTCCCAGTGTCCACCTGTGAGCCATTTCAGCCTGCCTGCATCTACACTGTCCTCCATCTTTAATGACTTCCTCTCTGGATGTACATAGGGAGTGCTTGTTACATAATTTCTTCTAATCAATCTTGCTCACACTTAAGCTTCATTTACATATCAGTGAAAGGGTATAATGATAACAAAATATTTTTAATAATGATGATGATATTTGTAGAGCTAACATAGCCCAAGAGATCGCTAGCCATCAGATACTATGTAGCACTTCATATATTTGATCTTATTTAATCTTTACAACAATCTCATAAGGTAGCTGCTATCATCAACCCTTCTTTTACAGCTGGAAAAACAGGCTCAGTGAGATTAACTGGCGTGCCCAGAGGAGCAGACCTGGGAGGTGTCTGCAAATTTGTAGGACCACAAAGCCTCTGCACTTACCTACTGGCCTTTCTACCTCTGTGGCATAGTGGGAACAATGGAGAGACCTGCATGTTACAGGAGGCTAAGAATAGTTGCTCTTACTTTTCAGCAGAGTCTTCACTCAGCAATGAGTGACAAGGAGTCATGACAAGATTGTATTTGTGTAACCTTTTTTTACTTTGCCAAGACTGTACGATTTTGACCTGCTCTAGGCCCTCCCACTCAGCCACCCATATGTAGAAACTTAGCTGGGACTGGTGGGTGCAGACACCCACCTATGTGGGAGGTGCACTGTGTCCCTTTCAGGGATGTACGAAGGCAAGAATGTGGAATTTGGAATCAGACAGACTGGAACCTAAATGCCTACCACTTCGTAGCTGTAGGAGTTTGGATAGATTATGGGTCTTGTTTTCCTGGCTCAGTTATCTCATATGCAAAAGACTTCCAAGTTACAGGCTGACTGCAAGGATTGGTGAGTTATGAAGTATAATGTACCTGGCACATAGGTGGTTGGCATCCATCACCCCTATCCTTTCTTAAGGCAAGAGTGAATGGGGGCACCTGAGTGACTCAATTAGTTAAGCATCCAGCTCTTTATTTCTGCTCAGGTTGTGATCTCAAGGTCATGGGATCGAGTCCCACGTCAGGCTCTGTGTTGAGCATGGAGCCTGCTTGGAATTCTCTTTCTCCCTCTCCCTCATTCATGCTCTCTCTCTCTATCAAAATAAATAAATGTTAAAAAAAAAAAAAAAGAGTGAATCGTAGTCCTCCTCCCAGGCCGTTCTCGGCCCCATCCTGTGCATCCTGAGCTCGCTTGTGTGAAGTTGGGGGTTACTGGAGCTGTGTGTTGGGCTTGAGGTGACTGCCTCCTGATTGCTTCCTTCGTGAATCCCTTCCCTTTTGCTGCCTCGCATGTAGCTGCCCTTCTCTCTTTGGAGTGCTTGACTTCAGGGGCAGGTGCCAACTATGAGAGATACTATTCATTTTCCAAAAGTGCTTAGAGTTGTTCATGTTCATAGGCCAGGGCTGGGGTGGCTCAAGCCCAGCCGGTCTTCCTACAGCCACTGAGTCCAGGCCATATGTGCCCTCTCAGAAAGGATGCTGAGTTCAGGAGGCTGTACGAGCCTCAGCCAAAGCCAGCAGGCAGGAGGGCTTCTCTCAGCTCCTGAAGGCGGAGGAGATAAATCTGGTGTCTGCTCATCTATCTTCCTTTTCACTTTGTGGATGTTCTGAGATCCCATCTGGTTGGTCACTTACTCAGCAGGGTGGGCAGGTGGGGGCCCAGCTGGTATGAGCTTTTGGTTGATGAGCCTCATGTCAAGAGTTGGACACCTGCAGTGAAAAATGCCTAGACTTTACAGTCAGGCACATCAGAGTCAAATCCTAGCTCCTACCATACTCTTGTTGTGTCACTCTAGAGAAGTCAGTTTATTCACTGGGCCTCAGTCCCCTCATCTGTAAAGTTGACTCACAATTCTTACGTCTAAGGATTGACTATCCATTGAGATAATACATATAAAGTGCTTCAAGCTGTTCTTGGGCCCACAATCAGTGGTACAGGGGAGCCTGCCCATATCAACTTCTGAGAGCTTACTGTTAATTTTTTTTTTTAGGAATCTTGCAAGCTGGTGTTAAACCATTGTTGCTTGAACTTGGTCATGTGTAGTGGGAGTATTTATACCTTGGAAATCAGCAAACACTACACATCAGGGCACCCCCAGCCTCCCCAGAGCCATACAATTGCACATGGAGGTTGCTGAAGGAATGTTGTTTCTTTTCTTTTACCATCTTAGCTGTGTTCTCTTCTCCAATACAGAACCATCTCTAAAGACTCAAAGCACAGATACTTGTGGGCCAGTGTGGCCTATACTGGATGTGAAAACACATTGTTCCTTTCCCACCCAGCCCCACTGAGCCTCTCAAAGTACCAGGTGCTTTTGTATTTCCCTTAGAATTTGCCATGACAGCTTGGGGCTGATGCAGTCTAGGTCCCCTAGGATCCTACTTCCTAGTGATAAGTGTCTCTCCCTCTCCCACCCTGACTCTTCTGGCTTACAGTACATCCTACCTTTATTTCTAGTCTCCCAGAGGGTAAAAAGTGTCTGTTCCAGTTGCAGTCCCCTTTCAGAACCTGGGACAGCTCTTCCCAGCCGGTAGAGGCTCTCCAGCTGTGGAATCTATATTGCACTGCCCTGAAGTCCAGCCTGCGCCACCTGCCCCAGATCAACCTCTTCAGATCCACGTGAGAATGCACTTACTGAGTCCTGTCCCTCTCTACATCTAGTAGAAAAAACTAAGGGCAGGGCTGGCAGATGGTGCCATCTTCAAATGTGACCCATTTGATTCATATCTGGGATTTAGTTTCCATGAGGGTAGCATTTGCACACCCTCTTAACCCCAGGTTCAGTACAATGCCTGGGACAATGACTAGAACAATTTTTTACTCTCATAAATACTTGAACTGATGAATAATAGTGTGCAACTCATTTGTCCTCTTTTAGTAAACCTTTAGGGAGAAAAGAAGAGGGAATGTCCCTTGAGAAGTGTGGTTGTGTGGTTCGAACCTGCAGTAGGTTGTGGCATTTTTCTTTCCACTATGTTAGTGTCATGCTCTTCCACAGAGTCTCTTCCAGAGACTCAGGTTTTTGTGGAACTTTTCAGAAAAAAAAAATCCCAATAATTCCTTTCCTAGGCGCTCAGAGATCTCCCCACCACCACAATAAGTGGTGCTCTGTGTTCTGTTCCAAAGTTCAGGCTAAAAAACATGAAGGGAAAAACAAATCCCATTTACTTTGAGTTATTTAATAACCAACTCAATTCACAAGGAACGATCCTGATAATATATGGATAATAGAGCTACAATTTAATTGAGTACTTATTTTGGGCCATAGTCAGTGCTAAGGTTTCTATATGAAAATGTTAGTTCTCATAGCACTCTATGGTTAACATAATCATTGTCTTTTTACACAACAGGAAGGTGTGGTCCAGAGAAGTGAACTATTCAAGCTCATTTAGTTAAGGAGAAGCATAATCCATGCTTCTGTGCATTTAATCTTATGTCAGAGCCTGGCTATTTAACTGTTAGGATAACTTGCCTTTCAGCTTCCTTGGCATCTTGAAGACATTATCAGTCATCCATAGACAATCTGGTTACCCAGCACTTGGGACCTATAAGTTTTTATCCAGTCCAATGACTGTATCTGGTATTGGGGAGAATTACATTAACTGAGTATCTACCACGTGCCAGGCACCAACCTCAGCACTTTGACACTCCGTTGCCTCATTTATTATTATTTTTTAAAATTTAGTTTGAGAGAGACATTGCAAGCAGGGGAGGGGTGGGGGGGGGAAGAGAGAATCCCAAGCAGTCTCTGCACTGTCAGTGCAGATCCCCGTGTGGGGCTCTAACTCATGAACCAAATTATGAGATCATGACCTGAGCCGAAATCAAGAGTTGGACGCCTCACCGACTAAGCCACCCAGGGGGCACCTCTGCTGCCTCATTTAGTTCTCCCTGTAATACTTACTGTTAAGGACTACTGTATGCATTGTCCAGGTGGGAAAATGGAGGCTTCTGGAATTTGAATAACTGATACAAGGTTACATAGCAGACGAGAGTTAGAGCCAGGGTATTTATCAACAGTTGATTGACTCTCAGTACTTTTTGTGCCTTTTTTTGTCATCTAAGAATATTCTTAAACTGCCTACTCTTGTGAAGGGATAAAATATGTGATAGGCTTAAAAGAAGCAGCAATAGGGTATAAATAATGCCTGATATGGGTGTTAAACCAATGGAAACAGGTTAAATAGATTGAATATGTATTTAATTGCTGCCACATGCTAGGCATTAAAGTGAGTTAATAAACACTGGCTATGTGGATAGAAGAGCAAGGAATTTAGTTAAATTCCAGAAGATGAATTCTGGACTCCTGTTTCTCAAAGTGTTGGCAGGTTGAAAGGGATTTCAGAACTCCAGTTTTCCATCTCATGTGGAGTCCCTTTTACAATGTCCGAAGACCTCGGATGAATACTTCATATGATGGGAAACTCACTATATTCCGATATTTCTCAGATAGTTTTTTAAAAAATGTTTTACTTTATTTTTGAGAAAGAAAGAGAGAGTGCGCAAGGGAGGGGGAGAGAGAGAGGGGGACACAGAACCTGAAGCAGTATCCAGGTTCCGAGCTCTCAGCACAGAGCCTGACCTGAGGCTCGAACCCAGGGACTGTGAGATCGTGACTTGAGCCAAAGTCAGACACTTAACCAACTGAGCCACCAAGGCACCCCTAAGATAGCTTTAAATGTGAGAAGGGTCACCCACACAGTGTGTCTTAGGGCCTCTCCTGTAACTCTGTTCCCTGGCTCCCAGGCTTTGAGCTCCACAATAGCCCATATTATAGCTGTCTTGATCTCCCCTATTGTGCTAGGTATGGACACAGGGCCTGGCTCATATTAGGTACTCAAAAAATATCTGTTAAGCAGATGAATGGTCGGATGATAAATGGTCCTGGTTCTACCCTGAAAACCCAGAGTAAATTTGGTATTTCTTTCCTATGCTAGTCCTTTAAGCATTTTGGGCTAGAAATCACATCTTCATCAGGATACTCTTCTATTAACTGTTATTTTATGCTTGGAGTGGTGTGGGGAAAGGGCAGTTATGGCATAGTACTTTTTATATGCCAGTTGTGTTATCCACTTTCGTGTATAATTTCATCCCATCCTGCCAGCATCTCCGTGAGATAGAGGTAGTGTGGTGATCACTCTTGTGCAGGTGAGAATAACTGGCATGTTGAGAGTTTGGATGTCACCCAAGACTACATATAGCTGAGTCAGGTTATCAACTCATGCATGTCAGTAATCCTTTTAATACTCCTCAATAAGCAGGGTTTGTGTTCACCCGAAACTTGGGCATTGCCCAACATTTGATATAAGTCTGGGAAACTCAGGTTTTGAATTTGCTACCCTCAGAGTTGGAAAGAAAGCATGAATAACAGGGGTCTGCATTACCTAAAATGACATGGTTTCTATAATTATGGAAATTACTGTTTGTGATAAAAATGTCAGGTCAAGGACTGTCAATAGGAAAATGTGTTCCATGAATCTTTTCAATATGGACTTCTTGATAGCTTTTACCCGTTTCATGGGGTAAGATTGGTGGGTGTAGAAAAGCTAGTCAGGAGTCCCATTGTGTCCGAGTGGAAAGACCTCAAAAGTTGAAAACATTCTCCTGCTGCTTGGGATTGGAGGTTGATTGAGGCTTTTTTATGAACACATCTGGCAGGAAGTGGCATCTGTAGCAACAGCTGGCTGGAAAAAGACTGAGGATGGGTAGGGCTAGGTTCAGTAATGAATGATGATTTAAATTCCTACCCAGAATTTTCCAAAGTGAGTCTTGCTGCAACTACAGAGGGAGCAATTGGGTGAGGAGCTGTCATGGTTGTCTTTTGCACATTAAAGTGTTCTGTGTGTCCTTTTAAAGCTTTGCAGGCAAATGAAATGGGTGTGCCTTTTGTGCTTTTTCCACATCTCACAGACACAGCACAATCCTTGAGAGAGTTGAGGGTTGAGGGTGGGATTTAACAACAGATTCTAGGAACTTGAGAATACACCTAAGCCTTAGGCTTGCAGGCAGTATAAATTAGTAGGAGGCGCCATTGAAGTCCCCATATTATTTTCTGTTTCTCCTTGGAACTACTTTGCACACTGGGAATTACTTTAAAAATATATGTAATTATTGACGAAGTATCTTTCCAATCTAGTAGCTCTGGATTATGAGCTCTAGGAGGAAAAGAATGGTGTCCAACATGTCTGTCTTGTTCACCATGTGTCATCAGCAATTTTTCAACGTTTTTTTTTTTATTTATTTTTGGGACAGAGAGAGACAGAGCATGAACGGGGGAGGGGCAGAGAGAGAGGGAGACACAGAATCGGAAACAGGCTCCAGGCTCTGAGCCATCAGCCCAGAGCCCGACGCGGGGCTCGAACTCACGGACCGCGAGATCGTGACCTGGCTGAAGTCGGACGCTTAACCGACTGTGCCACCCAGGCGCCCCATCAGCAATTTTTATTGTTGAGCTTGTAGAGTGTGCTTATTGAGTGATTGGGAACCAGTGTTGTAGGGTAATGAATAATATCAGTTACTATCAATATCAAAAATATTAACATGAATCATTTGGGGCTTGGGACAAACTGGATTCATATCTTTGCTTCACTCCTTGTTAGATTCATGTGCTTACGTAAATCATTTTGACTTTGAGGTCTTTAGCAACTTACTTTGTAAAATATGAGCAGTAATACTTGCCTTAAAGTGTTGTTGTGAAAGCTGAAAGGAATCATCCATCTTAAGCACTTAGCACAATGGCTAATGCACAGTTGAAATTGTTATTTGCTTTTAATATGATCATTATTGTTGGTATGGTTCACAACTCTCTTACACTCATTTAAGAGAACTGGTTGGGAGAAAGTTGGATTATATTTTAAGCCACTTTACTAGAGGTATGATTGACATACAAAAAGGTGTATATGTTTATATAAGTTGATGAGTGTGGAGATCACTACACACCTGTAAAAGTATCACTGCAAGCTATACCTTAAACCTATCTATCACCTCCAAAAATTTCTTCCCACTTTTATTGATGATGATGATGATAACAACATGAGATCTACAGCTCCTACAGCCATCACTCAATATGTACGGTTTGCATCTCCTAGTAGAGTAACTCTTTGCCAATTTTTTTTGGAGGGATGGCCTGGTTGAGTTGTAGACCTCTGGTTTCAAGCTCTATATGGTCTTAGAACCCTCTTTCCCAACAACAGAAATTAATAGCTACCATATAAGCTGTTACTGTACAAAAAACCCTTTGTGATCTTTTTTATCCTTAATCCATGTGACAAGATAGTGAGGTGGATTTTACTATCATCATTTTACAAAGGAAAAAGTTGAGGCTAGAGTGAATAAAATACAGCCGCAGGGCCCGTCACTGGTGGTGGGAAAAGAACGTGAGCTCAGACAGTCTTACTCGAGTCTGGAATATTGATCAGTACACATACGGTTCATCTGTCACATAGAAATACTCAGCATTTATTTGTTGAATAAAGGAGGGAATATCTTGAGACTTGTAGATTCTTGATCCTATTTCATCATCTAGAATCTAGGGCAGAGCCAGAGAGGACATCTGCTATGGGGCTACAAGTCCCTTGGTCACAGAAGCTGTGTCAAGATTCACCCAACAAGGGGAGTGGTGAGAGGAGATAAGGAAATGCCAACAGACCTGGGGTGTTTTATGGTCTTTAGCTGTTAGGGAACTTAGGCAAACAACCTGCTAGGGTGCTAAGACCCCAAGACTAAGGGGTCACTTAGAGATGAAAGGTATCCTGACAGAGGCAGAGCAAATTTCTTAATACAATCCAAGTTTGGGGCTGAAACAAGCAAGGGGAGTCAGGTTGTATGACCTGAATGTGAACCTTGAATAACTATCTTCTAAGGTCGTCATCTGACTTTGATCATCATATTGGGACACTTGATTTCCTTGAGGGATTTAGCCTGATGCTTCTTGACTTTGGAAAACTGCAGTGAGTTTCCAGATCAATTTACTCTGTGGAGGGGCCCTCCATTCTCTGCCTTTCCTTCACCAGAGCAGAGTTTGACCATGAGTATTGTGTGGAGGGTGATTCAGGGCACCAGTACAAAACTGGGAAAGCCAACTGGCTGTTTTAACTGAGGGGGTCACGGTGCACCTATAATAATAAATACTCAAAAGATAAAGATTTATCTGTCCATCCATCTATCCATCTACACATTTACCCATCTACTCACCTCCTCATCATTCCATACAACTATCCGTCATCCAAGAAATATTTATTGATGTTTCTGTATAGTTACCATGCTGAGACCTGGGGATACAGAGAGAACATCAGGAACATGGTCTCCTGGCCTTAGAAAGTTTATGGTTTTAGGGAGGGAGGCTCTGTTGCTCCTGGTGGTCTTGTATCTTTATTTATTTCAGGCTTGAAACCCTCTTTGTTACATAATAGGGACCAAGAGATCTATGTTGAATGGGTGAAGGAACAAACCACATAGATACTGTTGAAAGAATCCAGGTTCAGGAGAAGAGGAAGCACAGCCCAGTTAGGGAAGCAGGGCGCATGAGGCTAGGAAGGAAGGGAGACAGCAGTTTATAGCCACAGGCTGGCAGGGCTAGGAAGGCAGAGACAAGTTCAGAGGGGGAGCCTTAGGGTCAGAAATAGATCTTTGTCCAAATGACTGTGTCTTGAAGATTAACCACTGCCGAGATTCTTGAAGGTTGGGGATGAGACGTTTTTAACCCGGGGGTCCAGGGATAGAATTCAAGGAGTCTGTGAACTGGGATGTGAAAAAAGGACATATTTATTTGCTTTCACTTTAACTGGTAAGTTAGCATCTTCATTTATGAATGTAGACAACAAAGCGCAATGGTTTTTTAACAGAATCTGTGACTGTCACCTATCGAATCATACATCTTTTCATATCACATTACAGTTGTTGCTGATATCCCCAAATATTATTTATGCTCATCACTCACTACTTTGAAATTATGGTTGTTATTAGGTCTGCTGCTAGATCTTTTTATTCAATGCATTAATAAAGAGACTGGTCTCTTGCCAAATCACAAGTTTGTTTTAAAAATATTTTGGTAACTCTATTGCAATACTGTTGACGCTCTTTGTAATCCTGTGTGTCCTGTTTTTATGAATTTAAAAACATTGAGAGGGGTGCATAGTCTTTTGTTTAATCCCTGTGATTTATTAATTTATAACTGGAAGTTTGTACCTCTTAATCCCCTTCACCTATTTTCCCCGTACCCTCCCCCACCCCCTTGATAACCAGCAGTTTATTCTCTGTGTTTATGAGTCTGTTTGCATAGTCTTCATTACACCAAAATGGAGGTTCAAGGCACACACACACACAAGTTTAAGAACTTCATATTTGGATACAAGTGCCTTCTTATGCATTGAGAACTCACGACTCAGGTCGTTTGGGGATGCTGGATTATTAAGGTCAGGAAAATGATGTTAAGAGCCAAGGTCTTTTGCTTGACTAACTGGCGTTAATGGTACTCCCAAGTGCCCCGTTAAGAGAGAGTAATTTGATGCAAGCTCTTGACTCCCTTTGAGTCTTTATGACCAGGAGAACCTCACCAGGTTGTCCTCACAGCCCTGGTGGTCTTGCCATTGACAAGTAAGGAAACTTTGGCTCATCATTTCACAACTAGAACCTAGAGGGAGATAATACCCTCCAGATGCTTGTACCAGACTTCCGAATTTATTACCATTTCAACATGAGTAATGAATGCCATGTGTTGTGCGATGTGTTCTTTTAAGTTTATTAAATCACCCGGGTGCTATTCCAATTGGGTGTTTTTATCATCTCTTGAAGAGATATGAAATTTATGGTTGCAGTTTGCTCTATTTAGATAATTTTTACACTTTCCTCCCTGCATGGCTCATTATTTTGTTTTTGTATTTGCCATAGAAGTAAAGTGTTTAAAATAACTAGTTTAGAGCTAAGCTGATGAAACAGATCCATTAATTGGGCCATGAATGATCCTTGAAGGTGCCTGCTATGCCTGAGAGGTAAGACCAAGCAGGCTGAATGGTGAGTAAGGTAGTACCCTCCAGGACAGAGGACTAGATGGGAATGAGCGTCCCAATGTAGAGCCTGAAGGATTCTGACCTGGCTTTAGATGTTGCTGTGTATGCAGATAGAAGGTGAATTGTCAGCACATCCAGGAGAGAGTCCTGTCTCTCCAAGAATGGCTCTAAATAGGGTTGAGGAGGTAAGTGCCATGTTGAATTAGTCCCAAGCTTTGTCTTACATGGCCAGGATCCCTGGGTCAATGGCATGTCCATTCAGTTATCCACTCACTTTACACCTGCCATTTTTCTTGTAAGATTTAGAAGAGAATAACTAAAAGGTCTCCTCTTTTCCTTTACCATGCCTCTTCATGACTCAAAATGAAATACATTTTTTCGTTATTATTAAGCATTGAGTTTAAAAATATATAATGAATGAACCATAAAATGTATGATATATACCCACCCCCCAGATCCAACACCTGTGAACATTTTGCCACCTTTTTGTCCACATATATGTGTATGAAAATGTGTGTGCATGTGCATGTTTTGTGTGTACGTGAGCCATAGTAAATTGTAGATATCAACCTCAAAACCTTCAGCCTGTATCTTCTAAGAATAAAAAAAATTCTGTTCATAATCAAAACTTGCACACACCCGAGAAATAATTGGCAAAAATTTCCTAATGTTGTCTAAAATACAGTAAATATTCAGATTTTTCCAGTTCCCCCAAATATGCTTTTAAACACCCCTTCAAACACTGGGATTCCAGCAAAGTTTACACATTCCATTGGACTGTTATGCCTTTGAGTTTCTTTAAATCTAAAGCAAGAGTTCTCAACCGTTTTGGTTTTGAGATCCCTTTACAGTCTTAAAAATACTGAAGAGCTTTTGTTCATATGGATTATATCTGCTGATAGTTACTGTCTTAGAAATTTGAAACTGAAAACTTTTGGAAATGCAGGAATGCGTGACTCCATATTCCATTATCTGCTACAGCAATGATACCATCACACCTCCAGTAATCTCTGGAAAAGCCCACTGTACACTCACAAGAGGTGGGAACGAAGAAGGCAAATAACATGATAGTGTAGCTGTGAAATAGTTTTTGTTTAGCAAAACCCTTAAAAGAGTCTTGGGGACCTGGACTACACTTTGAAAACTGCTGACCTAGAGCGATTTCTTAAACGTTTTATTTTCTGCCAGTTTTTTTTCCCCTTAAGAAATTTGTTAATGAAAATGTAAACCATGAAAAGTAAAGAATTGTGTGGAATTCTTTGGATCTTTGTGATAAGTCAGTAGTGACCCAGAAAGCAGTGTGATGTGATTAAGAGAGCTAGTGCTGGTTGGAACTGGGCAGGCATGTTCGGCACCCTGCCCCACCACTTCTGAGCTGTGTAGCGCCCCTTTGCCTTAGTTTCCTCATTTGTAAAATGAGGATAGTAACACTTGTCTCACCCTTGTGTTGCGAGAATTACAGAAAAAATGTATATTGTGTGGCTAAGACTGTGCCTGGTACCTAGTAAACGCTTAATGACTGTTATTACCTATAGCAGTGGTTTTCAATGGGAGTGATTTTGCATGTAGCCTGCGCGTGTGTGTGCGTGTGTGCGCGCGCACACACGCGCGCGCACACACACACACACTGAGGACTTTTGGCAACGTCTAGAGATATTTTTGTTGATCACAAAGAAGGAAGGGGATGTGCTACTGGCATCGAGTAAGTAGAGACCAGGTGTCTTAGTCGTTTTGGGCTGTTACAATGTAATACCTTACTTCCCACAGTCAGGAGGCTGGGAAGTCCAAGATCAAGGTACTGACAGATTTGATGTGTGGTGAGGGCCTGCTTCCTGATTCATAGACAGCGGTATTCTCCCTGTGTGCTCACATGGTAGAAGAGGTGAGGGAGCTCTCTGGGGCCTCTCCTATAGGAGCATTAATCCCCTTCATTAGGCCTCCACCCTCATAACTTAATCATCTGATAATGACCCTACCTACTGATACCATCAGCATGAGGGGTAGGTTTCAACATGTGAATTATTGGGGGGGGGGGGGGGAGGAATACAAACATGTGGTCTCTAACACCAGTGATGGTGCTAAACATCCTAAAATGCTTGAGAAAGCCTCCCCACATCAGAGAATTATGCATCCCCAAATGCCAGTAACATGGAGGTTGCAAAATCCCTACTCACAGCCAGTTAAAATGGGTTTAGTGACGTTAATCATCAGAGAGAGCTTGGGAGATGCATTCTAATCTTTAATGCTAGTGTCCTGTACAGTTTATGTGTGGATTGTACTCAGCAATTACTAAGCCCTTACTCAGTGTAAGGCACTATGCTAGGTGCTGTAGGGGAAACAGCTTTGGGTGGCAAACCAGTGTGAAACTGTTGGAAAGCACCATATTCTGGGTCCCCTCATCGGTTTTTATATTAGCCACTCAGCTTCCCCCATCACAGACATTCAAGAGGCAAATGTGGGTCCTAAAGTTGGTAGCTGGAACTTGGTAGGAAAGCTGCCTCCAGCTCCTTCCACGTTTTGTTGTAAGTGAAGCAAGGTATTAGTAAATGAGGCAGTAGACCTCTGTAGGGACCAGTCAGTGCCCAGGACATTCCAGGTGCTGTAAAGTTCCTTGGCTGCCTGAGACCACAGACATACATGGTGCACTGCCTTCTGCCCCAGATGCCTTCCCTTTTTGCTTTCATCTTGTCTGTGTGCCTCTTGTCAGGGCTGTCCTGTCTGCTTTTTTTTTTTTGTTTTGGTGGTTGACGTTGAAGTAGTAAAATCTTAAAGGAACTGCATCTCTTGGCTCGGGGTTTCTTGAGCAATGCTGTATTCTGGAATGAGTTGTGATTGCCTTAAAAATAAACAGATTCGGGTTATTTTTCCCAGTGATTTTTTTGCAAGACCCAGTAATCTTAATGTTAATCTCCAATAGGGCTTCTTGTATTTAAGGTGAAGAACCTGTGACTTGGTGCTGGCCTTTGGTCCTCGTGTTCCACGTTCCTTTTTCTTTTTTCTAAGTCCTAGATCCCATAGAAGAGTAATGCTGCTTCCCGTTGAAAGTCTTCCTCTGGTTTCTCACGTTCTTCATAACAAAGAAAGTCCCAAAGCCTCTTCCTCACATACAAGGCTCTTCCCACTCCTGTCCTTGCCCACCTCTTTCTCATCATCCCTGCTCTCTCCCTGGTCATTGTGCTCTAGCTGCATTGATCTCCTTTTATCTCCTCGAACAAACTGTTTTCTTTGTCAGAAATTGACACCTGCAAACTGTCCCCTCTGCCTTAAACACCCTGCCTCTTGCTTTCCAGGCAGCTGGTTCCTTCTCCTTAAGCTTTAAATCCATCCCATCAGACAGGCTGTCTCTGACCTCTTTACTGGTCACATACCACCTCCTTCCTTCCATTTGTAGCAATGATTATAATTGAGAAAATATTTGGGATGGGGTGTTTGTGGTCTTGGCAACCAGCTGGTGCCACGGGGGTGGTGAGCCATTGGTGACTACCCTGTTCCCGGCACCTGGTTCAGTGTTTGGCATATCATTGGTACTTTGTGAATTTTTAGTGGATGAATGAGTGAATATATGAATGGGTACATGACTAGGCTTTGTCTAGCTGTTGTCATGTATTTCCTAAATGCCACTGATCTTAGAACAGAGCCTAGAAAACTCAGGATGAGAGGAAAGAGAGGTCTTCTCCATCCTCTTAGGCCTTCACATTTTTCCTGGGCCTGACTGCTTTCAGAGGCCTCATTCCACATGCCTGCTAAAGCTGGGCATAGCCATGCAACGCCCTCAGAGCCCACAGAAGTGCGGGTCGGTGTCAGCAGGCCTTGGTTTCTCAGAGGCATCTGCCGAAAGCAGTTATTGGCACAAGTGTGTTGAGAGAGTAGTAGAGCAGAGGAGATGTCAAAGGGTGAATGGGATAATCAGGCCCTAGCCGTCAAAACTGCCACCCACTCAAGCCTGTCAGATTCTACAAGAGAAATCTTCCAGACCGTGTCAGCTTCTTCACATGTTTAATGGCAGAGAAAGGATGCACCCAAGGGATGCTTGTGGCACCAGTGCCAGTTGACTGGAGCCCTTTTAAGCCTGACTGGGAATACCCAGTGTGGGGGTATTTAGGCCATTTGGAAGAGTGACAGCTGGAGAGAAGGGCAAGGAAGCTCTATCAGAGTATGAGTTCTGATTAAGTTCCCAGTGTGTGAAATAAATGCCTGAATGACCCTCATTATCCCATTTGCCTTCTCATTTCTTTTCTGTGGGTACTCATGAAATGAAGCAAAGGCCTTGTGATCCCTTGGCACAGTAAACAGAGCTCATTGGAGTCTTCTGTAATATTGCATACTGTTTCCATGACAAGGCATATTGCTGCATTCGTGACATTAATGTTATTCCATGGATCTCTTAGGTTTCATAGGAGAGCCTGGGTAAGAGAACAGTGGACAAGACAGAGCAGATTTGTCCCTTTGGAGCCTACGTCAGTAGGGACAGATGGGGACAATATGTTAATTAAAGTCATTACTAAACAAGATACTTACAGACTGTGATGAATTTCAAGGAAGAAGGCAATGGGTGCTATGACGGGAGTGGCCTGGGGGTGGGGTGGGGATGTCTACTTTAGATAGGCGAGGAGTGATGTAGCTGGGAACCTCAAGGAGGAGTTTTAACCTACATCTCCCTTCCCACTTGTTAACTTTTTTCTGAGTAAAGAATAGGTCTTTATGTCTCCTGTTTTAAGTCAAAGAGAAACTATTTGAAAATATCAGGGTGGCCGAAATGTGATGTTCATGAGCCAACCCACAGTCCTTCACTGATCTCAGGTGGACCAGTCTTGATTTCACCTTCTTGGTCCACATGGAATAAACCTTTCTCAGCTCTGTGGACCATCCTAAGTGTTTCCTTCTATCCTTTTATCAAACACACATGGATAAAATGGAGAAAAGTCTACAAATGTGTGGCCCTGGGGGTTTGGCAGCTTCTTTGCACAGCTGTTCTGAGTGTCCCCCTCCCCAAAAAGCTAAATTGAGGTTGATAAAGATGCCTGTGCCTCCATTTACTTTCAGGACAAATCATTGCTGATATTAACAAAGTAACAGCATTTGGCTTTATTAATTCACCCCTCTGTTTTTGTGCTTCTTGTTTGTTTTGTTTTGATTTGGTTTCATTAACAGTTGCTTTAAACTTTCATAATTACTGTATTTTTTTTAGGTTTATTTTATACCCATCCCCACCCACCAAAAGACTGAGTTGAAAGGAAGCTTGACTTACTTACTCTTGCTTACTTTCTAATACTTACTTTTAAGGTTATATATTTTCCTCTGAGAACTACTTTGGCTATACCCTGTCACATTTGCTCTGCAAACCCTTATCATTAGATTCTCCATAGTTTGTAATTTCCATTTTGATTTTCTCTTTTAAAGTGTGATTTTAAATTATGAAGTATACATATGGTTTGGGGGGCCCATTTTGGGTTATTTACTTTTAATTTTATAGGATTAGTGGAGTAATTGTGGTCCATTAACTATCAACTTAAACAAAGTTTTGAGATTTTCTTTGTGGTCTGGCACACAGTCAGATTTTAAAATGGGTACTTAAGATCATATGTAGTCTGTATTTTTTGGGTTGATCAGATGTTATATAGCTTTTCTTATTTTTCTGCTTCATGTATGGCTTTCTTTTAATTTGTCTTCTCAAGTTGGTGTTTCTGTGGAAAAGCCCTATTAGTATTATTTTCTTGCTTAGCCTTAGCACTAAGCCAGAAATTACGAAGTAGCAAGAAGAAAAAGAAATAACCCCTTCATCACTTCTCCAGGTTAGTCAAGGGGATTGTGTCTGCTAATGAGACTTTAAAGTGAATTGGGGGCTGAGCTTATGGATGCAGTGAAACAGCCTGTGGCAAGGACATCTCTGTGGAGTCTGAGCGATCCGTGTCTGGACCACATTCAGGGGATGGCAGCAGTTGTATTAGTTGGCTTTATAATGAGACATTTCTAGAAATACAGCACTTTGTGCACCACGCAGGGGTGGGGGGCATTCTAGCAACCACATCATCAACCAGTACATTTTTAAAAAAGGGCTTTTAAAAAGGACTCAGAAAAATATAAAATTAAGGTCATCTCTGAGGTCTTTGCTAAGCTGAATAAACCTTGAAGCACAAGTTGTATCTTTTTCCCAAGCTTAACATAGAGCTTTAGAGATCTGTGAGAAAGAACAGCTTTGAACATAAGGCTTGACTGGTAGCATAAAGCGCTGGAGGTGGTTCTAATAACCACCAGGGCTGCTGGAAAGTACTTCTGGAGTAATCAGTGACACAATCATACATTTCCAGGCTTCTCTGCAATCCCTTATCTGGTAGCATAAACAGGCTAGATCTAGGCTGGATCGTTTTCCTCTTGAGATAAAACTGTAGCCTACCAGGGCTTCGGGGAAGTGACAGGTCGGTGGGTATGTGTAATTCTTCATTTAACTGAACCAGCACCCTCTCCCTCTCCTCTCCACTGTCCTCGAGATGTCACTGTTCTTACTTTGTGCGTGACAGTGCTTTTAACAGCAGGCACCTCCTCTCTTCCATCCCACTTCTGTTTTACATGCCTGTTTGGAGGTAGTTCACCATTATGTGGGAAATGTGTCTGTCTGGTCTAAAGTCACTGGACTCGTAGCAGATGGAACACACTTTTGACCCCTTTGGTGTTAGCTTCTCCTTGGCTTGTTTATCTCATTCAATTGCTCTGGGGCTGGTTGCCCATGCTGTTGGTAGGGGAAGTATTACCATAATTAGACAGTGTTATTTATTAATCAGGATTCTCCCCAGTAACAGAACGATAGGATAGATATACACACACATTCATTATAAAGAATTGGTTCATGTAACTATAAAGGCTGAAAAATCCCAAGATCTGCATTTGACAAGCTGGAGACCCAGTAGAGTCGATGGTGTAGTTGTAGTCTGAGTCCAAAGGCATGAGAAGCAGAAGAGCTGATGGTGTAAGATTCAGTCTGAGTTTGAAGGCAGGAGAAGACCAGTGTCCCAGCTTGAAGACAGGCAGAGAGAGCAAATTTTCCCTTATTCAGCCTTTTTAAAAAATCAAAATATAATTAACATACAAGGTTATGTTAGTTTCAGTTGTACAACATAAAGATTCAACAATGATACACATTACTCAGTGCTCACCGTGTCATTACCATACCACTTTATTACAGTATTATTGACTTTATTTTCTATGTTGTAGTTTTTCATCTCTGTGACTTACTTTATAACTGGAAATGTAGACCTCTTAATTCCCCTTAGCTTTTTTCTTCTCCTTAGGTCTTCAGTGGACCTAGTGAGTCCCAGCCACACCGGAGAAGGCAATCTGCTTTACTCATTTTACAAGTTAACATGTTAATCTCATCAAGAAACACCTGCACAGGGGCACCTGGGTGGCTCAGTAGATTAAGCTTCTGATTCTTGGTTTCGACTCAGCTCACGATCTCACAATTTTGTGAGTTTGAGCCCCATGTGGGGCTCTGCTGACAGTGTGGACCTGCTTGGGATTCTTTGTCTCCCTCTCTCTCTGCCCCTCCCCCCACTTGCACTGTCTCTGTCTCTCTCAAAAGAAATAAATAAACTAAAAAAAAAAAAAAAAATAACAACTGCACAGACACACCCTGAATAATGTTTAACCAAATATCTGGTGACTTTTTGCCCAGTCAAGTTGACACATGAAAATAAGCATCATAGCTACATATGGAGTAATCATGATATGTTACAAAATTTAAATTTAAACAATCCTTACCCAGGCACTCAATCCATTAGTATTGTCTGAGTAACCACATACAGTAGTTGAATAACAACAAAGTCTCAACTCAAAACTAAATAAAAACAAAATGTTATCTCACAAAGCTGAAAATTCCACAGGGTATATCTGTCTTTCCTATTAGGCATGATGGGATCCCGATCCTCTAATGATATTTCAAAGAATCAGCCCTTAAATTCTTTCTTGTGTTTCAGCTTCATTTTCAGACAGGCTCTCTCAGTGGAATTATGGCCACCAGCAGCTTCTGTATTACTGCCTTTGCCCATCCAGCAGTAAGGTGGGAGCTGAATTTCTGCAAAAGCCATGTTGCTTATGTTCCTTGGGTTAGCCTGGGTCACAGATCTATCCCTAAATCAGACCTGTTAAAGAGGGTTCAGTAAGGTGACTGATTGAGGTAAAACCATGGGGAGAGAGCGTGAGGAAGGGATGACTCTTGATTAGAAACTTAGGATATCAAAACCAGAAGTTAAACATAGAATTACCGTATGATCTGGCAAATATATATCTAAGTTCAGAGGTCCACAAAAAGACTTGCACGTGAATGTTTATAGCAGCACTACTCATAATAGCCGAATGTCCATCAGTTGATTAATTTTTTTTTAACATTTATTCATTTTGGAGAGACAGAGCGCAAGCAGGGCTGGGGTAGAGAGAGAGACACACACATACACACACAGAATCTGAGGCAGGCTCCAGGCTCTGAGCTGTCAGCACAGAGCCCGACGCAGGGCTGGAACTCATGAACTGTGAGATCATGATCTGAGTCGAAGTCAGATGCTTAACTGACTGAGCCACCCAGGCACCTTTCCATCAGCTGATTACTAGATAAACAAAATGTGGCCTATCCATACAGTGAATTGTTATTCAGACACCAAAAGTAATGAAGTATTAATATATGCAACAAGGTAAATGAACCTTGAAAACATTACACGTGAATGAAAGAAGCCAGACATAAATGGTCAAATGTTGTGTATGATTCCCTTTATCAAGTATCCAGATGGGCAAATCCAGACACAAATTCATATACACAAAGCAGATACATGATTTTTAGGGATTGGTAAGAACTGCTTATGGGATGTGAGGTTTCCTTTTTTTAAAACATTAAAGTGTAATTAACATACAGTGTCATATTTGTTTTAGGTATACCATATAATGATTGAACCATTATTCAGTGTTCATCATGGTGAGGGTACTCTTAGTGAAACCTTGCCATTTGCAACATCGTGGACGGACCTAGAAGGTATAATGCTAAGTGAAATAAGTCAGAGAAAGATGCATACCGTATGATTTCGCTCAGAGGTTGGATTTAAGAAACAAACAAAGAAAAAAAGACGCCAACAAAAAACCAGACTCTTAAATACAGAGACCAAACTGGTGGTTGTCAGGGGAGATGTGGGTGGGATGGGTGAACTTGGTGAGACTTCTTTTTGGGCAATGAAAATTTTCTGAAACTACATGGTGGTAAGGGTTGTACAACATGGTGAATGTACTAAATGTCACCAATGGTAAATTTTATGTTGTATTTCACCACAATAAAGGTAGTACATAATAATCCATTTTGAATTAAAAAGAAAAACTAGAGGAAGCGAGATAGGAATGCTGAGTGGGTAAAATCGTTCTGTAGCCCACATCCATAGGGAACTCATCAAGATCAAAAGCAACACCAACGAAACCAGTGATTATGGGGTGAGGAACGGAAGGTGTAGAATCATATATGCATACACCTCTCAAGTCACAAGGCTTAATTTTCATTAAAAAAAATTTTTTTTAATATTTATTTTTTTTGAGACAGAGAGAGACAGAGCATGAACGGGGGAGGGGCAGAGAGAGAGGGAGACACAGAATCGGAAACAGGCTCCAGGCTCTGAGCCATCAGCCCAGAGCCTGACGCAGGGCTCGAACTCCCGGACCGCGAGATCGTGACCTGAGCTGAAGTCGGCCGCTTAACCGACTGAGCCACCCAGGTGCCCTGGCTTAATTTTCATTTTTAAGTTTCTGCCTTTTGATACTGTCTGAGGCCCTGGGCATCTATGGAAGAAGCAGCTGTCTATCCCTCATTACCATGTGTATCCTGGACTCTCACAAAATTGCTTTCTTTTTTCTTCAAACAATTTAGAGTCCTGGGCACCTCAGACGGGTATCTTTCTTACCATTTCAACCATATGAGTCTGTTGTGTTTGTATTATGTGCCTGGTATTTTTTTTTTTTTTTTTAATTTTTAAAATTTTATTATTATTTTTTAACATTTACTTAATCTTTGAGAGAAAGAGAGCACAAGCAGGAGAGGGGCAGAGAGACAGGGAGACACAGAACTGGAGGCAGGCTCCAGGCTCCGAGCTTTCAGCACAGAGCCCGATGCGGGGCTTGAACTCACAAGTGGTGGGATCATGCCCGAGCCAGTCAGGTGCTCAACCGACTGAGCCACCCAGGTGCCCCTGTGCCTGGTATTTTCTTAGGCCTGGGTATGTTTTTATGGTAAATCTAATAAGTACACTGGATTACTATTTACTGTGTGCCAGGATCTCTGCTAAATATTTTTTTCATTGGATTCTCACAGCAGCCCTGTGCAGTGGGTACTATTATTACCTACCCTTTACAGATGAGAAAACTGAGGCTCAGAAAAAGCTTACGGAAATGGCCCAGCTAGATGGCAGAGGCAGGATTCAAAACGTACAGCCTCCTGATGCCAAAATCCCTGCTCTAAACCATCCAACATAGTAAACGAGGACATCAGCAAATACTGGATGCTCTTAGCTCAACGCAAACTAGAGAAGCATCCATTAGAAAGCACAAATTACACCATCTTGCTGTCTTCTGTGGATTCCCTATTTATAGAGTGCCCAGTGGATGCTTTTTCTAACTTAAGCTAGAAGGTTTTCTTTGAAAGTTTCAATCTGCAACTTAAAAGCAAAGCAAGAGAAGAAAAGAGCTGGGAGTGCACTTCACCCAAAGCTGTTCTGAAATCTGAGAGCAAGGACACAGGAGGAGAAAGATTATCATCTTATTAGCGTAGGAGGATAAAGATGATCGGGCAGGGATGCTCCATTATTTATAGGAATCCAGCTCTTTTCTATACACTTCACTGAGGCATTTGATATATTTATGCTGGAGATTAACACTGATGTTATTTTCTTTAATGTCTGTTTTTAGTGTATGCGATGCATGTTGGCATTCAGGAAATTCAGCCAGAGGAGAAAAACAATAGTATTAATTAGGAATGTCAGTCATGGGTGTTATGAAATTCAAAACTGCCAAGTTTCTGGAGCATTTAGTGGTAATTATAATAGACTGTGGAGACAAGCTGTTCTTTGTTTCCTATACAGAAATGCACAGTTTGATGGGAAAGTGATCAAAGTGCTCATACAAACCCGTGTGAAAGAGTGTCTCTCTCTTGCCCTGTTATTTTTAGGACTCTATGCTTTTGCTAATTCAGAGCTGCCCAGGGAGAGGAGACCATCAGTGAATATAAGGCCCCTTGTCTTTTATAATTTAAAATTGCTATTTAATATTTTCCAGTATCTCCACACAAGTTAGAGAGAGAGAGAGAGAGAGAGAGAGAGAGAGAGAGAGTGTGTGTGTGTGTGTGTGTGTGTGTGTGTGTGTGTGGTGGGGGCGTGGTGGTAAATGATACCATCCACCAGCCTGGAAGTGTATTCAGATTTAAATCAGAGCCATAGCCTTTTTCCAGGTAAAGTCACACATTTAATCAATTTTCCCTCAAAGTAATGAATAATAAAAACCCTTTCTCTGTTCTTTGGATAACCCAGTTAAATAGGTAGAGAGATTGGCATTTTTGAGAATTGTAATAAAAGGGTCACCACTTCCCTGGATTTTCTAAGGTTTCTGGTTAGAGGTTTATGTTTCCTGATTTGTTTGGGGAGTATTCCTATTAACCCAGGGGCAGAGAATAGAACCTAGGGATGTAAGGATTCTAATGCAGGTATCCTGATTTCATGTATTACCTTATATGAGCCTTAGAATGGCCCTTGAAACCATCTAGGGAGATCCCAGCCCACCCAGCGAGGAGACTCAGTTGCAGAGATCAAGAAACTTGCCCAAGGTTATTCAGATACTGGTGGTCAGGAGGGCCCCTGACTTCATGGCTGGTGCTATCTGTACTTAACCTCACTGCTTCCTGCCATTTGCATGTGCAAATGTCTGTTATGCTGAACCTGTTAACTCTGGCTTTGGTAACACTTGCTTCTTAATGGACAAGAACTCCTCTCTAAAAAGGACCCAACTTGTAGGTAATGGCTAATTGTGTCACATTTTCTACAAGACTGATATTTTACGTGATTCAAAGAAAAACAATCAAATGGGACCCAAAGAGTAAGTTCTCTTTTTCCAGGAAAGAGCATAGCAGTGAGAGACCCAGAATCATCTGTCTCTGATCCTTTTTTTTTCCTATAACCACCCCTCCATTAGCTGGCGATAATGATATGAAGAGGAAAAAAATTTGAGCTGTTGTTGGTTTGCCTGTAATTTCTGGGACTTACAAGAAGTCCAGGTAAATTCAGTGGTATTTGATGGTGCCAGCCAGATGTGAGAAATAAAGGAGGTACGAGAAGTCCTTTGCCGTATGTGCATCTCTGGCTTTTCATTTTAAATAATTAGGAGCAGGTCTTTCTTCATTCTGAACGTTTTCAGAAATAATTGGGGAGCTTGGGGTTGAGCCAGTAATTGCTCGGATGTGTGCTGCCCATGGATCAGCCTCCACTCCAGGACTGGTACGACAGTGGAAATGCACCCCCCACCCCCAGCAGTTTGGAAGAATGTCTAGAGCATCTCTGCATCCTTTGGAAAAGCAGGGCACGTTTTCCTGCTGACACACACAAGCCTTATAATTTAGCATTAGAAAAGAAAAATGGTTTAGAACAAGAAAATATATTTAGAGCTCATTATTCAAGTAGGAGTCACAGAGAAGGGGCAAGGACGGAGCCAGTCAACAAGAAACAGCTCACATTACAGGGTCAGAAGGAAGCATGTGCCTGGCACTCAGAAGCCAGGCAGGAAACTGTTTCAAGGGCGACAGGGTCAGTATCAAGGTCAGGAATCAGTAAGAGAAGGTGCACTAGGTTGCCATCTCTCTCTGAGTAAGCCGTTTTCAAGATTCGGTCCACAACTTCTCCCATGCCTGTCCTCTCCTTTCCCTGGCTCCCAGCAAAGGTCAGTTCACAGTGAATTCCCATGTTCTAGCCCCAAGAAGGCTACCGCTTGGCATCCAAATATTGGCACTGCTGTCAGGGAGGCCAGAAGTAGCCGTTCCATCAAATGGAAGGGAGTCTGTGAGGCAACTGTTCTGACTCGGCAACCTTCATGTCTGCCTCTGGGTGGAAGGCCACATCTGCAGTCCACCCCCCCTCCCCGGCCCCATTTTCCACTTGCATTTCTTTGCTTGCTAGCTACCTGCTGCTATGCCAATCTACCAACCATTGGTCTCTACCCCTCAGTATTCTACCACGTTATACATAAACATTACAAAGTATGTCTTGATCATGCCTGACCACACTCTTGGGCTTGCAGCCCTTTTCCGTGTTGCCTAAGACTTGTTAGCACTGCCCTGTTTAGCGTTTGGCTTGTGTTAGCTGCTTTGGCCTACCGCTTTTCTGTTGTCCATCAAGACTGGTTACAGTAAAGAAGAGGGAATAAGGAAACCTCATGTGTCTCAATACATCCAGGGGAAAGAGAAGAAGAACTAATGCTTACTGAATACCTACTGCGTGGCAGGAATTATGCTAGTTGATTTGTAAATATCACTGCAATTCAGTAATTATTTCTTGCTTATGCATTATATGTCCAGTGCTGTTCTAGGACGTGGTTATAGAGTGGAAGACAAGGAAAATACATTCAATTATCATAATTCTTAGAGTCTAGAAGGGGGACATGTAGTTAAGAAGGAATTATGAGCATAATAGGTGTTCTACAAGGAGAAGCATAGGGTATAGTAAAAATCTTCATGGTGAAAAGCAACTAGATTTAACCTGATTTAGGGGCCAGGGAAGGTGTTTCTGAGTAACTGATACTTATGCTAAGCCTCAAAGGATGAACATGATTTCTCTCTCATGTAATCTCCACTTTCCTCTCAAATGGATATAACTTTCATGTCTATCTTGCAAGTGGGGGAACTGAAGTTTAGTGATACATGGTACCAGATAGTGATGGATCCAAGATTCAGTCTCAGGTTTGTTTGACTCCAGAAGCCACGTCTTTTCCATCAGGTTCTGGTTCTTCCTGGGGCTTTTTCATGTCGAAAAATCTTGATGAAGGGACTTAAAAAGCAGAAGTAGAGGGGGGCTTTCTGACAGTGTTCAGGTTGTGCTTGCTCAGGACTGAAAGTGTCACCTGGTGTATACAGAACATAATAGAGTGGCATAAACATCAACTTTGGATTCAGATCTTGTTTGGTGACTTTTGTAAATCTGCAATTTTTGGTACTCCATTTCTCCATCCCTACGGTGAAAACTTTTTTTGAGCTGCTTCAAAGATCTAATGTGTGCCAGGCTATGATACATGGTAGGTGTTTGAAAACAGCACATCTTTGTGTCCTAAGGAACAAGGAGGGGGATGCCCAGCCCAGGAGGTTCTCCTCTTTGGAAGAGGCCATTTACTGCAGAGTCGTTTCTGGGCTTTGGGCTAAATGTGTTTGTGCTGAAAAAGATAGAAGCATCTCTTTGGGTTTTCAGCCAGGCGGCCACAGATGTGGACAATAGAGAACTCAGCTCACGTGCCCACTGGGAAGAAGACAATCGCTCCCCAAACACAGCTGCCTCCTTCTCAATTGGACCCAACTTCGCCAGATAATGGAAACACAGAAAACAAGGCACGGGAAAAACGAGCTGTTTATGTTTAAACATGGCAATCGAACCTCAACACTAAGCCTTCTTGGATGGCATCCGTGTGGCTGTGGGGCCCAGCCTATGGATTTCCAAGACTGTGCTGCAGTCCACCTGTCAGGGGGAGATGGATGATTAATGACACCTGTTACAGATGTCCTCTGTCCTTGGGGATGAGGCGTGTGCAAACACTCTGCCTCCTCTCCACTTTTCCTCTAGCAGCTCCTGGTAGTTGCAGACATGGCTTGGCAATAGAGGAGGGAGTATGGAGTTCTTGTTGAATGCAGTTTTAGGAGACAAACCCCTGTTTCCAGGAACAACATCTGTGCCTGAAGGCTCTGTGGGCTAAGCCTTGTCCACAAAGCAAGCCATGATGGAGATCATCTTCAGGAAAAAGACATCATTCCTTTCTTTCTTGATTTTCTATTTTTTTTAAAAACGTTTATTCATTTTTGAGACACAGAGAGCATGAGCGGGGAAGGGGCAGAGAGAGGGAGACACAGAATCTGAAGCAGGCTTCAGGCTCTGAGCTGTCAGCACAGAGCCTGACGCGGAGCTTGAACCCACGAACTGCGAGATCATGACCTGAGCTGAAGTAGGACGCTCAACCGACTGAGTCACCCAGGTGCCCCTAAAGACATCATTCCTTTCTACTCATCTATTAACCCATCTGTCTGTTTAACCATCCACCCACTTATCTAGACATCCAGCCATCTTTTATTTATTAAAGTGACATTTATTGAACAATTATTGTGTACCCATCACCATACATTATACATATTTTACCTATAACTTAGGGACAAGTTAAGAGCTAAGGGCACTCTGGGACTAGACAGCCTGAGTTGGAATCCCAAATCTCCCTCTTACTCATTCCTTGACCTTGAGCACACTGCTTAACCTCCTGGAGATTCCATTTCCTGATATTTAAAATTCAGATACCAGCTCACAAGGCTCTTGTGATGATCAAATGAGATTGTGCCTGAAAGTGCCTATTACTGGCCACACCATAATGTTAAGTAAATGTTAGTATTGTGATTAAAAAATTTTTTTATTGAGGTACAGTTGACATATATTAGTTTCAGAAATATAACAACGTGATTCAATACTTGTACATGCTTCAAAATGATTGCCACAATAAATCTAAAGTGTCCATCAATGGGTAGATGGATAAAGAAAATGTAGCATATAGACACAAACAATGGAATACTATGCAGCCCTAAAAAGAATGAAATCTTGCCATTTGTGACAACGTGGTTCCACCTTGAGGGTATTAATGCTAAGTACAATAAGTCAGAGAAACACAAATACAGTAAGATCTCACATGTGGAATCTTTTATTTTTAAAAATTTTAATTCCAGTATGGTTAATATACAGTGTTACATTAGTTTCCAGTGTATAATGTAGTGATTCAATACTTTGATGCCTCACCTGGTGCTTATCACAACAGGTGCACCCTTTAATCCCCATCACCTAGTTCACCTTTCCCCCTACCCCCTCCCCTCTGGTAATCATCAGTTTGTTTCTTTGTTTCTTTTTCCTTTGCTTATTAGTTTTGTTTTTTAAATTCTACATATGAGTGAAATCATATGATACTTGTCTTTATCTGACTTATCTTGTGCAGCATTATACTCTTTGGCTCCATCTATGTCCTTGCAAATGGCAAGATTTCATCCTTTTTATGGCTGAATAATATTTTGTTTGTGTGTGTATATGTATATATACACACACCCCCATCAACCCTCAGTATTTTTCTCAGTATTTAAGAGTCTCTTATGGTTTGCCTCCCACCCTCTCTGTAACTTCTCCCCCTTTCCCCTCCCCCATGGTTCTCTGTTAAGTTTCTCAGGATCCACCTATGAGTGAAGCTTCCATAATTTGACTATTATAAATAATACTACAATAAACACAGGGGTGTATGTATCCCTTTGAAGTAGTATTTTTGTATTTTTTTAAGATTTTTAAGTAATCTCTACATCCAATGTGAGGCTCAAACTTACAACCCCAAGATCTAGTCACATGCTCTACTGACTGAGCCAGCCAGGTGCCTCAGTATTTTTGCATTTTGGGGGTAAATACCCAGTACTGTGATTCCTGGATCGCAGAATAGTTCTGTTTTTAATTTTATGAGGAACCTCCATGCTGTTTTCCACAGTGACTGCACCAGTTTGCATTCCCAGCAATAGTGCAGGAGGGTTTCTTTTTCTCCATATCCTCACCAACGGTTGTTGTTTATTCTGTTTTTTAGTTTAGCCATTCTGACAGGTGTGAAGTAATAGCTCATTGTAGTTTTGATGTGCATTTCCCTGATGATGAATGATGTTGAGCATCTTTTCATGTATCTATTGGCCATCTGGATGGCTTGTTTGGAGAAATGTCTGTTTGTGTCTTCTGCCCAGTTTTTAATTGGATCATTTGTTTTTTCAGGTGTTGATTTGTATAAGTTCTTTATTTTGGATACTGACCCTTTATTGGATACGTCATTGTCAAATATCTTCTCTCATTTTGTAGGTTGCCTTTTAATTTGTTTCCTTCAGTGTGCAGAAGCTTTTAACTTTGATGTAGTACCAATAGTTTATTTTTGTTTTTATTTCCCTTGCCTTAGGATGTATCTAGAAAAATGTTGCTATGGCTGCTGTCAGAGAAATTACTGTTTGTGTTCTCTTCTAGGGTTTTATGGCTTGGGGTCTCAATTTTAGGTCTTCAATCCATTTTGAGTTTATTGTTGTGTATGGTGTGAGAAAGTGGTCCAGTTTCATTGTTTTGCAAGTAGCTGACCAGTTTTCCCAGCACCTTTTGTTGAAGAGACTGTCTTCCCCCCACCCCTGGTATTCTTCCTGCTTTGTCAAATATTAATTGACCATATAATTGTGGGGTTTTTTTTCCCACTGGGTTTTCTATTTTGTTGTGTTGCTCTATGTGTCTGTTTTTGTGCTCATACCATGCTGTTTTGAATACTACAGCTTTGTAATATAACTTGGAGAGTGGAATTGTGATGCCTCCAGCTTTTCTCTTCTTGTTTAAAAATTTTTTAATGTTTATTTGGGTTTGAGAGACAGAGAGAGGCAGACGGAGAAGGAGAGAGGAGGGAGGGGAAGAAGAGAGGGAGACACAGAATCTAAAAGCAGGCTCCAGGGTCTGAGCTGTTAGCACAGAGCCCGACATGGGGCTTGAACCTATGAGCCCTGAGATCATGACCTGAGCTGAAGTCAGACACTTAACTGACTGAGCCACCCAGGCACCCCTCCAGCTTTTCTTTTCTTTTTCAGAATTGCTTTGGCTATTTAGAGTCTTTCGTGGTTCCATATACATTTTAGGATTGTTTATTCTAGTTCTGTGAAATATGCTGTTGGTATTTTTTTTATTAAACATAATTTATAGTCAAATTGGTTTCCATACAACACCCAGTGCTCATCCCAACAGGTGCCCTCCTCAGTGTCCATCACCCATTTTCCCCTGTCCCCCACCCCGCCATCAACCCTCAGTTTTTTCTCATTTAAGAGTCTTTTATGGTTTGCCTCCCTCCCTCTCTGTAACTCTCCCCCCTCTTCCCCTCCCCCATGGTTTTCTGTTAAGTTTCTCAGGATCCACCTACGAATGAAAACATATGGTATCTGTCTTTCTCTGCCTGGCTTATTTCTCTTAGCATAATAACCTCCATTTCCATCAGCAATGCTACAAATGGCCATATTTCATTCTTTCTCCTTGCCAAGTAGTATTCTGTTGTATATATAAACCACATCTTCTTTATCCATTTGTCAGTTGTTGGACATTTAGGCTCTTTCCATCATTTGGCTCTTGTTGAAAGTGCTGCTATAAATTTTGGGGTACAAGTGCCCCTATGCATCAGAACTCCTGTATCCCTTGGGTAAATTCCTAGCAGTGCTATCAGTAGGTCATAGGGTAGATCTATTTTTAATTTTTTGAGGAAACTCCACACTGTTTTCCAGAGTGACTGCACCAGTTTGCATTCCCAGTATTTTGATAGTGATTGCATTAAATCTGTAGATTGCTTTGGGTAGTATAGACATTTTAACAGTATTTCTTCTTCCAATCCATGAGCATGGAATGTCTTTCCATTTCATTGTGTTGTCTTCAATTTCTTTCATTAGTGTTTTTTAGCCTTTAGAGCACAGGTCTTTCATTTATTTGTTTAGTTTTATTCCTAGGTGTCTTATTATTTTTGGTGCAATTGCAAATGGGATTTTTTTCTTAATTTTCTTTCTGTTGTTCCATTATTCTGCATAATGATATTGTATCCTGTGACTTAACTGAATTCAGTGTTCAGTTTTAGCAGTGTTTTTTTGGTGGAATCTTTAAGGTTTTCTATGGTGTCATCTGCGAGTAGTGAGTTTTACTTCTTCGTTACCAATTTGGATGCCTTTTATTTCTTTTTGTTGTGTGATTTGCTGTGGCTAAGGACTTCCAGTACTACATTGAATAAAAGGGGTGAAAGGGGAACATTCTTGTTCCTGACCTTAGTAGGAAAGCTCCTAGTTTTTCCCCATTGAGTATGATGTTCACTGTGAGATTTTCATATACAGCCTTGATTACATTGAGGTATGTGAAATCTCTTATATTTAAACATACACATTCATGAGCAAAACTGAGGTATCAGAGTTGGGTCTCACCTGACAAACATGTGTTAAAGAAGTATCTCATTTTTTCTTTTTCTTTACAAAATATCAGATTTGCCTACTTCCAGTTGCCCATCCTGCCAATGTAGTGGGAAATAGCAGCTCATTTGTTTTTGAAAGAAAGACAAATGGCTAGTAGGGGGAAGCATCAGAAGTTGAACACAGGTGTCTCAGTTTGCCCACTACAGTGGCTTCTCATGGATAAATGACAGCTAGCAGTGTGGCGCTTTCCTGTCCTTCTGAAAAGGACAGAGATGCCCCTTCCCTCTAGGCTGTTGAATGGGCATCACCAGAAAGAAGATAGTTGCATACAAAATAGTCTCACATAGGAAGTCAAGGTTCTAGTATAAAATCTACCTGCACGTTCATGTTTCAGTAAAACTGAGTTTTGTTTTTGGGGCAATGAGGGCTAGTAAGAGGCAGTCAAAGAAATGTTGGGGGAAAAGTGAGCTTCTCAGGGTTCATATTTGTAGTGGACACTTCAACACACTGGGTCCAGGGAAAAGATGGCATAAATGGGCTCATTGGACAAGCAGGCTGAGGGGTGATGCACAGATCACCTACTACTCATCTGCCTCTCCCATAGTGTGTTTATTTGAAGTCAGAGTTGGGAGAAATTAGTTGAACACATATATATGGAGTATCTATTATGAGCCAGGGATTCTCTTAGCTGCTATGAATACAACCGAGAACCATGCATGTATATTCTTTGGATTCATGGAATGAACATGCAGTGCAAAGAGAGCTTGTAACCCAAGCTCTCGGTCGAGTCTGGAACAAGGGTATCTCTGAGTTCACAGGGTGAGTAGCAGCAAACTAGGGGAAGAACGTTCTGGATGGGAAGTTGCACGTGCAGAGGCTCGGTAGCGAAGGACACACTGTGTTCTGTTGGAATGTAAAAGGGACTTGTGAAGATGTGGTATGGATGTGAGGGAGATGGAGGAATAAATGAAGCAAGGGAGGTCGGAGGTCTTCAGGGAGCTGTGTCATTATCTTTAAGGATCATTCGCTGGAGTAACAAAGAGACATGCATGGTGGAAGTTCACATGTGTGTACATTTGGGGTGCAATTTGGTGGACAGTTCACTATCTTCCTGAAGAGCTCCTTTACTGAATAAACACATCTCTGTCAGATACTGTCATTTGTAACCAAGAACCCTGATCAGTCCAGGAAGTAAACAGATCAAAGTCTATCCTGGAGCAGGGGTGGGGGGATGGGAATGTGGGACTCATGATTATCTTTCTGACATTTTAAGTCAAATAGTGCCCAGTAGTCAAATAAACTCAAATAAAGAGTCCTGTCCTGAATGATCACCTAGTTAATACTGCTTACTTCTGGGTGCTTGAATTGCTCAGGAGCTTGTTAGCCATTGTGGACACATGAGAACCTCAGCTAAGGTCTTTGCCCCTCCTCTGGTACTTCCTACTGCCTATTTTCTTTGAAGAAATGCTACCTAGAATTTGTCTGCATTCGTGTTCTCACATGAAGGTGGTGGTGATATGTTTAGGTTGTTAAATCCACTCTGGGTCAACCCCCTGTTCCAGCATTATTAGAGCTGTTTCTCAACACCCTCCCTTTCTGTGCTCATTTGGAAATCCAGCTCACGAGTGAGGGTGGACAGATTCCTGGGAAAGAGCGATGGCTTAATTAATGGTAATGGGAAAGATGTAGGTGCCTCGGTGATTGGAGCTCTGTGAATGCAGAAGTGGATGGAAGGCTGAGATGCAAAATAGGATAATTGAACTGTTAGCTGAACTGGAATTTAGCAGTTAATCACTTTTATGAAACCTGCATCTCAATTCATTACTCCATTTATGCCTTGTTGGAATACAGCGCTGTTCAGCTAATTGGTAAACAGGAGCCAGGCAGAGGACCCAGAAAGGGCAAGGCTATCAAAGGTACCATGGTATTTTCCATGAATGCACATCTCCATTCAGGCCAGCCAGGAGTTGCCTGTTAGCCTCCTACTCTTTCTCAGAAGCAGAAACTAAACAGCACTAAACAACATAGTGGAGTCATGCTTCCACACCCCAGACGGTGTTGCTGACTGTAAGTTGTGTTTCGTGACGTTCTCTACCCAATTAATGGTATGGTGAGTAAGACTCTAGATTTTGGCAGCACAGCTATCCATATTGGAGCTAGGATTCCACAATAGATGACTGTGTGACATTAGGCAAACGAATCCCTCCTCTGAACCTCCTTCCTCAGGTCCTCAGGTGTGTTACAGTGAAGATTATATGAAATACACTTCATACTGAGAGCAAAGTGTTTGGAGAGGGAGGGAGACACAGAATCTGAAGCAGGCTCCAGGCTCTGAGCCATCAGCACAGAGCCTGATGCGGGGCTCGAACTCACTGCAAGATCATGACCTGAGCCGAAGTCAGATGCCCAACTGACTGAGCCACCCAGGCGCCCCAATCGTTTGTTGTTTTTAGAGTAAGAAGCTGATTGATTAAGTAGAAGTTTATGAACAACAACGGTGAAAAAGAAAGACTGTCTAGGAACAAAGGAAGGTATGAAGCTCGTATGCTTTGAATGGGAGTTGTGAATACAGGACATCATTAAGGAACTTTTCATTGTTTGGAGTGGGGTGCTTAATGAAAATAGGGCCCAATTCTGCTGGAGTTTAGTTTAGTTTAGTTTTGTTTTGTTGGCTTGATGGAGGAATAAAGAAGTCTCATCGGAAAAAAAAAAATCTTCATTTTGGAGCTGAGACCCTTATAATCCAGTATCCTAGTGAATCTTCCTGTCTAATTTCAGAGAATCCTCTCTTGCCTAGGACCCAGACATGGGGAACCACTGGAAGCTAAAACAGACACAAATCTATCCAAGTGTAGTCCAAGTGCAGGACTCCACCGTATACTTGGAATCTTCCTTCCTCTTCAATGACTATGACTTTCTTACTGAGTCAAGCTACAGGTTTTTGGTTCCCTCGCAAATACACATCTATTCTATCACAACAGACAGTATTCTTGGAGGCATGGATTTGGCAATCATGAGTGGAGGAGGTAGGAGTTGGGGGGGGTGGATAAGAGGGAAAGTGCTGAGAATGAAAAAAAGATTCTGAGGACATAATCTTAGAAAATGTGAACTCTTAGAGGTCGTCAAAAGCATTGAACTCTTGTGAAAAACATTTTGAGACTTTGAGATAAGATGCTGACATTAAGGTGGTTCATTCATTCTCCCATTCAACCAGTGTTTACTGAGAACCTGCTATGCTCCAGGCATAGTTCTAAACACTAGACATGGAGTAGTCAGCAAAGCATAAAGGGTCCCTGCCTCTAGAGATTGCATTCATGGGGCAATCAGAATATGAAATTAATAACTATAAATAAGATAAACTTGAAATATTATAAATCCTGTTGAAGGAAATAGGGTGAAGTGATGATGAGTTACTAGGGAGGGCATCTTAGATAAGGGGGTCAGGAAAGACTTTTCTTACCAGGTAAGATTTGATCTGGGACAGATAGGATTAAAAAGATCCAATGACACAAAGAACAGGGGGGATGTTTCAGGCAGTGTTACGAACATGTGCAAAGATCCTGAGGTAGAAATGAGCCCAAAGGCTCACTTGGCTGAACAAGAGAGTATGAATGGTCTCAGATGGGTCTGGAGAGGATAGTACCTTGAAGGCAATGGTAAGGAGTTAGAATATTTTCCTATGTGCATTGGAATGCATCAACACATCTTCCCCTTGTTGAAATGCATGAGGACTGGGTCTAGAGGGCTGTTATACATTAACTCATGTAGGACACAGTCATAGTTTGGTTTCAGATTACTGTTTCATGTCAGGCACTGGGGTATACGACACTGAAAGCTATTAATGTAAATTAATGATTGCTCCTGCCGGCTTTGTTACAGTTTACTCCAATGAGGGATTAATAAATGCATCATGCCTTGCAAATTTGCATCCATTAAAACCTTACCAACATGGGGGCACCATTGATTCCCTTTGGGGGTCTTAGAATAAAAAAATATAACAGCACACAGCCGCTGCAACTAGTGTTCGATATAAACTGGGTAAAATGAGATAATCGATGGAAAAGCACTTTGAAAAAAGAGACTCACTCTGTAATTATCGGGTGGTGCTGGAGATAAGAAAGATTCGATTTGACAGTCACAGTCTCAGTACTTCTGACACATACTTGCAGTGCAAGAGATTACTATGTGTTAATCCTTGAGTCATGCTAGGAGATTTCATAAATGGAATTACTTTTAATCCTGATAATGCTGCCAGGTGGGTATTATCCCCATTTTACAGATCATGCAACTGAGTTTGATAATAAGATAAACAACTGGCCAAAGTCTCGTGGCTGGGAACAGGAAGAACGTGAGTTTTTGTCAAAGGTTGTCTGACTGTAACAACAACACTACATTGAAAGAGAGGTGTCTAAATCCTTGGCAGCCACACATTGAGTTGATGGAAGGGTTTGAGAGGTCCCTGAATTTTCCTCACAAGAACTGACAACCAGATACATGAAATATATTGCTGCTTTTTCTTTAAAAGTGATAACTTCACATCTCAAAGACTGGCTGCAGTAAAAAACGACTGGTGAAATGTAGAGCCATGCAACTGAGAGATGTGGGCGTGAGCCCGGGCTCTGCCTCTTGGTGAAATTGTGACTGTGGACAAATTGTTTAACCTCTTTGGGACTCTGCTCATTCATTAATAAAATGGGAATAATAGGAATGCTTACCTCTTAGGGTTGTTGTAAGGATTTACTGAGATATAAAGCATGGAAATTGGTTAGCACTATGCCTCGTGTGTAATAAACTCTCACTAAAAGTTACCTATTACTTTTCTCATCCCTGAGGGTTTTGAACAATATTAATATGGAGAAAGCAAATTTGTAGTTGCAACTGCAATATGAGCCACCATTTTGTTGGAAGAAGCCAGGAAATATTTTTGATTTTGCTGAAGTCTAGAAAATATTAATGAAGTCTCAGATTCTTTGAACCTGACTTTCTCTACCTTGGGTGCAAAGTTGAATCACTTGGAATTTTTGAAAGATACTAGGGGTCTTTCTGTAGAGATTCTGACTTGGTCTGGGTTGGAGCTTCAGCATCAATGTCTTTGAAAACATCCTGGGTTGAGAACCACTGCATTCTATTGGCTGTGGAGTTCAAAGGTCATGGGGTACATCCCTCTCTACCAGACTTGACCTGAGTTGAGACTGATGGATGATACCACAGTGGTGTACATCTCCCACATGGTGACACTTCTCCCCTCTTTTAGAGTCATTGACTATTATAGGAATGTGTGTGTGTGTCTTCAGGACTAGCCTCATACAAACATGTAACTTTGTTTGGTTTTTTTCAAGCATCCCAAAGAAGGACACCTATTTATAAAAATGACCCTACTGCTTAGTGAAGTGACTTCTGGATGTGTTTTAAATGGGACACAAAGTTGGGAGTAAATTAGCCCTTTATATCAGCTTCTTCCCCTGTAGGGAACTACTGAAGCTATCACATTGTATTTCAGATATATCGCCTCGCACTACCATGAAGTGTATCAAAATGAATGCTTGGCTGGTATATCCGAGCCCTGTCCTGAGTTGTTTATATTTATTTCTGTTTTAGGGATGCTCAGGTGTATTTTATTCCCTGGATTGTGATTCAAATGAGTCTTTAAAATATTTTTATGTGATACTGTACTTGAGTTCCAGGCATCACTGAGCCCCAGAGCATGGGGCAGTGACAGTTTATGTGATTTCCCAGTTACAGGTAGACTGAGCCCTTAATGAATAGGGGTGGGCAGCCAGCCTTATCCTTGGTTTTATTAGGATCCAGTGTAAAGTGTATGTGATAGAAACTGTTGTGATTCTCTCCTAGCTGAGATGAATTGGTCTCATAAGCAGACACAGAGAAAGAAGAAAAGAAGTATGTGTACGGGTTGATGTGGCTTTAGCAGATCAGCAGCAATCAGAACCATGTAGGTTGGATAACTATATATTGCAGCTCCAAGAGGCAGATATCACCAACCTGTTAAGGACATCATTGGCTTTTTGATTGGACACCCAGAAATTGATGCACTGCCTTTGGTTCTATTATGTTTTCAAACTTTAATTAAGTTTATACCTCTCCCACCTGGACCTCATAAATAGTTAGCCTCCAAGTAAGTCATTTGTCATGGAAGGGCTCTTATGAGTAGATTCATCTTCCAAAAAACATTATTATTGCCCAAAGTCCTGCCTTAAATCCATCAACGCAATACAAGCTTGAGTGCCTTACTCAATTTTGACATGTTATCCCAAGGGGTTATTTTCTGATGGGCTAGTGGCTAATTCACTAAGTTATCATAAAGTAGAAGAATGTAGATACATTATTAGCTTTTAAAATGATACAACTGGTGATTACAGAGAATTAAATTGAACTTCAGTGTTGTTTTTTTTTTTTTTTTCTGCATAAGTTAATCCATTCTCATTTATAAAAAGGCAAGCTTTTGGCCCAAGCTGAGGTCATCTCAGACTGTATCTAAAGACATCCTGGGGGTGGAGGGGAGGGAAGTGGTTTCTTCCTCAAGGCCTGGGACTGAGGATTTGCATCCTCTTTTTAAGACAGAAACAGAATGTGAGTTGGGGAGGAGCAAAAAGAGAGGGAGACACAGAATCTGAAGCAGGCTCCAGAATCTGGGCTATTAGTAAAGAGCCCGATGCGGGGCTTGAACCCATGAAGCACGAGATTATGACCTGAGCTGAAGTTGGATGCTTAACTGAGTGAGCCACCCAGGCACCCCTGCATCCTCTTTGAGAAACAAATTAGTAGAATCTAGCAAATCTGTAAATGTACATCCTAGGATATGAAAATTGTGCCTGTAATCATATGCCTTGGACAAACTCTTTTCACATGTACGTGAAGAGATGTGTACAAGGATGTTTGCAGCAGCATTGTTTGTAATGGCTGAGATTTGTAAATAGCCTAAATGCCCATCAATGGAGGCATGGATAAGGAAAATGCAGTGTATTTATGTGATAGACTATAATGCATCAGTTAGGAATACAGGTGGTTTGTTTTTTTAATGTAATTTGGCGCTTTGATTCCTTGTATCAAAATGGACAGGCTCAAACACAACTTTGAAGAAAGCAAATGGAATAAACTGTGTGAATTTTTGACTGTATGTACAAAGCAACACTGGATATGGAATCTTATCAGCAGAAGGATACACATTGAGCTACCTGGGGAGGCGCTTTGGGTTAGGGAAAATAAGACTGGGCACCATGGTGTTATTATTATTTGTAACTGTAATAATTACAAATTATTAAAAGAAGAGGGCCGCCTGGGTGGCTCAGTCGGTTGAACGTCTGACTTGGCTCAGGTCATGATCTTATAGCCTGTGTGTTCAAGCCCCACGTCAGGCACTGTGCTGACAGCTCAGAGCCTGGACCCTGCTTTGGATTCTGTGTCTCCCTCTGTCTCTGCTTCTCCTCTGCTTGTGCTCTCTTTCAAAAATAAGTTAACATTAAAAAAAATTTTTTTTAAGACTGGGAAGAAATTATGACAAAATATAAATATTTGTATATTGGGATGGTAGGAGTGTTTTCTCCATTATTATTTGCATTTTTAAAAGTTCTCTAAGGAAGATAAAAAGAGGGCTTTCTTGGGAGCAGAAAGGGAAAGTGCAGTTAGAGTCAAACCTGGAGTCTGCAAGGTGATGATCTGTCTTCTATACCTCCAGGGAAAGATTCCAGGTTGCTCTATTCACGGGGCCATTGAGGGATTACTCAACAGTGGGTCTCCTTTCTTGACTTGTGATTATCCACTGAAGAATTTGGTCTTGGTATTTAAGCAGTTTTCTTTTTCTAAGGGTCACACGAGTTGATTCTTCTTGCTATATATAGATTTTCAAAAAGTGTGTAAGAAGATCCATTACTGTAGTTTTTTAAAAATATAATTTATTGTCAAATTGGTTTCCATACAACACCCAGTGCTCATCCCAACAAGTGCTCTCCTCCCTGCCCATCACCCACTTTCCCCTCTCCCTCACCTACCTTAGTTTGTTTCTTAGTCTTTAAGGGTCTCTTATGGTTTGCCTCTCTCCCTCTCTGTAACTTTTTTCCCCCTTCTCCTACCCCATGGTCTTCTGTTAAGTTTTTCAAGACCCACATATGAGTGAAAACATACGGTATCTGTCTTTCTCTGCCTGGCTTATTTCGCTTAGCATAATACCCTCTGTTCCATCGACGTTGCTGCAAATGGCCAGATTTCATTCTTTCTCATTGCCAAGTAGTATTCCATTGTGTATATAAACCACATCTTCTTTAGCCATTTGTCAGTTGTGGCTAAAATGAACAAAACAGGAGACTATGGATGCTGGTGAGGATGCAGAGAAATGGGAACCCTTTTGCACTGCTGGTGGGAATGCAAATTGGTGCAGCCACTCTGGAAAACAGTGTGGAGATTCCTCAAAAAATTAAAAATAGAACTACCCTGTGACCCACCAATAGCACTGCTAGGAAGCTACCCAAAGGATACAGGAGTGCTGATGCATAAGGGCACTTGTACCCCAATGTTTATGGCAGCACTTTTAACAATAGCCAAATTAAGGATAGAGCCTAAATATCCATTACTCTGAATAAAAACAATACTTAGGGCAATGGGTGGGGGGGGGGGGGGGAGGGGTATGTGTCTTCAGAAGGTAAGGTTTCAGTTGCTGTTTGATAAACTCCCTAGCCTTCTCCCAGTACCTTTTCTTTTGCCACTGGTTCACAGTCCTCCTGGGACAGACCTCTGACTGCAAAAATGTGGCCAGGAAATGGAAAGCAGATGCTTGTTCCTTCTGATGAGATGGCACCATTTTAGTCTCTTGTTTAGGGAATTCCAGCCAGCATTGTTTTTGGCACCTGAACACTGAACATTTAGTCTAGGCATGATGTGATTGTGACTTCAATCACAAGCATGAGAATGAGGGAGCAGTAAAGCCAGTATTAGATTTTAGACTTTAGATAGGGTGGGGCTACCTGTTGCCTTTGTAATTTTCACTGGTGCCATGAGTGAGATGGGAGCCAGAGAGGCAGATAGGACTGAGGGTCTGAGAGGATTCCAAGAGAACCATCCATCACCCCAGTGCTTTTCCCTGGTCTCTTTTCCTTGGTACCAGTGACATCCCTATGTTATTGACACTTGGAACACGATTTCAAAGTTACTTTCCAAAATGTCACAGATTTGGAGTTAGATATTCATTCAGGTATTCATTTCATTGTTATTTACTGACTACTCATCATGTGATGGACCTTGAGCTAGCTGCTCGGGTGCAAAGAAAGAATCTTACTCTGATAATACTCCCAGTACAGTAAAACAGAGAGGAAATTAAGATTGTAATGCCTGCTTAATAGGAGTTGAACAACACGTACAAAAGCCTAAGACTAGAGACCATGGTGCCTCCCTGAAACTCAAGAGTGTTCAGCATAGTGCAGTGTGGATGAAGGGAGACAGATGCAGATAGAATAAGCTGCCTCCAGTCCCCTCCTCTTCAATCTGATGTATGATCTTGGGTCATTTAACTTCTCAGCATTCTCAGCTATAGAATGGAGTACTGATAATTACCCCCAAAGACCATTCCAAGTATTAAATGAGGAAGCAAAGATAAAGAGCCATTTTGAAAGCTATGTTCAGACTCTTTGGTACCGTTACACAGATTGAGTGGAGCCAACATAAAAGTTATCCTGAAGTTCACATTGGTGACATTGGCTTCCCTGAAAGACATGTTTGAGAAAGTATTATCATGTCACTGTCAACTCAGTATCCCCCTCTGCTGACCAGCTATCCCAGTTTGCCTGGTACTGCCCCGTTTTAGCATTGAAAGTTCTATATCTAGGAACCCCCCTCATTTGCATGCAAACTGGGACATTCTGTCACACTGATCCTCACTAATGGTTCCACTTCAGATTGTAAATTTTCTAGTATCTCTGGTCTCAATGTTGAGTGCACATTTTATATTTTAAACAATTAAATTGGATTGTGGTCGGCATCCTCCTCTCCTGGCTTCAGAGACAAAGCTGTCTCTACTTTGTGCCTTTAAAGAAATGTATACTGGTTTGGTTTTTTTACCTAAAGGCATAGTTGAAGCATTTTCTTCTATTTCTCTGCAAGGGTCCAAGTTTTAGTAAAAAATATACTTTGAGAAATCAATACAAGATTTGATCCAACCAGGTCAAGCTCTCCAGCTGACCTAATCTTAATGCATTGTGAAAAGTATTTCTATTTGTTAAACTCTTAGAGGTCCAAGCAAAAGCTGCAAGAAATGGTGTTTAGATATGAAAGAAAGGGAGCTCGGAAGGCTAAATTTAGATAACACCTGAGTCGCTTTCCTGCTAAGTAGAATTTAATAGAGGTGCATCTCTGCAATCTTCATATGTGTTTGGCATGACAATTTATTTTGTTTGTCAGGAATGAATTCTTAAGGAAAAAAAAAACTTTTTGAATTGTAACAAGAATTTCATATCAATGAGGGCCATTTGATTTAAAGGCTACTCATTTTCCATACCAAGGGATAATTTATGTTTGGTGCAAAGCTGGTTGCCCTTGCTTTGCTGGGCAGAATTCTTGAATACATTTCGTCCTCTTAAAACATGTATTCTGTGTGTGAGAATACAGGGAGGTGATTTCTGTAGTTCCTAAATGCCCAACTATGTCCTTTATTCTCCAGCTCTGAGATACTGTAGCTGACGGGCCCAAACATGAACTGGTCTGCATGGGTCACACTAAAGAGAAATGTATTACCTTCCCAGTGGCTCACGTGCAATTAATGAAACAATTTGGGCTACAAAATGGCAAAGACTAAATTAAAGATGACCCAGGCAAAATGGAAACTTTATTAGAGAATTGTTAGGATATACTGGGTAACCTGAGGAGGTAGAGTGGAGCATCTGGGTGTCAGAGAAAACCAGAACTAGAGACTTAACAATTTCTAGGATCTTATTTTCCTGTCTCTCATCTCTGCTTCTCTTGGTTTGTGACTTGCAGTATCTCTTCCCGTAGACCAATAATGGGGATATGGCAGCAAACTCTAGAGGCTCAAACCTTATAATTCCACCTACCAAAGATGGACCCTGTTTCTTGCCTTGATAACTACTCAAAAAAGCTCAGAGGTAGGATTTTCTTTGAACTGTCTTGGGTCAAGTACTCTACTTTGAATCAACACACTATGGTCTAGAAGGCTTGGCTACGTGACTCAAACATGGCCACCCACTCAGGTGTCAGGGTCATACCCAGAGAACTGGAATTTCAGGGAGGACAGTTATTCCAGGCAGTGTTGACTATAGTGTTCATTAGTCATTTCTCATCTCAGTGCCATCACTTATAGTTGTAAGGCTTTGAGCAAATCATTTACCATAATCATTACTATTGGTAATGTGTGTATCATAATATCAACCATGCATGGTTGTGATGGTTACAAATCCATTAACGATTTATATTCAGAGCATAGTACTGTACATAGCATAGGAGGCAATTGGCAAATGGCACCTGTGATTGTAAAAGTGGTGAATTTAGTGATGGGGATAAGGAGAGGGGGGAAAATAGCATTAGCTACCTGTTTAAATTTCTGTGGAATCTTTTTAAAAAAATTTTTAATGTTTGTTTATTTTTGAGAGAGAGAGAGAAAGAGCATGAGTGGCGGGGGGGTGGGGGAGGGAACAGCACAGAGAGAGAGGCAGACACAGAATCCAAAGCAGGCTCCAGGCTCTGAGCTCTCAAGCACAGAGCTTGACGCAGGGCTCGAACCCCCAAACTGTGAGATCATGACCTGAGCCGAAGTTGGACGCTTAACCAACTGAGCCACCCAGATGCCCCAAATTTCCGTGGAATTTTAAAGATTGTCTAGCATATAGGAAAAGTTGAGCTAAGCTGAATAGGTCTTATTTGGCCCTTATTTCATTGCTCCTTGCCCTCTGCAAAGACCAGAGGCCTATTAGCACAAAGATCTCTTATAGAATTTTTGTGTTATGGTCACATTCATTCATTCACTCATTCTTACATTAAATATTTTTGAACTGTTACGTCCTAAGAACTTTTTTCAGGACAGGATATATGATAGAGAATGGCACCAGCAATGTCTGTTTCCTCTTGCAGCAGTCACTTTTGTGGGCATCCAGACAAATAAAACTGATGGGGCAAATCAATAAGTTAACTATATATTATGTTAATAAGGAAGGAAATAAGCTGGGTGATGTGGGCATGATGGAATGGGATGAGATGGTTGAGAGAGGTCTCTCTGAAGAATTGACGCTGTTACTCAGAGCATGGAAAGCAGCAGCAGCTCTGCAGGGAGTCAGAGGGAGGTTGTTCCTGGACCAGAGGGGAGCGTTGGCAGAAGCTTTGCAGAGGAAAAGACCTGGAAATGCTTGATGCAACTAAAGGAGAGCTGGACGTAGTAAAGAAAGAGGAACATAGCCCTGAGAGGTCACTGAGGTCATCTCAGGTAAGGTAGATTGTTTCTCCCTGAAAGTCTTAGCTCTCACTTAATGGTGTCATCTATGTAACCAATTACAAGCTGTATGTTGAGCATGATCATACTTCACCCAAATGCATGTTTTTGTGCTCACAGCATTGCTAATACCAATGAAATTCTTTTACATTATAGAGGAAATCTCCTAACAGGAACGCTCCTCAGTATAGAACTCCCAACAGTTTGTGATGGTCTTAAGAAGGTGGTGGGGCATTGCCTGCCCATCTCGTGGGTCTCAGGCAAATGTGCATACAGCTCTCCAAATGCTACAGTCAGTACATACCACACAGTGTTGTGAGAATCGGATAAAACAATAAATGTAACCTCCTTGACACAGTGCTTGGCATGAAGAAGGCACTCAAGTAAATATAGCTATCACTACTGTCATTACCAATATGCTTTTATTTTATTTTATTTTATTTTTTAATTTTTTTTGTTTTTTTTTAACGTTTTATTTATTTTTGAGACAGAGAGACACAGAGCATGAACGGGGGTGGGGGGGGCAAAGAGAGAGGGAGACACAGAATCGGAAGCAGGCTCCAGGCTCCGAGTCATCAGCCCAGAGCCCGATGCGGGGCTCGAACTCACGGACCACGAGATCTTGACCTGAGCTGAAGTCGGCCACCCAACCGACTGAGCCACCCAGGCGCCCCACCAATATGCTTTTAAAAAAATGCTCCCTTCAGAATTAGAAAGATTTGAGGACAGTGACTTGGTTTTGCTTCTCTTTGCATCCCAAAAGCTTAGCAGAAGGCCTGGTTCATAACTGGCATTTATTTATACATGTGATTTGAATGGATGGATGGATAAAGAAAATGGATTGTAGGAGGGTATCTATCTCTAAGAAGTCATCTTCCCTAGAACTGATGCAGATTTTGACAGCATCCAGGCTGAGGTTTTCTCATAAAGTACACAGGACACTTCTGTTTGGCATGCCTATGCTTTATTTCCCTTAATGACAATGGCACCCTGATTTTTCTTTGGGGAACCGCTGTACCCAGGAGGTGGCAGTTTTATATAGAACGGTAAAGTAGTCCCTTACTTCCAAAGGAGTGAGGGGAAGTCACCCAACACAGGTCAATCATGCTCTTTTTTCCAGAATCAAATCTTGATTTGACACAGATAGGGAATAGAATGAGCTTATTTACCTGACTCGCTCTCAGGGACGCTATCCAAAGTACCAACTCCCTGGATTTCCAGCACTGATGCATACTTCTTCAATTCTCTGGACTTTTTGATATCTCTCCAGTAACTTGTGTTTGCCTAATCTCTATAGTGACTTTCTGTGGCTGCAACCAAAGGATGCTGAGTGATGAAAGAAGTTTGGGATGTCTGTCATGAAGCAGAAACACTGCCTCTAGCACACAAGGCTCTGGGAAGCTGGTGGTCCCTTCATGATCTGTGTTGGTGGGAGATGCATCACGGTGTGGGCTGGGCCATACAGTTTGAGATCAGTGCTCTCCTAAGGGATGTGCACATTGGAATTATTCTGCCAAAGTGTGAGGCCAGCCAGGCAGACTGTGATCATAGGAACATTAATTTGTCTCCAAAAAGGGGAAAACATGCTTTAGTGAATTTGAAAGGTAAACAATAGATAGCAGAATGTTATATAATACTCTCTGGTGACCATGTTAACTCAGGTTTCTTCTAATTAGTGAAATGAAACAATTATAGCATCTGAAATTTTCTTCAGTAAGAGTGTTACATTTTTTTGTGTGCATTAACACACATTGGTCTCACAGGCCTGTGTGTGGCTGAGTCCCCCAGGAAGGCACTTACAGCAGGTCCTTTGACCTGCTGGGGTCTCCTAGGACTGATGTTTCCAGGCTGGAATCTGGGTATTCCTTACTGGACAAAGTGGCATTGGACAGAATTTCCTGTAAATTGAACCACCATTTATTCAACCACTCCATGCTGGGCAGTGTTCAGATATGAAAAGACTTTGGTGGATAGGAGGTGTGATGGAAAGACTCTAAGATGACCCCAATAATTCATGCCTTTGTATAATCCTCTCCCTTTGAGTTTGGGTAGGACCTGTGACTTGATTCTAACTAATAGAATACCACAAAAGTAATGAGATGAGATGTCACTTTCTTCATTGCATTTATATATAAATATATATCATATATGTGTATATATATTCATGTGTGTACATCTATATATGCATGTATACACATTTGATTCTCATTCGATAGCTATGCCCTATAAAGTTGCCATACTTTATAAATATGTATGTCATACTTGTATGCACATACATTCATAATATATACATACATATGTATATGCACATGTTTTTTGTATGTTTCCTATGGAACAGTGGTTCTATTTACTAATTCAGTGTTCCCAGTGGGAAAAAAAATATGTGGTATGCAAATACATGTTTTTCTAACATAAAATATTAAATCCTGAAAATAATTCATCTGGAAGATTGTTTCTCTATTTTATAAAGTAGAATATCGGGTTTATAGGTCTTAAATGACTTGTCTGAAGCCACACCACTAAGTGGTACCAGGGTTGGAATTTAAACCCCATCCAGCTGGCCTCAATACCAGAGCTTTTTTTTTTTTTTTTTTTTTTTAACGTTTATTTATTTTTGAGATAGAGACAGAGCATGAACGGGGGAGGGTCAGAGAGAGGGAGACACAGAATCCGAAACAGGCTCCAGGCTCTGAGCTGTCAGCACAGAGCCCGATGCGGGGCTCAAACTCATGGACCGCGAGATCATGACCTGAGCCGAAGTCGGCCGCCTAACCGACTGAGCCACCCAGGCGCCCTCAACACCAGAGCTTTTTGCACTGCACTGAACTGCCGTTTACCGTCTCTGTCTTCTGGTCACCTCTACTTGCGGGCTGGAACAGGAAGGCGGAGTATCACCTGTTCTACCTCAGCAGGGAATGTGTGTTGGGTAACTCACATTTTTCCTGCTGTCTGTACTTTTGCACAAACTTCACCAGAAACACTTCAGTATTGATTTGGAGGCTATAAATAAATTTTAGCAAGTAGGCTAATTCACAAATACTGCATACACGAATAATGAAGATCGGCTCTGTGAGTGTGTGAGCCTGCATGTCACTGCTAGTAGGTGCATAGAGAATCTCCTATTGCTGCCTTTGATGAAGGAAACTGCCATTTTGTGAGAGGCACCTTTGGAAAAGTCCTCATGGCAAGAAACTTGAGGCAACCTCTAACAGCTGAGAGTGGTCTCTGAGCAGTAGCCAGCAAGAAAAAGGAACCTCAGTCCTAGACTTGCAAGGAGATGAATTCTAATGACCTGAGGGTGTCTTTCCCCCTCCTGATCCAGAGATAGTAAAAGATGAGTGGGTGTTGTTTTAAGGTTTTGAGTTTGTGATAGTTTGTTATGCAGCAATAGAAAAGTAATGCAGGAAGTAAGTGCTTACACATTACTGAATGGAGACCAGAATCCCTGGTTGAGGAACTCATCTCCTTAAGTGTGATAGCTGCTTGTTGAGTAGACAAACCGGCAGGTATGGTGGGGTCATCAGGACATGAGAGGGTATCTGGAAGCTGAGAAATAAAGAAGTGAGGCTACACCTGAAAGACCAGGTAAACAAAGGAGATGCCAAAGCTAAAACAGTGGCACAAGCAATCTATTATCTGAGAGGACAGAAGTAGGTAGGTTCTTAAAAGTATTAATGCAGCTTCATAAATGTCTAGACTCACTAACTAATTCACTGTTTTCTCAGCTGTCCCTGACCCTGGAATATCACGTCAGGGCATTTTAAGTGTTGGAAAGTTTTTAGATCCCTGTGAAGGCAGTATTCTGGTTGCCATGGGAGAGAGCTGAGTGGACAGACGTGGGTGTAGTGCATCCTGGTGTGAATTGTTAAGCACATCAACCCTTCTGATACCAGCCTTCCCCTTAGATGATAAATCTCCTCCCTCCTGCCAGTGGGCACTGTAACCCTTTCCTGACACTAATTTCATAAGGAGGGGATGATGGCTGTGGGGTAATGAGGCTTGGAAACCTTCCAAACTGTAGACTTGTGCATTAAGAGAAAATGATTTTCAGTTTACAATTGGTGTGATTCTAATTTATTTAAACACACACACAGAAAAAAAAATAAGCTGTAACTGCATCAAAACGTTACAATGGATATGCCTACACGGAGGATATGGGAATGAATTTTACTTGTTTTTCACTTACTCCTTTTTGTCCTACACAACTACTTGTGAAACAACAAGAGGTTAAAAAACTCATTATTATTGGGGAAAAGAGAAAATTCTCTTTTAGAGGTCAGACCCGTCTTTCAATCATGCTGCCATGGACAGTGGGTGGTGATGGATTTAAGTGTGGGCGTTTGCAAAGGATGCAACAGACATTCTGGTTTCAGAACTTTTGGTGCCACTGAAATTAAATAATCGTAAATGTCACCTTCAGTGACTCCCTCTTGCCTTCCCTATTCACGCTAAAGCCCGAAGTTTGTTTCCCTTTGCCTAGAATGTCCTCTTCTCCCTTCTTGAAAACGGTGACGTCTTTCTTTTCAGTGCCACCTTAAATATTAGCTCTCTCTGAAAGCTCTCCTCACCCCAAAGAGGTTGGGGGTTCGGTTAGGGGAAGCTCCTCTGTGCTCCTCAATCCTCCACCCCATTACACATTGTACACCCTGGCATTGCCTGTTTTCCCCAGTTAGAGTAGATATCTTTGGTATCTATTACCAGTGTCGACCATAGAGCTTCAGGGCACAGAGTAAAGTGCTCAGTAAGTGAGATGAATTTGAGCTTGGCTCTCGTTTTGCCTCAGAATTGAAAATGGAGCCCAGCTGTGCTTGGCTCACAAGTAACCCTAATAGGGTGGGAACGAACATTGTGTTAAACCAAAATGTGTGGCCAGGGATTTTGCATTCTGCATTTTTCATGCCCTAACTGGGGTGTGCAAGCAAGCCTGAGGGGTAATGATTTACCAACCTCATTTTCCAAGACTGTTATCCTTCATTTTGACACACTATTAAAATCATTTAATTATCACTATTTTGCCTTGTCATTATGGAGCCACTGTGATCCATTATTTAGGGTTTTCAGATTTTCTTCCTTTCACCCACTAGGCGTAGGGGCAGAGGTTGAGATTTCCTGTGCAGTTTAGTTTCTGTAACTTCATGAACATAGACTTCACTCTACTCTAGCTTTTCCTGTTCTGCAAATACTTTAAGATCATCACTTGGGTCCTTGGGTAGCTCAGCCCATTGAGCATCCTACTCTTGGTTTTGGCTCCAGTCATGATCTCGCAGTTTGTGGGTTTGAGCCCCACTTGGGGCTCTGCGCTGATGGTGCAGAGCCTTCTCAGGATTCTCTCTCTCTCTTTCTGCTCCTCCCCTGCTCGTTCTCCCTCCCTTCCTCCCTCCCTCCCTTTCTCTCTCTCTTTCTACCCTTCCCCTGCTCATTCTCCTTCCCTCCCTCCCTTTCTCTCTCTCTCATTCTCAAAATAAACTATAAAAAAATTTTAAAGACCATCACTGCCCTAGGACTTAGGTTTTCTGTTCCTAGTGAGCTCTCACCCAAGGGCTTTGCTGAATCATTTTCAAATGATACCTTTTAGAGGTGCTGACCCTGACTCTTGATTTACATTAGACCACTCACACCCACCTCCCCTCATTATTATCACACCACTCTGCTCTTCTGTTTTTCTAATTTTAAGTGTAATATGTATGTATTTTTTCTCAATAAATTTGGAAACAGCAGTGCATAAAGGTCACCTGTAATAATCCTACCCTCTTGGTATTAACGATAGTAACATATTTGGGGTGTTTTTTTTCCCCGGTGTTTTCCCATGCACTTAAATTTGTGTGTGTGTGGTAGAAATTTTCAAACACAGAGAAGAGAGCTTAACAGGTTCCCACACACCCACCACCCAACTCCAACAATCGTCAAATATGCATATATCAAGGTGAATAGTTAATAGGGAAAGGTACTTTATGGAAGAGTCACAGCAAAAACAGCAGGCAGGATGGTAAGTCATACAGAAACCCCCAGCAATCACTAGAAAATCACTGTGTTGCAGCTCCTAATGAAATAATAGAGTTAGGCAATAATAACCAATAACTACTAAAACCACTAATTGAAAGGATGATGGTGACACTACCCAAATCCACTGTTGAACCATTAAATTAGTAAAATTGGGAAAACCAGAGGTTATGTACTTCCTTATAAGATGCAATAGGTAATACCCAGTACCACCCACAATGTCTTGCTAACAAGAAAATAAATTGCACCTGAATCAATAAAGCTTTTAGCTCTAATTGACAGTTATAGGAAATATGAGATTAGAGAGAAATGTTAAACATGTTTTTAGATTTGAATGAAAACATTGAAACCCAGAAAATGGGAAATCCTAGCAGAAAATGATAGAGAATAATGTAGTGAACCTCCTGTACCCACCTTCTAGCATTATCACATCTTAAATATATTTTATATTTGCTTCTTAATTTGTAAATATATATTTTTTTAAGTGTGATCCATTGAAGCCCCTGGGTACTGGTCCCCCATTCCCAGTTTTTCCTTTGCTGCGTGAATTGTTATTCCCATAGATATTTTCTAAATATTTATGAATCCACAGACAAAATACGATATCCCATGCATCTTTTTTAGTCAACATTGTGTTTTGATTTATCTATACTTTTACATGTAACTCTAGTTTATTCAATTTATGTTTTGTATAATACTTGCCTGTATGACTATACCACAATTTGTTACCCATTCTCATATTGATGGACTTGGAGGTTATTTTGTACTTTTGCACGTAAGGCTATGATACAGATTCATGAACTTGCCTCCTTGTGCTTAGCTTAAATATGTAGACATGAAATTTCATGGTCGGAGGGTATGTCCACCTTCACGTTTACCAGATGTTCCAAAGTCCACACTACTCTTAATCCTTTGCACCTCTATATGAATTTAAAGCATGCTGGGTTAAAATCTGATGGAAAATTATTATGATTTTGGTATGAATTGCATTGAACTTGAACATTTATCGGAGAAGGATTTACTTTATGATCTTGTTTTCTTGGTGAGTTTTGTGTAGGTCTCACCATTCTTGAGGACTCCTTTCATGTCTGTCAAATATATATGTATATAAAATGTATACATTTAAATTATTTGTGCATACCTTTTCTTTTTCTCTCTATAAAATATATTTTATATTTAATTAAAACAGAAATTTATCTCTTGCTACCTTACAGGTTTTTGTACCATGTTAATGGGATATATATTTCCTCATATAATTTTGAACTGTTTCTTTTGTTTCTGGAAATAATGATGCTACTGATTTTTATATGTTGATCTTTATTCAGCAATATTGCTATATCCTTAATAATGCTAATAACTTGGTTGTAGATCTCCGTGGGTATTTTGTTATCCATATAATTTGTCAAGACTGTTTTAGCTCCACCTTTTCAATGTAATTAAATGGATGAGATATATAAGTATATAGGACTATAGATGCTATAATTACATACTATATATATTAGTATAATTATAATATGTAATTCTACCAATTACATACTATTTTTATTTTTTTGACACAGCATTTATTTTCTGTTGCATTAGCTGGAAGACTGAACGAGCTGTGATGAGTAAAAGCAGTGATTGTAGGCATTCTTTTCTTGTCCCTGATATTGGTGGGAATCCATATATAGTTTCTCCTTTAAGCATGATCATTACAATAGATTTTGATAAATAACTTTATTGGGTTAGAAAAGTTCTCTACTGTATTTTGTTAGCTAAGAATTTTTATAATGAACAGGCATTAAATTTTATAAAATGCCTGTTCTGCATCAATTGTTATAATTATATGCTTTTCCCCTTATCTTTTAATACAGTGTATTACCTTAATAGGAGTCCTGATTTTGAGTGATTATTGGATTCTTGGGATAAACCCTATTTGATCATGATGTATTATTATTTTTAGACCTTGATGAATCCAAATTTATAGTGCTGTATTTGAGATTTTTTACATCTACATTGATAAGTGAGAATGGTTTATAATTTTCTCTTTTTATGCTGTCCTTGTTAGATTTTGTTACTAAGGTGATGCTACCCTCATTAAGTGAGTCATGACTTTCTTTTTATATTTTTTGAAAAAAAATTATATGAGGCAGAAGATTATCTGTTCCTTGAAAATTTGGAAAAAATTTTTTTTTGCCTTTAGAGTGAGCATATTAGACAGGAGAAGCAACTTTGATCACCACTTCTATTTCTTTTATGGTTACTGGCTTACTGTTGTTTCTCTATTTTTCTTGAGTCAACTTGAGTAATTTATTTTTTTCTAGAAAACTATACCTGTAATATACTTTTTTGTTTAGTAGCACGTATAGCTTACTCTTTTGATTTTAAAAATATATCTTACAGAAATACCATATGACCCAGAAATTCCACTCCTGGGTACATACTCCAAATATTTGAAAACAGGTGTTCAAAGAAAAACTTGTACGAGAATGTTCAAAGGAGCACTGTTTGCAATAGCCAAAAGGTGAAAATAACCAGTATCCATCATCCACTAATGAATGGAAAGATGAAACATATTATATCCATCAATAGAAAATCATTTCTCCATAAAAGTAAATAAAGTATTGATACATGCTACAACATGAATGAGCCTTGACAACATGATGAGGAATGAAAAAAAAAAAAAAAACAGACACAAAAGGTCACATACTGTATGATTCCATTTATACGAAATGTCCACAATTGGCAAATCCAGAGAGACAGAAAGCAAAAAGTGTCATTAGGATTTTGAAAGGGATTGCATTGAATCTATAGATCACTTAGGGTAATAGGGACATTTTCATCATGTAAAGTCTTCTAGTTCATGAGTACAGCATGGTCTTTTAAAAAGCAAATTTATTTACATGTGTTATGATACAGATACATTTAGACTTTAGAAAGCATGTAATTTTATTTTTGTTCACCATATTTCCCCCCCTTTTTATTTTCTCATATACCTCTTTCTTTTCGATCAGTCGAGTTTACTTTATTTCCTCTACATTGGTTTGGAAACAATAGATGATACCACTTCTTAGTGCAGTAGTTCTCAACAGGGGGCAATTTTGCCCCCAGGGAGACATATGGCAATATCTTCAGACATAGTTAGTTGTCAGCTAGGGGGTAGAGTGTTCTATCGGCCTCCAGTGGATAGAGGCCAAGGCTGCTGCTAAACATCCAACAATGCACAAGACAGCTCTCCACCACCAGAATTATCCAACTCAAACATCACTAGTGCCGAGTTTGAGAAACAGGCAGGGGTACCATGGCATGAATGTTACCTGGCATTATTTGTCCGTTCTGTTTTTATTAATTGGAATTTTAGTTCATCTTTTTTGAAATCGTTATTTGTAGTTAGCATTTAAACTAGATTGCCAGCATATTTTATCAACTTCTGGGCTCAACTTTGTTTCTTACGTTCCTCTGTATTTATTATCTTTATTGTGATGCCCACACTGACAGTTCTTTTGGCGAGTATTTGTGGATGGTAAATTCTCTTATCTTAGCCTCTCTATATCTGAAAATGTCCTTGTGTTGCCTTCGCTCCTGAGTAGTAGATTGTCTTCATTCACTTCTGGGACTCCTACTTGATGCTTGCTGGAGCTTTTCAATCAGTCATTCTTATCACTTGTTTGCCCTCCTTTTTAAGCTCTTTTTCTCTAGTGACTTCTGGGTGAATTCTTCAGTGTTATCCTTCTCATGATCCTCATTTTGCTCCTATACCCATCCATGAACTTATCATGGGCTGGCCAGACGTAGGTCACATATTCATTCCTGGACTTGGGAATGGGTTTGGTCCAATCCACAGAGGTTGAGAGTAGGCAACAGAAGTAGGACTCTTCAAAGAAAAATAAAAGGATGCTACTAATTTTCGAAAGGGGAATGGCACTGGGCAGGCAAAACCAGGAGATGTTTCCTGCAAATATGCTGTCTTCTTGATCTGGATTTTCTTCTTTTTGCTGCCTCTCATCCCCATTTCTCTTGCCCTAACGAGCCTAGGAAACTTTATTCATTGTCGAAGATCCTAATGAATCATTCTTGGCTCCGTGTGATTTGTCTCTTGCACTGCATTATTGGCTAATTGTCTGTCTCCCCTGCCAGACTATGTGCTGTCAGCACCAGAGCTATGTCTTCTCCACACTTAGAGCCAAAATTGGGCAAAGGAAGAACTTGAGCTCCAAAGTGATACAAACAAACACAAAAAGAAATCATGTAAAAGCTTATTATTTCTGCAAAGTTAAGGGGCTTCATAGAGGAAAGCTTCATTATGCTCATGCTTGCCCTAAAAGAACTGTTCTATAGCTAGAGTTGTAGAGATCGCAGAAATCCCCCATCCTGTATGTACAGTGGGCAGAGAATCTTTTGATCGCCATTTCTCTAGAGCAATATATTATCTGCAACATTCTTGACAAATAGGTTGTTTAGAGCTTTTTTTTTTCTTCCAGGCCATTTCAGCCCTCCTGGAACTTAGGTTTAAATTCCAATTTTAATAATCCTAGCTTCTGTTTTTTATCTACCACAAAGATCTGTAAGTTCCTTTGAACAACAGGAGAGTGGAGACCTCTGTCTTCTTTGGTGCTGGTCTTTCAGTGTCTAGAACAATGCCTGGCAAAGAGCAGGAACTCAGTACATGTTGGCTGAGTGAATAGAAATGAAAATTTCTATCAAAGTCATGAATAGTTAATCAGTGAGAAGGATGTAGGAAATTGGCAGAGAAGTCCTAAACACTTAGCTCAACTAGCAAGGAAACAAAAGGTTAATTGGTGTGCAGACCTCTGAGTATTCAAACCATTCTGCCCTAGTATCCTTGGAGGGGAACGGATTGGGAGAGGGTTCTAAACCTCCCTGCTTACTTTTGTACTTTTTTGAGGTTTATTTTAACAATAAGCTTCTGTAACCTCAATACATGTTAATGGTGAGACCATGGGTATGATCCAACCCATTTGTAAAATGGGGATACTAAGGATGTTGATCTTTTAAAGACTGGGGCGGGGGTACAGAATGAGATGAATGAACATGTTGCGTAGGACCCGGCATGCAGTGAACTCTGTACTTGTATTTTAGAACTGAGCTCAGTAAATGTTCTTGTTTATAGATAGCCCTACCTGTGACCAAATGAGTGGTCTTGGTGATTGCTTTCATTTTACTGTGTCTATTATAGTTTGACAGGCTTCATTATGCCTCATGATCTTCAGTATCTTCAAGTTGCCCCTCTATTAGGTCATTCAGTAAGTATTTCTTAAAGGTATCCCGTGTGCAAGGACCAGTGCTAGGTAGTAGGGAGACAGTGATGAAAAGTATACACCTAGTCCTTGCTCTCAAGGCATTTACAATCTCAGGTGTGAGAGAAAGAGGAAACAATCAGACCTGTAAGTGTTTAATTACAACTTGCTGCATGTTTTGAAGGAAGGGTACAAAGTACTATGAGGACACACACGGGGGCATTGGGAAAAGGCTTTCTGGAAGGTATGACACTGAGGGTAAATCTTTTGGAAATCTGTGTAGGAGTTGGCCAAGAAAAGAGAGAAGAGAAAAGCTTGTTTGTTTCACTGGTGAGCCGACAGAAGGACAGGACAACCGGAGCCCAGAGAGCAAGGAGGAGAGGTGACACCAGGTGAAGCCAGGGGCAAGTCTTGCGGGCTGCCCTTTATGTATCATCGTAAGGGTTTTGATCTTTATCCTGTGATCTATTTGAAGATTTTAAGTCAGATACCAGTAAAGATATTTTAGTGCATTTGTTAAGATCATAGATTCTGAAGCCAGGATGCTTAGATCTGGGTTCCAGCTTACTGAGCAAGTTACTTAACTTTTTGATCCTCTGTTTTCTCATCCATAAAATGGGGATAACAGAAGTCCTTATATCATAGGGTTGTACCGTGTGTGTGTGTGTGTGTGTGTGTGTGTGTGTGTGTGTGTGTGTATAAAATATGTGCAGGAATGTGCATATATTGTATATGATACATATATACATCATATGGTATGTATATCATACATGATAAGAGGCTATAATCATCCCCATTTTATGCATGGTGTGCATGTGGGGGGTGCTTAGAAAGGTGCTTCATATACTTGAAATTCTACAGAGATTTAAACTATCACTCTATGAGCTATTACTGTTGTTATTATTTTGCTCAGATTAAACCCTCTGAAATCCTTACATAGGAGCTCAAATCTATTCTATCTTTGGAGATAAAAAGCAATCACATTGTGCTCTTGGGTTTGTCAAGACAGATTTTTCAGGGGGTGGGGAGCCTGCCTTGTAGTTTCTTTCTCATTAGCTACATCAAGCAGCTCTTTGGGCCAGTAAAGAGGAGCTGGAACTGTCTACTGAGGTCATCTGATGGGCCCCCAGAGGAGAGGAGGCTAAGTCTCAACTCCTGCACAGGTATTTAGTTCTCTAGCTAGAGGAGGGCACGAACCACAGTTAGTTGCAGAAGCTATTGAATGAAAAAAAAAAAAAAAACAACACTCATAATTTAGATCAAACTTGTGCAAAGAGAAGGCCAAATCATTTCCGTGTTTTTCTGGAGGAACTCTGGTGGCTAATCCATCACTAGAAGGTAGAAATGAAATACTTGCTGCTTATCTCCCAGAGAAGAGTTGCACACAGAGAGGCCCCCGGGGTCTGGGGGTTGCCATGACACACGGGGAGTGGTGGGGTGTGATTTATTAGCATGTGCACAGCTCTCTTGGCTTTTTGTCCTTTGAGCAGTGCTGGGAGCCAACCAAGCCCGGCTACTTTGCATACTAATAAAGATTGGTGCATGTAATTATTCAGCAGTCACACCGTTATTCCTCAGAGATAAATCATCCCTGGTTTATTTACCCTTCTTCCCTCAAGTTATTTTAAGTTGCCTTTAATGCACCACATCTCAAGTTGAGAGGAAGTACCAACTACTTCAGTTTTTAAGACATTCTAGGTAGCAAAGATTCCATTTGACTCCATCTATATTTTTGAAGGGCCCTGCCAGCACCAGCACCAACCCCCTCCTTCCTCTTCTGGGATCAGTTATCCTGTGTGCATGTGGAAACAGGGTGAGAGAGGCCAGTGCCAGGACTCCATTTTGGTACATCCTGGGGGAGTTGGAATCAGGACTGAGACCTATTAGCTTCTACTCCTTGAGGGATGTATTACCCATCTTCAACCAAAAAGTCATGAGAATGAGGCTCCTGTCTCCAAAGACACTCATGGACCACCTCTTCCCTCATCCTGTTTATTTGTCCAGCTTTATTTTTGCATCCACATATGTAAACACCTACATTGTATGCCATCAAGGAGAAGGCCAACCTCCATCAGCAGAGATAAAATAAGATAAATCCCTTGATTTATACAGCCATTGATCTTAGTCCTGAAAGGCCATCTTCTGTCATGCTTTGTATTATTTCCATAATCACCCAAACCAATAAATAATGTCCTACTGGATATCTTGGCTTTTGAGAATGTCTATAACCAGCAAATATTTAACATTAGTACATAGGTTTGTTTGGTTTTTTGTTTGTATTTTTTTGACTAGCGGCAAAGAAAAAAAATGGAGAGGAGGCAATCAATGTGGGGTCACTAAGTGAGCAGTGAGAGGGAGGTGAAGCTTGATTTGTATGATCTCTGGCCATTTGAACAAAAGGAGGAAGGGGAACTAAAGTGGTTGGGGAGCTTTTAGGAACAGACAAAATCCTGTTATCATCCTCCTGGAATGCAGTGACCAAATCCTTTCCAGTTTACTAACCAAAGTACGCAAGGTGCCTAGAACAGTTTGGTGGGAACATAGTGGAACCCCAATAAATGTTTGTTCAGTGAATGAATTCAACATTTTGCATATTTTCTTTAAAAAATGTTTTTTAATATTTATTTTTGAGAGAGAGAGAGAGATTGTGTAAGTGGGGGAGGGGCAAAGAGAGAGGGAGACACCGAATCTGAGGCAGGTTCCAGGCTCTGAGCTGTCAGCACGGAGCCTGACGTGGGGCTTGAACTCACGAACTGTGAGATCATGACCTGAGCCAAAGTCAGATGCTTAACCGATTGAGCCACCCAGGTGCCCCAACATCTTGCATATTTTCTTTATGCTCATATCCTGCTTGGAACTTTCCACAAAATAAGAAAATGCACACAGATGCATTTCTTTGTAGTCAGTTTAAGTATGTCTCCTAATGTATGTCTGTGAACATGGAGGTAGAAATACAGCCCAGACCAAGGTGATCTCAAGGTGCCCATTCCCTCCAATCTCCTACCAGTCTTGATTGTCCTTTAGCAGAAAACCTGGCCTTTGATTTCCCTGGTGTTCTCCCTTCGTTTGTGCTAGGTGAGTCATGATGGAGACATGATTTAAAACATAGCCTGAGTGGGAGGGAGCTGATCATTAAAAATGTATTTTCTCTGGGAGTTTGTTTTTAAAACTTTGGGCCAGAAAATATGTAGAGGAATGTTTGGCTTTTAATAATTAAATCTTGCATTGTTTTAATTTTCTCCAGAGTATCTCTCTGGAGGAAAATAAAGTTGCAAATCCAATATTTATGTCTTTCCTAAAGCATTGGTTGCCAAATGAAATGAGTTTTGCTATTTTTTTCCTTGATGGTTGATTTGTCTCCAGAGGGCTCCCTTTTGAATTTGCAGGAAGGGTTTAATGTTCCATGAGAGTGGGGAGGAATCACTGGAACAGGAGGCAAGAGGGTGTGGATGTTCTTGGTTTTAGGAGGATGTTGGATTTAGAGTGTGGTCCTGCACCCCCTGCCCACTCCACAGGTTGCTGGCAACTTTCCCTTACCTCAGTCCACTTAACACACAGGCCATTTTCATCAGGGAGCAGAAGCCTAGCATCCTGTGCAAAATCAATTATTTGTCTGACTGCTTTAGGCAACTTCTCCCTCCCACCTCCAGCAGCCTTGACCATAAGGGGGTGTTTAGACATGTGAGATGTGAAAAATATCCAGCACACTGAACCAAGATTTGGGTTTTCTAATACCCTTCCCTTCTCAGGCAACACAAACCTCCTCATTGGGTATTTTCCTTTAAGCTTTCAACATTGGGACCCATACCTGTTAAGTATCTCCAACTGAGCCAAGCCCTGTTAAGCCAAGAGAGGAAGGCAGGGACCAGGCTACTCTTCTGTGTACAGTCCGAACTTCTTGGCTCTTTTGCCACTGTTTCAGGGGAAGACTAGCTTCTTTAACTGCTGCTTGTGATGTGTTTGACTTTCCAAGTCAATTGTTCTTTAAAGACCTTGAGATGGGGAGTGCATCCTCACAAACATAGGGCATCTCATGCTTTTCATGGGGAATATTAGTGTCCTGCTCATAAAAGCAGTTGAACCTGGATGAGGTTTAGAAATCACAGAAGATGCTAGGTCCTACCTGGATATCTAACACCTCTGTTTGCCATCTGCAAGGACCCCAGAGAGTAATTGAGAAGGGCAAGTATTATGCCTTACTCTAACACTCTGGCTACAAATGCAGTGTTTAAAAGCACAGTTTTTAAACACTCCAGGGAATATACAGCTGGCATTTAGTGCAGCTTTATGGTTTACCAGTGTTGCATCCTTGGGTGGAAACTTTAACTTCTGTGAGCATCAATAGCTTCATCCTTTAAGTAGGAATGATACCGTATCTTACTGGGTTTCTGTGAAGATTGAGAAAACCTATGTAAAGAACATGGCATAGTATTTGGTAGTAAGAAGACATTCAACAGAGATTTGTTAGAAAGAAAGTATAGTAGCATTTAACAATGTCATTGGAACCAGATGGACCTGGGTTTGAATTCCAACTCTACTACCTGATACTATTTGCAGCCTTGGGAATGCTATTTCTATGCTTCAGTCCTATAGTTTGAAGTACGGGCACTGATGCTCACCTCAGAAGGGTTTGTAAGGATTAAATTTGGCAATATATCCAAGGTGCCCATGGCAAATTATTGTTTTTGTTGTTGTCGAAAGAAGAAATGGATAATAGAGGCTGGCTGCTGTCCAGACCCATCAAACCCTAGGTTGTTTCCTGTTCTCTGGGCCCTTCCTGGAATCTTTTCTTTACTAAAAACCCAAAGTGGTCAAATTGGAACTGGATGTATGGAGAGAGACACGTGTTCTCTTTTGCATTGTCTGACTTCGTTCATTCATCTCCCTTCATTCATATATTCATTTTAACTTGATTCACTCAAAAAATATGTTTAAAAAGACCCAGATGGGGTCTCAGGCACTATCCAGTATATTGGAGATGAGGGACAGAAAGATCTTAAGCTTCTATGTATAGAAATTGTTTTGAAAGTCTAATAAAAGGCATGGCTTTCCTCTCAAGCATTGAGGCAGGAGAAAAGAATTTATGTAGACATTTAGTTTATAATTTTAAGCCCTTAAAAGACCCACGTGGATCCAGCTTGATCTGCACCTTGTATCTTGTTTGATTTCCTTGTATCTGCTATTCTTACGGAAATAGTGTCCCACTTCTTTAAGAGGCTGACCTCCCAATCCACTTCAGCTATATGTCTTCCAGTTTCCAGGAATTGGCATACTTCATGAACCCCTCCTTGCACCCAGCACACAGACACATACTCCCCACTTCCCCAGACACAAAGACCACCAATTGTTGCATGGTTCAGTGTTATATATGACACGTTTGGGTAATAAGCATCTATTTGGGGTATATTCAAGCTGAGCCCGAGGATGATCAGTTCTCTCTGGAAGACTAATAATATGTGGAGACAAGAGATTTGTGAGCTTATAATGTCTGAAAGAAACATGTCTGTCATTACTGATAATGAACCAAGCTCTTGTGGAAGGAGAACCATGGTAGACTTTGAAATCGGCTCCTACCTATAATGTGGGTGTTCAACCTCATAATGGATTCCATGTCAGTACATCCTATTTTTTGCTCAAGTTGAGTTTCTGTCACTTGCAACCCATACAGCCTTGCTGAACATAGCCCCATCAAACTTCAGCCTCCAGTGAGAGATAGAGTAGAGAATGTGCTTTTATGGCTCAGCGGAATCAGGGTCATGATGGGAGGGGGCACAGCATGGTATGGCAGCATAGAGGAATGCTTCCTTACTCAGGAATTCTGTGAAGAGTGGCTGCATTGTGTCCTTGAGGAAGAGTGAGGACCAGTTCTTCTGCTCTTTGGTGAGCAGGAGTTATGCATGATTCTGACCTGATGGAGCTGGACCACCTGGCCTAGTCACACTGGCAGAATAAAGGGAATTTAAAACAGATTCTCATGGTAGGAGGTTTTATCATTCACTTTCTTTCACCTCCCAAAGCATACTAGGGTGAGTGTGCAGTAAGACAAATGGCAGCTCCTGGCCTGTGTGTGTCGATCACAGCGTTCATCCATCTCCCGTTTTCTCAGGCCCCCTCCTGACACTTCCTGTTTAACAGCAGGCCTCATTAGCTACTTGTGTCAGGCACCTTTCCCGCTGCCTTCTCCCAAAGGAAAATGTTGTCTTCTTCATTCGGGAGTCGAAATCTGATGCTAGATATCCCCTGCACATATACAACATCCACTTAATGAGACCCTTAAACTAGCAGCTCCCATTTACAAAGCTGCTACTGTGTTGGGACATGTTACCAGGTTCCTTAAATACCTCATCTGCTTTATTCTTCACAGTGGCCCTGAGAGGTGGGTGGCATTGCCCTTGGTTGCCAAAGAGCACCTAAGGGGTCAAGGTACTTGACCAAGAGGCTTCAGGTCTCTGACTCAAGCTTGTTTCACACCATAGTTGATGCACTGGAGGGCAATGATCTTTTTAGCAACCAGGGTATCTTTAGAACCTGAGAAAGCTCATGGCACATTACTGACTCTCAAGAACTATGTGCTGGACAGATGAAACTTAGAAGTTTCCACAGATGCATATGAGAGGTGATAGGAAAGATCTCTTTTGAGACCATGAGTTTAGAGTCAAGGGTTGTGTGACAGCTGATTCGCCACTTGATCAATGAGGAAACTGAGTCCTGAAAGAATGGGTTGGGTAGCCCAGTGTCACACTGTGTAAGTGTTGGGGTGAGGCTTGGTGTCCGTGCTTTTTTCTGTTGCTTCCACTGTAGTCTGTGTTGGAGGTGGGGAGATGACCATCTTCTTCTGCCTGTGTTCTTGATATGTCCCCTTCATCTGTCTGCTTTCCAGACTGAAAGGTTGAGGGCCTCAAAGCAGAGAGGAGACTTTGCTGGGCTGTTGCTCCTGTGATAACACAAGTCACAATACTGCCCTAATTGCCTGTATTATAAGCATGGCAGGCCTGGCACATGGGTCCTCTCAGGGCAACTCTCCAATTAATCTTTTCTTCTCTGATTAAGGCTTGTATCCTGCATTTGTTGTGGTTGGGAGTGTTTGTGTGCAGGATGTTTTAAAGAGTTCTGTGTAGAGAGTAAGTGGAGGAATTTGGGGTTAACCATGCTGACATTATCTCAGACATGATCACTTCATGGTCCGGAACATCTCAAACAATATGGAACCCATTACCGGCTCTGTGTCTCTGGGGAGACCGGGCATTTGCTGGGCTGGTTGCTGCTGCTTACAAGACCTGAAAGGGTCAGAAAGAGTTGGAGGCACCTCTCTATCTTGCCACAAGCAAGGAAAATATTGACTTACGCTGTGTATTAAGTTTCCTTTGTTAATCAAATACATATTTATTGCGAACCCACCCTGCCCCAGGTCTTGTGTCTAGAGCTGGGGTACAGTTGGAGCACAAAGAAATATGCCCCTGGCCTCCTGGGGCATTTGATCTGGAAGGAGAGACAGTGAGTAATCAAATTATCACAGTAATGAGTGCATAATTGCAGACTAAGATACATTCTCTGGGGGCATGGGACAGTTTATTAATTTGATTTAGTAAACACTTACATAGCACTTACTCTATGCATGAAATTATTTTAAATACTTTGATAATAGTAACTAATTTAATTTCCATAATAACCCCATGAGGTATATATTAGTATTAATTATTATCTACATTGTACAAATGAGGAAACTGAGGTGCACAGAGGTTAAGTAAGTTGTCCAAGGTCATATAGCCAGTAAGTGGTGAGGCTGGGATTTACACCCATCCAGTCTTGATCCATAATTCATTCTCTTAACCACTCAGGATATAAAATCTCTGCTGAGAGTGTTTTCAGAAGAATCTGTCTCTGCCTGGGTTTTGGACAGGCTTCCTTGCAGAGACACTTAGGGTGAGGTTTGAAGGAGGAGGAGGAGACATTAGCTAAACAAATAGGGAAATTTCAGGTGAAAGGAACAGCATTGCAAAGGCCCTGTGGTTGGAGGAGACTGGAAGATGACCAGTAAAGCTTGGTGTGAGATGAAACCAGGGAGGAAAGCTGAGGCCAAATCTCAGAGGGCCCATCAAAGGCCTTACTAAGGATTGTTTAGGTCTTTATTCTCAGGAACATGGGAAAGCCTTGAAAGATGGTAAGCAGTCAGATTTGATTCCTAAGAAAGGTTGCTGTAAATCTGGATGTCTGCATGTATCTCAAGGACCTGGCATGTTGGAGACCTTCAGAGGAATGATGACAATAATAGTCAATTAATGGTCAATTAATTGCCTTTTCCCATGACTTTGAGCACTTGTCAGGAGAGAAGAGAGGAGGAAGGGCATGTGGGACCTCTCAGCTAATAATCATTAGTTAGATGCCACTGTTTTAGGGGCTTTTCATCATATACTATCTTGTGTAGTTCACAACAACCGTGTGAGTTAGGCATTGACCCCATGTCACAGATTAGGAAATGGGGGATCAGGTAAATAGCCCCAAGGTCACATAGGTCACAAATAGCAGAGTCTAGAGTTCAACCCAGGTCATGTGGCTTCAAGAAAACCAGTGGTTAGTTATCTAAAGAAATCCCCCGATTCTCTCTGGTCTCAATCCCCAGACTTTAATGTGATTCCCTTTGGCAGAAGCATTTAGCTGTCTACCCAACTGCTGTACCCCCACCTTGTGCATCTGTAGAATTCCAGTTGCTTTAGAATATTGGACGCTCATGTTCTCTGGTGGAGGCAAGACCCTGCCCCGCCCCGTCGGCTGTATCTTGGTTGATCTCTAAGGCCGTTCTTGTTAATAACATGCTAGTATTAAGAATAGTGGGTGTGACTTTATTCTGGCCAATGATAAGTGAGGGAAAGTCTGCTGGATGAAGGGACAGGGAAAGGTTTTCCTGGTTTTAGGGAAGACCTCACAGCCTCTCTGTAGTTGAATTGACCAACCGTGAATCAACCTGCCTCTGAATTCCTTACTGTGTGTCATAAGTTTTTTGCTTGCTTAAGCCATTGTATGAATTGTATCATGCCTCGAGGCCACAAGTATCCTAAATTATACACCCCCTTTTGGAGTTCTTGTCAGTGGCCAATAGGGAGGCAGGAGAGGAGAAGGAGCAAGGTGATGAGGGAAGGGAATGAGGCAAGGATTTAGACTAGAAGAGATGCAGGGGGCTTTAAAAGCTCTTCTTGCCCTTTAAGCTGTAGGGGTTGGTGGCACTTGCCCGTGTCTTTCCCGCCACTTTTGATATAAAATGGTGCTTTCCTTACCTGAGCTAATCTGGGCTTTGGTTCCCTAAATTCCCCACCTTGCTCCCACTGTGTCCCAGGCAGGTTGCTCTGTCTACAAAGGAAGCCTCTTTTAAGGTTCTGAAAGCTGACACTGGTTGATCTGGAAATTTCCAGATCTTTGATTCCTTTAAAGGGCATATTCTATAAGGAGCTGTGAGGAATGCTGTCAGCTCGGCAGTGTAAGAATTTACAGATAAAGTCACTCCGTTTCCTTGTGGCCTCTGAAGACATGAGGAATAAAGACAAAGCATCCATCCCAGAGGAACTCATCATATACTATGATCCTAACATCTGGGAAAATGAGTTGGCTTCACCCAGGTCATCAAGGGGCTGAAACACTGAGGGCTTGACCACTTGGACAGCTAGGACACGTATGTCCATTTTAGATGAGGTACCAAGGACTCCAGTCTGTGCTGAGCTCCTTGTTGGCAGTCGGGGGGAAGCCCATAGTGTCCATACCGTTACACTCTTTCTGGGGTACCCAGGTGAGATGGCAAAGCCTGTGGAAGTCCTCAGATGTGTGAGCAATAAACTCATACAGTTGAAGGTCACTGAGGTTTCGGTGTTTATGATAGTATTACTGTGACAACAAATAACAGACATAGAATATGTCAGCAATTATCACATTGGTTAACACCAATTTTGGTTTGGCATCTCTGCAAAAGTGGGCAAGGAAATGATAACAAAATCAATAGTGATAATGATGATGATGCAATATACATACTGCACTAAGTGGACTTATCACAATCATAACAGGAGCTCCACTAGATGGAAACTATTGTTGCCTCTGCCCTACAGACATGAGAACTGAGGCTTGGGTTGGTGGGCAGAGAGCCCAAAGTCGTATAACTAGCCTGCATCTCAGTGCCTTGAGCATCAAACACAGCAGTAGGCATAGAGTTGGTGCTCGCCTCTCTGTTGGTTGAATAAATATATTTCAAATTGTGTTTAGTTGAATAAGCCTGGAGCAGATAAAAGTAAAATAGTACATCTGCCTTAAGTGAACATAAACGAGAAGGATAACGTTTCCTACTTCTCTAATCGTTAGTGTATGCGGTCTCTTTGTGCGGTGAACCCTAAATACCTAACGTTTATCCAGTTTGTTTCTTTCCGTGGTAATGCATTAACACTAACCATGAAGTTACTGTTACAAACAAGAAAACACACCCTGTTGGGTGTGTTTTTAAACAACCCTATAAATCAGGTTTGCCTTATTTCAAAATCTAATTCAATTACAGAGAACCTATACCTTGTGGACGATTAAACTGTAAATTGTGGGTGTCCACTGGGTGATTAGATTACTAAATATGTTCCCTGCCATAACTTACCTCTGTCCCTTTTGTATATTGTCTATGCCTACTCAAGGATAGGAACATTTCAGCAGACATGCACCACATTGAAGGATATTTATGGTGCATTTCAAACTTGGAATATCTTCTTCAAGGGGATACCAATGCATCATGCAGACTCTCAGGACTTATTCGGCTTCTCTAAGTGGAAAAGTCCACTACCCAGAGCTCTCTTTTTCTTTTGCCAGTGCTCAGGTATTGGAACACAGAATTGTGAAATGTGACCTTTCTTGTTTTCCACAAAAATAATCTCTGTGCTGTCTGTTCTAGGTCAAAGCATGAAGGCTAAAGGCCTTGCCTTCTCTGTGATGAGTTTCTCAGGAGAGCAGGCAATGCGCTGAGGTTAGGAGTCTTTGAGATGCTGCGTCTGCATTAGAAGCCCACAGCAGTGATAGGAATGCTGGTCACCAGGGCTTCCTTTGGCCCAAAGCAAACAGCAAAGCAAAGGGGTTTGATTTCATGCACTGACTCATTGTTCCTTTAACACATATTTATTGAGTGGTGCAATATGTCAAAGCCACTTAAGAACCGTAACTACATCGCTGTGTTTGTCTAGCTCTTCACAGCTTATAAAGCAACTTTCTAATAATTCTCTCATTTGCTCCTCATAAAAATCTCATAAAGTAGACAGGGTAGGAACAATCATAGGATGTTTAAATTGCCAGTGATGATACTGGGCATTAATTTAGCAATTACTACATACCAGGGATTACATTAAACACTTCACATATGTTGTCTCATTTAAGTTTCAAATAAATCCTCTGAAGTGGGTACTATTGTAGGGCTCCTTTTTTTTTTTTTTTTTTTTCCTATGAAGAAACTGAGATTCAAGGAAGCTCAGGGATTTGTCCATGATTACACAACTAATAAGAGGCCGATCTTGAATTCAGACCTGGGCTCTCTGCCCTCCAGATGTCCATGCCTTTAATCCCTGAGTGTCTTGTCTCCCGGCACCTGAGCTTGGATTTACTGCCTTCCGGTGTGGCTCTTCCGTTGACGTTGGGCTACTCTGAGGAATCCATTCTAGCTTTAAGGAGGTGTATTAGTGGCAGAAAACTCTTAACTCCTGAGACTGCACCTGTTCTCTTGTTCAGCCATTAGAAATTAGAAATCCTGGAGGAGCTACTCTCGCTGAGAATGTTGGAGAGCCCAGTAAAAGAACCTAATTTTCTCGGACTTTGATGAGTCCAGCCAAAAAAAAAAAAAAAAAAAAAAAAAAAAAAAAGAAACTCAATAATAATAATTTGAAATCTCTCCTCGTTTCTTAATTTGGTTTTTGTTTTCAAAAGGGATTTCTTGTGTGACACAGACTGTCGTTACTCTATCCACGTTTATCCACGCCCTTCCACTTTTGTTTGCATAGCCCTATAAGGGGATCTTTCCATTAATTTGGAGGTTTGAGGTAACTGCTACTAATAGTAATTTTTCATTTTGCAAAGAGATCTACTCAACCTCCCCATCAGTATTTTATCTGATTTCTTCAACCATCACGTTAAAGTAGATATTTGTAACCATCTGTCTATAGATGGAAAACTCAGGAAGATGGTTTTTTTTATTTGAGGCATGTATGTCTCCCTTTGTGGTAGGTTGACCATAATGCTTTACTACCTGGTATGGTATTATGCATCCATACCTGCCAGGGATTCATTGGCAGAATGGACTTCTTCACCTCTTGACTTTGAGTTTGGCCATTTGAGCTGCTCTGGCCAAGGGGATGTTAGCCAATGTGATCCAAAAGTAGGGTAGAAAGTTCCTTATGCAGTGAGCTTGCCCTTATGCCCCTCTGTTGTTGTCATACCCCCGCCCCTCACACTCCCCGGGTAGCTGCTGTCCTTTTAGCTTGGGCCCCACAGGCTCAGTCTGTCTTCACAGAGACTAAATCTAGCCCTGTTATTAAGCACATATGTGGAGCACACATGAACCAAACCTGAAAGGAGAAGGCAGGCCCAAGCGATCTCTGGTCTGAAGCAGAGACAACCAGCTGAGACCAACTTAGATGATTCAGTCTGTAAACAAGCCATAGGCCTATGCTCCTAAATGAATGCTGTATTAAGCCACTGTGGTTTGGGTTGGTTTATTGTGTAGCATCGTTGTGACTATAGCTAACTGATACACTCTCATTAGATACGAGCTCCATGAAAGCTGAACTGTGTTTATTCCCCTTTATCTCCAATGTGAAACATAGGGCCTGGAATAGAAACCAAATTAAGTACAATTATTCTTAAATGCCTGGAGCTTAAATCAAAGCATATTTGGCTTTGACGACATGTAGTAATGGTGTTAAAGCCTTCTGGCATCATGGCCATCATATGGGTAGTGAAGATAACATTCTTCATAAGATTTTCAGGTTTGGATAAGATCAGGTATATAAGTGACTTCATGTGGTAAGCACTCAGTAAAAGTTAGCTTTTATGAGCGTGTCCCCAAGTAATATTTGTTGAATACATTTCACCCATTTAAAGTATACAATCCACAGGCACCTGGCTGGCTCAGTGGGTATAGCACGACACTTTTCTTGTTGTTATTGTTAAATGTTTGTTCATTTATTTTGAGAGAGAAATAGCATGCATGCAAAAGCAGGTGAGGGACAGAGAATGAGGGAGAAAGAAAATTCCAAGCAGGCTCCATTCTGTCAGCATAGAACCTGACATGGGACTCGATCCCACAAACCATGAGATCATGACCTGAACCCAAGTCAAGAGTCAGACGCTTAATCGACTGAACCACCCCAATAATGAGACCCTTCATGTCAGGGTTGTGAGTTCAAGCCCCATGTTGGGTATAGAGATTACTTTAAAAAATTAAAAAAAAAGTGCACAATCCAAATGTTTTTATTACGTCCACATGGTTGGACAGTATTACCACAATAATTTTAGAAGCTTTAATGATCCCCCAAAGAAATCCCATACCCAGTAAGCATCCACTTAAACCCCTTTTTGACCTCCTCCCAACCTCGGGCATTCACTCATCTACTTTCTGTAGAATTGCCTATTCTTTATATTGCATATAAATACAATCATATAATATGTGGCTTTTATGGCTGGATTCTTCCACGTAGCATAATGTTTTCAAGGTTTTTCCATGTTGTAGCATATATCAATACTTCATTACTTTTTATTGCTGTAAAATACTCCATAGTATGGATATACCACACTGTATCCATTTATTAGTTGATATATATTTAAGTGGTTTCTGCTTCTTGGCTGTAATGAATTATGCAACTATGAACATTTGTGCACAAATTTTTGTATGGACACATGCTTTCATGGCTGTTGCATATATATTTAGGAGTATAAATGTTAAGTCATACAGTGACTGTATTTTTGGAGGGAGTACCAAAGTGGCTGCACCATTATACATTCTCATTTCCACTAGCAGTAAATGAGGGTTACAGTTTTTCCATATCTTTGCCAACACTTAGGATTTTTTTTTTTTATTCTATCCAGTCTACTGCGTGTAAAGTAGTATCCTGTTGTAGTTTTGATTTGCATTTTCACATGACTAAGAATATTGAAAATCTTTTTCATGTTTTTATTGGTCATTTGTATATCTTCTATGGAGAAATATCTATTGAGATTAGTTTTAAATAACCCATTTTTAAACTGGGTTATTTATCTTTGGATATTGAGTGACAAAAATTCTTTATATTTTCTGGGTACTAATACTTTATCAGATTATGATTTTCAGATATTTTTTTCATATTTTTTTTAACTTTCGTGATCGTTATCAGTTCCAGCATAAAAGTTTTAATTTCTGTTAATTTCCACTTACATAATTTTTCTTTTTGCTTTTATTATTGCATCTAACAAGACTTTGCCTAACCCGAGGTCATGAAAATTTACTCTTTCCTTCTAAGAGTTTTGTCATTTTACTTCTTCAATTCAGATCTGTGATGTATTTTTTTTTAATTTTTTTTTACATTTATTTATTTTTGAGAGACAGAGCACAAGTCGGCGAGGGGCAGAGAGAGAAGGAGACACAGAATCCGAAGCAGGCTCCAGGCTCCAAGCCATCAGCAAAGAGCCTGACGCGGGGCTCGAACTCACAAACCGTGAGATCATGACCTGAGCCGAAGTCGGACACTTAACCGACTGAGCCACCCAGGCGCCCCGAGATCTGTGATGTATTCTGAGTTAACTTTTGGGAGTTTGGTGAAAGGAGGTCGAACCTCATTGGTTTTCATTTGATTATCCAGTGTTGTTTCAGTATTGTGGAAAAGACTATTCCTTCACCACTTGACACTCTAACAAAAATCCATTGATGGGAAACGCAAGCAAGGGTTTACTTATGAATTCTCAGTTCTGTTCCATTGATGTCTATATATCGATGGTTAGGCCACTACCGTGTTGTGTTAATTACTGTAGCTTTGTAGAAAGATTTGAATTTGGGGGATGTTAGCCCTCCAATTTTGTTCTTCATTTTCAAGATTATTTTGGCTATTCTGGGTCCCTTGTATATCTTTGTGAGTTTTAGGATCAGCTTGCCAACTTCAAAACGAAAAAGGCAGCTGTAAGTTTGATGGGGGTTGTGGTGAATCTGTAGGTCAATTTAGAGGGTACTTTCCTCTTAGCCGTACTAAGTCGTCTAATCCATGCATGTGGAATGTCTTTTCATTTATTTAGGCCTTTTTAAATTTCTTTAAACAATGATTGATAGTTTTCATTGTAAACATTTTACACTTCTAAGTTTAATCCTAAGTATTTTATTCTTTTTAATGCTATTACAGATGGAAATGTTTTTTAAATCTCATTTTCAGGTTTTTCACTGCTAACGTAAAGCGACTATTTTTTTGGATATTGATCTTGTATCATGCAACCTCATTGAACTTGCTTATTCTCTGTGTGTGTATCTTAGATTTATCTAGATGCCTGTATTTATTTTTCTTGACACAGTTGCTCTGGCTAGAACCTCCAGTATAATGTTGAATAGAAGTGGCCTGAGCTGATACCTTATCTTGTTCCTCATCTTAGAGAGAAAGCCTTTAGTCTTGAACAGTTCAGTATGATGTTAGTTGTGGGTTTTCATGGATTCCCTTTATCAGTGTGAGGAAATTCCCTTCTATTCCTAGAGTGTTAAGCATTTTTTTTCGTGAAAAGTTGTTGGGTTTTGTCAAACGCTTTTTCTGTGTCTGTCGAGTTGATCATGCTATTTTTGTTCTTATTATCTGCCCTCTCTTACTTGCTATGCTCATAATTGTCTAAGCTGTCCCAGCCTTGCCCATGAGACCTTTGTGAAGGGCTTGCAGCTGGGGTGTGCCAACATTTAACAACCCCAAACAGAAGATCAAGTGCAAGGTTCACTGCTTTCAAAACCAGAAATACAATTACAGATTTGATTTTATGCCTCCCCCCTTTCTGTGGGGTAAGCATTTCGGAGGCTTTAACAGTATGTGTTACCTTTTCGCTGCATAGACTGGGTTCTAAACAGAGGCCAGCCTGGTGGACTCACAGATCTGAGGTATTGGGATCTGTTAGCCAAGAGCCTTTATAGAACCAGATTTCTCTGCTGACATTCTGTCTTTTCCACAGTTACATTGCATAATATAACCAAGTCCTATAAAATTAAAATCAAGTTTGAAATAAGGTTTGTTAATTACAGTATTTAACTGTTGTCGTTATTGTTTCCTTGGAGATTAATGAGGTGAGTTATTGTAACATAATTAGGCTACAGTGTATCTAATCTCTTACAAACCCTTGGCTATTCACTGTTGTTCTAGTATCGTTTGAAGGTTAATTTCACTTTGCTGGTATAGATTTGGCAATGTGCTTTCTATTGAAATATGTTTTTAATTATATTTGAAAGTCATTAGTCAAGGGCTCTTCTGGCTGTTCTGTAGATGCTTGCCAGGGAGAAATCCACATACAGTTAGACTCAACATGGTCATCCTTCCCCACCCCAGGTACCTCTAGGGGGATTCACCGCAACATGGTACATGCAACCTGATTTAGGCCTCAGTTTGGTCTCAGGCAGGTACGTTTATTGGAGGGTCTTTGGAAAAAGTCCCTACATGGCATTATGTCTGCAGGTCAGCATCCAAAGTGGACCATTAGGTGATCTCACCCCTGCTATAGATTTTTTTCAAGCACAGCTCTTTCCCACTTTAAGGCTTCATGGACACCATTCCATGCTTAGAATATTTCTTGCCTGGCTTACTTCTGCTCATTCCTCAGGTTTCAGCTTAAATATCACTCCTGGGCACCTGGGTGGCTCAGTCGATTTAGTGTCTGACTTCAGCTCATGTCATGATGTTGTGGTTTGTGAGTTCCAATCCAGCATCAGGCTCTCTGCTGTCAATGCCAAGCCCACTTTAGATCGTCTCTCTCCTTCTCTCTCTGCCCCTCCCCTACTTGCACGCGCTCTCTGTCTCTCAAAAATAAATAAACATAAAAAAAAAAATCACTCCTTCTGGGGTGCCTGGGTGGCTCAGTCGGTTAAGCAGCCAACTTTGTTGTAGGTCATGATCTCACAGTTCATGGGTTTGAGCCCCGCATTTGGCTCTGTGCAGACAGCTCAGAGCCTGGAGCCTGCTTCAGATTCTGTCTCTCCCTCCTGTCTGTCTGTCTGTCTGTCTCTCTCTCTCTCTCTGTCCCTCCCCTGCTTGCACTACGTCTCTGTCTCTCTAAAATAAATAAACATTAAAAATTTTTTAAATATATATCATTTCTTCTGAGGAATCTCCCAGGACCCACCTCTCCCTTCCACCCCTACCAACTCTTCCTTTTATCAGCTCTCATTTCACCCTGGGTTTTCCTGTGTGGAACTTATGACCATGTGTAATTGCACATGTTTTTACTTGATTATCTGTTTGATATTTCCCTCCTTACAAGACAGAGGCTCTGTTTGCTCACTGTCCTCTTTACAAGTGCATGGTACACATAGAAAGCTCTCAGGCGTGGTGGAATGAATTCATCAAGGACCGGCTTGCGGATCTCTGACAGCCTAACTGGCAAGAGATCCAGTCTCGACTTCACATCTCTTGCTTGCATCCCAGCTCCATTCATCCTGAGTGACTGGACCACTGCTCACTTCACCCTTTCTCTGCCTCAGTTCACTCATCTGCCACATGGGAGAAGCACATGGGATGAGATGGGTCACAAGGCAAACGTTCACCAAGGGTCATTTTCTCATTTGTCAGCGATGTAACTTGGGCTGGATGGTGTCTGTCTGACTTCGGAGACCCACGATCTGAGACTGATCAGCTGGCCCACAAGAAGCTGTGGAAGAGACAATGGGGTTCACTGCCCTGTGGTCCATGCAAGTCTGAGGCCTGGTGCTAGACTGGCCTTGTTCCATTGCTTTCTCTATAGCAAAGCAGCTCTTACGTGGACATCTTTTAAAATAGATACTGCTTACTACACTGTTTTAGAATGGCCATATTCAGAGGAGAATATTGGTGTTGATTGCTCCCAATGTTAGCAAAGCCATTTGTGTGTGTGCGTGTGTGTGTGTGTTTGTGTGCACGCAAACACACACACAAATGTCCATGCATGTGAATAGGTGTAGACTGCCTACCATGTGAATGTGTTTCTCTCCCCCACCCTGTTGTGGAAGGACAGAAAACTGTGTTTTTCATTGCAATCCTAAGTTTATAAACTTCTTTTTTAAAGGGCTTTATATAATTTGGATGAGCCATTCTTGGGAGCAGTGACCTAAGCAAAGGCCCAGAGACTGTAAAAGCTCTGAAAACAAGGCCTGTGCATAGGGTAGTTGTCAGAGTCACTGGAGCCCTTGTCCACCCAAAGGTCCCAGTGGGATTAGGTCCATAGCTGGCTGTCCTGATGTTTGGGGAAGTGATGCTGGGGTGCAGACATGAGGCATCATTGGAGGAGCAAACTTGGACCTCCTCTGAGTCCCCCTGTCTCCATCTTCAGGGAGGCAAGATAGTGTGGTGGCTAAGAACTGGAACCTGGAATGCAGGGGGTTGAATCCTGGATCCCTGTCTCCTAGCTTTGAGAGCTTAGGGAAGTCATTCAACTTCTCAGAGCTTCAGTTCCCTTAGGTGCACTCCTCGTGGGGCTGTTCTCCCTGTGTTCTGCCATCACAAAGAGTATTGGGTGGAATGACAGAGATTGAGGGGAAAGGAAAGTTCACGTACCTACTAAGTGACAGTACGGCATCATACTTGATGCTTTATATTCTTTGCCCATCCCCGTCCTGGAGAAAATAAAAGTTCTCTAGTGCTTACCTTGCCCTTGAGTCTTTCTGAGAAAGCTTCCCTTGAGTTTCACACGGAGTCCCTATGATCTGTGCCGTGTACGTGGAGTGAAATCAGCATCATTAACGTGGCATTGCAAACAAAACATCTATAGGCTGGGTTTGGGAGAAACCATTGCATTGGGAAATATCTTTGGTCAGTTCTGTCCAATAAGCTTATTCCCTACTGGATGGCAAACCCCAGTCTGATCATTGCTCCCTTGGGAGATGCCAGAGTGGAGTGAGGGCAGATATCTCCAATATCGTCCCTAATACTTATGAGATATTTGGGGTGTCTTCCATGATGCCTGATACACATTGCAGAGAAGGATAGCATGTTGTTTAGTGAGCATTTTAGAAAAGTTCCTTGTGTTGTGAGCTCCCTTGCCTAAGATAAATCCCTATCTTCCAGGACCTCTTTGTGGGTCTCTCCTTTGAGCTATAAGAATGACCATATGATCTCCATTGTCCCCACACAAGGACACTTGGAGAGGCAGTTCAAGGTCCACAGTCATACAGCTGGCAAGTGGCAGAACCATTAAAGTGCCTGTGGCTTGCTCGCCTGTCAGGACCAGTGATGGAGCCAGTTGCCTTCACTGCCTGGCATAGAGCCTGTGCTTCCCAAGAATGGCACAACCAGGTGCCTTCTCCCTCATCAGGGCTGGCCTGGGATGCCAGGTCTCCAGGTTCTCAGCCTCTTGTCTGGCACCAGGCCTGATGAGGCTTCTGGGTTTAGTAGGTTATCTGCAGGTGGGACTTCATTCTCAGCCCTGGCTAACCACATACAAAATTACATCCCTGAGGCTGGCCAGCAGAAGATGACTGTCCTTAGAGGGAGACCTTCTATTCCATTGTCTTTTGACCAACCCCAAATCTTGCTTTTCCCAACTTCGTTTGTATTTTCTCTACCTTTTTTTTTTTTTTTTTTTTTTTGAAGAAGACTTTTTCTGCAGGTAAAATAGATTTTTTTTTCTGATTTAAACTCTTTGGGTCCCAGTTTAATTTCCCTTTGCTAATGTGCCATATTGGCCTTTGCAAATCAATCAGTTTTGTCAGACTAGATCAGATGCCTCCTTGAAATGCAGATAAATTGCCCATTATGGAACCATTGTCTCCCAATTCTGAGGTGTATTCAGAGAATTCAAACAGATTTGTCAGGCCTGACCTTCTTTTCATGAGCCATGCTGTGACTCGCCCTGTCTAAATTAAATACTGCTAAATGCCCCCAGCTATCTAAACCTCCTCTCTGACTGGGACCTTGGATATCTTGCACCACCCCGCCATGGACAACAGCTCCTCTTTTGCCAAGGAAACCACCAGCAAGTCAGGACCCTGGCCTTCTTTGACCCACACTCTTTCATTTTGCATTGGCCCTATTTGTCAGGCAAGCCCCACCCGCTGAGGTCAGCCAGGGGCAAATCCTTTTCCATAGCAAGCCCAGAGAAAAGAGTGTCAGGCAGTTGCCTGTGGGGGGTTCCTGATGAGCTGCTGCTGGCTATGTGCTGTTAACCCTCTTGCCTTCTCTCCCCTTCGAGCAAAGTTCCAAGGCTACCTTTAGTCTGCCTATCCGGACCAGAAATACCTGAAATACCCCTTCCTGTGGATGCCCAGACACAATACCATCTTTCACCTTCAATTGATGGTGACAAACAGTGGCAGGGTGAACTTTACCTGCACAGCCCTGGCTCCTGTCCACTGTCCCCATGGACAGGTGAAAACCCAGAAATCATCTCAGGACTTTTAGGATCTAGCTGTAGGACAAAAGGCTCAGGGAGGAAATGATATATGTTGAGAGCTTGCTATTGCTGAGAATGTAACCTACTGAACGTAGACTTTGGAGACTTTGGAATCTGTCACTTACAAGCTGTGTGTCCTTGGGCAAGTGACTTAGGCTCTCTGAGCTTCAGTTTGTCAGGGATACTAGTACCTTCCATGGAGACAGATATATATATATATATATATCTCCTGTATATATGATAGGAAGTAGTATGTCTGTGGTCATTTTTCAATGATTTCTGTTGTGTGTCTTTCTATCCTCTGCAAGAAAAATAAGAAGGCACCACCATATCTCTCACATTGGCCTCAATCAGTGGCCCATTATCTCGTCTTTTCAGGTGTCTAATGGAAGCTCCTCTCTCTTGTGGACCTGAGAGCTTAATAAATCTAGAATCCTCCAACCTACATCAGTGAGCTGAGCATTCTCTTACAAAGACAACCTCATTGCAGCCATGAACAGGGTAATATTTTCCCCTTTCTTCATATTCTAATGAATAAATGATATTCCCATTGGTTATTTATCAACTTTTAGAATTTGAATGGAATTCTGATAATTATGGCATTTCACCATTTGATGGGAAATTGGCACCTGCTGCATGGAGATAATAGCCCAATTCAGCATCTATGAAATATGGAATTTGCTGCTAATTCCTGTCTTCAAATTTGTAAATCATCAGTGGAGTTGGTTATTAAAATTCTGGAGTTGAAAGACCTGGGGCCAAGGGGGAGCAGCCCTTCTTCATTAAAATTATAGGAACTAACAGTGACTGACGGACTGAATGCTCTTGGCCCGGGAAGGCTCATAGTCACTTAGGAGCAAGAAAGCTTCCTGGTAACATGATTATCCAGGAGGCTCAGCCTGCAGAATAGGAGCTAGCGGGCTTGGGGTGCTTGTCAGAATTTGCAGAAATGCAGATGGTAGCAAGTCATAGACTAAAAGGCACAGGCTTTGGAGTCAAGCAGAGCATGGTTGGAACTCTAGCTGTGTTTGATTCGAGGCCTCTCTGAGCCTCTGTTTCTGCCCTGCTAAATTGAAAAAAAAAAATGCCCCTTTTCACAATGAACTGCTTTCTGACCTTTAAATTAACCTAAGATCCAATCTATATATTTCTCATGCATCTATTTAACAATTTACTACAAATCTCCTAAGTGCCAGACACTCTGTTGGAGGTTGGGGGTACCCTGGGGAGAACAGCAGGATTATTCTCTAACCTCATGGAGACTATTCATGAATGATGGGGCTTTGAGTCTTCAGTGATGTCTTTTTCACTGATCCTGCATTGAATGCGAGACCCCAAAAAGAAAATGAACAAATTGTACCTTTCTCCCTGGTTGAGGGGAATGCCTGCCTACAATTAGCACCTAGAAAATTGACTTGGGGAAAACTTTCTGGGATCCTGGAAATACTCCATATTGTGATTGTGATAGAAATTTATATAACTGTGTTTGTCAAAACTCCTTAGACCATACACTTCTTAAAAAGGTACAGTTTACTATAAGTAACTATAAAACTGACTTCTAAAACAAACCCCCCAAAATGTCCCTTTTTGAAATGAAACGGGTAGTGTGATATACTGTATTCACTTGCTAGACCTAAAGATTTCACTGACCAGAAATTCAGATTTAGGGAAACAAAATGGACTTGGGACTAACATTAGGTTTGTCATCTTAAACTTTGGCACATAAGAAAAAAAGAAACACTTCCAACTGCCACTGAAGGGCTCATAAACTCTGGGCTTCATGGGGGCTCGATCCTCATCTGGTGGCAGGAGAGTCAAGGAAGCCTGCCAGGGGAGCAAATTGTCATAGATACCCCTGTTTCCTACTAATTTGAAGATCAAATCCAGTATGCAAATGGTTTCTCTTGTCTCCAGCCCTAGAATTTCCTTCCAAGCAGCAGTGTTGTCAGTGGAACAGCTGCAGCAAGGTGACTGTGGTTGTGCCTAGTGGATTTACCTGGCCTTGGTCAGGTCAAGGAATTCAGGCTTTAGTGCCCAGAAAGTGTTTGAACTCAGCACAGTCATTTAATACCTAAGGCCAGCTCTCATAATGTTACCCTTGTCTGCCTGCACAGACCACTATCCCTCTCTCCTGCTCTTTCTCTTCTCCTTCCTCCCCCTCTCCCTTCTCCTCCCTTCTCCCCTCTTTCTCATGCTCACCCTTCCTTCCAAACTCTATCCACACTCATCCTTCCCCAGACACTTTGGTGGGCTGTTTATAGCTGGAAGAAACTCCTGCTTCCTCAACCTCTGCTTGGTTTAATGTACTTCTCCTTGCCAGCTGGGGCATGCTGGTTGGTGTCTTCTCAAGTCAAAGTCTATATGCTTTACTCCCCACTGAAACCTGATTTCCAGTGAGCCCCATGGAGACTTGCCATTGCAAAAGAAACCCTTGGTAAGGAAATGAGATAGCATCAGCTTTTGATCTTCAGCTGAATTCATAATCTTGCTTAAGTCCGTTGAGCTCAGAGCCAGGTGCACTTGCCTGACATTTTCCTCTTCGGTGCCAAGCATCCAAACTTGCGTGTGGGTGGCCCTGGGATGACTTTGTATCCTAACTTCTATCCTGGACAGTGAGGTCATCCCAGGCAAGGATGATGTACTATTCTCTGCAATGCCAAGGCTTAGCACAGGTTTTAGCATGTAGCAGATATGCAGCTGAACCTGGCTGAACCAAACTGGCCACAAAAGACGAAGGAAGAGAAAAGAAGCTGTCTCCAAGAAAGGTGCAGCACGACAGAAGTATGTACAGTCCACAGTGGCGGGAATGGTGGGGGCCATTACTTATGGCACCAGTGTCCAGTTTTCCTTTCTTCTTGGGTTTCCACTCATGTTCTTGTGGCCACAGACATACTGGCTTTCTCTAGAAAATTCTGAGCAATCGTCTTTGAATAGCATCCTTATCCCAGTTTAACTAAAGGAAGGGTTCAGGGCAGTCCATAGTGTTGAGGAGATGCCTTCACACCTCTCCACACTTTATGGTTCCTATGGTTTTTACCCAAACCCTGGCAATGCTAGTCTAAACTCTGCAGAACAGAGCAGGTCTGTGCTCTGGCTCTGTTCTTCTCAATCCCACCTCAACTTCCTTCTAGCAGATAACAAAGACGTCCTGTGGCCTTGGCATTAGAGATGTATTTTTCTCTATAAGTGGCTTATTCTCTTCAAGATGCCTGGGTAGATCATTTCTTCCCTTCTCTGCCCCTCTATGGTTTCCTTGTTGCTTCCACCTCAACCTTTCCCCTGCCCCGACTACTAAACACACCAGTGTCTGCTAGTTGAGTAGAGGAGGACCTACTTATGAGTGTAATGGGAACTTGCATGCAACTTGTTCTAGAAGCTGTGCCCATGTTCGTGTCACATGTTTGCACTACATGGGTGAAGGCATGGGTGAATGTTTGCTCTTTAAAGCTGGGATGTTATGGTGATCTTCCTGTGTGTAGAGGGAACAGTGCGAAGTGTGGTGGGCCTTATAGCCCACAGAGGGATTGTGACATCCATACTCTCCTTCGTTCCTCTTAACTACCAGGTGTGATGATGGGGAAGGGCCATGTGGTTACCTGTAGTCCCATGGAGTGGCTCTTTACCCCTTTGCAGGAGCCTATTCACCCAGCACCCTGCTGTCCATTTCATGCAGGGCTGAAGTGAACTCAGCATCTAGGAGAGATGCTGGGACCTGTGTTTGGGGAAGTTCGGGGTCTAGGGCTTTGAAATACTGGGCTGCCTCCTTTGTTTCAGAATCAGACCTGTCACTAAGCAACACTTGCTGCGATCCTTCCCACTTTGCTAAAAGTGCACCAGAGTAGCACTGGGGGGAGGTGCGATTCAGCCACCCACAGCCATATGGGGCCACTTCTTGTCTCAGCTTCTGCTCCCTCCTCCCCCACACCCTTTCCTGCTTCCCGGTGAGAGAAGGACTTGACACTCTGCTTCCTAGGTGGCCTGGAGGGATCACAGGAGGGCATTTGATCACTGTGGGAAGAGTTCAAGATAAAGGCCATGGAGGTTTTTAATTGTTTTTTCTTAATTTATATTTTAAACAGCCTCTGTATCTCTCTGCTTTTTCCTGTGCCAGTATCTCTCTGACCGTCTGTCTCTGTCTCTTTCTGCCCCCTCCCCTCTCTCCATCTGCATGTGTCTGTCTCTCTGTGTCTCTGCCTTTCTCTCCATCTGTTTGTGTGTCTGTGAATCTGTCTTCCTGTCTCTTTTTCAATCGCTCTCTCTCCTTCTTTCCCCCACCCTTCCTTCACTGTTTCCTTCTCCTCCTCACTTTCTATCTTTCTCTCTTTGATTCTGTCTTCATATCCCCCCCCCCCAACTCTCTTTTCTCAGACACCTCCCAGGGCTGACATTAATGGGTACCTTGTAATTCCCATAATTTACATGGAGTCCAACATGGGTCCCCTTTCCTTTGGATGCCTAACTTCGGCAAGCAGTGTTACATCACACAAGATCTGTATCATTTAAAAAAAAAAAAACTCTGGAAAAAAATATTTTGGCTTAACATTACTTAGTCTCACCCATGCTCCACAATTTCCCACATTATCCTGCTCCTATTTGGCTAACTCTGTATCCTATTTTTTGAATGTCAGTAAATCTATGTTTCTCACTAAGTGAAGGGTGCTTGGAGTTCCTTCCTACCCAGAATTTCCCTTATTATAGAGCTCAAGCCAGTGATGATGGCTGTGGAACTCTGTGAATAAACTAAACACCATTGACTTGTACATTTTACATGGATGACCTAAGCTCTTAAAAAAAAAAAAAAAAAGACAACCCATAAATATAAAGAAGGCATGAAGCACATTCCATTGTTTTCAGTCCAGCTTCAGAATTTTCATGAGGATATTTGAATTTGGGGGCTTCCACAGCATATGACCCAGAATTTATTTATGGCTTTTTGTAAACCTATCACAGTCAAATACCAGACATTAACTTCTGCTGAAATCAGCTGGCTGATCTAAACCTTGGCTAGAGCGTTTTCATGAATATCACCGTTGCAACAGAAAGTGAGGGAAGATGGATGAACTCATGGTAGGATCGGCTTTCCATGGGTTTTCTACTCTTTGGGGCAAGAGAAGCTTACTCCTACTCATACCAGGTTTAGAGAAAGCTTCCCTTCGCTTTGCTTCCCAAACATCCTGAAATTTTTCTAACCGTTATCATGCCTTATTGTCCTTGGTTCAAGTAGATATTTTCTCCATTGGACTGTATGCTCCTTGAATGTCAGAATTCTGTCTCTTTTGCAGTTGGTAGATATGAAATAATTGAGCAAGGGGAGAAGGAAGGAAGGACATGAATGAACAAATGAATTTAGAGGAACTTGGCATCCAATGTAGAAATTAAGGCTGGTCCCAGTCAAGTATTTAACATCCAACATAAATTTGTTGAGCATATACACAGTGTTCTGTGTGTCTAACACTGTTCTCAGGTGCTGGGAGCCCAGCAACAAAAAGACTGTCAAGGACCCCTGACACCTGGAGCTTGCATTCTAGGAGGGAAAGAAACAGATGATAGAAATGAATCAGTAAATCGCAGGGACTATTGTATCCTGACTTAGGACCCATTTTAGCACTCACCATTCCATCTTTTCAAGCCCAAGCCTTGGCACAGTAGAAAGGTAAAAATGATAAGAAAAACAAATGGATGCAAGCCACAGCTATAGACAGAGGAGGTGGGATCAGGCTGAGCTGATGACAGGCCATGGGAGGGAGGGAGTGGCCAGCTGCAGGAAGGTTCAGTACTGTTCAGCAGCTCTCTTTGAACTTGGTATTTTTCCACAGCAAACATAAGACCAAAGCTCGTTGGCAGTGGAGCCACATCCCGAGGGTGAGAGGGCAGAGCTGATGTGGGGAGCCAGGCTGGGAGGAAGCAAACACAAGGGGAGGAGGCTGACTTTCAGAACTTCACAGTCTGGGGGCTCCCTGGAGAGCCAGGGCCAGTGTTAATATTCACCAGGTGCCCTGGCAATCAATCATCAGAAGTCAGAGGAGAGCAGGGCAGGAGGTCGCCAAACATGGCATGATCCCTGGAGATCCCAAAGGGGCTCTGCCAAACACATGTGCAGTGCAGACCCCAAGACATGGCTGGCCACAGACAGTCCTTATCATGATGCTAATAGCATTAGCCAACACTTACAGAGGACTTGTCAGATACTGTGCAAAGAACATTAGGTGGATTATCTCATCCTCACAGCAAAACCATGAATCATTCTATCATTTAGGAGTCACTTGGTTACAAGTGACCAAAAACCAAACCTCAAATGATGAGAAGTAGATAGAAAATTTGTCAACTCATCCATATGAAAAATCCAAGAGTATCTGGCTTCAGGTATGGTTGGATCCAGGGACTTAAACGCTGTTCCAGGTTTCAGTCTTTTTCCTGATCTCTTGATTCCTCTTCCCATTTCTTGGTACCATGTTCAGACAGGTTGTCGTGGTGGTGCTGGGGCTGCAGCTATTCAAGTCCATTTTCTTTTTTTCTTTCTTTCTTTCTTCTTTTTAATGAAATTTTTTTCAACTTTGAGAGAGACCAGAGGAGGGGCAGAGAGAAAGGGAAATAGAGGGATCATGACCTGAGCTGAAATCAAGAGTTGGATGCTTAACTGACTGAGGCACCTAGGCACTCCCCACATTGTTTCAGGGTGAAGTCCACAGAAAAGAAGGTATCTTTTCTTGTCCCCAAAGTTTGAATAAGTATCGTGGCTTCTTACTGACTTGGATGAGGGATCATGGACCCATCCTTGAAAATATCACTGTGGCTGCAGGGATAGCTCTGTGTACCACCTACTACGCTGGAGGGAAGAGGGGATAAGCAATCATAATGTGTGGAAATGGGTGCTCAAATGAACATTAGGGTGGTACTGCAAATAGGTACTTAGCAAAAGTAGGTTAACGGGAGCAGGTGGTAAAAAAATAAAGACGCTCATACTTTGGTTCCGTTATCACCTCCATTTTGTATATGGGGAAACTGAGGCGTGGCAAGGTGGAGGCCCTTGTCCAAGCAAGTCAGTGGTGAAGCTGGGACAGCAGCCAGCATTGCCCCTGGCCACCCCTGTTCAATTCCCTCCACAACTAGTGCCTCACCTCCTGCTGCTGACTCCGTCCTCTCCCTCTTTCCTGATCTGTCCTTGGACCTGCCAAGTCACTGCAAGACACCAGGTGAGTGTTAGTGTCGCCCTGAAGACAGCAGGAGTTGTCATGAGGCCACAGACCCATCAATCCTGTCAGGTCCAGAGAACCATTCCCAAGGCAAAGGGTCATTGATGGCATCATCTCCATCTTCTTTAATGCTAATTCCTTTTTTTTCCCCACGTCAACATAAAAATCATCTTAAATGTCCTCATTAAAGCAGATGTGATTTCTGACCACAGAACCATCAACTCAGCCTGGGAAAGACTTTCAGGGGAGAAAATGTTCTCTGAGCCACAATCACAATTCCGAGTGATTTAGAATATCAAGTTTGTATGATTTTTAATCATTAAAGGAGATATAAAAACATATTTTATACACAATCTTTTATCTTACACTTATTTTTATATTTCTCTATAACAATTTATTGCGATGCATATATCACCATTACATCAGACATTTATGGCTCCATTAAAATTCAATGCCACCATAAATTTGGGCCGGTTAAAGTGGTGACATTTGTAACAGCTTCCACAAGGACATATTTTATATTTAAAGTGAAACTTTGAGAAGAAACTTTGTTAAAGAAAAAAAAAAACATGTAGGGTAGCAAAGGGATATAAGATTCTCCTGATATCTAAAACACCTAATGCGTACCCTAATACTGCTGTATTAAGAAGCCAGACTTTTGCTAAGTACGAGGTGTGCTATTTCCAGCATTTAGGGATTAATGGAAATCATACGATAATGCTGTCATTGACGAGAAATACTCTGCTCTGCCCAATCCTTCAGCAACCTGAGACCTGGGAGAATTTTGAAAGTAAGGGAAAATATTAAATCAGACTTTTAAACAATGCAGTGTCTATGTAGTGAGAGGTATTCTCATTTCGGTTTGTGGGGAGTGAGGATGAGCTTATGTTTTTCTATCATTTGGTCCAAGATGGTGACTACTTCTTCTGGGAAATTCGAGGTTTCTCTTTTTTTCCTCTCAATCCATCAGATGGTATTAGAGCAGCTTTTGTGAGCCCAGTGCTTTTATAAATGATTTGAAAAAGTCTGAGTGGGGATGTATTTCTTGTGTGGAAGGGAATTTCTATACTCAGATGCTCTCAAGGGAAAGGAAGAGTCCTGATCACTTTTACATCGTCAGGATCCACAAAAATATCTGACACACAGTAGGTATCCAGTAGCATCTTGTGTTTGCCTCCTTGGTATGGTTGGACAGGGCATCTACCTAGAAAGTTTTGGGTATTCAGTGTCCAGCTGGTCTTAACTGAGTTGTACACAACAGGTGTCCTAGATGACTTCAGAGAAAGGGAGGGTGAATGCTTGTATCAGCTTGAGAAGGGTTCATGGAAGGGTAGGGCTTTGGGTGTGTATGACCTGACACCCCATAAGTAGGACACAGGTAGTCTAGGCTGAACAAGCCTTGCGGGGGTGGGATGAAGGTGAAGTTGAGCTGACTGAGTCAGCTTCACAATCTGTGTAATAATAGAGACAACAAACTCTCATTGAGCCCAGGCTCTATCAGTCTGGGATGTGTGCTGTGCGTAACAATAAAGAGAGTGAAGGATTATTACCACTCACTAGCCTGGTCCTCTTCTAAATGCTCTTCTCAGATAAACTTATTTTAACGTTCCAACTCCCCAAAAGGTAGATATTCTTCTATGTCCTGGCTGGGCAGAATGGAGAAATGGAGTAGACATGTGGGTTATAGATACATTCCCTGTTTCTCTAGTCATGTCTCTGATCACCTGAGGAAATAAAAGCTAGAACATCTACATCTCAGGGGTAAGTTTAATTGAGGCATTGGGTGGGCAACTTTTGTTCTCAAAAGAGAGAGAGAATATCTACCAACTGATGCCACTTGTGGTTTGTAATCAAGTGCCAGCCGAGGCAATGCCAGCAAGAGTAGACAAACCAGAGGTTTCCTAAACCACATAGCACCTGTCCAGCACCCGTGCCCTGGGCACTCAATTTACATTTTCACAAGAAAACTGTGGTCATTTTTCCTGGGATTAGGTGACCCGGATATGAAGGAATCTCACTTTCTCTCTGATCCAGGCAGTTTAAGGAGCTCTCTCTGCAGGCTGTAATATTTAGGCTGTGGTACAGAAATGATAGATGAGACTGGGTGATTATAAAGTTTCATCCCAGCTCTAAAATTCACTGGTTCTGGGCATTATGCATATCACTTGCAAGTAATTAACATTAATAATGCCTTACATTTGTGAAGCCCTTATCTTTCTTTTTTCCCATAGAATTTTCATATCCATTATGTTATGTGACACTTCTGTGAAGCCAGTGGTCAGATACCCTCTCCAATGAATAGAGAAGTTAATATGTCCAACATAGACTTTTGCTTAAATTCAAATAGATTTATACATAGTTGTCCTTGACCTCAGAGGAGATAGAGGCCACAGGGGGAAGGTGGACCAGAATGTTCTCGATCCAGGCAGGGCGAATTCTGAGAGTCAGAGAGGGCAAGACACTTAGGAGAAATCGCACAGATACAGGATGGCAAAAGCCTTGCCTGCCCCAGGACTTTACTGAAAGCGAGGCACATTTGGTGTGGGTAGTGGCCCAGAAGAAGTGAAAAATAGCCTATCTGTATAATATCAACTATTCTAACAGGAGGGGAAAAAAAACCCACAGTGACTCAAAATGGGTAGGGTTTATCTGTGATCCTAAATGTGTGAATATTAAAACCATTTGAAGGGCTCCTTCCATTTTCTCCACTCACCGAGCTGTTGGACCCTCATAGTCATGGCACTGTGCTTTCCAGGAGATAGTTTGCTTCATGGGTCACAGAATCCTTTTCTCTAGAGAGAAAGTCCCCCAAATCAGGGATGAGCAGGCATTTTACAGAGGTTTCAGAAAAAGCTGGTAATGCAACTCTTTGAATTAAGTTTGGTAAGAGAACCCTGTTAGACTGAAAAGGGGAAGTGATATGGATTTCATGAAATGATTGAGTAATTTAGACAAGTCTGGATATGGAATTTCAGACTTTCCTCTACATTGGATCTATACAACTTTGAAATGCATATTGTATTTCAAAGTAAACTGAAAGAAATTGACAAGAAAGGAAAACTTGAACAGTGTTCAAAAAAGAGTGCAAATTGTGTGTGTGTGTGTGTGTGTGTGTGTGTGTGTGTGTTCGTTCATGCACTGGTATAGCTCATTCTTCACAATGTGCTTATTAAAAATCTAGAAATAAAGGTTTTAGTGCCATTATGTAGAACATTGAAGAGAAAAAAAATCTTCGTTGATATAAGTTGTCTACAAATTCTACACTTTGTACATAACTTGTTATTTTACTGTTTAGTCTCAAAAATTTAGAATATAATTGTATAGAATTTAGATGCATTTTTCATTTGAGAAAGAGTTACAACTCTATTTCGATATGGCAGAGTCCTTCTCAGTATGTACAGAGGAATTGCTTCTTTTCCTAAGACCTGTCTATAGGACCTGTCTCCTCATGGTGTGCTTGTCCTGGCCACTGAGAGCTGATGGTTAACTTTTAAGGAAATCTGTGAGTGACTTTATGTCATATTGGCAGCTTGAGCTTGGCCATAGTGGGAGTATTTACACCATAGAAACTAGAAAATGCTACAGATTGGTGATTTCCTCCCCTCAGAGATGTGGTTATTGAGCATTTACTAGAACACCATTGTTCTTTTCTATATAAGGTACCACTCCATTGTATCATTCAAGCTCATTTAATTTGTATATCCATAAATAAGTAGAGAACTGTTTTGAGGTCATAGAGTTTTACTGGGAAAATCAAAGACCTGAACCTTGGAGGAAAGTAAGAATAATATGGGATTCTCTCCCCCTTACCCATTAACCTTTAGGTATATGATAATTATCTAATGTCAGCATATAGACTTTATTTTTTGATTCCTTTTCCTAATGTAGCTTGATAGGTTTATTGAATGAGTTGATGTATAAGTGTTAATAATGCAAGACCACATGTATGGCACTTTATGGGAAACTTCTAGAAGAGTTTTGAGGGTGATCTTGGCCATATAACTATTTTAGTGGAGTTGGCATAATATGGTAGTTGAAAGCCAGGAAAGTTGATTTTGAACCTGTGATCTGCTACATACAAACTACTTAACATTTTTTAACCTCATCAATAAAATGAGGATAATAATGGTAACTTACCTCTAAAGTTGTTTTTAAATATGTTAATATATGTAACATTCTTAGTGTTTTTCCTTGTGCCTGGCTAGTTCTAGGTGTGTGTTAGCTATTATAAAATAGGGGGGTGTTTTAGTTGATGTCTCTGGCAGCTAAGTGAGGGTTAGATTGGAGTCAAGGCTGGGAGAGTCTCGGTTAAAAGTCTGTTGCTTTAGTCTAGCCTGGTCCTTTTGAATGAATCATTGATGCAGTGTGGCTACTGGGTATTATGTAGACTAAGCCAGTGGCTTCTGTTGAAACTTCACCTATGAGCTAAAGAGCCTTTGTTGACCGTAAAAGAAGACCATTTCCCGTAGGAATTAATTTTATCAACCTATGTCCAATTCATTCAGAGGTGGAAGGGGTGATGAAGAGAGGAGAGGGATAGGAAACAGAGGAGGCAGATGCCAGATGTTGGAGGGTCTCCAAGGTCATGGTGAAAATTTGGCTATCATATTAAGCATAATGGAAAGCTATGAAAAAAAAATGAGGGAATTCTGTGTTAGTCACCAGGAGAGACACAAAAACAAAGGTGGTCATGGGGACTCACAGACCAGAAGGGTTCAAGCCCTCCCCTCTATCAGTTGTTATTTAATTTCTGTGAGCCTAGTTCTTACATCTTCCAGATGAGCAGAAACATCTTTTAGCCCTGTAGTGGATTGACTTGCAAAATGCCATGTGTGTGCCAGGTATGATAGGATAATTACAGAGACAGGGTACTTTCCTAGAGAAACTGTGGGACTTCTGTAGAAAAACTGGAAACCCTACAGAGAGGGCAGTGAGGAAAGATGAGCATGACTTCCCTGGTGCCTTTTCCCCTTGGAGTAGGTCATACATGACCTTGTTGGAGACCATCTTTGCTGTGGGGTTTGTTACATCTCCCAAATGCCCTGGCTGGTCTCTTACCTCCTTCCATATCCAGGCCCTGTCTCATGTCCTGGGGCCAATAATAAAGATAAATTTGAGAAGTAATGGATAAAGACCCAATCCTTGTAGAGCAATAAAATTTATCGTGGCTTAACTAATCTGGCACCATTTATGCCTGCCGCCTGCCTTCCCAACCATCGAATGACTAATTGATAACTAATTTCCTCAATTTGTACTTCATTACTTATTGCAGCAGAAAAGCTTACACCTAACTCTATGAATCAAATATATTCCATGAAGTCAATGCAGATGTTACTTGCCAGAGTTCTTGGCAGTTTGGCCAGCTTTGCAGAAAAAGTGGCTTCTTTTCAATGATACACCTAACAGGTACAGAGTTTTCACTGTATGTCAGGAACTGAGCTAAGCATGTTCCATTTGTATAATCAGGAGTTGTGTCAGATAATAAAATAAATAAACCCTTCATTGTGTTAGCTTAGCACAACAGAAATGTCTTTCTTGGGGCCTCTGAGTGGCTCAGTCAGTTAAGCATCCAACTCTTTGTTTATGCTCGGGTCATGATCTCAGGGTTCATGAGATCAAGCCCTCTGTTGGGCTCTGTGCTGAAGCAAGCAGCCTGCTTGGGATTCTCTGTCTTCCTCTCACTCTCTGCCCCTCCCAAGCTCATGAGCACACTCAGACTCTTTCTCTCTCTCTTTTTCAAATAAACATTACATTTTTTTTTTCTTCCTTTGTCGGTAGAAGTTTAACTCAGGTGATCCTGGCTGACAAGGATCAGGGAGCTTTGTTCCATGTGCTCATTCAGGTTGACCGAAACACAAAATGAGGACCCAGTTGATTGGGACTGTGCCATCATCACTGAATAGCTTCCCTTGGTGCTGATATGTTCCTGGCAGAGGGGGGAAAGAACATGGAGGAGCAAAGGTAGGAAGTTCTTCATGGGCTAGCCAGCAAGAATACATCCTTGCAACTCATATTTCATTGGTCCTAACTCAGTCACAGTGAGCCAGGAAATGTAATATAGATGGGACCCAAGAGGAGATGGGTTTTGATAGTCACACATGTGATTTCATTTAATCCTTACAATGATGCTATGAGGTTGGTGATAATTCCCACTTTACAGATGAGGAAACTGAGGCTTAGAGAGGTTAAGTAACTTGTTGAAGGTCAAAGATCCTATAAGTGAAGGAGCAGTCTTCCATTCCAGTCGTTTGTCTGATTTTAAAGTCCATACTTTCAACCATTGTGCTAGACGACTTCTATTGGGTCTTAAGCAATGGGAAGCTCTGATGGTGAACTCTTCTTCTCTATACTGTGGTCATCAGTACTGTAGCTGAACCTGATACACCATGAAGTTCTCTGCTTCAGGGTAAGCCCTTACCCCTGCCTACAACATTAATCTTGTAGTGAAAGCAGAAACAGGACACCTTGTGAACTTTGAGAAACCCAGGTTTGGATGCCTCATGGTGTCCAGGTTCAGTGATACTGAATTCTGAGGCTGACTGCCCACATGTACTTTCTCTGTGGGAGGCACAGAGCAAATGTTAAACCGAGCCAGGAAAGACTCCACTAATTAAAGCTTTTCTGAACTCTGCTGTCCACTGGCTTTTTAACAAGTGATGCTATTAATCCTACATGTTCTTGATTTTTCATTTGTTTGTGCAGGGGGGTAAAGTTGAAGGCGATACGGTGGTATTTATCCTTGGAATAATGTTGCCATAGTTACCTCTCGACTTTATTATAACAGTGGTGCAATAATTGAAGCAGAGAGACCTGGAGATGGTCTCATAACTGTGAACTTGGTCCCCAGGATGGGCATGGAAAGCATCTCTTAGATTGGGGGAGAAAGAAGGGAGCTTGGCCTCAGCAATTAACCCCAAAACGCAGCACCGTGGTCCTATGTATTTGATGAGAGTGTTGCCTGGTGATGTCCAGAGTGAGCCATTTGTATGAAGTTGCTTTGTTTTCACATTGTTTTACAGTGACACTCTTAGAATGCAAGAATGTAGTGTCTCCATGGAAACTGGAAATGTACAAAATTAAGACCCAGAATAGGAAAGCTTCTGTGAGCACAGTTCTGCTGATCACTAATAAAGAAATGATGTGTTACAAGTACAAGGTTTTGGATGTCAGAAGAGACAGGGAATGATAAATTTGACATCCTAATCTAGCCAAGGACCTTTACTTTTTGGACATAGTGGAAAAAGGTTATGAATGCACGTCTAGGTAAAGTGTGGTCTGTCAGACAGGAGTAAGGCTCATTTAATACCTTATTGTGGGAAAGGGGCTGCTGACCCTCCGTGGAAAGTGAACCTTGACTCCACCTCTCTTTTGAGCTCATCCACAAAGGAAAAGTTAGTTGGACATGAGAGAGGCAGTGTGACAGAATGGAAAGAACAGACTTAAATCTCAGCTCCTCTGTTTATCATGTCATGACTTTGAGGAGATTTCTTGGGCTTGTGGAACCTCCATTTCCATGTTCATAAAATGGGGATACTAAGAGTGTATACCTTTCTGAAGTGTTTTAAGGATTGAAAGTACACACATACACTCTCCTTATAAACATATTTCAGCACCATCAGGTGTGTGTGTATATGTATGTATGTGCATACGTCTGTGTGCAGATATATCGTGTATGTATATGTGTGGGTGTTTGTGTGTGTATATACGTTATATATACACACACACATCATTTCCTTTCTTCACTTTCCCCAGATAGCATTATCAGTAGGGGTTCCCTAGCCTGAGTTCCTATACGTGAGAACAAGGTTGAGTTTAGAATGTCTGAACCTGGGGCGCCTGGGTGGCGCAGTCGGTTAAGCGTCCGACTTCAGCCAGGTCACGATCTCGCGGTCCGGGAGTTCGAGCCCCGCGTCGGGCTCTGGGCTGATGGCTCAGAGCCTGGAGCCTGTTTCCCATTCTGTGTCTCCCTCTCTCTCTGCCCCTCCCCCGTTCATGCTCTGTCTCTCTCTGTCCCCAAAATAAATAAATGTTAAAAAAAAAAAATTAAAAAAAAAAAAAAAAAAAAGAATGTCTGAACCTGCATAATGGCTTGAAGTCCACATACAGCCTACAGGATCACTGATGGAAATGTGAGGCCATCTCCAACTACAGATACTGTGTGTCTACATGGGGTTTGGTGAAGTCCTTAGGTGCATCTCTGTCCTGATGCTCCCTCTTCCTTTGTGTCTCCTCTTTGTCTCTCATGGCCCTGTGTAATCCTTGACCTTGCCTTGGCACCCCTCCAGGCACACCTTCCACATTGGCTGAGATGCCATCCAATTATGTGAGGACATTCAAATACAGAAACTCTCAGTCTCTCCTGTGGTCTTTGCAAGTTCAGAATAATGTCAAGATTTGTACCCCTTCTTGTCTCTGTCCTTCTTAAAAAAAAATTATTAAAAATTTTAAAATTACTTTGCAATACGATTGACATACAAAAAGCTATACATATTGAATGTATACAACTTGGTGAGTTTGGAAATAAGTACACATTGTGATACCATTACCACTATCTATGCCATAAATATTTCCATCACCACCAAAAGATTCCTCCTGCCCCATTTGTAATTATTATTATTTTAATTATGATTAGTGATAAGAATACACCATAAGATATACTCTCAGAAAATATTTGACTGTATCATTTGATACTGTTAACTATAGGCTCTATGCTATACAGCAGCTCTCTAGGATTTAATCATGAATGAAACTATATACCATTTGAGTACTACTTCTCTGTTTCCCCCGCTCCCGGCCCTTGGTGACCACCATTCTACTCACTGCTTCTATGAGTCTGTTTTAGATTTCTCATGTAAGTGGGATCATGCAGTATTTGACCTTCTGGGACTGGCTTATTTCACTTAGCATGCTTTCCTCCAGGTCTGTCCATGTTGTCACAGATGTTAGGATTTCCTTTTTTTCTAAGGCAGAATAATATTCTTTTGTATGCATATACTATGTATTGTTTATTCATCTGCTCACAGACACATGGATGGATTCCATATATTCTTGGCTATTATGAATAATGCCGCAGTGAACACGGGAGTGCAGTATCTCTTTCAGATCCTGATTTCATTTCTTTTGAATATATACCCAGGAGTGGGATTGCTTGATCATATGGCAATTTTACTTTTTGTTTTTGAGGGACTTCTATACTGTTTTCCATAGTTGTCACACCAATTTGTAATTCCACCAGCAAAGCACAGGGTTCCCTTTTCTCCACGTTGTTACTAACAACTGTTAGGTCTCTCCATATGTGTGTGTGTGTGTGTGTGTGTGTCTATATATAGAGTAACTATTCTATCAGGTGTGTGATAGACAATGGGGTGTGTAATACCTCATTGCGGTTCTTAATGGCACAGAACTGAAAAGGCCTCCTTTCCTTCCAAGGTCAGTCACCTGCTGGATCTCTGTTTGGGTTGAACCAAAGCTCTCAGACTAATTTTCATCGTTGACTGAATGCTCTTCAGGTTCCCGCAGGCCTCTGCCTCTCTCTAAAGGGATTACAGTTGCCACTCTCTTATGGGTGATGTTTTTCTGATTTGCCCAGTCTCATTCAGGAAAAGGAAACAATATTTCTTCCCGTTTTTGGCACATGGGGCAGTTCTCTCTCATGAACCCAGGGAAGGCTTTGACACTTCTTGGGAATCTTTATCTAGTAGGTTTAACTTGCAATACCCTGTGGTTTCACTGTTTAAAACTTTCACTCTCCCTTCTGCATATGCTTCTACTGCACCGAAAGTGTAGGTTTCTGTAATCTTACAGATTGTTATAAATGCCTTATACTAAAACAACAACAACAAAAACAACAACCCTGAGTCAATATACTGAGGCATGTCATAATTGAGTAAATGTCAAGTAAATGTCAAAAATTTTTTTATCTAAGAAATAATTACTGAGTAGTGGTTCCATGTCACGTAATATACTATACTTTAGCAGAGTGACTCCTCCAGGTCTGCCTTGGGCTTTCACAGTTTCATCACTGAAAGTCCTATCTTCTGGGAGACCCCACAGTCCCAGGCAAACCAGGACCACAGGTTGTCCTCAGCTCCCCTGTCCTAAAGGATCTGAAGTCTAATAACACCCATCGCTTCGACTCTTAAGAAACTGGAAGAGGAGCTCTAACAAGTAAACATCCACATATGTTTGTAGAAACGTTATTTATAACAACTAAATGATGAAAGTAACCTAAGTGTCCATCAGCAGGTAAAGACATGTTGAGACTGTGATCTGCCCATACAGTAGAATATTATTCAGCTACAAAAAAGGTATGGAGTACTGATACATGCTAGAACATGAATGGACTTAACAAAACATCATGCTATTCAAAAGAAGCCAGATTTTAAAAGCCCACAGGTATGATTCCATTTATGTGAAGTATTCAGAATAGATAAATGCATAGAGAGAGAAAGTAGGTTAGTGGTTGCTGGGGCCCTTGAGGAGGGAAGAATGGGGACTGAGCACTTAATAAGAGCAGGGTTGGGGTGCCTGGTTGGCTCACTGGTTAAGCGTCTGACTCTGGCTCAGGCCATGATCTCATGGTTCATGACTTCAAGGCCAGTGTTGGGGTCTGTGTTGACAGCTCAGAGCCTGGAGCCTGCTTTGGATTCTGCCTCTCCCTTTCTCTCTGCCCCAACCCATTCTCTGGCTGTCTCTCTCTTTCTCTGTCTCTCAAAAATAAATAAACCTTAGAAAAATGAGAGCAGGGTTACTTTTTGGGGCGATGAAAATTTTTTGGAACTAGATGAAGGTGGTAGTTTCCACAACACTGTGAACATACTGAAAGCCATTGAATTGTTCACTTTCAAATGGTTAATTTTATGTTATGTGAATTTTACTCAGTGAAGAGCAAGCTGATAAGCTATGCAGTGTGGTCAGTGATACAATGGCAGCCAGAAGAGGATGCCAGGGGCAAAAAGGATCCAATGGGCTAGCCAGTGAACCACATGTACGACTTAGATCAGAGAAAAGATGAAGGAGCAGTGTTCTCACCAGAAGGGAAAAGGCTTAAGTAGAAGGTGGGAATCAGGAGACATTTCATGCTGTTTGTTTTCTGGTGTAATCATGCACATTTGTACATGTTAAAGCTACTTCTGAGGAGTATAATGGAATCCAAAAGCTGTGGTTGTCAGCAGGATATGCCTCAACTTCTGAAACGGTTCTTTAGCCCCTCGGCTGTGACAAGAAAGATGTAGCCCTGCCATTTGATAGTTACTGTTTCCAAGTATTTCCTAGGGAATATGTTCTTATAGGCTCCTGAGATAGGTGCCTAGGTGGCTCAGTCAGGGCAGTGTTTGACCTTTGGTTTCAGCTCAGGTCATGATCTTGCCGTTCATGGGATGGAGCCCCTCCCTCACTTAGGTTCTCTTTCTCTCTTTCTCTCTCTCTCTCTCTGTAGAAAAAAAATTGAAAAATTATTTTTTTTAATGTTTATTTATTTTTGAAGGAGTTAGAGGATGGGAGCAGAGGAGGGGCAGAGAGAGAGATACAGAATCTGAAGCAGGCTCCAGGCTCTGAGCTGTCAGCATAGAGCCCGATGTGGGGTTCACACTCACTAGTCATGAGATCATGACCTGAGTCAAAGTCAGACCCTTAACTAACTGAGCCATCCAGGCCCCCTGAAAAATTATTTTTAAAATGTGAGATGGCAGGTTCTCTGAGGAAACCATTCACTGTCACCACTGACTTGGTGCTGGGGCAAAACCCCACAGTAAGGACCTAAGCATCTCAGTTCTGACCCTTACACAGATTGTCCTAACATTTTACCTCAGAATCAAAGCATTGAACACCTCCAGAAGGCAGTAATGGGAACAAGCTTCAAAGCAGAGTTTGAATTTTGCTTTTGCTCTTTACCATGCCTGCTTGAGCGGGTTAACTCTCCAGGCTATAGTACCATCGCCTATAAAATGGGGATAATGATAGACCTGTTGTAATGATAAGTGTTTCCCCGTGAAGCCCACAGTATATACTGTCTGGCAGATAACAAGCACTCAATAATTATTAATTTTCTCCATTCTTTCCTCTTCATCCTAGACTTAATTAAGACGTATCGTGGAAGCTGTGAATAAGCAATTCACAGGAAGGGAAATCTAAATGGCCAGTACACATGGAAAAATGCTCAGTCTGGGTAGCAACAAAGGACTGAAAAATGAAACGACATTATTTTTTTTCCTACAAAATTACCTCCCCCCCCCCAAAAAAAAAATGAAAAAGAAAAGTCGATGTTGCCAAGTATTTTGGGAGCCAGACCTTCTCCTACCAGGCTGGTAGGAGTGCAACTTGGAACAACATTTTGGGGCACGATTTGGCAATAAGACAAATAAGCTTGTTTCAAATGCCTTAAATGCATGCCTGTGTTTGCACCCGGCAATTCCATCTCCAGAAATTTATCCTCGGGGAGTAATTAAGGATGTGCTCTCAAACTTAGCCACAGAAGCCACTCTATAAATAGTTGTTAAATGAAGGAGTGAGTGATGCTCGTCGCTGCGTTGTTTATAATAATGAAAATGCTAATAACAGGAAAAATCAAATAAATTATGGTCTGCCCATAAAATGGAATCCTCTGCAGCCATTAAATCTGATTTGGTAAACACATTTGGATAACTCTATCGTTTAAATAGGCCTGGGAAGGTATTTCTGATTCCTCGAGTGAGAAAATTATGTTAAACGACATATCGTATGGCTATAGCTTGTTTAAAAATATGTATCCATAAATAAGATGCGAAAGAAAAACTCTTGAGGGATATACAGCAGAACGTGAAAAGCAGTTATTGCTGAATGATGTGACACTGTGAATGTTTTTTATTTCCTTTTTTTTTGCTTTTTGTATATTCTGAGCATGTACTATTTGCACATATTTTTTAAAAACTTAATGTTAAAATAGAGGGACTCGTTAGGATGGGGGTGGGTGGTTGGAAACCAAGATAAGAAAGTGGGACAGAAACACGCTAGTCGGGGAACTGTGGGGCGTCTGGCTGGGTTAAAAGTGCAGCCTGATTTGGGCAGCCTTTCATCTCCTCCAGTGTCATTTTAAGCTTTTTTTGACTGCAGATCAACACTCTGAGACCTCCGGAGGCTTGGTTTGGCTGCAACCTGCTTAGAATGTGTCATGTCTGGGAAACACATACAAATGCTCTCCTTTGTCTTTGCTGCACATTGCTTGAATTGGCTCGGCTTGCGGGTGACTCACTCCCAGCCATTCTGTTGGTACCAGGAAGTCAGAGAGCGTGCCTTCCCTGGAGCTGTGAGGACTGCCTGGGCCTGTGTCCCAGAGGGGAGAGAGCCAGCTCTGGCCATGAGGAAAGCCCCTGGCCCAGGAGGCCCTTGGGGATGAAGGGGATGTATTTACCTTTTTTCTCCCCAGATTTTCACTGAGTAAATTGCTGTGATGGAACATAATTGCTTTTCATTTTATTTTTAAAAATTGCTGCCAAGGCAGTCTGCTTGCCTCCTGAAGTCAGCACAAATCTGAGAACACTTACTCCAGGGGAATATTTTTAAAACTTGGGTTTGAAAAGTGATTTACCCCTACGATCAGCAGGTCGAGGTCCAGTAGACCACGGTAACTCATTGTACGTGAGACCCAGAGATTCACAGACGTCTTCGCTTCCTTTTATTCAGGTCTTTGCTCAAATGTTACCTCCAGAAAGAACTTTCTGTGCCATCTAAAATAGCACCTCCTTTTGTCATGTCTCCTGGATTTGTCTCCTCCCCACACCCCACCTCACGTTATTTCTTTATCCATGTGTTTACTGTCTGTCTCCCGTAGCACATGCCTGCACCTCAGCTATGCGAATACTGTATCGTAATCATTGCAGTATCCCCTGTGCTTAGAACTGGAACAGGCACAGAGTCGGTGTCCCATAAATATTTGACTTCATGAATGAGTGAGAAGGATGTGAGAGCCTTTTGCAAACTGGAAGATGTAGTGGAACAGAAAGACGTGGGGCAGGGTGGTTGCATTTAGGCCTCTAAACCCTCTAGCTCACCACCAATGCCATGTCACAGGGCGATTGACTGTCCCTAGGTTCTTATGGTTGTTGGAACACCAGCAGCATCTATCATGGAGTTTAGCCTCCATGCTAGGACGTTCCATTGGCCTTGGGTTTCCGTTTCCCTTGGTCAGAGCCCAAGCTGTTGGCTGCTCTGTTATGTGTGCACTACCCAGCTGGCTTCCACCACACTATGAGGCTGAACTCTCTGGCATTGCAAACTAATCTCCACATCCCAGAAACAAAGGCAGTAACAGAAGTAACCCTTAGGGCTGGGAGACTCTGAGAATAGTAGACATCCCACTGAGGAGCAAATGTGTCTGCTACTTTGAAGATCCAGCATCCCGTAACACTTAAACTCTCCTTTCCTGTTCTTTCCATTAGTGCCTGGAACTCTAGGAATGGGCATCCCTTACTCGCAGCAAAGTGCGAGCTGTGTATACAGAGGCTGCATAATCAAACACCAGTCTGAGTGGCTTCGTTTCCTGATTCTGCAAACACAAGGCATTCCTCCTTCCTTGGGGCAAGTCCAATCCCTGTCATTTTGGGTTCTGTTGAGAAGTTCCATATTGCTCAGCATTTTTGCAGATTCATGACAGCCACCTGCTAGAGAATAATTTCTTTAGTGAATTATATTAATTATCATATTTTGATAAGAGTTTTTAAATATGATTTTTTTTCCCCAAAGGCATGGGCATTGAAATTTGAATTTTTCCCCTGCTGGAAAACAGCTGGTGGCTTTGTTGAACCAGGCCCTTTATAAAACCACATTTAGTTGCTTTGGTTTGGGGAGTACTCTGCTGTCAGGTATCACTGGCCCTTCCCTACTTGGATCTGAGCTGCACTAAACAGAGGTGAACATGTTCTTGGGGAGCAGACATATGAATTGAGCCCACATGTTTCAGTTGTGCCAAAAAGAGACTATCAGCAACCACCCAATCAAAGGTTTCCCAGTAATTAGTAAGAGATGCTTACAGGCACTTGTGGACAAGTTTGGAAAGACACCTGTAACATTTCCAATGCTTTTTGATTCACAAGACACATCATCAAGAATGCTGTGAATCTTAGTCTAACACCTACAACTGAGTGGACCCAGGCAAAGGACCTTACCCTTCCCCAACAATCAGTGGGCAACGTGATTTTATTTCATAAGGCTCTTATGGGAACTGAATGAGATACTGTATGCCACATGGCCACTTCTTTGGCATATATAAGTGTTCTGTAAACTTTACTGATACAAGCACGATGACGGTTATAATGAAAGTAGATAGAGCAGGTTGTATTCACCTTATTTGAGGGACAGAGACATTGGAGGCTATTATTTTGGCAAAGAGGTTATTGTTTTGCCAAAGTCCAAGAGTACAGATGTGAGGATACTAAATTCAGGTCAGGTTATCCATATTGTATGTCCTGTGCCCTTCCCTTGGGCTTCCTACTAGGTTCCAAACTGTGGGCATCAACATGCAAAGGATGGGCCCTTAACCCTGACCTGTCCATAGGTGTCCCCTTTCCCTTACATCTTTGGAGGGTCATAGAAGATAAAGCTATGTCCCCTTTCTGCCTTAGAGGTCCTTTACCTACTGTCCTTTCCCAGCAGTTCCCAACTTACTTAATGTCTCATTAGAGAGCCACTATCTCTAGACTCATCTAGTCTTTAAACATCTACTTATAATTCAGTCTGTACCACAGCTTGCAGATAATGAGTCCTCTACATGGAGTGCCCATCCTCTTATTGCAGAGTTTTGTTTGTTTTCCTGTCCATTTGTTTCTGGTGGTTGTTGTTGATTTCAAGCTGCAGAAACTTCTGTGTCAGTCATTTGTTCAAGGCAACACCCATCCTTTAAGACAGAGTCTTGTACACCTTGTTTGTTCCCTCTAGAGCCCCTGGAGATCTGGGCATTCATTTCTAACCACAGGTTGGAGGGGGAAGTGTTGGGTTTGTGGAAAGACTCTAGATGAAATCTGGAAACTTCAAGACAGCAGCTCATCTTATGTTCTTATGGCCCATGCTTTTCTTTTGAGTTTGGGGATAGATAAGATGGGGAACTGCTTGTGGATGTTGGTACTGACAGGGGGGAGATTCTGTCCAGGTAGGTTTAGTATGGAATGCTGAAATCCATAACTGAGACTAGCTGAGCTATTTGAATGACAATTGGCACCTGAGTTCCTGAATTGCTCATCAGCTGGGGGGGGGGGGGAGGGTGGGTGAGGACCCCAAGGTCCTATGGACTGAAAGGAGTGGAACATGGGGTATGGGGAGACCTTACAGATATCACACTGAGCTGGACCTGTCCCCATCTCACCTGCTTGGCCTCCAAACTCACATACATCTCTAGCTTCTTGCCATAGTTACCAGCCTTCCAAGTATACAGCAGGGATTGCTAGGGCACTTTAAATATCTTCCCCATTATATCTATAGGGTGGCTTTCCTCTTGACTCCTAAAAAGGCATAAATGAATCTTTTTATTTGAAAGGGAAAGCCTGTTTACTGTAATTAGATATTTAAAGACCCTCATTGTCGTCTTTGCTGGACCTAATACTCAGTGGTATCACAATGAGAGCTTTCAGCCTTGTTGCCTCCTCCCTTCACCCAGCATTACTCTGAGGATTCCCACTTGTATTTCTCCTCAGTCCTTAAGCCTCATGACCATACTCTTGACCTAATGAAGTCCCATTAGTTTCTCATTGCACAGGAAAAAATATATATATTTGTTCCAGTTAGAAAAGGTTAAGAAACAGTCAGGCCACCCAGCAGAGTGAATGCACGGCTCACCCAGCTATGCAATTATCCAAAAATAACCCGTTTCCATTTGCAAGAGTAGACTGCATTTAAATAAGCATTCTCTTCAAATAAACTTTCATTAAGTCAGATTTCTCTATAGTGTGCATGCTTAATGAATGTGTGTGCGCCCGTGTGAGGTATATAACGTTTACCTCCATGCTTAGTTTTTGGAACATAAACGAAGCTGAACTGTAATGAGATAAGTGAACGCATTTGGCAGGGATACCATTGACTTAACAAAGGAACACTGAAATGTGCATCAAATGGGGGTTGCCAAGGTATTTGAGGTTCTGAAGAAACGGATGCTAAAATTTCATAGGATACTCTAGGTCCCCCCCCCCCCCCCACATCTTATTAGAAACTCTGAATCCAACATGCTCTCCCTGTTAAGACCCCTTTAGATTACACTTTCTTCTACCCACCTCATGGCATCATTGGAAAGTGATACGTGGCTGACAGGAAGCATGGCTACAGGTGCAAAATGCAAAATACTATTTTTCTAGTGTTTTCAGCCCAAATGAAATACCGGCATGGATCCTGTTCGAAAGCTACCAGGTGGTAGCATTTATTTTGGCTGAAACTCTGCATCGTTGCCAAAATCTGCTCTTCTGTGCATTACTCTTGTGCAGATTTGAGTCTGCCTGCTGTGGAGGAAGCAGATGATTCTGGGCTTAGCCCACGTGGGTGCCATTGAGATGGGAGGTCAGGCTAGCCTCTGCTGCTTCCTGGGGTGCTTTATTAGAAAATGATTTTTATTGTGTCCAAATGGAGCCAACTCCATGGGACATAGGTATGAGATGCTTAGATGAGAAGCTAGATCAGACTGACCACCTCTGTTGTTGTTTTTTTCAACCTATTGTACTCAAGTGTTTTACATTTTCAAAGGAATGAAGTTAGAAAAGCCAGGAAGTAGGATAGAGATAGACAGGGTAGATGTCAGCAGAAAACCTGGTTGTAGAGCCTATAAACTACCATAAAAAGATCAGAGTCAATTAAATTGATACAATAGGAGACAGAAGAGACATGAGGGACTGCATTCTAAATCTGACCTTTTCTGTGGATGTGTTACTGGTTGAACTGTGTCCTCTGAAAATCCCTGTTTTGAAGTCCTCAGAATATAGACTTATTTAGAAATAGTGTCTTTATGGAGATTATTAGGTGAAAATTAGATCTTTGGGGTGGGCCCTAACCCAGTATGACGGGTGTCCTTATAAGAAGGGGAAATTAGGACACAGACACATATCGTAGGAAGACCATGTGAGGACACAGAAGAAGACAGCCATCTATAAGCCAAGGAAAGAGGCCTGTAACAGATTCTCCCTCCCAGCCTTCAGAAGGACCCAGCCCTGCTGACGCCCTCATCTCAGATTTCCCGCCTCCAGACTGGGAGGAAACACATTTCAGTTGTGTAAGCCCCTGTTTGTGATACTTTATTGTAGCAGTCCTAGAAAACTAATGCAGAATGTAGGCTGCAAAGAGATCTTAGAAGAAAATCAGGTTGTGAGTTATGTGCAAGTCCTGGATATTTGTTCTCTAGCTAAGGGATCAGATTACAGAGAGTTGATGTAGAAAGAAGTTCACCTATGAGCTTTACTGTGGAGGAACTGGAGGCTCTGGAAATTCCAAGAGTAAGAACAAATGAGTCTCTAGCCAGAGTTATATATGTGAGTCACAGTTTTTAGTTTCATGTAGATTTTTTTTTAATGGGAGTGTTAGATTTACAGAAAAGTTGGGAGGAAGGTACAGGGATTTGCCATACACTTCCTGTCTCCACACATGTGTAGCCTCCCCGACTGTCAACATTTTGCAGTGTAGTGGGGCATTTGTTCCCATTAGTGAACTTACATTGATACATCATGAGTACCCAAAGTCCACAGTTTATATTAGGATTCACTCTTGATATACATTCTATGAGATTGTACAAATGTATAATGACATATGTCTGTCATTATGACATCATCAGAGTATTTTCACTGCCCTAAAAATCCTCTGTGTTCTACTTGTCCACTCCCCACCCCCCACCGCAACTGCTGATCTCTTTACTGTCTCCATAGTTTTGACTTTTCCAGAATGTCCTGTAGTTGGAATCACACAGTATATGAACTTCTCAAATTGGCTTCCTTTTTCTTAGTGATATACATTTAAGTCTCCTCCATGTCTTCTCATGGATTGATAGCTCATTTCTTTTTAGCACTGAATAATACTTCGTTGTCTCAATGTACCACAGTTTATTTATCCATTTACCTACCGAAGGGCATCTTGGTTGCTTCCAAGTTTTGGCAATCATGAATAAAGCTGCTACAAACACCCATGTGCAGGTTTTTGTGTGGACGTAAGTTTTCAACTCTTTTGGATAAATACCAAGGACTATGGTTGCTGGGTTGTATGGTGAGAGCATGTTTAGTTTTGTGAGAAACCGCCAAACTATCTTCCAAATCATTCAGCATTTGGTATTGTCAGTGTTCCACATTGTGTCCATTCTGATGGGTTGTCCTATGGATGTGTGTCAGTATTATAAACAAACACACATACAATGGGTACACATGTTCAATAAATGTTCAGTACTGTATAGTAAATATCAGCTCCTCTCTGGCTCTTTTCCATCGCCTTGTACAGCAAGATATTTCCGCTTCTCCAACATATCCCAGTAGGTGGTGGACATCAACAACTAAGCAAATGACTTGTTTAATTATCCACTCACTAATCATCATCCATACACATCTCTAAGAGTGCCTACTATATATCACAGCTTCAGGATACTGTTAGAATTTCCTTTCCTGTATGCCAGAGGACTTAAAATTTATTTTAAAAATAACATCCCCTACCCCCATTTTACTGTAAAGAAATGCCATATGAACGTGGAAATTCTAAAGTGCTTATAAAGTCTTGGTGCACATGTGGTTTGATCCCAGAGTGGTAGAGTGTACACTCTCAACTCAGCTCAAGGTAGCTCATCTGTTTCTGGAGTTTTCTGAGTACCCTACAGGGGACACAGCGTCCTCCACTCCACTAGTTTCCCTCACCTACCATAGCTTCTCTCAACAAACCTCTCCTTCTCCAGCCCTTTTTTCTCCCAATTAATTCTCCATGCCCAGTATTATACCTGGGTCTTTCTTGGAGGAGAGAAGACAGATGGAGCTTGGAAGGGCAATGCATGGGAGGGTCTGATACAAGGCAGACCAGAATTATTCAACATTCACTTATAAGCTGTAAAAACAAAGTTGCCTTGTTTGGTTAGAGGTGAGGTTCTGAAACCAGGCCCACTGCGCTTGCCCAGTACCCACTGGACTGTGCATTATTTCCCTCCCTCCTTCACCCTCTTCCCTCCCTCCCCTCTGGCCAGCCACCGGAGTGTCAGTGTTGCCTCAGGGCTCTAGAAAATAAAGGGATAAAACCAAGGGTCTGCTAGTCTGCATTCTTAGCGTTTGATGAAATACTGCAGACACACTTGCTGCCAAGTCCAGAAATTTGAGGGTTTTAAAAAAAGAGAACAAGGATGTGTCAATTTCCAGATGAAAGAAAAATAATTCCTAATGGTGGAAACACAGGCATCCATGGGCGAAAGATTAGGGAGTGAGGGCCAGACCATTTTTCTTCCATTTTGGAGGTGCTGTTTTTTGACCTTGAGGTGCCCCTCTTCTTGTCTAGGTTGCTGTTTTTGCCTTCCCAGGATGAGCTCTCCATCACCTGGCCCAGCCTTCAGGGCAAAGAGCTCTTCAAAAGCCCAATGAATCTTAATAAAAAATGGAAATGGCTTTTCCCCTTCATTTTAATTAACATTATGTCTACATTTCTGGGATAATGGATAATTAAGTGAGTTCCCTTGGCATTACAATGTTCTTGGAAATAATTTATGGTTTCGTTTCACTATGTGAAGGCTGTTTGGGTTGGTGCTGAAGTTCCATCATAAATATTTCTGAGGAGTATTTGCACGTCGGTGATTTGTATTCACATGGCTGTGATACTGCATTCTGGGGAAGTGTCTTATGTAATATTTTCTTACAGGCAATGCTTCCATTCTTTGCTTGCTTTCTAGGCACAGAGTTGTTTTCAGAATGTTGCCCTCAGATAGGCCTTAGACAGACTCTCAGTGGACCTTCTCAAATTGGTCTGGGCTTAAGAATAATAAAGGTTGATATTTATTGAATGCCCACTAATATGTGTCAGGGACTGTGCTAAAACATTTTGCATGCATTGTCTATATTCCTCTTCATAATAAACCACTGGGCTAAGTGCTATTATTGTCATCCCCAGCTAAAAAGAGGCGGGACTGGGATTTGAACCCACATAGTCCGTTTATATCACCCATGGTGCCAAATGAACTCTTTATGCCACCCTTATGGAAACATTTGCAGGTATAGAGATGTGTCAACCCTCTGCCTCCAAAGTGATATTCTCCAGGAGACTTTTTGTGATGAAGAAAATGTTGTATTAGAACTGTCCAGTATAGTGACCACTAGCTATGAATAGCTATTGAGCCCATGAAATAAGGCTACTGTGATTGTGGAACTGAATTTAAAATTTAATAATCAATTAACCTTAACTTTAAAACTCCATGCAAGGGGCGCCTGGGTGGCGCAGTCGGTTAAGCGTCCGACTTCAGCCAGGTCACGATCTCGCGGTCCGTGAGTTCGAGCCCTGCGTCAGGCTCTGGGCTGATGGCTCAGAGCCTGGAGCCTGTTTCCGATTCTGTGTCTCCCTCTCTCTCTGCCCCTCCCCCGTTCATGCTCTGTCTCTCTCTGTCCCAAAAATAAATAAACGTTGAAAAAAAAAAATAAATAAAACTCCATGCAGTTGTCGGCTGCCATATTGGGACAGCACAGCTTTAGAGCAAATTATTCTTAGGCAATATTCTGATCCCCACCTATTGCTGCTGTAACAAATTATCCAAACTACAATGTTGAAAAAAAAAATGCAGAAATGTATTACTTCACAGTTCTAGAGGTCAGAATTCCTAAAATGAAGGTGTGGGTGGGGCTCTGTTCCTTCTGGAGGCTCTAGAGAATGTGTTTCCTTGCTTTTTCTAGCTTCTAGAGCCCACTTGGAATTCTTGGCTCGTGGTCCCTTCCTCTGTCTTCAAAGTCAACATCAGAGCAACTTCAAATTTCTCATTCTGAGTTTCCTGCCTGCTTCGTCTAAGGACGCTTGTAATTATATTGGTGTACCTGGATGATCCATGATAATCTCTCCATCCATGATAATCATAAGATCCTTAACTGAGGCACATGTGTGAAGTGCCCCCCTTTTAATATGTTTATTTTTGAGAGAGAGTATGCATGTGTGCATGTTTGTGTGAGTGAGGGAGGCTGAGAGCGAGAAAGGGACAGAGGATCTGAAGCAGGCTCTGTGCTGACAACAGACAGCCCGATGCAGTGCTTGAACTCACCATGAAATCATGACCTGAGCCAAAGTCAGAAGCCCAACTGACTGAGCCATCCAGTGGGACATTAACTGACTGAACCACCCTGGTACCCCAAAGTCTCTTTTTTATATAAGGAGACGTATTGACAGGTTCGGGGATTGGGACCAGGACATCTTGCAGGGGTGGGGGGGGGCATTCTTTAGCCTCCTCTATTACCTGTATATTCTTGTGGGGATATCATTTGGAGGGTAAGGGCACAGGCTCTGAATTTGCACTGACCTGAGTACAGAGCCCCACTTTGTCACTTACCCCCTGTGTAACTTGGCTTTGAGCAGTTTACTTATTTTTTCCAAGTCTCCATGAACTTCTCTTTCAAAGGAGCATAATGCTGACATGAACCTGATGAGTTATAAAAATGAATTGAGATGATGGTAGATGTTTACCACAGAGGGGAACACTAATAAGCCCTTAGAATGTTTTGGTGCTACCTCTTTTACTTAGTTTTTGTTACTCTTTGGTGCAGTGCTACACCCTTACTTTCCTACTTTGCTCCTTTAAAAAAATTCCCCCGGGGGTCAAAGAAATACAGAGATGTTGAGAGTTATGGTCATAAGTAGTAACTCTTCCATCCAAATTGCTTTTTAAAAGGTGCTTTTATTTCACTTAATCGTGCAGCCACCATGGGAAGTAGAAATGGTAGCATTCTCATTTTGCAGAGAAAACAAAGGCTTATGTTTCTCAAGCTCCTGGACAGCAGAGGTAGGACACAAACACTTACCTACTGGTCTGGAGACTGATGCCTTTTCCACCTTTTCATACCTGCCTTCTCTTCTGTGTTGAAGTAAAGGAGGAGGAGAGTGTGTGCATTTATACAAGACGTGGAAAGAGAAATCAAGAAAGGTGGGGGGGGGGGGGAGTAGCAATAATGCACTGGTTGTGAGTTGCTGGTCCAGTCACTCATGGATTCTAAAGACCTGAATTATGTTTTAATGTTTATTTGTTTACTTTGAAAGAGAGAGAGGGAGAAAGAGAGAGTGTGCATGAGCGAGTGCGTGCACAAGTTGGGGAGGGCAGAGAGAGAATCCCAAGCAGACTCTGTGCTCAACACAGAGCCCATTGAGGGGCTTAATCTCATGAGCTGTGAGATCGTGACCTGAGCTGAATCAAGAGTTCAGATACTTAACCAACTGAGCCACCCAGGGGCCCCAAGATCTGAAATTTTATGTATTTTTTGGGATATCTTTGAGCCTCATAGGACCCTGAAGATGTAACTGAGAGTTCTCCTGTGCTTACCAGATATGTCCCACACCCAGCAGGAGAGGCTTTCCACCTGGCTTGTTCCCTTATCAGCTGGATCATAGGCCCTCCGACTGGTCTTCAACCTGATGGGTGTCATCTCCCTGCCAGCCTGCTCAATTATTCCAACAAAGTAGGCACACTGTCCTATGGGAACAAGGGCCACCTCACACTCTTGTCAATGTAGGGCCTATATCCTGGAGCCCCTGATGGTCCCCTGTGCTGTGAGTGCAACCTTCACGTGGCCCTGTGTGTTGTGCAGTGTCTTAGCTTTCCAGGGCTGTGAGTATATGTGAGTGGCAAATGATGTTGGTCTCATCTGTCCACTGTGGGGTACTGTGTGCTAGGCTTTTTCATAGTATTTAGGGCAGAGGAGCCCACTTTTACCAGCAGGGTGAATAGGAGGTGACCAGAACAAGTCTCCTGAATGTGAGTTGTAACTGCCCACTCATTCACTTAAAACTCAAGCCTTCCCAGTGCCTGTTTTTCCATCTCAAAAATAGAGCTATTACTCATATGCATCTCCTAGGATTCGTATGGAAGTTAAACAAAATATAGGTTTCAATATCAGGCATATAAGGCACTCAACAGTTTTCTTCACTTATTCATTCATCATTCCCTTATTTAGCCATATTTATTAAATTAATCACTTGTTTGTAGAGATGAAAAACTCTTATCAGAGAAACCAGGCTCTCAATTTTGAGTTTAGCTGATCTTGCTATCACTGACTCCCTGGACATGAAGTCAAGATATTTAAATTTTTTAAAAATAGTTATTTATTCTTTGAAAGAGAGAGAGAGAGAATATGAGCAGGGGAGGGGCAGAGAGGGGCTGAGTTGTCAGCACAGAGCCTGATGTGGGGCTCGAACTCACGCACCACGAGATCACAACCTGAGCCGAAGTCGGATGCTTAACTGGCTGAGTCACCCAAGCGCCTCTGAAATCAACATATTTTAATAAATTCAGGGTGAATTTGAAAATAAATCTCATGCCTACTTTTCAAGAAACGACAGTAATTTGGCTTTCTGTCCTCCCCTTTGCCCCTTGCACAGACTCCTCTGAGCCTAGTCCCTCTGATAGCGTCTCCCTCTAAACTGCTCAATTTATCTTGAATTTAAACTGCAAAAAGTTAAGACATACATAGTTGTTAAACTTCCAAATGTGAGCGTTCCTCACCCCTGCATTTCCAACCCAGCACAAAAGCATTTTCATTAGATGATCACCCAAGCTGTAGCTGGTGTTATACAATTCCATTTGGCACATAAAAATGTATTTCTTTCTGACTGCATTATATTACCCGACTTATTGTACCATTTATCACATTGTGTGGGGTCCAAGCTCTCTTTTATTGAAACTACAGGATCAGATATCCATGTACCCACATATTCCTACATCTCTGCAGGGACTTTTCTGGAGAGAGTTGCTTCTTACGGATGCTGACAAGTTAAGCAGTCTTCCTTCTCTGTTCCCCTGGGTTAAGTGTGGATTCCATTGAAAATACATCCATCCTAGGGGTGCCTGGGTGGCGCAGTCGGTTAAGCGTCCAACTTCAGCCAGGTCACGATCTCGCGGTCTGTGAGTTCGAGCCCCGTGTCAGGCTCTGGGCTGATGGCTCGGAGCCTGGAGCCTGTTTCCGATTCTGTGTCTCCCTCTCTCTCTGCCCCTCCCCCGTTCATGCTCTCTCTCTGTCCCAAAAATAAATAAACGTTGAAAAAAAATTAAAAAAAAAAAAAGAAAATACATCCATCCTATAAAAGGGATGCCCCTCCCCCCGAATAGGATAATGGGATTGCATTGCCCCAGCATTTAGCATTGAATGTAGAATAATAATCATTTTGAGTCCCGGTACAAGAAGCTTCCAGGCCTGAGTTCAAATGCTAGCTCTTGTGCTTCCCCACCCTGTGACCTTGGGTCAGTTTTCTAACTTGCCTGAACTTTAGTCTTTTCCTATGCAAAGTAAATGGAGATGAGACTAGTACCAAACACACATGCTATTGAAGTGAATTAATGAGTGAAAATGTGTACATGTTTGGACGAGCATTGGGTATCTTACAAGTATGTTAGCCAGCATTTTAATTTTCTTTTGTGGTTTGCTATCATCTTCTGGTTCCTTCTTGGTAAAGGGAAGGATAGAGAGCATGAAATTAATTCTATTCATTCAATTATTTGTTGGTTCATCCAACATTTATTAAATGCCTGTTATGTATCATGTATGATACTAGGCATTGGAATGCAAAGAAATAAAAATGAATAAGACATAGCCTCAGCCCTCAAAATGCTGAGTTTACTACAAAGACAGACATGTAAACGTTCACAAGCAAAACAGGCTGAATCCTGTCCTAATTCCCATCCCTTTCTGTGATCTGATATGCTCTTGAAAGGCTGCAAGTTTTCTGGGATTCTGCTGTTAAATTGCTTGAGTACAGTTTTAACAGGCAGCTCCTGAGAAAGACCTCCAAACTTGAAGTCAACAGACCCAATTTCACTTTACATCCTTACCCTTGACCAAATCACTCGTTTGCTTTTCCTTTTAAACCGGGAGTTAGTTACGCTATCCACTCAGGGCACTACACAGAGCAGCATCTATTACATCCAGAAAGTACTTTGCAAACTCTAAAGTGACAATTCTTATGGGAGAAGCAGAACACCCTCTCTCAGTCCCACTTGGGAGAGGTGGAGAATGTGTGATTAAACAAGTTAGAACCCTGGTGGGTATCTCTGTCTCCTTCTGTTAAACTTGGGTTTGGCAACTTTTAAAAACCTTCTTCTTGATTCTAAAACTAGGTCCTAAGGGAACCTGTAAGACAAGCTGTCAAACAGTAACTGAAAAGTTAGATAAAGTTAAGGAAGCTAAGAGGTGGGTGCTTTTCTGATGCTTCTTGCCTAAAGATAGAGAAAGAGGGAGGGGGGCTGTGCATCCAAGTGGGTAAAATGAAATCATGCAAAGTTTTAATTTGTGTGGAAGCATGAGTCTTGACCGTAGCTTCATTCTCTAGATTCTGAACCTGCTTGGAAAGTAAATTTCTCAGTAGGGTCACTATTACTAGGGTTGGGAACGGCAGGGCATTTCTTCATTAGACAGTAGAGTAACTGTGCACAGTACATGCAGTAGTAGCCTCCTGTCAGTCATTGTGACGACATTAAATGCCCATACATATTTCCAAATGTTCTCTAGAGATGGCATTGGCAAGCTTTTTCTGTAAGATCCACGTAGCAAATATTTTGGGCTTTGTCTTTTATACGGTCTCTGTTGCAACAACTCAACTCTGCCTTGTGTTGTGAAAGCAACCATAGACATATCAGCAAATGGGTGTGGCTATGTTCCAATAAAAATTTGTTTATTAAAAAAAAACTGGTGGAAGGCTGGAATTGGCTTGTTGGAGGACCCCTGTTCTAGGGAATTGTGCTACCCCACTGGAATTACCTTTCCTATAAGGAGGAAACTGGGCAGAGAAGTGGGCTGGTTGTCCTGGATGGCACTGATAGTCAAAAATGACGACTTCCTCTTGGAGAGAAGAAGGAAGTGAAAAAATGGAAGGCTTTGTTTTGACTGTCCCCTTGAATTATGGTTCTCCAGAGAAACACGACCAATATGTAGGGAGATAGATTGAAAATGAGGTATTGGCTTGTATGGCTACTGAGGCTGAGAAGTCCCACGATGTGACATCTGCAATCTGGAGACCCAGGCAAGCTGGTAGTTAAGGCCTGAGAACTGAAGTCTGAGTCTGAAGGCCTGAGAACCATGGAAGTCAATTGTATAAATTACAATCCTAGGGCAGAAGATGAGATGTCCCAGCTCAAGCCGGCAGAAGAGAGAGGGCAAGTCCTTCCTTCCTCTGACTTTTGTTCTCTTCAGGCCCCCAAAGGATTGGATGATGCCATCACCTTCAGGGAGGGGCCTATTCTGGATCTACTGTTTCAAATGTGTAATTTCTTCTGGAACATCCTCGTAGACACACCCAGAAATAATGTTTAGCCAAATATCTGGGCATCCCCTGATCCAGCCAAGTTGATACATAAAATTAGCTGTCATACTTCCTGTACTATTTTTTAAATTGAGGCCTTGTTTACATACAATAAACATATAACTTATAGTGGAATCTCAAAAATACAGTTCATTGAGTTTAGACAAAAACATAATTGTGTGACCATCATCTAAACCTATCTGTAGGGCATTTTCCTCCCCTCAAGAAGGTATCTCATGCCCCTGGACAATCTAGGGTGCCCAGACCTAACGTAACCACTGTTCTGATTTCTATCTCTATATATTAGTTGTGCCTCTTTCTCTACCTCATAAATTGGCATTATATATAGTTCAAACATCTTTTTTGTGTCTTGTTTTGACTTTTTCATTGAAGATGGGTATCAACAATAATATAAGAAAAATTGATTATAAAAATCACCCTAATCCCATCACCTGAAGAGCACATCTGTTTACATCATGGTAAATTATCCTCCAGATCTGACCCATGTGTGCACATCTTTTAATATAATTATTTTCAGACTTTACACACCATTTCCCCTGATTTTTTATTTAATGATACACTAGACACATTTTCCTTGTTTCCATGGAATTGCCTTAATGATTGTTTAGTGGTTGTCTAAGATTCGAACTGCTGATGTGTTCAACCTTACCAAAACCTCCCCATCATGGAGAGAGGTAGTGCATCTATATACATTCTAAGGAGGCTGACCCCCTGGTCCAAATCCTGGCTGTGTGACTTCGTTGCTCATGTATGAGGTAGGAATCACCACAGGACTTCATAGGGTTGTTTTTAGGATTAAATGAGTTTCTCTGTGTTGAATACGCAGAACAATGTGTGGCACATAGTAAGCACTATCATTATTGGGCATGTACATTGTTATCCAGTTTTTTATAGATTGCATTGTCACAGATACTTTAAGTCCTATGGCTTTTAGCTTTTACTAAATTCTTCCTAAGATAAATTCCCAGGAGCAAAGTTAGAGAGATGGGATCTACAATGGCCCTTGTGCTTTCTACCTTCGTATGTTTTCTCAATGAATGTATCACTTGCTCCCCATATGTGATAATCCTTCTATACTTCTCACATCCTGTAAACGACCAGGTTCTCCCAATAATGTCTCCAATTTCTTGAATAAATCTATCGGGAATATATTCTGACTGCCACTCCCTTGGCCCAGGCTAACATTATCTCTCTTCTGAGTTACTGAAACCACCTCTCACTTCCCTTCCCCGCATTCAGGCCCATCTGCTCCTGCCAGTTTCCCATTGGCTGAAGACCACTCCTCACAATAGGCTTGTATCATCCTACCACCCTTAGGATTCTCCAAACTCCTTGAAATAGTTTTCAGGACGCTTGTTGATTGAGATCCACTTACATTAATCGATCTTCACACCACATATAACCCACCCTCCTTCTCCATTCTTCTCTGTGTCTCTCAAATGAAGCATGTTTTTCTCATCTTCATGGACTTCCCTTTTCCTCCTACTAGGCAAACTGCTGCTCAGCCTTGAGATCTTAGCTTGGCTATTAGCTCTGGGGGAAACCCATCCTGGACCTCCCAAGTCCATGTTGGGGGCCCCTTTTGCTGTCTTTGATAATCCTCTCTTCTCTTACTCATGCAACTTTTGTGACTACTTGTTCATTGTGTATTTCTACATCAAGGTGGGACCCTGTCTTTTTCCCTCCTGAATTCCTCATACCTAGTCCAGTGCCTAGAACACAGTAGGCCCTCAGTACATGTTTGTTAAAATAGTAAATGAAGGGATTTATTTATTTCAGGAGAGCTGTACCAGCTTACCACCAATGTAGTACATGCAGGCTTGATAGCATTGGTTGTTGTTGCTTTAGGAATATTTTCATTAATTTAGTTAGTCCAAAATGATACCTCCAGATTATTTTTAATATGCATTTCTTAATCTATTAATAAAAAATGAATACTTTTTCAAAGACAGGGACCAAAATTTAAGGAAGGAGAAGTCTGAGACTAAGCTTCAGATTAACCCTCCCTACTCCACTCACTTGCTCATTCATTCATTCATTCAACAAACTTACACAGTTGCAGGTTGCATGCTAGGTTCTTAGGATTCAGGTTGCCAATGAAATAACCTCCTTCCCATAGGGAAGTCACAATCAAGAGAGGAACTCAGATATCAAATAAATAATAGCCAGAGAGAGTAATGGGGACCATAATGAAGAGATAGTCAATGTGTTGGGACTTTAAGACTTGAGAAGATTCTGGAATACCCCTATGTTGAGAGCAGAGCTTAACTCCAGGGTTTCTGTTATTTACCCATGAAGATAACAGGGCTCCATGGATGATTCTTCCATTTTCTTCATAGTCTCCCCAATTGTCTCTCCCTTGGATGAAATTCAGTCTTCTTAGCATGTCCATTGCCCAATTCCTAAATCTGGACATTATCTTTAATGATGCTTCTCTCTTGCCTGGCTGGCCATACTCATGGAACCCCATTTCACATTTGACTAGCTTCATATCAGTGTCTTAATGAGATGACAGTGTGAAATTGGTATTTGGCCTCATCTGGGAATGATGGAAGAGAAGGAATGGGAAGGGGTCAGCAAGTCAGGATGAAACAAGAGGAGTTAGTGATATTTCTCTTTGTAAACAAGACCTTGTAGTGACTGTACAAGGCCTTTCATTGGGAGAAAAGGGAGCAAGTGTGTATACCAGTGGCACAACCGTCTTGGATTCTGGGACCTGGATCTAGTGAATATCAGAGGTATTCTCCAACACACACAGAAGCTTCTCAGTGAGAAGTTACCTGTGAGTTTATGCCCTAGGAGATGTCATGTAATCCTCTCTATAAATCAGTCAGCAGAACAGTTAGGTTTTGGAATTTGGGGTGGGTTCACCATGACCATACTTATCCGGGACAGGATGGCAGTGTATAAACCTGTCTCATATCCTGAAAGCCTTTATGATTTAGGTGGGGAGACAGGATATACAACAAAGAAAAAATAAAATGATAAATAATTATATGTGAACCCTGAAGCAGAAGAAGATATATAAGAAGTTTGTGGATGAGGTTGTAGAGAGTGGGATCTTGGAGAGTGGGGTTTGACAAAATTGAGAGAATGGTGAGGGCAGCTCAGGAGAGGGTTACACCACCAGCACAGGGGTGCACGTTGACTAAGACTGTGATGTTCAAGGTTCAATGAGGACATTTGATGGAGTATGCACCCTGGCGAGAGCTGGTAAGCAACATTGGAAAGGAACATTATGCCAGGATTGTAACGCTCAAACTCAGGACTTAGATGTCCTGTGGTAGGACATTGACTTCATTGAAGGAATTGGGCAGGGACTACAGGAGGTAGCACTGGGCTCAACCCCAAGATGTCTTGACTCTGAGCATCTGAAGAGGACATTCTTTCGATCCCTGTCAGGAGGGTAGGAAAGGAGCCACACTGCCTTGGTGTGTAGTGTGAAACAATCTTAGGAAGATTGTTTGTGAACCCCTATTCCCAGGTGGAAATTTAACTGCTCAAAATATGACACCCAGTTTGACCACACTCTGGGACTACAACTCAGGTCTCTGATGTTTGCCAGAAACTCACTATTTGCCCCAGACAGGGAGAAGGATTGACTGAGTCTGTCAGCTCTTCTGTTTACAACCTGGATTTTAATTTTATTAATTATTGTCACCATTAGAGACATTTAGTGCAACAAAAGCATTTTTTTAGAGAACAGTTGTTTCCCTCTGTAAGAGCAAACATAAACCTTATTTACCAAACTGCCAACTTCATCAGCGAGTGTGAGACACACATATGTGCATGCACAAACACAAACCGAGCCTCCTGAGAGCTATCCTGTGAGAGTCAATTGGTTTTTGTTCCACCCCTTCCCAGATTATAAGAAAAACAAAAAATATAAAAGTATAAGAGGCCCCAGAAGCAGTTTAGATCTGTGAGTATCCCCCATCCCATTCCACCCCCATGTGCAGTGTTTTCCTGTGCTCCAGGAAAATAGAACTCTTATTGAAGACATCTACCCATGCCCACCACACATGGCAGAGGGCTTACAGCCAACCTGCTCTGCTTCCAGCTGATGCTCATGTGACAGACTAGCAGTCCATGCTAGCCAAAAGCTTCAGAGTCCTGGTGCACAAATCTTTCTCGCTCTGCCTCGCTCTGCCTCGCTCTGCCTCGCTCTGCCTCGCTCTGCCTCGCTCTGCCTCGCTCTGCCTCGCTCTGCCTCGCTCTGCCTTGCTCTGCTTTGCTCTGCCTTGCTCTCACACAACAAGAAGTAGGAAGGCATATCTGTGTAAGGAGGACTCATCAGAATCTCTAATTAAATACATGGCAGCTGGTGAATTAAAGCATTTGTCTTAGCTCTACCATCCTATAATACCTTATAATCCTGAGAGTCCAAAGTATGAATTAATTATAATTTTTAAGAACCCAGGGAACCAGCAGTGTAGAGGAGGGAGGAGTGGAAAAGGAGAAGCTATGGATGATGACAATAGATGATTGTGAAGAAGGGACAGGGCTGTCATTGTTTTCATTTAGAAGCTACTTTTAGGAAGTTTACAAGCCTACTTATTTGTACATCTTTATGTGAGTGAGTATGTATGTATGCAATACATGTGCATATATTCAGGGTCAAGTCTTAAGCACTTACTATCGGGCATCGAACAGAATCAGTTGATCAGCACTATGGCATCATTGTCAGTAGTGGCAGTACAAGCAGTAGTATGTTACAGCTACTGAGAGCTTGTTATGTGCTCTCTGTAGGCTGAGCATTTTCCCCTACCGTATCTTAAGATGCATGACTGTACTGTCTACGTAGTTAGTATCACTCTTTCACCAGTGAGAAGACAGAAGTTCAGAAAGTTGATATTATCTTCTCAAAGTCTTGTACAGCTCACAGGTGTTGGAGCCAGTACTCAGTCCCAGGCTGACCTGATCCCAGAACCTCTTCTCCAAACCACCAGGCCAGCCTTCCTAAATTGACTATATACCAGGCCCTTTGCTAGGTGCCAAGATTGTAGAATTTAATAATAATAATTCTTACCCATAAGGAAAGGAGTCTGCCATTGAAGCTAGCTGAGGTTTGCTGCTGTAACAGGTAAATCTCTACATCTGAGGGGTTTGGTGCAGGAAAAGTTTATTTCTCTCTCATGTAACGTGTGACCACGCACATGGGATGAGCGCTCGGTTCTTTGCAGTTATTTATGACCCAGTCTCCTACCACTCTCTGGTTCTTCATCTTTACCATCAGGCTTCCAGGAACAGGAGGCCAAGAGTGTCATGCAGACTTTGTATCAGCTAGGTTGGGGAGTGACCAGCAGTCCTTCCGCTTCTTGCTCCATCTACCCTAACTTAGTCACATGGCCATGTCTAGCTGCAAGGGAGGTTGGAAATGGAGCCTAGTGTGTCCCCAGGACGGAGGGAAGAATGAGGTGTATTTGGGAAAGGATTCTAAGAAGGAGAAATTCCTGAATTTAAAAAATGCTTATTTTTGAGAGAGAAAAAACACACATAGAGGAGGGGCAGAGAGAAAGAGGGAGAGAGAATCCTAAGCAGGGTCCATGCTCATCACAGAGACTGATGTGGAGCTCGGACCCACAAACAGTGAGATCTTTAACTGAAGCTGAAATCAAGAGTCAGACTCTTAACCTACTGAGTCACCCACCCAGGCCCCCCCCCAACCCTGCATTTTTTTTTAAATGTCATAGGTGCAGAGAAAGATGGAACTGTATGAACAGCTTTGTTTTTTGTCTGCTTTTCCTCCAGAAGTAGCAAGCTGGGTCTTTAAAAAGATGATGAAAAGAAAAGAAAATGACCCATAATTCCCACAAGTGCAATACACATGCAGTGAAAAGAACAATGCCCCTGGTGGTGTTAGGGGTTTGGGTTCACAACTTGGCCCTACTGGGGGAAAACATTTCTTACCTTCCTATGCCTTGGCTCCCTCCTGGGTAAAATAGAGACAATAGCACCTGCAACATGGATGCTGCATGAAAATGAGAGGCAGGAAGACCAGTGGAATTCCTGGCAAATGTCATATCCCAGAATCATCAGCACTATCTTGGGGCAGCAAAAGGCTCTTCCAAAGTCTCTAGTTGCTCTCGGCACCCTGTGTTACTTTTACAGAAGTATATGCTGGATCTTCTTTCAACTTCTCACATACTGAGTCACCTAGATGATGGAATAGTACATGCTTAAATAGCTCACTGAACTATATAACCAACTATTTTTTAAATTCTCTATTGCCTTAAAAAATGGGGCTTGGCCCCATTTTAAAAAGTGATCAGAATGTTCATAATTGTATTATTTTAACAGACATCGTTAAGTCATGGCTTCCCAGGAGGCACTGTTGTAAGACCTTTACATGTAGTATCTCTTCTGTCCTCACAAAAACCTGCAATCAGGGTCCTATTATTATCCCCACTTGGATATCAGCCATGAATGTTGAGTTTTGGTCTATCTTGTTCACTGCTCTACTTGTAGCACCCAAGACTGCGCTTGACATGGAACAAGTACTCAGAAGTTTGTGGGATGGATGGTTAGCTCTCCCATTTCCAGGAACGATGTGGCTGGGAGAACTTATGTGACTTGCCCATAGATATATAACAGTAAGTACTAGAGCTACATCCAAATCCAGGTATTTCTGTCCCCAGGCTTCATTCTGCAGAGCAGAAAATATTAGCCAAGGCAGGGGTTGGACCTTAGATATTCAAAATGAAGTGATCTCACAACCCCATGACACATTTGATTGATCAAAATACCCGTTGCTTGATTTCTACTTACAGGGATTTCGTTCTCTAGAAATGGAGAGGTAAGGAAAATGATGATTTCCACTGTGGCCCAAATGGTGACTTTGAATAAGACCAGCAAGTGGACTGAGCCCACCATCTGGATTTTGTGAGGTTGTCTCTGGGAGTCAAAGGTTGTCAGGACTTTCAGGACAGCCTTGACACAGCTCTGCCCTCCTGGAGCCTGTTTTCCTCCTATGTAAAGCGTGCAACTTGGAAGGGACGATTTCTGAACCCTTACAGCTGGTTATCTTGGACAAGTAATTTAAAATCTTGGGATCCCAGTCTCAGGGCCTATGAAATAGACCATAGGGCAAGACTGTTGTTGAAGAAATGGCATTGTGTATACTCTTGGCACAGAGCAGCTTTTCCATAAATGGGCAGCACTGTTACTATTCCTGTTCTAACCATCTGTAGTCCTTTCCTAAGTTCTTTAGAATATATTGGAGAAACAGAGCCACAACTATATATACTTCACGCTTTGTAAACCTCAGGCTGTTCAGGTGTCCTGAGAGTCACATTCCCCCCATGGGCCCCCTCTGTATTAGGCTGATCTCACTTTTCTTTAACTGTGCAGCTCAACCTGTGGGAAGTGCTTAGAAAGGCAGTATCCCAGCTTGAGTGTGGCCCTGCTGTACAGAGTATTCCCTCTGGCTCCTCCCTGCTGGCCCTAGGCAGTCCTCCTATTTTCACTTCTCACTGACTGGCCTCTGGAAGAAAGTTAGTTTAACCATGTTTGTTTCTGTCTTTTCTTGTTTTGTCAACATGCCATTGAGAAGGAAATGCAAACCTGAGCCTTGATTAGACATCTCCCCTGGTACGGATTTACCCTCATTTTCAATTCAGTAGGTGCTGGGGCACAGGCTTCCTGCCACTGAACGATGCTGCAGCCAGTATGGAACTGGCCAGGGTCCTGAAAGGGACACAAAGGTACAAGTGGTGTTCCCTTTCTGGGAAGGCCTTTCCCTCCCCCTCCACCCCAGTCTCTCCCACTACTTAGCTACTCAAGAGCAGCCCTCCAAGCTGAAATGTAGGATCTTGGGAAAATGCCAAGGATCCTAGGGGATCCTACTCACCAGGAGGGAGTTCTGCACTTGGAGAGAGCCTGGATCTGTGTGTGTGCACATGCATGCAGACACACACACTTCCTGGGAGACAGGAATCAGGATTCTAGCATTGATCCACACACCAAGCTGTGTGACACTGGGTGAGCCACTTAACCTCTCTGAGCTTTATTACCTCATATATGGGTAAAATAAAACCATGGGGTCTTGACCAAATCTGTTTTCTGAACTGCACTTTTTCCTCATATATATGATCATTTGTAGTTAAGGGAATGAGCATTTGAAATATCAGTCTTGACACCCCATTCTATATGTGGTCTTGAGCGTACAATTTAACATTTCTGGGCTTTGGTTTCTTTGTCTATAAAATGAGATCATTTTGTGGAGCCTTACATGAAAATGTACAGAAAACACTTAAGAAATCGTCCTTCTTCCCCTTCCTTTTTCTTTCTTCTCCTCTTTTCCCTCCTTCCCTTCCACCTTTGCCTTCACCTCCTCCTTCTCTTCCTCCTTCCCCTACTATCTCTCCTCCTTTTCCAACATCATTATCATCATTGCCATCATCTCACCATGAGGTCAAATTGAATTATGTCCCTGAAAGTGCTGTGTCATCTATAAAATGTTTGAAATACCAAAATAGCTATGCTATAGGTTAGGCTTACCTTAAGTGAAACTCAGTGTCAGTGTGTGTGTGTTCAGCGTTTTAGATTTGCTCACTAGAGGAGTATGGCTGTCGGGCAGGTCAAATGCTGTGTGTCAAGGCATGTGGTGAGGGAAATGAGTTTGCCTGTGGATGGGGGATCCACCTGGAGGAGTTGGGCAGCCCATCAAGGGTGGGGGGGAGGCAAGCAGAACACCTCAATGATGGCTTAAGAAACTTACAAATAAAGCTGAGATTCCTAATGTTTAATTTCAAGTGACTGAACATTAACATTTAATTAACTCCTGACTGCTAAACCAATATTAAATCTCGGCAGACGCTGGTGGCATCTCCTAAGTATTAGCAGCCAAGAGGCTACAATCCTATCATGGTGACACATAGCAAGATGGAAGTTCACATGTCACATAGGATCTCAGTGTTCACATCCTCTGTGTGCCTTTAGGCATCTATCTGGTTCTTGGAAAACCAATAGGAATCAAATACAAATTGATATACTTTGCTTCAAACTCCTGCTTTACCTCTCCCTAGTTGTACAACTATTGGCCAAGCTTCTCAAATTATCTGATCTCATTTTCTCACTTAGAGGATGGGAAAGGTAATCCCTACCTTGCTGTGTCTATACATCAGTGCCAATAGATATAAAACACCTAACAAAAGACCTAACCCATTGTTAAGGACTTCATGTTTCTGTCCCACCACCCAAATTCCTGCGCTAAAACCCTAACCCTGCAGTGTGGAATGGTACTACCTAGGAGGTGAGGATTTTAAGAGGCAATTAGGTCTAGATGAGATCGTCAAGGTGGAGCCCTGATGATGGAGTTAGTATCCCTTTAGAAAAGAAAAAACTGTTAAAGGACCCTCTGCTCTCTGCCATTTAAAAGAAAATTAAAGACCCCTCTGCTCTTTGCCATGTGAGGACATATTAAGAAGACAGCCATCTGCAAATCAGGAAGCACATCCTCATTAGATACCAGATATGCTAGTACTTTGATATTAAGGCTTCCCAGCTTCCAGAACTACAAGAGATAACTGTTTGTTGCTGAGACCACCTAATCTATGGTATTTTTGTTGTAACCCAAATTGATTGAGATATCCATAAATGCAAGATACGATTCTGCTTCAGTTTTATTTCCCTTACCCCCTCTCACTCACTATGCCCAATTATACTGAGCTTCTTACTTCTTATTAAGGACAAGATCTATTCTACCTTGTTGTTTTCAATGTGTTTTTCCTTAAGCTTGGAATTCTTTCCCCTAACCCCAAACCCTGGCCATTTCTGTTGTAAGTCTCAGCAGAAATTCCACTTCTTCAAGAAAGTTTCTCTGGCCTTCTACGTAGATCAGTTTCCCCCATGAGATATGCCTCAGGAACAGTGATTTCCAACATCACAAGACCCACCAGCATCTGGAACAGGATTTTATTTTATTTTATTTTATTTTATTTTATTTTATTTTATTTATTTTAATGTTTATTTATTTTTGAGACAGAGGGAGACAGAGCACGAGTGGGGGAGGGGCAGAGAGAGAGGGAGACACAGAATCGGAAACAGGCTCCAGGCTCCACGCTGTCAGCACAGAGCCTGATGCAGGGCTCGAACCCACGAACTGTGAGATCATGACCTGAGCTGAAGCCAGACCTTAACCGACCGAGCCACCCAGGAGCCTCGAGGAACAGGATTTTAAAATGCAAAGCTTTGGGGTGCCTGGATGGCTCAGTCAGTTGAGTGTTCAACTCTTGATCTTGGCTTAGGTCATGATCTCATGGTTGTGGGATTGAGCCCCTGCTTGGGATTCTCTCTCTCTCTCTCTCTCTCTCTCTCTCTCTCTCTCCTATTCTCTCTCTTACCCCCTCTCAAAATAAATAAACTTTATTTTAAAAAATAAATTAAAAATGTAAAGCTTTGGATCTATAAGGAAGTGGATACAGCCCACATGGAGCAGATTTCAGGACATGGAAGATGCAGACTTGCTGGGGAAAGGTTTTCCCTTTCCCCACAAGTAAAATCAGGGTTGGGTTTGTCAATCTAGCATCAGTAACTTCATCAGTCCACACTGATTGAGTGTCCACTCTGGACAGTGGGTGGATATGTGATGTAATCATTGGTCTACTTTGGGGTCAGAGACAAGAAGAGAAGCGTTGGCAGTTTCAAAAAATGAGCTGGGATGAGGCTAGAGAGGCAGATCCTAGGGGTGAGGCAGGGCTGTAGCAGGTGGTGTCTCCATATCCTGAGGAGGCGGAGGAGTATGACAACGTCATTGACCTTTCATGAGCACTGATTGTGTTCTACCTACTACATTGAGGGTTTATGATATAGCTGAGTCTCCAAGCACTTATTTGGTACTCTTACTCTACATGGGAGGCACTAATATTAACCCCATTTTACAGATGAGCAAACTGAGGCACAGAGAGGTTAAATAGTTTATTTATGGTCATCTACCTAGCAAGAGATGATGCCAAGATTCAAACCTAGTTGTTTGACTCCAGGCCTCATATGCTCTACATCTGTTATCTTTTGTTTCTTGTTTCCAGATTAATCTCCATATGGCCCTCTCATCATTCCTCAATTCATCATCATTCATTCATCAACTATTCACCCCTTCAGCAAATATGTACTGACCATGTACTATATGTCCATGCCCGAGGTCTCTACCCTTCTAGGGGATGCAATTAAACACATACATATGTAAAATAATTTGAAAAGATTACAGAGTCTAGTAGCTGCCATAAAGAAAATTAAACCAGATTTTGTGACAAAGAACCTATTGAGGGGGATTGTGGGGTCACCTTTATTTAGGGAGGTCGGGGTGGGGAACTCCTACAGTGATGACATTTATACCAAAACCTGTAGGGTAACACGAGGCATTTATGCAAGAAGCCTATGAAAGAACATTCTCATTTCCCCATTTCTCTTTATTTGCTTTTGGGTTTCTGAGGGTAAAAACTGTATGTTGGGCTTTCATCAATGGTGTAGACTTTGAGACTTTGGGGCAGGCAGTCTCAGAAACATGCCTGTGTACATCCAGATCTTGGGATCTTCTTGTGAGTGCTCCTTAGAAGGTACTGTCTGCTGCTCCAGTTATGCTCTTCCTATAACTGAGGATCTATTTCCTTGTTGTCTTAGTCATATTTGGCTTCCAAACCCCTATCTAGTCGGCTCCCCAGGGTGGCTCAACTCTGGGTCGTTGGGGACCAATTATGAAGCTGTCCTTTTGCCTTATTCACTGCTGAGCACAGCCATACGCTGACGCAGAAAATCCTAAATCCAATTAAGTATTATTTGCTTGAAATATTTGAAAGAGCTAGCTTGGCCCATCTTCAAATATTTTGTTAGCTAATCAAAGCCAGATTGCGGTCAGAGGCCATATCTAAATTTATTAGGAAAATTAATAGACCATTTAGATTTTATTGGAATTAAGCTAAAATACGATAAGCAGTCACACCAGCAGATAGTCATTAATTATTACACTGACCTGTATGATGGGCTCATAATGAAATATTGACTTCTAGGTAAGTCATGAGGCCTCAGGACAAGCTCTAGAAGGGCGTCCTCACTCCATCTGCTTGAGGTTAATTAGATGGGACACAATAGAAGAGGCTTCCAGTAAATACACACTGTTCATTCTTTCAAGCAGCATTTATTGTTCATCTACTGTGTGCAATGTCCCAGGAATGTACAGAACAGACAGTCTGAGTTTGAATACTGGTTCCATTACTTCATAGCTGTGTGATTTGGGATATTTACTTCACTTCTGTGAATCTCCATTTCCTCATCTGAAAACAGGGATAACTGTGACTATGAGGGTTGATGTGAGAAGTCACGGAAATGATGATGTCCCTGTATATAGATTGTGCTGTGACTATGGTTATCTTTAGTAATATTGCAAAAATGCAGCTTTTGCCCTCAGATAGTTTAAAGAACAACTTATGATACAGCTGACCCTCCAAGCACAGTTGATTTCTTTCCACTGTGTGCCACGTACATGTTACCTAGGGTCAGAGAAGGCTTTGATGAGAAGGTGTTTGAGCTCCATTTTAAAGGATGAAAGGGTTTGTTTCCCTGGTATCCCAGGGATATGTGGCATTTCCAGGTAGACATAGCATAGGCAAAAGCATGGAGGCTTGAACAGCTGGAAATTAATGGAACTTCACATAGTTTGGCATTATAAGGCAGGGGCAACACCATTAGATTATTATTAGGATAGTAAATATTGGAAGTTGGTATCAAATCACTTACCTTTATGCTTTTTTCATGAAATGTGCATGTATCAAATAGTATTTATGAAGATGATTTTTCTGTTTCCTTTTCTACTTTGGCTGGATGTTTTGTTTTGCCCAATGGAGCCAAAGTAAACTCTTAAGTTTTTCCAGAGTCAAAATCATGATCAAGGTGTCTGACCTATGAGGTTTCTTCTGGTACCTGCTCTGTATTGGCATGGCATAAAATACTTCCTGGTGCACATGTGGTTGTGACCTGGAGTTTCACTTCACTGCCTGAGTCAGACAGACCTGGATTCAACTTCAGGTCTGCTACTTACTTTCTGTGGGAATTAAGGTGAGCCTCCCTGAACCTCATATTCTCCATCTGCAAAAGGGAGGTTTCCAACAGCTACAGCATTGGGCTATGGACAGGATCATTGAAAAAAAAATCAAACAATATATATATAGCTCTTAGTATAAGCTCTCAGTATATTTACATATTCAACAAATGTTAGTTCCCAGAATAAAATGTGGTATGTTTAATTTTTTAAAATTAATTAAAAAAATAAGTAGGGGGAGTGTAGCTATATATGGGTGTTCTGTTTCATGTACTAAATATACATCTGGCTTCAGAAAATGAATATGCATTTCTCCAAAGATGTATATGCATGTCCCATTTCTTCTATTAAGTATATATGCCTGTTATATGTATATAATTTTATAAATATATAAGCTTAAGTATAGAGATACCTATCTTACTTGTACACTGAGAGAAATACATAAGTAGAGGCAGTAGATACAGGAAGCTGTGGAATATGCCAGGTGATGGCCACACATGATGATCTGGTATAATGAGTCCAACAGTGTGTTACTTGATTTTGGATTAGTCAAAAGTGCTGGGGGGCACTTGATCACAGACTCCATCTCATTTCTCCTGGATAACGGTGTTCATTATGATGGGTAGTGAACAAAGCAAAAGGAAGTGAAGAGAAAACTGGGGCAGGACCATGACTTGAAGGACATGGTGGAGGGAGGTGGGGGCTTGTGCCTTTGTGTTGTGAAGGCTGCACCATCGTCTTCCATATGCCCCGGAGCTGTGGTCAGGGTACAGGGCAGCCAGGGGCAGGGGGTGGAGGTTGTTGGGCAGTGGCAAGAGCTCCAGGGAGTAAAAAAAGTGGCCATCTGCCCTGGCCAACAGCTTGTGGGAAGTGTGGAGAAATGGGTGTGACCCCAGTGACTCAGGGCTTGACAGTGGCATATTACCTAGTTTCAGGGTGACTTTGCAGACACAGTGAAGGAGGGAAAAAAATCAATTCTATTACTACTGCATTATTGTTGTTATTACAGACTGGAGTGACCAAGGTTTCTGTTCTCACCTGGGGCTCCTTGAATAGCAAATCAGGGCCTCATGGTGACCCAAGCAAGGAGGAGTTCCTGCCACTGTTGGTTTTTCTGGTTGATGCTGTTGAGTTCCTTTCTCAAGACAAAAGTAGAGACAAGCCTCTCTGCTTGAATGTATTAAAGAGCAAGGGAAGGAAACACCAGGAGGAAATGAGCTATTGCTGAAAGACACCTTGCCACATGAGGACAGGAGGACAAATGGAGTCTACCCTGTTATATTTGGTAAAGAGTCACTGAGAGTCTCTAGGAGGGAGACTTAAATGCATGGGTGAGACAGACAGTGAGGATATTCCACACGAGGAACTCTCTGATCACGGGATTGCTGATTTTGATAAAGACACAAATGAGTTAAAAATAGTCTGGTCCAGAGCGTGGACGGAAGCAGGCCTCCAGGTTCCTGGGCGCATGTGTGATAGAAATGCAGTGGGGCATTTTAATTAGATCCCTTTACCAGAACTCCTGACCTTCTGTGTAGCACATTAATGTATTTTACTAATTATAAATGCAATTAAAAAGTACTGAAATAAAATTAGGCTGATCTATCTAATTTACATTAAGCACTTTCAAATTATGCAGATTTTAAAGTCTCTCTCTCTGTGTCTCTCTTTTTTTCAATTTGGGTTTCAGGGTAAAATTGTCTGCATTAAAACAGCTGGAAAACAACCTTGTAGGAAAACAAATTTCTTTTCTGTGATTATTCTCAGTGTGCGAGTTAATTTTCAAGGCAGTAATATACTTAGCTGGCATCGAGCAGTGACTCATAAAGCAGAAGACATATGCGTCTGGATGCAAGCATGGGAACACAGGTCCATGGGGGGATTGAGTGTGGTTTGGTTACTTTGGGGAATGAGGTTGAAAGGCTAACTAGGCAAAAAAATACTGACGTGATGGCCGCTAAACAGTTGAGATTTACAAAGAGTGAGATGTAATGGCAGGCATAATGTGCAGTTGATAGAGATGAACCATCTGGTGAGTTTATCCAGCAACATAGGATTTTTTTGCTCCTCTATGCTGACAGGCGAAGAGAGTGATCTGGGTGATGAAATTATTGCCTAGCATTATTAAAAATCACGACGTTCAATTTTGCTGGCTATGGAAGTTAGGTATGCAGAGCAGCTATATATTAGGTGGGGAAATGGAGCATAAAGGCTACAGTTGGACACTCTCTCCTCAGCCGCTGGTCGTGTATGCTTTTCTGCTGGAGCTGAGGAGAGAACCACTGTTCAGCATGGGTGTGCTGGAGGCTGCATTGGCCCAAGGAGGAGACCTTGACAGGGCCTCTTTACAGATTAAATCTGATCCGCAGGCTCCCTGGAAGCAGAGGTGTAATAAGCTCTTCTCCCGAGTTGCATATAAGCTCCTTAAAACGTTCCTGGCATGATATAACTCCCCTTTGCATGGTGTGCTCAATTTTATTTGCTGCCCAAACTTTGTCCTTTGAGCTCCCCATCAAAAGGAGGCCTAAAATAATCCCCCAAATTGGAGCTGTTGAGTTTGAGCAAGGAGAAGATTTCGAAAATCCTTTCTCCTCCCCACCCCCCTTTTTTGACTCTACAGAAGCCTTTCTACTCAGATCCAGGGAACCAGTTTTGCTTAGTCTGACATGGAAGCCAAAGTGAGTGCCAGTTTCCCATCATCTTTCCCAAAAGATGGTTGATGGTTGGACACTCAGACAGGTGCAGGAGATGAGTCTCCTTGTGTTTGGAAATCTCCCACTTTTACTACTTCCAGGGCAAAGTTATTCTCTGCCCCTCTGTCCTTCAAGCCTCTGCCACTGTAAATTCATGCAGCAAGTACTGCGATGGTGCTACTTGTAAATTCGTGGAAAGAAGGTATTAAGATCTTTCTCTCTAGGAGGAGCATGTCTAGACCAATGTGGATGACCAGATGCTAAATTAGAGGTAGGTTTTAGGGTTTTCTCTTCTCTGAGGGCCCAGTCAATGGCTAGAATCAACTGTATGGGAATATAGCCAGTTTCCTCCCACCAAAAACTGAAAGAAATAACTTACCCCCCAGTCTTTCATTTCGATTCCATAGTACCCCTTGGCCACCTTGGCATCAAGCAAAACTCCCATCGCCCTTTTTTTGGTTCCAGACTTTGTCCTTCTCTGACAAACACAGCTTCATGGGATCCTTTGTCCTATATTATTCCCACCAGCTGTGGGGCCTTTAGTAAGTTTCTGAATTTCTCGCAGCTTCTGTTTTGGATAACAACACGTTGCAGTGAGCATTACAATGTCATGAACACGAGGCACAAGCGTCATGCCCAGCATTCATTCTCTCGCTTATCACATGATTATGGAGGTTCTCCCTGTGCCAGGCGCTGCTCAGCCCTGATGTATTACGGTTAATGAGTGCCCATCATGCCTTGGACATGGATGGTGGGCAGTGATTAAACATTTGATGAAATGGGACTGAATTAGTAAAGTGATAAAATTCTCCAAAGCTGTAGAGCTTCTACTGACACCATGTCAGATGCAGTATGGGTATTTCAAATTGAATAGCATGGGTTATTTGCCTCCTGGATGCTTGCCTCTCTAGGACTTCAGGTTCCACTATGATTACATTGCTTCAGTTACATGTGTAAGACTTCAGAAAGGATTGTCATTTCCTCTCTTCTGCCTCACCTCTTATAATTCCCACCAGTAATCAAATTTCCATGCTTTTCATATGCTGCTCTCTGTCTGGAGTGATCTTGTTTATCCCAACTCACATAACTCATGTCCTTTCCTACTTGCCAAACTCCTGCTCATCCTTAAAAACCCAGCTCAGGGGCGCCTGGGTGGCGCAGTCAGTTAAGCGTCCGACTTCAGCCAGGTCACGATCTCGCGGTCCATGAGTTCGAGCCCCGCGTCAGGCTCTGGGCTGATGGCTCGGAGCCTGGAGCCTGTTTCCGATTCTGTGTCTCCCTCTCTCTCTGCCCCTCCCCCGTTCATGCTCTGTCTCTCTCTGTCCCAAAAATAAATAAACGTTGAAAAAAAAATTAAAAAAAAAACAAAAACCCAGCTCAGAAGTTTGTTCTGGTAAGTCCTATTCTCAGTACTTACAGATGATCTGCTCCATCCATTCTCCCAGTGGTCATATTATCCAAGTACATGTCTGTTTCTCTGTCTAGACTGATAGCTTCTTGAAGTCAAGGTCCTATGTCCAATTCATGTTCGTATTCTTCATGTCGACCATATTGTCTGGAATTGAGTAATTGCTCAATAAATGCCAGTTGAGTGAAGAAATAAATGCATGAATTAATGCATGGTTGGATGGATGCATGTAGAGAGAGAGAAAGAGGTAAATATTTACATACGAATGGATGAATGGATAGACGGATGGATGGACAGACAAATGAATTAATACACAAGTGAATGTATAGTCCTGGTTTAATGGTAGTAATGACAGTCTTTAAAGTCTGTAATCCCAAATGGCTTTGATTAGTGAAACAATAAAGCAGGGCTGTCCTGTTCATTGCTAAGGTTTGGACCCTGAGGGCAGGGAGTCTCCAGGGTATTTCATGAGTTAATAAATCTGAGGACAGATGAATATGTTCATATGTGCTATGGACTCTAGGTATGAATTGCACTCCATCTGGTCAAGGGGGAGCCTGCCCTCTGTGGGCTGTATTGCCCCTTCCCATCCTGCTCTCCCCTTCCTTCCCTCCATGTGTGCTGTGATAGCCAAGTCCTAATTAATTATGGTGGCCTTCCTGCAAGCTGGGCCTCGACACCAGGGTTTTCTCTGCAGCCACGGCTGCTGCCGCCCTAGCTTCTTGCCAAGCTCGCCCCCCGCCCCCCCAGACAAACATACTTAGCAGGTGTTTTCCTCACATTAATAATCAGAATTGACACATTCTAAATGAGGGCCTCCTTGTTGTGCAGGGCAGCTCTGATGGATATGTGGGGGAGTTGACGGCCCCTGAGAAATGTTTTTGCCATTACCAGCATTTCTCTGACAGGTTTTTAATAGTCCCACTAAAACTGCAGTATATTGGAAAATTTTGTAGACGAAGTGCAAAGGGCTGCTATGACTTGGAGGCTCTGGTCTGGAAAAATACTGTTAGAGGAACACGGAGTTCCTTGAATAAGGGTGCTCTTAGAAGAAGCTGCAATGGTGTTGGGTTGGGCTGAAAGCTGGGGAGTGGGCAATTTGGCCAAGGGTCTTTGAGGAAACCTGGGCTGCCAGTGGCACTAAGTAGTGACTCTTGTGAGCTATGGGATGAAGGACAACTGAGGCCATGGAATACAGCCTGGATTTATTTTTTTTTTTTATTTTTTTATTTTATTTTTTTAAGTTTTATTTTTTTTTCTCTTTATCTTTATTTTTTATTATTATTATTATTTTTTATTTATATATGAAATTTATTGTCAAATTGGTTTCCATACAACACCCAGTGCTCATCCCAAAAGGTGCCCTCCTCAATACCCATTACCCACCCTCTCCTCCCTCCCACCCCCCATCAACCCTTAGTTTGTTCTCAGTTCTCAACAGTCTCTTATGCTTTGGCTCTCTCCCACTCTAACCTCTTTTTTTTTTTTTTTTCCTTCCCCTCCCCCATGGGTTCCTGTTAAGTTTCTCAGGATCCACATAAGAGTGAAACCATATGGTATCTGTCTTTCTCTGTATGGCTTATTTCACTTAGCATCACACTCTCCAGTTCCATCCACGTTGCTACAAAAGGCCATATTTCATTTTTTCTCATTGCCACGTAGTATTCCATTGTGTATATAAACCACAATTTCTTTATCCATTCATCAGTTGATGGACATTTAGGCTCTTTCCATAATTTGGCTATTGTTGAGAGTGCTGCTATGAACATTGGGGTACAAGTGCCCCTAAGCATCAGTACTCCTGTGTCCCTTGGATAAATTCCTAGCAGTGCTATTGCTGGGTCATAGGGTAGGTCTATTTTTAATTTTCTGAGGAACCTCCACACCGCTTTCCATAGCCAGCCTGGATTTAAACACTGGATTACAGAGGGTCAAACAGGATGGGTTCATTCACTCACTCATTGTTGCATAAATTTTTTTAATACTTATTTACCTCCAAGTCATGTGTCCCAAATAGAAGTGAGACTCTGAAAGTTCAAAATTATATTAACTAATTTATGTTCTCAGGCTGTTTAGGCAGATTTGAAGACTGAGCCTCAGTTTCCTTGTCTCCAACATGAAGCTACTAATGCCTGTTTTTTTAGAATTTTATATGAGCGTTAGAGATCAAATGAATTAGACTCTTTGTAGGTCAGGGTCCCTGCCAGAAACAGCTGACATGTACTAATGGGAAAATTGAGGTGAGTTTAATATAGGATTGCTTATCAGAGGTGGGCAGGGCTAACAGAACAGAAGGTAGAGCATCTTGGGGCTAGCAGCAGTAGAAAGCTCTTACCACTCCTTGGCCTCAAGGGGTCAGGGGGCTGTAGGACAGGCATTGGGCATTTGGGCATGACCTGAAGTAAAGGGTCAGGTCATTGCCAACCTGCCTTCTAGTGGAGAGGCAGTCCAGAAAACAAATACTCTGATCCTTTTTTCTCACCCTCTGCTATCTTGGTGATGTGTCCCTTTGGCCAGACTCCAGAGGAGGCCCATCGATACAGTCCATAAAGTTTAACCTTCCAGGGCACAGAGCAGGGTGGAGAGTATCCTCTCGATGACATATGGGGAAGATCCATCCACAGCTGAACTCTTAGCAAGTCAGTTAATGGTCATTACTATGGGTATAAGGCACTAACGTCCCCATGGGGGATGTCCCCAAAGGAGTGACTGTTGTTATTATTTCCAGCCTTATTATTTGCTAGCAGACTTGCTTCCTCCATTTTCTCACGTGCTCTCATTTTATCTCATTCTTCATGGACCACCAGAGAGAGGCCAACAGGTGGCAAGTCTGATTTGCTTTCCAAGGGTTAAAATCAGGCCCTGAGAGTGAAATCAGCTATCCATAGTTCCTTAGGAAATCAGGTCCTTTCCAGGGACTGTAGTCAATGGCAAAGACAGGATCTGAAAGATGAACAAACCTGATGATGCCCCAGGATAAGCTTTCCTAATTATTGGTGGCAGCACCTGGATCACTGATGCCCTTTGGCTGGCTCACCTGTCAAGGAGCTGTCACTTAGGGACTCTCCTTACTTCTCAGCCCACTGACCCTCCAAAAGGCTCTATTTAAGCCTCTTGGGGCAAAGCAGTGAGCCTTTCCCACTGGAGAGGCAGGATCCCAAGGAAGAGACAGGATACCCCGATAGAGAAGTGTATTTGCCAGGCCTCAGACAGAAGCTAGAGTTGCCCCCACAGCCCCACCAGCAACAACTAATCCTGGCCCGCTGTGAAAGTTAGGTACCCAACATTTGGTGTGAGCCCAGATGGCTCTTTCATTCATTTACTGGGTAACTTGTGCATGATGACTTAAACTCTCTGAGCCTCCTTTCTTTCCCATGAGATGCAGAGAGACAGAACTGACTTACGTTAATGTCCTGAGCTTTGAGATTGTTGTGGCCATTTGCTCCTTTCCCCTTGTTGGGCCTGCGGACTTCAGTTTTGTTTTCTCCCATCCTCAGTTTGGAGTTCCAACCACCCCAGCATCTCTTCCAGCACTTCCTTTGCCATTCTGCGGTGTCATGGCAAGGCCACAGGGCCAGGACCCCATGGGAGCTGGCACCCTTCCGGGTCATCTTTAGAAGCTGCCTGGATGAGAAAGATGGAGCTGGGTTTCTGGGCTAATTTCACTTGTTATTAAAATGGGTCATTACTGAGCACATTTGCACCATCAGAGAATCAACTGGGTGAAAACCAGTTTGCTAGTAGGACTCCTTGTCGTCTTTTTAAAAACTTCATTGTGTAGGTATATAAACGGGGACGGGGGGCTGGGGGGAAGGAGCTGGGAGTCTAGAACAGTGCTTTTCAAACTTTAACAGGAATAGGTATCACCTGGGGATCTTGTTCTAGTGCAAGGCTAATTTAGTTGGTATGGGGAAGGACTGGAAATTCTGAATTTCTAATAATCTCCAAGGCGATGCCAGTGTTGCTGATCTGGACCATACTTTGAGGAGCTAGACCACTCAACACTTCTGGGAGTTACATTTGGTTGACACAGCACAGCCGATAAGGAGAACATTTTACATTGCAAACCTTATTTATGGATTGCATATCTGGAGTCTTCCAGTTCTTTCAGTATCTTTCTTCTTTCTTGCTGTAACTCCTGAATACCTATCAGACTTGCTAGTTCTACACCTGTGTCGTCACTGAGTTGGGTCCCTCTCAAAGTTCATATGTCAAAATCCTAGCCCCCAGTACCTGAGGATGTGACTGTATTTGGTAATGATATCTTTAAAAGAGGTAATTAAGTTGAAATGCAGTCTTTGGGGTGGGCCCTAATCCAGTCCTAGAACTCCTGAACAGCTATGCTAGTCTGCCTTCCGTAATCCAACCTCAGAAACAGGGTCTATATCAAATACACTCAGGTTTCCATCCCCCTTGTTACTGAAGACTTCATAGTTAGCTGTTTAATATTGAGCTTCACCCCTGGGATCTCCCCAAGTCATGGGTATCTGTAAAAAAGGCAGTGGTCACAAAGAATCACGTTGCCCTAGACTCAGAGTCTTTCCTCCTTAAAAAAAAATAATGGGGCGCCTGGGTGGCTCAGTCGGTTAAGTGTCCGACCTCAGCTCAGGTCATGATCTCGCAGTTTGTGAGTTCAAGCCCTGCGTCGGGCTCTGTGCTGACAGCTCGGAGCCTGGAGCCTGCTTTGGATTCTGTGTCTCACTCTCTGGCCCTCCCTGCTCATGCTCTGTCTCTCTCTGTCTCAAAAATAAATAAAACATTAAAATAATAATAATAATAATAATAATAATAATAATAATAATTTAAAGGTATAAATGACACTCAGAAAACTGCATGTTTACAGTGTAAAATTTGGTAAGTGTTTACATTTGCATATGCCTGTAAAACCATCATCACAACCAAGGACAATGAAAATATCCATCACTCCCAAGGGTTTTCTCCTGCCTCTTTACAGTCTCGGATTCCACCGCTATTTCCAACCTCCTCAGGCAACCATGGATCTGCTTTCTGATTTGTAGAATTATTTGCATTGTATAGAATTTTATGTACATGGAATCCTATGGTATATACTGTTTTGAAAACATTGAGATATTATTGACATACTACAGTATTCACCAATTATTCCTGTAGGGTGCAATGATTTTTAGTAAACTTACAGAGTTATGCAGACATCACCATAGTGCAGTTCAGATTTGTCCATCACCCCAGAATATCCTGCTTGGAATCAGCCTCCTGGTCTCCCACCTCCAGCTCCAGGCAATTCCTGAAGCTCCAGGGGAAATAATGATCTGTTTTCTGTCTCTATAACTTTGCCTTTTCTGGGTGTTTTACACAAATTGAATAAAAAGTATGTTGTATTTTGCATCTGACTTTTTCTACTTACTGCAATGGTTTTTGGGTTCACCCATGTGATTGCATGTGGCAATATTTCATTCTTTTAATTGTTGAGTATCATTGTACTATATTGCTGTCCCACATTAATTTATCCATTCATCAATTGATCGACACTTGGTTTGTTTCCAGCTTGGAAGTATTACAAACATGCTGATGTGGACATTTGTATGCAAGTCTTTGGACATATGCTTTCCTTTCTCTTGGGTAAATATCTAGAATTGGAAAGTGTGGATCATTTGTAGGTAAATGTTTGAACTTTCTAAGAAACTGCTGAACTATTTTCCAACATGGTATACCATTTACATGTCTACTAGCCATGTATGGGAGTTCTAGTTCCTCACATCCTTATGGACATTTGGTATGAGTAGTATTTTATTTTGGACATTCTAATAGGTGTGTAGTGATATCTCATTGTGGGTTTCTTTTTTCATTTCCATAATCAGTGATGCTGAGCATCTTTCACTTATTTATCATCTGTATATTGTCTTTGGTGAAGTTTCTGTTCAGATATTTTGCCCATTTTTTATTTGGGTTATTTTGTTGAGATATTTTAGTTTTAAAATATTCATAACATAAAATTTGCCATTTTAATCATTTTACAACCTACAGTGCATTGGTATTGTTCATTGTTGTACAACCATCCCCACTATGGTTCCAGAACTTTTTCATCACCCAAAGCTTGGTACCCAGTAAGCAGTTAATCCTATTTCTTTCTCCCCCCCAGGCCCTAACAACCACTGATCTGCTTTCTGTTGCTATGTAACCTGTCCATACAATGGAATATTATTCACCCATTAAAAAGGAAGCAAATACTGACACATTCTACAATATGGATGAACCTTGAACACCCTAAGCTGCTAAGTCAAAGAAGCCAGACCTAAAAAGTCACAGATTATAGGATTCCGTTTATATTAAACTTCAAAATAGGCAAATTTAATTATTGAATTGGAAGTGTTCTTTATATAATATTGATCCTTTATAAGCCATGTGATTTTCAAATAGCTCCTCCATGTTACAGAATTACATACCAGTTCTGAGGACTAAATGAGCTAATACATCAAGAACTTGGTATAGTGTCTGGCATAGACCAAGTATTTAATATATTCCAGCTGTTGTTTGTATTTCATTATTTGGATCCTGTCTCATTGGGAATTTTAGTGATTTATTCTGACCCTGAGCTCAGTACAGAGCTCTTTATGTATAGTTAAGGGTGCTTGTTGCTAGATCCTGTCCCTGGAATTATGGTAGATGGACTTTCAAGATTGATACATGGTAGGTTCTCCACTAATTTTTTGTTTACTTAAATTCAAGTGAGTTAGTATATAGTGTAGCATTGGTGTCAGGAACAGAATTTAGTGATTCATAACTTACGTTTAACACCCAGTGCTTATCCCAACAAGTCCCTCTTAAAATTCCCATCATCTATTTAGCCCATCCCCCCACCTACCTCCCCTCCAGCAATCCTCAGTTTGTTCCCTGTATTTAAGGGTCTTTTATGGTTTGCCACACTTTCTGTTTTTATTTTATTTTATTTTTCTGTCTCTTCCCCTATGTTCATTCAACTAATTTTAAATGAAGTACCCTAAAGTGAGTAGTAATGATAATGATAACACTCATAATTGTCATAATAATGATAATAGCAATGATAATTTTTAAAATGTCAATCACTAACCTTTTGTCCCCAAATTAACTAACCTGTCATTACTCTTGACAGAAGGCACATCCAACCACGTAAAATCCCCTAGAGAGAAGGGGACCCCATAGTCCTTCCTCACTTCTTTGAATCTGTCAGGCTCAGAACCACGGCTCAGGACTGTTCTCCTCTCTGTTTGAGCTGAAGTCTCTTTGGCAAATTGTACACCTGTTTCCTTGTATGCTATTTCTAATAGACAGAGGGACTTTATTCCCTAAAAAGCCTTTAAAAGTTTGTTTGTTTGTTTGCAGAGGTGGAGAAGAGGGCAGAGAGAGGGAGGGAGACAGAGAGTCCCAAGCCAGCTCCATGCTCTCAGCATGGAGCCCGATGTGGGGCTCTATCCTGTGAACCATGAGATCATGACCTGAGCCAAAATCAAGAGTAGGATACTCAGCCGACTAAGCCACCTGAGTATCCCTAAAGCCTTTAATTTACACAAAGATCATTTCTCCTTTCCCCAAATCCCAACTTCACTAGCCTTCTTTTCTCAATAATATCCACAGAAACCACAATAACAACGAATGTAGGCACTGTGCACTTTATCATTAAAAATATGGGGCTATTGGGTGGCTCAGTTGGTTAAGCATCTACTTCGGCTCAGCTCATGATCTGACATTCCATGAGTTCAAGTCCCATATTGGGCTCTGTGCTGACAGCCCAGAGGCTGGAGCCTGCTTGGGATTCTGTGTCTCCCTCTTTGCCTGCCCCTTCCCTGATCACACTCTCTCTCTCTCAAAAAGAAATACCCATTTCTCAGATGAGGAAATCCAGTCCCAGAGATTGTTTAACTTGCTCAGGGTTGCACAGGCAGTGAATAATGGTGTGTGGGTGATTCCAAGGGCAGCTCCTTGTCTACAGTGGTGCTTAGTTCTTTTATTCATTACTTGCTTTCTGACTTCTTAATCTTGTGTAGGACGCCTTTCAGTTCCCTTTCATGCCTGAAGCCTCTGGTTGGAGGACCTCAAGCACCTGGCCTGGGCCTTGGGCGTCCACAGGTCTGGCTGCTCATCCACTCTGAACCACTTCTCAAGATTAGAACAGGGGCAGCTCTGTTAGCTGAAATCTTAGCCAGGGTGCCTAAGAAAATCGCCTGAAAAATGTGCATTCAGTCACTAATGGACCAAAACAAGGCCCAGATTCTTTTGGACCCCACTCAGAAAGTCCATCTTTCTCTCTTGGGAAGAGCCTGAAGAGAACAAAGTAGACTCTATTCCAGGAAAGAAGCCACAGCAGTTTCCACAGAGGCAAATAGAATCATTTTTCTTAGGTGTGTGAAGGTCCTCAAAGAGTGAGGTAATAGGTTTCTTTATTAAAAATTAATCTTCTTGTAAAACCATTGCAATACAATGCACTTTGATAAATCACCCTACGCTTCCGAGCACATTTATTATCCGTTCTCGGCAAACCGTGGAGCCCAGAGAAATTGGTGCTGCTGAGTGCACTGACGCTGTGCTCAGTAATGAACTCACGTGGGGGCAGGGGGTGGGGGCCTGGCACTGGGGACCAGGTCCTGGTCTGAAGTCTGCCAGGTGGCATGGATATTGCATGGGTATTACAGTTGGTTAGAATTTATAAAGATTAGTTGGATCTCACAGTTCCCGGTGTGTGGCCTTTGGGTCTTCTGTGTTGGGAAATGTTTAGTAGGTGGGACAGTAGTCTTGCTATGGCTGATGGGATTGTGTGAGCCTCCAGTTCTTGATGTAGCTGCTCTGGGAATATGGGAAGCAGACCAACACTCATTGCCTGACCCTACACCTTCTTATAAGGATGCCCATCATCATACATCTCCATTTAGTTTCACTTGCTGCTTTCCTAGGCTTTTTCTGATGGGGTATTGGAAGTAGGTGGGGTCCTCACTGGCTGAAGTACCACAGTTTTCTCCATAAAAGAGACAAGACTGATTCCTTTCCTTCACCTGGAGGGTCAACTGGTTCCCAAAACTATGTCCCTTGAACCTCAAATTCCATAGTCTCCACATTAAAGCAGCTCCTTTATCTCCTGTTAACCCTTTTCTATATATTCTTTATGTAAATATCCAGGAAAAGAAAGATGCCCTTTCATCCTATTTTTTTCTTTCTTGGGAATCCAAGAAAAAAGTATTTTTTTTTCCTCCAAGTTTCCCTCCCTCCCACACAAATAAACACCCTGGACTTGAGATCCACCCACCTTTCTATACATCCCCCCCTACACACACACACAACAAAAAAACAGATTCCAAATTCCATTTGGGGTTCAGTTGAGGACATCTTCTTTCCTGTACTTCCTCCCTGCTTTATAATCCAATTTGGGTTTCTGCAAGGAGTGTGTGTGTGTGTGTGTGTGCGCGCGCGTGCGTATGCATGTGTGCCTGTGTGTTGGAGGTATTTCTAGGAGCAGCTATTTTTCTATTACTGTTATTAAACAGGAGTGGAGAGCAGCTTGGGTCTTTGGGTTCATGCCCTTCTATCCTACCTCATTCCGTTAACATTTCTTTTTAAACTGAGCTTACTGACAAGCAGGTACAGATGGATAATGGAGTACTCACTGATATACCATTCGTGGCTAGAATTTCAGGCACTTGAGTTTTTACAGTGCCTGGCACAGAGTAAGTAATAGATAAATGCCTTTTGAATGAGTAAGAGAGTGAGAAAGTAATGGGAGAACAAGTGAGTAGGCCAAAATCTCATAGCTCCGGGTATAGGAGAAGTCTTGCTGATGTCTGGCAGGATGGCAAATCACCAAGCCCCTCAGTGAGAGAAGCCAGGCTGGAGAGGAGGGAGGATGGGAGGGATGCAAGGCAGGCTCATCAAGATGGGGCTGGAGATTGAAGCAGGAGTCAGACAGCATTGGGTCTTGTGGGCCATAATAGGTATCTGTGTCTTTATCGTGAGAGCAGTGGGCACTTTGAAAAGCTTTAAGCAAGGGAATGATGGATAAATATATTAAATAATCTTTATCATCATCCAGATCAGTAGTAGCAACAAATCATTAGAATTGTCACCATTGTTAGCAGTATTAACAACTGTTGAACTGCTGCTGAGCCAGACTGCATATTCTGTGGTTTCTATATCTAACTCAGTGATGCTTCTAGGCAATCCATACCATCATCTTGTGGATGCAGGGAAACTAAGACCCAGAGAAGGGAAGTGACTTCCCCAAGTAGGGGAGTCTGGATCCTGTAAGAAGTCATGCCATGCAAGTGCCTGCATCATATGGCTCTCAAATGCCACATATAAGGAGACACTGGTGGGCACTGGGTTCTGCTCTTGGGGGAGCTATAAATGACACAAGAGCTTCTGCCTTTCTTCACTTGATCAAGAGATTGCTTGAACACCAATAGCATGTAAGGCACCATGCTAGACATCTTCAGAAGCCCTTTCCTGAAGCATATAGAACCTCTTGATTGGACATAATCCAAGTCCATCTCTAGAATATTTCCCCCTGCCAGGTTTGGGGAAGGAGCAGAAGAATAAGACAAGACCTTGTTTCAGAGAGCTGTGGGCATGGTGGGAAGAAGTCACAGAGTCATGACTGTGGAGGACATCAGGGAGCCATGGAAGACATCAGGGACTGTGACCTAGGACCACAGCGGGGTGCTGCGGCATGCAGTTGAATCTCCCCTGAGTGTTGCATCCCTGTATCCAAAAGGCACATACATCCCTTGTAATTTCTCACATGCAGCTCACACTCAGCAGGGTTCAGCAGAGACTCCTACTCTCATATTCCCACTCTCAGTAATTGGTTCTCCATCCATCAATCACATCTCCCTCATTCCCACTATACAGTGGATGAAGCTGCCCATTCCATCATTAATTCCCTCTTGAAGCCCCAGGCCTCGTCGTTTTCCTTCCATTCCTGCCCTCCTTCTGCTTCCCCTCTCCTCTGCTTTCTCTCCATCCACAGGGTCACCATCCTGCCCTGAGAATTTGCCAGTTTCCTCTGCCCAGAGCTTCTCTACCGCCAGCCATGCTCTGCCTCTGTCCTAGTGTGATCTTTCAAAAGCATCAGTACATCTGGCCACTTCTGTATTTGAAACCATAGAGAAGCTCGGCTTTGCCTGTAGAAAGCAGTGCACACTCTCTGTCTTGGAACACACGGCTCTCCTGAGCCAGATGCTGGACCCCTGCCAGCCTTGTCTTTGGCCATTCACCCCTCCTGAGCCTGACGTTGCACTATGGCAGCACTCCTTGACGTATTACCAGGGTTGTGTCTCGTGCCTTTGCACATGTGGTTCCTTCTGCCTGGAATGCCCTTTCCATCTGCTGTGTCTGCCTGGTAAAGTAGTGCTCATCCTTTAAGACTTGGCTTTAGTTTCTCTCAAAAGATATTTTCTGAGCGCTTTCTCCGTGTGGTAGATCCAGGCCTAGGCAGGCCATGGAGCTACAGAAATGACTATCTTAGCTCCCTGGGCAGCTTTTTCCCTTAAATGTCACCTCCTGGGTTCATTCATGGCTCCATCAGGGAGGGCTGGTTCTTCTTCTTGTGTCTCCTGTTAGATCACACTCTGTTGAAGTGACTTGTTTAGAAGCCAGTGTGCCCTCTGGACTGGGAAGTCTGGCCTGGAGTGACAGTATCCTAGTCTTCAGATAACTTTATGAAGTGCTTATCTGTAGGAGAACTGTGCATTTGGACAGTACCCATGCTTTCACATTGAATCTTTCCACTAACTCTGTGAAGCAGGAAGTGGTTATTCCCATTTTACAGATGAAGGAGCCAGGGCTCACAGGATTAAAACACTTACCTGTAGTGAGTCCTCATTCAACAGCCTGACGCTGAAGTCTATTTCCTTAACCACCTTGCCCTACTGCCGCCCTCAGCTTTATGTCTTCGGGAACTTACATCGAACTGAGTACACAGACGTTTTCTAAAGGAATCTGATTGTGGTATAAACCAGAGAGGAGGGGAGGCAGGGGGAGCAGGTGGGTTGAGGAGGGGCCTTCCGTGTGGGCCTGGCTGGTAGCTGCACTATGCTTGGGGTGTTAGCATGCACCAGCATGAGTTCAGACTCATCAGGCTTTCATGCACCAGGGAGGGGAGCCATCCCCAAAGGCTTTTTTATCATAAGCCCCACAAATTTCTTCCATGGCAGCACCTGAAAATGAGCTTTGTACAGAGGAACATTTTCCCTCTGAAAAAGAGATGTGAAATCATGCCTATGAAGAGCATTGCTGCCTCCTCCCAAATCGTTCTCTGTGACTCCAGCAATGCCCTGGGTGACACTGTGCCCCTGTCTGTCTCCCAGGCTCTCTCAGACTCACAGGGCTTTAAATGGATCAGACAGTTAAACACGCCAGTGTAAGAAAAAAAAAAAAAAAACACCAGTCTACATCCAGCCCTCTCTTTGACAGCAATTTCTTACACGAAAGCTTGATCCCAGTTTCAGGAAGTGTTGTCTGCTCTTTGAATGACAGTTTTCATACCCTTTGACCCGAGTCCCATGTTGTTAGGGTGGTCCATCATCCACCTGTGAGCCCACCTCTGCTGGGAAAGTGGGAAGGGCCCTTGCTGGCCCTTAGCCCCATGGAGGTGGGCTTCTCCCTTCCTTTTCCATAGACCCACTGCCCAGAGATGCTCCCATCAGGATTTCTGCAGCCTCCCTGCCCACAGTGCAGCATGCCCGCATCCAGACAAAGTCATCTCTCAGAGAAGATGATAGTTCCTTGCAGCTGACTACTGCCATTTCCTGCTTATCTGGCCTAAGAGATAACACAGGAGCCATCTCAAGTGCTGGAGCCCAAGGGCATGGCCAGTCTGGACACCTTCCATCCCAGATTAGGCTAGGGAGTAGATTCCCCATCAGTCTCTTGGCATTATTGCTGCCAGACCACTTTACCCTCCAGGCCGGTTCTGGCCAGTTCAACCCAACAAACATTTGTTCATTATGGGAGGGGGTGGCACATAGTATAAATTGGTTAAGAGCATGTTCTCTAAAACCAGATTCTCAGGCTAGAGATTTTGGCTCCATACCTAATAATCTATGAGACCTTGGGCAAGTAATTGGGCCTCTTTGTCCCCAGTTCCTTCATTTTTAAAATGGAGTCAAAAATAGCTTTTCTATCACAAACTTGTTAGGGTTTAATGCAAGACATTAAAACACTTAGAACAAAAGCTGGCCAAAGCAGTGTGCTTCTTCATCATATCATTCTCATTATTATTATTACAAGTAAGAGTCAACCCTGCACCTGGTCAGAATTCTACCCTTTTGAGCACATTTGACCCACTGGCATGCCCATTGCTTTACACGCCCTGCCCCCTCCATTCACCATGGATCCTGGAGGGCCGTGGCAGCCCCTGGCACAGAGAGGGCAGTCAGGTGTTTGGACTGTGAGTGCATGAACATCCCCTCACTTGATTCTCATCTGCTGGCACATGACTTGGCACAGGGCAGGCATTGGATAACTATTTTGGAAGTGAGCTGAGGGCTTGCATATGTGAATTGATAAACACATGACTGATTACCATGTGGTGAGCATGTGACATAAAAGGTAGCTCCTGACTTCAGGGAAGTAACCACCTTACAGAGTTGTACATGTGGCACAGCACTGAAGTATTTTATCAGACAGTATGAATTGCTTATCAGGAGCCTAACGCATGTCTGACACCATCCTGTACAGGATAGGAGTTAAGCTTTGGTGGCCACACTTTGGCTTTGAATCCAGGTTTTGCCCCTAACTAGTTATAGAAACTTGGGCAAGTTGCTTCAGCTGTCTGTGCCTGGGGGCTGGCAGTGCTCGTCTCCATGGCAAGGAGTAAGAAGCCAAGATTCAGAATGATTCAATTCATTTTGTCAGGGTCATGGTGGTAGGAGGGGGAGGGCTCTGGAGTTGGAGCCATTATTTCCTGTTATTTCCAAGACCGGTAAGGGCCCTCTGAGATGCTGAATGAATAGGGACAGACTGTTGAGGAGGAAGGGCAGGGGGCTGCTTCCCTCTCTCATCTTCGAAGCATGTCACTCTTGCCAGAGAAGAGATTGTCTGTCTTCCTCCTTGACAGGGAGAACAAGTACCAGACAGTGTCCCGGAGTCTGGGGCAAAAGGCCATCTGGTGTCTCCATTTGTCTCAGAAAAGCCAGGGCACATTCCCAGGGCCCCAGTAATGCTCCCTCCATGCAGGGGTGACTTCAGGCTGGTCAGCAGCTTTCAGAGGTGATTGACACATGCAATTTCTCTCCTCCTGTCTGGCCGAGGTGTGAAGGGAAAATTGGATGTTGTTGAATAATTGAAAATGAAAATCCCTCCAAATTGATTCCTATGAAAACAAAATTGAGTTCCACAATTAAGCATCCTGCCTTTGCAGGGCATCTGAGGCCTCTGTCTTCTTAAGCTGTGGGCTCAGATGTGGCTTTTTCACATGATCCGTGCATGCTTGGAGTGTGGTGGTGGTTTTAGGGTTCTTAGGCCAGCTGTGCAGTTGGACGCATGCAAACCCAGAGAATCACAAAAAGGTATTTTGAGGGCTTTCTGTCCCTAGTTCCTTGGTTCTTGAGGTGGGTTAGGGAAATTATCCTTTCTTGCTCTTCCCCTGGGGCACCCCAATGGCATAACTACACACTGTCCTGGCTTGTTTTCAGAAGGGACTTGGAAGTTGGCTCTCTCCCTCTGCCTCCTTCTCTAGGAGAGTGAATCTCTTGTTTCACTCCGTCAAACCCCGACATCATTACACTTTCCAATCCATGGCCTGGAGTGTTTCTCTAAGAACTTAGACTCCTGGAATATAATAGGCTTTTTACTTGGAGCTCATGGGTGGGATTAAGCAGGTCCATGAACTCAAATGTAAAAAAATTCTATCATTTTTTGAGTGTGCATTTTTTGGGTAGTGAAAAAAAAACACATGAGATTTACCATTTTAACTAATGGAAGGTGTATAATTCAAGGGCATTAAATACATTCACAACATTGTGTAACCATCACCCCTGTCTAGTTCTTTTTCATTACCCCAAGTAGAAACTGTCCATCAAACAGTCTACTCCCCATTCCCTCCTCCCGTCTCCCCACCAGCACTTTTCACCTAACCTTTACCAGAAATTTATTATGCCCCTCAAATGTGAACTTCAGAAAAAAAAAAAAACACAAGAACGTTAGCATTACCTATGACTCTATCAAGAATAGAAATCTCAGATATTTTCATACCACATTACAATGCTACAGGTATCTGGAAAGCCCTTTATGGCAGGAGTTGACAAATTTTTTTCTGTAAAGAGCAAGGTAGTAAATATTTTTGGTGTTGTGACCCATATGGTTGCTGTCTCAACTATTCAACTAGGCCTTTTAGTGTGAAAATAGCCATAGATAGTATGTAAACAAATGGGAATGGCTGTATTTCAATAAAACTTTATTTATAAAAACAAGTGGTAGGCCGACTCGATCTGTGGACCATAGTTTGCTGACTCCTATTTTATGCTCATCTCTACCCTAAAGTTATTATAGTTATTAGACCACCACTGTATATTGTTACTTAAGGTGTCATTGAAAACGCCTGCATATAGTTCTATCACAAATCTTTGAGATATATATTTTAACATAAGTTCCCTTTATCATTTTATGTATATTATTTGTGCTTTATAAATGTTTAAAGTGATCATTAGGTTTCTTCTGATTTAGGAAGAAGTTCATTACACAAACAAGCTAAGAAGCCCCAAATCTTTAAGCAGTCGTCTAGGCAATTCTTGAATGTCTTTACAGCAGTGTTTCAGAAATGCTTTTCTAGCTGCTTTTTGCATACCTCCAATGGCATAGTGCCATCTACTTCCCAGGGAATTTCTTTTGCGGGCATCTCTGACTCTAAGAATATTCTTTCTCCTGTTGAGTCTGCGTCTGTCTCTTTTCTACACGTTGGTTCTGTTCTTAACCCCTTTAAAGTTACATAGGACAACTTACATTCTTCTTCTGTACAATACTTGAAGACAGTGTTCTGCTCACTACGTAAGTCCTCTTTCTCTTAGATCAAGAGTCAGCAAACTTCCTGGAAAGAGCCAGATAGTAACTATTTTAGGCTTCCAGGTCATGGTACCTTTATCTTAATTACTCAACTCTTCTATAGTGTGAAAGCAGCCATATACAATATGAAAAAAAAAAAAAAAAAGAATGTGGCTATGTTCCCATTAAATTTGAGTTGCCAACCCCTGCTTTAAATTAAAACCTCCCTAGTTCCAAGTCCTTTTGCTATGTTCACCATCTTCCTCTGAACACGTACCAGTGTGTCTGTGTGACTCTCTTCTCCATCTATCATCCATCTACACACCCACCCATTCATCCATCCTCTACCCACCTACCCAAATATCTACCTATCCATCCATTCATCCATCCACCCACCTGTCTACCTGTCCATCCACCCACCTGTCCATCAATGCATCCATTCATCCATATATATAGGAAGTAGTCATTTAGTTCATTATCAATAATTTATAATTACTAGCTATAGTAGATCTACAAGACAAAAATTACAGACTAATGGTAGGTGGGATGACTACTTAGATGGTGTGATCAGGTCAGTTTTCTGAAAAAGTGACATCTTAGCCTGGAAATGAGGGTGAAAAACATACAGTCATGTGAAGGTGAAGAGTGGGACATTTCAGCAGAGGGTGGAATATATGGGGGTGCCAGCACAGGGAAGACTGTGGTGTGACTATAGGCTAGATAGGAGAAAAAGGTGGTTGGATATATTAGCTATCCATTGCAGTGTAAAAATTACCTCCAACACTTGGTGACTTAAAACAACATTTATCATCACACAGTTTGGTTGGGTCAGGAATCCAGGTGCAACTTAAGTGGGGCCTCTGTTTTAGGGTCTCTTACAGACTGCAATCAAAGCATGTCAGCTGAGGCAGCATCTCAAGGCTCAGCTGAGGAAGGGTCAGGTCTCAAGCTCTCCCACCTTTGCTGTCTTCTATTCATTAGAAATAGGTCTGGAGGTCCAGCTCACATTCAAGGAGAGGGGACCACACAAAGTCATGAATTCCAGGAAGAAGGGATCACAAGGGAGCCTTAGAAGCTGCCTACCATACTGGAGTATAGAGGATAGTGGGGAGACTGAGGCAGGGACCAATCTTGCAGAGATTTCTAAGCTGTAGCCAGGACTCAAAGTTTATCCTAAAAAGCTATCACAGGAAGCTCCAGAATGGTTTTAAGCAGAGAGTCACATGATGAGCTGTGTGTTTGGAAAAGATCATTTTGACTGCTGAGTGAAGAATAGATTGAAGGGGCAAAGAGAGGAAGTGACAGGAACCAGTAGGAGGCTGGTTGAGGTCATCTGGGGAAGAAATAATGATGCCTTGGACCAGGGTGGTGGCAGTGGGGATGAAGGGATGGGGAAGGATATCAGTCTTATTTTGCAGGTAGAGCCTGGAGTCTGTTCTAATGAACTGCACATGAGGCAGTACTCAGTGGGCTTCTCTACCACTTCCTGCTCCCTTTGGTAGCACCCCCTGACCACTGTCTCTCTAAGCTCCTGTGCAGATCTGCTGTCCATAAGCCAGGCATTGACGCAAGAGAACAAAGACACTGCTAATGCTGTAAATCCTGGATCCAATTTATTTGTTATTTTCACTCATTTGAAATGCACCTGTTACCCCAAAGGCCTTTGAATGTTATCAACAGCAACTACGAATCAAAGAGAAATTGGAACCTTTTTGAAAAATCCTCAGTTGTTCAAAGGGGAAACAAACAGAAAAAAAAAGTTTTTTTTTTTCTTCCTTAGATGACTTATTGGCATAGATGGCCGGGCTCATGAAAGACCCTTAGGAGCAAGATTTGAGGATATTTGCCTTTCCTTTTCTCTTGATTCAATTTCCTTCGTTTGCTCAATATATTCAAATGGCCCTGACATTTCACTGCAGGGTTTTAAAAACATCAAACTGCCTCTTTCCTCCAGGCTAGGATTGTCCAGAATTCATCTCATGGGGTGCAAAGTCCATTTGTGAGTTGTGCCCAATATGGTGGCCTCTCAGGGTCTGATGTCACCTAGCTGAGTCTTGGGTTAGACACCTTTTGCTCAGCAATTGGGCGGAGTTGGTGAAACTTTATTATCCATGTTGTGGGTCAAGCCTTACTATACATTTTGTAATGAAGCTGGTGGTGGATACTGCTTCAATTCAGTCCCTAAGAGGGACTCAAGGGCATAAGGGAATCATTGAATTTCCAATTATTTGCTTTTCCTTTTTTTTTTTTAACGTTTATTTATTTTTGAGACAGAGACAGAACACGAATGGGGGAGGGTCAGAGAGAGGGAGACACAGAATCTGAAACAGGCTCCAGGCTCCGAGCTGTCAGCACAGAGCCCGACGCGGGGCTCAGACTCACGGACCGTGAGATCATGACCTGAGCCGAAGTCGGCCGCCCAACCCAGACAGACAGTGTCTGTCATAGACTGGCAGCTGGAGGAGAGAGGGTTATATGGGGCAAGGATTGTGGGGGACTGAGTTAGGTCTGGTCACCTTGGGAAGATGGGGTTCAAGTCCCAGCAGGAGTGGTGCCTTCCAGCTCTGTTCAGGTGGGTGTCTGTGGGTCTGGTCCAGGAGATGAGGTGAGACCCCTGGGAAGATGACATACAGCAACTAGGATGATCTTTGAATCCAAATCAGATCACATTGATGCCTTCTCTGTGGGTCCCCACCCCATAAACTAATCACATCCTTTCCATGGCTGCACTGTGCCTATCTGGTCTTATGGCTGCCTGTCTCCCAAGCAGGTTTTGTTCTCCCTGCCATTCCCTGCAGCTCTAATAACGTTGACTTCTTCCAATGACCCAAGGTCAGTCCTGCCTAGTCCATTCCCAGCTGTTGCCTCTGTACCCCACGGCACATAATGAGTGTTGTCTTGAGGTATTCAGGTCTCCTCTCACACCCTACTTCCTCAACCAAACCATCCAAGACTTTCCCATCTAAATGAGGCTCATACCTCCCACTCTGCCACATCCCTGTTTCATTGTGGCCCTTACCACCACATAAAATAATCTTTCAAATGTATTTGTTGGATAGTTGAACATCCGTTCTCCTTACCCATAATAATACAAACACCTAAAATACTTCATGTGACATAGTAGGCACTCGGTAAAAATTTAATGAAAGAAAAAAAAATTTTAAAACAATGCATAAGCTCCTTTAGGTCAGGAACTCAATCTTGTGTCCACTGCCTAATATGGGGTCTGGGGTATGGTAAACTCTCAAAAAACGTCTATCAAGTGTCTTAATCCTAGAAGTAAGTCATGCCCATTTTGTTGAAGGAACACCCTGGCCATCAACAGGCTGCATTGCATTGAGGAGGCAGGCCTCAGCTAAGGGCTCAGGGAAGAACTGGGCACGGGAAGAGAAACAAGACTGGGTGGGCAGAAAGCCAGGTCACCTTGGTCAGGTATAACCTGAGAGGCCTAAGGGAGGTTGAATCTCAGCACATACAGGTAAGTCAGATCCTACTCCAGACCCACCTAAAACTTAGGCAAAGGCAGTGAAGCTAGATCCAAGGTCTGTTGGTTAATGGATTGGGGAGGGTGAATCCACAGAAGGAAGGCTGAGGCAGGCATATTAATCTGCTACCTCATAGCTCTGTGGCCTTGGGCTAGCTTATTGGCATTTCTGTGCCTTAGTTATCTTTTTTTTTAAATTTTTTTTTCAACGTTTATTTATTTTTGGGACAGAGAGAGACAGAGCATGAACGGGGGAGGGGCAGAGAGAGAGGGAGACACAGAATCAGAAACAGGCTCCAGGCTCTGAGCCATCAGCCCAGAGCCTGACGCGGGGCTCGAACTCAGGGACCGTAAGATCGTGACCTGGCTGAAGTCGGACGCTTAACCGACTGCGCCACCCAGGCGCCCCTGTGCCTTAGTTATCTTAATGTAAAATTGAGATGAATGACAGTGCAATTCTTGGGGCTGTTGTGAAGATTGGACAGTATACAACACATGAAATGCTAAGGTCACCATCGGGCACATTGACAACATGTAGTACATGTTAGTTGTATTGTTATGTTTCTGATCGTACTGTAATTCCATATTATTTGTATGTCTCTGCCATTAGCTTGTAAGCTCCATGAGGACACATGCACATTCATGGGACATTCTGTGCAAACCTGTCAAATATCTAGTGGCTTCTTAATTGGGGCATCATGGACTTAGCAGAGGGAGAAAGCTGGGTTCTTGGTCCTAGAAGTAGAACAGGAAGAGGAGATGCTCCAGAAGCTGACCTCTTATGGACTCCAGCTCTCTGGGACCACCACCAGAAATGGTATGCCTATGATAGTATACGGAAACCTTGCTGTAAATGATAGGTAGAAGACTCCTTAGTGGTTCTCTTGGTCAGGCACCTGCTGTAATAATCTGAAACCCGAGAAAGAGATTCTCTAATGATCCTTCTATCCCTCTTTGGACCACAGATGTTTTTGAGAATCTGGTGAAAGCTAAAGTCCTCCTTGAATGCATAAGCACAATTTTACATTCAATTTCAGAGTATCCACAGAACTCAGAGTATGCCAAGTGGCAGGGGGGCATAGTCAAGGCAGGAACCTCAGTCTTGAGTTGTGGTCATTAACAAGTCTCACTGCCTTTGCCAGGTAGCTCACTCTGAAGAACAAAAAGGAGCTGATAGCTCTTTATGATTTGCTAATTCAACAAATATTTGTATTAATAAGTTGGTAGAATATTAGAAGCAAAGGATAAAGTCCATTCATATTCTTTCAATTATAGAGGTAACTTGGCTGATGCAATGTTACCTATTAAGAGACTCTTAGAGTGTCTCCTTTAATTGAAAGATAAGGATGATTTGTGATCAGTAAGTCAAGAACTGATGTCTCTTGTTCCTTGAAATGCTTGATGTTGGCAAATCTCTGTCTTGAGAGAGAGACAGAGAAGAGACAGGTGGTGGAAAGAAGTACAGGGGAAGGGGAAGAAAGATTTTGTTTCCTTTGTTTCTCAGCTTAGTTATCTCTTTCTTCCATGCAACCCCTCCTTATCCAAAATTATTATAATACTATAACTTTGTAAAGATTAGAATCTCTTATGTGTTTATGTAGAGGTAAAAAATTCACACATATGCTTGCTAATCTGTCTCTGTAAACCTGGAAAGGGGAGGATGGCATTTTGTGGCACAGGGTTGAAGTTCACTTTCTGAAATGTAAGTGACCTGCCTGACCCCAGGGGACAGGAAGTGCATCCTTTACAGATAACTGCCTGACCTAGCCTTGAACACCCTACAAGACAGGACACCTGAGCCGAACACAGACTTCGTGCATGATAGCAAGTCGACACCACACAGGTGTGCGTCCCAGGCAGGAGAGTCTCACATCCAAGGTTGGGCAGAGGGGGGCAGAGCAGGGCACATGAGGACTGCTGCATACAGCCCCATGGAACCTATAAATGCATTGATCAGCTTTGTAGGAGACACTATCACATATCTTGTTATGATTAATTCTGATGAGGAGGATTGGGGAAGCTTAGTGCAGAAACAGGGATTTGTGTACCTCAATCCTAGTACTGCCAGACTTTATGGGTATCAAAAATCTGGCTTGTTTGTTTAGAAAAATTTATGTTCCTGAGCCCTGACTTGGATCTACTAAACCAGCATCTTCTGGGACAAGGCTCAGGAATCTGCCTTCCCAACAAACACCCTGGGGAATTTGGAGGCAGGTGGTCCTTTGAGAAATGCTGGACTAGATGATCTCCAAGGATACTTCTCTCTCAAGGTCTTATGAGGAAAAGAGTCTCGTCTTCCACCCCCATAAAATGTGTTTCCTGTCTCATCCATTTTAGTTCTTGATTAAACTCAATTTGGCGAGTTGTTAATATCTGATTACATATTCATCTTCTGTAGTATTTTTGTGGGGGACAATTGATGGAAAGCTCCTTGAGAAGACATGCCCATAGCCTCCCATCCTCCCAGGGCACAGTCCCAGGAGAGACACTGGACCCAGCGTCTCTCCATGCCCCCTTGGGTGGTGGGGACACAGTGATGTCTGGGGAGGACTAGGGACATTAGGAGACTGATGGTGCTTGGAGGAAGGCTCTGGGCTTCAAGTTGAGAACTCAGATTAGTCCCTGCCAGAAGTTAGAGTGTGAGGCAATTTAGCAAATTGTAGCTTGCAGCAGATGTTTAATTAGTTGTGAGGCTGTGGGATGACTGGAATCTGAGGGATGGGAGGGCAGCTCCGTCTGCCTCTGCTGCCACTGCCGACAAGGGGGACGTGGGTTCTGCAGCTGGGGGCAAGACCAGGCTGGAAGAGCCAGACCCTGGTCTGGAGAGCCAGGAAACCAGGAAAGAAACACCAGGTGGGTGGAGCCCTGGGCTATGGGAGGTTTAGGGAGCTGAGAAGCTCAGTATGAGGGCGTGGGCAGCTGCTGAGACTCTTTATCCCCGTAGCTGGTGGGGGGGTGGTCTCAGGCAGTTTTCCTCTGTACACACCCAGGAGACTTTTCTCAAGACATCCCAAATTGAGTTGTTTATCCTTAACCCTTGCTTGTTTTTCTTCCATGTTCCCTGTTTCAGTGGATGGAACTGTGATCCACTCTGCTACTTAGGACCCGTCCTTGATACTTTGCCTCCATGTACAGTTCATCACCAGGTCTGCCAATTCTATCTTCTAAACACATTGCAAACTCACCTCCCGTCTCTCCCTTCTTTGTGCCAGAATTTCTCAACCTTGGCACTTTGGCCATTTTGGGCTGGATAACTCTCTGTTGTGAGGGGCCATCTTGTACACTGTAGGATGTTTGACTGCATCCCTGGCCTCCACCCACGAAATGTCAGTGGTACTTCCCCCCACATTGTGACAGCCTTAAACGTCTCCAGACATTGCCAAATGTTCCCCAGAGGGCAAAAGCGCCTGACTGAAAACATGGCTCTGCACCAACCCAGGCCACCTCTTTCTCTCCATGTATCTTTGCACCACCTTCCTGACTTGTGTCCCATTTCTATCCTTCGCCCAGTGCACCTCCACAGTGAAGCTAAAGGGATGTGTCCCTGATGGAAATTGGATCATACGGTTCTCTTACCTACAATTTCCAGTGGCCCTGGTACCTCCAGAAGGGTCCATATTCCCTAATGTGATTTGGAGGTAATAGGAAGGACCTCTTACAGTAAGGACCCTATCCACACTTCTGACCTTATCATCTACACATGTCCATCTCACCCCCCTCTGCTTTAGCTCCACTGCACTACTACCATCTTCCCAATTGCCCCTTCGAACCCCTGCTTCTCCTTCCATGGAGCCTTTGCACATGCTCATAGGATTCCAGGCTTACTAAACTTTTTTCGGTTTCTTGACGACACACATACTGCGCCCTCTGACTGAAACACCCTCAAGGATGTAGCCCCGAGTGTCCTGGAATAATGTAAGATGAAGGTTTGTCCAGCTGGAAGAATCCTTAGTGATCTTATTGGCCATGTGTTTTGTTCTTTGATCCCCATCTAAATCTGATCAGAGACAGCTTTCTCAAACATTATATAAGCCGCAGAATCGTAGTCACTTCCAGCCCCATTCCTCACATCTCCCTGTTCCCAGTCTGCCTTATTATTGGGGCAGGAAGGGCAGAAATGCCTTTTCAGGAAAGCCAACTGACTCATGCTCTATTCCTCCTTTGTCCTGGGAGGTTCCTGACAGAGTTGGAGTTTTCTGGATCTACTTCCATTCCCAGTTTAATTTCAAGGCTCCATGTGATTTCAAGTAGCTTGCCAGTCATTATTTTTGTAATATTGGCTTTCCCAGCCAGACTTCTACAAGGGCAGGATAGACCATTCTTATCTTACCGATCACTGTATTCCTGGTGCTTACCATGGTGTCTGATATGGAGTATGTGCCCAATAAACACTGTCAAATTGATTGGAATGGAAGATTCTCTGGAAGGTAGGGGTAAAGCTCCTGGGGAAGACTGGCTCAGATTTCTACTTCAGAAAGAGACAAACACAGGCCTAACCAGCATTCATGATACCTGAACTCTGGTTCTGAGACTGGTGTTTACTTATTATGTGACACTGACCAAACCACTTTCTCTCTCTGGATCTCGGTTTCCTTATCTGGAAAATGGGAGCTTTGATCAGTGAATAACTACATTCCTTTCAGCTTTAGTATTGGTGAATGCTATTCATGAAGCAAGTACAACAAAGTCACCCTCAAAGAACAGTAATCATAGTAATAGTTCATCTTGACTAAGCACCTTTTGCAGACGACCCCTTGAACTCACACCAGTCCTCTGAAGTGGTTCTTTTATTATTCCCATGTTAGACATGAGGCAAAGGAAGCCAGAGGAGTCATTCTCTCTACTCACGTTCAGTTAGGGAGGTATGTTTCTCAGGAAAATTTGTACCTCAGGGGACAGATGACAACATTTGGAAAACATTTTTGGTTTCACAACTCAGCGGGGAGTGCTTCTATCATCTAATGGTAGAGGCCATCTATTGATAACCATAATTCCCAGGAGAGCCTCTGCAGCGAATAATTATCTAGCCCCAAATGTCAACAGTGCCAAGGTTGCAAAACCCTGACTTCAAGCTAGACTTGACTCAGATCAGCCAATTCTAGAGTCCATGTGCTATGCCACCACATTTCAACTGGCCTGATCCCCAGAAACATTTCTCTACCCTCTGCTCAACACTTATCAGGGAGAAAAAGTCTTTAAAAATCAAAGAAAATTAGGGGCACCTGGGTGGCGCAGTCGGTTAAGCGTCCGACTTCAGCCAGGTCACGATCTCGCGGTCCGTGAGTTTGAGCCCTGCGTCAGGCTCTGGGCTGATGGCTCAGAGCCTGGAGCCTGTTTCTGATTCTGTGTCTCCCTCTCTCTCTGCCCCTCCCCCATTCATGCTCTGTCTCTCTCTGTCCCAAAAAATAAATAAACGTTGAAAAAAAAATTAAAAAAAAAATAAATAAAAATCAAAGAAAATTGAAACCAGAAATCTGATGTCCCTAACTGGGAGGGAACTAAGGGTTTTCTCGAGGACCTACTTTCTGTCCAAAGCCATTTTCTCAGTTTATGGCCATAATTCTCTCAGCCCCTCCCCATCCTGAGCCATTAAGCATCCTATTGGCATTATCTATTCCTGGCTCACCAGGTGAAAACTTCCTATAAGCACACCCACCCCCCTTGCTGCACACCAGTACAACTTAGAGAATAATTATCAAGTGTTTCATCACTCAAGATACCCTGAACTACAAACAACACACCTGGCCAACACAACCAACAGTGCTTATCAATACTGACACTGAGTATTGCGCTCAACAAGAAGTTTGGAGTCAGGTTGTTCCAGGACTAGTTCAACAGAATCAAGAATCCAGACCTTGCTCCACAGTTTTGCTTTACCACCCTCAGCAATCACTTTCATCCTCATGTTGTTGGCCACCAAAGCTTTAGGCATCATGACCTCCCACTGAGTGTCAAGGCAGGAAGTGGATGAATGGAAGCTTTTTCTTCTTGCCGCTCTCTTTGTCTGAAGAACTGCTTTCTTAGCAGATGCCCTCACTGTCCATCCTCCTCTTACAGCTCATTGACTGGAAATTATTCTCATGGTCACCCCTGGGGTCAATCATGACTGGGAAGCTAAGGCAGACAAGTGAGAAGGTGTTTGGGTTGGCTATTGGCTAAACAGCTAATAAGTGTTTAGTCTGTGTCAGAGACTGTGTTAGACCCTGGGAATAGTAACCAAGGCATGCGTGGCCCATTGCTTGTCGTCCATCTAATATTTAACTCAGTAACACTCTTCCTCCTCAATTTCCCCACATTCAAAATCAGTAGAGTCATTAGGTCCCCACTGTGTTTTAGAAATTGGCTTGGGCACTGTGTCATGTACCAGGTGACAAATATAGGACAGTTTTCTTGCATCTCAATTCTAGTCTCCTCTTGCCTTCCCCACCTCCCTGCAGTTCTGTCCTTACTTGAACCAGAGGCAGCACATCTGCACAGCAGTGAATCAGACAGCTCTTCTAAAGAGTCTGGAAGAACAAAGCCACTCCCAGAGAGGCCACCCACTCTCCCTGGTGTCTGATGGTGCATGGGATCAGGCTGGGGCTCCAGGATATGCTCTGCTCTGCTGAGTAAAAAGCCATCCCACACTGGCTGGTCTGAAGGTGACCTGGCTTTGCACCTCCTCCTCTCTCCTGTGCCTGAGGAATACCTGGAACACAGCTCTCATTATATTATCACAGTTTTTTACATGAACACAGCTCTGGAAGAGAGGGCTTGGATGGAGGAACTGCTAGGATGAGAATCTGGGCTTCATATATGTGAGGGGATGTCATGGGTATGAAGCCTTGGGTTAGTTAGAAGCGGGGGGCAGTGGTCAAAGTTACCTGGAAGTGTGTGTGTGTGGACAGAGAAGAGGGAAAGAGCCCTCTCACAGCAGATGGACCTGGCCATCTATCTGGCGAGGTAGTGAGCTCCCCATCATGGAAAACATACTGGTGAACTGTAGAGCATCTGTCAGGGTTGCACTGGGCTGTCATATGCCTTCCTACAAATGAGGTACTGTGCCTCTCTTCCTTCTAAATGTCCTAGTCTCCTCTAGGCTCCTTTGCTATTGTGGTGCAGTGAGCTTCCTGCCCTTGGAGTGCTCCTAAAGCTGGCCATTGTTCTTCAAGGATGCTATAGGGAGCATTTCACTAGTAGATAAGGCCTTTTGAGAGTTTGTTTTTTTAAAAACTGTTGTCTTCATTTGGCTGAGAAGCACATAAAATAGAAGGAAGAAAGCAGAAGTCTCTCTTCATGGAAGATGGTCTGCATGCCTTCCCTTTCCCTTCATCCTCCAGGTGCCACAGGGGTGGGGAGTGCTGCTGGGGAGCTGTGGACACTATATACCATTGTGTCTTTGCTCTGGGAGTCTCCCCCTTGAACCATGGACTTGGAGTGCAGGTTCCTGGAGAGAGTTCTCCAGAGTGAAAAGGAAATGGAGCCTCTGAAATCAAGTTCAAACTTGTTAGAGGGAATCGTGTTGAAAAGGCGCCCCAAACATGTTAACTGCAGCTGTTCCCAGCACGGAGAGAATGCTGATGATTTTCCTGGCGAGATGCGGGAGATCATCATATGAGAAGTAGTTAAGCAATAATTTAACATTGTTGTTCCTCCGTAAGCTGATGCGAGCTGCTTCTGGCAGGAGGGTTTGGGAGAATTTTGTTTTCTCTGTGGGGTATCACAAAGCCTTTCAATTTGATTTTCATTTAAATCTTTACATGTTTGGTGTAGGTGTTCATTTGTTCATTCATTCATTCATTCATTCAGTATACATTTATTTTATTTTAAAAAATGTTTACTGTAATTTATTGTCAAGTTGGCTAATATACAGTGTATTAAGTATACTTTTTTTTAAGCCAAGGGCTTGCCCAGATCTGTGCTAGGTACTGGGGTATTTAAAGATAGGAGTTAATGAAGTCTGTGTTTTTCCTTCAGAGAATTGATTGCTCTCTGGGGAAATGGACATCTAAGCAAGTGACCAGAATACAAAGGTTGGTCTCATGATAAGAGCTTGGTTGGATCCCATTTATTGAGCATCTCCTCTGTACCACACACCTTATCCGCATCATTATTTTTAACAAATTATACCGAAGCCATTCCTTGAAGCAAAGTAGCCATTAACATCTCTGTTCTCTAGATGAGAAAAGAGAGCTTCTGAGAGGTGAGTTACCTTGCCCCAAGCTACACAGCTATAAGTAACAGAACTAAGATCCAAACCCGGGGCTGTCCTTCTCTGAAGTACTGGAGCCCACTCTACCACGTTGCCTCAGGCACAAACGAGAGAGAAAAACGCAATAGGAACAAACAGAAGCAGGGTACAAGCTCTGACAAGTGTGTCTGCATTGGATCCTGGAGGCTGAATTTAAGAATTTTGCCTTCAGAGATCAGGGGTGCTTTCCTAGGGAGAGGAACATAATATCTTGGGAAGGCTGCGATGAGGTGGGTGAGAACCTTGGGAGGGCACAAGATGGGAACCCCGTTTCTAGGCCTCCCAGTGACCTTGAGTTGGGTTTTCTGCCACAACAAAGGGATGCGAGTATGTGGCTCTTCCTAAGATGAAGGCCCACCGTTTCAGAGAGCCAGGAACTTTAGCCATCACCCACCCTGAAATCTGTACACCAAGGACCATTACCATCAGTGTTAAAGTTTTTTATACACCTTACTTTGAAGTCTCCAACTTGGAACCTCCGCCCACACACGAGTGCAGAATTGCCAGCCAGAAATGATGCATACTGCATTTTAAAATCTGGTTGGTGTGGCTGATTATAGATGGTATTCTAAAGAGCCCTGGCATAAAGTTTCCTATCCCACAGGAGTCAAGCCTGGTCCCCAAAGTAACTGGCGTTGCATTATTGATAAAGGTGTTGGGCCTACCATTGTGAGAACAATGGTTATCCACCTTCCTTCCTGACATCTGATTACTCCATGCAGCAACTCCGGTCACATTGGGCATGCGTGCAACTTTGGCGGCACAAATTCCTTCATTAACCGGCCACTTCAAAATGTGCTGTGTCCAAGGGAAAAAGGAAGGGGGAAAAATTAGCAGCCCGTCAGTTTCAGAATATTTGTCCTGAATTAAAAAAAAGCGGACTTCTGTTCTCTTGTCCTTTCTCTGCCGTCTTAGAAATTGGATTAGTCATTATTAAACATTTTGAAGTGGAATAAAAAGAGGGAGAAGATTCCAAGGGCACATTGCGACTTTGATCTTAACAGAGCCGTCATTGTCAGGAGCCAACACAAAGGCGGTTTGCGTTACACATTGAGATCCTAGTAATTAGGGCCTTGTAATGACCCGTTCCAAAAAGAAACAGCTCTGTTCCTTATTTGCCATTAAGAACACCAAGAGTTTATTTGCAGAGAATTGGGTTTAATTCAATTAGCAGGAATTGTGAGGCATTCACAACACAAGGTATATTAGCCCAGCACTTCGTTTGTAATGAGACCCAAAAAGCATTTAGGGAAAGAAAAGCTAATTATCCAGGATTCTTTTTTTTTTTTTTTTTTTTTCAATAACATGGAGGGTTTAGTCCAAATTTCAGAGGCCTGTATTCCCAAATCCCTTAAGCTTTAATTAATGATTAACAGAGCAGCGAGATGTGGAGAGGGACAGGAAAGCTTTGCCATGAAGTCAGTGCCAAAGGGTATTATTAATAACCCCCACCCTGAACCAGCACTTGACAGTTTACAAAGCGTTTCCACAACCATTATCTGCTCTGAATATTCATTTCCTTTTCCTTCTGGGCCAATTCTCCAGTGCTGGGAATATTTCTCCCCAGCCTGTCTTGAGTTTCAGCTCTGGGTTTGCATGTTAGAGCAAACCCTCAGCCATCATGACCATTTGCTTTAGGAAATGGACACACAAAACTACTGGCAAATGTGGATTCAGCTCTCATTTCCACCTTCATCCATGTGTATGACCTTGGGCATTTGCTGAACTTCTTCAAACTTAAGTTTTTCTTTTTCACCCCCATTTGTTACATTGCTGTCCAGTTTGGTGGCCACAGGTACATGTGGCTACTTAAAGGTTAGTGAATTAATTCAAATCGAAAAATCCCATTCGTCAGCCACACTGAGCACATTTCAAGGGTTCAGTAGCCACACATGGCTCCTGCATTGGAGTGCATGTCCATCACCAGAGAGAGCTCTCTTGGTCTATGAAAAGGAAGGCACTATTCACCCTTTGAGAGAAATAGGGTGGGAATTTCATGAGAAAATGCACAGAGGAGGCATGTGGCTCATGGTGGACACTCAGTAATAGCATCTGGGATGAGGTAGAAGAGAAGTCGGGGAGAGGTAGGGGCACCCCTGTACTCTGCTCCTTCTGCCTTCCCATTCTAGACGTGGTGGGAAATAATAATGGCGGAAGAGGCATGGAAGAGAAAGAAACTTTGGTTAAGCATGTCTTATGTGCTCTGTTATCTCAGTGTTCTGATTATAATGCAACAAGTATTTCTTTAGCGCCATCAGTCTCATTTGTTTCTGTCCGCCAAGTAAGGAAGACTTTCTGCCCTCGACTGGATAGATACCAGATAGGTACCTGGAGAAATAGAGGCTCAGGCAGGTGAAGTAGTGGACCCAAGAGTGAGAAGACAGTTCATGATGGAGCCAGGGCATCCCCCGTCCTGATGACCAACAGGACCATTTTCCTCTCCACCGACAGTCAGCTGCCTCCATTGGCAGAGTTCCAGCCTGCTCTTTTCTTTTCTCTTCTTTTCTTTTAACTTTTTTGTAAACTTTTTTTTAAATGTTTATTTTTTTTAGAGAGACAGAGACAGAGCATAAGGAGGGGCAGGGGCAGAGAGAGAGGGAGACATAGAATCCAAAGTGGGCTCCAGGCTCCCTGGTGTCCACACAGAGCCCAACGCGGGGCTTACACTTACAAACCATGAGATCATGACCTGAGCCAAAGTCAGACGTTTAACCAACTGAGCCACCCAGGTGACCCTAAACTCTTTTTTTTAATGTTTGTTTATTTTTGAGAGAGAGAGAGAGGGAGGGAGGGAGGGAGGGGGAAGAAAGAGAATGCAGAAGGGAAAGGGCAGAGAGAGGGAGGCACGGAATCCAAAGCAGGCTCCAGGCTCTCACTTGTCAGCACAGAGCCCAATATGGGGCTTGAACCACAACCTGTGAGATCATGACCAGAACTGAAGTTGGATGCTTAACCAACAGAGCCCCCCCCCCCCCAGGTGCCCCCAGCCTGTTCTTATTAAGGACTTGGCACTGGTGCTTCAGGTGGCCAAGGATATTTCTCTTCAGAGTCCTTGTACAATAAGTGGGTGTGAGGAAGCACATGGTCCCCTGAATGAGCTCTAGCAAATCCTCATCGCCTGCTTCACTGGGGATTGGGAATTTCCTTGAGAGCAGCTGTGGAAAAGGAATGCTTTTGCAAACAGCCCAGCCATGCACATAAACTGTACTAGTAGTTGATAAGTCAGTTAGTGCATTCAGACCCAGGCCACACAGAGCAGCCCTGACAGATGGTCATCAGTCTGTCTCCATCCCCATAGCCATGGCCTGCACATCCTCAGAAGAGAAGAGGGACACAGCCTCCAGGAGGACGTTGACCCTTATAGCACGGGTAGGGAATCCTAGCACAGTTGTGCACAGGCCAGGTTGTTCTCTGAAAGTCATTTGAGGAATGAAATTGAATTTCGTGACCGGTTCAGGGAACCTCGTTGCACTGAGAAACACATGACTTTCAGGTGGGAAACACATTAGCATCATCTTTGCTAAGATGCTGGCGCTGGGAGAAGTAGAGGGAGGGCACTTAATTGGGAACAGGCAGGACCTGGCTTCCACTTCCAGCTCTGCAGCTAACTCATTGCATGGCCTTGAGCAAGCCACATAGCCTTTGGGGCCTCACATTAATTATTTATAAAAAGAAAAAAGACATTTTAAAGATCTAAAAATAGATGCTGGTAGCCATATAGGATTATGATGTATTCACAGATACTATAGGAGGAGAGATTCATTTCCAGGTATTATAGGAGCTCCAGAAAAAGGACGCAGACATTGGTGGACATTTCAGGACCTTACTGAAGCCTGAGATTTTACCTGACATGTGTTACAGGGCTGCCTAGGAGCTGGCGGGACAACACGGTGATGTTTGCCCATCAACTCTTTCTTGCTACTTCCAGAAAAGTGCTCAGAGCTGGCCAGGTTGACTTCCAGTTCCACACCAAGTCTTCCGGCTGTGGTGTCTTGGGCCATTTCTTCTGTCACAGCTTAGTCTTCTTGTCCCATTGACAGGAGGCAGCCACCTCTTAGTGTTGTCATGGGAGTCAATGAAATCGAGACCAATACAGCGCTTGGTTCAGAATAAATACTCAAACTACGTTAGCTCTTAGTATTGTTAACACAGTGCTTGTGATTGTCCAGGCACTGGGCTGCACTCTGGGGATACAAGATTAAATAAGGCATTATCTAGCCTATGAGGAGCTCACAGCCCAGTGCAATGGCTCTGACATTTTCTGGGAAAACCTTTTGAGAAGTAGATAAAAGCAATTGGTCGTCTACCCAGAAACACTCAGACACACACACACACACACACACACACACACACACACACACACACACACATAGTTTTAGGGTCAGGAACCACCAAAAGCCGTAAACTTTATACTTTTTGGTTAAAAGACTAGTTTGCTTTGGAACTGTGGGTAAATTAATTTTTATACCCTGTGCAAGAATCACCATAATAACAAGAAAGCATTGGTTGCTGTTGGAGTCGGTAGGGCAGAGAAGTCTTCTGAAGCTGATGATTCTGGTTAAGAATGTTTAAAAAACAGACTTTTTGGTTAGAATAAGTTGGGGTGGAAACAGGGCAGGAGCTCCAGGTATGAGAGGCCACAGTGTGGAATAGAGGACAAGGGGAGCAGGAAACACAGGTAAGGTCCTTGTTCTCCCATCAAGAAGTGGGCAGGGTCTACTGCAGTCTCTAGAGGGCCAGAGATCAGAACATTTAACTTCTATTTCCAATTTAGCTTCCTATAACCTGGAGAAAAATGCAGTGCCTTAATTCAGGAGTTACATGGATCTGGACAATGGCAGGAATAAGGGTCACTGGGTGATTGATCCCACGGGGGCTCTTGTTGGCTTATAGACAGGTCTGTGCATAGCATCTGTACTTAGGCAAGTCATTGAGCCCAAACGTGTCTGCACCTCACCAATGTCCCTGTCTTTGGTTGAATCCCTGGAAGCAGATAAGGCTTATTTGGGAGGTGGCCCCAGGAAGCAGTTGGGGAAAGAAATGAGAGGGCAGTGAGGAGGCCAATGTGGGTATTTTAAGGAGTAGGTCACCCTGTGGGCAACTGGGGCTCAGTCCCAGCTGGACCTTTGGGTGGTGCTGCAGGGTTGTCTCAGGGTTGTCCCTCTCAGTGGAGGGATGGTTCCAGGACATTAGGTCTGACTAATGCCTGCTGTGTGTGTGGAGAAGCATACTCCTGGGGTGAGAGAAAGCCACTGAGGCTGACAGGTGATGTGTGAAGACCTTGGTGTGGGAATAGCCAGAGGATACGTGTGAGGTATTGATGGATTTGCTGTCAACTTCTCTAGAAACTCATTTCCAGATGCCCAGTTTTTCCCCGACAGCCATCCCAAGTCCACACTCCAGGGCTTGTCTCAGTGGCCATGGCCTCTGATTTCCACCTGACATGGTTTTCAAGGCTGAGCTTTTCTGGGCCCTGAAACCGCCATGTGGAGAGCAGATGTGAGGTGCGGATGAGGCCCCCAGTTGTGACTGTCTGAAGAGGTTTTGCTCCTTCTTAGCACCCCCTCCTTACTCGGAGGATCGGGTAGTGTGTGTTCTGATGATTATTTATTAGCACCTCCCCGATGTGCCGCTTCCTGGCAGCTCCTGTGTGATCTTGTGCAGAGACCCTCTCCTCCCGAGTCTTTAGAGCTTAGAGTTGCACCGTCATTTGTTCTCGAGAAGTAAACACGGAGGTTTTTTGTTCCCCTCAAAGCTTTCCAGCTACTCCCAGTGCAGCCCAGCAGGAACCTGCTCCAAACTCAAACGGAATGTTATATATCGGATTTGTTTGCCTTTGCACATCATCTGCTCACAGATGTTTGTCCTTTGGCTTGTTTCTTTTTCTAATTAATTTTTGATTAAGTTTTGAAACACCTTCTGTCTCCACCAGTTCCTGCCACCACAGGTAATCCTATTTACTCTGAACCCAGCCTGGCGATCTGGGCTCTCCATGGCTCCACAATCTCAGTGGCTAATAGGAGATGGGGACTTTCAATTAACTGGTTAAGTAGTCTTATCCCTCTTATCCAGACAAGGGAGGAGGATGCTTGGACTAAGTGTGAGGGATGGAGAAAGGTGGATGAATCTGAGATATGTCTTAGAGGTAATGGGCAGGGGGAGGGTGGAAGAAAAGAGGGTCCACAAAGAAAATGGCACCATGTCGTGGTGCATGTTAAGAACATAGGTCGACTCACTCACTCCAAAGGATGCGAGTAACTTCATTATTTGGAATTATTTAGAGAAAGGAAGAAGAACAAGAATAGCAATTGCTAATACCCCGCATTGGCACAAAGCATTGTGCTAGGCTTTTGAACAAAGTAACAGCAGAAGTAGCATTGATGTATAATGACAACAAGCAATATTTACTCCATCTTTACTCTCTACCAAGAACTATTCTAAATGCTTTATGTTTGTAACCACGTTTACTCCTTAAAGAGCCCTGTATGGTCCCCATTTAACAGATGAGGAAACTGAGGCACAGAGAGGGTAAGCTACTTACCCCAGCTTACACAGCTTAGTACAGGCCAGGTCTGATATTGAACTCAGGCAGGTGACTCCAATGCCTGATCTCTTTTGTTTTCTTCATCCACCATCTCCCAAGGGTATGAGTTCAGGTTTGAGTCACCAGACATGGAAACAGCCAGTTCAGCCTGGGAAAGAAAGTGACCAAAGATGACTGGCTTTTCAGTGGTTGGGATGACAGGTATGCATCCTGGTTGGAGAATGATACTGGGTGCTTTGCAATGAACTGTTGGAGGCTCACGCGTCCTCTGAGCCAAACCAAGCCATGGCCACCTGGCACTATTCTGTATCTGTGAATCCCAGCTTCCCTTTGCAAAGGGCACCCCCAGCCCCCTTCCCCCATTCACATGCATCCTTCATCCCTCCCTTTTGCACACTTTGCTTGTGGACTGAACTTCAAAAATCATCCCAGTAATCCTGGACTCCTGCCAGATTCTATTATGGCAATAACTCCCCTGATAGTTAAATGATTCTGAATTGTGTTCCACACCAGGAATGAGGAATATCGGTGTCCATTCAGGTCAGTGCTAAAGATCATTGCCCAACTGGAAATGAGTTTCTCTTCCCAGGTGCCCGACGGGCACTGTGCCTTAACCTTCAAAGCCAGCAGAGGAGGTGGCTGCCCCGTATGGTGGTGTCACCCTCATCTTCCATTTAGCCTACAGACCTTTAACCAAGAGCCCCCCTACTCTTAATTTTCCTCTGTATGTTGTGGGAGACATTGTTCACTCTGCCAGGGATGTCCTAAAACCTGCCATCCCTGCCAAAGAAGGTGAAATACTCAGGGGTCACCATGCAGGACAAGGGAGTAAGAAAAGCAAGCAGTCAACAGCAGGCAATTACCAAGTTCTTCCTTAATCTTGAGATTGCAGTGGGCAGAGCAGAGATAAATTATGTCATCTCTGTGCAATCAAAGGTTCTGAGCATTCCTTCATGCTGTCGTTTTCATTTTGGCTCCGTAAGTACTGTGTCCTTTTAAAAAGAGTCATTGAACATGTGTATTCAAAGGTGACAGAGAAACTGTAAGCTTGGGGTTCTGTGTTCAGTGCTCTAAAGGAATTGTTCGTTGCTGGGTGGATTGGTGAGGGAATGAGGCTGGATGTAGTAGCCCAGGTGTAGTTTCTGAATGCTTTGAACATCATGTTTAGAGAGCAGGGCTCTGTAATCAAACCCACCTGAAATGGCCTTTCCACCACTTACTAGCCATACATACCTTTCGGGGATAATTACTTCACCTGGGCATAAGACTCATTCTCTGTGACGAGAATTGAGATAATGTTTAAGAATACTGAGAACGTTTTTTTTCCTTAATCCACAGCATAATCCTTAGTCAACTTTTTTATTTCATTATTAACAATATTGTATAGGAAGCTTCCTGGCCTTCCAGAAGCACGTCAGTACGTGTCTCCAAACCTTTGCCCATGCTGCTACTTAGCAAGCCCACCCTCCTTGCCTTAGGTTTATTTCTCAAGAGGTGGAGCGCAGATGGAATTCTTAGGCAGTGAGTACTGGGAGTGTTCTTTGGCTGAAACTGAGCCTCAGCTTGACCCACAGGGAGTTCTGGAGTGTGAGTAGCACTAGAGTTTTTGTATCTTGGAGCAAGTGAAACACACTTTTGCATGAATGTACCCATCAGTCATTGATTGCAGGCTGCTCCTGGGGAGAAAGGGGTCAGGGCACACCCTCTCTGGCATCTCTGGACAAAGTGTGGGTCTCCAGAGAAGGTGGCAGCTGTAAGCTTTGGCAGCTAACACTCATAGCCCCTGGGGGATCGATGCAATGGACCATCGAAGCCATCTGGGTGGGGTCCCACCTTTCCTCTCCCAGTGCACGTCCACCCATCCTTCAAGACCTAGCTCTTTATCACGTCCTTTTAAGACCCCTTTCTCTCTTCCTTGTGTTCTGCTCTTATTCTCTCTGCATCCATAAGCTGTTTCCCTATGGCCACCTTGGTTATAGCACTTACCACACTGCAAGATAATTATATATTTACAAATCAGACCTGCCTCAGCAAAAGAGACCTCTTATGGGATGAGAGAGGACAGCCAATGAGGTGTAAGTTGAATGGGGGCAGTGCAGCGAGGGACTGGGCACACTGAGGTGAGAGATGGAGTCTGAGTGCTTGTGTTTTGTGTCCTGGGGTTGGGCAACTCTAATCTTCTAGCCAGGCATGGGAATTGCCTGGGAATGGCCAGGGGGGATGATGGAAAGTTAAGAGATTGCACAGTTACATTTCCCAAAAGATTGGGGGTGGGAGTAAAACCTGGTGAATATGCTGGGCCTCTGGCCTGTGGTATGGCTTGCCCTGATCCTTGCTTCCTTAGCTTTGGCTGGAAGGGCCCCTGGCCTGATCACCTAACCTAATCACTTACTCTGCAATTGTGCCTGACAGCACACAGCCTGCCTTGGGGATTCCCACTGACAATGGTGTGCCTCATCTACGGCAACAAGGGCCCCTCCTTAGGGAGAGATGACATTGCAAAGGAGCCCCCAGAAAAGAGAGATCAGCAGCCTGGGCCTGGTCCAGCTTAAGAGAGAGAAAATAGGGATATAAAGTCATGGGGTGGGCAGCAGAAAGGCAGGGTAGCATTCTGGCTAATGGGTGCTGGGTTTCAAATTCTGGCTCTGAAGCTCACCAGCTGTGTTATCTAGCATGAGTTCTCTCAGCCTTTGTTTCCATGTCTTTAAAATGGGGATTGTAATGGTATGGAATTTGAAGGTGAGTCGGAGCATCTGATGAGATTCTATAGGGTGTTTGTCCAGGAGCACTAGAACATTTGGGCCATACAATTCTTTGTTGTGTGCATTTATCCTGTGTTGTAGGGTGTTTAGCAGCATTCCTGTCCTCAACCTACTCAGTGACAGTAACCCCTTCCTTTTCTGTGACAACAAAAATGTCTCCAGACATTGCCACATGTCCCTTCAGGGGAAATTATCTCTGGTTGAGAATCTCTGAGCTACTACAGGTAAGGGCCTTAAAATAGAGCCTGGCACATTTTAAACATCCATATATTAGCTATGGGTATCAATATTCTCATTAGTATCCTCATCACCAGTAGTAATAGTACATATGAGGATAACACCAGCCCTCAAATGTCAGTCCTTTAACACAGTTTATTTTTTTTTCTCTTATCTGTTTAATTCAGGTGTCCCTGGTGGTCTGACAACCCTCCACAAGGTGATTCAGGGATCCAGGCTTCTTCCAGCTCACAGTGTTCCCTTCCTCTTAGCCTTAGAGGGCCCCAGAGATATTTAGGAATTCCTGGGTAAATATTCAGAAATGTATTCAGAAATCCCTGGAGAGAGGTGCTCTTGCCTCATAAGCTCCTTGGATTGGAAGTGACTTGCAGCAGTGTTGGTCACATTCCATTGATGAGAATGAGTCACATGGCACCGTCTAGTTGCAAGGGAGCCTGGGAAATGTAGTCCCTGGCTGGGCAGCCATTTGCCAGTGAGAATTCCACATGATGGAACAAGAAACATGAATCTTTGGTGGACTTTTATTCATTTCTGTCATTTATTAGCTGAAAGATCTAGTGGTCCTGGTCATTCTTATACCTGCCTTTATGTGGCCCCTTTTTGTTGCCTTGTAGTTTTCATGACCATGTTCTACTCTTCTTGGGTCCAAGAAAGGGACTTGGTTGGCATAGCGCTCTCAGAATCTGTGGGACGGAAGGAGAAAAGGTTGGAAAGAGGCAAGAACCAAACTAGCTCTGGAGTTTACTGGTTCCCTAGGGATCTGGGAATCACCAATCCCTGGGGAAGATATCATTAGGAAAAGGAGTTCTTGTAAGGAGGGATATTCTCCTAGCAGAACTGGTTTGGGGAGAACCCCATCATTCATGGGATATATGTACACCAGCCCTTTGTTTCTGCCCTCATGTCACTGATTCAAAAGTTAGGATCTCAGGAGAGAGGGGGACAGTGCTTGGTCATGTGTATATCCTCGTTGTCCTGGGGGATTGAGAAGAAGCATCCAGCCTCCAGATCCTCAACCTTGTCTGCTCATCAGAGTCCTGGGAGAGCTTTAATGAGTACCATTGGCCAGTACCCTCCCCACATCAACAAAATCAGGATGCCTGGGGCTAGATCCCGGACAAACAGCATTTTGTCCTGCTTTCTGTGACTCCAAACTGCAGTCAGCATCAAGTGTGGAAAGGGCCGCCTCAATTCACCTCCTCAGTGAGACCACACAAGCATAGAGAAGAGGTGATTTCTCAGAATGGAAATTGAGATGTTTTTAAGAAAAGAGAAGAGGGGCACCTGGGTGGCTCAGTCGGTAGAGCGTTCAACTTCAGCTCAGGTCACGATCTTGCAGTCTGTGAGTTCGAGCCCCGCATCGGGCTCTGGGCTGATGGCTTAAAGCCTGGAGCCTGCTTCCGATTCTGTGTCTCCCTCTCTCTCTGCCCCTCCCCCGTTCATGCTCTGTGTCTCTCTGTGTCTCAAAAATAAATAAACGTTAAAAAAAAAACATTTAAGAAAAGTGAAGAGATACTGGGAACCAAAAATGACAAGGTTCATACACCCAGAATGTGCCTTGGGTGTGAATTGCGCCCTGCATTCCCTTCCCCAACATAAAAACATTCAAGATCAGTGTGTGCTTTCCTCAACCTCCACCTATTCCCTTACTCTTGTCCAGGTGTTATGCCCTCTCCCCTCTCCAAGCCTTATATGCATTTTCACAGAGGACAGAGTTAGGGCTTTTTAACCTGAGGGAAAGCATCACCAATTATGGGATTCCAGCCACCATGACCATGAGGAAAGGAGATACCGGGTGGAAAAGGAGGGAGTGAGGAGTCCAGGGATGTTTCCATAGCAATTCAAATTTTACCATAAGGGCTTTGGAAGGAAGGGCTATTACAGCTAGGGTACCACCTGTGCTGCTCTCCATCTGTGGCTGATGGTGAAGAAGGGAAGGGAATGGATTTGGAGTCAGGCCAATCTGAGCTCACATTCCTACCCTGACTCTTAATTGCTACATTGTCTGGAAAAGTTTCCTGACTTATCTGGGCTCTTAGGTCCTACAACATTGCTAAAAGGGTGATAATAACCCCTACCCAGCAGGCTTTGAAGACTGAATGAGGGAGTATAAACAAAACTCACAGCACAGTGCCTGATACGTGAAGTGTAATACAAAACCAGTGTTAGGTCTGTCATTGTGCCATTTCGAATCACATAGCCTAGATCCTCTGTAGAATCACTAATCCCTGGGGGAAGATATTATTAGGAAAAGGGTAGAATATTTGAAAGTTTTGAAAGGATTGGCAGGAACTAGATGGCGTCTAAATAATAACTTTGTGTAATTTTTTTTTTTTTTTTTTTTTTACTGGAGAAAACTTGGAAAACACCAGAGAGAAAGAAGAAAATGAAATATCCAGTTTTACCTCCCAAAGAAAAACACTGCTAATTATTTTTGGGGAAATAATTATGAAAATTTCCCACATTTCTCTTATTCATGTTTTAACATAATTGAAATCATGGGGTATATGTCATTTACATTCTGGGTTTTTTTTCCTTAATATATAAGCATTTTCCCGTGTTATTTCAAACTTTGCTTAAGCATCACTTCAACAGGAATACAGTAGTCCCTGAAAAGGGGATGACTCACTAAGGTGAGTCAATCCCCTGTTGTTAGGTACCTAGGTAGTTGCCATCACACAAATGTTACAAAGCATTCTTTTGTGCCACAAACTTTTGCTGTATTTCCAATGTGTGATTAGGAGAGATTCCCAGGAGCCAAGAGCTATTGGGTCAAAGAGAAAGAAGAGTTTTAAAAGATCTTTATCTGTATTTCCAGATTTCTGAGCTAAATTTGAAAACAGACCCAAATTAGCCTTTTTAAACTTTGTAGCCTGACCTCAGAAAGCAACAGGGGCTCTCTGCAAGAGACACAGATGGCAGCAGCTTACCCCCAAAGATTATAGGATCTGGTGGGAATGGGCTCAGGAAGCCCCAGCATCCCCTCCTGACACCAGCCCAGCCTCCTATGTGCCTCATAATTAAGCTTCAGATAATGTTTGCAATCTCTCAGTGTTTTCCAGCACATGTCAGGGTGACTGATGGGCTCGTCACAGCTCAGACAGCCATCATCGTAGTGCTGTAACTACTTTAACCTTCTTAACACACTAACTTCAAGGGCAAACCAAGGGCAGAGATTTGTCAGCCCCTTCCTGCTCAGCCTCCCTACCATGGACGGTCTTTTCCTTTCCTCTCCCTGCCCTCCATCCTCTTACTGCTCTCAATATCATCCACAAGATAGACCTAAGGCAGTTGTTTAACACCATAAGTAAAACTATTCTTAGGTTACAAGCTGCCAGAATTTTGAAGCAAGTGCATGTAAATATTTCATTTCTGACACTGAAAGTTATTAAGAGAAACCTTGTGCATTTTCTAGAAGAATTTTAAGAGACGTTTATTCATTGGGCATGTCTGGAGCCTGTGGAATTTGTTTGGGGGGGGGTGTTGAATATCATCTGTGAATGGGTTCTTTCCTTTTTTACACTCACATTTGAAAATCTGGGCTGAGTTATGGTGCCTCAGTGGCTGGAACCAAGTCCTGGGCTAGAAGGGAAGAGAGGGATGGCAGGGAGAGAGGAAGCTGTTTGCTTTCAAAAATACCCCTTTGGGTAGTCTGTTCAACGGCTGTTCCATGAAGTGCAGTGAAGTTTAAAATACCAGGTGTTAGGATTGCTGCTGTTACAGTTGCTATACCAAACTCATCGAAATGACAGCCGTCTTATCTCCAATTCCAACTCCATACCAGACATACCCATGAATCCGCACCAAAAAAGGCAGTGAGATAGAGTTTTGTGTCCATTTTGTGAATGAGGAAACTGAGGCTCAAAGAAGTGAAGTTACTTTCCCTTGGCCATGCACACAGATTGTAAATGGTAGAGCAAGGATTTACAAAGCCCAGGGATTTCTGATTCCAGAGCAACCCGTATACATTTTGCCAGCTGGAAATCAAATTGAGCTCACCGAACATCTTCACTTGACAGTAAATCTGGAGTATTGCATGTATAAATGCACAACGAACAGCACAGTGCATGTGGTTCTGTGAAAGGAATGATAAACCCACCATTTACTATGTGCCAGGGACCGTGTCAAGGGCTTTGAATGTATGTTTTTGGTTAATTCTTAAAATGATCTTACAAAAACACATTTTCTATTTTGTAAGTGTACAATTACAGGTTTGGAGAGGATAAGTACCTTTTCTTGTGATCATCTGTTGTTGTGTGTCAAAGTATCCTAAAACCTAGTGGCTCAAAACAGCATCCATTTATTATAGCTCAAGATTTTTTGAGTCTGAAATCCAGGCATGGTGTGCCAGACATGAATTGACTGAAATTTCTTGGTGGCATTCATCTGCCAGATGGATAGCTTGGAGGGTCCAAGATGGCCTCTCTTATGTGGCTGGCACTTTGGCCAGGGAGGCTGGAAGTTTAGGCTTACCTGGGACTCTCCATCACAGTGTCTCAATGTGGCTTCTCCCAGGGGCCTCCGGGTAGTTGAACCTCTGACATGGCATCTGGGGGCACTCAGAGAGGGTTGCCATGGATACTAGCGGAAGATGTCAGTCTTTTATGGCTGAGCCCAGAACTGAAATAACATCCCTTCTGCTCTAATCTGTGGGTCAAGGTAGTTTTAGAGCCCACTCATATTCATGGGTTGGGAACAAAGACCCCACCTCTCAGTGGAAGAAGTACCCAAGAACATTTGGCCAGTTTCAATCACTACATGTGCCCAAGATGACATATCTGGAAAGTGGTAGAAATAGGTATTGAACTTGACTCTACAACCAGCCTTAGAGTCCCTAGCATCCAGAGAATATGACCATTGCAGGTAGAGATGCCAGTGTTTACTATTTAAGAGATAACATAAAACCAACACCACCATGGGGAAGAGTTTCTCTCTTCCCAGTTTACTGAGAAGTAAACTCTCAGATGAGGGAAGTGACCTCACTGCCACTCAGCTGCTGAGTGGCAGGAGCCCCATTTGTCTTATTTCACAGACCAAGTATGTTTCTGCTTCATTACTCTTTGATGATAGCACCTGAAGGTATTCTGTGTACACCAGTGAAAACAACCCAGAGACTCAGTGAGTTCAAGTAAAGAGTTGACTCAATTTGGTGAAGAATTCAAAACTCGTTGCTGGCCCCATTGGTCAAGGTGACTGAAATGTTTCCTGTTATCCCAGAATAGATCCTTAGGATCATATCTGAATACAAAGGAGTGCTGAGCATCTCTTATATTTGAGAGAGGGCCAAACACAAGGGCTGAGATACCTCCTCAGGTCTCTTTCAGAGGAACAAGCTAGGTCTGCTATAGATACAGAAGGTCAGAGGATTCTAAGGAGAGAGAGAATGATCAGTGTCAACTTGGAGAAAAGCTGAATTCTGAGGGGATCTTTTGTAGATATTGGGGAGTGAGCAGTAAGACTGTGTGCTCATGCAGCTTTTTTGCTGATGGTCCCTTTCTGCTTATTCAAGCAGAGGGAGAAAATAAGAGAGTGGGTATGAAGGACGGGAACAGCTTCAGTCTCAGCTTTGGTCTCATGAACCAACCATTTAGTTTCCTCAGTGTCAAGAGGATACCACAGAAGATCAGGGTTTGAGACACCTGGCTTGTGCACCCAAGAGGACCAGCTGCAAAGTGAGGGGAACTTAGCACGAAGAGACTGAATTATGCTGACAGAATTAATCATGAGGAGAAATTGGAAGAGATTGGACAGAAGTGGATTTTCTATCAGGGAACCATGCAGAGAGGTCTTGAGCAAGGCAGTGATGCAGTGAAGAGGTGTGGCCAGGCCTGCTGGCTCTGCTGTCCATATTCTCCTCTTTGACATACAGACTGACGACATGTCCACACCCCCTTGCCATTGTATATGGCCACTTGACTGAGCTCTAGCCAGTAGAATGTGGGCTGCAATGCCTGACATTTTTGGGTCTGGTTCCTAAAGACCACCATTTTGTTCCTCCATATGTTTTCCTCCTCCTGGATGGCTAGTATGAAGATGACCATAGTGACCATGGAAGCCACATATTAAAGATGCAGAGCCTCTTTCAGCCTGAATCCCTGGATGGTTATGTGGAGGAGAGCTGGCCTGTAATGTTCTTCCACCTGGGACTATTACGTGGGCAAGAAACGAATACCCATTGTGTTGAACCATTACACATTTGGTTCTATCCGTTGCTGCAGCTTCCATGTCCCTAGCAAATATACGAGGCCTGCACCCATAATTTCCCCAAAAAATCCATTGTGCTCCCATGAAGGTATAGAGAATCCTAGAGACCTGGGTTCAGTTCACTGCTGTACCAGAAAAGTAATTTGACTTATTTGGTCCTTTTCTAGATTCATTTAAAGTGAGCTCTATGCGTTGAATCAGCTAATAAATTATTTTGTGTCCTTAAGCTATTTAGAGTTGTTTCTATCCCATGCTATCAAAAAAGGCCTACCACTATCCTTGCAAAAGTAATAGAGTGGTACCCCAAAATGTTCAGCACAGAAGGTTGAATAGTTTGGAACAACAGAATCCCAGATGGTATTTGGGTATCTCAGACTCAGGTGCTTAGGAGACTAAGTGGGTATGCCTGAACAGTGATCTTCCCTCAATCAATTAACTGAGTCCTGCTATCTACTCATCTGTGGGAAGACCTCGGAGGGAATCCATTATCTACATTGTGTGGGCATAATCCGTATATGGGTTTTGAAGACAGTTTTGAAGTCTGATCTGTGTTCAAACCCTGCCTCTGACATTCTATAGTGTGGAAGGGAGCTTAGCATTCCAACCTCAGCTTCCCTGTCTGAAAATGTAGCAGGAGAGCCTGCTGCTAGAGTTGAGGTGAGGATCTCGAGGTAATCATGTATGTCAAGTTCCTAGCACAAGCAAAGAGGAAACCCTTAACATCAGCCTTTGCAATTTCAAACACTTACAGAGAAATGGAAGAAGAGGAAGGAAATGATTAAAGGATGGGAAATGGCTGGAACAAAGCTTTAAGGAGTGTCCTGCCGGGAGTTTCCGGCAAGCCTTCTGTGCCTTGTTAGGGTGCACTGAATGGCTCACCTCAAACATGGCTCTAATCATATCAGGCCCCGCTGGAAACCCTCTGATGGCCGCTGCTGACAAGATAAAAGCCAAAAGCCTTCACCTGGCACTTACAGCCCCTACAGATGAGCCTCATTCATCCAGCTGGCTTCTGCAGTCCATTCTAGGTGCCTGACATACCACAGCAGATCACAGACGGGCCCCTAGGTCTGTGGGTGCCACATTCCTGGATAAGCCCTGAGCTATGTGTGTTAGAAGTGAATCTAACATAATTAGGACTATAAAATCAGCCTCCCCTCAGTGTAGTATCTAGAGGGTTCCAGTAACTTTCACCATTTGCTTCTTCTCTACTTACCTGATAGGTGGAATTATAAATCCTAAGTACTATTTGTCCCCATTTGGCCAAAAGCCACACCACTCCCTATCAGTGACCATATGACCCAGTTCCTACTTTGTCATATGAATGGTGGAGAGAGTTGGGTTTAGTTCACTCTTCAGTGAGAACAAGAAACTCAGCATATTTCTAAAGTCTTATTAATATTGAGGCACCATAGGGGCGCCTGGGTGGCTCAGTCGGTTAAGCGGCCGACTTCAGCCAGGTCACGATCTCGCAGTCCGTGAGTTCGAGCCCCGCGTCGGGCTCTGTGCTGACAGCTCAGAGCCTGGAGCCTGTTTCCGATTCTGTGTCTCCCTCTCTCTGACTCTCCCCCGTTCATGCTCTGTCTCTCTCTGTCTCAAAAATAAATAAATGTTAAAAAAAAAAATTAAAAAAAAATATTGAGGCACCATAAAGCTTTATTTTTATCCTATTTTATTTTTTTAATTTGTTTAATGTTTATTTATTTTTGAGAGAGAGGGAGTGAGTGCGAGTGGGGAAGGGGCAGAGAGAGAGAGGGAGACACAGAATCTGAAGCAGACTCTGGGCTTTGAGCTGTCAGCTCAGAAGCCGATGTGGGGCTCAAACTCAGGAACCGTGAGATCATGACCTGAGCTGAAGTCAGAGGCTTAACTGACTGAGCCACCCAGGCACCCCAATTTTTTATCCTATCTTAAATTTATGTTTATTTTGACAAGTAATATCTGGGTACATTCTCACTGAAAAAATTTCAAACAATTTGGAAAAAGAAAGTTCGCCACAACTTTTTTCAACCCATCAATTATCAGTCAAGTTCCAGTTTCTTCCTCAGAGGTAGACCTTTGTTAGCTTAATGAGTATTCCTCCTAGACATTTTTCAGACATATATCTATGTGCAGGGAGGCAGGGAGGAGATGAGGAATGTATAATGCATGTAGACTTGAGGGGTTTTTTTAGAGATTGGTACAATTTTGTGTCCTGTTCCCCATCTTTTCTTTTTCATTAGTAGCATGTGCTGTCCAGTTTTTCATGTCAGAACACTACAAGTAACATAATATTCTAACTGTGTGTAATATTTTACAATATGGATGTACCATAATTGGTTTGGCTTAGAGGATCATAAATTTGGAGTCCCCAACAGCTACATCCAGACTACATATGTGCTTTGTTTGGCCAGAACCATAGCTACCCTGTTTTAAATTAAATCCAATGGATTCAGGTAGAGTAGGCAATCTCTGATTTCCACACAGGCCCCACCATTCCCTATTATCTTACAGGCAGCCCACTTTATACATTTTGATTACTTCCCTGACCCCTGCAGGCATTTGAGTATTCAAACTCAGTGTTTTAGTCATTCTTTCATTTGTGGATGTTTAAAATTTTTTAGAAACGTATTGTTATCTTGAACAATGCTGCAATCAATAGCCATATCGATGGCTCCCTCTATATATTTACCTAAGGTAGATGTAAGAATTGGATTTGCACAAAATCAGGAGACACACAGGTTAGGAGACACACACTAAAATTATAAAGTGGAGAAAATCCAGGTCAGCTGAGAACTGTGTGGTCCAAGTGCTCCGTGAAGCATGGAGAGAGGCATACTGCTTAAGACCTGTAGCTGCTAAATATCATGCTCCCCTTTCATATTCCCACTGGTTTTTAGCAGGGAAATGCATGTCTCTGCAGGTGTACACACACATACACGCACACGCGCACACACACACACACACACACACGAGATTGTGTAGCATCCAGAGCATCTGTGGCCAATTGCTTGGGAATCAGCTCTTCTCCCAGCCACAGTTCTGAAAGGGCTCCAGAGCAGAGGCCAGGAGCAGAGAGGCTCTGAGCTCTGACATTGATTACACCTTGGAGCGTTTCTCCAGGCCTGGCCCCTGGATTCATGGTTTGGCAAGCTTCAGGCCGTGGCTAATGGACTCTCTTGGCTGAGGTCATTTGAAGGCTGGCCTCCCATTTAGGAGGCTAATGATGCGTGAAGCTGCCCACTGGGCAGCAAGTAGCTCTGTCTGAACTACTTCTGGGCCTAATGTTTAGATGAGGGCTAGACTTGATACCTTGAGGTGAGCATGGGAGAGGTGCTGCTGGGAGCTGGGCCAGTATGAGCTACAGGGACTGGTCAGCTAATTTAGGAAGACATATATTCCTAAGCATTTTGTTGGAGTCACAACTGTGAGCTAGTATTGATCAGTATCTTAGTGTGGGCTGCCATAACAAAATACCATAGCCTGGGTGGATTAAACAAAAGAAAAATTTATTTCTCACAGTTCTGGAGACTGGAAGTCCAAGGTCAAGGTACCAGCAGAGTTGGTGTCTGGTGAAGGCTGTCTCCTTGGGTTACAAATGGCCTCCTCCTTTTTCTGTCCTCATATAGCCTTTCCTTAGTACATACAGGTGGAAAGAGAGAGGAAGGAAAGGGAAGCCAGCTCTTGGTGTCTCTTCTGATAAAGATACTAATGCCATCAAGAGGACTCAACCCTCGTGACCTCATCTAAATTGAATTACCACCCAAAGGCCCCATCCCCAACTATCATCACATAGGGGGGTTAGAGCTTTATGAGTTTTAGAGTGACATAATTCGGACCATAGCTGTCTGGTAGGAAAATATGGCTGAGTTTGGTCAAGTCAACCTCGGATATGAGATAGAAAGTTTCAAGATAGAAAGCAGAAAAAAAAAAATCCTGTGTGCCCCTGGAGAGGACACCCTTATAGGCTTATATGAACAATGGTGGGTGGTGTCGGAATCAAATCCTTTGGTAGAGAATGGGCTGTGGGTAGGACCCTGAAAGTCCATATGATGTTATCTTGGGTTTTAATTTAATATCCCCTACTTAATAACATTCTGGGCTTGGAAAAATTAACTTTTTAAAAATCTCATGTTATCATCTATGAAATGGGAATAATAAAAGTTGTCCTGGAGATTAAATGAGTCAGACAATAAATGTGAAGTTGGCACAATGCTTTATTTTACAATATTTTGAGGCATTTTGAAAACAGAAAACTATATTTGCTGTAGTTTGTAGTTTTACTTTCCCATAGCACCGATTTGAAACTTTAAGCAAAAAAAACAAAACAAAACAAAACAAAAACCCTCAAAAATGTCTTCAATGCCTTTGCCTTTTCAATGTTCATTTAATCATTATCAGTGCACGGGCATTGCACACAGCCCTCCCCCTTTTTTTTTCTGGCAAGATGGTTATAATGTGTTGAAAATATTAATTATCTTCTTCACCTTATACACAGGACTGGAAAAACAAATCTTGTTGCTGTGCTTGGTAGAAGAAAAAGTCCCTTTGTGCGTGTGTGTGTGTGTGTGTCGCACTCATTGTCCCCTTGGGTCATAACAAATTATTGATGCCAGTTCCTTTAAAAAGACAATTAATCCAATTACCTTCTTGTTGAATCAATACTAATGTCTTTTTTTTCTTTAACTTTCAGGTTTCGACAAGCCTGGCTGCCAGCAAAGCTGAGGTAGGAAATGTGGTTTTGCTATCTCTTTGGAGGACATTTTGATGTGGTTTTCTTCTGTGATGCAGTGAAATAGGTATCCTAGCTGTGATCTGCTCTGTGCAGTCTCCTGTTTGTTTGGATGGGGTGTTGTTAATTGGCTAGTTTCCGTGGTGCTGTGTTTGGGGTTGAAGAGGTATGCGCTGAGTAGTCCTGTAAAGGTGGTTTGTGGTTTCAAAGTCAGGTGTCCTGTTTGATTCTGTCTTGGTGACTTCAGAGTCTGTCTGTATGTACACATTATGATTCCCGCTCCATTAAGATAAGCCCTTGCTTTGGCAGCGAGACCTCCTTCTGTCTCTGTGCTCTTCTCCCACTTCCTCTCTCCTCTTTCTCTCCCTACTCATCCTCTGAGGCACCAAGGGAACTGTGGCTGGTGCTGGTAAGTGATAAAAAAAGATACTGGTCAGAGGTCACCAGCAAGATGACCATCATTGGGACTTGTATGTGATGTCATTTAATGAGTATCTCCAAAATATATCCAGTGCCACAGGGCACTCAGGCTCCTAATCCCAAGTTATTGTGTGGGTAAAACAAGAAACATTGACCTCAGCTCAGGAGCCTGGGTTCTTTGTGGCCTTGTGCATCACTGTAACTTCTGAGACTCACCCTCCTGGTGTGCCCAATGAGGATAATAACATCTCCTTTGGATCCATAACTTGGGTGTGGAGGCAGATTCTGTCATGGTTCTACAAAATGTAAGGGGAGACCATTGTCAAATAGTGGAAGCCCCAGGTGAATATCTGCATACTTGGATGCAATAGTTTGGTGTGCAAAAGTTTTCCAGGAACTGATGTGCATTGGTGGTGTAAATGTTACTTTGGATGCCTAGTGAGGCAGATATTTGGGAAGCAGATCATTTGGAGGGTAATGGAGTGGGAAACAAAAGGAAGGGGTGGAGGTAAGGAGCCACTAGTATCACCTGCTTTCCATGATCTTGTGACCAATGACTCAAGCCAGTCATTTACCTCCCCAAACTTAGTTTCCTTGTTTTCAGAATGAGAATGATAATACACATCACATGAGGTTTTTGAGAGCATTAAAATGGCATTGGCAGTGTTTACTCTTTTAGTCTGCTGTAACTAGAAATCTACTTTTTGTGTATTCAGCATGAATATATGTAAGGCTTTACACGTATCATCTTATAAAATCCTTATGAAATCTTGTGATGTACACACTATTATAATCTTTATTTTACAGAGGATTAAATGCAGTCTCAGAAAACACAGTAGCTTTCCCAGTCATTCAACTAGTGAGTGATAGAGCCAGGATTCAAGGTGGGGTACAAAGTATTGTCTCTTAACTGCCATGCTATGTGTCTTTGTTCACGCTGCTGTAACGTGATCACATAGAATGGGTGGTTTAAACAGCAGGAACTAATTTCTCACAGTTATGAAGGTTGGGAAATCCAAGGTCAAAGTGCTGGCAGATCTGATGTTTGGTGAGGATGCTCTTCCTGGTTTGCAAGATAGCCACCTACTGGTTGTATCCTTGTGTGGCCAGAGAGCAGAGAGAGGAAGCAAGCTCTTCTGTCTCTTCTTAGAAGGGCACTAATCCCATTCATAAGGGCTTCACCCTTATGATCTGATCACTCACAAAGGCCCCACCTCCTAATACCATTGCACTGGAGGTTAGGATTTTAACCTATGAATTTTGGGAGGACACAAACATAAAATTCCCGAACACTACATAAACCTGGTGCATAGTGGGTGTTCAGTTAATGTTAGCAATGTCAATCCTTAAGGGCCAGTCCTGCTTTCTAGATCATACCCGAATGCCTGTCCAGCCTCTCTAGTCAGCACCACGGACAGCTGCCTGTTTCTTGTGACCTTCCGTCTTGCATTCCCTTAAAGGGTCTCACATTTGTGTCCCATTTGGCGATTTAAAACAAACAACAATAAAAACACCTTTACATATGTTATCCTTTTTCAATTTCACAGAAACGGCATATGGGAAGATATTGTTCCTGCCATTTTCAGATTTAAAAATGAAGTTTTAATGATCTGGTAATTCCATGCCTACTTGTGTGCCCAAGAGAAATGAACGCTTATGCCCAGCAAAAAACGTCCACAGGAATTTTATCATAGTCAAAAACTGTAAACAAACCACATGTCCATTAATAGGACAATAGATAAATAAACTGTGGTGTATCCATGCAATGAGTACAAGACAGCAATGAAAAAGAATTTTTATATATCTATGAAACAGCAATCTCAGAAACATGTTGAGTGAAAAAAATGAGAATGACAGATTACACTGTGATTTTATTAACATGCATTTAAAACCAGCACTCCTCTCTGGTGATAAAAGTTAACAATAGTAGTTACCTCTTGGAGGTGCTGACTGAGCAGAGGCTCAAGAGAAGTTCTTGGGATGATGGAGATTCTCATCACCATTACCTGGATGTGGTTACACAGGTAACCAGCACATGTAGAATTTATAGAGCGCCATGTTAAAATTATGCACTTTATAGTATGAAATTTGTATACCAAGAGGAGGAGGAAGAGGAGGAGAAAGGAAAGAAAATACAAACATTAAAAATATAAAACAGGATAATGAAAAAAAAAGGATGATCAGGTGGAAAAGGTGGGATAAAAGTGTAGGAATGCTCAACATATAGACAAAACTGTAGATCAAAAAAAGCCGAAATTCACTCACTCATCCCTTGCTTCCTTCCTTCATTTTTGCTCCAGATTCTATTTCCCAGATGGAACAGGTTTTAAAAAACACACGAAACTTTTTCTTTCTCCTAACCATTGTTTCTAAGACTAAATTGTAATTGCTGTAACCTGATCATATTTTTTGCACTGCTGCAGGGAGGTAACCTTTTATTAATTGAATTTCTAATGGCAATTCATCAAAGCGAGCGATCACCGTTATTTAATGCATGATCCATATTCATGGCATGTTCTGTTAGGTAAATAATAGTGGCTCTGGGAAGGTGCTTCTGTGAGGTCTTTTCCTTCTCAAATGACTTTCTTTTTTCCTAAGTACAAACAGTTGTAATTTAAGCAGAACAAACCCCACCTGTGGAGGAGTCATTGGTTAAAGGGAGACAAGAAGAATTACAAACCCACAGAATCAGTGAGAATGAATGGCTTTGCCAGTTCCCTTTCTCTCTACAGATTGACAGTGAATATGTGAATAACGTTTGCTAAATCTGGACTTTGAAAACATGACAGCAAGCTGTTTGTGCCAATAATTTTTCATGGCATATGCCACCCCTCCCCGCACCACACACAGTTTTAATAAGATGGCACATGGACTATTGAGAAATGTTAAAACCCTGCAGAGGAAAGAGCTTTATCTTCTGACCAAATTCTGCCCAGCAATGTTTATGACAGCTGAAGAATTTATCTTAAATTCCCTCTGCTAGCCGCAAAGCACATGGCCCTTTGTCTCTGAGCAGCCTGTAAGAACCAAACTAAGATGTCACATACATAATATAACAGATAAATGGCCCAATTTCCATGTCCACATGATGAATGGAATGCAAGTTCAGCACACACATATTTGCACATTAATTGGCCCTGCATGGTTCCATTTTGTTCCTAAGTTGCTACTGTATGTCTCGTGGTCTCCTTCCCCTTCAGAATCATTAAGCTTGTTTTATCGCACAAATGCATACACATTTTCCCCCTATTTATCGTCACGCAGCTTGCCCTGCTGAGAGAGAACCAAGTAACCTGGGCATAGCCATCGGATTGCAAATGCCTACATCTGAGTTCTCTCCACCACCAACTGCACATTAACACAAAGATCTGAGACCCAGCCCCACAGTTGGTTATGCTGACAGGCAAACAAAGGAGGTTGCAAGCGAGGATGTTTGGAAAAAAAAATCATTTCTATTCAGTTAGCAGTTGGTTTCTTGCCTCACCTTAATGATTTCCTGTTGATAGTTTAATGGCAATATAAACCCAGTGGAGGGCCTCAATTTTGATAAATTGGCCTGCTCCTATTTCATGGCAAAGGAACCGGACTGAGATTGATTGATATTATAGTTTTGCCATCCCAAATAATTGCAGTGGCCAACAGTGCAGGTGGTAAAGCCCAGGGGCCTTCAGGAAACGTAGGTAGAACCTCCCTCCCACTAATCCTTTTTTCCTTCCAGAAGGAAACTTTATCCCAGGCCAAGGAATCATTTATTTCTCCTGTCTCAACCCTGAGTCTCAGGGCTTCAGAGCCCTGTAAGCGCTCTGGCCCGTGTGGGGAGAAACCAGTACTTCTGAGTTTCTTTGTGGGCAAAAGATCAATCCTGGCCATTTCAGGTCACCTGAGAAGCCAGAATATTTTATAAAGAAAAGCTGAGCTATTGCATGGACAAGGTTACAGTGCAAAGAACGCGAGCGTTGAAGTCTCTTCGATGATGTATGAATCATGAGTCCACATCTTACAAGTCAGGTGCCTATGGGCAAGTCACTTGCCTGCCAAATAAGTTTCTCATCATTAAATTGGGGAAAATTAAACCACCCCAAAGGTTGGTTTGAATTTTAGAGCTTGATAATCTATATGCATTGCCTAAGATAGTACCTGTCACAAAATAAATATTCAGCATTTATTATTTTATTTCCTCACACAACTCCTGTCTTTTATCTATTGTATAAAGCAAGACAGTGTATAAATAAGCTCATTCAAAATTTACTTTGAGACCTGTAACTTTGAAAACTTGCTGTGAAGGTTTTGTACCATGGCTGACCCAGACCCTAGCCAGGCAGAAGTTTAGTTACATGGCTTAATTCATATTAGAGTTCATGGCTCCTTTCTCTCTACCAAAAACAAGATCCACTTGAAGATTAGCAACTTTCCAATGGGCACTCTTGGCCTTGTCTGATTTTACCTAATTACACTTTGATAGTCCTCCCTGTCCTTGAAGCCAGCTTAAAACAATATTTTACAGAATCTTAACAATCACCTGGCTTTAATTCAAGGGCCTAGAATTCTCAGTTGGAGATATTGTTGGCATGTTTTTAATTTGATGGATATTTAACTGACAGCATTTATATACTAGGCACAGCACTAGGCACTGGACACATATAGAATTTTGATGTGCAGTCACACCCGCAAAGAAGACATGTTCCAAAGTGGGGTGGGAGGGTTATATTATAAATCCTATGGTCTCCATTGTTTTATGAGCACCAGAGTATTCACAAGAGTGAAACTCTCTCCTTAAGCTGTACTGCATATTTGGGAAGTTTTGAATCTGAGTTCAAATGTCAGTGAGTTAGATAGGAGCGAGGTATCTATGGAGGCTTCCCATATAAAGACTGGAGCCTTGAAAAGTAAATTAGGTCATCATCTAGTAAAGAAAAGTGGAGAACATGAGAAAAGGTACAGATGGGAAAGAGTTCGCATGGTCAAGGAATGAGCATTAAAGGGAGTGTGGGAGCAGCAAAGGAGAGTGGAAGTGATCATAGTGAACATGCAGAAACCAAGGCCAAGTATCCTCATGCAAGTCAAAGAGGAAGAGGTTACACGGAAGAGGTGAGGGTACTGAATAATTCACTAAGGTCAAGGGGAGTGAGCACTGGACTGATGGCACTGGGTTTGGCAAGTATACAATCCTCAGTGTTCTCAACAACAACCTTCCCATTGTAGGTCATGGAAATAGAAGTTAGATTTGGTGGCTTAAGGAATAGATGGAAAGAGAAGACACATAAGCACAATATACACCAGCCTTTCAAGGGCCAATTGACTAAGCCAAGCGAATGATAGCCTCTTTGATGTGAAGGAATTTTGAAGATGGCAGAGGCTTGGGTGTTTTATAGCCCTGGAGGACAGGCCTCAGAGGTTATGAGGATAGGATCAGAGCATAGAAGGGGTTTACCCACTGATGGTGACCAAAATATCCCTGAGGGTATGTGCTTGGATCCCCATTGTGTCACCAGGGCTCAGCACCTGTCCCAGAGAACTATGGCATTAATGGGCCTGAAAAAAGGACATTTTTCCTCTGTGCCATTGAAAAACAGAAAACGGAGAGTAAGTATGGATAAATTTGAAGGAAGAGAAATTGAAAGGTGTTATGCCTGGAAGCTTTCATTGTCCCAGCGAATAGTAGGGGAAAATTTATGTGCTGAGAATAAGGGGAGCAGAGGTAAAATTGGTGGTTAAAGAGGAAAGATAAGCAGAAGGAGGGAACATGATGGTGGGAGGCTGATTGATTAGGGAGTTTTGTCTGGCAAATCAGCATGGGTAAGCATCTGAGCAGGAAGAGGAACAGGAACTGCCAGCAGCAGTACTGAGCACCGTGGCTGTCATTCACTACGTGCGTAGCGAGTGCCAAGCACTGTGTTGTCTTCCCAACAGTCTTTAAAATGCATGTCACTGTCTACATTGTACGGAGAAGGAAACCAACACTGAGTGGTGGTGTAGGCTGACCAAACTTAACCAAAGAATTAAACAACAGGGCCAGTGTGTGAATCAGTCTGTCTCACTGCAATGCTGGCATTGCTTCCATTGTGAACATAACTGTTGTGAGGATGTAGTGTGGAGTTCAAACCCCGGCTCCGTCATTTCTTATCTCTAGTCCCTGCTAGCGGCAAAACTCAGCGAAATTACTTAACCTTTGCATGTTTCATTTGTCTTCTCCATAGAATGAAGATGATTAAAGAATGAACCTTATAGCTTTTTTGTGAAGGTGAAAAGGCATAATATAGGGTATGGAAGGCAATTACCATATTACCTAATGCATAAATAGCTTTTAATATATTCCAGTCATCATAGTTGTTTTTATTAGTATCATTGGGAGCTCATTCTAAGCCACAATAGGAAATAGCAGAGGAGCCAGCTAGAACCAGTTTGTAGCCTCTAAACCAAATGGAAGCATTAGTTCCAAAGCCTTCCAAAAACACCTTACTCCATGGAAATTAATTAAGGTTCCTGGAAAAGGTGAGCAATTAAAAAATTCTCTTTCCATTAGTTTTATCAGAAAAAAAAATGGGTGTGAGTTTTTGAGGATGAGTTAGAAGGATCTCATTATTTGCATGTTGCAATGAGTTAATGAAGAAAAGTAAGTAACCAAAGGGGAAAAAAAGCACATTTTATAGACCTTATATTATTAATTTAGCCCTTACAAGAACCCTATGAAGTAAATACAATTACTGTTTTCCTGTTTTACAGATGAGCAAACTGAGGCTCAAGGTAGTTAGTTAAATGAGTCACAGAGGTAGCAGGAGGAGGATCAGGAATCACATCCATGACTGTTAGCTGAGGTGACAAGGAGGGGAAGGAGGGGAAGCTAGCAGTTACCTCTCATCTCTTGGAAGCAAAGTTTGGGCTTTTCAACTCTTGAGAGAAAAATCCAGTCTCTCCTCTTCTGAATTTTCTCTTCTTGCAAGCTTTCACAGCCGCAGCTCAACCAACCTCATTGACTCTCTGTTTTAAGATTTTGTGAGTGTTCTGTGATCACAAAACTCATTCCCACACCATGAATTATTTCGTACAGTTTTGACACCATTTATTTCCATAGCATTATACATTCCAACCTTCTGACTGTTTAAGATCAAAAGATGTGCTCCAGGCTCACATTTCACTCTCACTCTCAGATGCAATCCACTAAATTGGACTGAACAGTGGAGGCTCCAGCCTGTCATAGTCTGTAATGTTGCATAATTCCAAGGGCTCAGCATGTTTTATCAATGGTGAAGGAGAAATGGACTTAGCCACAGTGGGAGGGCTTCTGTGGAGGAGATAGGAGAAGGCTTGGAAATAGCAGCTGAAGGGCAGTGTTGGGATGTTCAGAAGCACCCCAGGGGGGTAGGGAGTTCCACTGGTTGACTGTGGAAACGAAGGGCAAGGGCAAAGATTAACAAAGGGTCATTGATGAAGGAGGAGGTCCAAGTAGGCAACTACTTGGGTGTCTGGAACTGAGCAGACTTTGTATACATTAGCAGATGGACCTCTTTGAGGTCCATGCATTAAGTCAACAAACTTAAAGAGCATCTACTATTCTATAGCTATACCTTTAAACCCTGGTCACTTAAAATCAGTAAGACATTTTCCTGCCCTGAAAGAGCCTGTAATCAAGTTTAATATGTGGATGGGTGAACAGATGTTTTTAGCAAAGTTCTAAAGTAGAGCAGGGATCACGGAGAGAGTGAACACCTACATGGGATGATCAAGTCTCCTGGGACTCTCGAGAGACTTCCAGAAGAGGTGAGGCTTCCTTCCCCACCCATCCATGTGCCCTAGCTCTAAGATCATAATGAGATATTGAAGACTCTATACCTGGGTACCACACTCTATGGCATATTTCAGTAATCTGGAACAAGTCTGAGAAGCAGCAAAGAGACTGCTCTGGGTTGACTATATATGTGAGTAAGAGGAGAATTGGAAAGTCAGTTGGACATGTAGATTGGCATGTGATAATGGGACATTGGAAGGGACTCTTCATGATGGTGATAATGGTAGGTGCTAGTGGTGGTGAGAACAGCCAACATGTGTTGAGTGCCCGCTGTATGTGAGGGAGAGTGCCAAACATTTTACATGGACTACCTTGTTTGTTCCTTCCAACAAACTTGGGTGGATGAGTGTTACTATAACCTTCATGTAATGGGTGAGAAAACCAAGGCTCACAAGAGTTGATAACATCCATCCAAGGCCATATGGCTAGTAGACAGAATTAGTACTTGCTTCTAGGCAACTTGCCTTCTGAACTAACCGCCCAGCTAAGATGGGGGAAGCTGACTTCAAAACCCCTTTGGGTTAAAGTCTGCATTGCTCAGCACAAACCTCTCATGACAAATGATGCTCACACACTTTGGAGAAACTTCATGACTGTGTCTGATTCTCGGCACTAATGTAGCTTGACTTGGGGCTGATATCTCACTTATCTGACCAGAATGACAATTAGGGGGGGAAAGAGTTATTGCTATTCCGGCTTCCTCTATTGAGCTATGAATAAATGATGATAGCTGTGAAATAGTGTGGTGTTTAGATCGTTTCTGGTAAATTAAAAAAAATAAAAATTGAACAAAGTGGTAATCCATGCAGCCATTTATATAAGAGGAGTGGAACAAAATTAGTAAACTCTTTTAGTGTCTTTCTGGCCTTGTCATTCTAATGTAATTAGTCTGCAAAAATATTAATTAATACTCAAACAGCTGACACGTTTTACATGTTGATTTGGGATGTGTTAATTATGTTTTCTACTTTGCCCTGTTACTGTCCTCAGTAGCAGCATAGGCAGAATTCTGGTCCTAAGGCCCCCTCCTTACAGATTGGCAGCCACATAGATACTGAGAGCCCATGTGCAGTGCTAAGAGCTACTTGTACCTTTGGGAAGAAGGAGAGAAAATGCTGTATAGAAATGTTATGTTAGTGGTTTTAGCTAATATGGGTGCTGACTGCAAACACAGTATCCCAAGAAGGTTTCTTGAGTTCCAATCAGTCACTGCTGTTCTGGGTCAGCAGGGTTTTCAGATAGTAAGCCAAAGCTGGAAAGAGGGACTGCTGAGCACCTTTCCTTGAATTGCATTCAGTCCTCATCCTGGAATCTTCCCAGATCTTGCAAATGGATTGCATACACCTGTACCAGAGGAAGGTGCTGAATTTTTGGCGTGTCTCATGGCAGATCACCATTGCCATGATTAGGGGTTATCGTCCGTTGCTCTGTGGTTTTCTTAAACATTAGTCAGGAGAGGCTAGGCTGTGCTGAAGTCACAGGTAAAGCAGGAAGTCTCAGGGGCTTGCCCATCAGAGATTTACTTCTCGCCCATGCTGCATGTGCAGTCAGCATTGGGTGACTCCTCATGGAGGGATCAACCAGCACAGTCTGCTTCTACCTGTGGCTGCCTCGTGTCAACACACACCTCTGCCATCAATGTGGCAGGGAGCTAAAGAGAACACGGAATCTCTCTTGTGTTTTTCATCATCTTAGTACACAAATCAGATACATCACTTTGACCCACAGTCTGCCACCTAAAACTCATCCCACGGCACTTATTGCAAGGGCTCTGGGATATGTGCGGAGCACAGGAATATTCCATAAGAATTAAATGCTTGCCCCAGTGTGATAATGATGACGGTAATCACGTTGAGTGTCATCCCAACCATTGTGTTTTACCAAGCCCTCCCTATACTGTGGCTACCTGCCAGGTACCTGTTTTGTACTTTCTTTCAACTCCCTGTCCTTCTTTACATCATAAAGAAGAGGAAGGGGAGGATTGGTGGGGGTGGGGGTGAAACTTACTCATTTATAGTCACAAAGTCAGTAAGGGTCAGGCTAGGATTCAACTCAACACCAGAGCATCTGATGGTCTCTGTCTCCCAAAGTTTTTGGTAGCTTTCCCTGTGTGGCATTCTAGGAGGAGCAACCAGGAGCAGCCCTTAGTACACCAATGAGGACTCAGGGTAAGGGTTTGTCAAGTTTCTAAGGCATGAGGTGATTGCTGGCTCAAGTTTGTGCAGAACCTGTTACTTCCAGCCTGTGGATTCACATTGCTTGTCATATTTGACTCTTGGAGTAATTTTATGGAGCATTTGGGAAGAATCTGGTTAGCTTCTGTTTATAGGCACAGGACCAGAGGGCTCAGAAGGACACATGTCAGAAGGCACCCTGGTAAACACGTCCCTGGACTCTTGAACCAGCCTCTGTGTGTGTATGAGATTGAGGGTCCTCAAGACCCTTGACCAGGGACCTGTTACCTTTTGGCATCTGGGGAGAACTGTGGGCTTCTTTGCAGAATAAAGTCTTAAAATACATAATATAAAATACTTAAGATGACTAAGGAGACCATTTATATTGAAATGTGTTTACTAAAATAATATGATCTAGCAAGATTGTTTTCTTTATAATGCATTAAGTAACAAGCAAGTCTAGTAATTACTATAATTTTGAAATAGCAATAACCATTATGATGTTTTGAGGTATCTGTGACAATTATAATGTAAAGTGACTAAAAAATCTGTTATTTCTGCCAGTGACAAAGTCACAGGTCCTGGTATTACCACTGTGATTTCTTGTTCACATTTATAATTAAAGGGAATGCTGGTAGAAATTTAGTTTTATTTTTCCTATCCAAGTTTGTGGCCCCACTGAGCTCTATCTAGGGGACTCCCTTGTGGGTCTTAGAAGCTTAAAAACCCTGTTCATCCTTGGCTCTGTTTTAGGATGGACCCAAGGTCATACTATGGAAAAGGTGAAGTTTGATTGTAAGACATCCACCCACTTATTCTTTCCCACCTTTGTCATGTTATCCAGGACCGCTGCCTGGTTTTGACCCTCAGATCCTTCTTTCCCACCAGAGCACATGTGGCATTTCATAGGATCAGAGTTTATTAAAGGCTTACATTTTTTTCAATACTAGATACTATGGTAACACTTTATACCTATTATTTTATTTAATTCTGGTATTCTATTGTTATACATATTTTACAGAAAGGAATAATGATGGTTAACATTTATGAATACCACTATGCACTAGGCAGTCATCTTCTCACAATTTATACACTAAAATAACAATGATTACTATAATAGCAGTTGTAGCAGCTTGGACTTATGTAGTACTCCCTAGCTGCCAGACTTATTTTGTTCTAAGCATTTTGTACATTTAATTTAAATTATTCCAGACCACATTCCTTTCAGGTGAGTATTAGTTACTCCTATTTTACAGAATGGGAAGTAGGTGCAGAGAGATTTAAAAACTTGCCCAGAGTCACATAACTATGAAGCAAAGCCTTAAATCCAGATGTTCTGATTTTAGTCTGTGAGATTAGCTAATAAGTTCCACTGTTTTGATTTTACTTCATTAAATGCTCCTTAGAACAACTCCAGAAGTGGATGTAATGTTTGCCCCTGTTTTATAGATCAGGCAGTTGAGGAACAGACTGATGAAGAAATGTAACTCGGAGCTGGCTTCATTCAGGTCAAAGACGGAGCAAGAGAAGGGCGCCTGGGTGGCTCAGTCGGTTGGGCATCCGACTTTGGCTCAGGTCATGATCTCACGGTTCATGGGTTCCAGCCACGCGTCAGGCTCCGTGCTGACAGCTCAGAGCCTGGATCCTGCTTCGGATTCTGTGTCTCCCTCTCTCTCTGTCCCTCCCCCCACCTCAAGCTCTATCTCTGTCTCTCTCAAAAATAAATAAACATTAAGGAAAATTTTTTAAAGCATTTTGTTTTTTTTTTAATATTTTTTTTTCAATGTTTATTTATTTTTGGGACACAGAGAGACAGAGCATGAATGGGGGAGGGGCAGAGAGAGAGGGAGACACAGAATCGGAAACAAGCTCCAGGCTCTGAGCCATCAGCCCAGAGCCTGACGCGGGGCTCGAACTCACGGACTGCGAGATCGTGACCTGGCTGAAGTCGGACGCTTAACCAACTGCGCCACCCAGGCGCCCCAAGAAATTTTTTTTAAAAATGGAACAAAAGATATTGCCGGTCATAGTCCAGGGAACTTGTATGGGCTATGCTTGGAAAAGTCATACATCACTTCTTCCCACCTTCCTTTGGTCAGAACTCAGTCATATGGTCCCAGTGAATTGCAAGGGAGGCTGGCTGTGAACCCTTAGGGGAAATGAATGGGTTTTGGTAAACTTGGAGTTGTCTCTACCACAGGCACTAAGCAAACCTCTATAAACTCATGCCTCATGCGGAGAATCCATCCACACCAGAAGCACGATTGGGGTGATGCATCTGGGGTGTGTAACCCATGCCTGATCCACAGTCCCCTGTGATTCCTGGACTCAAACTTTAGCTTGCCTTCTCTGAGGCACCAAGTTCCAGTGTTGTTCTTCAGAGTGGCCTGTAGGCTGAATTTGACACAAATACATTACTGCAAATTAGAGAACGTGAAAAATCTCATGCTGTGGGGATTTGGTCTCTGGGTCTATTTTTAAAAGTCATGAAGAGTCTGCAAATGGAGTATTGTCAAATAGAAAACAGATTAAAATGTACAATAGTTTATTACTATACATTTAAATGAATATTTAAAATGTAGTCTTGGGGCGCCTGGGTGGCGCAGTCGGTTAAGCGTCCGACTTCAGCCAGGTCACGATCTTGCGGTCCGTGAGTTCGAGCCCCGCGTCAACCTATGGGCTGATGGCTCAGAGCCTGGAGCCTGTTTCCGACTCTCTGTCTCCCTCTCTCTCTGACCCTCCCCCATTCATGTTCTGTCTCTCCCTGTCCCAAAAATAAATAAACGTTGAAAAAAAAAAATTTAAAATGTAGTCTTAATTTTTTTAAAGGAAAATGGTTGTTGGCTTTTTCGCCTTTTAGTGTGGTTTGTATTTTTAATTTGAATGATTCAGCCCCTGCCTGAGGATCTTCTGCTCACAGTCTCCACATGTGGCCAGTTTACTGTCCCATGATTAGGCCCCCTGGGCAGGCGAGAGAAATGGATGGTTCATTCCTGTATCACTTGGTACCATGCACGATATTCCCTCTATTCTCAGCTATCTTAGGTTATAAATCATAGCCTCACTTTAATGATTTTTGTTTTGGAGGGAAGAGAAAAGATGGGGGAACAGAAACAACACAACATTTAAAAACACATTCTGGGGGCACCTGGGTAGCTCAGTCAGTTACGTGTCCAACTTCGGCTCAGGTCGTGATCTCGCCATTCCTGAGTTCGAGCCCCACGTTGGGCTCTGTGCTGACAGCTAAGAGCCTGGAGCCTGCTTCGAATTCTGTGTCTCCCTCTCTCTGTGCCCCTCACCCACTCATGCTCTGTCTCTCTCTCTCTCAAAAAAAGCATTAAAAAACAAAACAAAATTTAAAAACACATTCTGGGGGTGCCTAGGTGGCTCAGTTGGTTAGGCATCTGACTTTGGCTCAGGTCATGATCTCACGGTTCATGGATTTGAGCCCCGCATCGAGCTCTGCACTGACAGTGTGGAGCCTGCTTGGGTTCCTCTCCCTCTCTCTCTGTCCCTCATCTATTTATGCTTTCTCTCTCCCTCAGAAATAAACTTTAAAAAGGTAATAAAAAATACACATTCTTATATCAGATGTTTACAAAGTTATATGCATATTAAAATTGGAAAAATCTCCCCACACCCCAAAAAAGAAAGCACACCAATAGAACAACAATAACAAAAGCACAATTCCGTCCCTGATGATTCTCCAAGTATGAAACAAGGCTACTTGATGACCCTTGTCTTAGCATTCTGTCTTACTGCCCAGGTAAATAGGCTACTGCCAAGGAACATGCAGTCCCAGGTAGGGGTGACAGATACCCATAGTCCCAGTGTGGACTCTACTACTTGTTGTGAGTGAAGGAGTTTACCACCAAGTGCTTCTGCTTCTGGAATCTGAAGCCTGTTTGTTTGAGGCTGAGAGTGTGCCAGCTAGCTCTGACAAGCGTGGTGTTTTTGGCCTGGCCATGTACCCTGTTTCTTTCTTGTTCTGAGTAGCACGCCAGTCACATAAAGAAACTGGGTAAGAAAATCACTTTGATTAGTGACTTTCCTGTGGATGTACTTCTTTTCTTTCATATTCCACATTCTGAATATTTTATGAAAATGTTTCCCTTTCCAAGTGAGCTAATGCTGTGGTTTAAATAATACTACTGCAGAGTAGGAACCCTATTTCTCCCTTGAGGGATAACACATAATGTTACTGATGGGAAGAAATGACCACAGTCGTGAAAAGCCATTGTGTTAAGCGCTTGAACTCTGGGATCTGATTAACTTGGATGTGGTTTCCAGTCGTCTCATGACTTGGTGCATAAGCTAACATTTCAACTTCTCATCTACATGACAGAGACAGTCATTGTCACTACCTAATGATGTTGGATGAGGATTAAATGAGATAAAGCAATTACATTATGGTTTACAGTGCCTGGCACATAGCAAGTTGTTAGTAAATAGTACCTCATTTTTACATTTAAGTAGCATCTCAGACAACTCCAGAGATTCCCTAAAGATCTCTTTCATCTCTTCCCACTCTGCTGGTAAATACTATCCGCTGAAACATTTCATTGTAACTCTGGGGATGAGAGAAATGGATGATTGCAAGGTATTAGTGAATGTTTTTGAGTCTGGTTTTACTTAGTGCCTGTGGTGAGGACAGCTCAAAGCTCACCAAAATGCATTCCTTTTTCTCTGTGGGTTCACAGCTAAACTACATTTGCCATCCTCCTTTGTGCTTCAGTGGGACCACGTGACTGAATTCTGACCAATGGAAGATGGGCAGAAGTGATATCTAACTTTTCCAAGCATGGTCCATAAAAGTTCTCTAGATTATCACCGGCCTTCTCTCTTGTTCCATCTTTAAGCAGAATAAAGCTGACTCAAAGGCAAACTCCTTAACTTCTCTAGTCTCAGTTGCCTTATCTATAGATTTGAGTACTAATGGTCAGAGGAACAGTTACTAAGAAAGAGCTTGGTGGATGATGGGTGAGGTCCAGGTGTTGTAAGAGCTCTCTGAGGAGTCTTTGGTACCTGGGAGGTAAAACGTGGCATCAGCTTGGGGAGAAAGTCTTTCTCCCATTTCACCATGCTCTGGTGCTCCCAGAGTCCCGTTAGCCTCTCCCATAAATAGCTAGGGTTCTGTGAGGGGAGCTAATTTCCCACTTGGGCCCTAAGGTGGGAGAACTCAAAATTGTTGCCTTGAGAGCCTGCATACAAATGATGCCCTATTTTCTAAGTCTGGTCACTGAGGCCAGATGTTCTTTGGATCCTTTGTGGATGAGCATTTTCCAGATGGAGAGGCTTCCAGGCCTCTTAAACTTTCCCACTTCTTCTAAGGCAGGGGTGTCAGTAACAGTTTCGCAGGCTCATACGTCTTCTTCCAGGTTCTTCTCTACCACCTCATTGATCTGCCACCATAAAGAGATTTCATACATCATTAAGAGAGATGTCATATGCATCAACATAATGCTATGTTCTCACCCGGAAGGTCACATTAGAGTCCTAGAGGCTTTTTTAAAACTTCCAGTACATCCACATTTTTCCCCCTTAAATCATCCAGTCTGCCATCTTGTGCCCCAAAAGGAAGTTGCCAGTCAAATGGCAACTTGGAAAATTAAGAAAAGCATCACACAAAATGTTAGCTAAAAATGTGAACTTTTGCAACTTAGGAAATGGAGTCAGGGGTGCACAGATAGATGCACATATATGTCCTGCTTTTTCAGAAGCTCCTTGCCCTCCCCAAAGTGACAGGCAGAGTGATTGGGATGTAGCTAATGTCCCCTAAAGGTCCTGGCTTGATTCAAGTTCTCCTTGTTCCCTTTCAGAATCTTCCCCTTGCTAATGTTTCCCAAAGAAATTTGTTTTGAAGCCAAAGTAAAGAAATAAATTATACTTACTCATGGAATTTGGAGGCAGGAAGTGATTTTCTTACTTACGCACTCATTGACAAACATTTACTGGGCATCTGCTTGGTACCAGATGCTCTGATGGGTCCTTTGGTCTTCTGTTCTGACCCCTGCTTATGGCTTTCAAGTTAGGTGGCTGAGGGCGGGGCTTAAATAGTCTTTGAGGGAAGTGCTCTAATGCACATGTGAACAGTACCTTCTGTGAACCCACCAGCAGAGGGAGTGACCCCACATTTCTATTCCAACAATTCCCATGTGTGAATTTTTTTCCTACACCCAGCAATTCTCTGACACCAACTGGGTGTCTTACAATTTGCCCAGTTCTAAATCTACCTGGAGGTAGTGCCAGAGCCCGCAGGTGAAGGGTTTAGTCCTACAAGACTGCCCTCCCTCATTCAGATACTGATTGCAAGTTCAGATTGTCACCTGTGCTTCTGACCAACTGGCTGCAGATCAGAGGTTCCAATGACTTCTTCTTTGGGTTTGATTAGTTTGCTAGAGTGGCTTACAGAACTCAAGGAAACATTTTTCTTACTAGATCACCTGTTTATTATGAAAGGATATAACTCAGGAATGTCAAAAGGTAGTCATAGAGGGGAAGTTACGTGGGAAGGAGGTATGGGGCTTTCAAGCCCTCTCTGAGGTGGCCCCTCTCCCCACATCTTCATTGAGTTCTCTAACCCAGAGGCTCTCCAAAGTGTCCTTTGGGGTTTGTATGGGGGCTTCATTACATAGGCAAGACTGACTAAATCATTGACCATTGGTGATTGAACTCAATCTCCAGTCCTTCTCCTCCCAGGAGGTCTTGGGTGGGACTGCAAGTTCCAGCCTTATAATCACATGGTTGGTTCCACTAGCAACCAACCTCCACCCTTAGGTGACCTAGGGCCTTTCCAAAAGCCATCTCATTAACATAAATAACAAAAGACACCTTCAAAAATTGCTGTCCACACTTAGGAAACCGTTTTAGGTGTTCTGTGCCAGGAATGCAAATACAGACAAAATACACATATTTTTTTATTATAAATTACAACATCACAGCCTGGCTCAGAACCCCTGGGTTCAGTCAGGGGTGATGGTTCATCTCCCTGAGTCCCAGACCAGAGCTCCTGGGTTCATGCCCCTCTTGAATGAGTTAACTTAAGTCTTTGCATCTCTCTTTCCTCATCTGTAAATTTGGGAGGATGGGTGTTTCTGAGCATCAAATTAATACATGTAAACTGCTGAGCCCCATGCCTGGAAGAATAAGGTTTACCGAATATTGGTTATTTCCAGTCAGGAGAGGAGTTCTGTCAAAAGAGCCAGAAATAACTTTTGGCTCATGTATCCTCTTAGAATCGTGGGGAAACCTATTTTTTTGTGGCTGTTTTATATAAAGCAACAATTCATATTTGGTCACCCCATGCAAATAAAAACTATTGGGTTGCTAACTGGAGAGTGATGCTTTATTCAGACCATTCATTCATTCATTCATTCATTCATTTATATGACCCATAATTCCCTTATTCTGTTGTTCCCCAATCTGGGCATTATTGACCCTTGGGACCAGATAATTCTGTCATGGAAGGCGGGTGGGGAGCAGTCTGTGCACGGTAGAATGTTTACCAGCATCTCTGGTCTGTACCCACTAGATGCCGGTAGTATTTCCTTTCCCTTGGTTTTGACAATCAAAAGTATCTTCAGACATTGCCAAAAACTTGCCCTAGCTTGATAATTAGAACCTTAAGAGGACTTTAGAGATGACTCATTCAGAGAGCCTTTGTTCTGTATAAGTCCCCCATATGAAACAGCTCAGTCACCTCCTGGTAGCCTGGCCCCACACACCACAGCAGCTCTGGTTAGTGCAACAACCAGTGACGATGCAGCCCTTCTCCAGGTGTCCTGTAGGCCATAAGAGTGCATTGCCTAAATGTCCACCTTGTGATCCTCTCCCCTATTTCTGCAGAAGTGAAAATGTAGGCCCAGAGAAGGGGATCAGTCTACCCAGGTCCCCAGACCATGCAACTGAATTGTTGTGCCAGAATTCTGTTTGGTCCCAGTTCTTTGTGTTCTCCTGGCTGCAGACACTTTGCACACCTGGTATGTTACAAAGTTGGAGGGGTATGTGGCCAGTGACATGAGCTCAAATAAAATGGTGGCATTAAGATTTCTGGTGTTCTGAACAACAGAGCAAATACCACACACACGCGCACACACACCCCTCTCCAAACTTGTACAAGACATGCAAGGTCTTACAAGACTGGATCCTGCTGCCCTGGGCAGCCTCATCTCAGGCCCATCTCCACTTATTCCCCAGATTCAGTGACCCTCTCACACACTCTCTTGTAGCAAAAGTTCTTCCTGCTTCAAGGTCTTTGTATAGTTTGCTCCCTAGAATGTCCCCTACCTGGTTTTCCACTTGGTTAGCTTTTCCTCATCCTTCCCCAGATGCCATTCCTAAGTAAGTGCCATCCATTATTTTATACGTGAAACTTAAAAAAGTATGGCTTATCACACTTTACATCTTTTTCCCTCATTTGTCTGCTCAAAAATGTGTTTTATTTCATGGCTGTGCCCTGAAAGTATAAACCCCATGATTAATGTCGTGTGTTCCTGCCTTCAACGTTTAGCCCATAGTTGGTAAACACTTAATATCTGCTTAAAATGAATTAATAGAAATTTCAATTTCTACTAATTTAAAAATGAATTAGTAGAAAATGGAATGAGGGACCTGGGTGGCTCAGTTGGTTAAGCATCTGACTCTTCATTTCAGCTCAGGTCATGATCTCGCAGTTTGGTTTGTGAGATTGAGCCCTGTGTTGGGCTCTGTGCTGACAGCATGGGGCCTTCTTGGAATTCTCTCCCTGCCTCTCTCTCTGCCTCACCTCTCAAAAATAAAGACACTTAAAAAAAGAGAAAACTGAATGAATGAATAAATGCACTTACACATCCTTGCCTCGGAACTCAGTGTGGTGGAGAATTCGAACTTCATGAGGTTTCCTGGCCAAGATGAGGATCCTTTCACTTTCCCTTCTGGGCTGTAAATGTCTCTTTGCTGGGAATAGTAACCAAAGCCCTGGATTGCTCAAGATTTGTTTGAATAAATTAATCCTCACACACGTTCAATAAAAAAAAAAAATGCCGTAATGTATTCATTCATTACAAAAATTTCTATTAAGTACCTACTTGGTGCCAGACCCCATTCTGGGCACTGAGGAAGCCCTACAAACAGATTCCGTGCATGTCCTCACAGAGGGACAGGCACATAATGACAGCTAGCAGAGAGCTAGCACAGAGCAGCACCAGGTGCTGGGGAAGCAGATCCTAGACGGATCTTGCCAGTTGGGTTAGGGAAAGCCTCTCACAGGAATTTATGTTTAAACTGAAGCCTGAGAGATCAGCAAGTGTTGGCCAAAGATAGAAGCAGCAGCCTGTGTTAAACTGCTAACATGAATTTGAAAGAACTGAACCCATTTCAGAGTGGCCAGGGAGCAGAGAGCCAGGATACAGCCCAGAGTGAGTACTTAATGGAGAACAAAGACCCCATAAATTGTGGCCAGTGTGATACAGCTGCTCCTTTCCCTGTATACCTTTTCAGAAGCTGCAAGGTGGCCCAGGACATGAAACAAAGGGCATGTTGACTGGAGCTCCTGAAAAGACTGTGAACTATAGATCTTGAGCCAACTATGTAGTTCCCTTAGTCATCGGGGAGAGAGCACAAGCTTGCAGTTGAGAGCTGGCCCCAGACCCCAGCTGTGTGTCCTTGAGCAAGCTGCTTTCCCTCTCTAATCCTCTTATCCTCACCAATAAAGAATAACGACACAATGAGTGAACACAACGTCCAAACACTGGACAGGCTGTCCCTCCCGTGTCAGCCCCCTTTGTCCTCACCACCACACAGCACTCATTTTGCAGGCAAGGAAACTGACGTGCTGAAGATTAGTGATCTTGCCTTGAGGCCCCAGAACTGACATTGGAGGTGCTGGGGTTCACCCGCGTCTGTCTGCCTCAGGAAGCTGAACTGACAACCCTACGCCATGCTGTCGTTTAGGATTACTGAGAAAGTAAAATAATTCGGGGCGCCTGGGTGGCGCAGTCGGTTAAGCGTCCGACTTCAGCCAGGTCACGATCTCGTGGTCCGTGAGTTCGAGCCCCGCGTCGGGCTCTGGGCTGATGGCCCAGAGCCTGGAACCTGTGTCTCCCTCTCTCTCTGCCCCTCCCCCGTTCATGCTCTGTCTCTCTCTGTCCCAAAAAAATAAATAAATGTTGAAAAAAAAATTAAAAAAAAAAAAAAAAAGAATGTCTAAAAAAAAAAAAAAAAAGAAAGTAAAATAATTCATTTGCCCAGCATTCTGTCTGGCACAAATTCAGGGAATATTATTGGACAGATGTGGGCTTTAATTCCATTTTTATCTCTTAATGTCTGTGTGATTCCTTCCATTGCTTCATCTGTCTGGGCCTCAATTTTCCCATCTGCAAAATGGGAATGCGCTGAGATTCTATCTCATCTGATAGGAACATTTGGAGAGCACATAAGCAAGTCCCTTAGCACAGTGTCCTAGTAAGCGCTCAATACACGTCAACTCTAATTATTATTAGTTGTATTGTAGATGCTATCCTAATGTGAAACCTTCCTCCTTCTCTTCCTGGGTTTCCCTCTTGGCACAGGCAATTCAGAAAGTGCAAGGCTCCTCATCTTTCTCATGCATTTGAGAGACCAGGGTGTCTCCGATATGAGGCAGTAACAGAAGCCAAGGGGAAGAGAAGAAGCCATGAGAACTGTTTCCCTCCAGCGGATTGTGATGTGGGACCAAGTAGGGGGATGCCCTTGGTTTGGAGCTCTTTGTGTTTTTTCCCCTAAAACAAGCGCCTTCCATGCCAAGCCATCTTTCCTGCACAACACTTTAATTTACATCTTTTAATAACTTGGGTTGCCATGGAAGCGTTAGAATTCAGTTTTAAAATAGACAAACTAATTGTTTCAGTCAGTTTGGGTATTTGCTGTCAAGGAAACAGCCAGCTTCCCCCCATTGCTTAATTGGATGTACAAGGTGGCAAAATGGCACAGGGGTTCTTCCCACCCCATGGCTAAGCAGGGGAGGCACCATGAGGCATCCAAGGAAAGCCAGCCAGTCCTGGCTGTGCACCTAGTAAGGAGAGAGTCTGCACTAATGGAGGGGGCCAATAGGGATGGAAGGAGTGTGGCATGTAAGGGCCATCGGAGGACACAGCTCCAGAAGCCAGAGCAGAGCACAGGGCTCAGGCCATTCTGAGAGCCAGGCATGGTTCTTCCAGCCTTGAATGGAGGCCCAGAGGTCCTCCCTTTTGTTCTGAGGGATTCTGGCAACAAAAACACTACCACAAAACACATGGGCCTGGGACTGGAACCTACTTCCTCACTGAGGTTCATGAGTAGGCATGACTCTTTGATCCAGTGACACATTTTCACTTACCTCCTTCTTTCTGCAAGGTGGCTATGTGCCAGGCTCTGAGGGTCTAACTGATCCAGACGGAATGTGGATTAATTCATTTAATCATTCAACAAATATTTATTGCATTCTTGTTAGGTGTATCGGAGAACATGCTCCTTGTCTGTTTTTGTGGAGCTGATATTCTAGCCGTAAACAGACCATGAACAAGAAGAAAAATGGATTACGTGGGATGTCGAAAGCTAATATGTGGAATGTCAGAAGGAAAGAAAGTGGAACAGAGATCAAGGATTAGGAATTCAGAATTAATGATTTGTCTGGTTGGGCTTGCTTGAGAAAGTGAGGTCTGAGGAAAAGATTTGATAGAGGTGAGACCTTTAGCCAAGTGGGACCTTGATAATTAAGTATGATTAGGAGGGATTAAAAATTCCTCCTCTGGGGGCCCCTGGGTGGCTCTGTTGGTTAAGTGTCCGACTCTTGATCTCAGCTTGGGTCATGATCTCACAGTTTGTGGGTTCAATCCCCACACTGGGCTCCTCGCTGACAGAGTGGAGCCTGTTTGGGATTCTCTCTCCCTCTCTCTCTGCCCCTCCCCAGCTCACACATTCTGTCTCTCTCTCAAAATAAATAAATAAACTGTAAAAAAAAAATTCTTGCTCTGTTATTGGAGCAGATCTGAGTTGGAATTCGACTTTTCACTAGCCCCCAAACAATCTCTGCCTATGACAGCACCTCTTTAAGCCTTAATCTCCTCATCTCTGTACCGGGGAAAATGGTACTTTAAATGGTTAAGTGAGTTAATGTTTGTGAAATGCCTGGCATATCGTGAGAGTTATGGTGATGATGGTGTTTATGGTAAGGATGATGATAGGGCCCATAAACTGTGAGGAACAAGAAGTAAGGGATAGGTAGAGAGACACATACCATTCATTATGAGACACACTAAGTGACAAGAGATAGACCAAGATTTTATGAAGCTCCAAAGAGGATCAGATCCACTCGATTAAAGACTTTCCAAAAGTGATTCCTATGCCAAATTCTGCAGAAAGGCAGGGGCTGTCTAGGTGCAGTGGGGAGGAAATAGTGATCCAGTTTGGGGGAAAGCATGTGCAAAGGCCACGTGGGAAGAGAACATGGCCAAGGTCCATTGAATATGAAGCTGAGTGTGTGAAGGACCCAGTTGTCATGAGATGAGGTTGCCGATGTCAACAGATGCCTTGAGGCCTTAATAAGATGATCATCATGTAGCCTGACTTACCACAGTTTTCCAAGAAAGCCTCCCCGAGGACAGAGAAGAATGAGCAAGAATGCTCTGAGAGAAATGGGGTATTGAGGTGCCTGAAGTTCTCAGTGGCCCCGCCCAGTTGGAAAGATCTTCCCAGTCTCCTGTGTCAATATCAAATGTATATGTGCATTTGATATTTTGTTCCATATTATATCACATTTCTTTTAATATCAAATTGATATTCTAAATTACTTACCACAGACTTAAAGTAATGCTCCAGAAAGATGTCTACCCAACACAGTACTCCTGTTTAGAAGTGTATTTTGCAATTGAATATGTGGAACCCTTTGGAGGCTTTTAGATCATCTACAAATAGGGCCAGGTCTTTGTGTACAATGATTATATAGTTGTAGGATCGAGAATTAAAGGAGAGGCAAACCATAGGTTGAGACTGAGGCTGGCCCGCCCTTGGTGGGTATTTGTACTTACTCCAGTGGAACGTGATGGTGGCCTAGATTGTGGTCATGGCAGTAGTGGTACAGTGGAGGGATTACCACTGGGGATATGTTTTTATTTATTTATTTATTTTTACATTTATTTATTTATTTATTTATTTATTTTAATTTTTTTTTCAACGTTTATTTATTTTTGGGACAGAGAGAGACAGAGCATGAACGGGGGAGGGGCAGAGAGAGAGGGAGACACAGAATCGGAAACAGGCTCCAGGCTCTGAGCCATCAGCCCAGAGCCCGACGCGGGGCTCGAACTCACGGACCGCGAGATCATGACCTGGCTGAAGTCGGACGCTTAACCGACTGCGCCACCCAGGCGCCCCAACATTTATTTATTTTTGAGAGACAGAGCACAAGTGGGGGAGGAGCAGAGAGACAAGGGGACACAGCATCTGAAGCAGGCTCCAGGCTCTGAGCTGTCAGCACAGGGCCCGATGTGGGGCTCGAACTCACGGACTGTGAATACATGAGCTGAGCTGAAGTCAGACGCTTAATCAACTGAGCCACCCAGAGCCCCTGGGGATATGTTTTTTAAATATGCTACCAGATCTGAATACAACCACAGTGGTCCATTTTGCAGGTGTTCCTTGTAATGACACACTGATTTACTTTTAGTCTTTTACTACACCTATTTAAAAATTTGAGGTAGATGGATACAACAAAAATGAAATACAAAAATCACTCAAAAACATTATAAGAGTAAACATCCAAGATAGTTCTTCTATCCATCAGAGCACTGAATTTATTATCTCTGAGCTTCCCAGTAGCAAAGGCAAAATGAGAAACATATTGGGTCATATAACCTATATTGCATGGTGAGGTGAACACAAAGTTCGTCTACAGGAGAGAACATCGCATAGGCACTAAACTCTGAGAGGGATCAATGACTTGTATTCCATTTTTTCAGGGTTATTTTATAATAGAAAAGCAATGTCTGCAACAAAAAGATTGTCTGCATCAACATTTCGTGCCCTCATCTGCTATAAATGCTGAGGTCATAGTGTTAAATCTTAACTTAGTTGAGGCAGTGTCATGGGGGGAGATAACATAATATGGTCCAGGTGCCTGTCTTTCTAATTTAATACAAGACTAGAACTTAGAGAATCCCAAGAAATGGATGACCCACATGCCCATTAGATTATCTGTCTCAGATATTAGATTTCTCAGATAAGCTTCTGGAAGGAAGACCTGGATTTCAGTCAACTCATGGCTGGACTCTGTAATGAATGCCAACCTCTGTATCATTGAAGAAGAAAATGTATGTGCTTAAAAATACAGGGGCCAATGGAGTCTGCATCTTCCTTCTGAAATGAGAACTGGGCTGCTTAATCTTTATTCTTGTTGAATTGAAGAAGGAGCCAGTGTGGCCTGTTGTATAGATAAGGGTGTTGACATCAAGAAAACCTAGTCTGAACACATTTCTGCCACTAACACATTATGGGACTAAGATCAAGTTAGTTTATCTCTTGCAGACTCATTTATAACCTAGGATAAATGTGGGCATCTTCTAGGACTGTTAGGAGAATTAAATGGGTGACAGGTGTCAGACACCTAAAACAGAGCTCAGAACAGAGGCATTCAATTCATTATAAATATTACTATTATTTTAATTGCAAACTGAAAGCTGTTTTGCTGTTTAGCTGTTTTGCTAAACTTTAAAGCTGGTCTCAGAATGTTACTAAAGCCCAAGATGCACGTTTCTAAATCCAAAAGAATGCACAAAGTGAGTCTGCCTTCCTGTGATTTCCTGCAGGAGGAGAACATGGAGGAAGGGGTAGCATTACACACGCAGTGTAAACCTTCCTTCCTGTCTTAGGTCCCCCAGAAGCAGAATCTGAGACCTGAGATGGGATTCTTGTTAGGAGATGTGTGTGTGGGTGCTTTGTGGAGATGGGGAGTGAGAGAAGAATAAGGAAAATAAATGATGAAGCAGAAATGGGGATTCCATCAGAATCGAGTCTCAGACTGATTCCACAGGAGGCTCTGGAACACATTATACCACAGAGTTGGTCCTTTATTCCCATCTTGAGTCTAGAGAGACAAGCTTTTTGTACCCCCGAGCCTTGGCTGAAGTTTGCCTCCTGGAGTAGGGGGAGGGTAGGCTAGCCTTCCAGTGGAGGGGGTTTCCATGTGGAGAAGGGGATGTGTCAGTTACCATCAGCCAACACCCCAGCATCTGTGGGCTGGTGCTGTGGCAGGTAAAGAGGGCATGGGTGAGGCACCAACAATATCCACTACACTTACTCAACATCACTTACTAGTTCCAATTTCCCCTCCTGTTCATCAGCTGCCCAAATCACTCTGCTTTCTCTCTAGACTCCTCCTTTGCAACCTACCTTACTTTAAGTCAAGTCTTCCTTCCTCTACCACCATTTAAACGTACTTATCCCTTTTTATCATGGAACCAGTTATTCCATTCTGCCTTCTCTTTGTGTCCTAATCCAGCCTCCTTAAAGGCTCATAGGTATTTAAACTTTAATATTTCCTGTTTTTATCATTACTATCTCCTGGGAAGTGTGTGGGTAGGATCAATGTTATTCTCAAAAAATCAGCTTTGAATCTGCAAGAACACATGGGGAAAGATAGAGTAGCCACCCTCGAGGTTTGCTCCACTTAATTTCAAAGAGAAACTTTTGTGTGAGAAGGACACGCTTCAGCACCTAGGAAAGCAACAGGCCTCAGGAGGGCCAGTCTCTTGGCTGGTGTAAGATGGGCAAACCTTTTCAACCCTACTGCAAGTTGCTCTGGAGACTCATTGGGTGCCCCCCAACGTTTGTTTCTTCAGTTTGGCGATAGCCATATGTGAGAATATATCACCAGACAGCCTATAAAATCATACATTTTATTGCGATTCATTTGATTCTTCTCTCTGAGCAGACTGTTTTCACTCTGGAATTTTACAGGTTTGAGCTTTGTAGTTCCAAATGGTTTTTCATAGTTCCCCCAGAAGGCCGGAAGTTTAGGAAATAGCCTCTGTGTGTTGTAGAGCAAGGTTCTAACTGGGCTACTGGAGAGGCAAGGGAGAGGTTGTGACTCTTGGTGTGTTTCTGAAAGGTCTGGTGGCCCTCTTGTTCAGATGCAAAACTAATCTAATTTCTCAAGCATTCTGGCCTAGAGAATGATCCTGGGGCCAGAGTCCATTGTCCCATTTGACCTTTTTAGAGGAGTGGCAATCATAATAGCCAAAGTGGTGGTGCTCTTTCTGGGCACCCACATGTAAAATCGTATTTTATTCTCTACACAACATATGTGGGCTCTTTTCTTAACACTATTTTGCAGGTGAATAAATCAAGGCACAGAGATGGCCTCTCAGAGAGGTGTTTGCATGGTCATGCTTAAATCCTGGCAAGAGTTCCTTCAACAACGTTATTTAAGCTTATAATTTCACCCTCATTTTGGACAGTTTACTGATTAGTACCTGAGTTTTCTCCCTGCTTTCTACATTTCATGGGTGGGGGTTGAATCCTATCTCATTTTATTACTGTGATGCCCTCAGTTTCTAGCACGATAATAGGCACATAGTAGATACTAAACATATTATTCATTGATTCATGAATGAATACATCCAAATGTGAATGGAGAGCGTGGAGGAGAGAATGTTTTCTAGGCAAAGGGAAAAACACATGCCAAGGGGTAAGAGAGACAGAGCACGTGCTCAAGAGCATGAAAGTGAGAGGGAACACTCTCCTCAAACAGTTGCATTTCTGCAAAGAGATTTATTGCAGTAGATGTGAGTGAAGAGATGGAGATTCTATTTCCTCCGTTAGCTCTTTGGCCCTGTTCATCCCAACTGCCCTGCTCTGGCCTCAGGCAGCCCGTTCCTCATCCGTATTCTTTCCAGGCCATCCCTCCAGCCCAGTAATCTGTTTCTGTCCTTTCAAAAAGTTAATAGGACAAAAACAAATCACCGGTCTCCAGTAAGTCATGCAGGGTTCTTGGGGACCTAGCGGTCAGCTCTGAGAAGGACATGAGAGGAGTAGGCAGTGCTGGGAATGCCAAATCAGCCTTCTCTCCCTGGAAGGACACTGATGAAGCTGCAAAAGTCCCCCTCTAGGCCCCTGGGGCTCCAATCCGCAAATCTTAGCCTACATTGCTTAGATTACATGGGGAAATTAAAGATAAATCTTTCCCCAAAGAGGCAGACAGTACAGTGTTTCTATTCAGGAGGCACATGAGGTGCAGAGAGGCTGTTCTTGTATCAATAATCACTGCTGTCTGCCCCATAGATACTTGTCTCCTCTTCTTCACTCCAGATCATAAGCCCTTCTTCACTCTTTCCTAGTATCACAAGACACAGGTTAAGTTCACATATCACATCCCCTCAGTCACATTTGTCTCCCTTAACCCTCTTAACCTACCATTTCCTGAAGGCTATATGTGGGGGCCATTTCTTACCATCCGTCCTCTCCTGCCCATTGTCTTTGTCATTTTTTAAAGGCAGGATCCTAATTCTTGCTCTTCAGAACAATTTTAGGCTTTGGCATTCTGATCCTCTTACTTCTGGAGTCCCCCTTTAGAGTTCATCTTGCACTCTGTAACCGGACTGGCTTTCCAGGAGCTGAGCTGTGATGGCTTATAATCTAAGGATGGAACGTAATTCTTAGCATGGCACTCAAGGTCCTCCACAGTCCCATCCCAGTTTATTTGTTCAGACGATTTGCTTCTAATTGCCCTTCACACCTGTGCTAGCTAGCTAGTATGGTAGCCATTAACTATCTGTGACCATTACACTTAAATAAAAATTAATTGAAAATAAAATTAGAAATTCAGGTATTTAGCCATGACAGCCCCATTTCTTTTTTTTTTTTTTTTAATTTTTTTTTTTTCAACGTTTATTTATTTTTGGGACAGAGAGAGACAGAGCATGAACGGGGGAGGGGCAGAGAGAGAGGGAGACACAGAATCCGAAACAGGCTCCAGGCTCCAAGCCATCAGCCCAGAGCCTGACGCGGGGCTCGAACTCACGGACCGCGAGATCGTGACCTGGCTGAAGTCGGACGCTTAACCGACTGCGCCAGCCAGGCGCCCCTGACAGCCCCATTTCAATTGCTCAGTGGCCACATGGACTTCATGACTACCATATTGGACTGTAAGGATATAGGAATTTCCATTACCATAGAAATTTTTGTTGGGTGATACTGTTTCACATGTCATAAGCCAGACCCAAATGAGACTCTTTGCTATCCTTTGTTCATATGCTCAGGTTTTCTACCTTAATACTTTGCTCATGGTCTCACCTTTATTGGAAATGCCTGCCCCAGTCTCTCCATTCTCAAACATTTTTTTAGGAAGCTTTCCTTGCTTCTCCTCCTAGAAGTGCGCTACCTTTAAAGTCTCATAGACCCTAGTACTTCTGATGGTCCTTGTAACTTTTCATTGTTATTCATAGTTATACATATCATAATGCCTATAACATGTACAGGGCTCAGCGGATATTTGTTGGATGAATGAATGCACTCCCTCTGTTGGACTATAAGCTCTAAATACTGACAAGTACCCATTTTTTTTTGCCTACCATAAGTCAAGCATTATTCTGGAAAATATATTCAGTGTCTCTGAACCTTGTAATAGCACTATTAAGTAAGAATTAATATTCCCATTTGGTAGATGAGTAAACTGATACTTACATATGCAGTACCCTATCCCAAGGTCCACAGTTGACAAATAGCAGAGCCAGAGTTTAAAATGAAGTCTGAATAACTCTAAGCCTCTGTTGTTCCATAGAGTTATACTGTGCTGCCTTTCTTTGAAGTGGGATTCCTTCATTTTACTATAGGGGCAGAAAAGTCTTCATAAAATTTTCTCCTACTCCTGCCTATCCTCTTCCCCTCTACTCAAAGCCTAGAGACTGGCACGTAGTTATTATATTTTAAACACTGAATGACAAACTTTTAAGTCACAAAGAGACTCTCAAGGTTCTGCCCACATGGAGTCTTAAGACTATGGATTCAGCTGTGCTGTTAAGTTTGCCCTTGGCTATTGCCATCTCAGGTAAGTTATCCTAAACTCCCCCACCCTCAGTATACACATGCACACCTTTCCAGCCCCCAACGTCAGACTCAGGGACCCTAGGCTTCTCTTGGAATTGCCTGAGCTGACTTTCTTCTATTAGATACAATTCTGTGTGCATATTTTAGGGGGAATTGTTTTCTCTCCTGGAAAGTACAGGCAAATCCCATCTAGTTTTTTTTTTCAAAGAAGTCCCTGTCATTTAACACATGCCATAATAATCTCTACTCCACCTGTTTGTTCTTACAACATATTTCTAGAATGCCCTTTCTCCCTCCTCCCACCCTTGTTTGTTTAAACATTGCTTTGAGAAGTTACTTTGGTAAGTCATACCTGACTTCTCTGCCCTTCCTGGTGTTTCTGTAGCATGGAGAACCTGCATTATACAAAGACACAAGTAGTTAGATGCTCATTTGCACAAGGGGGGCATTTATTAGACACACTTACTATATGTTCCTCTATCCCTTCTAGCTCATAAAATATCCCAAGCTCAATGGGACAGAGGTGATGGCAGGTGGATAGAAGGAAGTAGGGTGGGGCCAGACAGTCAAAAACACTGTCCATTTTACCTGTGAGACTTCAGAGGCTCAAAAGAGTGAATCTGTCTGTTCCAACTCACCCTCTAGGAGTGAAACTTGTACTCAAACCCAGGTGTCTCACCCTATTTGATCACTTTGTCTTTCCTTCTTCTCCCTTCCCTCCCTACAAAAAAACCCACTAATTATCATATCTAGGCCAACATAGGCATTGCTCTGTCTCCCAGGAAGGATGCATCCTCCTGAATTCACTGGTCCTCATTGAGAGGAATCACAGGAAGACAGATTTGGGGACTTTGGGTGGTGAGCTGTGCATGTGCACTCCAGAGCTGGCACCCTCTCCCCTTGCTGAGGGAAGCTGTTGGAGGCACGTTTCCCTCTAAGCCAGGCATATGTCACCTTCGGGCAAAAGATGAGCTAATAGAATTGAGATGAATGTAATTGGCAGAAGGTCAGTGAGGGAGCTATGTGCGTCTGGAGCTTCCCGAAAAGGCCAGTGTGTTTCTTGCTCCCCTGTCTCGAGATTAGTATGCAGGTAAGGCAGATGGGCCTCAGCAGAGTAATTGGATCATTCGGAGATCGGCAATGCCTGGTGTATGTACAAAGCCTCAACAGTGATTAGATCCTGCCCGCTCATCTCGGCAAGCCTTGAAATTCTTCCCACTGTGAAAAACTAATTTTCTGTGGGAATTTATTAAATAAGAAATCTGCATGCCACTTTACCTTGTAAGTCAGGCCAGCAGAATACAAAGATTCCCCTCGACTTTGATGCATGTTCCTAGCAGAGACTTCTCCATCACTTGGGGAGAGGTGCTTAGGAGCTAGTTTAGTTTCAGGGCATGTGTATTTTTCAGTGTGTCCTCATGGCAAGAAATACGGGACCCCCAGCTGAAAGCCCATGATATGAGAGAATAACCAGGACAAACAGAATGCAGGGTGGGGTGGGGATGGGTGTGAAAAAGTCAGGCCCATGTTCTCCTTCCTTGTAATGGGCTAAATTGTGTGCCCCCTCCACCCCCATTTGTATGTTGAAACTCTAATCTCCAGTACCTCAGAATGCAACCTTGTTTGGAAATAGTCTTTGCAGTTGTAATTAGTTAAGATGAGGCGATACTGGAGAAGGGTGGGCCCCTCATCCAGTATGACTAGTGTTCTTATAAAAAGGGGAAGTTTGGACACAGATAAAGGAAGAACACCATATACAGATGAAGGCAGAGATGGGGCTGATGCTTCGAGGAGGAACATCAATGATTGTCAGCAAACAATCAGAAGCTAGGAGAGTCATGGAAGAGATTCTCTCTTCCATTGCTCAGAAGGAACTGACCCTGCCAATACCTTCGTCTCCAACCTCTAGCCTCCAGGACTGTGAGATAATACATTTCTATCAGGTAAGCCATCCAGTCCGTTAGGGCAGCCCTAGAAAACTACTACAAGGACAAAGATTCTTTTATATGGGAGTCTGGACACCTGGCGTCTGGTTTGTGCCTCCCTCCAGACATGAGTGTGTATGGCAGACTGGGTTTCTGAAGCAGTAGGCTCTGAGATGATTAGTGTGTGCAGGTTTATCAGGGTGTTCTCTAGGATTGGCACCTGTGGAGGGGGAATGACCCAGAGCAGGAATTATATATTTGAGCTGCAATGACATATCAAACAGAAGCCTAAGCTGACCCAGTGGGGAGTCTGGAAAATTGAATGACCATTCAGAACTGCCCCACATTGGAGTCAGAGATCTTTATACCCGAGCTGCTTCAGGAAGAGGGCATGAACTTCAGCAAGGTGGGTCTCCTCAGCTGAGGCAATCCCAAGAGAAGACAGAAAGCTGAGAGTTAGCTGCTTCCCACATTCCCAGAAGCTGGGGGTACAAATCCTTGATTCCTAAAGGGGCTCTGAGTGGCTCATTACAGCACCACAAGGCCTCATCTTGGTCAGATCTCTGGATGAGAAAATGCAAATGGTAAACCTTGCTGGGTGCTGAGGAAGGTGCTTTGTTGAATTATATTCTATCCAAAGGATGATTTCTTGATTTTGAGAATTGAGTCACTTGGGAGAGTGAGTACTCCACCATTTGGGGGAATTCAAATAGAAGCTGTATGCCTTCCCAGGAGCATTAAAGACAAGAGCAGAAGCGGGGGATATATGCAGTTGGTAGACAGTTTGCACAATCCCTTAAGACTTGGAATCTTTGCAGACTATCGACCTGTAGTGGCCTCAGGGCAACATGAGTAGACCCAGTGATTTATGTGAGGAAACCTCATGCATTGAAAGAGGATGAGATTTAGAAGTAAAGAGTTCCTATCCTGCCTGGCTCTCTGTGCATGACCTTGAGCCAGGATCTCCACATTAAATGCCTCAGTCCACCCAAGTGTCAAGAGAAGAAATTAAACTAGACAAATGCTTTTCCATCTGAAACAATCCTCATAGAGCCTGGGTTCTTTCCTCCAGAACACATTGCACTTTTGTGATTATATAACACTTTGTGTGAAGATACGATCCACATTGTCTCCTTTGTTGGGCTGCAGCTTATGGAGAGAAGGGACTTACCTTGTTTATATCGCAGGATTTTACATTCTACTATTTATTGAACATTAACACATGGCCAGACGTGAGGACTAATTGAGTCCTTGCAACAACCCCATGAGGTGGAACTCATTAGTCTCAAGAAACACTTGGGGAAACTGTATGAGGCCATGCCCAGTAAGTGGTAGAGTTTAGGCATGAGCTCAGGCAGCCTTCTTCTTAATTACTCAGAGACTTCCTCCCAGGATCCTAAACTCATGGTTGAATATGGCAGAATCTTAGTTGCAATTTGGTGCACATACGAATGAAAACCAATTGGCCCCTTTATTTAAAAAAAATCTCAAAGATACCAAATATTACATACATGAAAGTTCTGCTTATGGAAGGGTATGGTCATTGCAACCACATCCCCATCCCAACAAGAGATGAGCTTCCTCTTCTCTTGAATATTACATAAGTGAAATTACCCTGGGAGCCCAGTTCTGCAACCACCCCCATGCTGTAGGCATCTCTACCATCTGAGTTCTGTTTGGCAATGTAGACGTGGGAGGGTGGCTGCTTTGGGTGGCTCATTCACCACCAATGGGATAAAGGTAGGGAGTAAATCTGGCCTTGGTAAGACGCCAGAGCATTGAAATCATCCATGACCTGTTTGTATTCCTTGTTAACCCCCTGAACTGCAGGGGGTTCGTGAAGCCCTTCTTGTTCATTCACCTTGCATGGTCACCAAAGGTGCTCAGAATTAAAGGGAAGTAGAGTTGGTAGAAGCCTCTGTACAACCTGCATCTTCCTGCCCTTCAGGCCACTGTCCAGGGAGAAGTTCCACGGAGTGTCATATAGAGAGGGGCAGAAGAGGTTGACAGAGTTGCCACGAGATTAGGAGAGCTGGCTTGGCAATGAAAGTGAAGTTGTAATGAGGAGAAAGTACCTGGCACCACGGAACCCCAACTCAGTGCACAGTCTAGGAGGTGCCAGAGTCTTCTTGGCTGGAAGACATCTCCCCTTCAGCTCATAACAGTTAACTGAGTGAAGGTTGATTTGTCCATCAACTTGTGGTGACTGTGAGAGCCTTTTCTGCACACCAGAAGGGGAGGAAACTGGCAGAGTAGAGAAGGTAGGTGGAAAGGTTCGAGAAGCCTGGAAGCTGGTTAATGGATTGAAGGAAAAGGATGTAGTTGAGTCAGGGCTGGGCTAGCAAAGGAAGGAAAGGAACTGTCCAGGATAGCTTCCTGGTCAGAAGAGGAAAGGGCTTCCAGCCTCTCAGTTTGTCCCTCCATCAGTGCCCTGCTCCTGTCCTTACCACTGGGGTGCACAGCAACCCAACTTCCAGCTGGCAGCATTGACATCTCTGCCTGAGGATTTCTTTTTTTGGAGCCATTTATGTTCCTCTGTGTGCAGTGCAGGCTGGAAGTGCTGGCAACTTAACTCCCCCTGGAAGGGCTCCCTGTTCCATGACGGATGCAAGTTGGTGTCCAAATATCCCAGATCCCCCGCCTTGTGGGTAGGATAACTCTGACCTTGGCTCCCAGAATTCCCCAGTGGGATCAAGCTCCAACTAACCACAGTGGTAATCTGCCTAATAATGCAAACCCTGTCCCTTTTTCCACCTCCTTCACCTGCAGTCACCTCCCAAATAAACTACTTATGCCTGGATCTTTCTCAGCATCTGCTTCTAGGGGAACAAAAGCTAAGATACCCTGTGCTTTGATTGATCCTGTTTAAGTTGAGGTGGTTAGCAAAAGGGGTTGTTACCCTTTGGGCTGGATGGAGACACCTTGTAGTGTATGACCTCACATTTGGACTCCACTATCTGTTTCCACCCCAGAAGTACTTTTATCCTCTGTTTTGACTCCGGAGTTATCACTGATGAGGATTTTCGCTGGATACTTATGGAAGATCTGAAGCACTAAAGTTCCTGTTCCCCTTATCTTATGCCACAGTCTTGTCTTCAGAGACCTCTTGCTGTTGCGATAAGCACAGCTTCCCTGGGGCCCCTTCCTAGTTTCTCACTCACCAGCCCCACAGCACTGGGCACATGTTTATTTTCTTCTGTAAGAAAATGTTAGACAGCCAAGGAGTTGGCATGCATTGAGAGCCTTCAGTGCATCAGTCAGTGCGCTATGTGCATAATCACATTTAGATCTTCTGAGGGAGGTACTGAGGCATCCATGTGGGGAGAGACTTGAATGCAAGGAGAGTCTCTAAAATAAGGGTCCACCTACTCCTTTAGCCTCACCTCCCCACCCAGGTGCTACCTAGATTAGATTAGTGGAGACAACAAGCATTTTTGAATGAGATAGATTTGAGCTCCAGACCCACTTGTGCCATTTGCTCACTTTGTAGCTCTGGCTAAGTTATTTAATCTGTTTTCTCATCTGTATAATGGGCACACTGACAATTGCATCTTAGGCAATTATAGTGGTTAAAGGAGGCAAGGCACATCAATTTCCTAGAACGGTTCTTAGCCTATAGTAAGTGCGTAACAAATGTTAGCCATTGTTTTCACTTTGCACCCCACTGAAGTTCACACTTCCAGCCATTTCTGGGGAGGAGTTGACCAGATGGCAGCTTTGCACTAATCAGAGGTTAGGAGTCTACCCTGAGAACAGTGTCATTTGGGGACACATTGGAGACATCACTGATTCTCCAGCTCTGCCCGCCTCATTCCAGTCCCCTCCATGTCACAAAATTGCAGAAGGAAGATTCATCACAAGTTGAAGGATTTTCATGACAAAGTCATTTTTCTGCTCATGACCTCTTGTTTTTATACAAGAACTTAGTAGGTATCTGGCAAAACATCAGCCACAACCCAGATAAAAGTATAATTATTTCCTATTTGCTTGCTGGGGTTTTCAAATCAGTGCAGTAATTTAAGCATGACTCTTGGAGGCTTACAAAAAGATGTTATGATTAGTTTTATCTCCTTTGTTAACGAAAAATAATTACAGTGAAATAATTAGAGGCGGCAGAGTTGACACGAGATTAGGAGAGCTGGCTTGGCAATGAAAGTGAAGTTCTAATGAGGAGAAAGTATAACAAAGGGATGGGTCTACAGGGAAAGTGCCAGGAGCTTGTCCAGTTCTGGCCTCAGAACTCAGGGACAGAGAGGAAGCAGTACAGCTGGCTCAGTTACCAGCTTCGTAACAGAATTAAACCACCCGGGCAAAGCACTGTCCTTGGTGTCATAAGACCCAAGTGTAAGTTCAGACTTAGCAATGCCAAGAGTGTGCCCTTAGACAAATCCCTCAGTAATTCTGAGCAATATTTAGTAGCTATGTGTTGGTTTCTTTTTCTTTGTCTAGAAGTGAGCTTCATGGAGATATTGTAGGGATAAAATGAGAATGACCTGGCTTAATAAGTAGAAAGCCACCCACATGCACATAACTGCCATCTTGTGTATCCCACAGTTACTTATTATAGTTTATTTACCACTCCCTTATCCTGTGAAATGGTTTGAAATTACACAGGTATGTGATCAGGTCCTTGCTCAAGAGCACCAATGTTCTCACTCTTCTGGCAACCTGGCAAAAATACCAAGGAGTCTGCACTTGACTTTGTTAATGGCCCAGTGAAAGATAAAAATAATACCTAACATTGTGTTAGAACCTACCATGTGCTGGGCACCAGGTTAAGGATTCTGAGTGTATTGACTCCATCTATCTTTATACCAATACTGAGAGGTGGACAGTATGTTGGATCCTTTTATATCCCACACTTGTGTGGAAACAAAGATTAAGAGGCAGTAAGGAACTTACTCATTTGTTCCTTGGAGCTGACCTTGCATTTGGCAGGATCAGGTTTCAAACAGATCAGGTCTGTTTGACACAGAGATGGAGGCATTAACTCCCAACTTCAGTGAGGTTTCTTGAGGACTTCCAAGCTGTTGTGTCATTTGGTGATGGTAGCCAGGAGGAAAGGAAACTGGCTCTGAGATAATCCAAGAATAATGTAGGAAACTAGCCTCAACCTGGGTTAGCAATGCCTAGATGTTCCCATATGTATTAGTTATCTATACTAATAGGTATAACACTAATACTAATACTATGTAATAAGTTATCACCAAACTTGTTTGGCTTAAAACAACAAATGTTTATTTTCCTACAGTATTCGTGGGTTGGGAATTAGGGAGTGGTTAACTGTGTGCCCCTGGCTTGAGGTCTGTCATGGGGCTGCAGTCTCATCTGAAGGCTGGGTTGGAGGACCCACTTCCAGGTTCAGTCAAATAGCTCTTGGCCGGCCTCAGAAGATCAGCCTCTAAGCTCCCCCATGTAGTTACTGGGCAGCCTCACAATGTGAACCTCTATATAGATTGCTTGAGTGTCCTCACAGCATGGTACCTGGTGATCTGAGAGAGAGAGAGACAGAGAAAGATTGAAAGACAGAGAAAGGAACCAGAGAGTTCCTAAGTTGGAAGCCACACTTTTTATAACCTAGTATTATAAGTGACATGCCATCCCATCGACTGATGAAAGGATAAAGAAGATGTGGTACATATACACCATGGAATATTAGCTACCAAAAAGAATGAAATCTTGCCATTTGCAATAACGTGGATGGAGCTAGAATGTATTTTTTTAAATTTATTTTTGGGACAGAGAGAGACAGAGCATGAGCAAGGGAGGGGCAGAGAGAGAGGGAGACACAGAATCTGAAGCAGGCTCCAAGCTCTGAGCTGTCAGCACAGAGCCCAACACGGGGCTCGAACTCATGGACTGTGAGATCATGACCTGAGCTGAAGTCGGACGCCCAACCAACTGAGCCACCCAGGCGCCCCTGGAGCTAGAATGTATTATGCTAAGTGAAATAAGTCAGAGAAAGACAAATACCATATGGCTTCACTCATATTTGGAATTTAAGAAACAAAACAGATGAATGTATGGAAAGCAGGAGGCGGGGAAGAGAGAGAGAGAAACCACAAGAGACTCTTAAAAATGGAGAACAAACTGAGGTTGATGTGTGGAGGTGGGTGGGAGATGGACTAGATGGGCGATGGGTATTAAGGAGGGCACTGTTGTGGTAAGCACTGGTGTTCAGTGTAAGTGATGAATCACTGAATTCTACTCCTGAAACCAGTATTGCACTGTATGTTAACTAACGAAAATTTGAATTAAAAAATATATAAATTTTTAAGAAAGTGACATGCCATCATTTTTTCTGTATTCAGTTAATTAGAAATGAGTCATTTTATTAAGTCTACATTTATGGGGAGGGGATTACTCAAGTCATGAAAACCAGAAGGTGGGTATCATTGGGGGTTGTCTCAGAGGCTGCCCACAGCACCGTTTTTTACTGCCCACTCTCTTTCCTTCCTCTATGTTTTAGAATAGAGATGGCTCATATTAGTGCATTCTCCACGTATTCACAGATCCTAAGAGGACAAGATCATCACTGATGTGGCTTGTGTCTTTCCATTCCCATTCATTTGTTTCCATATAGTTTGTATAGAGTCAAGGTGACTCAATTGGCTATTGAATCTTTTCCATGTTTTGGGATGCCACAACTGATTGGAGCAATCCAGAGACTAAAATACCAGTCACTACTTTAGTGATGTTCGTTTACACAATCAACAAACAACTGAGTACTTACTTATTCTTCAAGGGTTGAAAGAGGTAAGACCATCACGGTCCCTGCCTGTGTGGAGCTCACCTTCTAGTGGGAAGACTGATAATAAAGAAAAGTAAACAGGGGGCGCCTGGGTGGCGCAGTCGGTTAAGCGTCCGACTTCAGCCAGGTCACGATCTCGCGGTCCGGGAGTTCGAGCCCCGCGTCGGGCTCTGGGCTGATGGCTCGGAGCCTGGAGCCTGTTTCCGATTCTGTGTCTCCCTCTCTCTCTGCCCCTTCCCTGTTCATGCTCTGTCTCTCTCTGTCCCAAAAATAAATAATAAATGTTGAAAAAAAAAAAAGAAAAGTAAACAAATACTATACTTTTAGATTACACTAAGTGCTCTAAAGGAAATGTATAGGATGATACAATAAAGAGTAACATGGAAGAGCGACGTTTAGTATGTGGTCAGAAAAGTCTTCAGAAGGCAACCAACCTGACATATTACTGTTATGGGCCCCCCCCCCCCAAAAATTGTGTGTACCTGTCTCTGTATATGTATTACAAATCTATGATGATCATGTTGGTAATGATGATCCTTAGAGTTGTTCAGTACACTGCCCTGTGAACTGCACATAGCATTTCTGGAAAAAGCTGTCTTACTCATTTTACCAGTCTTCAAAGCAGCTGATAATGCTTGTCCCTTGGTTGATGTGAGATTAGATTGTGCAGGTTCTTGCAGACTCTGTTAAGGATTTTAAGCTCTATCTTAAGTACAAATGGTAGACAATGAGCAGCTCAAAGCAAAAACCTATGTCCAATAATCTGTGCAGTGTCTGAACTGGGTCTCTGATACTTGGGCAATCAGAACAGATAAAAAGACTAATTTTCCTTCATCACCATTGTAGGTTAGGTGACTTTATTCATGACAGCCCTGATCATTCCTAATTCCCCACTCTGTTGTTGGGGGATGCTGTTCTCTTAGTTTCTGTCTTCCCGTTTCATTTTCTCTTCATTTCTTTCCCTTACTCCTTTCCCCCGACTCTTCATTCATAAGAATAAGCTCAGAGAAAAATCTTAGGGAAGAGGTCTCTACTTGACCGTTATTTCTTCCTAAATTTGGCCATTTACCATCAGCCTTAAGCCATTGTAGGAGCCTAGGGTGACCCTCCCCAACATTTTACCTTTATAATTTAGAAGTGCTGAATCCCTCACTGTATCCTGGCCTTGTAACTAATTTCTAAGGAAGCGAGAGGATGATCTCCCAGGAGGGAAAGATAATTCTCGTTTTCCCTTCTCATAAGCTCCACAAGTGGTTGTCAGGTGAGAAAGCTGCCAGGTCAGCACCAGGCCCCCATGCTAAGCCGCTTATCACTGCCACCATGGCCGCCACTTTATTAGCTTAACTTCTCAGAGGCACAACTCCTGGATTGAGCTGGGAGAGAGTAGGAAATGACATCCTCTTAGCAAGAGAGAAAACTCTCTCACAGATGGGGAGAAGCAGGTTTAGCATTCCTGGACCACTCCTGCCCAGCAGCAGAACTCAGCTGTGTTCTTAACGGGGTCTCAGATGCAAGTGATTGGCCGCCTGCATCCCGTGCTCCTAGGATGCCCTGGGGGGCCGGTGTTGAAGTGAGTTAGAAGGAATCTGATTTGTCTCCTTTCTCCCTTCCCCCCCATTCTGCCTGCATAGCCTCACTTTAACTTGCTTTATAACCTGGAATTCATGGGCCAGTTTTCAGTCCTCCCACATTAGATAGCCCCTTCACTGAGCACCCACAGGGTGCCAGGCTCTCATTCAAACATGGGGAAATAGATCAAGCTTCTGCCCTTAAAAGAGTACACACTTCAGAGGAGAAGCTTACCAAAGGGCTTTCTTGTTTTAAAAAGTAATGATTGATAATCGTGTACTAGGTAATAATACGTGCATTCAGTGCTCACTGCTGGGCACTGTGCTAAGCGCTTTAAGTGCATCTTTCACTGAATCCTCCCAACCGCCTGAGAGGTTTGGGGCTTTGATGGCTCATTTGCATTTTATGAAGAAATGAAGGGTTTCATATTCTGATTACTTTTCTCAAGATTAGCTAACTGGTCAGGACCTGACAATGATTCTAGTCAAAGAAGGTGGGAATCCGCAGATGGTTCTGACTCCACCTATGGGAGTCACGTTGGGCACCGGGAAGGGTTTAGGGTGGCTTTGCAGATTTCTGGAACTGGGGAACTGTGTCAGTAGAGAAATGATCATGTCCTTGGTCCATGCCATCATCCTCTCTCACCTGGACACCTGACATAACTTCCTCTTAATTCTCAACCTGGTCCCTCAAATCTCTTTTCTTTATTTTTAATTTCTATTACTTTTTAATTGAAGGATAGTTTGCATACAATAGTATATTATTTTCAGGTTTATCACTAAATTTACTTTCTAATCCATTCTCAAAGTGTAGCCAGAATGATTTTTACAAAATGCATTTTGAATTGTGACACTTGCCTGTTTAGAATCACTTCCCATTGCATAGCCTAGCCCTTGGTCATCTCCAATGTCACCTTGTCCCTTCTCCCTGCCCACCTCTGCCCTCCCTTCCTCACTCTCTTCTCTCTCTCCTTCTCTTCTAGCTTTACCAACTAATTCCCTTTCAGTTGCTTGGATATGACCCTCTTCCTTCTGCACAGGACGCTTGCATTACCTGTTCTTTCTGCCCATTACTCTGTCCCCACCCTACAGATCCTCCTCCTCATGCTTTAGAGCTCAGTTTGATCACCACCTTTTCAGAGGCCTGCCTTGACCAGATCAAATCCCATATCCCTATCACCCAGGACAGTCTGCAGTAGCCTGCAGTCCTCTGTATCTCTTATCACAGTTGGAATTCTACCTTTTTTCTCCAACACTGAACCATGGACAACTTGAGATCAGAGACTGTGCTTACCTAGTTCCACACTATCACCAGAAGCTGGCAGATAGTAGATGGTCACTTAAAGTCAGTTGAATGAATGAATGAGCCATATGCATTCACCATCTTGATTAAGATTAGTGCATTCAGCGTACCAAGATTTACTCAAGAATGTCATTGGAGCCATTGTGTTTGAGATTTTGAATACGGTGTACTCCCTGTCCTCAAGTTGATGACAGTCAAGGGAGTGGAGTAGATGCACAACTCTAGTGGTAAATGCAGCAAATGAAAACAAGGTAAGAAGCAGCACCTGGCTTTGCCTGGGAAGTCAGGGAGGCTTCTCAGGCCAGGCATCTTTATCTCAGCCTCCCAGCACTGGTGTTTCAGTAGGTGCCCAGAGGGGGAGGGCACTCAGGCAGAGCAAACCGTGGGTGCAGAGGAGGCATGGGAGAGCCTGGGAATGTGACCTTTGGGCAGGAATCACACGTGCACCTCATTTCCCAGTGCCAGAGAGGTGGGGCATTTTTAACCTACTGCCTCTCATCTGACTTCATGTGAGTACCTAGAAAATTAGTTCAGGTGTCTATACGTGTCATCTGGATATGTAGAAATAATGTAGAAATTGCTGACACTTCAGTGAAATTTTATTAATTCCTGTTGCCCTGGTTAAATTATTAAAACCCCCTCTAAAATATCCTGGATTGGATAATAAGTTATGTAGTTACCCTATTGAAAGCCTGAAACAAAGACTGCAGCTTTTTTTTTTAAGTGAGATGAAATCCACATAATATAAAATAAACTGTTTTAAGGTTAGTGGTATCTAATACAGTCACAATGATATGCAACTAACACCACTATCTAGTCCCAAAACATTTTCATTACTTCAATGAGAAATCTTGTACACTAAGACACTCCCCATTCCCTCCTACCCCAAGCCCCTGGCAACCACTAATCTACTTTCTGCCTCTATGGATTTGTCCATCTGCATATTTCATCCAAATAGAATCCTATGATATTTGTCCTTTTTTGTCTGGCTTCTTTTACTTAGCATTATGTTTTCAAGTTTCTTTCGTATTACAGCATGTATCAGCACTTCATTCTTTTTATGGCAACATAACATTCCATTGTGTGGATATTCCACATTTGGCTTATCCATTCATTAGTTGATGGACATTTGGGCTGTTACTAGCCTTTGGCTGTCATCAAGAGTGCTGCTATGAATATTTGTGTACGAGGATTTGTTTGAGAAAATGCTTTCAGTTTTTTTGGGTAATGCTAGGTCATACAGTAATTCTTAAACTTTTTGATAAACGAAACACAACTTTTTTTGTAACATTTATTCGTTTTTGAGAGAGAGAGAGAGAGACCAAGCGAGTGAGCGAGTGGGGAGTGGCAGAGAGAGAGGGAGACACAGAATCCGAAGCAGGCTCCAGGCTCTGAGCCATCAGCCCAGAGCCCGACGCGGTGCTCGAACTCACGGACCATGAGATCATGACCTGAGCCAAAGTTAGATGCTTAACAGACTGAGCCTCCCATGTACCCCAATCACAACTTTTTGAGTAACTGCCATACTGATCTTTATCTGGCTCCCTCATCCTTATCATGGCATCAGAATGGGCAGATCCTGTCCTGCACTAGGAGGGAATATCCTTTCCAAGGGCAACTGAAAGCCCATGTCTGAGAAGGGGCCCAGTATGGAGATAAGGAGAATACTCAGGTAAGATCCAGAGCCTTTCCTGGGTAATTAGGCTGAGGTGGGATGAAGAATAAAATATTCTTCACGAGGACAATGTATGAAAACTCTTGCTGCAAACTATTATGATTTTCAAAACTGATTGATAGGAAAAAATTAAAAAGGATGCATCAAAACAATGAGCTTAATGGAAAAGCATAAAAATTTTATGTCTAATGGAGTTGTTTTTAAATTTTTTTTTTCAACGTTTATTTATTTTTGGGACAGAGAGAGACAGAGCATGAACGAGGGAGGGGCAGAGAGAGAGGGAGACACAGAATAGGAAACAGGCTCCAGGCTCTGAGCCATCAGCCCATAGCCTGACGCGGGGCTCGAACTCACGGACCGCGAGATCGTGACCTGGCTGAAGTCGGACGCTTAACCGACTGCGCCACCCAGGCGCCCTGGAGTTGTATATTCATATTTGTGTGATGGCATGTGAATATGTACAATGCCAGAATGATGCATGAAGAATCTCTTCTTTTTTCCCTGTTTGATGGTGAGCGGGAGACCCCAGGGGTAACTGGAACCATCACTTCCAATCCACATTCTGTCTCTGACGTGATAGCAGAAATTTACCTGAACCCCTGTAAATTCCATACAATGCTATAAATATTGCTAAGTACCTCTTAGGATATAGGTATCATGCAAAGCATCTCAGAGAACAGAAAAGTCATAATAAGCAGTGGGGTTAGGGAAAGACCAAGAAGCAGGAATTTTGGTCCAGTTCCAGTTCATAATTGACTTTCAGGTGGCTTCTGATGTGACAGGGATCTTTTCCTGTCTCCTCTGCCCTAAGAGGATATCTTTCTTTACCAATTCAAACGTTCAGATGCCATGCCCTCAGACAGCTTGCAATTTTTATATAAATCATTTATAGTGCAAGGTAGAACTTGATGGAAGGTAGAAACAAATGCCCTTGTTGGGAGAGAGGAGAGAGGAGGAAGGGAGTGAGGGGAGCATTCAGATGCACAAAGGATCTAATCTGACTTAGAAGGACCAGTGAGGGCATCAAAATGAAATTGTCTTTGAGATGGAGCCAGTCATTGATACTGATGAGACTATTGGTAATAGGAACTATTTCCTGAAGGGTAATAATTGAGGGGGTGAGAAAAGTGGGAAAAGGAAGCATAGAAGGAAGGGGACAGAAGTTGCAGCACGTAAAAGAAAGCCAGCCAAGACAGGCCTTGCCCTCTCCCTAGTCTTACTGAAGCAAGGAGAAAAAGAGGAAAAGGAAGCATAGAAGAAAGGGAAAAAGGAAGTGGCCAGGAGATACAGCAGGTAGAAGAAAGTCAGCCAAGATACAACGTGCCCACTCTGTAGTCTTACTGGAGCAAGGAGCACACTGGAAGTTTCTGCCTGGCTCAGTAGAGAATAGTCCCCACCTATCAGGCCCTACAAATGCTTCTGAGAGAGCCCACCTTCTCCCCATGCTGGACACAGGACCTAGGTGGGAGTGCTCACCTTACAGAGTCCCCATTGCCCTCTGGCAGAAAGCTACTGCTGGCTTAGGTTGTTCCCCCCCATCTCCATCAGTAACCACCCACCCCCATGTAATTTATTTATCTATTCATTCTCTCTACCCAGATTTCCATAAACTCCTCCAACCCCATAGTGTATTCAGATGGAAATAAATGAGTTTAATTACTTAAAGTAAATTTGGAATTCAGGGGCGATGGCACTCCATTCTGCATGTGAGCCCAGCCACAGAAGGAAGTGTAAAATATTCAAGCCTTTGAAAGATTGCAACCACTGGGCTTGGCAGACACAGGCATGTTGCCTCCCTTCCTGGATGGGCTCCCGAGCTGAGTGGAAGAGATTGGCTCTTCATTCTTTCCTAGCTCTAGCTGGGGAGCAGGGACAGAGGCAGCCTTGGCCAGGATTCTCCCCTTCCCTCTTCCCAGAGGGCTCCTTGTGAGGCCTGGGCCGGCTTCCACATTAACCTCTCTAGGCTTGCTGGAGCAGCTGATAATTTCACTGTGCACCCAGTGATGCATGTAAGCCATCAGAAAATCTATAACCAGGCTGGGGGAAATGGCTGCTAAGGTCGTGGTAATGGGCCAGTTTAGGGGAGACTTCCAGGGAAGGGTAATTTACAATTTAAATAAGAAAAATAATAAACTCTAAATTAACAAAAGGAAGAATTCTATGGCTGTGTAGGAGGAGGGCCTTTCTTTCTGAACTTCCCCTTCTATAAGTTACTAAACTGGTCTGAGAGCCTCCAGTGTGGCTCACGGGGGACTTTTGGCAGCCCTCAGAACAAGGCTGGGAGGGACCCCACCGAGTGAGAAGGAGGCTCTGGACAGCCAAATTGTAACAGGAACCTTCTGTATCATCCCAGCTCAGGCAAAGGCCTGGAGGGGGAGGGGTGTGCATGGGATCAGAGCATCTGCCCTAATGTCCCACCTGAAGAGGATGACTGTGAATTCAGACCCAGATCCTCTGTCCCCAGAGTCAGTTCTTAATCACCATGACCTCCTATATTTCCCATAGGGACCCTCTGAGACCTCCCTGGTGTTCCCACCATCCTAGGAACATCCTGATTGTGTGAGTCTGTCTTAATGGTTTTTTTTACCAGGAACTTATGACTGGAGATACTGTCCTCCTTCTCCAGGACTGTAATGATTCTGTGAGTCCCAGGGATTGGGGGCAGGGCCAGTGTCTGGCTGGAAGGTTCTCCTTTGCAGATACTAGGAACGCAGTAAAGATGAGAGCTTTCTTTAGGCAAAACCACAAGGTATCCATGTTGGTGCCAGGGACCTTTTCTTTCTTCTCATGTATTCTTGGCTCTTTCAGCCATAAGTCTGGGGCTCTCCTGTCACCTGATGCCCATCAGCACAGACTCCCACTGAAGCTGGTCTTCCATACCGTCCTGCTGTTTTCCTGTCTCCTTGAAAACTTGCCTCTCCTGAGTACCAGCCGTCAGACCCCACCCCCCACCATGGCAGGCAAACCTCTATGAGTTAAGGGTTACCCCCATAGTGCCTACCACCTGCACACGAATGTTCACAACAGCAGTGTTTACACGATGGAAACAGCTCAAGTAATGAGTGGATAAACAGAATTGTGGGCTCTCAGGAGAATATTATTCAGCCATAAAACGGCACAAAGCTCTGATTCATGCTACAACATGGATGAACCTTGAGAATGTGATGCTAAGTGAAAGAAACCAGACCCAAAAGATCACATGTTATATGATTCCATTTCCAGAATAAGGAAATCTATGGACACAGAATGTAGATTAGTAGTTGCCTGAGGTGGGGAGGGACAGTGGGGAGTGACTGCTGATGGGTATGGGTTTTCCTTTCTGGGTGATGAAAATGTTCAAGGCTTAAATGTACTAAATGCTAATGAATTCCATGCTTTAAAATGGTTAATTTTATGTTTTGTGTGTGTGGAGAGAGAGAGAGAGAGAGAGAGAGAGGGAGGGAGGGAGGGAGGGAGGGAGGGAGGGAGAGAGAGAGAGAGAGAGAGAGAAGGGCCAGCATGTGAGCAGCAGGTTTCCTTCTCAGTCTCTCAGGTCTGCTCCACCCTTTTCCCTGAAAGGCGAGCCTTAGGGCCTTCTGTGGTCGTGCATCAGCACAGACCTCCACACAGCTGTCTCTGCTGCCTCATCTCAACTCAGGCAGTGTTCACTCTCACAAATTAAAATTCTGAATCTGGTGAGCCAAACTCCTCTTTCCTTAGGTCATTCATAGAATATGCATCAGGCCTTCTCTACCTTCCCACCTGTTGTTCTGCTCACCTGGGGAGCAGGGCTGTGAAACTGGGTGCCCTGCTCACTTGGGGTGGTATTCTAATTTAATGAGCTGGGAATTGGACTAACAGAACAAAATTAAACTCTGATGAGATATCAGGTCTTTCCAAGCCATACAGTGTTCTCCTTCGTAGTGAAAGGAGAAGGCGAGAATGTGAGAACAGCGTACCCTTTCCAAACCCCTGCTACTTGACATTTCATGTACATACAGTTAATCATATGACACTTCTGCAGGACGAGGTTTGTGAACTGTACTGCCGCTGCTTACCAACACCACACCTTGCACTAGAAATCTTCTTTCTAAAATGCTCATGGCCAGTATAGTGGAGGAAGCCTGAGGTTTTTAACCAGGGCAAGGGGCCACCTCCCCAGGTTGTCTTTGGAAATGTGTGGTGAAATTTGGGGGTTTTACATGGACTAGGGGTGCTTTTGGAATTAAGTGTAGGGGGAGAAGGGTATAGGGATGCTAAAAATATTTGGAAGAGCAAAAATGACCCACACAATAATTATCCCCTTCCAAAATGTCCGTAACCCCTATAAAAAAGAATGGCGGATTCTACTGCACCTCTGATTCTAGCACTAGTCGTGTGACTGTGACCTTGGGTGAAAATCACTTAAACCTCACTCTCTTTATTTTTGTAATGGCTGTACCCACAGTATACAAATCAGATCTTTTGAGGTCTGCAAAAATTTTCATCCATGTTGTAGATTACTGACAGTGGTTTTTTTCTCTGAAAGGAGTCTATGGGTTCTTCAAGTTTGAGAAACTCAAGATAAATGGTAGTCTTATTTTTAACAACAATAATATGAGAACAGTTATGGAGTGATTGCTTGTTTTATAAATCCTCAGAGCAGCCTCTTAAGTTAGATATTTTTATTAGTCCCATCTTGCAGAGGTGGTTTATACAATTTAGGCGAGCTAGTAGGCGGTAAGTTGGGATGTCAATATATGCAGTCACTCCATAATCCAAACTCTTAGCCACCAAACCCATGTCCCCAAATTTGATTTTCCTCCATGTCTTCATTTATTTTTACAGTATCCATATACCAGCATGATGTTAAGCTGTATTTTCATACACTAGCTCTATTATTCATGTAATATTTTAAAATTGACTTAATCTTAACTGAAACGTACTTAAATTGGAAGCTGTTATTTTTCTTGAAACACAAGAAAAACAAAACAGTGTTACGAAATTCTGTGCAGATTCATAATGTATATGCAAGTGTGTGGCTTGCCCTGTCTTTGTCAAAAGGGAAGAAAAGAAAGTGTTAGGAATTAAAAATATTATATGTAACAAACTGAGACTTTTTGCTTGATGGATTCCAAAATATTGGCAAAAAATTAAATTTAAAAATAAAATTAAATCTAAAAAATAACAATTAAAATTCTTACCATAGGTAGCAATTTGTTTATGCCATCTATAATGGTCACCTACGAATGATCTAAAATCTTTTCCTTAAGTACCACTGATGAGAATCCCTATAATTTTCCATATCCATTCATGTACTTCTCAGCTATCAGATTCCAGCCCTCTAACTTTTTTATCATGCCCTCATTCCATTGTGGTTCAGCCCAATCAAAACAACCCAGCTGCCTCCTTGGCTGGCCTCAATCCCCATACTATAGACCGCCATTTTGGTCCCACAGTTGTCTGACCAGCTCCTTCCCACCCTGGCTTTGGAAGGTTAGAAGTCTTTTGTTTTTCCTCCTTTTCAATTACAAAAGCCTGTTTGAACAGCCTCTGTGACAGCTCATGTTCAAACAAGCTTTTGTAATTGAAAACAGAGCTTGCAATGTGGCTGCAGGGACGCTAGCCTCAAAAGGAGGAGATGCGGAGCAAGCTGTGAGCTGGTCCCCGAGGCCACTTTCAAAGTGTTTAAAGCTTCCTTCCAATTAAAAAAAAAAAATGGAAAGAAAGAAAATCCTGTTTAAACACACAGTCCAGACTGACGGGCTTGGGTGACTGAAAATGGAGATTTGGACCCAGGGACAGGGTGTTGTCTTGGGAAGGAGTTGATGGAGGGCATTCTTCCTGCTGGGCATTTTCACCCATCCTTGGAGTCCCTCTTGCCATTATTTTAAGGGGTCTCTGAGGTTGAATGCACAGGTCTCTCCAGCTTCATTCAAGTTTATACCCACATTCAAGTTTATTCAAGTTTATTCAACCTTCCTTCCTTCCTTCCTTCCTTCCTTCCTCCCTCCCTCCCTCCCTCCCTCCCTCCCTCTTTCTCTCTTTCCTTCTTTCTTTCTCTCTTTCTCTCTCTTCTCTCTCTCTTCAAGCTTTGCAAATGCAGTCTTCAAGAGCAATGCTTCAGAAAAGAGAATTCCACCTGCATGACCTTGGATACTTATTTAACCTCTTTGGGACTCAGTTTCCTTGCCAGTGAAACAGCATCACATTAGCGTTTGTCTTAGGAGATTGTTTTGAAGATTAAAGGAGGTAATCTATTTAAATTACCTTTTACCACATTGCAAGGCAAAGTGTCAGTGTGTGATAATGTTTAGTTTTTCTTACTGTTAATAGCAGTATTAATGGTAATAGGACAATTAAGTGAAATATTTTATAGTGGTTAAGATTATAGATTTTGGTTTCAGATTGGTCTGGCCTAACCTGCATGAACCTCTGTTTCTTTTGTCTTAAGATGGAAATGATGGTATATCCCTGTCCTGCCACACACACAAACATACACATAACTATGCGCCCCACACTGGGATTGGGTGTGAACAGGACTAAGAACAGACCAGAGGGGGTAAGACTGGAAGATAGGTAGGTAGAAGAGTCAAGAAAAGGAAGAATAACTTTTAATGAGTGTGGGAGAAGGTGGTAAGACGTGAAGCACAGGGTGCCATTTGAGCAGAGCACCACGAGGATGCGCAGAGGCAATGGCAGTGTCGTGGGTGGAGATGACCTCCCAGGAATGACTTGCATTTCAGTGTGGCTGGAGAGTGGGCAGGAGAAGGGCACACATGTGGGGATGCAGGGTGAGAGGGTGGGCGGGAAGGTGGCCACAGGAGCATCCATGTTAGTCTTTTATTTGCCAGGGACAGAAACCCACTACCAAATAGCTTCAACCTGTTAAAAAACAAAACTCACCTAAATAAACGTGAATATCTAATTGTCTTTATTAATTGATTCCTGAATCAGACACATTACCACTGAGCAAGTAGAGAAGAGCTCCAAAGAGCTACAGAAGGGGAAAGGTTTTAAAGGCAGGACAAGGAAGTCATCAACAGAAAAAAGGGGATTATTTCAGGGGAGGTCACCTTCCTCTGGGGACAAAAGGGTCTTAGAGGTGGATTACCTCAGCTTCCTTTGGAGGATAGAGAGTGCCTGTGTGACAGATTGACCAGAAAGTTCTTGAGTGAATGGTTAAGACATATTTCTGGCGGAGGTTGAAAGTATGATTAGGTTAGATACCAAGCCCGGATTTGGTGACTTGGCATAAATGATGCCGTTTTTGGCCTGTGGTTTTCTTTTTAACAAAAGAAAGAAGAATGAATGGATGGTGGGATGGATGGATGGATAGATAGACGAGTGAATGAATTAAATAAAAAGAGAAATAAGTTACTCTGTCCTAGGGTAGTCTGTCTGCAGGCTCAGTACAATCAAAAGGCTCAAATGATATAATTAGGACTCTTCTCCCTTCGCTCGCAAGGCTGCTCTTCCGAACTGATTTCGTTAGTAGGCTCCATCTCTGTACCCCTTCAACTCTAGGTACATCATCCTTACCGGTTATAGCTTCAGTGGAAAGAGAAAAAACACTCCTTTCTGGAAGCTTCTGCTAATCTGCCTTGGGTCAGCGTGGGTCATTTAGCCATCCAGGTACCAAGCGCTGAAACCGAGAAGAGAGGGCATTTTGAATCGACTAAATAAGCCTTACCTGCTCCTCATTACAACTGGACATGGAACCCTTGTCTGAACCACAGAGGCTTGAGTAAGGGGAGAACAGTTGCACAGGAGAGGAAATCAGGGGGCTGTTAACAGAGAAGGAAAGTGGTTTCCAGAAAAACCATAGGTGGCCACTGCAGCCTTGCTTGCCCAGCTCCATTTTGACTTGCTTATGTAGGCCATGGGGAGGGAGAGCATGTTAAATTTGTGAGCTGTCGAGTCTGAAAAAGAGATTAAAGACCCAAGATCAATCTGAGGCCATTAAAATGGTCCAAATGGCAGCTTTCAAGATCAAAGGGACCAGGCAGAGGGAGATCCAAGTTTTGTGGGGCCTGAAGATTATACAATTTGGTGCCTATTTGTGTTGGGCATAATTCTAAAATGGCCCACAGAGATTTCTCACCCCTGTCACGTACTGTGATGTCTACCTGCCTATTCCTTGGGACTGGGAATATGATGGATTTTAGTGCTGTGATTAGATTGCTGGTCTTAAGATAGGAAGATAATATGGCTGACCTAATCACAAGTCCATTAAAAGCAGAGAAGTTTCTCCAGTTGATTGGAAAGGAGGAGCTCAGATTTAACAAGAAGGATTTGATGCACTATCACCACTGTGAGGATGCAGGGGCCCATGTGGTAGGAGGGGACTACCTCAGTCTGAAGGGACTGAGAGCTACCTCCAGCAGACAGCCTGAAAGGAAATAGGGCTTCAGTCCTACAGCCTTAAGGAACTGCATTGTGTGAGCAGCAAGAATGAGATTGGAAGCAAATTTTTCTCCCGTGCCTCCAGATAGGAGCTCAGCCTGGTCAACAGCTTGCTTTCAGCCTTCGAAGTCCGTAAGCAGAGACTCCAGCCACACCATGCCAGACTTCTGCCCTGCGGAACTGTGAACTATAAAGAGGTATTGTTTTAAGCCCCCAAGTTTGTGATAATTTGTTAGATGGGAATAGAAAACAAGCACACTCTCTCAAAGAGACAGAATTATGATTTTAAAATTAGGTACAAGGGCCCCATTAGCTCCATGGAAAATCCACCTCTGGGGTCCGATGTTGCTTTGACCATGTTTACCTGCAGTTCACATCTTTCCCAATTCTTCAGAAACATGAGATGGGGAAGAATTCATATATGCACTTCCTTTTGACCTCCGGAGTTCCGTTCTCCACATTTTGGGGCCATATTCCCCCACACCCTGCACTTCCATCTTCATAATGCAGAGATGTTGCCAAGCCATTTGGTCCATTTCTCTTCTTGGCAAAGAAGAAAAAAAAAATAAAGCTCTCAAAATTATTAGGTAATGATATCACTTTAAAAAGCGACACAATATTTTAACAGCATGACGCCACTTAGCTGTGGTTTAATAAAATGTAGGAAGTGTGGAGCTTGCCAAGCTGTGGCAGCGTTAGGTGGGGGCAGACAAACAGCTCGAAACTCACATCAGGAAAATTACTTTTTCTTCAAATGGAAACTTTTCAATTGCTTTCAAATAGCTGGAGCTGATGGAAATAATTTCCTTAGCACGTTTGCACATGCTGCCTGCGTCTTCTCCGCACGGTGCCGGGAGCTTCCTTAATAAAGATTGTCGCGAGGTTCTGATGTTGCCACGCTCTTGTTATTTAGAAAAGGCACCAAACCAAGTCAAGGGGAGTCAATTGATTACTAAATGCAATTCCTGTTTGGTGTCCCCGAGGCAAATGGAGGCCAGTGGGGGAGCATGTGTGTGCGTGTGTGGACACACATGTGAGCAATGGAGGCAGGGCTGCTCTGAAATGCAGCCTGATCCTCTGCCCCTTTGGGGAGGGATCTCTAGGGTAAGAGGGGCTGTCAGGATCAGGTCCCCGCACTTCACTGGTGGGCAGACTGAGGTTCAGGGAGGGAAATGACGACTTAGGTCCAGTCACACAGAAAACTGGAGATTGCCTAATCACTAACGGGGCCAAGCTGCTGTTTTAGGTCTAGCAGACATTTTTGTGTTTTTGTAACATGCACAGGGAGTTAGGTTTTGATCACTCCCGTCTGGACCTTCCTGCCCTATATGCCATGTGGAGACTTGGAGTAGAGGATGAATGGCTTCAAGTGTTTGCAATAATGAGGTCTGAGAGCTGTAAAGTAGTTTTTTTTTTATTTTATTTTTTTAATAACAACATAGCACGCACGGAACATAGGAAGTCACACTGAAGAATATGTTCCCATCCCCTTCCTCCCTCAGTCTGCCTTACCTTGTCGGAGAGAAAGGCTAAGATTGGTACAAATGTGGCTTTCACGCCTCTCCTGAGCTCACTAACTTCCCTTTATTACTACGAAGCACAGAGCCTTGCAAAGACAGCCGGACCTAGCTCATTATATTTATTGTATCCGTGGTATTTATTTTTATCATTACCTAATATTTATGGCAAGTGAGATTGATTTTGCACTTGTGTAAGGCTTCCTTTTAAAATCCATTTCTTTAGTTTTTAAAAAAAGGGAGTCCATTTAACAAAATACATAAAGTATGGCAAGAATCCCAAGACTGGAGTGATGTCAAGAAATACTGACCTAGAGCATGATTCTCTTCCAGATCAGGCCGTTGAGGCCTATAGTATGTACATGACCCACCAAGTGTGTAAAAATACGGTGTATTAATAGAAAGGTTGAAGTTTAGTGAGGCCAACAGATCAGAAGACAATTGCCACTAAAAAGATCACTTTGTTACTCACAGTTACCAAGAAGAAGGTTCAGCACAGACTCAAGACCTTTTGAAAGGAGGAATGTCAAAGTATTTGTGAATGTGTTTTAAAACCACACACTGAGTGATGGAGCCATAGGGAATTGGAATGGTTAAGTAGACTCCTTCATAAAGCCACCCGCCATACCCCAAGCACATGGACAGAGGGCATAGTTCCAGGTTAGCTCTGTGGTGGATTGCTTCACAGTTGGGCCAACTTGTGTGGAATCCTGACTTGAGAGCTTACTTGCTGTGTGACCATGAGCATGTTACTTACCCTCTCTGAGCTTCAGTTTCCTTATTTGTGAAATGCGGCAGATTCCCTTTCCTTAAACGGATTGTTGAATCAAAGCGACAAGAACACAGTGAGTGCTAAGTAAATTTAAATTCCTTTGTTTTCCCTCTTCTGTGTCACCTGCCACCCCAGTTTCCACACTGATTAGAGTTGCCTGTGATCATGAGGCATGATCCCAGGAAGCATTATAATGGAGAAAGCGTTACAAAGTATTGGACTTCTGAATGTATTCAAATAACCTTCGAGAAACCATCTTTACTTGTGAGAACTTAGTCAAGTCACTTCTCCTCTTGAACTGCAGTTAAATTCAGTGTTGGTCTTCATTTACCTTAATATTGAGGACCCAGTTTTCCAGGCATGCCCCAGGAACTTGGTATACACCTTCTCACCTGAGCCTCATAACAGCTCCCAGAGGCAGGTAGGAGGAAATGTAGGGTCAAGAGATCAGAGGAACCCTCCCAAAGTCAACCTCTGAGAAGCGATGGAGAGATGCCAGCCTGAGCCCAGACCAGTGGGGAGAGGCTGTGAGGTTTGTGGAATTTTAATGACGGATTGCTTTGAGAAATTATAATTCTTTAAAAATTCCAACCAGGGTCTCAGAAGAGCACCAAAAGGCCCCTTCAGGAAGCAATTAAAGTACCTGCCCCATAGTGGGAGCACTGGTGCTAAGTCAGCATTTTTCAGTAGAGCAGTTTCTAGGCCAGGAATCAGAGGGAAAATGAAATCATTCAAGTGGACGGAAGGAGAGAGATGAGCTCTTTGCTGGGGCCATAGTCAGGAGGGCTGGCAAGCATAGGACTTTGGCAGGAGGCTAAGCTGTATAATGTTTTGGCTCTGAATCAGGGCAGGAGGACCGCGGTCCCATGCCTGCCTTTTCACAAGGGGCAGTTAGTTGAAGAGGCTAGGGGTCTGCATTTGGAGTCAGGCTGCGTGGGTGTGAATCGCAGTTCTGCCACTTACCTGAGCGACCTTCTAGGTCCATTTCCTCATCTTTCCAGTAGGAGAAATAATGCGGTTATCTCTCTGTGGATTGTTCTGAGAATTACGTGCATGCAAAGCCTCCTGGACATGGCCTGGCATGCGGCCATCTTCTATAAAATAGCATAAACAAACAGAAGGTATTTGAGTAAGACTTTCCTGGTGGTGTGGAGAAAGTCAGAATAATAGCGTAGTTTAAGAAAGTCAAAGGGCCTTGGGTTAAGAAATAAATATTTACTAAGGGTCTCACGAGAGCAGAAATTATGTTTATTTTACACATAATAGTTTCCGGTAAGAAGTCCAACACGTAATATGTGCTCAATTAGAAATTGCAGAAGTAGGATCTCCTGCTTATTTTAATTGAACTAGGCAGGAACTTTTCCACATGTCCCCATGCCCCCTCTCCCACACCCCAGGTGGAAACTAAAGCCCAGAGAGACTAAAAACCAAACACTTGCCAGGAGTTCATAGCTTCTCATTGGATCTCCAGTATGTTGCACTTCATGCAAAACAAAAGCAAGAGGGACCTTTTGTGTGGAAACTCCAGAGAATCCTCTTTTCAGGCCTGGATCTACTCCAGAAAAATAAGGAAATGTCCTGGTATGGAGGTTTTACTCAATACTGGAAAACAAGAAACAGCATTATTTTGGTATTTTTTTTTTCTAAATTAAATTGGATACTGAAACTTCAGCTTCCTGGGTAGAGGAAATTCAGAAATCAGTCATTGGCAGGGTTTCCTCCTTCTGTCCACTAGCTTATTTAAGAAACTTAGACCGGCTGAGGGCCCAGGAACCTGCCAGGCTTGGGAAGAGCACAGAGGGCTGATCCCTTGTCATCTGTCACTGCTATCTTTACTGTTTTTCCTTTGGATAGGCAGTATCCCTTCACATGCTCATCCTTTATTACCCGGGCAGCGGATGGTGGGGCATGGGGGGGTGCCTGACTGCTCCAGAGGGGCTGCCAAACTCCACCCAAGGGGCATGGCCTGACCACAAGCTCAACATGGAGATTCTTGACCACTGTTCTTGAGCCTGTGTTCCTGTCCTCTCATCAGAGATTTTACTGCCCCAGGGGGCCTGGACCTCAATGCCCAGACATACGTTCTCAGCAGGCCAGATCAATACCTTCAAATGCCCATACTAGTGTTCCTAGCTATAGCCTATGGATCACCTCCATTAGCATCATCCAGGGTAATTATTTAAAAGTGCCATTTCCCTGACCCCACTGCAGACTTACTCATAGACATTTCTGTGGATATGTCCCAGGAATCCACAGTGCACTCCTCAGTTGATTCTTTTGCACATTGAAGTTTGAGAATCATGGGTGTGTACCTACCTGTCAACACCAAGGCTTTCAGACCCTTCTTGGATCCACATACCCATAACTCAGAAACTGGTACTTGCCTGAGAGGAAAGAGAGCGGGAAATATTTCCATGTCATGAGAAAGTGAGACAAGGATTTTCTCAATCTGGCCACAGGATTAACTGAAATTTAGGGCACCCAGTGCCAGGAGAAGAGGGAAGAAGAGACCAGGACAAAGGACTAGGAGACCTTGAGTCTGGCTCATCTGTTACTAACCCTCTGGGTCACCTTGGCTAAGGTTCTTCTCTGCATCTTGGTTTATTTATCTGTGAAATGGAACTAATGAGGCATCCCCAGAAATCTGGGAAAGATTCCAAGGAGGATGACCTAGTAAAGCTGAATTTGTCAGCAACACTGTACCAGACAAAATTGCAAATTGTGCCTGAACGGGGCCCAATAGATCACCAGATTTCACATCCATCCACTCACCTGTCTATTTGCCCATCTCTTCCTTCCTTCCTTCCTTCCTTCCTTCCTTCCTTCCTTCCTTCCTTCCTTCCTTCCTTCCTTCCCTCCCTCCCTCCCTCCCTCCCTCCCTCCCTCGCCTCTATCCCTGCCCTTTCATCTGTCTGTCTGTCCCTCCCTCCCTTTACTCACTCCTTTCAGCCAGATGGCCAGCCAGCCATCTACCCACCCAGCCATCCACCAATATGTATTGAGTGTTCCCTCCATGCCAGACACATGGACATAGTAGTGAACAAGATTTAGTGCTTCTCCCAATGTACAAGACAACTATTGATCAAGTGATCCTAGCACTGAGTGAACAATTAGGAGATGGGAGTCTGAAGGAAAGAATTAGATGCAGTAGGAGTGTATAACAATGCAGCCCACATAGGCTGTACTCTTTGCTCTGTGTAAGTTTAATTTTACCCACCCATAATTAGGAATAAGTGAATAGCCATTGATATAGTAGCTGTCAGGGGTTATGAACAAGCTTGGAGTCTGCTCGGGGGAGAGGAGAGGCAGTATCCATGTAAACATAGCACACAGTTATGTCAATACCTTCTTGGATTGTGCTCTTGTCATTCTACCAGTTTTGGTGGGCATGGCTTCGGGAGAGCCACCTCCAGCCCAGGCAGTGGTAGGTGTGGATGGACATCTGAAGATAGAGTATCTTTTCTCTGGAAAAGCATGTTGATGGTCTTGAGCTGCATTTCTCAATGGAGAAAGCAGGGCTTTGGATACAGTAAGATTGGATTCAAATCCCCATTCAACCTCTTGGCATCTATGTGAGCCAAGCCTCAGTTCTGACACCTGTAAAGTCAGAAGGAGGCAAGGAGGAGATCCATCTTTCTTTCTCTAACGTTGTGACTTCCAGAAAGCCCTTGAGAGAATAACATCCTTCCCTCCCTGAGATTCTTTTGGAAGGAGAGTCCAGCTTAATGGGGGTTTAAGTGCTGGGGAACAGGCCACATGTGCTCCCTGGTGGGCCATCCATCCTGGATGAGACATTTCTGGAGGGGTATTGACCCAGTTGTTACAGAATCGCTTGTAGGCTGACCATGTGCCAGGAGGCAAGTGACTCAGATAAAAAGGCCCCTTCAAGGCTCCTGACTTTGCTGTTGGCCTGCAGAGATGAGGACCGTCTCATCTCATCAGGTATGGTGCCCAGATATTGTATCGTGGGTTGTCATCACTGGGGATGAGGGGCAAGTTAGGATGTCAGTAACTGGACTTGGGATAGATGTGCTTTGAGGAATGAGATCCTGCTGCCTTTGGGGCATCGGCCATGATTGTCAAGGTCTGTGCTTTGCCCAGAGCTGATGATGATATTTGAACTTTCAGCATGGACCAGGCTTTGGGTTGAGACCTTTATCTTAATGACTTATCCTAATCCTCAATACCCTCTAAAATGGGTATGATTAGGGGCACCTGGGTGGCTCAGTCGGTTGAGTGTCTGACTTCGGCTCAGGTCATAATTTCGCGGTTCACAGGTTCGAGCCCCGAGTCAGGCTTTGTGCTGACAGCTCAGAGCCTGGAGCCTGTTTCAGATTCTGTGTCCCCCTCTCTCTCCACCCCACCCCTGCTTGTGCTGTGTCTCTCTGTGTCTTTCAAAAATGAATAACCATAAAATTAAAACAATGAGTATGATTATGACGCCTTCTTTATAGAGGAGAAACTAGTCCCTGGGGCCACAAAGTCAGGGGCAGAGCCAGGATCAGATCATTCAATCCTCTGCCACTCAGCAACCACAACTTCAGCTTCCCTGGATCTTGATGGGTTTAGTGGGCTATCCATTGAGGCTCCAGAATTCCCATCCTGGCTCCAACCTGTCTGGGCATTCTCATTCACTAGTTCCTGTGAAGTGTAGTCTCTCAGTAAATATCCCTGAGCCCCTCAGATGGTGTGTGTGAAACAGGCCACCTGTGCCATGGCTGAGAGAGGGATGGAGATGCCATAACCCTGCCTTTTAAGTCCTAGTGTAAGAGAGTAGACTATGCACACTGGAGTCCCCACTGGGGCTGGACAGGAAGGGACCTGTTTTGTTTGCTTGTAGAGTGAGGGGGAGTCCATGTTCTATTTAATCAACTTTTTTAGCGACTCTCTGGTCCCTTTTTTCTTGACTTTGCAGATGGCACAGCCCTCACATTCTGGCAAGACGCAGTGCACACAGAAGACCCAACCTGGAGGGCCAGGCTCTGTCACATCAGGCCTAGTGCCTCTGGCAAATGCCCATGAGTCTCTAAATCTGTTTTCTTATGTCTAAAAGGGAGATAATAATAGTACCTTCTTCACAGGATTGTTCAAGGCTTAAATAGAACAATGGATATGAGCATGTATTCATTGATTTACTCCTTCATTCATATTTTTTATTCACTCTCGGACATTTATTGAATGCCGACCGAGTGCCAAATGCACTAGTGGGCCTAGGGACTGAGCCATGAAAGCTCAGCCAAGGTCTCTGCTCTCATGGAACTTGCATTCTAGTGTGGGAGGCAGGCTGTGAATGTGGTTTTAAGAAATCAGGTATGGTAAGAGCGTACTAAGAGACAGTTAAACAGCGTGCGGTGATGGTACCTGTTGCAGAAGGTTGGAGAGCCTGTCTGAGAAGCCAGCCCCTGAGCTGAGGAAGTTGTGAGGGCCATGCATTCCAGGTGGGAGAAACAGCAAGCCCGAAGTGCCAGAAGCAGGAATGTGTGTGGGTGTTCTGGAAGCAGAAGGGAGGCAGCAGGGGCAGAGCACAGTGGGTAAAGAGGAGGGTGGTATAAACGGCCATCACATAACTCTCAGCTGGATCTCCCACCTGACAAACATGTGCCATAGTCACGGTTTCAGATGTTTTTATTGTTACTCTCAAAGTCTTTCTTCTTTGTGGTGAATTTCCTACCATCCTGGGATAATGGGAATTGGGATCTCTGTGCTCGTTTTGCTCTCTCAGTTTCTAAGGGGATTCCTCCCCCTGGCAGTGCAGGGATGCACCTGCTTATTGCATTCTTCATGAAGGAAATGGAAGCCTAAGATGCTTTTTAAATTTGCTAAAAGTACCTGTTGTAATTACCATGCCACCCGTAACAGGAGTTTATGTAATTATTAGTTTGAATGGCTCTGCTCATTATGGTATGAATTTTTAATTTGCAATTGCATCGCCAGATTCCTGATTGGATTCCCTTTTGACCGTGAAGCTGAGGACATATGTTCATACATTTTCATGGCTGAGACTCTTGAGTGAGAACCACTGCTGCTAAGAGAGGACTGGTATAGAAGGGTGATGGGTGTGGGGTGGTAGGTGAGTTTTGCAAGGAAGGATGTGCAGTAGGAAGGGAGCAGTGGCACCACTCTGCATAATGTGCTGTCAGGAAGCAGGCCTTGTCACACAGGACAGGAAGGAGTCAGCTCTCGCAATACATTGAGCCTAGGACACTGGGATGGCTGAGTTTTAGCTCTCAGGAAGGCTTTGGTGCCACTGGCGTGTACCATGGCTGGCCCTGCACTGGACGCTGACTTCTGTGATTTCAAGGAGACAAGGGGCCCAGGGATTTTGTAGGAAACATGTGCTTCTAGGCCCCTGACCACCTTCTTCCTCGGGTCTTTGGTCCAGGAGCAAGGGAAGTTTGTTTCCTAGGTAACTCCCCCCTAAAACCTCAGAACTTGACCTTATTTGGAAATGGAGTCTTTGCAGATGTAATTAGTTAGGCAATAATGAGGTCAGAGTGGATTAAGGTGGGCCCTAATCCAGTGACCTGTGTCATTATAAGAAGAGGGGCATTTGGAAACAGAGACATGCAGGGAAGAAAGCCACATGACCACAGAGGCAGAGACTGGAGTAATAGGTCTACAGACCAAGGAGTACCAAGGACCACCAGCAGCCCCCAGAAGCAAGGAAGAGGTACGGACTCGGTTCTCTCTCAGAGCCTCCAGAAGGAACCAACCCTGTAGACACTTTGATTCTGGACTTACAGCCTCCAGAACTGTGAGAGAATCATTTCTGCTGTTTGAAGCCTGCTGGTTTGTGATAATCTGTTACAGAAGCCCTAGCAGACGGACACACCCTGGAAAATCAGATCATTAGAGCAGGGACAGTGCTGTTTTATGCACTTACACCCAGCACCTAATAGGAAGTCACATGTAACAAGCATTTCAGTGATTGCTTATTATTTTGTTTGACATTTTCTCTTTCTCAGCATCAATCTCTTTCTATGTGTGTATGTCTAAGTGTGCCGTATACACACGTTATTTTTCTTTGTATAAACTACTTGAAAGTAATTGTAGACATCATGAGCAACATGTCATTCAAATACTTGAGTTTTTATGTTCTAAGAACAGGGGCAATCTCCCACATAACCAGGATATTGTTTTCAAACCTAAGAGAGGTGACATCAATACAATGATATAATCTAGTACATAGCTTATGTTACCCAGATTCCCTCAGTTGTCCCATAGACATTCTTTGCAGCTGTGCATCATTTTTTTTTAAGACGCAGGATCCAATCAAAGATTCACACATTGCATTTGGTCATCATGTCTCTTCAGTCTCCTTTTGAATTAGAAGGGTCCACTTATTTTTTTGTTGTTGGTCTCTTACAACACTGACGTTTTAGAAGAGCCGAAGTCAGCTATTTTGAATAATACTGCTTCCCAGAGTGTGGCCATTAACCAGCCCCATCAGCATCCCCTGGTGTATTAGTCAAGGTTCTCTGGAGAAACAGAACCACTCCTCTGGATTTTGATTTTATCCTTCCCATTGTATAGGCTTAGTACACATTTATGTATCTTTAAAGATATGGGGAAAATACTGTTAGGACCTGCTTGTTTTCGAGTTTAAAAAAAAAAGTATCTTTTTTGGTTTTTATTCCAGGTAACATTAGGCTCCTTATAAGTATTGATGTTAATCCAGGCACCTGTAAGTTATTCACTCTCAGAGCTACATGATATTCTGTTGTGTGACTCTCCCGTAATTTATTTCTCCCTTCTTCCACAAATGGACATTTGGGGCTTTCCTATTATTCATATCAGTAGTAGGAGAGTCCTGTGCACATGTGTGAGAGTTTCTCCAGGGCATGACTTCCCATACCTTCCTGACAGAATAATCCAAAACCTGTAGGAAAACTGTAGGGTGAGCAGGCCTTGGCCCCAGAGGATTTGTTTCTGCATTGGGGACCAGGGATGTTTTGCTTGTTGGTTTCGGTTTCTTTTTACAAGTACTTCAGATATTAATATAATCAGGGAATTTTTTTTGGAAATACAGTGCCACCAGTTCTCAACCTGGCTGCATCATAGCATCTCCTGGGGTGACTAAAAAAAAAAATGTGTAATTATCCACGGCCTGGCCCTGGCCCCATAGATTCTGGTTTAATTGGTCCAGGATAGGTGTAGTTTAAAAGCTTATTGGGTGATTGTAATATGCAGTTAAGGCCAAGTGCCTGGGGCAGTGTTTCTCAGCTGGGGAGGAGTTTTGCTCCTCAGGTAGGGTTCCCAAATAAGACACAGGATGCCCAGTAAAAGTTGATTTTCAGACGATAATTTTTTTTCTGTATAAGTGTGTCCTAAAGATTGCATGGGAATGCATACATTGAAAAGGATTTGTTGTTTATCTGAAATTCAACTTTAAACTGGGCAGACTTTTTATTTGCTGCATCTGGCAGCATTACACCCAGGGCATGGTTGGCAATATCTGGGTACATCTTTCCTTGTCACAACTAGAGTAGCAAATGCTACTGCCATCAAGTAGGTGGAGGCCAGGAAGCTGCCAATATCCTAAAGTGCACAGGGCAGACTCCCACAACAAAGGATTGCTCAGTCCCAGTGTCAGTAGCGCTGAGGTGGAGAAACGCTCTTGTGTATATACTTCAGTTTTAATTTAATACTTCAGCTTGACAAATTCTTCACCACACTTGGTTGGCCATTGTCTCATGGAAGGAAGGGGCTTCCTGGGCTTGGAACAGACGCCCCCCCCCCCCCCCCCCCCGCCTCTTTGGGCTAAACTCACATCGGGAGAGATGCCACAGGCCCCTCAGAGCATCCTCCCTCTGCTCCAACTCTGGCCAGGAGGGGGCGGGAGCGAGATGTTGTGAGCAGGTGGTATCACTGTTCCTGGTTGAGCACTGTCATTGGACACTGCTGGGAAAGAAGCATTTAACCCAGCAGAAAATGATCTTGGGGAAGGTACGAAACAGGGAGTTTTTTCATCCTAATTTCATAGATGCTTGCAGAACCCTTGTATGGCATCTTGAGTCCTCCGTTATTAAAGCTGTTCTTAATTAAAGTGATTTATGACCTTCAAAGGGGCCAGGCTAGAAAGGGCATTGTTTTCCTGGTTCTAAGCAGAGTTTTTCAGCTTGAAGAAACATAATGAGGACTCACAAGTTAGCAGAGCCGTCAGTAATACCCCTGAACTCTCAGCAAGCCCCTGATTGTATGTGCCACGAGCCATCATTTAATCTCTGCAACCCCAGAGCTCAGTTGAACTAGTCGCCGAGTTTTAAAATGCTTCCTCCTTCACCTCCTGTAGTCTCTTCACTTCTTAGCCTAGATTTCCAGCAAGTTGTGGAAGACTAGGGCATTCTCAGGATGGAGGTAGGGGAACTGACTAACTTGACACTTTAGGGAGGAAGTTGCTGTTTCCAAACAAATGGTCCCATTGGCCAGGGGGTTCTTGAAGAAGGAACTAATTTTTGATGAAGCAGCAACCCGAGAACACCAGGCTTTTTTGGGGTACCTGAAACTAACTGTATTTTCTCAGACATTTCTATCCTGGGAACTAAGGAGGAAATAAGAAAGAGACTTTTGAGAATAATAATGATGATAAAAATATCAATAGCTAAGGTTTATTGAACACCTGTCATATGGTAAATGCTGTTAAAATAAATTTATGAGTCACTCTGTGGGTATTGTGATGGTTAATTTTGTCAGCTTGGCTGGGCCATGGGGGACTCAGACATTAGGTCAAACATTATGGGAGGGTGTTTTTAGATGACATTAGCATTTGAATTGGTAGACTGAGTTAAATATTTATGGGTGGGCCCTAATGTGGGTGGGCCTTGCCCAATCAGCCTATATAGAACAAACAGCCTAAGTGGGGGCTCCTGTTTGCACTGAGACATCAGTCTTTTCGTACCTTTGAACTTGAACTGAAAAATTGGCTCTTTGTAGGTCTCAAGCCTGCCGAGCCAGACTGGTGTTTATACTTCTGGCCTATCCTCATGACCTTATGTAACCCTAGTTACCTCTCAGGAGCTCCATTTCCAAATATCATCACTTTGGGGGTTAGGGCTTCAACATGAATTTTGGGCAGTGGTGGGATACAAACATTAAATCCATAGCAACACCACATTCCATTTCTCTAGCAGCCATCCTTGTTGAGATAAAATTACAGGGATGTTTTCCAAGAGGAACATTCTTTGTTTTGGGGGTAGGGAAGGAGAAAACAGTAAAAATTTTCAAAAATCCAAAACAGGGTTTCTTTATTTAAACTTACAATGAAGGGGGAAACCACACTGTAAACCTAAAGCATAAAAACACAATTGAGACTGGATTGAGCTTTAAGGATATGTAAGGAATGGCAAAGTTCACTCAAAGATGCTTGCAGGTCCTAAAGAAACTGTCCTTGGCTTTCTCTCCTGTCTCTCTGCATCAGGCTACCCGCAGGTGTTTTAGAATGAGAGAGACCCATGGGCTACTAAGCCCTTGTGTCTATATTATTTCACTTAATTCTTACCGCCACTCATTTTTCAGTAAACACGTTGACACTGAGTAGCAGAATATCATTTAATCTGTCCTATTTCATCTTACTACCAACCAGCCCATGCTTCCATATGCCATTCTCCTTTTCCCCACATCAAAACTTAGCAAATATGGAGCTATGATGATGTCATCTTCAAATATATTCCCCACATATAGCTGTAACTATATTTGCAATTAAACTATGTGCATTTCCACCCCCATTTTTCCCCTTGCCTTTTTTTAGAGTTAATCAAAGATTCATGCCTTTCATATAGAGCACTTATATCTTTCAGAATCTTGTAGCTCCTCATGAAGTATTGGGGGGGTTGAGAAGTTTCCTGGTTTCCCTGAAAGAGTTTTCAATCTCATAGACCTCCAGCCCCACCTCCTCCACTACCCTGTCACTGTTTATTAACCCCAACATGTTGAAAAGCCGAACATCCCTTTGATATAATCAGACCCTTTTATGCAGAAACGAAGCCAAGAGCCTCTTCTTCCCAACAGAGCAGCATTTCCTGGAACATGAAGATCAATGGTGTTGATAGACTGTTGATAAAGTGTTGCCCATAAGCCCATTAAACAGGATGTGAAACTGGAATTGTGGTCAGAAGCCCCATCCCCAGGTGGCCAGAAGCCAGGAGGGCGGAGAAAGGGAGAAAGCCACTTTCTTTGTGCTTTTCACATTCACAGCCCCAGGGTGGTCCTGAAAGGGGGGCAAGGAAGGTGGAGAAATGTGTTTTCCAGAAAGCTTTTCTAATTTTTCCCAACCTTCTGGCAAAAGTGGTCATTCATTCTTACTCATACCCTCTCCTTAAGAATTTTGGGATTTTTCTTTTTGGGCACATTACATTTATTTTATTTAGCATCTCTTAAAACTTGTTTCAGAAAGTATGCTGAGCATTTTACATTAGGTGTTACATTTAATCATCTCAAGAATCCAATTGGTGGTTACTGTTTATTATTATTCCACATTTAACCTTTGTTGAAACTGAGGTGCTTGCATAGGCTTCCAAAGTTACTGAGCAGCAGAGCCAGAATCTAAACTCAGGTGGCAGGACACAAATACTTAACTCCTATATCAAATTACATTTTTTGGTTTGTTAGGTCTTCTGTTGTTTCCTAACATTTGCTATTATGTCGGATTAGCTTTAGTTGCATCCAATAGAAAGTCCAAATAAAAGTAACTTAAATAAGGTGGTCATTTATCTTTCTTTGATGCAAAAGAGATCCAGAGGCAGTCTTTGGTTAGTATGGTGGCTCCGTGAATGTATTGGGGACCCAGCTCTCTGCTTCAAAATCTCTTGTGTGTGGCTATACTCCTGATGGTACAAAGTCGTCTTTGGAGATCCAGCCATCACTTCTGTATTCCAGGCAGTAAGACAAATGAAGTGTCAAACAAGGATGGGCCTCCTCCTTTTTATAAGACTTCCCTGGGGTCCCACATCATATTTCCACTCATATATCATGGGCTAAAACTTAGTTATAGCCATTCTTTATATCTAAATCTTTTGCAGGGCCCACATCCCATCAAGGCTGATGGCAGTAGTTTCCTAACTCATTTCCCTGGTGCCAGTCTTTTTTCTGTTCTAATTTTTATCCTGTCCTGCTATTAGGACAATTTTCTTTGAACAATGCTTTGTCATCCCAGTCCCCTGATCTGAAGCTTTCCATGAATCCTCTTTATCTGTAAGATTAAGTTTAAATTCCATTTCCTGCCAAAAATGCCTATTCAATTTCTCTTTATGTGTCATTTATATCCTCTTCTTCTTTCTTCTACCATTGTTCCCTCTGACTTGAATGTTTTTACCTCTTTGTCTCTATGGGTCTAGATCTCATGTTTCCTTTAATAACCTTTACAAATCCCACATCATTCATTCATTTATTCGTCTGTTCATTCATTCCTTTATTCATTCATCACTGCACATATGTTGTTCATTCACATAAAGCGCTCAGAACAGGGGCTAATAGAGAATAGAAGGTGACTGTTGTTATTATTACTGATAATAATCAAAGTGTCATTCGTGTGGATAGTGTTCCCAACCTCCAGATTAGCAATTGTATCAAATCCTTTCTTAGTAATCCAGAACCTAAGATGTGAGAAGTGAGATATTTTATTGATAATGATAATGATAGGTCCCCTTGACAGAAAGAAATTATTGTTACCTGATAGAGCTTATCTTTGGGACTCCAGCCAGGGATCCAAGCCCAATATGCTCTTCTGATGCTTGGAAAGCAATTGCCTTCACTCTGGTCATGAATTTAGAAAGTGTTAAGTTAATAAGAATTACATTTAACTCATTTACAACTGCGTTATCATTAGTTGTAATATATGTGAGTTCACATTTGAAAAGATACGTCACAGCTTTAAAAAGTCTTTTACGATCTGCATGCTTAAGCACATTTTGGATGTCCACATCAGTCAGTGCAGGTTAGGTAATCCTACTATAACAACCAAGTCCCAAATCCAAATGGCTTAGCCCAGCAAAGGTTTAGTTTTTGCTCAAATTACTTGTCTATAGCGGGTTGGTAATGGGGTTGATCCAAGGTGACAGAGCTTTTATCCCCAGTATTGGTGGTTGCTTGGTCAGAGGGAGGAAAGAGAGCTCTGGAGGGTTATACATCAGCATTTAAATATCTTTTTATTTCTCCAGAGGCATTATTTAATGTTTATGTTTCCCTTTATTATTTTCTCTAGTTTATTCTTCATTACTAAAACTTACAAAATTTATAATTCTTGAATTCTGTGACCTCATTTCTAAGGTTTTCTAATGCAGATTTGTGTTGTTTTCCATATCTCATATCACTTTATTAATGCCTTTGGGCATGTTTTGAAATAGTTTGTTACAATATTGATATTATTTTTGACAATATCTATCTGGCTTGCTTTTGTTATCTGTAGAGATTTTATTCTAATTTTCCTTCATTTTTTTCTTTTAATAAATTTGTATGAGATATGCTTATGATTCTTTTCTATTGCTCATTTTTTAAAAAAGCATATTTATTTCTTTGAAACAGAGTAAACAGGGTAGAGGCAGAGAGAGAGAATCCCAAGCAGGGTCTACACTGTCAGTCTGGAATAGATGAGGGGCTTAAAGTCACAAACATGAGATCATGACCTGAGTTGAAATCCAGAGTTGGACGCTTAACCAACTGAGCCACCCAGGTGCCACTCTATTTCTCGTTTTGATGTGAGATTTTATTTCATGAAATTTTAGGAAGACTCATTTTAGTTGTCTTTTCTAAACTTGTTTAACCTCCATCTTCTTTTTTCTACCTAGTTTTTAAAAACTTATGGCTTGTTATCTGTGATGACCTGGTTCTTTATTCCTCTTTCATTTTTTTCTGGAGTTTCTTCTTCCTTTATCTGTCACATCCAGCAATGTCTTCTCAGTGTGGGACAGTCTCAGAAGCAGCCCTAACTAGTCAGTTTTGGGGTTTACAGAGACTGGGGTGCTTTGTCCCCTTCACATCTTACCAGGGATACATTGAACTCGCTCATCCACCATTGCGTTGCGAATCATCCTCCCTAATTTCAGCTGCTGATCTCAAGTCGACATTCACACATTCCAGTGACTGCCTGCTGGTCATATTGGGGTTTGCCTGTCACATGACCTGTTGTTTTCTTCTGCTTCTTCCCACAGGGGTACTGGTAGCATCCAATTGTTGGGGATGTTGATGGTTTGTCCCCACCTGCTTATATTTGGACATTCGCATAGATATTTTATTGTCATAAACATTGTGTATTTTTTACTTTTATTAGTTCATTGCTCTATTTTTAATGTGAGGATTTTGGAAGAATCAGAAATTAAACTGCTATTGATGATGCCATATTTCCAGAATTCTAAGTAATTTTAACTATATGTGTTTTAAAATTTTTTCAATGTTTTTGTTTTTTGAGAGAGGTGGAGCACAAGTTGGGAGGGGCAGAGAGAGAAGGAGACAGAGAATCCAAAGCAGGCTCCAGGCCCTGAGCTGTCAGCACAGAGCCGGACGTGGGGTAAGACTCACCAGCTATGAGATCATGACTTGGGCCGAAGTTGGTCACTTAAGTGACTGAGTCACCCAGGCACCCCAACTATGTGTTACTGATGGGGAATCTGAAACTCTAAAGGATAAATGGCTTGTGTGTGGCCATTCATCTGGGATTAAAACCAAGGCAGACTGCACTTTTGACTGTTAGGGTATATTGCTGCTACAAATAATGAACATTCTCTAGGTTTTAATCCAGAAACTTGTGCACACTAATCACATTCCAACCTTGACCAGTGAGTTGCTTAAGTATAAATAAGATAGAGACCTTGTCCCTGAGTAACTTTATAGTCTCTTGGAACATAGGCATAGAACCAACCAAGTCAAATTGGATCCTGCAAGGCTGTAATAAGAGCTAAAGCAGGATTAGAACCTGGATCATGTACACAAAATTATTGTGTTCTAGAACTCTTTCCTGTGTTTAGAGAAGGGACCCTATTACATTGACTTAAATAACAGTAATGATAGCAAAAACTTAATTTCCATGACTCCATAGCCACATTTTCATTTCACCAGCAACATATGCCTGCAGTTAGTGTTCATGTTCCTGTGTATCCATTTTTCATTTTTTCTTAGAATTGATTGGGTCATAAATGTGAGTACAGTCACTGTTATCAAACATGTGTTATCACTGTACCCTAAGCCACATACCCAGTTCAGTTTTATACCCAGATGTTTTTTCTGAACCATCTCGTCCACAAAGAGGCATCTTTATCCTGGCTTGCTAAGAGTCAGTACCAAAGGAGGGTTCCTGTGTGAGGTGACAGCATGATGTTGTGCCTTTCCCCTTTATGTGTTTGTCTTCTCTATTCCATTGTCCAGATGTCCATTGGTTAAAACTGCTAGGCACAGTGCTGGCTCTGGGGAGGAGGCAGTGAACCAGACAGACAAAATACTTTTCCTTAAGGAATTTAAATCAAAATGGCCAGAATACAGACCTTTGGACATATCTCTGAACGGATTGTGAGCCCAGGCAGTTAAGGCTTGCTTAGCAGTCCTCATCATGTGACAGGAAAATTGCTGGAAAGTTAACTTCAGCAAAAGGAGGCTCTGGGGTTCCTGCAGACCAGGCACGAGGGTGGAGAGCAGGAAGTGTTTTGCTTGAGGACCCTTGATGTCAGGATGTTTCAAGGATGAAAAATGTGACTCAGTCTTTTTGTTCTGGTGTCAAATTATCTGCCACTCTGGGGTGTTCAGTGTATTAAGATGTAGAATCTTTGTGTTTAAGGAAAGCAAGGAACTAGAGTAGCATCTGAAGTTAGACTCTGATGGTACTGCTTTGGAGCCGTTGGATAAGTTACTTATTAAAATTATTTAAGCCAGGGTTCTCCTCACAGTAAAATGATAATGCTGTCTACCCTCAGTCAGAGTCTAAAAGAGTACATGAACTACCTCTGTAATCTGGAAAGCACTCTACGCCATTTTGAATTTATGTTTTAGATTTATCTTACTTTTGTTACTGTTTCTGTGATGGTTAAGTTTATGTGTCAACTTGTCTGGGCCACCGGGTGCCCAGATATTAGGCAAGCATTATTCTGAGTATTCCCATGAGAATGTTTTTGGGTGTGTTTAACATCTATACAGGTGAACTGAAGAAAGCAAATTACTGTCTTTACAGTGGGCAGTGCTCATCCAATCAGTTGAAGGCCTGAGTGGTAAAAAAGATTGACTTTTCCCCAAGTAAGAAGGAATGACTATTGCCTACCTTCAAACTGGGACAACGGCTTTTTGCCTGCCTTTGCACTCGAACTTAAACATTGACTCTTCCTGGATTTTGAGGCTGCTGGCCTTTGGACTAGAACTACACCATTGCTTCTTCTGGTTCTCGGGCCTTTGGACTCAGATTGGAACTTACACCAGTGGCTCTCTGGGGCCTCCAGCTTGCTGACAGACTCTGTAGATCTTGGGACTTGTCAGCCCCCATAACTGCATGAGCCAATTCCTTAAAATAAGCCTCTTTCTAAGTATATGCATTCTATCGGTTCTGTTTCTCTGGAGAACCCTAATACAGTTGCTAAGTGGATTCTTAGAATAAATAGCATTTCCATAGGCCGTAAATAGAAAACAAATTCCAGAATCAGCCTTAAAAGTAGACATTTAGCTGACTGTCAGTGGGGCTTGACTTGAACAGTATGGATGGGTTTCTCTATTTTGAAATCTGCCTTTCATTATCCATCCATTGCCTGACAATCTGCCAATTGTCCCCCCAAGCGTTCTGGAGTTCCCTCTTAAAATGAGATTGCTTCTGGGAAATTGAAAGGACTTTGGCCTTCAGGGAACATCTTTTAGCGAAGAGTAACCCTGTTGAAAGATAGCTGGATGAGATATGGCATCTAGAATAACTGGCTTTAGGGAATTAGGCCCAGGACCAAGGGATAGCTGACTAGGAGATGGGAAGATGTCCTCTTTACCATTTGGCCCCCAGCTGGCTCAGGACCACTTACTCTGTACTGGTTCTCTAGTGACCTCCCAACACTGGGCTATCCCTTGTGCTTAGCCTCTCTACTCTGGAGGGTCTGCTTTCTGTCACATTCCTAGCCATTTAGAAGAGGAGGTGGGTCTTGTTAAGGTCAGGCGTAGGGCAGGGTAAAGATAAGAGTCAGAAGCTAAAAAATTTTTAGCAGTCAAAGGCTTTATTGGGAACTAAGTTCTCGGGCGAGGTTCTCTCTCTCTCTCAGGGAGAGAGAGAGAGAGAGAGAGGAGTCAGGGAAGTCGCGCCGCCCGGGTGTGGTGGGGTAGGGCTTTTAAGCTGCAGCGGTTCCGGGTTTAGGTCCGGGTGGGCCTTTTTCGGGCCAGGTGCTGTCGCTCGGTGATTGGTTGACCTTCAATTCGTTCTGGCGCGCTGCTTGGGGCTTTCCCTTGGGTTGGGCTGGCAAGATGGCCGTCCCCTCCACTGTGGTTCCAGGGACATCCTAACAGGTCTTGTTCTTTAAGATCAGCTCGGAATGGTTGCAGAAGTTTGTGCAACACTAACTATACTTTCCCCAGCTCTTGCACTGATATAAACAAGGCTTTGCATGAGTTGTCATTCCCAGTGTTACTGTATATGTATAGAATGTAAAAATTGGTAACACGTACCTGCCTGGCAGGGTCTTGAACAGATCAGCTGCCCTGAAATACACATGCTGTATGGCAGTAGACTGAAGTCAACTGAATGTGCCCTGTAAAGTGATGAGCCTAAGAATATTCTTTTCTACCTTATGACATTGGCAAACGTGACTACCTATGCTTAGGTGTGGTGAGAGAACTTGACTCATTCTTAGAGATATTAGGCAGGTAAATGAAAGAAGGGGAGCATGGGAAAATGTTGGATGGACTCTAAGATGTACATATTGATTAAAACCTCATATGCCTCTGATGGTTTAGAGCAGCAAGGGTTACATCACAGATGAGCTCTCTCTTACCTGAATTCTGTTCATCAACTTGCTATTTTCTAAGGCATTATTTCCCTTAAAACTTATTATACTTAGTACAGTTTGCATTTTTGTGCATATGGCCCTTGCCACCCTCCTTTCTTCCTTCATTTGTACCAAGAATGAGGAATCTGTCTTTTCCACTAGAATTATGTTCCATGCACACAGGGCTTATCCATTCTGAACCATCACTGTGTCTCTACCTTGCACGTAGTAGGGCTCAGTAAATACTTGTTGATGGACAGATGAATGAATGAATGAATAGCATGGACCCCAGGTCATAATGGACCTATAATTTAATCATCAGCTTCACTGCTGACTGTGAAACCTTAGGTAAAATTAGTTGAACGTCACTAATACCTAATTTCCTCACTTATAAAACAGGATTAATAGTAGCACCTACCTCACAGAGTTACAACTCAGGTAAAGTGAGATGTATGGGTATAAAGACTTTAGCCCAGTGACTGGAATAGAGGAAACTCTGAATCATTTTTGTCTCTATGGCCATTCTTACACCTCTGGTGTGCTAGCTACATTCCTTTTAGGTTTCAACTACTTCCGTTGTCCCTGATGTGCTGGGAACTGCAAAGAGGTGGAGGGGTGGAGTGTCAGGAGTAACTTGGTACGGGCTTATTTCCTTTCATAGAGAGAAACTCACCTGTTTAAAGGGGGTTCACCTCGGCCCATGTCTTACCTTTACTTAAAGACTTCATCACTCATAAGTGTTTGTGTGTAGAGGAACTTTATCATTTAAAAGTAAAAACCAAAACTACACACAAAGAAGTTTTGTCTGTCCTTTTTTAATAAGTTAAGCCAAAACAACAACAAAAAAGTGCCTTTGATGCCTTTGTTGTTTAGTACTTAATAAATCATGGCACATAATTATGTTGATAAATTCCAACAGCCTAGCCGACTCCTCTTTCCTGATGCCAGCATGGGATGCCCCTGATAAATCAATCTCGACTTCCTAACTGCATTGCTATCCTGGATGGGATCTGCTCTGTTCCTCCTTCTCAGTACGTTGGGGCAATACATCACCCAAGCCCTTCATCCTTCTTCCATATCATTAGAGCAACAGCTGGTTCTGATAATGCATTAATGTAATACATCAGGGAGCTGGGTGCCTGGCCACTGCATTACTCAAAAGCTAATGTGATGGGGAAGGAAAAAACCTAGTGTGCTGATAACTCCAAAAGTTGGGTTTTGTTGTATAGTTTCAAGCTTGGCACTTGAAACTTGAGAGTCTAGATTTTCCCCTTTGCAATCTATTTCCACATGCTCTGCTAAGTTTGTTGTTGTTGTTGTTGTTTTTCTGAACCAGTTTTCTGAGTCCGGAAAGCTGCTTTATCTGTGATCTGTTCCATAGTAGAAGCCCTAAAGCCACTCTCCCTGCTCCCTGCCAATGTTTGAGCAGCTCCTAGCATAATTTAAGGTCAACGTCACAACACTCAGGTTAGGCTCCAGGTTCTACAGTTTGGGAGTGGTACTGCTTTGGGGAGGGCAGTTGTATGATTCAATAAGATGATGATATATGTCAGATGCTTGACACATAGTAGTGACTTATTCAAAAATAACTATTAATATTTGTCATTATTTTCCAGTCCAACATTCACCAAATGAGGTAACCCAAGAGCCTGTTGTTAACAAGTAGCATAAAAGAAAAAAATAAAGAGTTTTATGGGCACTAACTAGGAAAACATTGGCTTGAAAAACAATCACATAGGTTTCCTTACTGTAGGACTTATCAGTCTTTAATATGCTAAAGCAATTTATGTGTGTCCTAGAGAGGGATAGAACAAATATTGCTTCCCAAACTATTTGGCTTTAAAACCCCCTTTTTAGGAGTGGGGGGAGTGAGGGGCACCTGGGTGGCTCAGTCCATTAAGTATCTGGCTCGATCTCATTTCAGATCTTGATCTCAGGGTTGTGAGTTCACGCCTCACATTGGGCTCTGCACTGAGCATGAATCTTACTTAAAAAAAAAAAAAGAGTAAGGGGAGTGAGGCCCCACAGAATATCACTGGGGACTTTGAATGTGATCCATTTCTCTTATTAAGGCCACTGGCGTCTTGGCCAAGACAATAAAGCAAACAGATGTAGAATGGGGCCAGAACTCAGGACTGTGGGAGTTCAGATTCTTCTCTTCCTCCTACACCTGTGCTTCTCAAAGTGCAGCCCTGTGATCACCTCTATCAGGATCACCCAAGGAGGGGATGGTCAGGAACTGAGACTCGTGTGGGCACCTCAGACTTGTGCATCAGAATATCTAGTGTCACAGTGTAGGAATCCTAATGGCAACCAGTATCTCATGAAATAGTCTTGCAGACTGGTGCCTGGGACACGCTCGATTAGACTGTGTTACGGGGGCCAAACCCATGTTATTACACCTTCTGAAATCTCTGGGGACTTTGGAAAATGGTTGTTGCTTGTTCCTCACTGATCCCTCTGCAGGCCCTCGTGACTCTGGAGAAAGACTGTAACTCAGGAGAAATCTGGAGGCATCTGTGAGTTTTTACAGGCCAGCTCACCATGCAAATGCTTCCACAGAGACCCCTCCCTGCCCTCTGTGGTCAGTGTGAGAGCCCTGTCCCTGTGATCCATGGTAATTCTCCTCCAGGGAAACATGTGTGGGGAGATTAGTTTGAAATGGAGAGACATACTCCAGGCTCTGCCAAGTCACTCTGGAGAGAGCATGACAATGCTTTGGTTTCCATAGCGACCAGGTGACTATAAGCTCACCTTTGGCCCTGGAAACAGCCTCCAGCTTCTGGGAACAACTGCAAGGCTGCTGCTTATTATGAGAAGGAAGAACACCAATGGAGAGGGTAAAAAAACAGGTGCCATTTCAGAAATAGGCTCAGGGGCCAGGTCTGAACTGCAGGAAAGTTAGAAAAGAGTGTCCCAGTAAAGATGCTGAAGGTGCTGGACCTCCAGCCAAGAGACCAGGTGGATGGGGGCAGGCACCTCCCCTACCTTGGTCATCTGTGTTAGTAGTGTCACCATCAGATTTCAGTGCAACCCTCTTGACAACAACAGTGGACAGTTAATGTACGTTAGTTTATTTCCTTCTTTGTGTTTCAAGGGAGGAAACATTCTTTCATTGTGGCACTAGTGACTGTTGAGAAGCTAACACAACAAGGGCTAATTAGCTGCACATTTACTGTGTGAAGGTGCTTTGTATATATCACCCCCATTTAATCCTCGTATTCTTTAAGGTAAGTTTCCCAGTGATGAAATTAGGGCGCAGAGAGGTTCAGTTATGCTTCATGGTCATATGTACAGGTGGCAAGTGGGGGAGCTAGGTCTTGAACCAAGATGCAATGGGGCATTGAAAAGGGACTCTTGGAAAGTGTCTGATGAGCCACACCCACATACCTCTTTCCAGGAACTTTGAGTTCTTCCTGTCTGAACGGCAGGAAATTGCAATCCCAGCCATCATATGCAATTCTCTTTATTTAGCTTGGGACATAAAGGTTGAGGGCTAAAAATCCTTTAATGTCTCCTCCCACTGTTCGCACCTCCCTGGCCAAATGATTGTCATCTCAAAATTGGCTTCTTCCCTCCAGCAGAATCTGTGACCAGGCCACCACTTGCAGAGGACTGGGATTCTGCAGGGCAGTCCAGATGGTAATGACTTCCCAGCCAGAGGGGACCCGGCCCTGCTGAAATTGGCTGGAAATGCAGATGGTATTGATGGGGTGGGGAGCCTCAGGGTGAAGGAGGTGACACTCATTCTGGTCTTGGAGTGACAGGAGACCTCAGAGCTGATCCCAGTTTTTATCATCTCCTCATTGGGCAATGGGCAGCAATGCCTCTGTAGTCGTAGCTCTTTAATGGAGAGAACCGGAGTAGATCAGCATTTCTCAAAGTATGAGGGGTCTCAAGATATTTTAAAAAGACATTTGGGGTAATTTTTGATGGGACACACACCTGGCATTAAATAACATTAAATAATATAATGAGAAAGTTTCATTTGCTTTCAGTTCTTCTGGGGGGTACGAAGGAGGAAATGGCATCGGGACACTCATATGTCTCTAACACCTCTTCAGTTCTTGATAATGTCCCCTTTTAGTACCAGAGGGGACAGTCCTCAGACTCAGAGCTTTGGCAGGCAGTGACATCTCCTTGCAATTTAACTTGGTTTTGTCCTTGCTTTTTATAGCTATCTTCTACATTCGACAAGGTGAGTTTCCATTTCTGGAAGTGATTTTCATTTCTGGAAGTCCGTAAGTCAGCAGCATTCCTGGGGGCTCATTGGAAACGTGAATCAGACCCCACCCCGGGCTACACACATGTTCACAGGATGCCCAAATGGTTCCTACACTTTTGTGATAAGAACTGATAAAAGAGCTTCCCTTTTCTAGAAGCGATATTTAAGTAGAAGAAGTGGGCCAATTGAAGGAAACATGACAAATAATAGTATAGGTACAGCAACATTGTGGAGGGGCAACAGGAAGAGTGGGGGTTGGAGAAGTAGGTTAGAAATTAGAGTGTGCAGTCGGAAAGCTGTGTCTGTACTGATTCTGGGGCCCTATCCCCTGGAGAGATTAGTTCTGTAGGTTGGGGATTGTGCCCCTGAATCTATATTTGGAGAAATTAAAAAAAAGAAGAAACAAAAACAAAACCTGCCCCTGAAATGTACAGTGAGGCATGGAAATTACTGGATTGGATTGTTTATTTTCCCTGAAAGTCACATGTTGTTATTCTTTTTTAAAAATTTTTTTTATTTTTTATTAAAAAAAATTTTTTTTAACGTTTATTTATTTTTGAGACAGAGAGAGAGAGAGACAGAGCATGAACGGGGGAGGGGCAGAGAGAGAGGGAGACACAGAATCGGAAGCAGGCTCCAGGCTCTGGGCCATCAGCCCAGAGCCCGACGCGGGGCTTGAACTCACGGACCGCGAGATCGTGACCTGAGCTGAAGTCGGACGCTTAACCGACTAAGCCACCCAGGCGCCCCTACATGTTGTTATTCTAATATAGTGGTTCTCATCTAGAAGCCCCTCAAGGGATGTTTGACGATGTACGAGGATGTTTTTGGTTGTCACAATTGGAAAGCTGCTCCTAGTGGGTAGAGGGTCTGGTGGATAGAGGTCAGAGAGGGTATTAAACATCCCACGGTGCACAGAAGAGCCCCCTACACAAAAAAATTATCCAGTCCCAACTGTTACTAGAGCCAAGGATGAGAAACTCTGGTCCAAAAAAATTTTTTGTGGGGCTCCTGGGTGGCTCGGTTGGTTAAACTTCCAACTTTGGCTCAGGTCATGATCTTATGGTCCGTGAGTTTGAGCCCTGCATTGGACTCTGTGCTGACAGCTCAGAGCCTGGAGCCTGCTTCAGATTCTGTGTCTCCCTCTCTCTCTGCCCCTGCCCTGCTCGTGCTCTCTCGCTCTCTCTCTCTCTCTCTCTCTCTCAGTCAAAAAATAAATAAACATTAAAATATTTTTTAAATATTTTTTGTTACTGAAGGTATTGAAGCACAGATCAGTGAAATGCCAGGTCACAAAACACCTCTGCTGCAAACATTTCAGTTTTTATCTCATGAAGCCTGGAAGCCAAGAGCCTTCCCCAGCATCAGACCCCCGAACCCCCTCTAAACTAATCATGTCATACTACTACCCTTACCCCAACACAATCAACTTAAGCCCCACCGGCCTCTGTGTTGTTTTGGAATAGTCCAAGTATACAGATATGTTTCTACCTCAGGACCTTTGCACATGATTAAAAAAAAAAATCCCTCTTGTACCTAGAACATCTGTCCACAAGTGGGCCTCTGGTCAAATCTCATCTCACCACTGAGACCTTTCCTGACCATCTTGTCTAATAAGCAATCCCTTCTTCATGTCCCTCTCCTCCTTTCCCTGTAATTTTTCCTTAGAGAACTGACCATCAGAATATATGTGTATTTCTTTACCCTCTACTAGAATATAATAAGCACCATGAATATGTACTCACTGTCTGGCAAATAAATGTTTTAAATGAACAAAGAATAAATGGATGGATACATAAATTGATGCCTGGATTGTAGTCCCAGAGGACCACTGTCCAGTGGTGTCCCTCCATGCCTCAGTTTCCCCCTTTGTCAGGTGAGGAGGTTGTATAGATGTTCTCTAGGGTCCGTTCAGTGCTCATGTCTGCTGGTGTGGCTCCTGGGTTCTCACCTGCATCCCCATCTCTCCATTTAACTGCCTACAGCCTCCCCGTCTCTCCAGTTAACTGCCTGCACCCTCCCAGCGCCACCCTCCATTACCCCAGATGCCTTCTGTCAGAGCTGAGAGGCCTCTGGGAATTAGAGATGTCAGAACTCCTCAGAAAGTGGCAGATCCATTGTGTGAACCACTGAATTGGGTAATTAGGGAGGGTGGCACTTCAGTCGTTTTAAAAGCTTAGTGGGTGGGAAGAGGAACTGTTCCCTGACAGCTACTGCACATCCACTTCGAGGTAGAGCTTTTCCTTCGGAAAATCCAGTTTTGTCACCGAACAGTGCTTTATTGCTCTCCAAAAGACTGTGTGAAGAAAGGGGATACAGGCTGGAAGCCTGGCATTGACTCATGGACTCTTTGCTTTAATAGAGGATGAAGATGGGCTAGAAAGGAGGTTAACCTCCTAGCCCAGCTTAGGGACGGTACCACTGGTGGAGTAAAAAAACACAAGCATCGTAGGCACGGATATTGGTCTGTAAGATCAAGGGCTTGTTCTTTATAACCAATTTCATTTCTGATCCTGAATTCTCTCATTCTGCTGGACTAAAGGCAACTTAACCTCCATCCTCCTCGGGGCTCTCCCACCCTGAGGGGGTCAGAAGGTTCAGAATTAGATTGGATTAGATGGTTTCTTGCACTTCTGAAGTTATGGATGTTCTAAAAAATGGTTTCTAACAGGGGCAAGGCTTGGGGTGGGGATGGGGACCAGGGTCTGGCTTTTTTAGCATGCTCATTCTTTCCACCCCCTCCCCCCCCCCCTTCTTGGTCACCAAGCCATGGACATCTTTCTTGTGGAGGGGAGAATGGATGCCCCATTTCTTGCCTATTCTCCCAGTACATTTGCCTCTCCTCATATTGGGGTTAATGCTTTTAGAGACTAAAGACCGTTAAGGAAGTATCTGTGGTAATCATGACTCCCTGAAGCAATGGGCTACTTAAATGGAGGGAAAGAAAAAGGAAAACCAGAGAGAAGAGGAAAGCATCTGTTAATTTCTCAAATTATTATCTAGCCGTGGTGTAATAGTGAACCATTACATACCAAGACTTTGCTATAGGGCAGGCACTGTGCTAAAGGTCCTTGGAACAGCCTTATAAGATAATGATAGCAGCACACTCTGGTATCATCTTACTGTGGGTTAGCATGGGGCTCAGCTCTTCACCTATATTAATTCAGTTAACTCTCCCTATAATCCTATAAGGTAGTTGCTATTATTATTCCCATTTTGCAGATGAGGAAGTGTGGCATAGAGGAGGTAAGTGTGCAAGGCCACACAGGCTGATAAGTAGGAGAGCTGAAGTTCAAACCCAGGCAGCCTGGCTACAAAGGCAGAGCACAGGCTGGCTCCACCAGCCTCCCAGGTGAGGTGGAGTTAGCTGCCTTGCCTGGAACTTGCCCAGCAGTGCTCTCCCTCTGCCTTGCCAGTTGGGAAGCTATTTGTAACTTGTGGGCAGCTGCACACACCTGGCATCTGGGAGCAAGCTGGCCCTGAAGGCAAGAACCCAATGCATAGTCAGCTATTGCAGTGGTTCAGTGGGGAAAATCAAACACCTGGCTGTCTTGAGGGGCGGACACTCAGAAGGCCGGGTGCTCTGCAACCCAAACATGGACGGCTCAGCAACAGTACTTAAATCTGGGAAGAATGAGGTCAAGGCAAGGCTCTGCTACTATTTCCTGTAGATTTGAGAATCCACTAGTATCCGCCAATATACAATACAAGAGACATTCCTTTTTATAGAAATAATAGCACTTTTTTTTCCAACCAAAAGACTCCCCTGTTTTTCAATAGAAATTTTTATTGAAATGATTATAAATTCACATGCAGTTTTTTGAATGCTTAGTTTGTGAGAGAGAGAGAGAGACAGACAGACAGACAGAAAATGCAAGCAGGGGAGAGGCAGGGAAAAAGAGAGAGAATCCCAAGCTGGCTCTGCACTGTCTTCCCAGAGCCCACACTGGGCTTGATCTCATGAAATGTGAGATCATGACCTGACTGAGCTACCCAGGCTCCCCAGCACATGATATTTTAATAAAGAAAGAAAGAAAAGAAAAAAGAGGGCTGGGGTACTGGGTTCAATTTACCCACTTCCCTCCAATGATCACCATTATGCAAAACTACAACATAATATCTCAAGATACTGAAGAGTTCCATCACTACAAGGATCTGTTCTATAACCAGTCTGTTCTATATATCTGAATGTGGTTCCCTTTCAGCTCCCTTTCAGCTCCTACCCCATCCCTAAAACCCTGACAACCACTAATCTGTTCTCTATTTCTAAACAGTGTCATGTCAAAAACATCATAGTAATGGAATCACATAGTAGGCAACTTACAGGTTTGGGTTTTTTCACTCAGCCTAATTCCCTGCAAATTTACCCAAGTTCTGGTGTATCCATGGTTCATTCCTTTTCATTGCTGAGTCATATTCCATGGTATGGATGTACCAGTTTGTTTAATCATGTACCTGCTGAAGGTACTTGCACTTTCTGGGGGTATATTATGAATAAAGCTGCTATAACATTTATGTAAAGGTATTTGTGTGAACATAGAGGTTTCATTTCTCTGGGATAAATGCCCATAAGTACAACTGCTGCATCATATGGCAATTGGATGTTTAGTTTGTAAGGCAGTGCAAAATTGTTTTCTCGAGAGCATGTACCGTTTCACATCTCCAAAAGCAATGTATGGGTAATCCAGTTCCTCTGCATCTTTGCCAGCATTTTGTATTGTCACGCATGACTGTTTTTTTTTTTAAATTTTAAATTTTATTTATTTTTGAGAGAGAGTGAGAGAGCGAGCGCAAGTTGGGGAGGGGCGGAGAGAGAGGGAGATACAGAATCCAAAGCAGGCTGCAGGCTCTGAGCTGTCAGCACAGAGCCTGATGCTGGGCTCCAACTCGTGAGCAATGAGACTGTGACCTGAGCCAAAGTCAGACGTTTAACCGACTGAGCCACCCAGGTGCCCTGTGGTGATGATGATGATGATTACTACCATCATCACCATTACTGTATTGCCAGTCTTATAGGTTGTAGTTATATCTAATTATGACTTCATTTACATTTCCCTGATGACTAATGATGTTGAATATCTTCTCGTGTTCTTATTTGCCATCTTTATCCTCTTTGGAGGGGATATTTTTGTCCTGTTTGGTGAAATGTCTGTTCATGTCTTCTGCCAATTTAAAAAAAAAATTTTAATGTTTATTCACTTTTTGTGAGACAGAGACATAGTGTGAGCAGAGCAGGGGCAGAGAGAGAGAGGGAGACACAGAATCCTAAGCAGGCTTCAGGCTCTGTGCTGACAGCGGACAGCCCAATGTGGGGCTTGAACTCACAAACCATGAGATCTTGACCTGAGCCAAAGTTGGACACTTAACCAACTGAGCCACCCAGGCGCCCCTTTTCTGCCCAGTTTAAATTGGTTTGTGTATGTGTGTGTTTTTCCTGTTTTGTATAGCCTAGGTATTACTTCTTGTCAGATACGTGATTTGCAAACATATTTTCACTCTATAAATTGTCTTCTCATCCATTTTATAGAATCTTTTACAGAACAAAGCTTTAATTTTCATGAGATCCACCTTATCAATTTTTCTTTTATGGGTCATACTTTTGTTTTTTAAATCAACAAACTCTTTGCCGCGATCTGGATTATAAAGGCTTATTCCTATATTTTTTCAAAATATTTTATGGGTTTACATTTTGTGCTTAGTATGTATTTATGCATGTATTATGTATATATTTACTTATGCATACATGTATGCATGCATACTTATTTCCAATTCTTCTAACCCCATTTGTTGAAAACGTTTTTTTGAAACCTTTACTGTGTGCCTGACAGTGAGCTAAGAAGCACCTTTAGACCTCATTTTATATAATCTCCATCATCACCCTACAAAGTAGGAACTGTATCCCAAGCTCTATGGATATGGAAACCGAGCATCAGTAAGGTTGTTTGATTTTCCTGAGGCCGCACAACCAGAGGCAAGCCTCACATCTCTGCCTCACTCCAGCCCACAGCTTACCACCATATCTAGTTCAGCTCCTGAGTGACTGTCTCTGTACTTGTGTCCCCCACATCATGACAGGAAACTCAAACGGGCTTCAAATCAGAGCCTACCTTGGGACCTCTCTTTGGGCTGTAACTAAATCAAATTTTCAGGAGGTGCAAGTGTAATATAATATGGATTATCTGTTCATCATTTAACTCAGGGAAGTCTTTTCCCCCTCACTAATATCCATGATAAAGCATATGCAAATGTCTGTAATTGAACATAATTAAAATAATGAGAGTTGAAAGAATGTGATATTCAAAATAAATGCAATAAGGAGTTGGACACAGCCATTATCCTAATTCAAAGTGATTACTTTATGATAACATTATCAGGGCCTCTAATATTTCTGTCTTTAATATAAATTACTTACTTTGGGGAGGCAGGTGCTCTCTGATTGGGATGGATTCGTGTCCTGGTCTATTACCAGTCACTGCACACTCCTTCCTGGAGGAATGTGGTGCCATTCTGACTAGGGCCATAGGCCTTTGCACCTCCCCACTGCCCTGCCCAAGCACAAACCCGCACTGAGATGACTAAGGGAGTGCAGCGACCGCAGACAGCCTGGTATCCTTGGGAACACATGTAAAACCCACCCGAGAGTAAGTGCACTGCAGGAATCCAAGGCCAGGGGTTGCATCCTAAGGTGTGCCTGTCACAGTGCTATTCTTAGAGATTTGCAGTGTGAGCAATTCAGACAGATTTCCTTGCTCTGCTTTCTCTCAAGTGTTTTATATAAAATTCAGGTTAGGTACATAGTCATAGCTTACAGAGACTTAGAAGTTAGTGCAGCTCTTTGGTGGGTGCAAGGGTATAGTACAGTACAGAGGACAGTGCTCTGGTTTTGGATGGTTGTGCTACAAATCTTACCTCTGCTTGGCCCAGCGGTGTGACCTTGGATGAGTTACTTACCCTACTGGCCTGCAGTTTTATTTTCTTTATATGGGAAGACAGAAACTTAATTTAAAGGGGTTTTCCCTATGAAATTAAAGAACATATATATGAAGATCTTAACATTAAACAATGATTAACAAGCAATGGGTGTTGAATGTCACAGGAAACAGAGATAATTTGAAATGTTTTGTCCAAAGTTAGTTGCTGCGAGAGGTGGGATTTGGGGATAAGAATGTGAGACTGTGGGCTCCTGGTTCACAAGCGGTTCACTGACTTTGGGTGGGTGGGTGCTGGCAGAATGGGGAATAGGGGCAGAAAGACTTCTTCCATTCTTTTCTCTTCTTCCATCACCAGCCCATAGAAGGTGGTGGCATCCGGAAGGGTTTAAATTTCCCTGGAGGGGTGGGAGGTGGAGAAAATGATTTCCTTCACTTGTCTTGTTCTGGGCTCCCTGGCTTATGCTAGTCATGACAATGATCCTATGCCAAGTCCTCCATCTAGAAGCTAGCGCCCACCCAACAAAACTATGGGAAGTGAGGGTACCCTCCCCACCGCATGTGTATAGACACACCAAATACCAATGCTTCATCACAGATTGAGGCTCCTAGGATGAGTCGGGGCTGAACCCACAGAGGGCCAATGGGATTTGGTGTATCCTCCTTGATGACTCTACCCAGACCAGCTTGTATGAGAGTTTCCACTGGCCATCATTGAAGGGAATGGGCTGACCTTGGACTATGATCATAACTTTTTATGCCATGGGCTGGGCATTGGCTGGGGTTTTTCACATAGGTGCTATGACCAAACATTTGAATTTGAGGATCCTCAGCTTTTTGGATCCCAGTAACTGGATTCTGGTCTGACCTATCAGTTTCTTCCCCTTCCCTGCCCTCCCAAGAGATTCTTTCTTCATCCAGACTGGTTCTTCAAGCTGCACAGTCAGGAGAAAAAAGGGAAAAAGAGCGTGCATTGCAGCTTTTTTTAGAGAAGGGCATGGAAACAGTTTATGCATGAGGGAAGTGGGTAGGAGGAGGGTTTGTAGAGAAGTCCTGTTTTTGGTTATGCTTCCCCTCAAGGTTCTTCCCCACCGCCATTATTGAGCATGAATCATTTTGGGACCTGATGGTGAGGTTACAATACATTTTATTAGACTGACCCTGAAAACCACCCAACTAGGTTGCTCATTTACGGAGGAGCACCAAGGTGCTAGCCCGTGACCACACAGTCAGGAGGTAGATGCCCATGATTTGAATCGGGACCTCTCTGGCCTGACTCTGCCCCTTCCCCTGCTTGCTGGAAGCTTCAGCTCTCTGTTAGCTCACAGCACATAGAAAGAATTAAAGAATAATCATCATTGCAGCACTGTGCTGGGAAATGGCAATTAGCCTCTAGTTTGTTTGGATTAATATCTCTGGAGACCTTTATGAAGTATTACTTATTGATAAGGAACGTGCAGAACAGCCCAATAGGAGTTGGGAGTTCTGTGTTCAATGCTCTTGGTGGAGCATCTACACGACATGAACTTCGCTCATCGTCCCAAAGATGTGGCTACTTGGTTTTGGAAATTATTGGGCCCTTTCTGGGTTTTCTTTTTTTGGAAGGTCTGTAACTACTGTGGGGAAGTGTGCTCTGTTGGATAAGCTTGTTTTAAGAGCTGTACCAACTTGAACAATTACAGACGTGCCAATAATCAACAGTTTTCTTGGGCAAATAAGGCTCTTAACTCTGAGTTAACCCATCTGGGGGCATGGTTGGGAAATTAGACACGATGTATATGAGACTCCAGCCTCTGAGGTTTGGAAGGTATTTAAAAGCAACAATCAGTATTCTCATAATTTTTTGAAAATTAAACACATGTTAACATGCACTGGCGAGCACAAACATGCTAGCATGAATCAGGTAGTGAGAAAAAAAATACTGAGATTAAAAAAAAACCTGCAAATGTATTTTCCACAAAGTAGATACTATGCACAGTAAGAGCTAAGGGTTGATCTTAAATATACAGAGAGATGAACTGTAAAAATCTACCAAATTGTGATCCTTAGGAGTAGGATTAGGCTGAATTTACCTTAATACAAAACATTAAAAACCCTTTAAAAAAAAAAGAAAAGAAAAGCAAGAAGAATAAAGTCCTTCTTTAAAGAACAAAGTTTTTGAGTTCTTCACAAGACTGTTTCTGTGAACAGGATGCCGATGTCGTGTGGGTTGCAATGGAGAGGAAAGAAAGGTTAACATTGCTTAGGCAATTCTTCAACAAAAGCTACTCCTATAATTGACTCAAATTTTATCTCTTCATTAAAGTGAGACCGCTAATGGGTCACCCTTTCTTAGCCATCACTAAGTACTGTGTACAATGAAAATGTGTAAGTCTGAATCCCTTTGAACAGTAACCCCCAACTTGCAGCCTTTTAGGTGACCTTCCTGTAATTAGTGTGAATCATTGAGCCTTACTGGGCACGTGTGTGTGTGTGTGTGTGTGTGTGTGTGTGTGTGTGTGTGTGTGTGTGTGTTGTTTCTCCAGGAATCCAATAAGGAATGAAAATTCACTGTCAGGAGACACTGAAGAGTCTCAAGACGGAGCAGACATCTGCTGACCCGAGTCAGTATGAGGACACAGCTGCTCCAGGCGGAGAACTCTGGGTTTGAGCCTGCTATCCCCCTCTCTCAGCCCCAGGCCCTCTCAGACACACAGTGACCATCTTGTCTAAACTGAAAGGGATACAGTGCGTGCCATGCCCACAAGGTTGAGCCAGTGACCTTCTGTCTTTCTGGTCTCCCTCTCCTGTCCACGTACACACGAGAAATAAGTAGACGTGTGTGGATACAGGGACCTCAGAGTGAATGTTACACACTGGGCACTGAGCCATATAAACCCATCAATTTCTCTTTCTTTTTGCAACATGTAAGTGAAAACCACAGAAGAGAAAATGCTTGTCCTCCTGCCTATTTGAAAATTCTGTGTGTGCATGTGAGTGTGTGTGTGTGTGTGTGTGTGTGTGTATAACAGAGAGACAGACAAATGTAGATACAGAGACAGGCAGAGAGACTTTCACACCTATTTCTTTACAAAGCCCTCCGTAAACTCATCTAGGTGAAGGAGGCGGAAAACACAGCTGTGTCTGAAGGATTTGCCTTCTTACCCAGCAAGCATAGAGGCTGTGTTCATTGAAATGTTAGCCATTATTCTATTTGACTTCTCTGATGTTCTCAGGTTGATATGTTTAAGATTAATGAGGCATTAGTTCTCAATCAAGGAGCCATAATCAAGAATACCCATTTAGCTGCAGTGAGTTGTGTCCCTGCATTAATTAATATCATTTGACCTTTGTATTTTGGGTGGGATGATGTATCGCCGAATTTTCCTGAGCAGTGCCATAAAATTGATAGCTTGAATATTGCTGCTTGTATGGCCGAATGGTTCGTTTAAGTTAAATACTGTGCTGGTAATTAATATAGGATAGGTAAGTCTGGGCAGATGATACGTATTAATTCTTATTTAGTGAAGCAAGCTTTGCTGGGTGGGAGATTCAGATGAAGCGCTTTGGGGCTGGGGACCTTGACACTTAGACGAAAATTGTCCTGAAGGTACCTCATGAAGAATCTTTTTCTAATCTGGAGATCATGTCTACACAAATGTTTAAATACAAAATGGAACAGAGCTATTGGGGCGTGTTGGACCTTCCACGTTAGCTTTTTTCCTATTTTAATGGGTGCATTGCTCAAATGTCTTCTCTGTAAAGTTTTGGGTGCGCTGTGATGGTTGCATCCTTCCGGGTTGTAGCAAGTTTCTAGGCCAGAGGTTGGCCAAACTTTTTTGTAAAGGTTCAGAGACTAAATATTTTTGGCTTTGCAGGCCATACAGTCTCTCTTACAACTCTGCATCTCTTCCCATGTGGGAAGAGCTATGTTTTATATTCATTACCATGTTTCACTGCATAGCAAAGTACCAGGAGCATGATGCAAAGTGCGAAAAATATCTAAGAATTGAGCGGTCATTTCTGCGTTTCTTCAATGGCAAGAGCCGATCAATCTGGCCCCCAGTATGAGTTATAACCGCTGATGCAAGAACCAAAAGCCCAGCCCTACCTCTCTATTTGTTCTCACTGGCTGTGAGTCAAGGAGGAGAGGAGCAAGGAGAATTTGTCCCTTTTCCCACCATCATCATTTGATCTTACGTGAGATCCAAATACACTCATCTTCTCAAAGTACATTTCTGTACATCTATTGTTCTATTTACAGAATTTGATCAAAGACGCCCATACCACACCATAGCCTGCTTTGAAAACTTAATAATGTTTTATAAACATCTTTCCACATCGTTCAGTATTCTTTGCACCATTATTTTCATTGGCAGTATGGCATTCCATGTTTTATTTAACCAGTCTTCTGAGGGAGGACATTTATATTGTTTCCTTTACTCCAATTGCAAACCGCTAAATATTGCAGCACATATATTTTAGAGCCCAAATCCACATATTTATGTCTTATAATTTTTTTAATGTTTATTTATTTATTTGAGAGAGAGAGAGAGAGAGAGAGAGAGAGAGAACGTGCGAGCAGGGGAAGGGCAGAGAGAGAGAGCAAGACACAGAATCTGAAGCAGGCTCCAGGCACTGAGTGGTCAGCACAGAGCCTGATGTGGGGCTCGAACTTACAAGCTGTGAGATCACAACCTGAGCCAAAGTTGGATGGTTAACTGACTGAGTCACCCAGGTGCCCCCACATACTGTCTTAGAACAAATACCTGAATTTCTGTGTACAAGGCAAGTACGTTTTCAAGGTTTTTGATACTTTGAGACTAATTGCCTTCCATGAATTTTCGAGTCCTACCTAAATTGCATGATAATACCTTTCATTTAAAATTTTTGAGGAGGAACTTAGAAAAAAAAGATAAACCCTGTTTAGGGATGTTTGTTAGGCCATGTGGAATAAGCCCAGTGGAATGCAGAAATGTTGCCAGGTGGGAGATTGACAAACCTTTATGTGTCATACTGTTGCCCTGGAACCTTGACTTTAGAAATTGAGTTCTCTAGGGGCGCCTGGGTGGCGCAGTCGGTTAAGCGTCCGACTTCAGCCAGGTCACGATCTCGCGTTCCGGGAGTTCGAGCCCCGCGTCAGGCTCTGGGCTGATGGCTCGGAGCCTGGAGCCTGTTTCCGATTCTGTGTCTCCCTCTCTCTCTGCCCCTCCCCCGTTCATGCTCTGTCTCTCTCTGTCCCAAGAATAAATAAAAGTTGAAAAAAAAAAAAAAAGAAATTGAATTCTCTAGAATAGAAGGACAGACAGAATTATTTGATTCCAAGTCAACTTCCCTTCATTACAAACATCGGTTATGTTCACGCTTGGTGGGCAGTCTACGTGGACAGAAGAAGAGGTCTGGGACTATTAGATCACACTGATTTATGCAGTATCATAATGGGAATGGAGTAGGATGGGGCTTTGGCCAGCCTCTCCATTTCATTATGAGGAAAGAGATACTGAATTGCAACAATGGTTCTTTGTCTAGGGGCGCTGGGAACTCTGCTGTAGGGGAATTTTCTCTGCACCTTCACCATAACATCCATTTTACCATAGGAGAGAGACCCCACAGAAGGCATGCTTCTGAATAGAAAACTGTGAGAATCAAGGTCAGGACAATTATTGGGGACAAGAGTTAGGTTTCTTTAATGTCATATTCAGAAAATGGTTTTGTAATCAGAGTACTTTAGGGAGGTTTGAGGTTGATTTTGTTTGTTTGTTTGTTTATTTGTTCCAGTGAACAATGAGCATTTTGCTATGTGTAAAAGTGGAGGTCCCGGCAGGAAACTGGAGGCACATTCAAATTGATTAGCTTGAAGTGAGGGGTCATTTACAAAAAGCATGGATAGGGTATGGGAAATTCACAAGGGATAATCTGTCCCCTGAGGCTAGTAATAGGGAGAGAGTTACCACCTCCAGGATTGAAGGGGGAAGAGAGAGCAGTTACAAGGACCTTCAGGAGATGAGCACCGTGGGATTTAATATGGGAGTACAACCAGCTCACAGCTACCCTGCAGGGTAAGAGTCTAGGGAGTAAATATCCCAAGCTCACTCTCCTCCCTCCCTCTATCTCTCTTGATGCTCCCCATTGACCAAACCCACCTGGAAAACAGAGGGAAGAGAGCCCATTGATATAGTTTGTCCAGATCAGCCCCATGCCTGAGCACAGAGCACAGAGCACAGTGGAGACAGGTGGAGCTTGCAACTCTGGGTAAATAGAAAGTAAACAGCTCAACGCGGCTGCATGGATTACTTAAACTTACTGTTTCCCAGGACAGCACACTTTGGTTTAGAGCTAAATCTGTGAGCATCATGAGTTTACAGCCACAGGATAGGACCTTATAAAAATCCAGTGCCTAGGGCACCTGGGTGGCTTAATCGGTTAAGCATCCAACTCTTGATTTTAGCTCAGGTCATGATCTCATGGTCTTGAGATAAAGCCCTGCATGGGGCTGCACACTGGGTGTGGAGCCTGGTTGAGATTCTCTCTCTCTGGAGCACATGGGTGGCTCAGTTGTTTCTGTGCTTGTGCGTCTGACTCTTGGTTTCTGTTTAGATGATGGTCTCATGGTTCATGGGATCAAGCCCCACATCGGCATGGAGCGTGCTTGGGATTCTCTCTGTGTCCGTACTCCGTTGTGCTCTTGTGCACACTCTGTCTCAAAACAAATAAACTTAAAAACAAATTGCTCTCTTTTTCTCTGCCCCTGCCACTCCCCTGCTTGGTTGTTGCCCTCTCAAAAAATAAATAAATAAACAAAAATCCAGTGCCTAATCAAATGCCAACTCTGGGATATTAGACGAGAATTACATGATTATGTGGCAGGTGAAGTGGCCCATACCTGTACCACGTACCTGACAGATTCCTTCTAGGTTACTTTAAGAGCTCCTGAAAGATTTGCCAAATTTCTAGACTGACTGGACATTCAAATAATTTCTCCCGGGTCCCAGATGATAAATGAATGATGCCAAGGAAAACAAAATAATGGTTTCATTTTTTAAGGTAGAAGAGAAATGGTTTTTACATTCACCCCAAGGCAACCCATCCAAGAGCAAAATGAGCCTCATTCAAATAAAATTTTCTCTTAAATCTAACTCAGTTTGCCAGAGCCTCAGATTCAATGTGTAAACCTGTTTTATTTGGCTTCATGTAATTTTATATTGTTGTTAATTTAGTTTTCCTTTGTTTGCATACTATGAACCATTTGTTAATTTTTAAAATGTTAGGATATTTAACATAAAGTCTGAATTTTCTTCTTTTGAAACATGAATTTTCTTCTTTTTGACAATATTGGACTTTGATTACCACAAAGGAAAAAAAAATGGATTTGTCTCCCCAGTTGCTTCTGGCCGTCACTCATGTAGGTGTTTGAATGCTCAGTCTCTTTTTTTTTTTTTTTTTTTTAATTTTTTTTTTCAACGTTTTATTTATTTTTGGGACAGAGAGAGACAGAGCATGAACGGGGGAGGGGCAGAGAGAGAGGGAGACACAGAATCGGAAACAGGCTCCAGGCTCTGAATGCTCAGTCTCTATAAATTCCTAAGTCCCTGCAGAGAGGGCATAGTCTCAACCCAGTTTTATTCTGTTCTTAGGAGAGTTCATGGACTTATACCAAGATTCTCCAGATATGTAAGTTTCCTGGAGTGACTTAGACCTCTGTGAATGCTTCTAATATTCTCAATAGTCGGACCTCATTGCAATTTTTTTAAATTTGGAGGAAATTGAGGTAGACCACACAGACATTTACATCTGTGTTGTCTTTAACAAAGAATAATGAAGCATCACCAAAAGCAAATACTCAATATTATAAATCAGATACTGGGTCTGGGAGAAGTTATGAGGGGGCTTCAGAGGGCAAGCCTGATTTTTGAATGTTTTAAGCTTTGGTATATCCAGGGCTAGTATCTTTTCAACAACGTATTGGTATTGTCTTTCTTTGAGTGAAACGTATATGGAGGCTCAACATGTAAAACAGACCAAAGCTGAGGAGTTTCACAGAAACAAATTGGAGGGGAGGGTACACGGCCATCTCTCACCCTGCTCCACATTTCTGATGGAGGAACCCCAGTGGCACCTCTCTTGTGTCCTAAAGCACAAAGATGTCCTCCTCTCCTAATGACCTTTCTGTTTATACCACGTGAGAACATCATGAAATATCCATCCATTTTTAATAGGAGAATGATATTTTTTATATACTCTATCTAGTCTGTCAGTGTCTTGCTTGGTACCTATGTTGGATGTACTTATTTATATAAAAATTTATGTCACATTGCAGACAGATTTTGACTAATTTCAGTTGACATCTCCTTGAGCTCACTAGGATTTTTCTGATTTTATGATGCATGAAACATTTCTCAATGGAAGATGCTGGAATATCCACATTTTTCAGTCTGGAAAACCTGTATGAGAAAAATTTTACAGAGAACACTTATCCTGAATCCACCAAACTCTTCACTAGTTATAAGCTGTCTTACAACAGAGAGCTAAGGAACTGGGAGAGGAACATGGGAGAGTTCTTGAGTGAAGAAGGGGGCTCGGGAATTATCAGCAGTTCATTAGTTATCTGCACCTTTCTAAATGATCCTTTTGTTTTCACTCCATAGAGTTTATGTCTAGCCTCCTACCAGCACTGCCCTTCCATTATTTACTCAACTTCTCCCTTCTATTTTGTCTCTACCACAGGGCCTTTGAATATGCTTTGCTAAATGCCTAGAATGCTTCTTCATGCCTCTTACCCAAACTAATCTATTTTGAGTCATCTTCTATCTCAGTTCAAACATCACTCCTTCAAGTGAAGCTTTCTCCTACTCTTAGACTAGGTCAAACTCTTCCCCTCTGAAGGCTCTCATAGAAGCTTATTAATATTCGTTTATTTGTATGATTATTTGATTTTTTTTAAGTTCTAATTCCCTTAAAAATAGAACCTGAGGGGCACCTGGGTGGCTCAATTGGTTGAGTACCTGACTCTTGATTTCAGCTCCAGTCATGATTCAGGGTCATGGGATTGAGCCCTGCATCAGGCTCTGCTCTGAATGTGGAGCCTGCTTAGGATACTTTTTCTCTCTCCCTCTCCTCCTCTCTTATGCTCATGGGAAATTTCTCCCTCTGCTCTCAAATTAAAAAAATAGAACTTGAAATAAAACTTATGTGATAAGGCTTTATAGACAGATACAATACCAGGGCAGCTAGAATGAAGAAAAAGGGGAATTGAGGCAGGAAAGACCACAAGCGTGTACAAAACAGTGTGTTACTGGGCTGACCACAGCTTGATAGGAAACTATAGTGAGCTGCTCCATTACATGGGGGGAGGGGAGGAGGCGGGGGTCTTCAAGGTAGGCTGTGTGGGACCATGATACCTTGGAACATTTTTTTGAAAGAGACAAGGATATGTTTGCTAACAGCTTTCAATCTCCTTTAGTTGGTCAGATTCACTCCACTGGAGAATAAACTCACCTATATTTACAAGGTATATTACCTAGACCTTTAAGGCAGCTCCTGGGGGAGCCTAATCCCATGTTTCATAGTGTAATACTTCTTATGAACCCCAAAGCAGTAGCAGGAACCATAGCTTTTGTGAGTCTGGTTGGGGTGGACTTGGGTTGTGAAATCACAGTAGGTGTGATGAAAGTCATGCCAGGGCCCAACCCAGGGGAGGCTGTAGCAGCCAGAGGTTGTAAGAAGATGAGGCAGGAGTGAAGGCTGGATTTCCCATGGAGGAAAGGGCCAACTTCCAGAGGACTGGTGGAACTGACAAAGTCTGGGAAGTATAAAAATGTGATCCCATGCATGCCTGCCTATGTCTTCCACCTTCTTATAAGTACAATGAGGATAAGAACTGCATTTATTTGGCTCTGCTCAATATTGTATATTCAGCCCCTAAAACAGTGCCAGGAAATGGAATTAATCGATATTTGTTGAATGGATGGATGGATGAATAAATGGATGGATGGATGGACAGTTGGATAGATAGACGGATAAATGGAAGGATGGAGGAAGGGATGGATGGATGGGTGGATGGATGGATGGATAGATAATACGTCAATGTTCGTTGAAATCTTCTAGCCTCTATTTTCCTTTTTCTCAGTCACAGGTAAGTTCTCATTAGCTAGTGGCAGCAACATCGGATTGATTGGGGCACCATCTTTGCACATGATGAAACCCCTGTGGTCTGCCACCTAGAAGTCTGGAGCTGTTCAGGTGCTGAGTGGGTTCTGGAGTTCTGAGAATCCTCAAGGAGATATATTTTGTTCTAGATTGTCACTTTCCTCTCAGAGTTTAAGTAGTATTGGTATATAGACACCAGGGTCTAGGTGATCTAGGAAACCATTAATGGTGTGGCTTTTGGAGCTCTGAAAGGTAATATTTTCTGAGTGTCTTCCATGGCCCAAGTATAGTAAGTACCCTGCACAAATTGTTTAATCCCTAGCAAAGTTGTATAGGGCAAACTTTCCTGAGTGATGGAATTAGAATTTGAACCCAGTTTTTCCTGACCCTGGAACCCATGCTCTTAACTTCTACACTGGCATTTTCCCAGATATGCATGTGTGTGTTATACAAGATGGGTTTTAGATACTTCACTGATAGGATTATTCATTTTCATGGTTATATGTTTGCTTAAATACATATTGGAGCAATACTAGTTTTTAATTTAGGATAATGTTGGAATTTCAAGATACATTAAATAAAGATTTCCAATTTTAAGGAAAATATTAAATATCTAATAGTGCAGCTGGTACAAATATGGCAAAAACCATGAGGGTAGCACAGGATGACTGATGCTTAGGAAATATTGCGGTATGTCAAATGGAATATCCAGAGGGACTCACAACCCCTACGTCATTCCTCAGCTGCTTCTCCCAATTCTTTAATTTTTTGTAAATAATTATTTCTTTTTGAGAGAGAGAGCCCAAGCTGGGGAGAGGCAGAGAGAGAGAGGGAGAGAAAGGATCTGATGCAGGCTCTGTGCTGGCAGCAGAGAACCCAACATGGGGCCCGAACCCATGAACCATGAGATCATGACCTGAGCTGAAGTCAGACACTTAATAGACCAAGTCACCCAAGCGCCCCAGATTTCCCCTAATTTTTTAAGCCTGGAGGATCTACAGCTCTTAAACCATTGTCAACTGCTGTGTTCTTTAGTTTTTCATTCTAGGTTATTGAGCTAATCAACTATTAAGAACTAAGGGAGTCATAAGTGCAAAAGAAGTTTTGACATGGGAATCAGAGAAGAGGTTAACTATAGATAGGTATACCAGTTAATGGGATGTATATTCAGCATGGGCTGCATCTTTGCATTTTCAACTCTTTTTGATTCCCTTTCTTTGAAAAGAGGAAGGCTTTGCTCCTGAGTTTGGAAGAAAGGTCGAAGTAGGTTGAGATGTGATCGCATGATCTGACCCCCATTGACCCCGTGCTTCAGAGAAGATGACTAATATCTCTGTCACTCTCTCATTCCCCTACCCTCGCGAGTTTCCAAAGAAGACTCTATTCCTAGCCTATGGCGAGCACTTAGGGAAATGAGTTAATTTTTGTAAAGTTCTTAGATGTGTGCCTGGCACATTTTAATTACCATTTGTATTTGTTTTTACCTTTAATATGATTAGAATGGTACATGGATTGAATGGGTTAGAGCAGAGAAGTAGCAAAAGCATGGTTTTCAGAATCCAGTGGGAGTTATGTGTTAAGAATCTGTGTTACCTGCTATATGTAATCTCCAGCTTCTGTTGCCCTGTTCTCTGCCCTACAGTAACAAGATCCTGAGTCCTCTAGTGGCATTTAGATCTGGCCACTGGAAGGCATCCTGCCTAGAAATCCGAGGGAAGGAGAAGAATGAGGTCAGGGTATCTGTTCCTCTGGCACCCTCTCTATGAGATTTCCTGTGCCCTTTACCTGAAGGTCAGTGTTTCTTTTCTCAAGCACCTGTTCTGAATAGTTCGGTCTTTCTCAGTTCTCTTTATGACTCTCCTCCCACCCCCTTGTTCCTTGAGACCTAGGGATAATAATGATGGCTTTGTTGACATTAGTCTAGGTTGATATTACATCTGGGGCCTTGGACAAGTTCCTCAAACTCTTTTAGGCTTACTGTCTTCATCTACAAAACAGCTAAGCCAGGTTCTCAAACTCAAATGTCAGGGACCAGGCAAGGGTCTCAAATGAGTGGGGTGGGACTGCACCCAGCCTGAAGCCTCTTCTCAGTTCCCACCATGGCCATGTAAGAAAGCAGGCCCAGTGGCCAGACATTGTGATTTGCCCAGAGAATCCAGAAATCCAGCTTGTGTATGCAGTCTCTTGATTTTCAAATGTTAGAAACTTAGTAAATGTTAATTTTGAAAGGTCAGAGAGGCCAAAATTTGGGTTAAGAGTTATTGAGAGGACTGCAGGTAACACATACAAGAAAGTGTTGCACAGTGGTTTGGCATACTGACTCCAGAGCCCCACTGCCTGAATTTGAATGAAGACCCTGTGTTTACTAGCTAGGTGACCTTGGACATGTTACATTGCTTCTTTTTTAAAATGTATTTATTTTTGAGCGGGGGCGGGGGGGGGAAGGAGAGCATGTACGCAAGTTGGGGAGGGGCAGAGAGACAGAGACAGCGAATCCGAAGTGCACAGACAGACTTGGGGCTCCAACTCATGAACCATGACACCATGACCTGAGCCGAAGCCAGACTCTTAACCAACTGAGCCACGCAGGCACCCCTACTATGCTTCTTTGAGCCTCAGTTTCCCTATCTGCAAAATGGGGATAATCTTATACGTGTCTCTTAGGGTTGTAATGAGGATTAAAAGGGTTAATATTTGAAAAGATTTAAGAGACTGTCTGGTACATAGAAAGCACTATGTAAGTGTTGGCAAATAAAAATGAATAAATATATACTTGATTCAATGCTTGGAATATCAGAGATTTTTCAGCGTATGGGAGCTTAAGCAGATGAATGTCCAGGTTTTAGCTATGGGAATAAAAACACAAATTTCTCCAGCTTCTTGTGTATTATTAAGTTAACATGAATTCCCAAAATAATGGAAGCTTTTAATTTTATTTCTCCCTCCAGAATGGTCTATTTAATGCCACTTGCCTTGAGTTAGTAGTGTCTGACTTCAGAGGTCCTCATCAGGGTACATTGATACTCAGCCCTAAGATTGTTCTAATAAGCTTTATTGACTTGCTGAACCTCAGAGTTCTTTTTATTGACATGCAGTGTAAATCATTCCATCTGACATTTGAATGTCCTTTCTGAGAAACGTGTTAGACCTTACATGGGTACTGAGCTCCTGATGATGTGTGCATTCCTTAGTCAAGCATGCAGTGGCTTAGATGAAGATATCACACACAAAGCCTTGTTTTAAGCTAAGATTGGATGGGAGGAAGGCCATGAAATTTTGTTTTGTTGAAAAAAAGTTTTTTTCTGAGATACGGGAAGGGTGTACATTTTAATGGGGCTATAGTTATTTTCTCTGTCTTTAGAAACGTAAAAGCCAAGAGGTTATTGCTCAATATTTGGTAGCTTGAGAGGTACAGATAGTAATCTACCAGCTTGCTTTGAAGAGAGAATCATGTGACTTTGAATTCAGAAACTTTTTGTTCAAATTTATTCTTGAAAAGGGGAAGGAAACAAACCCTGCAGCTGAAATTTTCTAATACAATAGCCGTTTAAGGAACCATCCTGCCTTCCAGGAATTCAGTTTCTTGGATAATGTTTCATGAGCCCATCTGGACACGCATTCCCTTCCTCAGTCATTCTGCCACTGTTTATTGGGCATCTGCTATGGGCCAGGCACCTGCTAGTGCTGGTAGTACACTGACAAATGTGACAGTGTCCCTGCCCCTGAGAAGCTCATGATCTACTTGGGAAGACATAAAATTGATAATTAAAATACAAGGCATTGAGTGTTACAAGAGAGCAGGAATTTTCACCTTTGGTACTGTTGATTTTGGGGGCTGGATCCTTCTTTGTTGTGGGGGCTGTCTGTAGATGTTGAATAGCATCTCTGTCCTCCACCAACTAGAGGCCAGAGGAATCCTCCCTCCAGTGACGACAACCCAAAAGGTCACTAGACATTGCCAAACATCCCCTGGGGGGCGATGCTGCCCCTGTTGAGAACCACTGTTAAGTAGAGACATTTACACAATTTCTTGGGAAAGGAGCAACTGATTCATGTAGGACAAGTGAGGTAGACTTTTCAAAAGGATGATGACATTTGAGCTGGGTCTTGAGATGGAAATATAGCTCAACAACCAGTGAAGTAGAAGTTTAGCACTTCAGACAAAGGGGATACAATGGTATGACAGAACATAGACTATTTAGAGAACAATGTGTAATTCTTTGTAGGTGAAATTAAACTGCTTGCCAGATAAGGCTATAAAGGCAGGCTTGGGCCAGGTCATAGAGAGTCTTATATACCAAGAAAAGATGTTTAGACTTCATCCCATTGGTAATGGAGAAGCAATGAACTTATTAAGTGGTGTGTTAATATTTGCATCGTATGGCCTGTTTGATTATTCATTCAGCACCTGGTAATAGCACCCCCATTTCCTTTGGGGGAATTACCTGCCCACCATTCTGAGACTGGTGGTTTAGGTGGGGTTGAACTCATACCCTGGTTCCACAGATCTGGCTAACCACAGCATGTATCCACCTGGTCATGTGGTTAGTTCAGTGGTGGGCATGTGATATCATCCAGGCCGGTGGGGGCACACTCTAGGATTAAAAGACATCCTCTTTCCCCTGGGGTTACTAGTTTAGAAGAAGATTATCTTCAAGTTTGGAATTTGTGGAGGGCATATTTTTTTAACTTTATTCATCTATTTTCAAAGAAAGAGAGAGTACAAGTTGTGGAGGGACAGAGAGAGAGGGAGAGAGAATCCCAAGCAGGCTCTGCACCATGAACAGTGAGACTATGACCTGAGCCAAAGTTGGTTGCTTAACTGACTGAGCCACCCAGGCACCCCAATTGGAGGGCACCTTGACTCAACAATTGAAGCACATGTTGAGGATACCAACATAGGGGAGAGTAGAAACAAGAGACAAAGCCTAAAACTGTGTGCTTTGGAATTTGTACTCACATGTAACAATAAATCACGTTTCTAGTTTATACTGGCTTGAGTTTCTGTAACTTGGAAGGGGAAGAGAGAGAGCTGACAAATACAGTATTTAAAACATTGTTCTTGAATATCTAGAGAATTGAGTGTGTGCAGGGAAGGGTTTCTTACAAAGAAACCAGCTAAGAGGCTAGTGTACCAGTGCAGACAGAAGATAAGATGCAATGGGTGGAAATGGAGGGAACCTAAGAGAATTGATAGAGGAAATAAGAGTTTCTCCCACATGTGTTGAGTTGCATGCATGGCTTGCAGGCCCTCCACACCATGACACTGATCCTTCCTTTCCTCTCATTTCTGCATCATCCATTTAGGATTATCTCCTGGGAATGGGGTGGGATAGCACCTAAGATGGCACTAAATTATCCCTTTCTCTTGGAAGCCACATTCTTGTGTAACGTCGTCTCTGTAGGTGTGGGCTAGACTTCTTGATTCGCGTCAAATGTGTGGAATATGACAGAAATAATGGGATATCACTTCCAAAATTGGGTCATAAAAAGACATTGACTTTGCTTGTTTATTGCTTTGAGGAAAGTAGCTGCCATGTTGTGGGCTGCTCAATTGAACTGTTCACGTGGCTAGGAGCTGAGGTTGGACACCAGCCAGCAGCTCTCAGTCCACAAACTTCTGTTCTGAAGAACAGAATCCTTCCAATAACTGCATGAGTGAGTGTGGGAGTAGATCCTTCCCTAGTCAACTCTTGAGATGAAACTGCAGCCACAATTGACATTTTTCAGCCTTATCAGAGACTTAAGCCAGAGGCACCCATTACTCTGTGCCCACATCCTGATTTATAGACACTATGAGTTAATGTTTGCTGTTTTGAGCTGCTTAATTTTGGAGCAAATAGTTATGCATCAAGAGACACATATTACAGTGGGATTTAGTTCCTATTTTATGTTATATAGATAGTAATCAATAAATACTTGTAGAATAAGTGAATAGATTGATTATAAACAGCAGCCCCAGATGCTTGGCAAAAAGCCCGATGACAGTGGTATACAGGATGCTGGAGAAATGGCAGTTGGAAACTTAGCTGAGATGTGAAGGGTGCAGAGACCTTTGGGACCTGGCAGCTCTGGGGACATCAATGACATACAGGAAGTGACTTTGGAAGTGTGCGAAGAGTGGGATGTATTTAAGGAGGGTGGTGTCCTGGCAGAGTAGATAGAAAAAGAGACCATTATGGAGCAGCTAGGAGGCAGGAAGATGCCAGGAGGGGCTGTTTCTGAAGCCAAAGAGAGATGTCAAGGGACTGTCAACACACCAGATGATGAAGAGATAGCAACCAAGATTAAGGACTGAACTTGGCCATGGGGTGGGGCAGAGGAGAGCAGTCATCAGTTAAGAAGATGCTAAAATCATAGCTCCAATGGAATTGTATGAACAGAAAAAGCAGATTATAGTAGATCATTGGGTGATGGAGGAATGGAGGTGATAAACATGGTCAGATTGCAGTAGAAGTAGACCCCAACTAGTAGTGCACTTAAGGTTGAAAAAGAGTTGAAGGAGGAGGGTTAACATAAGCGAGCTTCAGCGTATTTACATCCTGACAACCAGGATGGTCTGAAGACAGAACAGAGAGAACGATGAGCTGGTGTAGAAAGATCCTGGAGGAGGGGTGAAAAGATGGAAAGAAGGCACTCCAGCCGGGCATTTAGCCTTGGCACTGAGAAGTGTGTTCAGATAAGTACTTACATTTTGGTTCAACATCTGTCCTGTGCTGTTCTGTTCTGTATTCTCTGTGAACTACTCCAGAAAAATGTGGTTGCTTTTATTGCCAAGTTGCTTAATTGCCTTACGGGATAATGGCAAGCAAGCTAGTCTTGGAGCTTTTGAACACAGAGACGAATCAAAGCAGGAAGAGGTAGAGAAATCAAATAGACTGATGGCCTTTTCATTGACAGTCTTTCAAGTTGGTTACCCTTTCTTTTGTCAGTCTAGTAATGGTTGCTGACATCTGCAAAATACTTTTTAAACTAAAAATAGAGAGGAATGGTAGAAAATTCTACCTGCTATCATCAGGCATATATGCTTTATGCTTTGCTTTCTTTCCCCTGTTGTCTATTAATAAAAGAACTCTCATGCAAATACCAGGCCCAGACCATTTTTAACAGTGCTTCCAGGATTAATAACCATCACTTCATACTGTTTAAAAAAGACCTACCAAAAAGGAATAATGGTCTACTTGAGTCTACCACATAAAACTGCCAATGCATTTTCACCTGTTCACTTTATCCTCACACCAGTGAGTCAAGTAGGGCTTTCATGCAAAGAAGCTGTTGCAGCAAGGCTTGGCTGTCTCCCTCCACACTGCGTGGCTGGGACAGAACCTGGAGGCTCCTGAAACCTAATTGTTTATTCTCACTAATGCATTACATCACTGTTTCTTACTCCTACTTATGGCTACAGAGACTCCAAAATGGCACTTCGTGAGTGGTCCCATGGGTTCCCTGCAAAATACCTGTAGATTTTAATATATTCATGGTGCATAATCAGTGCTTCAGAATCTTGCTAACAATTACCTCTTTTCTGTGAGTTTGAGAGCACAGCAAGCAATCACGTTTTCAAAGAGAAGGGAAATATCCATGCACAAAGCGCTCAGATCTTTAAATGTTGAATTCCTATTCTCTCCCCACTTCCAACTGTATCCACAAGTCATTCTGCTGTTGGACTAATCACACAGGTACTTGGAACACCTGTGACAGGAATACATGGTGTGTGTGTGTGTGTGTGTGTGTGTGTGTGTGTGTGTGTGTGTGTGTTGAAAAATCACATTCCCAGGTCTCATACCAGACTTAGTGAGTCAGAATCTTTAGAGTGGTACCCAGGATCTGAATTTTGGTAAGCATCAGAGATAATTTTTTTTCTAAATGTTTATTCATTTTTGAGAGTGAGAAAAAGAGAGGGAGCGAGGGAGGGAGGGAGGGAGGGAGGGAGGGAGGGAGGGGTAGGCAGAGAGAGGAGGACAGGATCCAAAGAGGGCTCTGCGCTGATAGCAATGAGCCAGATGCAGGGCTTGAACTCACAAACTGTGAGATCATGATCTGAGCTGAAGTCAGAGGCTCAACTGACTGAACCACCCAGGAGCTCCAGAGATAATTTGTTCAAGTTTATTTATTTATTTTGAGAGAGAGAGCCAGAGCATATGAGTGGGGAAGGAGCAGAGAGAGAGAACCCCAAGCAGGCTGTGCACTGACAGAGGCTCACACAGGGGCTTGAACCCACAACCATGAGATTATGGCTCAGTTACACAGGGGCTCTAACCCATGAACCGTGAGATTACGACCTGAGCCAAAATCAAGAGTCAGACACTCAACCAACCAAGCCACCCAGGTGCCCCCCCCCCCGCCCCCGCTCAGAGATAATTTTCTTAAAAACTTTATTTATTTTTAGAGAGAGCACAAGCAGGGAAGGGCAGAAAGAGAGGGAGATAGAGAAACCCAGTGCAGGGCCCAACATGGGGCTAAATCTCATGATCCATGAGACCATGACCTCAGCCAAAAGCAAGAGCCAGATGCTTAACCAACTGAGACATCCAGGTGCCCTAGCATCAGAAATAATTTTATATATACCCTGGTTTGACAACCACAAGACATTTGGACACTGGATAAGTGGAGTTTCATAGGTAATGAGAGATACAGGGTCTTTTCATTCCTATGGGGCACATCGTTGACTGTGCCTGTGAAGCCAGTATGTCCCATTCTTCTTGGGGACATTGAGAATATAGAAGATGCTATCATTGTCCCATACTACCAGACCCCTCTTACTAAGTGTTTAGCATTACATCCATACATTCTGGGCTTCCAGATATCAGCACCACTGCCTAAGGACTCTCTGATCAGTAGATCCCACTCTTCCCATGCTCAAGGAAGGCTGAAGTGGCCCTGGATTAACACACTACCGTACTTAACTGATCTTTAAGCAATGGTTGACACAAATAATTGTATAAATATTTTGGACGCCTGGGCGGAATAACTGTATGGGCATTTCTACCTTGGCTTCCATAATTCTTTAGTGGTAATAATTTGCAGTTACTCTGATAATACAGTTTTTGTTGGCTCTTGTCCCTTTCCTACCTCACTTTCCCACCCCTTGCCATTTTTTGTTTCCTGGGTTTGCCTCCAAATTTATACATGCACTCAAATACTGGTCTCATGGACTTCTGGGGGGACCCAAAAGAGCATCTGTAGATTAATGCAGCAGAACATTTTGATCCAAGCCTAAAGTAATGGTGTAGGGAAATGCAGAGAAAAGAAAAGCAAAGAAGGCATGGAAACATGCTTCATAGAAGAGTTCACTTCTTACCAAATGCCCACACTGTATCCTTTAGATGTTTATGTTCAATATCCCAAATTTTAGCTATTTTCTGATATTTCCTCATATTAACTACTATATACTCTTGAAACATATTCCTGGTGATTCTTTTTAATTTACAGGTTTTTGCCTCTTAAAAGAAGTATAAAGAATAAACAGAAATAATAAATGTATAAATGGAGAATGTAGTAATGCACACTTTGACCATGATTTACAGATATTTTACTTCTTAGAACATCTATAACTCACCAGTAACCACTGCAAATGCATATTCTCCCTTGTAAGCTTGCATATTTCATCCTATATGGCTTAAATATCTTTACTTATCCATTTGTAATAAAATGACTAGGACTTAAAGTAAGTGCATTTGAAAGAAATCGATTGTCAATACTCTGTGCTGCTAATACATGGAACATATTTCCCCCTGAGGTGTTAGTACATTAAGGCAAAACTATTTATGTTTTGATTATAAATTCATTAACTATTTACACTTCATTGACTTAAAGCTTTTATTTTTTTTCTTAAGTCTCACTTTCAACCTTCATGGTTGACTTCACTGAACTATTCAAAGCAATGTTTATGTTTTTTTTTTTTTAAAAACATTTTTAGTAGGACTTTAGAATATATACACAATTTTTCTGTCTCATGGCCTGTGAACCTCTGTACCTAAGGAGAGATTTTGGAGATGAAACAAAGCATGCCATGTCCCTGAAATCAGACTGCTAACAATTTAAAAATGAGATTCTGAGCTTGTTAGGTTTGTAAGCTTTGAAAATTTGACTTTTCTTCTTCTGAGTCTCAGATTCCATACCTGAAATATGGGAATAGTAATAGTACCTACCCTACAGGGCTCCTCTGAAGCTAGATGTCATGTCTGAGGCTTTGCATAGAGGAAGTTCTCAAAATTATTTTTATTTTTTTCCACTTCTTTTCCCTCAAGTCCTAAGCCTGCATATAATTACTTACTACCTTATCTAGTAGGAGAATAAAACTGGCATCTAATTCCCAATTCACCATTTCATTGTGAGTAAATGAAGTTGGCAAGCGCTTTTTGCTAATGGCCACTCAGACTCTGAACTTTCAAGGCTGGAAGGAAGGAGGTTGTGGTCAGCTCCACCCAGTTTGCCTCCATGGGTCATCCAGGATTGTGGTGATTTTGTTCTGTTAGTTTAAGGCAGGCTGGGTATTGGCCCAAAATAGGAAGCATCTGGAGGAGGGAGATGAAGTGTGGAAAGCAGCAGAATTGTCAAGACCATGTTGCCTTTCTTCACGATGACCCTGCTGTAGAGCTGTTACGTGGAAATGACCACGCATTTCATCCGAACTACTCTCATGTGCCAGGCTTGATGCCGAGGGGCTTCTCACGGGTTATACCGTTTAATTACTGACACCTTGATTTGATTCCTTAAACAAGAGCTTAAGGGCCTGGTGACTGTGAGCAAGTGTTTTCATTTCTCTGGACCTCTGTTTCTTGTTGTGTAAAATGAGGATAGTAATAAAACCTCGTTGATGGAGTTGTTATGAGGGGTCAATGAGAATGTGCATGGAGGTGTTGACCATGAGGCTTGGTTCATAGTAAGCCTGAGTAAACATTAATGATTATTACTGCCTCACTACTATTACTAGTAGTGGTACTCCTGCTATCACTGTATGGATCAGGATGCTTTGTATCAGTGGACCTCTCCTTGGGTGACTTGCCCCCCAGAGAGACTATGGAAGTGTCTGGAGACACTTCTAGTTCTCAGAATTGGTAGGAGGGGATAAAGGGGTGTTAGACAGCCAGGCATGCTACTGCCATGGAGTGGGTAGAGGCTAAGGATGCTGCTAAACATCTTGTAGGGCATAGATAGCCTCCCCCCGGCTACTACAAAGGGTTATCTGATCCAAAATGTTAGTAGAGCCACATTCAAGAAACTCTGCTTTAGGGCATATATATAATGATACATGTTACTGGTTCTTCATTCTGTCCTGCTCTGTAATCCTCAGGCTGATCATAAGATACCTATGGCAGGTCCAGAGGTCATAACTACACAAGGAAACATCTGGAATAAGAAAAAAAAAATTTTTTCTATGGGTTTCACTTGAGTCAAGAAGAACACATTCAATAAGCATATAAATCACCTTTTCCTGGGTCAGATAACACGGAGTCTATGACAATTCCTAAACCAATCTCTTACCGAAAGCCTGGAGTTATCATGCTTGAAGATATGGATCACTTTCAGTGTCCTCTGTATTAATAGTTGCTATTATTATATTAATTATGTCTTCATTATTTTTATCACTATCATTATCTCTGTTTTTTTCCTTTTTTCCTATTTTACACGAAAGAAAGCGGAGGATTAGTGATGTTTAAAAAATCTTGCTTAGTTCACGTTGCTATTACGTGCTAGATAACACCATATGAAAACAGAATCTTAGTCCAGAGCTTTATCCACTTTTTTCTTAAAGATGTGTGATTCTATATTTCTTAAAGACATATTAAATTATATATAAATTAGCCAACCCTAAACCAAGGACACAGCTTAATCTGTATACTCATTATTGGCCAAGTATTTGGAAATCTTTGTTTACTCAATTCTGACCATGCTCAAAATACTTGTTTCCAGAATGCATTTTATATAAGCAGGCTTCCTTTTGTGTTGCAGATCACTGAACCTCCCTTTTTATTTTTCTTATTCCAAGACCAATGGACTAGGAATCCCTATTTTCATGACTGTAAATCACTGACATGATTCTAAGCCTACCAAAATGGAATGTAAGTTCTAGTAAACAGAAAGACAAGATACATCATGACTTAGGCTTCATGAGCCCAGCTCTGACACAAAACACTTAATTTTGAATCTTGGCCAACCCATTCACTAGATGTGTGGGCTTGGCCAAGCCATTGAACTTCCTCCTCCTTTTAAGCTTTGGTTTTCTCATTTATAAAAAGGAAAGCATGATGGTACTTACACCTGGAATTGTACTGTGAAGATCACATGAGATAATACAAGTAAAGAGCTTGTAGAGTAAATGCCACATACTTATTTCTATTGCTATTCTTAAAAAAATTTTTTTTAATGTTTATTTTTGAGAGAGAGAGAGACAGAGTGTGGATGAGAGAGGGGTAGAAAAAGAGGGAGATACAGAATCTGAAGCAGGCTCCAGGCTCTGAGCTTTTGGCACAGAGCCCGACATGGGGTTTGAACCCATGAACTGTGAGATCAGGACCTGAGTGGAAGTTGGATGCTTAATCAACTGAGCCACTCAGGTGGCCCTCTGTTGTTATTCTTATCATCAGGATTGTTCAAAATCTTCCTTATGTTGCCATTACTGCTATCATCATCATTATTGGGGGGATGTGGACAGGAAAGGAAAAAGGATGAGCCCAAGGAGAAGTAGAGAAACCATCACAAACTATTTCAAAGAAATTAAAAAAAATTTTTTTTAATGTTTATTTATTTTTGAGAGATATAGAGACCGAGAGCAAGCGAGGGAGGGGCAGAGAGAGAGGGAGACACAGAATTCGAAGCAGGCTCCAGGACCCGAGCTGTCAGCACAGAGCCCGACATGGGGCTCGAACTCATGAACCATGAGATCATGACCTGAACCGAAGTCGGATGCTTACAGACTGAGCCACTCAGGCGCCCCCAAAGACATTTTTAAACAGTGTGTAAGTTTGCATCTTTTCAGAAAAAGGAAACTCATCCCTAGACACTGGATGGCTTATTCCCAGTATTAAATGCCTTGGTTAATATCAAACTCCTGAACTTCATTATAGATCATGAGTTAGTTCAACCGATCAATAACTATATATTGAGTATCTGCCATGTGCCCAATGACTGAAGGGGGAATAGAGAATATGAGGTGAAATTCATTCCCTTGTGGTCTTCAGTCTATTTAATTAGTTCATTAGTTGACCTAGACTGTGATAAAGCTTTGAGGTAAGCCTGAAGACTGAGCACTTGAGGGCAAATCAGGTCTTACATAATATTAAGATTGTGTGAAGAATTTTATTTGATCATAGTCATTTATAAATCAATTTGAAAATCTTCTCTTCAGTGACTGCTATTGCACAGTATCCTTTGGGAGGAGAAACAGAAGGATGCTTTACTACTTCAATTATTTTTAGTTTGCTTTTTTTCATCCTTCTCCTATCTTCATGTACCACTCATCATCCTAAAAAATCCTAGAGCACTTTGGAGTAACCTATGAATCCTATAGTTCCCTAGACGTTTACGCTGATCATCTGAAAAAGTTCTTGAAAAAATAACAAAAATGATCATCGATACATCTGTGAAGGCAGTACAGTGTGAAAGCCATGGGTACTGGAATTATGGATGGTAGGTCTGGCATGCTTTTGAATCATTTCCTCTTAAGTTGCTTTTTGATAAAGCAAACATGCCTGTTGTTTCAATTCAGGGCCCTTTATGAGCTTGTTCCTGTCGATATCTTCAGCTTCATCGTTCACTGCCTTGCCTAATGCACTACTTTCCAGCCCTTTGAATTTAGCATGACTCAACTTGTATCGAATAGATTTGCTGTTCCTTGAAGGAGAAATGCTCCCTTTGCTTCAGATAGTTTCCTAACCTGTGTTCTTCTCCAGAAATGGCCTTCACCCAACTCTTAGGGTAATTCTAATTTTCTTTGTTTAGAGGTGATCTCCTCTAGAAAGCTTTGTCTGACCTTCCTCTTCCCCCCATGTCTGACTATATGCTCCCATTCAGTAGACAATGAAATCTTTCTCAGTTGTTGAGATCACTTATTTATGTACCTACTTACCATATTAGAGTATAAGTTCCTTGAGTGCAGGGACTGTGTTTAGTTTATATAGGAAATGGTTTACAGGAGAGACTAGTCCTTGAGTGAGATACATGTTTGATGGCTTAAAGAATGAAGGACTAAATGGATGAGTAGATTGATCTCACCCTAATTCAGAGAGGTCATCCTATTTAGACAGCAGTGACCACAAAGGAGCAGGAAGGTTCACCAAACATTTATTGAGCTTATTATACATTTGGCCCCCAGCACTGAGGAACTTTTCAGTCTAATGGTGGAGAACAACATTTACAGTAGGTGAAGACAAATGATATGATAAAATTAAATAGAGGTGTTTAGGGAGCTCAAAGAGAGGCACTGGCCTTATCTATATATGTGTGCAGGGTTGTGTGGAGAGGTGGGAGTTGGCAGGGAGAAAGGGATGCCTAAATGGAGATCTAAAAGCTATATATAAACTATCCAGGAAAAGAGAGTTTGTAGGAGTATTCCAGGTTGGAAACAGCATATGCAAAGGGTTGGAGAGCAAGAAGAGGAGATTATCTCCAGATCATAGGGTCAACATAAAATGACAGCCAACTCATCTAGAAGCTTGTAACTCATGTAAAAGACTTTACACTTTATCTTGGAGGGCCATGAGGAACCTTAGGAATATCCTAAATTTGAAAGTGAGAGAAGATTTACACTCTAGATGGATCTTGAACACTTTGAACACTGTTAGTGCAGCCAAAGAATGAGGGTACAAAGTCATTCTTTCCTACCAGCTTTATGGAAGACATTTTGACATATGTTTAGATCACAGATTGCAAAGTAATTTTTATGTCCAGTAGGAGGAGCCAAAGTCTCCATGTTCTTTACCACCACAGCTGGGCAGGTCTTGGCCCGGGGTTGTCCCAGGAGCTGTCTAATTCAGCACCCCTCATTACCTAGAAGTGACTCAATATGGAGAAATGATAGAGAAACTCTGCCTGGAATGTGAAAAGAAACAAATAGTTTCCAAATGAATAGCACAACAGCATACTATATTGATCTGCACTCTAATTTTGCTTTAAATTGTAATGAACGTCTCCTTCACTCATGTACAAAGCTTTTTTAAGCCACAAAGCAACACAGGTACCAGTGACTCATGCCTGATACTCATAGCTAATATATCTAGGCTTATTTTGACTCCAGAATAAGTCAAGAATCGACTCAGACTGACCTTGATTTTAAGATAGTTAAATCTGTTTTATTTCATTTCCAAGAGAAAAATATATATATATTAAAAAATAATAAAAGCACCTAGTGATTACCCATTTTAATGAAACAACAGCCAGTGTTTTTGCCTTGAATGATTGCATTCATTTTTTTCCCCCTTCTGGAATAAAAATGAAGGAGCACAGGGAAACAATTCCTGTTAGTGAATTTGCAAAAAACATTATATTTCAACAGAACTTCCCATTAACTGCCATTTATTTCTTCTCTCATTATTGATAATTTGCTTTTAAATTGAGAATACCTTTTTTACAACCCATCTTATCTTCCTGCACGGCTAGACAATTACATTTAAATTTGGTGGTTTTCCCATTGTAAACAGTTTCTGGAGGAAATGATTACAATGTTACTAACCCAGATTTATGGCTTCATTGTGCTACCAGTGAAGGGTAAGAGACTAGTATAAAGGGAAAAAAAGTTGTTTACATACAAATATATTATTATCAAAGAGAGTCTTAAGGAAGCATATGGAAAAACCAACCCAAATTGCAAAATCATCTACTGGGGCCAGTGATACAGATGACTTTCTGGATTTTGCAAACTTATTTTCTCAAATGATAATAACATATAACGTTTGTTTGTTTTTAATTCCAGTTGTAGTTAGAAGTTTCCTTTCCTTGTTTTATCCTAATATTGGAAGAAACCCTAGCCTGACAGGATTGCAGAGGAACTCTACTCTAGGGTCTGCTCCTTGTTAGGGACTAGGAAGCGCTCATGTTGCAAAGCAAAAACATGCAACATGGTCCCTACTTGTGGAAATGTCATAGTCCTACTTGGAAGAGGAGCCATACTGCTAATACAAAAACATTCGAAGAGGTGGGCAGGAAAATGAACATGAGCCTCGGATCAACTGTTCAAGGCCAGAATCCAACCTTGTCCAATCCCAGTTGCCCTTGAGAAGGCAGCGTGGTAGGTGACACATACCATTAAGTTAGGAAGACCTGCCCCGAAATCCTGGTTGCTTGCCCGTTGTGTGGCCTTCAGCAAAGTATAACCCCAGTGGCCCCCCAACCTTGCTGTGCAGCATAATCACCTAAAACAGTTATCCAAAAAACAAATCAACAGCCTCCAAGCAAACAGAGTTTCTGGCTTAGCGAGTCCAGGTGGGCCAGAAGAAGCATTGCTTTAACCTCTCTGAGCACCTGGTTGGGGACCTGGTTAAGCCTACAGTATGTACCTCATCAGGTTGTTGAGAAAATTCAATGTAAATGCTTCTTATGCACCGGGCAAAAAAAAAAAAAAAGGAAGTCCTTATTGAGAGGTAGTAGTTCTTTAGGAGTCACAGGGATTCTGGTACTAAGGCAGCTGCTAAGAGGACAGTCTCTAGACCCCTGCAGACTCCTGGGTTAGGCGGCCTGCCAGAGGCCAGGGCACCGGCCACAGTGCACACTCCCTTCCTGCAGGGTGTCTGGCCTCCATAACTTTTTGCATCTCGGATAGGGCTCCATCTGTGTCCGGCTGTAGATTTCAAGATTCACCAGACAACTTTCCCAGAACAGAAATGGATGGGGGCAAGGAGCCGCCTCCACTTAGCATCTCCTCAGGGCGTCAAGAAACGTGGGGGTCAAGATGGAGCGGGGCGCGGGCACTCATTGAGCAACTCCACTTTGGGACAAGGACCTAGGGACGCAAAAGACTTGGGCTCATTACCCGCACTTCCAACTCTCCCCCCTTCACCTGTTTAGGCCCGAAGACCTAGGCACAGGGTCGCCTGCGGACCCGGGTTCTGCCCTCCACTGCCTGCTGGAATCCGAGGCTGCACGCGTGACAGCAGCAGCGGTCCTGGCGACGGGGAGGGGGAGGGGGCGCTCCCGCTCGCACGGGATTATTTTTGGCTCCGCAGCCTGGGCTGCTTGCTGCCTGTCGCGCGCGCGCACACTCGCTAGCTCGCGCGCTCTCTCTCTTTCTCTCTCTCTCTCTCTCTCTCTCTCTCTCTCTCTCTCTCTCTCTCACACACACACACACACACAGTCACACATAGACACGCGCGCACACGCACATACACATGCACACGTTTTCTTGCTCGCTCTCTCGCTCTGTTCTCCTTTGTTTATTTTCTAATCTGTGTTTCTGTTTGAAGATCTCCTTTCCACTGTCTACTGCTCGCCTGCAAGCGCTCTCGCAGGCTGACCAGGCGCACACCGCTCCCCTTCGTCACCCCAGCCCTCCTCCCGATCTCCCCAAGCGCGAGCGCGGGGTTTGAAGGTCACCTCCTTTCCAGTCCCGGTGCGAGCCGCGCCGCCGCCTCCTCCTCCAGCTGGAGCGGGTGGCACAGGCGGTGCTGCCCTGAAGTGGTTCTCGCAGCAGCGGGCTGCTGCAGCGGACAGAGCCCGGGGTCTGCACGGGTGGGGAAACCCGAACTCGCGGAGGGGAATCCCTTGCGCTGCGGCCCAGCCCCCGGGTGCACCCGCTGTGGGGCGGGGGCGCTCTGCCAGTCCTGGGGACAGCAAAGGCAGCTGCGGCCGGACCCACGCGTGCGCCTCCGGGACAGGAGGAGGAAGGAACGAAAGAGGCTCCCCGCATCTGGAGGGGCAGCGCCGTGCGCCCCGCCCCTGCGTCCGGGAGTGAGAGAACTCTGAGCCTTCGACCTAGGCAGAGTGCGGAGGAGCGGATGGTGTCTCGGCACTGAGGAACCTTGCGCTCTAGTCGTTCTGGAAGTGGCCGTTAGGACCCAGGCTGTCCGAACCCGCGCCTTGCCCAGCTGTGCCCAGCCCATCGCCCAGGCAGGGGCGCCAGGGCGGGGCTGACCTGCCCGCGAAGTTGCGGACAGCGTGGGAGAAACCAGCACCCCCTTTCGCCGCCTCCAGCTCATGGTGAGTGTGACTGGGGGTGCTGAGAGCGCAAGGGAATTGGAGGGTCTGGGGACGAGAGCGGAAGGCGACTGGAGCTAGGCTCGCCGGGAGTTCTAGGTAAGTCCAAGCGGAATCACCGCCTTTGCGTTCCCCCCACCCCCCAATTAGCTCAAAGGGTCCCACAGGGGAAAGACTTAGGTCTCCAAGAGCTGACCTCCCCCAGCGCCAGGCTGGAAGAGCTGGACTGGGAACTTTTTGTGTGTGGTGGAAAGATCTCCATGTACATTCGCGCAGGGGCCGGGATCATGAGCCTTAGCGCTTTACTTCCATAAGCACGCCCTTCCTCGCCCCAGAGCGCCCCTCCGGAGCGCCAAGGCTGCCCTGTCTGCTCTCTTGGGAGCGAGTCCCAGGTGCAGAGACCGGCGGGAACCTGGCTGCGCACTTTGGTGAGTCTGTCTGGCCGGCTGGAAGCGAGATTTCAGTGCGCCCTGGGTCGCTGCCTTCTTCACCGCCCTTCTCTGAGGTCTGAGGGAGGAGGTACTTTGGTGGCCTACGAGGGGGGTTTAGAAATGCCAAACCTCCTGTGGGAGGCGGGGAAGAGAGGAGGGTCACTGAGCTGGAGGGAGAGCTTCGTGTTTATTGGTACTGGCCTAAACGCCCGGAGATGTCACCGCGAGTTCAGCCCTGGGGACGGGGGCCAGCCTGGGAGCTCAGGACCCGGAAACTCACACCGCACCCCTTGGGTCCTTTGACGTCTTAGACCACTTCACCCCGGGGTATGTGTTTGGGGGCGGCGGTAACAGAGTGGCAGCACAGGCCAGGCTCGCCCGTTTTCTGCTCCAATTTCTCAGCTCCAAGGATGGAGGTGAGGGCGGGGTTAGCGGGGCTGTTCCCACATCTCCGCTGCCTGGGGGATCACCTGGCAGGGATGCTCCTGGAGCCTCCAAGGTGCTAGGTCTAGGGACCAGGTGTCATGAAGAGCCCGGAAGCTGCCCGAGCGGAAAGGAAGGGGGAAGACCCGGACCCACCCAGCCCAGGAATTACCAACTCCATTCCCTGCCGCCAGGGAGCTGGGGGCCCCTCATTTATGTACTGGCAGGGACCAGGGTGCACCTGCCAGCCGAGGAGGGTTTGGGGCGGGGCTGCTCGCGTGCTCGGAAATCCGCGCCTGGCGGTGTGGAGGATTGGTGCCCAACCACGGGTCTTCTCAGTGAAACTTGTAAAGAAGTGGGGGAGGTGTTGCGGAACAGCTTTGAGCCGAAATATGATGCGCCATAACTTGACTTTTCTTTTATAACAGTAATGATTATTTATTTACTTACTTATTTATTTATTTAAACCCAGTGCGCCCCAGCTGGTGATCCCTCCCAGCCCCTGTCTTAGTTCATCTACCCTCCATTTCCATTGATCTTTTTTTTGTTTTGTTTTGTTTTTAAATGAGAGGACCTGAATCCTTTCCATTTTTAAGTGACCACACAGGACCCGGCTGGAGACACAGGCAGATTTATTTTTGGCCAAGGACTTTTTTTTTTCTTCAGAGGCAGAGGACCTGGGGCCTGTACACGGTAAAGGTGGCTCTGGCAGGTATTGTGCTGCAAACAGGGGCTGACTCCAAACCTTCCACTTTTTGAGGGAAACGCTGTTCCAGAGGAATCCCCTGGGTTTTCCCTATGGTAGCTCATGGTTGAGTTGGGTTAGGAAGAAACAGGCATCATCTGTTGCAGTTTTCTGGGGTGTTTTACAGGTTGTAGAGAGTAGAGTTTTATCACAGAGAAAACCACAGCTCGCCCCTACATGCTAGCTGTGTGACCTTGGGCAAGTTACTTGGCCTCTCTGTGCTTCAGTTTGTTTACCTGTTAAATGGGAGTTTCAGTGGTAGTGTTGGCCCCAGAGGGCTTGAGGGATAAATAAATAAAGCATTAAGCACTTAGGACAAGGTCTGTCACATGGTAAGTGCCTGGATAATGTTAGGGTTCCCCCCCCACCGCCCCCGCCTTAATCAAGTTGGATACCCTGTATTTTCAGCCTTATAACACCTGGTGGGATAGAGTAGGCAGGCATTTTCCCTTACACACACACTTTCTCTTAAACAACAGCTGAAAAGGAAGCAAAAAGGGAGGTTAATCAAGAGCGGTTGCTCAGGAGAAGCCTCAGTCTCTCTGAGAGAGTCTCCTGCTTGCCACATGTTCCAAGGAGGGTGGGAGAGGTGCAGCCCACTGGCCCGGATGCAGTCTGGTGACCTTCGATGCCATCTCAACAAGCACAGATGCCCCGAAACTAAGTTTTTGTAGCACTTGTGCATTTCTTCAAATCAACAGAAAGGCCTGCTTCTCCTCAGTCTCCTGGGAAGAAAGCATCATCTCAGTAAATCTTCCTTTTCTCAGAACACACTGTCTTTTTAACATCACCCTGTGGTCCCAGAGTCTTCCAGTCAGAAACAAGCCGAAACGTGGGTCTGAGCACATTTTTTTCCTCCTGGGATTGACCCTCTCTGCTCTATTTTCTCTTCATGATAATTGATGCTATTTTTTTACCTACTCCTCTAAGGTCTGAGCACAGGCCTTTCAGACATCCTCACATCTCTGATGACTTTTTTTTTTTTTTTTCAAGTTTAGCCTTTTCAGTTCAAGCCCTACCAAACCATTATAGTTTATAAAATTCCTTTCAGATAAGTTTTTTTTTTTTCTTTTTTGGCATCCAGAAAATCGGGTCTGCTCTGTATAAATATGTCTGGCATTTCACCTTTCCAAAAATTAGACCATTTTATTTGCATCCTTTAAGCTGATGTGTGGAGTAATGAACACATTCCAAGAGGGAAATCGGATCTGACACAGAAAATACTTTGGGGACCCAGCGATTTCCCAGCGGCATGGATGAAGACTTTTGAAATCCAAGTGCATTTGCTCTGAAGGACACAGGGCAGCTAGGCCTACCTTTGCCACCCAGCATGGGAGATACATAGCAAGCATGCCTCATCAGCTAATACTAGTAGACTTTCCTAAAATCATCTGGCAATTTGTCACATTTACATTCCCCCGAATTGCCTGAGAGAAAACTTTGTTATACCAAAGACCTCAAACATGGAGAAATGTTTTTAAAGGAGTCTTGAGGCTCTCCCTAATGCCTACCTTCATTATTTAAAATACTGCCTCAGGGCACACGTATAAATATTAAAACTTTAATTAAAGAATCAATCAGTGAGGGAGCTTCAAAATGAGGGGCACCCAGAACATTCAGATGACTTCAACAGAACATGGTTCTCTAGATTGTAAGGTCTGAGCGGTCTGATGGAAATGACATACGGGGTTTTAAGGAGAGATAGTCATCATCCTGTTTCGTGTCTGTAGTTGCCGGGAGCTACCATCATTGCCATTGGTTTGTCATTGATCATTAGACACAGGACATGATACACTGGTGGGTATGTCTCTCTTGGGGGAGGAAAGCCTAATGTAATAAACACTTATCCAGGAGACACCGCATGTCAGACATTCTGCTCAGGGAGGGAGCAAGGCCAATGAGAATGTTGTTCTTTGGGGGCTTCTATTGTCATGGGGAAAGCCAGACAGTAAGCAAGGGATGGAAATATATTTTTATAAGGATAATGATTAAGGGTTACAGAAATTATAATGTGACAATATGGTAGACAGTGGGTTGGAAGGGCTTTCCAAGGAAGAGAGATTTGAGCTGAAATCTAAATGAAAAGAAGTAGCTGACATGTTTCAAGCTATACATTCCTCCCATGAGTATTTACTGTGCATTGCCAACTACTGTTCAAAGCACTTGAAATGCAGAGTGATCAGTATGTATAGATAACCTGTGATGATGGAATTTCCATTCTAGGATAGTTATCTGCATGAAGAGAGTTTCAGAAAGTGCAAAGGCCCTGAGGCAGAAGCAGTGATAACATTGTATGGATGAAGTTGGGTCATACAGGTCCTTGAGCTTTGGTAGGGAGTCTGGATATTAAGCCAGTGGGAAGCCATTGGAAATTTAATGCAGAGAAATGCCATGATATATTTGTCTTTGGAAGGGTAAGCCCCACAACATCTAAAAAACTAAACTTTGTTTTTTCCCTTTCCCTTCTGAGAGCAAAATCTTCAACTCAAGAAGAAAGATGAGTTTATAGGAAAGAAGAACCCCAAGTTTCTCAGTAATGCTCACTGTGTGTGGGTACAACATTGAGCATGTATCTATATATGTGGTCCGGCTTAGTTCTTTCTCTAGGAGTGCCTTCAAAGAGGGAATACCCCAGGGTGCCTTGGTGGCTCAGTTGGTTAAGCGTCTGACTCTGGCTCAGGTCATGATCTCACTGTTTGTGAGTTCAAGTCCCTCATCGGGTTCTGTGCTGACAGCTCAGAGCCTGGAGCCTGCTTCACATTTCATGTCTCCCTCTCTCTCTACCCCTTGCCCGCTCACACTCTGTTTCTCCCTCTGTCAAAAATAAATAAACACACGGGGCGCCTGGGTGGCTCAGTCAGTTAAGCGTCCGACTTCGGCTCAGGTCATGATCTCATGGTCCGTGAGTTCGGGCCCCGTGTCAGGCTCTATGCTGAGCTCAGAGCCTGGAGCCTGCTTCAGATTCTGTGTCTCCCTCTCTCTCTGACCCTCCCCCATTCATGCTCTGTCTCTCTCTGTCTCAAAAATAAATAAACATTAAAAAAAAGTTAAAAATAAATAAAAAATAAATAAAAAAAACCAGAGGGAACACTCCACTCCGCCCCCCCCCCCCCCCCGCCACACACATCTTCCCAGCAGCTTGATCGGCATCTCTTCTGCACACAGATCCCCTTTATCGATCGTCTATTCCAGTAGGTTTCCTTTCAGATTGTGCCCATGTGTTTCTCCCATTGGCGGTTGTGATGTTGGATACTGACAGGAGAAAGGGGTTGTTTCCTCAGAGCTCTGAGTCCGACTGACATTGTCCATCTTTGGAGACTGTCCTGGTCTTGGAAGGTGGAGGTATGGTTTGATGGAGGGCTTGGACATCCGGGTAGCTCAACTTTCTTCCCAAAGTTGACCCAAAACCTGTCTCTCTTTATCCACAAACCTGGAACTCTGTCTGAGCAGGTTGGATACACTGTGACAGTAAGAAGTGTATATGTTGTGAACACTTCCTACACAGCACAAGCTGTGCTAAGTACTCTGCCTGATCGCTCTGTGCTGAGCTCTGTTTTCTGGCAGGTGATTATCCCCCTCATTTTGCGTTTCACCTTGCTCTCCTCCACCCATCCATCCCAAAACCCTTGCTCGGGGGAACCCTCCCTCTTTCCCTGTGTGGATTCCCCTTCCTTACACTTACCCCAGGGGCAGCTTTCTATGTACTTGAGTGATCTATTTCATCTCTTTCTCTTACTGTACTGAACAGTAAGCTCCAGGTGGACCCTGCATGCACCTGGTTCAAACATCACCGTATCCCTAGCATCTAGCGTGGTGCATGGCACAGGGTAGATGCTGGGTATGTTAATAGTGAGTTATTCCCTTTGATGCATCTAACACACTTTGAGATGGATTCTCTTCATGTCTCCATTTTGCGATAGATTGAAGGGTTTAGGCAGGCAAAGCAGTTGGCCTCAGGATGCTGCAGCAGGTAAGTGGCATACCCAGGACTTTGAACCTGATGGTCTGAGTCTGTAGCCCCTGAAACTAATCACTGCATACTCTGCCTCTTTTGCTGCCTTTCTGAGATGCGAGGGACGGAGGAGGTGGTGCATTGCAGAGGTTAGGGGGACCTTGCTGCTTAACTTGAGCTGGCTCTCAGAAGTGATGCTGAGTCAATCAGAGGCACAAAAGGAAAGCAGGGCACCTGTTTCTACTTGCCATGATGTATCTTTTTTGTTTCATAAGAGTGGTCTGAACTGGTGCAGTCTGTCTCTTGCTTTTCTGTTCCTTCCTTAGATCCTGAGAGCCCTGGGTTCTGGCCCCTACCCCCAGGCTCAGGCTTTGAGTATGATTTCGCAGGGAGTCTGGGACCACCTCTCTGGCTACCGGCAGTCCTTGGGGATAATACTCTCAAAGCCGGCAGTGCTCTGACAACCCCTCAACGCAGCATGCAAACCACTGTTCGCTCCACGGAGGCAGGATCACTCTGTCATCTGAGTTAGCTCCCTTTTCATTTCTTCAGAGAACAAAATTAGACCTTTGCCAACATAATAGATCAAGTTGTGTAACCACCTTGCTCATTGGGAGGCCAGGTTTTCCTCAATTTTCTGTTTGCTGTGAGTTTTAGAGCATAGAGTCAGAGATGAGGGCACAGACTGAGGTGTCCAAAGTTGTCTTCTTTGTACCATCATGTGTTCCATAAGCGTAAGTGCTACCACCTGTTGGAAGCATGTTCTCTGCTGGGGCCTCACATATGGCATCTCTTCAGCTCTTTGTCACAAGCCCTTTATCATCCCAGCTTTGCAGGTGGGGGACCTGAGGCCCAACAACTAGGTTGCAGAGTCACGCAGTTGCTTCCGGAGTCTGTGCGTGTCTCACCTACTCTGCACCAAGAGGACGTGCTGGGTGCTGAGTGACCCCGCAGAGGAACCATTACAGGTTTAGAGACAGGAGGTGGGGCAGGGCAGCAGTTAGGATCTTAGAATCACACTGTCTGGCTTCAGTTCCAGCTTCATCACATTCTCGCTCCATGACCTTTGGTAGTAATGGACCTCTCTGCACCTCAGTGTCCCCCTCTACATGGAGATAATAACCATCCCAACAAACCATCTAGTTTGTGTTTAGTAGGGATGCTTGCTATGATGGTAGCAGCAATGATTATTGTCATTTATTAATAATGATACCATTATTACCATTACTGCTGCTACTAGAATTTCACAATTCCTCCAGGCAGCAAATTGGCTCCAAAATATGATTCCTTCATTTTCCTTTCGACTGTAACCAAGATGATAAATTGAGAGTGAAGGGGAGGAACCCAGCATAGCTGCTAACGTATACTTGAAGGAGTTGACAGACCTGAGTCGCTCTATGGAGTTCTGCCTGCAGAGGCTGCCTGACAGCAGCCATATGCATGAGCTCTGATTGATTGGCAGAGAGAAACACTAATTTATTAGACTCGTTATGAAAAGTGACAGAGCGGGGAATCGAGAGGCTGATTCAGCAACAGTGGCCCTGGCTAGATCCCAGCAGTGCTAGCTTTGTGTTCGTTTCCCTTGGGACACACCCTCCGTCTTGATTGTGGGGTCACTGCTTATATTCTAGAATGAGTCTCTTAACGAAGCCCCGGGAATGAGTCGCTTCTCCGTAGGTCTTTCTGAAGGGAAGGCTAGCCTGTGGCATGGCTCATAGTCATGGCCGTGTGACGCATCTTTTCGTTTGGCAGCCTTAGAAAGGTGAGTTCAGTTTAGGCTGCTGCTGATTGCAAAGGCTGATAATGGAGAGCTCGCGTGCAGAAATTCTCCAGGGGAGAGAAAATCGTTTTCGTTTGCACAGGTTGGAAAATTTTAGGGGTTTCCTTGGGGAGTGTAAGGAGGAGATTGATATCTATCTTTAAGAACAGAAGACTCTTCCTGGGAGGGCTTCTTATTTCTCATCTGGGGAGTTTGGTCAGTCTGAATTATAGCATGTAGGATGCTAGCTAACTAAGGAGATGATGACACATTGACCTAAGCTAATGGAGTTGCTGTGGAGTGAGAAAAGCTTTGAAATGACCAAACTCCCTGAGAGCAAAGGTGTGAGGGGACACGGGCTTTGGAGCCAGCTGTGCCTAATTTTATTTTTAATTTTAATTTTAATTTTTTAAAAACTTTTAGAATTCAGTTTTGAGAGACAGTGAGAGACAGAGTATGAGTGGGGAAGGGGCAGAGAGAGGGAAACACAGAATCCAAGGCAGACTCCAGGCTCTGAGCCATCAGCACAGAGCCCAACGCAGGGCTCGAACTCACAGACTGTAAGATCATGACCTGAGCTAAAATCAGTCACTCAACCGACAGGGCCACCCAGGTGCCCCGTGCCTAATTTTTTTGAGTCCAAATTCTGCCACTTTCTAGCTTTGTGACCTTGAGTGAGTCACTGCACCTCTCTGAGGCTTCATGTCCCTGTCTGTTAAAGGATGGATGATTCTGTCTCCCGTAGCAAGGATTGGTGCTCCAGAGTAAGGCATGGGAAGCAGTTATCCCATGACCACTTTGGAGTAGGCATACCTCATCTGTTCATTGACCCGTAGCATTCAGACAAGAACTTTCTCTCCAAGAACTACTCAAAGCCTAGTTTGTTTGAATTTATGCTGTTCATTGAGAGTATGTCATGAGGATAAGGAACCACATATCCCCACTCCATAAATGGAGTTCGACTGAATTGTGCTGTGCTGCTGTTGGCTTATAGTGAGATTGTAAAAAAAAGTCCTTTGATCCTATCTTTAAAGAAATAGATATTCTATATATACACAGAAAAAGAGTAGATAGTTTAGACTAATGTTTAAGACTGATAGCAGAATCTAAAACCCTGAGTGAAAATAATGCAACATTATGGAAGACACATAAGGAGAACCAAGAAGGACTGTGAGCTGTGAAGAACTGATACTTCCTGCTGCTATTTGCTGTGGTGATATTTCTGAGGCCTCTGTTGGCTATCACAGTGTCATTTCTGGTCTCAGGGTCACAAAGAATTTTTCCTTTCCTGAGGTAGTGATTGGTACTTCTATACCAGACCCTGTTATGTGGAACAACTGATCATGTTCCCTTTTCACAAAGCCAGCCAGGAAGCTCAGACCTGATTTTATTTTATTATTAACAAAAATTTTTAATGTTTATTTATTTTTGAGAGAGAAAGAGAGAGTGTGAGTGGGGAGAGGAACAGACTGAGGGGGAGACACAGAATCCAAAGCAGGCTCCAGGCTCTGAGCTGTCTGCACAGAGGCCCATGCAGGGCTCAAACTCACAAGCCATGAGATCATGACCTGAGCTGAAGTCTGACGCTTAACCGACTGAGCCGTCTAGGTGTCTCAAGCTCAGAGCTGATTTTAGAATCTAGTCTTGACAGTGAATAGGATTTGCTAGCATAGGTTTTGCATATTAACTGTCAAGTCCATTTTACTTCTCTGCCTTTATTTTACCATTTATTGTAATTTATGTTATGTTGCTTATTTATTAATTTTATTTACAAAATTTTTTAATGTTTATTTTTGAGAGAGAGCACATGCAGAAGGGGAAGAGAGAGAGAGAGAGAGAGGGAGACAGAGGATCCAAAGCAGGCTCCGCACTGTCATCACAGGGCCCAATGCAGGGCTCGAGCCCACAAACTGTGAAGTCATAAACTGAGACGAAGTCAGATGCTTTACCGACTGAGCCACCCAGGTGCCCTGCTTTTTTTATTTTTTAGAAAAATAATCTTTGCAAGTATTACCGTTAAAAATTAAATAGGCTTGGGGCGCCTGGGTGGCGCAGTCGGTTAAGCGTCCGACTTCAGCCAGGTCACGATCTCGCGGTCCGTGAGTTCGAGCCCCGCGTCGGGCTCTGGGCTGATGGCTCGGAGCCTGGAGCCTGTTTCCGATTCTGTGTCTCCCTCTCTCTCTGCCCCTCCCCCGTTCATGCTCTGTCTCTCTCTGTCCCAAAAATAAATAAACGTTGAAAAAAAAAATTAAATAGGCTTTTTACCAGCAAAAACATGTTTGTTGAGGAGTAACAGAGAATTGCAGTTTGGGGCGCGCAAGCTATGGCAAAACCATAGGCACATCCCACAGGCTAAGGAAAGGAACATTATGGAGAAGGAGGAAGTTGGAAGGGGTTGTTTTGAACAAAAGTCCCTTGGAGAGAATCAAGAGTCCAGGGGGATGATAGCTCACTGGGTAAGCTGCAGGGGTAGTTGATTGCTGTAGGAGAGGCAGTGTGCATTCTTCCTCAGTGGGATCTGTAAATGATGGCTCTTTCCTTTTGACAGTTCTATTGGGGGCTGTAATTTTCAATTCCTCCTATAATGGATGTTGGTGGGAAGGCTCCCCCTTCTTACCTTGCCTTCTGTCCTCCTGACTCCACTTTAGTGAGGTTTCCCTTGATTAATTTTCACACGAGGTAGCTAAAATAAATATATCTGAGATAGGTGCAAGTTAAAAGACAAATAAATAAATTACAGTCCTTTAAAACACCAGGAATCCCTGGAAAATAGGACAAGCTAGTGCAGTGCTTGGTATCCTGAGCTATACCTGGAGTAAAGGAGTATTATTTTGAGTCCCAACAGTGCAGATAGACACTCTTTCTTATTTTCTCCCATTTAAAAAAAAAATTTCCCTGGAGCATGAGTTATGACATGTAGGATCACTTTTAAGGGGTCACTCATTGCCTTTCTGAAGCGTTCGGTAAACATTATCAGACCTGTGTTAGGTACTGTGCTGAGCACTGGAGATACTGTATTGGGGTCACTATACTGACCAGTGACCAAGACCAGCAAGGTCTGTACCTCACGAAGCTTATTCTGTAGTTGGAGAGACTGTCACAAAACATGAAGATAAATGAGCGGGCAGCATAATTCTCTATTGTAAGTATTAAGATGGAAACAAAGTAGAGTGCTAATGTAATCAAAGAGCAAATGGCCATATTATGCCGGAGGGTGAGGGAAGGTCTCTCCAAGGAGAGATGTTTGGGTGACATTTAAGCTGAGACCTGGAGAATGAGAAGGACCAAGTCATGCACGGAGGGGAGATGGACACAGGGGAAAGGCTGTGCTGAGTACCAGTGTGTTCAGGTAGGAGAGTGCTCCACAGGTCCTGAAAACCACATGACCCTTGGAGCCTGGAGCAGCTTGAGCAAGTGAGTTGATGTAGCTGGAGAAGCTGGAGAACAGAGTAGAAGTCTGTTGTTGAAACCCAATGTTCTTTTTCTCTGAAATGAGTAAGATCTTTGTACCCTTCCTCAAAGATGTATTCCAGATGAGAGGACAGCTCTGAGGGCAAGGGAGTAACTGCTGGGAGCATCAGTGGATAAAGGCTCTGTGTGTGTGTGTGTGTGTGTGTGTGTGTGTGTGTGTGTGTACATGGGTGAAGGTATGTGTGTGTATGTGTGTACATGTGTGTATGAACGTGCACATGGGTGCAGGTGTGTGTGTGTATGTGCATGAGGATGCAGGTTTGTGTGCACACACGAGTGTAAGTACAGGTGGGTGCAGGGCTGTGTGCGTGTGTCCATGCACGTGGGTGCAGGTGTGTGTGTACGTGTGTGTGTGTATGTGTGTGTGTGTGCGCGCACACACAGTGCAGGGATGCATGTGTACGTGCATGTGGCTGCAGGTGTGTATGTGCACACGCGGGTGCCCGTGTGTGTGCATGTGCTTGTGTAAGTGCATGGGGGTGCAGGTGTGTATACGTGTGCGGCTTGCAGGTGGAGGACAGGGAACAAGGCTAATACACTGGTGCTGATGGGGGGCTCTGACTTCTGAACCCTTGAGGAGGGGGAGCAGTGGCACTTGGGCTCTCTGGTTTTCACATCTCCAGAACACAGCTCTGTTTAGACTCAGGTCTTCCACACGTGAGTGTGCTCATTCGGCCAGTGACAACTTCTGAGGAGGCAGAGTCAGACCCCCAACTCTGGGCACATAGCTTCATAACATCCATAAAGTTTCATGAGAAAGCCATTTCGATGACCCCACAATTGCCCTCTCGTTGGCTCTACGTCAGTATCACAGATTAAAAAGACATTGGCACAACCTTCTGGGACTTGAGCATTTTTTAATCTGTTTTGAAAGTCTTTTGTTAGCACAACAGAGATCCTTTGGCTTCTTTGCTAAAATTAACATTCTCAGGGCCCTCCCTTTTTATTCACATTTTTAGTTCTGCTGCTTCTTGGGTTCTGAGATGCCTGAATGTTCTGTTTTATGTTCCTCGCTCTTCCAGTGCAGGCAGAGCGCTGTTACCCCGGGTCCCTCCTTTGTTCACTGTTTTGAGACAAGGATTGGTGAGATTCCCTTTTGTAGAAAAAAAAAATCAAGGGAAGCAGCTTGCAGATTTAAATTGCCTCCAGTCTAACTCTTCCACTTATTAAAAAAATAATAAAAAGTAACATTGTTCATTCCCCAGAGCTCCAGAATGCTTTCCTGAAAGAAGGGAGGGAGTCCAGTCCAGAGGAACGAGGCTCTTAGGCTTTCGTTCCTTGATGGTCTTCTCTTTACATCATTTTGGGGAGCCTATTGGGGAATATTCATTTTTGTAGGCCACGATGAGCCTCAGCGCCCGAGAATAAATGGAGAGCAGTGTCTGGAACAAATGCCTGTCTTAAAAACAGTTTATGAAATGCCAGCAGATGTCAGTGTGCCCTTGCCATTTAATTTTTTTCCCTTTTAACTTTTAAAAGCAGCATTAATTATTTTCAGTAGTTAAAAAAAAATAAAACAAAAAGCGTATTGTCATACAGTCATCAATTAAGACACCACGAAGCAACTTTTTTCTTTTCTTTTTTTTTTTAGTTCTGGGAGGGAGAGCAGCAGAACTCCTTTCATGATGTGAATCCCCTAAATCATCTAACTGTGTGATACAATTTTGTCTTTTCCCAGAATAGTGGTTTCAAAATTCAAAGCCTAGTGTAGATTTTATTTCCTTTTTCCTTCCCTCCAAGCCATTGTTCAGAAACTAATAATAGCCCAGGATCCAGCTCGGCTTCTAAGAACCGACTGGCTGTGCTAATTGATACAGCTCTTCATTGAAAAGCTGCAGTTTGCAAAGTGGGGTGAGGGGAAAGGTTGGGTATAGTCTCAGAATTTGTCTCTGAGTTATAATGAGAACCTCTTGCAGTTTTTGTTGTCGTGAGCACAACAACCGATGTGCTAATCGCTCCTCTGCAGACATCTTTGGATTAAAAATTGGGGGCATCTATACAGAAAAAGATTTGACCAAATGATTTTAAATTACTCCTTTTTAGGTAAGGCATGATTTGCTAAGCATTTACAAAAGTCAAGTGCAAAAGAAATAGGCTGGTTTTGAGGCGGGGAATGCTGTACTTAACAGGGCATATTTGATGCTTCACTTTATTTAATAGTTTAGATTAAAATGCCACAATCATTAAAAAATGCAAGAATGTGCTGAGAAAAATATATCCTCTTCTCCTTGCTTCTGCTCTCACCAGAGACAACTACTATTATGATTACTCATGTATCCTGTCAGATCTGTTATGCAGGTGTGCACATTTACACCAGTAGATGGATGATAGCCTAAGCTATGCATAGTTCTATTCTGCTTTTATTTTTTAATTTAAGTATATACTTTAGGGGTTATTCCATATCCACACATACATGTGTCTTACCCATTTTGTTAATGGATATATAATATTCCATTGCCGTATTTACTCTCCTTTATTTAATTGGCTTCCTTTTGGTGAATATTTATAGTATTTCTAATATTTCACTATTATTAAACTGCTGCTTTGAAAATCCTTGACCAAGACCATCCCCTATACATGGTAGTTTGTCTGTAGGGTAAATACATAGAGATGGAATTTCTGGGTCACAGGAGATGTGCCCTTATGTTTTACGGACATGCTCACTCTAAGGCTTTGGCTAAAATGTGCCCTTGTGTCTTGGTGAATGGAGTTTGGATGAAGCCATATGGTAGTTCTGGTTCTGATTTTGTGGCCATGGTGCCAGGCATGTGGCTGCTGTTACACATTGTTTACCTGATGGAATATTTTGAGGTTCTTGTCATTCCTGTTTTTTCTAACACTTTCCATCTGCCAGGTACTTTGCTAAGAGATTTGATTTCATTTTCACATTTGGTCCTGTGGAGTAGACCCTGCTGTCATCCCTATTGCAGAGATGGGGATGTGAGGGCTGAGAGAGGTCAAGTGCTTTGCTAGGGTCATATGGTTGGTAGTCAGGTGGGGGTTTCACACTCAGAACCCCCAAGTTTAACCACCATGCTGTGTGCTACACAGTGTATTTTGAACAGCAGAAAACATATTGTTAATTTGTACTGAGATTTAACCTTGATGGTATTTTCTATTGACATTTTGGGTTGGATAATTTTCTGTTATGGGTCGGGGGAGGCTGTCCTGTGCTCTCTAGGATGGTTAGCAGCATCCTTGGTCTCTACCTATTAGATGCCAATAGCAACCCCTCCTTCCATAGTGATAGTCAAAAACGTCTCCAGACTGTGCTCCGTGTCCCAAGGGTGGGGGATATTGTCCCTGTTTGGAAACCACTGACTCAGAGAAAGAGCAAATGTATTCTGGGAACATAGATTGTAACACTAGGGGCATGGATTTGAGGGGACATATGGTGGCTGATGTCAGAGCATCTTCCATTCAGTTGTCCCTGCTCAGGGACACCCATTTTGCCCTACCCCCGATGGAGCAGCTGGGCTGCCCCTCACCTTAACCTTAAATGTCAGTCAAGGAAGAAACAGGAGGGTATGTTTAAGCCACTGTCATGCTCTGGTCAGATCACAGAAATGTTCCCCAACATGAGACTTTGTTTTTTAACATGCGGTTTAGAAATATCCATGAAAAATTGCTTGGTAAAATAGACTTTAAAAAATCACACTCTCAGGTACAGCCCAGCTTATATATTACACAGTCTTTCTATTCATGCATTTTCATTCAGTGCTCAGTAATGCTCTACATCAGAATGGCAGTCATGAGGCCTAAGTGACCCACCCCCCTATGTACACATGGCAGACATTGATAATCAATTCCTTCACCCTCATCAGATACACTTTCTTAGAATCCTCAATACATCACTGTAGGCATATATACTATCAGCCAATTGGAATTACTATGTGAAATGAAATTTATTTGCCACCCCTATTACACGGTGCCTTTTTGGCCGAGAAGAAGGATTATGCCTTCCAAAGAGGCAGGCTTATCATGAGGTATTAGCTTATTTTTCAGTTACTGTGAGAAAAGTACTTGATGGATATGAAGAAATGTCTATTCTTAAGGCATTTGGAATTAATATCCTATTTTATGAGAATAATTGGGCAGCTGGGAGTGCATCTATATCCCAGCAATTTTACATATACTTCCCTCTTACAGATGGTTGTATTGTAACATCCTTCTCTCCCCCACCAAAATTAGTCCCCTCCCTCTAAAGCTCCATGAGGCAGCCAACCGAGGGCGGAGTGAAGTGCTTTGTATACAATGAGAACCGAGACAATTCCCTTAGCAAAGGATTCAGAAGCTGTGGGATATTACTGGAACTGTGTCACTTCCCAGCATGGTGCATGTGTGGAAACCTTAGAGAGAAAAGGGACTATACCGTCCAAGACTTCCACAAGTAGAGGCTGATTTACGAAGGTCCCGAGGTCACACTGCTCTGGGAGGGAAGCATATATTTAAGATTTGAAAATGATTTTAGGTGGTACCTTACAACCATCCCTTCATGAATAATGTTTTACTTCTTTGCTTTTTGGGGGAGATGACAGGGATTCCCCCAGAATTGTTTATGTAAAATTTAGTAATTTAAATAAACTACATACAAACACCCATCACTGAAACAGTTTGTCACTAGTCTCCTGTTTCTGATCCTAGGAAACCAGGTAAAAATAATTCTGGGAGGACAAAGCACTGGGTCAGAGGGCATCTGCTTCCTTCTTTGGGACTGATGGGAGTGTTTCTCCACTTTTAGATGGCTTAGTCTCTGTGAGATAGGGGCAAATTAGATTATTGTCTCATGTTTCCTCTTCTCAGAAAAGAATTAAAAACTTGGGGCCACTGATGGGCCTGCAGTGGTTTACTGAAATTGTTTTCACAACGATAAGAATGAATATTTTTATCTGCCCAGAAAGTCCATAGCTTTTTATTTTTAAATCAGATTCTCAGAGGGCTGTAGCACACAAAGAAAATTAGGAGCCCGCCTTTTTAGAACAATAACTGTCACACCTATTTAACCATGACCTGATTAGGCAGGGAAAAAGAACCCTTCACTCTACCTGTTTTAACTTTGTGGTTGAATTTTGGGTACAGAGGTGATGGTGAAGGGGCAGAGAATTCAGTGGCAATGTTGAAGGATCATGAAGCAAACGTATTTGGAGAGAGATGTATACCTCTGATTTAGCAGAGGGAATATGGTGTTTATTTGAACCGTAACCTCTGTCTTAAAATCCATTTACTGAGAAATTACCAGCCCAAAATACAGTTAATGGTGAGGTGTTAACTAAAACACCCATAAGACCCATAATAACAGTGTTGTAAAGAGTGAAACTGAATACCACTCAGCAACCTTGACGATCACATAAAATCAGAAAGTCCTTCCTGAAAATTCCAGGAATTACAGACGCGTGCGTGGGTATTTGCAGGAAAACATTTGGAACACTTCTCTAAGGTTCTTGATGGCTAGACTTCTTAGTACCATGCTAATAATGGTTCACAGTAAACTCTATTGTGACCTATGTTTATTTTTCAGTAGTACTCATTCGATCAACACTGTTGTTGGTATCTACCAGTCATTTGTAAAAACATGAAAGTTTGTGGAATGTATTTCAGTGATGCATAATGCTAATGAGATGACTTTTGTTTGGGCTTAGGTTCATGGCCCTTGGTTAAGACTCTTTTGGCCTGTATACTCATACTCAGGCCTCTTAAATCACGACTATAGGGAGTTAGGGAATATGGGAGTAGAGAACTTACCCATGGGATCTCCATTCTACAGATAGCCCCATTTCATCAGGATGGCTCTGAAAACAATATTTTCTAAACTTTTTTTTTTATTTTGCAAATTATGAGTAGGCTCGAGATATATCCACACACGCACACACACATACACACATATGTATCATATGCACATACATTCACTTATATAAGAGTGTTTGAACCCAAATCTGTATTTAAGTACACTGGTCACTGTGTATGTCAGTTTCCCTATCTGCCCAATTTTAGATATCCCTGTTTAATAAAATGTAGTGGTCTTTCAAACCCTCTTCATTGGCCAACCTATTTTCAGAGAGGTCCCGTTAGCTATTACCCATTTTAGGCAATCTATATATTTATGAGGCACTTAATGGGATCTTTGTGACCTGCTATTTTTTATAGGTTTTATTTATTTATTTTTTTTTGAGTTTATTTATTTTGAGAGAGAGATAGAGAGCAAGTGGGGTAGAGACAGAGAGAGAGAGAGAAAGAGGGGGAGAGAGCGAATCCCAAGCAGGCCCCATGCTGTCAGTGCAGAGCCCGTTGTGGGGCTTGAACTTAAGAACCATGAGATCATAACCTGGGCCCAGAACAGGAGTTGGACACTTAACCACCTGAGCCACCCAAGTGCCTCTATGACCCGCTATTTTATTAGCAAAATAAGTCCTTTTTAAAAAAAAATTTTTTTTAATGTTTATTTGTTTTTGAGACACAGAAAGACAGAGCATGAATGGCGGAGGGTCAGAGAGAGAGAGACACAGAATCGGAGGCAGGCTCCAGGCTCCGAGTTGTCAGCACAGAGCCTGTCTCGGGGCTCAAAGTCACAGACCATGAGATCACGACCTGAGCCGAAGTCGGATGCTTAACCGACTGAGCCACCCAGGCGCCCTGCAAAATAAGTCCATTTAAATGAAACCCATTTTGTTTGCTTTAGAGCTTTGAGTTTTTTACTTGGATGAGTCCTTCAGAAAAACTAAGCAGAATTATTTACTTGGGTTGCATTTTTGATTATCCTCCATATTTGAAGTCACAACCAGCAATCCCCATGGATTTGAGTGACAGTGATTTTCAATAGGCACAGATTTCACTGGATCCTTGCCAAGTGGCATCTTTGATTTTTCCGTGCATCAATTCTATATGTGGACAGGGAACATAATATCACACACCAGCCAATGTTCTCTGCTCACTTCATGCATCCTGGTTTGCAAAAAAAAAAAAAAGTAAAAAAAAAATGCTGAATCCCACAGAAAGTTTCCACTTCCCAGACCAAGCTGTGCGCATAGCAGGGAGAAGAGACCAGATGGCCAGTGGGTTGAAATCAGTGGAGAACCAGCTGGGATGCATGAGAGGGCATTTCCTCCTCTACTTCCCTAGGAACCTGGTCAGGGCACGTCCCGGAGCTCTGAGCAGGACAAGAGACATCAATGTCAAGACCTCTGTCTGGCTCACAGGACCCTGGGACATATCAGAGTTGGATTGGAAGCTGGCAGAAAAATCTGAGGAAACTAAAATCTGAGCTTTTAGTTTCCTGCTTGCCGAAAAAAAATAATAACATGCCAGTGTGACAGAAGGTTCTAGGGTAAAATGCTGATGAACAGGAAATAACCATATTTCCCTGTATTAGCACCAGCTTGGAGACTAAAGTTCTATGATGAGGGCACATGATTTGGGTGGTTTTAGATCCCAAAGGAAGGAATTTTTTTTTTTCCATTTAAAGTGAAACCTTTCTTTGCTGCTGAATAATTAGGCATTTCTCAGACTGCCAGCTTCTGCCACCATGATTCCTAACCTCACATTTGACACCATGTATTCAATTATTTTGAAGAAAATTGCACACTTTTCAAATTCACTCATTTCTTATTTTTTTAAAATGCGTTTATGGCTTTTTCTTGTTTTGGTTAATATTTTAGTTAACTGCTGCATAACAAATTAACCCAAAACATAACAGCTTTTAATTTTTTTTAATGTTTATTTATTTTTGACAGAGAGACAGATAGAGTATGAATTAGGGAGGGGCAGAGAGAGAGGGAGACACGGAATCTGAATCAGGCCCCAGGCTCTGAGCTGTCAGCGCATAGCCCCACATGGGGCTTGAACTCACAGACCACGAGATCATGACCTGAGCTGAAGTCGGACACCCAACCGACTGAGCCACCCAGGTGCCCCCAAAACATAACAGCTTTTAAAACAGTAATGGTGTAGCATCTCACGTGGTTTCTGTGGGTCAGGAATCTGGGAGCAGGCTTGCTGGGTGGATTTGACTTAGTCTTTTGTGAGATTTTCAATCCAGATGTTGGTTGGAGCTGCTATCATCTGAAGGTCCAAAACTCAGGCTTGTTAGGAAACCTTAGGTCTCTGATGGCTACTAGATGGAGACTTTAATTCCTTGCCGTGTTCGTCTCTCTGTAGAGTTGCTTATAAGGTGGATAGAGCCAATGAGAGAGAGGCCCAGTGACTTTGTTTTTGATACAGTTTCCCCTATCGCTAGCATCGTGCTTTAGTGTGGTACATTTGTTACAACTGATGAGCCAATATTGATCCATTTTTATTAACTAAAGTTTATAATTTACATTAAAATTCACTCTTTATGTTGCACAATTCATCGGGGTTTTGAAAAACAATTTAATTGTGGTAAGGTACCTGTGAATTTACTTTCTTCTTTTGGGAATGTACAGTTAAGTAGTATTAAGTATATTCATAGTGTCATGCACTGATCACCACCCCCCATCTCCGTAGCTCTTCTCATCTTACAAAACTGAAACTCGCCTTCAACACTGACTCCCTATTTCCCTTGTCCCATCCCCTGGCAACCACCAGTCTACTTTGTTTCTGTGAGTTTTGACTACTCAAAACACTTCACAGAATTGGAATCATACTCTGTTTCTCTCTCTATGTCTGGCTTATCTCGCTTAGCAAAATATCCTCAAGGTTCATTCATGGTATAGTATGGCAGGTTTTCCTTCTCATTCATTCATTCATTCATTCATTCATTCAAAGTAGGCTCCAGCCAGGTGCCCCTCTTCCTGTTTTAAAGGCTGAATAATGTCCCGTTGTATGTATGTGCCACACTTTGCTTATTCCTTCATTCATTGGGGGACACTTGAGTTGCTTCCACATTTTAGTTATTGTGACAATTTTATTGGTTTTGACAGATGTGTAATGTTATGTATCATACACCATTATAACATCAAACAGAATAGTTCACTGCCCTAAAAATCCCTGTGCTTCATTTCCTTCTCCACAGACCATGGGACATCACTGATCTCTTTACCATTTTGCCTTTTTCCAGAATATTCTATAGTTGGAAGCATACAGTATGCCACCTCGGTAGGTTTTATGACCAATCTCTGAGTCACACAGCATTATTTCTGCCTTATTCTACTTGTTATAAGTGAGTCCAGCCTACACGTGAGAAGAGGCTAATTAAACTCCACCACTTAAAGTGGGAAAGAACAAGAAATCTGTGGACATATTTTAAACTACCACAGTGAGGAAGATGAGACAGGAAATGCTGGCATTGATTGAACATCTGCTGTGTGTTGGGCACCATGCACAGTGTTGTTATGCACCATCCATTTAACCCTTAGACTAGCACCACGAGGTTGCTGTCACATTTATCTCCATTTTTCAGATGTTAGAGCTGTGGCTTTCCCATGTCACACATCTTGTAGGTGGCAAACCCAGGACTCAGACTTGGGTCTGTCTGAAACCAAAGGCTACATATTGAAATTATGTTGCTTCCTCTTAGTCTAGGGGGAAATCTAGGTCAAAGGCTCAGAAACAGGGGGCAAAACATTATCAAAAAATGTCAGAAGATGCCAGTGGGGGACAGTGTCAGACATCTTCCAGCTGTCCCTCTAAAGATATTTCTTACCCTTATCTCCATCGTATTAGTTTCCTATGGCTGCTTCACAAATTACGGTAAACTCAGTGGCTTACAACAACAGAAAGTTATTATTTTAAAGTTTTGTAGTTCAGAAGTGCAACGCACAGTGTAGGGCTGCATTTGTGTTTAGGAGGCTCTAGGGAAGAATACCTTTCTTTGCTTTTTCAGTTTCTAAAAGGCTGCCCCTGGTCCTTCCTGTATCTTCTGAGGTCTTACTCTCTTCCACCTGCCTCTTCTACCTTTAAGAATTCTTGTGATTGCCCTGAGCCAACCCAGACAATTCAGAAGAAATCTCCCTGTCTTAAAGTCAGCTGATTAGCAACTTTAATCCAATAAGTAAACTTAATTCCCTTAATTTACAAATGTAATCTACAGGTATCCACACGTTCCTGGGTTTAGGAGGTAGACCTCTTTGGAGGGGGCCAGTATTCTATCTACCATGTACACCTGCTCTTTTCCCAGGAAGCTGATATGTAAGGACTATATGCATGGCTCCTTTGTCCTTGGATTGTCATTGGAATTCTGCTTATAGGGAGTTTGGCAAGAGGTTAGAGGGAGGACACAGAGTGAGGGTACAGGATTTATTGTTCTGGTGCCCTTCCTGAATGGCAGGGAGTATCCTTCCAATACAAGTCACTGCTCTTCCTCACTAAGCAGTCTCCTTTCCTTCCATAGACCCCTGATTGTTCCTTCCCCTCACCCCCTTTGGCCTAGGTATGGTAACAGCCATGCTGCTACTAATTTGAGGCTGCTGCACATCCTGTTTGGTTTTCCTACACTCTGCCTACACCTTTGAAAATAGTACCTCTGTAAGTAAAATCTCCTTAAATAATCCAAATTTGAGTATGCCATCTGTTTCCTATGGAGAACTTGACTGATATAGCGACTAAGGATATTCATATTTAAAGTAAAAAAAAAAAAAATTTAAATTAGGGCAAGCTGAATCTTCCAAAGCATGATACTTAACCCATTGACAGGGATGTTGACGTAGAGCCAGAATCCTGGGGTGGCTTGTTGCTTTCAGAAACCAAGTAAAATTTCCATGTGGAGGCAATGCTTTCTGACTACTTAACCAATAACTTCATATGATGTTGAATGTTCTCATTTTGAGTCTCTCCTGGTGTCTGTGTTACAAAAGGTAATGAGCTCAAGAGTCTCCCCAAATTGTGGTGGGCTATCATCCTTGTCTTAGAAGACCTGATTCAACTTTACAAAGGAAAATTCATTGTTCTTAGAATCCAAACGATTCCACAGGTGAACTAATGAGCTAATTACAGATAGCGGTTTGAAAACATTGGCATTCCACAAGTAAACAGCATCTGCCTTTGATTAAGGTGTGAAAATTTAAAAAGGTGTGAAGTTATGGGTAATATCTGAAGATGTTCGTGTGCTTCAGGTGGTTTCCTTTTTTTTGTTTGTTTTGTTTAGTTGTAGAGGAAATATAATGAAATGCCTTTATATCTGTGTTCCTATGAGGACCGTGAAAACTAAGTAACACATCCCAGGATACTCCCTTGGTGTGATAATCAATCCCAAGTTGCTTTTCCCTTCTGAAGCATAGCCTAGTCCTTTATCCACAGAGCTAGGGCTTTGTCACTATTCCCTCATGTTTTTGTACCATTGTTTTAGCTTTGGAGTAGTAGTTCCCTCTGCATACATATACACATAGTTTGCAAAATTCTGAGATGGTTGTCTTTATGCTAGATCAGTGGTTCTAACTATTGATCGGACATTAGGATATGTAGGAGAGTACCAATGATGCCCAGGCCATGGCCCCAGAGACTCTAATTTAATTGTCTGGAATGGGGCTTCTAATAAGAAGCCAAGGTTCAGACCAGTGGAACTAAAGCAAGGCTTTTCAAATTTTAATGGGCATGCACATTACCCGAGAATCTTGTTCAAATAAAGATGCAGATTCAGCAAGTCTGAGGTGGGGCCTGAGATTCTGAAATTATAAACTCCCAAGTGATCCTGGTGCTGCTGATCCTTGGAACACACTTTGGGCAGTATGGAGATAGAGGCTTTGGGTGATTCCTGAGAACTTCTTAGGATGGCTGAACGTTAATGTGTGGGTCTTAGGGGACTTGAATCAAGGCTCAGAGACTTCTCTAAGAAGCAGGAAATTATAGTTTAATCTGAGTTTCAAGGTTATAGATTTAGTGGAATTATTGGTGGGAAAACACAGCAAGTCTCTGCACATGCATCAATTCATTCATCCATCCATCCATTCATTCAGTGAATATGTATTGGGTGCCTACTTACTGTAAAGTAGGGATCTTTTAGTCATTGCAGATAGATCATTGACAAAGAGAAATAAGGTTCTTGCCCTTGTGTATTCCAATTAAGGGAGCAGAAGGAGATAATAAGTAAATATGAGTCAATAAGAAAGATAGAGATGGTGATATGGACTGTGAAGAAAATAGTACATGATGTATTAGGGAGTTATCCTAGATTGAGAGTGTGGGTATGGAGTTTAATTTGCTATAATTTGCTATGGACAGGACTGTCTGGAAGTTCCTCTGAAGAGATGACATTTTGGCTAATACATGAATGATGTAAATAAGGCATATGAAGACCTAAGGAATACCAGTACAGGGAAAGGGAAGAACCAGGGCAAAGAATCTGAGGTTGGAAAGAGATTGATTTACTGAGGAAAGGGGATTAGTGTTTCCTTGTTATAATGAATGAGGGGATGAGTTATATGGGGAGGTGGGGATGGGACAGATCATACAGGGGATTGCACACTGTGATAAGGACTGAGATTTTCCCGAAGCACCAAGGGAAGAAACCATTTCATAGTTTTAAGCAAGGAAGAGATATATTCTGCTTTATGTGTTAAACGATTTGAGAACAAGGTGTCAAAAGACACAGGGAAACCAGTTAGTAGACTTTTAGAGAAATGTAAATAGAGATGATATAATTTGGTGGTAACACTAACAGATGGAGGGATGAAGGGGAAGGGAGGAAGAAGGAGTGACTCCTAGCAGTAGGGTAAATGGTAGTGATTTGAAGATGGAGACTAGGAGAAGAACCAGTTTATAGGGCACGTCAAGACTCAAGAGCCCCATTTTGGACAAGTTTGAGATGCTTATGAAACTTTCAAGTGTAGATTCAAGAACATAGTTTATAACCAAGTCTGCAGCTTTTAGGTAGGGAATAAGTCAAGTCTAAACATGGAATTTTGGTGGGGGGCTATCCACACATCATTAGTTAAAAGTCATTTTCATGAATTTTTAAGGAGAGAGAATGTAGCTTGAAAAGAGTTGACATCTAGGAAATATCATGGTTCTGTAGAAAGACTGACCCAGGTTTAGGGAGGAAGACTTTGGGTCCTTCCTGAAATCTATCTTGGCCTGTGTTCCCCAACCTCAGCCTCAAGGTAGCCTTTGCAGTGATTTCAATAATAACTGGTGTGTAAGCTTTCAGTAAACATTATTTCCCAGACATGGGACATCTGGCTAAAGCCAGTGTAATCTGAAATGATGTTGGCTTTGTCTAGATGTCTATCTCAGAGGGACAAATTGTGAGGAAACAAACATTATGTTGGATTATTATGGAGTGTAAGAGAAATAAGCTTATTGGTTCCTTGGCCAGATGTCTAAGTATATGGTAAATGGAATTAATGGATGTTGGGGAAGAGAAACACATGTGCAGTGCTGGCGTCCTTTCAGCAAAGCCAGGCAGGGTTGCTGATGAAGGCCCTCCACTGCTGGAAATGGAGTTGAAGACATATTCTTGGACCCAAGGTGGAAACACAGAGGACGCATTATCATATGGAATGATTACTTGGCTAATGAGCCTTCAGGGGCAGGAAAATTGACTGCAAAACAGATTAAACCAGCACCTGACATTCTAATGTTCTTTATAAACAAGTGATTATGTCCGTGTGTGTGCGTGTGTGTGCGTTTGTATGTGTGTTCTTTTGTATGAGCCCACTTTTTTTTAACCAACCCCATAAAAAATATTCAGAATTAGATTGACCAGCTTCCCCTTCCCCCTGATTCGTGGGCATGATACCATGTCTGAGGATGTGATTCAGCTTTTAGATACATCTTTTCTCTGTGGCTGTTCTTGGCAGATGATGAAAGATGAAATTTCTCTGAAAAGCTCATCCCTTTGAATTGTGTTCCTGAGGAAAGAGGCCAGATGCCACATGACCAAAGCTTTAGAAAACTCTAGGATTTTTGGTGATGGACATGCAAAGCCTGGCTGTCTTCCATCTGAAACAAGGACAGAAGCAGCACACAGACAGAAACACAGAGAAAGAAAGGCAGTTAGGGGATAAATTCCTCACAGATGCCATTATTTAATCCCAAAATGGAATGGTTTAGGGTGAGTGAATTCACCTTCTGTGGAGCCTTGTAAGAGTAGGGAGATACTTAGCTTTGACATCAATTGCCATAGCAATGTTTCGTGTATTGAATATTGGCTGTGTTCAGATTGTGTTTTAAGGGTTTTGCATCTGTTATCTTATTTAACTCCACAACAACCACAGAAGGGCAGGGTGTAACTATTGCTGTCTTTATTTTATACATAAATATGTAAATGTCTTAGAGACAAAGCAGTTTTCCTTGGGTTTCACAGCCAGTAAATATTGGAGTCTGTAATGGGAATGCAGGCGGTTATACTCAGAGCTCCTTTTGCTGTGAGGTGGAGGACGATGCTTCCTTAGTAAAGAGTGAGAAGACCATGCTACGTGAAAACAAAGGCCAAGGTCTTTGTAGGATTTTACAATAGTTTTAATTTAAATACAGCCATTTATATTAATGTTAGTATGGGCCAGGAATTTTACCATAAAATTGCCTTGTAGAATCATGGGGCACCTGGCTGGCTCAGTCAGAAGATGATGTGGCTCTCGATCTTGGGGTTGTGAGTTTGAGCCCTACATTGAGTGTAGAGATTACATAAATAAATAAAAACTTAAAAACATTGCCATATAGAATCTGATTTAATCCTTATATCAGTATCATGGGATAGGTATTATTATTTTTATTTTACGTCTGAGGAAGTTGGCTCAGGAAAACTACTTGGCCAAGGTCAGGCAGATACATTTGGTTGAGCTGGGATTTGAGTTCTGATCTCTGTCCTCTGTTACTCACGCCTTTACACAATATTCCGTGTTGCATTAATGTAAGTGGAGAGTTCTTTATTTTACTCTCCAAAATCCAGTGGCATGTCTAGCCCGAGTTCTCACTGAATTTTTGGAAACTACAATATAAGTATGGAGTATAACTTATAGTAAAATTTCCTTCTAGATATCAGAGTCCTTTCTAATGATCAGAGCCTCTGAATTAGTTCTAGCCTGTAATGCTTGTTTCTCTTTAAGAATGGCTCATTTTTGCCAGATACCAGTAACCTACCAAATTGCGATTTTTTCTGTTCTGCTGAAATTTCATTACTTAATGCTCTTGGTAATAATACTGGACACACATTTCTGGATTAAAGTATGTGCCTTCTCAGATGATGTACCCTGGAAAGGTTATTATTAATAAAGGTAGCATTAAAACACCACAAATAACTATGTAACCTTGCTTGGGCTTAATAAATTCCCTACAGAAAATTATTTGCAGTAAACTCTTAAAATTCAGCTCACTTTTAATATACCGTGGCCTTTAGTGACCCTTATCATTCATTACATGCCAGTGACCTTTCCGAAGTTGAGAAGGGTAGTTGCAACAGCTTTTGGGTATTAATACTATAAGAGGTAGATATGGTTTTCATTCTTTGCTATTGATAATTAATTCATGTACTTTAAAGGCATTGCATTATTTCTCCTATGACACAGTCTGTGATGGTTTCATAAGGGCATGGAATATAAGTGGTTATCTTGGCTAAAGTGGGTTTCCATCATTTTTAGACGCTGCGTTCTACAGCAATCCTTAGATGGGGGCTAGGGTTGAAGGATGCCAGGCTGGAGGATATACTTGATCATCGCCATCTTACATCATCTTCTGTGGATATTTTTTAAGAGATAATTTTTATTATGTAAAACTTAGAGCATATACAAAAGCAGAGAGGATAACATAAAGAACCACCATATAGCCATCTCTCAGATTCGGTAATTATCAAGGTATAGCTAATGTTCCATCTATGCCCTTGATCACTCTCCCTCCTCAGGCTCATGTTACTTTGAAGCAAATACCAGACATCCTATCATTGTTTCCATAAATACTTCAGTTTATGTTTCTAAAGGACAAAAAGGCTTTTTGCTTTTCTGTTAATTTTAACTTCAGTAATTTAAGTTTTGCTGTAGTAAGAACACTTAACATGAGATCTCCCCTTTTAACAAAGTTTTAAAGTGTACAAAACAGTATTGTTAGCTATAGGTACACTGTGGTACAGCAGATCTCTAGAACTTACTTGCCTTGCTTAACTAAAATTTCATACCCATTGAATTATTCCCATAATTCATGGGAACCTATTCATACCCATTGAATAGCTACATCCCATTTCACCCTCCCCCAGCCCCTGACAGTCACCTTTTTACTCTGTTTTTATGAGTTTGACTATTTTTTTATTTTATTTTTTTTCAATGTTTGTTTATTTTTGAGAAGGGGGGGGAGGGAAAGGGAGACACAGAATCTGAAGCAGGCTGCAGGCTCTGAGTCATCAGCACAGAGCCCAATGTGGGGCTAGAACTCATGAATTGTGAGATCATGACCAGAGCCGAAGACAGAGGCTTAACCAACTGAGCCACCCAGGTGCCCCAAGTTTGACTATTTTTAGATCCTTCAAGTAAGTGCAATCATGAAATATTTGTCCTTCTCTGACTGGCATATTTTACATAGCATAAACTTCTCCAGGTTCATCCATGCTGGCACATATGGCAATAATTCCCTCTTTTTAAGACTGGATAGTATTCCATTGTATGCGTATACTGCATTGTCTTTATCCATTTATTCATCAATAGATATTTGGGTTATTTCTGTCTCTTGGCTATTGTGAATAGTGCTGTAGTAAACATGGGAGTGCAGATACCTCTTTGAGATCCTGATTACAATTTTGGGGGATAAACACCCAGAAGTGGGATCTCTGGATAATATGGCACTTCTGTTTTTAATTTTTTGAAGAACTGGCATACTGTTTTCAATAGTGGCCACACAGGCTTGCATTCTTCCCCAGCAGTGCTTTGCCAACTGGGGCAAAGCACTTACCTTTTGTTTCTGTTTTTGTGTTTTTTATAATACCCACACCTCACACTTGTTACAAGTCTTTTTCTAACATAACCATAATGCCTACTAAAAATTCACAGTGATTCCTTAAAATAATCAATTATTAAATCATTAATTATCGAATTTTCTCACAAGCATTATTATTTAATAGTTTATTCAAAACAGGATCTAGATAGGTTACATCCATTGTGCTTGGGTGATATATCTTAAAAAGGCTCATTCAGTCTGTTTTAAGGATCATTTAATCAATCTGCACGCAGCATTTTTGTTTGTATTTACGGTTTCCTTTGTGGTGGTTGTTGACTTTGTTGAAGAAAACAGATTGTTGTTCATACAACATTTCCCACATTCTGGTGTTTACCGATTGCATTCCTGTGGTGTAGTTTCCCATACTCCTTTGTCCTTTGTATATCTTTTCAGTTGGTAGATGTTTCCAAAGTCTTCATCAGATACAAGTTCAATTTTTTCTGTAGTTTGTTCTTCCAAGAAGAGGCTTAGAATATAAAATTGTCTCTTTTTGTGATGCTATAGCCATTGATGCTCAGTATCTAGGTTGATTAATTCTTCAGGGATTGTAGAAGGATGGTATTCTAATTTTATCTTTCCTTCTTCATGGATTTACTGGAATACTTCTTAAGAAGAATTCCCCCCTACACTATTAGGATCTTCAAGGGTACAGCTTATTTAAGAAATACAAGAAAAAATATTTGATTTCCCTTTTTTGTTTTTAAATTATTCAATTGGTTAATTTGCATACTTCAGTGGTGCCATGTATTTTTTTAGTATTAGGGTAAACTCAAGGATTGAAGTTACTATATTTATTGATGCTCAGATTACTTGATCTTTGACCAGTGGGAGCCTCTTCAAGTTGCCTTGTGAGTTTTTTTGTTTGACTAACTCAGCTCGTCTTTGGCTTTCTTGCTGTCATGTATGACAGGATATTCCAGATTTATCTTGCCCATGTCTTACCTCAGACCTGGAGTGATCCATTTCCCCAAGGAGTTCTGGTCCCTAGTAGTATTTCAGGATCATAATCTAGGTACTAGGGATGTGCTCCGGGTCTTTCTTTCTTTTAATTTTTTTTTAATGTTTGTTTATTTTGGGGAGAGAGGCGGGGGGAGGGAGAGAACAAAAGCACACAGGAATAGGGGAGGAGCAGACAGAGAGGGAGACACAGATCTGAAGCAGGCTCCAGGCTCTGAGCTGTCATTATACAGTCCCACACGGGGCTCAAACCCACAAACTGCCAGATCATGACTTGAGCCGAAGGCAGACATTTAATTGACTGAGCCACCCAGGTGTCCCTCCTCTCGGTCTTTAAAAATCCCATCTTGGGGCGCCTGGGTGGCGCAGTCGGGTAAGCGTCCGACTTCAGCCAGGTCACGATCTCGCGGTCCGCGAGTTCGAGCCCCGCGTCGGGCTCTGGCCTGATGGCTCAGAGCCTGGAGCCTGTTTCCGATTCTGTGTCTCCCTCTCTCTCTGCCCCTCCCCCGTTCATGCTCTGTCTCTCTCTGTCCCAAGAATAAATAAACGTTGAAAAAAAAATTTATAAAAAAAAAAAATCCCATCTTTTCTTCCCCAAATGACCATCTTCTGTTACCTTCATCTTGATTGACAGCCCCTGCATCTATGCAGGTCCTCAGGAACAAACTTAAGAGGTACCTTTTATTCCTCCTCTCTGCCTGCACCCTCCTCCCTCCCCACTTCCACTGACATTGTCAGACCTCTATTCCCTCACTTGAACTGACAAGTTTGACCCCTAACAAATGACTAGAACTCTGGTCTTTCTCTTATCTAGTTGAGTCTCTACTAGAGCATCCAAATCTCTTTTATGCAAAACAAAACAGAAAAATAAAACAAAACCCAAACTATTCTTGCCATGCCCTTCCTCAAAATCCTTCTATGACTCCCAGCTGCTTGTAAAACCAACGCCACACTCCAGCATAACATTCAGTCTATTCCAGCTCTTTTGTTTGCAATGTTTGTTTATTTTTGAGAGAGAGAGAGAGAGAGAGAAAGAGAGAGTATGAGTGGGTGAGGGGCAGAGAGACAGGGGGACAGAAGATCTGAAGTGGGCTCTGCACTGACAGCAGTGAGCCCACTGTGGGGCTTGACCTCACAAATTGTGAAATCATGACCTAAGCTGAAGTTGGACACTTAACTGACTGAGCCACCCAGGCATCCTTTTCTTTATAGTATATATTTAATATGTAAATAATATATACATTTATGAATATATATTATTTATGAATATATGTTATTTATGAATATATATATTATTAATATATATTATTAATATATACATATATGAATAATATTATAATTCCACAATTATAACAGTGGCTGACATGTTTTGAGCTCTTACTATGTCCGAAGCATTGGTATAAACTTATCCCCTACTCTCAGGTTCCCTCTCTTTCCTATGTGGCTGACCTATTCCATTTTTGAGAGTTAATACAATGTGTTCCAGGTCAAAGGAGGACTCAGATGGAGTCTATCTGCTGAATGGTAAATACCGTATTGGCATCTTGCCCATCTTTCATATTGGCTGTATATAAGTGCAAACTGGAGGAAAGAATAATGATTTCCTCATTGTTTGTTTCTAATCAGTCAGCGGGTGCCTGGGTGACTTAGTTGGTGGAGCATCAGCCTCTTGATTTTGGCTCAGGTCCTCATCCCAGAGTGGTGGGATCCACGCCAAGTGGGGAGCCTACTTGGGATTCTTTCTCTCTTTCCCTGTCTCTCCCTTTCTTTCTCCCCCTCTGCCCCTCTCCTGTATTCACGCTGTCTCTCTAAAATAAAATAATTGCACACACACACAACAAAAAAGAACCAGTCAGTATAATGAAACGTCTTGTTCACATCTTGAACTGCCATTTGCCCTTGAAGCTTATGTTTCTGAGCACGAAACTCACAGATTTGCATGAATTCTTCACGTACAATTTGTCAGTTGGACATTATGCTGCTCTTGTGCATTGGCTACTATTTCACATGTAGCCATTGGCTACCATTGGCTACTATTTTAAATTTTTTTTTTTTTTAATTTTTTTTCAACGTTTATTTATTTTTGGGACAGAGAGAGACAGAGCATGAACGGGGGAGGGGCAGAGGGAGAGGGAGACACAGAATCGGAAACAGGCTCCAGGCTCTGAGCCATCAGCCCAGAGCCCGACGCGGGGCTCGAACCCACGGACCGCGAGATCGTGACCTGGCTGAAGTCGGACGCTTAACCGACTGCGCCACCCAGGCGCCCCTACTATTTTAAATTTTTGATTTTTCATAAATATTCGCAAGTGTAGCCTAAGGAATCATGTGTCATAGATGGCTGTTCTTTGGCAGGGAACTGTGTGGGGATGATGTTTCATAGGGAATCTTTGTGGGACTCAAAAACTTATCCTACACAGCATTTATGTTATTTGAGCATGAGTAAAGGCTTTCTAACTGTCCAGCTGAATCTTTAAGAAGCATTTATTGTTGTTTCATTTAAAGTGAGCTTTCTTTTTATTGTGCTTTCAGTGCATTTATGTTAAGTGACTAATGCCTGCTAATTTCTGAGGAAACAGAATTGAATGAGGCATGGATCCTATTCTTGGAGGAATTTGTAGCCTGGGAAGGGAGAGAGACAGTAATGGAGGAGAGAAACGGTGGTGATTAGGAGGGGTGATGGCCCTAGGAGAAAGATAAGGCAGCACAAGGATGACAGAATTAGAGAGAAGCCAAGGTGAATGGAGCCCAGCGAGATGTGTGGAATTCTAGTTTATCGTAGAAAACTTGGAAAACCCAGGAAAGCACCCAGATGAGCATCCCTCAGAGCCCCACAACCCAAATTGCTCTGGACAGTTTGTTTGACACTTGATTTTACCAATACTCTATTGGTGCGCCCTTAGGTTTTTTTCTTCCTTATATTATGAATTATCGCCCTAACTTTGTTGGCTACTTGGTGATAATTTATTTCATTGCTTTGCCCTCACTGAAGGTTCCTGGAACAAAGTGGGCAATTTTGGCTATGCTAGCCAAACGGTAAATCTAAGTACGGCCAGTTGGCTGCCAGAAAAGATCTGTGTCACCTACATCTTGTCTTTAGGTAAGCTCTCCAAGGTTTCCAATCTCTCATTGACCTTTTAATCTAAGGGTTTGCCATGTTCTGGACAAAGTAATTGTGTGGGGTGTAGGGATGAGGCAAGGAGGTATGAGATTGACTTACTGAGGGTGTGGAAAACAGTATGGAGGTTCCTCAAAAAATTAAGAATAGAAATACCAGGGATGGCTCAGTCGGTTAAGTGTCTGACTTTGGCTCAGGTCATAATCTCACAGTTTGTGAGTTTGAGCCCCGCATTGGGCTCTGCACTGACAGCTCAGAGCCTAGAGACTGCTTCCCTCGCTCTCTGCCCCTAACCCTCTTATGTTCTGTTTCTGTCAAACATAAAATAAACATTAAAGAAATGAAAAAAAAAAAAAAGACAGGTGCCTGGGTGGCTCAGTCGGTAAAGCGTCCGACTTCCACTCAGGTTATGATCTCGCGGTTGTGAGTTCGAGCCCCACGTCGGGCTCTGTGCTGACAGCTCAGAGCCTGGAGCCTGCTTCAGATTCTGTGTCTCCCCCTGTCTCTGTCCCTCCCATGTTCATCCTCTGTCTCTGTCTCTGTCTCTCAATAATAAATGTTAAAAAAAAAAAGAAGAAAAAAATACCACATGATCAAGTAATCCAACTACTGGATATTTACCCAGATAAAACAAAATACTGATTCTAAAAGATAAATGCACCTCTATGTTTATTGTAGCATTATTTATAATAGCCCAAATAGGGAGGAAACCCAAGTGCTCATGGATAGATGAATCAATAGAGAAGATGTGAGATACAGATACACGATGGAATATTAGCCATAAAAAAGAATGAAACCTTGCCATTTGCAACAATGTGGTTGGATCTGGAAGGTATCATGCTAAGTGAAATAAGACACAGAAAGGCAAATGCCATATGATTGCACTTATATGTGGAATCTAAGAAACAAAACAAATAAACAAAACCAGACTCTTAAATACAGATAACAAATGTGGTTGCCAGAGGGGCAGGGGTAGGGGGAATGGGCAAAAAAGGTGAAGGGGATTAAGAGGTACAACCTTCCAGTTATCGAACAAATAATTCATAGGGATGAAAAGTACAGCCTAGGGAATATAGTCAATAATATTGTCATAACATTGTATAGTGACCATTGAAAACTGCGCTTCCTATAGTGAGCATTGTGTAACGTATAGATTCATTGAATCATCGTTGTACACCTGAAGCTAACATTGTCAACTATATTTCAGTAATAAAAAAATTAAAATCCTAAAGTAAATTTAAAAAAATGAGTACTGGATCATTTATGAAAGAAATTAAAGGAAAAAAAAAAAAAAGCTTGTGTTGGAGTCCAGGGAGCAAAGGATTCGAAACTTGAATAAATCAGCAAATAGCCTCCTTGATTTTTTTTCTTTTTCCCTATTTCTCCTCCTCCCTCCCTCCCTTATCTCCTGTTTCTCCCTCTTTTATGGCCTCTCTCACTCTCTCCCTTCCTCCCCCCTTTATTTTCTCCCCTTGACCCCTTTTGTCTGTCCCTCCTTAACCCATTTGTATTTGAGTAAAGGTCACTGTTGAGATGCCATTGGGACATCTCAAGAAAAGAAAAACAAAATCTTGTGATTCGTCTCTGCAGGGAATTGCTGGGCAGTCCTGCTATACTTCTTTTCCTCCTACATCCCAACTCTTATAACTGTTACCAGGAGAGGAGACTGGCATAGTTGTTGACCATATCCGTGAAAATGATCGTTTAGCACCTATGGGTGCAGGTCTTGGTTGTGGGAAGCATCAGGAATACCTAAAGAAGGTGGTCTGTGAGAGATACATCGTGAAATCACATCTCCAGCTAGCCTATTGATGATTAATATAGATCACCAGTGATAAATACTTATGACAGTGTCTGGACTCATCTCATGAAGAATTAAGATATTTTTTAGACCCCCAGAATGCATGCAGCAAGAACAAAGACCAAGTACAGATTAGGAACCAAAGTACTGATGTGGCATTCAATTCAACTGCTGTTTTATGATACCATTCCTCTGGAGTGAAAAGTAAGTTTGTGTTTGTAAATGCCCTGGTGACAAGAATCTCTTTTTTCCTGGAGAAAGAGATCCGTGTATAACTGAGTTTTCTCAGAGAACACAAGGGGTGGGGGGAGGCAATAAATCAAGTGAGTTTTTTATGATCACTATAAGCAAAAACATACTTCAGTTGTGATGGATTGTGATAGAGAGTAAATGAGGTTGCATGGAGGCTGTGTACTAATGTTGATACTTATAGTGCTTAAATATATTGCCTGCCTCCTCTAAATACAGCTCATTCGTTGGTTTTCTGTGATGCAGGAAATATCAGAATAATGAGCTGTTTTTCCCCCTGTCTTCATACTTTAATATCATGCAACTGTTTATTAATAAGCTCCAACCCCCAAAGGATTTTTCTAATCCTATTCTAATATCAGACTAAATTTAATAAGATCCATTCTTCTCCCTATTGCATATGCCTCATTCATTCATTTATTCAACTAATATTTATTGAGAGTCTCCTATGGTGACAGGCACTGGGCTGGGCTTGGGGAATAAAATGTTGAAAAAAAACAGTCTTGGTCTGTGCCTGCAAAAGGGGACAGACCAAAAGGGGGAAAAAAAAAAAAAAAAAAAGCAAAGACTCTGAGCCAAGAATGTAACCAGGCATTTAAGGGCATATATAGCTTCCCTAATTTAATAACTTCAAGATTTGGGGAAAGATCAGAGTTTAGAATATTTGAAAAAAAAAAAATGGAAGGATTGTCTCCCAGGACTGTAGAGGGGAAATGTCTTGTAGTTTTCTCATTTTGTCAAGCCCCCTTGGCCTTGTTGAAATTTTACGATGGTTTGCCGTGTTCCTTTGAGGCAAACGTAACTTTATTCAGGTTACCAGAAGTAGGCAACTGCTCAGTTGAATTCCTGATGCAGGATAAGATGTCTTGCTGATGGGGAGGTCAAAGAGGAGGGAAAATCTTTAGAGGGCATGAAAGCCTGAAGCCTTCACTTCAGACAAAGGCCTGACCCAGGCTTTTCACACTTGAAAGGATGCCAGATTTCAAAGGGGGCAGTGCCAGAGGAGCTAAAGGCAGACGTATGGGAAGGCTTATGAAAAGAGGGATTTTGTTTGAAGTAAGTTGGAGGACTTGATGAGTTTGAGGGTGGAACAGAAAGATGGAAGTGCATTCTTCTTCATCACAGAAATTCTTGCTAAAATAATTTTCTATCAGGAATATGAGTGTTTATGGGTTTCCATTGTCCCTCGCTCCTCCTAGGCCTGGATGTGCCAGAGACCAGCCTTTGTCAGCTTCTTGCACCACTTAGAACTCTGTCTTAGACGGTGCTGTTGTGTATGTTGGTTAAGACCTCAAAAGGTCCGTCGTCATGAACAGTTATGGAGTCCTTGATGGCACCAAGGCAGCATTGTCCAGAAAATACTGAATTCAGTTTTGCGTGTGTGTCCATTTGTTAGTCCATCTATCATTAATGTTAATATCAAGGGCCACAGCATTGTTTTGCATGATCACTTTTCCTCAGTGTTCCCGTCAGTGAGACTGGAACAGCTCTTTCAGGCTCTGTAACGAGGGAACCAAGGAAGATAATGACTAGAAACAAGGAAGAAGTAATTGGACGTCACATCTTTGCGAAAGCAAACAACACATGTTCTACAAATTGTTGTGCCGCTTTGGCTTTTCATACTCTTTATAAAAGTCATAATTTGCACATACGGGGTCAGGATTTTGGCAGAAGGGAGTGTGAAAGAGGTGCATAAATCATCTGGGCGTAGAATGAAGGTTTACATTTCCCCCTGGAGTCCAGATGCCTTTTAGAAAGCAAGGTGGCTATAAACAAAACAAAAGGCGAGTAAATCCTGGTTTCTGAAAGAGAATCTTCACTAAACAGTGGAAGTTATGAACAGGAATTAAACCTGAAACACTGAAAAGGGATGCATGGCACATGTAATAATGACTTCCTCTTGTCCAGGGTACTGGGATATGGTGATTCCTATGGAGAAAGCCTGATTCAAATCTCTTTTCTCTTATTTGATTCTTTTTAATGTTCTATTTACTCTGCACTTTTTAAAAGTTTGTATCTTTAAGAGAAGATGAATGCTTTAAAAGAGAAATATTCCAAGTTCATGTTTGCTGTGGGGAGGAGAGTTTGTGTTTAAATTGGTTCTCTGGGTAAATAGATATATTTTTGACATGGGAGGTTATTCAAACTGAGCATCTCTCCGTTTTATGTATTATGTTTTTTCTCTCTTCTCTCTACGATGTTTTACTTTTAGAATCTGAAACAGGGCCTTGGCCATCTGTTTATCTATTTCAGCCAAATTCACCATTCAGATAATGTACGTTTCACAACTTAAGCCCACTTAGAGATCACTTTTCACCACTTAAAGAGTATTTAGCCGTGATTCCAGGAATAGAAAGTGTATCCTGAGACCCGTAATGACTTGATGGGAGAATAAAGGATCATTTGTTATGCAGCAAGTATAAAATTATAACAACTTCCCTTTATGTTTACAGATGAAGGACATTCTGGCTCTTGGAAGGGGGAAAGAGTCTCGACTCTATTTGTTGATTTTCCCACTCTATTTGTTGTCTTGGAAACAGATATAGGACATAGTATTTAAAGAAATAGATAATTGGCACCATTTGGACCTAAAATTAGGATTAGGGATTTTTACACAAAACAAGAATGGAAAACATTTTACTTATTAATTGGGAGGAATAAGCTTGTAGCTACTGCATATTGAATTTTGGCTCTTAAATTCTTATCCACAGTTTGGCGAAGAGGATGTGTGCCATTTCTTCATCTGTAAGATGGTGGGTGATAATAACAACAGATACCTCATAGTATTGGCATGAGAATTACGTGAGCTAATAAATGTAAAACACTTAGAACAATGCCTAGTACACACGAATGTTCCAGAAGTGTTAGGTGTTATTTTAGGCTATTATTATGCCATGGGGTAAAGTTCACTGCAATAATCTTATGAGACCTGCTCTCCTCATAATGCTTTAGCTTGACCTCTTACAAAGTATCTCTTCAAATTCAATCTCTAAATTAGCAGCTCTTTGATACTTTGATGCTTGTTTCATGCCTTGCTTATGGTGTTGTAAACAAATCCTCCATGTGGCTTTGTTGCAAGGCAATACAGAATCAGCATCAATGTTACTGATCATGTGCCTGCAAGTACCTTAAACCCACTCTTATTATCTTAAGATAAGAAAAGATCCTGGAAAGATTCAGAACTGTTTTTTAGAACCTGAGGGCATAGAGTTTAATCATAGAGCCCAAAGGGGAGATAATTCACTCAGTTACTCATGAAGAGCTGAAAACAGAAGAATCTGTAAGAGCTGGGTCATACTATCTTTTCAGGGCTACGTGGCATCTATACTTTTTCATCTCTTTCTGCAGATTTTGGCCCTGCGTATGGCACTTGAACAAGCATGGCTACCCTGAGTCTCATCCTGCTTTGCCACAAGACTGATAAAAGTCAATGTATTCATTTAAAGTTACTGAAGATAGGAGCGCCTGGGTGGCTCAGTTTGTCGAGTATCCGACTTCAGCTTGGGTCGTGATCTCACGGTTCGTGGGTTCGAGCCCCACGTTGGGCTCTGTGCTCACAGCTCAGAGCCTGGAGCCTGCTTCAGATTCTGTGTATCCCTCTCTCTGCCCCTCCCCTGCTAGTGCTCTGTTTCTGTGTCTGAAAAAATAAAAATGATAAAAAAAAAATTTAAAGTTAATGAAGATAGAAACTTGTTGGCCTGACCCTTCCCAGAAGTCACCCCTAGTGCAACCTACTGGAGTAGAGAAGTGGGGTCACGGTGCCTAATTTACCTCAGGGAGGGGAGAGATAGAAAGGTAGGTTCTAGGAGAAGGACTTTTAGAAGGGCGGGACCCACTACACTGTTACAAATTCAATGATAGGTTAAGAAACTGGTATGCCAAGTTTCCAAACATGTTTGCTCAAATAATCAGACTGTATTGACCTTGTTCTTCATCATGGCAGAGGATAGAACTGAACTCAATGGGTGTAAGTGACTAGGGGTTAGATTTCAAGTCCCAAGGAAGGAATTTCTAAGAATATAAAATTTATACATATTTGTATATAAGTTGCAGATGAATCTCCCTCTCTCTATATAGAGAGATACTAGATATCCGTATCTATAGATTATCTATATATCTATCTCTAAACAGATGTATCTCTATATCTACCATCTATCTATTGAAAGAGATTTGATTATGGTGGCTGGCAAGCCTGAAATTTATAGGGTAGACTGTCAGGCTGGAAACTTAGATAGGAGCTGATGTTGTAGTCTTGAGGCTGAAATATGTAGGTCTTCAGGTTGGAAACTTAGACCTAATTTCTATGTTACAGTCTTTTTTTTATTAAAAAAAACTTTTATTCATGTTTGTTTATTTTTGAGAGAGAGAGAGAGAGAAAGATAATGTGTATGCAAGCAGAGAAGCGGCAGAGAAGAGAGGGAGACACAGAATCTGAAACAGGCTCCAGGCTCTGAGTTGTCAGCCTAAAACCAGACCTGGGGCTCGAACTCATGTACTGTGGGATCATGACCTGAGCCAAAATTGGATGCTTAACCGACTGAACCACCCAGGCGCCCCCGTTACAGTCTTGATGTAGAATTCCTTCTCCAGGAGAACTCTCCTTGCTCTTAAGGCCTTCAACTGATTGGGTGAGGCCCACCACATCATGGCAGTCAACTGATTATAGATGTTAACCACATCTACAAAATACCTTCACACAACCATTTCAGTTATTTATTTTTTTAATGTTTACTTGTTTCTGAGAGAGAAAGAGAGAGAGAAAGCACATGTGCAAGTAGGGAAGGGGCAAAGAGAGGGAGACAGAGGATCTGAAGCTGGCTGTGCACTGACAGCAGAGAGCCTGATGAGGGGCTTGTACTCATGAACCACAAGATCATGACCTGAGCCAGAGTCAGATACCTAACTGACTGAGCCCCCCAGGCACCCCCCCCCCACAGCAACCATTTTAGACTGGGCACCATAGCCTAGCCAAGCTGGCACATAAAATTAACCACCACACCATTGTATGCCATCTTGATGAGGCTGAGCTCTTTGGAGTGGCAAAAGAACAATCAAGGTAGAGGCTTCCACATTTACCACCTGAAATGCCAAGTCTCCAGGAGAAGAAGTTTCAGTTGAGTCTCCCAGGCTCAATTTAGGGTTTCTAATCTGGAGCATGTTTCTGGAAGAGAAATGGCAGACATATGACTTGTGCAGTATTCCATCATTAGGGTCTGCCTGTCTGTCCATCTGTCTCTCTTTCTGATATCCTACATCCTTATTTATTTTTCAACCAGTATCTTCCTCCCTAATCACATGTCTCCTAATGGCTGCCACTCTGAGTGCTCTGTAATTCCTCCCTGCCCTGGGGCTCTCAAGACTACCTTTTACTCCAGTATTGTTATCGTCATTTGTTTTATTTTCAAGGGTGGTATTCATTACAGTGCCATCAACATGAGGAGAGGGGGCTTGTCACCAGGGCAACCAGAAGCACAGCATGTGCATTGCCTCCTTAGTGGATGTCTCCTTCCCTCTTGGATGGATTCCAACTGTGTCTTTGATTCATCCATGTATGTGGTCACTAGAATGGAGACACTTGACAACCTTCTCATCCTTAACTTGTCTGGCTTTATACAGCTCACTGGCCAAGACCTGCTCTCTAAAACCCACCAGTTTATTACCCATTATCTCTGTATGCACAGCATATAACATTTCTAAGCATATTTAACCACATGGCTATACCTTAATAAACATTCTAATCTCTAGCCCTCTAACATTTTATTTGTTTATTACATATCCTAATGCATTCCCTGCTCTAGTATGATACATTTTTCTCCTGATCAATGCTACCTGTTAACAATGAGCTCATCATCACTGAAGGTACCCAGGTACAAGATTATCTGTCTCTCCCCAGGATTTTATAAAGGCTATTGCAATATGAAGGAGATTAGGATAGATGACCTATAAATTTTTAAAAAATCTTAAGCTTTAGCTTTATTTCATATCTATAACTTTCCCCCACACGTATAATTTTAGATAGGGTAGATCTCTAAAAATGAAGACATCTGGAACATTCCAAATGTAAGCATCAATACAACATGTCTACAGGTAGTTTTTCATATCCTTCTATCTCCACAGAATTACTCAGAATTTATGAATAATTTTATTAAATTTACTTTTGGCTGTATACTTGATAAAGTGGGACTGTAAGGGGACAATCTAATAAAAAATCCATTCCTCTATTTTCTGCTCTGTAAGAATACATACAATATTAGGATTTATGTGTATGTTTTGGTGGAACATACTCCTAGATTTTGCCCTTGATCAGTCATTTCCAAACCTGACATTATATTTGAAACACACACACACATCTCTGAGCCCACAACATGGAGAATCTGAGTCAACCGGTCTGGAGTAAAGCCCAATGTCTGTAATTTTAAAAATAAAAAATAAAAACCCCACCCAGATGATTGTTATGGATGCCTAGGCAGGTCTGGGAACTGCCATGCATGATCTGTTTTCCTAGTTCTAGGGGACATACTTCTTAACGTGGGCTGTCTGTTCCCTATACTGGCTTCCCTTGTGGTCCTAGATTGCTTTAGAGCCTCTGCTATGTGCATCCTGCTTTCACCTTCTCTTCTTCACCCTTAATTAGTCATTGATGTGTGCTTAACCTGCTCAGAAATCATCAGAGGTTTATCAGCAGCTTCAGAAGTAAATTCTCATCCTTGAGATGGGCGTTCAAGAACCTCCAAGCCTTCATTTCTCCTTATTTGGAAGATGATATAATAAGCTAGAAGACCTGGCTCTGAATACTGGCTCCTTCTCTATAGACCTACTAAGTTTCAGGCAATGTCATTTCATGTAATGCTTATAACAACCCTATGAGATGGATATCTCTGTTTTACAGATGAGAAAACTCAGGCTCAGTTGTTTGAAGTAGTTCACTTAATTACTTAAGTAGAGAATAATTGGGGTCTGGATTTTATCTCATGTCTGTCTGAGATCAGGGTTTCTCCAATTTGATGTGCTGCCTCCCAATGTAGGCAAAAGGATTCTTAATCCTGGTAATTTGGAAAGTGTCTTAGGTATGAAATATGTTTCCTATTGCTTCACTTCAAAATTAAGAAGTGTAATGGAGACATGGTAGTTGTGAGGGTGACTGGAAAGTAATAATTAAAAAACATTACAATTCTACGACTGCAGAACATCAGCTATTGTTGAAAATGTAGACATCGGGAGGGAAAAGGCATTTGTTCAAATACACCGCTGCTGAATTAGATGCTTTTGAGAAATAGGACTGCATACAAGGTGGTTAATTCAGTGTTTTTTTACATTGTCGGTACATGGTTGAGGAATGGATGCCTTTTTAATATGCTATTCTAAAAATGTAAATAGAAGATGTGATTTTAGACAGTAGGAACTCATTATGTCAGACTTTAGATTCTCTGGATAGCCAACTGCACAGGGCAGGTAAGTTTCCAGAAATAGATGAGGGTTTGGCCAGAAATGGCTGTGGGTGCACTGTGCCAAGCATTGGCCTTTGCCAGGTGCCTGCTGTGATGTCAAGGATACAAGCTGAAGCTAGCCATATGGTTCTTGGAGTCTCTCTGCCCATTCCACACTCCTCTCAGAGTTGGAGACACAGGCTTTTCTTTATCTGCAGGAGAAGGTAATTGCTTTAGACTTAACAGGCTGAGCTTGACCCTTGAGTCGCCATCACACTGCATTATAAAATGGAGCATCAGCAGTGGTTCTCCTGGTGGTTAGGGAGAAGGAGAGGGGAGGGAGGGAGGGTGGTGCCTGAGCTATCAACATGGCACAGTTTAAATGTCAGGCTCTGCAATTTACAAGTGATCTGAGATTCATGGGAAAGGCAATGGAAAAGTCATTCTCTACACCCCTCTCCCTCGTGTTATAAAATTGAGTATGTCATAAATTCTGTGCATTGCTAAGTTCGTGGGGCTTCTGTAGGAAGACATTAAAAATAGAACTCCTTACATCTTTGATTCTGTCCTAGAGAGCGTCCAGGCCAAAAGTGTACATACAGACATGAAGCTGCCTTTTATCTCTCTTTTTCATTTTGGGGCCTCTGCTCTCAAAAGCCAAACACTTTTTCAGTGACAACCTGTGCGTGATGTAGCTTCATTTAGTTAACAGCAGCGTGAATGGGGGTGGATAAACAGGGAAGAGAAGTGAATGCCTGGGTAGGAATTTAAAGTTTCACTGAAAATAAAATAGGATCAAATTACTAATACCGTTATAGTAGTTCCCCCTTCTCTGTGGTTTCTCTTTCGGTGTTTTCAGTTGCCCCCAGGTTAACCATGGTCTGGAAGCAGGTAATCCTCCTCCTGACCTAGGTCGTAGGTCACAGAACCTGCATTATCCACCTCACTGCATATTACCACATTGGCATTTTTATCCTCTCACATCATCACCATCAGAAGGGTGAATACAGAACAATAAGATACAGGCATACCTCACTTTATCACGCTTTGCAGATAATTGCAGTTTTTACGAATTGAAGGTTTGTGGACACCATTTGTCGATCAAGTCATTTTTCCAACAGCATTTCCTCACTTCATGTCTCTGTGTCACATTTTAGTAATTCTTGCATTATTATTGTAATTGTTACGGTGATACATGATCAGTGATTATGACTGGCTGAAAGCTCAGGTGAGGGCAGGCATTTTGTAGCAATAGAATATTTTTAAATAAAAGTATGTACATTATTTTTTTAGACCTAATGCTGTTTCACAGTTAATAGACTACAGAACAGTAGAAACATAACTTTTATATGTGTGGTCAACTAAAACATTCATTTGCCTTGCTTTATTGTGGTGGCCTGAACCTGCAGTATGTCTTGAGATATTGTGACAAGGGGAGGGGCACATACACCTCACTTTCACTACAGTATGTTGTTACAATTATTCTATTATTATTATTGCTAATCTCTTACTGTGCCTAATTTATAAATTAAACTATCCTATCTGCATGTATAGGAAAAACCATAGTATGTAGAGTGTTCTATACTCTCTGTGGTTTCAGGGGGTCAAGGGGGTCTTGTAGTGTGTCTCTTGTGGATATGGGGGGACTGCTGTAATACTACTTGTGTGATAGGGATGCTACACAGCCTGGTGCTAAGCACAATGAGCTAGTTTGAGGAAGTACACTGGGAGAGACATTTTCTGTGTTCATCAGAGAGAAGTTTTGCTTTTCCCTGAAGCTATATCCTCAGCCTCTCTAGAGAAAATCTCTCTCCATACAAGGGATTGACTACAAAGGGTGGGCTGCTCAGGGCTAAATCCATTAAAACCAATTGAAGGAAGAGATTTTATTTGCTTAGGAAGGAAAAAAAAATAAAAAAAAATAAAGCTCATTACCTAGAGCAACATGACTGCTTCAGGATTAAGAAATTGACAGTTAATGTTTAATTATACTAGCCTGCTGAAAGTGTAAATACAAAGCGTTCAAGACACTTAACACAAGCATATGTGCATTTATTATTCTATCAATTGGGGAAAATTCATGATTGTAAATATGCCAATAACTTAAGCAGTGTGTACCCAACCTTTTTTTAAATTGGTCTATTATATTCATGTTATGGGAAAAACACCGTCTTGCTATCAGTAATGTTCTTGTATCCCATAGTTTGTTTTAATTACTTGCAATCTTTCTGAGAGTAGGCTTTTCACTACTTTTTTCATCATTCATAGTTTCATTAAGGACACAGCATCCTGTATGGACAATGAAGCTGTTGTGCTTGAAGATGAGCTTTTCTGGGGCACCTGGGTGGTTTAGTTGGGTAAGCCTCTGACTCTTGATTCGGGCTAATGGTTCATGAGATAGATCCCTGCTTGGGGCTCTGTGCTGACAGCGCGGAGTCTGCTTGGGATTCTCTCTTCTTCTTTCCCTAAAATTAAATTAAAAAGAAAAAAAAAAAAGAAAGAAAATTTCAGTGCAGTAATAAGACCATGGCTGTAACCTGATGTTAAGCAGTTAAATATAAGAAAATCTACTTCATAGTTCAAATTCAATGGAAGACATTTTTAAAAATCTTACGGTTATAGAAAAGCTTTCTTTTTGTTAAAAAATGTAATTTGAGAAGTAATAATGTAAGAACTTTGCAGAAACTTATCAGAAACATATCTGCTGTGGGAAGAGGTGCTGTTATTCCTGGCAGGTTTTGAGTACACACTCTACTTCCAGTTCCTCCATTGTATCCAAACCCATCAGGAAAACCATGTCAAGGAAAACCTGGCATGGGAGTTAAAAGTTACAGTTCTTGCACTTGGCATTGAGGACTTCACGTACCTCAGAATACCTGCCCTTTTCAAACACAGCCTTAATCTAGTTCATCTAACCTAGGTGTTTATAAGGATAAACACCACCCAGATTTCATGGTTATTTTTCTAGGGTATATGCGAACACCACATTATAATAAAGTCTGATCAAAAGTCGCCACCAGTTTTAGATTAACTCTAAATCAACACAGAACAATACACATCAACACAAAGAAGCAGCCAGCTTTGTGGAGGCAAATTCATAAAAAATTTTTGGCCATAAATTGTACAACACAATTTCAATATTTTGTTAGGCATTTCATTTTTGCAACCTAGATCTGCTAAGAAGTTTGCTTCTAGATAATAATATTATATCTATGTATATGTGTATATAATGTGTGTATACTATGTATGTATATACATAAAGTTATAAATTTATAAATTTTATGTAACATAATTGCACATAATATATGTTATATAATTTATAAGTCTAAATATGTAAAAAATATATGAATACATTACATATTATAAATATTGTGTTACCAGGAAGCAAAGTGAATACACACAGACACACACACATACATATATATGCATATATACATATATGCATATTTTGTATTTGCACTAACTTATTTATAAATGTATATCTTTCAGTGGGGATAGAAGTTAATTTTTTTCTTTTAATGCTCAGAATTAAGTACAACATCAAATTAAATTATATGTCAGGTTTTCATCTTGGTCCTTCGATTTTGATTACCTAGTATTTTCTGTATCTTAGTCACCAAACTGGAAAAGATCTCCAGATTTTGTGTGTGCTGAAGGAAAATGTAAGTAACCTTGCCATGTAAGGGGCAGGAAGGAATTAATACTTCTTTTGAGAAATCAACCAAATAGCCACTCAGAGAGAAATACTAATATACTTAGAAATTTACGATAGTCTCATGTGAAAATCTAGTGCATTTATGGATGCTTCTCAATAATATTTTGTGATTGGTCGTAATGAGACAGAATCTTTGCCTAGATTATTTCTTGAGCAGTGTTCTCAATTCTCAGCATTAGCATCACACTCTCATATCTGAAGGAGGATTGGGTGTAAGTGAGCCCTCGTCCCTCATATCACCTGCTGCGCTAGATTTCAGTGCAGACATAAACTGCTCAATACCTGCATATTTAAGATAAATTGATGCTGAGGAGCTGATGGAATTCACCCTAATATCTAGACATTGTAGAAATTATACATTAATTTCTGAACTGAAAACCCAGAAAGTTAGTTACGGTTGCTAATATATTATTGCTATTGTTACTGTTTTCTTTACAAGTGTGTGCTCATAGAAAAAGAAAAATAAATCCTGGTTCCAGCTTCTTAGTCCAAAATGTGTTTATTGTGTTCACCTGGCTGAAGCAGTTCTTACATGTTTGCTTTAAAATAATGCACTTCAGTTTTGGAACTAAACTGGTTAAAAATACAAAGTACAAAAATGTGTTAAAAGGTGTTGTAGTTGAAAAAATACATTTGGGGCACACACGCTTCCTAGATTCCTATTTTATCGTACACTTCTACATGTTTCATTCTTTTGCATTATTTGTTCTTCCCTGCTCATTATTTTTAAATGGCTAGGATGAATTAAAATAGAACCATAAAAGATATATCATTTTTGTATTTGTTAGGACTCTTTCAATTACAAGTGATAGAAACTCAGTTCCGCTTGGTTCAACAAAATACAAATTGGTGGTAGGTCTTGCTTGGGTTGTTACATTATGGAACATGGGCTTCAGGCACAGCTGAATCCAGGAGCTTGCTCACTATAGCCCGGTCTGGTGTATGCTCTCTGTCTCTTTGTATGTGTGTTTCTCTCCCTCCACCCTCTCTTTTCATTCCTTGCACAGCTTCACAGACTTTCTGTGTTTAGTGAGCATCTTTACCCATGATGATTTAGCAGTCCTACCTACAATCCTTTCACTCCCTCTGTAGCTCTGCACATATGTTCTAGAAGGAGTGAAAATGATCTAGCATCAGTCATGGTCCATCCCTGAACCAGTCATGGTATAACCTGAGTGGCTGGATTTGCATCATGCATTAATTCCTGCTGAAGCATGGTGCTCCCCACCCTAACTGTATCTGGAATGTACCCCCAGAATAGACAGGGTTCCATTACCGAAGAAGGAGAAGCTAGGCAGACAGTCACAGAGTATGCCTTTGCCTCTAGTGTTCTGTTTACCTACCTGACACAGAGAATGATGGCCTTGAGCCAAGCCACTCCAATAATAAACACTGAGGTGAAATTAATTAAAACTTCAAATTTAAAATGAATACTTCTCAATGTTAATGCAGGTGCATAGCTTTGATTGGCTCTGAGAAATAAGATAACCAAAATTTTACCCAGTTTTTTGAGGAGGTGAAAAATACTAGGAGAACATTCGTTTATATATTTAACAAACAATTCTTGAGTGTTGTCTGTGCTAGGTGCTGTTGCAGATACAACAGAGAATAAAATGGATACAAATCTGTGTCCTCATTGAGTCTTATACAGTTGTACACCACAAGAATAATTTACTGCTTTAGAAAATATAATGTGTATCTTCTCGTGATAAAACATACTTTGCTTTTTAAGAGGTATAGGAGCGCCTGGGTGGCTCAGTTGGTTAAGTGTCTGACTCTTGATTTTGGCTCAGGTCACAATCTCACATTTTCCTGAGTTCTAAGCCCTGCGTACAGCATGGAGCCTGCTTGGGATTCTTTCTCTCCCTCTCTCTCTCTGTGCCCCTTCTCCCCTCTCCGTTTCTCATCCTGTCTCAAAATAAATAAATAAACAAAGAAAAAGGTATGAGAAGTACATAATAAGATTTATACCAGAGAACAAAGAACAGAGATGTAATTTTTATTCTCTCTCTCTCTCTCTCTCTGTCTCACACACACACACACACACACACACACACACACACACACACACACACATTTTTTCAGGACATAAATCAAGTCTTTGTGATTGTGACTTCTTCAGTCAGTCTATTAACAGAGTTGAATAATCTGGTTTTACCTTGAAGTGATCCTTCTCTTATATCATTTTATGATATAAAAATGATTATATCATACCTTCAGAGGAATCTACAGGAACTTCTAACCTGTCCCTCTATTTCCTGGACAAAAATTGTGACTGTCTCAAAAAAGGATGGACAGAACCCCTGTTTACTCCATGTATGCAAACTTCCAGGCATTGTGTAGGTGATTTATTGTGTAATATCTCATTTAATCCTTAATAGACCCCAACACCGTGGGTACTGTTCTTATGCCCATTTCACAGATGAGGAATTAGGTTTATGTTGTATGTCTTAAGACTCTTAATGTGGGAAATCTTTAAAATTTTTCTGTTATCTGGAAGTAAGAACACATCTTTTCTTCTCTGCCTCACTGATCCAAAGGCACAGAATGCGGTGTAGAAAGGCAGGCAGATGGATAAGCTAATTTTCAAGCCCCTCACAGTAATGAAAATGGGACAGCTGGGTAATCTAGAGAGTTCTTGATGAAGGCATGAGAAGAAAACCGTCAGGCTCAATCAGGGAAGGGGAACTAAGTAAGGAGCAGCGAGCCGGCTGTGTAGCTCTGGCCAGAGGTGGGAAAGTATAAGCTGATGGGCAGGTCTCTTACCCAGAAGCAAACTGAGTAAGATTAATAACGATGCTGGAATCCGGGTAGCATCATCCTTGGAGATTGACAGCCAATATCAAGCCTGCCCAAGAGTACCCACGAAGCGCTTGGCAAATTTAGTTTTATTTGCAGCCTCATAAGGTGGGATTGGTAATTCTCTGTGGTGTCCTTTCGGGGAAAAGCCAAACAAGAATGACTCCTTTAAACAGCTTTCAGGGTAGACAGCTTTTAGACCTTGGAATTCTACCTCTTGCAACATAGTGCATGTCATCCCCCACTCTGCTGGCATCTCAAAGATGGCTGGGCACCACCGTGTTGCTGCTGACGTAGCAACTCGGCCAGGCACAAGCTTACATATCTGGCATTTATTGCTTTGGGTGTTAAAAAATAAATCATATCTTTAAAAGGTCAACATGGTTTGTACTAAGTGTGTAAGGACTGGAAATAACAGTCTGGGACAAGCTTCTTTATGATTCTTGAAATTAGGAAAGTAATACTGCCTCATTGCAGAGAACTGGGAAATGAGAAAGAGAAAATCACCCATAACCTCACCCTTATAATTCCTTTCATGGTTTGCTTTGTGCTTTTCTCACAAGAAAGCAGGGGGCTTTGCTGTCATGGTTGTTACTATTTATTTTTTTTGTTTTGTTTTGCTGTTTGTTTTCTCTTTTTTCTTCAAAGCCTAGCATTTATAATGAGTGATGTTTAGGACTATGTTCAGAATGGATTTGGAAGAGAGAAGTGCAGTTGTTAGGAGAGGCAGCTCACACATTCCGGTCAACTAGTAGCATTTTGAAAAGTGCTAACGTGAAGCTGGAGTTTGTCCCCCCTGAGGGCATGGTAGCCTGTGCGTGTGGCCTGACACATCCTGTGGTGGAGCCAAGAGGCGTGCTCTTGGTCACTCCTGTTCTGCAGGTGCAGTGAGTTGTCCTTGTTCAGTTGCGTTGGATTATTCAGCAGAAAATCCTCCCTGGAGTTGGAGGATTGGAGGGGTCTGAATGCATTCGAATCAGACTTCTAGGGACAGGAAGACATCCTCAGGTGCTGTCCACGTTAGAGTCAGACATGTGCAAGAGAGGGCACATTTGCATCTGAAAATAGACGTAAGTTGTCATTCTCATAGACTTCTTCCTTCTCTATTTAATCACATATTGTGTGCAACTCAAACATCCATTCACTCAGATGTTTTATTAAGAAACAGTATGTATCAGCTGCTGTGCTTGGTGCTGCATACGGGATGATGAGTGAGACAGATGGGGTCCCTGCCCTCCTGAGGCTTATAGTCCATTGGAGTTAGCCCCATGTAGTGAGCCACAGATCCTGCTGACCTCAGGGGTACATGGCTGGAAGGGTGGGAGCCAGTGCCCAGTGGACGACCATGACAGTATTTCATCTCGCACATCATATTGTGTTAATTTCACTCATGTGCTTACTTTTGATCTCAATGTGATTTACAGAAATGCTTTACTGAAGTTCAGAGGGACGGGGCACAAACTTGGATGTCTATATGGGGCAGGCAGGTGGCAGAAACTAGAAATTGGGGTGTTGTATTTAAATACGTAGGCATAGTTTTCCCTTCGTCAAACAATTATGGTCTACCTTAAAACTATGTAGCTCTCTTGGTCTATATTATATTTCCCTGCTTTGATGATAAAGACATGATTTCCGAGGAATAGTTATTTGCTAAGAAGAAACACAGCAGAACAAAAGTGATGATAAAATACAGCAGACCCTTGGTGTCAAGATAAGGGTGATGGGGGCGCCTGGGTGGCTCAGTCGGTTGGGCGTCTGACTTTGGCTCAGGTCATGATCTCGCGGTCTGTGAGTTCGAGCCCCGTGTTGGGCTCTGTGCTGACAGCTCAGAGCCTGGAGCCCGTTGCAGATTCTGTGTCTCCCTCTCTCTCTGCCCCTCCCCTGTTCATGCTCTGCCTCTCTGTCTCAAAAATAAATAAACGTTAAAAAAAATTAAAAAGATAAGGGTGATGGCCTAGAATATTAAGATTGGTGTTGAACTAGAAAGTGCACGCCCCATCTAAAAGGAACAGCCACATTCCAGAACTACCTTATTCTTTTTACTTTTTTTAAATTTTTTAATGTTTTTATTTTTGTGAGACAGAGACAGAGAGAGAGAGAGAGAGAGAGTGCACGAGCACAAGCAGGGGAGGGGCAGAGAGAGAGAGGAAGACACAGAATCCGAATCAGGCTCCAGGCTCCAAGCTGTCAGCACAGAGCCCAATGCTATGATCGAACTCATGAATCACGACATCATGACCTGAGCGGAAGTCAGACTCTCAACCAGCTGAGACACCCAGCAGCCCCTAGCGCCACCTTATTCTTAAGCCAGAGAACTGGATTTTTAGGTGGGAATCTCCCTACATTTAAATATTGAATCAGTCTTTACGTACTTTTTAAGCCAGACAAAATATATGGTCAAGGTGAATTCAGCCTTTTGCACCAGTTGGTAACTTCCGGCTAAGGGTGTCTTAAATGAGTAGAAGATCTAAGAGATGTTCTGTGTAGCCACAAACATTCTGTAATGTTCAGGAAGGAAATTTTGGCTATCTCTTTATTGTGGCTCTTTTACATCACTTCATCAATTCCATTGGTCCCTACACCACCACTCATTCAACACATTAATAACATAGAATAGAGTGGCAGTGGATGATGGAAGCCGCCAGTGTCTACGATGATGATTGCTTATGGAAAACTGCTCTTAAAGCAGGTATTTAAGCTATGTATACTATTTAGCCGCATGGCTTTGGGTGGGTCAACAAGTGTTTTTCCAGAGACCTCCTTGGCTCTCCTACCAGTGATGCCTTTCAATTTAACTTTTTTAATGTTTATTCATTTTTTGAGAGACAGAGCATGAGTGGGGGAGGGGCAGAGAGAGAGGGAGATACAGAATCCGATGCAGGCTCCAGGCTCTGAATGACAGCACAGAGCCCAACATGGGGCTGAATTCACGGACCATGAGATCATGACCTGAGCCGAAGTCGGATACTTAACGGACTAAGCCACCCAGGCGCCTCAGCAATGCCTTTTAATAGTATGTCTGAGGGGCGCCTGAGTGGCTCAGTTGATTAAGCGTCTGCCTTGGGCTCAGGGCATGATCTCTCAGTTGGTGGGTTCTGTTCCCGCTTAGGGCTCTGTGCTGGCAGCTCAGAGCCTGAAGCCTGCTTTGGATTCTGTGTCTCCCTCTCTCTCTGCCCCTCCCTCACTTGTGCGCTCTCTCTCTCTCTGTCTCTCTCTCAAAAATAAATAAAGTGTAAGTTTGACATGTGGCTGTGATTACCATCAACAATAACCAAGCAGTAGACATCAGAGGGCCTGCTCTCATGGCTTGAACAGATGTTATTACAAGAGAACAAGTGATATCTTAGTAAAACGGAAAGAACTTTGCATGAAGGCAAAGAGAAGTCTGAATCCGAGATTGAATACCACCCTTGATGGGGCTTGGCTGCGCCTGTCTTGCTCCAGTCTTCCTGGTCCCCATCTTCCAGGTGAGGATACAAACTGCGGTGTTCCTCCTTAAGCCTGCCCGTCTGAATATGTCCTAGAATGTGTGAGAAAATGCTTTGTACGTAACAAATCATGTACAAGTAAAGGATTGTTGTTGTTGCCATTACTGTGATTAAATCCAGTTTCCAGTAGCAAGTTGTATCAGCTAAGAGCACGGGCCGTGGAACCAGACTGCCTGGGTTTGAGTACTAACTCTGCCCCTTCCTACCTAGCTTTGTGGCCTTGGGCAAGTTACTTAACCTCTCTGATGGTCACTGGTTTCTTGTTGAGATGAGGCTGTATTAGTGCCTCTCTCCTTGGATTACTGTGAGGGTACTGAGATAATGTAGGCAAAGCAGTTGTAGCAGTGCCTGCCATATAGTAAGTGTAACACAGATGCTTTCTGTTGATATTGTTTTATTCTCCAGGGCTTGCCTTGCTCTGTCATTCTTTTCCTACTTTTGTATCATTCTGGCATTTCTGGGTCTTCAGGTTGCTGCTCTCTGAGAAGCTCTATATCCCTGTGGCTGACAGGGCCCATCTAAAAACTGTGCACAGTAGATCATGTTAATGTGGAGAGGACGTTATCAATCCCATCGTCCCAGATCTTGTTGAATTTATCCTTCCACAGATAGCACTTGTTATATACGTTTTTATTATACATTTAATGACCTGGTGTAAAAGTCCTTTTAAAATTGTATATTCATTGTAACATTTCAAGACGTCCTTCCAATACAAAATACTGAGTGTCTAGCCCATTGAGAATTAACTTAGAATGTTCGTATAACTTGGATTGGCTTTTAAAATCCTGTTCTGGAGTCTTAAACCAAGTGTGATTGAAGCTTAACACCGTATAACAGTCCTCCTAAATTCCTGGAGCAAGCCTAAGTCTGGTAATGCTATTAAGGAAGGGGACAGGCATGTGTTTTCCGACGTGTAGGGGGATATCACAGAGGAGCAACACGGGATATTTCCGCTGTGGTCTGTGCTGGAAGGGGAGATGTGAGGCGGGGGGAGGGGAGGTGCAGGCCTTTTCTTGGCTCTGCCCCATCACTTTCTCCTACATCATCCCACAGAACTGGTAATTGTGATCTTGTGTGGGTCATCTAATATGTAAGGGTGCTAAGTTAACACCATCATCTCTTGCTTCACATGAATCCTAGAATCTGGAGTGGCTCTTACCTGTAGGGCTCCCACCCTAGCCTAACATAACCAGTGGGTGACGCCTCCCCCAAACCGCTGGGAACAGTTGGTGCATTTGTGGAGAATTTCTGCCATGTGCCAAGCATTGGACTGTGTGCTCCTGTGAACAAAACAGGTATGATCCCCTGGGAGCTGTAGTCTAGAAGAGAGGAGAGACATTGACCAAAGAAATGCATAATGAATGCTTAATTGAAACAGAGACAAATACGGTATAGGAAAAAATAAAACATTCTTTGTGATACAACAGCAAATAAAGCTGACCAGGCTGGGTCAGAAAATAGTTTATGAACAGGAATACTTTTTTTGTTTTTTTTTTTAAGGATTTACTCTCCTCTTTATTAAATACAAAAAACAAGGGAAATACTGTAAAGAAATGTCAGAGTTTTAGGGCAACATGTGTGGAGGGTTCCAAATGGACTTTGGCACCTGGCCATTGCCATCGACTGCTGGTGATATGTTGGTGCCCTTATGTGCAAATGTTGCCTACTCTCCTTTTTAACACTAGTCTATTAATTTAAAAGTAGAGGAGGAGATAATCAAAAATTATTTCCTCCATGTGGAGGCACCAGGAACTACAAATCCAAATCCTAATAATGCCCATTAAGAGGGCACTTGAGGTAGTTTGAAGCCGCTCAGAGGAGAATTTTATTTACTTTCCCAGCATCCTGTAAAGACGAGTGACCTAAGAAACCGGATTTTTAAATGAATGTGGAGCATAGTGTCCCTTTGCCCTGGGTATTTAAAAATAGACCAAGAACTTCTCCTAGGCATCTTTCAGATACACTTTGGCAGACCGATGACGGCTGTTCCCAGGACAGATTTAAATCCTAAATGAAATTAAAATTTAACAAGGTGAGTTTGTTCGGGTTAAAGGCGCCTACCCCTTCAGCTCATCCAAGATTATTCCTGGTTGGACAGTGTTTCTTAAGACAGGTGGGGCTGGTTCCCAAAACCTATAATGGTCAGGAAAGCATTCAGGAATTCAGGTCTCTGTTACTATTTTTTCTGTCAAAGACTGGAAATGTGAATTTGCCTAGCCATTGTGTCAGGTAGGTTTGACCTGGGATATTTTTACGCTAGGTTGCTTCTGGGCTGAAGATGAAGGTTGTTTTTTTTTTTTTTTTTTTTTTTTTTTTTCCGCTTCCCCTTTTTAAAAAGCATTTTAGAGACCAAGCAGTTTGCTGCTCTCTGCTGCCCCCTGTTGCTTTTGAATGGGAACAGCTGGTTTTCCACTCAGGGTAGTTCTTAAAATAACTGCAGCAAAGAGCTTCCTGTGAGCGTGAACGTTGGTTCCTGATTTCATGTGAAGTTGGCTGATCTATGAAACTGGCTTTTAAATTAAAGCTGAGCTAAATGAGGAAGAAGGCATTCCAGGGTTAATGGAAAAGAAGGAAGTGGGAAACTCTGAAGCTTTCTCTCCCGGTAGCTACTCGCAGCTAAGCTTTGTGGCTATAGGGTTCTGGTCCTTGCATTTGGGCCCTGGAAGTTATGTTCAGTTCACCAAACACTCTGAGTGCCTGCTTGCTCCAGGCCCTCCACTAGCTGCTGGGGTTTCCGGAAAGGAGAGTGTACAGCCACATCGTAAGTGGTTAATACTTGAGTTCTGGAGTCAGACCATGGCTTTGAATGTGAGCTTTAACTCTTGCCAGGTGTGTGAATTGAATGAGTTACCTAAACCCTCTGAGCCATAGTCTCTAAATCTGTACAATGGGAAAGGGGAATTACAGGAGTTCCTGATTCAGAAGTTGCATGAGAAGCAAGAGATCGTTACAGTATCATCTGTTGTTCACTTACTAATGTTGACATATTTAAACACGGTACTGCTGTCCTCTTTCTAATCTTCACAACCTTCCTACGGACTATGTTCTGTGATCATCCCCATTTTGTAAATATCAAAGTAAAACTTCAAAAGATGAAGTAATGCATACAAAGTTAGGCATAATATCTGCTGGGAGTTTTGCTGTTAGTTTTGTTTTTCTTTGAGCCGCACCCAGCAGAACTCACTGTAAGGCTTCTCTTATACAGGAGTTTTTATTTCACATAATGATTCTGGGAGACAAATGGATGGCTTCCCAATTGCTTAATTTAAGCAGTGCAGTGATTTCACCAACAATCCCAGGTGATTTACATCTTCTCACCTCCCCATCCTCAGCCTAGAGGCCCTCAGACTGATCCCCTCACTGTGCAAGATGGCTACCACAGTCTCGGGCATCGTGTCCTCATACCTTCATATCCAACGACAGCATAGACACTTATTTCCTCACCTTTAAATCAGAGGGAAAACCTCTCCCAGGAGCCCTCAGCACATGTCCCCTTAATGCCACTGGCCAGGTTTGCATCACATGTTGGTGCCTTAGCCAATCACTGGCCATGGGGATGGAATGACCTGTGCTTCAGTTAATCAAAAGTGACTTTCTGGGAAGAGGCTGTCTTCTCTGAGCACAGAGAGAGTGATAAGTCAAATAGAACAGGGTCTGAACCAGGAACAAAGAATGCCCTGGGGGGTGGCTGCTTTGTTGGCAACCAGCAGGGTCTACCCTACAGAGCTGGATCTAAGAAGGTTAATTCAAGATCATGCACTTGGGCCCAATAGCCCAAATCCCATGGATGGTATACGATCTGCTTAGCACAGACCTGGCACGTAGCAATCTTACTTTGCAGGTCAGCCAGTGTTGCTGGTGATTATATTTACCCAATCCACTGTTCTCAAGAGGGGAGACAGACACACAGGGAAATACTTTTATGATAATTTGGAATGTTCCATATCCGTTGTTGCCATAGTCATTTGTGAAGATCCAGAGGTTCATTTACTGGTCCCTAGAGAGTCTGTTTGAATTTAATTTTTCTTTCAACTAAGTGTTGGTTTTTGCTTTCTTCCCCTCTTTGGTCTGGATCCTGAACTCTAAACCCTCTCCACCCGTCTACCTTTCCTCTCTCACCTGAGTGGATGCTGTCATTGTTTACACAGAATTGACTCATTGGAAACCTGAGAATTTATTTGGAGGGTGGGTCAAGAGGAAGTCTCCTGTGGGAGCCTGGGGCATTTTCCTTTTGACTTCTTTGTTCAAAAATTGTGTCAAATTTTAGAAAATGAGCAGAAGTTCAGTAGAGTATAAAGGCTAAGATGTCCTAGTTTTACAACTTGATACCTTCTGACCTTGGACAAGTTAATTAATCCTCTGGGCCTGAATTTTTCCATCTGTAAATGGGGCTAATAATAACACCTCCCTCTTGAGGGTGTTCTGAGGAGTGATTGAGATAATATATCAGTATTTTTACACAGTGCTCTGAAATTTACAGTGTTCCCTATTATTCTAATTTCAGAGTCTTTTAGCCTTCAAAGGACAAGGACCCTTTCTAAAAAAAATTTAGTGACACAGAGGCAAAGTAAGCCTGTTCTCACTCTATTTCCGGGATCATTTATCTGGATTATTACCTGGTTAGGAGCTAAGGGCAGACATTTCAGGCTACCACAGAGGGGCCACCTCTGCACAGGGGAAGCATTACACTCCTGGGGATTCCACAGAGGGAAGAGTCTGAGACTCTGAGTGACTCATTCATGTTGACCTTGAACTATTTATTTGACTTGAAGTGGCTAATGGCCAGATAACTACTCTGAGATGGTATCTCAGTGTCTGCTATGTTTCTTGTCGATAGTGATCAGAATTCATTTGCAGAAGTGGTTTCCTTTTCCCCAACTTGTCAGAATTCACTTCTTTTCCCAGCTTGCTTGCTTCTTTCCCTCACTCATTCAAATATGTTTTCAGGCACAATGCTAGGGGCTGGGTGAGGATAGTGAATGTTTCCTTCAAAGAGCTTATTGCCACTTTCTGCCCATATTCTTCCCCCATCATCATCAGATCCAGAACCTCTCCTACTGGGAGACCTGCTGCCCATTTAGCTGATATGAATCTTTGGTCAGTAATCTAACTTTCAAACTGTAACTAGGTTTTATGGCATCTTTGGTACATTCCAGCAGACTACGTGAAGACAGGCAGCAAAAGCAGTGGGATGAGAGTGTCTGTGTATGAAGGGGTGTTGGATACAGTAGATCTTAAACTCTACCTTTCCCAACATAAGTCGCCTTGACCAACACATTCTCTGACCTCCCGTCTAATTTTTTGTACGATACAAGCACTGATTCTTTCTTACAATGAACAAACACATTTATTGGATTTGAATTTTGAAATTGATTGTTTGGAAGTGAACTACTCTATGCCATTTGCTGTGCTAAGTGTCTTTCAAGTGTTTTGTTATTTATTCCACACCCAGCCCTATATATCTCGTACTTCAGATTTTTCATGAGTGTTCTGCTGCCCAGACATACTCTATTGAGTGTTTGATCAGCCCTGAGGGTAGGTAGTCTGCAGAGGAATAGGTGGTGAGCTCTTTTTTCTTCTTCCATCTGATAGTGCTTCCAACAATGGCGTCCCAGTTCCCTCAACACTTAGTGTTCTTTGGATTTCTGCTGAAACATAAACCAGAGTGAATGTAGCATCTTTATTTAGTACCTGACATGGGATAGAGCCCTACTCACTTGGCCGGATGTAAAGATACTTGGGGCGTGGTTTCATTTTCATTACATCTGAGTACGTATCAGGGAGATCACTTACTCTTTCCCAGTAAAAGAAACAGAGTTTTAAAGAGCTCCATCTTTTTGTGTTGGACCTAAATACCTGTCTAAATCCATTCCATCATTTTTCACAAAAGAGATATGCAGCAGATATTTATTAGGTTAAACTGAATAATGCTCAATTTGAGTCCTCTTCTCTAAAGCACCGTTCAGTTGAATGTAACACAAAAGAGACAATGGATCATCATTCATTCTGGCTTAACGCCTTTCCTCATTAAAGCTTTCCTGATGTTCATGGAAATACCAGGTCTGATAGCCAGGAAGACCCAGACCAGGAAGACCAGGAAGTGACAAACCATGCAAGAGGAGCCTTTCTAGTTCCAGGCAGGTACAGAGTGAGTGAGCAGAGAAAAAAACGTAGATGTCCAAAATGCCCCAACAGGAAGAGAGGCAAATCTGACAGAAATCCAATTTCTGTCACCAAATTTAGATTATGAGATGAAAGGCTAGATTTATGAGGATAGATTGACTCTCCCTAGGTGTTAGGACTTTGGAACGGCTGCCATGTGAAAAGTGGCACAATTTTAGGGAAATTTAAGCCCAATGAAAAAGCTTTTCCTTAGGCAGGAATTAAAACATGGTCCACCCATCCATATTCTTGTGCATATGAACATACACACACAGGCAAGCTTTTAATTTAAAAGTCCTGATTAAATATCCATGTTTACATATACATAATATAAATATTATATGTATGAATATATGGATAGGTAAATATAGGCCTGATAAAAGATGTTCAGAATCGGCTGTTTCAACATGCATAGATAACCACTGCTAACATTTTCTAGACTTTTTTTCCTCTATATGTACATACATACCTGAAAATTTAGGATCACTACAAGCTGCTTCGTCTTTACTTAAGAGCATGTGAACATTTCTTAATGCCGTTAAATGTCCTTCTAAAATGTAATATTTTAAGTACCTACATAGTGTTCCATTGTACTAATGTCGAATAATCAAGTAAATCCCTCTGATGCATATTTAGGTTGTTGCCATGTAAAAAGAGAGTTGTGTGTGTGTGTCTGTGTGTGTGTGTCTGCATTGAACTTCTGCTCTAACACAAGCATATTTTTACAATCCCTGGACCAACTACAGCAAACCTTTATTTGGTGAATTTCACAGAGAAGGGGTGCACAGTCTTATTAACTCAACCTCATCATCTGTAATAGGGATGGAAGAGCCTAATCCTTTGATTTATTCTACCAGAAAATTTATCTCCTAGTTAATGGTTTTGTTTTTGTTTTCGTTTTTATTTTTGTTTTCAGCCTGGTTGCATCAGATGGATCCTATCTGTTTTTCTTAGGAACATTTCTGAAACTACTGAACAATATGGAACATGTTGTCAATAAGGGTATTTTTCACAGGTGCCTTTTTGTCACACCGGTGTGCTTAGCCAGAGAAGTGTGATTAATCTTGTTCTCTGATGAGGTTTTGTAATCTTCATTGGTCTATTATTAGGAGAAATTCTCCAGATGAGTCTTTCCAATGATATATAAACATACAAATTAAATATTAAATATTGGGTACCAAGTCTTTGCTAGGCTCTGTGTTACATGCTGGGGACAAAGAAGTGAACTAGATTGAATTTTTTTTTCTCAGCACATTCATATTTTAATGCACTTTTAATGCTCAAGTCTTTTTGGGGATCCATGAACTCCCTGAGATTATTTGTAAACTATGTATATTATATAAAACCTGTGTGTGTATAGTTTCCTGAAGATGGGATCTCATTCTTCAGACCCTCAAAATGCTCCATGATTCTAAAAATACATTAAGAACTAATGACTGGAAGAAAACATCAGGTAATGAGTTGTAATACAGTGTGAGAATTGCTAAAATTGAGGCATGGATTCTGTGCTGTAGGAGAACAAAGGAGGTAGATCCTGATTCGTTTGAGTAGCACATCATTAAGCTCTTTGTAATGATGGAGCTGAGTCCTAAAGACTGTATAGGACTTGGATCGATGAACAAATGCATCAGGGAGACATCTGCTCTGGGCAGAGGGAATAATACATTCAGAGGCCCAAAAGCATGAGGGATTTGGATACATTTAAGAAATGTAGTCATTGAGGTGACCAGCACTTAGATGGAGGGTCTATGGGGAATGGTAGGAACAGAGGGGGCAGAAGTTGGGACGGAGTGGATGCTGGAAGGCACTGTAAATCCCAGATTGAAATCTCTTGGATACCTTGAACAATCACAGAGATTTTAAGCAGAGTGACTCCGTGTACTTGGCTTTGAAATGCCAATATTTCTTGGGAGGGTCTCTAGCTTCATTAATGATTATTAATCATTAATAATCTCAAGACTGAGTGAGGTATATGTTCTTGGGGGATGAGTCCCTTGAGGATGTGGATGTAGGGAGAGGTAAATCACTGGAAACGTAGGTGAAAACCTTGCCAACATCAAATTTGGCAGTTTATAGAAATGAAAGAAAACCATGTTGATTCCTTTCTAAGTAAGGCACCATCCACTTTCCATAAATCGGCTCATTTAATCCTTTTAAGAATTTACAGAGGCATAGATTGTGAATTAATTTCCTGTTGGTGCTGTAACTGATTACCACCTTTTTGGCTTAAAAGAATACAAATTTATTATATAACCATTCTGGAGGTCCTAAGTCCTAAATGGGTTTTACTAGGTAAAAGTCAAGGGGTAGGCAGGGCTGTGTTCCTTTTGGAGGCTTTGGATAGGGTCCATTTCTGTGCCTTTTTCAGATCCCATAGGCTGCTTGTATTCCTAGAATCATGGCCCCTTCAAAGCCATTGATGGTTGGTTGAGTCCTCAGATCACATCTCTCCAACACTGACTGTTTTGCCTCTCTCTTCCACATTTAGGGACTCTTGTGACTCCACTGGGTCCACCAGGGTAATCCAGTGCAGAATATACTCCATATAATAAAGTCAGCTGATTAGTAAACTTAATTTCATCTACTACCTTAATTCTCCCATTTCCCTGTTAAGGTAACGTATTCACAGGTTTTGGGAATTTAGGACATTGTCATCTTTAGGAGGCCATTCTCCTGCAGATCATACACTGTCATCTCTACTCCTGAATGAAGAAACAGCCTCATAGGTAGGTTAAAGTCACACAGCTAGTGAGGATCAGAAGAGGGATTTGAGCCCTGATGTGTTTGGCTTCAAAGTCAGCACTTATTAAAAAGTAAATCTTGGACAAAAGTTAATGATTAATGGCAGTACAGAGCCTAACATTCCAATTACTTCATCAATCAATGAGTTTTGTTTCAGAAGTCTGAAGCATTAAGTTACCATATTGACCTTTATGCTTCACATTGTGAACACACCCCTGAAGGCAGGGTTTACTGTTCTTTTGATAACCTAACATGTTGAATTAGCTCTAGGGCCCCGTAGTTCCATGAACAGTCCACCGAATGACTCAGTCCTTTTTCTGTATTTTCCCATTGTGAGGTCCCTGAAGTCCTACAAATGAGATTCTGTGTTGGAAAGAGGAATGGAAGCATAGAAGAAGACAAGGGGGACATGGTCATTCGCTTCCCTATCCTGCTTCTCTGAGAATAAAAACTAAACTCTTTACTTGGCTCTCTCATGACCCAGGTAGCCTCTGCCTCTCTCTGTCACCAGGTCCCACAAGGTGTCAAACAGATGTCTCTTCTTCCTGGGCCTCTGCACTTTCTTTCCGTAGCCTGGAAGGGTTTTCTTACTTTCCTCCTTATTAGTTCTTAGGATCGATTAGGTCTTTAAATGCAACTTCTGTGCTTTACCCTCCCCATTTAAATGAGGTCTGTCATAATCTCTCATCACACTTTTTGATTTCCCTTTATAGAGCTCACCAGATTTGTAACCAATGTTTTTATGAGATTGTCCTCTCTTTGATAGGGTAAGGTGGTCTATTGCCACTTTATCATGTACTCAACTAAGTACATGGTAGGTATTCAGTAAATATTTGTTGAATAAATGCTGCTCTAGTATTTTGATGGCAGATAGTTTTGCTCTTGCTACTGGTTCCTCTCCATCCATTCATTCACTTATTCAGCTATGCATCATCTATTCATCCATCCATCTACCTGTCCGTCCATCCATCCCCATCTGTCCATCCATTCTCCTTCAAGACGTACTTCAGAGTACTTAGCAATCCTTCCTGATTTCCCCTTTCTTCTTTCTAGCTCCTTTCTTTACTCTGGAGTCCAAAGTGGAATATAGGCTTGACATTAAGGAGAGGATACATACTTATGATAAGAATAACAGCTACTATTTATTCACCATGTGCCAGGCACTCTCTGGCACTAAAGTATTAAGTAAACACAAGAGCCCACTAAAGTAGGTATTAGAAATATCCCCATTTTCAAGATGATGAAACTGATACCAGCCAAGTCAAGTGTTTGAGGTCATGAAAGCATTAAGTGCCAGTGTGGAAGAACGGCTTAATCTTGCTCTCTTTCTTGTTTCATTTAGTCTGTGGCACAGTCAGACTAAAGAAAGACAATGTGTAACAAAACTATGACATAACTCTCAGAAATGGACTCTTTCTAGTGCATGATGTTTGACAGGACATAACTGCATCATAATACAAGTTACCTTTTGGTTTCTTCAATTTGTAAGTAAACTGGTTGCTTACCCCTGAGAAGATGGCATCATTGACATCTTCACTGAGTGTTTTATAGGTGAACAAATGAGTTTTAACTCCTTGTGGTTTAGAATTTTACTGTAAAACATTAAAATTAACAACATATTTCATTTTAATAAATAGCAGAAAATTATCTATTGAAAGCATAATACATGCTCATGTGTAGTGTAAGGGTCTGGAAGGATACTCAACAAATCAGAATTCCCAATTGGGGGGCAGGGTGGAATTATGGGTAGTGATAGAAGGGAACTTTAATCTTGTGTATATATTTTCAGCAAAGGTATGCATGTATTGTGTGGTTAAACTTCGATGATATGGTGATCATACATAAAAATAAAGGGTACAGGGTACTCTGAATTCTGTGAGTTCTTCCAGAGGTGGTTTCTCTCCTCTGCCTGCCCCTGCTTGCTTTTCCAAAAGATGAAATCATTCCCCTATTCCCCCTTTTAGGTAGTTTATGTTCTGTAGAGGGTTTTTAATTTGCTCTTTAAATCAGTCATCCTCCAGATTACTCACCCCAGCATTGCCTTTAGTTTCGACCGAAGCTTTGTCCCAATGTCATATTTAATTTTGTTGGAGGGGCAGATAGTCCCTGAATGTGTTTGCAACAGATGAGAAAGAACTGACGTTTCCCTTTGGTAGCATCTTTTCATTTTATCATTCCCCGAATCACCATTCCAGAGGGAGAGAGAGCTTTAGGGAGGTGATTTTTGACAAGAGGTCCATCATCTATTTCATTTCTTTTAACCCCAGCTGGTATTCCCCAGCAACAAGGAAACACTTAGAGAGGGAGCAGTTTCTATGTAAAACATAAACCGCATGGACTCACAGAGAAAGGCACAATTAATCAGACTGTAAAGTTACCAAGGGAGAAACTGACATGCATACTAGATGCTAGAATACCAACCTTAGCAAGCATTCCATTTGAACCTTTAAGGGAGTTATTTTTGGGCAAATGAAAGAAAGAGCTACTTTTGAAGCAGATAGGTCATAGCTAAGAGCTGTGGAGTTAAGCCACTTCTAACTTCATTTCAGGCTCTGAAACTGTAGCAGTTTACAATCATTGGCACTGTGTCTTACTTACCCTCACTCCATCTCAGTTTCCCTGTCTGCAAACTGGAAATCATGATAGCATCAACCTCCTAGTGTTGTAGCAAAACACCCAGTAGACCTTTGTGCACATGGTTAGAGTCTTGTCTATTTTTTCTGTTTAGTTGCATTTCATCTTTTCTTTTTTCTTTTCTTTTCTTTTTTCTTTTGTATTCTTCTCTTCTGTTTTCTTTTGTATTCTCTTCTTTCCCACCTGCCCACACTCTTTGTTTATTTCTTTCTTGCTGTCTTGCTGTCTTTCCTTACTTCCTTCCATCTATCTCTCTATCCATCTGACATCAGATATCATTATCTTCATCATTAGAGGTTAGTAACAAACCAGGTTTAATGATTTATTTAAAATAAACTGGAGCAGACTGGATTCCTTTCAAAGTAAAAAAAAATTAAAGGAGTTTAAAAAAGTAGGTATATAAATAAGTGAAGTCCAGATGATTTCTAAGTGAAGTAGGAGTTGTTTAGAACATCTCTGCCATTTCTAAGAGTGATGTTATGAAACTCAGCCACCTCATTCTTCCCACAGATTATATCCTTGCCTTTTCTATGGGGAAGGTTGGACCCTGGCTATTTAGACAGTGCCAGAATTGTCTTTTCACCTTTTCCTCTTGCTTCCGGGTTCTTAGGCACCCAGGAGAAGGGCTGGTAGAATTGGAAGCAATTGGAAGCACTTCTATCTGCCATTCATTTCAGAAGGCAGACATCTCTAACGAGCTTGTCTCTGCCTTTGCAAGGAGCCTGGTAACCAGCCAGCACCTTACTTTACCTCTGATTAGTCCTGCTCTGAGCTTCTCCTCTGAAACTGGAAAAGAAAGAAAGAAAAAAGACAGTGAGGTGAGATAGCAGAGCAAGTCCCAGACTGAGTGTGGCCAGGGCGCAGACTGAAGACCTGCCTGAGTTTGAGATTGTTACCTAGGCTCTCTAGTTTTCACAGTGAGGGATGCAAAAGTTAGAGAGTTGAGTTGTCCCCACACAGTGCCCTCCAGCAGGCTCCAAGCAGAGTTTAGTCTCCAGGCCTTCTGCCTTCTGCTTCCAGAGCTTGAGTCCCAGGTCCCAGCCACTCACATCCTATTGGGAAAATTTGAAGATAGGCAAGACGGCTGGCCTGCCCAGGGCTGGCCCTTTCAGAGGTGGGTGTAATGGAAACATCATCGTATGTCATTTGCCTTTGACTCCATGTTGCCATAGAAACAGAAAATGGCATGTTCGTGGTAAACGACCTTGTCATTGCTTTTATATATGCTCTTAGTTTATTGTGCTGAAGTTATTTATAACCTGGTGGAGGAGAGTCCCAGGAGAGGGGCATTGGTCTGCTTAATTGTTCCGTGGGGGAAGGAGAAAAATTCTGCCCCAAGAAAAGGAAAGGAAACCAAAATGAAACAAACAAAAAGAAATCTTACTGAAAAATTTCACCCAGATGCATTTTTGTATTCTTTAGAATCATGTGCGCTCTATTAAATTTTTTCCCAGAATTTATTTTGGGGGTTTTATGTAGCTATTACAACATTTTCTCAAAATCTTTTACCGCTGTTAATTCCCTTCATATTCTTTGCAGAGCTGTGCCTAGAGTTGGTTAATGTGTTATCAAAGATGTTGGATTCCAGAGTGGAGCAAGCTACTTTGTGAGTTCTCTATCCCTACAGTGGCCTGTGAGAAAATTCTGCATCCCAACGGGTGGCTCCGTTGGTTAAGTGTTTGACTTTGGCTCAAGTCATGATCTCACAGTTCACGAGTTCGAACCCTGCGTCAGGCTGTGTGCTGACAGCTCAGAACCTCGAGTCTGTTTCAGATTCTCTGTCTCCCTCTCTCTGCCCCTACCCTGCTTGTACTGTCTCTCTATCACTATCTCTCTCTCTCTCTCTCTCTCTCAAAAATACATAAACATTAAAAAGAATTTTTTTAAAGAAGCTTTTGATTCCATAAACCAATATATTCTTTTCAGAGGATTTAATACAGTGTCATCATTTTAGAGTTTATCAGATAAGGATGTTTAAAACCCTAACCATTGGCTACCTGCTTAGCATCACTGTCACTTTATAAAAGATATTATAATAACTGTAAAGAAATACTGTAATAGATACTATATTTAATCATTTCCTGAGTGTCAGATACATTCACCTCATTCTTAAAAGCATAGATGACTAGCCAGCTCCATCAGTGCCACCTGGGAGAGTTAGGAACACAGAATCACAGACCCCTCTTCAGATCTGTAGAACCAGCACCTTTTTTATTTTTCTTTATTTTTTATTTTTAAAAAATAATCTCTGCACCCATTGTGGAGTGTGAACTCACAACCCCCAGATCAAGAGTCACGTGCTCCAACAAATGAGCCAGCCAGGTGCCCCTGCACCTGCATTTTAATGAGGTCTCTAGGTGATTTGAACAGGCATTAAAGTTTTGGAACCCTTATTACTCTAGAGAAACGTGACTCCACTTGTGGTCTGCAGACCAGTGGCACTAGCATCACCTGGGACTTGGTTGGAGATGCCAATTCAGGTCCTACCCTGACCCACTGGATCAGAACTCCTGTATCTAGCTGGATACCTGTATCCTGTATACAGCAGGCTATCTGTATCTAGCAACCTGTATCTCAGCAAGCTATCTAGTTGATTTATGAATGTAATGTATGATGACCTCTGCTCTAAAGAGACATCTTTCTTTATCCCCATTTTACAGATGAGAAAAATGATGGAAAAATAACAGAAAGATAAGTCATTCCCCCAAATGCTTAGTAAGTGGCCAAACTAGGGTTTGAACCTAGGACACATAAATCTGGAGTCTGTAGGTTTAACCATTATACTATACTGCTATCATCTCTTTGATCTCTGTGCTCTGTTGCACTCTCCAGAATTCTTATTTGTTTGTTTCCTATCCTCCACCTGACACTGGAACATAAGTTGAGGACTTACCTGGCTTTCTCATGGCTATATTTGCCAGTAGACATTGCTAGAAACTTCAGCATCGTCCCCTGGATGGTGTTAAACCAGAGGTACCAGGCTCCACCCCAGAGTGCCGAGTCAGCAGGTCTGGGGTGAAGCCTGAGATTCTGCATTTCTGACAAGCTCACAGATGGTGCTGCTGCTGGTCTGTAGACGCCACTTGCAGTAGAGGGAGTTTACACTATTTTTCAAATGCAAAAGAAGTGTGTTTGTGTGGGGGGAGGAGTGGGGCTGGCCACCATTTACTTTGCTTCGTGCTGCCCTTTGTCGCCTGCCTTTCCACACACTCTGCAAACTTCGCCTCATTAATCTTCCCCACCCCGGGAGGGCCTGTGTGACGGACACTGGTGCCTTTATTTCACAGATGGAGAGGCAGCAGTGCTCAGGGAATGTGACAGGCCCAAGGTCACATAGCGAGTTCCTTGAATGAACTCAGAATAGAAACACTGCTGCCTGCCATCAAACCCTTTTCTTGCTTCGGTGAACCTTTGAGCCCCCAAGCCTACAAAGCCTCCTCATGTCCTCTCTCCATCAATGCCCACTTGCACTGCCTCCAAAATTAGCTTTGTCTCTTTGACCCCCCCCCCCCACCAGGAGACCTAGGTTCAAGGTTAGCACTAAGCACCTTTTGAGTTTCTTGTAACTTGGACTATGGAATAATTCTAACTCAAGAGCAGTTATTTATAGGAATATGAGTCCTGTAGAAGAGCTGCTTGAATCTTGTGTCTTTGACTGCTCCCAAAGGCCGTACAGATTCTCCCTGTTGTCTTTCTCTGCCTGCCTTCAGAGTTCATGCATTCATTTCCACTGACAAGCTGATCATCGGAGACACTTGCTACAGATAGAGGTGCCTAGACTAGACTCTGTCCTAGAGACCAGAGTTGGGTGAGTCGGGAAAGGGGTGTAGCCCAAGCACCCATTTCACCAAGCTCTTTAGGTGATTTGGATGCAACCTATCCTAGAAAACTCCTAAGTAAAAGACGTGGACTCTCGGGAATACTAATAGCCTTCTTCTCTGGACACTTGGTAAACAACCAGGATGGATGTGGCTTGGTTGGGGGATGGCTTGGACTGCATTCCTTAAAACTGCCTTCTGCATTTCTCATAGTACATGATTTAAATCAATAGAGGATGGACTAGGTAGGTGGGTTCCTGGTTCTTCATTAGGCGGAGAACATTTCTCCGTCTGGTTGAGAGTCTGTTGTAATGGGCAATGCATTTTAGAATTTACATAAAAGAAAAAAATTTGGTTGAACCTGATTTGCCTTTTTAATTAGCCAGCACTATCTGGAGGAATGGAAAAATCCATTTGGTTCAATCAAAAATGGAAGTTGGCCAGTGTAAATGTTAAGATGCTCCACCATTTAGGGGTGCCTGGGTGGCTCAGTCAGTTAAGCATCTGGCTCTGAGTTTGGCTTAGGTCATCATCTCACACTTTGTGAGATCAATCCCTGTGTCAGGCTCTGTGTTAGCAGTTCAGAGCCTGCTTGGGATTCTCTCTCTCCCTCTCTCCCTGGCCCTCTCCTACTTGTTCTCTCTGTCTTTCTCAAAATAAATAAATAAAGTTAAAAAAAAATATGCTCCACTATTTGTTTCACTTGAACCATAAGTGTTGATCTGCTTTTCAACTTGATGTTCATTGGAAAATAGGTGATTCCATAATGATGTCTATAAATGGTCTATAGGAACCTAAGCTCCAGTGAAATTGATAGCAAATATAGTCCTGCATTCTGTGTAGACATGAAAGGGTTACTTCTGACTGCCTTCATTATTATTTTAAGAATTTTGTCAACTTCCAGGGTGCCTGGACAGCTCAGTCCTTTAAGCATGTGATTTTGGATTTCAGCTTAGGTCATGATCTCATGGTTTGTGGCATTGGAGCCTACTTGGGATTCTCTCTCCTTCTCTCTCTACCTCTCCCCCACTCACACTGTCTGTCTGTCTGTCTCTCTCTCTCTCTCAATAAAAAACTTTAAAAAAAAGAATTTAGTCAACTTGAATATATGATACTGTAGGGGAGAAAAATAATTTTTCCCTCCTTTTAGTGCTTACTTGAAAACACCCCCCCCCCAATAATAAAAGATTAGCAGGAGAAATACAGAAGTTTAATAAATGTAGATCTCTTGCATACATGGGAGATACCCAGAAAAACTGGGTGACTTAATGAAAGACCCAAGCTACGGTGTTAAATGATGAGGTTTTGGGGTGGGAGACAGTCCTGAGCCATCAGCTAAGAAAAAAATTCTTGAAGACGTCTTTGGTGTGAAAAGTTGATTTAGGGGCGCCTGGGTGGCGCAGTTGGTTAAGCGTCCGACTTCAGCCAGGTCACGATCTCATGGTCTGTGAGTTCGAGCCCCGCGTCAGGCTCTGGGCTGATGGCTCAGAGCCTGGAGCCTGTTTCCGATTCTGTGTCTCCCTCTCTCTCTGCCCCTCCCCTGTTCATGCTCTGTCTCTCTCTGTCCCAAAAATAAATAAACGTTGAAAAAAAAAAAAAAGAAAGAAAAGTTGATTTATTAAAGCACAGGGACAGGACCCTTGGGCAGAAAGAGTTGCACTGGGGTTGTGAAGAAGGACTGGTTATGTCCTATGGAGTTGGGGGAGGTAAAGGCAAATGAGAGGCCTCTAGAAGGACTTGGCTATGCTAAAGAGGACTCCTAAGACACCCGAGGGCTTGCTGTTGTCAAGCTTAGGTTGTTTTCCCTCTAGTAAGGCCTGAACATGGGACGGTAGGGGTTTCTGGAGAAATGTTATACTCTGTATTTGCCTCAAGTATTTGTCAATGGGCTGCAGGTTATAAAGAAATTTAATTTTACCTGCCATTTCCTTCTTGCCTTTGTTCCCCACATCATATGGAGGGGAAGGTGATATTGGGGGCTCCAGGAAACTGAGTCTATAGGTTTCTGGAGATTAGGCTATTAATAAGATTGCTTTTTTCTTATAATTTCCTAAGACATTTGTAAACTGATATAGACTCATGTCCTGCATGACTATGATCTCTATCAGTTAACTGTTTGCTTTCTTATCTTTTCTTTGTTCCTGGGCAGCCAGGAGTACCTAAGGAACGATATCACACATATCCCACGGGGGGCGGGGGGGGGGGGGCATTGTACTAGCTTGTGCTTGGCCCTCAGTTTGCCTTTTGGACCTTCATCATTAAATAAATACTATCTCCACTACTCCAGCTAAAGACAAAAGACGATGTTGGGGGTATGGGAGCCAGTGATGGTAGGCAGTCAGGAAAAGGGTGAGGTTGCTTGCAGATTTAGGACCCTGCTTTCTCTATTGATGAGAGTCTAGAGATTGAGTTATCTCCTCTTCATGGTTACACAAAGGGATACAGCATTAAGAATGGAGATTTCCCTTATAAATGTAAATGTCTCTTACAAAGGGGTAACACCTACTTGTTTTTCAGAGCTTTTCCTGTGTCTGCTGTTTCTTTAAAAATAACCAGCTCTGGGGCACCTGGGTGGCTCAGTCGGTTAGGCATCCAACTTCGGGTCAGGTCATGATCTCACGGTCCGTGGGTTCGAGCCCTGCGTCGGGCTCTGTGCTGACAGCTCAGAGCCTGGAGCCCATTTCAGATTCTGTGTCTCCCTCTCTCTCTGCCCCTCCCCTGTTCATGCTCTGTCTCTCCCTGTCTCAAAAATAAATAAACGTTAAAAAAAAAATCAAAAAAATAAAAATAAAAATAAAAATAAAATAAAAATAACCAGCTCAAGACAATCCTAGTGCCAAGGATGCATATTTTGAGGTGGCCTAATCTCCCTTTCAATTCCATTTATATGAAATATCCAGCATAGACAAGTCCATAGAGGCAGAATGCAGACTGGTGATGGCCAGGGTCTGGTGAAGGGGGAAAATAGGGAGTGTGGGAGATAAAACAAATTTTCCTCTACTAGATTTTTTTGGGCTGGTTTATTAATTAAATTGATGTAAGACATATTCATAGGAGAAAAATAAATGTTATAGGTATGAGAACTGCACATAGACATAAAAGGTAGTTCAAAGACAGGTAGTTGAGGCTTCTGTGCTCTCGTGAGCTTAGGAGAAGGGGTTTGGGGTCTGGGACTTCAAAGGGAAGGACATCTCACAGGAAGATAGGAAGAGCACATTTTTGGTAAACAAATGTTTCTCATGCCAGCAGAGACCGTGGGACACAGGGAAGAATTTGAACACACAGGTCCTGCCAGCTACCCCCAGTTTACCACGCCCAACCCGTGTTCTTTGTATTTGACTCTGGTGATAGGTTTCTTCCCGGACCAGGCCTCCTCTCTGAATTCTTAGAGGCAGTTAAGGGGAAGGTAGAAAGCTCTGCTTGAGTCTCTTAATCCTTGATTATCTTCCATTCAAAATGGTCCACATCCTCAAGTGGCACATTTGGGGGTGGGGGGTGGGGCTTGTTCTGAAGTTTCCTGGAGCAAAGGACAATGGGTCTGGTGTTTCTTTTTGGAGTGCTGAAAATGTTTTGGAACTAGATGGATTTGGTTTTACAACGTTATGAGTGTGCTGCGTGCCACTGAATTGTTCGCTTTAATATGGTTAATTTCATGTTTTGTGACTGTCACCTCAATAAAAATAACAAAACATGAAACAAATAGAAACAGAGCAAACCCTAACCCAATGCAATGATTCCTTCCCTTTTCTCAAAGACATCACCCTTATTTAAGGGGACATTAATAACAAATCTTCTCTTTTGCTTTCCTGTTAAAGAAGATCTTCTCCTTTTGCCTCATTTATCCTCACAGTAAATAACAAGATGGGTATGAATCATCATCTGTATAGGCAGGTGGTATGACTTAGTATCATTTAGCATCCAGGAGCTGGAGATATATATATATTTATATAAAATTATATATGTATGTATATATATGTATATATATAATTATATAAAATTATATATGTATGTGTATATATATATGTATATATATAATTTTTTTCGAAGTTTATTTTTGAGAGAAAGAGCGCACATGCAAGTACACATGAGTGGGGGAGGAGGAGGGGTGGGGAAGAAAGAGAGAGAGACAGAGGATCCAAAGCAGGCTCTGCACTGACAGCAGGGAACCTGATGCAGGGCTTGAACTCACAAGCTATGAGGTCATGAGCTGAGCCGAAGTTGGATGCTTAACTGACTGAGCCACCTAGGCGCCCCTAGGAGCTGTCTTTAGGTAGGAAAGGTTGAATGGAAGGTAAAACTCAGGAGTGTTGAAAAATGTATATTATTCTTTTATAAGAAAAGCAGGCTTAAATGTCAGGAATGCTTTGAGATAGTCAACTTTTAGGTTAACAAAAATGGGAGGCAGAGATAATATCATTTTGCTGTGTGATAATTTGGTAGATCTAGGCTATATCTGCTTCCGTGCCCTCTATACACATTCCTTGCAGCAAATACAATTTGGCTGAGGGTGCATTCAAAATCTAAAACAGTCACTTTGGATTCATTTTATTCTTTCATAATAATGAATATTTGAGTCCCTAGTATAGATCCCAAACTTTACATGCGTTATCTACTTGGCCTTCCTCTGATCCAATGATACAGGGACTATCATTGTCCCAGTTTCTTAAATGGAGAGTCCAAACCTCCGCCATCTTTGTTTTTTTAATGTTTATTTATTTATTTTGAGAGTGAGAAAGAGAGAATACTAAACAGGTCCCATGCTGTCAGCACAGAGTGGGACATGGTGCTCGAACTCACGGATCATGAGAGCATGACTGAACCAAAATCAAGGGTTACATACTTAACCGACTGAGCCACCCAGGTGCCCTAAGTCTCAGCTATCTTAACCAACTTGCCCAAAATAACAACACTAGTGAAAAAAAGTTGACTTGAGATTAGAACACTGGGTGGTCTGAACCTCAAAGCCAATACTCTTGACTTTGCATAATTATACGAATGTTCCTTAAGTGCTCTCACACGGTATACAAGGTAGAGTTCCTGAGGGATACCTATGTGGCCAGTGTTTCCTACAGGTGCACAAAGGGTTTCCTACTCAAAATGAACAACCTCATCTTCTTAAAAAAATTTTTTTATGTTTATTTAATTTTGAGAGAGAGAGAGAGAGAGAGACAAAGAGAGAGACAGAGCCAGATTGCAAGCAGGGAAGGTACAAAGAAAAAGGGGGACACAGAATCTGAAGCAGGCTCCAGGCTCTGAGCTGTCAGCACAGAGCCCAATGTGGGGCTCCAACTCACACACCATGAGATTATGACCTGAGCTGAAGTTGGACACTTAACCGACTGAGCCACCCAATCGCCTCAAACAACCTCATCTTCTAAGGTATGGGTTCCTCCCAAGAGGGCCAGACCTTGGTTCAGTCTCACTTCTGCCACTTACTGGCAATTTCACTGTAGCCACGCTCCACAAACCATCTTTGCCCATTTTATTCCTCTGTAAAATGCATGCAATAATGACTTCCTAGCAGGGGTGTTGCAAGAATTGAAAGAGATGATGTCTATGAGAACACCTAAAGAGTGCTGGATTGCCAGGGCACGCCCTCTCATTTTCCTGTACTTGGTCCTTGAAACAGTGGCCACCCTGGCAGTGTGTAGACCTCTGGGTCTCAAGTCTTCGTTCTCCACTGAATAATTGTTTACAGACAATAGGAGAAATGATGGAGCATTTCCCTGTATAGAACATCCTCATCCTGAACCAAGAAGCTATTAGCCTCCATGTGTGAATTTGGTTGTCACAAGGCAGCTACAAAACAGACTCCTTTTGGTGTAGCTTTCTTTTTTATCCTCTACTTAAAAAAATTTTTTTTTATATCTTCACATTCACTCTCCCTGTAATCTTGCACACAATCCTTCCTTGACCCCATCTGCCTGAGCACTGGGACCTGTAGGGTCAAGGTGGCCATTCCCAGGAGGTGATTATTCTGCCAGCTCCAGAATTACCTCCCTGGAAGAGGCTGGCCTCTGGGAGGCCCAGCGTGTGAGCTGATTGTTTTGGCTTGAGGACATTCTTTGAGGGCTCTGCATTTCTAATAATTAAGACCCAAGATGCTGTGACTGTTGCCCTGGCCGCATTTTGTTTCCTGCATGTGTAGCATAATGGCCTGATTTCATTTCCTTGTAATTAAAGTATTTTGAATACTAGCTTGAGTTTTGACCTGAGAGAAGTTATTAGTATAATCTGCCCTTTGCCAGCAAATGGATAGTCCCAGAAATGCAGTTAGTGAAACCTCTGGTGACAAAGAATGTTCTCTCTCCCTCTCTCCTTTTCTTTCTCCCTCTTTCCCTCTTAGAAAGAATGTTGAGACATCATAGGCCCAGAGTAAGAGTTCACTAATTATTCTAAGAAGTTATCTATGACACTGTTTAAGCCCACTTCTAAACTATCTTTGGCTATCAGACTTACGTATGTGGGTCACTGTCTATCCCTCTAAGTTTAGAAGGGCTCAACTTGTAACAACACAGATCATCAAATTATAAGTTAAATGTTGAAGGTGACTTTATCTGTGCAGGATGTTTTCTTCCAGTTAAGTAGATCTAGATGAAGTTTAAGGATAATTTTTTCTGTAGGCACTAGATGTCCTTCAAGGCCCTCTTAATCAATCAATCAATCAGTCTCTCCCAATTAAACCTGAAACACTGGGGACATGTGGGTGGCTCAGTTGGTTAAGTGTTCGACTTCGGCTCAGGTCATGATCTCACGGTTCATGTATTTATGCCCTGTGTCAGGCTCTCTGCTATCAGCTCACAGTGCACTTGGTATCCTCTGTCCCCCTCTCTCTCTGTCTAACCCCCTTTGTTTAAAAAAATAAACATGAAAAAAATGTGAAATATTGGCCTCAAATATGGCTATCTTCTTGTGCATTTTGTGGGAATCTTTTTGAATCATTTTTGCCTCGATTTTCAGGTTTTCTACCCTAGTCTTGACTCATTAGGTCACAGCTGTGTCTAATGATTTTCCTCTTAGCATAGACCCTAATTTATAGAATATGCAAATACTTTCTAAGCCTTGTGTCCTGAGCTGTAAGACAGCGTTAAGTTCCTAAAAAAAATTTTTTTATATTTATTTTTGAGAGAGAGGGAGACATGGAGCATGAGCAGGGGAGGGGCAGAGAAAAGGAGACAGAATCTGAAGCAGGCTCCAGGTTCCGAGCTGTCAGCACAGAGCCCGATGCGGGGCTCGAACCCGCAAGCCATGAGATCATGACCTGAGCTGAAGTCAGAGGCTTAAACGACTGAGCCATCTAGGTGCCCAGGACTAGATTGAGTTTAGATGTGACTTGTGGTCATTTGGAGAAGGAATACTGTAATGGAGTCTAGGTTTTTCTCTGCAGGCTTCTTAGTGTTTTCACGGCCATTGTGACATTGTGGCTATTGTTAATTCAGTGTTTTAGTAACTTAGGTGTGATCTTGGTGAGCTCATCTTTGCTGGGCAACCAAGGGGATTGAAAGTAGGGTTGAAGCTAACTGGTTGCTGATTCAGGAGTAAATGACATTGCTATCCTCAGTAAGCACAAGACACATGCCACATATGTGAGAACATGTAGTGTTTGCTCAATGGCTGGAAGAATGCCCCAATTCAATCTGCATCCTACAGCCCAGAGGAGAGAGATCGAGGTCTGAACACTGGGTATAATTCTGTCTCTGATAGTTACCAGGGTTGTGACCTTGACCAAGTTACTTTCGATGAGGTTTTTGGTTTGTGGGGTTCGGAGCCACCAACCAAGAAATAATTCTTGAAGACGTCTTTGGTGCAAAATGATTTTATTAAGGCACGGAGACAGGACCTATCAGCAGGAAGAGCTTCATAGACTATGGAGTTGGGGGAGGTAAAGTCCTTGGGAAATTTCCAATGAGATTTTCATATGCTAAAGACTCACTGGATTTTGGAGGCCTAGCCATCGTCAAGCTAAGGTTTTCCCTTCAGCAAAGCATTAACATTAAGACAGTAGGGAGTTCCTGCACAAATGTTTTCCTCTGCTGCCTCAAGTATCTGTCAATGGGCTGCAGGTTGTAAGGAAATGTAATTTTATCTGCCATTTCCTTCTGCCTTTGTTTCCCACTTCACTTTGATTCTGACAGAAGATCAGAGGTGTGATGATGGTATTGTAGGGAAACCAGATTCGCAGAGCTGGAGTGCCTGTGTTCTCACTGGGTGAGTAAACTTCCCCCTTCCTGCTCTGTCCAACGTTGGGAGAACCCTTCCTTTTGGCAGGGACTCTTCCCTCATCCCTTATGCCTGCACTTCTCTGTCTCTATCATCTCTTCTTAGCTCAGCCCCTATACCTTCCAGAATTTCAACACTCTGGTACTCAGCCTTTTAAAATCTTCTGGCTCAGGACCCCAAACTATGCCCAGACTCCTCACATGTACATTTAATGCCTTCATAAAGCTTTTTTTTTCTGGGGCACCTGGGTGGCTCAGTCAGTTAAGCGGCCAGCTCTTGGTTCTGGCTTGGGTCACGATTTCACAGTTCATGACTTCAATCCCCGCGTGGGGCTGTGTGTTGACAGCGCAGAGCCTGCTTGGGATTCTCTTTCTCCCTCTCTCTGCCCCTCCCCCACTCTTGCTCTGTCTCAAAATAAAGAAATAAGTAAATAAATAAACTTAAAAAAAATCTAAAATACATTATTTATGGATTTATGGATTTGAGATACACACACACACACACACACACACACACACACACACACACACACACAGATGGACAGAGAATCCCAAGCAGGCTCTGTGCTGTCAGATGGAGCCTGACTCAGGGCTGTATCCCCACGAACTGTGAGATCATGAACTGAGCTGAAACCAAGAGTCAGACGCATAACTGGCTGAGCCACCCAGGTACCCCTTGTATTAGAGAAACATATTTTATTTTTACAGCTTTTGGTACACAACCATATTATCCCTTTCCCTTTTGATGCCCCTGTCTTTCCATTTAATGCCTTTTTTGTTGTAAGGATTATACCTTATCACTGCTCCTAATATTACAATATTAAGACAGGCCCTTGGAACTTAAAGTATAAATATCTGCTTTCCAGAGCTGAGGGACACCATCTTGGAAATAAGGTAATGTCAAACTAGGTTTTTTTTAAACAGCTTTATAGGGGTATAATTTACACAACATAAAATTCACTGATTTAATTTTAAAATTCAATTATCTTTAGAAAATTTACAATCTAATTTTAGAACATTTCCATTTTCCCCAAAAGGTCCCTCCCCAATGCCCATTTGCAGTCAATCTTTTTCCACCCTTAGCCTCAGGCAACCACTAATCTACATTGTTCCCAGCAGCACTAGTCATAATAGCCAAAAAGTGTAAACAATCTAAATGTCCATCAGCTAAAGAATAGATAAAACTTGCTATACCCATACAATAGAATACAATTTAGCAAAAACAAACTGCAAAGACACAAACAAAAAACCAGAATAGGAATACAAGCTACAACATCCTTGGACCTTAAAAAACATTATACACACATTGTATTAAGTAAAAGATGTCAGAAGCAAAATACCATATATTGTAACATTCCATTTTTATGAAATGTTCCAAAACAAGCAAATCTGGAGTAGATTGCTACCACTGATTCCCATTAGGCAAATATACCTCCACTTTTTGCCTTTAGGAATCTAGACTACTTAGGTGTCTTGGGTCCCTGGGGCTAATTCTCTTTTAAAAAAAGAAAACTGTAGTTCATTTACCCTTGCCTAGATTTGCTTTTCTACTTTGTCTGCTGAGGGAGGAAATCCAGAAACCAGGGAAGGCAATGACAGCTTTACTAGTCCCATATAAAAGAGACCCAGCCTTCTCTCCTTTCCTGCATCTTGCCTGACTTCTCAAAGCCCATATGGGACCCCACTCCAACTTTAAGTTATTGTATTAGAGAATATATAGTGTCTACTGGGATCTGGTAGCAGGCAGGAATGTTTAAATTGGTCGTTTGTTTTAAACATACATAAGCCATTTGTAATACATGATTCTTCTGTTGCTAGAAGGTACATGGCATCTTTTACATATCCCGTGATTCAACTTGTGACAACATTCATAGCTCAGAAGGGAAAAAAAAAATCAGGGGTTTGTTCATCAGAATCTTTACAGATTCCACATTTTTGGAATTGAATATAATGATGCCATCTTAGCATATTTGAGACTGGCATTGTGGGGAGGGGGATTGGTATGCTAATGCCAGCAAAACAGAAATTAAGACGTTTTAGAAATGAACATTCAAGGGGTGCCTGGATGGATCATTGGGTTAAGCGTTCCACTCTTGATTTTGGCTCAGGTCATGATCTCAGAGGTCATGAGATTGTGCCCCACATTGGGCTCTGTGCTCATAGCGAAGAGCCTGCTTGGGATTCTCTCTCTCTCTCTGCCCCTCTCCCACCTGTGTGCGCTTGCTCGCTCTTTCTCTCCAATGAATAAACTTAAAAAAAAAAAAAAGAGCAGTCAAATCCATCCTAAACATCAATGATTATTTTCATGGGTACCATATTTCATTTCATTTCATTTCATTTCATTTCATTTCATTTCATTTCATTTCATTTCATTTCATGTCCCTTGTTTTCTGTTGATGAAATAATAAGTACTTTAGAGGAAAAGCTGGTAAATAAGAAAGGAAACTAAGAAAATAAATTTCCATATAAAATTCCTACTGTCATGGATACTTGCTAACATTGTTTTGGTGGATTCCCTTTTTATTTACTTATTTATTTTTGTGTGTGCATATATAAGTGCTTAGATATTTAATTGGGCTCAAACCATATATATACTGTGCTCTGATATTGTCACGTGATATTTTGTTATGAACATTTTCCTCCATGTCATTAAATATTCTTCTGGAAGAAAAAGTTAATGGTCCATAGTAGCCCAACATTTGGGTGTGCCATTGTACCATTCTCCAATTGTTAAGACACTAGTATTATTTCAGTATTTTTAAAAAACTGTTAAAAGCTGCAGTGAAGATCTTTTTTTTTTGATTAATTTTATTATTTTTTAAAAAGTTTATATCCAAATTAGTTAGCATATAGTGCAACAATTATTTCAGGAGTAGATTCCTTAGTGCCCCTTACCCGTTTAGCCCATCCCCCCTCCCACATTCCCTCCAGTAACCCTCTGGTTCTTCTCCATATTTATGAGTCTCTTCTGTTTTGTCCCCCTCTCTGTTTTTATATTATTTTTGTTCCCCTTTCCTTATGTTCATCTGTTTTGTCTCTTAAAGTCCTCGTATGAGTGAGGTCATGTGATATTTGTCTTTGACTAATTTCACTTAGCATAATAGCCTTCAGTTCCATCCACGTAGTTGGAAATGGCAAGATTTCATTCTTGTTGATTGCCGAGTAATATTCCACTGTATGTATGTATGTATATATATATATACACATATATATACATATACACACACACACACACACACACACACACACACACACACACCCCACATCTTTATCCACTCATCCATCGATGGACATTTGGGCTCTTTCCATACTTTGGCTGTTGCCAACAGTGCTGCTATAAACATTGGGGTACATGTGTCCCTTCAAAACAGCACACCTGTATCCCTTGGTTAAATACCTAGTAGCGCAGTTGCTGGGTCGTAGGGTAGTTCTATTTTTAATTTTTTGAGGAACCTCCATACTGTTTTCCCGAGTGGTGGCACCAGCTTGCATTCCCACCAATAATGCAAAAGAGATCCTCTTTCTCTGCATCCTTGCCAACATCTGTTGTTGCCTGAGTTGATAATGTGAGCCATTCTGACGGGTGTGAGGTATCTCATTGTGGTTTTGATTTGTAGTTCCCTGATGATGAGTGACATTGAGCATGTTTTCATGTGTCAGTTGGCCATTTGGATGTCTTCCTTGGAGAAGTGTCTATTCATGTCTTTTGCCCATTTCTTCACTGGATTGTTTTTTGGGTGTTGAGTTTGATAAGTTCTTTATAGATTTTGGATGTAACCCTTTATCTGATACATCGTTCGCAAATATCTTCTCCCATTCTGTCGGTTGCCTTTTAGTTTTGCTGATTGTTTCCTTCGCTGTGCAGAAGCTTTTTATTGTGATGAGGTCCCAGTAGTTCATTTTTACTTTTGTTTCCCTTGCCTCTGGAGATGTGTTGAGTAAGAAGTTGCTGCGGCCAAGATCACAGAGGTTTTTTCCTGCTTTCTCCTTGAGGATTTCGATGGCTTTCTGTCTTACATTTAGGTGTTTCATCCATATTGAGTTTATTTTTTGTGGATAGTGTAAGAAAGTGGTCCAGGTTTATTCTTCTGTGTGTCGCTGCCCAGTTTTCCCAGCACCACTTGCTGAAGAGACTGTCTTTATTCCGTTGGATATTCTTTCCTGCTTTGTCAAAGATTAGTTGGCCATACGTTTGTGGGTCCATTTCTGGGTTCCCTATTCTGTTCCATTGATTTGAGTGTCTGTTCTTGTGCCTGTACCATACTGTCTTGATGATTACAGCTTTGCAATACTGCTTGAAGCCTGGGATTGTGATGCCTCCTGCTTTGGTTTTCTTTTTCAAAATTGCTTTGGCTCTTTGGGGTCTTTTCTGGTTTCGTACAAATTTTAGGATCATTTTTTCTAGCTCTGTGAAGAAGGCTGGTGTTATTTTGATAGGGATTGCATTGAATATGTAGTTTGCTTTGGCTAGTATTGACATTTTAACAATATTTGTCCTTCCTATCTGGGAGCATGGAGTGTTTTTCCATTTTTTTGTGTCTTCTTCAGTTTCTTTCCTAAGCTTTCTATAGTTTTCAGTGTATAGATTTCTCACCTCTTTGGTTAGATTTTTTCCTAGGTATTTTATGGGTTTTGGTGCAACTGTAAATGGGATCAATTCCTTGATTTCTCTTTCTGTTGCTTCATTGTTGGTGTATAGGAATGCAATCGATTTCTGTGCATTTTATATCCTGCTCCTTTGCTGAATTCATGAATCAGTTCTAGCAGTTTTTTGGTGGAATCTTTAAGGTTTTCCATATAAAGTATCATGTCATCTCTGAAGAGTAAAAGTTTGACCTCTTGACCAATTTGGATGCCTTTTATTTTTTTGTGTTGTCTGATTGCAGAGGCTAAGACTTGCAATACTGTGTTGAATAACAATGGCAAGAATGGACATCCCTGTCTTTTTCCTGACTTAGGGGAAAAGCTCTCAGTTTTTCCCCATTGAGGATGATATTTGCGTTGGGTTGTTCATCTATGGCTTTTATGATCTTGATGTATGATCCCTCTATCCTTACTTTCTTGAGGGTTTTTATCAAGAAAGGATGTTGTATTTTGTCAAATGCTTTCTCTCCATCTGTTGAGAGGATCGTATGGTTCTTGTCCTTTCTTTTATTGATGTGATGAATCATGGTAATTGTTTTGCAGATATTGAACCAGCCCTACATCCCAGGTATAAATCCTGCTTGGTTGTGGTGAATACTTTTTGAAATGTATTGTTGGATCTGGTTGGCTAATATCTTGTTGAGGATTTTTGCATCCATGTTCATCAGGGAAATTGGTCTCTAAGCTCTCCTTTTTAGTGGGGTCTTTGTCTTGTTTTGGAATCAAGGTAATGCTGCCTTCATAGAATGAGTTTGGAAGTTTTCCTTCCATTTCTATTTTTTGGAACAGCTTCAAGAGAACAGGTGCTAACTTTTCCTTAAATGTTTGGTAGAATTCCCCTGGTGGAAAGCCATCTGGCCCTGGAGTCTTGTTTTTGGGGAGATTTTTGATTACTAATTTGATTTCCTTACTGGTTATGGGTCCCTTCAAATTTCCTATTTCTTCCTGTTTCAGTTTTGGTAGTGTATATGTTTCTAGGAATTTGTCCATTTCTTCCAGATTGCCCATTTTATTGGCATATAATTGCTCATAATATTCTGTTACTATTGTTTTTATTTCTGCTGTGTTGGTTGTGATCTGTCCTCTTTCATTCTTGATTTTATTTATTTGGGTCCTTTCCTTTTTCTTTTTGATCAAAGTGGCTAGTGTTTTGTCAATTTTGTTAATTCTTTCAAAGAACCAGCTTCTGGTTTCATTGATCTATTCTAGTGGGGTTTTTTTTGTTGTTGTTTTTTTGTTTTGTTTTTTGTTTCGATAGCATTAATTTCTGCTCTCGTCTTTATTATTTCCTGTCTTCTAAAGTTTTTGGGTTTTATTTGCTGTTATTTTTCCAGCTCTTTAAGTTCTAAGGTTAGGTTGTGTATCTGAGATCTTTCTTCCTTCTTTAGGAATGCCTGGATTGCTATATACTTCTCTCTTATGACTGCCTTTGCTGCATCCCAGAGGGTTGGCTGTGGTGTTACCATTTTCATTGGCTTACATAAACTTTTTAACTTCCTAACTTTAACTTCTTGGTTAACCCATTCATTCTTTAGTAGGATGTGCTTCAGTCTCCAAGTATTTGTTACCTTTCCAAATTTTTTCTTGTGGTTGATTTTGAGTTTCATAGCGTTATAGTCTGAAAATATGCATGGTATGATCACAATCTTTGTACTTGCAGAGGGCTGATTTGTGTCCTAGTATGTGGTCTATTCTGGAGAACGTTCCATGTGTACTGGAGAAGAATGTATATTCTGCTGCTTTAGGATGAAATGCTCTGAATATATCTGTTAAGTCCATCTGGTCCAGTGTGTCATTCAAAGCCATTGTTTCCTTGTTGATTCTTTGATTATATGATCTGTCCGTTGCTTTGAGTGGGATGTTGATATCTCCTACTATTATGGTATTACTATCAATGAGTTTCTTTATGTTTGTGATTAATTGATTTATATATTTGGGTGCTTCCACATTTGACGCACAAGTGTTTACACTTGTTCGGTCTTCTTGGTGGATAGACCCCTCGATTATGTTATAATGCCCTTCTGCATCTCTTGATACAGTCTTTATTTTAAAGTCTAGATTGTCTGATGTAAGTACGGCTACTCTGGCTTTCTTTTGTCGACCATTAACATGATAGATGCCTCACCATCCCCTTATTTTCAATCTCAAGGTGTCTGTAGGTAAAATTGGGTCTCTTGTAAACAGCATATAGATGGATCTTGTTTTCTTATCCATTCTCTTACCCTTTAGTCTTTTGATTGGAGCATTGAGTCCATTGACGTTTAGAGTGAGTACTGAAAGATACGAATTTATTGACATTATGTTGCCTGTAGAGTTGGAGTTTCTGGTGGTGTTCTTTGGTCTTTCCTAGTCTTTGTTGCTTTTGGTCTTTATGTATTTTTTTAATGTGTCCTTTTTTTTTTTTTTTTTTTTTATCTTTTCTCCCCTCAGAGAGTCCCCCTTAAAATTTCTTCCAGGGCTGGTTTAGTGGTCACAAACTCCTTTAATTTTTGTTTGTCCGGGAAACTTTTAATCTCCTTCTATTTTAAATGACAGCCTTGCTGGATAAAGGATTCTTGGCTGCATATTTTTCTGATTCAGCCCATTGAATATATCTTGCCACTCCTTTCTGGCCTGCCAAGTTTTTGTGGATAGGTCTGCTGCAAACCTCTTCTGTCTTCCCTTGTAGGTTAAGGACTTTTTTTTCCCTTGCTGCTTTCATGATTCTTTCCTTCCTGAGTATTTTGTGAATTTAACTATGATATGCCTTGCTGATGGTCGGTTTTTGTTGAATCTAATGGGAATCCTCTGTGTTTCCTGGATTTTGATGTCTGTGTCTTTCCCGAGGTTAGGAAAGTTTTCTGCTATGATTTGCTCACATAACCCTTCTACCTCTATTTCTCTCTCTTCTTCTTCTGGGACGCCTATGATTCTGATGTTGTTCCTTTTTAATGAGTCACTGATTTCTCTAATTTTTAAATCATGCTCTTTTGCTTCATCTCCCTCTTTTTTTCTGCTTCATTATTCTCTATAAGTTTGTCCTCTATATCACTGATTCTCTGTTCTGCCTCATCCATCCTTGCCACCGTGGCATCCATCTGTGATTGCAGCTCAGTTATAGCGTTTTTTATTTCATCCTAACTCGTTTTTACTTCTTTTATCTCCACAGAAAGGGATTCTAATCTATTATTATCATGATTCTAAATTCTGGTTCAGACATCTTGCTTATATCTGTGTTGGTTAAATCCCTGGCTGTTGTTTCTTCCTGCTCTTTCTTTTGGGGTGAATTCATTTGTTTCATCATTTTGAAGGGAGAAAAGGAATTTAGGTAGAAAAAAATAAAATTAAAACAAATTAAAAAAAAGTAAAATAAAAAAAGTAAAAACACACACACACACACAAATCGAATAAATGATGCTATATCCTAGGTGTGTTTTGGTCTGGGTGTTGAAAGCGGCTTGATAGATGAGAGACAAAAGGGGAGGGGGGAAGAAAAAGAAAAGGAAATCGTTTGAAAATTTGAAAAAAATGAATACATAGAAGTAGACTAAAATTAAATGAAGGAAGTAAAATAGAATTGAAAAAATTTACACAAAAGTAAAGAATATAATAGAGAAAATTGAAGAAAAATATTTTTAATAAAAATTAAAAGTAAAGAATTTTTTCTCTTTCTGTATTCAAGAAAAAGAAAAGAAATGAAAAAGAGAAGAAAAAAAGAAAATTGAATAGATGGACCTGCTATCAGATTGAAATACGACTGAAATTGCTTCATTTGCCTATAGAAGTCAAAGTATGAAGTGCTTTATAGTCCATAAATTAAGCGGGTTTTGTTCTTGAAGAGCGAGGTTGGCACAATTGGGCCGGACTCAGTGTAACAGCTCCTTTCTCCACTAGATGGTGCTGCTAGCCTACTGGGGTGGATTGTTGTGGCACTCATAGGTGTGTTATGCGCATGTGCGGGAGCGGTGAAAATGGTGCCACCCAGGTATCCAGTCTCTAGTATGAGAATTCTGTGCTCTGCCCGACCAGCACTCACGCACCCGTCCTTTGTCTTCAGCTTTTGTCCCCTCCCCGCTTTTCCACTGTCCATGACCAAGCCCCAGGTAGTACCTCTCTCCTGAGTTTTGTCTCAGGTATGGCTGTTTTCCCTGGCCCCTTACTTCCGAGGGACTGTGTCTTTGACTCATTCTGCTCCTCTGTGGAGGGTCTCACTGAGCAATGGCCAAATGCTGGCTGCACCTGGGAACGCTTGTGGGACTGTGCTTCTGCCGACTGTGGCCAGGTTCCAGCCTGTCCCAGAAAAAGTTCATGAGATAGTGTAGCAGCAGCGTTTCAGGGATTATGGAAAATCACAACACACATCTGGAACCAGGCTTCACCCTTAACGACCTTGTTCCAGCACCAGAGAATGTGGCCATTCTCTGGGGTCTGCTGGTACCAGGTGGCCTCAACATTCCCTACCAAATCCCTTTCCAGCAGTGGAACCACTTTTCCCCGTGTGGCCCAAGAATCTCCCGTACCCCACTCTGCTCCTAGAGATTGCCCTTCCCACCAGAGCACCACCAGGTATCAAGCTGCAGAGTTTTACTTTGTGCTCCCCTTGTTTACAGTCTTAATGGAATTTAAACCCTCTCCTTTCTCCCTTTTTAGTTTAGACCCTTCAGCTGTTTCCAATTTTCCACTTTCTCTCCAGCTGCATTTGGGGAGGTGTGCTTTTCCAGTACTCCTCCCACCCCCCATCTCTGTCCTCTCTCTGCCCACAAAAGCAGCTCCTTGCCCTCCGTGGCTTCTCTCTCCCCAAGTTCACCTCTCTGCGCAGCGTACCTGCTGAATTTTGTGGTTCAGGTTGTGCAGATTGTTGCGTTAATCCTCAGATCAGTTTTCTAGGTGTTTAGTGTTGATCGTTAGTGGATGGTTCAGTGGATGGTTTAGTTTTGGTCTGGCTGTATTTCATGGATGCGGGACACACAAAAACTTCCATGATGTTCTGCCATCTTGGCTCCCTCTTCCTGCAGTGAAGATCTTTGAACAGAGATCTTTGAGCACATGTCTCTTTACTTTGGACAAACTTTTAAAAGTAAAATAACGGTCTAAAGATCTGGACATTATAAAGGATTGGAGTTGTCATGGTTGTTCTCTGAATGCTCTCCTTTTTTGAGATTTTATTTTTAAGTAACCTGTACCCCCAACATGCACTTCAAACTTAAAACTCCGAGGTCAAGAGTTGCATGCTGTACTTACTGAGCCAGCCAGGCGCCCCTGGATTGGCACTGTTGATTTCTTTACCTTATTGAGTATTAGATAGTTATTTGCTCTCCTAAGCAATGAATAAGAACTGCCTTAGCATATATAAATGGGTTGACCATTGATAGGCGAGGGAAAGAGTGGTCCACGGATCTTCATTCAGAAAGATAATAGGAAAACCTTTTTATTTCCAAGTGGTGTGGACTATCACTCATGGGAGCATACATATCATAAAGTAATTAAAACACACCTCCTCCTACTTAAAAATTTCTGCAACCATTATGAATAATGCCATTTAGTATATCCCAATGGACCAGACATTGTAATCAGCATCCCTACAGAAGATCCGTTTCATCTGGCTCTTCCAATGCCAGTGTGGAGATGTACATGGTGCTTGGTAGTAATGACTGTGCCTTTGCTTCTTTGGTTTGTAGTTATGGATTTTGCTGTAGGTTTCTCCTGGGCCCCTACCTGTGGCCTTTTTGTTCATCATGTGCTGCTCTCCCAGCTCCCTACTAATATTCATAGGGAGTCTTTTCAAGAAGGTCTAGGAATCTTCCTTTTCCTCTCCATCCATGAAATGTTCTTCCAGGTGAATCATTTTCCTTATACGGCTTCAACAGGTGTTACTTTTTTGAGAAAAGCTCTAGTCCACATTTTCAGGGAACATGTCTTTGTGGGATTTTTTTCTTCTTTTTTTGTTTTTTAATTTTTTAGTACAACATTCTTCTGTGTTCTAAAGTTAAACTTCAGAAGTGTCAGATAATTACTAAATTTTCCCCTACTGGAGTGTCATGTGTTAATACCCTCTGAATATTATTAAAATAAAGTTAGCTGTTAATTTCCAGGCAGTGTTTGTCCACGTTGCACTCACTATAGGATGGATTAATGGCTGACTAGATGGACAGATTGTTAGATGGGAGGTAGATGGATGAATGGTACTTTTCAGGTCCCAGTACCTAGGGCCCACTTTAGACACCAAGAAGAAAATAATTATTTGAAAGTATTAATTAATGCCACTGCCAGTTCCCTGCAACTTGAATTTTAATCAGATTTTTAGTAATATTTATCCTCAAAAATCATTACTTTACTTGGCTTACCCATTAGGGTTAGGCTTGGACAAAGCCTAAACTGTTATGTCACATATAGCTACAATTTGCTGTTAATTCTAGTGGAAATGATAGGCTTGCTATTGGTATGAAAATCTAATGTATCATAAAGTGTCAAATATCAAGTGAAGTGAGTGATTAGCTCCAATTAGGAGCTTTTAATGATTAAGAATATAGTATATTATGAATGGTCCATGAATTTAAGGCAATATACATATCTCTCTTTCTGTAGACCAGAACTTCCACTCTTTGAGATGAAGAATCATTCATGTAGCATTGCAACAGAATGGCTATAGAAGAGGACCCTAGAGTCAGTTGTTCAAGTTTTAATGATAAGTCTGCCATTTGATGATTGTGTGACAATGCAGCGTTGTTTTCTATTCCCATCAGTAAATATCCTAACACTTGAAAGGTTGTAGTGCTGTGAGGATTAAAGAAAACACATTCATAAGTGATTAATATAGTGCCTGTCATATAAGAAATGTTAATAAGTGTCAGGAGGTCATGTGTTATCATGTGTCATCATCATTGTCATTATTATTATTAAGTAGTGGAGTTGGGGATGGAATAGAAGGCAAGCACTCAGGATATATGGTGGCTTTGTTAGTTTCCTACTGATGCTCTATCAGATGATCACAGAGTTGGTGACTTAACAACAGAAATTTATTCGCTCACTCTTCTAGATGAGAGAACTCCAAAATCAGCATCATGGATAATACACAGTCAAGGTATTGGCAGGGCCTCTGGAGGTTCTGGGGGAGCATCTTTTCCTTTTTCCAGTTTCTGGTGGCTGCTGGTGTTCATTGGCTTATGGCCTTGTCCTTACAGTTTATGCCTTTTTCACATCACCCTCTTCTGAGTGTGTCACATCTCCCTCTGTCTGTCTCTCCTAAGGACTCTTGTCTTGGATTTAGGACCCACCCAGATAATCCAGGATGATCTCCCCTACTGAAGATCCTTAACTTAATTACATCTGCAAAGACTCTTTTTCCTTATAAGGTAACATTTACAGGTTACAGGGTTAGGACCTGATATCTTTGGGTGGCCTGTATTCAGCCTAATATAGTAGGTTGGAAATGACGCTTGATTTTCCATGGGGCAGGGATATAGGTCATCCCAGAGGTTTTATCATGTTGTCTATAAAACAAATGTCAGTATCAGTAGGGACGTTTTGTGAATGGTGATTTTGTTTTCTGCAAACTCACTGCTCCCTTCTCCTTTAATATTTGAGTAAAGCTTATTTTATGAATAAAAATGCCTGCAGCAAAAAGCTCTTACTGATCATCTGTGGATCAATATGTAATATTTATGTTTCACTGAATCTTCACACTATATTTCAGGTTTTGCCCCTCTGTCAATTTTGAAATGATCTGTGCTAATTCCATCTCAGAACGACCTGGGTCTTCTCTACTGACTGAATTTTTTCTTCTCATTCCGTGAAAAGTCTTTCCTTATCACCCCAGGGGTTACTGAAGGATGTTTTTTCACTGATGAGGCCTAGTGTGGTTAGTCATTGATACATTTGTTGTAAAAAATTCTTTTTCCATTGTAGTCCAAACTTAAATTTCCCTAGTGTTCATTTACTTCCTCTATTTTTGAGTGCACTTAAAAATACATTTGCAGTCATGATTGCCTGGGTAAGTTATAAATCCTAGATATTAGAATTTTTATGCTTTAGAAATAATAAATGAGGGCTTACCAATTAAAGATAAAAAATTACTTGGCTGAGGATAGTAGAATATTTTATCAGTATTATTAAAATTTAAGGGCAGCTGAAATGCCACAGGAATCTTTGTACAACATTTTAGTTTAAAAAGTTGGCTTAGGGATAACTTACGTTCTTTTCTTCAATTTTACATCAAACAGGATATTATATAAATTACAAAAAAAAGCGTAGAACTCTTGTTGCACTGATTCAAATACAGAGCTATGTGGTTTTCCCTTTATAGTTAGAAATAATTTCTTTGTGTATTTTGGGTTCCTAATAATCTAGTTTTCACTTTCTCACACTAATGTTAATGTCACACATGTATAAGTAGTCTCATGTAATTTATTATAAAACAAAAGATTTTAAAAACAATTATTTTATCTATACGTATGTCTGCTACATATATGGGAATATAGTTTGTAGATGATGACAATAGGTTTTTCATTCTGATTTTTGTTTTTCTTTTTTCTTTATTATTATTATTATTATTACTATTATTATTTTAGTCCATTATTCTTAACAGCTCTCTGGTGTTCTGGTTTATTCTCTGTGGGTCATTGTGACTTCTTTGCAAAATCACAATTTTCCATAGCTTTATAAATAACCTCTCTGGAAATTGATGATTTCTAGAGAATAACCTGGAATACTAGGTTGGCACTAAAAAAATAAAATAAAAGATTGCCTTTTCAGAAGATGATCCTATTAGGAGAAGCAGAATTCTGTATCTTGCACAAACAAATTGATACCTAAGTAGTGTGCATTTTTAAGCAGTCATTTGTGAAATGATGTGGACTTAATGGCAGATTAAAACAACTACCCGCTGGGCTGTTTCAAAAAACAAAACCTTGCAATTAAGATAGATCCATGAGAATGTGAAATCAATCCACCATAACACTGAGCACCTTCTATATGAAGGACACTCTGCCGCTGACTGGATGGTGGAGGGAAGAGAGGAGTTGGAAACCATCCCAATGGGAGCTCTTGTGCCCATAAAGCCAACTTCAGACAGCATCTGGAGGGAGACGTGCTTGGTTGTCACAACTTCGGGAGGGTACTGCTGACATCTAGTGGGTGGAGACCAGAGATGCTGTTAAGGATAGTACAAGGCACAGGACAACCCTTAGGACACAGAATTATCTGGTCCTAAATGTGACTAGTTTTGAGGTTACAAAACCCTGATCCAGAGAAAGGGGGAAAGAGCACATAGAGTTTTGATGTTTCAAGCTGGTCATAATAATGCCCAGCAGATTTATAGGGGTTCATAGGAGAGGATTCTTGTAGGTTACCTAGGGTGGGATATGGGGTCAGAGCTCAGAAGCTAGGCAGAGAGCCTGAGGGCATTTCACAAAGAGAAATGGCAACACAAAGATGGTATTCTTAATTTTAAAAAATTTTTATTTATTTTTGAGAGGGAGACAGAGTGTGAGCGGGGGAGGTGAAGAGAGAAGGAGAGACACAGAATTGGAAGCAGGCTCCAGACTCTGAGCTGTCAGCACAGAGCCTGATCCAGGGCTCGAACTCCATAACCATGAGATCATGACCTGAGCCAAAGTCAGACGCTTAACCGACTGACCCACCCAGGCGCCCTGGTATTCCTAATTCTTAGTGATGACTGCTGCACACACTCAGATGAGTTAGGATGAATGTCTGACCAGTTAGAACAAACACACACCTTCATTTTTTTTTTTTTTAATTTTTTTTTTCAACGTTTATTTATTTTTTTTGGGACAGAGAGAGACAGAGCATGAACGGGGGAGGGGCACAGAGAGAGGGAGACACAGAATCGGAAACAGGCTCCAGGCTCCGAGCCATCAGCCCAGAGCCTGACGCGGGGCTCGAACCCACGGACCGCGAGATCGTGACCAGGCTGAAGTCGGACGCTTAACCAACTGCGCCACCCAGGCGCCCCAAAACACACACCTTCATATGTAGTTGTGCTTACAGACCTTGTATCAGCCTCGGGACACCTACTCTTTGTCTGGGTTCAGTCAAAAGTCCAATCTTGTTAGAACTAATTTTGGAGTAAACTGGAATGGGTTTATCTTTTTGAGGCTCTTGAATAAGAATTTTCAACTTGATCAGGTAGGCAGAATGGGCTATGAGACCATAAAAAAAACTTTTGAATTAAGGATTTTCTGAGAAAGTTCTTTTTCACTCCACTTTCACCCTTCTTTTCAGTTTGTTTTTAGAAAGATGTTAAGTGTCTAATTGAGTCTTCTCATAGGGATGTTCCCTGGAAGTTATTGGGCAGAACCTCATGACATGGCTTTTCATGGTATCTCTCCTGAAAATATTGGATATTTCTAATAGCAGTTATTGGTGGTGGCAAGGCAGGAGAAAGATGTGATGATGATGGCAGTATGTTAAGGAGTCTAATTTGGCAGCAATATGCAGAATGATTTGGAATGAGAAGAAACAAGAAAGGAATACTTTGTATTTTTTTATTAAAAATTTTTTTAAACTTTTTATTTTGATTCCAACTAGTTAACATGCAGTGTTACATTAGTTATAGATATACAATATAGTGATTCAACAATTCCATACATCAGCTGGTGCTCTCATCACAAGTGTATTCCCTAATCCTCATCATCTATTTAGCCCTTCCCTCCACTACCTCTCCTCCAATAGCCATCATTTTGTTCTCTATAGTTAAGAGTCAGTTTCTTGCCTTGTCTCCCTTTTTTCCCCTTTGTTCATTTATTGTGTTTCTTAACTTCCACATATGAGTGAAATCATATGGTATTTTTCTGAGTGACTTATTTTACTTAGCATTATATTCTCTAGGTCCATCCATCTTGTTGCAAATAGCAAGATTTCATTCTTCTTTTTTTAAGATTTTATTTTTTATTTTTATTTTTATTTTTTTATTTTTTTAAATTAACGTTTATTTATTATTGAGAGACAGAGAGACACAGAGCATGAGCAGGGGAGGGGTAGAGAGAGGAGGAGACACAGAATCTGAAGTAGGCTCCAGGCTCCGAGCTGTCAGCACAGAGGCTGATGCGGGGCTTGAACTCACAAACTGTGAGATCATGACCTGGGCCGAAGTCAGACGTTTAACTGACTGAGCCACCCAGGTGCCCCAAGATTTAATTTTTTAAAGTAATCTCTACACCCACTGTGGGGTACAAACTTACAGTCCCAAGATTGAGTCTCATGCTCTACCACCTGAGCACCCAGGCACCCCAAGACTTTGTCCATTTTTATGGCTGAATAATATTCCATTGTGTGTATATACCACCTCGTCTTTATCCCTTCATCTATCAGTGGACATTGGGCTGCTTCCATATCTTGGCTATTGTAGATAATGCTGCTATAAACATTGGCGTATGTGTATCCTTCTGAATTAGTGTTTTTGCATTTTTTGGGGTGAATATCCAGTAGTGCAATTGCTGGATCATAGGGTAGTTTTGTTTTGTTTTTGTTTTTTAACTTTTTGAGGAAACTCCCTATAGTTTTCCACAGTGGCTGCACCAGTTTGCATTCCCACCAACAGTGGAAGGGGCTTCCTTTTTCCTCCTCATCCTCACCATCACCTGTTGTATTTCGTATTGTTAATTTTAGCCATTCTGACAGGTGTGAGGAGGTATCTCATCATGGTTTTGATTTGTATTTCCCTGATGATGAGTCATATTGTGCAACGTGTTGTGTGTCTATTAGCCATCTGTATGTCTTCTTTGGAGAAGTGTCTGTTCATGTCTTCTGCCTGTTTTAAATTGGATTATTTGCTTTAGGGGTGTTGAGTTTTGTAAGTTATTTATATATATTGGGTACTAACCTTTTATCATATATGTCCTTTGCAGATATCCTCTGCCTTTCTGCTGGTTGCCTTTTAGTTTTGTTGATTGTTTCATTTTCTGTGCAGAAACTTATAATTTTTTTAAGTTTATTTATTTATTTTACACAATCTGTATACCCAAATTGGGGCTTGAACTCGCGACCCCAAGATCAAGAGTCACGTGCTCATTCAACTAAGCCAGCCAGGCACCTCTGAAGCTTTTTATATTGATGTAGTCCCAGTGGTTTATTTTTCCTTTTGTTTCCCTTAGCCCAGGGGACCTATCTAGAAAAAAGTTACTATGGCTGATGTCAGAGAAGTTACTACCTGTTGTCTTTTCTAGGATTTTTATAGTTTCAAGTCCTATATTTAGGTCTTTACTCCATTTTGAAGCTATTTTTGTGTATGGTGTAAGAAAGAAGAAAGGAAGACTTTTTAAAGACTTTTTAAATTGTTTGGGTCCAAGCAGTGGGGTTAGAAGTTAAGTGCCATATGCTGGGGGGTGTGATTATTAAAGAATTTGTATAATCAAATCTCTCATCTTCTAGTAAATGATTTGATAAAAAGGGGATAAATGCATAAATTGATTGAAATAATTCATTTAACATACCTGACCTAGGGGAAGAATGATTTTGAAATTGAGAGACTTTTGGTAAAGGCATGATTATTAAAAAATCAGTAAAATCTATTTCTCATCTTACTTCATTGATGTGATACAAAGGTATTTAACGTATGGATTCATTGGAATTACTCACATAGAATACTTGGACCAGTGAAGGAGTGGTTTTCAACCACTATCTGGTATATTCCAGTTCTGCCAATAATTAGATGGCAGAAATTAACCTTTGAATTCTTCGTTATCAGGAAGATAATAAATTTCACGTACCTCCAGAGCTTATACTCTAAGGATTATATGAGGCAATGCATGTAAATCATTGAGAACACTGCCTGGAATCTTGTAAGTACTCAACAAATGAATATAATAAATCTTATAATGTTTATCCAATATGTGGAGTCAAATAGAGAACTCAAAGTTAACCTTGAGATGTTGAATATTTGTCACTGAAGTAATAAAGGTGTATTAAGGAAGTCAGATGAGAAGCCAAATTCTGACGTGAGAGATGGAGTCAAGTTAGTTTTACATGCCCAGAGCTTGAGATAAAGACAGCACACATCAAGGGCGATGGGTAGCTCAGTCAGTTGAATGTCCTGCTCTTGATTTCAGCTCAGGTCATGATCCCAGGCTTGTAGGATTGAGCCTTGCAGCAGGCTCTATGCTGAGCTTGGAGCTTGCTTGAGATTCTCTCTCTCCCTTTGCCCCTCTCCCCTGCTCGGTAGCTTGCTTGCTCTCTTCCTCTTTCCCTCTAAAATAATACTAATGAAAAACATAGTACCTGCCAGAGCAAATGCTTCATGGGTGTTTGGAGGGTATAGCTAGTATCTGAGAAACCAAGGCAGGGTATGCTGGTTTGGAAATCTGTGTAGAGTGAGATTTTGAATCAGGAAGTTTGGCACAAAGTTTCTGTGTTAGCTCTTCTAGTTTCTATTATTTATTGTTCACTCTTCTAACCTCCTTTGGGCCTAGGAGAGGCCATGATACACGGTTCCAGCCAATGAAATTGTATCAGCTATTGCCAACATAATGCTGTGTAACAAATCAAACAAAGGCACAGTGGCTCATATAAGTGTTTATTTCTTACTCTTGGATCTGTGGGTCTGTAGCAATATGAGTGTAATTTGGCTGGTCCAGCCTGTATTGCAGACTCCCAAGGTACAGGTTGAGTCTGAATCTTCCCAAGATGTCTTTCACTTTCCTTGGACTAGAGACTTCATGGGGTGTGTTCTTCTTGTGGTGAATTGTGTAAGGACAAAAAGTGCCAGGCCAACTGTAAAAAGCACATTTTCCTAACATTCCACTGACCAAAGCAAGTTGTATGGCCAAACCCACAGTCAGTCATCAGCATGCCGACCATGAAGCCATGGGAGGGGTGTGATTTTTAATAGTGCTACAGGGGAAAGAGGAGTCAGGGCCAGTGATTCACTCTTCTACAGAGACAAAAGAAAATCTGATGGACACAGGGATTTTCGAGAAAGCTGGTATGTTTATGAAAAAAAAGACAGGAATGCCTGCCTTCTTCCTGCTTCCCACGTGGACTTGCTGACTAGTGCTGGGATATCCTTCTTGTGGTCATGACGAAAAGGTTGAGAGCATTGTGGAAACACAGTCTTGATAGTGTCTAGCTTTTGAGGGAAGGGCAGAAACTGCCTGCCTACTGATTCATTGATAGTTAAACCCTTAAGTCATGTTTTCAGGTGAACAGCGAAAAGCAATGCTAATGACACAGTGAAGGTATGAGAAAACAGCAGAAACTTAAGCTGATCCTTGGGTTTTACCCACATTTGGAGTATGAAAGAGGCATGGTACCTAGCATGTAATGTATACTCAGAAATGTTTGTTGTCTTGAATTGATTTGAAGGAGTCAGACAGGCTATGTTCCCTGCTACTCCTTGTATCTATTATTCCACTGCCAGGCCATTCTCCTTTGCTCACATCCCACAGAAACCTGTATCACCACTAGCATAATAATGATATTTTATTATCATGATCTGAAATCCTAGGGTTGATATCCAGCTGTTCTAAACAGAGCAGGTTTCTGTGAAAGAGGTTCACTTAGGAGTAAGCATGACAGTATTCAAACTACTGCCACCCAGGGAGAAAGTCTTTATTTGCCATTTTTTCTACTTGTCAGTCTCATGAGAGGTATGGGCTCATTATTTTCTACTTCCTTCATCTTCTACCCTATTCACAAAGAGAAAAGTTTGTGTTATTAAAGGATGGTCTGATGTTGGTGAGTAAATTCTTTCCTCCTCAGTCCTTTTACAGTTAGATTCTTACGTGAATGTGATTTCCATCTCATGCAATTTGGAGTAATTGCATGCAATATTAAACTGCAGGACTGTCTTTGAAATCGAAGGCAATGAAAACATAAGTAACACCTTTTTTGGGGTAGGTAGCTTTTTTGACTCTCATTGCTTATAAGAATGCTAACAGTTACTGCATTTGTACTTATTGTTGTATATTGCTCATTTTTATGAATGAAACATAACAAATGAGGATCTATGGCACAGAAGTCTTCTTGGAGAGGGTCATAACCAAGAGACCACCAAACTGCCCTAAGTTAGTCTTTTTGATGCTGTTTTTATCAGACAAATAATGAGCACATCCCCAGCGTGTCTGTTGGCACCAGACCTCTTTGAGATTTTTTTCAGAAACTCCTGTCCTTTAGGACTAACGTCTGGGTTTTCTGCGGAAAATTGTTGACATGCTGTGGAATAGAAACTTCAAATTTTAGGATTTCACTTCCCAGTAAAATTTAATAAACATAAGAGAGGCTCTCACAGGCTTATAGACATTTAGTTTTTCCAGAGAAAAATAGATATTTATCATCATGATAATTTTACAAAAGAAAGTAAATTTAAGCCAAGTATAATAGGGAAATCACAGTTGGGTATCTTTGTTGGGATAACAGAGTTGGGACTTTGATCCAACTCTTAGGGGTTTATTTGAACTTTCCCCTTTACTTATTTGGAACTTCTTTCTCTGACAGCAAGAAACTTGATTCACATTCTTTGCAATATATTTATTTGTTCACTACTAGAATTCAAATAAAGTAGTTTCTGAATTGCTGACCTGTACCCCTGGGATAAACAAATATATGAACTACCATGTTCGTACAGATCCTTTTGTCTAAATATCCAGTCAGAGCAGTTTCCCAAAGCTCCATAGGCTAACTCCTTTCTTCCTGATGCTTTTCAGTGTGAGTATGTGATTCACTGGTAGCATCGTTATATTTGTCATAGTTTGCATTTTTTTTAATGTTTATTTTTGAGAGAGAGAGACAGAGCATGCAGGGGAGTGGCCGAGAGACAGATGATCTGAAGCAGGCTCTGTGCTGACAGCACAAAGCCTTACGTGGGGCTCAGACTCATGAACCATGAGATCATGACCTCAGCTGAAACCAAGAGTTGGATGCTTAATCAACTGAGCCACCCAGGCACCCCATCTTTATTTCTTTTTTAATTTCCTCCCCTATCCTTGTTGATTTTTTAAGAAAATCTGCAAACAGTAAAGTTCACTCCTTGTTGTTTATAGTTTTAGAGATTTTGGCAAATGCATGAAGTTACATATCCACTGGCATGGTACCACGGAGCACACTCCCACCATTCTCAAACTGCCTTTGTGGGCAACCACTAACGTGTTTCCATCTCTCTGAGTATTTCCACATATTTTGCCTTAGCTGTAAATAATATTTCCTGTTAAAAAGTTAATTGCTTTGTAAATTTTGATTTCTTACTTAGAAGAAATGATTATTCAGATGCATGCTACCAGCATGAGTCATCGCATTTTGCTGTGAATCTCATAATAATATTAATTACTGCAGCTCTGGGCACACACATGTGTGGTGTGTGTCAGGCACTGTGCAGGGCCTATTTATGGACACTTTCAATGAATGTTCATACTCATCCATTCTGTTAGATACAACTAGTTCCATTTTACAGATGACAAAGATCAAGGTCCAGAGAGGGTCCGTGACTTGCTCAAGTTTGCTCATCTGGAAATGAAGTCATTATTTGAATCTAGGCAGTCAAACTGTTTTTGCTGACCTTTCCCTCACTACACTATCCTGCCTCATCACACAGAAATTCATGCTTACTGAATATGTACCTGGCACATGCTGAATGTTGGGTCCCAAACAGTCACATTCATTGTGTCATTTAATCCCCACAGCGGTCCCTTGATGTAAGCATTCCATTTATCCCCATTTTGCAGAGAAGATAGAGACAGAGAAGGTTGATGTTGCCGTGCTGAGGCCACACAGCTGGCTAAGTGATGGTTTTGTTTCAGTTCCGACTCTGAGTTACTGCAAAGTTGGCTCACCCCTAATTACTGCCTTTCTGAATCAGGTTTGGACTTTGAGAATTAAAATGGATGGTGTGCCAGCATAGGTGGCAATGAATGAAAAAATGCCACTAATGATTTAATAGAGGTAAGGAGCTAGAAGTTCAGGCAGTGGACTCGAGTACCTACCATTAGTCTCCATCTCTAGCCAGGAGAATGATTGGCAGAAATGCAAACCATGTGGCCAGCAGGAATCCTGGGAGGTAACTGTGTGCATATAAGAGAGCACTTTGGCGTGTGGGTTCCTGATGAGAGAAGATAAAAGGCAGGGATGCTATGTGTGGGTCAGCTTTCTTGCTCCATTCCCCAGCTGGATAGCACCCCCTAACTACTTCTTCTCTGTGGTTTGCTGGAATTCTCATGGGTCATGAAGGATATGAATATATAGGTTCCTGGCATTTCAGCAACTTCGGATGCTTATTTGGCTGTGTTCTCACTGTGTGACCTTGGCCACATCATATCAGGTTTCTGTCTGCACCCCACTTCCTTTATCTATGAAGTCTGTTCTCCTCTATCCATGCTACCATTTCCGTGATGCTCCAGCAAGAGCAGAAATGCCTTGTAGAGTATGTCCACAGTGACAGGATGCCTCTCTGGGCTTTCTTAGGGTCTCCTACCCTTCGCTCCCAGCTTTGGGATGATATGTGACTTCCAAAGTTCTTGTTCACTGGCATAGAGGCCTGGTTCTGATGTTCTCTTGCTTCACACACTCCCATGACCCCAAGTACCTTTTTAGTGAGCTGAGCAGAATGGCACTGGATTTCCTTTGAAAGGAAACGGACCTGGGATTCCTGACCTTTTCTCTTTTGCATTTTTATTGAGGTAAAAGTCAACATATAAAATTAACCACTAACCATTATAAAATATACATTTCAGTGGTATTTAGTGCATTCACAGTGTTGTACAACCATGACCACTCTCTAATTCTAAGGCATTTTCATAGGGACGCCTGGCTGGCTCAGTCAGCGGAACACATGACTCTTATCTCAGGGTCATGAGTTATGAGTTTAATCCCCATGTTGGGCACAGAGCCCACTTAAAAAAAAGATATTTTTACCACCCCAAAAGAAAACCTGTTCCCGTTATGTAGGCACTCCTCTTTCCTCTTTCTTTCCAGCCTCTGGCAACCACTAATCTGCCTTCTATCTGTGGATTTTCTTATTCTGGACATATAAAAAGAATCATCAGTATGTAGCCTTTTGTGTCTGGCTTATTTCACTCAACATCATGTTTTTGAAATTCGCTTACCTTGTAGCGTGTACCAATTTTTGTTCCTTTTTATGGGTGAATAGTATTCCATAACCATGGACAGATTACATTTTGTTTATCTACTCATCAATGTATGGATGTTGTGTTGTTTACATTTCTTGGCTCCTGTGTGTAAGTATTTCAATGGTAGAATACAACAGTAGAAACAACAGTAGAATACAGTTTGTTTGAAGTTGTCTGTTTCCAGTTTTTTTAGGTATTTACCTAGGAGTGGAATTACTTTGTCATGTGGTAATTCTGTGTGTGACTTACTGGGGAACCACCAAACTGTCTCCCACAGTGGCTGCGCCATTTTCTATTCCCATCAGCAGTGTTCACGTTTCTTGATAAGCTTGTTCCTCATGTTGTGCTTTCCAAGGGAGGAAATTAGGAAGGTGAATGACAGCTTCCCTTCCCTTTTCTCCAGCCATCGTGCCGGATTCCATTCCATTTTCGTAGAATCTTGGGCAGATCATATTATTTGCCTGAGCCTCAGTTCCCACATATGTGGGATAGGTAGAATTGTGTGCCTGCATCATGTGTTGTTTTTGTTTGTTTGTTTGTTTTTTTGGTGAGGATTATCTAAGTAATTCATCTTGGTTCAATAAATACTAGCTGCTTATAATGAGGATGATGAGGATGATGATTTGTTATCATTTTGCCTTTCCTTTTCAGCCTCTTTTCCTCTCTTGCAGCCACTGTGCTCATGGCTCTGACTTCAGATGGCTGAGTGCCCTTTCTGTATAGCTCAGTGCTGTCTTTGTCAGTCTTGTGGGCAGACATCATCAGTTCTGGTGCTACCAACATGCACTGTAGCCCCATCACTTTTTCATTAACATGTTTCTAGTATAAGAGGATGCACACTCTCGAATTAGGGGCAGAGGGGGCTGAGGAAGACAGGGACTGTGTCTTGTTGTTTTTTTTCCTACTATAAATTTATTTATTTTAATTTTTTAAAATGTGTTATGTAATCTCTACCCCCAATGTGGGGCTTGAAAGTACAACCCAGAGATCAAGAGTTGCATGCTATACCAACTGAGCTAGCCAGGCTCCCCATGCAAATTTATTTTTATTATTTCTTAGAAATCTTAGGCTTCATCCTACAGAAGTGCATTTTTAAATTTTACATTTGATTTTATTATTTTTTATCTTTGTGTGTCCTAATATCACCATGAACCACACCCCTGTATGAAAGAAACCTTCACCTCTAACCATTGACTGTGTCAGGATTGTGTGTAAGTTTGACTTAAGGTACACCAGACCCAGTCTTGCCAACCCACTGAAGCATGTGTGTTATGTTTTTACATGCACAGTCCTAGAGAAGTACGTATCAGCATGCACAAGATACATTAGGGGAGCTTGTCAGAATATGGGATTCCTGCCTCCGACAGAGGAACATTTTGTTTGTCCTTATAGGACTCCATGTTACCCTGTACTTCCTGTCCTTTTAAGACTTAGCACAGTGCACAGTTCCCATGATGGGGAGCTTTCAGAGTTAAGGGTGCCTGGGGCCAATCCACCTCCTACTTTTACTAGCTTTGTGAATTTGAAAAGTTGATTGATCTCTCTTGAGATTGTTTCCTCCTCTGTGTAGAAGGGGTAAGTAACTGTACCTGGATCTATAGGATGACCATGGGGTGGAATGAGGCAGCACCTATAAAAATGTGCCTGGGGCAAAGCAGGTACTCAGTGAATGCTTTCATTGTTTTTTAATGTGTTTTACTCATTTGATTGCTTCCTCTGCTAATCTGTGAGCTTCTTGACAATGGGGATTTTTCTTTAATATCTTATCTCCATTACTTACCAAGAGCCTAGTGTCTAAAAGGGGACCACACACACACACACACACACACACACTCACACTCATTTTTAAAGGAGGCTTCTATATCCTGGGGACTCCTGGATGAATTTTGTGAATCCCCCTAACCCTTTTCTTTACTGTTTTCATGCTTTGCTCGTTTGCATTCGTCTCTTGAGACATGCCGCCTTGCACCTTCCTTCAATGGCTATTTGTTGAGCCCCAGGCTTATATTATGCTGAGTTGGCGTTCCTTCAAGCATCCTCTTCCCCACTAATGATTGACTGACAGTGGGGTAGCTGATGTGCTGAGGCAGCACCCCAGGGGCTCATGGGCTCTTCCCCCCACTGCAGGGTGAAAAGTAACTCTATCTTTTCAGTTAATGGGAAGAGAAAGCCATGGGACCTTTGTGATTCATTCTGCAGGGTTGCAGAATGTGATCTGTGTGGCAGTGTATGTGTGTTTGTGTAAAAATATCCCCCCTGTTTAAAGCGCCAAAGCTACTGCAAATAAGCTTCAAGATAAGGAGATGAGAATTAAAAATAATGAAATGCCGCAATAAGAGAAAACTATTTTTCAGCAACCCTTAAAAATATATTGGAAATATATACATCACTGGTACTGTCTAGAGAATATTAGCATTAGCAACACACATGGATGCGGATAGGGAAAGTCTTTGCTATAACTTAGGGAGATAATTTGGAACTATAAAACTTCAGGAGATTCCTCAAGAAGTTGAACTTAAAATTACCATTTCTGAGTATTTATCCAAGGAATTGAAAGCAGAAACTTTAACAGGTACCTGTTTGCCAAGTTATTGCAGCAATCATTGTAGCATCATTCACAGTAGCCAAAAGATTGGTAGCCAAAATGTCCCTTGGTAGATGAATCGGTAAGCAAGATGTGGTGTGTCCATATAGTGGAATATTATTCACCCATATAAAGGAATGAAGTTCTGACATATGCTATTACATGGATGAACCTTGAAAACACAATGCTAAATGAAAGAAGCCAGACAGAAAAGGCCAAATAGTGTGTAATTTCACCTACATGTGATATCTAGAGTCATCAAACTCATAGAGATGGAAAATAGTGGAATGGTGGTTGCCAGGGGCTGCAGTGAGGAGATGGGGAGTTATTTAATGGGTCCAGAGTTTTATTTGGGATGATGAAACAGCAGGAGAGGGGTCATGGTTACACAACATGAGGGAAGTACTAAAATGCCTCTGAATTGTCCAGTTAAAAAGGATTAAAAGGTAAATTTTATGTTATATACATTTTACTACATTAAAAAATAGCAGAAAAAAATACCATAAGCAGCCAAAAAGAAAATTGTAGGAGAAGCAAGTTCCTCCTCTGGTCAGAGGATTTTTTTTTCCTGATGCCCCATACATTCCCTTTCTGGAGTGCTCATTGGTTTCTAGCTGCCTCCATTTGGAAGCAGAGCTTGAAAACTGGCAACCTGAAGGCTGTAACTGGCCCATGGAGGAATTTTGTTTGAGCCACACTATTTATCTGAAGTTTGGATCAGTTGTCAGCATTTTACTATGAGATACTTGGCATCAAAAAGAGGAATTGGATTCCAGTATCTTAAAAACCTTGTGGTCTGGCCACACTGGGTCTACATTCTCCCACCTCAGGGTTGTGTTCTTAAAGGAGCCCCAGTGTGCTTAGCTCACAGGGGTGGGGCACCTGCCTGACCCCTTGGGGAAGTGAAGTGGCAGCCTCCCCCTCTCCTACACTGAAAGGACCCTCTTCTCACAGTCTGGGAGTGGATCACTTCAGCCACTGATCATTGTCTTTGTTCTCCTGCTTTCCGGAAGGATTGCTGTGGAAATGAGCACTTGTGTATGGCCTCTATTCACTGTGGGCCTATTAGCTCAAAATCCCCTGTTGCCACATTCAGAGTTTTTATACATCCAGTTGTTTTTAGAGCAGCCCAAACAAGTAGATTTTCACTATTTAGGACCTGTTTTGTGTACCCCACAAAACCTCTCCAGACAGCTGTTAACCATTGATGAGGTAGGGCCTTGGAGTCATAGCATCAAGTTACTGTGGCCCTTTCGAGCCCCAGACCAACACGTCACTGCCATGCCACTGAGGACATCACCCAGTCACATACCTTCTTCACTTCTGGGTGGTGGCTTCTCCATGGAATCCTCTGGACAGTGTTATGGGCTGAAAGTCTGAGCCCCTCCTAAATTCATGTTGGAGCCCCAACCCCCAAAGTGATGATGAGGCCTTGGGGGTTGGTGATTAGGCTTAGCTGAGGCCATGAGGGTAGACCCTTAGGGAGCATTCTGTCTATACCCATGCACTGAGCAAAGGCCAAGAGAGGACACAGCTGGAGGATGGGTGTCCAGAAGCCAGGAGGCTGGCTCTCCCCAGGAACCAAATCTGCTCACACCTTCATTTGGACTTCCAACCTCAAGAACTGTGAGGAATAAATGTGTTTTGTTTCAGCCACTCAGTCTGTGGTATTCTGGAATAACAGCCAGAGTTGCTAAGCCACAAGGTCTCATGTTGTAAGGGGCTTCTCTCTCCTACAACCCTGTCCAAATGCTACCCAACAAAATGTGTTGTGTTTTACTACCTTTTGTGGCTCTATATTTTCCTTTGATCAGCCCTAAATCCCTCAAACTCTCTTCAATTAATACATTTTTTCTTATCCAAAAGTGGAAATAGAATTCACTAGACAGAGGAGAGAGAAGATGAAGAAGACTTGATGTCATATAAGGGGCCTCTTACTTCCTCCATTGAAATGGGCAAACCAGTAAGATGGGCACTGAAGACCTTTGTGTTCGCCAGAGCTGGGAAAGAGGGTGTTACTTGTCTTTGGGCATGTGGTTGGGCCTTACAGTGATCGGTATTATCTGCATCTGCACTTGATAGTTTACAAGAGGCTCTACACTGCTGATAACCCTTGAGTCGGTAAAAATGTGAGTGGCATATGCCTGGAGTGTCCCTCTCATTGGTCAAGGATTAAATTCGTGGGGAAGTACTCACCTAAAGTAGCTTTGGTCTGATCGCCGGCTCTGAATCCAAGGTGAAAAGGCTACAGGAGCTGGCCACAGTCAGCGGAAGTGCGTAACTTACATGGATTGATGGTTCTGGTTGATCAGGATTTGCAGGAAATGGGGTAATGCAATTACCATCCTCAGCCAGCTCTCCGTAGGGTGTTCTCACAGATCAGTGGCAAAGGGTTCGTAGGCGATTTTCTTCTCCATTATATTGTGAGATGTACAAGCCTTCCTACTGATACTGCTGGGGAGAGATGTTTAACGGATTATGAGACTGCTGTTTAAAAAAATGATTTCCAGTTAAATACCTTTCAGTATTACAATGGTAAAGCTCTGAAGAATGGGGGAATTCCTCCAAAATAATTGCTTCTCAAGGAGCTTAGTTTGATTGTCTTATAAACAACTTTAACTTCATTCTTTTCTTCTTTCCTATGACAAATGAGAAAAGAAGTCTGCATTTCATTGAACAGTCAGATTTCCAATATGGTGTTTACTTGAATTTTCCATTTCTGCTGCAGCCAGGAAATCAAATCCAAAGGATTAAACACCCAATTCGAAATATAATGGAAAATTAAAAAGGTGGGGGGATTCACCAATAAATGAGGCAGACTTTGTTCACAAGTTTCTAAATGATAACTCCAGAATGGCAGCAAATTGGGCAAAGGTGACCTTGAGCGCCTAGGCCATCTGTGCTAGCATCTCTCATGTTCTGCTGGTGTCATGAGGTTAATTTTTAGACAAGAACTATTGGTAACAGTGGTCATGTTGTAAATGTTTTCTGTGTGCCAAACCCAGTGCTTTTTATCCATTATTTTCTTAATTCCTTAAAACTCTCTGAAGTACGTATTTTAAGTAATCCCATTTTAGGAGGAAAAACCAGACATGGACAGTTAATAATGTACTCAAGAACACAGAGCTAGTAAGTGATGGAGTCAGATTCCCAATCAGCTTCTCCGTAGGTCCAGGCCCACAGTCCAAGTCACCGTGTCCACTGTCAGGAACAGTGGCCTTAGATTTAAGGTCTGGCCCCCTTGTTGGTTTTGAGTAGATCAGGGTTTTTTCCCTCCCCATTGGAGACCTCCAAAGTCCAAAGGCATAACATTCATGTAGTAGTCAACAGGTATGTATATCAAGGGTCTAGTAGAGACCAGGTGCTGGACCAGGAGCTAGGAAGCCCAAGAGAGACTACAGTGCTCCACCCTCACGGAACTTTCATTCTCAGGGAGAGACAAGACAACACAGAGGTAAACACTTGTGATAGATACCAGGAGAGAAATCAACTTGATCCTGAGGCAGAAAATAATAAGGGTCTATTGAGGAGGCTCTCTGCGGGGGCAGAGAGATGGTTCTGCTAAAACTGGGAGAGAAGGAAAGAGAAAGCTCTGCCAATAGCTATGGGAAAGAGCGTTCTAGCAGGAAGGAACAGCAAATACAAAGGCCCTGAGATGGGAAGAAGGTTGACCTATTTGAAAAAACTGAAAGGAAGGCAATGTGGCTGGAATAATAGAGGGTTGAGGGAAGCAGCCCTCCCTAAATGGGATTCAACAGTTGGCCTTAAGAGGGCAGAACACACATACTTCTGTATCTCAGGTTATTTTCTTTCTCCTTTAAAGAATTCTTTTCTATTTCTGCATTTCTTTTCTCCTCCTCTACCTTATTCGAGTGCCTGCTGCAATTGCCCTTGATTAAAAAACATTACTCTCTGTTGATCTGGGCTTTTTTTTTTTTATTTCTTTTTTTTTTTAACATTTATTCATTTTTGAAAGAGAGAGAGAGCATGAGCACAAGCGGGGGAGGGGCAGAGAGAAAGGGAGACAGAAAATCCGAAGCAGACTCCAGGCTCTGAGCTGTCGGCACAGAGCCCAGCGTGGGGCTCCAACTCACAAACCGCGAGATGATGACCTGAGCCGAAGTCAGATGCCCAACTGACTGAGCCACCGAGGCACCCCAGGGCTTTTTAATTCAAGAAATCTTTGAGCATTATATGCCAAACCCTGGCATAGGCCATGCAGGAACTCCAAAGAAGTAAAGTGATGTGTTTGTGGGTCTTAGAAACATGTAGCTTTGAATTGCAGAAGTGGAAATGAAGTTGACCTTGCAGAAATGAGTTGCAGGTTAGGTGGTCGTAAGCCTTTAAAGAAGATTCATGTGGGACCTTTTCAAATAATTCTGTTCACCAGTCAATTTTAAACCATCCTGCATCCTAGTGAGCACAGTTTATGGCTTTGTTCACATCATAGATTTGGAAATCAAGACCTAAAAAGGTCACACCATTAAATAAATGTTCAACACTCAGGGAGAGATGGGATGTGAGTAACACGTTCTCAGTTTCATGACATTAACTTGCTACTTTTGTAATAGCTACTTTGGTTTGCATTCCTAAAACTGAAAAAAGATTTTTTTGCCTGTAGTTTTGATGAAACAAAGCAAGTTTTTGATGTGAGCGTTTTTCTACTTCAGAGAATTGAATAAAGGAAGTGTGCATTGATTAATATTCTTGGTACTAGAAATCTGTCTGGAAACCCCTCATGTCCAGTGTTCCTCCAATTTATTGTGCTTAAGTATACTTTAGAGCGGTGCTATCCATTACAGTAACTGCCAGCCACGTGTGGTGACTGACCCTTGCAATCGGGCTAGATTCAATTGAGATGTGCTGTTAAGTGTCTGATGACTTAATGTGAAAACATAATTAAAATATTTCTATAGTTTTCATATTGATTATACAATGGAATGATAATCTTTGTATATATACACTTAAAGACACAGTATTAATAGAATTTTACTTGTTCATTTTTACCTTTTTAAAAATGTGCCTACTAGAGAACTTAAAATTATATGTGGCTTGAATTCTGCTTCTTTTGAATTGTATTACTCTAAAAAGACTTGTATATCCACTCATGATGCTATAATTGACACCAGGCTTGCCCTCCTATTGAAAACAATGGTAAAACAATGAAACCTGTGAGGCTATTCTTTGAAAGCATCTATGAAAGGTGGGGCAGTTTTCTGATCTTTGAGAGAAGGGCAGCACATACACTGAGCCTCACGGAAGCCTGGCTTTCTGTCCAGGAGCCCTTTCCTGCTGTAGTGCAGGTAGGTTGCACCACACGAGTGAGAGTATAAACTAAGAAGTAGACATTGTAATTCTTGGCTCCTGAAGTGGAATTCTTTGGGCAGGGTACCAGAAAAGAAGAATATGTTCAGGGGAGAATTTATAAATCTTCAGGGGGATTTACTGCAGGTCCTTGGCTGAGAGCTGGGGTATCCATGCACAGGTTGAGATATCACCAGACTTAGCAGGGATCCCTTGATGCAGGGCTGACATCTAAATAACACCAACATTTGTGTAGTGCTGCAACACATTAAGATCCAACCAAGGTGAGGGGTTGGTATAATCAGCTTTGACCCCAGAATGGCCGTGTCTTACTAGTAAATTCTAATTCCACTAGAATAAGGACACCAAGTGACTAAGTTTGAGACAGAGATATGGCTACTGGACAAAAAATAAAACCAAATTCAACAGGATCAAAATAATACTCTAGTAATTTAATTACCCATGTGACTAAAAGAAGATAGCATAATCTGGACTATTGTCCATCGTGTCTAACGTATAATAAACGTTGCTAAACACATGAATAAGCATGGAAATGGGACCCACATGGAAGATATAAAATAAAGTCATTAGAAACAGGCCCTGAGGTGACATGGATGTTAGAATTATCTCTAGTTATTTGTAAAGAAAATTTAAAAAACTTCTAAATAACCAACGCTTTAAAGAAGGAGAGCTCACAAGGAAAATCATAAGATATTTTTAAATGATCAATTCTGAAAATACATCATATTAAAATTTATGAGATGTGGCTAAAGTAAATCTAAGAAGGAAGTTTATATTACAATGGAAAAAAATGGACCTTGACCTGTACTTCCCCCAAGTTAATTTGAAATGATTCATATATCTCCATGTTTCACTGAAAATGATCACGTTTCTGCAAGGAACCATAAGAGAATATCTTTGCAATCCTGGTGTAAGCTAAGTTTTCTTAAAGCATGCATACACACACACACACACACACTAATGTATAAAAGAAAAAAGGGGGAAAGGGGCCTTTGTTAAAATTAAAAACTAATGTCAAAGGTATCATTAAGAAAATGGGAAGTCAAGCTGTGGACTGGGAGAACACATTCACAGTACTGCTGACAGAGGACTTATGTCCTGAATATGGGAAGACAACTCATTAAAAATGGGAGAATGAATTGAACATGCTTTTCCAATCAGAGGCTGTGAGAATGTCCATTGAGCATAGAAAAATGTGCTGAAGATGGTAGTCATCAGGGAAATGAAGTTAAAATCACAGTGAGATACCACTTCACACCCACTACAATAACTAAAATTAAAAAGAATAAAAACACCAAATGTTGGTGAGGATGTGGAGGAACAGAACTATCGTACATTGCTGGTGGGTGTGAACTGGTACAAGTGCTTTGGAAATCTGTTCAGCTCTTCATTTTACAGTGAAACACCTATTGTCCAGCAATTCTACTCTCCAGTATTTACATAAGGGTAAATACACCCGGGTTCCCTGGCTGGCTCCATCAGTTAAGGGTCTGACTTCGGCTCGGGTCATGATCTCACAGTTCTTGGGTTTGAGCCCCACATCGGGCTCTGTGCTGACAGCTCAGAGCCTAGAGCCTGATTCAGATTCTGTGTCTCCCTCTCTCTCTGCGCCTCCCCTGCTCGTACTCTGTTCTCTGTCTCTCAAAAATAAACATTGAAAAAAATTTTTAAAAATACAGCCACACACACCTGCACACACACAGATGTAAATATACAGTAGTAAAGTTTATTGCAGCTTTATTCATAATAGGCAAAACTGGAAACAGTAATACCTATGTCCACTGACAAGGAATGGGTAAACAAATAGTGGTACTCATGCAGTTTAATACTGTTCAACAACATAGAAAAGACTAGCTTAGTGATGTGTGCATTGATGTGGGCGAGTCTCACACACATTGGGAAGTGCATCAAGGGCCAGACACAGAAGCATACATACTGTGTGTTTTCATTATATGATGTTTAAGAATTCGCAAGTTAATGGTGAGAGAATATAGAACACTCATTTCCTGGCCCCAGTGGGGGCCACACTGGGACAAGACACTGCACTCAGGTGATGGAGATGATCTACACTTGATTACCGCTATGGTTAGATGGGTGTATACATATATCACAACTCTAAATCTTTATGAGCTTAAGATCTGTGCATTCTCTGTGTACATTGTATCTGAAAAAAAAAATCCCTGGGGCACCTGAATGGGTCAGTGGGTTAAGTGTCAACTGTTGATCTTGGCTCAGGTCATGATCTTATGATTCGTGAGACTGAGCCCCATGTGGGGCTCTTTGCTGACAGTAGGGAGCCTGCTTGGGATTCTCTCTTTCTCTGCCCCTCCATCACACAGACACACACACACACACACACACACACACACACACATACTCTCTCTCTCTCTCTCTCTCTCTCTCTCTCTCCCTCTCTCCCTCCCTCCCTCCCTCCCTCCCTCCCTATAAATGAATAAGCTTAAAAAAATCCTTAAAAAGAATATTCAAAAGCAGGGGCCAGCAAACTATCACTCAGGGGCCTAATGTGGTCTGCCACCTGTTTTTGTAAATGTTACGGGTATGAAGCCATACCGACCTACCCACATATTGTCTCCAGCTGATTTTGCACAGGAATACCAGAGTTGAGAAGTTGAGACAGAGACTGTATGGCCAGCATAGCCTAAACTCTTTATTATGTGGCTTGTTCCCAAAAACCTTGCTAACCGCTGCTCTAGACAAATTGTTTTAATAAGACTCCAAAACCTAGCTGCAGACATTCTGATCCAGAGCAGCTGAGGGCAGAACTCCGCAGTTCTCTTCAGCTCCCCCAGAAGGCTTCAAAGCAGGCAAAACTGGTGGCCAGGGAGAACAGAATTGATCCTTTCAAGATTCACCCTATCGATACCTAGCAACTGTCTTTGGTCATAAAATTATTTTACTGACTTATCTAATTTGTTCATGCTGCAGTTATAAAAGCCCATTTCTTCCCCATTAGCTTTCTATGGAAAGTGAGAGAAGTTCCGACTCATCATCGTTATGTAATCATCCTTCATAAATTTAGAGAGCCTCACATGTGCTGGTATCATCAGAACTCTCTTTTGTCACACTATTGGGCTCTCTGTGGGTGGCTGTTTGAGAGGCTAAAAGATACGAGGGGGGAGGGAAGTCACAAAGCACTTTCCATGCATGTCTAAAGGATAATGACACTTAAGAAGCTTTACTTAAAACCGATTTGGCTTCATGATGATTTGAGCTTGCTCTTTAATTAGTTTTTAGAAGCATATATTGTTTATTATCATTATTTTATTTTGCCAAATAGAAGCTTAACATGTGTTAGTTCACAAACAAGGCAGCTGCTCTTTGTCAGGTTTTAACCACCAATCAAGGAAAAAGAAAATGTCTTATCACCTTGGAAACATTTCCCCCATGGGTGGTATGTGACTAAAATGTAAAGATAATAGAGGACACTTTTGGCAAAATCATTTTTGCTCAACAAATGGTACATTTGTGCCCCTATATTTCCAGCACCCTTGCAGTTAGGTGGGGTTGTGTGACTGGTTTTGCTCAATGAAATGAATGTCTTCTCCATTCTTTATTTCTCCCATTGAGGCTTATATTGAGATAAAGTTACCACTGGAATGAAATGAAACAGCTTGAATTAATGAGCTTGGTGTCTCCTATCAGGAAATGAACATTTGTTGTGTTAATCCACTGAGTCTTTAAGGCTATTTGTTTTTGCAGCATATCCTTGTCTCTTCTGACTAATATGGTGCTCATTGGTATAGGTTAAGGCACTCATTGGAGAAAACAGACCCAGGAAGACATTACAAAGGTGCATAGTATAAATGTATCATTGCCAATAACAATGGACTATTTGTTAACACAGAAAGGACAGTTGACTCTTAGCTCTTTATCTTCAGCTTTATAAAAATGCAGTTGGTTCCAAGAACCTACATAAAAGTGAATACAAACATAACCATACCAATACATGACATAGGCAAAATACATATAAAGACAGTGGGAGACCATTGCTTTCCAAGAGGTCTCTGTTGTGAATTTGTTGTGTGAATTTTTTTTTCTTTTGAGAGAGTGCCCTGGGGGTTGCAAGTTGTTACCTTCTAACTCACTTAAAAATGTCTTCTTTGAGAGTACAGGGCTGGAAGAGAAAATTTCTGTGATGCTGGACCTCATTTTTCACGGGGCTTTGCTCTCTGGCAAGATGGGCTATTACATCAACTATTGTATCATCTATCTTCTGTGCTGGCAAGACCCCTGATTACTCACCTGCTCTGCAGAGTTGATCGTGCCTTCTTCTACCCTTGCCAGGATGGCTATGACTGGCTTCCATGTTGGTCTCTCCTTCTAGAATGTGAGCTTCAGAGGCAGAGTCCATAATACTCATCTTTAAGTATCTTCATATCTCCAGTGACATCAGGCATGTGGCAGACACCCAGTATGTGTTTCTGATTGAATAAGTAAATGATAACTCCACCACTCAAATTCTTCACCTCTTAGGATGTCACCACCTTCATTGCCACCACTGTGATCTAAGCTGCTGTCAGTCAATTCTGCCTGACTCCTGAGATAACCTCCAAAGACCCTTGCTTACATCTACTCTTACCTTTGCCATCAGTGTTTTCATTAGAGTTGGAGCCATCTCTTTAAAACCCAAATATTATCTCACCCCTTCAAACTCTTGGGTGACTTTCTATTGCTCTTTGAATAAAGGCTAAAGTTCTTCCTGTGGTCTGCGAGACCCTCTTTCTGTATCCTTACCTTGCTCAAATGCCTCACAGTTCAGGGAGGTTTCTTTCTTACGGTTGCTCAAAAACACCCTGGTTTATTCTGCCATAGGGTCTTTAATCCATGTTGTGTTTTATGCCTCCTGTGCTCAACTCCATGATACACACACACCCACACACACACACACACACACACACCCGTCCTTGCTTACCTAGTTTAGTTCCAGCTGTTTTTTTTAGACTTCAGCTCACATTAGGGGGCATTCTTCTTTTATAATTTATAATTTCTTACAGTATCAAGTATTCCTTCATTTCAGTACATCAGTAACAGTTTTACATTTACTTTCATAATTATTTGATTCAGGTCTGCAGGCACTAATCGAGAAGACTGGTCTGGTTTTTGCCTAGCACTACATCCCGAGAGCCTATTCCAGTATCTGGCATATATTTATTTAGCAAATAATGTTGCATAAATGAATGTCTGGTTAGGGGTATTGTAATAGCTCACTGCTGACTAGGGAGGCATACTGAGTGCTACCTGGTCCTGTGAGGTAAGGAAGAGCTACAGCATGATGGAGAAGTGGTAGGCACTCACAGTAGGCCATCAGCCCTGCCCTGCTCGGAAGGCCTGGTCTGGAGCAGGCAGAGATGGAGTGGAGGGGACTCACTGGTGGCCCAGTTATCCTTGGGCTTGAACTCAATCTCTTTTAAGAGTGTGGAGGGGTTCATTCCCCAGCACTCTATCCTAGGCAGACCATGGTGGGCTTTTCTTTCTTCTTTTTAATTTTTTTTCAGTGTTTATTTTTGACAGAGAGAGAGCATGAGCGGGAGAGGGGCAGAGAGCGAGGGAGACACAGAATCCGAAGCAGGCTCCAGGCCCTGAGCTGTCAGCAGCACAGAGCCTGACGCCGGCCTCGAAGTCCCAGACCGCGAGATCATGACCTGAGCCGAAGTCGGACGCTCAACTGACTGAGCCACCCAGGTGCCCCATGGTGAGCTTTTCAGAGCCATCCATAAGTTCTCAGGGGCTAAAGTTCAGAAATGGCTAATCTGGACAATATTCCAGTGAATTGACTAACAAGAGGGTTTTATCCACAAAAAGGTCATTCTGAGTTCAAATACCTGGTTCTTTGTTGTAAAACATCCATTCTAGACCGGGATTCTCTGGACTTTCATTATGTAGGACAACGAGGTGACAAGGGGCCACAGAGTTTAGTGCAGTTTTTGTTGTTTGTTGCATTTTGATTGTTTTAATGGGGAAGAGTGTTGGGAGTATATAAAAATTGCCAGTCACTTGTCAAATACCATCATCATTTTGAGGCAAATGGGAAGGTTAACAGAATCATTGGGCTCAGGTGTAAAGATAAAATTTGCTGGATATTTGGATAAGAGCATTAATAAAAATCTTCAGAGTATAGTTATTTGGAAACATGTAAGTTAAAAGAAACTGTTGGATTTAAATGTGGATCAGTCAGGCTATCTGAAGGAAACATGGAGATAATCAGCTAATGGAACGTTGGTTAATCATGAGGGATGGAAAGGTGATAGGTTAAACAATAAAAAGCTAAGAAGCGTGGCTGAAGGTAGCTGGTGGCATTCTTGGTGCTTTTTTGGACCATTTTGACAGTTACTTTAGATGCTTTGTTGGTCAGATGGTTGTTAAGATAATGAATATAAATCTGTTAGGAGAAGGTGTGAGCAAGGCCCTGAGGCAGAGGAATGGAGGGGCTGTACTTGCTTCCTAAACTATCAGAGCTGTATCCCTGCTAGTGCCATTTCCATGCTTGCGCCCCCAGGTGTCCAAAGCTGGCTTTGCTTTTGATACACTGCTTCCCTGTACATGCATATAATCCCAGTTGCTGATGGGAATATGCCATATGTCTCAGGTGTTCTGGGGGAGGGAAAAAAAAAGTTGAGAACCGTGGCTGTAATTACAGAGAAAAAAGCATGGAGAATTGCAAGGATGAGGGCTGATGCTTCAATTTGTTATGATGTCTATTTTCTGACCATCTTTTAGATTCCCTAGAAATTACTCATTTTTAGGAATGCCTGACTTCTGTGCATTTCTGCAGAACTCAGGTCTAAACTAATTTGATGTAAATTATACATTTGCAAGTGGTATTCTAGAAAAACCTGTATGGGGCCTACAAAGACAAAGTGCACAAAAGGAAATGATGATGTGTTTTATTCATAAGGCAGCATTTCTCTTCAAAATTCTTACACAGCCCCTAAAAATACCTAATGCATCACAAGCCGACATTTGTACTGCTGGCTTTCCATACACAGAGAAGTACTGTTCCTTTTAATCAAGTAAGTTTATTTTGTGGTGAAACCTTTTGTATAATATTGAAAAATAGTTGTGTTCCTTGGAAGCTATTTCGGGTTTCTGAAATGATCATTTTTAATCATTCGCCTAGCAAAACAATTTACCAAGCACTGGAGGATAACGAACCATAAAGTTTAATTTGCCTTTTTTAATTGAGTTGTTAATTAGCACCCCTCCACCGTTGGAGACTCCCAACTTGCTTTTTTGTTTTGCTTCTGATCCGAGACATTTTAAAGAATCTAATCTATCATATTTCCTCTACCCAGGTACTTTCATGAATCACATCAATAGGTGATTATTTCCTAAATCTGTTTAAGCTTCAGCAGATGCATACAAATTTTGTCATTGGCAAATAATTAGGGAATATAGAATGGTATTAAGTTGATAAGTTATCTGCCGTTTGTTGAATTCCTACTATGTGCCAAACACAGTTCTAAGTGCTTAACAAACATTACTTACTCTTCACAGCATTTTGAGGTACTATTACCTCCATTTCGTACACAAGTGAGCAGAGGGTCAGTTGTGCTAAACACTTTTTCCCCCCAAGGTCATCCAGCTTATCAGTACTGGAGTAAAGCTTCAGTCCCAGGCATTCTGTCTGATGGCCTCACAGGTCACCCTTTTAACCCTGTGCTGTATTCTCGAGATCCTTGAAGTCAAACAGACCTGCATTTGAATTTTCTTCTGTTGTTAATATTGAATGTTAAAATTAACCACATGCTATATTCAGAACCAATTTCATGGGTCTGTGACCTGGGCAGTCAAGGCCCCACACCCAGGAGGGCCCTATACTTGCTTTAATGTTCTTCTGTTGCTGTCTTGACATTTTAAATAATTTTTGGAAAAGGAACCCCACACTCTCATCTTGTGCTGGGTCCTGCAAATTACGTAGCTGGTTCTGACACTGTTGTTCTTTTAATATACATTCATTCTCTCTGCTTCTCATGATTTCTGTGGGTCCAAAGTCTGTGCATGGCTTAGCTGGGTCCTTTGTTTAGAGTTCAACAAGGCTGAAATAGAGATGTTGGTCAGGGCTGGGTTTCCATCTGGAGGCTTGATTGGGGAGCCAAGCTCCCTGCTTTGTGCTTGTGTGGTAGCATTCAATTCCTTGCAGCTGTAGACTTCATGGCATTTTATTTCTTCTAAACCAGCACAAGGAGGGAGAAGGACTGGAGCATGTCTTATAGCAAGGCAGAGTCTTATGTCAGGAAACGTAATTATAGGAATGGCATCCCATCACCTTACTGCATTTTATTGGTTAGAAGCAAGTTACAGGTCTTTTCCATTTTGAAGGGGAGGGATAATAAAAAGGTGTGAACACTAGGAGACAGAAATCATGGGGGACCACCTTGGATCTGTTTGCGACAATTATGATGTATTATTATGTGTACTTATTTTTAAAAAAATTTTTTTAACGTTTTTATTTTATTTTTGAGACAGAGCATGAGTGGGGGAGGGGCAGAGAGAGGGGGAGACACAGAATCTGAAGCAGGCTCCAGGCCCTGAGCTGTCAGCACAGAGCCCACGCGGGGCTCGAAGTCACAACCGTGAGATCATGACCTGAGCCGAAGTCCGACGCTTAACCAACCAAGCCACCCAGGCGCCCCTATGTGTACTTATTTTTATTGTTGTTGTCAGTGCAAGCAATTCTGTAGAACTTACTGTGTTCCTGACCCTGTTCTAAGTGCTTTTGCATGTTAACTCACTGACTCATACAGCTGTTCCCCAAGGTCCTGAGGACTGAGCCAAGGGTAAGCTCTCTCTGCCCTCTGGAATTAATAGTCCTCAGGGCATTGAAGCATGAGGCAACTCTTTTTATTTTTCTGAGGGATATGATCGTCTAAGGAAGTAGTTAAGTATAAATGATTAGAAACATGGAATCTAGTGCCCTACAGACCCAGGGAGATTCCCTGCTCTGTTGCTCTCTGGTTGTATGATCATGCCCAAGTGCCTCCTACGTTTCCTCATCAGGGGTGCTCCAGGAGGGCTTGGAGCCACGTGCACATGTTAAGGCTGCCTTGAAGTTAAGGTCCTTTACAACATGGCAACGTGGCAATTCATACACTTCAGCCAGAATAGGGTTATGCTTTTGTGTTTAAGATATTTTTATCCTACTGAATCCCAAGACCTCTCTTGTGTCAGGCTCTTCAAGGAATTTTATACAAAGAAACACACTGGGGCAACCCAAAAGGTACCCTGAAATTTGCCATCATTTATATAAACACTTCTTTCTCTGTTGTCTGGTTTTTCATTACGCAGATTAACTTGGTCACTCCACCTCTTTCCCCGTCAGTCTCTTTCTTGCTCTCTTGGACTCTTTCTCATTGTCTTTTTTTTTTTTTTTTTTCCATTTCTCAAGATGCACCCATGTTTATTTCTCTTTCTCCCCCTGCCCCATTCTCTACTTTTATCCTGCCAAATGTTATGTCAAGACCTCTCCCTTCTCAGGTGGAAGAAAGAAAAGGAAGGACAAAGGAGATAATGGAGTAGAATTCCATCATCCTTCTCTCCTTGCAGATGTGTCTGTGAGGCTCTTCAAGGACAATGTTGATGGGGGCGGAGGAAGCAAGGGCTCTCCCTAAGCTTCAGCTGGAAAACATGCAGAGTGCTTTGTGCTAATTTGTCTTCTGAAACAGTCTTCTGCTTCCACATTTTTCTTGTAATTATCCTGCATGTTTGGTAGGCATGCCACCGTAGCGTCCAGCATTTTGCTGCAGGAGAAAACCAATCTTACCCAGTCTTTATTCAGCTCCTGCCGCCTGGTGATTTGTGAAGTTCTACCCCACTTCCATCAGAACTGCTTGCACGTTCTCCTCAGAGCAGTGGGTGGCAGGAACATTCATTCATATTCTCAAACGTCCTCTGTCCATGTGATTGGTAGCAGTTCTTTGGTGACAGGTGCAATAATTAAGCATTAAAAAAAAAAAAATTATCCCCTTCCTTGTTTTGTTCCCAGCTGTTTCCTGTCCTTCTACACTTTTTCTCTCTACATTATCCTGTTTCTTGCTAATATGGTCAATATGTTTCCTTCTACCGGTCCTTCCCTTTTGGCTTTTGAGCACCTCATCCTGTAAACAAGACATCTCAAGTGATGTTTTCTCCTCACTTTTGAAAAAGAGCTGTCTGTGGCTTGATTTCTTATCTCTGGCCGCCTGTTTACTCCACCCAACTCCCCCCCACCCCTCCACCCCTGCCCTTAATCTGACTGCCACACTTTCTGCCACACTGACAAGATGCTCTTGGAAGTCACCCGGGGCCCTGTGGTTGTCAGCACCTATTCTCAGCTTTTACTCTCCTTAGTCTGTCCACAGAGCAGATGGCGCTGACCACCCCAGCTCCTTGAGTCTCTGCCCTCTCATGCTCCTTGCCGAGCCTGGGTCTCTGTATCACTTGTGACCTCTTATTCATTCTCTGTCTCTCAGACATGGGCAAGCGCAGGCAGTCCTCTAGAATAGACTCCTGAATTCCTTACAAATTCCTTTACTTCTCCATTTTCATCAAGGATCCTGGCCAGTCACCATGGATAACACTTTAGGGGGCACCTCCTACCTGTCAGACCCTATTCTAAGGGCTTTTCACCCAGACTTTTCTCATCTCCAGAATGCCTTATGAGATAAAAAGAATATTGCTACTATTTTGCAGGAGAAAAACTGATACACAGAGTTTGTATTTCTTGATTTAAAATTTCTGGGCATAATCCTGACCTGTCTTAGAGTTTGTCTTCAAACTCGTGAACTTCTCGGTTCTCTCCTGGTGACACACAGTCAAAACCAAACTCACTTTCCTTTCTCCCCTACCTTTGCTCCTCCTCTGTGTCCCCTGGTTTTGTTTATTCACTGTATTATGTTTCATTTGTCACTTCAGCATTGTTTGCGGTGACTCCTGCCCTTTCCCCCCTCATCCTGTCGGCTGTTCAGCTATATACATTTCACTCCCAAATACCCTCCTTCCTTCCAGATTCCGCAATGTTCTTTACAGCCTTCTTTACTTCTCTTAAATTAATTTTATTTTTTCTCCATTACAGTAATTGTATGCTGATTCATTTGGCTAAAAAGATGAAAGAAAAGTTTTTTAAAATTCTTAATCTGATCACCTGGAGTACAAAGGTTTTCGGGATGGTAGCATGTTGTACCCTTAAGCAGATAGGCTGAAGGCTTAATCTCAAGGACACCAGAATGTGATTGTATTCAGAGCTGGGGTCTTTACAGAGGTAACCAACTTAAAATGAAGTCATTAGGGTGGGCCCTAGTCCAATACGACTGGGTGTCTTTGTTTATAAAAGGGTAATTTGGACACAGGCATGGCACATGGGGAGAATGCCATGAAGGATGAAGTTAACGCTGCTATTAGCCAAGGGATGTCGAAGATTGATATTAAACCATCAGAACCTAGGGCACAGGTTTGGGTCAGATTCTCCCTCACAGCCTCAGAAGGACCACCCCTGCTGATGCCTTGAGGTTCAAATCTAGCCACCAAGTTCTGAGAGGCAATAAATTTCTGTTGTTTGAGCCACGAGTTTGTGGGACTTTGTTAAGGCAGCCATGGAAAACCAATACCCTTTGAAACATACCTTTTCGTTTCTGGTCTTGATCTCACTTCTTTGATCAATTTCTCCAAAACCTGCTTTTCTGTGTAACTCTTTGTGTCAAAGCTTTATGGCTCCTTGTTGCTGCTGGAAAACACCCAATGCCTTCGATAAACATCAGAAGCATTACAGGATCCCCCAGAAGATATGTGTCAGGAGGAAAATGACTTTGCCTTGCTTACTAGGGTGTCCCAGCAAAATGACAAGTGCCTGGAGCAGAGTAAGCAGTCACTTTTTGAAGGGGGGAATGAATGAATGAATGAATGAATGAATGAGTGGGAGGGTAAATCATGAATCTGTTATCCTTCAGTAACCAGTGGCTTCATCTGGAAAGAAGCACTGCCTTTTCCCCAAATTGTGGTATCTTTTCCACTTCTTCCCCCTTGCTGATAACAGCTGATAGCTACCCATGGCCATCTCTCTTTGTTTTTAGATATGTGTCACTCAAGACCCAGCTCATTTTTCAGTGCTTCCTCAAATTTTCCAATATTTTCTAACCAGAACAAATCCTTCCCTCCCATGGCATTTTGAAAGCACTTTTTACTTTGATTATGTTACTTTATGCCAGGTTCTGAGTATGGTAACATTACTTTTACCTCTTGACACCTGGTAAGTATTTAATAAATATTTGTTAAGTGAGTATATTAATTTAAATGAGTATCTGGGATAACAGAGCTGAAATTAGCACCCTTAAGTCCCCTCCCCCTTATTTCTGTGTCTAGGCAACACTTTGTCCAAAGATTTCCCTCTTAAAATTTTTATTTACAAATGCTCTTCAGGACCTACATGTAAGAAAAAGAGCTGGCATTGAGTGCACTGAAAAGTTGAATTGCAGGTTGCCATGGAAACAGAGTTGAGAGTTGAGTTTTCTGTATACGAATGTTTTAATGAAAACATATTCTTAGCCTTTATAGATGGGTTTGTGTACCAGAAGAGAAGTGCTTTATCTTAACATACTATTATGTTCATAAGTTAGATTGATGGTCCAAAGTATTATTTCATCGAATCACTATACATTATTGTGGTTTCCTTGCAGTAAATGATCCCAATGCTCACAAAAGGAAGGCTGTTCTTGTTTGTGGAAGAAAATGTCTCCATAGGCTAATTTTTTTCCTTTTGATATTGAGAAGTAGCCTTTTTACTTGAGCCAGAGGACACTTACCTTAAGTATCTGAAGTGATTCCATTTTTCTTTGAAATAATAACTGTCCCTAATCATGTGTGCATTCTTTGTGCTACTGACAGTTATTAAATAATTGGGAAGATTTCATGATGGTGGTGGTGATAATGATGGTAGTGATGGGAGGCGTGTGAAATTTACTCCCAAACTCTTATGAAGCGGAGAGTGACCATGCACCACCCACTTTTGTTTTCTTCTAGTTTTAAGGTGAGTATTCCTGTAGTGTGGATCAAGGGGTTAGACTCTACAGATGATGGCTATTAGAATGCTATGCTGCAGGCATGCTGGAATTATAACTAGGCAATCATCAGTTGTATATGCAGTCTTCCGTTAAAGATAATTTATTAGGCACCTACCCAGAGATGGCCATGCTACTCATTGTTTATAGCAAACGTGAGGTACCATTTTGGTTGCCTCTTGAAGATCTCTTGTAATACAGAGATCCAACCCATCATTTTCCTCAAGTACCTTTTAATAGGAAACCTCCCAATAAACCTATTAAAAGCATAATGAAAACCTCATTCAGTCTTCTGTCTGGCTTGGGAGCTGTAAGTGCCTTCTAATTTGCACAAGATTGGAATAGCATTGAAGAATTACAGTAACTAAGTGAAACACTCATCGGATTTTCAATTTTCTGATAGCATCCCATGTAATTTCTTGTAATGCATTTGTAGCCAAGCGCGGTGACACATGTCAAGGCTCAGGCTGGAGCTTCTGCCCACATCAGCGTTACATTGAGAAGCTCGGTGCTGTCACTGTTTCTCATGGGGAGAGGCCGATCGGTGCCTTTGTTTGGCCTTGATGGATATTCCATTATATACAGTCCCCTGAACAACAGTCTCATAATTTCTACCAGCTCAGATAGATGTTTTCGATGCTTGACATTTGACTTCATGTATTTATTGGAGCACACTGTGAATAGTTCTTTTCGTGTGAGTGCTTGGCAGAACGTATGGTTTGTCCTTCTGTAGCTTGCAGTACCTGTTGAGTTTATTTCCTCATTGGGACGAAGGCTATATGCTTTGTATTCTGATAAATGAATTCCTTTTGGAGGAACCAAGAGAAGCAGAGGACATCGTGGCTATGAACCGGCAAGATAAGACTCTGAGTTTTCTTTAGCGTATTTCAGTGTTATTCTCGGTTCTTGTTTGCAAGCGAAAATAATCCATTCTCCCTCACAGAGAACCTATGTGTTCTTTTTCTAACCTTAAGCTGGGAGTCTCTTGTGCCTAATTCTTAGTGTTTTCATGGTTCGTGACATATGTCAGTTGTTAAAAACCTCAAGCCAGTAACAGGATTAAAAATAGACTAATCACACTTGGCAAAGGAAAAAAAATGAGGTCAACCAGGATTTGAAATCTTCCAAATAATTAATGGTGTTGCTGCTCTTTGGCATATGGCCCTGACAAGACTGTCCTTCCTCCTATGGCAGGTATTTTGACTTATTTCTTACCTGAGTGAGGATGAATTTGAACTAAGTTTGCTACATTCTCTCTAGGCATCCCCTTTGTGACCAAAGGCATTTATTTGTGAGGTAGCAGGGTTGAGGTTAAAACGGTAGTCTAAAAGCCATATCACAGAGGCAAGCTAATTGGCTCACATGGGATGCAAGCTGTATTCTCACTGTGATGCTTAAAAAGGGAAGAACCACCTTTTTGACCCTTCATTTCACCCATATAACACACAAACATTTATGGAATTCTTATGGGGAACAAAGTCCTTAGTCGGGTGCTCTGTGAGAGGTGGTGATAGAAGCAGCCAGGAAATACTCATTTTAGTGTAGCAGGGACTTCCTGGGTGCTCAGAGCAAGATATGAATTGATGCTTCTCTTTAAGATGCCCTGAAAAAATATGACTCTCTTGACTTGTCTGGAAATCATTGAAAATAAGTAAAACTTAGACTCTGAACTTCTAGATCAGATTTTTGCAGCCTCAGCACTGTTGACATTTGGGGCCAGATTATTTGGTCAGGCGATGGTGACTATCCTGGGCACTGTAGGATGTTTAGCAGTACTAGATGCCAGCAGCCCCCCTCTCCAGTTAACGTAAAGTGCTTCCAGACACAGGCAAATGTCCCTGGGGAGGTAGGGACAACATTTCCAGTTGAGAGCCCTGGCTATAGATGACTTTCTGGTGGATACTTATGCTATCGCTTTTAGAGACAGTAGGCAATTGTTTTCTTGTCTATAAGATATAAAGTTCTTGGAATTATGCTGTGTGGAATAAGGATGCACGAATTTCTATAAGGGTAGACTTTTTGGTGTGTGAATTATATCTCAGTAAATCAGTTATTTAGAAAATTTGTAAGGTCATCTTTGCCATTGATTATGAATTTACTGAAACTTCCTAAGTCTCCATATCCTACAGAAAGAAGTACCAGCATCTTCTGGATATTGTTTGAGCTCAAAGTGAGCTATGATAAGAGAAATTTGGGCAGTACAGCTATCAGTAACTAGTAGGTATTAAGAAATGTTGGATGCGGGTGCCTGGGTGGCTCAGTCGGTTGACTGTCCGACTTCAGCTTAGGTCATGATCTCATGGTTTGTGAGCTCCGTGTCGGCCTCTGTGCTGATGGCTCAGAGCCTGGAGCCTGCTTCAGATTCTGTGTCTCCCTCACTCTCTGCCCCTCCCCCATTCGTGCTCCGACTCTCCCTCTCAAAAATAAATAAACATTTTAAAAAATTTAAAAGAAAAGAAATGTCAGATGATTCTCAAGTGTGTCATTGGTCTGGCTGTTCACATGGTTTTCACAGTGTATCATCCTGAGCAATTGTCTTTGGGGCTCTCCCATCCTTCCTCCCAATGGCAGTCCATTAAAACCTTATTATTCCAGGTGTGGTCTATAGCCCAGCAGCAGCATTACCTGGGAGCTTGATAGAGGTGCAGAGACTCTGGCCCACCTCCAGTCAAAGTTGGCGAAGTACTTCCTTCAAGGGCCCTTTCCATCCATCTCCAACCATTACCTAGAAGGACTTCTTCAGACCCTCTCTCTTACTGGTTACTACTCTGCTTCCACTGATTGGCCTTTTGAAATTTTTTTTCACACTTTTCCTTGTTCACCATTCTACATTCCCACAAATATCGGACAGTTTTGCTTCCTTTGGTCCTACATCCCTGTCCTGTACAGTGATCTAATCCCGAACTTCCAGTCTGGGTTAGAATTTTGGACTCCCAGGACACAGTTCTGCAAAAACTGCTAGGTGAACCACACCCTGTAATTCTAGTTCATCTGAGGGTCAACACCAGAATGTCTCTTTATGTGTGTCCATTTGTAGACACACATGTCCCTGTAGAATTTACGGTCCCCAACAATAGCTACCTCAGAAACACTTAGCAGTTAAAGCTTGACAGAGTGCATGCAAGAGATACTAGGATGAAGTGGTTCTCAAGATGGAATCAAGGTTTGGAAAAGTAGAAGGACAGAAAAGGGCGTCATACATAGAGAGTGTTTCCTTCAACATGTTGTGTTAAACTCGGCAGCTATCCTCAGCCATTACATCCTAGAATCTTTCCCATATTTGTAAATGGCATCACCATCTACTTAGTTGCTGAACTGACAACCAAGGCATCATTATAGATTCCATCTTTCCCCTTCAGTCTGTCAGCAGACCCTGCCGCTTCCACCTTCAGAAGAACAATCTCAAATGCATCCATGACTAGTCATCTCTGTTGCTGCTAACCTTGTCTAGGTACTATCTCTCATGGTCTTCTGCAGTGGTCTCCTGAATTCACCTGCCTGATGATGCCTGCTACCCCCAGACCCTTCTGTTAGCAGCAGCCAGAGTCTGATTTCTAAATTGCAGATCTGCTTGTGATGTGCCCTTGCTTGCTATGCTTCCGTGTTCTCTCCAGTCTTCAAAGTCATTGAGCATGTTCCGCCTTAGAGTTTAGTGCTCTCCCTACCTTCTGTAACACTCATCCTCCAGATACTTGGATGGGTGGCTCATTTTTCTTTGAATATCAGACTCAAATCTCACCCCCTTAAAGCACAAATACCTATAAAATTAGGGTGAGAGTACCCCTGCTTATAGTCCATGTGCCAAGCCTTTGAAATACCCTGCTCCCCAAGTGAAGAATTGAGCATTTCTGAAAGATACTGACATTGTAGAACTACAATGACCTGATGTTGGAATTGGACACGTGGCTGGGGAGAGCTGGAGATATCCAGAGAAAAGTTCATTTGCCATGCTTCGGTTTATCTAATAGAGAGAGAGATTGCCTATCAATTAAAACCACGAGGGTTGAGCTGGGATGTCATCCCTCGGGATTTGAAATAGTTTCATCTAATCTGGAGCAGTTTTAGAATTCAATAATGCAATCAGGTTTTAGTATTTTTCCCCCACGTAATGATTCATGTGCCATGAAATTTTTCATTAAAGAATTCCAAGGCTCACAAAGTAAGAAAAAGAAAGGGGGCCTCACACACCTCATTTGTTCAGCCATTTCGTGGAGTCCCCAAATGTAGATCATTGAAATGGAGCCTTGGAATTTTAAATCAAGTTTTACTTTGCAAATTTAATGAAATGCAAACAAATACTTAGCAGTTCTAAAGGGCATGAAGTCATTAAGGTTTCTCATTTTGTTAGGCGCTTTGGGGGCCTCCATAATTTTTGAAGTAAAATCAATTAAGTTCTGTGTGTGCATGAATGTGTGTGACTCATTGTGCAGTCTGTGGATAGATCATGTGGACTCTGGGCTTAAATTTCTGTTGCGTCCTTTTCAGCTGTGTGTCCTTGGGCAAGTTACTTAACCTTATGTCATATGTAAAATGGGGATGCTCTAAGTTTTTCTGGAGCATGCAGTGCAATGCACAGGTCTCTGCGGTTAGAAGGGCCCATGCTTGGTTGAATGCTTGAAATCCTTAATAATTTTTGAATAATGGTGCCTGTGTTTTCATTCTGCATCCGGCCTACGAATTATGCAGCTGATCTTGATCTGATGAGATTATGTAAGTACAGTGCCTATCAGAGTCCCTTGAATGAGATTGGTACTAAATATGCATTACCTCTTTTCCTTACATGTTTGAATAACTGTATGTTTCTGCTCCCTTGGGTTAGGCAAAATTGAAAATGCTGATACTTTTCTAGTCTCGCTCTCTCTTGATTCTGAACAGCCACACCCCTAAGAGAAGCAGATTATCTTTTGATTACTTTTAAGACTGTAGAAAGATATTTAATCCTCATACCCATTCTTTGGCAGTTCTGGGAGTATAGATAGTATTTTGAGGACTTTTATGGACTAACACCATGGTAAAATGCTTTGTGAAAACAGTTTGCCAGTTGTAAATTGCTTTGTAAATCAGTCATGATGATGTGCACTGAAAAAAAAAGTTATTGAATGTAAATGTGGTATCGATATGGGTAAGGGGATATATCAGAAACTTATGGGGTCATTGACATTTCAATACCATAGGTTCCCAAATATCACCATTCCTTCTGTCAGTTTACTCTCATCCCTGTGCACTGCGGGATGAGAGTGTTGGGATGCTTGATTATAAAAAACACGGGGCTCCTGGCTAACATAGGACATAGTAAGAAGTTAGTACCCTAGAGGTTGTAATTGAAGCTGATGGAACAGATGCTTGGGAGGAAGCATTGGGTGAGGTCAGACAGAGTTGGAAAGGGGATTTTGGGGAACATTTGTACCTGAGGTTCCTATCCTTTGCATTGACAGAGAATCCCCAGCAACTTGACACAGGTGGTTCTGATGGGAACCGTCTCACTTGGCATGAGAACCACTAGAGATCTCCCTTCAAAGGGCTGGCAAAGAGCCAGGAGAAAGGAGTTGAAGTTGAGAGAGTCTCAAGGCAGGCAGAGACATGCTGAGACAAGGAGGGTACCTGGAAAGCCCTTCCTTTCTCCTTTCCATTGAAAATAACAATAAGAAATTAGTGTCTGTATTGACTGTTTCTGTTCTCTCTTTGCTCTCTGAAATGACCCCAGTGGTTACTGCCTCTTTTTCACACCTCTTAAAGGTGTCTACCTTTAAGACCACCTCTAAGAGACATTGTACTTCTCTCTTTCTTTACTGAAGCTCTCTCTTTGTTCTACTTATTTGATTCGGGGCATAGCACACTCAAGGAAATTATCTTTTTTTATGGTATTTATTATCTTTTTCCTCCCTCTCCACCCCTGGATTGTAAGGTGCGTGAGAACAGGGAGATCTTTCTTGCCAGTCTTGTTTATGGTTCTATCCCTATGAGGGATAGATCCGTGCTTGGCACATAGTAAGCCTTCCAATATTTCTTGAATGAATAAGTGAGTCATTTTTCCATGCCTGAGATTATTCTCCGCTGTGGGTTTCTGGTTGTCCAGACTTATGGCTGAATTATGTGCATTCTGCCACAACTGTCTGATTTTCCCTTGGCCCCCACATCCATGCTGGGCCCCTTGGACTCTTTCTTCCATGGTGAATGTTTCTACTATTCTCTGGGTGGGTCCTTCTTACACATTCAGTGAGAAGAGTGTTCTGCATAATCTACAAATCCTCCCAGAGTGTAAGATATGGGGGCCAGGACTATGATGGCTTTCTTGTTTATCAACACTCAATAAATATGCCAGAGAGGTTCTAACTTTGTGGTCAGGCTCTAAGAACACATAAACCATTTCTCTTCAGGAATCACATTGATATTTCATGACCTGTTTTTTGTGCAGTTCTCTGTCTTTGTGTGTTTAATAGATCACAGCCCAAATATCACATTCCTAATAGAACCCAATTTGTTTGTTAGAAGAAGGGGAGGTCTTAATAAGGTTATATAGGAGCTACTGTGAGCCAGGAAAAGCACAAAGTGGGGATATGATAGTGCAGAACAAATGTGTTTTCTGTGTCTCACTTCTTTCCTTGATAGTCTTGAGGAGTGAAGAGGAAAAATTAACAAGCATTTCCACCTTTTATGGTTCTGCGGCAGCTTTGCTGAAATGCATCCTGGAATCTATGAAGGGCATTAATAAGATGGTATGAGAAGCTGCTTGCTTAAAAAGGGAAAATAAGCTTTAATTTAGATGACTGAATGGCCGGATGCTAATGAACCACTATTGCAAATGTGAATGGCCGTTTCTTGGGTTTCTGAACAATTTTCACACTTCCCAAGCGTTATTCAAATTTATAATATCCTTTATGGTTTTCCTTGATTGGCCGGGGTGGGGGGAGGAAAAAAAAAAAAAAACATCCTGAAGACTTAGGTTTTCATCAGAGCTGATGGAATACACTAATAAAATCACATGTCATATTAAAATGTGAAATATATGGTCGTGTAATATTGTCTGAGTCGATCCAATGGAATAATATAATTGTTAGGGGCTTAGATTATTAATTTAGAAGGGCAGGAAGCTGAGAACAGCTTGGTTCTCTCTCTCTCTATTCCCCCAATGCCCTCATTTTCTCTCCTACTGCTCGCTTGTGTGCTCGTGCGTGTGTGCTCTCTCTCTCTCTCTCCCTCCCTCCCTCCCTCCCTCCCTCTTCCACCCTCCCCTCTTTCTCTCTCCCTCTTTTTTACTAGCTGCTGTTTTCTTCATCCAAATATGCAAAGAAAAGTCTTAAGTGGCTGTTGAAACTCCCAGAGGCCTGTTTACTTCAAGGTGGAAGCCGGAAAGCTGCCATAATTCAGAAAGCAGCTTCTGGCATGAGATGAAAGTCAGATCAGCTCAAGTTTGGGTCAGAATTTAGAGGCCCCACTGGAGTGTTTATGCTTGTATCTGTAGTCCAGATAAGTTAGTGGAAGAAATTGTTCCCTGTGGCAGGTCATGAATCTAATTACCCTAGAAACATTACTACAGACGCTTGATTGAAAATTGCTAAGCAATGTATGCTGTCTGTGGTTTTCCCCACCTTCAAACCATGTGTGATCTATGGACAGCATCACCCACATGGGCCCACAGACTCATAACTCCAGGAGGGAGGCCATGTTTTCCCAGCTAAAATCAGACCCCCAAGATCCGTGTTGCTGAGCATTCATCCAAAAAAGTTCACCCTCTTAGACAAGAGAGAAAAAGAGGACTTTCCTGGGCAACAGGAGAGGAATATTGAAGATTCATGAGTTGACAAGGAAACAAAAAGAGGAGATGGCTGGTTTTAGGAACTAGTTCAGTGCTTCCCTCTTTGTAGGTTGGGTCTTTGTCTAGGCCTCTTTCCTGCTGTTAGGGGATTTGAATATCTTTATTAAGAAGGGCATAGTTATGTCTGGTTTGAGTATAGACTGGGTTCAAAATCAGGATAAGTCTATACCTTCTGGAAACCCCTATGGGCATAGTCTAGTGATTGACAGTGAGGGTTTTGAAGTCAGCTGTTCCTGGATCAAAGTCTCAAGCTCACCCTTCCTAAGTCTGTGACATTGCATGAGCTACTAATCTTTTTTTTTGTAATTTTTTTTTTTACATATTTTTATTTATTTTTGAGAGAGAGAGAGAGAGTGAGGGTGGGGGAGAGAGAGAGGGAGACACAGAATCTGAAGCAGGCTCCAGGCTCTAAGCTGTCAGCATCGAGCCTGACATGGGGCTCGAACTCACAGACCGTGAGATCATGACCTGAGCTGAAGTCGGACGGTTAACCGACTGAGTCACGAGGCTCCCCAAGCTACTTATCTTTTAGCATCCATTTGCTCCACTTCAGAATGGGGCTGATGATGCTTACCTCATAAGGTTATTATAAAAGAAAATGGTACAAACAAGGTCATTTAAGTGATTCTTAGGATGACAATGGTAGTTCAAGGCATTACACACCAAATAAGCAATATAACTGTTGGGCAACCAAAGAGTATATAGGGCACTATACCTGAACAAGTTAGATAGTGACTCTATTATGGTATGGCTAGATTATTTTTCACTGTGAGGCCGTTGATGGAAAATAACAAGAAGTGGAGTGGAAGCCAGTGATGATGAAGATGAGAAACCTATCAAAATAGGCTAGTCCTCCCGGACCATGGCTCTCTGTTGCCCCGGGATGAAATCTGCTAGTAATGTTGGAGTTGGAAGGAAAAGGAGGATATAAGTGCCAAAGAGGAAATGTGATACAGTGTTGAGCAAAGAAAATATTACTCAAATCATCTTTTAGGAATTAGGAATATATGGAAAGTAAATTTCTTTGTCATTAGTTACATGACCATGGACCCTACCCCAGTGTTAAATGGTTGCCTGTTCATTTGAAAATAAGTAGAGTGGGGTGAGTCTTGCCCAGTGGCTATTTTAGACAGTAAGATCTGCCTTTGTCCCTCTTGGGTGTCCAGGAGACAAGCTATAGGAAACTAGGGCATAGAATGGTGATTTCCTATTAAAACAAAAGACGATATTGCAATTCAGGGCCAAAGGTTTTGGAGTTTGGACTATTGAGGAATTGATCACAGCAGTCTGGCCCCCAAATTTAGAAACAGAGTGAGATAAGAAGGACCATCTGCTGAGTGAATGTAGACCTTGGAACATACAGCATGTGCTTTATGATCCAGAAGGTGGATGTTCCCCCTGTTCATGTAAACCACTTCAAGGACTTGGTAGTAGGTGAAGGAGCTTTTAACCTCCAGGTTACTGGTTAAGAAAGGTCCCATGTTGGTAGTGACTAGAAGGCATTGCCATCTGCCAGCTGCTCAGTGGCCTATATGAAATGACATAGAGGTCTCAAAGCAAACCATAATGGGCAGGTGTTTCTATCTGACCAACTGTAACTCCCTGTACAATGACCCAGACTCAGACCCAGTGAAGTGGTCCTCCTAGAGTCTGACTGGAAAAGGACAGCTGGTGTAGAGTGGAGGCATACTTGTGGGAATCAGCAATGCCAACCTTTCTTTCGAACTCACCAGTTGAAAAAAAAATCTACTTTATTTTTCACTTTGAGAGACTTTTTAATTATTGCTCTTGCTGAGCATTTCAAGATGATATTAGCAACTGACATTTGAAATTCATTCTATGCCAGGCACTCTGATAAGTGCTTTACCTGCATGGTGTCATTTTATCATCCCAACTACCCTTAAGAGACTGACACTTTTCCCTATTTCACAAAGTAGGAGGTGAACGCTGATCAAAATGAAGGGCTTTGCCTGAGGGCACAGAAGTAGTAATCCAAGTAGGATTCAAGCCCAGCTCTTTGTTTATCTAGGGTTCATGCTCATTCCATTATGTTATCTAATTTGCTAACATATCATTAGTAGTCAACAGTCTGTTATGTTATGCCCCTGAAGAAATATGTTACTCCTTGGGACACATGAACTAATGTGGGAGTGTTCAGACCTTGCAGGTAAACTACCCAGCAGTTACCCTCACCAACACCCTGGCTAATGGAACAGGATTTTGTTAAAAGATTGGGAAGCTGTGTGTTTCATAGGAATCTTTGCTAACCTCAGGAAGGGAATTGATGGTTAGATTTTGACCAATTATAGAGCATTTCCCTGCTAGAAATTTGATGTGGTAGACACATGACCTTGTTCTTGGCCAAGGGATATGAGGATTTCTGCATGGGGATGCCCGTGGGACATTCCCTTGATCTTAGAAGAGATAGGCAGAAGAAAATGCTTATTTTTTGACTCTTGATGTGGTTGTGTGGGAAGGTATTGTGTCCTTCAAGTAACTGTAAGAAAAGCTAGCCAAATAAACTGTAGATGTGCCAAGGGGGTAATGGAGGAATGAGCGAGAACTGCCCTGTTCCTGCCAGTTACCTGTCTAACCAGGGTTGCCCTACCTCCTTACATCTCAGTCTGTTTGATAATAGATGTACTTATTTATAAACCCATTTGGGGACTCTTCTGTTACTTGCAACTGAACATTCTTGCTGAAATGGGCAGTCTGTATAGTAGATGATTTTTTTGTGTCCCCTGTGAAGTGTACAAGGAATGACATAAACCTTACAGGGGATGATCCACTTCCAGGGTTCACAGTAAGTGAGTTGCCAAGTTAGATCCAAAAAGTAGGTCCCCTACTTCTCTGGCCATAGGATTGCCAGATAAAATACAGGATGTCCAGGGGCCTGGGTGGCTCAGTCCGTTAAACATCCAACCCTTCATTTCTGCTCAGGTTATGATCTCATGGTTCATGAGATATGATCTCATGTTTCATGAGATTGAGCCCTGCATCGGGCTCTGCACTGACAACGTGGAGCCTGCTTGGGATTCTCTCTCTCTCCCTCTCTCTCTGTCCCTCCCCACTCTCTCTCTCTCTCTCAAAATAAACTTAAAAAAATACAGAATGTCCAGTTACATTTAAATTTCAGATAGACAGTGAATAACTTTTCTTCATTACTAGTATGCCCCAAAGATTACGTGGAATATAGTTACATTAATAATTTTTGTTTTTTATCTGAAATTCAAATTTAGCTCGGTATTTTATGTTTTTATTTGCTAACTCTGGCAATTTTACTTGGCCGGAACTGTATGCATTGTACCATTTGTCCTTTGTCTTTGTGGACTCTCATTTGAAAATATCAGATACCCAGCTTCAACTGATGTAAGTCAGGGAGGTAATTTATAGGCTGAAACAAGTCTGCTTTCTCTTGTGTTCTGTTTGTTGCCAAGTGGGTTTTGCTATGTGGTGACAAAGGTGGTCACCAGCAACTTCAGACTCACAGTTGATCATCTTTGCAAGCCCCAGTGAAAAGAAAGCTCCCTTTCCCAATGTCTCACAAGAAAGCACGAAGGTTAGAGCACAGTGGATGGAATTAAGTATCAATTCCTAGACTAATCACCATGAAGACAAGATGGGATGTATTGACTGGCTAGACCTGGTCATGTGACCACTTTGAAGGCACAAGTTGACATCACAGTAAGCAGTATCCAAACCAGGTGGAACTAGGAAGGTTGGTTCCTTAAAATAAAACTTAGAAGGAAAATGGGATAGATTTTGGATAACCAACAGTAATATTCACCCTAGTCAGTAGGCATCAGACAAAATGCTGGTCTAAAAGAAGCGACCATCTGGGTGGGGCCTGGCCCTTTCTGAGTCAATATTTTGCCGAAAGTGGACGGATTGAACTAGAGACTGTGAATTACAGGTAATGTTCCTCAATGCAATCAGATGATTGTGAGTAAGCCTGTTTAGTTCTGTCTCAGAAGTTCAATGAGGTTCAGTTTGTTAGTCAATAGTGGCAGTAATAATGGTGGCTCATACCAGTCTCCACATGCCTGTGAGGTTTCTTTTGATTTTCAGTCATAAAGAATCTCATTTGATTTTTATATAAAACCAAAATTTGAATTTTATTGGGATGCTTATACATGATTACCTTTCATAGAAACTTATTGTCATTTCAGCACTAGTGTTCTAGCAAATGGAGTGGGTTTTTTTTTAACTTCCTTTCAAGTTGCTAGTTTCATTAAACAAATATTTATAGAGTAGTTCCTATGATTTAGGCATTGTGGAGGACAAAGAAATCAGATATAAGTTCCTGTCTTGAGGTGCTAACTTGAAAACATTTGGCAGTGTGTTGCATAAGTTAAAGTCCAATTTTCTGTATTTAAATATTATGTTCTCTATTACTATTAAACAGCTATGGAAAAGTGAGGTGGTGGTTGAGAACTTGAATTCTAAGATAATTAATTTAGGAATCTATGAAAAGTTAAGCTGGTTATCTAGCCATTTATGCTTATGTCATTTCTGTCATCAGCTTTCATGGGGACAGGCTTCTCACCTTTCAGTTCCTGCACTGATTGTAATCTTACTTTTACTATGGTGATTCTTTGAGGACTGTTATGTCTACCACTAGATTCTAAGCTCCTGAAGGCAGAAACCACTCTATTCCCATGCCCTGTACAGTATCTGCCATGTATCAAGTACCCACTAAGCGCTTATTGAATGAATGAAGGGTCCTCTCCTCTCCTGCTTTTTCACTTTGTCCATGAGCTTTCCTGGATCTCATACAGTTGATGAAATGTCATGTTAATATCAAAAACTAAGTATAATAAAGGTACCCTTAATCTCAATTTTTAGCAGTTCTAGAGAGCTCTCTTGTTAAGGTTGCATCCTATATTTCCTTATAAATTTGGCAGGGATGTGATTTGGTTCCACCTGTTGCCCACACAAACAAAAGAGACAAATAGAAGCCTGACACGATGTGGCAATAGAAAGGAAAATTGCTCCTTCAGAGTGCCAAGTAGAGGATATTAGGCATTGAATCAATATCTCCTCAGGCCTGTGCCATTCTCTTCTCTCATCAGTCTTAAGGTGCCATAATAACTGGGGAGTAGTGGTCGGGTGCTTAAAAACAGAACCTGAGACTGGCTTAAGCCTCTCCTCTACCACAGGTCAATAGAATTACCTTGGGATTGTTCTTACTCTCATTGAAAATGCTCATGTCTCAGTTGTGCCACTGGTTGAGAACTCAACCTTGATTCTGGACTTACTTTCATCTACCACACCTAGTCTCACCTGAGCTCTCCCTCTAAATGTCACGTCCACCCACTCTTCTGCTTCTCCACAGCCACCATCCTGGGACAAACACCCCATCCTTGGATCATTCCTAATAGATCATCACAGCTGGACTCTTACACCTGTATTCTCCCATATCCAGCCAAAGCAATGCTGTATGTATTGCTCAACTGGTATAAGTCAATTACATCATCAGTTAAGTCAAGTCAGTCAAGTCATGGATCAAATCACATCTTGCCCCAGTGGTTTTACAATACGGTTAGAACAAAACGCGATGTCCTTGGCCTGGTCTGCAAGGCTCTTTATAACCTGCTTCCTGATACCACTTGGGTCACATTTCCTACTGTTTTATAAGTCAGGCTTGTCCCTATCTTAGAACTTGGGGCATGCTGGTCCATTTCTGGGATACTGTGCACCTGACCGTCTGAAGATCAATCCCCTCATCCCATGAGTGCTTCAATCTGAAGTGTCACATCCCTAGGGAGACTTTCCCTGACCACGTGGTGTACAGGACAATGTGCACATACTGTTGTGTTAATATTACTAGGACATTTACTCCTTGTTTATTTGTGTTTTCTCTCTCCTCCTTCTGGAACGTCAGCTGCGTTAAGAGCAGAGCCTTGTCTAACTTTATTTTGCAGCCTTGCCTCTTGATCAGGCCTTAATAAGTAATTTTTTAAAAAATGAATAAGTGGTCACAGTCAATCAGTTCTCTTACTATCTACTCCACTGGCCTGGGTAGTTGATTAATGAACTATCCCACACAAATTGAGAAGGGATTGTGCACTGCAGGGAAAACCTTGTAGAAGTTAACATCCAAGTCAAAATATAAACACTCATCAAAAATATGTCTGGAAGGGAATTGAGTGTCATCTGTTTCACTCCACAGCCACTTTCAGATGACAAATGCCCAACATCATTTAGGATAGTAGGGTGCCTTTGAAAAAGTTGGAGCTGATTGCTTCCATCATGCCCAGGAAGTCATTGTCCTGTATGCATTCCTGGCTTACATTTGGAGAAACCAAGCTTCTAGCTTCAGTCTGTCCATGATTGAAATTGCCAGGCTTCATGTTACTATTACCAACAGATATTTTTCCTTTATGAATCATCGAGCCAGCCCCCCTAATCACTGGGAACAAACTTTGAGTAGGTTGAACCAAATTAGGTGTCAGAGTACTTGCTTTCTAGCCAAATAAGCTTTTGGAAACTGGGAGAGCTGCAAAGCGCTGTCAGTCCTTCACAACCATCTAATTGTGTTCTTCTTTGAAAGTCTGACTTTTTTTCTTAGCTATTAACCAGCATTAGCTGCAAAAGCATTACACAAAAGAAAACTCCCTCATTATGAGTGTCAGAATCAAACAATGAAGGTTTCCAAAGAACAGAATTTGTATGTTAGACAGGAAGTACATGGGTGTGCTCATAGCTTAATATTTAAGTGCCTGGTGCACCTTTAAGAAGTGCTAATTCCTTTCTGCATGACTAAGGAAATGCAGGGCAGTGACATATGAATCACTCCCCACAATAGGTATACAAAAGACAAGGGTTCCAGGAGGTTGTTTCTCTTTCTTCTCCAAGAACAATGGTAGCAATGTTTCCAAAGAAAGATAAATTTGGGATAAATGCAGCACCCAAATCAAGTTCTTAGGGTTATACATCATGGGACGTTTGGAAACACGGAGAGGAGAATGGGTGTACAATGCACTTTTGAGTGCATTGGAATTAATTAGGAATTACCCTTTGGACCTGTGTCCAACTGAACTGGAAGGAAAGGTTGCTGTGCAAGTGGATGCCCATAGTGGAAGCCATCCTGCCTAGAATGAGAATTTCTGGAAGTGATGAGAGAGTGGGAACACGCCAAGGGGGCTCTGTTGAGAAGACCAATTCAGTCTTTTGAAAATTGCTTTGGGGAAGCAATAGGACCATTCACCATGAGATACTTGTCAAGGCACTTAGGGTTTTTTGAGAAATGTTCTAAACAAATTTTGGTAGTATGTTACATTTCATTTAGGCATTTCATTATGCATGAAGGAGTCCTGTTTGAGCATGAACAGAAGGGGAAGGTCATTGTTGTTGTAACCCTTGATTATACTAAATACCTTAGCACTAAAAGGGTTTTAGGGCTTGAAAATAAGATAAATCAAAGGGGGTCCCCCTTTGCCCCCCACCCCTGCTGCTGCCCTGCTCTTAGTTGAATCGGTATGTTAATTTTCACTGGCAGTGAGGTCTTCATGTAAACATTGAATGTTCTCTAAGCTTGAGACGTATCTCGATATTTTAGCCTTAAGACTGGAAAGACTTTATTGGTTATTAATTATTTTCTTTGCAAATGTTTCAGTAGAACATAGTTTTAAAGTAAATGACCACTGGTATGTAAAAATGCCAGGTCCATCTGACATTTTAACCTAAATCTGCAGTGTTTATGAGTTGATGGGTACCTACTGCAATATTTTTACCTAAGCCTTGATTAAATATAATACACTTAGGGAGGGGGAGCAAGTATAAGAGAAGTGCCAATTTAGGGAGGAATGAGAGGCATAGTTCCTGCCTGCCAAACATTACCTGCTTTATTGTGTTTTAAATTCTGTGACTAAAGGTTCTGTGATATTAATTATCATCCAAAGACTATAAGCTCCAGAGAAGATTGTTTATTGTGATATTCTGTCTATGCATTCAAAACCTGGCAGATACTTACACTTATATATCTTTGTTGTTAATGCCAGTTACTAGATTTCCTTCATTCATATCATAAGTCTGTTAATTCTATAAATAATTATAAGTTAGAGTTTTTAAAAAAATTTTTTTTTTCAATGTTTTTTATTTATTTTCGGGACAGAGAGAGACAGAGCATGAACGGGGGAGGGGCAGAGAGAGAGGGAGACACAGAATCGGAAACAGGCTCCAGGCTCTGAGCCATCAGCCCAGAGCCCGACGCGGGGCTCGAACTCACGGACCGTGAGATCGTGACCTGGCTGAAGTCGGAGGCTTAACCAACTGAGCCACCCAGGCGCCCCTATAAGTTAGAGTTTTAAAAATTATCTCTTTATGTGGTGGGATTGTTTCCTGCATATCTCTTTTTATTCTGGGGATATTACATTTCTAAAATTTATACATTAGGTAGAAGTGACATTTTTCACAACATTCCTTTTTGTATTTTCCTATTAAAATGTTTTAATTGCATATAAACACACTCAGTGGAGCTCATGATAAGAAAACTGTTGTATTTGAATTGCCTAGTTTCATATAATGCTAAATACCATCTAAAAATCAGAGTTTTATAAAGTTGACTCTTTTTATTAAAAGATCTTAAGTAAAATTTTGGGGGAAAAGTATGCAATTAACTAAATGGTTCTAAATATGCAGAGGGTTACAGTATGATTTGTGTGTATATTTAATTAATAATATATATTATTTTTGCCATAACTGAAAATGGGGCTTCTGATTATTTGGGTTACAACCACAGAGTTGTCACTTATAGATTAGCTACCATCTGAGATAAATCGATGAAATGTCTAGGCCTGGTTTCTTCAGTTTTTGTATTGTGATAATAGTAATGTTAGTCCCCACCTAATAAGGCTATAGTTGGCATGGTATCTGCAGTTTCAGGTAGTGGGTCACTGTACTCTGGAAACAGATGGTCCTCCTTCTGAGGTTAGAAAGTCAGTTGTAGCCTAACACTGTGTCACAACGCCTTTGTCATTCACTTCACCTCATCACATAGGCATTTTATGATCTCACATCATCACAGGAAGAAGGGTGATGTTTTGACATAGAGACAACATTTACATAACTTTCTTATGAGAGTATATTGTTAAAATTGTTCTATTTTATTACTAGTTATTGTTCATCTCTGATTATACCTAATTTATGAATTAAGCTTTATAACAGGTACATATATATGGGGAAAAACATAGTATATATACAGAAAAACATAGTACATATAGGGTTTAGTATTATCCATACTTTTCGGCATCCACTGGGCGGGGAGGGGGGTCTTTGAACATATCCCCCCATGCATCAGTGGGTGGCTACTGTAATCTTAAGATAAAATAAGACAATGAATGTAAAGGGCTGCATTAGGGACTTGAGATATAGTAAGTGTTCAATAAATGATAGCTCATGATTATTGTTTCCATATTTATTTATTGGTAGAAAATATTAATCTTCTGAACCACGTTTATAACTGCAAAACAGGAACAATCACGCAGTCCTGTTCTCCATGTGGCAGGTGCTACAGGGTTTATTATACAAAGATAGCAAAAACCAAAAAGGAAATGGTACTTAAAGGAAGTAGCTATTTGCAGAAGTCTATCTCAGGAAGAATTCAAATTGGAGAATTCCAAACCCAGTGAAGATAACAAGTCTGCCCTCTGGTGGATGTTAATTTCAACGAGTTACAATTTTCTCAGCTAGACTAGAGTTTCAACCTCCCTAAAATGCTGTAGTTGTGTGGCTGGAACAAGGGCTTTGCCTGCTTCTTTTGAATTCTGATAAATATGCTGGTGAACATATAAACGCATAACATGCATGAGGAAATGAAATGTTTTATGGCTACAGAGAAACGCTGTCTTCCTTCTTGTTCAACCCCGTCAGGACTCAGCAATTGCTAAGGGTTATTTACAAGAACTCTGAGCTGTCTGATCACTCAGCTGTGGAAGGTAAATGAGATTTTTAAGGTGTAGGGAAGAGGAGAGACCAATGGTGAAGTGGGACAATGCATGAGAAAAAGGCAGATGTCAAACTCACAAACTGGAATTTCTGGGACACTGCCACTACCGACTTGATCTGACAGGACGGGGTGTTCAATGTTTCTTCTATGGCACGAGTGCACACCCCCCTCCCCCACAGCCACATGGTAGAGTGGAAATTATTCCTGCAGTTTTTGTGGTGTAGTCTTTTATCTTCCTGTTGGTACTGTTTTTTAAAAAAAATAAATGAGATTCTTGTCTTCCACGGCTTCAGGTTCTCAAAGTAGAAAACATCGTAGTTGGCAATTCATTGAAGTATCTGACCTTGAAATATGGCACCTGCCTACTGCTTGAGACACCTCCACCTCATGGCCCTTCCCCTCCTGCTGAACTTGACTATGTACTTCAGGACTCTTTAGGGTCCAAGTGACAGGACCTAACTCATACAAATCATATAGGGAGCCTGGGTTGTCTCACCTACTGGGAAGTTCCATTGGTACATGTAGCTTTAGGTGATCAGATTTAGGGACTCAAATAACATCAGGGTGTCTGTCTTTACCTCTTCCCATCACTCATTTCTGATTTCCTCACTCATTTTTCTATTTTGCTTTCATTCTCACATAGGCGTTTTTTCATGTGGTGACCAGGATGACCCTGAAAGTCTAAACTTCCGACTTCATCAGTGTCTTTGTTTTCAGGAAAAGAAGACACATCACTTTGGGTATCCTATCCATCTCTGAGCAAGGGAGACATCTTTCTGCATGTATCCCATACCTGATCTTAAGACTGATTACTACTTTGGCTAGGGGTAGGCTACTCTGAACAGTCATATACCCAAACCTGTGTTTTAGGAGGTAGGGTCAGATGATGGAGGAGGAGCAAACAGATAGCCTGTTTGCTAAAGACTAGTGGAATTCTGTTACTAAAAGAAGTGTTGGATAGGAAAAGCCAAAGCCTAATGGTCAGTGTCCCTAGTATTGTGCTTTTGCTGTCTCTCTCTGCTTGTTTATAGCTGTTCTTTGATGACCTTCCTTACCTCCCTAGAATGTGCCCTTCCAGGTGTCAAGTGTAGCTCAAACTGTACTTCCTCTGTAGACCTTTTCTACCAGCCTGTTCTACTTCCTTCCCATTTTAAGTCTATAACATTCACCTATACTTCTCATTTGGCTTTTTTTTTTTTTTAAGCGTGAGGGGTAGCTGTTCTTGCCCTTATTGTTATTTCCAATATTATTACAGCCTTTTGACACTTATTTGTACATTCGTGTTTAGTATTTAAATGTTGCCTTGCCTTTTGTTTTGGGATCTGACCAACTTTTAGATGTGTATTTTCTCTAGCAGAGGCAACTCTGTCTCAGGATCTCGTGAGATGGGAATTTTGGGGTATCAAAAGACAGCGCCTATTTAAAGATTTCCTGTCCTTTTGTCTTAAGTGCAGTGCCTAAAGTGTAGCTTTGGCTCTTGATGGAACTGTTGTCAGCAATCCGCCTGAGGTGGGTCTCATCAATCATGGGTTCAATACCAGGGCTTTAAGGTGGGCATTGCTCCCTTTGGGATTGGGGAAAAGATGTAGGGGTGCCCCATACCTTGAAGCTGAGGCTTTGGGTGCTCAGTCAAACCAATGATCTAGAAAGGGCTCAAGGTGGGGAAGTTGCCCTTTTTTTCCCCCCTCTCCATTGAGGCTGAGGTTATGGGTCTAGGTGAAGGTCAGGTACAAACTCCACCCATGGCAAAATCCAATTATAAACTCTAGCCTTAGTGAAATGCCATTAGAGCTTGGATTTGCTTTATTTGGGATGCAAACTGACAGTTTTGCCTGTGATGTATTCAGGAAGACATATCTATTAAAGATAGCCTAACAATGGGGGCACACTCAGATTTGCATTTTAATTCATTTTCCCTCAGTGCTGATATGCAGCTTATCTTTCAAGAACAGGCTCCCATCAACCCTGATATAAGTTGCTTAAGAATAATGCTCATAATCTATTAGTTTAATCTGTTCACATGAGAAGGGGAAGAAAATTCATTGCATGACGCAGAAAGTTTCAAGACTCATTTGGATTTGTTTCTCCCCCCCCCCCCCCCCCCCGTCCTGAAGATTTCCCATAACAATTCTTCCCAATTTTTTGTTTATTTTTCCCCTTCCCACTAAAGTATTAACAGCTAAGGGAAGAGGTCAGGTCTTCTGCTTAGGCTCAGACAGGCTTGAGTCCAAAAGTCTGCCTCTCATACGTAGTGGCTACATGCCATTAACTTAAGCCCAGTTTCATTGTCTGTAACAAGTGTATAACAATACAACCTTGAAAATGGGGTTTGATCATTACAGATTATGGGTAAAAATTGCCCATCAGAGGACCTGTCACATAATAATCCAATACTTTTATCATTTTGGGGACTAATATCTACTGATATCTTTTTGTCTTTCTGATACTTGCAACTCTGTATGTTGTTTCTCTCACACTCTGTCACTCTTGGGGAAAAGAGGAGTCCTTTCTTTGCAGAGTTTATTAAATATTGTTCAGAGAGGTGTTTAACAGGAGTGTCTTGGCTCCTGTTGCTTGGCATGCTGCATTTTCACTAGCTCTTTCACTCATCTTTTCAACTCCCTCCCCCACAGATTCTCTCTGGGGTCAGATGACCTTGATGTTTTTAGTACAGGAAAGATGGCTGGGCATCTGTGGACGCTAGGGAGCAAGAGCTGGTTGAAGGGATAGAAAACAGAAGAGGCTGGGAGTGTCTGCAGCATGCTGCAGTACGGACTGAGAGCACTGGAGAAGGTCTGGTGATGTCGTAACGGACCTTGTATAAACCATACTCATCATTTTATTCAGCTACGTTCTGATATCGAGGAAAATGGAGATGAGGGATGGCTCCAGGCAGATTAGCAATACCAAAGAGACCATTGATCCTGGGCCATGGTCATAGGAAAATGTGATAATTGAGGCTGATCTTTATAGGATGGTTAGGGTGATGGATGAAATTTGAATGTGAGGGTTGAACTTGACAAATGTGGAAGACTGCATGAATAGACCACTAACTATTAACATGCCTTTGTATCATTGTGGTGAACGATGAGAAGGTGGAGAGAGTGGATTTCAGAGTTTGAAGTCTCACAAATGAGAGTTTGGAGGGGTTATGTCAGCAGGTGGCTAAGATGGAGTGAAAAACTCCTAAAACCCATGTGTGAGGCTAGGGTATCAGGAAGGATATCATCATGGAGTTGAAGCCCATGAAATGATGAGAGAGACCTTGAGACTGGTGCCAAAATCCTTTGTTTGCCATTTGCTTGTTTCTTGTTTTTCCCTGACTTCCTGTCTAGTATAAGCCCCGATAGAACCAGGGCATGTCTGCCCCAGTGCCTATTCCAGTGCATAGTGTGCCTTAAATCTACAATAAATAGCTGCTCAGTGAAGACTTACTAAAGTCACCAAGGCTTTTTCTTCTCTTAGCCCTTTGCTTGCGTTCCTGTGCATAGTAGGTATGAAATGAACATTTGGTGATTGCTTTATATATGTTAGAGGAAATTTTAAAAAATAAAATAAAATAAAATAAAATAAAAGCCCTAGTACTAGCCCTTAGGATGCTGTTAACCATGATGTGGAGCTACTGAGGTGCTCTCTCTGACTCTCTCTCTCTCTCTCTCTATATATATATGTATGTTCAATAGGTTAAAAAGGGGCTATTCTCTATATTCTTTTATAACCATTGGGATTACACACATTGTGGACACTTCCCATGTTAATAAATCAATCTGTAACGTTCATTCCAAGCCTTTATAGTCCAGCTACACCACAATATATTTAAAGCATCTCCTATTTGGGGGCATTTGGGTTGATTCTAATTCTTTGCTACCCTAGCGGTTTAAGACTTTATTTAGAGACTTGCCTCAATTATAACCTTGTGCCAAATCGAAAAGAATGGTTTGGCAAGGCGGTAGCTATTAGGTCAGAGTTAGAAAAAAACATTGCTGACTTTTGGGTGGGATATTTTGTCAATTGGCTTGTTTGACCACCAGTTAAATTTGGAGTGCTTCTGGAAATGTCTGCCATAAAACATAATGCTTGCAGCTCAGGAGCAAGGGTAAGAAGGGTGCCTTGATTTTAGAAAGTCTCTGCCTGGTCTAAAGCATAAATTAACTGTGGAAATTCTGGAAAAGTGACCTTTGGAATAGTAGAGGAGCTGCATGAGTTTTAGGATGACAAGTAAAAATGAGAACCAAAGCAGGGGTTGGTGGGTAATTTGACCATCTTCGTTGTTGGTAAAGGGTGTCACACTGTGTTGTGAATGAACTAGTTTGAAAATAAGGCTTTAGAGCCCCTGAGCAAAGTGACCTTTATAGCCATGTATAGGGAGAGTGACCCCTGCAACGTCCTCATCTTCTCCATCGCTTCCGTGGGAAGGAAGGAGAAGAAAGGATGAGTAACGGAAGCAGAGGAAGGTGAGTTCTGACGTCAGACCCCTGTTCCATCTCCCGTTTCACTGGTGTGAGCAAACTCAGGTGTCTGGAGTGCAGAATCACAGTTTCACATCTTCCCTGTCTGCCAAACAACAACAACAACAAAACCCATTGTGATAGCCCCTGGGTTCCCCCAACTTTGTTTTCTCTGGTAAGGAGGCCATTGTTATTAATTGTAAACTCAGTCAATCCTCCTAAGCTTGTTTGGTGTTCTTTACAATCAGGATAATATTATTGATAGGATATTTCACTAGAATGCAAGCTCTGTGAGAACAGGGTGGTTTTTTAAAATGTTGTAGTCACCGTTTATCACTGCTGTAACAGATTACTACAAACCTGGTTGCTAAGACAACATGAACATACTCTCTTACGGTTCTCTAGATCAGAAATCCAACCTGGGTCTCACTGAGTGAACACCAGGTGTCTGCAAGGTTGCTCTCCCGTCTGTGAGCCCTGGGGGAGAATCTATTTCTTGCCTTTTCCAGATTCTAGAAACCTCCCACATTCCTTGGCTTGTGGCTCCTCCTTCCTTCTTCAAAGCCAGGGACATAACACCTCTGTGTGCCTTTTTTTCACTAGTCAGTCTCCCTCCTACCACAGCTGGGAAATGTTCTTTGCTTTTAAGAACCCTTGCTCTTACACTGTATCCACCTGGATAAGGTAGGATGCTCTTCCTATTGGGAAGGCTTACCTTAACCACAGGTGCTGAGTCCATTTTGAATAAGTGAGGTAAGGTATTCAGATCCCAGAGGTTATAATGTGGACATTGTTGGGAGGGGGACACGTTATTCTCTCTACCGTAACTGCCAATACTTAGAAAAGTGCCTGACACAAAGTAAACTCTCAAATATTTGTCAAAGGAATGAATTGTGAATATTTAAAGATCAAGTGTCTTTAAAGTGTATAGCAGGATACCTAACACATGGATGAGACCTTGGTTAGTGCTGTGCATTTTTGACAGTCACACTCTAGCTCTCAAGGGGAAAGAAACTAAAAACAATAACAACAACGACAAACACGAACAGCCCTCTTTCCCTGCTCACCAGTGAATATTCTTTCTGCATGCTTCTTCCTTGGCTGCCTAGATTTAGTGTTCCTTCTGGAGGAGAAAGAGGCAGAGTTATTTTAGTTGTATACAGTGGATTCATACTAGCCTTCATATGTGAGCCTGTTTTGTTTTTTTTTTAATTAATTGTGTGCCTGAGGAAACTTCTCCTTTATTTTGAGTCCTTCACCTTCCGCTGAGTGATTCACAGTGATCCCCAAACCCTAGAGAAACTTGAAAAACCATGTAGATTCTTGACTTGCAGCTTTGGGCTCCCAAGACCCTGTCTTTTTTTTTTTTTTTTTTTTTTAAATTCACTTGAGCCCATCAACCTGTAGTTGAGGACATCATGACAATGTTATGTTATAATGTGGACATTGTTGGGGGGGGGGCACATTATTCTGTCTACCATAACTGACAAGGTTCTGGAATGTTCTGGCTTGGTTTAGCATCCATGAGTTGGCATCATCTTGTTGATGCTTTGCCTGGATTCTTTCAATTTGCTGATTTGTTGTTTGAGACGGAGTGGCAGAGGGGAATGAAGGATCAATACCCCAGAGTTGCCACTGTTGTCCCCTATCTGAAAACAAAGTGTGTCCTGTGTTAAGAATACAAAACTTACTGTCAGCTGTAAGAACACCGGCATTGGAGGTCTGATCTAACACTTCATTTTCTTTAAGAAATTATTTGCAATGTCAGCACCTAGGTCTCATGGCGGATGAGTATGTGACCTAAGGTTTTGTGCCTTTTTTGCATCCTTTTGGTTGAAAGTTCAGACCTATGGGCCAAACTCAGAGCCTCTGTGGGCCAATCTAAGGATGTCTTTGAGAATAGCTGGGTGATAATCAATCCATTTTCCAGTAGTCAAATGATTAAAAGGAAGGCTCTAAGCCAGATGGCCAGGGGTAAAATCTTGCATCCAGCATTTACAAGTTGTGTGACCTTGGGCAAGCAATTTAACTTGTCTGTTCCTCAGTTTCTTTCATCATAATGTAGTCATACAAACCGTGCCTATCTAATGGTGTGGTTGTAAAGTTTAAATGAGTTAATACCATATGAGCACCCGGGACTATGCCTGTTCTACAAAGTAAATGCTTGATAAAGGTTAGTATAATTCCATGACTACTACCAATATGCATAGGAATAAGTAAATAGTCATAGCACACTATGAAAAGTGTGCAGGGTAGCCATTGAGGTAAGAAAAAAAGATCATCTCTTCTGAATAAATATTTTCCATAATATGTCCCTAGGAACACATTGTCTGCAAAAGATGTTAATAGGAGTTCTGAGTTACAGGGTACCACAGTCGTAAATATTTGGGAAACTTCTCCTCTTGGAGATTTATGATACACATTAGTATTTTAACATTATAGGTTCTGCTGGAGCCTGGAGTAGAGAAAAGTAATTTGACTTTGTTTAATCCAGTTTGTCCCAAATGTGTGAGCACAGAACCCTTGCTGGAGGTGGGTTTGTGTGTGTTTGTTGGTGGAGGGTGGGAAGCTGGTGGTGAAGGCAGTGGTTATTGCTGTATTTTCATTGTTCATAAAACCTATTAATCCCTCTAGGAAATAGTGTTTCCTCTCTAGGGCACACTTTGGGGTGGTACTGACATTTAATGTGGATGTGGGGATCTGATTAAAGTACAGATTTGATTCTGTAGATCTGGGGTGTGGCCTGTGATTCTGCCTTTCTAGCAAGTTCCCTGGGGCTGCTCCTGCTGGTTTGCAGGCTGCACACAGATTAGCAAAGCTTTCTGAAGCACTCCTTTGGTGACAAGAAAAGGACACCTGGGGACCATCAGGAATTTTCACGATTATGTAACAGGGGCAGAGGACAGCCTCATGTAGAGGCTTGCAACCTGGACTGCACATTAGAATTACATGGGATAATTTGGGAAAGAAAACTCCACCTCCAGAAATTCAGATTTTACAGGTTGGGAGAGAGGATCCCAGGCATTGGTGTGTTTTTTTTGTTTTTGTTTTTGTTTTTGTTTTTTTCATAAGGTTCCCAAGTGAGTCTGATGAACAGCCAGGGTGGGAAACTGCTGGGTTAGCAGGAGGGTCTTATTTCTGGAGTCAAAGAGCCCTGTTCTGAATCTCAGCTTCAAATTAACAGGTAAACTCTTAGTGCCTTAGTTCAATTCTACATGCCTCCATTTCCCCATTTGTAAAAGGGGTCAATAATGGTGTGTAGCCTCAGAGAGTTTCTGCAAGGATTAAATGATATGTTAGTGAACTAAAAGCATTGTTTCTAACACATGGTAAGAGCTCGATAAATGTTAGCTATAATGACAATTATTGTAGTCATTATTATTGTTATTTGGAAACAGAGATTCTTAGGTCATTTTCTTTCTTTTTAAATCTGACCAAGATATTGCACTGGTTACAAGCTAAAACCAGATAAACATACATTTACTTTTCTTAATAAATGGAGAATAGTGTTAAGGGCACATTTATGGGAAAGTCCATTTTCAGCCTAGGCTGCCCCCAACAAGCTTTCATTTAGGCTGTGATCTCTGTGAGAATAGGCAACCAACTGATTTGTTTACTGTGTTATCGTCAGTGCTGTTGTTTGCATTCAGTGTATGATGATAACTATTCCTAGTGGAGATATGTCAACTTCTGTTTGCACCCATTGGTTTATTTTAGTGGCTGAATCCATATTTTGCATTATTTACTCTTGTAATTTTATCTAGTGTTGGTTTCTTTCTTAATTATAGAACTAGACAACCAAGTCTTGTTTCTTATTTTTTCTGAAATCAGCTGTGCTCCCTGCTCTTTCCCACTTTTCCACTCATAAAGCTTCTACAATTAAGTAGCTTTTTATTTTTCTGCCCAGTCTTGGTTCCTTCTCCCCTTACCCAACTTCCTCCTCCCACTGTGGTGTGTGATCATTATGAGTTTACTTATGTAATACCCAGCTGTCACTTTAATTGATCTCTTTCACATTGGACTATGGGTTTGTGATTTGGGGAACAGAAGATGTGGTCTGTATGTTTTTTTTTTTAAGATTTTATTTTGTATTTATTTATTTAAAAAAATCTTTTTAAACGTTTATTTATTTTTGAGAGACAGAGTGCCAGTGGGGGAGGGGCAGAGAGAGAGGGAGACAGAGACTCTGAAGCATGATCTAGGCTCTGAGCTGTCAGCACACAGCCTGACGAGGGGCTTGAACCCACAAACGGTGAAATCATGACCTCAGCTTAAGTCAACCGACTGAGCCACTCAGGCACCCCAAAGATTTTATTTTTAAATAATCTCTACACCCAGCATGGGGCTCGAATTCATGAGTCTGAGATCAAGAGTCACATGCTCCTCTGAACCAGCCAGGCTCCTTGTGGTCTGTGTGTTTTTATCTTCTTATAAAATCATGTGAGTAGAAGTGTTTAATAATTTTCATATCATTCCATAACAAACATATGTATACTGTATTCCAGTTCAATAGCTGTCTTATAAATAATGTAGGGAAGTAGATTTCTATCCTAGTTTTCCTTCTGGGAAAGGTGGAAAACAGGACTTGTTCCCCTCACTGCCATCCCAATAAGATATAAAGATGCTCGAGAGAACATTTGTGAAAGAACTTGACAGATGCCCTTGGAGAGAAAACATTACTTTGTTCACTGGTGTTTTGAATCTCATGAGAGTTTGAATTACGAATGAGTACATCCAAGCACATAATCGGTTAAAGACACTTTCAGACTCATTGTGGACACTGCTCACAGGCAGAATTGATTATGCAACTCCGATCGCTAGAGCTATGGGGATATCAGACCACAGATAATCCATCTGATTCAGGAAGGACTTGAAATCACTCCTCATTTCCAGGGCTCAAAAAAAAGTAGAGCTTTTTCACATTTACCCTGAAGATGGAGCCATTTAACATTTTGGATACTTTACGATTTTAAAATTAATAACTTTGAATTGACTTTGTTTTGTGACGGTAATGTTCTAGGATCTTGTTTTTCCTTTACAGATGATGATCATTTCCTAACAAACAAAAAGAAGCGTACTACAAATATTTGGTTATGGTCATGGGAATCTGGGCACCAGCCTGTGACCTTGCCCATATTTACAGAGGTCATTTTTTTGCTTACCTTTTGTTTCCCTTATCTATGGATCCGGAAGTTAAGTATTTTAGAATTTTCCAAATACGTTTCAAATTCCTATCATTGATGGCTGGATGCAAATGAAAGCATATTTTAAAAGCAATGTAAAGGAAAGAATGTGTTTATTTCAGGTGCCCTTGTATTGACCACAAAGTTTGCTTTGAATGTGGAATCTTCTAGTCAGAAGGAGCTGAGGGGACATCTAATCTTCCTTCTCCTATAGTCCCTTAAGACTTTTATTTCTATACTTTTGTTAGTTATCATGGCTGGATTAAAATATCTGTGATTGATTATATAACTCCCGGATCTCACCTTAAGTGATCTCTTTAGCAATGCAGTAGATCTAGATTTAGATCCAGATTTAGTAAAGTAGATCTAGATTGGCATTTTCTGTCATTAAGGAGCCCCCAGTTCTCCTAGCTGAACGTCTTCAAATGAAGAAGATAAACCTACACCAAATTAGGAATCACATTATTTCACTCAGAACATCAATTGCCCATATTAGGAGGAATAAAAAAAATGTAGATGTACTGTACCAGGAATCCATCTAAAGATCATGGGTTGAGCTTGGGTGGGATACCATGATATGCAGATAAGAACAGCGCTGAACGGGTAGCAGTCTTACTACAAAAAGGGTGCAAGTGGATAAATATCTAGGAACCCAGATACAGCAGGTACCTTGAAAGCAACTGTTGGACGACTCATGGATATATTAGAGAAGTGGGGATTGCATGGTGGTTGCTTTCTCCCTTATCTGTCCAGGACTGAGGTTCCCAGACTCTGATTGTGATGCAGGCATTTTCTTGAGAACAGGTGCTTCTTTTAGTGGCACTTCCACATTACTTTCTAGGAGGCCGGATCCCAAGTCCATTCCCCATGTCACCTGTGCCCATAGCTGGGGCCATTTGACCTTTTCAAAGGTAGGGTTCATTTTGTGAAGGACCAGTTGTGACCCTTAGGAGGAGTATAAGTGCTGGAGACCCCATGCTGGAATCCTCTGATGCCTTGGACTTGGGCCATATTTTAGGAGCTGAGTGCCCCCATCTACCTTCATCTCATACTCTGGAGCCCTGCCTTAGAGGCATAGAGGCTGTGGTGTGGTGTGGTGTGGTGTGGTGTACCCACTAATGTGCTAGTCCTACAGTCACTGTGACAACTACAGCCAGTGACTACCACCACTGCCACAACTGTTATTCCTACTGCTACTTCTCCTTCTCCTTGTCTTCCTCCACTTTCTCGTATTATTAATTATTAATTATTATTATTATTATTATTATTATTAAATATCTATTGCTGTGAAGCAAATTTACCCAAAACTTAATGAATCAAAAGCAGAAACATTTATTATTGTTCATAGCTTGTGTGGTTAGGAATGAGAGAGCCGCAGAATTGGGTTTTACTGTTTTTTATGATCCCAGCTGTGTCTTTTTTGTACATGCCCTTTATAAAGGTACTTCTATTCGTAGACTGTTGAGTTTTTCTAATCATGATAGGATCTTGGGTTTTGTCAAAATCTTTTTTGCATTTGTTGAGATGATCATGTCGTGTTGTCTTTCATTCTATTATTGTCACATATTACATTGACAGATTTTCATATGTCATGGTTGAAAATTCTTTTTATGTGTTGCTAGTTTTGGTTTGCTAGTATCTTCTTCAGAATTTTTTGCATCTATATTTATAATGAATATTATAAACATCTTTTGGTATCTGGTTTTGATGTCAGGGTAATATTGATCTCACTAAATGAGTTGGGATGTGGGATGTATTAGCTCCTCTTCCATTCTTTTTGAAGAGATTTGTAAGTGTTGTTAATTCTTTGAAATTTTGGTAAAATTCACCAGCAAAGCCATCTGGTCCTGGGTTTTTTCTTTGTGGGAAGTTCTTTGCTCACTAATCCAATTTCTGTACTCGGTAGAAGTCTGTTCAGATGTTCTATTTATTGATTTTTGTAGTTTGTATCTTTCTAGGAATTATTTCAGTTTAGCCAGGTTGTCTGCTTTTTAAAAAAAATATGCTATTTTGCATACTATTCCTATAGCCCCTTTTATTTTATTCCTATTCAGATTTTCTGTTTTGGATTCATCATTTGGATACTTTGATTCTTTTTCTTTGTTTTAATTTTTATTTTGAGAGAGGGGGAGTGGGGAAAGGGGCAGAGGGAGAGAGAGAGGGAGAGGTAGAGGGAGAGGGAGAGAGAGAGAGAGAGAGAGAGAGAGAGAGAGAGAGAGAGAGAATCTTAAGCAGGCTCCATACTTTGCATGGAGCCAGACCCCATGACTCTGAGATCATGACCTGAGCTGAAATCAAGAGTCAGATGCTCAACTGACTGAGCCACCCCGGCAGCCCTAGATACTTTGATTCTTAATGCGTTTTTTTCCCTTAAGTTCTTTGAGCATACGTATAATGATGTTTTGAAGTCTTTTTCTGCTATATCCAGCATCTGGTGACACTCAGAAATTGTATCTGTTGACTGCTTTTTCCCTGACTATTGGTCACAATTTCTAATTTTTTACATGTGTCATAATTTTTTTTTGGGGGGGGGAAGCAGATATTTAGATAACAGTGTAGCAATTCTGGATTCTGGTGTTCCCCAGATAGGAATTGTTGTTGCTGGTTTTGTTGTTTGTTTCTTTGTTTATAAACTTGGCTGCTCTAAACTGGTGCAGCCTGTTTCCCCTGTGGTATGTGGTCACTGATGTCTTTGTTTGGTTTTTGTTTTTGTTGTTGATATTGTTGTGATGCTTTTGTTTTAAACCTTCCTTTCCAAGGGCTTTTTCTCCATTGTCTCTGTAGCTTAACGGCCAACTAAAAATTGAACTAAGGCTGTGTTTAAACACCTGAATCAGTAAGAAGGTTACTGTTCTCTGTTGATGGGTCTGTGTAGGAAAGTGTATCAAGTGTTTAGAGCATTTGCAAGTCTTCCCAAATATTTACATTCTGCTGGGCCCTTTTACATTGCCTTTTTATCTGCACACCACCTCAGGATTCATCAGGAATATGTGGATAGCTTGGGCCTTCTCCAGTCTCCACTGAACCTGTACACAGTCTCAATTTGGAATCTTCTTGCCCCAACCACGACCTCAGCCCATTTTATGCCATTGGCTTTACCCAGTTTTCCACCACTGAGACTATTACTTTTACCATTGCTGCTGGTGGATTTAGTCACTGTTCTCCACTTCAAATCACATGAGTACTGCCAGTATTCACATCCCGCCCCAAACAGAGACTTCATGGCAACTAGGGATGGGAGCAGCCCCATCTAGAACACCAAAGATTCCCATCGTTATTACCTGAAGCCCAGTAGTTTTTCAGGTAAATACTTCTCAGATTGTTGGATGTCTTTGGTTAATTTTTAGAGTGTTGACATATTGTTTTGTGGTGGTTTTTGGTCAGTTTTGTCTAGTTTTACAGTTACTTTTTTGGAGAAAGGATTTGCTGGCTTCCTCACTGAGAACCACAGCTGGTAGTTCTGACTATTTTAACATGTGTTTGTATCCTGTCATCCAGCAAAGGGCACAGCGCACTGGAAAATCTTGTTTAAAAATATTAATTATAGTTTGTGACTGCATTTATTCCTGTGAGAAAGACAAATCCCTACATATTGATGTTAGAGGTCTCATTTGGGACCATTTGACATCTTCCTCAAAGTTTTCCCAGTATGATGGTATTAGGAGATGGGGCCTTTATCATGCAGGTGGAGCTCTCATGAATGGGATTAGTTTTCTTATGGAAGAGACCTGAGAAAACTCCTGTGACCTTTTCTACCATGTGAGGTCACAGTGAGAAGAGGGCCATCAGTAGGGAAGCAGGTTCTTACCAGGCATGCTGGTCTGCTGGTGCCATGATCTTGGACTACTCAGTGTCCAGAACTGTGAGAAATAAATTTCTGGTGTTAAGTTCCTCAGTTTATGTTACTTTTGTTATAGCAGCCTAGAAGGACTAAGACAGTAGGCAATACTAGCTATATGTAATCAACCCACACCAATCTTGAGGTGTCATTAAGATTTATGTCTTGCTCTCATTGTGGTCTGATGAGAATTTGGTTTATCCCTGGGTCTAGGCTTCTTCTAGCTGTGACTCGATCATCTTAAAATATTTTTGGCTCAAATTTCATGGATAAGGAGAGAGAACTTGGGAATTATGTGGAATATTTCCTGGAAGTGCTTTATACCATTTCTGACCATATTGGATTGGCTAGAGCCATCACACAGTCCTGTTAGGATGCAGGGGAGCCTGGAAAATGTGGTCTTCCCATGTGCCTAGGAAGAGTATGAAAACATGTGATGAATGCAGAGGGTTGCCTTTTCCACTCTTGCTCTTTGGAGATCCTATCACATTACCATCTTTGTTCTGTAGAGAAGAAAACTGGGCCACAGGGATGGTGAATAAATTGCCCAAGATGTGTTCTTTTAAGTAAGTTATTGTAAGATTAGAGACTGGGAAGAGTATTTATTAGCTTCTTATCCAGTGTTGGTCTTGTTTTCCTCAACTTTACTCTTCTACTTTGACAAAGCATCATTTTTAATTGACATAGATTGAAATGTAGCACAGTAATTTTAGAAAAAGTATAAAGGCCTGCTTATAATTCCACTAACCACTTATGATTATTTTCAATGTATACATGTTCTCTTTATGGATGTATGTTTACATGTTCAAATGGTAATATGCATTTATTTTTTATTCTGTTTTTCAATATATAAACATTCTTAAGTCTACCTTCTGATTATTTTGATTTCTGCATAACATTGTACTGAATTGATGTAATATTTACTCAGCCATTCCTCCTATTACCAAATATATATAAGTTGTTTCAACTCATTTTAATCTGTATACCTCAGTGTGATTTAACTATTACTTTAAAATAATATTTATTATAACAAAGGCTAATTAAGTTGGGTATTCTGACCACCTATTGACATATAGGAAAGCTTATAGTTAAACAGTATAGACTTTAGTTATTTCTTTTCTGCTTCTGCTGAAACATGTGAATATAGTGAAGCCCTGTTTTTATATAATTCTTTTTTAATGGAAATATTTAACTTGTGAAAAATGAATTCTAAAAAAGATATGAAAGAACCTCTTAATATAGTATTAGCCATGTAACATAGTATTAGCCATATAACATAGTATTTCATTAACATTTTTTTAAGTTTGTTTCTCTTCAGAGTGAGTGAGTGAGCACATGTGTGTGTGACTGGGGGAGGGACAGAGAGAGAGAGAGAGAGAGAGAGAGAGAGAGAGAGAGAGGCAGAGAGAGAATCCCAAGCAGGCTCCACACTGCAGAGCCTGACTCAAGGCTTGAACTCATGAACAGTGAAACCATGACCTGAGCTAAAACCAAGAATTGTATCCTCAACCAACTGAGCCACCCAGGTGCCCCTCACTGAAATCTCTTTATATGAATTTATTAGTGAGGGATAGAGGAAGAAAGGAAACCTGGAAATGTCAGGTTGTAGCTTTTATTTCACCAACAAATATTGTTGAGCATTCATTAGATTCCTGGCAATCTTTTAGAAACTGAAGATACATCATGAAAAGCAAAAACAAAGTTCTTTTTTCAAGAAACTTACGGCATACTAGGAATGGAGAGGGTGTGGGGAACACAGACTTACAAAATGACATATAAGGTCATTGCAATGAAGAAAAACAAAACCAGGTAAGGGGAACAGGACAAGATAGATTGAGAGGGACTCTATTTAATATAGGGTTGTGTGTCTAGGAATGTATCTCTGAGATGTGATACTTGAGTAGAAACCTGGAAGTAGTGAGAAAGAATCCCACATGGGTATCTGGGGGGGGGACAAGAAAAAAGGAACAGCCAGTGCAAAGACACTTGGGTGGACACTGTCTGTTACATTCATATATTCATAGCACAGAGGCTGGTATGGCTGGAATGGGGCAATGAGAGAAACACAAGAATGGTGCTCTGACATCGGAGAGTTAGTGGGGGACTAGACCATGTAGAGCTTTGAGGATCACAGTATGAACCTAGGGTTTTGCTTTGAGCAAAGCAGGAAGCTATTGGAGGATGTTGAGCAGAGGGGCACATGCCTTGATGCACACTTGAAAGGAATTCTCCAGCTTTGGGGTGGAGAATACACGTGGAGCATGGTGAAAGTGGGAAGTTCAACATGGGGGCTAGGGAGCATTATTATAATCATCCAGGTGAGAGAAGGCTGGTTGGTAGCAATGCAGGTGTGAGAAATGGCCAGATTTTGCATCTATTTGAAAAGCAGATACAGCATGTGGGATGTGCAAAAGAGAAAGGAGTTAGCAGTTTCTACAGGGATTTTTTCCTGAGCATTTTGAAAATGGAAGCACTATTTATTTCCAAGATGGATTGTAAGAGGACCAGGTTTTCAGGGAGGGGGAGAGAGTAGGAGAGAGAGTGAGTTGAAGAAGGGGGAGGAAATGGGAATTCATGTTTGGACTTAGCATGAGACGCTGATTGGATTTCCAAGGAGAGATGTCAAGGATACAGTTGAAGGATAAGGAAGAGGTTTGGCATGGAGATACAAATTTAAGACTCATCTTATAGATGGTATTTGATGCCTTTAGACAGGACAAGATCACACCCATCACCATGTGCACATGTCATAATATATGCAACATTAAAAAAATATCTATCTCTGTGACTCCACTTCCCCTCCATCTGCCACCCTATTTCTCTGATCTCCTTTGCACAAAACTCCAAAATAAAATGTGTCTATATTTGCTATCATTTTTTTTTCTCCTTCTATTCTGTCTTGAATTCATTCCAATGAGGCTTCCCTCCTGCCTACCTTCTGGGTGATCTTCTCCTGTCACAAGGCATTCAATACTCACAATAAGCTGATTATCTCCATTTTACAACGAAGACACTGAAGTTCAGAGAAGTTGAGGCCACTTGAGTATTCAATAGCAGAACTCAAACTCAAGCCTTGCTTTACCATTGGTAGCCTTCCTGTTTCCTAGTTCTCCACCAAATAGTAAAGTGTTTGTAAATGGGGGCTTGGAAGAGCAGCGTGATTGCCAATTTATACAAAACATGTTACAAATTCCTCATAATTATCTAAATAGAATACAATATCTCACCTCAATAAATGTATGGGTTTTATTTTTCATGTCTCCTTTCTATAAGACATAAAACTTAAAGACAGACTGTGGACCTGATGCAGTATATTATTTTAAAGCGTTGTAATTGCATAGAAATCAGGTAATCTTTTAAAAACATATAATACTGGCATGATTGGCGAACGTGAGTGCAGGGGGCGCAGGAGGAAGAGGAGGTTTGGGTCTTCTTTACTTGACATCCTCAAGAATGGGGAAGACACCTGCCTTTCAGAGAAGGGTAACAGGATGTGTTATCTCTCTCACAACTATGAACAAGCAGCCCCACATCTTCTTTCTGGCCTAAATAGCTGTGACTTGAAGTTGATCTCGTATTGCTCTGGCATTATTATTTCTGTGTGCTCTTGGCTATTTGTTCCTTGCAATGCAAGGAGGAGGATCTCCCAGGGGACTTGAAAAATATTTGTTCTGAAATGATCGTGTCTTTAGATGCACTCATTTTGGCTGAGATCTTATAGACAGGACAGAATAATGCCTTAGAAACCAAATCTGGTGAAATGCTTCTAATTGTTTATCAGCTCATCATGGCAGGTCTAAAATCTACTCCTTTATAGATTAATTCATTCAAAACTACATTGAGTGGTGAATCACGATCAGAATATGATGTTAGGGGATAACTTATTGACACAAGGGAATATAGACCAAACTTAAAGGAGAGGGTATGAATTGTCAGAAATCTAGAGTCAGTGGCTTTTATGTGCAGAGGCATGGATGGGAGAACAAAGATATTGTCCGTTAGAGGCTGCAAAGTTACTTACTTGGTTAAATGGAAGACCACCTAAAGAGGTACTGAAAACAGATAGGATTATGGTGGAGGGTGTGAGCAGAGGATTTTGAGGTCAGGTATCGGAACTGGAGCTTGTCTCTAGCTTCATGTTGAAAGCAAAGAAACGGAGTGATGAGGCTTGTTGTAGACCATGTCACAGGCTACATTTGGATGGGTTATGGGTCAGTGTGAGGAGAGACGGAAGTCAGGAAGCATGATATAAGCCACCATAGTGATGGTTGTGTCTGGAGATGATGCTTACCTGGTCAAGAGAAGATGCGTAGTGAACATGGCACTGTGGTGATGATGGGGGATGAAAGGGAATAGGTCAGTCTTCTGAGTGCTTGATCTTAGGTTACAGCACAATACCCCAAATGAATGTGTGGTAGCGCTGGGGCGCAGGAGGCCCTGAGTTGAGGAAATCTAGTCTTTACTCCAATACTGAAATTATTAACAATTCAGGCTGGTCGTTGGTTGTTTTTGCAACTTTACATCCTTCTTTACTAAGTAACACAAGCGAATTGTATTGACTTAATATCCATTTGGCATGTTTTTCAGCATCAGTTTTTGTGGACCAGGTAGAAGGGATGCCATGGTGCACCAGAGAGACCCTTTTATGTTAGATTCACAATTAAAAAGCTATTCTTGGGGCACCTGGATGACTCAGTTGGTTAAGTGTCTTTATCTCAGGTCATGATCTCATAGTTAGTGAGTTCAAGCCCTGTGTTGGGCTCTCCACTCTCAGCACAGAGCCTGGAGCCCGCTGCAGATCCTCTGTCCCCCTCTCTCTCTGTCCCTCCCCACTCATGCACTCACATTCTCGCTCGGTCTCTCTCCCACTCTGTAAAAAATAAGCAAACATTAAAAAAAAGGTATTCTCAGGCTTTTCCCTGAATGTCTGGATGGGGGAAACCTAGGATGCTATAGGGCTACCTATAGGAGATCAAGGAAAGCCTTCTGCCTTCCCAAGGAAGTAACTCTCAATGGGAGTGGGAGTTTTCATGGAGAGAAGAGTTGGTTTAGGCAGTGTGAGGAGGAAGGAAGAGTAGAACAGTGGAGTAGGCTAAGGTGCTGGCCTTAGCAAATGGAGACACCGGACAAAGGCCAGTATGGGTGTGAAAGGGGTGCAGGCATAGAAGATAAAGGTGGCACTTACACCATATCATCCACCGTCTAAATGGTGGGAACTCTTGGAATAACTGTCAACAAAGGGATAACTTGATCCCACATGCATTTATAAGATTCCTCTGCTGTGTTGTGGAAAACAGATTGGAGGAGACCAAAATGTACCAGTTAGGAGCTGTTTACAGGAATCCAGGCTATGAGAGCACAGGTGATACCAGTGGAAACTGAGAGAGTATATGGGTTTAATTCATATTTAGGAAATAAAATATACCTTGCTTGGTGACTTCTGTGGGTATGATGGCCAAGTGGGCAGCAGTGGAAAGGGGGATGGAGAGGGGAAGTCTAGATAATGCGAATAAAAGTTTGGCACATGGAAGTCACCTTCCCTCTTGGGATCTGTTACTTCTTAGAATGTTACTAATGGTAAGGGGTGTGTGTGTGTGTGTGTGTGTGTGTGTGTGTGTGTGTGTGTTGAATCTGAACTATTCTATTTATGCCATAAAAAATCTTTCAACACTTATGTGCTTATAATATACATACATATATACATATATATGTTTGTATTTATACCTATATCACGCGTGCGCGCACACACACACACACACACACACACACACACACACACCCCCCTCTGGAATGAAGTACACCAAAACATTAGCGGTGGTTATCTCAAGGATGCAGACTGTGGGTGATTTGTTTTTTATGCTTCCCTCTATTTGTCTAATTTTCTACCATAAGAAAAAAGTTTTTCCTCCCTAAGACCAAGACACAATTAAAGGTTTGAGGAGAAATGTGTGTATCTGCCACTATTGATTTTGTTTTAACAAAAAAAGATGGCTAAACACAAAATACAGTCTTTATAAACCTGGCTGGCAATTCCTTCCCTGATGTTATTGTCTATTTCAGACAAAGAAAAGAGGTGTATGATCCCAAAAACCTTCAGCTGTGAGGAAAACAAAATAAAGATCAATATATTTTGTCCCTGCTTATATTTTCTGCTAACTCCTTGTTTCCCGTCTACCAGAATGCTATCAACTTCAGTAACTAATTTACAAACTATAAAGCTGTGAACAAAGAAATCTTGGAGGTAATGAGACTTCCCTGGATGAAGTAGAGGAAAAGTGTATGTAAGGGGCATAGTATTGTGGTATACCTGCATTGTTCTTATCTTTAAATGCAAATCAAAATGATGCAGATTTTCTTAATACTGAGACTTCATGCACAGACAGTTCACTTTTCTTTTTTTGTTAAATATATAAAATTCATATTGCCAAAATATTACTGGGCCAAAAGAGCAATTTGATTTCTTTTACTAAGGGATGTGGGATAAAAGAGATTGAGAGGAAATTTGGTGAACCAAAACCAAATGAGACCCCAAGCACAATGCAAAACAAAGCTAGTCAATTCTGAAACATTTCACCATGTTTATTTATCTAACCCACCATGGACCTTGGCACGTATTCTAAAAGTCTTCCGTGTTCTGTGTGTTTTCGATGACCTCCAAAAACTACCTGCGACATTCTATACCACGGAATGGTTCCATTTTCCATCTGTTGTCATGCAATTGTTTTGTTTACCAGCAGCTGTCAGATGGGTGTTATAATGAATGCTTTCATAGCAAATGTTATGAAACCAAATATAACATGCATTCGGGATGAAGCTGATAGCACAGGTGGATACACAGTGCCTACAAAGAGACTGGAAATGGGCTTTCTCGTCTGCATCAGGAAACCATGCATTGAAAAGTGTCTCATGTGCTGGTTCACAAGTGCCTAATTCTGCCAACTCAAAATAAACTTCTCGGTTGTTCATGCAGAATTGCCCACTCCATCAGTCGCAGAGAACTCTTGGGTTGCTCAGAGTAATTATGACTTAGCTTTTTCAGAAGCATTATGTTCATCTGTTAGCTAGGTATGCTCATATGTTCACGTGCAAACAAATCACTTTTTACATGTGCTATAATGCATATGCTCAGGCCCCTGCATCTGCTTGTTCTGGCCCCAAGAGTCTGCTGTGGGGCTCAGGAACGTGAACATTTAACAATCGTCTCCTCACTGTTCTGTGACAAGACCACACTTGGAGGAATCCTTGCCTCAGCATGAGTTTTTCTCTGCTCTTTCTGCATTGTTTGTTTATTTTTGAATTGCCCACAGGGAATGTACAGTTAGCAACAGTCAGTTCTGTCAACTGCTTCCAAACTCTCCCTGCTCTCCTCACTAGCAGAAAGGTGCATTTGGGCTACGAGGCAGAGGGATTAGGCAAGCTGAAAGGCGGATAGTGGTTCTGGTGGTTCTTCTGACCTTCACCCAGGACTCTGGAGCCATCAGTCTACCTGCACCCACCACTCCTGCTGAAGGCTTGGGAGTGGCCTATGTGTCTGAGCCCTCAGAAGCGCAGGGATGGGGCTGTCCTTCATGCTCCAGTTACTGGGGACGTTGTAAGCTGTGACCTAGCACCAGTAGACATGGAGCTACAAAGCATGGTGTGTTGCATTTTTAAAAAAAGACTTTTTAAAAATTTTAATAGTAATCTCTATACCTAGTGTGGGACTCTTAACTCACAATCCTGAAATCCAGAGTTGCATGCTCTACCAACTGAGCCAGCCAGGTGCCCCAGCGTGTTGCATTTATTGGAGGCTTTTGTCTCTCTGGCTGTTGTTAAGAAAATCTCACTCCTAGAGTTCATACATTCCACCAATAAACTGATACATATACCACACTCCCTTTTCTTCTTGTGAAATGAAAGAGAGAGAGATTTTGTGAGTTGCTCTATGTATATGTGTGTACTTTTATTATTATTATTATTATTATTATTATTATTATTATTATTATTATTATTATTTTTGCTCAGACTCATAGGAGGGAGTAAAAACCGTAACAGCAAGTCTAGTGCATGGATGTGTTTTCTTTACACCCCAGGCCCAGAACACGTGTTCGTGAAGTCCTCGATGAATACCCCTGTGCTTCAGATTCTGTAGATGTTGATTAAGTGTTTGAGGAAACAAATGCATGAAGGACAGTCCTTTGAATGAATCTGCTGTGATCTCTCAGTTTTGTGACCTTGAGTATCGTATACTCAGATGAACTCTACCTATAGTTCTCTACCTATAGTATACCCAAATGAATACTGAAGAGTACTGTTCAATGTATATACTGTACCATATGATACCTGTAATATAGATGCACAGTATATATGTTCAACAGTTTACTGTAGCATTAGATTTGCAGGCCATGGAGTCCTGGTGCCCACGTTTGAATCCTGGCTCTATGCACGTGACCACGAGACCTGGAGCAAATGCTTTAATTTTCTAAGCTTTGTTGCTTCTTTCTGAAAATTAGGATAATAAAAGAACCTTTCCCATAGGGTTGTTATGAAGTTTAAATGAGAAAAAAATCTATGTAAAGCTGTCAGCCCTATGCCTGTAATGTATAAGCACTTGATGAATGGTTGACGGTATTATTACTATTATTATTATTATTATTATTATTATTATTATTATGTACCTAACATTTTGCTTTTGGGGAACACACACCTGTCAATTTCCCCTACCAAAGATGTGCCTTGACTTAGTTGCTGTTGGTCCTACCCTCAAAATTATTCAACCATGTGCCATAAGGCATATGGCACAAAATATGGTGCTCAGAATATCATGGCTTATATATTTTATCTTGCTGGCAAGGATTCTAAAAAGGTTTAAAGCTTAAATTAGAACCCACATGTACGCTGAGTTGGGAGAAGGCGCCATATGCCTCTCCATCTTGTGTGTGGTATGACTGGAAGCCAGAGGGAATGACAACACACTAGTGGCTCCAGCCAAAACTTGAGGCCAGCAGCCTAAATCCAGATCAGGCAACATCTCTGGCTCTTCCAGTTCTGTCAGCTTGTGCATTTGACCTTGACAGCCAAGGTCTGAGCAGTTCCTCTTTGCTTTCTGTCATTAATCAGTCCTGAAGCATCTTCTAAACAGACAGCTTGGTTGGATTGAATAATGTGCCTGTGTTTTCTCATCTGATACAAGCATGAGTCAAACTGGAGCTACCTCGATTGGTGAGCTTGGATATCAGGCTAGGGCAGGATTTTCAAGTGGAGCCTTACCTGAAAATATGTTGCTAATTGGCTGTTAATGTTGTCCTCTTGCTACCATGGTGCCTGTAATTATGATAACCCACTGTTTCAAGTTTTCTATTGTGGTAGAAATTGTTACTGGAGGAGGGGGAGGGATGACATTTACTTTCACTGGTAAGTGAGACCAGATTTGGACTTTGAGTCACTCTTGAGAATTTAGGGGTGGCACATAACAGTGCCTCACAGGAATTTTATCATGGTACAAGGTATTAACCATGCCCCACTTTACAATTGCCATATATTTTTAAAGTTATGAATGTGCCACATAATGCATACTTTATTGGATAGAAAAAAAAGCTAATATGGTATGAAAAATACATAGTTAACTAGAAATGTGGTAAGAGAACAAGAATAATCTGTAAGATTTTGCATGGTGAAATGCAATTTCTGATGCCTTTTACAGTGCTTCAGAGTTTTTAAAGATGTTTTTGTTTAACAAAGTGGAAATTCACGCCAGATAGTTTTCATTACTTACTAAATTCTTCTGGAAATTCATGACAGAGCTTTTCCTGGAATGCAGATATCCTGACTCTCGGTTCTGAGAATTTTCCACTAGATCAATATAACATCCTAATAGATAGTGATTTGAGGAGAGAAGAATCATCTTTTGTAATTAAGCCACTGCTAAGCTGACATAATAACAAAGAAATTAGTTTCGGACTTGGAATTCTGTAAATGATTTCCGAGACAAAATGGCGTGAAACAGTATCCAGGGAGTTGAGGAAGAGGCATGGGATGATGCCATTTAGATTACTTCTGGGCTTGTTTTTCAGCATTGAAAATTTCCATGTTGCATCCTGTTTTCTGTCCCATAGCAATCACTCTGTTTCCCTTTTGCAATTTAGTTTAGAGTATATCATTGCTAGTAATACAGTGAGATTTTCCCAGATCACTTCTCAGGACCAGTCTTTGGATGTTGGGAAAACATTCTCCTCTATTAACTGTGGGATGATGTGCATTTACCCATGTCCTATTTAGTTGGTGTTGATAGTTCACTAATGGGTGGGGTGGAGATGGGCTTGGCGTTTTGTCCTTTGGAGAAACAGACAGTAAGATGAATAGTGTCTAGTTTTATCTCTTTTTCTTCTAAATTTTAGCTCTTCCTCCTCTCTCATTTCTTCCTTCTTCTCTCCTACCTTTTGTCTCTTTCCTTCTCTCTCTTACACACACGTGCATACTCATGTACATTTTTACTTGTCCATTAACTAGTATGTTTGTTTATTATTTATTTTTTAAATGTTTATCTATCTTTGAGAGGGTGAGAGATGGAGTGAAAGTGGGGGAGCGGCAGATAGAGAGAGAGACACAGAATCCAAGCAGGCTCCAGACTTTGAGCTATCAGCACAGAGCCCAACTCGGCTCTTGAACTCACGAACTGTGAGATGATGACCCGAGCTGAAGTCAGACGCTTAACTGACTGAGCCACCCAGGCACCCTGATTAAATGGTATGTTTAGTGAGGACTATTAAGCACTTTCTTATAATTGATAGTAGGAAATGTGTGGTACCCGGGTCACACAGACATGGTGCTGAAGAACCAAATTTATTTCCTGATTCTGCCATGTACTAACTGGGTAGCTCTGGATATGTGCTCTAGGCTGTGTCTGTTTTGTAATATATAAATCAGGAATGTTAATAATGCCTTTGTCATAAGGTGGCTAGAATGCTTTACTTAGATTATACATAGGAATTGTTTAGCACAGGGGCTGATGCATTAAAAGCTTTGAGTAAGCATTGTTTATTATCATTAATAGAAAGCATTTTCATTCGATTCCATCTCAAGGTGCAGGACTGAAGCTAACATCTCCTAAGAGACCTGCAATCTTTAAACAATGTATCCTATTTAAATTGAATTAAAAGTCTTCACTTGGGGCATTGGAACTGGTATCCATTCTGTGTGAAATATTTCAAATGTTTATCTTTGTTCTGTGAGGAAATGTGTAATTAAAGCCATTTTTTATTTACCTTCTTAAGATGCATCTCTAATTCTCTAATGGAGTTAATGATTTCAGTGGTAGTGAGTCCTGTTGGTGAGGCAGTTTTCCACCCCATCCTCTTACCTTTTCTTAGAAAACCTCATCCAAGCCTCCAGTGGGTCTCCCAAGAGACGGGAAGATACCTTCAATGGCAATAGTTGATTTAACTGATGAAGAAGTGAATGGAATTGGCTGATCAGATTTTCTCTTCCTTGACAGTTAAGAATTTTGACACATTCCAACATTCATATTCTTTAAAAAATTCACTGAGAAGGGTAATAGGAAATGGACTTTAGGAACAGGGGCTACATTAGATCGGTAAATACACATCACTATTTACTGGCTTAGTAACCTAGAACAAGTCATTTTATCCAGAGAACTTCATTCCCACCATTTGCAAAGCAAGAGTAGTAACAGGGGCTACCTCAGAAAAATGAAGAATAAACATAGGAAGGCAGGTGAAGCGCTGAGCAGTAACTTGGACTCATAGTTAAGTGCCAAAACATTTTGTATTTTATTCAGCCCTTAACTGACCACTGTCTGGGAATTACTCATTCTTACACTAAAACCACCCATTCCTTTGGGCAATTTCAAATGTTTTCTTTTCTTTTTTATCTTCCCTATCTGATTTGACACTGCAAATCATTTATTTCTTCTCAAAGCTCTGTCCTCCATTGATTCCCTGGTACACTTCCTACCTCTTTGCCTAGGTGTTTTGTTTGTTTGCGTGTTTTGTTTTGTTTTGTTTTTGCCTTTTCAATGCCTCCTCTTTTTTGTTCTTACCTAAGTGAAGTTGCTCTCCAAGGTTCTGACCTCACTTCTGTTCCATCTGTTTTCTCATCAACACCAGCTACCATTTCTTGAGCACTTACTTGGCCCTGGTGATATATCAGATGCTTTGCATACGTTTTCACTTAACACTCCAAACAGCTCAAGAAGCAGGCATCATTGTTCCCTTCTTCAGATGAGGAAATTGACTCTCAGAAGAATTGACTAAGCCATGTAAGCTAACAGAGCTGTGTAAGGGAGTAGATCAGGAGTTTGCACCCAGAATTCCAAAGCTTATATTTCATTACCACTGCACTAGAGGAAGCCATGTGTTAGATTTTTGCCTCTTCCAGGTTACTAGCTGTGTTATTTTGAATAAGTGACGTAGTGTGGCCTTAGTTCCATAATCTATAAAATCAGCATGATAATACCTATCTTTCAATAGGGTGTGTATGTGTGTGTGTTGTGTGTGTGTGTGTGTGTGTGTGTGTGTGTATGTGTGTTATTCAAACCATTTATGTAGAGCATTTAGCATGTAGTATGGAACATAGAAGACAATAAATAAGTCCAGTCTGTTATTAATAACAAATAATTAGCTTTCCATTCTGAGAGATTTCATTTTGGTTCCATGAATGTGACTTTAAAAACTGAACCTATCCCAAATTTGAATTATTGCCTAACTAGATCCATGAAACTGGAAATAGAGAAATAACATACAATTCTAGCAATATCAACATTATTATTTTCATTTTTTTCCTGATGCTGTCATCTTGTTATTTGTGCTGTTTCTTAGAATAATAGAATTTATTCAAGCAATTTATCCTTAATACAAGTGATATAAATGTGACTGTGCAGTATTTATATATCATGCTAATAATGTCTGGTTCATCCTTTTTTCTCTCTCTTTACAAATGGAGACATTGATTTCCTACCCTGTCCTGTCTTTTATTGCATTTTCTGCATTGAGGTCATCTCTGTTTACCACCTACACTGGATTCCAAAAGCTGAAATGATGTTTAACACTGTCCAACAACATTTTTAAAAGCATCTACCATGTGCTTTCTTCAGCACTGTATATATTGCAGTGGATTAAAGGAGGAGCAAACATATATTTACTCTCCCCAGCTATAAGTTAAATGTGTTAAAAATATGCACCTGCTCAATGATTTAAAGACAAATATAGACCTTTATGTTGGGAGCTTCTGAAATAGTGTTAGTTATATGCATGCATGTTAAAATATGTGGACCTTACCCATGGTCTCATTTTGTTTACACTCTCTAGGTAACCTCCTTCAATCTGTTTTTAATGTCCAAATATACCTTGATGGCTTTCCAAAATATTTCTAACTCCAAATGTTTCTTCTGAGCTTGAGACTCCTATTTCTTCATCCACATCTCCAATTGACCCCCAGCCATGAGTATCCTCTGGACACTTTATTTTTTATTTTATTTTTTATCTTTTAAAAAATTGTTTTAACGTTTATTTATTTTTGAGAGAGAGACAGACAGACAAACTGGCCAACCATGAGCGGCGAAGGGGCAGAGAGAGAGGGAGACACAGAATCTGAAGCAGGCTCCAGTCTCTGAGCGGTCAGCGCAGAGCGCAACATGGGGCTCAAACCCATGAACCATGAGGTCATGACCCGAGCCAAAGTCCGACACTTAACTGACTGAGCCACTCAAGTCCCCCTTCCCTGTACACTTTTAATTCATTACGTCTGAAATGAAATCAACACCCACCCCTTTGCCTACCCACACCAATCTTCAGTGCCTCCTCCACCTTGCCAAATCACACATGCATTTCAGCTTACCTATGTTGGAGACCTGTAATCCAGCAGTGAATTGTCTTATCATCTCTGCTCCACCTGAGCACAATTCATCATCAATTCTTATCAAGTAATGTCTCTCTTGTTTCTCAAACTTGACCTGGCCTCTCTATTTTTTGCAAAGATAAAACCATATAATACCGGCAATAGAGAAGCAAGATCAACCTGTTTGGTTGATGCAGGAAGATTTGTGGGAATAGACGTTACAGCACTGATTTTCATTGTGCTTCAGGTAGACTTTCATGGGCGAGAACCAAGGTGAGAGAGTGACTTTGCAGAAGGAAAACAATCCAGCTAATTTGGGTAGATAAAAAGAAGAAAGAATCAGCAAGACTTGATGACAAGCTAGATTCAAGGGAAGAAACTGTAGACAGGAACAATTTTCAAACATGTTCAGGATATTGTATGTTTTGTTTGTGCCTTTATGAATGAATTTTAAGAGAGGTCTTGTTTTAAAGTTAAGGGGGAAGAGCATCTGGGTGGCTCAGTAGGTTGAGCATCTGACTCTTGGTTTCGGCTCAGATCTGGATCTCATGGTTCGTGAGTCTGAGCCCTGCATTGGGCTCTGCGCTGACATTGTGGAGACTGCTTGGGTTTTTCTCTTTCTCTCTCTCTCTGCCCCTCCCATCTCTATCTTTCTCTCTCTCTCTCTCTCTCTCTCTCTCTCTCTAAATAAGTAAATAAACTTTACAAAATAAAGTGGGGCGGACTCTTTTTAAGAGGTTGAAATAGAGGACAGTGAATGCTTTTGGGGTGGGTTATCTTTGTGGAAATCGTGACCTTGCGCATGTGCATTAATCACTGCAGGACTTAAGTCATCTTCTGAAAATGAAGGATTTGGATTAGATAATTTCTAACATTTTGGGCTTTTGGGTAGCCAGAGTTTTATGATTAGGAACTTGGAGGAAAAGTGTAACAGTTAAAAGTTGGTGCTGATGGATTCAGAGAAGAATTGGGTTGAATTATATTTGGAACTAAAGTGTACCCTTGCTGAAATCTAGAATAATAATGAGTCTGGTATTAATATAGTCTGGCTTAAGTGTAATACTAATATAAACAAAATTATATTGTGAGAAAATGATGTTTATAGAGTACACCATCAAGATGAGCTCTAGAAAAGGGAAACTAAACCTTGTCTAAATAGTTTTTTTTTCTCCCTATTGTCACCTCTTTTTTACATTATCATTATGTTTTCCAGGCTGGCAGATGAATCTCAAAATCTGCTTCTGATTGAGTTTTTTCTTCTTTCTCTGATAGAATATATTTTTTTTTTTCATTTATAAAAAGCAAATAGATCATGGGGTTTTCTTCTGAGGCAAAGAAATAAACATTGCAAAAGTTTCTATGCTCAATTCCAGTTTCTTATTGAAAAAAATTAATATAAATGAAAAATATTCATTTACTTTTTGAACAAAGTTTTATCACGGATCTCTTACTTGGGAGTAAATACTCCTTAAAACAAGCTAAATGTGCATCCTTAATAATTTAAAGTCAGAGAACCAGCCATGTGTAAAATAGGTGTGTGTTCACATAATTGACTACAGTATTTTGCTACATGGTTAAATGCATGATTTCCCCTAATAGAATGCCATTGTGGTCTACATCACATTTTCTAGTTCATAAAAGTCAAATGAGCTGTGACCATAGTCTCCCAAACTTAATGGAAAGTTCATTTTGTGACTTCTGAGTTTAAATTGTGTCTTTCTAGGATGAATCAATAGATTTAAAGCACGTTAATGGATCACATCACCAAAAGGTCTAATCCTGAGTGACTAAAATGGTAGATCTAATTCAGATTTATTGCTTTTCTAGCACGATGGACTAAAAGGTCTTTAATCTCTGTAATAATATAATGGATTTGAATTAACTAAATAATCCTCACCTGATGCACATCATTTAAGTTGTCTACATATTCACCTGGCACTGTGCTTTTCAAACTTTTTAGGGGAGGGATGTGGAGTGAATGGGATGAATCTGTGAAAGCTACCAAAGAAGTAAAACCATATGTCAATAGAGACTTGAGGTCTCACAGTACATTTTGTTTCCTGTGTGGGATGCTTGCTAGTACAAAAAATTTATACACTGCTCTGCCAACACCCTTAACCACAGCTACCTATCAGAAGGTTATCAAGGCTAGAACAAAAGCATATAAGTTATGTCCTGGACTGTGCAAACACTCTTGAGCACGGCCATAAACTATGGCAGCAGTGCTCACCAACACCCAACCATCCAGGAATTTTGACCTTGGAGAAATGGCATGGGTCAGCAGAGATGGCCAGGCCCAGAGATGGCACCATTTAGAAAATACAAATGAAGATGTTCAGAGGGTGCTGGCAATAAGCTTCTGGGAGGACACCATTTGAAGGGAAGTCAAATTGTTCTGTTATCTCAGGGAACACCTTGATAGTGAAAGACAGTAGAAGAACATGAGGCTCCCTGATACTTCCAGAAAGATGAATACAGTGTATTTGTATTAGAACTACTGCCTCCAAAACAGTCAAAATCCTCCCTAATGTCAAGAACAAATGGTCTTTTTGCATTCCTTTGTTCAACCCTTTTCATTGTATGCCCCCAGAGAGTGCAATTTTAAGAATCGGAAATGTAGTAGAGTTACCTGATATGAAAGAGAAACAATATCAAGTGATATGGTGATTCCACCTGCCTTTTCTCTTAGCAAGAGCATGTACCACCATTTTTTCTGTAACATGACATCTGTGTTCCTAAAAATCACCCGTCTGTGTAAAGTCATGCGATAAAAACCACAGGGCTTATGGGGAAAACAGGATCACAAGCAACTTCATCAGTGACACATTACAAAACAAGTAAACAAACAATAAAAGATAGGAACTTGATTAAAACAGCGCAGTTTTACATGTGTTAAATGATTGAAATCCATAAATGTTATAATAAAGCTGGCAGTTTAATTCAGAGATCAGAAGTTTTCTTGTGGAAGTGGTCACTAGAAGGGTTGCACCTTTTGAGTTACCGTGAAGTGATGGAAAGAAAGAGGTCTCTGAAACCAGATAGAAACTTACAGCATGACTCATAACATGTGCTGTGAAAGGGGTAGCAGGTAGGTGTTTGAGGTATGTGTTTGTGTGTCTGATTGTATATTTCTGTGCAGCTCATTTTCAACTGGGTGGAGTTTTCTGTGTTAACCTAGTGTTTTTCACAGATGAAATCAAGCATGAGTAAATGTGAAATCCACATTATGCCCAAATTGTTCCCTGCTATATCTGTTCATTGGAATGCATTTGCGTTTTCAAAACAAGCATTGTGGTAGAAATGACAGTTCCTACGAGTGAGCATGACATGGGAGGTAAATACTGGAAGTCCTCTTGGTTATTTGGTTCCCACTGTGAACATTTCCAAGAGTATTGCATGTAAGGAAGAATACATATGATTCTCCGTATTTATGACCTTAATGCAAGCCAACCACTTCCTCTTGTGCTCAACTGAGTAAAAAAAAAAATTATGTTCTGAGTTGGGAGAAAAACATGGCTGTGTCAGATCATTAAATCATTTCCAGGGTGGCTCCCTACTAACAAAGGATGTGTTTGACTTCATTGGATATTTTCCCTTGACACATCTACTCACAACCTAACTTTTATTGGAGGACCGCTTATGTCATGTATCTCATGAGATCATTTTATTCCAACAAGCAAAAATTGTCTAGGAATGTTGGGTCACTCTGAGAGATCTGCCTTGTGTTTTGATTATTTGTTGTTACCATGGGACCCTGTGATCTTTGTGTCAGCCTTAAAGGAATTTTGAGGGTATTCAATCTATCTGCCTTATGTTATAAAGGAGGATACTGACTTAGAGGGAAAAAGAACTTTCCTAAAGAACATAAGTGGAAGGCAGTTTGACAAACATGTCAGAATATAACTCTAGACCTTTCTTAAGGAAATGCCTGTAGAATTCCTATTGGATCAGTTTCTTTTACCTGTTGTGTTACGGGTCTGTTCCTGACCATGAATACACATACACAGAAAAGTCAACTTTCATTGTGGCATCAACTTTGTTATTTCTTTTGTTGTCATGAATGGCTGACAGGCCACCAGCCAAAATAGTATGCATAATTTTATTTTTTCATCTAGTTATTGTTTCCTATGTATAATTCCTAAACTTATCCTAATAGGCACAGAGAGAAACTCCACAGTTTTTCCTGTTACTGTTAATGCTGGTGATACTCATACACACCTCCTCCATACACACCTACTGCATATTATACCAAATTCTCCTCAAAACAAGTTTTTATTTTTTTTTTTTATTTTTTTTTTTCAACATTTATTTATTTCTCGGACAGAGAGAGACAGAGCATGAACGGGGGAGGGGCAGAGAGAGAGGGAGACACAGAATCGGAAACAGGCTCCAGGCTCTGAGCCATCAGCCCAGAGCCTGACGCGGGGCTCGAACTCACGGACCGCGAGATCGTGACCTGGCTGAAGTCGGACGCTCAACCGACTGCGCCACCCAGGCGCCCCAAAACAAGTTTTTAAAGCTTTAATTTCTCCCATGATACAGTTGGGAAAATGGAGATACGGAATTTGGTCTTAGATTAAGTCGTTTCATAAGTCAGTGTTGTGACCAGATCAGCACGCCCATCTGACTACCCATTCAGATATATTACTATAAACACTGGGGAGCAAATGTGTTGGGGAATTCACATTTGTTCTAGTTTATTCTAAAAAGTCCTAGGAACTTTAGAACCCATTAGGAACTTGGAAAAAAAATCTATTAAATAAAAATAACAAAATCTACCCAACTACCCAAAACAGACCAAATCACAGTTTAACTGAAGTTGGAACTAATATTCTTTGGAGGTATTTGGATCTCAGCATAAAATTACGTGTAGCACAGTGATGGGGGAGCATATGACATTAGAGGATAATTTGTGGGCATATCTACAATGTACTTAAAATATGAGCCATTTATGAGGGGAAGAATAGATGATCAAGTTGAGATATTTTAGAATGTATGTGACATTAGTGGGTTGATTTCTTTATATTGTTGTTAATTGAGTTGGATGGCCTCATTTGACAATGGATGCCTATTGTCAGTGTATTGTGGATATGCGTGTGTGGGTGTCGATGTGCACACATGTGTTTCTCATAAACCCTTAACCTTCCACAAAGAGGGCATTCCAAAAGAAAGAGATGAAAGAAAATGCATAAATGCACGATAACACATGATTAAGTTTTGACCCCATACATTGTTAACCTTCAAAGCTAACTCTGCAGTAGCACAATATTATTAGCAATAAAAGGAATTTGCTTTGCCCTTTTTTAAATTACCATAAACCGATTGACTGAGACAGAATGATGTTAATATTTAAGAAGTAGGACACTAGATTCTATTATCTCAGAAGCTCTGTCACCAGGCCCTCTCTGTAGTCCTGTTATCTAATTATTGGGCTTAAATTGCATTAGTGTGCTAGCAATTTGTCTACCACTGGAAAAGTAATTGACATTTGGGTTACTGCTTCATATTTGGGAGACTTGCTAGCTAGTTCCGAAGAGTCCTCTTCTGTCAGGGCAGATTAGCTTAATGTTGCCTAGAAGAAAGGGAAGCTCTGTGTTTTAAGGTATGCTGCCTCGGTAGCTGGTTGCAATTTGGTATTAAAATTTCGGTTCTGTATCAAAGCTGATAAGTCACCTGAGATGAAATTGAACAAGGTTGTCGTGACAAAGTAATTAATGGCATTTTTTGACTTTCAGATGACTTTAGGGGAAGCACACTTACTCTGTTCGTCTGCTTCTGCTGCCATGTTTATAAATATGTATGCACATTTACAAAACATCTTTAACTGTTGTCAGATGTTTTTGCGGGCTCCAGATTTATGGTTCCTCTGAATTAAACAGTACCAGGTACTCTTGGTATACTGTTCTGATTTGGCAGTGACAGTAAAGGCAGCGACTTTCCATAATATTTCAATCATATGGCTGCTTTTGACACGACACATTGTTGATAGGCACTTTTCTCTCTCCTTTTTTCTTTTTCTTCGTGTAAAAGTGTGCTCTGGTTATATTATTTCTAGGCTTTTTTCTGCTTATCAGTTTTGGTTTGGTTGAGAAGACAGGGATGGTATTAACAAATACTCTGCATTTCTCTTTGAAGAAGCACCTAAGAGATCAGTCCAGTCTTTGACAATGTGGCAAACGTATGTGGAATAAACAGATTATTTGGCTCCTATAACCAATTTGCCTGCGAATAATGGGTTTCTCTCACATGTCTCGAGACTGTCGTCTGGAGTAATCTGGACAATAGAAAATAGAAGTGGCCGGTTTTCTTTAATTTGAAAACTAAAGGTGGCACCTGAACGTATTCAAAAATTGAGGGAAAAAAGGTGGTATTTCTCTTTTAAGGCACAGGTCAAATCTGCTTTTCCACAAGATTCCTTGCTAAGTCACTTCAACCTCTTCTGCCTGGCTCTCTGTACTCATTTCTCTGGCGTCCTTTCAGTCCCATGAGCAAGCCAAACTCCTTCCTGCTGCCAGGAACGCTCTTTTTTTTTTTTTTTTTTTTTTTTTTTTTTTAACTCTTTGCCAGCCTAGTTCCTTCTCATCCTTTAGGAACCCGATAAAACATCACCTCAAAGGGTCCTTCTTTATTACCTTCTTCTCTGTCTCAGTTATTCTCCATCCACCTTGATTGCTTCTTTCTCAGTATTTGGTACAATACACAACTAGTTTACACAGTCATTTCTATTCCTTTTCTTCATCTGCTTTCCTCATTAGATCATAGGCTCCATGGGGCAGAGGTATGATCCGTTTCACTTGCTGCTCTAGGAACCAGCAGTATTAGATGCTCGATATTTATGCTGAATGCGTTACTAAGCCCTCCCCTAATTTCAGCCACAGCACCTTTTTCAGCTTTTGATTTTGAAATAATTATAGACTCACAAGAACCTGCAAAATTAATCCAGATTGTTTCCCATACCCCATCCCTCAGCTTTCCCCAGTGGCGATGTCTTAAGCAAGTGCAATACAACATGGATGGCAGGAAGCCACAGTGTTTTACTTTTCTTCTCCTTTTTCTGTAAAAGACAGAAAGAAAAATGACATTTTCAGGTACACTTACATTCCATCGTATGCACTTGTGTAAGGGGTACATTTAGATGTGTTTTGACCAGCATTCACGTGACCACCGCCATCACTTTGCCTTTCTTTTAAGCTAATAGTGATCTCAGTAGGCAGCTCCCATTCATTTAATTTAATCCTTTGCCATTTTATATTTTATACTAGGAAGCTTTCTCTTCCCCCTCCCCCCATGCTCCCTTAATGAACTTTTTAAGCACATGAATTTGAGTTTTGGGGGTTTTTTGTTTGTTTTTTGCATATGTAGTGTTCGTGAATGCATTATAATGTACTTAATTCCTAAAATTCTTAAAATACTTAATTGAAATGTCATCAGAGACCTCTTCTTTCTAAGTTGGTGCATTCGTTTACGGAAAAAAAAAAAAAAAGATTAAAAAGTAAAGTGTTCCTGCCTCACATTGTGTTTGGAGTTGCTTGGAAGTTTTCCCAGGACAGATTTTACCTATGACTCCCCACACACCCGCCAAACAGGTCTGGCTTGGGTTGTCCATTAAAACAAACCCTGCTGCTGATGGATTATTTAGTATCCTCACCTTTTTCCTTCAGCCTTTGGATGCTGTTAGAGGCTTCCAAGGCTCGCGTTGTTCAGTGGAGCGTTCTGCATAAGGCACACTTTTTCTTTTCTTTCCCAAGAAATGGCAGTTAATGCATTCTATAGAAAGCTGTAAATGAGGCTGATAAAATTATCTGGCAGCCCAAAGGTTGCTGCACTCGTTCATCTCCACATAATTCAGAAGTTAAATGACAAGATTAGGGAGAGGAGGCAATACGTTTGACAGGAAAATGTTACCTGGAATGATGAAAACCAAGGGTGTTGTTGTTGTTGTTGTTGTTGTTGTTTATCCAGTTTTGGGGGGAGGTTCTTAAGAGAGGGTTAAAGAAGAAGAGTTGGTTCAAGGAGAAATTACTCTCTAAGAGTGTTCTCTTGGGGCCAAAGCAGTGTATTACCCTAAGAAGTAGGTTGCCATATACTCATAATTATTTGCATCATGAATGATAGTGCCCCTCCCACTTGATGAGGAGATTATAGGAAGGTGACAGTGGAGATGAAGTTTTCAATAGTCAGTCTGAATTTTTAGTTTACTTCATGAATTTGTTTCTTAACTTTAGAGGGATATTATAGTCAACGTCTCTTGGGATAAATATATATTTATATATTATATATGTAGTTAATACATTATTCATATAATATATATTTCATATATTTTAATATTATATTGATATAAACATATAATATATATGTGTATTTATATGAAATGTAACAGTTGATTTAGTTTCTACTCATAGAACCTAAATAATATATACTAATAATATATAATAAAAACATATCATAGTATAATTTATTATATAAAGAGTTATATATTATATAACAGTACAGAGAGTATAATCCCATTTTCATAAAATTAATCATTTAATTTTAATCATTTAAAATTAAAATTTAATCATTAATTAATCATTTAAAGATTAATCATTTAATCATTAATTAATCATTTAAAACTTTTCTAAAGCACTAGTACTAAAGTATATTTCTAGATGATAAGATATGGTATATTTAAAATATTTTTTTCTTTTTTATACTTGAGCTTTGCTTAATTGTGTGTGTGTGCGTGTGCGTGTGTGTGTGAAAATAAATATCTGTTGCTTTGAAAGAAAAGAATATGATCATTAAAAAGAAAGCTACTTCTGGGATGGAGGTGAACCTTAATGATGTCTTCATTTATTTATTTACTCAACAAACGTATTTTGTGCCTACAATGTCTGGTACTTGACTAGACATTTAGTAGAAGGTGAAATCCACTGGGTTTGCTTCTTTGGAGCTTATGTCCCCATCCTAGGATTAGGGACCCCTTATAGACACTGTTTTCCCTCGTTCATCTCACAAAGTGCCTGGTATAACTCAGTCCACAACTGTCTGCTGACTGTGTCATGAGGAAATATTCACATAGTTGTGCATGGTTGGGCATACCTTATTTGGTTTGCCATGTTTTTAATTCAGTTTAATTGCCATTGCTTTAAAGAGTCAGGACTATTCACAGTACCCAAGTCTGAATTTCTGGATTTTCATGAAAAGTTGGAATCTCTGGCACAACCAGATTCCCATCATGTCAAGGCAATGGTTGATGTTGAGTTACTGCTGCCTCCTTTGATTGAGGCATGTTCTGTTCTCTTTTCCCTAGGCCCCATGACGCCCTATAGTATTTCCCCTACACTGAGGCTCAGTGTTTATCACCGGGCCATTTATCCCCTGGCATAATTTGGACACTTTCATCACTTTTCTGACCCAGCTGGGCTACTTTTAGGCATTTGGATTTTTTTTCCCATTTATCTTATGACCTTGAAGAGGAATTATGCAGATGTTTGTAGTATAAAATTGTAAGTCTTTCAAAGGTTTTTGAGAAGGGGTATAGACAGCTTAGAAAGTGTCTCTTGGGGCGCCTGGGTGGCTCAGTCAGTTAAGCGTCTGACTTCAGCTCAGGTCATGATCTCAGTCTGTGAGTTTGAGCCCCACATCAGTCTCTGTGCTGACAGCTCAGAGCCTGGAGCCCGCTTCAGATTCTGTGTCTCCCTCTGTCTCTCTGCCCCTCCCTGCTCATGCTCTGTCTCTCTCTGTCTCAAAAATAAAGAATATTTTTTTTAAAAAGTGTTTCTTCCTTCACAGAGTGAACTAAACTGGAAATGGGACACGTCTTAGCATTTACATTACAAGCTGAGCAGTTCCTGTTCTCATAGGGAGTTTGGTTGGTGTAAAGCTGCTAGAGAATGTGAAAGCATCTTCACAAACAGTGCGAAGTACGTATGAAGATGGGCCACATTTTGTGCCACTGGCAAGCTGTCCGCCCGTAGTTAGCACTTGGGGTGTCCGTTATGTTCCCGTGGACTCTCTGGACTTCTGTTGCATCAACAGAAGCCCCTGCTTACCTGTAGGGAAACTTAGCAAGAAATTAAGAATGCAGATCAATTGTTGTGTTTTCTTAGTTTGAGTGGAACCTAATGCCATCTTGTCTGGTATATATAATCTTTCTGGTATGAGAGGGAAGGCAAAACAAGCAATTTGCTGATAAAGCCAGACATTATTAAAACTTTGAAACCTTTGACCATACAGGTGTATGATGCATCCACCCATACCGACTTTTCTACCTTCCTCCTGCCCTTTCTGCCCTATGGTTCAACCCCCTTTTTTCCTGAGATCTTCCCAACTATCAAGCAAGTTGAGATTACAAGGCAGGAGCAAGCCATAGGCACTGAATGATTCAGTTATTCTTTTGTTTAGAAGCAGGGTGTGAATCGGGTGGTATCTTAGGTCCTTCTGGCCTGAGACTGTGTTTCAGCTGCTCTTCTGTATTTGGGCAGAAGGAATCCATAGACACATGGTGTGAATGTCTGCACTCCAGTTCTCATTAGCTCCATTGCTTCACTCTTGCCCTGTCTGTACAGGTTCCTGTTAGACTCTACCCAGGAGGGTCAGTCCACCTGTGTTGATGGTGGCAAGAACTTGTATTTATGTCCTTTTGGGCTTTTCAAATGAAAATATTATTTAAAGGATTTTATTTTCTTTTTCTGATAGAAACACTGCAAAGTTAAAACCTTTACCAAGGTCTAATAATGATCCTGGATTCTTAAAGGTGTGGGCACAGACTTTTCAACTGTCTAGTCCTCGTTAAGTATTGAAATGGAGGAAAAATATCTCTTTCCTCCCCCCTTCTAAGTTCTCAACTGGACCTCCCACAACAATAGACAGACTGACAAGAGCAAAGCATATGGATTTATTTAATAGAAGTTTTATGTGACATGGGAACCTTCATAAGGAAATGAACACTGGGAGAATGGTTACACATGAGTGTTTTGATGCTACGTTAGATGCAGAGTGGAGAGTCATGGGAGGACATGATGGGACAAAGGGTGTGGGCTGAACGTAGTGAACTGGGGGAACGTAAAAGGCCCGTTCGTCCAGATTCCTGTCTGTGTCCCTCTGTCTTTGGAGATACGGATGCTCTTTTCCTCTGCTCCTCTCACAGAATTTGATGGCCTGCTACAGGGGAGGGTCAGAGAATCTTTGTAGCACAACTGGACATATTCAGTATGCTAAGGTACCCTCTTTTGGGGCAGTGAGTCCTGAACCCTCCTGTCATTGTGCAGGAGCTCTCGTGGGACTGGGTCAGTTGTACGGTTTGACCTTCTCTCAGGACAACCCAGGGCCTGTTTCTGTTTATTTCTTTCAAGATGCCTTCTATTCCAAGTCCACGTTTGAGACATTTACTGTTACAGGAAAGACTGCACCAAGTGAAAGGAAGATCATCCCTTCGGTTTTGACACTCAACTAGACATATATGGCACCTGGACAACCTGCTTATATTACAGATCAAGGAAGATCTTAGACTCTTACTCCAGGGAATGTGGCCTAATGGCACCCTTGGGGAACTTGCCCCGTTCCGTTTCCATGGAATCGAAGCTCTCCCTTTTTGCCAGTGCCTCAGTTCTATCAGTGGTTGAGCTTCTGTGATTATTAGAACTGATTTCGGCTGCAAGTGACAGAAAACTTGAACAACAGTGATTTTAGCAATAGACCGACCTCCCTCTCTCTCCAAGCACGCTGACATAGATGCAGGTTTCCTTTCCAGTGCAGATTTCCTATCCTCCAGAATATATGACATATCATAGAGTCTAAAAATATGTAAGATACACACTACCCAGTATTTGAAATTACATAGATATGTAGATGTGTGTGAATAAATTTCATGAATAAAATAACTATTCACTGATATGATAAAGGAGTAATCTGTTGGGGTTTTATAAGTAAAGATTACCACATAGAAGACAGATTTTAAAACTTTTTTTTTTTAACCGAAGAAACATGTACTGTATTTTTACTCTGGAAAAAAGAGTAAGTAAAAGAGGCCAATAATAAAGAAATATCTCTGTTATTAATGGGGAATTGAAGAGCCACCTACTTAGAATAATCATTTTACATAATGAAGCAGACCTGAAAGGCCTTTCTTATTAAGAGTGAAATATGCTAATTTTATATTCACCGCTGTGGTCAACTGAAGACATCCCTGAGTTATGACCTTTCAGCCTTTAAAAAATTTGGTCACCTCTTATGAGCCAAAATGTAGCTCATTTTGGGCTTAAATCCTCCAAATGTAAGTCGTGTCCCTGACTGCCTTTTTGGTTTACCACGATGTATTTGAATTTAGATACTGAAAGTTTGTATGTTGATTTTTCTCTTTCATTACATAATGTATCTTTTGGGGGGAGGTAGCTTAATCAGCCATTCCTTGAACCTTAAATTACTTTTTTCCGGGGGCCCTGTAGAGTGCTCTCATGTTTTGCTTGTATCGTATTGGTGACTTCAGTGGGTCACAAAGGTCTCTGAAGCTTCCCTCAGCCCTTTTCTGGTAACACTGGTGTGATGTACAGCCTGCATTGTGGAAAACCCCCTAGGCAGCCTCATCAGCTGCTTTTGAACTCCCAAGGTGGACTCTTGCTGCTTTGACATTTTACCACGACTGATGATGGTGGTGGCAGCCCTGTGCTCTGAGTACTTCCGAGTTGTCAGTTATTGCTGAAGACTTGCACAAACAGTATCAATTGCTTATGACACATACATAAACCATATATGAACCTTGAAGCCGTTGGGCTATGGTCTTATTTCAACTTGATGAGGAGAAGAGCTATCAGGTAGTTTCAGTGTTTCTGTGCTCTAAGCGAGGACCAGAACCCAGGGAAGTCATTGCGAGTCTGGGTGTGAATCTCATTGACTTTGACCTCTCCCCACCCTTTTGTCAACTGTTCTAAACTTTCTTATGCTAAGGCTTATTCAGCCAGAATTTCTCAGCCTCGGCACTATTGACAAACTGGGCTGGACAATTCTTTGTAGGGTTGGGGGAGGTCGGGGGAGGCTGTCCTCTGTATTATGGGATTCTCTGCTTTCTACCCACTAGATAGCAGTAACACCTATTCTCCTGGTTGTGACAACCAGAGTGTCTCTAGATATTGCCAAATGCCCCTGGGAAGCAAAGCCACCCCTGGTTGAGAATCTTTGTTCTAAGCTGATGTCCCGTCCATCTCTCAGACCTCTTCACCATCCACCGCCATACTTGTTCCTTGTAGTTCAGTAACATGGTGGTTTCTGACTCCTCAAATGGGTCGGGCTCACTCCCTCCCTCCTTCCCTGGCTCACTCTCGTCCTCTCTCTCTCTCTCTCTCTCTCTCTCTCTCTCTCTCTCATGCTTTTCTTTCCCTTAGCCACCCCCCCCATCTCTGGGGGTATTCGTGAGGGCCTTTAATGTGCTAATGTGTGTTAGGAATCCCTAAGGATGAAAGATAGAGTGGTAGGGGACTGAGATTAAATGATAGTGATAGACTGCATCTTTTCCTACATTTATTTACTTGGCTGTGCACTTTCCCCCACCCCCCACACATGAAACATCTCTTTCGAGACTAGCAGTTATACACATAGACATTAAAAACCTTCCATTTCTTTCTTTCAGGATGCTGTCTCCTTCATGAAGTCCTGTTCTCATCCTTAGGCTGGAAGGGATGGTTTTCTTCCTCCTCTAGATTTTTTCAGCACACTTTTGCCCCTCTGTCCTTAAGACTGTTGATCCTTATGGTGATTCTGGGGGTACGTTTTATTCCCCAGGTGCACGTAAGCTCTTTGAAAGTAAGTATTCTGCCTCATTCAGCCTGGCGTGCTTTCTTGCATATAGAAAGGGGTACACAAATATTCCAACCATTTGACTATGTTTATAACTCGAGGTGAAATTACTTGCTATGATACCCATGGGTAGGATCCATAGGTGATCATAGCAGAGTAAAATGTAGAGATAATTGTCAAATTAAACAAAATTTTTAAATGTTTTTTTGAGAAGGTCAGGGGGAGGGCAGAGAGGGAGGGAGACACAGAATGCAAAGCGGGCTCTAGGCTCCGAGCTATTAGCACAGAGCCCGACGCGGGGCTCGAACTCATGAGCCGTGAGATCATGACTTGAGCTGAAGTCAGACACTTAACCGACTGAGCCACCCTGGCGCCCCTAATTCTCAAATTTTAAAGATAAAAAGCATAAATATTTTAGGCATCTCGAAGGCAGAGGTGACATGGTTCATGTATTTGTATCTCCTCTGTGGTTCCCTGGAAAGGAATAGACACAAGTGATCATACTGGTTGAAGGAACAGATTCTGTTTGATAGTTCCAATGTTCTCCAACCTTATGCGCCCCATCTCTTCATCTGAGCTGCCGAAGCAGTAAGAGAGCTACTGGCTTTATTTGGCTTACTCTTTTCTCTTGATTAGCCTCTGCTGGAGATGTTGATGAGTTACAGTTTCAAACTCAGGAGTGAGCAAAAGCCAAGTATCTGACACATTCAAATGGTAACTGGAATTTTATTTTCTCTTTTTCTAGCATAGACAGACATTCTTTCTGGTTACAGTCCCTGATCCAACTTTTGTTAGTGCCTTTTTATCTTCTTTGCCTAGTATGCTTGAAACTGAAAAGCAAATTCTTTCTTTCTCCTACATCCATGCCCCTGAATGATTTATATTTTTAAATGCGGCTTTACTTGAATGTTGACCTTCTGAAAACTTTCCCTCTTTCGCTCCCCCCCACCCCCCTTTGGAAGCTCTTCTTTGATAACCAGTCTGGTCTTCTGTTCTTTCCACTTTCCTTCTGACTATTCACCTTTTGCCCACTTAAACTGAAGCCCTTTGGTGTCTGCTTGGAATTCTGGCAGTTCAAGTTCAAAAGAAAGCCCTCTTGAGGTAACCTGTTCTGACATATCCACATCTTAACACAAAGCTTTGCTGGATTAATGGCTTGGCTAAAAACGTCTCTCTGCTTTAGTCATGTTCACCTCTGTGTATGAGGGTAGCGTTCTGTCTATTCATTTGGGGGATTCTTTTTTTTTTTTTAATAGAATTTTTCTGAATCTAGAAACAAGTGTTATTTTATCGAATGTCCCACTTTCAAAGGTATATTGTAGAACAGAAATGTTGCCAAAGCAGTCTGAACACTACTATCATATTTCCTTTATTTGAACATGCAAGCATTTTCCACATTTTAACTTTTTTGAAATGGGTAAGCTTTTACAAAGTTGATGTTTCATACAGTCTCTGTGCTCTCTTGGAACTGAGAAAATGTGATAATAAAACATTATAATATTAATAGGACACTGCGGGGATTAGCCCTTATGAGGGGAATACCAGAAAATAATGGGAAGAGGAAGGAATTGATTTGCAAGTTGACTCTCCTCCCCATCCCTTTCTCTCCACAAGCTGCCTGGGTACCATGCATGTCTGGACTCTGGGCACACCCCTGGCCCTTGACACTGCATGTTAGCACTATCTGAGGAACCTGCTTGTCTCCTTGAGGTCATGGATTCTCTTTCTCTGTGCTTCAGTATTACATAGACCCCTGACCAATATGTTGAATAGATGCATGTATGAATGAAAAGTTATATAATCATTGCCAAAAGGAATTTTGAAAGGAATGTGTCCTTCCCTAGAATGCTATTAGTTGGGTCTAGTATATATTATTTTTATCCGTTTCTTGGTTGAACCCACAGGCATTTGTAGTAGAATATTTAAAAATGTCCATCTCATGACTTCACTCCTATGAGGACTTTAAGAGACAAAACAGATGAACATAGGGAAGGGAAACAAACATAAATAAAAACAGGGAGGGGGACAAAACAGAAGAGGCTCATAAATATGAAGAACAAACTGAGGGTTGCTGGAGGGATTGTAAGGGGGGGGTGGGCTAAATGGGTAAGGGGCACTAAGGAATCTATTCCTGAAATCATTGCTGCACTATATGCTAACTAATTTGGATGTAAATTTTAAAAAATAAAAAATAAAATTAAAAAAAATGTCCTTCTCTTCCTCTTCAGCATGCCAGCTGAGTTCTAGTCATTCATTGAGATAAGTATATGGATAGAATTAGCTAGCTGTCTTGGTTGGTGTTTCATAGGAGGAAATCTACTTTTGTTCCCTCTTGTTCTCAGCATACAGGATATTGTGACACAAATGGATAATTTGTGTCAGTAGAATGAAATAATATCATCCCTCGACACTTCCGTGGGTTCCCAAGATCCTTCTTCAGATGGTTCATCCACTAATACCAAAGCTAGAATCTCCAATAAGCTTATTAGTAAGTCCCAAATGGAACTAGTTGAAACAAAAAGAAAAACAAATATTAATTATACTTTTCCTCCTTAAGTGCAAACACAAATGGGGTATTAACTGTAATTTTTGACATGACAGCATAAAGGCCAATATAATTAATTATATTATGTATATATCAAGTTGAGGCATATTACACAGCTGTTTGATAAATGAGGGACCACATCTGTGGAACAGGTGCACATTTATGCTGTGATACTGAGTCACTGAGAAGGGGCACTGAAAATTATATGTTAAATTGAGAGCAAAAGCCACATTTGTAGTTGATGATTTTGGTATGCCCAGCATCAGCCTTTGCTACTTTATCTTTAAAAATCTGCATTGATCAAGGCTGGGCTTTATGTTCTGTTGATCGCGTAGTGCTCTCTCCACCGGGGAATTAATACTGTAGCATGATCTTGGACAATTTACTTAGCTTCTCAATTTCTGTATCTATAAAACGGGGATAAATTAATCCTTTTAAGAATGAGATGGGGTACCTGGGTGGCTCACTTGGTAAGCGACCAACTCTTGGCTTCATTTCATGTTAAGATCTCATGGTTTTGTGAGTTCAAACCCCACGTTGGACTCTGTGCTGAGAGCACAGAGCTTGCTTTGGATCCTTTCTGCCCCTGCACCACTCATGCTGCCTCATTCTCAAAAATAAATAAACTTAAAAAAAAAAAAAAGAATCAGTTGAAATAATGCATGGAAACTCTTAACACAAAACCTGAACATAAAATAAGTATTCAAAATCTGTGTATATATGTCAAATCATTTATCTATATTTATCTATATATGTATCTGTCAGCTATGTCTCTCCTTGTATACATATAATTGTATTTATGTATCTATCTCTATATGTCTCTTTACACACATACATAATGCACACACATATGAACACACAACACATACATTAAATTTACTTTCTTAAAGTGCTAATTAATTGGTGCAAGGTGATGAATACTTTTATTTCTTGTCTTTATGGACTAAAAGAATCATTCTGAGAAATGGAGTTTTACCTCTTCCCAACACCGGCTCCCAACATAGATAATAGTCCTGTTTCTTTGTTCTTGAAGAGTCAGTTAACACAGATCTACTGGGCTTAGAACACTCACCTAACACCGGGGGGATTGTAGAGACAAAAGGAGGTTTTAAAGTTTGGTATTACCTGGTTTTTCTCCTCGAGTCCAGATTACAGTGACTTGTAATTCTTTGATAATTTGTAATTCGTGTTAATATTATCCCTTTCAATCAATGAGATCTTTTGATTAACCAAAAATTCCAAAGACTGTTGTTATTATAGTCATAAATTCTATTTACAGAGCTATTTCTTCCAAGAGATTCAAAATGTTTGCAGTGTGTTTTTATTATAAATGTATTTTTCATTAAAAAGTAAGGTAACACTATTACTAATCCTATAATGGAAAATTATGAAGAAAATAAAACCATTTATCATAGTACAGTCAGCATTAAGTTTGTGGTATATTCATTCCCATGTATTCTTTAATTTATGTCGCTTTGATTATAATGAGCATGAACTTTTGATTTTTAAAAAATGAAACATTGTCCCATAGGTATCTAGTAATCTAGTTTCTATAAGCACAATCTTAAATAGCTATCAAATACTTCAATGACTTTGTGTGCTTGTGTGTGTGTGTGTGTGTGTGTGTGTGTGTGTGTGTGTGTGTGTATGTGTGTGTGTGAAATTATAAAATATTTGTCGTTCTGTTAGGAGAATTAAATTTTACCTTTTTTACTTTAGACGGTGTTCCAGTGGGCCTCATTTTCCATATTTAAGATTATTTCTTTAGGCCAGACTCCCAGAAATGCAATTACAGCATCAGGGAAAAGGGAAGATTTTATATGGCTCTTGATATATATTTCCAACTTGCTTTTCAAAAGGGTCATGCCAATTTATCCACCAGCAGTGGATATAAATGCTAGTTTCTCTACATCCCCACCAGTCTTGGGTATTGTAATTACTTTAACATTTTGCTAATAGGAACTGTATCACTGCTGTTTAATTTGAATATCTCTGATTACCAGTAAGGTTGGTTATTTTTATATGCTTAATCTCTGGGGACATTTTCCTAATAGAGATCTGCCTTGTGTTTTAACAGTTCAGCTGCCCAGATAACACTTAGGAGAGCCATGAGTAAAAGTTCTAGGCGTTAAACAAAACAACATGTGTGTGTTTTCAGATTGTATTGTATAACCTCAATATCAGTCAGGGTTCTAATGCATCATCCAAAAAATTTCTATTCACTAATACAGTCTTAAATTAAACAAATACAAGACAATTGATTTACTTCTCTTATTCCGTATAATAAGGGAAGTTGTGATCCTTCTTTCTTTATGTCCCTTCTTTTCATTTTCTAATAAGTAATTTATGCACCCGGTGCCAAATTTTGAAGGCAAAGGGCATATAGTAAAAGGCACGGACTGACCTAAGACATATTTATATCTAGCAAGATAGGTTTCCAAACAGCGAATCAAACATTTACCCTAGTGTGATTGAATGTCTTAGAGTAGGGAGATAAATATATATTTAAATGCTAGTGTGAATGCTATAAACTAACTCTTCCAAGTTCTTGGTGTTCTGGTGTTACAAAACTACTGATTTTTATCTCATAAAAGTTATTTCCAACTTTCTTCTATGTTGCTGTCTCTCACTCTAGAGGCTGAAAATTCATTATTTTTCTATCCTAAATGTTCTTGAATCTTGAGACACAAGCACGATAAAAAGGATGAGACAAGCCTGCTCTTTTTCCTTCTCCCTACCTGGAGCATACAAGTGATGGCTGGAGCTGTGGCAACCAAATCCGATCATGAGGAGAACGTGAAGAGAACCACAGATATATGAGCTTTGTCACAGCAATCACTTTCTTCTAGATGAGATCTCTACTTTAGCACCCATAAAAATTTTTGAAGGATTTTTTTTTTAACACAGATTGCTGGACCTCTATCCCAGATACTCATTTTCAGTAGGTTTGAGGTGGGATGCAAGAATTTGTGTTTCTAATAAAGTCTCAGGCAGTAGTGATACTATTAGTCTGCAGGACATAACTGGAGTGGTAAGGAGCTAAACTTAAGTAAAAAAATAAATAAATAAAGCCCTACCTAAAACATTTTTTTAATGTTTATTTATTTTTGAGAGAGAGAGACAGACAGACAGACAGACACTGTGAGCAGGGGAGGGTTAGAGAGAGGAGACACAGAATCCGAAGCAGGCTCCAGGCTCCAGGCTGTCAGTAAAGAGTCTGATGCAGGGCTCGAACTCAAAAATAGTGAGATCATGACCTGAGCTGAAGCTGGATGCTTCACTGGCTAAGTCACCCGGGTGCCCCAAATAAAGCCCTGTTTTTATTTTTGTTTTTATTTATTTTTTATTTAAAAAAATTTTTTTTAATGTTTTATTTATTTTTGAGACAGAGAGAGACAGAACGTGAGCAGGGGAGGGGCAGAGAGAGAGGGAGACACAGAATCTGAAACAGGCTCCAGGTTCTGAGCCGTCAGCACAGAGCCAAACGCGGGACTTGAACTCACAGACCGCGAGATCATGACCTGAGCCAAAGTCGGCCGCTTAACCGACTGAGCCACCCAGGTGCCCCTAAAGCCCTGTTTTTAAAAGCCACTGCACTTGCACCCTAAGGAATTATTAACGAATCACCTGCTGGGTCTGCTTCTTACTGCCTCATGTATACCATTTACTCTAGGAAGAGTTGTGGAAATCAGTGTAAGTGAATGTGCATGAGGAAGAAAGCAGCATTGGGCAGATGGTCAGAAGTGATCAAGAGTCTCCCACGCCCGGAATGTCGGTCTGTCCCCAGTGTCTTCCACACCTGTCTCTGTGGGATGTGATGGGCCACATGAGAAGAGGAGGACGGTGGAAGACTTTCAAGGTGATCTTTCAGAACGGAAGAGCTAACAGCTACAAACTCATCGCCTACTACTGAAGTAGGAGAGTGCTAAAAAAAAAAAAAAAAAAAAAAAAGAGTGTCCCTGTTCTGAAAGCTTGTATCAAAAGCTGCAGACTTTGATGTCCAACAGCAAAGCGTTGACTACAACTTGCTTGTCTTCTAAAAAATATTTCCACATCCTCTGTCTCACCTCCTGGAACAGAAAGAGAGCTTGGTTTCAAAGCCCTTTCTCCAAGGATTAATTGAATCAAGATCAACCCTATCTGGAATGTACATTTAATACTTTGGAATGATGTCAGTAATATATGTAAGAGATTTTTATATTGGATAACTGCTCATTAAAAGTCAATCCTTTCCTCCAGGGCTTTAAAATAGGAAGTATTCACCTTTTGCAAATGAGGATAGTGAAATTTACTTTAACTCATGCTACAATGAAAACTGGAAGAAAGGGAATTGCTCACAATACAATATAACTCCACCAAATTTGCATAATTTAGGCATAAAATGTAATACCCTGCTCACACTCTTTTGTCTTGAATGAAATTGGTTTTCAAGTAATGTGTGGGGAATCATAACCAGCTTTCAGAAAATGGATAATGTCAGAAAGCAAAAGTTCCTGTTAGCCCAGGAGGCATTGCCGAAGTGCGGATCCACTGTGCCACATTTCTAAAAAAAGTTACTTTTGTGATTTAATGCAAAGGCCTTTGTGGACTTAACTGAAACATTTAGGCCATGCTGGTTTTTTCTTTTTTTCTTTTCTTTCCTTTCCTTTCTTTTCTTCTTCTTCTTCTTCTTCTTCTTCTTCTTCAATATCGAATGAGTGATTAACCATTTGGGACCTTAAGACATCCAGATTTCTTAAAATCATTGAGTGATCATTATTCTAAGAATGTTAAAAATATGACCTAAATTCCCGCGACTCCTCCTTTCCAAGGAGCACAAAATTCTTCTTGTAAATTAGTGTTTCAGATAAATTTTCAGGAATGTAGAGAGAAGCTGCAGAATTGTTCCCACTTAGCAGAGAGTGAAACTGAGGTTCAGAAGAGGCATGCGCTGCCCAAGGCCACATGTATGGGTGTTACCAGAAGTGAAGAGCACAGAAGCTCTGGCGCGTGTGCTATGAGTTATCTTTCATCAGTACTGATAGTGTAAAAGCCTGAAGAATCACTCCTTGACAGCATTGGCCTGAAAGCGCGTTTTCTTTAGTGTGAAGTCAGAAGTTGCCATTTTCTCTTCACTTGCCAGAAATGGACTCTGACCCTCAGTTTTTTTTCCCCAACAGGCAAAAGTTCATTAGAGTATAGAATTAGAAAGTAAGAGTAGTAGGAGAGCTCTCTTTACAGAGAGGGGACATTTGAAAGCGGATGTCACTGACCCTCAGTTTTTTTTTAACTTCAAAATGGGGATGATAGAGGCGCCTAGTTGGCTCATCCCGTTGAGCATCCAACTCTTGATTTAGGCTCAGGTCATGATCTCACAGTTTGTGGAAGCGAGCGCCATGGTGGGCTGTATGTGGACGGGGTGGAGCCTGCTTGGAATTCTCTCTGTCTCCCTTTCTCTCTGCCTGTCCCCTGCTTGTGCTCTCTCTCTCTGTCTCAAAATAAACAAAAAGAAAACGTATTTCAAATGGGGATGATCGCATATTCCTTCTGAGATTTTAACAGATAAGATAATAATATTATTGTTACCGTCTTACATACCTTTCTGTTGCAGACACGCTTAGTTTTTGACACTAGCTCTCTTCAAACCTGAGTGTCAATCTGAATTCCCTGGAGGCTCTCTTAAAACACACTCCGCAAATTTTTGACTCAGTAAGTTTGATTGGAGCCCAAGAATTTGAATTTTTTAAAAAGTTCTCAAGTGATGCTGATGCTGCTGGTCCGGGGACCATACTTTGAGAACCACGGTTTTAGCCCATGCCTGTTCTCCATTTTTTTCTCTTTCTGTAGGTTTTATAATGTTTAGAACAAAACAACAGCCACAAACCTTGATTTCTCAGGATTTCTTGCATCTGGGGGTGGACATGGAACCAGTGATGTAGAAATGAAGTCTGCAGAGTAGGGATTCCAGGAAGCTCAGCTTGCACATGCCTTTGTGCTCTCTGCTGTTCCCTGGTCTGCATGCTTCTTCTAGCCTGGAAAGAGTGTTCTGGTCAGAAAATGGAGCAGTCGTCTTGAGACCATGATTCAAGAAGCCTTTTGGGAGAAGGAGACAGGAATATCGAAGGATCAATTCTAAAATGGTTGCCCTGGTCCCTTAGTGCTCACGTCCAAACTTCTGTTCGATGAGATAGAACGGCTATGTGGTTACCAATGATAGCAATACTTAACCAACTTATTTCTCACACATGCACACAAACCTTTTGGACTGTCTGTTTAATAAGAGTAGAAGCGAAGGAAGAAGAGTGATTGGCATTTATTTTAAATGGTGTGTACATCCCGTGCCCCAAAGTTCTTTGAGGGCAGTGGGGAGCTGTGACATGCAGAATGGATGCCTCCTTGGTCCATTGTGTTGACAGGCCATGTTGTGCTGAAGTGTCAGCCTCTGAGAGGTAGTTAAGACAAATGACATCTCCTTACTTTTTACCCCTAGAGACCGCAGTGTCATTCTCCAGCCTGAAAGGCCATTTGTAAAACTCACAGAGTTGCCTTGTTATTAAAAAAGAACAAAGATCAAAAGCTAAGCTCTTTCTCCAAGGAAAAGACATTACTTTGGATGGTCTCTGTGCTCTCCTGTGATTCCCAAACACTTACTATGTACATGAGACAGAGGCCACACCTCTCCCAGTGCTCAACCTTACAAGGACTTTATTGAGTCTTTTTTCCCCTTGTGTGTTGCCTTGCTTTTCCACCCTACCTTTTGCTCTGTGTGTTTTGAGACAAGAATGGAAACATCTCCTAATGATGCATGTAGGGGTTAAATCATAAACACAAGAATGGATTTTGCTTTATGAGCAGCTCATAAAAAAAGATAAATTGTTATTTGCTTTTTATGCACGTAGGAAAAGGGAGCATGAGCTAATAGGACTTTCTGTAGAGGAGCCAGAAGAAATTTAGTATGTATATGAATTTAATGCAAAATACAAACCCAAAAATAAATATTGGTTTCCTTTCAGATTTTCAAGACTTTAGGAAAAAAAGGAAAAAAAAAAAACAAAACCCAAAACAGAAGATATCCTTTACTTATAATTCTGCTGGTGGAAACCATCTTTCCCCTCTTGAATAGTGAATGGTTTTAAAAATGGAATATATAGATTTTAAACTTGACGGTGTTTAAAATTAAGAGTGGAAACTTATCTTTGGCTTGAACATGGCATGTAGTATACCGAACGTTTTGGAGTATTACTTGCTCCTATGAATGTGATCCAAATCCCTCGTTTAAAAAAAATATGAAAGACCCGATTCTTCTTTTGTAATTCAGCACAACAAAAAATTCCCCTTTTTCCAGTGCGTACTTGACTATAAGTTTCCTTTTAAATCAAGACTAGACTTATGTGATGAAAATAATAAGAGGAAATTATGGATAATAATAAATACATTTTTACCCTATCTTCTTTGTAAAAGACTTTATGGTGGCATGCAAACAGCTTTTCCCTTTGCAAAAACAAGATACTGGGAGCATAGAAGAGATAGTATTCAAGAAAATGGGGATTGGCATGAATTTTTTTAACTCTTAAAAAATGATAACTGTTAATATCTACTGAACACTTACTACATACCTGTTACTTTTGTGTATTAACACATTTAATAATTATGACATTGTCAAGAAAATACCCTCATTATTTCCATTTTTCACATGAAAGAACTGGGGCTTAAATGTAGGTGCATCTGACTGCATTGTCGTTTGTGTGGAGGCTCAGAATTGTAGCTTGGGACACCTCTTCTAGAACTGTTGCACTTGGGGCGCCTGGGTGGCGCAGTCGGTTAAGCGTCCGACTTCAGCCAGGTCACGATCTCGCGGTCCGTGAGTTCGAGCCCCGCGTCAGGCTCTGGGCTGATGGCTCGGAGCCTGGAGCCTGTTTCCGATTCTGTGTCTCCCTCTCTCTCTGCCCCTCCCCTGTTCATGCTCTGTCTCCCTCTGTCCCAAAAATAAATAAAAAACATTGAAAAAAAAATTAAAAAAAAAAAAGAACTGTTGCACTTAACCTAGTAGTGTATCATTTAGCTGCTGCGACACCGAGTTTCCTCACAACCTAGAGACTTAAAACAGCCATTCAGTCAGCTCACAATTCCGTGGGACAACAATTTGGACTGGGGGGAGCTGGCTGGAGGAAGTGGGGGGAAACACAGGCAGGCCTAATGACAGAGCTGAGGTCAGAAGCTTAATTTCTCCATTCCTAGCAATCTAAGGAAACCTTTATTTGCTTGACTGAGCAAATGTCTCATGTGACACCTTAAGGAAAGAGCTGCACACCTGACATGTGCCCTTTAGCAGGTGATACTCAAGGACATCCCTAGATGTGGATTTGCAGAAAACAAAAAGGTGGAATAAAAACATGAAGGCAAGATACTCTTAGAAAGTGTGGTATTTAAAATTCATTCAGTGACTTGATTGTGTGCTGACGTCTATCCAGGCAGTGCTGGATGTTGGTAGAGAATAAGCAAATGTGGTCCTCTGACATTTGGGGGCAAGTAATCTTGGAGAAGGAGTACTGAGCCAGTAAACGCTTCTCCCAATTACCACTTGTGGTACATGTTAGGCATGAAATAGAGTATTAAGATAGAAACTAATTAGAGGAGGGTCTATTTAGATAAGTTGGCCTGGAGAGAGATTTTGGAAAGGCGATAATGAAGCTGACATCTGAGTATTGAGAAGAATACTGCCATAGAAATAAAAGGGGGAGCAGATGTGGGGGTGGAGAGGGTGTGTGTGTGTGTGTGTGTGTGTGTGTGTGTGTGTGTTCGTGTTCAAACAGCAAATACTGTAGTTAGTGCAAGCCTAAGGTAAGTGTGCAGATATCGAAGTGGTAAATGGAGGTTTCCATGTTCGTACTCAGTGATGAGACTTCCCTGTAGCTCTTCTCATCTCTTTAAATGTTACCAGGGACTCTCATGACCATGGAAGGAATTCTACTCAGCTGCTCTGGAAAGATAAGGAGGGTGCCCGTTGTAGGTGGAGTGTAAGAGAAGCAGATGGGGAGTAAGATCTGTCTTCTCATCTTGGCTTTGACCCTAATTCACCGTGTGTCCTTGGCAAGGGCATTCTGTCTACCAGAATTTAGTTGCTTCGTTTGTAAAAAGAGTGAGCCGACCTAGGTCACAGTTGATGCCAGCTCTGACTGGTGGGTAAGTGCTCTGTGGGAAGAGGAGTCTGAGGCCCCTTGTGATCTCTGTGGTTAAGAATTCTGTAATTGATTAGGGATGTCTGCCATAGAATTAGGAGATAGTGTTGTATATGTGGTATATTTGCCATTTTGTGATGAACTTTCTGTTTTCCATCACAATGTTTTCCATGGCTTTTACTGCTAATTGGAAAAATTTTGTAGCTTTCCAGTTTTTTGTTCTGATATTTAAAAATGCAGCAGTAATTGAAAACAATCAAGGAAGGGGCTAAATACATCAAAACAGTACCCTGCACACTTGGCTTCAAAGCGTTCAAACACGGCAAATCGTGCACGGGAGGGAAGTGGATTTGTACTTCTTTCATTTGTGATATTATTAGTGTGATTAATATACAAAGACCAGTATTTCCTGAAATTCATAATTTGCCCTATTCCTCCATGAGCTTTGTGTTTCCCAGAATAATCACGCTGATCCATTTCCTTAAAAATGTACTGAATGCCTAAGTGCTCATTTTGCAAGGGCAGCAGCATAATTGGACACAGTGGGGAAACATCAGAGAAGCGGTTTGCTTCCTAAGGAGAGGAGAATGTGGTGTGAGTTGAGGCCGGATGGAACGTCACGCCAGGAGGGACCCCATCTCTGCACTGTGTTACTGTGCGGAATGCTTAAAGGCTATTTATGGAAGTAGGGCTCAGGGACAGGGGCTAATTCTCAGCTGAATGGAGGGCTTCCCTGGGTTATGAAATGCATGTTCTTGTGAATAATGGGACTGAATGGGGGTAGAGCGCTTCGGCATTTTTTCCCAACGTGATACCTCTTTGGTGACACTGGTGATTTTACAACTGGATTTCATCTTCATGAAATTCTGGCCCGTATGATCATTTCTCCCCCACCTTGCCTCTTAAGTAGCCACTTTCAAAGCATCTCTGTCTTACCTTTGAGATTGGCTCTCTTGTTATCCAGGTGTCCATACCTACATAGTCTTAGCTTTAGAAACTCGAACAAAGGAGAGAGATCAGAGTCCGTAAGTTAAAACACACTGGAGGGTCATGCTCTGTTATGTGTCTGCCTGTGTATTTCTGTGCTTGCCTCATTCCTGTTCTCTCTCCTTTTCCAAAAACAGTTCATTAATGCGGTGACCTTGGGGTCTTGGTTCGCGTTGCTTCCCTGGAATGTGTGGGATCAACGCGTTAGATGTTAGCAGTGCTAATTATGGAACAGGACTGCTGCATATTCAACACCCACAACTCTTGTGAGTTGAGGACAGTATCAATGCCCTTTCCAGGAAGTCAGGCTTTGGAAAATCTTGACGTGGTTGAGGCAGTCATGCTGCACAAACCCAGGGAGTGCCATTCCTACTGAATCCTATGTAGCCTGCTTGGCATGTGTGGGGATGCTGAGAGAGACCTACCAGGGACATACACATGGTTTGCTGAGGCGGGAGAGAGGGGGAAGACAGAAGGAGATGAAGCGTGAGCCAGGTGACAAAGTACATTATGTATCATCACGATTGTTTTTGGATTTCATACGGAGTTCACCTGACTCATTGGCGTTTCAGAAAGGCCTCTTGAGTCACAGTTTAGAGGGTAAGTTGGTGAAGTTCAAAACCAGAGGAAAGACAAAGGCTGAAGTATGACCTTGTTTCCATTGACTTCCCTCACTTTTGTGGTTGGCACCATGCTGGGTCAAAACACCCTCTGCCCGAGTGCAGATGATTACGGTGAGCGCCTGATGAACGGGTGTTGCCACTTGTCCCGCATCCTACACGATATCACCTGATCGCGTCACCCTGTAGGAGACCTCTCACGGATCAGGTGTTCACATTGCTGTTGAGGAGGTGACCGAATTCCTTACTGGGGCCAGCACAGCCTTGCAAGATTTAGTGGGCACCAATCTTGCCACCACTTTGACCTCCGTTTTCGTCTGTCTTCCCCATTCTCATCCACTGCATGTTGTTTCTTCTCACAGAACTTGTGTAAACCCTTTCGCTCCCCCACTGCCTTTACCATAAACTATTACTAACCTGTATTTGTGGCCCCCCCATTCCTGCTCATTGTCACTTCCTTGGGGAGGCTTAGTTACCCCCCCCCCCATCTGCTACTTACCGCAATACCAGGTATCTCTCCTTTCTAGCATTTATCTTGGTCGTACATTTACATTTCTTTATATGAATCTTTGATTGTCATCTGTCTTTCCTGCAAAATTATAAGCTTCTTGAGGGTGAGTGTTATTTTTATCAGCCGGTCACGTATCCTCCCCCTCTCTTAGCACATTGTCTTATAGTTAGTAACATTCAGAAATACTCCCGAATGAGCAGATAAGTGGGGGTTTAGGGTAAAGACGTTGAGAGGAGGGGTAGTCTGGGTGGCTCACTCTCTTAAGTGTCTGACTTTGGCTCAGGTCATGACCTCATAGTTCCTGACTTTGAGCCCTGAGTCAGGTTCTCTGCTGTCAGCACAGAGCCTGCTTGGGATTCTCTGTCCCCTCCCCTGCTTGTATGCTCTCTTTCTCAAAAGTAAAAATTAAATAATAAAAAACAAAAAACAAAACCTCGAGAAGAGGACCAGAGACGTGGGATGGATTTGTGGGAAAGTAATCTGATTTTGCCCGGATGACTGAGTAGATGGTGGCATCCAAAGTTTGTCTACAAACAAACGTAGGGGATCCAGGGTTATAAATGCAAAATAAGCGACTTATCCATAGTATCCCTCAACAATATGAAACATCTAGCCCATGCTCGGTATTTGCTTTTATTCTGCTTGACCCAGAACAACGGCAGTCATTAAAATCTTCACGGAATAGCAAGGTTTTTTTTTTTATTTTTTATTTTTATTATAAGCATGTCTTCCTATAGATTTTGTTAAGTATTCTTTGTTATTTACGAACACAGAAGGGTGTTGTTTTGAAAGGTGAAACACATGCAATGTTGGTGTTAGGAGATGGAAATGGACCTGACTTACGCCCATAGAAGGAAGATGTTGGTGAGAAAGAGCGTGGGCAGTGCCGGGTCCTTTTTAGGCCAGCCTGGCCCATTTAGTTGTAGTATTAGCTAGGTAACCTGGGGCAGGTCACAGAACACATTTTCATCACTTGTAAACCCAGAGTGAAAATACTTGCCTTATGGTGTTGTTGGGAGTTAGAAGTATCTGTAAAGTGCCTGACACTTAGAAGGCATCAGAGTGATGGCATTGGGTCTGTACCCAAACGTCAACTATAGTATGTATGGCAAGGCGAATTATAATGAAGGTTTAACTTTCTTGGAAACTAAATTTATCCCTTGTGAAACTCTCTCTTCTGGCTTGTTCTTTTTTTTTTTTTTAATTTTTTTTTTCAACATTTATTTATTTTTGGGACAGAGAGAGAGACAGAGCATGAATGGGGGAGGGGCAGAGAGAGAAGGAGACACAGAATCGGAAACAGGCTCCAGGCTCTGAGCCATCAGCCCAGAGCCTGACGCGGGGCTCGAACTCACGGACCGCGAGATCGTGACCTGGCTGAAGTCGGACGCTTAACCGACTGCGCCACCCAGGCGCCCCAACTTCTGGCTTGTTCTTAATCCAGGAACCCACATTATATTGCAAGTACCTAGCAGCACATTTTACTACATGTTAATTGCCTTCCTTTCTGGAGAATTTAAATAGTGACTCACCTCCAGGATGCCTCCTGGCATGGTGAAAATCACAGAAGAAAAAAAGAAAGATTTTGCTGAGCTTTGTTTTGATTTCTCCATATTTTCAATTTTTACCCATAGCTTTCAAGACCCACATTAAGTGTTTCCAAGTATATATTAGAGGTTCTCATCCCTGACTTCAAATTAGAATCAAGCAGGGAGAGTTTTAAAAACTATCCAAACTTGGCCCCACTCTATACCAGTTAGATTAGAATCCCAGGAGTTTTACGCTCAGACATCCTTATTTTTCAAAAGCTCCCCATGTGGGTGATTCTAATAGGCAGTTGGTGGTGAGACCCTCTGATGTAAATAAAGCTTACCTTAAATCCCACCCTCTCTCCACACTGAGCCACTTTCAGCCATCACATTACTTGGTTGTTGATTGGAATGAATGGATTAACAGGGTGAATGAATGAATAACCCCCTACTTTATTAAATAATGCTCACCTTGTATTTTGCTTTGATCTTCAATCTCCTCTGGTAGACTTAAGATCCTTCTTAAGGTCCTTATCAGGGTAATTGGGGACCTCATGGCACCTAGTACAGTTCCTTAGAGAGAGTACACACTCGGTAAATGCATGTCACATGACAGAAAGGTTTATGGAGCTCACCTGTTAGGAATAAGTAACTCTTCCTCCTGACTCTTAAAAATATTTTCTTTCTGTGAATTTAAATGATAAACATTTTTCTACTTGTAATAGAACTATGTAGTTAGGCTGTCTTTATGGGCACTAATTTTCTCTGAGCCTGTTGAGATAGTACTACAGCTTATCTTGAAAGAACTGTTGACTCCCCAAATGTCCATCGACTGATGGATGAATAAAGAAGATGTGGTATACGTACATAATGGAATATTACTCAGCCATGAAAAAGAATGATATCTTGCCATTTGCAATGACATTGATGGAGCTAAAGAGTGTTATGCTAAGTGAAATAAGTCAGATAAAAACAAATCCCATATGATTTCACAAATATGTGGAATTTAAAAAGGAAAACAAACAAAGTAAAAAATAGAGATAAACTAAGAAACAGACTCTCCACTACAGAGAACAAACCAATGCCTACTAGGTGGGAGGGGGTGGGGGGATGGGTGAAATAGGTGATAGGGACTAAGGAGTGCACTTGCTGTGATGAGCACCTGGGGTCATATATAAATGTTGAATCACTATATTGTACACCTGAAATTAATATTACACTGTATGTTAACTGGAGTTTAAATAAAAACTGAAAACAGAAAAAAAAAAAAAGCGGGGTGGGGGTGGGGAAGAACCATTGGCCCCACCTCTGGATGAGCTCCAGCCCGGCATTGGGGGGTAGGGAAAACCAGCCAAGCTCCAAGTCACTTCATGCAGGACGCTGCAGTGAGTTTCTCTCTTCTTGCCTCATGGAACCCTAGACCCTCGCTCAAACACAAAGGCTCAGACCCACCCTTTGGCACATCTTTCAAACTTTCCATGATCTCATATTTTGGGGATGCAAACTTCTACTAAAACTTCACCCTAGGCCTTCCCCTAAGACCTTGCTAGACCACCTGAAGCTGCCCTTAATTGCTGTTGACTTCGTTTGTTGTGATGTTCTTTTCCTTAAAAAAAAAAAAATGCAATTTCCAATAGGGAGGGGCTTTAAAATTCCAGGGCATAAGGATCCAGTGTACATATAATTCAGTCTCACTTGGGCCTTTTTATTCAGTTGGTCAAACTCCAACTCTGTCTTGATTAACCTGAGTTTCACAGTCAGAAACATGCAAACAATATGCATTTTCTCCTTTCTCCTTTTACTTCTGTGCCATAAGATCCCAGTGACCTCTGTGTGGTCATTGTACTCAGTGACTTTTGCTACCAACTCACCATGATGCCTTTACCTCCAGTACAATAAATGCTCCTTCTGACCACCTCCTCTGATCAATACTTCCCATTCCAGTGAGGCTTATTGATGTAAATGTGCACACAACGCCTTTCATACTATTGTATTTGTTCTCTTGGGAAACAAAAGCAAATCTCAATAGCCTTTGAATACAAACAATTAATGAAGTGAAATCCTAGTATCCCACCTCCACTGTGACAGATAAAAGGAAATAAGCAAAATAAGGAAATCTCCATTCAGACTGGGTGCTATTGGGATGTCTAATGAAGCTATGTCTATTTTTTAAAAAGTAGATTTAGCTTGTGGACCACTGGAATGTTGCTGACACAATTCTTGCTGTCCACATGGGTGGCAGACTTCTAAAATGTGGAAGATCAAACATACTGTGGCGAGCACTGAACATCACGTTATAAGTGTGCCCATGGTAGTTAATAAATTGTCAAAATAAGACTGCTGCCAAGAATAGAAGCTATAAATAGCAATAAAATAAAATAAAATGAGACATGACTGCTGTGGATTCTTTTGAAAGATAATTTTCCTTGTAAGTAACCTCTGCGAGCAACACACAGCTCTTAGACGGTAAAACCTACACTCCTACCTCCTGAAGAGAGCAGCCGGGGGAATTAGAATGCACCCAAAGATAGGGAGTTAGATAAGGCTGCAGCTACAGGGTGGCCATTACATTAAGTAATTTAATGAACACTGATACTGAGGAAATAAATCAAATGCAAACAATCAACACCAATCAAGGAAGCTGAGCATTTCAGGCACTTAAAATGTATTAAATGAGTGTTTCAATCACAGTGGGTACTTTTTCACAAACTCTCTTAATCAGCTAGCATCATTTTCGACAAAATGGCCCATGCATGTAAATATGGTGATCTGAGAAAAGTCCAATGGTCCATTCACACACAAACACTATTAGGAATGGACATTCTGCTTGGGGTTTTCACAGATAGGGTAAACAACAGTAGACACATTGGGAAAGGTTAGTGAAAGACACTTTTTGGGAAAAAAAAAAAGGCATTAAATAATATTTTGCATGTGGTGAAAAAAAAGAATTTCAAACATAAAATAAAATTTCCGGTCTAATTATAGGCAGCCAATTCACCTCCCAGAGGCAATAATTTTTGTTTTTTTAATGTGTCTACCATAAATGCTTATTCATATCTAAGTTCTTTCATGTGCATTTGTACTTATGTATTTATTATGTGTATCTCTATTATATGCATGTATGATTATCAATATTTTAATACTTATAAGTACATAAAGTACAATACTATAACTTATAGGTACACAAATCATATATTATTTATACCATATAACCAATTATTTGGTACCTTGTTTTTGGTATGCAATCATATATCATGAAGATCTTCCTGTATCAGCCTATATAGGTCCTGTACATTCTGCTTCAGGTTTAAATAGGATTTTATTGTAGGAGTCTATCATTTATGTAAGCATTCCTTTGTAAGGCATTTAGATCACGTCCAGTTTGGGAAACTATAGTTTCTTAAACACACACGTAAATATATATACACACACATTTGAACACACAGTTGAGATTATTTTGGATTTTAAAATCCAAAATACTTGGGTTCCAAGTATATATTCTAAGTTTCTGAGTGTATACACACACACACACACACACACACACACACACACACACACGCGCATACACATTCATACTTTTCCACTTTACATATATTATGGTATCTAATTCTCATTTAAATATTAGTATTACATCTGTTCTATAGACTATGAAACTGAGGAACAGAGAGGTTAAGCAATTTTCTATAAGTTACACGGATAATAAACACATGACCCTTCTTCTGAACCCAGGTCTCCTTTTCATCTGGACTTTAGTCATCTTTAATCACCATTCTGTAGTTTGAGTTTTTGACTGATGTTCAAACTGCCAGAGTCATAGTATAATTGTATACACTTAAAAGAATGTGTATATCTGGAAATGCTGGGGAAAATGTTTTTGTTGTGTTTTCTCTCCAGAGAAAGCCAAGTTCATTCTATTCAACCAAAAGAGGTGTCTGAATTGTAAAAGTTACTATCTGTGTTAGCAAAGAGGAAAGGTGGATATTCCTACTTACATAAGGGCCTTATGATACTCTTATTAGTAGCTGTGCTTGGAGAAATTTATATATATTCCTGGGACGAAGCTTTTTTATTGGAAAATGTCACATGAATTAGTGTTCTGTTTGTCCCTTCATTTCCACTGCACATCTTCACATCTTTGAAGAGATTTAGTCCTTTACACTTTCAGGGGGCTTTAGTTGATTTGAGAGCAATAAAAGTATTTTGATTCTTACAATTCCAAGTGCTCTTAGAGGGTCCCGGGAAGCACAGTTGAAAGCTGTTCCAGTAACACTGGCTGTAGGTTCATTTACATGAGCGCACGGCTGTTAAGGCTTAAGGTTTGCAACTGCATTTGCTTTCTCTCTCCACACCTTTCTCCCCTTGCCACCTCCCAAACAAGGCATCTTTGTGTTCTTCAGCATCTTCTTCAGCAAGCAGCAGCCTGCCCCTTCCTTTCCCTCGGGGGTCAGGTGGGTGGACCCACCTGATTCAAAAGTGGCACCTAACCCAGGCCTGACCAGTCAGCGAATGGCTCAGGATGAGTACCTGATCCAGGGCAGGCCTGTGCAACTCACTTCACAAACTGCTGGGGAAACAGCACCTTAATTTACCTGGTTAGGGGTTGTGAACATGGGAGTTTGGAGTAGCTGTGGCTGCCATAGTGGGAGATCCTAAGATGAGAGGCAGAAGAGAGGAAAGCAGCTCCAAGAGACAGAGGGAGAGCAAGCCCAGGTGACCCTGTACAAACACCTGTGTTTGAGCTCCTCTCTACCCCTGGGGGTTTCAGTTACAAAAGCCAGGAAACACTTTCCCTCCCTTGCCAATGCAGTTTGAGGTGGGTTTTCTTGTACTTTCTCATGGTGAGGCCCAACTTATTACAGACTTTTCTCATTACAGTTAGCAACGTTTCCATATATCTAGTCATCTTAGATAAAATCTGTGTAAAATTTTTGACTTTTTAATATAAAAAATATTACCCCACCATCCCTCCCAATCTACCCTCTGCTCTACTTTGAAAGTTATTTCACTAAATTTCTGATTTGGTTATGTCCCTCCCTCTATCAAAAAATGTTGGTGGCCTGCCATTTTCTACAGAATGAAATCTTTATGTTTTAGCCTGGTATTCAAGGCCCACAGGTCTCTGGTCAACCCCGGCTTCGGGTCCTGGTGCCGCCACTCACCTCATGCAGTCTTTGTTCTAGGAAGAGCAGAGAATCAACTCTGTCCCCCTAAGATGGCATGTATGTTCATAACTTTATGCCTTTGTGATGCTGTTTCCTTCTTCAGGGCTTGATCTCTTCCCAGTCTGCCTTGGCACATCCCTATCTCCTCTGGTACAGTGAGTGTTCCATTTTTAGGAGTCCTGGAGTCTTTACTGTCTCTGACAGTATGATATTTATTATATTTGATCAGAGATAGTCACTCGTATATCTTCCTCATGCCCTTGTTTGAGGGTTTCTTGGCAGCAACTGCGTCTTCATTTTTGGGTCCCTGGGGTCCATAACATTGCTGAACCAGAGCAGGAGCTAATGCGTGTGAATAAAGTCATAAATAAATGAATGGTTGAATGAATGATGTGGTTTTACTTTTTGGTTCTTTGCAAGCAACTCACATGGTTTCATGAATCTAAGCAGAAATTATTGCTTTACTCTTTTCTTATTTGTACTATCTTGTAGGTTTTCACTCCTGCAAAAAAAAAAATTTTTTTTTTTTTTGACAGCTGTCATGAGAATTCTTTTAATGCAATCTGGCACTAAATACCTTGCCAGATACATTTTCCTTGAGGACATTGATAATGGCTTTTTATGGTTAAGATCCCTCTAAGGCTATGTACATGCATCAATGATTTCATTTTTCATTTATCTATTCATTGACTTTTATTAAGCACTTCACAGAGTCCAGACCTTGGGCCAAGCAACAGCAGACCCAAGACAATGAAAGCATACTTTCTACCTCTAGGGATACCGCAGTCTGTAGCCTAAAACCTATCAGCTTTTATTGTTGGATCTCTTTACTACCCTGCATATACTCATAATAATCACTATTTATTAATAACTCTCTGTCTGCCTTATGCACACCCTTGATGGCTCTCCTAACAACTTTGAGAGGTATTAGAATCCTTATTTCTTGTAGGAGGAAATAGAAGCTCAGCGAGCTGAAGTGACCTGACCAAGTGCTTAGAGTTACTCAGCAGTGGAACTGCCATTCAACTGTCATTTATTGATGCCAAAGCCACTACACCATAATGCCTTTCCATGGACATGTCCTTCTTTCAACAAGACCTCTTGCAACATGGGGCATCTCTCCCATGTTTTCTTATTCAAAATTTTAAGCTCTCTCAAGCCCACTGAAATGATTATTTCAACAAAAATATGCAGCTTACTTTGACCTAACTTCTTGCTAACTCCTCTTTTGCTTAAATATTTTAGCTTTCTTAGATGTCCGTGTCCATACTCATATTTTGGGCATCCATAATACTAGAATTTTGTAAAGTTTATTCATTTATTTTGAGAGATAGAAAGTGTGGGAGGGACAGAGAGGGAGGGAGAAAGAGAATCCTAAGCAGTCTCTACACTGACAGCTGATGTGGGGCTTGGAACCATAACCATGAGATCATGACCTGAGCCTAAACCAAGAGTCACATGCTTAACTGACTGAGCCACCCAGGCACCCTGTAATATTAGAATATTTTGGCTGCAAGTAATGGAAACACAATCCATACCACTTTTAACAAAATGGAGTAAAAGGAATCCCAAATGATCATAGACTATATTGGATAATGGATTTGGGAGATTTTTGTGTTAGCCTACAAAATCAGATTTTAACAAATGCAGGAATGAAGATGTCAGAGACTGGACCCCAAGGTTTTATCACTGGAACCAATGGCCAAAAACTGTGAGTACATTGTCTTTTTGCATTCACCTTGTGTCTCTACCTGTCTGTACCTCTTGGTGGCTTAGCAGCGTCTCCTGCTGAAGACAAACTCCAAGCAGCCAAGGAAGAATGGGCAGGCAGATCCCACATGTTACCTTTGAACAACATGATCTTCCCCTTTCCCCCAAAGCATGGGACCATCTTCCTTTCCCGCTTTAGCAGTAAAATCTCTGAGAAGAACCTCAATTGGTTTGGCTTTGAGCTCATCCTTTACTCAGTCTTTGAGTTTGGCAAGAAGAGTGTTACCGTTCTTGGAAGCTCTGTGGTAATACCATTGGTTGGATAAGTAATTGTCCAAAAGAAAGAGGGGTGATTCCACCAGAAGAGAAGGTATGAGAAAATGTGTGAGGAAGCCAAATAGTAAATGGCATAGTCATCTCCAAAAGGTAGGGTTGGGATTCGTGCTAGTATAATTATGTGCACCATAGGTAGAGGGCATTTGTCTGGTACTACCTCAGTTTATGTCTCTTCCCAGAATCCTGTCTCATATAGTGTTTGTCACTCTTAAAAATACCCAGGTTTAGGGGCACATGGGCAGCTTAGTGGGTTAAGTGTCCAACTCTTGATCTTAGCTCAGGTCTTGATCACAGGGCTGTGAGTTCAAGCCCTGAGTTGGGCTCCATGCTGGCCATGAAGCCTACTTAAAAAATCCAGGGTTAGATGATAAGTGATATGGCCAAACACAGATACAATATTTGAAACTGTGATTGTCTTGGGAAACTCAGAATGGCTTTCCTTCCCTTGATTCTAAGATCGTTCCATGTGTATAATAGTCACCTGGTCTTCAACTGATGGGAAATAACTTGGGACAGTGGACGAAGCACTGATGTCAAATCAGATGGTCACTTCTCTAGTCTTGACTCGGCTCATCGGTCACTTACATGGTTTGGAGCCCATCATAACAACTGTCTGAACCTCACCTGTAAAATGGTTGAAATACTAGAAGTCCTATTTCCCTCATAAAATCATGAGGGAGAGGCAGTTAGCTGATGCATGAGAAAGTACGGTGTAGACTATACAGTTCTGTACTGTTACTATAATAAAAACAGCTAACCTACATTTTGAGTGTTTATCTAGACATTGTGCCAAGCTTTTGCATGAACTACCTCATTTTATCTGCAAAACAACCCTGTACAATAGTATTGTTATGTCTGTATTACAGATGAGAACACTGGAGCATAGAGAAGCAAAGATAATTGCCTAAAATCATACAGCAAAAACTTCGCAAAGCTAGGATTCAAACTCGGACCATGACCGTTCACCACCAGGCAGTGTTGAATTACTTTCATATATGGAGTGTGCACCTCTGTGTGTTGGGAGGAGGGGGGAGGGGAGAAGGAGAGAGGGAATTTTCTTTCTTGACTCTGCCTTATTTCTCTGACTCTGCTGAGAGGAAGCATCAGCCAGGTTGTCATGAGTAGTAGCCATCCTCCAAGATGGTAGAGCAGACCAGCACTGGTTAATGGCTCTGGGATGATCCCATATTGAGGGACATCCGTCCCTTTGTGCTCTGACATTGATGTTACTGTCAGTTGACAGTGAGCTTTATCATCAGTCCCTTCAAGTACAAAAGGCCACTGTTCGGAAACTGTCATTAAAAGCAGCCTCTCTTTTTAAAAGCAGTCTCTCCTTTATTCCCTCCATAATAGGAGCCAGTGTACCAGAAGAGACTGACCTTAAGTTGAGCCTGTTTAGTTAAAAAAAAAAAGAAAAAAGAAAGAAAGAAATAGAATAGGTTATGTTTTTAATGTATTTAAGATTGAGGCTCAGAATTAGAATGGAGCTGGGGGTAGTAGGAAATAGAAGGCAGGGTGGGAGAAAGCAGAGGTGGCCTTGGGTTTTCTTTGCTTTTGGATAATGGGCATTTCTAGTTAAATCAACACAGTCTATTTCACAACCTGTCTCCTGGTGATGTATATACTCTTTGGACAGGGTTGTGGGCTGCCTAAAGATCTCTCTTAGCCATAGGACATGGGTATAAATAAGCTTTATGTAGTCACAGCTGCTAAGGGTGATTATGGGTAGAGTGCATTCTAAAAGGACAGGGCAGGATGTTCATTGTTACAAGGGAGGAGGGGAGGGAGAAGATCCTGAAGGGAAGCAACAGGCAGAGTTCTACTGAACAAACTTCCTCCATGGTCTTTGTCACTTTTTAATGACCCTTTGGGGAGGTGATTTTATTGTAATGGAAAACAAAGACACTTGTGATTGAGAAGCAACTCAGTATGGTACATGGCTTTTACAACCAGGCTTCCCAGGTGCAAATGTAGCCTTTGTCACGTACAAGTCACACAACCAGTGTGCAAGTTGCTTCACCTCTCCATGCCTGTCTCCACAGCTATAACCCAGCCAGCACATTAGCTGTGAAGGTGAAATGAGTTGACACATGGAAAGAGCTTGGAAGAGCACTTGGCACATAGTGAGGGCTCAGCCAACATTTGTTCTTATTTACATTTCATGCATTCATAGACATAAACAAGGCAACAGGCAAGAACTGATCATTCCACATTTTGAGAGTGCTTGGAAGGAAGGTCAGTTAGGATTTAGTTTTCCTCCCACCATCCCATTGGAAGGGAACAGAAGGTCCTGAGGGGAAAAAAGGGAGCTTGTTGTTTCAATGGAGCTGAAAGGAACCAATATAACTGGAGTGTAGTGAGCAGGGTGGGCCTGGTGGGCCTTGAGGAGAGGCAGGTAAGCAGGACCAGATCAGGCAAGGCCTTGTGTGCCAAAGTAAGGACATGGCTTCCATTTTACAGCACACAGAAGCCATGGGAGGTTTGAAGATTGGCTTGCTCAGATTCCCATTTGAAGATTACTCTGTCAGTGGAACAAAAAATGGCTTGTAGGAAAGACCAAAAGGGGTCTGTTGCATTTCAGTGGGAAAGAGGTGATATTGACTTACCAGGGAGTGTTAGGGTCAGATCACTGCCCCTGGCCCCCAGCACCACCACCCCTAGCCCCCAGCAGACAAGGTCTGGTGCTCTAGCTATGTGTTCTCACGACAATGTGTACTTTATTACTTTCCTCTGCCATTGCTAGTTTTCACTAGGCTGTAAGGCAAGGACTTTATGTCTTCTCTCTGCTTCTTTACATGCTCAGTTCCTGTCCATCACCAAACTCTTAATAGGCTCTCAGTATTTATTTAATGGATGAATGTATACAGTATAGTACTCATCGCAGTGTTTGATTTTGCAAGCCTATGTTACATCCAGCAGTCTACTTCATGGAGAGGAAAGTCATTCCTTTTGAACTTGCGGTATTTATGATGGGAGGTGGGATTCTACATATCTTTATGTCAAGGAAAATGAACAACACTGTGGATCTTGGACAGGGCAAAGGCAATACTTGGCTCTATTTTCTGCAGCAAGGTATCACCTTAGCTCCTTATCTGTGGCATCTCAACCAGGAGCCCTAGTTAATTTTCATGCAGAAGAAGCTTTTGAAAGCCAGGCCTCTTTCATGCTCTGGGAAGATTTGAGAGGGGTCAACCCTGTTTAGATTGGTTCTCTGCACCACTCGGGGAAGCCTGCTGGCTGTTCTCAGCATGGAGTATGTTGCAGGGAGGAGATGAGCAGGAAACAGACCAAAGAACCAGGGCACTTCCCAGCTTGAATCAGGCCTGTCTTGTGTGGATTCATTATTTTGTTGAAATTAATCCCCAGAATGGCAGACATAGTATATTTGAATGTGAACCAACAGTATATTTCATGGCCAAGCAAATGTGGTTTTGGATTATCCACCCTGGTTGATTGTCCTTGCTTCCAAACCCTTCCATTAGTGCAGATAATTGAACTATACCTGGTTTCGTGTTTTCACACCCAGTTTGATGTCCCTGTGGCATTTGCTATGGTGTGGGAAGTGTGAGATGATCTCTTCCTGCTAGTTTTCATTCACAGTGGGGCTGGTGTAGTTTACAAGCATCAGTGACTCTGGCTGTCACTTAATGAGAGCTTCCCATGTTCCAGCCATTGTGCTCAGCCCTTTTTCAGGATGATCACATTCAATCCTTACAACAATACTATAGTAATACTAATAATACTAATAGCCATTTATTTAGCAACTACTGTGTCCAAGTACTGTTCTAAGTGATGGCATGTAGTAACTCATTTATTTGCAAAGCAACCCAAAAAGCAATAACTCCAATTCCAGGGAATGAGAGTCACATGGACCCAGATCTGAGCGATAGCCTTTGCATTGAAGCAGGTGGAAGACTTGCCTGTAATGTAGGTACTGCTATCCTACTGTTGTTATAGGGATTTCAGAATGGTTAGGTTCCTTGCCCAAGGTCACACAGCCAATGTGTGGTCTGTCAGAAATTGAACTCATTTTTCTGTCTCTAAAGCCCTTGCTTTCTTTTAGTTCTAGCTACTGGGAACCAAAAACCAGATATTTATTATTGGTGGGTTTAGGACACTTGACACTTTAACAGAGAAACCATCTTCCAGATTTTTATTAAAGTATGATTTTGCAGTGATATCATGGCAGGGTAAGTGTTGGGGATGTGATGTTCAGTTCTGTAATTGTGTAGAGAAGTGGACTTGAAGAAATTCTAGGAGCCTGTTAGTCAGAAGAGCAGGATATCATAGTGTGCTCTTGCTTTGTTGTTGTCTCCCTGCCACGTTTTGTTGTTGTTGTTGCTGCTGTTGTGGTTTTGTAAACTGTTTGTGACTGTGTATAGCCAGGAGCCAGAAGGACAACATTGGCTTTGTAAATTTGCAACTGATATTCAGATAAGATAAGTACATAATTAGCATGGAGCAGCAGAAGAGATTGTCTGGAAGATTTAAATTCTGCATGGGGAAATTAGCAAATAGTTCCTGATAACAGTGACTTTCAGATGGGTGTGAGGCCCAGCCCATCAAGACAGTTAATAATAGAATGGATTGTTCAAGAACAGCAGTTTATGGGCTTATCATGTGACCAATAATATGCTAGACTTACATTCATATATTGTATAATGCATTTCTTCCAATAGCCCTATGAGGTAGGTACTCTTACTATCCCCTCTTACAGACAACAGTACTGACTTTCTGCCTGTTGAAGGGACATAGCCATTCCTTCTCCCTCTGTCCCACCTCACCCTCTCTATTACATACACATATCCCTCTAATAAATGGCAAAGATGGGATTTGAACTCAAGTCTCTTGTAGCTCCAAATCCTGTTCTCCTAGAGATCAACATTAGGGGCTTCAACAAAAAGATGACTGAAAGCATTCTGATTTACGTTCTGCCATCCCTCATAATTAACATTCTTTTAGCACCTCCCAAAGTGACCACGTGTATTGCTGGTGTACCACCGCCTTTGGAAGGTGAGGTGGGCTCCATAGCCTCCGTGCACCGACTCCTGGGGAAGTCACAGCACACCTCTGAGACGGGTACCATACTACCATACCTCTGGTTCATATGGGAAAGCTGAGATGAATTTTCCAAAGTCACCTATACAGAGGTGGTATCAGAACATGGTCTCTGAGCCATAAGTTTGTACTCTTAACCACATCCTATGTTGTCTCCCAGCCAAAGCTAGACAGTTGGTTTGTGGGTGGATAGATAGATACATAAAGGTATACCTACGTATATACATACATTTCTGTCTATCTCTGTATCTGTCTGTCCATCTCTCTCAGTTCAGAATTCAACACTGTGCTGCCTTTCTCTTTCTTCTGAGTCATCTGACCAGCTCACTGCATTTTAAGCAGCAGTGCACTTAACTCCTTGCTTACATTGGTATTCCTCTTTGTAGCAGCCCCTGTCACAATAGCAATTGGAATAATACCCAAAAAGTGGTGCAGAGAATACAAATCGGTTATGTTTCTCTTCAACTTGGAGTAGGACAAAATTCTCATAAAGAACAAGGGAACAAAGGTTCCGTGACCAACATACACCAGGGAACTCCAGTTCTCTCGGATACAGGCCTGTGCAACATAATGGAAAGAGAAATTTGGGATAAAAGGAATTCAGGGAGAATTTTAGGTGGCTTTGCGGGATGGAAGCTCATGATCCTGTCCATGTATATGCATCATCATTAATAGCATTTATTGAATATCTACTCTGTAAGCAAATCTATTGTATGTCCCCTACCTATACAGCTTATGACTCAGAGAATATGGATGCATAGGAACTGAATACATGTATTTACAGAGAACTTTTATCTGTGTATGTATCACCTGCACAAATGGTTGTCTTTAATAATATCATGGAGGTTGTCAGTTAAAGGGACTATACAACTCCGTTGTTGGAAATAAGAGCTTTTTGAGTAATTAAGAACTGATGTGAAGTTAAACCCTTTATTTTGAGAGGCAGAATACCAAAGCGGTTGAATGTGGGCTTGGTCTTAATCCTGACTGAGTTTGAAGCTTGATTCTAATGTCAAATGATTTGGGGCAAGGTGAGTGACTTCTCTTACCTTCAGTTTCTTTTTCCACAGAAAAGGAGTTCTTTAATATCTGTGCACCCCTTACAAACCCTTGGTCCATAGAATTCCAGCCTCTTTACCAATTGCCAGTCAGTTGAGTAGAACAATGAAAAACATAATAATCTTTGACAATTAAAATAACTTAAAACAACTTACAAATTTCTCCTGGGGAAAACATATATTATAGCAAATGTAATTTGTAATCTTCAGCAACACTCCTCATGTCCTCTTTTCTTCCCTGTGCTCTCGGATTGATACCGTGTCACAACCTTGCATGAGCTGTGTCCAGCCCCTCCCACCACCACTGAGCCCTCAGCACATCAGCCCCTCTACCTTCCCCTACAACCTATTATTCCATGCGTGGTTTGTCCTGTCTCACTAAGCCTGCCTATTCCCCCTCTTGCTCCTATTCCCACAGTTCAGCATCAGCTATGTCCAGGCACCTGTCTGACAGATCAGCAGACTAGGGAGGGAAATAAGCTGAATGACAAATCTGCTTACCAGTCAGGGCGATGGGTAGGGTGTGGAAGTACTGCCCCATCTATACGTTTTGGTTTAATCATCCCTTGTACTCTTGCTTCTACTTGTCAAAGGCACATAATGAAGGCCGAGCCTCAGACCACTCATTCCCAGACCCAGAAAAAGTCTGGCACTTGAGTTGTAGCAACATCTACAGGTTAATTAAGGGCCACTTTTTCCCAGGTCCTGATAGGATGGGCTAGGTGTGGGACAAGGGCTTATGGTTCGTGCAGCCAAGAGACAAAGGCAAATGGCAGGCCAGGAAGAGTGAAAGAGATGTAAGTCACTATGAGCTGTCGCTCTGGGGAGGCTGGTGTTGGACGTGTGAATAAATGATGATTTTGACTGTAAGACCAAGGAGGGTGGTTCCTCAGACTCATGGGTACAGAGGGGTAGCCAGTAGGAGAAGCATGTGCCATTCAGTGTCCTGGAAAGTTAGCGATCATGGTGACTTCCAAGGTCCACAGAGAAGGTCATCCTGGAAGGATGGATAAAAATGGCATCCAGGTAGAAAGTATTGTCCAGTAAGGGGCAAGGGCTGAGTCAAAGGGCTGAGGCAGGAGGAGGTCGGTATCCCTCATTTCAGGTAGACTGAAATCCCTAGGCCTTTGAGAGCATGGAGTTCAGGTGGGAGCAGTGAGACACAGGAGTGAATCACAGAAGGTGGTGAGACCAGATTATGTGGACACTGAAAGCCAGACTCAGGCTTTGGACTTTACACCAGTTGCTGTTGTGAATTTTGCAAAGTATGTAAGCCATTGTAATCTTCATGTGTTTAGGACAGGAGTTCTCGGCCTTGGCACTAGTAACATTTTCATCTGGACAGTTCTTTGTTGTGAAACACTGTCTTCTGCATTTCACGAGGCTTAGCAACATCCTTGTCCTCTACTCACTAGATGCCGGGAGCATACTCCCTCTCTATTAGGACAACCAAAAATGTCCCCAGATGTTACCTGCGGGAGAAAACCACCTTTGGTTGAGAAAATCTTACGAAGGTATTGCTAACAGCAGTGTGTGGGATGGAAAGAAGAAGGTATATGAAATTCTTAGAAGGCTATAGCAAAAGTTGGAGGCAGCAATGATGAGGGAGTGTGCACCCCAATACATAACCCCAGCACCTCTACTGCCAGCAGGATTACCATGAGTATCTAATACTTGTAGAAGAAAGAGGCATGGGGTTTGGGGTATTTAGAAGGAAGTACACAAGTTGTTTTTTGATGTATTTTATTTTTCTGATTTTATTAAGACGGTATACAGTCAAGAGGACCGTAAATTCACTCTCAGCAGAAACGTTGGCCAAATCCCTTTTCACCATCCAAATTAAAAGACAATGTTAGCAATATTTGATGTTGAGTTTCTGGATAAGATTCACTCTGTCCTTATCCTGGCATCTTTTGTAACATTTTATTTATTTGTAAAACTCCTTAGAATTGTATATTTTTGTCTAGGTTCACTCAGTCTGCACAGCCAGCTGGCCATTAAAGAAATCTAGAAAGAAAATTGCTGGAGCAACCATGCTCTTGTTTGTGTGGCATAATCAACGAAAATAGCCTCAGAAGCGATTATACTTGAAGTTTTAGTGTGAGCACAGACACGCTGTCATTCACCTTGACCCCATTTAGGACTATATCATTTACTCAAATTTCATTATCTGTCTCAAGCAACAATTTCTTGTAAGAGTGCATGTGTTTCTGTGTGTGTGTGTGAGTGTATGTGTGTGTGCACATGCATATATCCCCTGATTAATTTTGTATCCCATTTCCAAATAAATCTTCCTCAGTCACATCTCTACTCGTATCACGTTCTCTTTTCAAAAATTTTCAGTGGCTCCCCATTGCTTATCAGATCAACCCTAAGCCACTTAGTATGGCACTGAATGCCTTCCATGGTCCAAACCCTCTGTTTTTCAGTCTTATCTTTCCCTACTCTGTTGTGTGCATTCCACTTTTTAACTAAGCGAGGTGAATTTTAAACATGTTTATAGAAAAAGAAGAACTGAGTGAATCAACAAGATTCCGAGTCCTTTTAAGACATTAGGTGAACAATATGGAATACTGAAATACAGACTTTGCGTATGCTCACTTTCTAAATCAAAATTGTTACTTGCTTCTGACAGGGCATCCGGTGTTTAATTTTACTATGTCAGACAGGAAATCTAGAGTTGCACATTCCAAGTGTGTGCATTTATGAATTTTTCATTAATTACTCTGACTGAAATTGGATACAAGCCTAGCTTAGAAGATCACTCATTGTTTGTTTATTCACTTTGTTATCCAGATCTCCTGCTATCCAGTTAAATCTATCATTATTCCTTTGCTTTTGTTCGTTTCTTTTGCAAAATGCTTTGCTTCAGGTCTTTTGAGTATCCTTCCAACTCTCCTATCTGTCCTTCATTCAGAGATCAGTAACTGATCTAGTGAAAAGTTCAACACCACTCATATCCCAAACGAGTGACGCATGGCACTTTCTTGATAAATGAATATAGACACATCCACGTGTCTCCATTCTACTTTCTTAAGTAAGCTTGTGCAAGAGCTAGGTAAGAGCTCTTTCTTCTTCCTCTCTTCTGTGAAGTCACTGTGCCTTCTTGATTCACCTCCATGTGTTCCCTTTCAGAATATCTGGGGGCGCACAGAGACAAAAGTACAAGTGAAATTGGTGATTTAGAAATATCTGATGAAAATAAGTCAATTTCTCCCCTTTCAAATCTCTGTGCATGGTCTTGTTTAAATATTCCTTTATCTTTGTGAGAAATGGAATTTGAGATTTTCAATTCTGGTAAACAGCCACCACCATAAATCTGCAGGCTTTTGATCCTAGATACCCATTGCCTGTATAAAATCTGTTGAGCTGGGAGAAAGTTCTCCCATTGAAAATAATGCTGCACTTTATATGCCGCCTGTACGCCATGACAGTTGATAGATTGCCACAGGATTAAACATACTTTTCTTTGTCACTGCTGGACAGGGGCGATTTTGGTTTATGGATGCCCCAGATTACTTTCTACCTGCCTCTCTCAGCTGAGTACAGAGAAGTTTCATGACTGAACTCCTCCATCTGATTCTAAGTGACACGTGGTTGACCCTAATATGTTGTCACTAGGTTTTTAGATATTTTAAATCCTTGGATATATGAAGACCCTGGCTTCTGTTCCCTCCCTGCAGATCTGTGTAGGTTTGATGAATTCTGTCTGGAAAGACTCCCAGACAGGATGTCTTGCAGGCAGCCTGAGGACCCTTTTTGCTTTTATGCCAGAGAAATTTTTGGAGCCCTAACTTCTGGGTTCATATCACATACTCATCAGTCTTGTGACTGGGTGCATATCGCTTAATCGCTGTGTGTCTGTGTCAGTTTCCCCATCTGCATAATGAGGATGCTGAAGCATGCACCTTTTGGGGCTTTGTGGGGATTAAGGGTTTGATATATGCAAGGTGCTGATCCAGATACTGGACAAAGGGGAAATGCTTCATCTCCTCATGGTTATCATGTGAGTATTGGGTAGATACATAGCTTCATAGAAGTTGAAGGACTTACCAAGTCCCACAGCTCCAATCCAAACTGAGCATGAAGTGTGGAGGGGAGTAGAGTGTGGTGGAATTAAAATGGAATGGGAGAGGGTAGAGTGGAATGACATGTTGTAGAGTGACATGGAATGGAGCCACAATGGCAGGGAGAAATCCATTTATAGATGTTAATGAAAAACCACAGAAAGAGAAACTTTCAAATACCTGTATTGAGAAAGCATGCATCTTTCAGGAAAATGAAGATGATATTGTGTAACAGAGGAGGGATGTTAATTGTCTTGTCCTGGGACAAGAACAAGATATGTATCTGTGGATATATTAGAATTATGAAAAACATGCTTTTCTGAGAATGCTATCATCATCTTGAGATGTGTCAAGACCCTGCACCAGAGGTAGATGTTATCTGGAATATACAACAGAACTTAAAAAAAAAAAAACAAAGCTCACAGATCAAGGCCATTTTTGCATAGGCTTGTGAACAGACAACCGGGAGGAGTCTTTTTCATATTCCCGGTAGATGAGAGAGAAATTGGCAGCCACCACTTTACTTCCAAAAGGCTGGCAAGCACTGGCATATTCCCATGGTTGGTGTTCTACCAAAACTGATGTCTCAGGTCCTGGTGCTGTTCCCATCTTTCAGGTTTTCTCTCTTGAGCAGCGTTGCTTTTGCTCTATCTGCTAGCAAAATGGGAGGTCAAAGCAAAAACTGCTTTCCAACAATTCGCTGTTGTAGCCTCTCCCAGATGTCAGATGAAGAGTGTGGTAGTCTCAGTGGCTCACGTGTGCAGAGTGAGAGTCCTGCTGACCGTGGCGCTGACAGAGACGGGCAGGTGAGTTGTTTGCTGGGTCATCCTCATCCTGGGATCAGGTCTCTGTTGGCAGTTCCACCAAGCTTCGCCGATTTCATCTGTAAAACTGGGTGCGCTAATTTGCTTTCTTGGCCTGTTGGACCAGCGTGGCTTAAGTTAGGTGGTAAGTGACAGAAAGCAATGGTTTTAAATAGAATTTTACTTTTCTCTTGCACGAAATGAAACCTAAAGAAGGACAGGGCAGATGGATGTGGAGACTCCCGCATCTTCCTTCTACTGAGATATTCCACTGTCTTCAACACCTGGCCTCCACCTTCTGATGAAAGACAGTGACGTGATTTTCCACCGTCACATCCTCGTTCCACCATGCACCAAGGAGAATTGGGGAAATTATATCAAATTTCCTGTTTTCAGTGAGCACTTTCTGGAAGTTGCCCACACCAATGTCACTTATGTTTATTAGCCAGCACTTAGCCACATGACTCTACCTAATCAAAGGAAGCTGGTTAAAGTGGTTTTTATTATGGGTAACCATATGCCCTGCTGGGGCATTAAGCTGCTTCTTAAGATATAGGGGAATTTGGGAAGAACATTAATGCTCTTTAGCCATATTGATGGAGGCTGTGTTTGCTGCAGCAATATCCCATGAGAATTGGCTGAAAATATTTGTGGTTATTTTACTGTCAACTGGATTACACAACTTTTCCAATAATGTGTGCTCATGTTTATTTTCATCTCATTATTAGGTCTGTTTTATCATAGGTTCTGGAAGAATCAGAGCAAAGGTCCAAAGGCTGTGATTTCTTTATTATTTCTCATTTTGGTAGAGAGAATAGGAAGCTTAATTATGTCTTTGCAAACAGGAATCATGTCCCACTCATTTTTAGTTTATTTTTTGTCTTGAGTATTCTTTCATGCAAGAAAGCACTCACTGTTTTAAGCACCAGGGTTACAGTGGCCTACAAGACAGGCCGGCTCCTTGTCCTCATGAACATTGAATATTGAGGTTAGCACCATTAAGGACATAAATGGAATGGAGTTGCAAAGAGGCACTGAGTTGGGGAGTGAGCCTGTTTAGATGCCAGGTAGACTAGGAAGACAACTTTGAAGGAAGCACAGCTGACTTATAGCCTGAAGGACGAGAGAAAGTCACCCAAAGAGCCAAGGAGAGAATTGCAGTAGAGGGAACTGACACATGCCAAAGCTTGGAATGAAGAAAGCTTGGTGTGTTCGAGAGAAGAGGGGTGGTCAGTGTACCAGTGTGCCAGGGGTCGGAGGGGAGCACAATGCCCCACCCAAAGAAGGTGCCCTAGGGTTTTGCTCAACATTAGAGAGACAGACTTTCCACTCCTTTGGAGATTTTATTTGAAATCCATTTGTATGAAGTTCACACCATTTATTCCTGAAACAATCCCACTGGAGAGTGTGCATCCTAAAAGTTATTCCAGTTCAGAACGGTAGGGGGACGGATGTTTATGTTTTTAGGCAAAGATACTGAGAGAGAGGCTTTGATGAAGGCCATTCAGTTGGTTGGGGAAAAATAAACTCATTTAGAGATACGTTTCTGGAATTGCCTGATTTGGATTGAACAGTACAGCCTCCAGTTATAAAACCATTTCCCTCAAGTTTTTTTTTCCCCCAAATTTGTATTTCAGTCTGATAGATGTGGCATATCTTGTGCCTAATTCAACAGGAACTAGTTTCTCTCCCCCCCCCCTCCCTTCCTCCCTCTCTGCTTCATTGGAGCTTGGATCTTCTGCTAGTGTCTGCTTGCTTCCTACTTGGCATACTTGTCACTCCATTTGTTTTTGTAATTTGGGGGATTTTCTTTTTGTTTGTAAATTTGTCATTATCCCCCACAAAGCTCCCTGCTATGGTTTGGTAAAGATCTTCATGTCTTCACATTGAAAGCGCCATTCCATCTGCGAGCTAGATACTTTCATCCCCAAATGCCATTCCAGAGGAGAAAATTGGAACTGGGAAGATTGGCAACAGTGATCGCTACCCACAGCACCTACTGTTACAGGATTAATAGGAATTAAATCTGCTTGAGCCATGGTGTGAGCCAGCACTTTACTTGCAAGTGGGGCTGAAGTTTAAAGAACAGAATTTTCAGCAGGGCAATTGTCTGGGCTATTTCTGACCTTATTTCTGGCTGGTGGTGAATTTGCATTGGGAGCTCAATAATTGTACTCTTAGACAGCCTTGAAACCTACAGTTACCCTGCGTCTGCAACTGCCCACACGTTGCTTTCTGGTCTCCTTCTTGTAAAAAAAAAAATTTGGTTGGCTTTTCAGTGTTGTTTTGGATGCTCCATGTGGATTACTCTTTGAATGTCTGCTTTGCAGCTTTCTATTCTGAAGGGAGAAAGTCTTGAGGTCCAAAGAAATGGGTGATCCTTTCTGTGCCACACTATGTCTTCTGCATGGCATTAGCCTGACTTTGTCCCAACAAAAGTCACACTATGTGGGCAGTAAGCTGTAATGCCATTAAAGTGGTAGTTGTCCTTAAATGGTCACTGGATTATACTTCTCTGGTTGTAAAACTGTCAAATAATCTTAAGATGAAATTCAAACCCTCCTGATGTTTTGGAAATCCCAGAGTGATCAGATGGCATTCAGGCCTATAGAATCATGTCCCCCCACTGTTCACCTCCTTACTCAGATCTCTTCAGCCACACAGGCCTTCTCTGAGGTCCTCAGATATGCCATGCTCTGTTCCTCCACAGGACCTGTGCACATCTGGGGTACTCTTCCTTTTCAGCCTCTTGAGTTATTTGGATCACTAGATAGATGCCTTCCTGACCTCTAAGTACCAGGCATTCTCTTCTGTAACAGAACGTTCATATATTGTTTTTTCATTCTTAACTTGGCACCAAAACTTTTAGTTATTTGGTTCATTTACGTGTCCAATTTGTCTCCCTCAGGGACCTTATTTTCCTTGATTACTATTGTGTCCCTAGCATCTAGCAGACTCTTTACCATGTAGTAAATATTCAATGAGTATTTGTTAGATGAGTGAGTAAATGAATTTTCAGCTTTGTGTAGGGGGGACCAGCTTGACTGAACGTGAATCCATGGATGGGAATCAGTACATAACATCCTACCTTGTCTTACCCTTCCTTTATATCATTCTGTCTCATAGATTGCAAGTGAATTATGGATTAATGGCCCAAAGGTGCCCTTCATTCAGTTTCTTTCTATGAGTCATTCAACAAACATACTGGAAGGAAGTACTTTAGGCCTTGGTCTAGGTGTCAGGCACCAGGAACCCTAACATGACCATTATGTCATTTGCACATACATGTTTGTCCGGTTATCCTCTTGTCCTTATGTCCCCATTTGTCTTCACATTTTAAATAGTTCAAAATATTTATTATTTTGAAGGGAAGGATTTAGTTTTAGGTGTTCATTTAAAGACCTGGAGATTCCTGTACATCAGTGCTTCCCAAGACTTCTTCATGTGCATATGTGTGTCAACCACCAGGTTAGCTTCGGTGCGCCTGGGGGGCGCGTGAGACGTGGTCTTTCCACCCCCTCCCTTGTACTACTTGCTTGAACTTTATTAAACTAACTGCTTGGAATTCTTTAGATCCCTCTGCTTCTCTTGTCTCTCCCATTCTTTCTGATCCTGCTCCTCCTCTCCCTTGTGCCTTTGAATATTCTTGGAACACCATTACCACCTTCTCTTTGCACACAGAGCTGTAACTCATGTTGTGGATCCCTGCCTGATTTATTATTCCTTACAAAATATTCTAGGTTTTCCCCTTGTCTTTCTCACTGATGGAGGATTTTGCATCCTCAGTTCTGACAAATCAGGAGTGGCCATGTGGCTTACTTGCTCCAGCCTGTGAAATGTTGGGAAGTGTCATATATGTCTCTGGGCCAAGCCAGCATGTGATTCACCCCGGTCTCTTTTCCCTCTGCCAAGAGATAACACAATCACTTCTCCGTCAGGTTGGGTCCTGGAGAGAAGATGACATAGAGCAAAGCCATAGATGAACCACCGATGACACATGGCCTGAGTAAGAAATAAGCCTTGGTTGCTGTAAGCTTCTGAGATTCTGAGGTCATTTTTTCCAACAGCATATCTAGCCTATCTTGGCTGATACTGACTTTTATCTCAGAGGGCATATCTTTGCAGAAGCTCCTCAAACCTTCTAAAATCCGACTGTTGCTTTTTTCTTGCATTCCCATAATATTCCCTCTTAGCCACCAGCATATGATGTTATAATTACTTTCCTGTCTTTTCCCCTCCTCAGACTATGATTTCTGTGCAGGAAGAGAACTTGTTTGATTCATCTCTCACCCTTCGCTGGCCTTTGATAGGTAGTCAATAAGCACCTGATGAATGAAAGTAAACAAGATTAGTGTAAAGACATCCATTTCTCCACCACCATCGTGAACATTTTTGGTGGGATAAATTCTAGTGCAGAGTGGCTGTGTCCACGTAAACATGGTGATGTGAGAAGAGTCCCATGCCATCTTGGAGAATGTGGACACTCACAGGGGCACCTGGGTGGCTCAGTTGGTTGAGCGTTTGACTTCAGCTCAGGTCATGATCTTACAGTTCGTGAGTTCGAGCCCCTTGTTGGGCTCTGTGCTGACAGATCAGAGCCTGGAGCCTGCTTCAGATTGTATGTCTCCCTCCCTCTCTCTGCCCCTCCCCTGCTCATGCTTTGTCTCTCTCTCTGTCAAAAATAAATAAACATTCTTAAAAATTAAAAAAAAAAAAAAGAAAGTGGACACTCACATGAGATTAACTGCTCATGGCAAACCCTGACCAGGATTCTGGTCACATAACTAAACAATGGGAGAAAATCTGGGGCAAAGATAAAAAGAAGTATATTTGGAGTATATGGGCAGCAAATAAAACAAAACAGAAACAACCTATCAACTACATTTATTTAAATTCACGATTCATATTTGTCAATGTAGGGTCATGTTTCCCAGGCCAGCACATTGAACTCTCTCTCTCTCTTTTTTTTTTTTTTTTTGGTGATTTATTGCCCCCCATCATGATTGCATATCTCCTGATAAGCCCGCAAGTCCTACTATCACCTGTATGTTCCTGCTCTGCTCTTCCTTATGAGACTCAAGGGGCTCAAGGGCCTCATCTCTCTTTCTCCATAGTCTGAGAGGAAAAGATCAACAAAATATCCAGTAGCAACCTACTTGGATTTTTTTTCATTAAAACTAGCAACCGTCTTCTCTATAGCAGAGGAGTCACAACGTCAAATAATAGACTTCACTTTTCACCTTGAATTTGCCAGAAGCCACTGGTGGAACGCTGGAAAACACTGACCATGATGCTGCTTTAGTTCTACAGATACTAGACCCATTCTTCAAATCAAATCAAATCAAAACAAAACAAAACAAAAAGTGTTCTGCTCTTCTCATCCAAGAGCAGACTGAATTCAGTTAAAAGTGACTCAGACTTACCAGGTGTAATAACCAGGTGTGTGATTTCCCTGAGCATCCATAGTTGGCATCAACAAGTTGGACCCGTGACAGTTTCTCAGCTTGCAAAGAGTACTGAGCATGATAGCTTTAAATGGGCCATTACCTTTTTTATATTTATCCCAAACTGTTAAGGTCAGCATTAAAATTTGACCTTTTCCCTGCCAACCCGTTTGAAGTAATTAACCCCTGTGTCTTGAAACACAAGGAAGCTATGACTTTGTTATTAAATTCTCATAAAGAGCCTATTAATATTAAAATTGCTTCACTCTTGGGCTGAATGTATTAACGGCCTTGCTCTGGGTAAACACAAACCCTCAGCACAGTGTTTTAAAATGCATGAGCTGAGGGCAGACCATGCTTTTTCTAGCTACCTCCTCTGTAGCAGAATGTTACGTTTTCTGTGACAGTTTCCCCTTGTATTTGTTCAAATGTTTCCATTTTAAATCTGTGTCCCTAGATTTATATTTGTTTATAGGGGAGCTCATTTTACTGCTCACAGTTTTGGAGGAGGTCCAGTGGAGCAGAACACCTGTAAAGACCCCTGTACCCATCACCCTCGTTATGACTTCCCAGGACGGTGTTCAGACCCTGATCTTCTTGTTGGGGAGCATAGCTTGTGATGATTCTTTTAGGCAGGTCCATTGTACCTATATATCACCTGCAGAGTGTGCTTAAAAATGCAGATTTACACAACCCACCATGGACTTGCTGAGTTAGAACGGCAGAGAAGAGATGTTCCTGCGTCTGCTGTATAAACCACCTTCTCAAGGGGTTTGCTGTAGTGAAACCCACCAGAATTCAGTTTGCTAATTCAGTCATTCAAAATATGCCTTGAACATCTATTATATGCCAGGCATTGTGCTAGGCCTTGGGGATACAGTAGGAAATTAAAGAGCTAGGTACTTGTCCTAATGGATCTTATAGTTCATTAAAGAAATACACAGTGAACAAGGAGAAAATAAATGATTAAAAATAGCAGTAGACTTCTGCTTCTGGTAAGAAGTAGACACATTTTCCCTATTCCTCCTGGTAAGTACAAATAAAATCTTTAGGCATAAACATACAGATTCAAACAGCTGAGTAATTTCCAAACAGGGTAAATCCAAAGAAATCTACACTGAGACACATCAGAGTCAAACTTCTGAAAAATGAAAGCCAAAAAAAAAAAAAAAAAAAAAAAAAAAAAAGAAGAAAAATTCTTGAAAGCTGAGAGGAAAAGGAAACTACCCAGAGGGGAAAAGCAATTTGAAGGACAGCAGATTTCTCATCAGAGGCCGTGGAAGCAAAGAGAAAATGGCGTGACATTTTTCAAGTGCTGAAAGAAAATACTTGTTAACTCAGAATTCTATTTCTAGTGCAAATATCCTTCAGAAATGAAGGAGAAATAAAGGCATTCTCAGATGAAGAAAAACTAAAGTGATTACTTGCTAGCAGACCTACCTTAAAAGAATGGCCAAAGAAAGTACTCTAAAGAGAAAGGAGGTGGTGAAAGAAGGACTCGTAGAACATCAGGAGGGAAGAAGACAAAAATAGGGATAAATGCCATAAAATCTGCTGTTTTTGAAATTATACTTTATGGTTGAAGCAAAAGTTGTAACATAGTCTAACGTGAATCAACTAACATGCAGTAGAAATATTTAACACAGTTATATCATGAATGGCAGAGGGTAAAAGGGAGGTAAGATTTCTGTGCTTCAGTCAATCTGCTAAAATGATTGCAGGAGGTAGAGCATGGTAAGTTGTGTGTGTGCCTCACATAATACCCAGAGCAACTACTAAAATAACCTGTGAGAAGAAATTTGCTCAAAAACAGTATAGACAAACTAACATTTATTAATAAAAAGTAATATTCAGGTGACTCAGAAAGAGGAAGGAAAAAGAAAACAGAAAAGAGAAATAACAGAGAAAAAAATGGCAAAGAATTAAGCATTAATATAATAGTAATCGTATTTAATACAAATAGTCTACTTACACCAATTAAATGAGAGATTGTGAAAGTACATGACCCAACTATATGCTGTCGATAAGAAGTTGCTTTCAAATTTAATTACATGGGTACATGGAAGGTAAAAGGATGGAAGAAGATGTATCAGGTAAACACCAATCAAAATAAAGTAGGAGTAGCTATATTAGCATCCGACAAAGTAGATGTAAGAGCAAAGCAAATTACCAGAGACAGAGAGAGGCAGAATATAATGGGTATAATGAACATAAAAGTGTCAGTCCAACAGGGAACATAGCAGTCTTTTTTTTTTTAATATTAAATTTATTGTCAAATTGGTTTCCATACAACACCCGGTGCTCATCCCAACAGGTGCCCTCCTCAATGCCCATCAGGGAACATAGCAATCTTAAATGTGCATGCATTAAATCGGAGAGCTGCAAAACATGCGAGAAAAAAAAATTACAGAACTAAAAGGAGAGATAGGAAGATCCACAATTAGAGTTGGGGACTTTAAACACCAGTCTACTACCAATTAATAGAAAAACTTAGACTGAAAATAAACAAGGATAAACAAGAACTCAACCAACTACCATTAACGTGTCTACCCAACATTATAGAACATTCCACCCACCAAATGCATAATACATGTTCTGAAGTGTCCGTTGGACATATAATAAGACAGGCCGTATTCTGGACAATGAAACAAACTTCAACAGGTTTAAAATAATTGAAATCATTCAGAGTGTGTTCTCTGACCATAGTGGAATCAAACTAGAAATCAGTTACAGGAATATAATAGGAAAATCTCCAAACATCTGGAAACTCAACAACATACTTCCGAAAAATTTGTGGGCTAAAGAGGAAGTCTCCAGGGAAAGAAATAATTACACTGAACTAGATGAAAATGAAAAGAAAATCTGAAAACTTGTGCGACACAGGCACAGTAGTGCTCAGAGGGAAATTTATAGCACTAAATGAATATATTAAAAATAGGAAAAGCCTCAAATCAGTACTCTAAGCTCCCCCTTTCAGAACCTACAAAAAGAACAGCACAATTAACCCAAAGCAAGTAAAGAAGGAAGTAATAAAGATATGGGCAGAAAGCAATGAAATGGAAAACAGTAACATAATAGAGAAAATCAGTGAAATGAAGAGTGGCCTCCTTGAAAAGATCAATAAAATTGACAGACCTCTAGCAAAAGTGACAAAGGAAAAAGTGCAAGCACAAATTATCAATATCAAAAATGGAACTGAGACTGTCACAGGAAACTTTGCAGGTGTCAAAAGGGTCATAAGGAAATGGTGTGAACAACTCTACATGTTTCCAGTGGAAAACTTACATGAAGTGGACCACTTCCTTGTAAAACACAAACTTCCATAATCCACTTAATATGAAATAGATATTTTGAATGTTTCTGTAACTAATAAGGAAATATAATCAATAATTTAAAAACTTTTTTTAAAAGGTTATCTCCAGACCCAGAGATTTTCATCAGAGGATTTTATCAAATGTTTAAGGAAGAATTAACACCAATTATATGTAATCTCTTCTAGAAAACAAAAGAGAAAGGAACACATTCCAATTCATTTTATGAAGCTAGTATTACCTGGATACCCAAAGCATACAAATTCAGTACAAAAAAAAAAAAAACAAAAAACAGACAAACTATAGACCAATATCCTTCATGACCATAGGCATAAAAATGTACTTTTTTGTCTGTAACAAATTATTTGCAAATAGCATTCAGCAATATATAAAAAGAATTACATACTTTTATCAAGTGGATTTTATTCTGGGGATATAAGACTGGGTCAGTGTTCACAATTAAATCAATATAATCAACCTTATTAGGCTAAAGAAGAAAATCACTTGTCATATGAAACAATGTAGAAAAAACCTGATAAATTTCAATACCCATTCATGACAAAAAAAACCTATCTGAAAAATATGACATGGAAATTAAAAGCACAGTGTCATTTCTAATGACTCAAAAAAGATACTTAGGTAAAAATGTAACAAAATATATATACAATTTGTGTTCTGAAAGCTATAAAATGCTGACAAAAATAACTTTTAAAATTTAAAGGAGAGACTTACTATGTTTGTGTATTGGAAAATGACATAGTAAAGAAAATTCTCTCCAAGTTGATAAAATACGTTTAATACAATTCTTAGGAAAGCCCCAGCAAGACTTTTTGTTGATATAGACAAATTATTCTCAAATGTATATGGAAAGGCAGTAAATTAAAGTAAGTAAATAATTTTGAAAAAGAAATGTAAAGTGGGAGAAATGAATCTACCCAATTTCATGATTTATTATATACTACAGAAATCAAGACTGTGGTGTTAGCAGAAGTATAGACACATAGGTCCATACAACAGAAAATAGAACCCAGAAATAGATCTACAGAAATATGCCCAACTGGTTGGACAAAAACAAAAAGGCAGTTCAATGGAGGAATAATATCCTTTCAATTCCTTTGCCTGGAACAATTGGGAAACCATTCCATCCTGAACCTAAATTTCACATTTTGTACAAAACTGATTCAAAATGGTTTCTGAACTTCAATATAAAAAAAAACTTTTAGGAAAAAAAAAAGAAGATAAAATCTTTGAGATTTTAAGGTAGGCAGAGTTCTTAGAATTGACACCAAAATTCTAATCCATCAAAGAAACAATGATAATTGGGGCTTCGTCAGATTTTTTTAAAGCAATCTTGTTCTCTTTAAAACAGCTGTTAAGAGGATGAATAGACAAACTGTCGGCTTGGAGAAAACTTTTCCAAAAGACCGGTATATATAAAGAATGCTCAAAACTCAACAATAAAAAATCAACCCAGTGAGCAGGCGGACAAAAGACGTAAAGAGATAGTTCACTGAAGAGAATATACAGATGGGCAGTGAGCACTTGAAAACATGCTCAACATCACTGACCATTAGGGAAATACGTATTAAAACTGCAAGGTGGGATCAGTGCACACCTGTCAGAATGGTTAAAATGAAAAATAGCGAACCGTCAATACTGGCAAGCATATGGAGCAATTGGATTGTGCACACATACGTTGGTGGAAAGAGTGTAAAATGGTAAAGCCACTTTGGGAAAGGGTTTCAGTTTCTTTAAACACTAAACATACAACCACCATACAATACAACCTACCACTTGTCCTCCTGGATATTTATCCAAGAGAAATGAAGACTTATGTTCACACGAAACATGTACACACATTTTATGGCAGCTTTATTCTAAACAGTAAGACACTGGGAACAGCAGATATGTTTCAGTGGGTGAATGGTTACACGACTGTAGTACATCCATACCATGGAATACTATTCAGTGATAAAAATAAGAAAGTACTGTTAATACATGTGTCAACCTGAGTGAATCTCTAGAGAATTGTGCTGAATATAAAAAAAATTGAATCCCAAAAGGTTGCGTATTGTATGATAACATTTATATAAATGTCTTGGAATTTCAAAGTTGTAGAAATGGAGAATAGAGTGTTCATTGCCAGGGATTAAGGAGGGGATAGGAGTGGGAGAGAAGTAGGTATGGTTGTGAAAGGGGCATCCTGAGGATGGGAGTGTTTGGATCTTGATTGTATTGATATTGTTGTAGTACGGTGTTTTGATATTGCAGTCTCCCCATAGGGGCAAACTAGGTAAAGGACACATGGGTCTCTTTGTATTATTTCTGACAACTGCATGTGAACCTACAATTATTTTAAAATAAAAAGATTAGCTGAAAAAAACATTTATCAAGTTAATAAAAATAATAAGTGCCATGAAGGGAGTGAACAGATGGAAGGCAACTGGATTTGGTGGATAGGATGTTTGGAGAATGCCTATTTGAGAAGGTGGCATTGAAATTAATTGACAAATGATGAGAAGCAGCCAGCTATGTAGAGCAGGAGGGAATACCAGACAGGTAGATTGAAACACTCAGAGAGCCTGCGTTGTGCAGCTTTTAGTGGAGAGGTGTTATATCCTTCTGGCTTAGAGGGCAAAAATAGAATATGCAGAGTGCCCTGTTTGTATCCACTGCAGCAAGGGCCATGCTATCTCAGCACTCTTATCCCAGTGTGTTCACACACCTACATCCATAAGATTCTTTTAGTCAGGCTTCAGGCATTGTAAAAGTACTATCTTCCAATCAGCAAACATTTATTGAACACTTAGTGTAATAATAATAATAATAATAATAATAATAATAATGACTGTTGCTACTCATGCAGGGTTTTACTTCTCACAGAATTTTGTCACACATCTCAACTCATTGGAATCTCAAAACTACCCTGTGGAATAGGAATTAGTAACACCTTTGCTTTCCTTTACACATGGTGGTGTTAAGACTGAAAAAAGATTAACTGATGTGTTCAAATGTGCTTGAGATAGCAGACGTGGGACTCACATCTGGTGCATATAATCCTGAAGTCCATACTTTTTCCCACTGCACACTCATCATGAGGATACTATATGATTTACTATAATAATATGAGGGACATATAAATAAAAACATGCTTTTGAGTCACAAACAGTTCATTAAGGAGACATAATTGGCTTAGAAAATATTATCAAGAAATAGAAGAAAGCACTTATTTTTCTTGCCAGGTAATAGAGGAGGGTGGTTGACACTATGAAATACAGAAGGAACAATATAATATACAATATAATAATTTCTACCAACTATTTTAAATATTTTTCTTAGCACTATTCACTAAATCATTCTTACTCTCTCCCCTTTTCCCACTAACAACAACTTGTATTATATCCTAAATTACCCTTTGTACTAGAATTGGTTTCTATATATTCTTTCCCATTAATTCATGTGTTGGTGTTGGTGCTCCACACTTTTGATTATTATAATTGTATAGTGTATTTTAATTTTGCATATAGTAAGTCTTGTATTATTGGAGAGGATGAATATGAATGGATTTAAAAAAATTATTTTCCCTCTAAAACATCACTTCTCATTAAATGAGTAGCTTTTCACACTCAGTGAAGAAAAATGTAAGTGTAGATAACTCAAAGGAAAAAGGAAGTTGTGATTATGTTACAGTCTTCAGAACCGTGGTCAGAATCTTTTTAGATAAACATATTAAGTGTATGGAATATTACATAATAGGGTTTCGTATTTTATCTGTTTTGGAGACATGCTAATTAGGCAGTAAATCTGTGTTGTATGATTGTATGTCCTTTTTTAATGTTGGATTTAGTTTTATCCCATGTATTAATTGGTTATGCAGATAGGTCACATTAATTTCCCAAGTAGTCCTGTTCTGTCCTGTTATTGTTCATGAGAGCATCCTGTCCGTCTCCTACCTAACACTTATCACAGTCTGTAATTATTTCTTTTATTTGCTTGTTTAGTATCTCGCTTCTTACTGGAATGGGGACCAATAATCTTATTGTGAAGATTAGGGCCATGCTCATCATGTTTCATGCTTTATGTTCGGTTCTTAGAGCAGTGCTTAACACATGGCTGGTGTTCAGTAACCACTTGTTGAAAAATTTGTTGAGTGAATTTAATTTAAATAATTATTTTTAAATTTAAATTTATTTAATTTAAATAATTTATTTTTCCAGAATGATTAGAACTATACTCTGGTTTTCCCAGAACAAGTGCTGTCGCTTTGTAAAACAAAAATAATACCTTCTCAGCAGAACTCTACTACATGTAACTTAACTGTCTATTATTAAAATGATAATTCATGTTTTATAATGTTCACACATTGCATCATCAAAAATCATTTACCATGTAGTTCTGGGAAAACATACTGACTCTTTGGATTATGTATGCTATATTAAAACATTTTGTATCCCATATTTTTTAATGTGGAGTGAAGGGCAGAGGGTTGGCAAATTGAGACCTGTGAGAGAGACATAAAAGACCCTGGCTGAGGTTACTTTCGAAACTTTTGATTTTCGTGGATGGAGCCATAGAGCTGCAAAGCCCTTGAAGAAATGCCGTTATCCTCATGGACTGTCTTTCACGGCTCACTTTTACTTGGCCAGAAATTTAATTTCAAGTAATCATTGGGTAGGTGATGATGTTCTGCAGGCTCCTTGAGCTGAACGAATTAAAATTTGAAGTTCTCATAGTTTGTAAGTGGGTAGGAGTTCATTGGATATAGCCCATTAGTCACTTAATTTTTATGCCATATAAATGGGGCGTCTCTTTGCCATTTTGCTTGAAGGGACTTTATGGAGAGCCATAAAGAGGGACGGTAAATTTGCAGTCATGTACTTTTGTGACCACATCACCCCTTTTGGCTCAGTCCCCTTTTCAGGGATGATTTCGTCTCAGGCAATTTCTTGCCCCAGTGCTGGGGAGTAAATGTTCACCTTAAAATCCTTCCTTTTAAGAATGATTCCATTCCCTGGGAAGTTCCTCCATGCTGTTTTTCTTCCCTCCAAACAAGGGACATTGTGAAGCTCAGCAAAAAATGAACGCACAACCCAAGCAGAGTTGAAGCTGTTTGTGTAAAGCATACACCTATGCCTTGCTTCTTACCTTGATAAATTACACTTTAGATTCAGGGCTGGTGGGTCTAAATGGGGCCAAAAAGCAAAAAGGTGGCGATTTCATCATTATTCATGAATTCCCTTTTGAGCTATTTTTTACTATCTTATGTCTTTACCAAGATTTTCTTTTGCTTTTATTTTTAGGATGTAAAAAAGTGATACCGTGTCTCCCCACCCCCTCATAATCCTTTATCTGTAATTTAAAATGTGGAAAATTTGTATATACTTGCATGTAGCTTAGCATAGAGCAGGTGGCAGCTGTTTTGGTTTCTATCAGAAGCTTCACAAACTGTTCTTGATATGAAAGCTTAAATTATTGGCGATTTTCATTTAGATATTTTTTATCATCATGAAGCTTGAAATATGTCTAACCTATTATGTGAGTCTGAACCAAGGTTGGGGTTTTATTTGCCATTCCTTTGTTCTAAAATTTCATTAGACATTTTCTTAGTGAAAAATTAATTGATCCTGGGAGTGGTGGTGATAAATCATTGGAGGTGAAGCCAAATTGATTTTTGCACCACCTCTCACTTGTTTCAATCTTAGTGGAATTAACTCTATTAGGTTCTGAGAATGTTTATGGGTATTATAAAACATTTACATCTTGATGTATTAAGGTACTTGAGTGGTTTTTAGCCATTATTAAGGGAATTATATTAGGATTAGTCTTGTTATCAATCTCTGCATCTGGCACCTAGCTAAGAAATGGCTGTTTTTATCCTCATTAAAGCCATAAATAGAACTTCATTAACTAGCACATGCCAAGTGCCAAGGCTGGTGGCAAAAACTCTTTCTACTTTGGAGGAGACCGTGGGTTCCTGAGCATCACAAGTTAAAGAAGTAAGTTTCTGACATTTTTGTAAAGAGTTTCCTCTGCAGAAAAGTGCCCTACCCCCTTATAGTTTGAAAATACCACAGGAGGTGAGGGTTCCATGGAAACTTGAAACAATTGGGGCTGACGGATTTAATCTGTTTGATGTACTTGTGAAATTCTCGCTAAAGACGGATCTAATTCTGTACTGGCCTTGAGGAAAGAATACTGAGAGTGGCTGTATGGAAGATGATTATGGAGAAGTGACACATGAACAAAATGTTGACCATTGACCATGTGATATTTGCTCTTGAGTGAGGCTCTATATGTCGGGGTTTGGTTTTATTTATCTGAATTTTCTTTTACCATCAAGATTAGTTCTAATTGGCTTAGACAAAACCTGGCTGAATGATTATAAACAAAAGATAATGATAAATGGTAATGTTCCCACTTGGCCCAGATCTGGGGAGAAGGGAAGAGAGATTCATAACAGCTTGGTCTAGGTGAGGCTTTTTTTTTTTTTTAATGATCTGTAAAAGAAAGTAAATTGCATGCTAATGAAATTTGCAGGCAGTATTAAATTGGAAGGTGTTGCAAACAGGAGTGTGGACTGAGGATGGTACACAAGCCTACCCTAAACAGGTTAGAAATATGAGCAGGAAAGATTTAAATGAGAGTAAACTTGGAAAGGAAGTTTAATTAGGGTTAAGAAAGGTTAAGAGTTAAGACTAATTCCTTTTTGGGGGGGTTGGTTGAGGGGAATAAAGGTGCATCCTGACATGGAGCTGGTACGAAAGCTCACAAGAACAAATATCAACCAGAGAGTTAGGACTAACACACATCAACAGTCTGTGCAGGTCTCAGTGGCATTGTTCCAGAGGCTCTCCCTTTTTCCATGGCCTGAAAGAGATAAGCTATAGTCTCCCAGATACAGAGATAGCGACCTGCCTCCATCATACTTCCTTACAAATTCTAGGGCTTCTGTCTGCTTTCTCTCCCTCCATTTTCCTCTCTCTTCTTTTTTTTTCATTCTCTTGTATCCATCAGCTCACCCACCTCTAGTCTGTAGCATTTATTTCTGGTACCTTCAGTAGGAGAAAGATGGAGACAGATTGGGAAAAGGTTGGCAACAGAGAGTGAAGAAGATTAAGGGAAGGGAAGGTTTGATTTATGAGGAAAGATTAAAGGTGTGGAATTTGCAGAGCTTGCCCAAGTAGCATCTCAAGGAGGACACAAGTGCAGAGGTGCTTAGGTGATGTAAACAGGAAGGTGGCCGTGACATTGTGTAGCCCCATGAGCAGGGGTATTGCCAGAAGTAATTAAGATAGTGAAATCATATAATCAAAATTCATTGCAGGAGAAAATTAAGGGTTGGAAATGTAATATCTGTGTGTCCATCCCAGCCAGTACCCAAGCCAGACACATCTGAAAGGCTTTGACTGCATTGCAAGTGTAGTTGCTTATCAACAGGAAACCCCAGGAGCAAGCCTGCATGCCTACACCTTCATATATGGCTATTTCTTTTTTCTTTTAGTTGCGTGTGTGTGTGTGTGTGTGTGTATAAATTCAAACTGTGTATCTAGGAGGATATGCTCAGTCCAACATCCATAAGCAGATCTGCATGCTGATAACCATTTGACACATGAAAAGACAAGAGAGCTAACATCAATTAAGCATCTGGTGGGGGAAATAATAAGTTATGAGTTATATTACTATTGAGCAGCAAACATTCAAAGATGCTTACTCTTTGCTAGATGCTAGGACAGGCAATTTACAGGTATCTGACTGAACTGTGACCCTAACATCATGAAACAGGTACTGTTGTGATCCCATTTTACAGATGAGGAAAGGAAATCTCAGAGATGTTATGTACACTGGCCAGTATCCCTCAGCATGGGAGCAGGAGAGCATGGAGATTGCAAAATGACTCCAGAGCCCAACTTTAGAATAATATGTCATGTCACCAAATGTGTACTTGAGAAAATGACCATGAATGTGTCAGGAGAGAAACAGCTTCATGGAAGGTGTGGGCCTTGCAGGGTCTTGTTCTAGAATTTATAGCAGAGGTGGGAGGGAAGTACTCAGAGTAACGGAACTCGGCATGGAGTGGGGCCTTTGTGCTATTTTATATGGTGGTGCTACATAAGGAATAGCAGTGGTGGTAATTGTAATGACAGTATTTATAACAGTAGCAGTTGAATTCCTTTATCCAGTGAGTCCTGTAATAATATTGATGCTTTATATGCATTTCTCATGAGTCCTCATGGAAAGCACCTAAGGATAATGAAGGTTAGAATTATTAAACAAAAAACAGAAACAAAGGAAAACAAAACATGTCCACCATCTCACTGCTGCTCTGTGAATTTGCTCTGGATTTGAACCCAGGCAATTTGACCAAGCTACCCTGCCTGGTGTCTGACTTGAATGAAAAGCAGAAGGATGTAAGACCATGATGGTCATATAGGGACAGAAATAGGTTAAACATTTATTATCAGGCAAAACAAGGACATATTTCCTATGCATGGTAAGTTATTAACTGCCTCTGAGTAGAGAAAGAATCTTATCTCCATATGCCGAGAAGTAAAAGTTCTGAATTAAAGGTATCACCTCTAAGTTTTAATTTTGGGAGAAGCTATCTTCATCTAAATTCACAAGTATTGACTGGTTCTTGGGAACAGTCCCAGATTGCGCATAGACCAGCATGCCCCATCCTGGAGACAGATGGACATGGTGTAATCTAGAAGTGAAAAATCTAGGGGGTAGTTTTAACAAAGTGATTTTTGCCTTCTTATTTGAACAGTGAATTTGACATCTGGCTGTGACTTCAAGGCCTTCTCCATTCCTTTGTTCATGCCCTTTTCTCTTAAGTTGTATTTGAACAATCTATCAGACTCCTGCCAGCCAGGAAGACTTTCAGAACCATGGATAGGGAGCTTTGCCTAATAACAAGTCCTCTTTATTTACTGAGCATTTCCTATGTGCCAGATACTTCATTAAGCATGTTATATGCATTGTGTCGTTCATCCCACCCTTAAGGACCTGCATGTTGGGTAGGTACTGGTACCCTCAGTTGAGAGAATTTACGCTTCACGAGATTAAGTGGTGTGTGTACATTGTCATTGTTGCAAATTATTTTATACCGCAGAGAATAGATGAAATTTTCTGTTGGTTCTGGTTTATCCCATTTCTTCTCAAGCAGATTCTGTAATTGTATCAGAAAATGGTCTGTTTCTGGGTTGTGCCAGAGGTCCATTTTCTTGGTTTGGTTACACTGGCTGAATTTCAAATAGTATATTCAGGTACCACACCACATCAAGAACAGGAAGAAAATGAAGATTCCCTCCAAGAATTGGGAGAGAGTTTAACACAAAGAAGGATGACTAACTCCATAGGTATTACACCAGTTCATCCATAGAGTGTCATTAGTCTGGGAGTGACAGAGATTCACAGTGACACACATGCATACTTTTTCTTTCTTTCTTAAAAATTTTCTAATTAGTAGGTGTATATCTGTGGTAAGTCCTCTGTGGTTTGACCCTGAGGGGCAGAGATATGGCCAAATTACCTGCCATGGCATTTTTAATTTATTGCCTACTCCTGTTTTCTTTGATGCAAAACCAACTTTGTTCCTGAAGCTGTTCTTATTTGGAGGGATAGAGAAAGGGAAAGTTTCAAGTGCATGGCTACAGCACAGATAAGCAATTCTTTGTGTTGATCCTAGTGGAGTATTAGAATGGATGGAGGGAAATAGCTGCCCCTGTGCTTGTTTTTAATATTACTCTGTAAAGAGCATTGGCTATTAATTAGACTCGCACAACATCTAGGCCATTGGTGCTCAAATGGTGGATGGTAATCATTTCACCCCATTATTCATATTATCTACTTAGCATCTAGAAAATAGAATTTCTCTTGCAATTTTATCCCCTTTTATTCTTTGGCTTCACTAATGGCACTGAAATTAACTAGTTCGCTCATTCTCTTTGCCTACGCCATCAGGACTGCTTAGGGCTAGTTCAGAAATCACTTTTCAACCAGTTCACACCTGGACCTAAAGCAAATGCCAATGATGCTTGCTGGTAAGGTGCCAATATTTGGAAGAGTCACTGTGCTAATGAGGCCCTTGCATATACTATCTTGCCTATATGAAACATGACATTCAGAACCGGTGTTGAAGATGCTGGTTTGAGGAATTGCAAGTGGACGTGTTACAGAGTTAGGGCAAATGTTTCCATTCACTTAATGTCATTTTCCCACCTGTATACTAGAGGAGGAAACCACAACAACAGTGTTTTATAGCTTTTAATATGGTGTTAGTGTTTTCCTTGATTCAGGACAAGTCGGGCATGATTCCAGAAGGCAGAGAAGTCCTTGGTTTCCTTTGTGGCACCTTGTGAACTGAACAACCATTCAATCATCGAGCAGAATGCCCCTGACCTCAAAGATTCTGGTGGGAATGGACATTTTTGTTTTTTGTTTTTTTCTTTTCTGATCACTCATTGGTATTCAGTTAAGTGCTGTACATGCTGGGTTATCTTTGAGGTATTGAGACTCTGTTCACATTATATATGGGTGCATAGAGAACGCGTTGTTCTTCTTATTAAAGACTTATTAACTGCAGGTTTTGAACTGGGGTGAAAACAAATACATTTCCAAATGGCTAGTGTGTTTATTATTCCCTTCACTGACACATAAAACCCCAGGGCATAGGGGGAATTTGCAGAAACAAGGATTTAAAAGAAACACATAAAATGGGGTAGGCTCACACTGAGAAAGGCAAGGAAGCCTCAGAAATTTTGATTTTACCATTGTAGTTTCATTTCAATACTTTGCTATAGGGAATCAAAAAAAAGGACAATTAAAAATAATGCCTAAAAATACTGAAGGATCAATTATAGTGATACTGGGGTGGGGGGCTTTCTGTTATTTTATAAATTTAGAATCCCAGATACTAAATATATTAAGCAAAGTAGGAAGTAAATTCTGCATAAGTCACCATGACAGTGGTATTTTATTAGAAATATGGAAAGGACCATAGAATGGAAAATTTAAGACTATTTCTTTAAGTGTGAATTTGGAGGGCATGTGAGCTGAATAAAAAGGGATAGAGACCATTCATTGTGGTACAGATAAGTCCAGTATTCATACTGACAGTATATTTCTCAGTCCCTGGAAGCCAATCACCCTGAAATCCCAAATCTCTATATATGGCTAAAGATTTTCATCCTCTAAACACCTCTTGGGCATTTCTGAGTGCTGATTCTATGCACAATAAGAGATATGTCTTTGTTCTTGGCCTCACACATTCTGAAATGTATAATAGTTTCTACTCTTCCTCCTGGTGAGAGGTTTATGTTTAAGGATGTAAATGACCATCACTTGGGCTTGGATCTCCTCCCTGCTTTTCCTGCCCCTCAGTCCTAGCTTATCAGTCTTTGTACTTCTGTAGTCTCCATGGCCAAGGAAGGAGGATAGGGTCTGTTAGCAACATCAGAGAAGGCTTGGATTCTAGGTAGAGTCCATTCCTCTACTCTCATCTTTGTGAAAGCTCTGTCGTATAGAAGATGTTGGATTCTACCAGGAAGCACCTTATTTACATTGATGGCCCATTAACACAACATGTAACCCACGGAGGAATGCAGCAATAAATCATCAGTCACGTAATTAAATAAATTGAAGCTTCTTGTCTTAAAGTGGGATAACACACAGTCGGTGAAGCATTATTTATTTCAAACCAAGCTAATATTGTTAGAGTAAACATTAAGGCAGGTGAATGCGTTGCCTGGAAATATTAATTATACACTGTTTTGGCACCAATAATGAATGTTCAGGTATGGCCTTCTTTCCAGGGGAAATGCTGAAATATGTTACAAAGCATTACTCTGAATAATTCAAGAGATCCTGTCTCTGACATTGGTCATGGAGTCCATTCTTCATCCCCACCACTGTTTTCTTCTCATGCAAAGGGCTCTGAGTGCCAAGTCTTCTTGTATTTTAAAATTTATCATCATAAATGACACGTTTCCACTGAGTAACTTGGGGAAAGTTCAGAAGTCTTGACTCAGATGTGTGAGAACTTTTGAAATGACTGACCTCAGTGTGAATCCAAAGTTGATGTCCTTTCTGTTTCCTGGTTGCCTTGGATGAGTTATTTAATGTCTGTGTCTCTTTTCCTCCTTAATCAGTTGGAGATGCTAGCACCTGTCTTTCATGAGTGTTGTAGGGATTAGACATAACATATTTATTGCACTTAGAGTATGGCAGTCTCATAGTTGACATTGTAATTACGATGATGAAACCATGGTCATGAGTAATGTGAACTTGTCTTGTGAGTTCTGGGAGATAGCAGTCATGTCCTTAATCAGTGATATCTGACTTATCCATGCCCGAATGGATTCTGAGTGGATGCCTATTGTGCTAGTGGTAATATGCATTAGAGTTCTTTTGTTTGCCTCCTGGACTAGAGAATTCTCTGAGGCTGCCCCCAAAAGAAGATGACTCCCCAGGTAGGCTCATCTGAATAGCAGAAGTTTGCTCTCGGGATATATGCCTTGTGTGACAGATATCCTCCAATGCATCCCATCCAATAGGCTTTGACACAAGGAAGACTGGACTTGGAGGGACTTGATTACCTTAAAGATATTTCTTTTTTTTTTTTTTTTTGTCTCAACATCTCTGCACTAGAATTCAGGCTCTGTGAGAGCAAGGACCATGTCTTTCCCACTCATGGCAATATTTGCTCCACACCTAAGATGATGCCTGGTACAAAGTTAACTGCCAAGATATATTTGAATGAATGAATCAAGAATGAACAAATTGGAGGGGTGCCTGGATGACTCAGTCAGTTAAGCGTCCGACTCTTGATTTCAGCTCAGGTCACAAATTTCATAGTTCTGTGGGATCAAGCCCTACGCTGTCAGCACAGAACCCACTTGGGATTCTCTCCCCCCACCTTTTGCCCCTCTCCCACTCATACTTACTCTCTCTCAAAATAAATAAACTTAAAAAAAATTTAAAAAGAATGAACATATTGGGGAATTAGGTCAAAAGGATGCAGACTCAAATGCCTACAGTTGTCTGCAAATTTTGAATTGAGGTGGGTATAAAATGGTAAGGGAACATTGAAGCCCATGGCAGTCTGAATACTCCATTCAAAGATGTTTGAAGTCATTTGATGATTACAGATGACAGCCACAGAAAACACTTGCATACATATTTGGTCTTGAAAAGTGAACCTAATAAAGTTACCATTCTCAAATTGAAATGAGGGGGGTGGTTTCAGGGAACAAAGTATTCATATGGTATTCATTAGCCACTGGATGTGGTTTAAGTGCCTATTATGTGTCAGACACAGTGCTAGGCATATGGCTACAATACCAAATAATGGAGCATTCAGAGTTTCATGGGTTTCATCCAACATTTCTAGCAACACTGCTAACACAGGGCAATGCCTGGCACATAGTTGTGCTTTCATGAACATTCGCTTAATGACTAAACATTTAATAGGAAGAAGGAAATGGAAATCTCTGTAGACTGCTAGATCAAAGTATATATGTGTATACAAGTACACACACACAAACATATTACATGTATACCATATCTTATACAGTGGCATGTTAAAACTTTTTTCCACTTCTCATCCTGTGAATTATCTAAAAATGTCAAGCTATTGTTCTTGAGCTAGAAACATCTACAGGAGGTATTGATAGAACTTAAAATCTGATGAGATACTCTACATATGTTTCATTGTAACCCGCATGAAAATTCTATGATCAGTACTGTTATGGTTTTTATGATCTCTGTTTTATAGGTTGAAATAAAAAAGAACCTCATTGAGGTAAGATCAGTGATTTGAAGGTGTACTTCCAGAAAAAAAGCACAGCTGAGATTTGAATTCAGGAATTATAGTTTCAAGCTCATGTTGTCAAACACTGTATCTACACTGCCTGTTGCCACTGCTTCAATCGTGGAAACAAGGTCCTTTGTCTGTGATCACTTAGTGGTAGGTATCTCTATGTGCCTTAGCGCTGGAGTGAATTTTTAGAGCACACTTTTGGTAATCCTGCTTTGACTGGCTGGATTGGAATCTTCAAGCTTTAAGGTCTACTGGAACCGTTAGTATTCTTGGACATTAGTTTTCAAAGTAATGCTTCCCATTATTAGTCAGTCACCCTCAGGAGCGTACAGACCATTTGCTTTAGCTCTCAGTAGTGTGAGAAAGTTAAGTAACAATTACATGTGGGTCCAGACTTTGAACAGAATGAACTCTTGTCGTTTTTAATCAGTGATGCCCCGTGTACAAGTTATAGAATGTGCACAAATTACAGAATGAATTCTGGGGGTTATTTTCAGATTAACAAATAATTGTACTCATCTGTTTAGTAATGGGGATGATTTTTCCTTCAAATCACAACACTGAGCATTTTTTGAACAGTAGAATTTTTCTTCGTAGTTGTCACAAAGGCATCATTTCTTTGATTTGGTGCGAAGGGTGAATACAGATTGAAGGAGTGAGTTAGCTCTCCACCTCTGATGGGTGCAAAAAATAAAACCCCACCAATGTAATTTTTGTGTCATCAGTAGGAGATGAGGAAGTCACTCATTTCAACTTGGACACTAGCTGGTACCCTCCTAATCAGCTTGCATTTTAACCACAGTAGTTCATAGGAAGGAAGATATTCTTGAGCCTACCATTGCTTGTGTTACAGAATTGTAGCTGCTCACTGGAGACTGCTAGAATGCTACTCTCTCATGCCATTTTAATTGATCACCTTTTCCACCTTCTAGCTCGTCTAGCATTGCCCAGCATCTGTCTAATCCACAGAACTAATTTTGACATAAAACATAGCTAGCTGGAGTACAAGAAGATGCAATGAATAAGAATTATAAAGTGGAAAGGTAGGAATTGATGCATCCTGGGGAAAAATGCCTTCCCAGGCAATTTGAAGCAAGAAAATAATGCAGATGTCTTATGAATGTACTAAGGATTTAAGGCCATTGGTAAAAGAGAGCAAATTGAATAAGTAATATGAAGAATCAGCCACAATAAGAGAATAATGATTTCATGAAGCAGTGTAGAAAGAGAAGGGAGAACAGGGAAATCTGAATACCTTTGATAGTTGAGAATGAAATGGAAGTATAACAGCTTAACAAGCAGAATATAGAGAAAAGACAACAAGATCATAAGAGATAACCAGTGCTTTTAAGCAAAATGAGGGAAAGAGATTTAGAAATGTGGAAAATTGTGGCCACAGCTTTTTCAGACAACAAGGAAGGAGAAATGTAGCTTGGATTATTGCATTTAAAAACTACCTTTTCATGAATTCTGCCACTTTGCCTGAAAGTAATAATTAGTCACGTATGAATTAAGAACCAGCAAGGATTATAATGATCAACAGCAATAATTTCAGTATGAATAATATGTGGATTGTGAAAAGAAAAGTAACATAGCAGTTTTCCTATTGTCACTAAAATGAATTTAATGCATATGAGCATAAGAAAAGGATTGAGTACCTATTAGGTGCTCAGTTAATATTGAAGGTGTTTATGGTGCTGAGGGTGAAGCTTTTGTTACTGTATAAAACGTCCAATTGTGAATGAAGGACATTATGCTTTCCACTGTAGAATACACCAGAAACTAAATTCTTCTAGGTGAAGGTCATGTTTGCTCTTACCAGGATTAGATCATAGGAGGTGGTGGCAACTACCTGCCTTATTCACTTTTTTTCCTTCCTTATAATTTCCTAAAAAATTACAGATTTTATTGGTTGTGTGTGTGTGTTCAGATTTATATTGTACAGGATAAAAAAAATTCTTTATGATCATTATTAGTGACTCCTGGTGTGCCTTTGCACTTTGATGTTAAATTAAGGAAAGTGTAGTTAATAAAGAAACTGGCATTTTTCCAATGAAGTCTTACGTAGAACAGTCTGTGGAAGTGTCTCCAGTGACTTCTCATTGGAGGAAACGGTTCTATTTTTAAAGTTTTTTTTAATGTTTATTTATTTTTGAGAGAGAAAGAGCATGAGCGGGGGGGGGGGGGGGGGGGTCGGTGGAGAGAGAAAGAGACACAGAATCCAAAGCAGGCTCCAGGCTCTGAGCTGTCAGCACAGAGCCGGACACGGGGCGCGAACCCATGAAATGCAAGATCATGACCTGAGCCAAAGTTGGCGCTTGACTGACTAAGCCACCTAGGCGCCCCTGCACAGATTTTTTTTTTAAAAGGAAAATCTAATTACATGTGACTTTTTCCTTGGTGGGAGGCATCTTTAAGAATGTACGAAGAAGGTAAAGTTGCTCAATAATCCAAAGTCAAATAGATGTATTCACACGTTAAAACCAGCCTGTTAATATCCATGTTTCTATTGGCCTTAAGTTCTGCTTTCTCTTGTAGAGTTTTAAGGAATGTCTAAAAGAAAGCAAATGTCTGATGACTTTATACATCCTTGTAACAAGGATGTTGTAATCTAGACCTAAAGTTTTTAGTTCTCTAGATTTGGGTGTGAAATAAGTTGCCTGAAATAAATGGTTAACTAAAACTCAGCTTGGGAGATGCATCCCTGAATATTCCAGTTCTTATTATAAAATACAGTTCAAAAAATTCTCCACTGACATTCAAAGTCCTTTTTGATCTGGCTCCAGCCTGTTTCAACCTGTTATCTGCACACAGAGACATACCAAAGGTTACATCATTGTTGACTCTAGGCACCTATAGTTTCCTTCATCCCTGACTCTATGTTATTTTCCCCAAGGGGAGATACCAAAATCTTTAATTTTCATACTACCCCATTTTAGTAGGCAATATTAATGATATCACTTTACAGATAGGGAAAGTGAAATCCAGAAAGATTAAGTGGCTTGCACCAAGTCACGTAGGTAGTGGTGTCGGATCAGGGATTTAAACCCAGACACTCTGGCTTCAAAGTCTATGTCTTAGTTCACTATCCAGGCTGCCTGTCAAAATTGAGGTCTCCCATGGAACTTTTCTTGGTCCTCCCCAGGAAGATTTAAGCTCCCCTTCTCACTATCTTTATCGTTGTAATTGTGCTCATCATCTTCTGCTTGGAATATTTATTGTAAATTCAGTCATTGAACATTCATTTCCTGTTGACCAGGTCCTTTGGTAAAGACCAAAGTTGAATGATTCCTTCCTTCAAGAAACTCACAGTCTAGGTTTGGAAACAGGCGAGCAACAAACATCTGTGAGAAAATAATCACAAGACAGAGAACCATGGGAGAACATAGGTACGCTGCAGTTAGTATGTCTTAGTGGAAGCATTCACCAAGTTACAGGATCATAGAAGCCCGAGGGAAGAGAGGCTTGTTTAGCCTGTAAAGACCGAAGAGGACTCCCCTTGCAAAATGGTATTTTAGCAGGGTGTTGAAGCCTGCGTGTGCTTTTCCTATATGGAGGCTCAAAGAGTGAGGTTCCAGCCAAAGGAAATAAGATGAGCAAAACCTCGGTCATCAGAGGAAGTGAGACTCACCAGAGAAATGCCTAGGAGATGCGGCATCCAGATTGTAGTGGGCATCGTGAGATGGTCAGGAGACAAGAAGTCCAGATGGTTGGGTGAGGTGAGCTTGCTCTCTAGATGACACACTAAGGAGTTTACCAGCATGCTGTAATTCAGTGGCAGTGGGGAGCCACTAAAAGTTGTATATGCGAGTGAGTCACTTTATCATCACTGCTATTGCTTTCAAAGCTCAGCATGTCAAATGAAATCTCTTCCCTTTTGGAACACTTCTGCAATTATAATGAAACCTAAAAAGGAAAAGTCACTTTACTTGCTTAGAATTTCATCACAGAGTCAACCATTGATTCTCTTCCTGTGGCCAATATGCCTGCATTGGTTTATACCATGTCAGAATTGTTTGGGGGAAAACAGGAAGAATTGCCTAGATTTTTACCCTAGGGCAAAGGGAAAACATTTTGGTGAACAAAATGAAGATGAATTGTTGGTTTTGCATTCTAAATAGTTAAGCCAGAGATTGAAAACTCTAGTGCCTGTGTGGGCCAAACAGATAACATATATCAGTGAAGTGGCTAGAGGCAATAGAGATGGGTGAGGACTGGGGAGAACACACACTCTTTCTAATGGAACCATCACCTACTCAGATCATTGGATTTTTGCTATGCAGACATATGGTCTCAGTATGGTTGGGTATTAGGTTTATCAAGACGAGTCAAAATCATAGATATTTAATGTTGTTTTTTTAAGTGCTGGCAGATTTTTCATAAATTTTTTAAAATGGTGATTGGTTCAAATGTGAGCCCTCTCACCTCCACTTTGTGGTCTCTACTTTACAACAAGTAAGCTGAGCTCAGAATTTCTACAAAACAGACAAAGCCTGGGATGCCTGACTGGCTCAGTCAGGAGCATGTGGCTCTTAATATCAGGGTTGTGAGTCCGAGTCCCCTGTTGGGTGTGAATGTTACTTAAAAATAAAATGTAGGGGCGCCTGGGTGGTGCAGTCGGTTAAGCGTCCGACTTCAGCCAGGTCACGATCTCGCGGTCTGTGAGTTCGAGCCCCGCGTCAGGCTCTGGGCTGATGGCTCAGAGCCTGGAGCCTGTTTCCGATTCTGCGTCTCCCTCTCTCTCTGCCCCTCCCCCGTTCATGCTCTGTCTCTCTCTGTGCCAAAAATAAATAAACGTTGAAAAAAAAATTTAGAAAAAAAATAAATAAAATGTTAAAACAAACAAACAAACAACAATAACAGCTAAATGTGACTATGCCTGCTTATAGACTAAGACTTACTGGTCAGCAATTATTGAGCTCCTACTTGATGCTAAGCCCTGTATAAGATTCTCTAACAGCCATAAAATTAGGTAGACGGCGGGGGGGGGGGGGGTGGAATTCTTAGGTTAATGCAGGTTTGGAAAACTGTGTTTTGGCAATTGGCACATAAATACTAGATTTTCCTTTTGGCTATCTCTCTGTTAGAACGTGTAATTCTACAATGTTCCTCTTATTTTGAGTCCCCAGTGGGGAAAATAACAAGCATCAACACACATGAATTTAAATAGAAGGATGAGCTCTTGTGCTGTGGTTTTAAGTTATTCCCTACCATTTCAGGATGTAAACCGATGAGCAAGATACATGTTTGTTTAGTTAGTTTTTGTTTCTTTCCAGGCCCCCTCTACCATCACCACCATCAAACTGCTAGTTTATACTTGAAGGGATTTTCATGCTGATGCTGCCTTGACTTGTTTTCACCATGACCATGCTTTTTCCTGTCTGTCTCTCTCTCTTTTTTTCCCTCTCTCTCACTCTAGCTCCATTTGTGGCAGAAAGCCCTTAAGTGAGTCTTTACACTGGAGGTTTGTATGCTCAGCCTGTCAGCCTGTGGATCCATGTGCTATTACTGAGTTTTATCCTCTGAGTACATAGCCTGTAGTTGGGTTTGAATATTAAGTGTCAAACTCCCATGCGCTGGTGAGAGATTTGCAGCAACTAGCAGGCCCCTTCCGCATCCCTAAAAGCTGCTGGGCACTCTCTTTATTGATAAACGGACTCATTTCACACATGTCAGATGACTGGGGTGTAGCTACTGATGCAGTGCGTGATGCTGAAGGTACGGTTACCTGAAGCTGGCCTCTTCCCTGAAATGAGGAGGGGTCAGGGACACCCACTCAGGAGGAAAACGTGTAGAGCTGGCTCTTCACAAATGTGAAGGTTACTTCAGAGAGCCTGGGGAACGTTTTGTCAGTTCTGTTTGCAAAGAGATAGGGAGTGAAGGATTATGATCCTTGGCACCGATAATGTCCCCTGGGCCACAAGCTAATCCAGCAGGACACCAGATGCAACAGAGCCTTTGTATTCGCACATTTCTATGTGGTTATCGTAGAGGGCAGGGATGGAAGAAAAGGCTTAGGAGATAATCATCAAATAACATCTTTCCGTCTTCTGCATCGGAACTAGAGCCCAGGGTCTGCATGCACTTAGCTATAGTGGCAGTTATTTTTTACCCAGACACTTATTGGACACCTACTATGTGCTAGGCACCTTGCCAGATGTTCTGGGTGTGATGGTGAAGGTACCTGAACTCACAGAGATCTCATCCATGGAAGTGGCCATTCATCAAACACTGGTTGTTGCCTTGATGCCAAGTTCACTGCTAGATATTCCACTAAGAAAGAGGGTAGACGTGTAGCTCTGGAAGCAGAAAATCCTGTCTTTACCATTAAAATGCTGGGGGACCTTTTTCCTCAATGCCTCACGTAGCTCATCTTGAAAATGGATATTAAAGCAGTTCCTGACTCATAGGTGGCTGTAATGATTAGTGGGTTGTGGTGGGGATATTTTAAGAACATCTAACACATGACATGACACACACATGTCCGTGGTTGGAGTGTCATAAACTTACTGTCCGGAGGGAGGCCATAAATGGGTGACCACATAGAGAGGATGCACCCTTGGGTCTGCTGTCAAATGGTGGCTTAAATTCCAGCCTCCCCACTTCCTGATGATCTTGGGCACTTTACCAAGCTTTTCTGAAACTTGGTTTCCTCATCTGTAAAATGAGAATGATATTAGTGGTAATTAGCCTGATTCTACTGCATGGTACATTCTGTATATCCTTTGCCCATTATTTTCCACCACACTATGGGAATTGATGCTATTCATGCCTCAAAGAACCACTCGGAGCTCTGCAGGTGCCTCCTATTATTATGCACCACAGGTAAACAATGTATTCCTAAGATGTAGAAAACAATTGTCAATTTATTTGACAAATTTTGGGTTTGTTTTTAGGTTTTCAAAATCATCAGAGTGTAACAGCTGGCAGGGCTTGATGATTCCTTTTCAGATCAAGTTGAATGCAGCTGCAAAGTGTCTGAACTTCGCCTTTAGCTAAGCAGATCCTGATGGGTTCAGTTAACATTGTACACGCATATGATTCACCAAGACCTTCCTTCTGGGTTGGCAACAGTGCTAATTAAAAAGTAAAAATACCCTTTGTGTCAGTATACCATGCAGGGTTCAAAAATGACAAGCCATCTCAAGAGAGTGTTTCCCAAAGGTTAGCCATTGAAATGAAACAAATCATGGCAAATTCACAAATTTGTTGGATGCAAATGTAATCTAGTATTTAACTGTATTACCTCACCCATTGGATGTTAATGGAAAATTTGGAATTACAATCTGTTTTGGTTCATGGATGACCTGGCATTCCCCGCCCCCCCCCCCCCCCCCCCCCAGTAATCTGGAGCTTAAAAGCCCAAAGAGTTGAACTGGGAGGGCACACTATGGCACTGGTCATAGCGGATGTTAGAGTCTATAGGGACCTTAACCTATTCCCTGTGTTGTCTTGGTCCCCACCTATGTATGGTACCTCTCATCTTTGTGCCCAGGTACCGAGTTTCCACCACTATAATGCACAGTTTGATTTGGAAGGAGCAACCTACCTCCTTAGCAATGGGTAGGTGTTGGTGACTTTAGAGGGGAAGGTCAGACTGAATGCTAATTATACGAAGAAGGAGAAGGAGAAGAGGCAGGTGCCTAAAGCATTTGACGTCCACAGGGACTCATCTGAATGGGTAGACCCATTTCTTTTTTGCCCCCCCCCCCCTTGTTAGCTGATCTTCCTTAAGAGATGATAAACTAACATCATTGTTAAGTTGCTACAATTAGCCAAGTAGATTTAAGACTCAAAATGTATTAATTGATTTATTCCTCAAAAGGGTTGTTTTGATGCCTGGGTGGCTAAGTCAGTTAAGTGTCTTACTTTGGCTCAAGTCATGATCTCATGGTTTGTGATTGTGAACCCCGCTTTGGGCCTTTTGCTGTCAGCACAGAGCCTGCTTCTGATCCTTAGTCTCCTGTCTCTCTGCCCCTCCCTGCTCCCCTCTCTCTCTCTTAAAAATGAATAAACATTTAAAAACAACCCTTTTGGTGGGGTGCCTGGGTGGCTCAGTTGGTTAGGCATCTGACTCTTGGTTTCAGCTCAGGTCATGAATCTCACAGTTCGTGAGTTCAAGCTCCACATCGGTCTCCATGCTGACGGCATGGAGCCTGCCTGGGGTTCTCTCTCTCCCTTTATCTCTTGCCCTCCTCTGCTCTCTCTGTCTTTCAAAATAAATAAAACTAAAAAAATGAAAAAAAAAACCTTTTGGGGCACCTGGGTAGCTCAGTCAGTTAAGCATCCAACTTCAGCTCAGGTCATGATCTCACCAGTCATGAGTTTGAGCCCTGTGTCAAGCTTTGTGCTGACAGCTCAGAGCCTGGAGCCTGCTTCCAATTCTGTGTCTCCCTCTCTCTCTGCCCCTCTCCCACTCAGGCTCTTTGTCTCAAAAAAAAAAAAAAAAAAAGCATTAAAAAATAAAAAAATAAAAAAAACCAACGTTTGAGTTGAATGCCATTACTCTGATTCCCATAGTATAGATGTAAAAACTGAGGGTCAGAGAAGTTGAGAAACTTGCCCCAAGTCACAAAGTTAGCAAATGGTGCAGTGCAAATAAGTAGTCAGAGGAAGTAAGTGGCTTCAGAAATTGCATTTTACCATAGCTTCCTGAGCCTCTGTCTTTCTGTCTCTTTCTTCTAGTCCATTTTGTACACTTTGGCCAGTTATTCTCATAAAACACAGGTAAGAATGTTTCATCCATTTCCTCAGATGTCCTTCATGGATCCTTCATGACTACCAGCCAAAGCCTAAACGCATTCATTTACAGTGGTTTAGTTCATGGCCTTTGGGATCTGTTGGTATCGATTAAGGACCTGGCGCCTCATCTTGTTACTCAGGTGTCTTTCCTCTACCTGTCTTCCTGAGCTGTTTACTCAACTGTGAGACTGGTGTCAAGAATACCTACCTGACAGAATTATTAGGGACACTCAGCCCTTAGCCTGTGCAAAGCAGGGAGCACAGTGCCTAGCGTGAAGCACATAGTAAGTGTTCTGTACCTTAGTGCAGTTGCTAGGTCTGGCCCACGGAGCCACCTACATTTGGTTTCTTCTTTCCAGGGTCATTCCCTTCAATAACCTTACTCCATTCTGGCTCATGACAATTGCTCACGATTCCCCAGTATGCCATAAAATTTCATGTTTCCACCTGTTTCAGCCACCCTCTTTCTTTAAGTAGCATTTTGTCCAGTTCTTCATGTTCCCCTTCTTTGACTGTTGAACAAATAAATCCTAGTAATTCTCCATGAATCACTTTAGTTGTCACTTTACCATGTATGTTTCCTGCACCCCCCCCCCCCAAGTCCAAATGCGTCACTCCTTACTTTCTCTGCTTGGAACCTTGTTTTCCGTTGCTTCCTATCAGCTCTTATGGATATGAGCTAGTTTGAAAAACAGGGCATCCCATTCATCTCTGAATCCAGAACTGTGCCTGAGACCATGCTTTGATGGTTTTCACCAAGTGGGGGCTCAGAAAATACTGAAAGGATTAATGAGTCGATGCACACATTAAAATGAGCAAAATAACTTACATTATGTTCCTTTTAACAGTGTTTACTTGTTTTGAATTGCCATTGGAGAAAATCCTTGAAGATTAGAAAAAGAATCTGGAAACTTTGGAATATAGATTTTTCTTTCTTTTGCTTCTTTAAGTTGTAGACTTACTTAATATGCCTACCTATTTCAAATCTGAAATTATACACACCAAGACTCTAAATCTGTGTAGAGTAACTTAGAGTTTCAGATGCATGAATTCCATATTTTTGATGGGTGTCACATGCTATCAAAGTATGTGGACCATGGGTGGAAATTAAGTGAATTACTTTTTTTTTTTTTTCAAATGCTTAGCTAGGAGTTTACTCTAGGATTAAGGACTATTTTCTTATTAAGTAATGCAGATCTTAGTAAAGTAAATACTTTTATTATTATGATACTTTAATAATTCTTGGGAATGGATGAAGCATTTTTGGGTAAGTTAGAGCATTATCAGATCTAGTTTCCTGAGAAATGAGTAAAAATAACTTATAAGTGTTTCTGTGAAGATTCTTTAATGAAAAAAATATTACAGAGAAAGTTTAGAAGACAGTCTGGAACTTAGTAGTAAATACTCTATAAATGAAATGCCATCTGAGCCTAAAACATGAAGCTTCACAAAATAGAAGTTGCTAAAAATTATCACAGAGGTATGTGCAAGCATTTTGTGAAGCATTTTAGATGCATTACTTCAGTTAATTCTCAGAGCAATCCTGTGGTATAGAATACTGGTAGCCATTTGCCAAAAGAGATGCCGAGGTGCAGAGAGGTCTATGAATGTCCTAATGTCAAACACAGACAAAAAGCACAATTCAAGGTTTGCTTTCTGTGGGTCTTGAGTTCTTACCATTATACGATACTGTTTCTCATGACAAAACCACAGAGGCAAATATTTTTGTCCTGAAACTTCTTATGTTTCTTGTAGCTGTGTCTACAATATTTATTACTTACTAGAAATTATGCTATAAAGAAAATATCACCCAAAACAAGTGTGGATGAAGTCTCACATTACACACATAACTTTTGATTGTTACCCACTGTGGCCCTTGGAACATTTACCCAGCGCTTCATAACTTTGGCCTAGTTTTATGACTTTTCCTTCTCCCATACGGAGATGTTGAGTGCTGTATTGATCCACCTTTCTACCTAGCTCTTTTTCCTTCATTTCGTTGCCTTTGTTTTTCAAAACATTCTACCAACTGGCTTTGTGGTTCTTTGCTGAGCATAAAGGATTGGCTATGGGGAATTTTCTTTTATCTTTGAAAATCTGTTGTATATCTTTTAAAAATAGTTTTTACCTGGTTTTCTCTATTTTTGTTTAATTTTTTATTCTTTTGGGGGGAATTATATGGGGCGGAAGTTTTATACCAAGAGGCACACAGCATATTCTATGTTAGCATTGACTCCTCTTGAAACTTACACACACTTTGGGGTGTCTTTGCTCTTGCTTTCCTTGATTTTCCTAACTGTAAGAATGCACATGAACCAGATTACCAGGAGAAATTACAGAAAAGAGCAGTTTAAATTAAAAAAAAAAAAACAAGAGGCTCCAACCTCTTTATTATGAAAATGAGGAAACTGAAGCCCGGAGCCAGTTAAGTAACTTATTCAAGGTCCAACAGCTAGTTAACAGCAAAAATGGTACTAAAACCCACACCTAATTTAGTGACTAATTTCGGAAACTTTTTTAAGGCTTTATATTTTTACAGAATACCCAGTTAGGGAGAATTTTTAGATGTAAAGAATGTAGCAATGCATCTTTGAAAAATACCCTCCGTGACTCATAAAAAAAAAAATGGTGGTATTATCAGCAAAGGTACTTCATGTATTTTATAGAGAGGTCTCCCCCATTCTTGAGAGCAGACCCTGCCACAGTGATTCTGTCAGGATCTGATGCCGACTGTTCTTATACATAAAGATTACTGCACCAAGCTGGCCTTGATAGTTTTACCATTTCCTGGAGATTACATTCTCGAGATGATGAGACCAGCTTGAATTTTCAGTGTAGTTGTGAGACCTTTCTTAGGTTGAAATGAATTCTGATAAGCTGATTATCTCTCTGAAGAAAATATGATGTCCACATTTCATAGCTTAGTTCCTATCACTTTAGTGCCATTTTTATTCTGAGACATCTTTCCTGGCCTAAATTAAATAAGGTAATAAGGTGCTCTGGAGTCCAACACATATTAAATAGAATTAAAAAAAAAAATGAGACCTACAGGGTAGAGGATGGGTTTTCTTTATGGTATATTTTCTTTCTTCATGTTGAAGCAGGCGCTGCTAGCTAGTTTCCTTTTGTTTCTAGAGCAATGAGTTATGAAGCTCAAAAATAAAGTGTTCTCAGTGGTGTAAATAAAGCAGTAATCTGAGCAAATATATCACCCTGTGTACTGAGGGTTTTGTTTTTTCCTTGCCTTTTGTTTTTGTTTTTGTTTTTATTTTTTTGTCTCTTTTTGTCCCTTTTCCACTACAGTCTCATTTATGTTGTTGTGTATTGTTGACACATTAATCTTCGTAATAGAAACGAAAGCTACTTTTCATTGAAAAATAGATTCAAAGTAAAAGATGATTAATCAACAAAAGCGCCATGCATTCCCAACAATGTGCTTTGTATCCCGGCTCTTATAAATCTGTCTGTATTTCAGTCTCTTGCACGCTCTCTGATTACTGTATCCATTTTCCACTTCACTCCAGTGAAACTGGTTAGGTTAGCCCCCCAGCCTTCCAGGTGTTATGAAAGGAGGACAGTGAGAGTCATGGGGAGGATCTTCCCCTAGGCACCATACATCTGACAAAGGGAGTCCCAAGGCTGGCAAGGGATGCTTGCAGTGCAGGGGAAGAGACTGTTACTTCGAATCACAATGTCTGAGAGGCCTCCCTTTGTAAGCCTGTTGCTCATCCCTGTATAGTTTCTCTTTCAATGACAAAGAGCAGTAGAACTAGTGAGATGGTGGATAATACCCAAAAGGGAGTTGGTTGGGAAGGGATGATCCCCTGTGCAGTAGCTTCCCCTGTGTTTTGAGAGCCATGATGGTGTCACGGCACAGCTAAGCTCCTCTCTTGTAAAAGCACATCAGTGCCTCTGTGAAGTCACCCAAGATGCTTCTCTGTAACCAAGCTTCTCTGGGCTGCCACAAGCAGGTGATGTTTAGTTAGAATAGGAATATTGTCTTTGACAGCGAATATTGCATAATCGCCATTTAGATCAGGGTTCAGGTTGTAGTTTCTCTGTGGGACTTGCAAAAATACTTAACCTCTCTGAATATCGTGCTTTATCTGAAAATTAAAGATAATAATGCCCACAGCATGGGATACAATGAGAATTCAGGGGGATGCTCCATGCAGATTGTTTATCGCGGCACCTGGCATGAAGTGAACGGGGCGGGGTGGGGGAGTGTTGCTATCGTTATGATTATTATTCTCTTGCTATTTTTATTGTCTTTATGTACACTCACATACATATGTCCCTGTCTGTCTCCATTAGATACTTACTTCCTGAGTTCCTTTAGTATCACAACCTTCTCCGTCACTTTTCCTTGTTTCTCAAGACCTCACCTTGGCAGGAGGACTTCAATATGATTAAAGTAGGTGCAGCTCTTAGAACACCCACCATAGCTGTACCCCACACTCTCTTCCTATGTAATCTCATTTAATTGTTGTAAGAATCTACAAAGAATAATTTTCTTCCCGCCCCCTCTACCCCACACACAAGAGAATTGAGACCCAGAGATGTAAAGTAATTTACTCAAGGTCACACAACAAGGAAATACTGAAACTGGGGTTTGTATCCCAGTGGGGATGACTCCCATGGTTAAAGTTTTTCCTTTATGTCTACATTGATTTCTTAAAATGTTGTGATCTTTCCTCCAACTGACTTGGAAGAAGCTGGACACTTGGGTGGATAGGGAAGTTGGGCTTAAAGAAATACCTTTCAGGACAGGGTGGTTAGCGTTGCACCCCTGGGTCTCAGATTGATACCCTGGGGATGCCAGAAAATGTGGTTTCATTCTGGAATTGGCCATTCACTCATCTATTCAGCAAATATTTACTGAGCCCCAGTTTTGTTCCAGGTGCTGGGTTTGGTACAGAGCATTCGGAGTGGAACAAAACCCTCGGTGTCAGAGTCCTCATGAGTATTCAGTCATGGAGTTCAGCAGGAGAGGCAGATACTAATCAAATGGTGGTGTTTTGCCATGCAGCTATAACTGATAAATGCAAGGAGAAGAAGCCTGTCCTAGATTTGCTGCAGAGAGGGATCCGGGAGGCAAAGGAAGCGATATTTGAGATGAGAGTTGAAACCACACAGGGTAGAAACCACACGGTGTGTGTGTGGCGGTGGGGGGGGTGGTGGATGGGGAGGGGATCTGCTTTTTCTTCAAGCCTTGCTCCAGGAGCCTGGCGCCTTGCAGGTGACACTGAGCCCTCTCCGTTATCACTTTCCTTGAAGCAGCAAAGCTTCCTGTGTCAAATTTCTGCGGAGGTTGGTACTCTCTTTCCATCCTGAGTTTTTTATGGGAGGAGTTTCATGGTTTCTACATGGATAAGATCCTTTGGTCTCCTTAATCCCAAGTTTGTACCAGGCCAGCTGCAGACACTGATGGATTTGAGTAAACCCAGTTCATGTGAACTCATGAACACTTGCTGAAAAAGCCTCATTCCTTTTGATAGAAAGAACTCACTGGCCATTTCTGCCATGATGGGAAGGAGCATTTCTGTCTTCCAAACAATTTTGTGCAATGCCAGTAATCAGCCAATGGTTCCTATCCATTTCTGCTGGTCTTTTATGATTCAACCTAAGAATCTGTCTCCAGAAATTAAAAATCTTTCCTCTTCTGATTTAGTTTCCTCTAACCCCTGGTACCTCTAAGGAAACATCCCAGGCCACAGAAAATCCCCCCTTTAAATAGTGGAAATGTGAAGATTTCTGGGCTCGCAGTAGGATTGGTAAAGGAAACTATTTCAGGGAAGCTGCTTTGTGAAGGTGGTGGTCATACTTTCTCTCCTCGTGCTAAAAATGAGCTTCAGGGCACCACCAAAAAAGCCAGACTAGGCAGCATCTCTGTTTTTAGAAAAAATTATAGCTCTATCAAATATGGGCTGAAAGTATGATGTTTAGAGTCACACAGAACTAGATTTGGATGCTGGCTTTACTGATTATTCATGGTAATACCTGCTACAAATTCTTTCAGGTTTTTTAATGCCTACTTCATCATCATCAAAAGGGAAATAATGGATGTTGTGCCCACAGGGGATTTTGTGCCCGGTACATGTTAGATGCTTAGTATTGAATAGTGATCATAATAGTTGTGATTTTTATTATTTATACATTTATTTATTTAGATCTTGGTGAATCTCTGTGGGAATCTATGTAAGCCTCAGATATCCAGGGGTGGCAATCTTTTTCTATAAAGAGCCAAGTAGTAAATATTTTAGGGTCTGTAAGGCATAAAGTCTGACAACTACTCAGCTCTGTTGTGTTAGCATGAACGTGGCCACAGATAATACATAGTTGAATTAATGTGGCCGTGTCTCGATAAAACTTTATTTACAAAAACAGGCCAGGTGTTGAATTTGATCTATGGCAAGCTTTATCAGCACAGTTGCCTGGGTTCGAACCTATGTGTGGTCCTGCATAGGTCTTACGTGAATAGCTTGGTCACCAAAACATGTGTTGTAAGTGGTAGAAAACCACTGAAGCTAGGCTAGCCGAAAGCACACTTTCTTAGAAAGACACACTGGTATTTCACGTTTATCCTCTGTGTAGAATGTTCAGCAGGACATCAGGAGTGGTGGAATAAGAAATATGAACGCTTTTGGAACCCAGGTGCCAAGCTCTGCACACTCTGTCCCTTCCACTGTGTGGGCTCCTCTGCTTCTCCCTGCATTGACTCCATTTACCCTGCTTTCCACAGATGGACTTGGTCTGCTGTGCCTTCTCCTTGACCGCTGTTACTAATTTCAGAACGTGCCCTAGGTCCTCATTCTGCATCACTGTGCAGATGCCATGCCTACAAGCTGACATAGTGACACATTGTTTTCATGTCCCCATTGTAGATTCCTAAGATAGGTCCCCTAATGTTCATCCAAGGGTCAGATATCTCTGCTTCGTATCATCTGTCCAGGGGGAAACAAGGTGTGAGCAAGACCAGGTGCATTCCTGGGCAGGCACCATTCTTAGAAAAAGGGATGTGGAATATAGAGGCACACCAAAACTATGCTCCCCTTCGTTTCTCCTAACACAGAACTTTGCTCAGTACTGTCTCCAAGTGACGCTGTTTGACTCAACACCATACTTCAAGTGCCCAATGTGGACCTGGCTATAGGGTGATCTCTCTGCTTGTATAGGAAGAAATTCATGGTATTTCCCACCTAAAAGAACATCTTCCTTTCCTCTCACTCTACACCCAAAAAGTTTTAATGTTATTTAAATTAAAATAATCAGGTCTCAGGTATATTTACTTTCACAGAGTTGTTATTGTATGCTTTGAATTTGATGTCCTGTCTCATGAACTTGGTAAAAATAATAATAATAGTAATAATAATAATAATAATAATAATACATCTTGAAATTTCCCTAGAGTTCAGCTTCCCTTTTTATACTGGGTGTAACTAAAGTTTGGAACGGAATAAAAAGAACCTCATTGCCTTACACATACCCTGTTATCTCTGGCAGGTTCAAATACAGTTTCTCCAAGAAGGCTGTGGTACCTTTGCTCTTTCTAGCCTTGAATCTGAGAGTCTCAGGATTTCTTTGGAGTACACATAGCAGCGTCTTTTTGACAGACAGTGCAAATTAAAAGATCCAGTGCGGCCTGGGAACCAGGGACCCAAACTTGCCCCTTGGGTTTTCATTTACAGTTAGGCACTGCAGACAAAATTATTGCTGACAGGGAAGCAGAGGCTGGTGGCAGAGTGCGTGTGACGGGAGGCTCATGCCAACCTGTAATTGGGAGGATTATTTTTAATCAGAACATACCCTACAGCCCAAACATTAGAAATCTCCTGTAAGGCCAAGACAGGAAATTAAACACACCAACAATAAGCCTCAAAGGGGGGGTGGCATGTGGGGTGTAATATCGTTAGTCTTTCGAAGGTCCCTGGAGCTTTAAGTAGAAGTTTGCTTCCCTAGGGAGGGAGACTGGGAAGAAGCTTCCCATGGAGAAGTCACAGATACTGTACCTGAGTCCTTACTGGACAGGTGGGTACAGCCAAATTAAATGCAGCAGGCAGGCTAATTGATATTTATTGCATTTAGACAGTATAACAAGTCAAATATAAGCCTTGGAGTAGCAGCTACAGTTATATTTCATCATTAAGGGAAGAGCTTCATTAGTTCTTTATTTTCAGAAATCTTCCTGAGCACCTACTTTGTGCCAAGTGTTGTGTTGGCCATTGGTATGCCTTGGCTCTGGTCTTGCCATCATCTGGATAATCTTACCCTTTGGCAAAATTTTGCAAAACATATTAAGCCTTTTTTTTTTTTTTATTGGAATGACTGTTGTTGACCAAGTAGGCATCATTCTTGGGCATTTATTGAGTAGCACCACCAGGTAATTGCATCGTGTACTCCTCACACCAACCCTCTCAGGAGGGCATTATTACACCCAATTGATAGAGAAGAAAACTGAGGCTCAGAGATGTCAAGCAGCTTGCCCAAAGTTACATAGCTTAATGAATGGGAGAATTAATTTGAACCCAATTCTCTGTCCAAAATCCATAGAGTACTGTCACTCATAAATAAGGTAAAACACAGCCTAGGGCTTTAAGGTGCTGAGGAATGTAAATCCGTTGGAGAGGACAACATAGAGACCATTGTCTATGAGTAATGAGTGCTCAGAATCACTAATGGAATTCTAAGACTGAGGAAGAGGGAGCTCTTTATTGTGCCTGGCAAGGGCTCCCCAAGGACATGAAGAATAGGTACATGTTTACCTGGCAGACAAAGAAGGAACAGAATCCCAGGTATGGGACCAGATAGTGATATTAGAGGGCATGGAGCATTCAGTTTTAGTTTAGAACTACTATCTCAGATTTTGTTCTTGTTCAGCAGTCACTTACATTTAATAAATACAAGGGGAAAAAAAGAGAATATTTTGGGAATACTCAATGCAGAGACCAGACATCTGAAGGGATGGGGTGGGACGCTAAAAGATGATATAGGAGAATCAACTTTCAAAGTATCTCTTGCCGCCCTTGCTGTGTAGAATGCTTATGTGTGATCACAATGGGAGATGGTCTTTAACCCATGGCTCTCCCTAGGAAATAAACCACACATGGACAGTAAAATTACATATCAGTTCTCAGTCTAGAGCTCAGGGTGCCTAGATCCTAGAGCAAATCCAGGGGTATACTGAATTGTTTGCATGACCAAGTGTGGTTGGTCTGATCATCCACCTGTAGTAGCTGCCATTGGTCAGCAGCCTCTTGTTACATGGTTGAGAGTCACTGGATTCCCTTGGAGAGGGTCTCTATCTCCAACCTAAGGAAACTTCATTGTACTCCCCATCTTGATTTATTCTCCTCCCATCCCAGATATGGTCAGTACTAGCTTCTCCATGCCCCATCATTGCCAAATTGCACATAAAAAGCCCATATGATACTGGCTGCATTAGTCTGTTCTTGATGTGGCCTGAGACCCCTTTTTAGGACAGTTAAACTTCAGACACCTGAGTAAGGTTAGAGAGTGTGTACCCACTCACAATCACTGATTAAGATACAGCTTCCTAATCTGAATGAAGGGTTGGTAGAGAATCCCCCTAGTTAGGTGAGATGCCACCCTTTGAGACCAATGTCTTACATGTACCTCTTTTGTTGACAGTTAATAGAAGCATACTCAAAGTAGCTCACAGAATGTGTATATTTATCCCCCAGCACAGGAGTGAGTCTCAGCCCCACCCAGAAATCTCCCTCCCATGGCCTTTCCAGTCTTGCCTATTCTTCTCTCAAATCAATTTTTCTTGCTCCAGAGCCTGGCTTATTCTCTTCTTCTCAGTGAATACATGGCAGAGAATGGTGACCCCACAATTACTGAGTTCTCAGTTCTAGGAACTAGCAAAAACTGAAGAGTACCTTCCACATTCCTGGGAGAAAATTGAACTGAGATCAGGTGAGGTTTCATTACTACTGAACACAGCCCTAATGGAGCCAGGATCATATACTTCAGACATGACTTCCAGATCTGTGCTAGGCAGAGATGGGGTAGAGGGAAGGAAATAACTCAGAAAATCTGTGTAGTCAGCCAAAGCCTGTGTAAAGTTAGCAAAACAGTGAGGAAACCTTCTTTCCATCCCTCCTCCCTTCCACCTATCCTTCCTTTGGCAACTATATATTGAATACCTTCATATTCACAACAGTGTGGTTAGAGCTGGTGTCAAAATGGTGAGTGAGATAGACATAGTCCCTGCCCTCATACAGTTAACATAGTGGAGACAGCGAGACATCAGTTAAATCATTTGTGCCTGAGTGTTAAGTGATAGCCATGCTATGTGCTATGAGGAAGGGCTCTTGAGACCATGTAGTAGGGGTTTCCATAAGAAAGTAATGATGAATGGGAGTTAGTGGGTGTTAAAAGCATCCCAGGTCAAAGATGCAGCATGTACAGTATCCCCATGGCAGGTGGTGACTCACGTATGATCCAGAACTAGAAGGTCCCCAGGGCTGGTACACTAGGGGTCCAGAGGGAGGGTGTGCCTGCTCACTAATAAATAAATAAAGCTGGAGTGTGGCCAGAAGTACACCATGCAGGATGTCAGGCTATGTCACAAGGTATAGGCTTTGTCCTGAATGGAATGGGAAGCCATCAGTGCAGGGTTTAAATAGTCAAGCAATATAGTCACAGTCACATTCCGTAAAGATTGCTGTGCCAGCTCTTTGGAGGAATTAGAGGTGAAAACCTGGAGACAGAAGGCGATCTCTGCAGCCTATTGCGGTCGTCCAAGTGGGGAAATCCTCAAGCAGTCTGTGGCAGTCTGTGGGAGTGGAAACACTCCAGTACCAGCCCGATTTACCGAATGAGAGAGTTAAACTGCACGCTGCCTACCCAGGGGTCATCAACTCCAGTGTTTTGGAAGTAATTGGCTCGCTATTTTTTGCGTCCGTTTGGACAAAGTGCAGAGGTGAGGGCAGCTAATGCAGGAAGCGAGCATTCACCTCTGTTCTGCCTGACTTTGTTCTGATGTCCTTTAAAATTTTGTTCACTTGCAGCCCTTTGGCTCCAGCCTTGGTCTCAGTATGATGAGAATTCCACCCAATTCCTCTGGGACCCAAGATTCTCCCTGGTCACAAATTGCTCTTAAGGTAGTTTGCAAGAGTAATTGCAAACTCAGGACAATCTTAGTTTGTTTTTGTTTTGTTTTGGTTTGAACATATACAGCTCCTCTGGAACTCTAGAGAGCATCTTAGATTTTTCTCACTGTCTGGTGCCATTGCTGCTAATGACCATTTCTATTCTCACCTTGTAACAATGGTTCTCGGTCTTTGTTTGCTTTTATAAAACAATCTGCCTGGAGAATTTGATGGATTCTTATTAGAAAGGGGGGTGGTTATAAAATTCATTTCGACTGCAGGTTGGGTTAAAAACAGATCTAAAGGTGTGGGCATGAAGCTGATGTGGATGAGAAGTTAATATTATCATCTGGGTACCAAATATGGGAACACCAGTGATGGCTGTTTTGCTTAGGGAGAACCTCTCTCTGGAATAAATTTCAGTGCCCTTCCTTGGAGCTATACCACTTTGGTTCGATGAGGAATCACTCCTGATTCCGTCCAGTGTAGTGAGCCGCTGCTAAGTGGCTGGGCACTGTGCCAGACAATGAGGCTACCAAATATCAGTAAAACATTGTCCTTGGCCTCCAGGAGCTCACAGCCAGAGCAGGCCAGCTCTACAGTGGGTTAGAGTGTGTGATTCTTGTTCAGATAGAAGGGTGTGTGAAAGACCACAGAGCCCCTGGAAAAAATTCAGTCCAGCTGGACAGGTCAATGAAAGTTGCAGAGAGAAGTTCACACTTGGGTGGACATTGAAGAACAAGTTGAAATTGAGCCAGGATTAGGGCAGTTGAGGAAGAAAGATGTGACCAAAGGCCTAGAGGTATAACGATGCCTTCTGTCTTTTTTTTTTTTTTTTTAATTTTTTTTTCAACGTTTATTTATTTTTGGGACAGAGAGAGACAGAGCATGAACGGGGGAGGGGCAGAGAGAGAGGGAGACACAGAATCGGAAACAGGCTCCAGGCTCTGAGCCATCAGCCCAGAGCCCGACGCGGGGCTCGAACTCACGGACCGTGAGATCGTGACCTGGCTGAAGTCGGACGCTTAACCGACTGCGCCACCCAGGCGCCCCTGCCTTCTGTCTTTAAGGCATCAGTTTAGCTGGATCCTAGAGTATGTAAGCGACTATGTGAAGGGAAGGAAGAAGTACCAGAGAGAGTTGCCCAAGAGTTAGGAAGTGGAACCTGACAAAAGAAGCCATCGTTATTTTTAATAAATAAGAAGACACATGTAGATTTTGATACAAAGCCTGGATATACTATGAGTTCAATAAAACTATTACTACTGCTATTGTTTCTATTACTATTATCATCATTAATATTTTTTTACTAGGACACAGATAATTCTCCAGCTGAGGCATACTATGAATTTATAGAAGATAATTATATACTTTGACTATTCATTTCCTAAATTTTCTGCCTCCTTTTCCCAAATCATATTCTTTCACTTCATGTGGTTACATTCTTCTCATCATGAAGATCTCATTTCCATTGCTGCTTCCTTGGCAAAGTCTTCCCCACCATCCCTGACCGAGATCTGACTTTCCCCCTGGACTGTAGGCACCAAGAGGATAGTGCTTGGCATAAAGAGGGACTTGATAAATATTAATAAACTTTCATACAAACCTCCAGTTATAAAATGAATGTCATGGGATAAAAAGTACATTGTAGGGAATATAGTCAAAAGTATTATAATAACTTTTTATGCTGACAGGTGGTAACTAAACTTATTGTGGTGAGCATTTTATAATTGTCAAATCACTATGCTGTATACCTGAAACTAATAAAATATTGTATTTCAACTATACTTCAATAATAATAATAATAATAATAATAATAATAATAATACAACTTTTAAATGGCATTGACTTCGTGCCAGGCATAATACTAAATAAGTGCCTTACAAATACTAACCTCTAATACCTCAATCTGTTGAGATAGGTACTATATTATTCTCATTTTATAGTTGAAGAAGTTGAGACAGAAAAGTTAAGTGACTTGATCAAGGTCACAAAGCTGGTAGGTAGCAGAGTCATGGATGATTGGGATGGATGGATGGATGAACGGAAGGAAAGAAGAAAGGACAGATAAATGACCACTGTTACCACCATCCTTACAAGTTCACAGCTGTGTATACTTTCAGGCTTCTCCAGATGCAAATCTCTCTTTCCGCTATTTTAGAACCACTCTCTATTTTCAGACGCTCTAATTTATCAACACCAGTGGGCTCACCAAATATAAAGATTGGAAAAAAAAAAAACCTCCATCATATTAAGCTATTAAGAGGAGCACCTGGGTGGCTCAGTTGGTTAAGTGTCCGACTTTTGGCTCAGTTGGGTAAGCGTCTGACTTCGGCTCAGGTCATGATCTCATGGTTCATGAGTGTGAGCCCCGCATTGGTCACTGTGCTGATGCTCAGAGCCTTGGAGCCTGCTTCAAATTCTCTATCTCCCTTTCTGTCTCTGCCCTTCCTCCGGTCATGTTCTGTCTTTCTCTGTCCCTCAAATAAATGTTAAAAAAAATTTTTTTTAAAAGCTATTAAGAACGGGAGAATATTTTCCAAACATATATCTGTGAATACTGTTTATAATTAAACTCTGAAACTTATGAGTTCCATTGAATCTGAGCACACACTGTGTCACTACTCGAGAGAAATAATAGAACACTAGAACAGGTTCTAGAATCCTGCAAACCAATCCCACCTCTGCTACTCCCATGACCCCAGAGTGGGAACGGGTCAGAATCAACTCTCTTGAGTATAGGGTGCCATGTAACTCTCTCATATCTATTAGTAAGTCTTCGTGATTAGAGATGACCTCTCCCCCAACCCATTGAATTACATGAGATTATAATGGCCATCTGCAGTTTGAGTGATATTTGGTTTTGATATTTAAATATTAATGGACATGGATCTTATTCCTTCTGATTGGGAGATGATAGCCATGTTTCTGAAATTGATTATTGATAGGACACCTTGTATCACAGTCACTTTGAGTGTTAGCCATCATGGGATTGACCATTATAGAATCCTAGAGTTCTAGAGTTGAAAAGAGAGTTTATCTCTTTTTGCCTAACTCCAGGCAATAATATCTCTGAAAAATTGGCCTCTCATCTTTCCTTGAACACATCCTATAGCATAGAGTTCACTGTAGAAGGCATGTGCATAGCAGCCCTGTTGTAAACTTGGTATCCAATTGCCCAGTTCAAATCCAGGCTCTGCTACCTTAATGCATACTTTGTGCAAGTATGACTTACTTGAACTGTCTCAGCCCTGGTTTTCTCTTCTGAAACAGAGAAAATAGTAATACCTTCCTAATCGGAGTGTGAAAGAATTAAATGAAAATATATTGAAAGACTTGATCTTAATCCTTTTCATCATCACTACCATCATCATTGTAAAATACACTGTTTCATCAAAAGCCTATTTTAGAGGTTAGCCAGATAGGACGATGACAAGACAGGTTAAGGCACAATACGAGAGTACGTTCCTTGATACTCAAGTCTCCCCCTCTCTTCTTCCCTAGGAAACTGCTCAAAGAACTCATGCCAGTGGGACTTACAGCTTCCTTGATCGGGCTCAGCATTCAGTAAGTGCGACCGCTTTTGAACCTTCATTACATAAATACATCTATTTCTTTGATCGTGTTTGCGATGAAAAGCTCTCTTCTGCAGGCCTGAAGTTCCCACAAACACTGTGCTGCCTGCCTGTGTCTTTCTTTTCTGCTCTCCTGCATTGGATTCAGAGGTGAGAGGATGAAGTGCCAGGCAGAACCCCCACAAGGAACACAGGAAATGTTTGTGCGCATTGGGGGATTAACCCTACCACTGCTGGCTGGAGGTTAAATTAAAATGTGCTTTTCTTGTCCATTTGTTCCCTAAGCTTTTCTCATTAGGAGATATCTTGTCCCTCTCTCCCAGCTGCATGACCCTGCAAAGTAGAAAGAAATGCCAGCAAAAACAGATCAGTAAGTGAGACCACATATTTCTTGAGGCATTTAAGAACAATTCATTTTGCACCAGAATACAATTCCTACTATATAAAAATTACTGCAGAAAAAGAAATTCTGTACTTTTAAGATGCTGGGGTACATTTCAGAAATTTCATTTGTTTTTAGCAAGTAAGCACTTTCTGCCGTCTGCCGTTCTCATTGTGCACAAGGACTTTATTTCTGGTGAAGCCAGCAGTATTTTCTCCGGTTTCCCCGACTCCTTTTTTATGAGACGCTAGCATTTGAGGTGTTGGTGTTGGTGCACGGGACATCACCTCTCCTCTGCAGTAGTTCTGCTGGCGAAGAACAATCTATCATAATTTAACCACAAACATCAAAGTTTTAAAGGCTAACTAAAGGAAATACTTAGTTTTTTCAAGATGCAGCTTCCTTGGTAAGGTTTCAGAATTTTACAAAAAATACATTCTACTTCTGAGATGGGTGGCGTATAATTTGATACATCAAATATCATAAAGGGGCAGGTGGAATCAGAGACTGTGGGACTCCAGGCCTGGAAGAGGCTGATCAAAGGGAATTCTTTTGCCCTCAGTGGTAACGCATGACTCCCCTTTTTGCTACGGAATTTGCATATGTGAATGATAGAAGGAGGAGGAGGCAGAAAGAAAGAAAAAGATGGTGTATTTGCTGTTTGTAATATCAGAGTGACTCACTGTGACCCTGATCAGCTAAAGCTTGTATCACACAGGAGATTAGACCCACAGCTTTTGTTCCTAATAATAAAGGAAATTTCGTGTCTAATTCCCTACATGCCACATCTATCTTTCATTGCCTTTGAAGTTCAGGCTACAGCGTTTTCTGAAAACTGCAAGGTTTTGTAAGTGGAAAGGAGAGGCTGTTTGGCATGAAGTCTGTTTGGTGTAAAGTTAAATATGCATGTTACTTTATCTTCTTCTGTTTCAAGCAATATCCTTGCTTCCCTTCTTTGTGGTGCTGGAGCAGACAAGGTAGAGATGGAGGAGGAAGGTTTCAGGATGTGTTTTCAGATTATGTGTGACCCTCCCGCCTTTCTCTCTACCTTCTCAACATGATACAAATTACTGCTTCTCAGAAAGGAATTCATGTTCCATCCCTGGATTGGGGCTGAAATTTCTAACCTAGGGGAGGCTCTGGTCCCCGAGATAATTAGTACAGCGTTGTAAGGAGCTCATGTTAATTTGTCTTTGGGTATGGTATTTCCATATCTACGATTGCAGTCTAAAGAGAAAAAAAAATTATTAATTTGCTGCTCTACACCAGTGTGTAGATATCTGATAATTTAAGAAAAAATAAAAAAGGAAGAAATGGAAAAACTCCTCACTGGGGATATTTAGAGCAGCTGCCCAATTTCTGTGTACCTAATAGATTTCAATGCTTACCTTGTGGTCCTAGCTTCCCTGGAGCAGTGAACCTCAGTCAACATCTGGGGCCAAGGGGTTACATCCCCTACAACAGAGATCGAGTTCTGGGAGGTTGCTTCATGGTCAAGAAAGCAGATGGCCTGACGTCTACATTGGCTGTGTGTCTGGGTGTTGGGTTCGCCTCACCAGTAACATTGCTGCTTAGGAAACTGCCCCTCATGGGATTTTACTGGAAGCAACAGTCTTGGTTTTAGAATTTGCACACATCTAACGTTGTGCCTGCACTGATGTGACTATCCTATGGTGGTCTGAGTTAGGGTTTTGAGGTCTCTGTTGGCTTTAGAAAATCAATGTTCATTTACTACTTCCAAAGTCTGGTTATCTTTCATTGTTTATTCTTTTCCAGAATGTTCCATTTGCATTGGTGCCCTTTGGCACAGATTGGCTGGTGTATATGATACAGAGCTGTTTTGCACATTCTGATGTCTTTGTAGGATTGTAGGTCTCCACATCCCTTTGTGATCTGTATACACAAAGGAGAGCCACAGCAGGCTGGTGGTTGTAGGGTCACTGGTTGAACTTCAGCTTCAGAGTAATTTCTTAGAAGTTTTTATTATGTATTTATTTATTTAAAAGTTAATTTATTTATTTTTAGAGAGAGAAACAGAGAGAGGGAGAATCCCAAGCAAGCTCCATGCTATCAGCATGAAGTCTTACATGGGGCTTGATCCCACAAACTGTGGGATAATGACCTGAGCTGAAATCAAGAGTCAGACACTCAACCGACTGAACCACCCAGGCGCCCCTAATTTCCTACAACCTTTAAATTTAAGTTCCAGTGGAAGCCTTCCTTAGATCTCTATTTCCTGCCAGATTATACTTCCCTTGGCATGCTATGTCAGAGGTATAATTAATTAACCAAAAATTAATTTAATGTTTTCCTTTTGTCCAGTGCTATCCAAAAGAACTCTATGTCATGGTAGGAATCTTCTTTATCTTTGCTGTCCAGTATGGTAACCAGTAGCCAGATATGACCACTGAGCGCTGGAAATGTGGCTATTGTAACCAAGGAACTAAGTTTATCATTTTGTTTATTTTTAGTTATTTTAAATTTAAACAGTGTCATGTGGCTAGTAATAATCTATCACATTGGATGGGGCAGCTCGAGACTGGAGGCCCTGTCAGTACAGGGGGCCAGTTCTGAAATTTGTTTCCTTGCATTCATGCTGATACTTAGCTGATAAATACCAGTGTGGACATTGGTTGGTGAATTGCTGCTGTCCCCAGGCCCCTAAGCACCTTTATTCCCTGTGATTCCATGTGCATTATGCCCGTACATGAACCTTGATCCTGAACAAAAGAGTTAATGACCCTCAAATGTCATACAATGTGTTTGTTCTCACTGGTTGGTATCTGTCATACACTGGTTATTAGAGCATATAACCTCTGATTATAGCCACATCTACTGAAGTATTGTCTGTAATAGGTAATCAGTACTTGCTGGACATAGCTATGGGTGAGAACATGGGGGGATGAATAGATGGATGGACACATCTCACCTTCTGATGGAGCGTTATGTAAGTGGGAGAAACAGAATTGAGTCTAGACAGTAGACCCATCTGGATCTCCATGATGGCTGCCTTTTGCCTTGTACTTCCTACTCTAATTCTTGTTTATAGCTCTGACTTCTGCTTTGTCAAGGCCTAGATAGGCCTAGAGCGACAGACTCCAAATCTGTGACTGAATTCCAGTGTGCTGTGCAGCACAAATTGCTGTACATCTTCACTTACTTCTTTTTAAAAAAATTTTTTTTAATGTTTATTTTATTTTTTGAGACAGAGAGAGAGAGAAAGAGTGTGAGTAGGGGAGGGGCAGAGAGAGAGAGGGAGACACAGAATCCGAAGCAGGCTCCAGGCTCCAAGCCATCAGCACAGAGCCCGATGTGGGGTGGAACTCACAAGCTGTGAGATCATGACCTGAGCTGAAGTCAGATGCTCAACGGACCGAGCTACCCATGTGCCTCACATCTTCAGTTACTTCTGCTGTCACTTTGGGCTCCAAATGCTTAACACTGACATCAGACCACACCCTATGCTCTCCCCTCTGGATGCTACTCTGTCCCCAGGTACCCCAGTCCCAAGCTTCAGTCACCACCGATTTTGTCTTGCTCTTCACCCACCACCCGAGGAGTGAGGCTTTGATCTGGACCTTCTGGAACCCCTAATTCCATTCCCTCTTTTGGCGTATCACTCTAGGTGCTACTTCCTCAAGTGGCTGTGGTTTTAATGCCCAAAGCCACCATCCTCTGGACTCCATCCTACATGTTGGAGGACTACTGTTCCCCAAGCATGAATATCATCTAGTTACTTGTTCAGTTAGCTAAGTTTGTCTCTAATATTCTGCCTTCTCTTTGAGAATCCCTAGATAACATATTTCCACCAAGCATGTTGATCTCTTGACTTGCAAATGTGTTTACTTCCTGACTTCAAAATTTGTCACCTGTGGTCTTACCAGCCAAAGTAACCCTTCCTTATTCTTATTGTACACTTTGGTGTATATCTCAGTTAAGACCCTCCTGTTGAATATGTGTACTTTAATTCCTTGATTCCCCTTGTAGGGTAAAGAAAATACTAAGCCTGTTTTCATTGTAGACGTGTGACCCCGTGATATTTTTAGAATCTGGACTAGGTGGAGCAAGCAAAGAGTAGAACAGCCTAAGCGTGAACTGGAAAAGAAAGAGTAATGATTATCTTCAGGAAGTGGTTAAAAGTCAGCATGTTGGCTAGAAATGGGGTGGTCAGCCTTCAGCTGAATACAGGAGGGAGAGGAAGCAAGAGCATGAGCAATGTAAGAACATTAATTTAAATGATGGCCAGGCCTGGGGTGGGTTTTGTGCCAATTGACTTAGAGTTTCATGGTGTAGAGGGCACACCAAAAGACACTCTCTTCTGACCTTCCCATGTGCTCTGACACTTGACCACCCACCACCACACATCCATATTCACACATTCCATCGGTGTATCTCTTGTCTGTCGTAAGCTGCTGCATAGCCAACTCAGTAAAATCCTTCCTGTTCCTCCTCGCTTCCCTCTTCTACAAAGGAATAAGGAACTTGGGATCTTTTTGATTTAATGAGTATATGAGACTGTGAAGCAAGAGAGTATAGGTAGATAAATAAAAAAAGAAAAACAATTTTCTTTCACTCCCTTATTGTTAGAACAGAGGAAGATTAAAAAAAAATGAAAGTTACAAGGAAACTGTGTATGATTATTGGATTTCAGGACCATGGATAAAAAATAGAGAAGCCCTGGGGCTCCTGGGTGGTTCAGTTAGTTAAATGTCTGAATCTTGATTTCGGTTCATGTCATGATCTCACATTTCAGGTTTATGAGTTCAAGCATTGGGCTCTATGTTGATGGTGCAGAACCTGCTTGGGGTTCCCTCTCTCTGCCCCTTCCCTACTTGTTCTCTCTCTTTCTCTCTACAAAATAAATAAACTTTTTAAAAAAAGAGAGAGAGAGAGAAGGGGCACCTGGGTGGCTCAGTCTGTTAAGGGTCTGACTCTCGATTTTGGCTCAGGTCATGATCTCACAGTTTATGGGATCGAGCCCCATGTTGGGCTTCTGTGCTGACAGCATGTGGAGCCTACTTGGGATTCTCTCTCTCCTTCTGTCTCTATCCCTCCCTTGCTTGTGCTCTCTAAACAAACAAACAAAGAAACAAACAAACTTTAAAAAAAAAAGAGCCTGAAGTCGCACCCACTATCTGCCTCGTTATTCTCCATCATTTCACCCAGCTCAAGTATTACACAGCACTCCTTACATGCTCTAATTATTGTATTTATTGCTTCTGCATTTCCTGCCTCCTCCACTTGTACTAGAGGATCTCTGAAGGCATGATGTGTCTCTGTCTTGCTTACCACTCTATCCCGGACACCCGCAAAAGTGGCAAGTGCACATAGACAAAGAATTAATTCTTTTTCTTTTTTAGTTTATTTATTTTTAGAGACAGAGTGTGAACGAGTAGGGGAGAGGCAGAGGGAAAGAAAGAGAGAATCCCAAAGCAGGCTCTGCACTGTCGGCACAGAGCCCGATGGGGGGCTTGAACCCACAAACCATGAGATCATGAGCCAAAGTCAGACAATTAACTGACTGAGCCACCCAGGAGCCCTGAGATAATGATTTCTTGAGTTGCATCGATTATTGCTGTGAAAGATGATCACTTTTTGCATTTTGAAACCATTCTTTTGTCATCCATAACCCCTCACAGTCCTCCCTTACCATACTTTCCAATCTAGATCAATCTTTGAAAAATCAAGAGTCAGGCTAATGGCCTGACTTTATGACCACGTGATCCTTTTTTTAAAAGTTTATTTATTTATTTTGAAGTGGGGGAGGAGCAGAGAGAGAGAGAGACAGAGAGAATCCCAAGCAGGCTCCATACTGTCAGCATGGGTGACAGCATGGGTGTCCGAGTGGGGCCCAACCCAGGAGCCATGAGATCATGACCTGAGCTGAAGTTGCATGCTTAACCAGCTGAGCCACCCAGGCGCCCCTTTGTGGAGTGACCACGTGATCCTTAACACATTGACCAATCTGACTTAGCTTTCTTCGTTAAATAATCATAAAAACAGTAAGGAATTTAACTGGAATAGTGTGTAACTAAGACCCCTTCCGACTTGGAATTTAGTGAATAAACAAGAAAGACAGAAATGAGGCCACAGGAGAGAAGATTGAAGGAAAGTATCTGAGCCAGGCAGAGAGTAATGAGTTATGGCCAGCAGTGGCTCCTCCCAGCCCCCAATCTGTGGGCAGAAATGAACATATTGTCTTCTGGACAAGAAAGTGAGTATAATAAACTGATGTTGATACGGTTTGATCCACATCCGTTGGTTGCATTATAGGGTGAAAGGAAATGAAAGCACATCTGCTTGTGGCCTCTTCCGCTGGAGCACCTAAGAGTTGAAATCTCTCTTCACCCTGATTATTCATCGCTTCCCAATAGAATGACCTAAGGAGAACAACAAAACAATGACTTGGGGTTTCTGCTAAATCCCTTCACTTAAGCTAAAGATTAGGTCTACTTGCTGTTTCTACCCTGCACTGTAATGTGAGGTTGTTCATCTGAGACACTAGTGAACCTGTAGCAACAGCTGGAAATTGCAAAGGACAAATAAAAACAAGAATGGCTGGTTAATAAGTTATAGAAACAAGGAATTTGGTTTTTCTAAATGAAGGATGCTACAGATTTCTTTTTAGAAGCTCCACAGAAAAAAAGATAAACTTTCTCCTAGAGCTGACAGCCGGAATATATTTTTTTAAGCATGTGGCTAATTTCTTTAGAATTCAGGCAGTTATTTTCACAGATGAAGATTCTTGCCTCAGAAAGTGCCAACCCCAACTGTGTGCTGGGCATACAGTCAGAGGTAAATAAATGGTAACAATGAGAACTATTCAGAGCAATTACATAACTGAGAAATAATCTTCTGCTGGGCTGCCTGTGTATGCATGAGCTTTGGTGAATTCAGTCACTCATTGGACTTCAGTGTCTGTATTTAAGAAGGATAAATTATCTTGAAAAACTGTATTGTGGAACGTTCCAGCTCAGGGTGCCATGACATTGATATTTAAGTTAACATCCTTACCCTGGTAACGTTATCATTCATTCGTTCACTTACAAGTAAGTTTGGATAAATTATCATGTTGAATCTTTGCTGAGAGTGAGGACGTTAAAATGAATGGGGCCCCAAATTTATGGTAAAGTTATAAAATAAAATTTAAAGTAAATAAAACAACCTAAGCTGTGTTGGTTATCATGGATTAGCCAGTCATAGACAGAAGTATATGTTGGGCTCAGAATCCAAGGATATATGATCAGACCCATCTCAGATGTAGGAGAGGTCCAAGAGTCATCCCTCTCACATGTAAATTCTTCTCCATATTCTCAGGTCAGGGTTTTCCTCCCAGAGCTGGCTGGCCTTACTTACCCTTCCCTAAAGTACAGTGCCCTTGTGGGGTGCTTCCTCCCCCAGCAATGACCATTTACACTCCACAGGGCCAGACTCTCCCCACCAAGTCCATAAACCTGCACTCTGTGCAGAATCAATGCCCATTTACAGCTGCTAATGCATTAATAACAGAAACGTCCCTGGCCGTGACCTACCTGAGTCATTACACACTAATCATCGGAGGCAATTTCAAGCAGATTGACTAGTGATCGGTGTCCTCCTGGCGTCCAGGCAGGAGGACACACGGCTGCCTTCACAGCCCCTGAGCAGATGGTCTGAGAGCGTAATCGCACGCTACAGCCGGTGCGGGTCTGACTCAGGAAGGGGAATCTCCATGTCTTGCATGCAAAGCTGTGCTCCCTCACGCAGGGCTCTGCTCCAAGTGCCCGCCTTTCATTTTAGAACAGAATCCAAACTCTCCTCTAAAGACATTGAGGAAACAAGGTTTACCTGTGCCTGAACTGTTCTAGCATGTGCTACTGCCCTGAGGCTGGTTTAATCCTTTTCCCACATTTCCACGTAATCCTTCTCCAGATATGTGCTCCACAGCTGTCGTCATCATGGGCTTGTGATTTGGTGTTATCATTTCTCTTATAATTTCTTCCCTTGAGTTTTAGCTTGGGCTTTCTTTTTTTGATCTTGCTCTAACATTCCCTACGATCATAATTCTAAGGGCTATACAGTGTATCATCAGGGTGATGTCTTGCTCCTTTACTATGGAATATCTAGGACATTTCTGCTCTTTTCACTAACACCATTATTATCAGAGTTAATCACTCAGGATCTGTAGAGTTTTGTTCCTTAGGGTAACTTACTAAAGATAAATACCCCTGAGAGGAATTGTACAGTCAAAGGATATAAGCATCTTTATGACTTTGGATGCGTATCGCTAAATCGCTTTTCAAAATGGACTGTGTTGATTTATAGCCTTTGTCTTTTGGGCTTTCTCCTCTTAGCCGCCTATGTTTTAGTTGCCTAGAATGAGGATTCAGACTAATTGGGGTTAGAAATTTGAATCACACAGACTCTTTACCTTCAAGGAACTCACAGAATAGAGGGAGAAGCCAGATTACAAAAATAATTGCTCTGTGAACTGTTAAAGCCTTAAGGAAGAAGGAACTTCAGAACCCATGGATTTTGGCACAAGACCTTCTTTCTGAAACCAGTGGAGTTCTGGAATCTCTCTCTTTGATGCTATTTCTTGACAAGAGTTTTGTGAGTTTGGAAATCAGGTGTCTGCTGGCTCTCAAGTCTTAGATACCATTGTTTTACCCATAAATTCAGGTATAAGAACTTGTTAATCAGTCTATTTTTATGGACCATCCACTCCAGTACACATTGAAAAAATTTTTGGCAGAAATTCACAAACGTTGTGCACTGCTAAAACAAATAAGCTACGAGTCTTTGGGCCGTGTGCCCAATAAACCCAGTGGGTCACAGCTAGTAGTTCATTGAGATCATGATAAAGGAAGCTGGGGTCTTAGAAAAGCACAAGACATTAAGACAAACAAAGAGAGATTCAAATCTTGGCTCCCTTTTACCACTTCTGCAAACTTGGGAAATTTACTTAACCTTTCCCAGCCCCAATTTCCTGTTCTGTAACGAAGATGACCATGGCAACCCACAGGTTTCTTGTAAAGATTTAAAAAAAGAAAAAAAAAACCCTCCTTTTTGCAGGCGGAGGGTTGTTTTTGGGAAAAGCCCTTTGGGGTGGAAAGTGGGACTCTGAGAACATAACTTTGGCAGTGATTGATTCAGCAAAAGGTAGTAGCAAAAGTAACGCTCCGTTTTAGTTAGAGAAGACCTTGTTCTGCTTCTGGTGGGGAAGAAGAGAGGAGAGGGAGTAAGCATAAAGATCCAGCCTGATGGTAGCTGAGTGAAGGGCTGGGACCCAGAGGAAGCTCGGTTCTACAGTCAATAGAAAGGAAGCTGTTACTACAGTTCAGTTTGAAGCCCTCTTGCCTTGTTGTAACTTAACCCCTCTCTCTGCCCCACGCCCCTATCCCCACAAGAATAAAATTAACCTCTTCCTTCGAAACTGTTAAAATGTTTTCAAGAGTGAGCTTTTAATGGAAGTTCTGGGAAGTGCTGAGTGCCTGCCTAAGACCATGGAGTGGAAAACAGGTGTTGTCCTCTGCAGTTCTGAAGATAAACTGCTCATGTGTTGGAAATCTGCTCATGGGCCTGGCCATGGGCTAAGCATTTTGCGTGCATTCCCTTGTTTTATCCTCACAATGACCTAGTAAGATAGGTCTTGCTAATTCCTGCTGTCTTACAGATGGGAAAGCTGGCCCTTGTGTGGATTGCTCAGAGTCAGATGGCTTGTAAGACTTGGAGCTGGGTTTCTGCTGTAGGGTCCACACCTCTGACTACTGCACTGACCTCTTTCTGTATGCCTGACCCTGGGTCAGAAGTGCCCATGGGACTGTACATTTCATCAAGGAAATAGCGGCAAGGAATTTTGGCTTCACAGGGATTTGTGGAGGGTGATGTCTAAAAATCGCCTCTAATGTCTATCTTGTCTTTATAAGTTTACTTCTCTAAAAAGTAGATTAAATGGATGACTGGTACGAATAAGGAGAAACAATTCTAGAGAGTTCTCATGCCACGTTCTCTTCTCTATGCAAGAAAGACTGCAACATTCTCTGTGGTTACCAGGGACTGTGTATCACACAAGATTCTTGTTAGTACAGGCAAAGTGGAGAGTCACTGAGAGCCACAGCCCTGAGTTTCCTGATGCTCAACATGCCTGTAGCCTCATGATCGTTTGACATTCCCTCAAGGTTTTCAGTGGGCTTTATCTGAAGTTTCATCCTGAGAAATAAAACAAAAAGCACAGATGAAGGACTAACAGGCAAAGAACCGAATTGTGCCTTTGAGATATATACATTATATAATATATATATATGTGTGTGTGTCTACATATATATGTGAGTTTTCACATTAATTTTAATACATATTTTAATAAGGAATTTTGGAGATGGGGTAGTAAAAGGATTGTAACTATTTCAGTCTAGAGTAAAAAAAAAAAAAAAAAAAAAAAAAAAAACCTTATTATTCCGAGCACATGGTCCTGCCACTGCATGGTGCTGGCTGGCACAGATTGCAAGCTTCTTTTCGAAGGCACACTCTGCACACGTTTGAAGAGCCTGCAGGTGCCACACCTGCACCAACCCTCACTGTGCTGAGCTCAAAGTCATCGGCAGTACTTGTCAAACCCTCTATTCCCCCTGTGAGAGTTTTGATCAGGGATGTCGTCACAGGTGAGGAATCAGACCTGGCCTACCATTCCTGTGACTCTCTTCCTCGTACCTTTTCTGTAGGAATTGCTCTCTCGCTGTATCAAGCAGGTGGCTGAGGCTTTCATTCACTCAACACACACACAAGAAATGCTCTTCTTTGCCAGGCGTGGTTCTAGCTGCTGGGGACACAGTGGGAAACAGATAACAACCAAGTTGCCCAAGCCCATGGGCTTAAATTCTCTGACAGTTTCGCGAATAAATGTATAATTATAAATCGTAGTCAGTACTGTGACATAAACACTCAGCACGCCATGAGAGTCGTACAGAGTATAGTAATTTAATCTGGGTGATCAAAGAATTGCTATTAAAGTTGGGAAATTCTAGGGAAGAATCTCTGGGCTGTGGCAAGACATTTGGGGCTTATGAAGAAGAAAAAGAAGGTGTGGTTAGAGCAGAGTGCTGGAACAGTGTTAAAAGAGCTGACAGGGAGAGATATTCATCAGAGGGCAGATTTTAGATTTTACCACAAGTGCCATGGGAAACCATCAAAGGATCAAAAAAAAATAAGAACCGTGATTATATTTATGTTTTTTTTTTTTCAACGTTTATTTATTTTTGGGACAGAGAGAGACAGAGCATGAACGGGGGAGGGGCAGAGAGAGAGGGAGACACAGAATCGGAAACAGGCTCCAGGCTCTGAGCCATCAGCCCAGAGCCCGACGCGGGGCTCGAACTCACGGACCGCGAGATCGTGACCTGGCTGAAGTCGGACGCTTAACCGACTGTGCCACCCAGGCGCCCCTATTTATGTTTTTAAAAGTATTACTCTAGCTATTATACTGAAGAAGGTTTGGATGCAGGCCAAGTGGAAGCAAGAACAGTTAAGAGCTGTATTCAAATAGTCTGGGAAGGCGGGATGATATTGGCTTGACATGGGATTGTAAGTATGGGGATGGAAAAAAGTTCAAGGATCTTATCTGTGTCTCCATCCATCCATCCACTGACCCACCTATCATATCATCCACCATCATCATCATCACCATCTCTTCAACATTGTGTAAAATCCAGTCATTTGCTCAATTCTTTACTGTATCAGTGGCCATCACCAGTATATTCTAAGTTCTGCAGAAATCATGAAGGTGGTTTTGTTTTGTTTTTGTTTTTTTGTTTTGTTTTTCTTTTTTTGTCCTAGGAATGGCTAAATTGTTTCTTCTTCCCCTGTTAAAGTTTGCTTGGAGGTCGTCCTGTTGGCTTCTGCATTCCCCTATGCTGCTGTCACCAGTTTTACCTCAGATGACACCGTTTGCTTTTACATAAGTTTTCATGCATTGAAGTCTGACATTTTTAATAGTTCTGTCACCCGTGTTACAACTGGCTGCTGAAAAGATACGAGTGATGCCTGCAGGAGATGGGGCCATCTCAGCGGTTTGTGTAACACCAATGGGGTGTGAGGTAACAGGAAAATAATTAGTTTAGTTAGATGTAAATGGAAGACAAATGAAGACACCACTAATTTGTGGATGCCTGGGAGCTGGGGTGGCCTGCTTCGTTTAAGATTTAAGGAAGAATAATTGAATCAATAGCTATGAAAATGAAAGCCATATTAGGAGACTTTCATGCAACATATAAGGCGGGAAAACCTAAATTCAATCAACGTGCATTTACTAAGTGCTTCTTACGTACCTGTCACTGTGTGAGGCATTTTAGCCAAACTAAAGGGGGTAAATAATTGCAAGACATAAATAAGGCTTTACACTCTCCGTGGGAAGTCCAGATTTCAGAACATATGAATGCTTCAAGCATATATTACAAAGACTGAGTAGCAATTGTAAGCAACATTAATAGGCAATGCTCTTAGGGACAGCAGGAATAACATTGAATGTAAAACACATTAGTGACTCTGTGACTACGCTTAATTTACTTAACCTCTCTGAACATCAGTTCTCTCCTTTATAAAATGTCTATCACAGCATAGATTGCCATTCCGTCTTCATATATGCACATGCACACATGTGAGTGCACCCACACACGGATGCTGGTCAGGGCTTCTCAGAGCTGCATTGGTGGTGTTGGGGCTGGATGGTAGCTGCAGAAAATGCTCTACACTATACTATTTTGGTGAATTAAATGGAACATTCCAGATGTTCAGAGAAGAGTAAGTCAGCATAAAGCATGTAATGGACTGGAACAGTGTATCATTGTTGGAAAACATATGCCCCCTTCTTTCTATACAATTGGAGAACATATGCAAGTCAGTATATTAGCTGCATCTTACCAAGCATGGACCATTTTAGTAGATATTAGTGTCATTTGAAACCATGCTAAAAGTATTCAGTGTATTTCATTATTGATCCCAATGCCATGCGTTGATATTCTCAAGATTCTAACATCTCTTTCCTAGGGTATGTTCTTGTATGTTGTGGTAAGCTGTTTTCTGCATCCAATACTTCTCATTTGTTGGTTTGTTTTGTCTTAAGATTTCTCCATTTCTAGTCTGTTTTTTATTCACTTTTTGTTAATCTCCCTCTTTACTTTTTTATTCACTGTCTTTTTGTTAATCTCCCTCTTTACCATCATAACTTCTCTCTTGTCTCGCAGTCTTTTATATCATATATCTAATTTTTCATAATTTTTCAGTTTTGATTTTTCAGAGTCATTTTCATGGAATGGTTCAGTCATTTCCTACCCATCTGAAAACTCTTAAAATTGAACTAAAAACATCAGAAAGAGATACAGATATTTTTTTTATGTCGTGTTAAAAACCACCTCAACATTCCCCAAGTGGAGTTACTTACTCTAAACCCCATGTCACCAAATGGAGACTTAATTATAGCTTCAGCTCTCCCAGAAGTGGAATCCTAAGCCAGTAAATTGGGAATCACCTGAGTAGCAACAGTTGGGTCCTCTGCCTGATAGACCCTGCCATCCCCAAAGGAAAGCAACCTTGCCATAACCTTGCCTTCTTTGCATATTTTAACTTCCTTGTTCCAGTTTCCTTCTGTCAGCCTGTAAAAGTCTTTCGTTTTTAATAGCTCCTCAGAGCTCCTTTCTATCTGCTACATTGCAGACTGCCCAATTCATGAATTGTTGAATAAAGCCAGTAAGATCTTTAAAATGTGTTCAAGGATGCCTAGGTGGCTCAGTTGGTTGAGCATCCAGCTTCGGCTCAGGTCATGGTTTTGTGGTCCTTGAGTTCGAGCCCCACATTGGGCTCTGTGCTGATAGCTGAGAGCCTGGAGCCTGCTTCAGATTGTCTCTCTCTCTCTCTCTCTCTCTCTCTCTGCTCTGGTGTCTCCCTCTCTCTCTCTCTACTAATCCCCACTCTCAGTCTGTCTGTCTCTCTCTCTCAGAGATAAATAAACATAAAAAAAATTTAAAAATTAAAAAAATCAGGGGTGCCTGGGTGGCTCAGTCGGTTAAACGTCCGACTTCAGCTCAGGTCATGATCTCATGGTCCATGAGTTCAAGCCCCGTGTCGGGCTCTGTGCTGACAGCTCAGAGCCTGGAGCCTGCTTTGGATTCTGTGTCTCCCTCTCTCTGTGACCCTCCCCCATTCATGCTCTGCCTCTCTCTGTCTCAAAAACATAAAATTAAAAAAAAAAAATTTTTTTTTTAAATTAAAAAATCAAATGTGTTCACCTGAATTTTGCTTTTTAACAATTTCATTAAGTTTAAGGTGACACATACTTAAATTTATATCTCATAGGCATTATAACTTGGTTTTTAAAACATAAATGAGTACTTAGAAACCTCTAGTTTTTCTAATAATACTATACTTAGAAATCTCTGGTTTTTCTAAAATAATAATTTCTAAAATAATACTGTTTTATTTTCTAAAATAATACTAATTTCTAAAATAATACTACATATAGTTTTGTTATTTATCAGTTAATAGAAAAGTGATTTTTCATATCACTAGATGGTTTTCTGCTTCCTCATTTGCTGGAGAAATAAAAGAAAGCCACCTTATGCTAACCCTTAAAAAGGACATAGCTACTTAATACCCTGAGGGCTTTAGAACAATTAAAATGAATTAAAATTACTTTATTTTTAGAGTGGGCAAGTAGGAAATGGAATGGTTAGACTCAGAAGGATTTTTCTAGAGATAGATTTTACCGGCTGAATACATTTGCCTTGATTAAAGAAGGAAGTAAGAACTTGGAGAGGAAATCCAAGTAATACTATATAAGGTTATTGAGAAATATTGGCTAGTGGTGCTGAGAAAGATAAGGACATTGGTTGGATATAAGAAAAGTAGTTTTATTAAAAGTCAACTGAAGATACCAGAATGGTCATTATATACTGATAAATAAGACTCAACATCCCATGGATTTAGGCACCCTTGAATCTCTGTGTGTGGACTGGGTCATAGGGAGTGTTTTGTCTAAGCTCGGTGAAGTAAAACTCTAGACAGAGGGCAGGCAAATATATTTTTCTTGCTTGCCATTTCGGATTAGTAAAGGCTCCCTGTTGTTTTGTTGAGAAGATTGCATATGAGCTCAGCAGGAAAGCACTGTGATTGATTAGCAATGTCTTCCAGGGGTATAGGAATGGAGGAGTTGTGGTAGCACCTGTGCCAAGTCTTACTATTCTCTAGACAGGACAATACTTTACCTTGTGGTCAGAAAGGGGAAGCTATGTGCTTCTGGAGACTGTGTCTACTTGACCTGGTGAATAATATTAAGACGATTTTGTTTCACAGTACTGTCAGGCAAGAGGGGAGGAGTGCCATCCTAGAGTCTCAGGAGTAAGGTTACATTTCAGTTGGGGATACCCATTAGTATTTCTAACCAAATTCTTTTTCAACACAGTGGTTTAATTGCAGGAAAAATTGCTTAGGGAATACTATTTGATGGGATGTAATCAATTTATGCTATTGGGTTCTGCTACAGATTACACTTTTAAACACACAGGGCATACTGGGAGACTTGGTTCCATTAATTTTAGGGCAAGGCAACTCAGAATGGAATACAGTGGCTTTGAGGTTGGTCTTCTCATTTTTGAATTGGTATGAGCCCCAGGTGGAAGATTTTGGCACTGTGTGCTGCTGTATCTTTCATGCATCTGTCTAAGCAGATGCTTTATCAGAGAAGAGAGCCAGCAGAGGGAGGAAGTTGTAGAGATGTGCTGTTGGTAATGTACCTGGGGAGAGCAACGTTTCCTTAACCAACCCTATTAATCGTTGTAAAAATATAGAACAAATGAAAATAAATAAAAATGAAAACTATGTCATAAAAATATGTAAACTGCTTTCCTATATTTTATATATCTATCATTACTACATGTGCATTGATTGGCTTTCCAGGTGTACAATAAGCATAAGTGGTGGGTAAGAGAAGCAGTGAACCAGGGGATGGGAGCTGATGAACATAGAATCAAGCCACCATCTTTGAAGCCAGCCGCTGACAGTTGGCAGCTTCTTGACCTCCTGAGCTTTGGTTTTCTCATCTGGAAAATGGATCAACAAATCAGAAGTCTCAGTAACTGTTATGTATACCTAGTCCTTTTTGAATATGAGGACATTGTGACTCAGAGAAGTCAAGACCCACAGGTAGTAAGTATCAGAGCTAGATTAGATGTTCCGAATGATACCTGAAGAAGTGCATCGTGACATGCTGCACAGAGGACTGGATTTATTACCAATGGTGCTTCAAATCCCACCTCATCATACACTCTCTGTAAGATCTTTGCCAATATCAAACTTCCCTCAGCCTCAGTCTTCTCAGCTATGAGAGCTCTAAGAATCTTTAAAGATCTGTCATCTGAAAATCAAATGACATGGTACATGTGGCAAGTTTTCACAACAGAACATACCATGCAAATATAGGGTAGCAATATTTGCAAGACCAGATGTGTAGCTACAAGAGAAAGTCAAAGAGAATGTGGAAGTCCTTTAGCCTGGGAGTGAAAATGATCTATAATGAATTATTTCAAAGTTGCTTGGAGCCTAGTCATTTATACCATATTTGATAAATATCAGATTCAATAAATATCATTTATTGAAAGTCTGCTATGTGCAAATCCCTGCTCTAGTTTTCATTTACGATGACGTGCAGCTTACAACAAAATCCCTATCCTTAAAGACCTGAAGATTGCATTGAAAAGAGCAGTTTTCAATCTGACCCACTTTGTTTTGAAACCTAAAAAGTTGAGAGCCTTTCTTATTACTCAACAATTTCTTTCCTTGGGGATATTCTAGAAATGCTTTATATTTACATATGTTCTGAACCCTCTGGCATATTGATATCCCTTTCTCTTGCTCTCCAAAATACCAAGGAAGGATGACCCTGATGCTGATGCCAAGTGTTGTTCTTACTCTGCCCTCCCGACAGGGATGGTTTCTGAGAAGTGGATCTAGGGTGAGGGATATGAACCACTGCCATTTTTTTTGAAAAGTCAAGATTGTGTACCAGGGTCATTCAACCTGAAGCAAACCCAAAATGTGAGCAAATGATAGAATGAGGATATAAATGCGTGTTGTGGGCCAAGAGAGTCAAGATCATAAAGGAGTTGAAGTATGTGAATTGGTGAAAACAAGTGACTCAGAAATAAGTCTGTAAGCAGAGTACTTACCAGACACTACTTTCCTGCCTGCAGTCAAGCAGAGGCAGATGTGTAGGCTAAAGGGACACATGCTGTAAAGCAGCCAGTGCCGTTTATTGTTTCTATTTTTCCTCTAATAAATGTCATAGGGAGGAGTAAACAATCATTTTGTACCATGCCTCTTTGCAAGACCATCCCTTTAGAAAAGTGTTTCAAAGTAACAATAGCAGAGAACAACACAGAGGAAGCATCCTGTTTTTGAGTAACCCTACAGACATATCTTTTATGTCTCCATGGGAGGCCAACATTTCTTGGGTACCAGCTGGTACGTATAAGGAAGGCACGGTGCACTTATGTCCCCATTCATGTCAACTACTTACATGGGTAGCATTTTCTAATTTGTTAGCAAAACAAGATTTGGATTCTTACACTTTGGGGTTTTTTTTTGTTTTGTTTTGTTTTTTGTTTTTGCTCTATGAGGTATGGGCAACACTAGACATTCAAAATAATTTTTTTTTAACGTTTATTTATTTTTGAGAGACAGAGAGAGACAGAGTGCAAGCTGGGGAGGGTCAGAGAGAGGGAGACACAGAATCTGAAGCAGGCTCCAGGCTCTGAGCTGTCAGCACAGAACCTGATGCAGGACTCCAACCCACAAATTGTGAGATCATGACCTGAGCCGAAGTCACATGCTTAACTGACTGAGCCACCCAGGCACCCCAACACTAGACATTTTTATCCAAAAAGTATATATTCTATATATCTGATACCTTTGGGTTCTATTATCTATCAGTGACAATAACAGAATTTCTTCATTTGCTATGAAACATAATATTTCATGAAAATCCTATTATCTCCAACCCCTCATTTGAATGCCTTCCCACTCCAATACATGTGAAATTATATGATATTTTTCTTTGATTTATTTCACTTAGCATAATACCCTCTAGGTCCATCCATATTGTCACAAATGGCAAGATCTCATCCTTTTTAATAGCCGCATAACATTCCACTGTGTGTGTGTGTATGTGTGTGTATATGTATATGTATATATTTATATATGTGTATATATATGCACATATATGTATATATGTATGTATACACACATATATATACATGCATATACATACACACACATATCATACCTTCCTTATGCATTCATCTGTTGATGAACTCTTAGTTTGCTTCCATATCTTGACTGTTTTAAATAATACAGTAAACATAGGAGTGCACATATCTTTTCAAATTAGTGTTTGTGTAACTATGAGATTTTAAAGAGATGTTATCAAAATTACCTATTTTTTTATACCATGTTATTACTTTGGCATCTTACCATCCTTTCAAGTTTATTAAGGTACTGTCCATGGCAATCCCTGAAACTATGTACTAGAAAATCATATTATAGATCCCAAAACAAAAAGTGCAGAGGTGTGCCTAGGTAGGAATCTGAATTTTTAACAGGCACATAGCATGATTTTTATTAATATTAATGTTTGAAAACTATAGCCTCATACAAATAAAACAAATAAAAGACTAATTCTCATACAATGAACGTTGGAACCAAAAGTTTGTTAAACTTGGTTACTGGATGAAATTTAAGTTCTTGCATTTTCTAAAGAATACTTTAAAGGTTAAAAATTCCCAATAGATAATACCTAGCTATGCAATTCCAGTTTTATTCCTCTTTCAAGACAAGATAGAACCCAAGAGACCTGACAACATTAATTCTTCTCCAAAGAACTAACTTTTCAAAGATGGTGTCCATTACTGTCATTTATGTTTATTTTTGAGATCACAGAACATTTCCAACCATATGGAAAATTATTAGAAAACATTTAACATTTGATTTTGAGGTAGGTACACAATAAAGATTTGCTTCATTGAATGATTGAGTCAAGAACTAATTCTCACAACTTAACAGGAGGAAGAAGGAAGATCAACTGGGAAGGATGGTGTGTGGGGCCATAGCTCTGACACACTGGCATGGTCACAGAATGGGGTAATACCTGCTTATGTAGGAGCCTGGGGCCAATTTATCTGATTAGATAGAAGCGTCAGGAGTAGAGGGGACTATAACTAGAAATGTGTGTGTGTGCAGGAAAAGACTATGGAAAAATTAAATCCGTTTATTCCTTAATGTTTTATTAAGTGCCTCCTCTGTGCCAGGTCCTGTGCTTCTAGAAGGCAGACTTGAGAGGGTGACCAGATATCCCAAATTTCCCAGAAGGAGGGTTTCTTGAGAGGTGGGACTTTCATTCTTAAACTATATAAGTTAGGGTGATTCAATTCCACCTGACTCAAAGAAGTGCTAACCAATGTGATGGAAGTTATAGGTCCTAACCTAACTCATGACCTAAATTATTAGCAGGAGCACGTCAAGAAAGAGGGGCGTTCAAGGGAGAATGAGCAGCATCTTTGTGGGATGTGCGGCAGAACAACCATGAGAAAATCCAGAAGGAAAGAAGGCAAGGAGTAGACAGAAAGTGGTACAAAATCAAGTTGCAGCTGAGGAACGTCCACCTTCTTTAGGGCCTTTTAGGGAGGGCAGGTATTAGCTTCCTACTGCTGATGAAACCAATTATCACAAACACAAGGGCTTCAAATAACATGCATTCATTATCTTACAGTTCTGGAGGTCAGACATAGAAATGGGTCTCAGTGGGCTGAAATCAAGGTGCCCGTCAGGCTGTGTTCTAGCTGCTAGAGGCTGCCTGTAGTCTTTGGCTCCTGGCCCTCTTCCATGTATAAAGCCAGCAATGGTGGGTTGAATCTTTTTCACATAAAATGACTCCAACACTGATTCTTCTTATGCCTCTCTCTTCAATTTTTAAGGAGTCTTACAATTACATTGAACTCTCCTAAATAATTCAGAATATTCCTGTATGTATGTATGTATGTATGTATGTATGTATGTGTTTGCTTATTTATTTACTTAATGAGCCAGGGAGAGGGGCAGAGGGAGAGAGAGAAAGAAGCTTGAGGAGTTTCACACTCAGTGGAGAGACTGATGAGGGGGTGGATTCCAGGATCCTGGGGTCATGACCTGAACCAAAATCAAGAGTTGAATTCTCAACAGACTGAGCCACCCAGTTGCCCCCAGAATAATCTCCTTATCTTAAAGTCAGCTGATTAGCAACCTTAATCCCCTTTGCCATGAAACATAAAATATTCACAGGTTCCAGGAATTAGGATGTGGACACCTTTGGGGGGCTGTGCATGATTTTGCTTACCACAGGGCATATTGTGCTAGGTTTGAAGAGGACTTGGAAAACCATTAAAACCTTTATTTGCAGTTGAGTGATGGTGGCCTATTTCCATTTTAAGGGCTATTCTTCTGCACTGTGGGGAGGGGGAGCAAGCTATCCATGGGGGGACCTGCTGGGAATCTGTCATAGTGCTGCAGGTGAAGATGTTGATGGTCTGGAGAAAGGTGGCACGATGGTGGAAATGGACATATGCAAATGAATTCTGCCAATATTCCACAAGAATTGCCATGCATTAGAGATAAAGAATAAGGGAAAATGAGGAATTCCCATGTTTTTCCATGTTTTGTTTTATATTTAAATGAAGATGAGCGCTCACTGTAGGAGGGGTGTTTGAAGACATTGCTGTGGAGGAGATAATGAATTCAGCTTGTCTTTGCTGAGTGGCATCAGACACATTGTCCAGTAGGGTGTTAGGTATACACGCCTGGGCTTCACAATGCATAGCCCCATGTATTTCTTCCAAATATAACATTTATTCTTCCAAATGCTTTTGAGAGATGTGTTTCGTATTTGATAAATCTCTCCTGTGCATATCTTCCAATTTGGCGATAGGAACCTTATCAGGGCTGTTTCTACTCATGGACTAGTCTATGCTAATCACCTTGACATTTTGTATTCATTCGGTGTGAGAGGACTGCTTTATCCTGCATTGATGGGGACACTTGTTTCTAATGAGAAATCTGATGAAATCAGGTGCTTTGAATACAGAACATGTGCAAACTTTTGTAGCTTTATAATTCTCCTAGCGTTTGCCTTTCCCTTTGGGAGAACACCACAGTTGGTTTTGATGCAAAACCACATCTGATAGTGATTTCTACCTGATAAGGATTTCACTTTAAAATCCATCAAAATGGAAAAGTGACATTTTCCAGTGGGAAGGTGGAGAATGAGTCTCAGTCTATTTTGAGGTCTCTTATCCGTTGTCCACTCTGTTCATTTCACAAAAGATCATCTCCTCAGCAATTTGGGGAAAAAGAAAAAGGCTTTTCCTTCTCATTCTCAATGTCTGACATTCTTACTCTAAAAGTCATTATTAATGGAGAAAATTCTGCCTATTAGGTAATCTGTGTCTTCCCCTAGCCTGGTGGTATTTCATTATCATTTAAATATGCCACCCACTGCTCCATCTAAAACCTTCTGAATGGAGGGTCATTAGTAGATTTTTTTTTCCCCCTAAATTATGCTCAGTGGTTGTTAAAGCAAGTTGGTCTTCAGTGAAGCTCTTTCCACACAGAAGAACTAAAGTGGGGATTGAGATAATTATCTGGATAATTCGGTCTCCGGTTATCTCTCCTGAAATGAAACATATTTCTCATCCTCTTCTTCTTTCCTTCCTTTCATCCCTTATGGGTTATCTTTGCCAAAGAAAGGCACTCATTGCTTCCATGCTGCCTGTAGAATGGAAGCTTGTTTAAAAAAATGCTTTTTGATGCGATACCTATTTTTTTAGAGGCATGTCAAACCTCTAATACTACATTTCAAAGCAGAACTCCTCTCATGATTTGCATCAGCCATCTTTCTCCATCATTTCAGGGGATGAATTCTCTTTTCCATGCTTAAGATTCTCTTTGGATTGAGGATTACTCCGAACGTGGACTTCGTCTTGATGCTGAAGAATCATAACCCCCTGAGAATTAAAGATGCTTCTTCTGGTGTAAATTGCCAAAGGTTTTCAGCCCATCTCTTGCTCTCATGAATGTCAGCTGGGCACACTCTATTTTTAATCTTAGAGGGATGACCTTTCCTGGGCACCCCGAGTGCTGTGAAAAGAAAAGTCATTCCTGAGTCCATGACCTGTACCCAGTGCCAGAGAGTGGTGACCCTCATTGGAATCTGGAAACCGTCATTGGAGGGTCTGTTTCTAGGGCAGGCACTTCTTGATCTTAAGCAATCTTTCTGGGCCTCAAGTTTTCATCTGTAAAATGGTAACAAAACATGCCAACATTAAGGTATGGTACTGAGAAAATGAGATTTTAAAAAATGACACTATAGACATGTGACGTATTCACCTATTTGTCTCCTTCCATGCCCCCTTCCCCTTAAATGGACTCAGAAAAGCAGCTTTCAACAGCCTCGTCACACTCTCTGAGTCCCGGTGATGAGGCAGACATAATCCCAGGAGTGAGGACACACTGGAGAACAAAACTGAGTCCCCACCCTTGTGGAGCTTACAGTCTTGAAGAGGAATCAGAATACAACAAATGAACAAGTGCATATTTATTATAGTGCCAAATAGTGATAAGGGCTTTGCAGAACAAGAAATTAGGGTGAGAGTATAGAAGGGGCCACAAGGCACCATTTAAGATCATGACTGGATAGTGTCAGGGGAAGCCTTTCTGAGGGTATGGTTTTTGAGCAGAGAGCTGAAATAACTCCATAACTAAGGCTTGTCTTGAAACCGTTGATATTAATCATGTCAAATGCTGGCTTCTCCCATATATCACCAGAACAACCTCTTGATAAGACGCGGCTGAGTTTACTGCTTACTGAATTAAGGTAGAGCACATGCTACCTCTACAGGGTCTTAGTACCCTCTTGGGAATGCACAAAGTCAGAATATTTATTGAGTTTTAGAAGTGTATTGAGTGTGGGTCTTTCCACATGGGACTTGCTTAGGAATGGGTAAGCATTATGATACAGTAGTTTAGGATTGGTGGACAGAACAAGGCAAGGATATTAGGATAAGGAGTTCAAAGAGTCTTGTGGTAGAACAGGCTCTTTGATGCTTTCTGCTGAAAAGCTGATGGATCTCTCAAGAAGTTCTGATATGAGCAATAAGGTTATTTGGATTTTTAACTTCCAGGGAAAGAGTTTCCTAGAATAGTAATGTTATGTGATGAAGACAGTAAAATAGTAAAGTCACAATAATGTAGACAGTGAGCAGTAGGTATTTGATTCTCAACCGTTATCATCTGCTAATGTTATTGTGGGCTTTCTGTATCCTCAATACTATGCTTGGTGCTAAGGTGACAACGGTTAGGGACAAATAAGCATGCGTCTTCCTCCTCATGTTGCTTAGATTCTATCCGTGGAAATAGATGGTAAACAAATACTTGTGTTAATAATTCATTATAAATATGATAGATGCTGTGAAGGGAGAATGTTACTTGCTATGACTGTGTGGTGTGAATTAGAAGGTTCTGAAAAAAAAAAAAAAAAAAAAAAAAAGAAGGTTCTGAAATGGTCTGTGTGTCCGGTAGAAACTTCTTGCGTATGCATAGATGCTAGCTGGTTATGAGGCAAAGAGGGAGTTGGGTGAAGGGGACTAAATCTGAAAGAGCAAGGAGAAGCAAAACGTCCCTATCTGTCAGTAAATATTATATCCTTAAGTTCACATACAGGTTCGCACAAATAATATCCTAAGATGTATTCACACTTACACAGTGACAGTTTTCAAAATCATCCACATTGACACAGTCAGTCAGCAATTGCTTGGCCCATTCTTCTAACTAAACAGTAGTTGTTTGTTGAAAGAATGAGTGAATGTTGAATTAATCAGAGCTGTTGAGTTCCTCAGTGACCTCCAACAACTCATTTGCTTATGCAAAGCATACAGAAGCTTGATGGAAGATTCGTTTGCATCCCAGCCTAGCCTGCTCAGGAATGCAAGGAAGCAGGCAGAAATGCCTCTCATGGTCATGCCTAAAGAGCAGGATGGAGATACCCCAGGCCATTTGTTCCAAGTGATTGATTTAAGCTATCCTAAGTTTGGGGCTAGTGAACAGGGAGGAGCTGGGAGTGCTCTGAGTGAGGTTATATCTTAATGAATTGGTCTCTGTGCTTTGAGGTCTTCACTCTTCACTGTTGGAGATGAGATTGCCTTGTGATGAAATATAGGGCATGCTTGGGGTCAGACTATCCAGGTTTAAATTTCAGCTCCAACATTTAGAAGTTGTGCAAACCTGGCCAAGTTATTTAACTCCTTCTTGCCCGGTCAGCCCATCTGTTAAAAAGAGATGGTATCAGTAACACCATATGGCTCTTGAAGGATTAAATGAAATACTTCAATGAAAGGCCCTTACAGAGCCCAGAATATAGTTAATACATTGTATGTGGCAGGTGCTTCTCTCATGTCAAAGGAGAGCTCTCTGGCCCACTGTACCCCTGCACATATCCTGTCGGAAAGAGGACAGGGAAGAGGTGATTTCAGTTGTCTGGTGCATCACAGGGCGTAGCGATGGGCATAGGCAGATTTGCTTGTATTTGGAAATCAAGCACTTGAAAAGGGATTCTTATCTTGAGATTTTATTCCCGATTTTATCCGGATCTTCAAGTAGGTTTTTTCATGGAAAAGAATAGCAGTTGGCCTGGATCACTGATGTTATGCCATGGGTTGTTTGTGTCTCTTTCAAATTCCTATCTGAAATAAGCCTCTCTCTGTTTCTCTCTCTGAAGCTGAACCAAGCCCATCCTTATTTTGACTTGAATTTCAGACAGGTTTAGAGCAGCTGGAATAAAGCAGGAAAGTGCCCTTCAGGACTCAAAAGTGATAAAACTTTTTGTCATCCCCTACCTTGCCAGTGAGTTTAGTGTGGAATTCACTTGGCTGATAAGGATGCTGACATATTTTCTCTTTGAAGGTTTATCAGATAAAAGTTGTGCAAAGCCATATTTACCATCCATTCTGTGCTTCAGATGGATAAAAACAAAAACCTTGAAGATGTGAAAACTGTAGTGAAATAATGTACTTTGGAAACATCAAATGAGTGAGAAGCTACCCCATAGAATTAAATAATGAGGATGAATTAAAAGCTCTAATGTTGAAACCCCTTAAACGAAAACCTTAGAGGAAAGCTCTCTTCTTGGCATATGCCATTAATGGATGGGAAAGTATCTTGTATGGTTCATGGGATAATACTAATACTCTTAATACTCCAACCCCAAATTGCAGAGAGTCTTACTGAGAACACACCTTTGTCCCTGGACAGCAAACCTGACATTAAGAATGAGAGCTGAGCAGAAACTCTATGGCATTTTCCATGAGTAAAAGGGCAATATGAGTTATGGGCCAAGCGTCCAGGGTAGCTTTGGCTACCTCCACAATTTCTATTCACTGTTTTTCAATATTTATAGAAGAGAATAATTAATGAGGTTTCCAACCCAAAGGGTTCAGAGGTTCATGGAGATAAGATAGGAAGGGAGTTTTATTTTCTTAGCTATAGAGTTCTTGTCCTCTACAGGGGATGGCACTGGGGGCCAGTTGGTGAGCTAAACCGCTCGAGATCTCCATGGTGAACTTACCATGCATCCCTTATTGACAAAACAAATGGATAAAAAGACTGACTTTACTGTTAATTATATTGTTGTACTCAACTATCTTTTTCAATGTCCTTAAAATTCCAAGAAATCCCAGATTCGAGAAAAGAGTCATGCAATTAATACTTGATTAAATGTATTTGTGGCATGTAGACAAAACTCAAATGTGGAATTCATACAAAACATAGTGTAATCTAGAATGTATTCCCCAACTTTTCTGTTTAAGCACTTGTTTTGACTTAATGACTTACAGAGAATGTTTGTTTAACTAAGATGGTGCTTGTATGCCAAATATGACACCTGTATGTCTATATCTATACCTGTCTAGCTGTAAACCACTCTTTCCTGGTGACTTTTTAAATTCCTTCTCTGTTGTTAATTACTGACACTTTGTGAATACTTAATGGGTACCCAAGCATTTTTCATGTATTCTCATATTTAATCCTCATTAACAACCCTAAGAGGTAGGTGGCATTAATTCTATTTTACAAATGAATTCAAATGAATTTTACAAATTAATTTGAAGCAGGGCCTGGAGAACTTGGAGGCCCATGCTTTTAATCAGCATACTACTCTGCCTCCATTCCCAGTTGGTTTCGTGACACCTGGTCCTTACAAGGACATGCATGAAATGAAGACCATACACAGTGGGCACTTAGCTGACCTGTAAGAACCAAGACAAAGTTTTGCTAGGTCACCTTATCCCTCTGCCTTTTCCTGCTGATTCTTCATCACAGTATTTGGCAAGAATTTATGAAGCAGGAGTTTATAATATAAAAGAAGGATGTGATAGAGTTCCTATCTTCTTAGAGAGGCAGAGTTAGCTTACATGGAAATATATATGTACTCTTAAAATTTTTTTTCATTAATTATTTTTGAGACAGAGAGAGACAGAGCATGAGTAGGGGAGGGGCAGAGAGAGAGGGAGACACAGAATCTGAAGCAGGCTCCAGGCTCTGAGCTCTCAGCACACAGCCCGACACAGGGCTCTAACTCACAGACTGTAAGATCATAACCTGAGCTGAAGTCAGATGCTTAACTGACTGAGCCACCCAGGCGCCCCTATATGTACTCTTAACAGGCCGATATTTTAATGCATGTTTACCATAAATACACAACCATGTAACCATGTTTTTGCATACACACGTTTGTAAAGCATTATAATATATTAACTAAAGGTTATTTAGTTCAGACATGGGAGTAAAGATGAGGACTTTAGCATTTCTTGAAGCCTACAAAATGCTGGATGCTTTGCACACATGACTTCACAACATACCTGCAAGATACATGTTTATTTCACAACATGACTACAGATATGTATTATTTTGGCCATTATACAGTATTTACCCAAACCCACCTTTCTTCCTACTACACTTCTTTGCTTACTAGGCAAGAGGAGTCATTAGAATGATCTAGAATACTGCAGATGGGTAAAGTGTGATTGGTAGTTTGTAGAGGTTTTTTTCCAATCACTCTACACAATAAAAAGCAGGCAGCTGTCTCAGGGCCCAGAACAGCCTGCCCTATATCTTTTGCTTTATTTTTCTCCTTAGCTTCTGTGACCATCTACCATATTCTATGTTAACTCGTTCCCCCCAACTAGGATATAAATGCTATTTAAGCAGGGCCCTTGTTTCTTTCATTGCTAGGTCCCTGTGCCTAAAATGGTAGTAGGTATTGAATACAATGTTCTGTACCTATCTGTTGAAATAATGATCACATTTGTGATTGAATGTATTTATGACAAATGATCAACATTTCGTGTTTATGTGTAATGATTATGATGATCTGTGATCAGTTACGAATGATGATTACCACAGAATTTTAGCTTGAAAATTTTCTGAAGGCTTATTTTTTCTGCCCAGGAAACAGGGTTGTTGAGTTGTGAGTGGAGGGAATAAAAACAAAAGAGAAAACATAATCTATTTGTTTTTGCTTTGGGTTACCATGCAAAGTCATTGGTTACTTTTAGAAATAATTCATACCGTCCTAAAAACGGATATTCTGTGTGTTTGGAAACGAGGAGCATTCATCATATTGAAACAACTTAAACTTTACAATCCCATCCATTAACTCACAAAGCTGCAAGTTGGTGCAATGCTGCCTTCCCTGTCTATTTAGTATTTCCAGACAATCAGGGTACAGTACAAAGCAATTTGTTTTTATATAATTTCCTTCATGCTTGCAAACACAACATGCATCACAGAGAGAGTCAGTCATGGGCTAAAGAGAAAAAGGGATGATTTAAGGCAGGAGAGTGGTTCATTTGCTTTGGGATATGAGAAACAATTATTTCAATAGGCCAGGTTTTCTGCAGGAAGTCAGGTGGGTCCACTGGCCTGCTGCTTTCTCAGGGGGGCGGCCTGCTTTGCCTAAGTAACTTTTTCTTTTTAAAGAATTTCATACTGAGCTGTAAATTCTTTAATGTGATAGAGGTTAGGTTTGCCTCATATAAACCTGGGAGCAGTATTTCCATTTTCCCCCATTTTCCCGAAAGATCATCTGCCCCAACGTGGAATCACAATTAGAAATGCTGCTGCTTTTATCATCCATCCTGCATTTGAAACGCACTTGGATTTTAGCCACGTTTGAGAATCTGATCTTCAAATAAATTCCCTTTTAGCTCTCTGAACACCTTTATTTATGTATTTCTTTGCTTTGGAGAGGATTAACTCATTTGCCTTTCTAGATATACATTCTTTAAACTTCCTTTGTGTTTTACTGACAGATTTAAGTAGGCATTTATTCAATTTCTGTAATAATTGGCAAAGTAATAAAGATCCCACTAAATGTCAGGCATTGTACTAGGAGGGTTTAGAGCTTTAGAGAAGGATAGACACAAGGATGGCCTCAGGAAGCTTTCTTGGCCCTAGAGAGTTAGGGAAGATGGGTCCTTGGGCCCAAATCCATTACTTGTGAAGGGCTCACAGACTTCTCCATGACTCCTTTGAATTTAGAGGGACTTATATCTTATGGTCCTCTATGTCCCTGGCTCATTGTTTTCTGTAGTATCTCCTGGGTATCTGATCACTGACATACAAATTCTTTGTGACACTGGTTTCTATAAAATTCATACAAGCCAATGATGAGATTAGCAGATGTTCATGAAGATCAAAACAACATTGGAAGGCTCATGTCTCATAAGACACTGTCCCTATGACTCACTGCTGTTTTGCAGAGTCCTCCCAGATTTTCCTGTCTTAGTGAAGAACCTGGTTGTGTGACTTTGCTCTTTTCACTTTTACACTCCCTTTGGGGAACAGTAAATTCATAAACATTCATCATCATGCAGAGCACATTGCAGAGGTTTTGCCTTCTGCTATCCTCTGTTCTCAGTCATTTTTGCCCACGCCTTTTCTACGTCTAGAGTATTTCCCCTCACCTAACCTCACTTATCTCCTGTTTCACTTGTCTCTATAACTTGGTGGTGCATCTTCATTGTTTAACAAAATGCCTAGCATTTAGAAAGCACTCACTAACTACTGAATAAATCAGTATGCGGATGAATGATTGGATTGAAATGAGAGTTCTGAGGCTGCCATTGAGATGGCATTGCCCATCCAATGAGGTCCAAGGGCTCTACAGATTCTTACCCACAAAGGGTACCAGTGGGATAGTCACAGGTTACCATACACACATGATAGCTGAAGAGACCCAGAAGCAAGGACACCCCAGTAGCATTGAGCACACCTAGCATCCAGGTCTTGGTTTCTAACACCATTTCCCACTAATACCTTGAAATGGCTGATTCCAGAAGTAGGATAGGAAATATGCAAGATGAGCCAGGAGGATCTGGTGCTGCCAGAAAATATTGAAATACTCAGACCAAATAATCATGGTTTATGTCAGGGAGGTAGAGGAGCTTGAAAGAGCTCTTAAGGGCCAAGGCTGGAACAATTTGAGCAACAAAATAAGGTAGTATTGGATTATGACCCGAAGTATAAAATAAATGTCCATGAGTTCATACTCATACAAATAGATGCTTTAATGAGCTAATAAAGGGGGGAGAAGAAACAAATCTCCTGTGTGGCAGAACCCCAGATAATTTACGTACATACCCCATCCTCCAGAGAGGTGAAGCAGACTTCTGCGCTCTTAAGTATTGGCTACACATAGTGATTTTTTCCTCATAGAGTACAGTGTGGAGAAGGGGAAGAGGATAGAAAAGGTTTACAGTGAAGAAACCTGATAGACACTTCCTCAGCCAGAAGATCAATGTTGTATCAACAGTGATAGCTTAGGTTGATTGTAGGTATCCTTGATACAATGTGATGGAAATGGCGCTTTACCTTTGTGGTCTTCCTCCCAGGACCTATCACCCATCTAATCATGAGAAAAACAGACAAATCCCAACTGAGGGGCATTCTACAAAATTCCTGAGCAGTACTTTTGACAAGTGTCAAGCTCTTCAAAAATAAGCAAAAACTGAGAAATGGTCATAGCAAAGAGGAGCATAAGAAGACACGATGACCCAAACTATCATTAGTGTGGTATCCTAGATGGGTTCCTAGAACAGGAAAATGATTTTAGGTGAAACCCAAGGGAATAATTCCAAATGAGGACTTTAGTTAGTAATTATCAATATTGGTTCATTAATCTGACAGATAGACCTTACTAATGTAAGACATTAATAATAAGGAAAGTTATTGACAGGTGTGGATTATATGGGAACTCTCTTTGCAGTTTTTCTATAAATCCAAAACTGATCCGAAAACATAAACTCTGTGAAAGGAAACTAAAAGCCATGGGCAATCACTCCTGTGGCAGGCATTAATGGATTCCCTCTTCCTGGTGCCCTGGGCCAAGACTAAACTGTGACTCTACTCTTCTGCACCTGGGGACCACTACTTGGAGCAGTATTCATTGAGCAATAGAAGCTCTCACCCTCCCCACATCCTCCCCTCACACACCCGATATGCGGATTTTATTTTCCTTTGCTTCATATAGCACCCAGATGCTGCTACAGGCAAGTATCTGACTGCCTTGCACGCTGTTGTTCAACACACTGGGGAAAAAAATGAGCCTTCTTGCTGGAAGTCTGGGTCCCTGAGCAAATAGAAAAGGAAGATGGCACATGCAGGGGGTGATGAGGTCAACAGAAGGCCTGAAAGCCAGATGATTGAGAAATCTATCCTTAGCTCAGGATTTGAGGAAACCTTACCCTTCTCCCTTCTCAGTTTGCACTGTTCCTCAGACTCCAAGAACACCACCCCAACCCACACCCCGCTCGTTGGACAGGGTAGGGAAAGTATTGTTGTCCCTGAGCCTTCCCATTCCTAGGGTTTAGTTGTTGGAAAGAGCTCTTCAGAGTCTCTAGCTTTCATGCTGGTTTTAGTGATCTGCATATGCTCTCTGGTGCTTTTTGATTTCTTTCTTTTTTTAATTTTTAAAATTTTAAAGTTCTAGTGTAATTAATGCATAGTGTTATATTAGCTTTAGGTGTACAGTATAGTGATTCAATAATTCTGCACATTGCTCAGTGCTCACCTCAGTAAGTATACTCTTAATCTCCTTCACCTATTTCTCTCTCTCTCTCTCTCACACACACACACACACACACACACACACACACACACACACACACCAACCACCGGTTCTCTATTGGTGCTTCCTGCTTTCTGAGTTCTATACTGGGCTCTGGAAACATATGTGGACTGAAACTGATGGTATGCAAAGACCTTTGGGATTCCCAATGTGAGGTGGTGGCAGTCTGAGGTTCCATCTTCCAAAACTTCTCAGAATCCTCCTGAGAGTTTAAAGTGAAGAATAAGCTCTGGAACTGCCCAAATTCACCCTCCAGTCGTGAAGAAGCCACTTAACCTCCATGAACGTGATGTGCGGAATGGGGAAGTACTGATACCTGCTTCATAAGACTGTGTGAAGATTAAAGACATCAACATATGTAAAGGACTTTTAACAGTGCCTGTCACCTGGTAAATTCCCACTAAATGTTAGCCCCTCAGAATCAATTGCGTATACTTAAACTCTGAAGCAATAATATTTCCCATTTTACCTCCTCTTGATGTGAGGAGGTAGAAAGCCCTTGTCAGGCCTTGTCTCGTCTTAGAAAAAGATTAGAAGTTGCACCTAAATGTAATATTTGTAATTGAGGGGGCTTACATTTTGTTTGGATTAATAATTCACTAATCAATCTCATAGGTAAAGATCAAGCTGAGAAATCTTTTTTCTATTATTAATAATTTGAATATTCCATTTACTGAGCGATTATTATGCTCCAGACTCTGTGCTAAGTGCTTTATGTGATTATGTCTAATCCTTCCAGCAGTAGGAGGTAGATACTATTATTCGTTTCACTTAACCTAACATCAGAGAGGTTAAGTGACATTCTAAGCTTGCCAGGCTAGTAAGAGGTGAAGCTAGGATTCAGAACAGGGCTTACAGATTCTAGAGATAGTCTCCGGATCGCTACACTCCATTGCTTCCGTTTGTTCAATAGCCTAGAAAAGACTGCTAAAAAAGAATCTTCTATCCCCCTGTTTTTATGGGGTGAGGGGATGAAGGAGAGGAAGTGCTATTTGCACATGTATGAAGATTCAAAGCAGGAGGGGTGTACAGAGTTTGGAATGCCTTAGTAACAAGGCTAAGATTCTCCAGTCTGTTTTCCTCCCTGTTTATCTTTAAGTTCCACCGGCTTCCGTAGAAGCTGGATTGTTTGAGTTTTCTCTAAGCCTGGGTCTAAGGAATCAGTCTCTTATAGTAAATCATCAGTTTGTTCCTGAGAAGGGTCTTTTGACTGTTCGTGGTCTTCATTCATCCCAGAAGATGGAGGTTTTCAGCCACTTGATAGGAAGATTTCCTGTGATGTGTTTTATGCTCTTTCTAGGGCTAGAGTATATTCTCAGAATGAGAGAAGCCCAAAGAAGTGTTGTCTCTTGTTAGCACCAAGCTCTTATTAACTATGCATTGCCATAAATATGTGGATGTGATCAAAATCTCTTTATCTAGAAAGCATTTCCTCACATCCATTGTTCTTTATTATTATTGCTGGTTGTTTCCATAATTCATTAGTTTTACAGAACTTCAGTCGGCTAATCCCTTACAGCCTAAACATTTAGGCTGGATCTGGCCGGTAATAAGCCAACTAAGATTTGACATCCTACTACGTGTGCCTTATGACATCACCTAAGCCAACAAAAACTTTGTGGATATTTTTAAAAATGCACTTGAAACCATTTAATAGTACTTATATAAATTTGAAGCTTCATCCAGTGGTTAAAATTAACATTGGGATATTAGCTCATTAAATTAATGGGAAGTGATGTATGTCCTTTAAGATTTCAACAACATCATTTAAAAAAAATTGTTAATTAGAGAAAGTAGTGATTTCAGAACATGAGAAACCATTTTGGTTATTTTCAATGTGCTGTGTGTGATTATGTGAATTATTAACTCTGAGTAGCATTCAATGTAGTCCATTTCTGTGGCTTTATGAACTATTTCCAGTCACCATTTGTTCTTGTTTTCAATTAAAAAATATGACATATAAATTTTAGCCTGCACCTGGTAATGAAAACATGAAAAAAAAGAAACTTTCTTGTACTTTTGCATAATTGTGTAGTATTTCTTCGTAGAATTTCTTCTGTGTACCTGCCTTAAAGACTTGCATATAAGAGATAATTATGTGCTAGAGTTTTTGCAAAGAAAATTTGTGCTTTTATTGACCGTATAGTTAATGCTATTATACCTTGCCCTGCTGAAACCATAAAATTTTTTATCAAATTTATTGAGGTGATGTTAACACATTTTCCATACTGTATTTGGAAGAAAAAAATCCAAATGAAAGATAGATGCATTTGCAGCTTACATCTCAACCTTTACTATGGTTGACATTAGACCATTTTGAAACTCACTCTTTTAAGTTTTTATTTATTTTTGAGAAAGAGCATGCAAGCAGGGGAGGGACAGAGGGGGACAGAGAGAGAGAGAAAATCAGAAGCAGATTCCTCACTCAGCATGGAGCCTGGCGTGGGGCTAGATCTCATGACTGGAAGATCACGATCTGAGCCAAAATCAGGAGTGAGATGCTTAACTGACTGAGCCACCCAGGCACCCTGAAACTGACTCTTTTGTTTTGTAGAAGTGGGAATGCCACTCAATTCCATCCAGTATTATGCACTTATAGCATTCTGGGGAAGGATGGACCATCTATTACTTGATAGAGGCTTCGTAAAGTAGGTTGTGCAATTGCAAGAGTATTTGAAATAATCTTTATGGAAATGCATTTGCCCATCATAGATACTAATACAATTATGTTCTGGTGTTAAGAAACTGTTCATTTGTGTTTCAAAGATGAGCAGGGAAGGGACCATTCTACTGCACAGCTTTGTGGGTGCCTTGACACCTGTAGCAATGTACATGGTGCCCCCTGCAGTTGTGCAGTGTATAATCTACATTCTCAATCCAAATATATTCAAGGTATTTAAGCTGAAGACCAGCATCTTTGCTTTAACAGGGTCCTGGCACATCATGTTGTCTTTTACTCCTTTAGGCAGGTTATACTTTTCATCTGAAGGGAATCTGAAAAGAGCAAGCTGAGCCCTGTGGCTAAAATGTTAATCTTTAGGCATTCTCCTTGTAAAGTATTTTCACTTATATATTACAAATATGTAACATTGGCAAACAGGCTCAGAAGAGATGAGACATGGTGTTGAGAAGAAAAACAGAGAAAAATGGGGTGGAGACACAGGCATCAGTATAGGCTTCAGATGTCCCCAGGTGTTTCTTGTGCACAGTCAGAACTGAGAGCTGGTGGACAAGGGAAGCATTAAGAAGGTAAAATGAATACAGGGACTTCCTTCCTTCTTTCCTTTTTTCCTCAAATCCATCCATCCATCCATTCATTTATGTATCCAGCAAACAATTATTAAGAATTTCCTATAGGGGCACCTGGGTGGCTCATCTGGTTAAGTGTCCGACTTCGGCTCAGGTCATGATCTCGTGGTTGTTGGGTTTGGGCCCTATGTCGGGCTCTGTGCTCAGAACCTAGAGCCTGCTTCATTTTCTGTGTGTCTCCCTCTCTCTGCCCCTCCCCCACTCATGCTCTGTCTCTTTCTCTCTCAAAAATAAACACTTTTTAAAAAAGAATTTCCTATATGCTACTCACTGTTCTACAAGTTGGAGACACAGCTGAGAACAAAACAAACAAAGCCCTTATCTGTGGGAGCTTACATTCTAGCCTAGGGAGTCAAACCTTTCTTGATTCGGAAAAAATCAAGTTGGGGGATTATTACAGCATACAACCTTTCACCAAAAGCACAAACAGAATTGTTTCGTTGGAGTATTATTTTGGGCCACCCCTCCCACCCACCCCCCAAATCTAAATTACAAAAACTTTATGTAATGAACTCATATCACTTCCATTTGTGAATTTTTCCTATTTTGAATACCCACCCTGCCTCCAGGTACTCCATATCTACTTTTGCCTAGTTTGCCCCCATCAAACTTGTAACAAAAGGTAAAACTCTTAAAATGCCATGATGCTTATATCTGCTCCCCAAATGTTTTGGGAATTTCAATAAAATTGAATATACATAAAAATACGTGGTCAGGGGTTCCTTAAACTGAGGCAAGGTGCTAAACTTGTCTGCTATGAGGCCACCTGCTTGCATGTCATCTCTTGGCACCGGCCCAGGCATTTGTGTGCCAGGACACATGAAATTAAGTTTACCTGATGCTGCCTGACAGCAGCTTTCTGCTACAACGTGCAAATTAGATTAGGTTAAGGTAGAGGGCAGAGTTAATGGATGGCTTCAAAGATTGATACTAGAATAGTGATGGCTTTAACCAGAAGGTGACTGGTCATGGTCCAGCTTGGGTCACTGGTGATCACAGCTTCCTGTTATTGATGCCTGTGCAGTGACCTGTGGGGAAACGCATGGTTTATTTTTTATTGGATTTTACAGTACGGCCCAACATCATGTTGGTGGTGGGACTTCATTGACCTCTATTGCTGAATTTGAGGAAGGAGGGTCAAAGCATGAATAGGTGTTGGAGACTAAATAAGCGTGTGTCCTCCTGAATGTTGCTCATCCTCATTCTGAATGTTGGGCACATGAGGAAGGCTCCAAGTTTGTATAGCTGCCTCTTGGGAATAGCGTCTCTTGGACAAAAGCTGACTTTTGGAGAGATCACTTGGGTCTCTCGCAGCATGCTGGCACAGATATCTCATTTTGAACTGATCTAATACAAACTTAAAAATGCAACAGAAAAATCTTTTCATTTTAAGTTAGAGGAGCTTAACGTTGACTCTGGCTCATTAAAGCTCCGTTGTCTTCAAAAGCATTTTTTACTTTTATCGAAAATGCGGAAATCCTCAACTTCATCCAGTTTTTGAAGATGCAGTGTTTAGTTGTGTCATAAACTTTAATAAAGCATCTATGGTACAACTTAATGGCATCTTATTCCAACTATGGCTTAATGGCATACACAACGAGTTGAGGGAAAAATAAATTCAAATATTTATGCATAATATGCGCAAAAACCTAAATGTTTCATTGGAAAGTTGAGCAGTGATGCATAGAAGGAAACAGAAATAACTACCAAAGGAATTAGACAATGATCTACAGATGTGCTGGGATGGAATTGATGGGTTTATTTATTTGTTTAAATAATTGTTTCTTCTGTAATTATCTCACTTTTAAACTACTCTCATTTTAAGTAGAGTTGAGTTTGTTTCTGGCAAGAATGAGTGTTATATTTTTTAAGGGAACAGTAACAACAAAGAACAATTTAGAAACTACCATTTTTAAAGTTTCTGAAGATAAGCTAGAAAAACACTTTGGGGCTTAGCTAACAGGCTAAAGGGAGAAACGAATTTCACATAAAAATCAATCGCTCTGTTCACTGACACCCAGTGACAGAAATAATAATTGTGTCCATGTAAAATCAGACCCCTTGTTACTTTTTAATGAAGTCTGTCTGATTCTGTGATATTTTTGGCTTAGGAAATGAAAGAGATGTTTTATTAAATGAAACTTGGTCTACATAGGTAAAGAATCTGAATACGTGTGTAATCTTACACTGTACAATAAAAAGCAAATATTAAAAAATATTTAGAGAAACACAAATGTAGCTTCAAATAGACTTATTTCCCCAAGAAGCCTTATATCTTTGCTGTCAATGGAATAGTGGCCTGTGTTTTGCCTTTGAACAATGGCAAAAGCCATTGGAAAGGAAAGAAAGGTTTACCCCCTCTTGGATCCTTATGCCACAGCGTCTGTTTCCCGCTGTAGTGAGAAGTCCAACTATCTTTTGCAAGCCAAGAAAAATAGGACCTTTTTCAAATGGTGTGATGCTAAGATGCTGGCAGAATTCAAAAGTGCTTTCCCCAAACAGTATAAAGCTCCTTACCTGTTTAAAGCTGGTTACTTGGTTTGCCAAAGTAAAAGTTTTCTTACAGTCTTTCTGGCCTTTTCCTTCTCTCCTTCTCTTTTCCTCCTCTCTCTCTCTCACCCACCCACCCTCTCACCTGCCTCCCTTCCCCCTCTTCCTTTTCCTCCCTTTTTCCTGTCAACATTAAGATACTTAGTGTAACCTCAGCATTATTAGTTTTAATGCTCACCTTCCCAAGAGTGATAAAACTCCAAGGGAGCTTCTTTTTTAAAGCAGACCTCATCTATTCTTGAGCGGCTCTAGATGGGAACCTTCAGCTGACCATTTTTTCCCCTAGTGTTCATGTGAATGTGTGTACTTGTGTATATGGGCGTGCGTGCACAAACTTTCATAGAGACATATGGTGATATGGAGGGTCTGTGTGGTCCATGAAGTTCTTTAGTGTTGAATATGATATGTTTGGTCTAAAACCAAGAGTGATGTGTCCCTGTCTATAATTCCTCACCCTGAATTACATACTTAACTACCAGTTATCAAAGGATATCTAAGAAATTCTATTAGTTTAAAAAGGTAGAGATTTTGTTCCTTTCTACCTTGTTTTTGACTTGAGAGACAGAGACAGAAGGCAAAGAGAGAGGCAGATTGGAGGAAACTCCCATAGTAACTAGAACAGGGTAGGATGGCATCCTTTCATTTTACCTAGTTCACAGTACCTGCTTCTGTCTAAAACTACAAGAAGAAATGTCATTGTGAGTGTGTGACGGTGTGAGTGGGGAGGGTTACCTCTTTAGACTAGCATCTCACAGGGCGAGGTCTTGGCAAAGGCACAGCCATCAAAATTAATGAGCCTAAAATGGGATTCACCTTAAAAAAAAAGAGCTTTTGAAAAAATTAGCTTTCCTTTTAACAGTCTGCCTGTGCTATCAGAATAGGAGCTATAAATCTGTCTGGTAGGGTCCTCTGTTCTTAAAATAGGTAAAAGATGGATGGATGGATGGATGGATGGATGGATGTGTGGATGGATAGATGAATAGATGGATGTATATCTACATGTGCACACATTTGCATTCTTCAAATAAGTACATATTTGCTCTTCAAGTCTGTTTATCTCTGGAGAGCAGAGCGTGGAAGAGGTGGGATATGCAATATTCTCTTGTACTAAGACTCAGAGAATGAGACCGTCTCACCTTCAGGGTCTCCTAGGCATGTTTTGAGGCATTGTTGTGCAGTGGAAAGGACACAGAGTTTTGAGTCACCAAGAACTAGATTTAGATCCTGATACTACCACTTTTTAGCTTGAGTAGCCTTGGTCAAGAGAGTTAACCTCACTTTCCATCTCTGTAAAAGGAAAGAATACTTTCTAACTTGTGAGATTGTTGAGAGAATGAAAGCATATCTATCTCTTTCTCCTACACCTGTTACTTACACCTTTACTTGTACCCATACCTATTCCTCTACCTATACATAGTAACTCAATGCCTAGAATTTGGAAGGCACATTGATAAATGGAGGACACAGCTACTATTTCCATTGCTACTAATTATCTCCCTTTTACCCATTGTCTTTTCCTCCTCATGATTTTTTTTTCTACCATACTTTTTAGAAATAGGAGTCACATCTTAACTCCATTGGCTGCTTACTAAACTTTCTCTAGGTTGCTGGCTACCAGTGTTGGGCAGTCTCTCTGTCTCTGTCTCTGTCTCTGTCTCTCTCTCTCTCTGTCTGTCTCTATATATCTATATCTATCTTAACATTGATAGATGTAGATCTGTGTCTACAGGCTATTCTAATTCACTGTTTGCAGAGTTAGAATTACAGAAATCAAATTTCCCATGACATTTCACAAATACTACAAACACTATGTCTCCCATTCCTTCCCCCTCAGTTTTTTTTGCCTTTCTTTTAAATGAACACGTGTATATTTTTAATTTCAAATTTTGCTCAATGGTATGTTTTCTTGAAAATAATGAAATCAGAAGCAGGAAAATGTAAAGGTGGCAGGTTTACATCTCAATACTCACAGACCTTAAATCAACTGTTAAAATGGATGCTATTCTTAAAAGATAATGCAACAAATGATCTTATAAGGCATTAACATCATAATCATATATATGAGACCATGGTGAACAAACCCAAATCAAGGTAGAATTTTAGGATGTCAGATGGATTTATTTTCTGAGACACAAGATTATGTCACCTTATCTTCTCTCCATTACCCTGCAAGTAGACGGACATGGTAAAGACCATTGATAACTTCTGCTGGAGCACCAATAAATAACACTAGTTTATTATTATGCACTAGATTGTTCTATTAGCACTTTGCGTAAATTGTTTGATCTTTACAGAAAATTTAGGGAATAGATGCTGTTTTTATCTCCATTTTACACATGAGTTAGCTAAGCCCCAGGGAGCTGAAGTGATACCCCCAAGTTTGCAGAACTAGCATGAGGTAGACCAGTAAGGGGCACCAGTTTCTTCCGCCCCCAGGAGTGTGGGCTCCTGCGCTTTGCCAGCTCACTGGAATACGATAGTGGCTTTCTGTGTTGTGTATCATGTATGTGTGCCACTTTGGGTTTTCCTCACTGCATGGGCCCCATCAATAGTCAGCATTTCCTGTGTGTCTTCCATAGAAGTGCACGTGATGATGATATGTTTTGTGAGGCATCTCTTGGCTTCTCCGTGCTGTGTATTTGTGCGTCCCACTGTTTCTTCCTCATTCCACATTGGCAGCTTGCGGCTCCAGGCTGAGCTTTCAAAGTGAAGGCTAAAGTTCCATCTCAACCCAGGTGATAAAACCAGGGCAGAATGAATAAAGTGGGAACCCTGATGTTGGCAGCTGGAACCCAGACTTGGGTTGTATTGAGTTATCAGCAGGTCCTTCTGTCACTGCAGCTTTGGCTCTTCTTAGGTTTTTTTTTTTGTTTTTTTTTTTTTTTTTATGCATTTGAAATTAGGTAGTAACAAAGGCAGGGGAGAGGGAGCTGAGGTGTTTTGCTTTCATTTGATGGAAACCAATGCCTGCATGCTATCTGTTGTACCTTTTGGACAGGTAGGATGATTGCAATGACAAAAGAATGACTATGGTGGCAGAAACGGAAAGTAAGGCATTTTAAGAGTCATAACAACTGCACTGCATCCACGAAAACCATACCAATCTTCCCGTAGCTACTGGGACTGCCCACATTCTCAGCTCTTACTTTGAAACACAAACCCTAGTTGTTCTAACTTAACGTTTCACCTACGGAGTGGTTTAGGAAAATCCAAGGTCATTCATGGCAGGTAGAAATAGCCCAGAGGAAGACTCATTTGTGCGTTGCGTGGGGGTGGGAGCAGGAGATGTAAAAAAGGGTGGGGTGGTCCTCTCCACTCTGCATGACCTTTTTGGGGTTGTTTCTAGCTATCTTGCCCCCTTCTTCTCTTTGCAAACTTGACAGCCTCACTAACTGTTTATCTCCAGGCTTGACCTTGGAGTAATTATACACATGAGGCTTGTATTGTATACCTTCAGTAATAAATATTGAAAAGATCTCATAGCTGGCTGAAAACCTCTCAATCCGGGCATGTAGAGTGGTTCTGAGTCTATCCTTGGAAGCCAAGCTTGTCCAGTGCCACATGGGTCTTCTGTCTGTTAATGCAGAACCCGGGAGGAGTGGTGGCATGTTGGCAGATAGCAGTTCTCTGATCCACCCAGACCTACGTGCTGCATGTGAGATTTAGGATATTTTCCCCCTGTGATTACATTTGTGGAGCTGGTTCCTGATTTGCACTTTCTCAGTTCTTTAGGTATACGTGTCTGTGTCTCCTATCTCTATCAAACTCATTGTACCTTCTTTAGTTCTTCCATGTGAATAGTTTCTCTGCTCTGTGATCGAAGTTTCCACTGTTTAAGTGTATGTTCATCCATTTTTTCACTTGGGAATTGTTGTATGCAGTAGGTTCATTTACTATTTATTCCACAAGTATTTATTAATTAGTCCTATGTGCCAAGTCAAGATTATTCATAAGAGGATAAGAGAGAAAGAACGTTGTCTTCCTCTTTTAATGTTTGTAGTAGCATGGATTATAAAAAAATTAGTTAGAAACCTAAACTGTCATCAAACTGGGAATGTAAAGGTGGCTGGTGGTAAAGTAACACAGTGGAATACTACAGAGCAGTGGAAAATGAATGAGTAGATGAATCTCAGATTTTCATGCTGGGGAAAAAACCCACAAGTGGAAAATGAGTGTGTTAATCACTTACGTGGAGTTTATTTTTTTTTTTAAGGTGTACAACACAATGATTTAATATATGTATATACTGCAGAATGATTACAAGATTAGTTAATATCTCACATAGTTCTGATTTTTTTCTTGTGGTGAGAACTTTTAAGATCTACTCTCTAGCAACTTTCAAATACAGACTACAGTACTGTAAACTATAGTCATTCTGTTCTACAGTGAAGTTTGTACCTTTTGACCACCTTCACCTAGTTCCTACTTTATACTTTTCAAAATACTTTCATGTAGCAAAATTTGGGCCTCAAAGCTACCACTGTGTTCTTAGTTCACTGAGGGACAGTTAAACCACTTTGGGCAAAACATACCTGGGGGAGCCACAACATACTCCTCCACAACTCGATGGGCATTTTGTAGTAGTTCTTCAACACAGTTGCCTTCTACCACATTGTCAGATCTCAAGTACAGACATCTACAAAACCAGAAGCTCAAGGTTACCTTCTCAGAGAACAGGCTTCTAGAGCATGGGTGGAGAGGGTCAAGAATGGAAAAAATGGAGCAGCATATTCTTGAGTTGTGGTTACTGTTCAAAGATAGAGGACTTGTCAACAGTAGACCAAATAACAATCTGCAGTTGATAGATTCTCTCAACCACTCAGTGAGGTAAGTGATAATTATTCCTCAGGACTGATATGTTCAACCATGGGTAAGTTGCTTTTGGTGAAGACAGGTAAGGCAATTACAATAAAATGTGTTAAATCTAACAGGTAAGCAAAACTTGCCAAGGGAATAGAAGGGGGCACCTAATCTAGCCTGGGTGAGGAACAGACATTCAGAATAGGTGATGTCACTGCTAAAGGATGGGCAAGAAACCACTGGATTGTTGGGATGGGAAATGGGCTTCCAGGCTGGTGAAGAAACTTGCTCAAGAGTGGTTATTAGTGGTTTAAGGATATTAGCTCCTAAGTGACAGGATGGACTCTGAGCACAGTTCTGTATCCCTTGTACCCATAAGATGAGTTGTTTTTTCACTGTAGCCACCTTTATGAATATGAAAGTATCTGCCCTTACATAGCTCAAGAATCTCCCACTGTTCTCTGGGCCTCATGGCTTCATTAAAGTATCCAAATGGCAAGCTAATGAAACCAAACTGGAATTGAACATATCTATGGGGCTTCGCTGCCGTTTGAAGGTTTACAAGTGCATGGCAAAATGTCTGAGTCTGCTTCTAGATACTTGAGCTGAAAAATAAGCAGTCTCTCTGCTCAATCACTGATAGGGGAGCAGGCAAACTCGTTCCACTTTGAGCCAGATATAGACTGAGGGCTAAGCCTAACAGGACAAAAGGGCAAGGACATTACCTACGTGGAGTTTAAAAACATGAAACATAGGGCACTTGGGTGGCTCAGCTGGTTGTGTTTCTGACTCTTGGTTTCGGCTTGGGTCATGATCTCCCGGTTCATGTTTTCCAGCCCCGCATCAGGCTCTGCACTAACAATGAGGAGCCTGCTTGGAATTCATTCTCTCTCTCTCTCTCTCCCTCTCTCTCTCTCTCTCAAAATAAATAGACTTAAAAAACATGAAAAGTAATGTGAAACAAATTAATACATTGCTTAGGGGATATGTGATACATACATAGGATATATATGTATATACATGCATCTACATATATTAAAGGGGCTTCTAATTTATTAGTATATCTTATTTGTTAAACTTGGTATAGAAAACAGGTATTTGTATTGTTTACAATACAATATACTGCAATAGATATACAATATACTGTATATAATACAGTATACTGCTTATGTGTCTTAAATATTTCATATTCATTTTTTATAAATAAAAATTGATATACTCCAGATTCACCCATTTTTTTTAAAGAATTCATGAATTATTTCTCACATGTACTCTATAGAAGTTGGGTGGGATGGTGGAAAGGTTGAGGGGATTAATTAAAATAATGGAAAAGGGATTTGAAACAAAAAGGAATTTTTTTTTGAGAACTTTTGCCTTAGGCACATCTCTGATCCCCAGTGCAGCTATTAATTAGCCCTAGCATTTGGGGAAGAATGGTTAACTCAGGTGCAAGTTCTAGTTCATGTGACTTGGCCTTTTTAAACATCAAGTTGTTAGGAAAGAATACATGCTTCCATTCCCTTGGGGGCTGGTAGGAGAACTCTGGGTCTTGTAATTACCATGTTCATTTTCCCTTCTTTCTTTGTAAGTCTTGCTCACTCTCCAAACCTGCTTCTCTTGTGAAGTTTTCTAATACTTTTCATTTTTCTCTAAAAATCCCTGTTTTCCAGGATCTTTGTATTTTCCACCACCCTAAACCACAACATGTGGTTTATGTGAGTTTCTGTGACCCAATTATTTACCCAATTTTATATGGATAAGGAAATTAATACTTAGGAAAGATAAATGACTTGTCTTCTGGTTCACAATGATTTACATACTTTTTAAACGTTTATAAGTTTCCAACTTACAGCAAAAGTTCAAGAATAGTGAAAATAACTTTCATACACATTTTACCTCTTTTGCCAACTGTTGATATTTTTACCATTAGCTTTATCCTGTCCTCTCTTTCTCCCTTCCTCCAACCCTGTTTCCTTCTCTCTCTCTCTTCATCCATCTCTATTTATTTATCTACCTATAGATAGACCTCTCTGTACCTCTATCTTTATACCTCTATTTATCTGTTAATCATCTGTTATCTCCATCTCTATACCAATATTTATATACATACATATTTTTTATTCTTAGCAGGGCACCCTGTTATCCTTGAATACTTCAGTGTGTCACTCGTAACAAGGACATGATCTTATGTGACCACAACACAATATCAAAATCAAGAAATTTAACACATTATACAGTCCTATTAACTAGTCCATGGTTCATTTTCCAACTTCTCAATTGTCCCAAGAATGTTCTTGATGGCAGTTTTACGTGGTCCAGAATCCAGCCCATCATGCATTTCATGTAGTTGTCAAGACTTTTTTAGTATCCTTTAACCCAGGGCAGCAACACAGTCGTGCTTTGTCTTTCATGATCTTGACGTGTTTTTTTTAAGAGTACAGGCCAAGAATGGTTTTGTAAATAACCTTCAGTTTGTGTTTTCCAGCTGTTTCCTCATGATTTGTGTCAGGGTGTGTTTTCTTGGCAGGGATACCACAACACTGCTGACCCCCTCATTCTCCCAGTGCATCATATCAAGAAGCATCTGGTGGTTTGTGCCATTATCAGTGATGTTATCTTGAATCACTCTGTTCAGATGGTGTCTTCTAGGTATCTCCACTAAAACATTTCCTGTTGTAATTAATAAATGCTTTTAGGAGAAAAATGCTTTTAAGCCTTGTAAATATCCTGTTTGCCATCAAACCTTCACTGGTTTTACCACCCACTGATGATTCTTGCCTGAGTAATTATTACTATGATGCTGTCACATGATGGCTTTTCTAACCCCATCACACGTACATGTATTAGTTGGCATTCTATTTCCTTTTCCTCATGTGTTCATTTAATCATTTGTATCAGTATGGAGTCATGAATTCATATTTTATTCAGCGAGTTGCAGTCTCTTGCTGTCATTATTTGTATCTGTGACCATATTGCTCCCAGATTTGGTCACTAGGAGCCCCCTCAAACTGGCTCCTGTGTCCTTTTGGCATATCTCCATCATTCCTGGGTGACATCTTCCTCTTTTGGCACCACAAGGTGATCGAGACTCATCTTTTACCAACTCTGTTCTAGTTGGAGAACCAGACATTTTCCCAAGGAGTTCTTTTTACTTTTCAGTGGAGAATGGTATTGAGAAATAAAGTTCTAGGTACTTCTGATCTCCAGGTTCTCCAAATGGACAATGTGTGTAGAACTAAGTAAAAAACATATATTCTTGCACATAGACATCAGTATCACTCTGTCTTTGAAAATCCATGAAGTTATGTGCTTCCTCAGATTCTTTTTTTTTTTTAATTTTTGACAGAGCAAGAGAGTGAGAGAGAGAGAGCCCTTCCCCAAGAGAACCTGGCTCCCACAGTTACTTATTTATTCAATCCTAGAATACACAGAAAATAAGTTCCAAAATGTTAACCCATACTATTTTGAAAACCAAACCTACCAACTAGTGTTCAGTATTTGTTCACAGTTATTTTATCTTCAGTGTGAATGTATACATTCAAAATGTTGTGTTCTCAAGTTACATGGATTACTTCATTTTTCCTCTTTCAGTATTATATATTATTCATTTGAAATACAAATAGATTTATTTTTCTGTTTATATTCCACTTTATTACTTTTCCTTCCACCCATGTTGGTTTTCTTTAATTTGATTTTGTGTATGTCAAACATTATTATCATTCCAAAAGTCAAAGTGATTCAGAAGTTACACTCACAAAAGTGTCATTCATCCGTTCCAAATACTTCTATTCCATTCCCACTTACCTACTATAAGTAATCATTTTCATTACTTTCTGGTCTATTGTTCTTGCCCTTTTCCCCTCAAAAAACAAATGCACATGTTTTCTTATTTCACATCTATCTTGCACATAGGGCACCATGCTATCAGTTCTTCACCTCCCCCGCCCTCAACCTTTACACTTATTACCAAGCAGGCACAAAGCCATCACACAACATGTCCTTTTAAGGTCTGTAAAATATCAGCCCTCTGTGTTTAGGTACTCCATCCAAATCCTTGCATAAAACAGCCATTTCAGGCAGTTGTGACAAATTTTTTTGTAGGACTAAGCATTCCTTTTAGTTTAGAATGAGAATACACACTAGTGTATTTTGATTTTATCCAGGAATTATATGCTGGAAATCACACCATGTCCACAGGGATCTCGCTCATTCTTTTTTTTTATTGCTGCATAATACTCCTTTGTTCAAATGATCATATATTATTTTTAAAAATTTGTTTAATGTTTATTTTTGAGAGAGAGAATATCATAGTGTAAGCGGGGGAGGGGCAGAGAGAGAGGGAGACACAGAATCCGAAGCAGGCTCCAGGCTGTGAGCTGTCAGCACAGAGCCCCACATGGAGCCTGAACTCACAAACTGTGAGATCATGACCTGAGCGAAAGTCAGATGATTAACCGATGGAGCCACCCAGGTGTCCCATCAAATGACCATATGTTATTGAACCAATCTGCCATGTGTGTTCATATAGGTGGTTACCAATATTTTATAATTATAAACACTACTGCCATGAATCAGCTTGTCTCTATGTTTGTTTGTCCTGCCTGTTGTTGGAGGGGTTTCTTCAAAATGAGTCTCTAGAACTGAGACTGGTCGGTGATGAGGTAAGTGCATGCATAGTTGTGTTAGATAATGCCAAATTTCCCTCCATTAGGAATACATTCTGATTGCAATATATGAGAGTGCCTATTTATTTACCCAGAGCATTCCCAGAATGTATTTTCTAGGTTAAAAAAATTGCAGTGTTTTTTTTTTTTTTTTTGCCTTTCTGATTACACTTATCATTACTAGTTATCTTTTATCAATTTTACAGACTGTAAGATCATTGAGAAAAGAGGCTGTATGCTTGTAATCATGTTTGTAACCCTATTGCTTAGGAGAATGTCTGGTACAGAATAGATGCTTGAATACCCTTGGTAGGATTGCTGGGTGAAAGAATCGTTTCATGGAAGGTAGTTGGGTGGAAGGATGATTCAGAGAAAGAGTAAAAGCACTGGTAACTAGTTGGATGGTTAAATGAAAGGACTGTTGTGTGGGAGGAGGAAACTACTTTTTTGGTTATAATTCTATGTTCACTGAGGCCAAACACTGTTGTATATATCATTTTCATGTCATTTGGTCTTATATATATTGAGTGTTCATTCAAGATCTGTTGATGGTCTGAAAACGACTGGCAGGCCCATGACAGTCATCTTTGAATTCACCTTTGATGTTCATTTTTGAATTTGTATCCGCCACAGGTGCTGGGCACATAGGCAGTACTTAAATATTCAACTTGTCAGTAGGTCGGATGGTCAGTTACAGCTACAGCAAACATATTAGCTGCTATATCAAGGAAGCTGAAGCTGCTTCATCAGGCTTTTCAACAGTAGTATTGGCTTGATGTACTCTCTCTGGACACACATTTACTCTGAGATTATTAAATCACTAGTGTACCTAAATTATCAGGTATTTTAAGAATGGATGGCCCTTGGGGCACCTGGGAGGCTCAATCAGTTAAGCACACAACTCTTGATTTTGGCTCAGGTCATGATCTTGTGGTAGTGAGTTCAAGCCCCGTGTCAGGTTCTATGCTGACAGCAAGGACCCTGGTTGGGATTCTCTGTCTCCCTCTCTCTCTCTACCCCTCCCCACATGTGTTCTCTCTCTCTCTCTCTCTCTCTCAATAAATAAATAAAATAAACTTAAAAAAAAAAGGATAGGTGGTCCTTGGGCAGTCTTGTAATTATTCACATGATACAATCAGGGAACAAACTTTTGCCTTGGAACCAGTGTCTTAAAAAAAAACACAATTTGGGGGCTATTTCATAATCAAGCAGTTAAAGTGGCTGGAAGGAATTCCTTTAGGAGTTGATAGAAAATGGATATTTTAAAGGGCTCATGTTCTGAAATACCTGTTATAGCCATATCTTTATTTTCTCACTGCAGTGAATTGAGTAGCAAGTTCTTAAATTTGATATTATGAAAAGAAAGGAATCCCAATTTTTACCATATATATGTTCTTTTTGAGTCTATGAGAGGTTCATAATTGAGGCTTAGAACAGAAGATGAGATGCTCTTTAATGTCGATAAGAACTCATAGAGATGTCACTCTAGCTGAAAATGTCTTTTCCCAGATAGTTTGCATCCTGGCCAAGTGTCCTTGTGTGAAAGTAACATTTTCCCATCCAGAGCCAGGAAACAAGCAACTGTTACTGCCATTGGTTGGTGTTGAGTAATCGTACATAGGTAGGGTGGGGTGAAGGCAATGTGAATTATAAAATGCCTTCCTTTGAAGTCAAATCAATTTTTATTCTTAATCTGCGAGCATGAGATGGGAACAAATAACTTCTGAGTGAAATAAAGATTTCTTAGGCTGTCAAGATTTATCTTATCAGTCTGAAGAGGTGGGATTCCTGTTAGCAACTGGCAGTTTTAAAAATCCATTCGCCTGAGGAAGTGTGAAAACAGCCTGCGGAACAAAGACTCTAAGCTATTGCTGTATTGAGCTCCTATTTGCTCCTTTTTTACCTTCCTTACTTGAGACTTTGCCAGGTCCGAGGGGAGTATATAGAGGCATTATCAGAAATCATTTCTTTTGGGGAGGAAGTGTTTTGTACTGCAGAGTGTTGAGGTTCTGTTGCCAAAACACCAAAGGCATTGGGGTATTTTCTTGTGAACTTCACAAGTGGTCTTCACAGGAAATTCTCCATGTCAGTCTCTGAAACTTGTTTTGGAAGAACCCACCTTTTCCCCTAGTTAACTTCTCCTTTTACTAATAAAGCCAAAGTAGATGGTTCCATGAATGAAAGAAAGAAACCTGTTCATGAGCTTTGGGTAAAGCTCTTGAGTATTTCATTTCCCCTAAGGCAAAGCCAAGAGAAGGGAATGTGTGGCATTTCTTGAACATGTTTGGGTAGGTGGTCCCCTTTAGGCAGGGAGAAGATGCCAGATCCTCTGTAGTTTTGGCTTATTTGAAAATGCTCCACTGTATATTCTCAGCCCAGCCTCTTGTGAGCTGCAGAGCCACACCATCACTAGACAGCCCCTTGGAAGTGGGCCAGCCCAACCTCCTCCTCACCCAGATGGAAACCCCAAGGCCTACCTCACAGGATTGCTGATTAACCCAAAGTCACTTGGCTCTGGTTTGTGGCAGAGCTGGACATCTCTAGGATCTCAACACAAAGGGTATCCATTATGGACAGAATCCTCCCTACCTTTTTTCCCTCCTTTCCCCCGAATACAAGTGAGAACATGGCCCCTTTCTAGCCAGGGTACAAGAGTATATTACCATACAGATGCCTTCCTTTGGTTTTAGGGACTAACAGATGGGCCTGTGCTGACAGTTACCCATCCTACCTCCTGCCTGCCCCAGCTCCCACCTCCCCTATTTTAATATGACTCTATCTCCCTATTTTAGCTCATTGATCCCACTTGTCTAGGGATCCATTCCATGACTTCTCTGAATAAACCAAACCCTTTCCATATGAGTTTTCCTTTTATGATGATCTCTCTTACAGCAATTATCATGGTTGCAATTTTACATTGATTTCTGTGTTTCTTTGAGTGGTTTCTCTCTCCTACTGGACTCTGAGTTCCATGAGATTAGTGGCCTTGTCATTTATATTCACTGCTGTGCCCACAGAACCTAGCCTGGGTCTTGTGGGCAGGTATGTTAGCTTCCTACGGCCACTTAAACAAAGTCCCACAAACTGTGTGCCTTAGAACAACAGAAATTTCAGAGTTTCAGAGGCCAAAAGCATGAAATCAAGGTGTCGGCAGGGCCATGCTCCCTTTGAAGGCTCTAGGGGAGGATATTCCCTTGCCTTCTCCAACTTGGGGGGTTTGCCAAGTCCTTGGCTTGTAGACACATCGCTGCAATCTTTGTCTTGGTTGCCACATGGCATTCTTCTTGTGTCTTTTTACATTGTTTTTTTCTCTGTGCCTGTCTCTGTGTGTCCCAATTTCCCTCTTCTTATAAGGACACCAGTCTTTGGATAGAGCTCGACGTAGTAGTTTTATGACCACTGCATTAGGTTCCTAGGGCTGCAGTAAGAACTGTAATAAACTTGGTGGCTTACAACAACAGAAATTTATTTTTCCACAGTCTGGGAGGCTATCGGTCTGAAATCAAAGTGTTGACAGACCTCTGTTTGCTCCAAAGGATCTGGGAAGAAGCTTTCCTTGCCTATTCTGGATTCTCACGGTTGTTAGGAATCTTTGGCATCACTTGTCTTGTAAGATGCGTTGTTCCTGTCTCTTCACATAGCCTTCTCCTTGTGAGTCTCTGTGTCCTCTGACATCTTAGAAGCAGGTTGGTCACTAGATCCCACCCTAATCTAGTATGATTATGATTCATCATAATCATTTTCCCTTTTTTATATCTCTAAAGACACTCTTGCCAGATAAGGTCACATTCTGAGGGTTTTGGGGGACATGAATTTTAGGAGGACACTATTCAACCCAGTGGAGCAAGCAGTGCACATTTGTTGAATAAATGAATGAATAAATGATAGTGCTACGGGCTCTGTCCAGTCTTGGCTAAGGAGAGCTGAGTAGTCACAGGTGAGCAGAATCTAGTGCACCATATACGGTGGTAGAGTTTCAGAAGGGTCAGGGTCTGTGTTGACAGAAATGAAAAATCCTCACCAGGGTGCCTCACCCTCTCTTAAAAGACTCCTCAAGATTGCTTTGCTGTCCTTCTCTCCTTTGCAGAGTGTTTTTAATATGTCTATTTAAATGCAAATTTTGACTTTCTGTCTGTAATCATATAAAATGTTTGGCACTAAAATTTTAATCAGGAATGTAATTTTATATAGAGGCGGTAATGGAGTGGTAGGCCACACATAATAGAATGAAGCATCCCAGGCGTGGATTCTCAGCACATGGAAGCTTTGGCCTCTTTGCTTCCAGCTAAGCTGGAAAACCGCTGTCTAGCTCAGCGGGGCACTGTCTAAAGACATTTTCTGTCCCCCAGGTGTACCCTGTGTATTGTCCCTAATCCCGGCGTTTAATTATTTTTAAACTGAAGAAGGCCATCATGGGCTCCTTTTCTGTGTCCTCTGACTCCTCTCATTCCCGGTAGACCATCAATGTTGAGAGAGGGCTCCACCCTGCTCCAGTCTAAGATGATGGCTTACTGATGAAGGTTGGGTTGGAGGCTCTCCCACCAGAGCCTCTGTTGCTTGGGACAGTGGCTGCCAACAACAGATGTTTGTCACTGCATAGCTCCCAGTGTCTTTGAGCTCCATCAGCCCCTAGCTCAATCACAGCTGCCACCACTTTCCTTTCTGTCCTCCTCCAATCACCTCTACAGGAGCCTGGGGTCCACTGAGGAGAGGGCTACCCAGACCCAGCAAGCTGGTGCCACGTTCCTTCTTGACAATTCCCTAGGCATCTTATGTTTCCACCAGTTGGCATGTTTAAAGTGGCTCCAGTCAAGGTTGCTGAGAAATGTTGGGATTGCAGTTTATCACTTTGGTCTTGGTGCCCCAACTTGCAGTGGTGTCACTGCAAGTGTATCACATGTTACACAGCCACCTCCCAGTTGGGCCATCTGTTGATGTGGGAGTGTGTACATACTCTCCCATTTCTAAGCAAGGTGTTCACTGCCTCAGAGACTTTGCACTGGCTCTTTCCTAGTCCCAGAATACTTTTCCACTACTCTGCTGGCTTCTCATCCTTCAGAGCTCAACACAAATGGCACCTGCTTGGAGAAACTGCCATTGCTCTCCCTGATTAAAGTGTTTGTTCCCCTCCCCCTCCCCCCATCGTGTGTAATCTGAACAATTTCTTTATTTCCCTCATCGCCATTACAATTTCTTTATTTTCCTCATTGCCATTCCCTCATCGTCATTATCCCAATCTGTAACGATCATATTTAGAAACTCTCTTGAATGGTTCTTTAAGAAGATTACTCTTCCTAGTGTGTGCTAAAGGATTCACGGATAGGGAGGGGGTATGCAGATATGGAGATAAGGGGATGCAGTTGGAATCTATAGCATTAATATTACTGGGAGAAGAATGACCCTGGAAAGGGAAAGGAACAACAGAGAAGGAAAAAATTAGATATATATGGAAGCCTTTAATACATAGGTAGAAAGAGTTGGTGATTGTAGGTTAGGAATTAGGAAGAAGAAAGATCATGCCTAGGTTTCTAAGCTGGATATTTGAGTACCTGGGAGTCACTTTTGCTGACAATCAAGAATAGGTTTGAGGAGAAAGATATCTGAGTGCATTATAGAAATTTTGAGGTTTTGGCTCCTGTAGGAGACACAGCTGAGGTTTGGCTATAGGTATTTATCTGATTGAGAAGTCATCAGAGGAGCAGTGGTACTAACCCCATGGGAATGGAAGATAGTTCCCTGGGGGAAAAGCAGAATGAGAAGATAAGGTGGCTAAGAATTATGGTGGCCACACATCTTAGTGAACCAGGATATTCCTGCCTTTTGCTTGTTGCTCTGAGATAATTTCTAATAGTGCCCTCTTTCAATTTTAGTGTCTCCTAGTTTGGGAAGTAAATTATGTGATTGCACTACCCAGGACAGAAGGCTGGAGGCATTCAGAGTTTATAGGACAGCAGAGGGAGAACCCACTGAAAACCCAAGAGTGAGCAGAGGGGTAGGAGGAAGACCAGGAGAATGTTATGGAATAGATGCCAAGGGAAGACAGTCTATGGGAAGATTCATTCATGTCAAATGTTTCATGAATATGAGGTAAAGTCCTCTATGGGTTTAGACGTAATCACTGGATTTAGCTGCAGGGAAGGTATGGCTGATGCTGTAATGATAAGGACAGGCAGATGCGGGCTGGTGGTGGTTTGAGGAGCAAATGGAAGGTGAAGGCATAGAGACTGTTTCAGTAAGCTTTGTTACGAAAGCAAGGAGAGATTTAGAAGAGTGGGCAGACATAGGCATGGGATCAAGAGAAGATTATCAGATGGAGGTATTCAAGCATGTCTCAAAGATGTGGAACGCTTCAGGAGAGAGTGTCTATCTGAAGGAGCAAGGGTCCTCAAGGGAGAAGGTAGAGATGGGAGAGGGGACACCTGCCCCTCGTAACTGAAGAAAAAAGAAACAAGTTTGGGTATGAGGTTGCCCATAGTCTTTATAGCTGGGATTTGGAGAGGTCTTCTCTCTGTTGGCATTTATCTTCTCTTGTGAAGCAGGAGGTATCTGAGAGGTGGGAGAGATCAAAGATGTGATGAACGTAGAGAGGAGTGTATGCTTTTAAACAGCCATAGGGAGAATGGGAAAAGAAGTTCACTCAGTGAGGAGACTTTTATTGGGTGTCTTCTATGCTACAAGCCCTGGGAATTGAAGGGTGAGCAAAATGGTCAAATTGGACTTTCCTTGTCCCTGGGGAGAGGAGGTAGCCACAGTGCTGTTGGCACAGGGCACAGCAGAGTCTTCTGACCCCACCCTTAGAATGACGTGGATCTGTATTGCGAGACTTTCTCTAGTCTCATAAAGAACAGCTCAGGATCTTAGTCTAGACCCTGAGAAGATGCACAGCTGGCTGCTCCAAAGATGGAAGTACACAGGGTCACGTGAGTTAAAGTTCTAGGTGAAAATCATTGGTGGTTAGAGGCACGGACCATTCAACTGAATCTGGGTGTGAAATAGAGTACTCGCTTAGGCTGTCTCTTTCTTTCTTCTTTTCCCCTCTGACAAGCATTAGTGAGCGTCCTTGAACAAATCTCTTTGAGGGCGCGTGTAGTATTTCCCTAGAATAGATATGAAGAAGAGGGATGCTGGGCTGGAGGAAAACACATAATAAATTTCAGCAAGCCTTGCCAAATTGCTTGTTACAAGTGATTCCCCAGTTTGGACGCCCACCCGCAGCATCTCAAAGAGCCTCTTCTCACACACCCTTGCCAACACTGGATGTTATTGATCTTTCTAACTCTTATCAGTTTGACGAGGAAACAAAAGCCTCTCACGTTTTTATGTGCATTTCAGCAATTCCTTGTCATTGCACGCATCTTTCTGTAAGCTTACCTGGTAGGCGGATGCTGTGCAGAGGTGAGTGAGGAGATGTTTTGGAGGACACATCAGAGAGCAACACCTTCAGGGTTGGGGTGGAGGCATCAGGGAAGGTATTGGAAGAAATCAGATGGGAGACGACAGGGCTGATCTGAGATAGATAGGTAATAGATACTGAAGACGTTTCAGGACTGAGGTATGATGCGCTTGGTGACCTTCTGGGAGAGCAGGAGAGAGAGGTCAGAACTGACTCTGGTTTGTAGCAGGGTGATAGTTTGAGTGACTGCTTGAAACTTTTTGGCCAGGAGGGACATGCAGACAGAGAATCAGATGTGGGAAGTAAGTATTGAGCTCTGTTCCACCATCTGGGCTGCACCCTATTGGACGTCAAACACTTTCTTCGGTTGTCCAGTTGGAAATTGTAACCATCTGATGGCACAGAGCACTTGGCCTCTGTCATGCCATTGGGGCTTTGGAGTCCATCCTATTTGCTGGGCTGGGAGTTAGGCCCTTGGACCGCATCTGCCCAGCTGCCCTATCTGCCACAGTTTGGAATGGGCCAGCATTGTGTGCCCACATAGTCTGGCCGGTGGGCCCTGTCACAGGGCTAAGCATTTCACCTGGTCAGCTCCTGGCCCGGCGGCTTACAAGACCCAGGTCCATTAGCTGTCTCTCCTGCTGCACTGCAAATTCACCAGGGCAAACCATGTCTGCCTGTCTGCTGCTGTTTCCTATGGCAGCATTCTGCAGACTTTTCCTGTAAAGGGCTGGATAGTAAATATTTCAGGCTTGTGGGACGTAGGGTCTCTGGTGCTACTCATTTCTACCTTAGCAGCCTAAAAGCAGCCATAGGTGATATGCAAATGAATGAGCATGGCTGTGTTCCAATAAAACTTTATTTATGACTGCTGAAGTTTGAACTTCATATAATTTTCATATCATAAAATATTATCCTTCCTTTTTATTTTTTCCCCAGCCGTTTAAAATTGCAAAAGCGTTCTTAGCCTGTGGGTCGTACCAAAACAAGCAGCATGCTGCTGGCCTGAGGGCCCCTCTCCTAAAGCATATCACGGTGTCTGCAGCATAGAAAGCAGCTATGTAGTGTCGTGGAAGAAAGACAGGAGGGTGTAGAGCTGTCTGTGCCCTTTTCTTCTTCTTGTAGAGTGGGAAAGGAGCCACGCTTAAGGATAGCAAAATAAACAGAGGATTTGGTGTCACTAGATCTTGGTCTTGAGCAAATTGCTTCAACTCTTGAGGGCTCCGCTGTCTGATCTGAGTAATGGGGAGAAGCCCAGACTTATGAAAAGAAATGAAAACAGCTCACATTCCCAAGAACACTGATACGTGTAAGTTGTTACCCCAAGCAGGACAAAGGGCACATCAGACCCGGGAACGTCCAAACTCTGAGAGGCTAGTACTTGAGCTGCGGCCAGCTTGGGCTCAGCTGCAGAGGCAGCGGATTCCCAAGAGTGAGCAGAAGCATTTGACATCTGGTGCCCACAAAGTGCGTCGTGGCTGCCCTGCGACTTGCTGACACGTGCTGGCTGATCCTCATGCGTTCTCCAAAAGAAGCGTACAGTGTGGGTTTCATTGCCCATAACTTTGGCTCATCTTCCAGGAAGCTCTGGCTTTGTTGTTTTTAAAGTAAGAATTTTAAGACAGCCTGGATGAAGGAGATGTCAAACCTGAGTGAGATTGTGGTCATGATTAAACTAAAGCTGAATCTCTTAAACTTGGTGTCATTTGTCTCTCCTCCCCCCTTGCCAGACACCCTGTGCAGGATGCCATGTGGTCTGGGGGACACAGATGCACGACGTGTGTCTTTTCTTTCTGTCCTGAGGCCATCTGTGCAGTCGTGTCGTTTTCTTCTCCCTTGTGCTTCCGTTAGTTATTTGGTAGGAACAAGATCAATGCACTGAGTACACCACACTCCTAGAAAAAAAAGCACAGCAGGCAGAGAAGTAAAGTGGTTACAACCAAAGATTTTAAACTAATTATCAAACAGAGTACAAGAAATGCCTATGAGGGTGAGGGGGTCCATCTGTTTGTTTATTTGTTTGTTATTGTTTCTGAGCAGAACGGACCCTCTACGGAGTGGGGATTTTCAGAGAAGAGACGATTTCTCATTCTCTGCAGTACCTTGACTGCTGCGATCATTCTCTGCCCCAAAATGTTTCCATTTTACCAACCATTCATCTCTCTTGATTGGTTTTGCTTTTCTTCTTCTAAGATGTTGCTAAATTTGCTTGTAAAGTTTTGTTTATTCATCGGCGCTCAGTTGAAAGGTGCTGGATCATTAATCTAACTATTCAAGGTTAACCATGCTTTATGCTGAAATTGCCTTTTATGGAACAGATTTCAAGGTTTTGCAAGAGTTGAGTGCTACCTCATTTTTGACATTTCAGCAGTGAATCCTGTTTGAAATGTGATTTGAATCCAATCATCATCTTATTTGTGTAGGGAGATAGAAATAATATACAAATATTGCAGTTAAATTGCATTCCTTCTGCTCCCCTCCCCCTCATGATTCAGCTAGGCCCTGCCAGGGCGGCAGGAAACAATGTCATTCCTTCTTTAATTCTGTCATCCATTTTTCTTCTCATATATATTTCCCTCTGAAGGCTTGAACAGGTTTCCACTATATCTTATATGAGTTGTATGGGGCTTCTCTAGAGGGTACGCTGAGGAAGAAATGGAGCTCACACAGTTACTCCTTCACCTAATTGTAGAATCTCAGAGTCAGAAGGACTTTAGAGGTCATTTAACTCATCTAGTTATGCAATCACACAGTTCTTCCTTTGAAGGAACAAATGAAGAATTTAATCTTCCGGGCCTCTTTGTAAACGTGTGAACAAGTTTATAAGTGCCTGTATCTCATAGTCTTTGGATGTAGTGTTTTAATTAAAGACTGAGGCAGCCAGCTTAGCTGTTTTCTATCATCTGATACAGCCTACAGTTCCTGCGTAACACCATGCAGATTTTGCTCAGCCCATGTCCTGGGATGCTTGCTTTCCAACCGAAGAGTACCCCTCCCTTAGAACCAACCTGCGGGCAGTCTCTTAAACTCACGCCAGAGACAGCACCATTTCTGTGCCATATCCGAGTTTTTCTTACCCTCTTTCTTGTGGGCTATCCGCCCATCTCCTTAGAAAAGCCTATGCTTCCAAAGGTGTTCAAACTCATATTTACTCTAAAGTGTTAATGACTAAATGTTCAACCTTGGTGCGAGTATTCATGCGGGAAGATGTTAATTCTGTGGACAAGATCAAGTCAGTAAAGCTTGTTGAGCCCTGGTTGCTGTGTTTATATAATGGGCATTCGAACAGGCAGTATTATGAGTAGTGATTACGCACGTGGGTCTGGGTTTAAATCCTGTTTCTGCTACTTACCAGCTGAGCTCATTACATTGCCTCAGTTTCCCCGTCGTTAAGATGGGGTTAGCAGTAAACCTACCTCATAACACCATTGTGAGAATTCATCAAGTTAATGCGTGTGAAGTGCTTATAGCACAGTAACTGAAGCACTGGGAGTGTTCACAGTTATTAGAACAGGACAAACAAATGATTCCCTTCCCATAAAATATCAAATTCTCATACCAGGTGTCTGAAATGCTAGTTTTGAGAAGAGTGTGTCCATGAGATCTCTGTACAGGGCAGTCTCTGTCTACTCCCCATGGGAATTGCATTTTGGAACATTTCTAAACTTTATCTGGCTGGTGTGTTCTCATGATCATAGGTCAAAGATCAAAGTTATGCACCTTAATTTGAGCAGCACATTTTGGCCAGGCAAACCAATCCCCGTGGGGTAATTCCTGCACTCTCATGTGGACCTTTCCTTAACCTCGGAGATTATTTCTACTGTCAGTTCTTACCAACTTCTTGTAGATTAGCACCCCAGTCTGTCTCCCTTCGTTCAAGTAAAGATAACTGAACGTCTGCTTAGTCCCTAAGGTGGAGATACACCAAACACTATTCCTGCACTTACGGAGTTTTTGTTCTAGTGGGAAGCATAGAAAAGCAACAACAACAAATGGGCAAATAACTAAACTCATCACAAGATGTGAAAAGTACGGGAAAGAAACTAAGGCTTCACAAAGGACAGGAAGCTCTTTTAGAATCTCTAGTCCATGTGATAGTGTCTGACACATAGTAGGTACTCAGGAAATACTTGTTAAATAAATATTTAAGAAGTGGAATAGTTTAGTCAGGGAAGACCACAGAGAATTTCTGAGAAGCTATTTGAACAGAAAACTAAAGAGCCATTCATGAGAAGACAGAGGGGCCAGATATGGGGGGAGGAAGGGCCTGTTGACGGGAAGGAAGACATAGAGCTGGAAAGGGCTTGGATTGTTTGAGGAAGTGCAGAATAAAGAATGTGTATGCTTGAAGGGCACAGAGAGAGGGGCTAAGGTAGTGAAAGATTGCCCAAAGGTGAGGTTCACAAAGTACACAAGGACCCTATAATGGGACACATAGGTAGGTTTTGGAGAAGAGCTCAGCCGTTATTTGAACTGCAAAGGGAAATGATTGAAGGCTTGATAAAGTTGTTGGTGACCACCTAAAGCCCAAGCTTCCTGGGGGTAGTGACCCCAAAGGATAGACAGTTGGTCTTGAGAGTAAGTTCTTGTATGTTCACCCCCTGGATTTCAGTTACAGCCCTTATGTGTCACTCACCCTCCATAGGGATCCATATCTTTTATTTTCCACAGGGTCAAAGAGGTTAAGAGGCATGTATTCCCTATGCTAGTGTGGAAACCACTCATGGTACCCATGTGCCTGTTTTTGTTATCATGGGCATTTTGCAACTTCTATTTACACACCTTGGATCGGTAGATGCAAGTTTTGCTTATAGGGAAAGACCCATCCTAGATGTAACAGGACTCAATTAGGAAAAACCTCTTAAAGAGAAAGGTCTCAAACATAAAGCCATTAACGTCAACTTAAACTCAAGAAATTTGGAATGATAAATCTGCTTACAGGCTCAAAAACACAGCAGCTCAAGGTTATGTGAAACAAAGAAAATACCAGACATCGCACAGCTGGTTTAGGCTGCCTGCTCATTGTATTATTAACCTTGCTGCACTTGGGATTCTTTTCTCCCCCTCAAGTATGTATGCAGAGTGTGTAGTGGGCAGCTGTCTGTTCTGCCGCCAGAATGATTCCTCCCAGCCCCACTTCTGTAAGTGTTCCAGTTCTCCTGCAGAGATCTCCTCCACCACTGTCAGTCCCTATGAATTCTGGTAGACCTCCCGCATCTCAGCCTCAAGGGGGGAAGTGTGTGATTTACACCTGGCCAGTCCAAGCAGCGTGTATGCTAGTCGTCATGATGTTGGAAGCTGAGTGTGTGTGCCCATCAGAACCAGTGACACAAAGTCTCTGGGATTTTTTTAATTTACTTGAATTTGGCAGGATGTAGATCTGAAGCCACTTGCAGCCACGTTGGCACCATGTGGAACCTAAATGTGAAACTCACATTCAGAGTGAGCATGGGGGGAGAACAGAAGCACAAGACAGAGAAAAGCCAGGACCTAATGACGTCACTTAAAAAATGATCCAGCTAAGCTTGAACTCCTCTATGTCTTGAGCTTTTCAGCTACCTGAACTAGTAAACTTGCCCTTTGTATTTTTCTCTTTAGCCAGCTTGGCTTTGCATTTTTTTTTGCCAGTTGCAACCAGAGGAGTTATAACTGTTGTGGAGTGCTCGTTAGTACTTTGAGATCATGAAGGGAAACTCTCAGGATGCACACACTGCAGTGACTTAGATGAAGGACTGCCTTCATTCTTTTCTGTTCCTGTGCACACTGGGAGGAGGAAGGAGGCAGTGATGAAAGAACACGGACAAAAGCACGTGTGACTCTGTGGAGATGGTGTGTGTGTTGTCACGTTGGGCTGTGCACCACTGGGTTGTCACCATATGGCCTTTGCTCTGTGTGTAAAAGACGTTTCAGTTGTTGAACCACATCTTATTTTTATTTTCCTTGATGGTGCTCAAGCAAATGAGATCATTAAGTACATCATCATGAAAGGGAAGTACCTGGCTTTTGAAATATTAGATTTCTTCACTTCCATCCCTACTGTGGCTCGGTTCCTGTACCTTTAAAATGAAGGCCCACTTAGTCCAATTATGTTTCTAAGAACCTGTGATGTTTTGATCTTGGATTCCTCTCTCTAGGCTATGGTGAAAGGGTGGTATATTAACAAGCATCTAAAATTGAATGACAAAAGTAAACAGGAGATAGGTTTTTCTCTGTGCTAATCAATGACGGCCACCCTGCTCAAAAATTCAGCTCAGGTTACAGCTGCCAAACAAATGAACGTGGGCCAGAAAGCTCCGGGACTCTACGGCATGAAGCTGTACCCAGGAGAAATCAGGCTGTGGATTGGAAGGCTTGTAATAAAAATTGATGCTGCCTTCCCAAGCTCTGGGATCCTGGGATTGTACCTCTGCAGGCATCTTACATGTACCGCCATCTGAGTCACCATCTCGCATTTCTGGAAGAAATGCAGCATTGCTGGTGAGACTTGCCACTGGATGAGTTTTAACTGATTAGGAAGGCCAGGCAAAGTGTGCTGGGGCTAAGTTGGCTTTAGGTCAGAAGCTCCATCTTCTCATGGCTGTGACATGAGGGCTGCATGGGAGAAGCCCCAGCTGAGAGCATTGTCTACTCTCTTGTTTTCTAAGTGGACACTAATCCATTAATTAGAAGGTTTCCAGTAATCATTGGCACTTTATGCATGGGTACATTAGTATTTCTGTTTATGCACGTGCATTAGATGTGTTCTCACATCCATAAACCCAAGTCTTTCCATTTGGCTCTAAGAGGTGCCATTCTAATTTTCTGGCTCAGAGGTGGAGAGTCAAAATCTGCCCTTGCTGCCTTTCTGATCTTGAGTGAAGATAATAATACTGACCTGAGGGACAGTGCGGGGGCCTAGTGTTTTGTTTTGAGAAAATCATTTATTAATACATCTCTTAATTTTAAAAGATGTAGTGAATGGCTCAAATCTGCCAGATGCTGTTAGTTTCTGGGAATAAAATAGAGAACAAACCAGCGATCTCTGCCCTCATGGGACTTATAATATATTGGGTGATCAAAACAAGCAAATAGGCAGGTGGTTATGATTTAAATTATGATTTAAATGAAATTAAAATAGACTATGGATTAAGATTAGTTGCTGTGACAATAAGCGGCTAGGTGGGGCCCTTAAGCCTTGATGGGAAAAGGTGGCATTTATAAAGATGTAACCTTTAGGCTGAAATACCACAGTAAAGGGAGAACACATATAATAATTTGGGGGAAGCATTTCAACCCTAAGGAACAGTTAATGCAGAAGCCCTAGGGTGGGAACAAACTTGGAATGGCACAGGAAGCAAGAACTTGGTTGGCTTTTAGGGGATGATAGGTGGCTCAATGTGAGGTAAAGTTGGAGATGTGAGTGGGGATAGATCCCACAGAGCAGTCGTCTCAAGCTTGGCTATACTGACATTTGAGTCTGGATCATTCTCTGTGGTGGGGGCTGTCGTATGCCCTGCAGAGTGTTTATCTACATCCCTGGCCTCTACCCCCTAGATGCCAGTACTCCACTCCTCCAGTTGTGACAACTAAAAACGGTCTCAGACGTGGCCAAATGCCCCCTCCGTTGAGAATTACCGAAGTTGGATATGCAAACCTGCAAGAGGTTTCCCTTTTATTTTGCATTCCGTGGAAAGATAGGCATGTTTTCAGCAGGGGCATATCATGATTTGATTTATATTTTTTAAAGATCACTGTGTCTTCTATGAATGAATGGGTTGTAGGAGGGAAAAAACAGAGGAGAAGAAATCATCACCCCAAAGGGAGGTTATAATGCCACGATGGAAGGTGATAGCCATAGCTGCAAAGGCCTGTGGGCAGGTTTGTTTTGGGTTAAGTTGGCAGAACTTATTTATGGACTGGATAGGTGGGCAGGAAGGAAAGGAGAACACGAAGGAGAATATACCCATCTCATCCTTGAAGCACGCACACTGAAGTAAGGGAAAACAAATATATGTATTGCACTCATTACAGAGCATTCTCATACACGCATGTACAGATGGGTGGCTGTGCAGAGAAAAGAATGAATAATTCTTTCAGGGGAAGTCATGGGAGGTTGCTCACAGGCTGTAAAACTTTTGAAGAATAGGTAGGATTTTTCAAAGTGGAAAAGGAGCTCAAGCTCCTGGTTTATAAAAAGAGGAAGCTGTAGGAGGTAGTTTTCTTCAATATTTCATACTATTGCCAAGAAAAATTATGCCCTGAGTGACTCTGTCCTGTGTCTTGAGTAGGAAGCTAGAATGAGAGTCATTTAAGTTGTTGCCTTTGTAAAGACTATTTTGTAAATTTGTAGGCAAAAACAGCCTTTTACTGGTTAGTTGTAAGTATTTAAGGTGTTCTGCAAGTGTTCTAAGACACTAAGTTTTATTTTGTTTTTATTGAATTTCAAAAGGGACCTGTGTTGTAAGAAGTGTAGTTACCCAGTATTTCTAGATAATTGCTTTTGTTCTGTACCCTAGAGTACCTTCAGTGCATCAGATCCTAGAGTTTAATAATAGTAATGTGGCCTTACTAAGAAACTTAGAGGTAACAAATTTCAGATTATTCATTTCAACCTCTGGAGCAGTAACTACTGTTTCCACTGGTGTAAACGCAAATATATAAAGTTAAAGCTAAATGTCGTCATAATTCTGTGCTGTCTGAGAGATCAAAATATATGGTCCTGATGGGGTGTGATAATATCCCCTTTGCTCCTCTCCCAGTGCCATAGAGCTTTCCCCAGGGACTCATAGACACCCACCTAACGGGATGCAGACAGTGACTCTGAGTAGATGGGGCCCCATAAATACTTGGGAGCACTCCAGATTGGGACCTTGAGAGCTGGATGGTATGTTAAATTCCCTCCTTCCTTTGCAGAGATTAAAAAACATCTCTCAAATTGACAAGAAAATTGGATAATAAATTAATTGCTTATAGTTTAGTAAACATATGCACAATTGAAGTTACACGTCACGGGTATATTTTTATCCGATGAAATGCTGGATGAGGGATGAACCATTTGACCTACCCTCTTCTGCCGTGGGAGAATGGGCCCAAGTCTTTCATAATTGCTTGTTGGAAGATGCTCACTAAATCAGGCATGCAACTCCTGTCTTTTGTCTTTAAGGGATATTGGGCCGTAGACCCAGACACAACCAGGCAGAGACAAGAGGAAATTGAGCACTCTGCCTCCCCTATACTTTCTTTGAAATTTATATTTGGGAATTTTAATGATGGATAGTGTTTGCAGCCGATCACAGTTTGCTTTTTGACTGAGGGAGTTGGTTATGAATTTTACCTTATCATGTATAGATGCAGAAGGTGGCACATTATTTTTCTAAATCAAATTAAATGGTTCTGAGTATATAATCACCAGAGTTTAGAGAAATTCAATCACAGTTGACTATGGGGTATTGGGATGGACACTGCTGCCCTCCTGTAGATTACAGGGACATTCGTCAGTAAGACTTATGACGGCTTGGAACATAAGGAAGGGCTGCTAGTCCGTGGGGCATTATGGGCGTTACTGTGATGCTTATTATGCAGTCCTGTCCAGTCCTTTGAAAGGGACAGCTTTGCTAATTCTGTGCCACACCTGGAGCAGGAGATCATTGTTAATGCTTGGACACTCACTGCGCTGTGTCCGGACCCCCGAGGACTCACCACCAGACCCTCTCTGCCCTCCTCTCAGTCTTAAAGAATCTTTCCTTTCTCTGAATTCACCACTTCTGCCAACCTCCCTGTGTCTGTTTCCTTCCATCTCCTCCTACTTTCCTACCATCCCACATAGTCTCTGCTTGCTGCTTCTTTGGACACACAACACTGTCCTCTTTTTTGCCTGTTTTGAGTTTGGGGAAGGGAAATGGCTGTGTTTAACCTAACAGATCGTGTTGTGCTAGTGCTCCAGATGCTTTATGAGTAAGACAGCTTCACTCACAGTTTTACCTGGAACAGTGTTGAGAGTAAGAGGGGGCTCATTTTAATGACTCTTCTAGGGAACTGGCTTAAGTGGAACTGTCAGAGTCAAACCGGGAATGAGGATCACCTTATGTAAGGAAGGAAGAAAAAAAAGTAGAAGTAGGCTATTATATTTCCAATAGGAATCCTGGGAAACTACTTGATTTTGGAAACTGTTTACAAGCCTGTACTAAAACGTCACTCCCCATTACTAACACGGAGTGTCATGAAATGCAGACATGCATGACTGTACATGCCACATGCTTTCAACATGTGTTGAGTGAGCTTGTGTTTCGATCCCCAGCCTTGAAAATACGGGATTCTGAGTTCAAATCGGGCTCAGATGTGGACTCCTTGTTTGACCTTGAACAATCTGCTTCATTTCATAGTGTTTGTTGGCTCATCTGAAAACAAAAGAGGATAATGCTGATCCAAGCATATTGTGGAGATTAATTAGTTACTGAATTGCTGACATCAACAGATGAAAGGCTTTGAGTGGAAATTATTTTGTTTTTAAAGGAATTATTGATGGGGTGAATAGAAGAGAACTTACTGAACTGAATTCTAGGCATTTGGTGGCTGGTGGGAGTGGGGGAGGAAGGAATATTGCTTCTTGCAAAGAACCCTACCTTCACCCCCAAAATAGCAGTGGGAAAATTGCTTTTTTGTGATTCTGAAAGGATGAGAAATTATGCAAAAGGAAAGAGCGGGAATAACAGAAGAATATATGTGGTTATGACACATTTCAAAGTAACTTTCCTGGATAAACAACTAGGTACAAAAAAAAAAAAAAAAAAAAAAAGAAAAGCAAAGAATGCTCTGCCAGTCTTCTGTGATTAGGTCGTTAGCCAAATTCTTATAAACCAAAATGGGCTCAGCCAAGATCCCCCAAAGAGGCCTAATGGCCCATATGTCCTTAGTGGGAAGATCAGGTTAGGAATGAAAAACTATCCATTTGAAAATCCCTCAACTGTTCACCATAGCAAGATAACTCACACTTACCAAGTGTGTTACTCTTTAAAACCGGTTTCACTCTTGTTACATGTGGTCTTTTCTCAAATAAATATGATGAAAATGAGAATCAGGGAAGTTAAATAACAATCAAAAGCCATTTGTTTAGTTAAGTGGTATAGGTAATATTCTGACCAAGGGCTTCAACTCAAAAGATTCTGATCAGTCCACTAGAATGGAAAAGTTGGCTAAGGATGTGGAGATATCTGGACAGCATACAGAAATGAATTATTTCATAAGGATCACAGAAGAATTGGAATGAAGATATTTTTGTCACAGAAAATGAAATATCTAACTATTAAACAAATGCACTTTTATAATAGATTTGGTGGGAAATACCAACAAAATAGAATTTTAAAAGTCACTTAAAGTTTCCCATGACAAACGAAAATTCTAAGTTATATTTCTTCGTCTTTTATCCATACATTTTAATAATATAGTTACAGTCATGTTGTTCCAAATTCTTTTAAAGTATAGTTTTAGTGGCTCCATAACTTTCTACTTTGCATTGCTATCTTGGACACTTAGAGATTCATTGTCCTGCATAAATAAAATTGATGAATAAATAACAATTATTTGATTTAACAGAAGTAGAAACATATAACCCATAATCATAAGGAAAAATAGTTGTGATATGACCAAGGTACTGGAATTAACAAACAAGGACTTTAAAACAGCTATTGTAAATCTGGATAGGAATTTAAAAGGATGCACAGTCATAAGAAAAAGTGAAAATCTTAGAATTAAAATATTTGAGATGAAAACTTCACTGTGTAGGTTTGGAAGCAAAATGGAGACAGCAGCAAAAAAAAAATCAATGGAATTAATGTAGATTAATATAAAATATTCAATCTGGAGAACAGAGAAAATGATTAAATTATTAACAGAAGACCAGTGACCTGTGGACAGTATCAAGTGGTATAGCCTATGGGTAATTAGAGTCCCAGAAATTAGGAAAGACAAGATGATGTATAAATAGTAGTTGAATTTTTCCCAAATTTGGTGAAATAACTTCAAAGTTAACAACTTCAAGAAGCTCAAGAAACCTCAAGCAGGGTAAATACAAAGAAAACCATGTTTAATGTGATTTTAATTTTCACATCATAGTCATAGTGAAAAAGGCTTTTTACAACTTTAAAAATATTTGAAATGAGTTTTGAAAATAAAAAGTAAAAAGTGAGAGCAAGAGATACATTGCCTTCAGGGAGCATAATAATACTTATATGGTCAGTTTCTCTTCAGAAACAATAAAGGCAGGAAGACAGTCGAAGGACTCTCTAAATGATTAAGAAAGAAATCTGTCAACCTCAAATTCTTTATCTGTTAAAAATATCATTCGTGGGGCGCCTGGGTGGCGCAGTCGGTTAAGCGTCCGACTTCAGCCAGGTCACGATCTCGCACTCCGTGAGTTCGAGCCCCGCGTCGGGCTCTGGGCTGATGGCTCAGAGCCTGGAGCCTGTTTCCAATTCTGTGTCTCCCTCTCTCTCTGCCCCTCCCCCGTTCATGCTCTGTCTCTCTCTGTCCCAAAAATAAAATAAATGTTAAAAAAAAAAAAAAAAAAATATCATTCACACTGGGGCACCTGGGTGGCTCAGTGGGTTAAGCATCCGACTTCCGCTCAGGTCATGATCTCGCGGTCTGTGAGTTTGAGCCCCGCGTCAGGCTCTGTGCTGACAGCTCGGAGCCTGGAGCCTGCTTCACATTCTGCGTCTCCCTCTCTCTCTGCCCCTCCCTCACTCATGCGCTGTCTCTGCTCTGTCTCTCTCTTTCAAAAATGAATAAACATTTTATATATATATATATATATATATAATTCACAGAAGAAGGTGATATAAAGTCATTTTCAGACAAAAACAGACATTACATCACCATTAGACCTTCACTGTAAGAAATATCTAAGAAGGATTTTCAGTATGAAAGGAAATGACCTTAGGTGAAATTTGTGTTTAACAGAAGGAGTAAAGAGAATTGGGGGCACCTGGGTGGCTCAGTTGGTTAAGCCTACAATTTCAGCTCAGGTCATGATTTTGCAGTTTACAAGTTTGAGCCCCACATTGGGCTCTGTGCTGACAGCTCGGAGCCTGGAGCCTGCTTCAGATTCTGTGTCTCTCTCTCTCTCTCTGTCCCTCCCCTGCTTACGTTGTCTCTCTCTGTTTCTCTCTCTCTCTCAGAAATAACTAAACATTAAAAAAAAGCTAGAGAGAAAGAATTGAACATGATAAATATATAGATATCTACAGAGGTTAGTACTCTGATTTTGGAAAATCCGTGTAACTGTTTAAAGAGTGATGTCACTGTTTTGCAAGTTTAAAACATACATAGACACAAAGGTTAAAAATATGTTGTTGAAAATTTCTTACATTTGGCAAGAACTTGTTAGTTTTAATACTAAGACCATACTATGTTAAGGAGACATTTAATCCCCAGAGCAACTACTAAAATAATACAAAGAGGTATAGTGTTTGGTAGTGGAAGAAGTAAAATGGGGTAATACAAAAATCAACCCAAAAGAAAATTGAAAAGAAGAAAGACAGGACAAACAATAAAACAACAGCAAAGTAATAGACCAATAGAAAATAAAAAGCAAATGATAAAGCTAGGTCCTACTATATCAATAACTACACTAAATGTAAATGGACTGAACACTCAGATTAAAAGAATAATATTGTCAGACTGGATTTTAAAAAGAAATAACTGTATGTTATGTACAAGAGATCCACTTTAAATACACATTACAAGGGGCACCTGGGTGGCTATTCATTTAAGGGTCTGATTTTAGCTCAAGTCATGATCATTGCTGTCTGTGAGTTTGGGCCCCGTGTCAGGCTCTGTGCTGGCTGCTCAAAGCCTGGAACCTGCTTCCGATTCTGTCTCCCTCTCTGTGTGCCCCTCCCCAGCTCGTGCTCTCTCTCTCTCTCAAAAATAAAAACATTAAAAAATACGCATTATAACATCTTAAATAGTATGACATAAAAGGACAAAAAAACAACATATGCACCAAATGTAGCAAGTACATGGAAAGCCCGAGTGGCTCTATTAATATCAAAAACGTATTTATCAAGATAAAGAGTACTGCTAAAAATAAAAGGGACATTTCATCACAAATACCAAGTCATCAGGAAGCATAAGTGTTTATGCTAATAACAGAACTTCAAATAAATGGAGCAAAAACTGACAGAACAGACAAAAAGCAGTAAGATGTAGGTGACATGAGCAACACTATCTACTAGCTTGACCTAATGACATTTGTAGAATAGTATACGCAACAACTGCTGAATGCACATACTTTTCAAATGCACAGAAAACATTGCCGCAAGATTGGCTATATTTTGGGCATAAAACAAACCTTAATCCATTTCAGATTTTGAAATATTATCGAGTGTATTTTCTGACAACAATGTGATTGAATTAGCAATCAGAAATAATAATATATCTACAGTCCCAAAGTTTTGGAAATAGCACACTTCTAAATGATATTTGGATTAAAGAGGATAGCACAAGGGAAATTATATTTTGAGCCAAATGACAATGAATGATAACATAGCAAAAGTTACGGGATGCAGCTAAAAGACAGATGGAAGGTATAGCTATAAATTATAGCTATAAATGCTATAAATTTATTGCTTTGAATTTTAGAGTGATTTAAAATTAATAATCAGTTCAAGTTTCTAGTTGAAGAATCTAGAAAAAGAAGAAAATTAAGTAAAAGGAAGGAAATAGTAAAACAAATATAAAGAAAAATAAAATACTGGAATCAATGAGACTCCAAAAACAATAAGTATACCTGGCATCTAGATCTTGGTTTCTAAATACCATTCACCACTAAAAAAAAAGAAAGAAAGAAAAAAGAAAAGAAAAGAAAAGAAAAAAAAAGGACTCATTGGAGAAAAGACTAATGATTCCTGAATTGGAGCAGCAGAAGTACAAGATGAACAACGAACTTTTTTATGTTAATATTTTTTAATTTTTTTCCTCCAGAAAGAAACAAAATCTTCAAAGAATGATGGGGGCATGTCAAAAAGTTAAAGAAATGAAATTCTCTGGACTTTTGGTGGCCAGACATAGAACAATTTGAGTATCAAAATAAAAATAAGACTAACAGATTATAATCCATTAAGTACAGTGCAAATACATGAGTACATACTGATATAAGTAAATGAATAAACAAAGGAAAGTGAGATGGTAAATTTCTTCCATACAAGAAAAACAATACCACCAATTTGTAGCCATAACTTATATCTGGCAGTCCTGACACGACCCTCACTGACACTGAACTGTTAACATTTTTAAACCCACGCTAATTTGAAGAGTATACAATGATCTTCAATTTGGATTTGGTAAGCCTTTTGATAATTAGTAGAAGGCAACTTTTAGTCATAGGTTTGTTATTTATTTATTTATTTATTTATGTAAAAATTTTGAGTTTATTTATTTTGAGAGAGAGAGAGGCAGGCAGGCGGGGGGAGGGGGGTGTGGGGCAGAAAGAGAAGGAGAAAAAGAGAATCCAAGCAGGCTCCACACCGTCAGCGCAGAGCCCCGTGCAAGGCTCAGTCTCACAAACAGATTATGACCTGAACTGAAATCAAGACTTGGTTGCTTATCCGACTGAGCCACCCTGCTAGAATTTATTTTTAACTAAAGTTTGTTTATAATTTGGCCTTTTAGGAGCCTTTATTTTCTTATCACTCATTTCATAATTTCTTGTACAGTAGAAGCCACCCTCGTGATTTCCGGAGTGACTGGATTTTTCTTAGACATAGAGGAGGGACTAATCAGATGATTATTTAAGATTTTTCTTGGGATGTTGGTCTAAATGTCCTAAATGTCTAAAGTTGGTCTAAATTCATTACCCCAATTTTAAATTTATTTATTTTTAAATTTACATAAGTAATTGTAAAAAGGAAAACAAATGGTATCTCACAGGTTTTTTAAAAAATAAGGGATGATCATTTCTTGGTTATCTCTTGTGTTTATGGGATTCATTTTCTATTTATCTGGTAAACTGTTCAATAACTCTATGATGGAGATATCATTATGCTATTGTAGTGATGAGAAGTAAAAACACTTAGAGACGTTAAAATCACACAGCTAATAAAGGCTGAGCCAGACTTGTTAACTCTGTAGAACTGTGCACTTGACCGGTGGGGCAAGGGAGGAAGGTAGGGAGGGTGAAGTGGCATGTGAGAAGACAACAGAAAAAAGCATTTGCTTCTGAGTCCTTTCCTAAAGAAAGACAACTCATTCCTCATTTGTTCACTCATTCCACAAATGTTCTTTGAGTTCAATGCAGTGTGCCAAAGTTAAGCTGGAAATTTAGGAAGGACTCTGACATTCCTCCGTGACCACTGGTCACTGGAGAAGAGTAAGTTTAGGAAGCTTCTCATGAGGGAAGGCCATGGTTGGTGAGTGAAATCTCATCGTTTGGTATCACGGTAAGGGAAAATGAAGTGAACATGGATCTTTAGGTTAGTTCTATCCCAAACAACCCTTTTATTTTCTCTCTCTCTTTTTTTTAAATGTGTTTTCATTGGAATTCAGTCCATATCTACTGAAGGATGGGTGAAGTAATAAATATAGTCTTTTTCTCCAAATGGTACCCAAACGGGAGCTAAGTACTGCTTGCTGCTTAGTAGTTTTCAGTCTGTCCTTGACCTGTACATTTATACTGAGTTTCTGTCCTCTGCTTCCTCACCCCTACTATCTCTCCCCCTACTATCTCTCCAGTACCTACACACACACACACACACACACACACACACACACACACACACACAGACTTTCTTCTCTCTCTTAATTATGGATAGATTCTATGCATTTGGAAAACATGGTTTGAATAAAATGTTATGTTGAAATCATATGCAGATATACATGTGTTTTTAACATCAAATATTATTGCTTCCTTCTTGGGTTTCTGCTTTCCACTCAGACTGTAACTATTTCTTCTTGCATATCAATTCTAAAACCCCAAGTACATGTGGGAAGAATGTAAGTGTAGCCAGGTATAATTGTGATTGAAGCAGTGACCTGAAATACAAAAGCGGCTAATCAAAGCTTCAGCAGACATGGCATGTGAGGATTAATACATGGCATTTTAAAATGTCCAACCCTTACCTTCTTCTCAATTGTGGTTATTTATTTGCTTGGTTGTTGGCTTATGTATTTAATTTACGGATTAGAGGCTCAGGTGATACAAGAGAAAGAGCCCCAGTTCTGGGGTCCTGGAAAAGATGGAGGGCACTCTGGCCTTCACTCTAGTTGCTGGACTAGACACCTCAGCATCACCTGGGAGGTTGTTAGAAATACAGAATCATAGTCTCTAATTCAGTGAATTAGAGCCTTCATTTGAACAAGATACCTAGGTAATTTGCAAGCACAGTAAAGTCTGAGAAGCACTGCATCAGTTTACTCTTGTTATTAAAACCAAACCTCTCCCTCAGGTATTAACAAACACAAGCAATAAGGAATGTTTTTCTTTTACTAGCTTAACTCCAATCTTATCAGACATTTCTGATGAGTTGAATGGATTTCTAATTATTGGCTCTCAATGCATACTGGGTCGGCACAGGGCTCTGTGTTTGTTAGGAACTGAATTGTGTCCCCAACCCCCAAAATTATCTTTTGAAGTCTTAATTCCCAATGTGACTGTATTTGGAGTTAGAGCTTTTAGAAGGCAGTTAAGATTAAATGAAGTCATAAGGGTGGGATCCTAATCCACTAGGATTGGTGACTTTATAAGAAGAGGAAGATGTTTTTCTTTCTCTCCTCCATGTGTATGTGTATCCTCACACAGCAAGAAGGCAGTGATTTGCAAGCCTCTCACCAGAATGTGGCTATGCTGGCATCCTCATGTCAGACTTTCAGCCTTCAGGACTATGAGAAAATAAGGTTTCTGTTCTTCCAGACACCTAGTTTGTGCATTTTATATGGCAGCCTGGACTAAATTCGGGTACAAATACTCAGTCTTCTTCTAAAGCAGCTCAACTCTAAAATAGGGCTGATAAAGGGAGTGAGCACGATCAAGAGAGTATTTATTCCTTACTCTGTAACACTTCATGCTAGAGTGGGTTATTGGTCCTTGATCCTTGTCCTTCCCTTTTTCATGGTGACCAATGGTCCCAGTTTGCTTGGGATTGAGAGGATTTCAGGGATGTGGGGCTTTTGGTGATAAAACTGGGTGGAAACCAGGCAGTGGTTAATCACTTTATCCTTTTGCTCTTGACACATTTGTTCCTGAGCTGTTCTTAGCTGCCTTCTGAAAACTTGACATTGTCACAGACAGCAGCACATCCCAGCTGAATCTGACAGAGATCCTAAGGGTGACTGTTGGGTCAGAGCTCCTGGAACACCTAAACCTTGAATTATTCCCATTGTGGAGGGAACAGGCTTAGCCCCCTTAGGTTGAAGGGAATTCGCACCTGGCATAGGGGTCCCCAAGCAGCCTTCTTCTCCATCCCCAAGTTTCTTTTCATAACCTCAAGCTAATTCTGTAGAAAGTGTCATATGACCAAGCAAAACTTAACTGCTAAAATTTATGCCCATAACAGAGTGATTAAGAGGCTTTCAGTGAGTTTTATATTCCTCATGTTTTACTATAAAATTTGATTTAAATTTTGTGGTCTACTCAATAACACAGAATGTTTATCTCTCTATAAATGCTGTTGAGACTCTTCTGATGTGTCTGCTACCTGACCACACAAGTGCACATGGCTGGGTTTTCATCATGTTTTGAGGATGTTTTGAGGGCTGTGAATTCTCTAGACAATTTGATTTAGAGGGTCAATTAGTCACGATAAGTTAGGTGATGCCACAGTCGCAAATGGACTCCTAAATCTCAGTAGCTTCATGGGACACAGCTTTTATATATCCAGCACAGATTATCAAGAGCTCTGTTCCCAGTAGTGATGCAGGGATTTAGTCCATGGAGACTCCACCCTCTTGGAGTTACATGATCTGAAACACACCACTTACTTGTTTTGTGACTGAAAAAGAAAACATGGAGAATCATGCACCAGCTTTTCAGTGCTTTTGCCAGAAAGTGAAACTTGGTAGTCAGAGCTAGTCACATGACCTCACCTGGAGCTCACATCTCTTGTGGCCAGAAAGGGAAAGGAAGATGAGAAATAGAAGAGAATAGTAGCATTATCTAACCCTGGGATCCAAGGGGCGGACCCCTCATGAAAGGCAGACTGTCATGCCCCTGAAGAACAAGTCATTGAGTTGGAATCTGACCACTTTGCACATGAACTACTCTTGCGATTGCTCCAAGGAGTTGGGATTTATTTAGTAATGATTAATAAAACTCATATAAAATATCAGGGAGGCCACCTGCTTTTATTACAAAATGTAATGTTTTAACCTACTCTCCACCAACTAAAATTCACTTGTGGCACACTAAGTGCCCAAGGCTGTTCATACCTCGAATGCCCACATCCTGTGTGCAGGGAAGTGAAAACCCAGAGCAACAAGGGATTTAGCACTTATTTGGAGAAACACAGTCCTTTTGCTTATAGCTGATGTGTCCCACATGTTATGGTGGAGCTTGCAGGGCTTAGCAAAGAACCCGTCTCTCAACTTTTGCAAATGCAGTGGCACTAAAGACCGGATATTTTGCAATATTCACACCACCCAAACCCATGCTTTTAGTGCAGTAAGATGCTCAGTCCTTGTGGCATTTCCTCATGACATAGGTTTCTCTTCACTAGGCAACACCCATTAATGCTATGCAGTCCCCTGTCTCCTGGGTATCTGTGGCCTTCACGGCACTGGCTCCCAAATTTAATCAAACTATACTAGATTTTACCTCCACAGAAAAGTTTATATGTGTTCAGAATCTGTGTGTATGCAGCGTCCCACTCTGCTAAAAGAACATAAAATGTAGACGAATATGGAAGCCGTTAATGCTGTGGAGTTATTTGCTATTAAACATGGGGAAAAATTAATTCTTTCCTAGAGGAGGAGAATACATAATAACTTTAGGGTTATTTGGTCATCTGGAGGTCAGTTTCTTCTCTTTTGTCCATTTGCTTAACTATTTTTGGAAATTGAGGTGTTTTTTTTTTCCTCCTAAAGCACATTATTGATATTTAGCATCTCTGCAGTAATAGAATTTTGAAGAGCTCATCCTGTTCCTACCCTAAGCCAAGTCGTGGTTGGGTCTGAAAATGATGCTGTCGATTGACAATTCCAGGATGCACATAATTCTGAACATGCATTGTTGTAGAGAGTGTTTGAAAGGTTATGAGGAACCTCTGTGTTAAGAGCCGCTCAGAGCTGGAGAACTTGAAAGAACCATTTGATGTTAGAAAAGAAAACAGGAGCCTGGCCTGAAATTAACATTGTGTGTTCATGTGATGGCTGATCCCCGCCGTCACCCCCCCCCCCACACACACACGCACACACACACTGGCTGTGGGACTGTGGACACAGCAGAACCTCTCCTTCTCACGTCAGATACGGAGATTATAATGCTTGTGCAGCTTGCTGACCTCATAGGATTGCTGAGATCCAAATAAGGTAAACTGTTTTGAGAGAGGTTTGGAAAATGACAAGTGTTCCACAAATATATGGTATGATGATTGGGTATCACTGATAGGGAAAGATCTAGATCAATATATGAGTGTAGTGGTCAGGAGTCACCATTTGCTCAGAAAATGCCTGTGATATCTTTATCTGTGTACCATTTTCTGTATCTCTATTCTTATTTCTATGCTTATATCTATGTCATATCTGTATCTACTCCTTATTTATACTTTTATCTGTATGTCTGTAATCTGTGTCTCCCTATCTATCTCTTGCTGTATCTCTGTGCCTATGCCTATGCCTGCATTTATATGTGTATCTTTATTTTTATGTATATCTGTGTCTATATCCAGAGAGAGACAGATATTCCATCCTAAGAAATGGGAATACAACTGTAAATGAGCCATCACAGTTTTGACTTACAGCTCTTGGGAGAGATTTGCATTAAACAAACATATCTTGAATGAATTACAATTGTGGTAAGTGCTATGAAGGAAGAGATCAAAATAAGAGTCTCATCCTAGCAGGGATCTTCAGGGACCCACAGGAAATGAAACACGAGGTCACTGATCCTCACATGGTGTGTATGGTCCATATAAGCAGACACCAATTTTTGTTGATGAGATCCCTAAAAGAAAAACACCTCATTTTAGAAAACTGGCTGTCTCAGTTTTAACACAAAGTAAGTGGGGACTTTTATAGATGTCTCATAAGGAAAAAGGGAGGCACTTTTAATCGTATCATTGGCTGCATCTAATTTACGATTTGTTAATATCCAGCACCCAATTGTTAGTATGTTTTTTACACACTGAAATCTCTATCAAGATAAACTCCAGATCTTAGTTCAGTAGGTGCTCCTGGCTCACCTTTTCTTTCCCATCCCATTTTGTCAGGCAGATCCTTCCATCTTTCAGAGCTGTTGAATGGGATGAAAATCATTTGAGTCTGTTCATGAGAGTCTCTGTGAATTGCACACAATGCTTGGGCCTCTCAATTTCTGTCTCCTCAGATGTTTACAAGCCTACCCTTTGTGAGGCTTTAACAAGTCCTCACAACAAAAAGACAAAGGATTTGGTGTTGGGGGGACGGAATTCACAGTTCCGTGAAGAGACAAGTGAGCTCAGGAAAGTGACAGGACTTTGTTTTTGTATTTTAATTTGATTCACCTCTAACCATGACCCATCCTGCTGTATCACACACTTTATTTCTTCCTGGCTCTTGTCACCATTAATCATTACATGCATTTCTATCTTATTGTTTCCTCTTGGTATCATTTCTCCCCCACTGTCTGTAAGCTGCCTGAAGGTAGGGGTCTTTTCTGCTTTACTCACAGATGCACATCACAACCTGGCCCATGTTTGGCACTCCATAAATACCTATGGTTTGAATAGATGAATGAATTCATAGGTGTCTCCCCATGCACTTCTTCTGATACTAATGTTTTGTAACATGTAAACCTTAGCAAACACTTTGAAACTGGAAAACCTTAAATTGATTTTCTTTTTAAAAGTTAAGTTGCATATGAGTGTGAAAATGAGTGTGTTCAATTGTCTGCTTCTCAGTATACGTGTTTTACTTCAATAAAACTTTGTTGTTGTTAAAGCTAAGGCACACAACTTAAAATACCCTGTGAAGTGTTTAAAAAACAGGAAAGAATTTGAATGAACAAAATAACGTGGTCGTCAAATGACTGTTTTGAAGGAGAGAGGCAAGATTTCTGCTAGAACTTATCCAGCTACAAACCACTATCTTAAGGCAGCAAGAAATTTATATTCTCTCAAAGCTGAAGGAAAATCAAAATCCACAAGCGACCCTTCCCTTCCCATAGCTGTTTTGTACACTGCTCAGTTTCTGGAGATCTGAGATAATCATTTTGTCCTTGAGAGTCTCGTGGCTGTGCTCTTAGAGAGTTTGGGTTTAAAATCTTAGGATTTGATCCTGTTCAGAAAAACAAGGCATGAGCACCTGCAAAGCATCTAAAATCAGCCGCTGCCAGAGGCTGGCTGCCATCCCCGCCTTCCCACTCCGATGTGTCCTCTAGGAGGTGAGGGTAAGAAAACAAGCCTTGCTTGTGGGAAAATGTTTTTGTTGCAGAACCTCCCTGCATTCCTTAAGGGTTTGTTTTGGGATCGCAAAATTGGCAACTTTCTTTTTTTCTTTAGCACAGTTTAGGGTTTAAAGTGTAGTAATGGCTGTGTGCGTGTGTGTGTGTGTGTGTGTGTGTGTGTGTGTGTGTGTGTGTTGGTGCATATAGATGTGCTTTTATAGGTATAAGAAAATAAATCTTCCAAGCCAGCCTTCCCCGTGGGGTGTGTTGATGAAACTTTGGCTGAAGGTTTTATCTCTTTGAGGCCCTTGTGCAAGCACTGCCATTAGACCAAAGTATATGGAAGTGCAAAGATGCTGCTGCCTCTGGGGGAGGCTCATTGGATCCTATGTGTCTATTCAAATGGACTTTGTATTATCTTCTGGTGCCTTTTGTTACAAAGTATCACCGGGAGCCCGTGGAATTAGCTATATGGGTAGGAGAGACAGACTGGGCAAGTGGAAACTGACCTGCCCTGGGAGCCAGGAGCCCTGTCCTGCCACATTCCACAGACTTCACTTACTTTCTCTGAGCCTCAGTTTTCTCATCTCACACATGGGAACAAAACGGGTGAATGTACTAAGTGTTCACGGTTTTGGCTAAAGGCTTAACATGTATTATGTGAACTATCTCTACTGAATAACCCCAGAATGTAGTGGTTGCTATCATTATCACTCCCATTTTGACAGAAGGGGAACACATGGCTTGCACTGGTCATAGGGGATGTTACCAGTGTTCCCCAGCTCTGAAACCATTTCTCTGACACCAACTGAGTATCCTGAAGTTCAGTTCCATTTTGATAGCAACCACCTGGAGTTAGCACAGACCCCACAAGTTAAGGGCAAAATCCTTCACAAGACTGACCCCCTTTACAAGACCAGCGACGCCCACAAATTTTGGATGTCCTCAAGGTGTCCATATTTTTGCCAGGCCAGCTACAAATTTGACACCTCCCACCACCCCCTCTGGTTCAACATTTTGCTAAAACTAATTCAATAGAAATCAGGGATGTCCTGTACAGCTATTATAAAAATTTTGTTATAGATGATAAAAATAAACACCTAATGAATGGTCATAGGGCAAAGACTGGGAGGGTCCCAAGTATAGGAGCTTCTTTGTCCATGGAGTCTTGATGTGTCACTCTCCTAGCACATTGAGATGTTCACCATTTGGGATATTCTACTGAATAATGATGTCCAAAGTTTTGATTGGGATTTTATTATGTAGGCATGACTGATTAAATTGTTGGCCATATAATTGAATTTCACATCCAGTCCTGCTCTTCTCTCCATTGGTTGGCTGGCTCAAAGTTTCACCCTTCTAATCACATGGTTGATTTTTCTGGAGACCAGCCATCATCTTGGAGCTATCTAGGGACTCACTGTGTGATCCACCTCGCCTACTCCTTATCATCTTGCTCTCCCTCCCTCTTCACTGTGCTCCTACCTGGCTTCCAACAGCCCACCTACATTTCTTTGCCCAGTGCCTTTTTCTTGCCAGAGGTGGCTTTGCTCCCCAGGCAGCAGGCTGGAAGTAATGGGATTCACATCCACTGGAGACATAATAACAGAGAGCCAAAGAGACTTGCACCACTTTCACAGGGCAAATGAATAGAGCAGTGAGGATATGAACCCAGAGAGTCAGAATCCACTGCACTTTGCTCAACTGCTATATTGCCTCATTGGCTTAATAATACCTATTCCAATAATAAATCAGGAATGCTGCCTGGATGAAAGGAGACAGTAGGTCATAACAGCCACCATGTATGCAAACTTTGCTCTTTTATGCTTAAAACTCATTATTAGTAATGATAATAACTCTAAGGTCCAAGCACAGTAGTTCCTCCATTTAGGTAGCCACATGTCCAGAGGTGACCCTGAGAAAGGAGCCACCTTGCATGTGTATCTTGACCAAAGTGGTAATGTGCACATTTATTACTTCTGTGTTGTGTGTTCCCAGTGAACACATGCCTTTGTTATTAATTATTCATCTATCTTTCAATATAATTTTAGATCTGGTGATAATTTCTGAATTTCTCTATTTATAGAAAACTTTGAACTTCATAAATATTAAAATGCCCTATTATCTGCATGCAGACTGCTTTTTCTATGGCCATAGAAATTATGCAATTATTACCAGAACTATTAATTAAATTTGAAAATAGATAAATAATGGATAGGAATGCTATTTATGAGTTAAAAATGAGAAGATGAGAATTATCTTCCATTCTGTCACCTTTGATGAGTCTAGCCTATATATGCTCTTAGCTTTTATTATTGAAAGTTTTTATGTTACTTTACATAAACAGTTGGTTATAAGAAATAAGTCTTGAATAGTCATCGATTTTCAGATGGAGGGATTAAAATTTTTTCTTAATAAAACAATCAAAAAGTGGCTGTGTCACAATGGTCAAATAGTAGGCAATTTCTATATTCTGCAAGTTAAAAACTTGAACCTTAATGTAGATAGAAGAAATCCCCAAGAAAATAAAGGACATGTTTGTTGGGAATCAGCATGGGATACTTTCATAACCTCTCTATGAAATAAATGAAATAATGTTCTCACAGATTTCCTCAGGTCAGACTCCTGGACCTCCTTCTTCCATTTCTGCCTTTAAAAAGATATTCTGTAGTTACCTCTGGCTAGTGGGGGATACTTGTTTGTTTAGCTCACAATATTTATGGACCCCCATGAGTCTTAAAATCACCACCATATAAAAATTGTCTTTCTACTGTATACTAAATTTGAGCTTCAAAGAGAAATTTTCACCGATGTCTGTGGAATCTTTTGGTTTTTACTGCGACCAAATGCATTTTACATTGTGGACCAACACTCACCTACAATATAGGTACCAACATTACACAAACAGTTTAGTGTGTTCTAATTTATGTCTCTGTAGAAGAAAATGCTGGCTACAGACGATCCTACTGACTTCATGACTGCTGGTAGGCTTGCTAGCTGATTTAGTGGCTCAGAATCATTGAGTGATATGATTCATTGAGCAGGACCCCGGGAATGTGAACACAACGTGCTTACATGTGTGCCTTCCTGCATTTCCTGTTTCTAGAGAGTGGGCCTGACATAGCCACTCTCTCCTTGGATGGTTTTCCCGGTGCTGTCATGAACGGACCTTTGAAAAATTGGTAATTTTGAAAGAGAACGTTGTCATTGATGATGCTTCCTCAGATACTTCAATTTTCAAGTTATTTGAAAAATTACAAAGAACTGCATGTTAAGAATTTGTTACCACTCAGAAATTGACCTTTTGCTTTCCTACAGAAAAAGAAAATTGCTAAGTCCATTAGCAGTAGATAAAAAGAACATGGGGCATTCTTGGTTAAACTTTATTAGTTTAGAAATGACAATTTCTGAGGTGCCTGGGTGACTCAGTCAGTTGAGCATCCAACTCTTGATTTCAGCTTGGGTCATGGTCCCGGGGTCGTGGGATTGAGCCCTTTGTTGGGCTCCAAGCTAAACGTGGATCCTGCTTACAATTCTCTCTCTTCCCACCTCTGCCCCTCTTCTGGGCTTCTGAACTCTCTCTCTCTTCCCCTCTCTCTCGTTCTCTCAAACAATAATGAAATGCCATTTTCCGTAATGACCTATTAATTACCTATTAATGACCTATTAATTACCAATGAAATTTATCTTTCATAAAGAGTATTTGGAAAAATAAAATTCTCAGTTGGCTATCACTGCAAATGACCATTTCCAAATACCAAACTTGTGTTTTTAAGGTGAGGACTTCTACTTTCACAGGTAATCAATGATTTGATTTGATTGGCCAAAAAGATAGTTGTGAAGGAATTCTAAACAGTGAAGGTTTCGACTGAGAGCAACTTTTTTGGAAACATTCTAGGATCTTTTGATGTGGCTACTTGATGTCCAGTGCCAAAGAAAACATTTATATTTTGATCATTAATTAATTAATAATCACCTATATGTCAGTCTCATCTACAACTCTGCATAGCCAAGCTGGCCACTGACATGCTTCTTGTAGTTTCCCGGTACATGCTTCTTATAGTTCATACCTTTGGGACAAATTAGTGTTCAATGGGAGCAGAACCGTGACCAGAAGAGCAGAGTGGATGAAGAAGTAGGACTGAATTGCTCCTTAGGGAAGTAGATGGGGAGCCGTGTCTTAAAGGATGAATATGTGTCCCTAGATGGACACAGATAAGGAGGGAATTACAAGCATAGGGAATGATACGTGCAAAGGCAGGAAGTGTGAAAGTTCAGTGAACATAAAGATCATCCAGAACAGTGTGCAAAGGGGTGAGAGGGATGTGCACCCTGAGAAGTCAAGCACAGGCCCTTGGTTGGACAAGGAAATTGTTGAAGGCTCTTTAAGTGGGAGATGATCTCATTGCATTTTGTGAAGCTTCTGCTGACAAAAACCATGGATGGATGGATGAAGACATTGTTTCTAATATTTGCCTGAATTTATGAATCACCTAAGGCACTTGTATATATAACGTACATACTTTATATGGATATATGGTTTCTTAGTCCTCTTCTCTGGGACTGTGTGTATGGAGTATGTGGCATCCATTCCCACAAATGTGTCATGAGCATCTGTTGTGTTCCATTGTTCTAGACTGCACTAGTTGTGGGATTATGGCAGTGAACATGGCAAATATGGTTTAGAGGCTCATCAGTCTCACATGCTCATGGGAGGGAGACAGATTTAACAAGCAAACACCTAAATAAAGAAGATAATTTCTGGAAATGCCAAGTGCAAAGAACAAAATTAAGTATGGTGTAAGTTCCATAAGGGAAGGAGTCTCATTTGACTCAAACTTGTGTCTCACCCAAATGTCTAGCACAGTGTCTTGCAAATAATAATGATTATCCACAGTGAGTGTTTACTGTGCGCCCAACATCATGAATGCGCAATAAATGTCGTGCATTCTCTCTTCAGAACCACTGTCTAGGGCAGGGGTTGTAAACCAGGGTCAGTTTTGCCCTTAAGGGACATTTGGCAATATCTGGCTGGAGATGTTTTTGGTTGTTACAAACTGGTAGGATGTCATTGAGTGCTACTAGCATCTGATGCGTACAGGTCAAGGACACTGCCAAACATCCTACGATGCACAGACTCTCCCCCACGGCAAAGAATGATCTGGCCCCAAATGTCTATATTGTTGAGGTTGAGAATCTCTGCTGTGAAGGATGATATTGTTGCCCCCATTTTATGAAAGCACAAAAGAAGATTGAGGTGACACAAGTGATGCCTGGATGTGGCAGAGCAAGGCTTTTAACCCAGAGACCCTGACTCCAGACCGCGCCTAACCCTTATGATTGTAGACAATGTGAGATACAGGAATGCAGAAACGTGAATGGCCGTCTGACAGCTAAGGTAGGGCCTTCAAATTCTTTTGGTTTGAAAAATGAGAAACATTTATGAAGATGAGTGCCAGGTAAGATGGGCTCACTTTGGGGACCTTCGTTTAATCAGGAACTTGAAATTTGTTGTTTCCTTGCACTTGTCATGATATCCCATTGTTAGCACCTGCCAGCCTTGCCATCCTAAACTGTCGCTGCTATTTTAGAGACGCACCACAACAGGTGTGCCAAATACTGGGCCATTAGCGAGCAGTAATTCACCGGCATGAATATTTATCATCTCGTAACAAGACAACAAAAGCTGTGTCTCCTTTTTAGAACAATGTGCAACAACGTCCTCAAAACCAAATTGTTTGAGTTTTTCATTTATGCAAAGGAAGAAGAGCTCCTCTGTAATTTTCCATTAGATGGTTTTTATTTTCTCAGCCTTCTTCACATCAAAACACAGCCCTGGCCAGCGTTTGATTTTAGTGAGCTGTTGGATCACCCAATAGTTTATAGAGCTCAAGGCTCCAGTGATCAAAATATCCATTCTTATGTTGTTCTGGAAACCAGTCGCTTCTCCTTGGGGAAATGTCCAGACTGATGGAGAGGGAACTTTTTTCTTCTCACTCATAATTTCCTTCCTTCCTCTCCTTCCTCCCTTCTTACTTACTTTGTTCCTTCTTTTTTTCCCCCCAAGAGAACTGTACTACAAATGAGCAAATGAGAAAATTTAGAAATATTTAAGGGTTGTGGAAAGCATCTTGTGAAGGAATGATTGCCCATGTGATGTGCTAAGAACCCCAAACTAAAACCCGTGTGCTTTTAAGGGAAAATCTAAGAGAGAGAAGCATGGTATGTTTGAAACCCTCAGCATTCCTGACTGACTTGCTCTTCCTGCAGTATTTTAATGACCAGCGATGAGATAACTCATGATGAGATAACTTACAATATATGCTTATGAAATGCACACGTGGCAATGCTGGGAATAAGTGATTTGAAGACCAAATTAGTCTTTCCAGTCTTCTAAGTATTGCCCTAAGAAAGTACTGATGGGTTCCCAATAAGTGTGTTTTCCATTTGTCTTCAGCTATCATTACTAACCAAGACATGCTCTTCTGTGCATATTGTGTGATGATCATGTGTATGATGGTCCTTCCCCTTAAATTTCTGCAAAGCATTTTCCTTCTGACTCCAAAGTAATTGTGGGATTTTCTCCCTTTTTTGCCTCTCTATAGACTCTATAGTTGGCCAAATAAGAGTTTCATTTGGCCAAACACATATTTGTTTATTTGTTCAATAAAGGGAACAGATTTTAGCCTGTTCCTTTGCTACTTTCTTTAGTTTGATGATACACACATACAAACTGAAACTTCTTGTAAGACAAGATGTGTGTTTTCCTGTTTAGAAAGTTTGATAAGTAATACCTAATCCATAGGAGGTGTTCAAAACATATTTGCCAAATGAATGAATGAATGAATAAATGAGTGAGTGAATGAATGAATGATCAAGGTTAAATAAGGACTACAGGCCAAGACTTAAATTATACTGGGCACAAAGGGCTTCCTTTGGTTAATTACTCCCCTTATTACTGGGTAGAAATGGTAACTAACACTTGTTGAGGACTTAGTGAGCACTGTTAGGCATTATGTCATTTAACCTCATGAGAGAACCACTTTTATTTTCTCCATTTTACAGATGGATAATGGAGGCTCAAAGAGACTTCATGCCCAAGTATAGCTAGTGAGTGCCTGAGTCTGGATATAAACCCAGGTGGTCTATCTTCTAGCCACTTTACTAAACTTTTCTCACTACAGTAACAAAGAATGGTATCTCTCAAGGAGACTTCCAGAAACTAAGGAACCATATTAGGAGCTGCTCTTTAGGGGAAGGTGTCTACTAATCTGGGGGCAATAAAGTACGGTGAAAAATGGTAGCTCATTATGATGTTATCCAAGAGGGAATTGGAATTCACATCATCTGTAGTTTTGGACAGTTGGTCGTCTTTCTGAAACCTTGATAAGCTTTCCATTGTTGGGGTTTTGTCCAGTTTTTCAATATTACTTGCAAATCTGAAAGGATCCATATGTGGAAAAGAAAAATTGCATTGCAATTGCAGGGACCAGTAGAAAAGAAATTTTGGAGAAAGAATATGGGCCTAGACCCTTCTTCTCCCAGAACCAGAGATCCTTGGCAGACCTTTCTCTGTGGTTTCTCCCCAATCTGGGCAGTGTTCCACCCATCTCCAGGGTTGTCTTTGCAGTGATCCACTCATTTCCCTTCAGCCCAAGGTGATTAAAACAACAAAACCTAAACTTTTGTCTAAACCTTCAATTTTCTAAACTTTAACACAATCTTTGACTTCTTTTGCAAGACACAACTTAAATGTTCCCTCCTTTTTGAGGCACTCCATTATTTCCTTATACTTCCTAAGTATACACTTTAGTATTAGAAGTAAATATTTGTTATTCTTTGCTTCCTTGTGTAAGAATTACCTACTGACATGTTAGTCCCCCTCTGTGTGAGCTCCTTAGAGCCTGGGACTCGGGTATGTCAGTTGCTTGCCTCTTCGTCACCTCCCTGTCCCTCTACATTGTGGCCACTCCATAAATATTAAAGGGATAGAGGGACAAGGAAAGAGCTAGGGAAGAAATGAAGAAGAAAAAGAAGGAAAAGTTAAGTCCGGGTACATTTCTACCAAATTTCTGGAACCAAATTCGTGAACAAGGGAGCCACTGGAGAATATGAAGCTCATGTGGGCCCCATGCCAATATCATTTCAGAAAACATTCAGATTGATGCTTTCCTGCATGCTTTGGGAGCAGACAGTGCACCTGTGCATCTGGGCTAGCTACAGGTACCACATCCTTCTCATTCTTCATAGATGACACAACACTTCTCAGCCATGTACTATATTTTGCACGCAGGGCACACACACCAAATTTTGCCTTGTTGAGCCTTTTAAACTCTTATTATCTCAGATTATGAAGACAAGCTGTGCAGGGTATAGGCATGATCTCACACTGAGTTAATTGAAGGCAGAGGTCAGTTCGGTTTTCCTGGACCATCCATCAGTAAAAAGTTTGCTTGTTTAATGCACAGAATAAAAGAGTCAAAGTAAAGATGCAGGTTTCTCCTGAACCCTCCCATTTGGGGCTGTCAGGTAGATGTTAGATTTCACTGAGCTGTTAAAAATCTTAATGGGTCCCACTGAGCTGTTTCAGGTTGTTTGTGACAATCGCTTTAATTTCCTTGTTGTGCAGCTAACAATGATTTTAATCTTCATTTCAAATTAATCACCTAAAGCCTCACTGTCCTTTTCTCCCATTGGCATGGCTGCTTTAGCTATGTGTCATCGATGAACAGGAGGATTTATTCCCTTTCTCTTCAACAGTCTAACAAAAACGTATCTTCAGCCAAATTATATATACAGTAATTTCTTACATATGTTAGAAATGCCTAGTAGCCAAGATTGGAAACACAGCAAGTTTGTAATAGTGATTTCCTCTGGGTGATTTGATTATGGAGGGGGGGGGGATTTTTTTTCCTTCCTCCTTTATACATTTTTAAGCTTTCAACATTTTCTATGATAAGCATGTATTATTTTTACAATAAGAACAGATAAATTAAAGAGTTAGTGTTTTTAAATCAAGGATTAACAAAGGAAATGCAGTCTTTGAGGAGATGTAAAGCTGGAAAATTTTCACCATTACAGAGCGGTGAAGAAAATCTCCATCAAGATAAAAGAGTGGGGTTGGAAAATTAGCTTGCAACGTGAAGAATGGTCCTTATTATAGATAATGCTACCGACAGCCAGGTTGATCACAGTTCTCAGTTTTAGCGCATTGGAGTTTCCTCATAGGCAAGTCCCCACCTTGTACCACTGATTATTTCCTTGCTGTTCACTTGCACCATTGACAGCCTTTGAACCAGTCATGCTGCAGAGGCCAGAGAAATGAATCTCAGAGAGAGACAGTTGGAGAGACAAAGATGGGGGTGATGAACAAGATGTATTTCGCACTCTCCGATTGCTTTATGTGTATGATGAACCTCACAGAGTGCAAGGAGTAAATAGTGTTGTCATTTTAAAAGGCTAGACCTGCCTTCAAGGGCACTTTAAGCCTGAAGGCTAGAGGTTGGAAGGAGTCTTTCTTCTGAGGGTGCCTCGTTGTAGTAGGAATGTCTTCTGTCTTTGTATTTTGATTGTACTTTTCCTTAATGGCTAATTGCTCAGCAATAGAAAACATAATTTATCCTCCAATTTGTAAGTCAATCAAATGAAGGCTGGGTGTCAGCAAACTTGGAGATAAATGAAATTGGGATAAACATGAGAAGCCCAGCGGCATGTTGATGCAATGGTAGGAATCACGGGCAACCCGGCAGTGGCAGTGTTGGTTCTGGGTGTATCCTCTCCTTTGGGAGGGGTGGGGGCAGGCCAAGTGTCTGCTCCTTCATCACTCACTGTTCCCTATGGGAACAGGTGCCTGGAGTCCTTTGTGGACTGTCGTAGAAATAAAAGTGTGACGGATTGCGGTAAAAGAAAGAGTGTATTATGTGAATACACAAATATTTGCGTGTCTGAGGATGACATGGTTTTATTCAAGGAAGTTCTACTTTTAAGGAGGTGATGAATTTTGAATCAGAGTTCTGTTGTCAGGGGAATCCTTCTTAGAAGGAAGGAAATGTACTTTTTAACTAGATTTTCAGCAAACTTTGACACACTCATTGTGGTCATGACTGTGGAGGTGGCTCAAATATATTTTGCATAATGTGGAAATAATACTGCATTCTGTTAGCTACCACCTTCCAGCGCCACCATGAATGCCACTGGTACAGAAGGAAACACGGGTGCTGTAGATAACAAAAAGTCAAATGGGTTATACTTACCAACACACTAATCATCGCAGAGAGACTTCTCTGTGTATCTAGTCACTGTGTAGGTTTATCTTGGCCCTGGTTAACCTCTATGCCACAGTTGTACTCTATAAACCAAGTTGGATCCTGGCACGTTATTAACCTATATCTCCCCCATCACAAACCCCATCTAGTATTCTGGCACCCCGCTTCCATGCCCCTGGTATTGACGACCTAGCCTTCTCTTTTTGTCTCACTTTTTCTTCTCCAAGGTCATTGCCATTCCCTTCCCTTCTGTTTCTCCCCTAAACACCCAATTTTCTCTGATAATAACCTCAATATTTGTCATGTATATCTGACCAACATTCTGTCTTCTGACAGCTGCAAAGAAGCTTTTCAAAAATCTGGTAATAAATCAGTATCCCTGTAAGAGGTAAGCCTTCTTGCCACAGGTGGGAGGAAGGTAAAGTCCTGGAAGGAGATGCAGCAAACAGACAGCAACGTGCAGGGAGGTGGGCTGAAGGAGGCTGGCCTATCCAGAAAGCCAGCCGTGGAGGAAAAGATCAATGAAGGCACAGCACAGTACTGGTTGTAGGAAAGCCACGGGTTTAAAGGGAAATCAGATAGGAGGCCAAATAAGGAGCCACAATAAGGGATCCACACTTACTGTTAGTAAACACAAAGAGAGTCAAGAACACAAAAGACTGGGAAGCAGGCATGCGTTTGGGCAAGGCACCTGTGTAAGAAGTGCTGGGAAATCACAGTAAGGAGACAGTGTAAGCTCTCCCACACCTTGGTGGGCATCGTGCTGGAGTAGTGGGTTTGAAAGTCAAATACCAAAAGGTATTGAGACCTTTCTACCAGTATTTGCAATATTCCAGTTGTTCTCAGCAGGGGGCAGTCACACCCCCAGGGGGGCACGCAGCAAAGGACAGATGTGACAGTTGTCACAACTAAGGAAGGAATGCAACTGGCATCTAACAGGTAGAGGACAAGGGTGCTTCCGAACATCCCACCATGAATAGGACAGCCCCTTATCACAAAGTATTTCCATCTCCAAATGTCAGCACGGTCCAGGTTGAGAAACTCTAGTATATATTAAGAAGTGTGTGTGTGTGTGTGTGTGTGTGTGTGTGTGTGTGTGTTCATGGGAGAAGGGGGTTATGACTTAGTACAAAGGTTTGTCCACAGCGACGTGCATTGCAGCATTGTTTATGTTAGTAAGAAATTAAACAACCTACATGTTCCACAATAGGGATTTGGAAAAAACACATTACGCTTTCTTTTCTTATTTGACAAAATGACCTTGCAGCCATTATAAGTGATGCCTAGGACAGTGTTTAATGGGATGGAAAAATGTCCCTGGGATACTATTAAATGGAATTAAACAGGTAAAACAACATTATTTACCAATTTGTATTTAAACCAAAATAAAACTATTTCTAGATATTATGTTTATTTGCATCTAAGTCAAAATTCAAAGTAGAATACAAAAAATAAGCAGTCTACCATATTAGGTATTATCCCTTGGGTGTTGAAATTAAAAATGAGTCTCATAGGTTTCCTATGTGTTATTAAATACCTTCTAAATCCTCCACGATGAACATACATAACTTTTATGGTGAAGGTAAAAAGACGCATTTATCTGAAAAAAAAATACTGTTTTTTAAAACATGAAGTTGACATTTGAGAAGGTAGCTGAGCCAGGTGTTTTTTCCTAGGGTCTCCTTTTAGGTTGGTGAGGTGGACAAGAAAGTATTTCCAAATGCCAGAGAGGGAGGCAGGTGGGGTCAAGGAAGAGGTAGCATTTGGCTCTCATTTTAAGCATTAGTGGCTGAGCTGGAAGAGGAATACTCTAAAATCATCATTTCCTCATTTAAATACTCTTAATCAAATTAACACCCTCTCCTCAATGTTCCAATTACATTGAGAATCAGGTGTAGCTTTAAATTTGCTTTTCATCCCACTCTCTGTTCTCACACCCTCTCCTGGGGTGGCTCTGGCTGGCTTGGGTTTAGGCAGTGTGGTGTGTGTTGTGTGCTGTGGGGGTTGCCCGGAGTTAGGCTGGCACACAGCTTCGTGCCCCTACAAAGAAATAACAAGTTCATATCTGTCGCATGGGGTTCTTCTGTTGTTAGGAAAATCCTTCTGTTTTAAAAACAGCTTGATTCATTCCTGTAGCCATTTCTGTTGAGTGGGTTTGTTTTGTCTTGTTCATTCTTTCTGGTACCTACAGATCTAATGTTGTGTATACACACACACATATATACATATATATGTCTATGTAGACACAAGTACATACATACATGTATATAAGAGAGAGAGACACAAAGAGAGATATTGGAATGATTTCTTCCATTTTAGAAAGGGATTCAGAGTCTCTTTCCCTCTTTAGGGAGAAAGTAGATAATCACCTTAACACTTTTACTTTTTGTATTGCGACAAAACTTGCATATCATAAAATTAACCATTTTAAAGTGCACAATTCAGTGGCATTTAGTACCATCACATTCCCCCAAGGAAGCTTAGTGCCCACCCAGAAGTCACTGCCCAGCCCCCTAACTTCAGCCCCTGGCAATCACTAGGTGTACTTCTCTACTTCATTTTGCTGCCATTTGGAAACTTGCTGGCATTTTTAGTTTTATTTTAGTTTGCATTGTAGCTAGTTGTTCTCTTCATGAGATGGGCATGATGGGCACGCAAGGAGAGGGAAGGTTGGAGAGAGAGAGAGGAAGAGAAGGGTGGAAGGAGAGAGGAGGAGGAGGAGGGGAGTTTAGGAGTTAGAGAAAGCCAAGGTGGGTTTTGAAGGAAAATCCAACCGCCACACACATCCCAGAAAGGCAGAAACACTCGCGTATACCCATTGAGAACTTGAATCAGTTTGAAGGATCTGCTCTGAAATTCCAGGTGTGCCCTATCATCTCTGAGGAGGGTCCACAGAGGAAAAGTTAGGCCTGTCTCCACCACTGGGAAGACTCCAGCCTGGATTCCAGGGTCAGGTAGTAACGGGCTCTATCTCTCGGGGTGCCTAAGCTTCCTGAGTGTTTGGGGGTCCTATTGTGATCTCCACAGCCTTCCACTGACATCCTGACACCAAGTCCCCATTATTATTTTGGCTTTTCAATTTTTTTTCTCCCTTCATAATTGGGTTTCTATGATTCCACTGCAGATGATGGGGTGAACTCCAGATAGCCGAGTTATTATAGATTAGCCCTGCTGATATTGCAGCTTGGGAAGAGTCGATATGCTATATAGAATGACACGGAAACCTGATAACAATGGGGAAAGAGACTTTTGTATAAATCTTCTTAAGTATAGTGTTTCCATATTAAATCTTACAAAGTGAATGTCTGGCTGCATTGATGAATGTGTCTTCACTGATGGAACATGCCTCAGCCCTCCTGGCAGGCTTCCTGAGGACCCCGGGTGATAAAGCCAACCAGAATATTTCTTCATTATGATCATCATCTTACATTTACATTATTCTCCTTGTCACCGAGAACTCCAGACTCCAGTCTGTAGGAAACTTTTTTCCACACATAAGTTGAAATATGTTCAGTGGTGCCAGGGATTAGCTCTGAACCCTGAGCACAGCCTCATTTGGGTGATTTTATGCCGTTCGAGTGTTGGTGAGGTTTGAGACAGGCTGACTCACGGAGTCAGCTGCTACGGAGAAGCACGGGGTGAAACGTAGACAGGGAGTTCATCAATTTGCCTTGAATGGTCTTCAGTTCTCCCTAACACCATAGTACAAATAATGGAAAATGTTCAGGAGGTATGGAGCTGCTGAGTGAAGTCTTTTCTGCAAACAACCTTCTCACAAACAATGATTCAAGACCCTGACACCAAGTACTCTGAGTGCATGTCCTGGTCCACACTTTATCAGTTATGTTTCTTAGAGTGAATCACTCTCTGTGTGTCAGTTTTCTCATCTCTAAAATGGGAGCATTTCTGGTACTTTATAGGTTTGAGGAGTTTATATATGCCAAGTGTTTAATACACACTTTACAATAAATTTGCTAGAATTATTACAATCATCATGTTGTTATTACTGTAACTGTTATCTGGCAGCTGCTCAGGTCTTGAAATGTACAGTGAGGATAATATTCACTGAGCTACATAAATAAAATGCACGTGTATGTACAGAGTTCCTTGATATAATCATTTTTATTTTAAATATTACGGGATGTTCTATTTTTAAGCCAGATTGACAATTGGAAGTCTGAATTAATTCAACACACAAATTAAGCTACAATTGCTCATCATACCAGAGATTTATTAGCTTTATCAAAATATCATGTAGGAAGCAGTTAAAGAATGTTCTTAGATCACAGTGCATTTGCAACATGACTTGGCTTATGGGGATGCCACAGACACCCCCTTGTCTAGGAGGCACACATTTAGTGAGGTGCACCTGCTCAGTGTAGCTTACCTGGAAGAGTAGAATGCATCTTCACTCCACTGTTGTTTGGCAAGCATGCTTATTGTTGGGGGTTATTAAGGAGATTATTCAGTTTATTAGTTATGAAATGTCATAGTGGCCTCTGGATTGCCAATTGTGGTTGGTGGGCTGGATTTTAATTATCATCAAGCAGTTGCAAATGTCTGAAATATGTCTGTGGAGAGAGCTTTGGTGGAGGATGGGAGAGAAATTGATGAGGAAGGTGTAGAACTTTGGGATCAGCGTTCCACACAGCCCTGGGATTGAGCCTGGCTCCTGATGGCCTAGGGGGCCATCCATGGGGGCCCCTACGTGCCAGCCCCTTTCCTTACTGGATAATGTATTGTTGGGACGTTATTTCTCATATTTATTCAATTATCTGCTTCTCTCTGTATAGATTCTGATAGGTTCTGTAAAGAGTTGTAAGTTCTAGTATTTTCTCAAGAGCAGGAGAAGCAATTCTTCATTAATTCATGTGCATGCATTCATATATTTGTTTATTGTTCAATAAGTATTATTTCAATGCCTACTGGTGCTAGTTAAGTTTCTCAGCACTGTGCTGGGTATTGAGGAATATGAAAAAGAGTGAGACTCGGTCTTTATGCTTTAGGAACCCCAAATCTGTTTATCAGGAGAGAGAGATGTGTACAAATCAGAACTTGTACCAAAGGAAGGATGGAGTAAGGCTGCCTGAGCAAAAGGGCTTGGGCATACTTTATGGAAAAGGTGACGCCTGAGGAGAGCTTTGCAGCCCAAAAAGGAACTTCTCCTGGCAAACCAGGTGGACTAACGGGGCAGAGGGAAGGAGGGAAGACATGGCAACAGAAGGAATGGCACATGCAAAGGAACAGAGGCAGAAAACAGCAGTTGTGTTTGGGCTGCAGGTTCTGCTGACATGTGGAGGGTGAGGGCAGGTACGAGAGGAAACCAGACAGGTAGAAGGAGGGTCACAAGCCAAGTGTGGACTTCACTTAGTAAGTGATAGAGAAACATGGAGAATGTGTACACAGTGTTGAGTTTGCATTGTTGAAAGGTCACCCTGGCTGCACGGTGGACGATGTGTCAGGCAGGTGTAAGGTGAAAGGCAGGTTGTTAAGCAGCTTAAGTGAGGAAAGAGAGGTGTTTGAACCAGGTTGAAGGTGTGGAGAGAAGCAGATGTTTTTGGATTACGTTAGGATGGAGAATGGAGGGTTCATGGGTATGGATACGGAACAGAGAATCAAGAATGACAGCTAGTTTTAGCATGGTAAGCCAGGTCTACACCAGGGCAACTGATGGAGGAAATACAGAAAGGCAGGCCTTCCAAGGCTTATGCAGAGTCATGGAGAGAGTGGCAGTGGTAATAGTTCAGGCCACTAGTGAATCCAGGAGATAGCATGTGGTGCTTTTCAGCAGCCAGACTGGGCATTTTACTAAACATTATGTGTGTGGTCAGGGGTGAGAGAAGTCTGCAGACAGGTGTCAGGGGCACCTGAGGTGTGTGTGCAGGGGATCTAAAGGGAGGCAAGTAGGAAGGTGAGGTCAGGGTAAATAGAGGCCTTAGATGCGTTGAGGACTTGGCAGGCATTGCAAGGACTTGGGCGTGTAGTTTGGATGCAATGGGAAGCTGACCATCACAGAGATCTGAGCCTCTGGTCTACCTTTTACCCATTTTCTCATCTGTAAAATGGGGCTAATACTAGTAACTTATAGAGTTGTGAGAATTTCAGGAGAGTTTAGCAGTTATTTATATTGTATTGTATTATATTATTTATATTATATTTATTATGTTATATTATATTATATTACATATTATATTATATATTTACCACCTGTACTAAAATCTTCAGTGAGCACAGGATTTACTGAGGAGTGACTTGATCTCACTTGTGTAATAAGATCCCTCTGGCTATGGTTTTGAGAAGAGAGAAGAGGTCAAAGACAGAAATAAGGAATCCCATTGGGAGCCATTGCGCTGGTTCGGGTGAGAGAGGATGGCGTCTTGGGACCAAGGGGGACTGTGGATGCAGCTAAACATGCAGGCTTTGTATAGATACGGCTCATGGGATTGGCTGGCAGAATAGATGAGAAGTCAGAGAGAAAGACAGGAGTCAGGAATAAGAATTGGGAAGCTTTGCTTTTGTTTTGCCTTTAACATTATATGTTGTTAGAAGGACAACTGACGGATCTTCAAAAAATGAAGTCACTATTTCACTTACTACCGCCAACAGACACTGAACAGTGGCCCGCATCTCCCTATTCTCCTGCCACTTTTCTCATGGGGCTCAGACCTGACTGGCATGTGATGGGGCCCAGAGGCCAGTCTGTGAATGAGGGAGACCTGCCGGACTCAGGATTTCTCATCCCTCCTTTTCTGGTTTCCTATGGCTGCTATAACAAATGATCACAGACTCAGCCTTTTAAAGCAGTAAGAATTTTGGATATCAAGAGCTAAAACTGAAGTGTGAGCAGGCCTGTATTTCTTCTGGAGGTCCCAGGGGAGCATCCATTTTCTTGCCTTTTCCAGCTTCTGGAGTCTCCCACACCCCTTGGCTTGTGGTTCCTTCTGTCTTCAAAGCACATTCCCCAACCTCTGATTCCATTATCACATTTCCTTTTTCTCATATCTGACATCTTCTAAGCGCACCTGTGGTAACACCGTGCCTACCTAGATCATTCAGTTTGATCTCTCCATCTCAAAATCCTTCATTTAATCACACCCACAAAGTTCTTTGTGCCATATAAGGTAACATATTTACCAGTTCTGGGGATTAGGATGTGGATATCTTCGGGGGGGGGGGGTGTGCATTATTCTGTCTACCACATTTCCAATGGCCATTGCTTTCTTACTCATTTGGGCTCCTTACTCACCTCTCTCTTTTCTGTGAGCATCAAGGCTCATTAGTATTCCTGCAAATGGGTCCAGCCCATAATTTTGTCTCACATGCCTGATTCTCCCTTAGCCTTAAGCTGAGAACTATGATCTGTGACCTGTACGTTAATTAACCCATGTAACTCTATTGGTTGATGTACATTGTGCACGTAGTTTAGTGCTTGCCATATAAGAAGCAACTACAAATATAGAATTCAGTCTATTCTTGCAATCTATAAATATAATTTTGAATCATGATTCTGTCACTTTGCTTGTGAGCTAACTCTTGGTCTGTACCATCTGCAAATTCGATAAACCACATCTCTCAGGTCCTCATTCCCATTGTTGATAAAAATGCTTACCCAGAGACTCTGGCTTGGCTTTCCAGTAGCTCATTGCCTGTGTGTTATATTTTTCAGAGGAAGTCTACACACATCATTGCAGTTAATTCTTCTCTTCCAATAATTTGTGGCTAATCATTTATCATTCAGCATTTGCTAAGTCTGCTATGTGCAAGGAAACCCATGTCGATTAAATTATAAACTACAAACAGAAGACTTGCTTCCAGGTAGCTTAAGAATCCACTCAGAAGGTATGGACATTACACACATGGCTGCTCCATTTGTTACCAATCTGGGGCAAATGGGTGAATCAGACATAAATCTAAGTCATGCCCACATTCCTTACCTTCTCTTTACAGTTGACTGAACACAATGCTATACTCAGTCTCAGCATTTCTCAGCCCATCAGTCTAGAACCTTAAATAAGCAGAAGAATTTGCTTACCGTCACTTTTTTTTAGTGAACCCATGTTACCTCCTAAGGATCACCCTTGCTCCTTCCGAGTGGTTTCAAGCTATCCATTAGCAATGTGCTGTAGAAGAGGCATCGGGCATCATGCTTAGCATTTCTTGGTGGGTAGCATCCACCCTGTTTACACTTACCCAGTTCCACGTGTTTTACCTTCTCTCCTGTTAACCTGAAATTGCTCGTCAATCACTGTATCTAATTCTGCAGTCTCCATGCTTGCAAGACTTTATGGTACATGGGACACAACTGGTGAGTCCGGATTATTAATTTCAATTAGAGTAGGAGCTGTGCCTGTATGGCCGATGGTAGTCAAATAGTAGAGGGACTGATCTCAGATGTGCCATTTATCTAATTCCAATGTTACATAAGTTCATGATTTGTTTATGACACAGACCATGACTTCTCTTGCCACCAGTCTTTTCCCCCCCACCCCGAACTTCCCATATATGATAATTTCCATTCTCCTCATTGTTGTTTGTGGTTATTCTCGTGGGGAGAACGTTCAAAAAGCCAATTAGAATGGTTAAATACTGCTCTCTCTTTCCCCCTGCAAACTTGATTTTCAGTGTATTACAGACAAACTCTTTTCTTGACTCTTGGAAACACAAGTAGGAGAACATGAAAATATGGCAAATGCTTTAAAAAAGAAATAAGCACTTTCTCTCCTGGTTAGAAAGATAAATGTTGGTCAGTAAAGTTAAATAAATGTTATACCTGTTTTTGAGAGGTATTGACTATGGGATGCAAGAGCTACCCTAATTAAAATTGGCTGTTGGAGTGGTAATGCAGTATCTTGAGTTGCTAGTGAAATTATTTTCCTTTTTTTTTTTTTATACCTTCTTTATATTGGACTATGTTATACTACCAGTAGCAGTAAACCCCAAATACCTGGAAGATGCAGTGTACTGCCCTTCACTGGCATCTTGAAGAAAACAAATATTTAATTCCCTCCTACATGTTGCAGAATTGCGCTTCTTCTAAAATGCACTTCAGGGGCGCCTGGGTGGCTCAGCTGGTTAAGTGTCTGACTTCGGCTCAGGTAATGATCTCGCGGTTTGTGAGTTCAAGCCCCGCATCAGGCTCTGTGCTTACAGCTCAGAGCCTGGAGCCTGCTTCAGATTCTGTCTGTCTGTCTCTCTCTCTCCCTCTCTCTCTCTCTCTCTCTCTCTCTCTCTCTCTCAAAAGTAAATAAACATGGGGTGCCTGGGTGGCTCAGTCAGCTGAGCATCTGACTTCGGCTTAGATAATGATCTCACAGCTGGTGAGTTCAAGCCCCGTGTTGGGCTCTGTGCTGCCAGCTCAGAGTCTGGAACCTGCTTCAGATTCTGTGTCTCCCTCTCTCTCTGCCCCTCCCCCCTCACACTCTGACTCTCTCTCAAAAATAAACATTAAAATTGTTTTTAAAAAACACTCTAAACAATTTTGCCAGTATCCTGCATGTTTTCATCTACTTTTTTAAAACTAGGTTATTAACTTCTCTTCACCAAATAGGTCCAAGTTTGAATATTGTTTTCTTTCAGGGAAACAATGGTCATTCCTTTACCTATTACCATAATTGCAATCAATTAATAATTTCTTTCTGTCATTACTTCTGTTAGACTGTAAGCTACTTGAGGAGAGAGTTGGTAACTCATATCCCCCAAGGCACATTGAGCACCTGCATTATAGTGGAAACTCAATGAATGTTTGTTGAATGAATGAAAATAGACACAAAACAGCACATTCATTCTGAATAGTCAGGCTATGGGAAGAGTCACATTTGTGTAGGGAGTGTACAGAGGTCGTGGCATTTAAACAAACTGACAACGGGCAGGGGGGGATTTATTACACATTTTCTCTCTAGTTGTGGGCATGATCCTGCTTTAGTCCCGCAAGCCCAGAAACAGAAATGTCTATTTTTGAGTTGCTATATATAGAGAGAAGAAACAGTCCCTCTGAATGTGGAGTTACTCAGTATTTTTGGCTCTTTGGCTATTTTCAAGGTTCTTCATCTGGACTTAAAAACCAAATTAATAGGCTATCGTTTCCTCTCATCTTTTACACAGACACTATTTTGGGAGCAGATACATCACCCCAGCCACATCAGTGAACAGACTGTTTTCACTCTTGTAACACGAATGGTCACCCAAAGCATCTTCTCTCTCATGCTCTAGTAATTCACTACTGACCTGCATTGACTTTATTTACTTTTATTAATTTAAGCTAAGTGAATTTTATTTTCTATGAGTGTCTGTGTGGAACTAAGCACAGAAAACCTGTTTGTGCTTAACTCATTTTCTTTGCATCTTCCAAGCCCAAGTTGCTCTCTGGTTTTGGTTTTTGCTTAGTTGTAAGTTGTGCTTGATCAGTGTCCTCAGCACCAAATTTGACAACTAGAAGTGCTTCATAACTCACTGATGCCGTTTCAGCCCCATTTATTAGGATTGCCAGGAATTGTCCTTCTTTTGGAACCACAGACCAGCCGTTTCTTTAGATGGTATGTGAATGAGACTCTTCAGACAGGACAGGGAAGCTTCCAGCCTCCTGATCTGGACTCTTGAGTCAGGAAACTGTGACTGGGCCCGGTTCCTCTGCTGTTAACTCTGGGGGTGTGCCTGGGTTAAGAGAGCTTCTGTTCATACTGATGTCTCATCAAAAACCATGCCATTTATGAATTCCCATCAATGTCTTTGATAAACCCAAGTTGGAAGGAAATAAAAAAAGACTCACAATCTACTAACTGCTAGTTATCTAATAGCTAGAATTTAATAAAGGCCACACACTGTGCTAAATGCTTCACAGGCATTATCTTAGTTTGATCCTTAGACAAACCTGTTTGAGATATATGTTTGTTCCCCTTTTAAAGATGAGGAGTGTGAGGCTCATAAAGGGGGACTTTTACCTGTTCAAGCTGCTCAGCTAATAAGGGGTGAAATTTGGGATTCATACCCAGGCAATATGGTTTCCATGCCTTTCTCCACAGGCTACTGCTTCTCAGCTTCAGGAATATGGCCAGAATGCCATGTGAAGTTCTGTAAGTTAGTTCTTTAGACTATCCAGGTTTCATAGTAGCCTGGGATCCTTAGGAGTGAATTGCTTTCACTGTTTTTAATTAACCTTAGGACTTACCCAGTGTATCAAGTTTCTTACAGTCCCTTCTCCTGCTCTAACTTCTTAAAATCCTCTGAGTTGAGGTTGGTGTTATTTGGTCACATATGAGGAGGTCAAAATCAAGAAGTAGATGTTTAGGCATTCAGTAGAGATTTACTGAGCACTATACAAGAGCTTTAGCTTAGGTGTAAGCAACTCAATGATGACGAAGGCATGGATTGTACCGTCAAGGACCCCAGGCATCATGTTACACTCCCCACTGTATCTGCAGTTCTTAGCACTGTGCATGGCTCTGGGTTGGTCATTTGTAAATATTTACCAAGTTTCACAACTGATGATGTGGCCAGTGGATGACTATTGGTGAAGGGCATTTTTTCTTTCTTTCTTTTTTTAATTTTTAATTTTTTTTTTTTGCTGATTGTGACTTCAAATTCTGCACTCTTAGAACATTCTGAGCTTTTGTAGGTTTGAGAGGTATCCTGGAAACTGACCCCAGATGAAAATTAATCCTGCCCATTTTTATAGGAAAGCTGTGTTATAAAAACCCATGTGTTCAAGGGCAGCTAGGTCCTACCTGAGCCCGCCAATGCCTCTTGCAGTCTGAAGGCTGTGTTCTCATTGAGGTCAGCCACGTACTAGGAAGGAGGATGAGACTACAGGACGGTCAGGGCAGATAGCACATCCTTCAGTATCCGATGAAAGATGCAAATGAAAACCGCCGTCATGAAGGTATAATCAAACACCATCCACCCACGTTAATGTAGATTGTCAGGACAGCCAACCTCTCCTTCCCTGGGAGTCTGACAGGCGTGATTAACATGCTGTGAGCTCGGCAGAAATCACTGTGGCTCTTACCTTGGGCTGTGCCTCTGCTTAGGCCCTGAAGAAATGTCCAGGCAAGTGATGGGATTGTGGAAGAATGAGAGCCGTCCACTGCCTGCCTCCAGCCCCTGCCCTTTGCATATTTGGCTGGCCAGGTTATCCAACTTGTAATTTGGTGAGGGGGAGGTGTTGACTGGAGCTCAAGGCAATATACTCTCCCTGATTCTTTCACAAATTGTTTCCCCAAACCACTATTCTCCTGAGTGTGTCTCAGAACTACTTTCAGTTGCTAAGCAACCCACAGGCAGCTCCAGCCCACAGTATTTCATAGACGTGTAGGCATGTTATTTGGGGGTGCTTCCCCAGTCTCCCTTTCCCCCAGAGCTACCACTTCCCAAGCTCCTGCCTTCTGTTTTGCATACATGTCTGAATGGACCAAGGTGAACATCATCTGATCCAAGTGCAGCTCACATGTCGCCCAGACCACCAGGTCAATCTGATTCCCTCTCAAAAATTTCAATGGAGAGATAAGAACAATACTTAGAAAGTGTTGAACTAAAACATTGTGTAAACTTGGGACTCAGGTGGCCATGTTCAAATACATGCATGTTGATGAGCATGCAGAAGCAGTTAGTCCACAGCATGAAGTATGATATTGGAGAGGAGAGGAGGGAGAGGAGAATCCTGGGATGTGAGGGAATATGGAGAGTACGTGTCTCATGTCTGCAGGAAAGTTGGGCTGACCTGTATTTGAGGTTTGTCTGGAAGAATACGGGAGAGGTAAGGGGCTGGAGGGCATGTGCCAGGGAGTAGTTTATGCCTTGGCCTTTGGCATTTAGGCTGAGAAATTTGGAAAGACAAGATACGTGAAATTAGTGGTAGGATCAAGGGTCTGGAGACATCAACAAGATTGGACAAGTGTGGTAATGAGCAGAATGAATGACCTAGAAAGATAGAAAGTAACACTCAGAACCTGAGATCCTTAGGTTTCAGAGGTGGTAAGAAGGTCACGGGTAGGTCCATTCAGTATGTGACTGAGGCAGAGTAAAGGATATTAATTAGAATTAATGATGGGAAAGACATGGGAGGCCAGAATGTTGGATGGTGACCAGTCGTGGTGGCTCAGAGGCACTAAGCCAACTGCTAATGTCACTGAGGGGGGATGACTGGGGTTGAGTGGGTGGCAGCCATGTCAGTGAGGGGGGATGACTGGGGTTGAGTGGATGGTAGCCGTATGGTGGGATAGGTTTAATAAAGTCTGATGACATGTCTTTCGAGTGAGCCAGGATTCTGAAGGAAGAAGGGGAAGAGAGAGCGTAAGTGGGAAATAAATAGGACTCAGAAGTCCTGAGGGAGCTGGTTGTCCCCTGTGTATGCCGCTTCCTTACAGTCTTGTGCTGGACTCTCTCTCTCCAATTCTGTGCTTGTCAGCTTCATTTTCTTTCATTTCTGACTGCCTGTCTTACATAGCAAGAATGCAGCCCCAGTTTTACATTTCATAGCTTTGGCCCCTGGAGAAAGATGGACTCAAAGCTCTGTCTCGCTCCAAGACTAGGGAAGGGAGTCTTGATACATACTCTTGATTCAGCCACTGGTGGGCAGGTATGGATCATATATTACCAGTAGGGTGACTCTCTGTCAATAGGGTTAATTCCTAGAAAGATCCTATCGGCTGACAATTTCACATGTTTGCAGAACAACTTTCAAAAATTGGCCAAGCAATTCACAGGCTTGGTCTACAAGTTCTTTGGTTCCTTAAGGCTAATTATCTACCAAACTGCTCTCACAAACTGCCAAGTGATAGAAACGGTTAATGCTGTCCCACCGTGAAACATCTGGGTGGGAGAGCAGGGGACAGGGGTTGACTTTAGTGGTAGCCTCTCAGAAGGTTTCCTGTGTGGCACTTCAGTGCTTTAAGAGGTAGCATTTAAAGGAGAGTGATTGAATATTCGTATTTATAGTTAGAAATGAATACTCTTCTGTTTTTCCCCTAGAAACCCTCTTAATGAATCCTTTTTCTTTTAGATATGCAGAAGTTATTGAAAAACGAGTCTCCTTTTGTCTTTGAAGTTCCCAACAATTCAAGCTTTGTTTCCATGATGTGTTTTCACATACCCACCCTGCTTCATTAGGTAGACATGGCTGGGAGGGCATTTTTTAACAGAAGGGTTCTCAAACATTGGAATCCAATAAAAAGACACATTCCTGAGTCCCACCCTCAGAGCTTCTGATTCTGAAATGGGTTCCAAACATCAGTATTTGGAACAAGAGCCTGGCAATTCTGCAGGACAGGAAAATAGTGCTTTAACATTTCATTAGAAAGGAACCTGGCAACCAGTTTTCAGTCCCTGGATTTCCCCAGAATTTTGTCACGTGGTCTTCACATAGATATGGGCAAGCTGTTGTTGGTTCTTCTATCCACATCAAGGAAAGTTGTATTCATGTTATGCCAAACCCTGTCCAACTCAGAAGAAGCATGAAGGCCTCCTTTTCTTCCTTTCCTCCTGCAAAATCCCCCATCCTACCTTCTCATCCCCCCACTTCTTTCTACTACAACAATGAGAGAAAAACTGAAATAAACAAAAATGTTCCTTCTTTTATGAAAAGGTTCCTTCTGCTGCTAATCTTTCCATCCTCCCCACCCCCATCCTAGTCAAGTATGCCTTGTTTAGGAGGTTTTGCATTGTTTTGCTTTTTCCTTGTGAAGCATTTATCCCCAGAAACTCTCTAGTGCACAAGGACCTTTCTGAAAATCTCTCAAGGATGTAAGCAGGAGCCTTAACAATGCTTGAAAATGCCCAGTGTGCTCAGTAACTTCTCTCCCACAGGTAAAGGACGTCCTCACAAGCTTGTAGATGAGAGCCTCTAAGATGCACTTGTTACCAAGGACACAATTTTAATCAGTGATTCGTAAAGCTGAAGTGATAGGGGAAAATGTTCCTTCATTTATTAATTCATTCTCTAATTTGTGTCATCCGTCATCCATCCATCCAACAAACAATCCATCTCCCTATCCAGTCATCCATCCATCCATCCATCCATCCATCCATCCATCCAGTTAATGCTATTGAATGCCCATGTATCTGACTAGAACCAAAAGTGATTATTTGAACAGTGTTGACACTTAAGAAACTCCTGGTGTAGTGGTAGAAACATATACGTAAACAGATTGTGTATAATGTATTGGTCCTTGGTAGCAGAGATACTCACAAGGTATCATGTGAAGTGAAGAAGGTATTCTGCTCTCTCAGTCTCTCATCTTAGTGTGGACCACAATTAAACTCAAATGTGCGTTTCTTTACTTGGCTTTTCACTTTCCCCAGGCACATTGTAAACTCCACAAAGCAAGGATGGCATCTTCTTTATTCAACATGCTTCCCCCAGTACTAGACACAATGCGTGGTGTGTTGCAGGCACTCAAGGGCTCAGAAAGCAATGTCCCAGGCAGAAGGCACAATGAGAAGAAAATGTCAAAGAGGAAAAAAGATAGGTCTGTGGTGCAGAGCAAATGAAAGATGTGAGGAGAGCCAGGGGAGGGACAAAAACTACCTTAATTTTATTAAAGGGTAAAATGCAGGGTTAGAGCCAGCAGAATACTAAAAAATGACAGTTCCCATATGATCTGATGAGCCGGGGCTTTGCCATTGGTTGGAATGGGGACTCGCATGAAGTTTTTTTTTTATTTAAAAAAAATTTTAATGTTTATTTATTTCTGAGACAGAGACAGAGCGTGCTCGAGGGAGGGGCAGAGAGAGAGAGAGAGAGAAACAGAGAGAGAGACAGAGAGAGAGAGAGTCCAAAGCAGGCTCCAGGCTCTGAGGTGTCAGCACAGAGCCCGATGCGGGGCTCAAACTCACAGACCGTGAGATCATGACCTGAGCTGAAGTCGGCCACTCAACTGACTGAGCCACCCAGGCGCCCCTCACATGAAGCAGAAGAAAGGATGACTGGATTTTCATTTGCCACCTGTTTCTCTGGAGGCTGAGGGGAAAATGGATCTGAGGGAGATTGAAGCCAGGGGAGAAGTCAGGAAGCCAAGGTACACACTTCAGGCTGATAAGATTCCAGTAGACATATGTGGGAGACATTCATGGCCAAGGCTGCTGAGAGTGAGGGGCAAGAAGAGTGGTTTGGAATGACCTGCAGAGTTCCACCTTCAGTTGATGGGGTGGCTGGAGGTGCATCAACAGGGAAAATGAGAACAAGAAATATGAGCCATCAGAAATGATGAATTTGGTGTGGGATTTTCTGGGTAATCATTCAGGGGCTTATGGGATATCACACAGAAATATCTGGTTAACCATTGTGTTTATTGTGTTTATACATCAGGGAAAAACTCTCTCTGGGCTGGGGCTGTAGCATTGACATCAACAGGCTGGATGTGATTTAACCCATTATCATAGTCAGTACCACATGAGAGTATGTGTAGACTGAGATGAACAAAGCATTTTGGTGGGGGCCAGGAAAGCCCAGAGCATTGGAAATATCCTGCCAGCCTATCAAATCAGCTTCTGAGCTCTTTGAAGGTAAGGCTCATTTGATTCATCATCCTTATTAGCAAATACAGCATCTTACCCATAGTAATGCTTAAAAAATATTTGTGGTTTCTGGACTATTTGTCAAAAGTGTAAAGATTCCCAGATGATTAATTTCAAAGAGTCGGGGAATTTGGCTTAAACTGTATTGTTTTTATAAAATGATACATTTTAAAAACTAAAAAAAAAAAAAAATTCTTATGGGAGAGGCACACTAGTAACCTAGGAGCATTTTGGAATACTTTCTTTACTTGGCAGCTATGTATTAATGCCTTCTCTGTTCCAGTGGTGAGTGAGGCACACTGTGGGGGCAGAGCTGGGAGGGAATGATGGCCAATTACTTAAGGTTAGGGAGACTTAGTTGGCCTGATATGTAAAAGAGGGATAAGAATGTCTGCTTTTTAGCATCACTTATTCTTGCTAGTTATGTTTACTGTACAAAGCTACTTATACTTACTATATATAATATCCTAACTATACTTATTTAAAGTCTGGAATGTGGTAAGGGCTGAAGGAAAACTAAACAGACAGGCATCATGATGGAATCATGATTATTTTACCTGTGCTACTTTGAAACAGCACATGCTGGAAGAGAGTTTAATGAGAGCTAAAAGTGTCCCGATTTCCCAAACCATTGCCAAACTGGGAGGCACACAGCCCCTGCCTAGAATACTAATAAGTAAGGGTTTGTTTTTTTCCTGTGATTTTCTTTTTCCGGGAGTGAAAAATGTATTTTCACTCTTTGTCATTTTAATTAAATCAAGTCTAGGAAAACATAAAACGCGAATCACATTCCTTTTCAACAGGAAAACTTTGAAAACTGTGCACCAGATTGCAAACTGTTAAAATTCATTCATTAAAAGTTCATGGTCTATTGGACTTTTTTTTCCTTCAAGCATTACATTATGTACATTTCCTATCTGTGTTTATGTGACAGATTGTCTAACAGATTTCTTGTACAGTAGAGTTATATAGTCTGCCAGAAAGGCCTGGTTTGGAACCTGTGGCAATCAGTGAAATGGATTTGGAAATGTCATCTTGCTATCTAGTGGATAATTTAGTAATAATGGCCTAACAGATCCCTCAAGACCAACAATTATATACCTGTTTGAAGTTAATTGGACTATGCAGAAATGGGAGTTATATGAATTATATGTTATAAAAATTTGGTAGGCGTTGAATGGACTGACAGCACATTCTGGAACCTAGTATTGACTTTCAATCATTTTAATGTGCAGGCAGCAGTCGCCAGAATCCTTGGCTGTGGTTGTCTATCAGGGGAAAAGCGCCCATTTTTTGGACCATGTGCTAATTCTGTGTGTAGCCCCACGAATGTGCATGCGTATTGTACATCTCTACATGCATGGACAAATCACATATTTATTTACACCTAAAGTTTGCTAATACCGAGCGTGAAAATTAGAATTCATAATCCAGATTTCTAAACCAGCCTTTATGCTACACCAAATGACTCTTAAGAGTTATGGGAAGGCTTTTATTTTTAGCAGTCAGTAAATTAAACCTTTTATTCATCATTCTGAAAGATGACGGTGAAGAGAACATCCGTTCTTTTTAATTTCAGGAAGGAGAAAAGGCAGCCATCTGATCACAGAGGGAACCCAAGTGATAGGGCTCATTCAGGAGAATGGCTTTACACATTTTTGTCACCCTTCTGTGAGTTAATTGGTCATCTCTGTTACCATAACATTACCGACAATACTAGGTGTCCCCCACCCCAACCCGCTGCCCCAGTCCCTCTCCCAATTTAAGCACCGTCGTTGGAGGAGTATTGTATTCTGGTTACAAAGTTGTTTCCCTTAACTCAATACACTTTCTCTGAATAATTTTTTTATAAGGTACATCTGATCAGGGTTTCTCAACCGTGGCACTTTTGACATCTTAGGCCTGATGATGTTGTTTGGGTGGAGACATTCCTGTGCATTGGGAAATGTTGCACAGCTCCTGGATTTTCTAACCAGTAGCCCTCCCTTTACTTGTGAAAACCAGATGTCACTGGTGGACAAAAATCACCCCCGTTGAGAGGCTTTGCTCTGTACTCACAGTGCTGTTATTTGGGCTATCATTAAAAAAAAATTAAGCATATATGCTCACATCGGATGCATTCTGCAGTGTGTGTGTGCATGTGTGCGTGTGTGCGCCTTCAGCCTTTTCATCCTATTACCTGTTTCCCAAATGCAAAGTACATTTGTAGCCTCTATTTTTGTACTGGCTCTATGTAACATATTTAATTTTGAGTGCAGAGAAAGCAGCCATTTACAGTCATTTTAAATTTGATAAAGATTTAATGAGAGCGGAAAAAAAGACATACATTTCCATAAACTAATTTCAGCAGATGTGTGGATGGTTTTATATGAAACTACAATGAAAGAGAAGGTAGGGAGGCATTGTTAGGACAGAAAGATGTAAAGTCCTATATTTCTGTCATTGCAAGTATACTGTACGTTGTGCAGGCCTGGAATCAGAAGGGTAAAGCATCCTTACAACCCTGTATGAATGTCATAAGAGAGGAAAAAAAAGCTTTTGCAGAGGTAAAATGCAGCGTATAAAATACAATAGCTTCACTAGATGGTTGTACATTAAAGTCTCAGAATTAAATTATTCTGTCATCAAGCCATTCATAAAGAAACCATGTTCATTTCTCATGTCTGCCCCTATTGCCTTCTGTGGGGCGTTTGACACTTCAAAGGCCTGAAATGTAATAATTATTTTTGCAGGACTTGCAGTGGTTTTGTTTTGGGGTAGAACATTCCAGGTTGTGAGCTTCTTTGGAGGGCGGGCATATGGTTAGGTGTTGTTAAAGGCTCTAGGTAACATTTGTTTTCTGTTGACGGTGGCTAAGAGCAGAGTGGTTTTATTTTCTTGTAAACAGTGATTCTACATGATTTAAATTCAAGCATACAGGAAAGGAGAAGAGTACATGGGAATCCATACTTAATTAGCCACATAATGTGGTTCCTATCATGTTCCTGCTAATGATGAAGGTGGCTTGGCCTCACTGCCCCCTGAATCAGAAAGAAGGTGAGTATGAGAAGCAGTATTTCAGGAGGATTTTGAGAAAGCTATGTTTTCTATCCATTCCTCCAGCTATTGGAAAAGTGAGCGCTAAGGGTGCTAGGTCAGCAGAGATTTGGTGCGTGCATTGGATTGCATTAGTTCCTTCCTAGAACTGCTTTTATTAGATTGTAGTTTGGGGTAATACAAGGACCCCATGTCCAAGGATGTGGCAAGAAATAGAAATGTCCTCTGTGCCACTGTGAGGATGTGTCCTGGGTACTTACATTTCAAGTAACAGAAAGCACAGGGGCTAAAAATGCAAATGCCACCATGTTATCAGACTGCCCTGCGTCCAAACCCCAACTCTGCTTCTTAACTACAGCATTTCTCTTGACTCTGGTAAGCACATTTTCTCATCCATGATACGAGGGATATGTTAGTGAGTGCCTGCATCGTGTATTGTGAGGCTCTCCTTACACACAACGATGCAATCAGGTGTAGCCTGAGTTCTCAGGTGATAGTGGCTGTCATATTTGTTACACAGCAAAATTTCCTTCTGCTTCTTGTTTGAATAATTATGATAAAATTGAACCATTGGTTCATTTTCGTAATATAGGTATTGTGTAAATTAATGATAAGATTCCCCTCTATGTTGATTAGTAGGAAAATCCAGACAAAACTTTTTTGGCTCTCACATAGTGAACAGAGAGGGTCTTGTGTGTTCATATTAATGGAATTCCTGGCATCAGTATGTTTCCTGCCCCCACTTTCACTTCTTCCATTTTATCCCCTATTAACAAGATAAATACACCTATTTTATTTTGTTGTATTGTGTTTGTCAGGATGAGCCAATTTAATCCTTCCTGGACCCAAGGTGGCAGGGGAATGAGTAATAAATAGATCAGAAATAAATGTAACCCCTGAAATATTGATCTGGTCTTATTCTTTATATCCCTTAAACAACAGGGGCCACAAACTCAAATATCCAGGCAGAGAGTGTCAATGAGAAACATAGGCTTAGTTTAAGTCAGCAAGACTTGGTGGGAGCTGTTATAAGCAGACAGAGTATTTTCCGTCCTCCTCCCAGGATCCCCCACCCTGGAGAATCTCAACCACCCCATTCCTGCCCTTCTTTCCTCAAGCCCACCTCTTCAGATTCAACATGGTGCTCCTTCAACTAACACAGATACTTGCTAGTTTTGCTCAAACTGTGCATATTGTTATCTTTTTCTTTTCTTTCTTTTGTTTTGAAGCAAATGACTATGTATGGAGTGGCCAAAGAATAGATCTCACACAAAGCTTTCTGTGGATGTGAAATAATAATAATTAATGATTGTGGGGATTATCAACATTAGAAATAAAGGTAGCTGACATAAATGGAGCATTAGGTGTGTTCTGATTAACTCTGTGGCATGCTTCTGATTTTTTTTTTTTTTTTTTTTTACAGTTAGGTACTATTGTCAGTGAGACTGTGGAGACACAAGGAGACAGTCTCACTCACCCTGGCCAAAGACCATTTGTTTATGTGTCTACCTCTTGGCATCTTGGTGTGCTGCCAAGCAGGGCACTGTACCTTCTGGCAGGTGTGACCACCTTCACCTGGAAGGATTTCCTGACCCTATAAACTAGATACTTCCGGGTCACCTTCCAAGATTCAGCTCACTGGTATCACCTGCCTTGGAAACCTTCCCTGTTCAGCCCACTGGGTTAGACACCTCCCCTCTGTCTCTCAGCCCACACAGCACCAAAGACAGGGCATGTGCAGATGGTGACAGAGCTGTGTCCCACAGGCCTCTGCCTGCCATCATTCCGTGCCTCCAGTGCCATCTTCTGTAGGCAACGGTGCTTGGAGAGCAGAGAAGACCCTCTGGGAAGTATCCCCCAGGGATCAAATGATGCCAGAAGCAAACCTTGGCTATAGGGGGTTAACAGTTTGGCCTCGGCAGGACGATTGTTTGAATGTGAATCCTACTGTTCTGTCTTGCTAGCTATGTGATCTTGGGCTAGTTATGAGCCTCTTTGTGTTTAGTTGCCACATCTGTGAAATGAGAAAAATAATTACATCCATCCCACAAGGTTACTGAGTGGATATGAGATGATGATTGTAGAGCTCTTAGCGCAGGGCTTGGCACATAGAAGGTGCTCATTAAATGTTAGTTACTACTCTCCATGATTATTATAGCTTAGGTAGTAATGTTCAGTATTGCTTAATGGGGAAACACCTCAGTCGATTAAATTGTTATTCATTTAAATCTTATTTCCTCCTCTTTCATTCCACAGACATCTCTGGGGCACAAAATGGACAAAGCCCCTACCTGTCCAGAGAGTATAATCTCCACCCATGCTGACAAATATGGCTGCCATGAGCCTCAGGTGGCTATTTACATTTACACGTAAATGAATTTAAATGAAATTAAATTAAAAATTCAGTGCCACATTTCAAGTGCTTACTAGTCACATGTGGCTAGAGGTGCTCCTATTGGACTCTATAGATAGATAGGACATTTCCATCACTGCAGAGAGTTCTTTAGGGCAGTGCTGGTCTAGTGGAAAAGAGAGATAATAAAAACGTAAACAAGTGTCTGAATTATCTAAGAATGCTGAGAATATGCTTCTTGAAGCCATAATTTCACCTAAATGTTGTGTTATTCTGCCCTGGAGCTGTTAATACTGTCAATTTGGGAAAGTGTGTGTGTGTGTGTGTGTGTGTGTGTCTCAATAGTGAATAGGTCTTACTTCTCTCTGTTCTTCTCTTGCTCTCCCTCTTTCCCTTTGTTGTTCCCCACTTGTCCCTTTGTCCCTTTTTTTCTTCTCTCTCACTCTCTCCCTCCTTGTATACCATGTACTCTTCTAGGGGAATGAAGTTCTTATTCTTACAGATTCTTAAGTCTGTCAGAGACCCAGGGTCTTAAATCTAACTGTGGCATAATGCCAGGATAGGAGCAGGGAAAAGATGAAACGTGGGAGGGAGGTATCATTCCTGCTTAGCGGTGATAGGAAAGGCTGCACAGACAAGGTTTACGCCCAGCCTTGACCTTCAGCAAGACTCTCAGCCTCCTGGTGAGTGACAGGCGAAATGTAAACAGGACCTATCTCTTAGAGGGCAGGAGTTCTATGAATGCAATTATTAATCACTGTGAAGCTGTTGTAAACTATTACCATAAAACAATGACACGCTCCTTTTATTCTCCTAGATCAATATTACTGAAAGGCCTTCCTGTCCCAGGCTTATCGGATAGACGGGCAACTCATATTGCCATAAATATATGATGACTTTTTCATCGCGTGTTAACGGTCTTCAGCATTTCAGAAAGCACAAATATGTAGGTGGATGGTACCTGTGTTTGCTAATAGCTGTATTTGTTTTAATTTTGTGATTGCCTTTATTCCATCTTTAGTTCTAAAAAGGCTTATGATAAGGGCACCGATTCAGTAAACCATGAGATTATTAAAACAAAATAAATCATGTGAGCCTAACAATGGAAGTGGGGGAGAATAATGGTAAGAAAGAAGATGATGGAGGGTAAAAAGTTATACGAAGAAATCATAAGATTTCATCTACTCAAATTTATTAAGAATCTTAAGGCTTTGGGATTTTGATTGACGCCAAGGAGTAGGGAGGAAGATATAAATATGATTAAGACCAGGTTCTTACAAGTAGAGGAAATGGCTTAGAGGTAAAGGCTTGGAGGTAAAGGGAATTATGTATTCTTGGAACAGAAAGTGGATCATTGTGTGTGTATGTGTGTGTGTGTGCACACCTATTTGAGTTTATTGATGATGATGGGGGAAAGCCACAGTCAATGAACCTAGAGATAAGTAAGGACCAGATAACTTAGGGCTCTGTTAAGGCAAGTTAAGGAGTTTAGCTTTTACTCTAAGGACAATTGGGAACCATTGAAGTGGATCAAATTTTCCATTTAGAAAGATAACTCTCCCTGCAGTGTGGAGAATGGATTGCAGTGGAAGGAGACAGGAGAGGAACATCAGTTAGGGGCTGTTGCAGGTGAGAAATGAAGGAAGCTTTGGGTGAGAATAATGGCCATGGGAGTGAAGAGAACAGGGTGGATCTATGAGATATGAGGCGGGACAGTCAATGTACCTTGTGGATTAATTGTGGCTCTCACCTTTCATTTTGGAAGGTTCTACGTGGGTGCAGGTAACATTTAATGAGACAGCAGAAGTAGGAGTAGGAGCAAATATTGTGTCTAAGGGAGAAGAAGGCAAATTAAGCTGTAGGTATGATATTTAAGATGTTAGGAAGGCACTTGGGTAAAGTCAGATGTTTGGTAGGCAGTTGACTTTATGAACCTGACACTCAAATGAGTGGGATTAGTGCCATATTTGGAAGATTTGGAGTATATATGGTTTTTAAGTCACTAGAATAGAAGGAGTTATCAAGGTAGAGTTTGGAGTGAGAAGTGGGGAGGACCCAAGATCTCTTTGGATCCCAACACTGACATCAAGAGGTTTCCCAGAGGAGAAAGAAGTCCAAGCACTCATTAAAAAGTAGGAGTATCAAGGAGAAAATGACACAGCCTGTCTTATGATACTGTAGGGTACCTTGGTGCCGTAAACCATGCCACTGAGTGATTAACTCAAGGGGAACTCGTACTGAAAAAAAAAGATGAGAACCCAGGACTCATCTCTGGGGTCTTGCATTATTTTCAGGTGACCTTGAATTTCTGAAAGTCCCCATGCCATTGTTTTGGTTTGAAATGGAGAGAAACGTGTCTTCAGTGATACACTGTGAATTACTGACTGCTTTTCCAGACATCTCAACTGTAACTTTAATCATCTGAGTGCTCGTTCTTATCACAGTTCCAGCAGTGCCCCAGGACTCATTAAATTGCTGGGGGTATTTGAAGGCATCCCAATTAAGGACCCATTTTATGTGCATAGTCGAAATCCTGGAAATTATTGTCTCATTTGAGACACAGGAGTAGGTGCTGATATCTGCTAGGATGAATGATAATGTGGACCCCAGTGATTTGCTGTCCTTCATCGTTTGATCTGCTTTAATGACCAGAGTGTAAGTCGCCAATTGTTGTGTGCAGATAGGTGTTACAAATGGAGTTGTAAATTCAGTTCCTTAAAAAAAAAAAAGAGTGGGCATGATATTCTCCCCTGCAGTGCAGTTTATAGATGACCCTGGGGCAAAGTGAGATGAAGCCCAGAATGCCCTCTGAGGAATGGAGCGCATGGCCGTGCACATGAGCACACACAGACACAGGTTTAGGTTCTCAAAATTGATATAATTTCTTAGGGGCATGTTTGTAAATGAAGATATAGAAACTATTGACATCCATTGCTGGGGAAGTTTGAGCAAGGGAACTCAAAGTTTTATGCAATTGGATTTTTATTAGAAATTGTGTATTTGATGTTTCTTAGTACAGAAAAACTATGTATTATTCTGAGTTCTGGAAAGTCATTTAGAATGTGGAGCTTTTAAGCTGGTTGACATTACTCAGTAACACAGAGGGAAACATTCATGGTAGTTAAGGATTTGGAATCTGCAGAACTATGTCCACAGCTTGACTTTCTTATTTATTATTGGCCTGACCTTGGAAAATATATACTTAATGCCTCTGAGACTCACTTTCTCCATCTTTAAAGCTTCGTTCATTCATTCATTCATTCATTTAGAGAGGGAAAGATAAAGTGTGCAGGGGAGGGGCAGAGAGAGAGGGGGAGAGAGAGAATCCCAACCAGGCTCCGTGCTGTCAGCGGATAGCCCAACGTGAAGCTTGAACTCATGTACAGTGAGATCATGACCTGAGCTAAAATCAAGAGTTGGACATTTAACCGACTGAGCCACCCAGGGTCTTTAAAATGAGGATGGTCATCCTACCAGATTCAGTGACGTATTAGAATTCAGGGGGAAAAATGTATGAAAATCACATGACATGAGGGATGTAGTAGGTATAGGACTTTTAACCCATGATTTTGGGTCGGGGTAGGGGAGACACAATTCAGCCCATAACATAGGTTACCACAGTTTGTATGACCTTGTTCCCATCAGAGATCTTTGAGTCTGTTTTGAGGTTTGGTGTTTTTGTTTTGTTTTGTTTTTGCAAAATGAACAACATTTGGAAATGGAAATTGAAAAAATGAGATACCACTAACACACCCACTAGAATGGCCAAAATCCAGGACACTGACCACCCCGAATGCTACCACAGATGTGGAGCAACAGGAAACTTTGCTGGTAGGAATACAAAATGGCACAGCTGCTTCAGAAGATGGTTTGGTGGTTTCTTACAACACTCCATACGATCCATCAATTGTTCCCCTTAGTATTTTCTGAAAAAAGTTAAACTTATGTGTACACAGAAACCTGCACGTGGATGTTGACAGCAGCTTTATTCATAATTGCCAAAACTTGGAAAGAGCCAAGATGTGCTTCAGTAGGTGAATGGATTAATAAACTGTGGTACATCCACACAATGGAATATTATTCAGCATGAAATGAAATGTGCTATCAAGTCAAAAAAAGACACACAAGAACCTTAAGAGCCTATTTGTAAGTGAAGGAAGCCAATCTGAAAAGACTGTATACTTGATGGTTGTGACTATATGACCTTCAGGAAAAGGCAAAACTGTGGAGACATTAGAAACATCAGTGGTTGCCAGGGATTAGAGGAGAGGGAGGGAGGGAGGGATGAACGGGTAGAGTACAGAGGATTTTTAGGGAAGTGAAATTAGTCTATGTGATACTATCATGATGGATATGTGTCATTATGCATTTGTCCAACTCCATAGAATGTACTACACCAAGACAGAGCACTCATGTAAATTAGGGACTTTGGATGATAATGATTTGTCAGTATAGGTTCCTTGATTATCCCAAATGTTCCACTCTGGTGGGGATGTTGATAATGGGGGGAGGCTATACATATGTTAGGATATGGAGTATGTGTGAAATCTCTGTACCTCCTTTCAATTTTGCTATGAACCTAAAAGTGTGCTATAAAATGTCTAAAAATAAAATAAAAACATCTCAATAAATAATCTACCCATAAGACTCATCTAGCTAGGGGAGAAATATTTTATTATAATTTGGAATTTTGGGTTTTTTTTCTTTTTCTCAAAGTATGGAATGACTGCTTCCACTGCGAATTTAATAACTTGATTCTGTTTTGACAACAGTATTTAACAGAAGATTATTTTTTCCAGTGGCAATCTGCAGATTAATCAGGTAATATTAGCTGAATCAAAGAGCTGGGAAGACTGTCCCATTCAAGCTCTCTTTGTGCTTCTGTAGGGGCAATACCATACCCCAGTGCAAGGGTGTATGCAATTATTTCAGCTTTGTGGTAATTATATGGATATTTTAGTTGTTTGGTGCATTTAATTATGCTTTGTTAAGCAGCCCGTATTAACTTTCACTGGGGCAAGCTCCGACTGGATTAATGCCAAGAGGCTTGCACATTTAATGTTCCACACAAGGCATTTTCCTAGAGGCAGAGAACAAATGAAAATTGGGCAGAAGGGTTATAAGACCAACTACCTTTCCGCTCTGTTTTCATGTTTAAAAACATTTTTAATTGAAAGTTTCAGAGACAGTTTTATCCTTTTAAAAATCCTTTTTAAAAAATGAATACTTGGCTTTTGGAACCATTAATGCAACACAGAACTGTCTAAAGTAAAATTAATAGATAGCCCCCTCTCTACCTCTCTAATGCCACCCTGGAAGGATGGAATTTCCACTTACACATTGGTGTGTGTGTGTTTGTACTCTTTTCTGTGCTGATACAAAATACATGCTGATAATGTGTCTTTTTTTTTAGTTTTTTTAAACGTGTATTTATTTTTGAGAGACAGAGAGAGATAGAGCACAACTAGGAGAGGAGCAGAGAGAGAGGGAGACACAGAATCCAAAGCAGGCTTCAGGCTCTGAGCTGTCAGCACAGAGCCCAATGCGGGGCTCAAACTCCCAAACTGTGAGATCATGACCCTAGAAGAAGTCGGCCACTGAACCAACTGAGCCACCCAGGTGCCCCTAATAATGTGTCTTTTAAAGATGGGCTCACACTCTACATTTTATTGAGTGATGTGCCTCTTTTTACATGGCATGGCCATTATCCTTACATGTCGATGTTTCATTCCAAGGCCCTCTGGCTGGCTCAGTCAGAGGAGCTTGGGACTCTTGATCTTGGGGTCGTGAGTTCGAGCCCCATGTTGGGTGTAGTGATTACTTAAATAAGTAAATAAAGTTTAAAGAAGCCTTTTGAGGGGCGCCTGGGTGGCTCAGTTGTTTGAGTGCCCAGCTGGTGATTGCAGCTCAGGTCATGATCCTGAGGTCATGGTCCTGATCCTGGATCAGGATCCATGGATCGTGAGGGGAGCCCCGTGTCAGGCTCCCCACTGAGTGTGGAGCATGGAGCCTGCTTGGGATTCTCTCTCTATCCCCTGCTCTTCCCAACTCAAGTTCTCTGTCTCTCTTTCTCAAAATAAAATAAATCTTAAAAACAACAACTTTTGATTCTGATCCTTCATAATAGCTGCATAGTGTTCCATAATATGGGCACAGCTATCTGTATTTGTTCAGCTATCCGTATTGATAGCTTTTAGATCATTTCTACTTGGGATTTGTTTGTTTTGTCTCCTCATAAAATAACCATTTGCAACAATAAACATTTTGTAAGTTCAGATACTTTTTCTTTCTATTGGATAGATTCCCAGAACTGAAATAATTAGTGAAAGTTATGCAAATTTTTAGTTTTAACAAATATTACTAGATTTTTTACCCAAAAACATTGGAACAGTTTTCAATCTTCCCAACACTGTAAACTAACTGGCCAACATCATATATTAGCAATCTTTTAAAAATTACTCAGTATAAGTGTAGCCTATACTATGTTGTTTTAATTTGCATTTTCCCAACTACCTGTGATGCATAATGTCTTTTCTATTGTGTGAGTCACTGCTTTATAATCCATTTTCAGTTGGTTTATCTTTCTCTTGTTAATTTTTAGAAATTCTTTGTAGGCTATAGCTGTTTACCTTAGTTACACTTGCTATAAATACATGCTATCATTTGCCTTTTGACTCTATCTATAGTGTCTTTTTCCATGTAAAAATTTAATTTTTCAGTGATCACTTCTATTATGGAATTAAGGAGCTATCCTTCCCCTATCCAACTTTTATAAAAATAGCCTCATATTTTCTTATAATAATTTGTACTTTTATGCTTTTTCTTTAGATTTTTCAAGTTACTTGAAATCACTTTTTTTTTTTAAAGTAATCTCTACCCCCCAATGTGAGGCTTGAATTCATGACCTTGAGATCAAGAGTTGCATGCTTTCCTGACTGAGCCAGCCAGGTGCTCCTGAGTTTACTTTTTCAAAATGCAGTTTGAAATTTAGCATGCTTTGTTTCTCTTAAAAAGGTTATTCAGCTGACCCAACACCATTTATTCAGTATTTCACCATTTCCACTAACTTGTATGTATACACCCCCCCCAACACACACATACACATTATCATTTCTGCCCTCTTTATGTTCCCTTCAACCACTTATTTCCTATTGTGTCTTGGAGTTTTGCTCATGAATGCCCTTCAGCCTTGACATGAAGCTGTCAAATGACCTAGGAAAGACCAGAATTCCTGACATTAAAGTGCTGGGCTGGTAACACTTAGGGTCAGAAACTTTTTGAATCGATGTACTCATGAGGTTTCTTTTGGGTATAAGTGTCAGAAACCCCACCCAAGTTGGTTTCAGCAAAAATGAAGAATACTAACCTTCACAACTGAAAACTCCAGGAATTGCTCTAAGTTTGCTAGGTCCAGAAGCTTAAACTATGTTACTAGGACTGAGTCTCATCTCCCAATCTCCAGACTCTGTCACCACCATGTTTAGGTTGACTCTGCCATTGTAAAATGGGAAGATGGTTACTCACTGCCATAGGTTTTATCTTACTCTCTGAACAGCCTCAATATAAAACCCTGAATCACATGCACATCACTAAAACAATCCCCACTGTCAGAGGATTGTGAGTTCCCCAGTAGCTAGTCTGTCTCACATGCCCTGCTTGAGCTCTGGGGTAGGGTCAACTCTACAGGAACCGTCCAAACTGGCGGCTTATCCTCCCTGGGAGAAGGAAAGCCTCTAAGAAAACATCAAATGTTGTTACTGGAAGGATGGGGTGGCCCCTTAATAATCCCATACTAGTGATGTTCAATACAGCTGATTCATTGTGACTCAAATTTCCGTATTACTTCTGCAAATTCATTCAGCCCTTTAAATGAGTCATTGATTCATGTTCTACTGTCCCTGCCACTGGCCTTTGATCAGATTTTGGCCCTTGGGGTGAAGGCATCTCTTTCCGCCAGGTTGGAACGGTAGCTCTGATGGCTACCTAAATGTTGGCTGTACCTAAATGTTGCTTTCCAGAGAAATACAAATTAAAATAATAATGTGGTAACGTTTTTACACCTTGAATTGGCAGAGGTTAACAAAATTGATAGTAACTGATTTTGGTGAGACTGTGAGATAACACAAATCCTCATATACTGATGGTGAAAGTGTAAACCGGTATAGCCTTTAAAAGCTATATAAAAAGATACAGTTTTAAACAGCAATGCCTCTGTTATTAATTAGGCCTATAGCACAAACGCTTTCAATTGGTTTATCTTTTGAAAATAGCCACACCAGTGCAGAAAAGCATACATGCGAAAGGTTTGAATCAATGTAGCATTTTTATAATATCAAAGTCATATCCAATTTAATGTATATTAGTAGTGGACTGATTACAGAATTGCTGACATTTAAAGAAAGGGCAATTACACATTTGAATACCAAAAAAAAAAAAAAAATCTTTCAAGGTAAGGAAAATAGCTCCTCGAGGAAGATTTGGCCCGAAAATCATTGCCATAGTTAGTATTTTGCAAAGGTTTACCCTAGAGTGGGCAGGTCACCTCTTTCGTGCTTTGATTACACCTTCCATATGGATTACAGATCATATTCAAAACATTAATTACTCAGCAACAGCATTAATCACTTCGCTGAATGCATTTCACCTTTTCTCCTTCCCACAATGTTTGTTTAAACCAAGTTGACTGGATAGCAGTGCATTAAAAAGAGGTAATAGTATTTGGCAGAAGGAGATCTGAGCTTCCAAGAGAAGGATTCTGGGGTCGGTTGTTAAGCCATCATTTATTACCTCTGTTACCCCCAGGCAAGGTGCTTACCAGCTTTGGAAAGCCCATATGCTCTTTTGCAAAATGGGCATAGTAATCAGTCTCTCAGATCTAGCCTGCTTATCATGAACAGTGTATAATAGTGAATGTTTGTAAAATGTTCTATAAACCCGAAAGCCCTGGCCACATTCGCAAGTGTTGCTCTCATGGAATTACCTTTTATGACTATGTTCAATCTCTGTCCTCTTATTTCCCACATGAGGAGGTTTTTTACCCAGGCAGAGTGGTTGTCTAACACTCTGTGTTTGCAGAACGAGGCAGAGCAGTTTACTTGGAAAAATAAAAAAATGGTAGAGTGAGTTTTGTTGTTGTTTACTTATTTGTTTTATTTGACAGGGAGATGAAAGGCACACTTTCTATACCTTGTGCCTCTAATGATACTATTCTTCTTTTGACAGTGTAGATGAGCCAGAAAGAGTCAAGATAATGCAGTGCATTTGATTTCATTCTTTACTGGACATCTTTTATTTTCATTTCTGTCCTGAATGAGTATGGCAGTTGAACTCAGTCCTTGGGTTCCTAGGACTCAGCTTCTAAAATCCACAAGGAAAGTAAATTGGTAGTATCCTCACCTGTGTTTTTAATGCACACTCAGACCAGAGCATTCTCACTTAAGGAAATACATATGTCTTTAAGTGACATAGATTGGAACATGGCCTTGCTCATTTGTTTCCATGCTTTTGTGCTGAAAGGGCAGAGTACACAAGCTTGCAACAGAGACCATAGGGCTCACAAAACAGAAAATATTGATTCTCTGAGCCTTTACGGAAAAAGATGGTCATATCCTGATTTAGACTGAAGTTTGAGTTGATTCATTGTTACACCAACAAAAAACTTGAAAATTATGTATATTTGTGAGTATGTGTATAACCTTTAAACTTTCTGGCTAATCCTTACCGGAAAAAAAAAGGAATTAAAAAAATTCCAAAACCATCAGTGGTTATAATCTTCTTCAGTGCATCTTGACATCATTTTATTTTTCAAACATTTTAAACGCCTTCTCTTTCCCAAGGACGGTGTTAGGTACTTTCACATATGTTATTTAATCCCCTCAGCAACCATCTAAATTTGTTGGTATTAAACCCATTTTAGAGGTGAGGAAATGGGTGTTCTGGAGGATTTAAATAACTTGCCAAATTTCTTGGAACTTCACAAAGCCAGAATACAAACTTAGACATGTCTGAATTTGAGCTGATGGCTGCTGGGTGGAAGGTGATTGGACTTATCTTCTCTCCACTATCCTGGTGCCAAGTCTATGGGAGGAATCTCTGAGGGAAGGAAACCAAAGGATAAAGAACTAACCTGCAATGGACCCAAGGAGGCTTAAGTCAGAGTTTCATCTTTTTTAGTGTCTTTCTAAGGTATTTTGAACTATCCTGGGCTCTTTTTTTGATGTATATTTATTTATTTGGGGGGGGGGGGTGGGGAGCAAGAGAGAGGGAATGAGAATGAATCCCAAACAGGCTCCACGCTGTCAGTACAGACCCCGTTGCGGGGCCTGAACCCACAAACCATGAGATCACAACCTGAACGAAGATCAAGAGTTGGACACTTAACCGACTGAGCCACCCCAGACCCCCGAACTAGGCTAGGCTCTTTGACTTTGAATCATAGCATGCTGTTCAGTGTGGATGCTCATATTTAGGTTCTGGTGATATGACTGTAAAATAAGTGAAGAAAAATATAGAGTCCACTCAGATTGATTTCTAGGCAGAGATGTACAGAAACCTGAATAGTCCTCATTTGGGGACCAGTGTTCCCACCCCACATTGACTTTAATATAATTAAGTACAGTTGATCTAATCATTTATATCATTTATTTATATGAATTGTATCTGATAACATAATGAGGCTTAATTCTATTCTAGTTATAATTATTTTAGTTATATTTAATATATGTGTGTATATATATAATAAACCACTTTATTGAGATAGGATTGACATACAAAAAGCTGTACATAATGTACACAGCTTGGTGAGTCTGGAGGTAAGTACATACCTAGGAAATCACTGCAATTAAGGCCATAAACTTGTACATCACCTCCAAATTCTCCTCCTTTCTTTATATATATTTTTTCTTTTGTGGTAAGAACACTTCATAGATCTACCCTCTGAACAAATTTTTAAGTATACAACACAATACTGTTAACTACAGATCCTGTTGTATAGTATATATCCAGAACTTATTCATGTAACTGAAACTTCATACCTTTTGACCAACATCTCCCCATTCTCTCCCCTGCCCTGCCACACCTCTGGAAACCACTACTCTGCTATCTGATTCAATGAGGTTGACTCTTTTAGACACCTCATAAAAGTGGGATCATGCAGTGTCTGTCCTTCTGTGTCTGGTTTATTTCACTTGGCATAATGTTCCAGTTTCGTCACATCCTTGCAAATGCAGGGTTTCTTACTTTTTCAGGGCTGAATACTATTCTATTGTATGTGTGTACTACATTTTCTTCACTTATTCATCCACCATGGACATTAGGTTGTTTCCATATCTTGGCTATTGCGAATAATGCTAAACATGGGAGTGCAGATATCTGTCTGAGATCTTAATGTCAGTTCCTTTGGATATACAACCTAAAAGTGGGATTGCTGGATCTAATGGAATACTATTCATAATTTTTTGAGGGACCTCCATACTATTTTCCATAGTGGGTGCACTAGTTTATATTGCCACCAACAGTGTACAAGAGTGCCTTTTTCTCCACATCCTCACCAACACTTTCCTCCTTCTTTCCTTCCTTCCTCCTTTTTCTTTTTTCTTTTCTTTTCTTCTCTTCTTTCTTTCTTTCTTTCTTTCTTTCTTTCTTTCTTTCTTTCTTTCTTTCTTTCTTGATAATGGCCATTCTAACATGTGTGCAGTGATATCTCACTGTGGTTTTTATTTCCCTGGCAATTAGTGATGCTGAACACCTTTTCAATTATTATGGATTAAATGGATTATTATATGTAAAGTGTTGCGGCAACAGCAGGAACTCAAATTACATTAACATGGTGCTTATTTTTAATAGTGTTGTCATTGTTATTATAATAATAATTTTTATTACTATTAAATACAATGGTGTACATAAATATCCAGGCAAGGTGACTTTATTGTAGCTGGGTTTCCTAAACTGCAATATTTATACCCCCTAGAACTATATTTTGGTGAGACAGGGACCCTTAACCACAGAGTGCATAGAGCTGGTTTCTGAAGCATCAATTTTGCTCAAAGTTTTCAGAGGGAAGGTGTTATTTTTTATATTAAAAGCAAACAAATATATAGGTAAGAGAAGGCACATGCACATAAATTTTTAAGAGAAAACCTGAGACATCAAGCACCATTTACATGCCGTTGGATTCTTCCAGCTATGGCTCTAGAATTCTATGGATAAGGCTTAGATCTCCTCTGCCATTAGTTAGTGGTATTTAGAAGGGAAATTTTGCAGAGCGGTAATTATAACATCTCCCAATGGTGGCTTTTATTTTTCTGTATAGTTCTTAGGTTTGATTGTTCAAACTCTCTACCTTTGTCAAGACAGAAAAACATGATAAAAAAGGGTTAATAGGAAAATCCCAGAATAAGCTTTTTCTTTTCTTTTCTTTTCTTTTCTTTTCTTTTCTTTTCTTTTCTTTTCTTTTCTTTTCTTTTCTTTTCTTTTCTTTTCTTTTCTTTTCTTATGTCTCTACTGGTCATCTGATGGCCAGAGCATTCTGTATCTTAAGAGCTAAGAAAAAAGAAATACCAAAGAAACAGAGTTTATTTGTATTCAGGCCTGAGGGATGGGGGATGTGTGGGGGTGGGCATGATGTTTTTTTTGGCAAAGAGATACATCTTTGAAGTCAGCTCTTTACTGCATGAGGGTAGATTTATTGCATAAGGTAGATAGATGCCCAATGTCTCCCACACTGTGGTGGGAATAGGGATGATTGGGAGCCCTGGAAGCCTATGTGGCTTATGTCTCTTGATTATGAAGGGCATATAGTTTAGCTTTTATTTTTTCACTAAATAAAGATTTAAAGTAAGTCACCCAGATACATTGGCAAAATTGCAAGATTCAGAATTATAATTCATCATACAGCTTGATAAAGTCATGTCCCACTGCTGAACCACACTGCCTTTTATGCACAAATTAATATTTTTTTACAACCCCTGCAATGATTTAGTAAAGAGCACAATTATAGTTTAGGACATTGCCATCTGCAGCGGGACATTTAAAACAGAATTAGGTCTAGAAATCATGACTGACACATTGTTGTCACTCAAACTGTGATTGGTACAGTACCTTCTGTTTTATTAACAGTTTTAATGGGAAATTATTTTGCCACAAAAATTCTCATCTGTTAAATAGCCTTTAGATGACTTTTTTTGTTATGCATTTGCAAAGATAAATAAAATCATTTTATTTGTGTGTCTTTGTTAAAACATTAAAATATTCAGCATATATTTTTAAAATGTGTCCTCATTTTTCTTGTTTTGCTCACTAGTTGTCCCCTCCTCTTTAGTCTAACTTTTCTCATGGACCACAGGTCCCAGAATTCAGGAATAGCCTAAGGCATTTTTTTACCCTTGAAAAGGTTCTCTCCTACTACATACATGAGCAAAAAGAACTATAGATAGAACATGCAATGTGTGTGTCTCACCCTGAATATGGACATAGGCTGTGTGAGGTCAATGGCAGGGTTTTGTCAAGAGGACATTGGAGATTCTGGTAGAAAAGAAAGCAAAGGGGCAAGAAAAGAGAAAAGAAAGGGCCAGGGTAAAATATGAAAAGTAGAAAGGAAATAAACAAAATCGTACCCAGGAGCCACATTATCAAGTCCTAGTAACTAATAAAGTGGTTACCTCTCACGTGGTAGTGAAGTTCTGAAAATACAACCATGAGTAGAGTCCGTTGTAGCTATTGACAGTCCATTCAGAAGGTCTCAATCAAAGCCCAGCCTGTTGTCTATTTAGGAGACCAACAGAGCCAAATTTTAATCCAGCTATGAAATGGATTTCTTTTTTGATTAAACACCAGATGAGGCATTGGTTTGCTTTTAGGGGCCATGCCTGCCATGCAGAAAAGAAGTGGCTTTAAAAAGGGGATTCACACTGTGGGAGGTGAGCTGCTCCTCCTCTGAGGTATCTGAGAGCCTAGAACTCAGGAGGAAAGAGCAGATTCACATCTCCTATTTCATACTCACTCATCAGGATTTGTGCAGTGCCTGGGATGCCTATGGGATTGCTGTCAGCGTTCACACTGGTTTCCCTTTCTTTTGTTTTCCATACTGTCCCACATTCCAGTTGAATGCATACAAGTGAGAAGGAATAATCCCAGCATCCTGGAGTGCTCTCATATCCATAGGGTCATTCATTGGGAATTAGGAATCCTCCATTGCCTGTCAAGACCTATAGCGTAGCGGATAGGGACTTGACATTCCTATATTTATCTCACGTGGACTAAGCTATTGGTGGATGAGTAACTTCATCTTACTATTGATAAGGGTATGTGATGCCAACGCAGCTCACTTTGTACATAGCAAAGTGACCCAAAGAAATCTCTGTTTCCTATTTGAACTTGGCACACAGTAAGTCCTGTAGTTAGCAAACAGTCATTAATCATCTATTTTGCACCTGGCAAACAGACATTTGCTTAGTGAGTAATTTATTATTCTATAATCATTCATTTTAAATATTTGTATATAGAAACCTGATTAGACGTTGTTGATAGCCCAAATTCCTGCCTCCAGGTAGGGCTAGCTGTTTGCTTTAAAGAATATGCCCCCTTGTATGCTTCCTTAATAGGTGGAGTAGGTTTAAAAGGGCATGATTCGATCCAAGTGGTTACAGGAACAGTTTGTTAATGCTTGGATTCAGTCATCTTACTAGTTGTAAACTACTCACAAATATTAAACAGTGACTATACTGTTATATGAAAGCATAGATATGGCACAGTCCTGTCTAGTGTACATCTATTCAAATGTACTTTAGGACTTGATTAGCACCTGTATTCTTTTGTGTTGCCTTGGGCATTAATAGATCAAATATCAGAGTGTCTGCTTCCCAAGATCACCTGTTCTGTGTCCATGGCTCCATCTTTTACACTTATGATTTCCAGATGGTCTTCAGCCTCTCCCCAGGATCCCAGTTTTTATCTGCCCAATTGCCTGTTGGATAGCTCCATGTGGAGGTTCCATAAGTTTACCCAATTGAGAGTGGCCAAAATGAGCCTCTTATCTTTCTCAAATCTTTATCAGATGCTCCTGAAATTGGTCACTGGTGCCAGCATTCAATCAATAACTTAAAATACAAATCTAGAAATTGACATTGACTTTTTGGCCTCTTCTTTTTCTTCTTCCTCTCCTTCTCCTCTCTCCCTCTCTCCTCTCTTTCTCTCTCTCCTCCTCTACTCCTCTCCTCTTCCTCCTTCTTCTGTTTTTTAAAGCCATCCCACCTCTACATATTTTCTAGTCATTCAATGAGTCCTTTCAATTCTATTTCTAAAGTATTTATTGAATCTTTCCTTCCTATTATATGATCACTGTCATGTCTTCATTTGTGTCAACACTCATCATCTTTTGACCTGAAATGTAATAAAAGAGTCTCTTAATGGATCTTCCTACTTCCAGTGGTCCATTCCCACATTCTACCTGGAGTGGTGTTCCTGGCCACTGCCTGTTTCACTTTCCCTGTGGAGAAATGGAGTCCAAACCCCTTGCCATGACATACAGGGCCTTTATCATCTGACCTATGCCCACTTTACCCTAGCCATTAGCTCATACAGTCACGCCTCTGTGCCTTTACATAAGTTACTTCCCCTGGTTAGATTGCCATTTTGTACTGACCATGTTAAATGAACTCCTGTGCATCCTTTAAAACCTAACTCAAGCATCACTACCTTTGTGAATTCTTTGAAATCTGCCTTCTGACCTTAAGCAGAACAAAAAGGCTCCTCCTATGCATGTCTCCTATGCAGGCAGATGCATAGCATACTTTACTCTTATCTCAGCTATAATTATAATATATATTCACACATCTTATAATGCCTAAGCTTCAAATATATAAACATAATGTATAAAATATAATTATAATGTTATTTTATAATACTTGTTTATATTTACCTTTTTCAACAGATTTATTCAACTTTGTATCTGACAAGGATTCTGGAATTCATATATGGAATTCACTGGGCATTCATATATATAATGTTAGAAAAATGAATCTATCTATATTTTTGGTGATATTTTTAGAGGGGAAGATATCTTTATGCTTACAGTTGGGGGAAAAAAAGCCTAACAAAACCTAACCTTTAGTGTCAGAGAATTTGTATTTATTTTAGCACTCAGGTTTTAAATTGCATTTCTGACAGGCTGGACCACAGCTATGCTTCATGAAAGATCATGAGACACAGGGAAGAGGTTTATTCATCACAGCATTGGGATATTTTGCTTTCCTGAAAAGGAAAGGGATCTGGGGACTCCTTTGCAGGCTGGCCATGTCCTGTGCAACCCTAACTGTGTCTAGACACTCTAGCAGGGGTAGAGAGTATGGTTGGGACTTTGCAGGAAGTCGGCTTGCGTCAGAGGCACATGGAGAAGGAAAGGAATACAGAAGTAAGAAGAAAGGTTTCAGTGGCCAAGACAACAACTCTCCCCATCTCTGTCTTTCTCTGGGGCCAGAGTCCTTCTGCTTATCTGTCTCTCCCTTCTTCCTCTCATTTCTTTCTAGAGGTCACCTCTTTGCATTTCTCTACTTCTCTGTAGATTGCTTCTCTTAACTACTCATCAGAATCTACTGTGAAAATCCACCCAGCCTTCCAAGTCCAGCTGTCAAACTTACCACTCCATCTCTTTTCCAATTCTGGAAGTCTCTCAAGGAGTGACTCTGATTTGACCAGAGAGGATTATGTGTCTGATCCAGGTCCCTGGACTGGGGATTGGTTGAGGTGGGGTCACAAGAGGAGAAGGTTCTCTAAGAAACCCTGAAGGGTGGGGGGCAATGATTGGCATCTCTGCCATGGCATGGAGAGATGTTGGCTGAGCATTACACATGCCTATAGCATCAATAGCCTTTTAATTTCTTAAAATCTTGAGTAGAGGAAACTCTCGGGCATGTAAGATTTCTACCGTCATTCTGCCCTGGGCTCAGACAAGATTAAGTCATTGGAATTGGGAGCCTGTTTTGTCTCCTTATTTCTTTTGTGGGGTGACAGACTACTGACCTAAGGAGTGAGGGGATTTGAGGAAATGAGTGATTTCTAATCTCACATGACTTTTTGTTCTCCCCAAATGTCTGTGCAATCCCCTACTTAGGAAATTCAAGGGACAAATTGTTATTGTTTTTAAAAAAATGTTTTTTTAATATTTATTATCGACACAGTGAGAGAGACAGAGCATGAGCAGGGGAGGGGCAGAGAGAGGGAGACACAGAATCCAAAGTAGGCTCCAGGCTCCCAGCTGTAAGCACAGAGCCCAACCCGGGGCTCAAACTCATGAACTTTGAGAGATTATGACCTGAGCGGAAGTCAGATGTCAACAGATTGATCCATTAAGGTGCCACCCCCTGCCCCTGGGAAAATTTTCCTAAAGAAGGTAGTGCAACAATTTAGGGATATCTCAAAGCAAACCTCTTTTGTCTTAAAAGTGTCCATGCTGGCATAACATACAGAAATGCCAGTAATAATGTGTGTGCCTCTCCCCACACAGGGGAGAAAAAAATCTTTTTCCTGTATACATCTTAGGTTTTCTGGCTGAGGTTCTGTAAATTGGACCGACAAAAGACAGATTAACAAGAGAAAAGCATACAGATTTATGTAATGTAAGTTTTACGTGACACTGGAGACTTCATAAGGAAATGAAGACCTGAAGAAGTGGTTAAATGTGAGCATTTTTATACTAGGTTTGATGAAGAGTCGGAAGTCATGGGGAAATGTGATAGCAGCTAAGTGGTAAACTGGGGAGAACTTAACAAGTCCTTCTGTGTCCCTCTATCTTTGGAGATAAGGATAGGGAGGGCACCTCTCCCATGAGATCTTATGACCTGCTTCAGAGTGGATGGGGGGCTCAGAGAGTGCTTCCTGCGTCTGCTGTTACTCACATTCTTTCCGCTTCAAATATTCAGTATGCCACCGCAGTACCATATTTTGTAGTAGGTAGTGTTGAACCCCTTCCATGTCCACCCCAATCTTCTGCTCTGGGGCCTGAGGACCCTTTGTAGTATCTGAAAGCTTTTCCCTGCTGTCTCTTAGCCTTCATATCTCATACCCTGCATCTTCTTTCTGACCCTGCCTACTTGTCCACTTCATGTTCTGGTTATTACTGAACAGACGTCACCCTGCGAGACTCTTTGCTGACAGAGGTGGTTTGTGTGTGTGTGTGTGTGTGTGTGTGTGTGTGTGTGTGTGTGTGTGTGACTCAGTAGTGGCATGTGCTCAATGAGTATTTGAAGGAAACAAAAGCAGGAAGTTTAACCAGTAATAATAAATCCTAACAACCCGAGAATCATATCTAAAGCATCTACCCCAATTACCTCCCCATCTCAGTGCATGGTTTATTTTCTACATAGCAGTTACTAAAATGTGTCATTATCTTGTTTATTGTCTGTCTTACCCACTAGAACATAAGCTCCCTGAGGGCTAGGGTTTTGTCTATCTTGTTTACCTAACACAGTATTGAAAACAAGTAATCACTGTGGAAATAAACAAACACCAACCAAATGAGAACTGTTTATTCAAAGCATACTGTAGCAAGGGAGCTAGCCAGCATCACTTGTCAGAGACTCAACATCAGGCAATAGGGTGAGAAAGCTTCATAGTTGAAAAAAAAAAAGGAAGGCTTCAGGTGTGCCCTAACTGGAGGCTTTTGGTGTGGGAGTGCTGCAGGTGCACCAAGTGGAAGCAGGACATTCCATGTGACTGGTTGCACACCTTGGCCCTAAGTTGGAAGTGGGTACAAAAGTTAGGAAAGCTGTTCATTACTAATCAAGTTGTGGCTCTTTCTGAGCTGGTCGTGTTACAGGCCTTTTTGTTTTGGCTTCCTGAACTGATCACCAGAGATTAGAAGTCAGAAGTGGTCTGATGTGCTACCAGTATGATTTGTGGAGAGCAGGCTGGTTTCCTGGGCGGGATACTGCCAATCATAGGTCTGAGTTCTATTCGTATATGTGGTTTGGTTGTTTTCCATTTGTATATTCAGTCTCTCCCCAATGATGAGAGGAAAGGAAGGAAAGAAGGAAGGACTGTTATTCCAATTCCATTATCCAGACTTCATTTTGAATACCTCATGTCAAGGAGTAGTTCATCCTAAAGTTGACGTGGTGACTGTTTTTGAGAGAGTGCATCCTTGAATCATATCCCATAGTCAAAAGCTAGAGCACAGTAAAGAAGAAAGAGACTTTTTTCCTGTCTGTCCGCCAAATAAGAGCCAAAGGCTTTTGAGGAGGCACTTAAAGAATTTTCAGTTTGCAGTTGTGCAGAAACTGTTGTTCAGGTAATTTAACATTGATTTTAGTTTAAAAGGCAATTAAGACAAAATGGGCAGCCACTAGCCACTTAGGTTAAATAAGCTTAGATTTAAATTGCTCCCCATTACCACCTTTGTTTTCTATGTTTGAGCTGTTTTATGCTAATTTAGCATGCAATGGTGTGGAGGCCCAATTGGGGCAGGTGGATGGGAGAGGAACCTAGCCAAAGCCAGGGAGATGGTTATTGAAAGAAGAAATAGTTGGCCCAAAACTGTTCCCGGGGTGAAATAGGTTCTCTTTTATCCTGTTACTGATTAATAGAACATTCCAGGATTCTGGTTCTTTAGATCTAAGATTTTAAAAATGGTGCCCACATTTTGACTGACCACTTTTACTTCCAAATATTTATTTATCCTGAATAACAGGGAGAGACAAGCTCATAACATTATGGATAAGAATGTTCATGTTGGTGTTATTTAACACCAAGAATGTACGTGTTGGTATTATTTAATAGAAATTGTGTATTCTTATAGTGGCATACCAAAATTGATGTTATCTTTTTTTTTTTTTTTTTTTTTTTTTTTTTTTTACAGCAGAAAAGGTTCATGATACATTGCAAAGTAGAAAAATGAGCTTATATGGTAAAATGTCTATTCTGTGCTTCTGAGTTTTTAGTCACATATGCAATGAAAAATCTTCGAAGGGACAGATTTGCAATGTTACATGTGGCTTTCTGGGTGATAAATAATGAGTGACTTTTTTCTTATGCTTTTCCAAATTTTCTCAAATTTCCACAATAAACACATATGAGGTGCTGAAGCTTGGGAGCAAGGTTGCTGAGATCAGAACTCCTAAAACAACCGAGAAGTCTGGAAGGCTGTGGTCCAAGGTCATTTTTGCTGGCTATTAGTGGGGTCTCCGGAACTAGAGGGAATACACGGCTCTTCTTAAAATTGAAGGTATTTATGCCCGAGATGAAAATGAATTCTGTCTAGGCAAGAGAAGTGCTTATGTGTACAAAGCAAAGAATGACACAGTGACTCCTGGTGGCAAACCGAACAAAACCAGAGTAATCTAGAGAAAAGTTACTCGTGCTCATGGAAACAGTGGCATGGTTTGTGCCAAATTCCAAAACAACTTTCCCGCCAAAGCCACTGACCACAGAATCCATGTTAGGCTATATCCCTCAAGGATTTAAACTTACTGGAAAGTAAATAAAGGTGTAGATCTGTAAAAAGAAACAAAAACAAAAACAAAACAACAACATAATGGTTTTACAATTTCATAATTGTATAAAAAGGATTGAAACAATACTGGTTTGTTGTAACTCTATTTAAAACATCCTCTCAGTGGTGTGCTTGATGTATGCCATCTCAAGTATAAGGTTAAGTGTACATGCTAAATTCTGAGGAGGTAGAATGAATGTTCCTTTGTAATAATTCTGTGTCTTGCTCAAAGAAAGTCGGCAAAGCTTCATTAAAGAAGGTCATTCACCTGCTCCTAGTTTAAGGTTGTAAGGTGGACCATTCTGTAGAGCACACGTCTAAAATATGCCCAGGTGATTCATGCTTTTGTCTATTAGGAAATGTGGCCATTTACCAGCAACCAATGTAGAGCTAATGGGATCCATTTAGGAATATAACCACAACAAGCCCACCATAAATCGTATGCGCTCTCATCTGAATATGCTTCATTAAGCTCACCTTTCCTGATGCAACTGGATTATTAGATGTCAGGACGAAGAAAATCATTAGGTCCAGCTGCTCTAATCCTACAAAGCACCAATGTGGTTGCTATGTAATTTTATTTTAGTTTATTTTTCAGATAGAACATGCTTTGTGCTTTTCTATAGGAAAATATTTTCAAACTGGTAAAGAAGCAGTATTACTGTATTGTGAGGCATATCTCAGTAGGTCATTACCATAACTTACAGCAGAAGGGTAATCTATGTCGCATTTTACTTCAAGGGTAAGATTGATTTTTATAAAAATCTTTAGTGCATTGAAGCTTAAATTTTTGTTTTCCTGTGAAGAAGCAATTAGATACTGGAGTCTTCCAGAAATGTTAGGTTAGTGTGAGCTAAACCTTGATGTGTTTTTGAAGGTCTTATCATTCAACAGTTAAAGAGAAAAGGCAGTTTCTGAGGGAGAAAAACACATTGGCATGGTGGCAATTGTCACAGCTCACATGGCCAGGGGCATCCACCATTTTCTTTCATTTACATCTGTTGGGGAAATTGACAAAAACGTGAAATAACAAAGAAGACTATAATAAGCATCTTCATTTCCACCCCCAAGAACAACCAATTTTGAATGTTTTCTTCCAGGTAGGTGCATATAAATATATGTGTGTAGACACACACACATGTACACAGACACACACACTTTAAAAGTGGTGCACACATTCCCTTTATAATCAAAAAGGCTATGTGTATGTGTGTGTATACATATGTATATTTAAATAAATACATATTTTTAAGGTTTTATACACATACAGACTTTATTAAAAAGGGGTGTGTGTGTGTGTGTGTGTGTGTGTGTGTACCCTTTAAAGGGTTTGTGTACATAAAGCTCATATATGACCTTTTATATATCAATGTTCTTTTAAAGGAAAACTAAGTTCTCAACCTCCTCCATCAACAGCAGTGCCTTTCTCCTTTCTAAACACTATTAGGAATTTGGGGCCCATTCTTCTAGATGAGAAGTTGGGAAACTTTTTCTGTAAGAGGCAAGATAGTAAATATTTTAGGCTTTGTGGACCATTTGGTCTCTGTCATAAATACTCAGCTCAGTAGTCACAATGTATTAACAAATGGGTATAGTTGTTTTCCAGGAGAACTTCTTTCGGGGACATTGAAATCTGAAATATTTTTCATATATTCCTGTTCTTTTTTTTAAGTTTGTTTATTTATTTTGAGAGAGAGAGAGAGAGAGAGAGAGAGAGAGAGAGAGAGAGAGAGTGCATACATGAATGGGGGAAGGGCAGAGGGAGAAGTAGAGAGAGAATCCCAAGGAGGCTCTGTGCCAATAGTACAGAGCCTGATGTGGGGCTCAATCTCACAAAGTGTGAGATCATGACCCGAGCCAAATTCAAGAGTCACATGCTTAACCCACTGATCCACCCAGGTGTCCTTATATATTCCTGTTCCTTTTTTTTTCTTTTTCACCTTTGAAGTATTTTTTTAAAGATGAGCTTGTGAGCTGTGTGTAAACAGGCAGAGGCTGAATCTGGATCGTTTTCTATACATCCATAAATATTTATATAACTGCAGAAAATCTATACTATTACCTCATTTTTGCATTTTATTTCATAAATAGTCCCGTAGTGTATGAATCATTTAAAACTTGCATTTTTGTCTCAGTGAAATTTTGACTGAAAAGATGTATATATAGTTTTTCTTTGTAGTATGAGTCGGTCTCTTCATCTTTATACATATTTGTGTCTGTATAGCTATGGATTATTCACACTTTAGTCATTTTTCACTGCTATATAGTATTCCATCGCAGGATATATTGCATTTTTTATGCCGGTAGGTATTTGCCATTTTTTCCCTTGTAACAAGCAGTGGTGGAGGTATATTCATGAACACAGCTTATACATGTTTTGTTAGGGCAGAGAAGTCGAACTGCTTGGCTATAGCCTGTGTACATTTTCCGTTTTAATAGCTACCAGTAAATTGGTTTCTGGAGTGACGATACCAGTTGACATTCCCACAGGGAGGCTTTGTCTCCTTGGTTTGGAGATTTCATTCATTGCTATTCTCCTTTGGACGGAGCAAGGGACCCACCTTAGCTCTGTATCGTCTTGTTGCCACAGATGCTCGTGTGGCCTTTTATTTCCCTTTGGGTGAGCACGGACATTGTTTTAGGTCTCTGCTCGGGCACTTACACATGAGAATAGCAATTTATATCAATAACCAGGTTTGGCAACATCTGCCAAGGTTGTCACACTCCGTGATTAAATGGCCATATGTGCCAGGGAACACGGGGACAATGGGGTTGTAATTAGGGTTTGCTATCTTTCCATCCGCCACCCCCACCATCCCTAACTTCGAATAACCTCGCTTTTGTGAGCTGATTTGTGAATCAAATGATTCCCCTGAGAATGCCAGTTTCTGCTGCAATACTGCTGCTTTATTTTGTGCATCTCTGTAATTACACGGGGTTCTGGTTAAGCTAAAATCTAGAAACATTTTGCCACTTTACCCAATGCCATTGACCCCAGAGCTGATATGTGCATATACTAGACTTTAACTTAAATCATCAGAGAATTTAGTGTACTCTGTACTGAACCATCACTGGGAAAGGAAGGTCTACCTAATGCCATCTTAGCATCCTTTAAATGCCACTGCCCCCACCGAAGGCAGACAGAGAAAACATGCACCAACTTTCCTTAACTCCATAAGGAACAAGTTAGACCCTGTATTAATGCAATATTTAAAACAATCTTAATGCATAGAAGGAAAAAAAAACTCTTCTCATTTTGTTACTGGTGTGACACAGGTGGTTGATGGTTATGGAAGGACTTGGCATGTTCCAAAAAAAACCCTGGAAATATTGCCTCAAGATATGGGGCTGTAATAAATGTGCAAATAAATACTTGAAAGATGTATTAGCATTTTAAAATTTGCTTACCGACATATAAAATCCTAATCACTTGTGCACAAGGCCTGTAACTAAAATAACCAAGAAGACGGCACAGGAATCCAATGAATATTTCACTGCTAATTGAATATAGTCTATATATACACTTTTCTTCCATATTTAGTTCCATTCTAGTCAACTGTTGAGTGCTTGAAGAAGCAAGGCCCTATTAGCGTACATAGCTTGCAGTTCTGACTATAAAGAAATAGAAAAAAAATCTAATTCTCCTACGTCCAAAAGACTGACTTCCCCCATCTAGTTGATTGGTCTCTAACCAATGCAATATTCAGACTGGGAATAGCCAGAGCCTGGTGTAACTCATTCCCATTTAAATAAGTAAGTAAGTAAGTAAGTAAGTAAACAAACAAAGTCACAGATCTTTGTGGATTTTGGGGACATTTACTTTGATGCCATAATCAAGGTAAATACCTTTTCACAGGTGATCTCTAAAGTTCAACAGGACATGGTAGATATTTCCTCCTCAAAGCAGGGTCAAATTTTAGAGCATTCTCATTTAGCAGTTAATGTGTAAGAAGATTTGAGGCCACAAAGTTTTAACTAGTGGAAAAGTGTAATCGTATCTTGGAGGAAACACTGAGGAAAGCCTATCAACAGTGTAGGGGGGAAGGGAGTGATGGGGTTTTCCATCCTTTACTAGTATTTATATGTGGAGTAGCATATTGGAAGTCATAAATACTGTCCCGTGGACATTTTGAATAATGCAGGAGTAGTGTAAGTAATTGGAAGTGCTTATATCCTGCCTTTAGACATTTCACTGCTCGTGAGTTAAAATTGGTTGTCAAGTGTGGACTCGGAGGACCGTGCAAGGTGCCCTATTCTGTCATGTGGTACATATTTAATGCTTGAAAGAACAAGGGAAGGGACACGTGCAGGAGAGGGAGAGGGAGGGCGAGCGGCGAGATACTGCCGCCAGCTCGGCGCTTTGCAAGTGCCTCGGAGCGAGGAGGCGGGACCCACGCAGCCTCAGCACCCACCGCCTTTCCTGGGCTGCAAGACTTTGCAAAAACACTGGGCGTCCAATTTGGCGAGTGTTTTGGCGCCCAGGCCGGGGCCGCCCTGGAAGCCGGGCTCAGACGCGGCAGCGTCCCCGGCACCTTGGTGGCCTCCCTCTGTGCGCTTCTCCGCGTTGAATGCCTCCTTGCTCCGGCCGCTCGCTCGCTCTCTCCCGGCGCGTTCTGCACCTGCTGGCGGTGGTGTCAGGCAGCCAGGGCGAGCGCAGGCACGGCGCGCACGACGGATGACTGGAGTCATTTACATTGCTAGCACGTGGCTGCCGTTTGCTGTTGCCTCGGACTTCTCCCGTGTTCTCCCAGGGAGGAAACAGGAGGCACTTTGCAGCCGACAATGAAATCTTGGCAGCTAATTGCAGTCGTGGGAGATGCCCTTCAGGTAAGGCGAGAGAAGAGGGCTCTGAACACCATCAGGGAAGGAGAGGCCGAGAGGGAGAGCGAGGGATGGAGAGAAAGCTGCTTCTGCAGAGGCTTCCTGAAGCCCACTGACTCGCGGGAGGGGGTGGTAGAGGGAAGGGGACGGGGGCGGGCGACAGGGGGGAGGAGTGTGCAAACTGACATTTTTGGCTGCCTGTGGCAGAGGAGCCGCCGTCAGCCGCTGTCCAACGTTCACGCCGAGAGGGTGGCGGCGTGTGCGCCTCGGGGCTGCTGATTAGAATAGGGACTTGGCGGCGGCAGGAATCCGGGTAAACCAAAGCGGCGATGGGAGGCTGCGGATGCATTTGCAGCGCGTGAGTGAGACCCGGTACGTGAGGCCAGCCCGGGGACCTCGGAGGGTGGGTCACGGCTCGCCCCGGGCGCACCCGGGGGCGCGGGACGCCCGGAGAGGGCGAGGGGCGTTTGTGGCTACAGGGGAGCCCGGAGATGAATCGATTTTCTTTACTGACGGGAGAAGTTAGTGGGGAACTTCATTGCCCATTCTCATTGGCTCCGTTTAACTTTATTTCTAGAGATGAATAAGCGTTTGTAAGAAAGCCCGTAAAAGTCCCAATAGGCTCGCAGGGGTTTTGCAAGAGCTGCGCGGTTCTTTAAATGGGAGGTTTACGAAATGACTGGCCAGATGGGCCGTGCCTTTGGAAAGTTGGCACGCTCACGTTCCGATGGGGCATGTGTGTGCGTGTGTGGGAATATGTATTGCATGTTTGTGTAAACATGTCTACCGTGCTGGTTGCTCTGTCCTTATCTCCTCTGCTTTGCCTGATGCCCAGAGAAGAGAAATTACATTGACAGTATTGGTATATGTGTATATATATATATATATATACACACACACACACACACACACATATATGTATATATACATGTATGTGTGTGTGTGTGTATATATATATATATATATATATATATATATATATATATGTATATGCAAAGTGTTGCCTACGACATTTATCGGCCTAGGAGGATCACCTGGGAGGCTCAATCTCAGCCCATCCCTCAGCCATTATTTCCAGATTACTGTGAAACTGGTGGTTTTACTAATTTCTGTTGACAAAAGATCAGTGCCTCCCCCGTACTTAGGAAGGACCCCAGGAGAATTCTGAATCCAAAAGTTTTGTTAGCAAAATCATCTTAGTAGGAATGGTTCATTAAATTACTTCCTGAAAGAGTCCCTTTCTGAGTATCTTTAGATATCTCATAATTTACTCACTGTTCATATGGTTTTAATTTTGGTCACACAGAAATGAACGCAGTCTATAACGGAGGCCATCAAAAATGATTGTGTAATCCTCTTTATTTGGGTAGCTGGGTGGTGAACTGGTTTAAGACTATAAAGTCTTTCTCCGCTGTGATTCCCTATTTTTGATCAAAATGTATCTTTGGAAATCCAAAGGCCATGAGTGTAAATGTGTTTGTGAAATGGGCTAACTTGCCTTTGCTGTGATTAAGTTTTAAGAGGGTTGTTCTTCAAGTAAGTAAACTACAGTCAATCAGTGACAGCTGGCTTTCATGGGGAATTCGGGCAGCATTCATGATTTTCATACAGAAAGCAGGTTTTTCAACTCTTATCTGCCCACTCACACCCTCCACACATGCCAGTGCTTCCTCTATATTAGAATACTCATAGATTATGAAGAGAAAATTGCTTCTGTGAACAGTTGGAGGGAAGTATTACCTATGGGCAAAGGTTTCTTTTCTCCCTTGCTTACCTGCTTCCTTCTTTCTCTCTTTTTCTCCCTTGCTCTCTCCTCCCTCCTCTCTTTTCTTCCATCTTCCCCCCCCCTTCCATCCCCCTTCTCTCTCTATCCACCTGTATTTCTTTCCATCTGTCTTTATTTTTGTACGTAGAACACAGAAAGCTTTCCAGATATCTTCTACTACTGCATTTTTATTGTAACAAATGTTTTGTACCCTAAGGGATAATTGATTGGAACCTGATTTTCTTTTTCTTTTTTTGTATTCTCCGTTCATATACAAGAACTAATTAATACCAGGCAATCTGCTGTACCCTAATCTTGTAAATAAAAGTGAATATTCAAACTTTTCTTGTCATTTGATTTTAACCAAGCAAACTGACTCTGGAGGATGCCTATGTTACATGAAAAGAGCTGGATCTTTTCTCTCTTATCACCAAGTGATGGATTTTTACAACATTGCACTTTGCTTGTTATAACTTTATTGGGCTGAGCATATTTTTATGTTTGTCTACTATAACCTTATCCCTCAAACTTCTGTTTTCTCTATTACCTGTCTTAATTTTAGAAGCTGGATTCATTTTAATCTGTATTTACTTGGACTTGGGAGAAACAACCATCAGTCTTCACTTACGGGCTAGCTTTAAGTATCACAAAAATAAGTTTATTTTTCTTTCCAATTTTTTTTTCTCTCTCTCCATGAGTGTGACACAAAAGTTGAAGGAGATTTCGTGTAAAGGAATTTTTGCTGCAATTGCCTTCTTCCAAATTACAACTGTAAGATTTGGACAATAAATAGTCATATTTTGAGATTATGAGAATCCGTACATATCCCTTGTCATTTTTTGTTTGATAACAGAGAACCTGGTTGGATGGGTCATTCTCGAACTAAATAGCTATTTACAATGTCCAGTGAAAGATCATTTTGGTCTTGTTTTCTGCAAAATTTACAATTTTTATATTAGAATTTCAGTTGAGTTTGCAGTACCAGAGAAATGGAATGTGATCCAAAAGAGGAAGGATTTTTTATGAAATAATAATAAGGCTTTATTATTATTAAACTTCTATTTACGTTTAGTTGTAGCTATTTTGTTTTTTAACAGTTTCATGTGTGTTAGTTTCAAAGTCGTCACAGAGTGGATTGAAACAAGTTCTTTGAAAGAATTAAAACGCAATTCCTTTTAGGAGACCTGAATCCTCATCTTGTACTGGTTTTTCAACCAATGTAAAAATAAATAGGGAGAAAAGCAGTTTTTTGCAGTTCCAACTTTATTTTGTTACAGATCTGAAAACTCCAGGATGTTATAATACATTAGGTCTTTATATATTTATGGGTAGAAGTCTTTGTCCTTCTGTTTGTTTTCCTTCATTTTTATGCAGAGTTGAGCGTTTGCATGTATTATAAGCAATAGTAAACAAGAGCAAATAAGGGCATCAGGAATTTTCTAATCATGCATTTTAATTTATTTGAATTAAATCACATAACAAAATAGCAGTCTTGCCTATCTGATGCTTATGCTGCCCCCTCCCTCTGTTTGCATGGTACTAAAAAAAAATAAGTAATTCTTTAAAAGTCAGCTTGTAACATGTAGGGTTCAGCTTGGAAACCTTTGTATTTAATTATTCACTAGCTGCAGTGTTCCAAACAGTTTTCAGGAGTGCTTTTTTATTAATAGATTTAAAGTTTTCATGAAAAGTTGTGGTGTGTGTGTGTGTGTGTGTGTGTGTGTGTGTGTGTGTGCGCGCGCGCACTTGCCCAAAAAGCTGAAACAGCTTGTGTCAGCTATAGCAACGCGTTTTTGATTCAGCAAAACTAGGTTATGAATTCAAGCAATTAAACATGACAAAAAGCCCAATTTCACTGCCTAGATTAATACACTTCCAATTTTTCCTGCTCCATAAAAATTTCAAAGTGTTCTTTCTGGTTAGGTGTTTGCATAACCTATAAGGTATTGGAAGGCCCCCATTTCACATTTACTTATGATGTCTGAATACTTTGATGTAGCAAATGTAAATAGGACCAATTGGACATTCTTAACACAATTTTGTATTTGCAAGTTCTTGTGAAATTATTTCAGTTGAGTTTAAAGGAAAAGCGAGAACAGTCGTTAGTTCCCTAACATTAATCGGTGGTGAGTAATCTTTCAGCTACTTCCAATGTCATGAAGGCCAGGAAAGGCTTTTTGAGAAATGATATAATTACAGTAGAAATAGTATATCCCTGTTCCAAGGGTAGCAGTGATTTTTTTTAATGATGCAAGAGTGGTTATGTTTATTACTTTTTCTCTGCTTGAACAGAAGTAAAGTCTGAATTCTCTATTCATGTTGATCTAATTAGCCAAAGCTCACTGTTCTTTCCAATGGGTCTTTTTACTTACAGAGTAATTAGTACTCCCAATGAGCCACATTGAAATTACTGCAGTTTTTGGTAAGTTGGTTGAATTTTCTAAGCTGCCTTGATACACTTTGATCACACAGAGACTATATGTGCACAGACATAGACAATCGAGAAGCTCCAATACTTTTGCCTTGCATTGTCCGTCCAGTACAGAAAACCAGCAACAGCCAAGTGAGTCAAGTTGGCCTCTACACCTGGTGTTTGCTTTGGAAAGAGAACCTCTATCTATTAGCAAGGCCTCTGCCAGCCTTTCTTTTTCTCTTCATGATAATTCTGCATCTGCATTTGCTACCCGGGGATGGATTTCTTTGTTGTTCAATTGAAATCTCTACTTTTAAGAAAATCAGTTGCTTATTCGGCTAACAAGATGAGAGTACCCGTTGTACCTATTATAATTATTTGAATGTTGCAATAGAGGCTTTCTGTTTTATTATAATGACGAGGATGATGAAGATGGTGATGTGTTAATATATCAGCAGTAATAGGAATAAGGATACAATGCTGATGTCTGCCTGGGCACTCACTGCCTCTGTGTGTCAGGCATTGGACTGAGAGCTTCAGCATGTTTTCTCTGGTTCTTAACTCTGCAAGGTACGTGTCTGTATGCCTAATTTAGAGATGGAGAAGCAATCTTCAAGACTTGTTATAATTAGAGTAAGAGATTAGATTCCATATTTTTCTGACTCCAATATACCAAGATACCGTTGAAATTTATTAATGTGAATTTAGAAAGATACACAAAATGGGTAGTCAACAGATGCCATAGGCAGGTAGTTCTCAACGATGAGCGATTTTCTCACTCCCCGCACTACAATAAGGATGCTTGGTAACATACTGTAGACATTTTGGGTTGTCATAATTGGGACCGGGGGTGCTCCTGGCATCTACTGGGTAGACACCAGGGATCGTGCTGAACATCCTAGGATGCACAGGACAAAACAACAAAGAATTTTCCAGCCCATAACACCAGCAGTGGTGACTGAGAAATCCTGTCCTAGGCGATATCAGTGATGCTGTGACTAATATGTACATGGTCTGATTTTTCAAGAGACTGGATAAGGTACATGAATTTCAGTTATTAAACGTTTGAAATCTCCAGTTGGATACTGTGAATGGGATCATAATGCAAAATCAGAAGGTCCATATTGTCTTAAATTTGACTTTAAAATTTTACTGCTGCCTACTCTGAACATCTTTCTTTATAAATATGATGTGGGTCATTGTGATTAAAGTACCTACTTTTCCCCAATTTACTCAGTGTTACCTCTTACGAGTGCTGAAAAATGAAATTTCTTCCTAGGGTACTGCTGTCAATAGAAATGCACCATCAAAAAATGAGTTCTGCGCCAGTCGTTGTAAGAACTTTCCTTGTTCCTCCTCAGCACTCAGACACCATTATTTTCTCCTTATCGTTCAAGGTTTGGCTCAGAGGCTTATTTGCTTATTTATTTGATAAGCACTTAAGTAGTGTTTCATATGTGGAAAGCACTGTTGTAAATGTTTAAAAATATTAATTAATGTAATCCTTACACTAAGCCTAAGGGGTTGATACTGTTCTTAACTACTTTTTACGGAGGAGAGAACTACAGTCCGGAGAAGTTGGATAATTTGCCCAAGGTCACACAGCTTTTAAGTGGCAGAGCTGGGATATTAACTCTGCAGTCTGTGCTCCTGTCTTGCCATGCTCTTTAATCATTTCAATTTGTAGATGTGCAGAAGCATGCTTGTGTAGGCACATCTTCACCTGAGTTTTGAAAAAAAAGACATTTTCAGTTTCATTCTGGGGGTGTTGGATTAAGTAAAGTAACTTAACCATTTTTAATTGAGAGTGAATGATAATGCCCACAGCTCTGTTTTGTACTTAACTCCTTGTAAACGTACCCTGAACGGGGATCAGGAAGACTTATGAGGTTCTCTTTACATGACCACCTCCAACAAGAAAAATCGCCGAAGGAAAACAGTAGCATTCAGAAGGGCATAATTTACAGGATGGATTATCTTTGCTCTATTTTCTATTTAATAGTGGTATTAGAAAAATAAAATTTGTTCAACTGCATCCCCTAAGGGGTCTTCAAGAAACTTAACTCTTTGGTTTCCTGGTGCTTTAAAAGTTTTGTAGGGAGCCAAATGTGGTCGTAACCAAGTGGACGTGGGCACGTTGATTCCCAGCTTGATCGTGCTAAAGTCAATCCGTTTATTCTCCCTCATTAAGACCATGGAAACAACCAAGCCAATCCCATGCTCTGCTGACTATCCAGTATGTAGTAAAACTGATGAAGAGAAAAACAATTTGAGTAGCTTTAAAAAAAATTAACGTTTATTTATTTTTGAGCAGGGGAGGGGCAGAGAGCGAGGGAGACACGGAATCCGAAGCAGGCTCCGGGTTCTGAGCTGTCTGCACAGAGCCTGATGTGGGGCTCAAAGTCATGAGCTGTGAGGTCATGACCTGAGCCAAAGTCAGACACTTAACTGACTGAGGCACCCGGGTGCCCCTGAGTAGATTTTTAAATAGAAATGCCAGTTTGACACACCTTCATTCTGTGTCACGAGAAGAAAAGATCTTGCAAGTCTGCTATTAAACATGGGTACCTGGATGGGCAGAAAACCAAGATGGGCATAGAGAACCTTAATAGATTTCAGTTGAATGAATGAATACATGGAAGAATTTGTATTTAAAAAGAATTCTTATCAAGGGTATGCATGGGTTTGTACTTTAATAGAAAACATCTTACATCTTGAATACAAAATATTGGACGAAGAGGAGGTGGTGGCAGCAGGAACCACCCACCTATCTGACAGACAGTAGTTCCCTGCCAGCTGCCTCCTCAGACTTCTAACCCAGACTTCACATGACTTCAGTGTTGATACATAGCTCACTATGCATTGCCCCACAGAAAGCTCAAAGATGCTGAACCACAAGAATGGATTGCATTCTACACAAGGGGAGCCACAGATTCCTTCCTACAAGAAGGGAATGGCCACTGCCCTTGAACGGCTATGGTGTGGCCGTCCAGCCTTGCCAAAGCCATGGAAAGGGGCTCTTGAGCCACCCTCCCCCAACCCAGGGACATTATGGGAACTGAACTGGAAGTAGAAACCACTGTGGTTGTTCTTAAGTATTTCAGGCCCAGTGAACTCACATTTACACAGAGAAAGCAGAGTGAATCCCATTTCAGAACTGTCAAAAGACCATTGTTGGATCCATTATCGTCAAATTTCCTTTTTTAATACAGTTCGTTGAATTGGCTTTTGTGGAATACCTATTCCATCTAAGTGTTGGTTCAGGAAGTGGTTTAAGATTGAACCAGAATTTATTGTTCAATGGTAAATAAGGGGGAATAAACTCACATAGCTAAGGGTACCCAATAAAATTCTGTAAGTATTGTCCATTAGTCTGTTGTGCTAAAATACATATATTTCACTTAGTTGAATAAAAAAAGGAAATTGGATTTAAAATGGCCATTTTAATTCCATATTTAATGGAATTGGTTTCTAGCATATTTGCACATTTAGTGTGAATCTACTTAAACATAGAGACAACCAGTGATAAACTTTGTGTGCCATTAAAAAGAATGTGTCCAGCAAAGGGAAAATGAGTTTTGGCTGAGTCTCTATTATCACATTTCCCCAAGGAACTAAAATATAAAGGTTACCTCAATGTTATAAGTAGTTCAGGCTTCAACCTTTGCTGCTGATGGGAAAAGAAGGCCAGCTTTGTTGCAATGCACTAACTAACTGCTCAATACATAGAATTATGCATTATTATTATCATTAGTACAGATACTGTCTACTGAGTGTTTGCAATGAGCTATCCACTGTGTTAACTTCTGAATATACACTACTGAATTGACTCCTCTCAGTACTTTTATGAGGCAGAGCGTTCTTTATACTCATTTTTCATCAGGGAAGACTCAGTCTTGAGATGATTTTTCTTCTAGGTTTACCAACAGCTAGTAAGTAGAAGGCTTGATAATCAAATGATAGATAGACCGACTGACTAATGACACAGAATGAAAATTGGCAAAGAACATGAATATAGTTTTTAGAAAAATAAATGTAAATACCAGCAAGGATACAATATATGTTCACATATGTACATATGTAAAAGTTTCATTTATATATATAAACATTTCTTAGATCAGATTAGAAACTAATATGATGAAACAGGCTTTTTATACACTGTTGAAGAGACTGTGGAATCATTCATTCTTTTGTGGAAGACAATTTGGAAATGTTTATATATATATATAAAAAAGTAAGTTTTAATCCGGTGTTTCCACCTCCAGGATTTATGTAATTGCTCAAGTTTGCAAAGATGCATGTTGGTTGACTACAGCATAGTGTGCAGCAGGAAGAAAAACTGGAAGAAATTAGGTGTCTAACAGTATGGGATTGGATGTCCTGAAGCAGTGGCTGAGCTGTGGGAAGTTTACAAGAGTCCAAACTGCAGAAATGTGTTAGGAAAACTTTGTTAGAAAATTAACACACATATGCAAACTCTTTATACACATGGCAAAATTGCAAAAGGTAACTAAGGGACTGCAGAGGGTGGCCACCTCAGTGGTTACTGTGGCATGTGACTAAGAGGGGAGTAGGGGAGACACAGAGAAATTGCTTTCAGGATGATTCAAGACAGATAAGTTATAGAGGCCTGCTGTGCAACATGGTGCCTGGAGTAAACATAGCATTGTGTGCTGAAAAATTTGTTAAGAAGGCAGATCTCATGTTAACTGTCCTATACACACACACAAACGTGCGCACACGCACACTGGACAGAAGGAAACTTTTGGAGACGATGGATGTGTTTATTACCTTGATTATGGTGATGGAATCATGGGTAGATTCAGGCCTGCATCCAAACTCATCAAATTATATGCATTAAATGTGTGCAAGTTTTTGTATATCCGTTATACCTCGATGAAACTGTTAAAAAAATTTAACCTTTATTCCTTTTTCTTTTCAACAAGCAGGCACTATTTTGATAATAAAAAAAAGTATTTAGTTTATAGAACAAAAAAAAAAAAAAAAAGAGAGCTTCCATTTGTCGAACCACCTATGGTCAGTCCCTCACCCCCAAGTGGATAGAGATCACCTTAGATATCAACATTGGTATTGTATGTTAGAACATAGCCCAAATTGCTTTGAAAATGTGCTTAAGAGAGACTTAGAAAAGGAGGTAAAGAAACCTAAAACTGGGTTGATTTAAAATCGTGTCCTGGTTAAGATTTTGGGTTGATGTGTGTTCTGAAACGATGTGGTTGGCTGTTGGCAATTTCTGAAAATGATAAAGCTAACTGTTAACCGTAATGGTTTGGCCACACAGGAGAACAAAATTCCCCTGATGCTGCAGACACTTGTCATTCATCGGAGGTACTGCAAAATCATGATCCTTATCCTTCCAGCTGCGCGTGTCTGTCAGGGACTGTGGGCTGCTAAAAGTTGTATACTATTATTTTTTTATTCATCTCTGGGTCATTTCATCTTCCTGTGCAAGCCACATGAATGGCTGTGTATGAAAATTGTATTTTGTGCTGAATTTCCCACTGTGAAAGATGTTTACTATATATTTATGAAAACACTGCAATAACAAAACCCTTTATATAGCCTTTCAATTTGCTGTAAGGGCAGATAAAATATTTTTATCTCGAACTGAACTTCATACCTTGGGAGATTCAGCAGGCCCGACTCGGAATAATAAAACACTTCAGAGAAAGGCAGGCGCTGTTCAGATTGCTTCAGAAACCTGTGTACTTCACTCAGCAGACCTCAATTCCTGTAAACACACCAACTGAATATATCAAACCTAGAAGGAATCAGTATAATTTATGCATCATTAGACAATATTTTTTAAATTTGTTAAATACTTTTGTGATTTGTCTACAGAGATTCAGGGTGATTCTTAAAAAGTGGTGTTAACTTAATGCCAGAAAATACAGGAAGGAGGCTGGTTGTCCCCTAAGTGGATTAACAACACTCATTCTTCACCTTCATGTAGGCTTTGGCAGTGTTTTTAATTGAAACTTTTATCAAGAAAATTGTAGATTCACCTGACGTCATAAGATATAATACAGACAGATCTCTTATACACTTTACCTAGTTTCCCCCGAGAGTATTATTTCTCAAAACCATAGAATCACATTACATCCAAGATTTTGGCATTGCTGCTATCCACTGATCTTATTCAGATCCCCCCAGATATATTTGCACTCATTTGTGTGTGTGTATTTAGTTCTACACAACTTTATCACATGTGTGGGCTGATGAATCCACCATCACAGATAAGACAGAGATCACTTCCATTATAAGGACCCCTAACCTCCATCCCTAAACCCTGTCAACAACTAATCTGTCCTCACTTTCTAAAATTCTGTCATTCCGAAATGTTGGCAAATGGAATCACACAGTATTTAACTTCTTGGGATTGACGTATCTGCTCATCATAATTTCTTAGAGTTCTATCTGAGTTATGGTTTGTATCAATCATTTGGTGTTTTTTTTTAAATTATTGCTCAGTAGTATTCCATGGTATGCATGTGCCACAGCTCTTTAATCATTCACCTGTTGAAAGACATCTGGGATGTGTTTGGCTATTACAGACAAAGTCGCTATGAACATTTCTGTACAGGTTTTTGTGAGCACAAGTTTCATGTCTCTGGGATAAATGCCCAGGAGCAGGCTTTGGTGATTTTTGATTCATGAACATTATGGAAAACATTAATATGTTGCTCCCGTTGGAAGTCAATGCCAGTTGCACACAAACCAATAAAAGGAAAAACATAAAATCTTACCCACATCTTAATGTTTATTTCTACATAAACACAGCACTAAATATAGAGAATAGCCAGCATTTATGTAGCATCCACCATATGCCCGTCTGTATTCTAAGCCTGTTGTGTATGCTAACTCATTTGTCCTCACAACAGCCTCATGATGTACACGCTCTTATTATCCCCACTTACAGATGAAGAATCAGGCACAGAATGCTTGAGTAACTTGCCAAGATGATACAACCAGTGCATTTAGGCAGTCTGTCTTGAGAAGCCATCACCTTAACCACTACTCCCATGATTTGAACCTCATTCACAGATCACAGGTATTGGTCATACCTCTGGGTCCGCTGAGATGGCCACTCTCATTTGTTTGCGGAAACATCTCTCAGGATGGCTCTGAAAAGAAAGAAGAACTGGAATTGGGTCTGTAGAACAATCAGCTGGCTGACTTCACTGCCCTTTAATTCAATTCTCTGTCTTTAAGCTTACTTTATTTGACCATCTCAGCCAGATGGAGGCTTCTTCTGGCTTTTAGATCTCCCAAGAGGTAGATTTCACAACTCTCCCTTGGTTACACACTGCACTATTTCACAGGCAGTATGTTCTGCCTTTCGGCATGCCCCAAATCTGTCGTATGGCAAACTGAGCCCCTTGTCATTTGTCTACCTTCATTGAAGATGTGGAATTGATGGTGACCATGTCTATTCAACAACACAACACAGAGGTACCTATTTCTAACAGAATCTTGCATGGCTGCTTTACATTAATCATGGAGCTATTCGTTCCTCCAAAGGCATTTCATATTTCCACCAGGCTTATAAAGTATTTAATATTTTCATATGCTCCAGTGTAAAGCCATCTGTTGCAGTGACAGGACAAAATGTTGAAGACAAGAACAAGCGTATGTTTATGGAAAGATTCCATGAAATGTTAACAAGAAAGATATGTGCTACTCTAGGGTGTCTTGTAGAAAATGGCCAGGGGAATTTGGAAGGCACAGCCTCCAGCACTGGTGTTTATAAATTGGCGTTTATAAATTGCAAATGTTCCTTTTTTTCTGTCTCATAAACTCGGACTAGATCAGCAATGTAAATGGTGGCAGAGATCTATTTGACAGGAAATAGTGGTATTATTTAATTTTTGGAACTTTATTTCATCTGTTCTTCCTGTGCTTCATTTGACTTTTTGCTATTCATTTGAACAAGTGGATTGGGAGCCTGCTGTGTGCTAGGCGTGCATGTCTCTGGAATAGCTAGATTGTGTTTCTAAACAGCTAGAGCTGTTCCTCAGTCCCTAACTTTTAATAGCTATGTTGCGGTCTTGCTAATATAGAAATGCTCAGATGGGAATCAATTTGACTGCCCACTTGGAACATATCAGTTGAGGCGCGGTTACCTAAAACTGTTGCTACATCACATTGCCCCTTGCTGAACTGAGCTCAGAAAATCAAAGCAAATGCCTCCAAGCTAAGGCCCTGATGCTCTTGGGGAAAAAACATCACAGCTAAAATGCCCTGAGTATCTGACAAGCACTAGGGGAGACGCTGTACATTAACTGGCTTATTTAAGCCTCCCAAGCATCTTATGTGGCAGGGGTGGTCCTTGTCTTCATTGTACAGATGAACTAGAAGTGCTAGAAATGGTAAAGCAATTTAGCCAAGACTGCACAGCTCATGCTCGGTAGACCTTGGATCTGGCCACAGGCAGGCTAAGTCCATAAACAGCTGCTTAGCCACTGTGTTCTGTAACTGACACTAGGTAGACAGAAGCTTGTTCAGTGCTGTCTGATGGGGACTTCCCAAGGTGATGTTAGCTGGGACAGGCGGGTCAAAAGTAAGCAGATTTAAAATGTAACATCGAGCTTGATGTCCTCCACAGACTTGCCTTGAGTTCTCAGCTACCTCTTCACCCTGTAAATAAAGTTGTCAATGACCTCTTGAAAGCCAAAGGGAGGCTTGTGGAAGAAGTTGACATTGAAGACAGAAGAGCAGCTCTTTCAATGCTACAGCAGAACAAGATCGTGTGGGGCAATCCCCAGAGGCCTCCTTTATAGCAATTTTTGAATTATGTCCTACCAGCAAGTGTGATAAAGCATCTTAAATCAATCACTTACTCCCAATCATAATAAATGGATTAATGGCGTATGTATGAACCTAGGTCTTGACTGTACCCATGTCAAAAGATGGCAAATTCTGGGTAGCTATACTGAAGTTGATAAAATTAATGAAATAGCACAATTTGGGGAAATTTATAAGCAGAAACATGTTCAAGAAGAGCAAAATATCATCGGATCAAGGTAAGAGGAAGAAACAAGGAGGAAATCTGAGAGGAAAGAAAGGCAAGGTAGCTTGTAAGCAACATTATTTATTCAGTCAACCTCAGAAGGACATCAAGATTTGTTCTATAATCGGGCTGTTTTAGACCCATAGGTTTTGCCTGCAGGTGTTCATCTCAACAATTAGATTGTAATGATAGGTTATAAACTTCATGAAAACAGAAAACAGGTGAACAATATATAATTAATTCCTAGCACAATGCCTGGCCCATATTAAGACCTCAGGAAGTGTTTTCAAAGAATGTATGATCATATTGGATTGTGCCAGAATATTTATTATATATTAAATCCTGGCAAACTCAAGTAATAATTGCATCTATAATAATTAGGTAACATTTTCGGAATCCTGTGAGGAAAGACTGTATTATTTCTACCTGCTAGTTCCCTTTCTCCTGAAGCCGAGATATGTGGGTAATTATTTCCTGAATTATGATCAGGACAATATGCATAGTAAAAGCAGTGACACCATTTATATCTGATCTCCCAACTAAAATATTGATACAACCTTATATAGGGTGTACGGCAAGCAGTAACGTTCTAGCGCCTTCTCCCCCAGCACACCCTATTGGCAAAGAGCGACTTACGGTTAATGCAACAGTGAAAATAAATTATTACCATTCTCTGATTGTGTGACAGGTTAGTAATTAACTTATGTCAGTAGCTGGCCTCCCACAACTGTGTTTATTCAGCTTCATGGAGCACTTTTCAGGGAAAAAGGAAAGATCAGCAAGGCATTCTTTGTTTACTGTAGATGCTAGATGGTGGTGGAATGTATCTTTTCCTATTGACTAGGAAATAAGTTGGCTGTTAGGACGTGATTTTCCATTCTTCCAAATGATATGGTGATACAGGGAACTTGAAAGCTACCCGGGAATTAGAAAAGAATAAAGAAATTGCCCTTTATGCACTAATCGAGCCATTGTGCCTGTTTTCTTTGGGGTGTTTTCTACTGTAGGCTCGGCAAAGAGCTATGTGTAAAAAAAAGGTATGAAAAATTTTTAATTAAAAGGAAAAATATGTTTTTTTCCCCATTGTAGGTTAAGTGCCTATCACACAGCCTAGGGACAATGGTATTAGATTTGTAATAAGTACAAGTAAAGCTTTTCATTTTGATTGGATTGGGTGTATTTTTCATCAGCATCTCCCGTGTGAGCCATGATTCCAAGACAGAGTCTTGTAATCTTCTGCAGTGGGAATGATTCAGCTTAAAAATCAATAGGGCATGAGGTATTTCAAGTTCTCATTATTGTAATGTGTCAACATCACTTCAGTGACCCCAGAGTCCTATGTTGGCTGGTTTTTCCCCTGATTTATTGTGCAATCTCGCAGGGCAAACTATAATTTCACTTGGAATCAGAAAGTCTCCATTTATGGTTTGTGCCCCAGTCTCCAGTCATTAGGGCATTCGCAGGGAATCAATACCTCCTCTTGTTGCTAACAACTGAATGAAGTTGTCACCTGCTTAGATTACAAAAGAGACGGGTAAAAAGATGCGGTAAGGGTGAGTACATTGGACAAGCTCTGTTTTGAGGAGGGGTTTCTTTGATGTTCACCTTCTGCCACTGGGAGGGATGTCCACCTTTCTCAGGATGTTGGTTATAGAACCCCACCACCACTGAATTAGCACAATATTTCATTTTCTTTCTCTCTCTCTCTTTCTTTTCTTCCTTTCTGTCTTTGTGTGTGTGTGTGTGTGTGTGAATTGTTGGTGGATAATGTAATTCTCCTTGGTTAAAACAAAGTAAGAGAGCCTTTCTTGAAAGTCTGAGTTCTTGCACATTTTCTAGAACCTGTTGAGTCATGCCATCTTTTCTTAAATACCCAATCACTATGCTGACCCTGTAAAAACAGGATCTACCATCCTTCCCCTAATTGGCAAAATCCGTAGGAACTTAATGAAACTTCCAGTAACAAGAAGACCATCTGGTTTCAACATGCCATTCATCAGTGTGTACACATTCTATTCTGCTGCACCCATGCACACTCTTTCTCCGAGATTCTTCACTAGAGGGTATTCAGTGAATGTTTATATGCTCTTGTCAAGTCCCCAGTAGCACCAGTAGTGAGTCTAAATTTCATATCTAATACCCAGTGTTTAGCAATGGGTAAGAATGTCTGACAGTCTCATCAGAAATATAAGTAAGTACTGACCGTGTGTATTCCATGTGCTTGTGAATACATTAGAGAGTCCTTCCCTCAAGAAGACCAGTCATGGGGAAGAACCAAGGTAAGAGGCAGTGGCGGTGTGGGGAATGTAAGGTCAGGGATGTGGAGACACAGAGAGGAAGCACTGAACACACGAGTATAACGGTCTTGGAAGATTTCAAGGCTGACATCAATATTTGGTAACATCTTCACCACATGCAATGATGATATCATTCTCCTTCCCTCCAAAGATTATAACACCAACTTTGATATGTGGGCAGCAGATAAATCACCATGTTTTAAAGTTGCCTCTTTTTAGTAAGATCATGCTCTTTTATCTTAGCACTTGGGAAATGGTTGTATTCACTCCGGGGCCTCCTATATCTTGTTCAGTTTGGGGTTCGTGGAACTGCTCCAACAATGTTCCCATCTTTTCTTTCTACCCTTCCTGGTAGACTCCTTTCCTCAGAGAGTGGCTTCAGCATGTTGGGATGCCAAAGGGGGCCAGTAGTGGCTCTTGCCCTTACTCTCTAATCTTTAGCCTGACCCTAGACCTTCAATTTGAAAGTTTACAGAACATTTTGATGTGTCTTTTTTGCAAATTGCCAGTTAGAAGTTCTTATACATAAGAGTCCCATCTATCAAAGTTTCTGGTTTTATTCTAAGACATACATTCATTTCAAACACATTTTTAGGGTACTATACTGGTGCCAAAATACCCCATTTTCATATTCTAAGCTGCTAAAAAAGAGTGATTCTTTCCATAGACTCTTGTTGGTAATAGGAGTACTTATTTTTTCTTGATTTTCATAACCCTTTTATGACTTTCCTTCTTTTCTGGATTCATTGATTCATTAAATACTTGATAGAGCTTTTCGTAGCGTAAAGAGGTGGTGGTCAACAAGATAGACAAGCTTCTGGGGGCACCAGGGTGGCTCAGTCAGTTAAGCATCTGACTCTTGATTTCAGCTCAAATCATGATCTCATGGTTCAGTTCGTGAGTTTGAGCCCTGCTTCGGGCTCTGTGCTGGCAGCAGGAGCCTTCTTGGGATTCTCTGTCCCTTGCTCTCTCTGCACCTCCCCTGCTTGCACTCTCTCTGTCTCTCTCAAAATAAATAAATAAACTTAATAATAATTTAAAAAAGATACACAATATTCCTGCTCTTGCCAAGTTTACATTCTAGCTGAGATAAGTTGGATTTTGGACTTCGATGGCCTGCTTGAGGGCTCCTAGGGGTGAAACCCTGGTTTCCTAGTTCCCTAGAGAGTGGATTGAGCTATTCCTTTCTGACCAGAGTATTACCTAACTGGAGTTTTAACATGACCTTGACTGTCCTTCACACATTGGCTCCAGACAGTGGAAGGATACAGAAAGGTAATATAACTCCAAAAGATGTTTCTAACCCATGGGAAGCTGTGCAGATCCATCTCTGGGAATGCTTATTAACCGTGATAGTTGAGGTCCCAGAGAAAGTTGACATCATGGTCCCCTTGCCATGTCTCCTTTAAGGCCTAAAATCTTAACCCTGTGAAGTTCTGGAAGCCTAATAAGAAGCTCTCCAAAACAGTGATAGAAGCCCAGGTCTTGACTTCACCACTAAGGACCTTGACAAGTGAGTGCCTCAATGGTCCATCTGTATTTGTGTCCTTTTCAGGCATGGACCAAGGACTCTTCTTTCTTGGTATTTTGTTCTATCCTTGCTTGTTCTAAATTGAATCCAAATACTAATTGGGCTTTTTGTTATTTGATAGCAATCCCATGTTACAACTTGTACACAGTACAGGTATTCCTCAGCTTATGGTGGGGCAATGTCCCTATAAACCTATCATAAGTTGAAAATACATTGTGGGTTGAAAATGCATATAACACACTAAACCTACCAAACATGATAGCTTAGCTTCGTTTGCCTTAAACATATGCAGAACATTTATGCTAGTCTACAGTTGGGCAAAATCATCTCATGTAAAGCCTCTTTTATTTATTTATTTATTTTTATTTTTTTATTAAAAAAAATTTTTTTTAACATTTATTTATTTTTGAGACAGAGAGAGACAGAGCATGAATGGGGGAGGGTCAGAGAGAGGGAGACACAGAATCTGAAACAGGCTCCAAACTCCGAGCTGTCAGCACAGAGCCCAACGCGGGGCTCGAACTCACGGACCGCAAGATCATGACCTGAGCCGAAGCCGGCCGCTCAACGGATGGAGCCACCCAGGCGCCCCGTAAAGCCTCTTTTAAAATAAGGTGTTCATTGGGGCGCCTGGGTGGCTCCATCGGTTAGGCGTCCGACTTCGGCTCAGGTCATGATCTCATGGTCCGTGAGTTCGAGCCCCGTGTCGGGCTCTGTGCCGACAGCTCAGAGCCTGGAGCCTGCTTCAGATTCTGTGTCTCCCTCTCTCTCTGACACTCGCCCGTTCATGCTCTGTCTCTCTCTGTCTCAAAAATAAACATTAAAAAAAAATTTTAAATAAGGTGTTCAATAGCTCATGTAATGTATTGCATATTGTACTGAAAGTGAAAAGCAGAATGGCTGTCTAGGGATAGAATGGTTGTAAGTGTGTTGGTTGTTTTCCCTCATGACCTTGTGGCTGACTGGGAACTTTGGCTCCTGGCACTGCCAGCATCTGAGAGAGTATCATAGGGCATATTGCTAGTGCAGGAAAAGATCTAAATTCAGAATTCAAAATATGGTTTCTACTGAATGCGTAGCACTTTCACACCATCTTCAAGTTGAAAAACTGTAAGTGGAGCCATCCCCAATCAGGGACTGTCTGCAATATTATGTAGCCACATAAAGGATGAGGGAAGTCTAAATGTGATACTATGGAAAGATGATAAGTATCAACTCAGCTTAGATATTAATATAGGGATGGATGTAAATAAGTTAAAAAAGGAAGGTAATATATGTAGTATGGTCATATTTGTGTATGAAGACTTACACATATGGATGCCTGGGTATGTTCTGGAAAGACAGACAAGGAACTGGAAATAATGAGTGTTTGAGAGAAGGGGGATGCCACTCCAGAGTAAGAAGAGATTCATGATTCATCATATGTCATTTTGTACTCACTGAATTTTTTGCCATGTGTGTGCATTACTTTTCCAATAAAATAACTATTAAAAATTAATATTAAGCACCCCCCCCAATCTCTATTTAGGAACAGCCTTTCTTCATCTCTTCCACTTCTCTAGAATTAATTTTACAGAAAATATTGCAGAAGCCCAGGGATTCATAACACTTACAATTTTGTAATGGTTAGCTTTTGCTATGTAACAAACAGTTCAAATATTTTTCATGACTTAAAACAAAAATCATTTAGTAGCTCATATTTCTCTCTGACAGCAGTATGGACTGGGTTCAAGTGAGCATTTTTTCTGCTGGTTTCACCTGGGCTAACTCATACCACTGCGGCTAGATTGTCTAGAATGGTTTTACTCACATGGCTAATGATTTTCTGGAATGCTTCAGTTTTCCTCTGTGTGGATTCCTTAGCAGGCTAGCTCAGGTTTGGTCAGCAGGCTATCTTGGGTCTCAGAGTTCCAAGTGCAGTGACAGGACAATATCTAACTTGCAAGGATTTTTTTTTTTTTTAGAGACAAGTGTTTATTTATTTTTTATTTTTTTATTTTTTATTTTTTTATTTTTTATTTTTTTATTTTTATTTTTATATATTTTATTTTTTTTCAATATATGAAATTTATTGTCAAATTGGTTTCCATACAGACTTGCAAGGATTTTCTAGCCTTTGCTTATATTACATTGCTAATACGTGGTTGGCCAAAGCAAGTTATACAGCCAAGCCCAGAATCAAGGAATAGAGTGATAGATAGCAATGGAAAAAGCAGCAAACTCACCTTGAAAAGGTATCTGCAAACCGGGATGGGATATGCTTGTGGCCATTATTGACAACCTACCCCTGTCCTCTTCAAGGCAAATAATACACTGAAAGAAAGGAAACCCTATAAGAAGGACTGTCCTTAGGCTAGCTCTTCCTCCTAAAATTACACTTGACATGCCCAAGACTAGTCTCTCCCTTCTTAAGAACAGCTTTCAATGTGCATATACTTATGCATCCATCCTCCTTGTCTTTCCAAGTTTAAGCACTCTTGCAAATATATTTTTTTCTTCCTTCAGTGACATGTCAACCCAGAAGTAAGGTAGTCCTGTGCCCATAGTGATACAGGACATCACTAAGATAAGGGCTCAGATATTTTCAAAAAGTTCTGCACACGTGCATGGTAGAGCCAATATCAATAGTGCTCTGAGAAGTATGTCTGATTCTGAGCATCCTCATAGCTCTCCTGCTGAGAACCTGTTAGCTTTGGATCAAGTACACTGCTGCCTCCAGCTTCAACTTCACATTCCTGTGTCCTTATATATCAACTGATTTATTTCAGAAACCAATTTGGGAAGCTAATATGTTTGTTTTTCTGATTCTGCTGGCACTGGTTTACGCTTCCATTGGCATATGGATGCGCAGACTATGGAAGTAGTGAGAGAGTGAGGAATTCTATGTGGTACCTTTTTAATGAGAAACTAGATGGCACTCAAAAATGCAGAGGGCTCAGAATAACTGGTGGGTGGAGCTAAGCCTGAGTTCTGCCCATCTACTTTTTAAATACACTGAGTTTTATTTGCTGCTTTAGACTGGTAGATAGATGGGCAACTTATGAGCAGTTACAGGATGAGTTCTCCCATTGTCATACTGGTTTTCTGAAAACTCGATGTCGGTGCATTAACTTGCATACTTGCAAACCTTATTCTACAAAAGCAGAATAAAGTGTGACAAATTGACACTTCTTTTTGAAAAACAAAGTCCACTCAAATTGTTTTTTCTCTTTGCCAGACTTGGGGATTCTGCCCTAGTTATGCAGCTTCTTGCTCAGTGGATGGATTTGAAGTATTCCTTTAAGCTGTTGATTGTCAATCACTTTTATATAGTTGTCACTTTCAGTATGTCACAGTCAATAGCAGAAATGTAAAGCTTGTAGGCACTCATTCTCACTCTGACATTCATAACTCATTTGAGCTTTGTTTATAAAAAAAATCTAAAAATACACAAATTAATGATTAGTAAAAATGGGTTTCTGGAAGAATCTTTTATTTAACAATGTTATCCCAGTTAACTTTGGAGTAGAAAAGCGTATTAGGTATTCTTTAGTGCAGTTTCTAGACACTGCTTGCTCTACACTTGCTCAGTGTCTACCACAGCTAGGCAGAGATGATGGTGTACTGGTGTAAGTTTGGAAAGAGGAGCAAGAGCAAGAGAGGATAATGCAGACCAAACAAGGCATTGGCTCAGCACTCAAGAATGCTACCCACTTAAATTGACAGAGCACCCCTTCATAAAACATTTGGTGGAAAAAGTGAAGTACTCTTTGGTACAGACTAAAAATTCAACAATAGTTTAGTAAAGGCAAAAAGGGAAAAAGCACATACACAAGAATCATACAAAAGCATTTCCTGGAGACATTGGTTCTGGTAACCCATTTATTTCACATACATCAAGGTCCTACTAAGTATTGGGGCACAGTGTTGGTGCCAGTGTTAAATGATGGACAAAAAGTGACAGTGAACCCAGGACCTAGCAGCACACAGTTGAGTGGGATAAGGAATGGACACTGGATGGGGGAAAGTCAAGTCATCACAACAAAAAACTATAATGATCACTGAGATAAGTGGCCTCATAACAATTATAATATACTCAGCTGTGCTGAACTGTATGCCCCTAAATGGTTAAGCTGGCACTTTCATATGTTTACCACAATAAAAAAATTTCAAAAAAGAAACCTATAAATCAATTCAGTTAATCCCCTACTTAAAATTCTCCAATGGTGCCCCATTATGCTTTGAGGGAAAAAAAGAATGACTGCATTCCATAAGGTCCCATGACATCTGGTCTCTGCCTTCCTCACAGACCCCATTTCTTCATACTTTGTGTCTTTTATTCTCTGCTCCAGCCTTCGTCTCTCTTGTTTATCTTAAAACATGCCAAGGTCATTATCAACCTTTGCATTTGCACTTCCTGCAAACCAAAACACTCTTCCCCTAGGTTCATGGAATCAATTCTTTGCCATACTTTAGGCAAATCAAGAAGACATATGTAATAATAAGAAAAAATAAGAAGAAGAAAGATGCTTGCCATTGTTATCATTAATGTTACTAATTTTATATGCCTCAGGTCTCTATCCTGGTTTTTCATTACTGAATTAATGTAGAGTTTCCATTTTACAAGATTTTTATTGTTATGGTACTCAAGATCACTTTTCAAAATGACCCCATCCTTTTGGATGAACTTTAAAAATCTACAACTCACCTTGAGAAAGGCCTGATTTTGTTTTGAAGAAGTAACAAATAATTTAATTTCTTTTGTTAAAAGTTTTCCAAGTACACAGACAGGATCTTCCAATAAAATCATATGGTCTAATAAAGGCTTTCTTCAGGGTTGACCAACAGATTTAAAATTCAGGAGGAGCCAGATTAGAGGAAATGTAAAATAAATTATAACTCTGAAAATGACGGGGAAATATGAATATTAGGATTCTTACTCAAAGGAAGGTGTGAAGATAGCCAGCCCCTGACAATTGGCCACATACAATTCAGGGCATGGGTGTTCTTGTGTTTGAGGCAACTACATAGTTGTGGATGTCTTACGGAATCTCATGGTTACTGGAAGATTCTGACTAACTTCCTATTTCCTAAGCTCTTTGGCAAGAGTCAATAGAGAAGGGAAAGGGTAGAAATATATGTATTCTCTCTCATTTTAACGATTTATTTTTATTAGCACCTTTGTCTCATATGGCTGGCATTGAACAACTGTAACAGAACCATTATTGGATTCTGCGAGCATATCTGAAAGCTGGCTTTTCAGTAACTTCAAGTTGAAGTGTTTTTGAGATTTGAACTGCTTTTGTTCATGGAAGGTCACATGCAGTACCATAGAAGCCAATTCCCAAGGTCTGCTCCTGTTCTTGACAACACGCAGAGTCCCTGACCTGGCTAAGCCCCCTTACTAAGAAACATGTGCGTTTGGTCACAGGGGGTACCAGGTGAGGGACAGGATGAACAGATGACAACACATTATTATCATTCATTTGTTCATGACTCCCTAAGAAACTGTAGTCTATTGGATTCTATTTGATGGAGAAGTCAGTAGGATGAAAGTATGTATATTCCTCTGGAGGCTCAGTCCCAAATGAATTTTAATGATCCAATCCCTTCCACAAACACAGTTGGATACTCTGTAGGGCAATAAAGTTTAAAGGTTGGAGCAAGTCCAAATCTGGGCACAGAGAAATCTCTGCTTCATTGTCCCAGTCTATTATGAAAAGAAAAACAATTCATTGCCAGTACCTAGAAGGGCTGCTGAAGGTTTATGTCATTTGTAAGTAGTGCTGCACCCTTGGAAAGCTTTGGGTGTGTGAAAAAATGAAAAAAAAAAACAAAAAACAAAAAACAAAAAAAAAAAACAAGGCATGCCCTCTTTAATGCTCGGTGGTGCTGACTGATAACAATTTCAGGCATAAAAGGTAGGGAGTGGATCTGAGCCTTGGTGTGTGCTTCTTTTCTCTCTCAGTATAATGTCAAGTGCTATACAATAACTTGCAAAGTGATGAAGATTGAGGGATATATTTTTGAAAGCACTGTCTAGGTATCATTGAGGTATAGTGGATCAGAATGGCTTTTGCACCCAATAGCAGACAGTGGAGAAGTCTCAGCACTCCTGCTGCTGTTACAATGGATTGGTGAAAAAACCATTTCCAGTGGTGGAAAGATGAAGGAAAAGTGTGATGTTGGGGGTTGTTGGTGCCAGGATACAGAGGGGTTCACAAGAAGGAGAGAGGGGTAGGCCAGTATACTTGATTCTGCTTTGGCTTACCACCTGCAAGTTTCTTAAAGTTTACCTTGTGCTTTTCTCAGTGTCTGTCATGTGGCTGAACTTCTTCCCTATTGGTAGATGAAGAACATCATATGCAAAACAAAGACCTGGAAATTTTCCTGCTGTCTTTCTAGGTGCTGAACTGACATGGGGGAATTTTAAAACACGTGCCCTTGGAATCAAAATTAGTTTTTGTGCCTGCAGAGGCAAGGAGCCCATGGAAACTACCAACTGGCATTGCTAAGAATAATTATTGTCATATTGAATCCATTGTGAATAGTCCTCATAGATAATTGTCCTGGTTAGAACATGCTCTAACAAGGGAATTTTAATATTTACTAACTCCCTGGTGAAGAAAGACAGTCTTTGCTTTATTAAAGGTGGTGGTGTTGGCAATTTGCAGGTGGAATGCATTAGTGATATGCATTGTAGGACATTCTGATAGTACAGAATTTTTTTTTAATAAGCTCTTGTCCAGAGGAGATTATTTAAATTCCAACAGTGGCTTTTCTCTTCATGGAAGTGTTTGGACTTGAAATCAGAGATTTCTTCTATGAAAATGCCTTAATTCTACAGGAAACCAGGGAGTCTGCTGGACTTTCTTTCTACAGAATAGTCTGTATCACAAAGTCAACGGGATTATGTCGCTATTTCACAGTGACCAAGTCTTGTCCAAAAACTTCTCATGACTAGAATAAGAGAACAGGAGTGCTCACCTGTGAATTTATTCAACACACACAAATGTTAACACAGAAAGGAAGAAGGGAAAGAAGGAACTTCACTCACAGGCACTCAAAGTTTAAACCTTAGATAGGGTTGGGAATACATTGCATTCAAGCCCTGAACATGTTTTTCTTTTTCGTCGTCTTTTTTTTTTTTTTTAAGATTTTGTTTTAAGTAATCTCTACACCCAGTATGGGGCTCAAACATAACACCCCGAGATCAAGAGTCACATGTTCTACCAACTAAGCCAGCCAGGTGCCTCTGGATGTGTTTTTCTTTAGAGGTCAGTTATTGAAAGCTAGGCAGGCATGGGAAGTTTTTAGAGTCTATAGCCAAAGCCTAAGGTAGGAGTCCTTTGGACCAAGCTGGATGTTTTGTAGTTGAGATGAGAGGCTCTGTTTTAGCTTTCTGTCCCTAATGAATACCCATGACTCATCCTGGGAGATGGATTCCACCCATTTCCAGAACCATTCTGAGAAGATGGGGATATTTGTGAGATTTCTCCTCCCTTGTTCACTGCCCATGAGCTACAAAGACCCTCACTGTCTTGGATTTTCTTTATCTTGACCTTGATAGGGGATATTTGGGCTGCGGAGAATGTTAACTCTGAGCTGGCCTTGCATGTTGTCTAGACTTCTGTCTTCTGCCATTCAGGTGAAGGCTTCTGGATTTGGTTTTGATATGGAGGGGAGGATCAGACGGGTATTGCAGTGAGTCTATTCTTCTCATCCATGTCCCCTTCCCACTCTGATAATCCATATGTCAGTAAAGCGCAGTGCTGAAGAATTTGAGCCAGTTAATTCTAGCTCAGCTTCAGGTCCTAGCTCTGCAGTCCATTCACAGCTGTGAAACCTTGGCCAACCTCATGGCCAACCTCATGGCCAACCACATGGCCAACCTCAGTGAGCCTCAGGGACCTCACCTATAAATCAGGTCTTATTTTGGTTGGGGGAGGGTTTAGGTAAAATTAGATGAGTTTCTGAATGTAAGACAGTTAATACATTGTGGTTGCCGCATGCAAATGCTCAGCTTCTCCTTTGGTTGCGGGGTTTATGCCTACATAGACCCCTCGTGGCCTCATGTCCATACAATACACTTACACTTTCCAGTGGAAGAGAGAACATATTTGTCTCATCACCCTGGGTGAAAGTTTTAAGACCATAACTATACGATTTTTATTTTCGTGGACAAAAGAAAACCAGTCACTGAGAGCAAAAGGATGAAATGGTCTCATTGATTTATCTGGGGTACATGATCCAATGCTAGCGCTTGAGGGAAGGTCAACCTCAAACAGACCCCAGGATGGAAAATGGGTTGTTAGCAAATTTGGAAGAGGGGAAAGTCGAGGCGGAGGAGACTCAGTGCGCATACCTGGTGTGTTTTTGCAAACTTCCCAACATGCTCACCTTGGACGGATAGTTCGGATTGCTGGGCAGGAGACTTTTCTTCTTATGGGGAATTAACCCCTCAAGACAGAGGCTATATTGCTCTGTAAGCCCACAGTCACTGATCTTCTAGAATGAGCCTCACAAAAATTATGTGAACCCAGAAATAATCAACCCCCAATGCCTTGTGCTCATTTTGATTGTGAGCTACTCACTTCACCAAAGCCACACCCTTCATCCTTTGGGAATGCTGTTTGCTTAAGATACTTGGAAAGGTGTTCATGACACACGTTTACAGTCTGTTTCTGCCTCATCTTACCATATTCGTCTGAGTTTGACCTCCTGAGAGCCTCCATGGTTCAGCATGGAGGCTTAGTAGCTTCCCTTCTTCAGTGGGTGGAAAGACCACCAGTTCTCCTTCCTTTCTGGCTTATATTCATCCCACACTTCTTCAAGCAGCAGGCTTCATCCCCTAATGAGACCATATTTAGCTCTACTAAATAATTTTCCATTTAAAAGCATTCTTCTAGTTCACAGTCTTTTATTTGTCCCAGTGATGTTCACAAATGTGCTTCTGCAGCAGTGAGTGTAGGCACACGTGCACGGGGGCACTCTCCACATATTCCTCCTTGTGCCCCACCATCCTTTGTCTGAGTCTTTTCCGTCTCTAGTTTGGTACCATGAACAGTTCAGCCTCTCTTGAAGTGTTGCTCAAGACTCTCCCCTCCTCCGTAGTCTGTAGACTCTGCAACTGGTAACAACAACAACAACAGTAATAAGTATGATTATAATAGGGAGGAAGAGGAGGAGGAGGAAAAGGAGAACAGGAGAGGATAATGAGGAGGAGGGGGAGAAGAGGAGAACAACAACAACAAGAACAGCAATAAAGTAGTAGTAGGAGTAACAGGAGAGAACCAGTTTGGCACAGGCATCAATAATTTAGGAAGGAAGGAAGGAAGGAAGGAAGGAAGGAAGGAAGGAAGGAAGGAAGGAAGGAAGGAAGGAAGGAAAAGAGAAAGGGAGGGAGGGAAACAGAGAAGGTAGAAGGGAAGAAGAGAAGGAGGGGAGGAAGGAAGAAGTGAACACGTATTAATGGTTTGCTATGTGATTGCCACCGTGGCTTAAACTCTACATTGCTTTTCTCCTGTCCTCCTCACCAGGACTTTATGAGAGCAATTATTTCATCATCCTCCTTTCACAGACAAGGATGCAGAGACACAGAGAGCCTAATTCTCTCCTCCCCTCACCGCCCAGACCAATCCTTTCGTACTCAGTTGCCAGGAACAGTGTCGATATTACTTTCCTCCTTGAACAACATTCAGAAATTCCCAGGGTGCCTGGGTGGCTTAGTTGGTTAGGTGTCTGACTTCAGCCCAGGTCATGATCTCATGGTTCATGGATTTGAATCCCATGTAGGTCTTTGTGCTGGCAGCTCAGAGCCTGCTTGTGATTCTCTCTCTCTCTCTCTCTCTCTCTCTCTCTGCCTGCCCCTCCCTCATTCATGCCTCCTCTCTCTCTCTCTCTCTCTCTCTCTCTCTCTCTCTCTCAAAATAAATAAACTCAAAGCAAAAAGAAGTCCCACTGAGTACAAGGTCAAAACCAAATCACACACCCTTGCCTTTTGGTCCTGGGCCTTCTTTCTTGGAATCAGAGACTTAGACTGATAGGTTATTGACCTCCTTCCACTTGTACCCAAGTGGCCATCCACACTATTCCCAAGTCACTTCTTGAGACCAGCTGCATAGGAACTTCAGCTTAGATAGGGTAATTTTCTCTCAACAGAATCATTTTACTCATCAGAATCTGTCCATTTGCTCAAGGCCAATAGAACTAAGTTCAAATTATCTCACCTGTTTGCCACCTTTAATGCCATTTTTGAAAACCCTCCCCCCCCCCACTTCATCCTACTCCATGCCTCCAGATTGTGGAAAGAGCCTTAGTCTTAAACATACTCACATCCACTGTTTTCTTTGTCTGGAATACCTCTTCCACCCGCCTGAAGCCCCTTACCCATCCTAATCTCCACCTGGGAAAATTCTGCTCTGTCATTTCATACCTAGTTCAGATGCCAGCTTTGCAAAATGCCCCTTGGTTCTCCCAAATAAAATGAGTTCATGGTATCAGTACTGTTTCCATATATCTCTAAAGAACCACTTGAATTTTGTATTTAACTTCCTGGCTTCAGGGGTGACTGAGTGGCTCAGTTGGTTAAGTGTTCAACTCCAGCTCAGGTTATGATCTCGCAGTCTTTGAGTTTGACCTATGCATCGGGCTCTGTGCTGATAGCTCGGAGCCTGGAGCCTGCTTTGGACTCTCTCTCTCTCTCTCTCTGCCCCTCCCCGACTTGTGTACTGTCTCTCTCTGTCTCTTAAAAATACACAAACATTAAAAAAATGAAACTTCTTGGCTTCAGATTTCAGCTCTGCCTGGTACTAAATGTGTGATGTTAGATAAGCTACAGTACAGTAACCTGTGAAAGCCTCAGTGTCCTCACCTGTAGGATAGACATAAGCTTCACATCTACCTCTTCTAGCTGTGAGGACAGTAGAACTGTGAACATAAAGCATTTAACAATGCTCAGCATAGATACCTGCTGCTTTGTTGTTATTATGATTATTTTATATGTATGTATTTTTTAAAAATGTCTTTAGTTTCCAAGCAAGAGCTCCTCGAACATGAGGCTTATTCATTTTTATAACCCTGGCACTTTGCACAGTGACTAGTTCATAAATAAAACCCAACACTTCCATGGAATTTAAAAAGACACTTTTCACTGAAAAAGGCACTGGAGGACAATCTGTTTATTGTAAGAATTTTGATAACTCACCACCAATCATTTGGAAGGAAAAGGAAAAATCTGCTCTATCTTCATCCCCTGGAATAGATAACTTACATAAGAAGTACATATATGGGGGTGCCTGGGTGGCTCAGTTGGTTAAGCATCTGACTCTTGATTTTGGCTCAGGTCATGATCTCATGGTTTGTGGTTTCAAGCCCTGTGTTGGGCTCTGTGTTGACAGGGCAGAGCCTGCTTGGGATTCTCTCTCTCTCTTTCTCTCTCTCTTTCTCTGTCCCTCCCCTGCTTATGTTTTCCCTTTCTCTCTCTCTCAATAAATAACCTTAAGAGAAGTACATGAACTGATAATTACCCCCATGGCTAGTACAGACCTTTGCAGCAGCAGTAAACTGTCAAGCCATGGAGGATAGGTAAACAGCAGATTATTACAGGGAATGTATGTTTGGGAAAGAGCCCTAATCTTTACACATTGAGATCTTCTAAGAAAGACTGCCCTCTTTTCCCCACAAAATATACTCTGGGGTCCTAAAAAGGCTGGATCTGAAGCTGTGAAAATAATCTTCTGTTACATATACTGACATTATAAATTTTCCTTTTAGCCTCTTTATCTAAGCAGAGAAATAGAAACATGGCAGGGGTGTGTCCAAACTTGTGTTACAGGATAACTGGTTAGTTGTGGACCATTTGTTAGCAAGAAGCTTCCCAGCACAAGCTGGTTCCTATTTTAAGTCCTTGGCTAGTTTCTGACAAGCCACTTTATGGAAGGGCATGATGATATATGGCCTTCCCCAGCTCCACGGTGTGAGTTTTGACATCACCCACAATTCTGCATATTCACTTTGCTCCGATCCAGAAATAACTGTTCTCCCTTCACCTTTAGTATTCAAGGTTGTGTCCTGATCCCAATACATCTGTGTTTAGGGCAAAAATGGAGGGTCGTCAATTAATCTTCTGCATGACAGTTAATTACTCCCCAAAGCCTCTTTTTCTCCTTCCCAGCTGGACAGAGAAGTGTGGAGAGTTCCCGGTTCTGATACCAGCATTTCCCATCTCCTGGTTGGCTTCTTTCTGGCAGCTTTCCTCTTCCCCCTCTACTGCTGAAGTAGGAGGGGATTTAGGGATTTGTATTCAAGGAGAATTTAGAAATGCTTTGTGTTTCAAAGAGTGCTTTGCCTGGGCATTTAATACCTGTGACCCTAAAATCCCCCAGACAGAGCTATGCTGCTAAAATAAAATGGCCACTTTCTTGTTCTCCATTCTTGATTACAAAGCCTGTATTTGCCCATAATGGACTTGATTTTATTTTTTTTTTTAATTTTTTTTTTCAACGTTTATTTATTTTTTGGGACAGAGAGAGACAGAGCATGAACGGGGGAGGGGCAGAGAGAGAGGGAGACACAGAATCGGAAACAGGCTCCAGGCTCTGAGCCATCAGCCCAGAGCCCGATGCGGGGCTCGAACTCACGGACCGTGAGATCGTGACCTGGCTGAAGTCGGACGCTTAACCGACTGCGCCACCCAGGCGCCCCTGGACTTGATTTTAAAATCATTCTTTGCAACTTTGGCCATATTCCTTTATGCCCAAGACCTTTTTTCAAGTAATAGAATTTTGGCCTTCTTCATTGGTCACTGCTTTATTTTCCAGTTTTTAAAAGTACCTGATGACCATGGATTGTATGAAAACTATATCTCCTACAGGGTCTTGGACCCTAATATTGATGATGATGGTAATGATGATGATGATGGTCATTTTGCATTTAGGATAAATGAGACCCAGTGGGTTGTGATGATGTTCTTGCTGCCTCACTAACTTTGGTAAGTTCATATTTGTATTTGTTGAACCAATTCAAGTTGTAGAATTTCTTATAGTCTCTTTTCTTCTGAATACTGCTGTTCCTTAAATGATGAAAATACGGATTTGTCTATTAGGATCTGAGTAAATGAGATTGATAGCCTGCCATATGGTTGGTACTTGATAAGTGTCTTGATTAAATTGAGGATTGTCTGGTCCAAACACCATGCACAATTTAAAAAGGAAGTGGTAGTTAAGTAAGGTCTTTATCTGAATTAAGGAGAACAAAACAAGCAAAAGAAAAATCATTGCAGAATAATGTATCTGGGGAATGGGAAAGCTGACAGATTCACTGTTCGATCTCAAGCCTTACAGAGGGGTGTCAACTTGGGAGACTCTGGAAAAGAAAAAGAAAGCTAGTAATGGACCAGGTGATTACCTTGTTACTGAAATTGATTTGTTTCCATTTCATAGATGAGGACACTGAGGTTTTTATGCCATTTTCCCAGGGTGGCAGAGACCTGATCTAAATTCACAATCATTCTTCATCCACTACTTTGCTGCTTCTCAGAAATGTTAAAACATCCTGGGCCATTCATCAAGGAGATGGAATTCAGTCTACTACCATTGCCCCCAGCTATTGGGTCTCCTTGAGGTTGCCCTGGTTTTGTCTCAGACGTTGCCCAGAGCCCCTGTTTTTTGGAGCATATACATCCTATGTCTCCTATATGTAGATATTTATGTTTATATTTGTGCATGTGTGTGTGCACAATTTATGTAGTTTGTGGAAATAGCAAATGTTATGCCCCTGTCTTCCCGGAAGCCAGCAGAAGGGGGATGGCATTTGGCTAGAGCTCAACCACACATGGATTTTGTCAATGTATTACCGACAAGAGGGACAGGAAAATGAAGAGGAAACTCTTTTCTGTGGGCTCACAAGGGCCATAAGAAGAGAGACACTTTATTCTGTGTACTTTCTTCTTTCTCGGTGAGATGCTACCACACACTATATGCAGGTATAAAGTGGAAAACTTGATTTGCCAAACCAGCCAAACATTGCTGAAGTCAAGATGGGAAGGCACTGTCTGTGCAATTTGTCTCTAAAGTGGGATTGATCATGCCCTCCTGCCTGGTACACTAGGCTGAATGAAGATCGACAGACAATGTCTGTGGGAGTTCTTTGTGCACTGGAAGGGACCAAATAAGGCAGGACTGGTGTTACTGTTGCATCACCTTGTCATTATTGTCGTCATCAACTTTCTTTGAGAGAGAGAATTCTGTACATGGGGGTGCAGGCCAGTCATCCATACGATGCCCTCACCTCTTAAACATCCAGAAAATACTCCTCTCTGGTGAAGATCCTGCAAGGACTACCAGTCACACACCACCCATTCTGTGCTTGGCTCTATATTAGCAGCTCTATATACCTTTCTCATTTAATCTCTACAGGGGCTTGTTATTACCATTTTGAAAAGTCTGAGGCATAGAAGGATTAAAGGATTTGCCGAAACTCAGGAAACTAACGTGTGCTTGAGCTGTGGATTTGAACCTATCCTTTTAACCACCCTGCTTTGAGGATTGAGGATATGCCTTGGATTAGTAGGAATGATAGTAAGCTGCTAGTCTTGCTTCCTTGGTGTTAGAGGAACACAGATAAACACTGAGAACCCACATGTGTGTTTGTGCACTTCGCTTGCTGTTCTGTTTTGCACCAAACCCCTTTTCTTCTGTGACCAGAGACCAGCCATGCTCAAAGATTTACCTCATCTCCAGGGTACTTAGGGCTTCTTTATGTCTGCCCATTGCAACTTGGAGTACATAAGCAATTTTCTTCTCTAAATTAAACGCTTCCCAAGTTGTGGTGGAGCATGCTCTTTAAAGTGATGGTTTTAAAGTGAATGTTGATCCCAGCATTTTGATATTATATTGTAGGCTGTTATCCTTCATCAGTAATTTACTGAGTACTTCCCCTTCAACAGGTGCTGGGGAGAGAGAGATGAGTAAAGACAATCCTGTCATGGTGCTTACATTCCAGTTGGCAGAAATAGGCCGTGGACAATGGAACAAGTAAATAAGATGATTTTAAAAAGTAGTAAATACTAGTGAAGGAACTCGACCCCTAGGGAAAGTCTTTGGGTTTAAGAAGGACAGGAGGGCTTCTTTGACATGTAAAAGGTATGAAAGAGTCTGTACTTCAAAGAACCTGGAGATTGATACCCCAAAGTTAGGACTAAAGCAAGGTCCCCTCATCCAGAATGAGCTCAGGTGGGTTTGAGAGATAGGAAGGGAAGACAGTGTGTCTAGAGATGGAGTAAAAGGGGATAAGTAGCAAGGCACTAGGCCCTAAAGAGCCTGTAGGTCAAGGCAGGGGCTTGCACCACATTCTAAATGAAGAGGGAAGGCATAGAAGGGTATTAAGCAGGGGAAGACATAATCTAATCTTCTTTGTCAAAATATCCCTTCTCATGGTTCACGCTTTCTTAGATGTTTTAAAGGAAGTCCGATTATTTAACCTCAGTTAAATATTAACCTCGTTATTAATATTAACCTACTTATTTAATCCGCATGCAAGTTATGGTTTCTGAATAGGAGATATTTAACTTTATAAGCTGATACGGTTTGAAGTGTTGGGGTTCAGAGCTGAGAGCCAAGAACGAATTCTTGAGACGTCTTCAGTACAAAAGCATGGGGGCAGGACTGGTGGGCAGAAGGAGCTGCCCTGGGCTTGTGAAGAGGGACTGATTATATGCCTTAAAGTTGAGAGGATGTTAGGGATACCGTAAGTCTCTAAGGTATTTTGGAAGCAAGGGTTCCAGGAACTTGAGGGGCTAGCTGCTGTTAGGAAAAGGTCATTTATAAAAATAAATAAATACATAAAATAAAAATAAGAACAATTTTAAGAATTAGAAAAAAAAGGAAAAGGTCATTTATTACTGTTTAGTAAAAACTCAGTCATGAGACCCTTCAGATGTATATTAGTAGCCCATCAGTTTGAAGGATGGTTGCCAACCTATATCCTGGGGGTGGGGGTGTAGAAATAAAAGAAGTTTCTACAAGGAATTAAAAAAAAATTTTTTAAGTTGATTTATTTATTTTTGAAAGACCGGTGTGAAGAGAGAGGGAGTGAGAGAATCCCAGCGCAGACCCCCAACACGGGGCTCTATCCCACCACCGTTAGATCATGACCTGAGCTGAAATCAGGAGTCAGAGGCTTAATTGACTGAGCCACCCAGGTGCCCCTCCAAAGGAATTTTTGTATGTTAAAGTATACTTACTGGATCCAGGTGGTTGGGCCAAGATTGCCTTTTGCCCTTAGCAAAGTATCATCATCAAGGAAGCTGAGATCCCAGGGAATGGCTCTGCCTGTCTCAAGGACTTGTCAATGGGCTGTAAGTTGTAAGGGAATTTAATTTTTTTTCTTCTGCCTTTGTTTCCCACATCATAAGCCACATCCACATCTTCCCGTCAGCTAAATTAATAGAAACAGCTTCATCCAGAATCACTCTCCTTATGCCAAGCCAAGGCATATTTTGCAGTCTTTTAACTGTCTTATTTCATTGACTGCAGTTGATGTCTTCATAAATATTTTTTTAAATCCTCCAAATATGATGGAATTATGCATCTCCTGATGAATGGTCAGATTGGGTCAAAATTAATCCAAGATGGAAAGGTGGCAAACCATCACTATTTTAACAAATATCACCTCTGGAATTATGGCAGTCTCTCCCATCACTTCTGGATTAATAACACTTTGCTTTACGATCTCTTCACTGGGGGCAGGGCAAAGGTTTATCTGCTTGGGGGACATATAAAATGTACATCCTCATTTTTCAGACACACACACTGTAGGTCCCCAGAGCACCATTAAAATGTGCTGCATAATCTTTGGAAATTGATTCAAAGAACACAGATGCCAGTTTTTCTGGATGCAAGGGCATTTTCACTGCTGAATCTCCTAACACATTCATTAGAAAACAAATATTTGGCTTTGTAGAAGCTAGTCAATAACCTTGGTATTAATGTGAAAGCTGGGCTTTTCATTCTTGGACTTTGATGTCCAAGAACCCTGCAAAAGGACCATTCCCCTTCCAGTAATTCTGATTTAAGACCCAAACACAGAATGAAAATAGGGTGCTGGTAAGGATTTCATTTCTGACCCTAAGGCCTCCATTTTCAGACAACATGAGGATTCCTCACCATTTAGTTTTGAGGATCATAATATTTTAGGAAATAAAGATAATTGATTTCTTAAGGTGTCATATGTAAGTTCAGGTCCCAGAAATCGGGATGCATTTTGCTGGGAGGGTGATATCCAGACAAGATTATAATCAGCCACAGTTCCCAGAGTAGCCTACAAATCCCTCTTTGAAACACAATGTGGCCTTCATTTGCATAATTGCCCATGCTTTAGGTAAGGAAGACAAGGAAGGAAGTGGGGGAGGGAAAAGGGAGATACTACAGGTGGATAAGTTGATAAAGCTTCTAGTCCTTTGGATGACAGAGGTCTTCAGATAGTTTGATGTAAGGTTGAGGGGGCACTAGAAACAGTGAATTAGATTGTGTGCGTGAGTACTTACACAATATTAATGGCTCTTAAGAATAGGCACATAGGTGGTACAATGAAATGAAGAACATGGAAGTCACCTTCAATCTTTTACTGGTTGAACCCTGTAGTTGACCATGGACATTCTACTCTAGCTGAATGACCTTGGTGAATTATTTACACCTTCTTGACCTTAGCTTCTCAGTCTGTGTACTAAATGCATTTATTTGATCAGAGATTTTCACATTCCCAAGATCTGGTAGAGACTTTAAGCGTGCCACAAATATTTCTCTGTTAACTGCGTGGATTGTCCAAACCCATTAAATAACTCCACAATTATACATATTCATTAAAACAGCCATATGACCCTCTTTGGTTGGCTTTTTATAATAAACAACTATTGCATTCTAATAATGTACCACTTACTTAGTCACCTTTTGATATAGGATTTCCCTTGAGGAAAAAAAAAAAGATCCTGATACAAAAAATTTTTAAAGCCACTTTCAAAGTGTTTATGTCTGAAATTTTACCTTCTCACACATCAAGTTCCTAATGAAGATTTGGGATGAGGAGAAGGTTAACACAATGTTGTGGGCGCAATTCTTGGAATTGGTTCTATGCTAACAGGTTATGAGGGATTGTATTTGTTTCACACGAAGTGGTATGAACTTCCTCCATAGTTTTGGAGGCTGGAAATCTGAAACCATGGTTTTGGTGGGGTCAGCTAATTTTTCCATTAGTCTTTTGTACTGCTGGCTTTCCTTTTAACATTAATGTATTTATTTTTGAATATGTTACAATATTTGAAAAATTCACAAATTATAAACAGTATATAGGGGAAAACAAGTCTCTTTTCTACCCATGATCTCCAGCCCCCTCACTTCCCATCCCCAGCTTTTTACCAGTTTCTTTTGTAGCTTCCAGAGATAGTGTAGGTATGTGCTAAGATATGTGTATGTATACCCTTTCCTTTTTTCCCACAAAGCGATAAAAAATGCTATATATGCTATGTAGTACTTTCCCCCCACTTAATGTATTTTGGGTTATCTTTCATATCTATATTGTCAGCTTTTGGAATACATAAATAGATGTTCAAGTAGAACGTGTAACTTGTGTGGATTATAGGTTGTCATATTTCTGCCTGTTCTCTGCCTTGTTAGAGCTACTTGAAACACCTTTCTGTGTTATTATTTAGGATCCTCTAAACTATAATGATATGCACCTGCAACAGTGTTGAAACTCCATATCTTGAGAGTTGGTCTTACTTGTGTAGAAAACTATTTATGTAAGGTGACTGGGGAACATGAGGGTTTTCCTCCAGTGACAGAGTCCTAAGTCATTGACTCTTGGCCTGGAATTCTCTTTCTCTCTGTGGAAACAAGTATGCCTTTTAGGAGAGGAGATAGTTGCTGCTTAGAGCTCCTCCCTCTGAAGGGCAGGAATGCGTACAATGTAGGTTCATATCCATGTCACCTATACAGACGTCCATGGTGCACAAGTGTGTGCCACTGTCGTTCATCGTTCAAGACTGCTTTATCCAGTTTCATCTCCCTCAGTTATCCCTTTCTCAATTCATAACTGAATTATATTCCCTTTTCATGTGCCATGCATGACCTACCCTGTGTTTTGGTCCACAGTTTCCTTTTCCTTGAATGTGAAATTCTTTCCACCGTCAAAGATTGCCAGAGTTCTGCTGCCCTCAGAAAACCTTTCTTGATTCACCCAACTGGAATCTCTTCTTCCCCTTCATTTACCTAGACCCTGTTCTGAATGCATTGTCCCCTCTCTCCCTTTTCTTATCTCTTAAACACCTTTATCCACCCCTCCCCAGATTGCCCTGGACATTGTAGTTGCTCATTAAACATTTGGTAATTGATCCCATGGAAACACACGAGATATGTGCTGCATGCCCTTCAGCTATCAGAGACAACTAGACTTCTACTTTCCAAATGCATGGCGCCTCACTCATTAGAAAATTGACAAGCTGCCTAACTGTTTGAACAATCTCCAGCACATTATAAATGTTTGGATAAAACCACCATCAATGCACAGTCATTGCAGAGCCAATAAAAAATGACCTTGTCTTCCCCTCTTTATTTGCATGTTTCCTACAGTATCATCTCCAAAGGCAACAGGAGAAAATGGTGAACAGCTGGGAGAGGGAGATGTCCTTCACACATCCTATATTTGGAACTGGTAGAAATAGCCACTATGATTCTGTGTCAGTTGAGCAGGATAGATATGATTTCAAAATTATATCTTAGTTGTGAGCCCCTTGAGGGCAGGGCCTTTCATCTTGGCATCACCTGTGTTAGGTACATTGTAGGGCAGAGTTGATCAACCACAGGATGGAAAATTCTTTGTTCAGGGGAGCTTTCCTGTGCACTTAGTATGCCTTGTCCTTACCTACTACATGCCAGTAGCACCTCTCTTCCCAGGTTGTAGCAATCAGAAATGTCTCCAGACATTGCTTGAATGAGACCTGGTGGAAGAGATTGCTCCTGGTTGAAATGCACTGATGTAGGAGCTCAGCAAAGGTTGAATGAACACAAAAAATTATCATTGTTTGAATATTATCACTTGGCTTTCTTTTTCTCCATGTGAACAACAGTTAATTCATCTAAGCAAATACTTAGGAGAAACATATTTTACTCACTACCTGATTAGTGGGTAAAAACTTGATGTAAACCACCCAAAATTCTAGCCTCCACCTTTTTACAGAGTCCAAAATGGTATGAAGGTATGTGTCCAGCTGGCAACCAATCTATATAACTTGGAATTGAAAAAAAAAAAAATCCCACCCAAGAGATGTTATTTTCACGGCAAGCTATTTTCTAAACAAAAGCATATTCCAAATATTCCAAAGATTGGAAGCTGTCCCCCTGCATGAAAAATACTTTATCCTAAACATAACATTGAGTTCACTGTTTTTACTTGGAGTTCAGTTATCACACAAAGTGAGATACATGTGCATTAGAGTAATAACCATTGAGAGGCACCTGGGTGGCTCAATTGGTTAAGTGTCTAACTCCTGATCTCTGTTCAGTCTTTGATCTCAGGGTTGCAAGTTCAAGCCCCACATTGGGCTCTGTTCTGGGCATGGAGCCTACTTAAAAATAACTGTTGATGAATTATTACTAAATGACTGCACAGATTCCATGGCATGTGTGGAAGTGCATGCTCAAAGTACTAACAAATACCCAGTTGTATTAATGGTTGGGGATCTAAACTGCATGTTTTACTGGGATTTCTTTATTTAACATTGTTACTGAACTTCACTCACCAATTTATTGGAAAGTTTCAGCTCAGTGGGATATGCACCGAGATGGTTTTCTTTCCATTCAATGTCCCCACCGGTGCTGGATTGCATATTCTCCCCCATTTCTTTTTTTTTTTCTTTTTTTTTTTAGTTTATTTATTTTGAGAACACAAACAGGGAGCAGCAGAGGGAGAGTCCCAAGCAGGCTCTGTGCTGTCAGAGTGACCCCGACTCCAGGCTCCAACTCCACGAACTGTGAGATCATGACCTGAGCTGAAATCAAGAATCAGACTCTTAACCTACTGAGCCACCCAGGCACACCTCCCCCCATTTCTTAATAACATTTTGAACAGAGTTTTCAACTTTCTGGTTATTGGCATCATCTCAATTGATATTTATACCTCTGTGATTTTCTTTTTTTCGAGCGGCTTCATTTATTCAAAGTTTCTTCTCTTACTAGTCAGACTTGTAGCTCTGGGCCAGAAGAGGAGAGGGCATGGTATGTTTTTCACCTCCTCTCTTTTGTCTTGGAAAGGATGGGGAGGATTTTATATGTATGTCTTTGGGGCACTTCTTCACTGTGTGTGTGTGTGTGTGTGTGTGTGTGTGTGTGTGTGTGTGTGAGAGAGAGAGAGAGAGAGAGAGACAGACAGACAGACAGACAGACACACACACCCAATAGCTCGGATCAAGCTTTGGGCAGGAAAATAAAGGCAGAGTGTCTTGGTTCCCAGACTTAAGATGCGGTTGTATTCTTCCCGCTGCTGATTGTTGTGACTTGTCTGGCTTCTGTGTGGCAAATTTTCTAGTTCTAACTTTCTCATGGTACACACATATCACAGATATCTCAAATAGACATGCAGGGGCCTCTGAGCTCCTAACTGTCTCCATGTGGTGAATGCAGCTCCCACAAAACCCCGTTCAACTACTGGGTGTCTGTTCCAGTAATATATTACTCAAGCTATGGTCCCCGTCACCTTGCAGGTGATGCTCTTGGAATGCACCAGCAAGCTGGCTCAAGCCCAGCTCTTCCTGGTGGAACTTGACAAATGAACAACAGTAAACTCACTCATACTTCCTATGCCACATGGAAGGATTGAAAATTCTTCCTCTGTTTACCCATTCCCACCTTGCTCCAAATATTACCTCATTTCTGTTCTGGTCTCAGTGCTTAGCAGTGTCTCTCAGACACTTACCAGGTTTGCTGCATCAGCAGACATCCAACTGGGAGAAAGAAATTTCAATTTACTTTTTTTGAGGCACTACTGGTATTCTCAAGGCCTTCTCTTGGCATGGACACATGACTTCCTCAGTGTACCTGGGAACAGGTACTTGAGCTCTCATATATATGATCAGTTTCATAAACCCTCATACTCATTGCTAGATCCCTCCTGAGAACTGTACCTGTCCTAAAGACAATTACATTTGGGACAGAGTATTGTGATTTAAGGAACATGGTGAAAATTGTTTACTCTTCTTTCCAATGTCCTTTGGAAAATATCTGAATTTGGTGTGTGTGTGTGTGTGTGTGTGTATATATATATAATATATATATATAATACATATAATATATATATGTATTTATATATATATATATAAAAGCTGAGTACTGTTTCATTAAAAGTGTCCCTAGTTTTCTGTATGTCTGTGTAACAAATGACCCATTTTCAGAGCATATGTGGTGTAATAGCCCTTATCTTGTCTTTCTAGGAGGTAGTTTCTCATGGACCCAAACAGACCTTCTTAATGGAGATTTATAATATCAAAAGAGATTACATGAGAACCAAGTAATTATTCTTCATGTATGAATATCAACCAATTTATAAAGGAGTGAAATTAAACATTGAAGTTAATTATATGGACAATCTCACATTTGTGGACCAATTAGGGCTCTTTGGTTGCAAGCAACAGAAACCAATTTCCCCCCTATATTAAGCACAAAGGATGTTTATTAGTGGTTGTTGGGGGTTTTACAGAATTGAGAGGAGGCTGAAATGCAGTGCAAGCAGCTTGACATTCATAAGGCAATAGTGAGGTCTCCTCTAGGGAAGGAATGAAATCCAGCCGTGGCTCCTGTTCATCTGTCATCCTGTTCCAGTTCTAGATCCCATGGGAGTATATCCCATTGGCCAAACTCAGGCCATAGATCTCACTCTTAAATTCACTCTGGAAGGGAGAGCAAGGATTTGACAGAAGGTGTCTTCAGGAAACTGCCATATTCTGAAGGAGGCGCTCATCTGTGGTCCCACCAAGACTGCACAAAATGGGGGAGCTGTAACCCTTACAAAACTGGGTGCTGTTAGGACAGAGAAGCAGTTGCTGGCCAGTCAAGAACTGATGGCCAGTCTCTCTTCACCAGAAGGCTCATCCTTGTGCTCTTGCTTGGGGGTTTCAGAGCTACCTCAGGCTACGTTTCAAGGTTGTTCCCATACAGCATTGCCCATCTTCCCTTATCTTGGTTGTATGGAGAACTCTACAGTCTTCCTCTGCATTAAGGTGGTATTTCTCAATCATTAGTTGTATATGGGCTGTACTGTCTTCTTGTGCCTCGTAAACATGCCTCTTGCTCAGGCATCCCTTTTATGAAAATCATTCCTCTGGTTCAGTTTGCTCTACTTCCTGGTCAATGTCCATTTTCTTCTACAGTTTTCCAATTGCACTTACGCTTACTGGTAGAATACTTCTCAGTTGTGGATTCCCCTTCTAGACTGTCCTTCCTGCTTTGGACTCAGTACCCATTTGTCTGAACTTAGATTTATTTTTTTCGTTTTAGTGCAATTATCCTCCCCACTTCTGTGCTGCCTATCTCTGCTCCTAGAGTATGTGCCCTCTGGAATGTAGAGCAGCAAAGGTCTCAGACTGTACATTCTTATTCACCTTACTTACGTGAATTAGAGACCACACAATCACTTCCTGACCACCGGTGTCACTAACATCACCAACCACTTCTTTCTCCCTCTCTATCTGAACAAAGGAAAGTCTCTTAATGTCCCTGAGGAACACTTGTGGTTATAGAAAATAGTCTTAGCTACTTGGGAATAGAGGCCTAACAAGACTAATCTTCCTTCTGGTGAATCATATGTTCTGTCCTGTACAGTACCCTTGGCATGCACAGGAGCATCCTAAGTTGGCCAAGTACTAGATTGCTGACCTTAGAGCTGTCAAGACCAATATAGGAATAGCAGAGCCAAAACCTGGAAGTGGATGACATGGATACTGAGAGTGTAAACAGATGAACTATACCAGTTCAGGGTTTATGATTGTCAAGGACAACATCTTTAAAATTATCAGCTCAATGTTTTTATTCCTGTTGCTTATGAGCCCCCTAAGGGTTGTTGCCATGTCTAGTTTATTCACCAATGTATCTTCCATCTATGCAAAGGGCCTGGTGCATAATGCTCAATAAATTTTGCTTGAATGATTGAATGAATGATCAATCAGTCAATCAATCCATTTTAATTAGTTTTAATTCCTTTAAAGACCAGACTACTGACACTTAAGCATCTCTCTGTCTTCAAGCCACAGTCCTTTGAGCTAGGTTCTGAAAGGAAGGCCCTTACAGGAGACTCTTCTTTGTTTCTCTGGGGTTAAAGTAACTGGCATAAGTGAATGTAATTATTTACTACCTATTTAGTGTATGCCATACCAGCCATCAACCTCCTTCTCTATTCCCCTTTTGCTGGATGGTGGCAGTATGGATTTTTAAAATTCATTATTTATTTTTCCGTTTCTTCCCCTTTCCTATAATCTCTCTTTAGAGTTGACCTGTCTCAAACTTTCAACCCCTAAGCTGCCTCTTCTATTGCTACTCATGGATTTCATATTTATTTCTCTTTAGGCCATTTGCAAAACTCAGAAGCACGATTTCCACTTTTATGTCACTAGAACAGGTATCCAGCAAATGGCAGAGATACAGTCAGATATTAATAACCAAGTACTCAGTAGACATTGATACCCTGATAATTTACACGACCATTTTGTGTAAGTCTCAACTTACAAATGTGCTTGCTTTCTTAGACTAAAGGTAAGTAGCCAGTATATTCAAGAGATTTTTGAAAGTCTTCCAGTGTTTCCAGCTAATCTTGTAGGAAGGGAAAAAATAGATATCATTTTGCAATTTATGTTTTTACCAGCATGCAATGAGTACATTCAATTGACTCCAAATGTTTTGCACATTCTAATTTTTGTCCCCTATTGTTTTCCCCTGTTGACTTCAAGTTAATGCATAATTTGAAGTAGGACATCCCTCATAAATTCTATATCATCAGAGTAATGTGGCTTTGATGATATACTGCATTTTAAATGAGCTCTGCCACAAAAGGACGATGGGGGGCCCAGGAGGTTTTTTTTTCTTTCTTTTTCTTTTTTTTTAAATTTCCTTCTGTTCTTGCAGTATGAGAAGTCTAATTATAGTTAGCAGCAAACAGCAGTGTTTCTTCAGCTAGTGTGGCTTGTGAGGTCTCTTCAGATTTTTATAGTATGATATCTTCAGATTTTTATAGTATGTGTCTCAATCCCAACAAGTAGAGATCAGTCTTAAGTGGAAAGAAAGATTAAGGGGAGATTGATAATGCTGGAGATGAGTAATGTTGGTCTGCCACAGTCAAGTTCACTAATGCATTCTTGTGACTTATTTTACTTATGGGAGTTAAGTAACATTTCTAGAATATTAGAAATAATTTGGGGGAAGAGGCATGGCTTACCTAAACTACATGTAGGGAGTGATTGTTATTTCTTCTAGTATTGTGCTAATATGAGAGGATCTCTCTCTCTACATTGCCTTTCCCAGGGAGGAAGCCAAATGTATACTCATGCTTATTGTAGGATGTATAGCAATAGCTGCTCACAGTTCTTCTGGGAATCTTCTTAAAATGCATATTCTCTTGAGTTAGGTCTAGGGTGAAGCCTACGATTCTGCATTTCTTACAAGCTTTCAAGTGACAACAATGTTACTGGTTTATCACAGTATGAATAGCAAGATTTTATAGGGTGTTAACCAAGAATAAACACACTTGTATGTGGGTGTCTCTGCAATAGAGTTGCATATATAGAGGAGAAATAAAAACAGGTATTAATATATACTACCTAATTTGAAATGAGTCATGATTGCATGATTTGATACCACAATATAGGTGGCCACTATCTTTATGCCCTTTGTGTAGTTGAGGGGCTATACAGCTTGGAGAGATTTAGTGACATGATCACGTTGCATTGCTAGTGATAGTGGAGTGCATGCTGGAGACAGAGTTTGAACCCGGGCATTCTGCTTTCAGAGACCATTCTTAAATGCCTATAGTGCCCATAGACTATTGCCTCAAATGAAGTTTGTCTAGCGTGTAGTCTCTAGAGTTTTGCCATCTTTACCATCATAAACTCTTAATTAAATGAGTATTTATTGAGTACCTGAGATCATGTCTTAAGGCTTTGCAGTTGACAAGAGAGGGTGATGTGGTCCCACTGACGTCCAGCAAATAGCCCTCATTGCTAGCTGAAATCCAAGGGGGAGACATATGAATATAAAATAAAGTCATTATCTAAAATAATTGTCTGGATGGAGAAAATGACTTATGGGACAAGATAAAGAAATTTAGATTCTAGGAACTTTGAGGTCAACTGCAGATTAATTCTTTGTTTAGATTTATGCTTTTTAATCTTTTTTATTCAGGTAAAATTCACATGGCATAAAGGTAACCATTTGAAAGTGTACAATTCAGTGGCATTTAGGGCATGCACAATGTTGTGCAGCCATCATCTCCAATAAGCCCCTGAAAGATGCTCAACATTATTAGTCATCAGAAAAATAAAAATCAAAACCACAATGAGATACCATTTCACACCTACTAGAATGGCTATATTAAAAAAAGAAAGAAAGAAAGTAAAATGTTGTCAAGGGTGTGGAGAAACCTTCATAAATTGCTGTTGGGATTGCAAAATAGTACAACTGCCATGGAAAACAGTTTTTGGGGGTTCTTAAAATGTTAAACATAGAATCCTTACTGGCTTTTGATGACTGAGTTTCTTTGCCTTTTTTCAGCTATATCTTTAGTTTTCTCACTGCTTCTTCCAGAATTTGTCTTAATTGCTAACATTCAGTTCTTCAGCACATATCAGTATAGTAGCCATTGATATCCAAACTTGCTATCTTAGAATCAAGGCATTATTTCCTCATCACAAGAATTCATTTTCTTTCTTAGCTGGGACCAGAGAGGGAGAATAAGAGTTGCCACTCACCCTGCCACAAGTTGTCTGTTATCCCAGGTACTATATTCACTGTGTCATATAGAGTGTCCATATAATTAAAATAAGAATCATCTCCCATAGCTCTCTATATGGGACAGACTTCTCTGACTCCAGGAGAAAGAACATAAAATGGCTTTTGGTGCAGAAAGTATCTACGCCATGTCTGCTGCAGGAAAATTGCATTTGAATCACTGGGAAGAATGACAGGGGCAGAATTAAACCCTAATTCTGCCACTTGCCAGATGTGTAACCTTGTGCAAATCATTCGACTTACTGGGGCCTCAGTTTCTCCAAATAAGTTACATTGTGGCACCTAATGAAAATGGCTGCTGATTAAATAAGATGATACAAGAAAGCATTCAGCATAGTGTGTGGCACATAGGACTCCATGCCAACTATTATCGTATTATGGCTGTGGTTGTCCCTACCCTAGTTCTCTACCTTGTTCTACAGTTTGTATCTACTTACACATCACAATCACTTTTTTTTTTTTTAACTTCTGTGACTCTCATTTTCCTCCTACAAGCTAATTGCCTTTTTCCTTCTTTTTGAACATTTTGAATGTTTTTGAATAAGACCAACTTTGGGGCGCCTGGGTGGCGCAGTCGGTTAAGCGTCCGACTTCAGCCAGGTCACGATCTCGCGGTCCGTGAGTTCGAGCCCCGCGTCAGGCTCTGGGCTGATGGCTCGGAGCCTGGAGCCTGTTTCCGATTCTGTGTCTCCCTCTCTCTCTGCCCCTCCCCCGTTCATGCTCTGTCTCTCTCTGTCCCAAAAATAAATAAACGTTGAAAAAAAAATTTTAAAAAAAGAATAAGACCAACTTTAAACAGTTTTTGAAAGTTTTTTCCACACATAGTCAACCTAAGAGTGAAAGTTTTACAGTGTTTAAGAGAAAGGGAGATCTAGTGTTTCCAGGTATATGCAGCAACCCCACATGGCCCACCAGTCTCTGCCCTTAAGTGTACAGGCTTCAGAATCTTCCTTAAAATTTTTTTAAGTTTATTAATTTGAGAGAGAGAGAAAGGAAGGAAGAGAGAGAATCTCAAGCAGGCTCCACACTGTCAGCACCGAGCCCAACACAGAGCTCAGTCTCACAAAGTGTGAGACCATGACCTGAGCCAAAACCAAGAGCTGGGTGCTTAACTGACTGAGCCACCCAGGTGCCCCAAGAATCTCACTTTTGATGAACTAGAGAAGCAGGTTGCCCTTACCAGGTCAGTTGAAGGACTCAGTGCCTATATATAGTGATCTGATTTAGTACAAGGCTTGGAGAATCCAACTGGTGACTATAGAGGCATATTTTTACCTTATTGTGTACTTCACTAATTGAATGTTCTTAGAAGCAGATTTTGATCTTAAGTCTGATGAAATTCCCCTTTCAAGTTGTTAACTCGTAGATGGCCACAAAATGAGATGATTATAAGAAACTCAACTCAGCCATTGTCCAGAAATTTCATGAATGCTCATCACACATCTGTGATGTCTTTGTTGACAACTTTTTATATATAATGCATAAAAGATGATTAGATTTTAAAAATTCATTTATCACTTTATCTGATAAATTAAAACACTATCTAAAAAAACTATTGGATTTTCTTACCTAGTTTTAGCTTTTTTATTAGAGAAAGAGAATACTAGTAGATTATTTTGTCTTAAATTATATTTACAATATTTCTACATTATAAATCTAAATCTATTAAAATATCTGTTCTCTGACTTCTTAGAGTTTAGGTCAGTGATTATCTGTTATCAGAAGAAATCCCTGCCTAGATCACCAAAATATTTCCACACTATGAGATAGTACCAAGAGCAAGCAGTAATCATATTAACCAGGAATGGATAAAGTACTTTTATAAAGAGGAATCCTAGGATAAGGACACTTTTAGAGGTGGAAGAATTCTAAGGTATTTCTAAATAATGAAGAATCTTATTTTTTAAAGGTAAGGTGTTCTTGTTATAAGGTTGCACAGTCAGTTGATGATGGATTACAGATTAGAACCCTTGGAGTCTGCATAATGGTATGATGGTTCTAAGTCCTTCCATGTTAGGTTTGGAAAAGACAATGGTTGTAGGTTCTCCTAGAATAGTCTTGGAAAGAAACTTTGAGATCAAGATAACCTCGTCAATCACCAGTTCAGATGAGCACTGGATGTTGTATGGAAACAAATTGAACAATAAATTTCATATTAAAAAATGAATGAATGAATGAATGAATGAATAAATAAATTAATTAATTAAAAAATAACCTCCTCATTGTATATATAGAAGACTCTGACATTCATTCATCTAACTAGTATTTATGGAAAACTTACTAAGTGCCAAACACTTAGGCCTAAACGGAGGTGACAGCACTGACCAAGACTACAAAGTTCCTTGTTCACATGGAGCTTCCATCCCAATGCAGGAATCAGACCATAAACAGGTAAGTTGATGGTCAGTTGAGAAGCACTAGGGTGACAATAATGCAGGGTGATTTAGTGGCACCAAAAATAGGTGTAGCAAATGGAAGGCATTAGTAAGGAGTAAGGATATTGGGTTTTTTCCTAAGTGCAGTGGAAAGACATTGTAGAGTTTTAAGTATGATAGGATTGATACTTAAAAGACCTCTTGGACAGCTATGTGGAGAATCTGTTGTAATGGGTCTAAGGGGCAAGCAAGAAGACCAACTAGTAGGCTGATATTGTGGGTCAAAAGAGAGATGTTGGCAGCAATGGGGAGGCAGAGAAGTAGTAGACAGATAAGGGATACATGCTGAACATAAAGATGAGGACTTGCCTCTAGACTAAGTATGAGAAGAAAGCAAGACGACTTTAAAATAACTTTAATGTTTTTAGCTTGAGCATCTGAATGGATGAACCCAAGAAGTTTGCATCAGGATTGCAACTAGCATTCACATTATTGATTTACATCTGTTTTTAGAATAAATCTCGAGATTCACAAGCTATGCCTGACCAGAAGTCAGATGCTCATTTGCTTCTTTGCTCTTTCTCAAATAACACCTCACCTAGGGTTGGATTGTGGGGTGGAGTAAACTCAGGGATCAGCACAGCTGTGCTGTGGAGGTTCACCCTGCTGCTTGTTTTCCTTTGAGTCTAATGATGGCAAAGCTGAGGGATGTCTCAGTGGGTAATAGCATGATCAACTTCCCTGAGTGGGACTACAGTCTTAGACAAGGGTTCTGCCTTCTTGGGTGCTGCGATCATCTTCTTTTGTAAGACTGTCTGTGAACTTCATTAACCTGCCATTGACTTCCTCTTGATACATTAATGGGGACCACACAATGTTGAGTCACAGTTTGAAAGGATGTTTGTCATCACAGTGTGACATCTCTCTGCTCCCTGACACTCTGCTGTTTGTCATTCCTCTTCCTGTGCTCTCCCTCCCCAGGCTAGTCTATCCTTTGGCAGTGATCACATCCAAGCCAATTTGGATCAATTCTTTTGTTCATTTCAAATTTAAATGAGCTTAATGTTTAGCAGCTGATGAAATGTATACTCAAGATGTGGCACATTCGTACGCTGTGCCTTAGGTTGAGCATGTTGGAATTTCATAGGTGGGGAAAAGCATTCTCTTGGCTTCATGTTTAAAATTCATAGTACAGTGTTTCTTTCCTACAGCCTGTAGCTTATGAATTCAGGAACCCTGGGCATTTTAACAGCTGCCTGTCATTAAGATACTTTACTGCCTGTGACTTGAAAAGATGGAAGGGCAGAAACCTCTTGGACTATATTCACCCTCATGTATGAGCATGAACAAGGTCTGCCTGAAGAAATATTTTCTTTCTTAACTATGACTTCTGACTTGGAAGCTTATTTCTTCCCTCTCTTTGACCTTCTCTCCCCACACCTTGGGATTTCACTTTTTATATCTCACTGTGACTCAGGGAAGACCTTTGCTGCTTTGTTTTTCTTTGTTTTCTACTTACATGCCCTTCTGGCCTGAATGATTTTTACTTGATTAGAGAGAGGCACTTTGAGGGAAGTGCACAGGATTGTGTGAAGAATTTTCCCTGAGAATCACACTGAAGCATGGCCAAATAAGTTAGAGTCTCTTTCTCAATACTCTGTAAGACAAATTTTCTAAAATGTCACAGTGGGGTTTTCCTTGGGAGAAGATGTATCTAGGCAGGGCACCCTGCATTTAAAAAAAAAGGGGGGAGGGAAGGGAAAGATATAAGGATCATTTGGACATTTGGGGGACAAAACAATTCAGGGCACTTTCCTTTTAAGCTTAAAAGGTGTAAAAGACAGAGATCATGAAAAGCACTGTGTCTGTGATTTCTTATGTTTGCCATTTCTGTATATAAAAATATGTGTATGAGATACTTGCTGAGTGTTCCATCTTGTGCCATCTTGCACTCTCAGCTATTTGAGACCTGGAAATGTCTTGTCTTTTTCTGCATCCCTAGCATCAATAGAGTATCTCACACATAAGCACCCAGTGACTGCCATTCTTTTTGTGCAGAAGGCAATGGCCCTATTTGAGGGTAACATCCCTCTTATGGTACATGGGATCTACTGTGAAAGAAAAGAGATGCTTCTGGGCAATCACATATATGGTGACAAGAAATTAACCTGATAAAGCTGAGCATGTTCTAATCAAGAATGTTTAGATAGTAGCAAATCGTTACTGGTATGAAAGAAACCTTTCCCCACTTCCAGTCTGTAAAACACCTAGTAAATATTTGTAAGTAAATTATTTCTCTGTTGCACTGTGCAGTTTATATAAATTGATGTTCTAGGAAGTACCGTAGTTTAGCTTTCATAGGATTTCATAGAAATTTTTCCATATGGGTTCAGCTGTCTCATTATTACCAATTATAAGTGACTATTCAGATAGTTTCTTCTCATCTTCAAATCATGCTATTTCAAATGCCCTTTTTTTTTTAACTTAATGGTTCCCCATAAGAAGTTTGGTGTATTTGAGGGCCCTCCCTACAATTTCACTTACTGCATATCAACCCCATACTAACTGTGTGCCTCTGGACAAGTTTCTTTACCTTTTAAAATTACAGTTTCCTCATTTTTAAAAAAGAGACAATACTAATTTCTTAAAGTTTGTGTTAGAGTTGAACGAGCTAGGGTATGTAATATGCTGAATGATGCCAGACGCACAGAATTGGTCGGTAAAGGGTCCCCATTGCCAATGTTCCTATTATTGAGCTCCATCCAGTTTGGAATCAGTTACCTTTGCCCAGTAGCACTGTTTGTACATATCTGCTTTTATAATTATTAGTTGAGTTAATTTTATGGGGGATGTGAAAAAGGGTGATTGAGCATAGGTTATTCAGTTTAAACTGATGAATTTTTTTTTTTTTTATGGGCTGACCATCTGTCAGGGAAGTGGCAGAAGGCATTCCAATAGGACTGAGTTGAATTAAATTAGGAGATAAAAGTAATAATAATGGCTTTCCTCCAAATGAGATCTCAAAATCTGTCTGTTTTTTCCTAGCTCCACTGTTACCACTTTGATCGAAGCTACCTACATCTGGACTCCTAACCACCTAATGGGTCTCCTATTTCCATTGTCCCCTAATCCAATTTTTGTAGAAAATCAGAGTGATCATTTTATTATTCAAGTCAGGTCACTTCACCACATCCCTTCTACACTCCCAACTGTGAAAAAAAAAAACTGATAAAATAAAAATGGATAACTTGGCCTGCAGTCCCAGTATCATCTGGCCTCTTGCTTTTCTTTCCAACCCATATCTCTACAAACCTTCATTCCTAGGGCTCTAAACAGGCCTCCATGTCCTTTCTTGTCTTAGAGATATATTCTGTCTGCCAAAGGGTGCTTCCTATAACCATCACCTGGCAAGGTCACCCTTGTGTCAAGTTTTAGCTTAGGCTCTGCAGCGAGGCAGAGGTCTGACCCCTCTATTAACTGTCCCCAGTGATCTCATTGCATTCTGTGTCTGCATTACTCTGATTCCAGTTTCTAATGGTCCATTTGTTGTGGTGGTTTCTTATGAAACTACTCACCATTGTATAACTAGAACTCAACTCAGTGGTTTGATGAATGAAGAAAGTTTCCAACTACAAACTACAAAAGATGTGTATTGATGTGTATTATCCAGTTTGGGCTCATGGCATCCTTGTAAGAAAGGCACATGCTGGACTAACTCAAATGTATATGTGAGGAACCTAAAGCTCACTTTGGTAGAGGCTTGGAAATGGAAGAACCGGGTCTTAATCTCAGAATTTTCATGCCGAGTCCAGGACTCTTTCATCTCCAGTATTGTGCATCCCAGACACTCTATCATGGTCTAGATACTCCTTGTATATTGTTTGTCTGGGATGGGTCACTTTTCATTAAGCATTTGAGCAAGCATTCTCACTGCATTCATATCATCTGCCAAACACTGTCCTGGGCACATTCCAGGCCTTTTCTCATCCAGTCTGTCTCAGGATGCTGTAAAGTATTGTATGTATCAGCATACGTACAATATGGGCTGCCATTGCAAAGTATCACAAACTGGATAGTTTAAAACTATAGACATTTCTTATCCCACAGTTCTTGAGTCAGAAAGCCTCAAATCAGGGTGTCAGCAGGACCATGCTCCCTCTGAAACCTGTAGGGAAATTCTTCCTTGCCTCTTCCTACCTTCTGGTGGTTTGTTAGCCATCTTTGGGCATTCCTTGGATTGTAGCTGTGTCACTCCCCTCTCTGCCTGCATCATCTCAAGATGTTCTCCTCATGTGCCTCCACAGCACTTTCCTTTTGTTCAAATTTTCTATAAGGATAGCAGCCCTACTAGATTAGGGCCCACCCTAATGACCTCCCTTAACTTGATTCCATCTGCAAAGACTCTATTTATAAGTTAACTCACATTCGCAGGTGCCAGGAAATAGATGTTTAACATACCGTATTTTGGGTGAGGGGGGACCCATACCCTTACAGTTCCATATCTTTAGCAGGTACATATCCCATTCCCTTTTCACAAATGGGTCCGTAGTCTCTGTAACATACCCCAAGGCTTCACAGCTTGTAATTGGCAATGTGAAGCTCAAATACAGTTCAGGATTCACAAGTCTATGCTTGGCTTTTGGACCAGATTGATGGACCAGTTTCCAAGCCTCTAAAATCAAAGCTTGGTCAGGTAGATCCAGTTAGCTTTGGAAAAAAGCAAAGCAGGGTGCATTTTCTTTATGCAAAGTGAGCTTGGTTAGGAGAGGCAGAACTTTAAAGTGCCTGAGTGTGTGTTTTATAACTATCCCTGCATGCAGAAGCAGAGATGTGTTCCTCCCTTGCCCTACTCTCCCACATTTAGAATAAAGTGTCTGATATTCTTTTAAAGAGAGACAAGACATTCTTCATTTTAATTGGGGGGGAAAGTTCATTATGAAGTCTTCTTTCTCCGAATAGTTCCCTAAAGTTGGATGTAGTGTCTACATTGTTTTCATTCTCTTCTCTTCCCAGGAATCATTACCAGCCCTGGTTGGTGATTTATAATCACATTCCCAACAAATTCCACTGTTGTTAATGACTACTTATTTTTCTATACAAATGGTTTTTGCTCTCCTTCCTGAGGACAATTAACTAAGAAACTGGTCATAAATTACTGATAATGATCAGTTTGTCAGAGATGATTGTCGAACGGAGCCATCTTCCATAGTAATTAGATAAAGTTTCTTTAATTGCTGATAACAGCAAACTATGGTTATTTTTTTTCCTTTTTTTTTTTAGATTCTCACTCATGACATCTTCCTGGAAGTCAGGAATAATAACGTTTTTTTTTTCTTCTTCTTCACCTGAAGGAGGGGAGATGGAAGAAACATTCATCATTTACAGGCTTCCAGAAATATAATAAATGTGACAGCTTTTCACAGTTTCAAATGCGACAACTGATCTTTCTAAAGCAGAGATCAGAGAAAACCTTCTCTGGGACACATTTCTTTTAGGCAGGAAGCAGGGGTCCTTCCTGGTCATGTTTGATTTTTTTTTCCTCAGGATCACATCTCTCATATTTGCATCTAAACCTTGGCCTTAAAATGTGACTTCTTTGAACTCTGGAAGGGAATGGTATTTAATTCACAGGGTTTCTCACTGTTAGGATGCTGATTAAACCCCAGCCTATTTTTGTATGTCAGGCTCTGGTGGACCCTTAGCTGGGAAATAAAGAGGAGAGCTACCACAATGTATAGAGACAGGATGGTGTCTTTAATCACAGGTCTTATTATCTATTAGCTTATTAATATGCTCAATCAGAATATTCATTGGTGTGGAAGTACCAGGACCTACTATTAACATTCTATAAAGGATATACATATTTTACACAGTGAAGGGTGGTTTACATTTAATCCAGTTTAATATATCAGTTGACTGACATTCCTTGAACATTGTTAGTCTTGGGTCCTGCAATACTTTATAATCCCCTTCAGTTTCATAACTGTTTCTTGTTTTTTGGAGATTTTTTTTTTTTAGTTTGTTTGTTTTGTTTTTGGTTTTGTTTTTTGGTTTTTGGGGTTTTTGTTTGATTTTGCTAGATGGCAACAACTGTCAAGCAAGCTTTGGTGTCTGAGATTATCTGAATCATTCTGGCAGTTTAGAAAACAGTGTGGTGTTAAAAGAACAGAGATGAGGATTCCAAAGGGGTTCTTAATAACAAAGAAACTGGGGAAGTGTATCACATCTCTTTAAGCTCACTAGGTTTTATTATGAGAAGGAGAGCTACAACCAGCTCAGAATTATAATGTGTTATGTTACAGGATATTTAGGCACTGATTTCATCAGGATTCCTCCACTTTCACATGAAAAAAATAAACACACACACATGCACATCAAATATATTTAAGAAAAGTTAAAGTGTGGGTTATGGAACGAGGCAACACAAAAGGTAGGCTTCAGGTGTGGTTGAGTCTCAAGCTTTAATGATGTCACAAGGACTCTAATTCTCTCTTAGAGCTGCTTGCCATCTTATATCAGGGTTCACTGGGCTTCTATATGCATCCTCTGAGAAGTTATCACCTTTTGGAGGATACCTCAAAAATCCCAGGGAAGGCTCTGATTGGCCAATTTGAATCATATGCCTGCTACTGAGCAAATCCCTGAACTATAAGACTGAGATCTTCTTTTTTTTTTAATTTTTTAATGTTTTTATTTATTTTTGAAGGAGAGAGAGAGAGAGAGAGAGAGAGAGAGAGAGAGAGCGAGCGAGCATGAGCAGGGGAGGAGCAGAGAGAGAGGGAGACACAGAATCTGAAGCAGGCTCCAGGCTCCGAGATGCCAGCACAGAGCCTGGTGCAGGGCTCAAATCTACGAACTGTGAGATCATGACCTGAGCCGAAGTCGGACGCTTAACCAACTGAGCCACCGAGGCACCCCAAGACTGGGATCTTCTGATTGATTGGTCTTAAGTCTCATTCCATAGGGATGAGGCGGGGGGTGGTGGTGGGATGTAGAGCTCCACCTAAACTATGTAAATGAATATAAAGTAGGATAAAGATCGTTCCCCAAAGTAAAGGATTTGGGGTAGATCAGACAGTAAAACAAATAAAGTTAAGTAAAGGGACCCTCTCATTCACTCTTTTGCAGTTAGCCAAGTGCTGCCCAGTTGTTTGCTCTGTTTGCCAAGTTTTATCTGCTTTTCGTGGGAGGATCTACTTTTATAGTAGATTTTCTGGCACTTCCTGAACATTGCCCTAATAGAGGTGACAGTTTCAAGCCCACCGTAAAAGTCTAGTGTATACTAAATGACTCAACCTAAAATACTTTTCTCAAATGTTTCCACACTAAAACTGTTCTCTTTGTCCTGCCTGGATCCCCTCTTCCCTTGCCATCCCCCACCCAACCCATCTCTGACTGTTTCCTCATGATTTTTTTTTTTCCTAGCAAGGGCCCAAACCAATTTCCTCTTCCTCTATGTTCCCATTGGAACTTGTATCTTTCTTACAATACCTAGAATGTTCAAGTTTTAATTTTAGTTCTTAAGAATCCATTTCTTTCTTTGGAAACAGGGTACCATTTTGTAGTTTCCTTTTAATAACTTCCATGATTGGTAGCACAATGCCTGGTTCCACATAGGGATATAATTCTGCTGAATTTTTCTGGACAAGACTAATTGAGGAAGTAAGCACTTGGGCCACTCCATTAGCATTTGGGTTTAGCTGTGTTTTACTATGGGGATGTGAAAGTGGGCATTAAGTAATCATTTGGAGGAATACAGGAGGACAGCCCACTGCTGTAAGAGAAGTAGGGGAAGGTGGTTTTTGTTGAGGGACCCATGGGAATTTGCCTCACCTGGCCTCATTTTACATGGTAATTGCTCTGAGTTCTAAGTTATAGGAGGACAAGTTCATCTCTCTATGATTAACACAAATCAAGTGTCCTTTTTGCATGTCCATGTAGATATGGCCGAAACCAGAAAAAAACACCTTTTCATTCATTCATCAAATTTTATAGAGTACCTCGTATGTTCGGGGGATATGTGATGGTAAAATATACATAGCTCTTGCCCTCATGCTTGGAAGTTGATTGCCTGGGGTCCAGTCTGTGGCTTTCTGTGGGATTACTCTCTGTGGGATTTCAGACTATTTATTTAACAACCCTATACTTAGGACCACCTGGGTGGCTCAATCAGTTAAGCATCCAACTCTTGATTTCATCTCAGGTCATGATTTCACGGTTTGTGGGTTTGAACCCCAGGTTGGGCTGTATGCTGAGAGCACAGAATCTTAGGATTCTCTCTCTCCCTCTCTCTCCTCTGCTTATTCATATTCTCTCTCTCTCTCTCTCTCTCTCTAAATAAACATTTAAAAAAACATTGGAAAACAAACAATCAACTGTACACTTAAATTGTCTTATCTATAAAATGGGGGCAGATAGCTACTTCACGGAGCTATTGTAAGGATTAAAGGAGCTACTACTTGTATAATGTCCAACACATAGTGAGTGTTCATCAAGCAACAGCTATTACTTATTGACTCATGAGGCCTACAAGCTGATGTAACAGACATTAATCAAATGATCATACTCAAAATATAAATTTTGACATAATCTGAAGAAGAGTTGTTTAATATTATGAACACTTACAGCATACAATTCTTTAAGACTTGCCTGGCAATGCATAATTAATCTATCTGTCTATAAGATCATCTGCAGATTAGAAGCAAAATGAACAATTTATCAATTTTTGATGATTGCTAATAAGGCAGTAGTTATAAGTGGCTGAAATGGTCCTTAGCCAACCTGGATTTCAGTGCTGCTATGATTATCAATGGTATTAGGTCTCATATTCTGCCAAGATAATTCTTCTCTCTCAGTTCTTTGGCCATTTTGGAAGGGGAGAAGCTTTTAGCTTAATGTCCTTCCGAATCCTATCTAATCCTTAAAAGACCGGGGAAGGATGTGTCTTCTGGCCTTCAAAAGGGTTTTCTTCTCCTTTTCCAGTCATTTCCACTTTCTAGTCAATTCGGAGTATCCATCAATTCAACCAAGGGAGGCAAGGAAAAATATCCATGCCATTTCTGCTTGGTACCATTGATTGTGCTTTAGAAATCACTTTATTACTCACCACTTCTTGTTGGTGCAGTGGGGTTCATGTTATGGCCAAGCTATTCCAGTGTTTGGAAAAGGTAGAACACATTCAATCAGTTTGGTTCCTTTGAAAATCTTACTTTAAGTTGGATTAGACCAGTGATGAAAATGGTGACAGTGTTTAAAGGAGAGGAGCCCTTTTACTGTAAAAGGAAAACTCTACAAATAATATCAAGGAGACATTCAGAGCAACAGATAATAGACCAGCATCTGGGGTCCGACAGATATAGTCTGCCATGGCTGAAACCTTGGGCTAGTTTATTCATTTATCTGAAACTTAGTAATGCTATCTCCAAAATGGAAACAATTATCGACAATGGATTTTTAATGGATTTCAAAAATAAATTTTAATGGATTAATACATTTTAAAGTGAATTTTTAAATCCATTTTTGTTGGCTTTTCCCTGATTGAAGGAGATACTACCTGCAAAATAGTCAGAAGATTGTCTGGTATATGGTAATTACTGATTAAATAATAGTCATTGTCCCAGTGTTGTATCCATTGATCACTATGATAAACAAGAACTCTTGAAGAATTTTGAGGTTTGATGAGTGATTCTTTTACCTTCTTAATTTTTAGCCCTTAGGAAAGAGAAGAAATTGAATGTTTATGTTCCCCTTGTCACAAAAATTTAGTTATATGGTATATGTTCATATATGTGTATATACTTTTTTTTACTTACAATGTATATAGAATACATATACACACAAAACTGTGTAGTTATAGCATATGTAATATATTTAATATAGACTAATATAGAGTATATTTAGATATGTTATATTATTAATATATTTATGTATTATAAAGGATGTCTAGTGCTATATTCTGTTTTATGCTATACAAAATATGACAAAGTAAGTAATAAGTTGTTAGTTGATACATATTTTTTCTATCTCTGTTGGACTCTTTTTCCAATTAAAAATAAGGAATTATTAGTATGCTGTTTGTTTAGCTTTTGTTTCATTATCATAAACTTCACTTTGCAATCCAGCTAGACTTGAAAGGGACCCATGGAACTGCAACAGGAGCACAAAGATTTTAGGAGATTTTGATCCAAAGGGGGTGCTCTCCCGAGCTACAGAAGGAATGATCTGGTAGTTAAGATAAAACACAAGTCAGATTTATTAGGTTTGTCCACACTCAGCAGTGGTCATCTTCTTGCTGGTCTTGCCATTCTTGGACCCAAAGTGCTCCATGGCTTTCACAGTGTCCATGCCCTCCTTCACCTTGCCAGACACGATGTGCTTGCCGTCCAACCACTCAGTTTTGACAGTGCAGATGAAAAACTGGGAACCGTTTGTCTTGGGTCCGGCATTTTCCATGGACAGGATGCCAGGACATATATGCTTCAGGATGAAATTCTCATCATCAAATTTCTCCCCATAGATGGACTTGCTGCCAGTGCCATTATGTCATGTGAAGTCACCACCCTGGCACATAAATCCTGGAATAATCCTGTGAAAGCAGGAAACTTTGTAACCATTTCTGTTCTCCCCAGTGCTCAGAGCATGAAAGTTCTCTGCTGTTTTTGGAACTTTGTCTGCAAACAGCTCAAAGGAGACGTGGCCTAAGGGTTCACCGTCCTCAGCAATGTCAAAAAACACGGTGGAGTTGACCATGGCTTTGTCGTGCCTGCGGTTCTGGGGTGGCAGTGTCTGCAAAGATTTCTTTATTTTTTGTAAAGAAAAAGCATGAGCTACCCCCACGTTCTCTGAGGGTTGATTTTTACTGTTATTTATTTTGACAATTTAGTGGCAGTGACTTACAGTCACAGCCAAAGCCTTGCTGTGTAATCCTTTGGAAATGTCCCTAGGTAACAAGATGTGCCCACTGGTCATAGAAGTCAGTTCTGTTAAATAGGGAGGATTTTATCTGTCTGAATAAATATTTCCGGGGCTCCCCTCGCTCTGTGGATTTGAGATGTGCACAGGCAAGAAGGGTCATTGCCATAAATCAATAGTTTCTGTGAAGCCACAGATTTAGAGCTGACAGCGGCTCTTTGGTTGAAATAAAGATTGTGATGTGCAGGCATAGGCGACAACTGCTGGGAATAACGTGTGGAGTTGACAGGACTATTTTGTGAACATATATCAAGTGTGGATAGGAAAAGTAATTTTTGCTCATTTTGAGATAAGTTAACTAATTGATATCGGGAAGAAAGGAAAGACAGAGCTACCTGGTAGAAATTGATGCCATGTACATCCTTCCATATAGGCACATATACCTTACACCCACCACCGCAAACCCACTGTGTCCTCCAAGTCTCAGCTCAAGGGCTAAGTCCCATATCGCATGTTACTTATCTTTATGCTACTCACAAGTTGCTGTGGATAATGTCTCCAAGGAAAGGCAGATTGAAAAGAAAAACAAACAAGGATTTACCTTAAGAAAGGATCACTTGAGTGAATGGAAGAAGAGAGAAAGACACTAAGAAGATTGTCAGGAAGGTAGCAAGTGAACCGGGTCAGGACATTTTCATAAAAGGTAGAGAGATTGCATGGAAACAGCAACTGCAGACGGTGCCGAGTACTGTAATGCATCTGAGGATTAATGAGAATTCTTAGACTTACATTCCAGTGGATCTGTTTTCTGTATTTTATGAAATTTTGTACCTAAATCATTCTCAATAATTAAGTGTCAACTCCCTGAGAGCAGGTACCAGATTATATTCATTTTAGGAGCTTCAGGGTGTGGTAGCCATTTTAGGGATCAATACATGTGTTTTGAAAGTATGAATAGATGATGGGGCGCCTGGGTGGCTCAGTCGGTTAAGTGTCCGACTTCGGCTCAGGTCATGATCTCATGGTCTGTGGGTTCATGCCCCGCATTGGGCTCTGTGCTGACAGCTCAGAGCCTGGAGCCTGTTTCGGATTCTGTGTCTCCCTCTGTCTCTGCCCCTCTCCCACTTGCGCCTCTGTCTCCCTCTGTCTCAAAAATAAATAAACATTAAAAAAAAAAAAGTATGAATACGTGAATAAGTGGATGAATGGATGCTGACCTTAATATAGCAGTTTAATATCTGGGTAAAATTAAAATTATGAAGTGTTAAAGAAGTGATTTGATTTTGGTAAAACAGAGCATAAGAAACCACTCTAGGTATGTGGTAGCTCTAGGATCTCAAAAATAAAATCCTCTTATTCCTGGACGGAGTAAGAACTGACTGAGAAAGTAGCACAGCAGAGAGGAAAAAGGAAATAAACAAACTTCTTTCACTTAGCCTGATATTTCCAAGGTTCTGATCATATTCATATGAAATGTCCACAGTAGGTCAATCTACAGAGATGGAAAGAAGGTAGATTAGTGCCAGGGGCTGGGAGGGAGAGAGTGATAGGAAGTGAGCATATGCTATAGGGGCTTCTTTGTGGGGTGATAAAAAAAAATGTTCTCAAATTAAATTGTGATGATAATTGCACAAGTCTGTGAACATACTAAAAATTATTGAATTGTTCACTTTGAATAGGTGAATTTTATGGTGTGCGAATATATCTCAATGAAGCTATTATTTTTAAAACAGCAATAACAAAGTGTTTTTATTAATGAAATAAATGAAATACATTTTATTAATGAAATCTAAAATTAAAATGTATGACCAAATGAGTTTCCTTATGGTCTCCAAATTTGTTGAGACTTATCCATCAGTCGTTGACAGAGTAGGCCCCTGGAGCCCCTTCCTGTGTTTTCTCCCTTTTCACAGCTTCTCTACATACTCCCTAGTCTTATGGCTGAGAAAGAGGACCAGAGTGTACCCTTTCTGCCCACTGGGGAATTGAAAAAAGAGCTAAGGAGACTGAACTGAGCATGCCTAGTTTTTTTCCCCCCCAGAGTAACCAGTCAAATAAACCATTCCTTCTTAGGGGTGGAAGAATGAGGAATTATGGAAAGACCTGGAATATTACCCTGAGGGAGTTCTTTCACATGGAACTGTAGGGAGAAGGGAAAAAATATGTGCCATCCTCCCCGCACCTTACCCTCTTTATGTCTAGTAATGACCTCAAAAATAACAACTGTAGTGGTTATCAGTTTTAAAAAAATAATAACTTGGGTTTGAATAAGATCTGAATCTAAGGCAGATACCACGAGGAACAAACTGTTCGGGAAGAAGGAAGAATGGATCAAAGCCAATGCCTCTAAACTTCCACACTGCCCCCCTTATGCCAGGCACTTTGCTGTGCCAAGGACCACTCACTTTGGCTCTAAACTTTAAGAATAATCTCTGTGTCTGCATGACTTTTTACAGCCCTCAAGAGTTTTCATAGACTTAACCTTCTCATAATAGTATCAAGAGAGCTGTGATACAATATATTTACCTTCTTGAGGAGGTCCACTTATTTTTTTTTTATTTTTTTTTCAACGTTTTTTATTTATTTTTGGGACAGAGAGACAGAGCATGAATGGGGGAGGGGCAGAGAGAGAGGGAGACGCAGAATCAGAAACAGGCTCCAGGCTCCGAGCCATCAGCCCAGAGCCTGACGCGGGGCTCGAACTCATGGACTGCGAGATCGTGACCTGGCTGAAGTCGGACGCTCAACCGACTGTGCCACTAAGGCGCCCCTAGGAGGTCCACTTATGATCGTCCTGTCATTTCTACCATAAATACTTTTTGAAAATTTGGAGTCCCTGGGGATCAGAGGATGTTCTCTTCATTGCATATCAGCTAAGATCCATGTGTGTGAAAGGCTTCTCTTGAATTAGTTTTCTCTCACTGAAATCCTGTCTGTGGGGCATAATTAGTTATAACCCATCGATACCAGTGGTATGATAATGAAATGAAATATGGTATGAAATATGGACTGTGACTCAATGATAGGCCAAAGCCCCATTCTTCACATACTGAAGGACATCACCCCATTTAGAGCGTGTGTGCGTGCATATGTATCTGTAGTTGCATAGACTAGACACGTGGGTATAGTTACATTCACATTAGACACTTGCCTCTTCCAAGCGCCTAGAGCAGTGTCTAATTCTTAGTAGGTTCATGTTACATATTGGCTGCATAAAGGTTTGGGGTCATAGATATTCAGCATATAATCCACTCTATTAACTCAGGCATTACTGGATGAAAGGCTTCTTCATTGAAACCAGCTACTTTTTGGTCCTGGCAATATTATTCTTACTTTGAGGCTTTAGCGCATTTTGAGGGTAGTGAAACTTCCCATGGCTTTCAGAAGTATAATTTAAATCTTTTATCCCTCCAGAACTCAGGACATTTAATTTATCATGATTCATAAAAGACCAGTAATAAACCCTGTCTTTATTTAAACATGGGCACATTGACTTCCCTTTGTAGGAATCGGGTGCTCCTTATCTGCATTTCTCTATCTGCTTATCGTGGATCCTGCATGTGTACAAAAAGCCATCTTTGTCAGTCAGGGGGAGATTTTATTAACTAAAGGTTCATTTGTTCTTCAAGTGACACTATCTCTTTGGAATTACCAGATGTTGTTCAAACTGTGCCGTCTCGCCTTTTATTCTGATGATGGCAAATGTTGAACGTGGTGAATAAATATTGGGCACTGTCCTCGGTCATCTTAAATAAATGTGATAAAATGAAAACATGTCGCTGCCGAGGTCTCATTTGTTCCCAGGAAGTCCACAGCACATTAAGGCGTGCGGACAATGAAAGGCAAATCAGCCATTCACTGGGTGTTCCATTATGAGATGTTCTTGTCACTTTCCTGATTCCATTTTAGATTAATATATAGGGAGAGATAAGATGGCATGCATTTAAATGATGACATGGTACCATCATAGAATTGTTTTCTTATAATTGCACAATATAGACAATTACATATATTGCAGTGGTCTTTTCCTCGAAATTTGCATTTAAAAGAAAAAGTGGCAGAAAATGAATTAATGGGAAATTTCTTAGGACTTGGGTCCATCGGGGCTTATATTCATGCAGGTGTTGTATTTTGACCCCTCCTTGCTCCTGTGTCAAGACGGGTTGACTGTCTTTTGAGGAGGAGGAAGAGTAGGGGAGATTTCACTTAACTGGATGATCACAGAGCTAGATTTTGTCATTCATTGTTGAATCATGTATTAAATATTTATAATATAAAAGAAGTGGGAAAGAGCATTCTGTCAAAACAGACATTTTGGAATCACCATGCCCTTCTTTTGTGGGTGATGTGTGACACCCATGAATTAAGATTAAAAATAGGATATAAAAAAGAGTCTTTGCTTTCACAGTGGGGGGAAAAGCTTATGAATGCTTTGATAATAATTGTTAATAATTATACTCAAATCGTATTACATCAAGAAATTGAGATGTGAACCACACTGGGGCACTAAGATTTCACAGTAACAGCCACAGTTTTTTCTAATTTATTACATTGTCATCAATCTTGTGATTTAAAATCCTTTTACACAGTCTCCAGTAATATAGGGAATTATTAAAAGTTGGTGACTGTCTATTGTTCAGGAGTGTTGAAAGAAACAAAGTGTTTCTGGGGATGTTGCTGGAGTCCTTTTGAAAGGGTAGTTAGGTATCGCTGATTAATTCCCATTCTGTGTCTGATGAAATAGAGAAGGAGAAAAGTTTCTCTTCTACCAAGCATCTCATTGCAAACAGAAGCCCAGGAGTTGTATAAGCATTTTCCTTATTCGGTGTAAATTGATTTGGTGTGAAAAATCTCAGACGGTTCCATTTCAAGGCAATGTTTTATTTGGTGATGCAGGACAAATGTAGAGCTAAGTAGATTTGTAGGCTAATTTATTGGGCATTTTAATATTGTGTGTTCTCCACATCCGTGTGGTAAATACCTCACTAATGCTTCCTTGGCCGTGTACTGCTCATGGCATGACCGACTCATCTTAATTAAATTCCTGCCTGAAACAACCTTATTTCTGCTCATGGGATACATTGCTGTCACTGTGAGACATTTTCTAGGACAATTGAGATATATTTTCCACAATTGGAGCCTTTTTTCTCTCTTTTTTTTATGCTCTAAGTATTAGTCATTTGAATTAATATTAAGTTATTATGTACTCCAAATGAGTGCTTTACAAATCTTTCAAAACATGCCTTCTGCCAGGAGGGCTGGGGAGCATGTGATAGAGGTGGAGAATGTACAGGTGTGTTGGGTTAGTGTTGGGTGAAATGACTTCATGTGTCTGGTCCCCACCTCCCGTTGTTGGAATGCAAGGAGAGGCAGCAAATTGAGAAAGAAAAGGGCCTTGTGCTGCTGCCTCTGGTCTCCTCACTGAGGTAATTGCAGTATCATCTTCTCTTTTGAGGAAGAAGAGGAGAGTTTGTCCACAACTATGCACTTTCTAAGTAACATGGACTTCTTGTTCAGGAAACAGGAAGCTTCTTGAATTCTGTAATTTGAGTCGCCTGCCATGTTGGGAGGAGACTCCGGGAAATCAGCTGTTTCATTCAGAACTTCATCGTGACCTTCAAAAGTTTGGCCTGCAAATTGACACAGGGCTTTCGGCGTTTGTCCTGGGAACGTGCAGCTGTCCTGTCAATGTCTAGGAAAATTGTGCCTTATAACCCAAAATGGCTAATTAAACAAAACAAATGAAAACAAAATGCCAAAGCCATGGTATATTCATTCTTCATTCATTCTTTCTCTGTTTCCCTCTCCTAGGTGAAGAACAGGCTTCAGTGAACAGAACATGGTTTCCCCTTTCTATTAAATCTTCAAGCCCACTAGCTCATGTGCTACAGCCATGTTGCGAGCACATCAAGCTCTTCCCGACTGGGGCACTGGGCACGTTCTGTTCCCTCTGCCCCTCTCATTTACTTCTTACTTCTCATTTCAATTTCAGCTCAAAAGTGCCACTTCTCCTGGTTAAGCCTTTCCCGGAATTCCCACCTTACCCCAACTCCAGCTCCCTAGGGTAGATGAAAATTGATTTGCGTGTGATCTCATAGCAATTTATATGTTTCTTCTACTCTTATACATGCATATATTTGTATATGTGTATGTATATCTGTATGTGTGTATATATGTATGTATGTATGTGTGTGTTTGTGTGTGTGTATTTTGAGCACCTTCTGTGTACCAGGCATTCATCTTCACACGAGGGACCCATCACTGAGACACATGTTCAAGCCCTCATGGAGCCTACATTCTAGTGGGGCACAAAGACCATGAAAAGTGCATATAAATAAGAAAGTCACTGTAGAAGGTGACAAGTATTATGGTAAAAGGAAAAAGGGAAAAGGATAGGAAGAAACAGAGAATAGGAGTGGAAGAATCAAAGTTTTAAATGAAGGGGGAGGGGAATCAGGATGGGCCTCATTGTAAAGGTGACATTTTAGCAAAGACTAGAAGGTGAAGGAGTGAGCTGTGTGGTTTTTTGATGAAAGAACATTTCAGGCAGAACAAACAGTCAAAACAAAAAAACCCCTAAGGCTTGAGTGTACCCCTGGTTTCAGTGAACAGCAAGAGGGTCAGGGAGACTGGAGCAGAAAATATTAGGGAGGGAAGGCATTGAGTTGTGGGGTGGTGGCAAATATCATGTAGGACTTGTAAGTAATTAGAGACTGTGACTTTTACTGGAGTAAAATAAAGACTTGATTTATATTTTAAACAGAGAATTTGGGCTTCTACATTGAAAATATATTCTAATGGCCTTAATACAGTTTGTAGTCATAGACCATAGGCTCCAGGAAGGCTGGAGTGGTATCTGTTTTGCTGTTCACCGAAACCCCAGGATCAAGCCCAGTGCTTGGCACATTGTTGTCCAATAAATATTTAATGTGAAAGAATAAAATGAGTACAAGGCACATCAAGATGATGTAATTGGAGTCCATCCCTCAGAGGCAGGTATTGTAGACAGCTTATGTGCAGATTTCAAGCTCAGCATCTAATTTTATCCATTCATTTAATGACTACTTGAATAACCCCCAACCAAAGGCTTAATTATCCACCTAATTGTTGCTATATGCAACTGTCCTTAATTAGTCCTGTTTTAATTTGCAATATATGAACTTTGATATTTCTATCAAAAAGAAATCTGATGCTAGTTTGGGAGACTTTCCTCCTTAAAATGAACATGCCTCATGCCCAAGCAAATGACTGGAAAGTATCCCTATGGTTCGCCAGGGTAATGATTCATGGGGCAGGGGCTATACATGGCAGACTAGAATGTTACACTCTAGTGGGTAAATGATCCATGTTTTAGAATTAGTATGCATCCATTCCAAAATACATATTTACCTGGTGGTCTATAACTGTTCAGCAGAACTGTTACAGTCTAGTAAGTAAATAACATGTTTTTCAAAATTAGAATGTGTACCAAATGTGAATTTACCCAATAGTCTGTAACAATTCTGAAGAAACCTTCCCAGTCTTTAGTCTATCAGGCTAACTTAATGTTGTGGTTTTAAGGATGTTTTGATTACGGACATAGCGTAAAAGAAGATGTATGATTTTTAGAAGAGTGAGGGGTTGTCATGTAGCACAAACCAATTTTAGGGGAAAATTTTAATCTGGTTGCAGACCCTGTTCTTCCTATTTTTTTCCCTTTCTCTCCTTTTTTTCTCTGTGTTGTTCCTTTCTTTTCTTCCTCCTCCTCCTCTTTCTTTTTAATATGCAAGCTCCTGAAGACTGAATGCTAATGACACCACAGTGAATTTTTAAATAATTTAATTCTTAGTAACATAATATGGCTTTGTAAGTGATTAGCGTACAGACTTCTGAACATGTATAGGGGCCAGTATTCTTGTTGCTAATCTCATAGACATAAATTCAAAAGTTGGGTTCTGGTAAACAGTTTTTATGAAAGTATCAGTTAATTAGTATACCTCACTACAGTTTAGGTAAGCCAAGCAAAAGACAATCATATTTACATCAAAACCATCTAGATATATTGGACAAGAATGATTTTTGTAGAGATAGCTGTGAGGCCATGTCAGTGCTATGAGGCATTGAGTTTTCACTGGGATGTTATTAAATTTCCATTATAACAGATGTTCAGCCTGCTGTTGGCTATAGAAATAGAGAGTTTGACTCCTAGTTCATGGTAGGAGTTCATGGATGTGTAAAATTGTACTCAAAAGCTGTTGCTCTGGAACCAAATGATCAGGGCATTAGCTGTCTGAACTTCAGTGAGTAAGCTAACTGCTTTAAAACTCGATTGTCTTATCTGTGAAATGGGTATGACATTAGTACCCACTTCATAAGGTTCCTTTGAATGAGATAGTATCCGTTAGTCATTTACCTTTCTTCAGATCACATACTGAATGTTTAATGACCATCATCAATAATTACCTATAATAATCACGTAGGTCAGCTCTACCTTCCATGTGGGATAGAGCAGGTAATAGGAATTGCAGGGTTAACACAACCCAGATCTCCAAGTATTTGGCTGGGAAGTTAATGAAGAGGCCAGGCGTGTAATTGGATGTTTCACTAATAGGTTATAAGTGGTTGTGCAAGTTTCTAAACAGCCTGCATGCTCTAATAAATACCTTCGTTTGACAAGTGAGAAAGCAACCATGGATCTGGAACTCCTTACTTGGACCATGTGAAATAGTCGTTTATGAAATAGCCTTTAAAACTCCTTGAAGGTTTATATTCTACAAAAGTTGCCTTTTTTTTTAAATCTAATTGAAAACATTGCTGCAAGTTGAGTAGTCTGCATAAACTACTGTACGCCTTGAATTTTTTCTTTCGTGACTGTGACTATTTTGTAAGGCAGAGCACCATGGACTCAGCCTCTGTAACCCCCACATGGGTCCTTTCCTCTGTGTCATGTACCTTCTTTGAGGCTCGCTGCAGTATTCATTGTGAGTTTGATGTCGTCTGCACAATTAGATGAGAGGATCCAGGAAAGGCATGGACTCTGTATACTGATTTAATGCTTTTCTCTAGACCCTAGCACAGTACCTAATGCACAAGTGATATGCAAGAAATCATTGTGTTGTATTCTTTCATGACTGACTGGCTAGGTTAATTCTGCAGAGTCTGTGACACTGTGCCACTTTCCAAACAACAATCTCAGCATCCTTTGTAACATACAGGAGTTTTAGAACCGTTGTCTGTTGACATTACCAGTTTAGAACGTTTTTTGAGACCTTACTGTGGGCTATGCTCCTGGCATTACTCTAAATACTCCCCATCATTATTTCTTAGAGTGCTCATCGTAATCCATTTATGCCTATCCTATTATTACCCCCCGTCATCAGAGGAGAAACTGGGATTTAGAAAGAACCATCCCTGCCCCCCGTCCCCCGCCCCCGCCCAGATCAGATGGCTAGTAAGTGATGAGCTAGGAGTCAAAATAGCCAGCATGACCCTAAAGCCTAGAGTTCCCAACTTCTCTTCTTCCTTTCCTTCCAAGGGGAAAAAATATTGTAAGGCGTAGGTAAATAAGATGTTTTTTGAGAGGTGTCCTCAAAAAACAAATGGCAAGTGAGATTTAAATACATTGAAGTGTCCTGTACATTTCTGGGAAGCAGTCTAATAATTGCACATACTATACAGAAGTGACTTCATAGTACTTTCCATAGACATCTCTTCTTACTGGAGGAGTTAAGATCGGATGCCGGGATGCAAGTAATGTAGACTTTTGGGAAATAAACACAATCCTAAATGCAATCGTGGTGCTAATAAGGATCCCGATCATATGTTTCGAGGTTTCAGTGTGGCTGCGGTCCTATATTTATATGAAGGGACTCCAGTGAAATGATTAATGGGGTTTTCACAGAGTGAAGAATCTGCAATTATTTCTACCACCAAAAATGTAACCCTGCTGCAGGCAAAAAGTGAAGTTAAATCACATTTCTCCAATTCAGTCTTCAAAATACACCTCAGATCTTTTGCGCGTCTATCTCTGTGTTCGCTGTCTTTCATCCAGGCCACAGTGATCTTTTGCTGTGATATCTTGGTAACTAACATCACTGTCTTTTGTATATTTATCCTCTTCAAGCCTTTCTCAGAGTGGAGCTAAAATGCTCTTTAGTAAACAAACCTGATGATGTCACCCCACCTCCAGTGGCTCTGCATTCCCCTTCAGATAAATCCAACGTGTCTAGCGTGATTTCAAGGTCTCCTGCCTTCCTCCAGCTGCATTGCTCTCTATGCCACCCATAACACACCACACTTGCCAGCGTTCGGTTGTTCTCAGTGTCTTTGTCTCTCTCATCTCCAGCCATTTGCACCCCCTGCCCAGAACACTTTGCGTCTTCTTGCTTTGTTTTGTCTTTACTGCCTCCCCAGAAGCCCCCTCTGGCCACCTCTAGCCACCCCTCTCCCCATACATTGCTCCTTATCCCTTCTCTGTGTGCTCATAGCATTCATTGCTTATTGCTCTAGCTTCCTTAGTCTTCTGTGGAAAGACAGTAAGCTTGGTGAGGGTAAGAACCATCACACCATTGTGAATGAGGGAATGGAATGGCACCAAAACTCAAGAGAGTCTTCTGAAAAGCGTCATTTACACATCAAACACATCCTAGTGTTTTAAATGAAAATATGTGGGGCATTTGCCTATCCACAGTGCTGAGGAAAATGCAAAGTAAGCACTTGCTTTTGAAAGTCCCAAGGCATTTGCAAAAGGGGAGAGGAAGAACTGAAAGCCGAAAATTGCTCCTTTATAGAAAAGGCATAATGCAAAATAGCCTGAGCCCCCCAGATGTCAAATAACTTCGTCTTGAACTTTTGCTGGAAGGCTCGCCTGGGGAAAGGGGGCCTAGGAGGATTAGTAGCTAAATGAGGATATCCGTCAGGATAGGGCAGATCACTCTCTAGTGACAAACAACCCCAACTTGCTTGGCTTCAAAGGACAGTTGTTAAAATTGTTTGTTTCTCATGCATTCTCTAGGTCTGCTGTGGGCTGACTGGGAGTGCTGCTCTGTTTTCTCCCTTACTTGGGGTCACGGGCTCCGCTTCCATTCTTCTACAATTACTGGGACAAGGAAAGGACAAGGTTAATTGCACACTGGTTCTTAAAGCTTCTATCCCAAAGTGACATGTGTCACCTCTGTTCACATTGCATTAGCCAAAGCAAGACATTTGCCTGCACCTAAATTCAAGCAGGCAAGGCAGTTCAGTCTCTTGTTCTGCCCTGAAGGAGAAGTTTTTAGTGAACAGCAACTAAGATCTCCTCCCACAGCATCATGGGGAATAGCTACACCTGATCACGTGTCAATCCCCAGCATCATCATACCAGAAGCAATGCTTTTTAGGATGTGCACTGGCAGTATTTTCATTCTCGTCTGTGTAATTTTTGTGGCTAGACATCCTAACAATGTCTAATTTGACGTTTTTCTCAATTTTCCTTTGCACTGGTCCCCAGACTGAGATGTTGGATCCCTCAATCAAAAGAGACTTTCTCAATTAATGGGCAATTAATTTTTTAGTTTCAAACCACAGGCTGCTTCTTTTTTGAGTATTAGTTGAAACATTTTTGTGCCAAAATAGCGTTTTATTTTGTGTCTTGTCATTTTCTTTAGAAGGTATCACTGGTAGGTCCCTGTTTTGACTCTCTTCTTACTCTCCCCATTACCCCCTTCACCGCTGGCTGAATCAGTACGCATCCCATTTTTCATCCTTACTGTTTTCACTGCACTCATCTGTATGGAAAGCGGGATCTGTGTTTGACAAGCATGCTTACCCTTTGCTTACTGTTTTAATAAAAATTTCTATCACCGTTTTTATCTACAGTAGCAGTCGAGGCACTATTTGATATCGAGATGCTAGATTTCATAGACTTTGAAATATTTTCCCCATATCTTTTTTGGCAAGTCTTTGAACATAGACTACAAAAAATTGACATGTCGGAGATGAATTTGCAGACTCTAAGTTAAGTAATGACTACCTGTCCCAGTTTAAATTGTGTTCTAGGATTGAAACATTATATTACACAGTCAAATCATTGAAATTAATGGTCAGACTGTTCTATAACTGAGTTAGTTTCCCTTGAGATTGATACTCTATTAAATCAGCAGGCTGTCCAAATTTCCCTGCAGTGCCTTTGGTTTGGGGGATAGCATTGCCCCAGCCTTGGTGATTTCAAAGCTGGGCCAAAGTAGTCGTGCTATTTTTAAATGGGGTACAATGAGTGGCGGCCTCTCAAATTTCAAGTTTCTTTCATATATAGAATCTTACTTTATTCTCTTTAGCTTGTGAGGGGCGTTATTTTTGTATTGAGTATACAGATAGGAGACATAAGACCCCAACGTTAGGTGTCATGCCAGAGATGATGTAACTACTTCAGAGGCCAAGCTACTTGGGCTTTTCTTTCCAGATCTCTTCTTGGCTGGGATTTTCTCATTATCCAGGCCTTTTCTCAAATATCCCTCTTCAGAGAGGCCCTTCTTGACTACTGTATCCAGAGTAACACAGTCATCCCTTATTTCAGTGTTCTGTATTATTTGTATAGTAACATTTCCTGGTTTTTTCTTATTTGTATCTACTTACTTATTTCCAGTGTCTATCCACTAGAATACAAGGAAGGACACCTTGGGTTTTTTTTTTTTTCCTTAAAAAATTTTTTTAATAATGTTTACTTATTTTGAGGAGAGAGGGAGACACAGAATCTGACACAGGCTCCAGGCTCTGAGGTGACAGCTCAGAGCCTGACATGGGGCTTGAACTCAGAAACCATGAGATCATGACCTGAGCCAAAGTCTGATGCTTAACCTACTGAGCCACCTAGGCACCCTCTCAGAAATGGATTTTGGATTAAGATATCTAACTGAGCTGCCCTGTGTAAAGGAATGAATTAAGCATAGAGGGCTTCATGAGCAAACCCTACTATTTACAGTCCTTGAGAGCTCAACTTTGCAGGTAATAGCATGTATTAGTTATCTAATGCTGCATAACAAATTACTCCCAAGATGAGTTTCTTAAAACAGCAAGTATTTATTATCCCACATTGTTTCTGAAGGTGAGGAATTTGGGAGTGGCTTAGCTGGGTGTTTCTGGCTCAGGGACCCTCCTTCCTCAGGTTGTTGTTAAGCTGTCAGCAGGGGTAGCAATTACATTAAGGCTGGAGGATCTGCTTCCTAGTTCACTCATGTGGATGTTGGCAGGTCTCAGTTCCTTGCCACATGGGCCTCTCTGCATGATTAGTAGAGTGTCCTGGTGACTTGGCAGCTGGCCTTCCCCAGAGTGAGTGTTGAGAGAGAAAGGCAGCCATGGGGGGGGGGGGGGGGGGAGGAAAAGAGGGAGGGAAGGGCAGAATGAAAGATAAAGAGAGAGAGAGGCTCTAAAATAGAAGTCACAATGTTTTGTAACCCAATCTCAGAGTGACATATCATCACTTCTGCTGTGTTCTGCAAACAGACCAGCCGTGATACAATGTGAGGTACAGGAGTGTGGATACCATGAGGTGGCGATCCTCAGGGACCATTGTGGAGACTAGTAGCATATACCTTATTCAGTTTCCCAGAACAGAGGTGTGGATTGAACTTGTATCTCAGAATACCAGAAGTCTTTGCCCTACTTTCTTTTCCATCCCAGGACCCATTTGGGTGGGTGGTTTGATTACTGAGTTGAACTCTTAAAGTACAATAATTAAGAACCCAGATTCTCATGTCAGCAGCCCAACTTTGAACACTGTGCCTGCCTCTTGATATTCCTTGTGAACAGGGGATCTCCTTTATGCTTCTGTGACTCAGTATTCTCTGCTATAAAATGGGGATAGTATCAGCAGCCACCTTCTAGGGTTGTGAAGATTCAGTCAGTTCATGTGAAGCACGTGGAAGAATGCTTGCCACATGGAGAGCAGTTAAGAAGTGTTGTCTTGTATTATTTGGACTGTCCCATGGCTAATGAGTGCAGGGGTGATTTGTGTTTTCCTCAGCAGTTCTTGAAGGGATTGAAGATCCCTAGTCAGACTGCTGAAGTGGAGTTAAGCTCAACTTTCCTTTGGTAAGTTGCAAGCAGGTCACATAGTCACTTGGCAAAGTCGATTTTTGCCACAGGGACCCTGTCCACCATATATGTCTCTGCTGTGTGTTTTCTGTGGGTGCTTACCCTGTGCCCTCAGCACACCCATGCATAACCTTCACCACCATCCACAGTCCAGCATCTTTCCTTCCCTTTCCAGAGAAAACCGAAGCATCGTTTTTGAAAGCCATTGGCCAGTGGCTGAATTCTATAGCCCTTTTCATAAGTTCACTTTGAACAGATTTTTTCATGTCTTCCCTATTTATATCTTTTCAAATCCAGTCTCCTTCAATCAATTTTAATCTTCTAATGTGTTTGCTATAAGTACTGTACAATTCACTTGTCCTCAATAATAAAATTCATTTTGGTTCGGCCTCCCGGTAATTTGTTTGAGGAGAAGTCGTTAGGAAACCCTTGCGTTCCCTTCTGATTTAGAGGACGACCTTCAGTATTGATAGCATTTTGTTGTCATGCACTTGAAGTATTCTTTCATGACTGACAGAGCTGTTTAAATAATGGACCGCGGAGCCATGTGCTTCAATGAAATCTGACTACACTAATTCCATCATATATTAGGAAACTTGAAGTGTTCTACAAGGACACAATTTCATTGACCATGGATTTATTTTTTTCAGTTTGTACAAATTATCTCCACTGTGTAATGGACCCCCTTCACTGTAAAATACACTTTCCTTCTGAAAGTGAGTGTTTTTATTGCTTTAACTCTCAGTGCACCCTCCGTAAGCAAAGCCTTGTACTTTAGGCCTTCCTGGAACACCTCCAAATGGGTAAAATGGAGCATTTTCTATACAAAAGATAGAAATGTATAGCATTATTGATCAAGTTTGCACTCAAACAAGGCTCAAAGACACACATATAAGCACACACACACACGTCATTTTTATACATATGTTTAATGAGAGAAGTAAACACTGAGAGCCTGCTTTATTGTTAATCTTACGTATCTCTAGCTTTTTAAGCAGTACATGAAGACAAAGCACCTTTTTATTTAGACTTGGCTAAAAATTATCAGTCATATGTAGATATTATGCAATATCTGCCAGCTTCCTACTCAGGAAAAGTTATAGCAGATGGCAGTATTTATGTGCCATGTGGCATTTGTTTAAGTGTGGCAATAGCTAATATTTTTTTCTTCAATTATTATAACTATTTTACTTTTAAAGACTCAATTAGCTTTGAACTACTGTCCTTGATGGCCGCCTTGGTTAAGGGAGGGATGGGGAAAAGGAAGAGGTTTTGAACAGTTAGATGCTAACCTTCTAGAAACATTGATTATAAGAGTATTATAGCTCCTTATTCAGGGCCACTAATCACCCCATTTTCAGAATAATGTTATTGTACTTTAAATGTAGATTCCCCATGGAATCGCTAAGAAGCAGGCTCTATTCAGATCAGTGTGTGCTTTCGATTGGCCTTTATACTACAAAAGATTGGAATTCACATTTGTGAGTTTGCAGGACCCCAGGGAGGACATCTTGGAGTCAACATCATCTCAGGCATGTAGCGCATAATTTGTTTTGATAACTGCAAACAAAGGGGGTCTATTCCCACAAGTCCTCTTCAGAGATTGTCAGAGGCTTTTCCCATAGTCATATGAGCTGTTCTGAGGGCCCCCGAGAGCCTGGGCAGGACTGGAGGGCAAGAAGAAGGAGGAAGGGTGCCCTAAAAAAGACACTGGCGGTGGGGTGGGGTGGGGGGCAGCATTCCAGAGAGAACAGAGCATTCTAACCTGGGAGGGCATTCCTTTCAGGAATCGATTCTAGGCAGCCATGATCTATGGCCTAGTCCTCGTGCTCTGAGTGCTTTGTGTACTGTGCATGTTTCAAATGTATTTTCCTTCCTGACTTGATTCGTTAGGCTTTAATGAAATAAGAGGCAGGGGGTGTGTGCATTGAGGTGAGGTGGTGGAAGAGGGAGGGGAGGTTTTGATTGAGAAATACAAGGACCTGTTGCCTGCCAATTCTCTAGGAATCCTTACCGATCATCTGCTCATTATGGAGAATCTTGGGGTTCTCCTATGCCTCCTGGAGGCATGCCTCATTAAATTGATTGAATAGGGGGAAAGGATTTGTCAGGAAATATTTATTACACAGACAAAAAGAGGAACGCACCTACGGAATGCTGGGCCCGTTGCAGACATTCAGTAAATATCCCTTGAATGGATTTATAAAATAGGATATGTTAAAAAACATTAGTCATTATCGTGGGAGGTCTGACTGAGGATGATTTTTCTTTTCTCAGTTTTCACAAATTTTGATAATGTTTGATTAATCACTTCTGTTATTATGATTATTATAATTTTATATACAAATTACACAATGCTACTCCTCTCCTCGTCCCTGTTAACAATTTGGTGATCACTTTGTGCATTTTCTGTGGCTTTACGTTGCATGTGCAAGTATGTTTCACTCGAATATAAAAGAAATGATACACAGCATTTTTCTTCAAATGTATAGTTAGCAAGTGTCCTAGGCCCTTGTTTGTTAGTCCACGAAGTCCTATTGTAATTCTTTTTTTTTTTTTTTCAACGTTTATTTATTTTTGGGACAGAGAGAGACAGAGCATGAACGGGGGAGGAGCAGAGAGAGAGGGAGACACAGAATCGGAAACAGGCTCCAGGCTCTGAGCCATCAGCCCAGAGCCTGATGCGGGGCTCGAACTCACGGACCGCGAGATCGTGACCTGGCTGAAGTCGGACGCTTAACCGACTGCGCCACCCAGGCGCCCCTGTAATTCTTGCAGAATGTTGCATCACTTCACATAGTGGGAACTTAATAACATCGTTTAAGTACTTTGTAGCAATGTTTAATTTCATAATGAATATTTAAGCAACTGATGTGTATTAAGGTCTGTACGGGATACAAAATAACCCCTTGACACCCACAAGTTGTTGAATATTTAATGATGTATTTTGCACATTTTCTTTAATGAGTTTGTGTTACTTTTGAAATGTTAAAGGTTAAAAAATTTTAATTCTACTTACAGACTCAAAACTGTACATGTGAGGGGCTCCTGGCTGGCTCAGTCCATAGAGCATGTGGCTCTTGATCTCGAGGTTGTGAGTTCAAGCCCTACAATGGGCGTAGAGCTTATTTAAAAAAAAAACAAAAACAAAACAAAAAAAAAAACTGTACACATGAAAGTAATAAGAATGTTTAGTTTTGATTGGGCTCTTATCTGACAGACACTCCACTCTCCTAAGTATGTATATATGTATGTATGTATGTTATATATGCATACATACACATTTAATACACACACATACACACACACACACACACACACACACACACACACACACACACACCTCATCCATTACAACACTATTTAGCATGAACCATAGGCAGACATTGTTTCTAGTTCTTTTCCAGATAGGCGCTGCATTTTTAAACTGCTTCCATTTGCTTTCATGGAGGTTAATTCACTAAATGTTTTATTCAGTGCCTAATGTGTCCCTAGCACTGTACTAGGGACTTAGCAGTGAACAAAATGAATACCTTCCCTCAGGGACCTTGTACTCCTGTCTAGGTGGGTTCACTTTATTAAGAAAGCGGGTCAACAGCACTGTGTCCTTCTGTAGAAACCGGACAACTCTTCAATTTCCCCTTGATCCGCTTAGAGTGCCGGTAGTGGAGCGAGAGCCCCATTACCCTAGACTTTATAGTCGCTGTCATGTGGGTGGAGACAGTGCCCTTTGAGGAGTTGGCATTAAAGTGGCCAGCAGACATGGAGCTTGGCGGAGTGGCTCTGGCTGTTACACACATCCCTTGCTGAACACTGCTGTAGATATCAGACTCTCCTCCTAGAAAGTGATAAAGGATGATTCTCTCCCGCTCTGGGCTGGGGCTCTTTCCACTCTGAGGCGCTTCTTTAAAGATGTTGCCTTAGGGGCACCTGCGTGGTTCAGTGGGTTAAGTGCGTGACTGTTGATCTCAGTTCAGATCACGATCTCACGGTTGCTGGGTTCGAGCCCCGTGTCGAGCTCTGTGCTGACGGTGCTGAGCCTGCTTGGGATTCTGTCTGTCTCTCTGGCTCCCAGGCTCACTCTCTGTATACCTCTCAAAATAAATTAAAAAAAGAAAGAAAAAAGGATGTGTGATCTTACCCTGGCTTGTCTCTTAAGTAAAAGGACTGGGGGAAGTTGGCCATTCAGGCGGATCAGGCTTGGAGCATGCTGTGAGTTGGGAAAGGCTTTACAAATTCATCTCCTTCGATCTGAATCCACATCACCCATAATCCTGCATCTTGCGATCCGTCTTATTTTGACTGTACATGTAGCTTGAGAAGCAGTGAGTTTGGAGGGCTAGTGACTCCCTGGATAACATTACTGATGGGGCCGGTCACTAGCACGGGAGGTGGCCGACTCTGTGACAGGCACAGGCTGACACACCTCAGGAAAGGGATAGTTAGTGGAGAAGGCATGAGTGTGGAGCTCAGCTGCAGGGAGAGCTGGGAGCTTGGCAGGCCATCCCCTGCTGCCGGCTGCAGCTTCCCTCTGGAGCACCGTGGGAGGCAGTGACACCCACTGGCATCACAGGGACAGTCCTGCAGCTGTCCTTTTCTCCAGCACGGATGGGATAGGTGTCCTACAGGACAGCAGATGAACGCATGCGAAGCCCATTTCTCGTTCCTCCAGCTTCTGCTCTCACTTAGCTTGTTTCTAGAAGACGCCTTCCATTGGTGTTGAGACAGCCTGCATGATTGTCAACTGGCCAATGCCTCTCTCACGTCTGTCAGTGAATTTCCTTTCCCTTCTTGAGAATTTTAACTCTTCAGCAGGCAGATGATAGTCGGGGAGGCCAGTGCTTGAGCTGTGTACTCAGGAAGATTTGGTTTTAGTTTTGACTCTGCTGCTTATTGTCTGTGGGATCATGTGGAAGTCGCCTCTCTTAGGATCATTGTCCTCGTGTGGAAAAACAGGGTTACCTTTGGTACCTCCAGCATAACTGAGATAATGCACATTGTTCAAATCCTCTGTACCTTTCACGGTAGCTCGGCCCAGGTTCGCTCGCGTGACTGGGTTGGGTGCTCTCTGCTTTTACTTGCCAGCTCACTGTCAAGACTTTCAGACCAGAAGCGAGAGCACTGTGATGAGTGATAAAGGCGTCGTCCATCTGCCTAAAGGGGTTGATCTTAGTTTGGCAAGGTTTCCCATCCATATCTTCTCTTAAAGACCAACAGCCGGAATCCCGTATGAAATCGCTTTGGGACAGGCTCAGGACTTCCCCCAAGGTGATCAGGCCAGATTATGATACATTCTTTACAATCTGCCTTTAGAAAGACAGCCTGATTTTATTTCTGTGAATCATTTTCTCTGTATCATATCGTAACTGTGATAAAGATAATTATACCCTAGTGTTTAAAAGTGATTATGTGCCTGATTAAACATATACATGTTGTTTGGTCCTTGTGTATTTATACTTACTTCAAATTGAAATTGTACTCTCAATTATACATTCTGTGAAGGTCTTAGAAACTTGAGGACATTACAATAATGTAGTTCTCTCTCCTATTTTGGTGCCTGGGTTTTTTTTTTTTTTTTTTTTTTTGTAGGAACATGAAAGGAAACCTGGAACCATGTTGGAACTAAACCAGGAGGAAATACCAGCTAAAGGGGGGATTTGTCTATTTTTTATTAATAGGGTGAGGGAGGTAGTGACTGAATTCACCCTATGTGGGAGGATATTTTTTCTGCTACATAAAAAAAAGCAGTTATTATTATTATTATTATTTTTTTACTGTAACTTTGGAGGTTTACACTAGATGGAAGGATGGCATTCTCTAGTGTGTGGGTTGGGGGGTGCTTCGCAAAAGCAGGTATCTCATAGGTATTGGGAAATTGCTTTCTGAAAATATTAAAGGGTACTGTGCAACAGTGGCTGCATATCTGCTGATCACTTGTGCTCTTCTTTTGCAACAAATTCAAATAACTGATGAAGAGCTGCCTGGCTAGGGACACATTTCCAGCCCACCTTTTATCTGAGTGGTGAAATGTCATTGAGTCCCCCCCAGTGAAATGTGGGAAGAAGTGATAGATGCCACCTTCAGGACTGGCCCCCAAAATCCCCTGTGGGATTCTCCTTTACCTCTCCTTCCCCCATCCTCCAGTTGACTCTCGCTTGACCTTGGGAGCTATTTGTTGAAAATGGTGCAGTTCCTGGGCCCCTGAGTGACCATATGGGTCTGAACCACCCCCATTCTTTCCTGCTGTTCCCTGTGAAATTCCCTGTCACGCGGGGACATGTCTGTAGTGAGACCTAAAATAATAATGATGGATACTTTCATCTGGTGTGATATTGAGTCCTTGCTGAAAGCAAAGATTTAGATTATGGACCAATGGCACTTAACCTTTGGCAATAATAACTTAAGGCATGTAAGTAGTAGGCCCACCCATTGTTGAGAACTTTAACTGTCTTATCTCCTTTCATCTTCCTTCCAGTGGTCTGCTCTGTATCATTCAGGGAATATCAGTCAGGGAGGGCTATGTGATGCTGTGGTAACAAACAGTCCTGAAATCTCTGTAATATAACAGGTTTATTTCTTGCTCATCAAAGTCCCCTGAGGGTCTGAGCTGCTCTCTGGGGAACTCTGCTCCATGTAATAGCTCAGTATTCCAAATGGCTTTTATCCTTAAGGAACCTCCATGTTGATTACTGTTTTCACACCACCCAGAGGGGAAATTGTCCTAGAAATCTTACACTGGCTATTAAGTGCTTTGGCCAGGAAGTGACACACTTCACTTCCACCAAATCCCATTGGCCAGAAGTAGTCACATGGCTTGTGCTGTCCTTCTGTGAGCCTCCCATGTGCTCAGAAGAAAGGGAAACCAGATAGTGGAGTATGAAAGATAATCATTGCCCACATGCTATGGATGACATTTCACTTATTACCCATTTGTTGAATTCTGTCTTCATGTTATAACACAAAATGGGATGATGTCCTTGTCCTCAAGAATCTTACCATTTAATGCTGGAGACAAGTAAGTAGACCAAATAGTTAACCTGCATTCTGACCACTGGTAGACATTAAACAATACCATTAGTCTTTATGTGGTGATAAGAGGGTCTAAGAAAACTTTTGCAGGTCCTTACAAAACTCTTTTTCAGGGACACAAAAGTCCTGGCCTGAAATGGAGAATGGTGTGAGAGTCTGAGCACAGAGCAGGGAGAAGTTAGCATAGATAATGTCCTTGGAATATACCAGGAGGGAGCAACTATTTCTTGATTCATTACCTTATGGACAGACAGTGTTCTTTTCTCTCTGTCCTTGGCTGGGTAGTTAATGGAGCACTGACGTGCTTCTAAGGGTGTTTAGAAGAAATAAATAAAGATGCATAGTAAAAATAAATTCAGCATTTTATTCAGCACAAAACATTTTATCCTGAACCTCAATAGTGTGTTGAATGGATGAATGTCTGCTATGGGGTTTGTGAGAGAGAGACAGACAGAAGACAGAAGTTGAGAGAGAGAGAGAGCTATGGAGAAGAGAGAGGATAAGAGGGAGAGAGAAAGTAAGGAGAAAGAGACAGGGAGAGAGAGACAGCGACAGAGAGAGCAAGAGAAACAGAGAGAAAGAATTTTCCTATTTCAGTTCAGTTCTCCCAGATTTTCATTAGGACCAAAACCAAATACACAACAATGACAAAATCATTCGATACGTTTACAAAAAAAAAAAAACCTTTGCTCAGAAATGAGGTTACTGAAATGTCTTTTCATCTACTTTGGTTTTACTTCAATATCTTTATTATTTTTTTTTTAAATTTTATGTTAGAGAGAGAAAAAGAGAGAGTGAGCAGGGGAGGGGCAGAAGGATCATGAACTGAGCCAAAATCAAGAGTTAGACCGTCCCCCGACCGAGCCACCCAGGTGCCCCTACCTCAGTATCTTTTAATGTTTTTTGCCAAACTCATCACCCTCACTCCTCTTTAGAGCACAAATTCTATGTGAAGGTTTGTGGACATGTCTACCTGTTATGGAATTACATTGTTTGACTTTTGTCATCACAAATTTGATTTGCTTCGCTTGTTGATAACTATTTTCAGGTAATTTTGAGTCACAATCCAGCAATGCCAATTTTCTGGAGAGGAATGCTAATTATGTGGTCAGTGAATAGTTGAGCATTAAGCCACACCGATAGGCAAAGCCACAGTAATAAACATCATGCAAGATTAAAAGCTCCCTGAGACATAATCCCTTATGGTCCCATTCATAATGATTCAAATAAAGACAAAGAAATAACTATGTGTTTTCTCAATCCCTCCAAACCAGAAATGTCACAGGAAGGGTGAGTAATAAGGACAGTACTGAGGGACCTCTCTTTACTAAATATTTGTTGTGAGATGTATAAAGTCACCCCAAATATATAAATATCAATAAAGTAAACCCAAACAGACTTATAAGGTAGGGACTACCTCCTTGCACTAGAATGTAATGAGGAGTATCCTCATTACATTCTAGTGACATGACAAGACCAGTTGAGTCTTAGTGAGGTTTGCTAAGTTCCCTGGACCCACACAGCTGATTCAGTACTAGAGCTGAGTTCAAACCCATGTTTTGTTACACCCAAGGCCTATGTGCTTCCAAACACGCACAGTCTTCACTGATGCCTGAATGGAATTGAATTCTTAACGGAAGAGAATTAAAATGAACAGAGCCACAGTCCTCTGGGCATCTCATCTGGGTTTTTGCCTTTTTTTTCTCTAGAGGTGATAATCGCATAGGCAGTATTTAAAGAATATGTTTTGCTTTTGATGTAGAGTGTCTGATTTTAGACATAATCTGATTTTAGAAGGATGCCCCAAATGTTTCTCCAGCCTCATTTTCTTTTTCCTCCCCTCCTTTACCCCTACCTTCCGTGGCATGCTGATTAATTCAAAGCTATAGCCTGAAAGTGCAGTGGTCTATGTGCCATGTCCATCCCTCATGAAGCCTCTTCTGTCGGTGTTTCCAGAAGCTGTCCCTTTGGTGGGTTGCAGAGTCTAGCTGTGCATTAGAATTTATCTCCTGCCCAGGAGCTATCCCTTTGCTTTCCTGAGGACCCTTGTCAAACACAAACCCAATACTCTTGCCTTCCTCTTTGGCAGAGAGCTGGTGGTTATTTATGAGTGTCCTTGTGGACTGTTTGTCTTGGTGTTTCGATCTTGGCAGTTGGCACAGAACTCCCTCCCCTGGTCATGTGGACTGCTACTTTGGGAAAGAAGGCTCGCCCTTTCCCCTCAGAGCTCTGCCATGTTCCCTGACGGTCTAGCGGAGGTGAAGCAAACAACGGGCAAGTGCTGATTAGGGACAGGCCCTTCCCTTGCAGAAGGCAGATATCGATCTTCCCATTTCAGTCTTGTTGCCTCTCTATGAAAATACTACACGGCCTTCTCATAAACAGGTGACCTATTGATTCCCTGGCTGCTGATGAGGCTCCCTCATGTGTCCTGGTTAGCTCATTAATGAGGGACTCTCAGCTGGGTTTATAGAGGTCACCTGGAACTAAAGGTAGGTTTTTACCGGAGACTCTCAAACTTTGTAAAAATTGGGTATGTGTCCCAGATTCTTGACTTTGGTGTTATGTCCCTCCAGGATGCAATTGTGGATTATATATCTGACACAGTCAGAGACATTTCAAGGGTTTATTTTGCCCCGGACATTCATAAAAGCCAATCATTCTCAACGGAGGTATTTTTGCACACCTTCCCCCCTGCCCCAACCCTGGGACATTTGTCAATGTTTGGAGATATTTTTGGTTGTCACACAACTTGGGGGAGGGAGGGGAGGTGTTGCTACTGGTATCTAGTGGGTAAAGTCCAGGGATGCTGCTAGGCATCCTGTAAGGCCCAAGACAGCCCTTTTCACCACAAAGAATTATCTGGCCCAAAATATCAAGGTTGAGAAAACTTGATATAAGCTATTAATTAAAGTGCTCCCAAGTTTATATTTCTTTTTAAATTTTTTTTTTCCAACGTTTATTTATTTTTGGGACAGAGAGAGACAGAGCATGAACGGGGGAGGGGCAGAGAGAGAGGGAGACACAGAATCGGAAACAGGCTCCAGGCTCTGAGCCATCAGCCCAGAGCCCGACGCGGGGCTCGAACTCACGGAGCGCGAGATCGTGACCTGGCTGAAGTCGGACGCTTAGCCGACTGCGCCACCCAGGCGCCCCTATATTTCTTTTTAAATACTATTATTATTATTTGAGAGAAAGACAGGGTGTAAGCAGGGGAGAGGCAGAGAGAGAGGGAGACACAGAATCCAAAGCAGGCTCCAGGCTCTGAGCTGTCAGCACAGAGCCCGACGCGGGGCTCAAACCTATGAATCATTAGATCATGACCTTAGCCGAAGTCAGATGCTTAACTGACTCAGCCACCCAGGCACCCCAGTGCACCCAAATTTGATGTATAACACAATTTTAATACAGCAGAAGTTTGAAAGAGTTTTTTACATTCTTGCTATGAAAGTGAATTAACTCAGTAATTTATGACTGGCTACTGTTTCTCAGCATTTGTCCCATGCACTTGGAAATTCTTATAAGAGGCAAAAAACAGCATACAATTTGTCTTCCAATGTCATAAAATATTTGTGAATCCTAAATCTAACAATTAGTGATGATGACATAATACTGCATTTTGGAGAAATGTAATTAAGCAGCTATTAATTTTGACTTTGCTACTTGAAATGTTCGAACTAATAATTTTTTTTTTCTTTCAATTTGAATGCCCTTGGAACTCAGAGGTCTAATGCTACTGATAGAGTCAGGTGGATAAAAAGTCCTAAACCCATCAATCCCGGACATCCCCAATCATGGTTTATGAAATTCATTGTAATACTTAAATTATGACATCTTAGGCCAATGTTTGCCCAACTGTCAAAATAGTCACTTCCCAAAACGCCTCTAGTCGTTTCAGGGTATCCTTAAAGAAGTACCACACATGAACCAGCAAAATGCCATCGCCAGAGAGAGATTCTGTATTGATGGTGGGGTGATAACAGTTTCTCATGCCTTCTCTTGGCATTAGAATGTAGTCATCCCCTTTCTCCCCAAATTTGTAGGATCTGCTGCTGCTCTCCAGCCTCACCTCATGTCCCTCTACCCCTCTTGAGAATGTCCTAACTGATCTTCTGTTGCCTTCTGCTTCTCTGCCAGGAGCACTACTCTATCCTGCTGTCTTCCCATTCAGTATCTGGCCACGTCTCATTCTTCACATCCCCATATCCCTGTCACCTCATCAAAGAGACCTTCCCTGACTTACACAGTCCTACATTAAATTAGACCTTCCCTCAAATGCTCCTACAGCACCATGTAATTCTGTATTAATGCACATGATTATCTTACTAATAACCAGTCAAATCCAAGCTTTGTAACATTTTGGAATGTGTGCATCATTTTCTATTTCCTCTATGATTAGCAAAGGGCCTGAAGTGCACTGGGGAAGTAAAACATACTAAATGAGTGGATATATGAATGAACAAGTGAACGAGGTGATCAGAGTAGTCCTAAGAAGGGCATCTGGTGAAGGAAGCAGTGGAACTCATCCATAAATTCTAAGATGGCCTCTGCCTAGTACAGAGATGCATTCCAAGCATGCAGGGAATATTGGTAAAAATATGGCATCAGAAGGACTATTGTTATAGATTGTTTTTGGTCTGTCTCCCACTCATCCTCACCCTGCCTCTCTTCGGAGTTGCCTCCATTCTCAGGTGAGTTCTCCCTCCAAGATGGCAGATGGCTGCCAACAGAGACAGGCATTCTCCATTCAGAACACCAGCCGGACAATAGACGTTTCCTTTCCTGGTCATTCTAGTAGAAGACCCATGAAAAGTTCTGATTGGTCCTGAAAGGAATCAGTCACTGTGGTCAGAATATGCGATACTCTGATTGGGTGGCTTGGAGCACTCACACAGCTAGAACCTTCCTTCTTCCACCAGTGGGGCCCAAGAAATGCCGCTGAACCAGCTGGTGCGAGCCTGAGCCCTGTCCCTGATGGCTGACAACTCTCTGACCTTGAAGTCGGGTTTTGGGGCCATGGAGGGACCGATGGCTGGCAGCCCAGGCCTCAAGGAGGAGCCAGTTCCCGCGGCCGCCAGCCCCTCTCTGTCCTCGCCGGGCGCTATCTTCATCTTCTTGAAATCTGCGCTGGGGGCCGGCCTGCTCAGCTTCCCCTCGGCCTTCCACAAGGTGGGTGGGGTGACTCCCGCCTTCCTGGTGAAGCTGGTCTCCTTGGTCTTTCTCATCAGCAGGCTGGTCATCCTGGGCTATGCTGCCTCCGTCAGCCAGAGGACTTACCAGGGTGTGGTTGGAGGGCTGTGTGGCCCCGCCCTTGGAAAGCTGTGTGAGGCCTGCTTAACTGCACTCAAACTCCTGGTCTGAGACTGGGAAAGGGTGGATTCCTCCAGCAATGGGCCTGCTGATACCAAACAAGTAGAATGATAAACCATTGTTGGCTCATTAAACCATCTTACTGCTAAGTTTTGGGAGAGCATCTCACACTTGCTCCCATGGTATGAACAACATTTAGTCAATGGAGGAAATAACTAGAACTTGATTAGCTTCCATTTTACATTTTATTGCTTTCCTCCAAGTAATTGTGATTGGGGAGAGCATCTTGTTACCTGCTTCCTTTCTAATTGGATTCTTTCCATTCTTTGTAACTCTTACTTCTGTGCTCTCTGGCTGGTTTTGTCAAGGTAACTAGGCATTTTAAATCACAGTGTAATTTCTGGCAGCTCAGAAAACTGAACCAAAGTAGTAACTTTTAATAGGTCAATTACATTATTTTTCAGCAGCCTGCTACAGCCTAATGAAACTGCAGTTTAATTAGGTTGGTGTGATGCCAAAATAAATGTTTCATTCCCAGCTTGTTTTATTTACTCATTGAAAAGTAGGGGAATCTACAAATAATCAGATTGGAAAATGTTAAAGGCTAATGAGTTTGGCTGCACTTGTTTGTAAAGAAAGGCGATTGTATCACTGTCAGTCCAGTTGGTAAACGAGAAAGCTATAAACTTAAAATAAAAACACCAATGATTTTTTTTTTTTAAACTTGGGATTCCTGAGTTTAGGGCCTTTTTTTTTTTAAGTGAATAAATCACAAATACTGAAAGATTGTTCAGAAGGAAACATAACTAAGTCTTGTCTTCCTTTTATGTGTTGGGTGTTCCTACTGTGGGGCAGGCATTGTGCCCAGTGTAATCACATCTATTTTCTCAATAGACCATAACAACAATCTTGTGAGATGGGAGTTTTTGGGCCCAGCAAAGGTGGCATTCTGAATGTGATCAAACCACACATCCATTATTTTGACTTCAATGAGACATGTATGTGAGGGCAACAAGAAGCCTTATTCTTCTGTTTCCTCTTACTTCCTTTTAAAAAATAGAACACCCCCGGGGTGCCTGGGTGGCTCAATCTGTTAAGCATCCGACTCGGACTCTTGATTTTGGCTCAGGTCATGAAATCATGGTTTTGTGAGTTTGAGCCCTGCATCAGGCTCTGCACTCACAGTTTAGAGCCTGCTTGGGATTCTCTCTCTCTCCCTCTCTCTGTACCCTTCCCCTGCTTATGCTGTCTCTGTCTCTCTCAAAATAAATAAAGAAACCTTAAAAAGTAAAAAAATAAAATAAAAAAATAAAAATAAAATAGAGCACCCTCGTTACTCCCAGGCCCCTACCTGAAGCTGGAAGGTGAGAATCCTTCCCCTCCCTGGCTGGGATGGTCTATTGTTGATCCCTAAGGGGTCCAGGCAAACCAGAAAGGTTTAAGGATTATGCACTGTGTTGATAAGTATGGTAACTTAAAGTGGAATCAAGTACTTAGGCTCAAGCAAAAGAGCCAACAAACAGGATTCCTAAGCAGAGTGACACCTGATGATGGCTCTGTACCTGTCATTTCTGCCTCTTAGAAGGGAGAGGCTCCAGATGCCTTAAATACTCACAATGGTCAGAACCTTAATGGTAGCCTTTCTCCTGCAAAGGAGAAAAAAAAAAATTCTATGGCAGTGCCATGTTATCCTATCATCATCTGGGTTGTTTTTTCTAAACACCTCCCTCAGTCATCATGTGTCCTATCTTAGAGAAGAGGACACCTTTATCATCACACGTTTATGAAGGAAAATATATATTTTACAGTGCAGTCATTCAGCATTTAAACTACACACGTTGCTACATGAGAAGCTCCTTCACGCTTTTGAAAACTTTGGAATCTTCTTTTTCTTGCTTGACATTGACTTTGACTTTATTTCAATTTTAATTCTAAGGTTGACTGACTTGTATTCCATATCCCTTTTGAATGGAATCATAGACCCCCCCCCCCAAGGTTACACTTAAAATAAGTGTTTCAAGCCCCATTTTTCATCTTGACATGTTTTGGAAGGCTCTTGCCTTTGTGACTTTGAGCTCTCTTTAATTCCCCACAATAGTCTGCATGGGGCATTTCCACTCCTTTGATTGTGCTATGTTAGATCAAAGATGCAAACTTTTTCTGTGCAAGAATAATGCAGTAAACAATGGTGAATGCTCACAATGATCAATGTGTGCTCGTATAATCATGCATCTCTTTGCTGCAGTTCAAAGGGAGCAAAACCACCCTTGCTGGCCATCACTGTAAAACTAATGTAGATTTTTTTTTTTTATCTGATGCTCTGACAATTTGGGTAGAAGTCTGTACACTGATGCTGAGAATTTCAGGGGAAGTTGTATAAAATAGGTATTTGTGAGTATTGTAGACCTATCCTGCAGTGGAGGTTGTCTGTAATTCTTTCTCTTCTAATTAAAGTGTCTACAGATAGCTTCAAACTATAGGCTTTCACTTTTAACACAGTGGGATACATTTTCCCCAACACGTGAAATTATATACTACAATATGTAAAACAGGTATTAGCCATATTTGATAGCAAATATTTATATTTCACTTGGGAATTTGTAACATCTGCTTATACCCCCATTGTTTAAAGCAATGGGTCTGTTATGATATATTTAGACATTTAAAATCAGGTGATAATGGCAGCTGTATGTGTGTTCAGTGGACAGTATTAGGAAAACCCCAATTCACTCAGAAAGGTAAATGTGAGAACAACAACTTTCTTTAACAGACCACCCTCCATTCTCAAGGGTATTCTTTATTATGCAGCAATAATGGAAGAAGCATTTATTTTAAAATGCCCATACATGAGTTAAACCAGCAGTATAGATTAACCCAGTAGTGATCTCCAATGTGTCATAATTTTGTGTATCACACCTCTGTGACTTCCTTTTATTTTTTATTTTTTTTTTTTTATTAAAAAAAAATTTTTTTCCAACGTTTATTTATTTTTGGGACAGAGAGAGACAGAGCATGAACGGGGGAGTGGCAGAGAGAGAGGGAGACACAGAATCGGAAACAGGCTCCAGGCTCTGAGCCATCAGCCCAGAGCCCGACGCAGGGCTCGAACCCACAGACCGCGAGATCGTGACCTGGCTGGAGTCGGACGCTTAACCGACTGCGCCACCCAGGCGCCCCTCTGTGACTTCCTTTTACTCTTTCTATTAATCAGATATCTTTTTGGTGGTAAATGACATACATCCATCTTGAATTGACTTAAAAAAAAAAGAGAGATATTGTCTTATGTTATTGAAACATCTAGATATATAGCAGGTTGGGAGTAAGGCTGAATCAAGATACAAGAGGGGATGTTGCCAGGAGTATGTGCTCCCACAATTATACATTCCTCTGTATTGGCTGTATTCTTAGGCTGTTTCCTAGAAATAGCAAGATCGCTACAAACAGGTGCAAACTTACATTCCATCAGCTCAGGAACCTGGTGGCAAAGAGAACCAATTTCAGTGGTGCAAGATAAGTCCTGGCCAGACCTGAGGTGTTCACCCATCTTAAGAAGCAGGGTTTTACATGAGACTCTTCATAACCATATGAACTGATTGTAGGGAAAGAGGAAAAGGTTTCTTCAAGAGTCTTAATGTTACAAGAAACAAGCAAAACCTAGAAGTTTACTATAATACAAGCTTTTAATGTAGAAACTATAAAAATGATTTTTAAGGAAAAAGTATTTTTTCTTTCCAAACTTTAAAAAAAATAATCTCTGTACTCAACATGGGTCTTGAACTCATGACCCCAAGATCCAGAGCTGCATACTCCACTGCCTGAGCCAGCCAGGTGCCCCTATTTGTAAACTTTTAACATTCAAACCTGCAGAAAAATTTAAAGTATAGTGGAGACCCATATGCCATTCACCCAGACTCACTCATTGTTAACATTCTGTGACACTGACCTTCTCTTCTTATTCCCTCCCCACTGTATATTTTGCACTATTTAAAAATTGCAGGTGCCATGGATACTTCATGCCTAAAGACTTCACCATACATTTCTTAAAAACAAGGGTATTTTCTTACATAGCCATGATACAATTATTATTATTGTAATCCAAGATACAATTAAGGAATATATGCATTACATTTGTCTTCTCTCTCTCTCACCTTTGATATTAGAAAAGTACCCCTACCAATTTTTTCTTAATCTTTCTATCATATTGACATTTCTGAACAATCCTGGACTATTTCCTTGCAGAATATTTTTTAAAAAATCAGGATTTATATGTTTAGATTCAGCTTTGCCATTTTTTCATGAGCACTACATGGATGATGCTGGCTGTATTCCACTGCATCTTATCTGGAAGTAATTCATGTCATGTCGCCCCACTGTTGATGACAGTAAAGTTGATCACTTGGTAACTGGCACATTTCCCCAGGATAAACTAGTCCAGTGGTTAGGAAACAATCTGTGTGCCTATCCTTTGAGACTGTTAGAAATAAACCCATCAACCCAATCAAAGGAGGGACCCCGAGACTGTGAGCACAGTGAAGCAAGGCTTTGATCAACATTCTTCCAAGAGCTGGTGTCTGATGGACAGGGACATTCAGGGCAGTTATAGCAGACAGTTTATCTCCTAGCATACAAGTCCCTCTCCTGGTTCCTCGTTGGCTGAGCACCACAGAGTTTACATCCTTATCCAGATGTCACCTATGCCCACGTGAAAGCAAAACGTAGGCTGATTGGAACAAATGTACATTCCCTGAGGTGACGCAGAAACTTTCAGTCCCTCCTCCCTTTGTTCTTTGGTGTATGCTCATTGCAAAGCCCATGTAAATAAGCCCACGAAATGGAGAGGGGAAGAAGAACTAGGAAGTGAAGTGTCTAAGGGTTTGGGACCCCATTGTTTGTGTGTGTGGGGGTGGGGGGAGGGGAAGGGGCTGTACATATTTCCAATAGGTTGTAAACCCACTGTTAACTAGACCGCACAGCTTTTATTTGGTATTTCTGAAAATGAATCGTCTCCCTTACCTCTCACATGACTACTTAAATATCCTCTTCTTCAACTGTTCACCCATTAAAGATCCTTATGTGAATTGGTTAGTAGGTTGATAGTAATGAAATAGTCTATTTCTAATTCTTTGATTTTATTTACATTAAAAAAAAATCAAACCAAATATTTGCTGTATCCCCTTCAACAGAACCATGACACCCAGTTGTAATACCGCTGCCAGAAAAGAGAACACACTTTGACGGTACTGGGCAAGAATGATACAAATCTATCTGTAGCTACATCATGAGTATGGAGAAAAATCTCAGTAATGACTGAGGTTACAACTTATGCCCTTTTTTTAAACAGTGTTTGGAAGACTAAGAAGTAGCCCTATGTCTTAGCCGAGGATCTTTAAATAAAGTAAAGAAAGAAAAGGAAGGAGAAAAGAGACGACTGGAATAATGACAGTCAAGAGAAGAAAGGGTTGAGTACTTGTTGCCATTTTTTTTTTTTTTACCAGCATTAAATACTCAGAAAGAAGTGTGGAGAACTTTTATTTTATGTCCACGTGGCATATTTAAACTCTCCTTGTTTAGAATTTCAAGAGTGACTACTTTTCCTTTGATTTGGTTCGATTATCTTTCATGATCTCAGAAATTGTTCTTTTCTCTCCCTTTCAGACTAAGAAAGTCCTTAGTCAAATGGCCTCAACCATTGGATTTGCCTGTAGGTGTCATTCATTTGTGTTGTTTCTTTTTCCTCCCCTGGGGTTTTTCAATAGTGCTTCCTTTCAATCAAAAGCTAATTTTCTTTGTGTGTGTAGGTGGTGTAGAATTCCAAGCTTTTACCCAGTAGCAGGCCTGTATTTGATGTACCTGGTTCAGAGACAATTGTCCTTTATATAGCTCTCACAAGTAAATTCAATGAAAGCCCCATGCAACTAGTTTCTAACTCATTTAGTGGAGAGTTCTACAGGATTATTTCACAAAGCAGTTTCAGTTTAAGAAGCTAAATTGGCTTTATTGTGCCTAGCTGGAGGCCTCTTCATCTCTGAATTCAGAGGATATTGACATGCATACCAGGAATCTTTCGAGAGAATGGGAAGGGGAAGTGTCTGCAGGTGTAAATTTCCTCAACTTCCTCTTAGCTATCTTCAAAGGGTCTTGGGATGGTTGTATTTGATTTAGTGCTCTCATTTGTTCCATGATGGAGGAATATGTATGCCATACTGTTGGGTGCATTTTTTATGGCAAGAATCACACAACTCTAAGAAGTAACCCGTGGCACAGTGGGTCATGCATCCGCACATTTAGCTTGGTGTAATGATTAGATGAAAGAACCTGTGAGTCCCAGTGTGGGCCCTGCCACTTAATCATTTTCATTACCTTGGGAAGTTAGGCAGCTTCTCTGAATGTGGTTTTGGCATGTGTAAGAATCAGATAAAGGGGCACCTGGCTGGCTCAGTTGTAGAGCATGTGGCTCTTGAACTTGGGGTCATGAATTCGAGCCCCGTGTTAGGTACAGAGATTGCTTAAATAAACTTTTTTTTAATGTCTATTTTGAGAAAGAGAGAAATAGAGCATGAGTGGGAGAGGGGCAGAGAGAGAGGGCGACAGAATCTGAAGCAGGCTCCAGACTCTGAGCTGTTAGCACAGAGCCTGATGTGGAGCTCAAACCCATGGACCACGAGATCATGACCTGAGCTGAAGTCAGACGCTTAACTGACTGGGCCACCAGGGCACCTCTACTTAAATAAACTTTAAAAAACATCTTAGAAAAAAGAAGCAGTTGAATATAATTGTGTGCTACACAGGGTAAGCTCTAGGATATGTTGCAGTGACAATCAACCCCATAGTTCAGTAGCTTCAAATAACCAAAGTTATTTTTCATCAACTACATGGGCTATGTTCCTTGTCAGATATACTGTAGGACTCAGACTTATGAAATAGCCACCACCTAAATTACTGCTGGTCACATTAACGGTGGGGTAAGAGTTTTCTGGAGGGTATTGTGCCAAAATTCATGCTCAGCCAAGAAGTGGCACACAGTAATTCTGCTCACAACTCACCGGCTCACATGGTACTGCTACCACGGAGGGTCAGGAATTACACTCCTCCCGTGTGTTTGGACGCTGAGAGTTCACAGTGATACTGAGCCATGCCAGTCACTGCCACACAGATGTATCTCATGGGTTGTTATGAGGCTTAAATGAGCTAATGGATGGAAAATATTTACACTGTGTCTTGTCACGGAGTAAGTGTACCATCAGTTGTTGCCGTTCATCGTCATCGTTATTTGTATCAGCTCATCTTTTCTCTGCATGACGATGATGATTCAGAAGTGTGGGGATTTTGAGGACGTTAAAGAGGGTTTTGAATTCGTAGAGCCCCACTATAAGATTTCAGAAGCGAGGAAACCAAAACCAGACACATTTATACTAAAACACTGAGAAAAGAAGCCAGGTTTCCAGGCTAGTAGTTCAGGTCTTTTCTCCTCTTTTGGCATAGATAGCTCCACATAAAAAAAAAAAAAAATGGATACACTGACTCTCCTCTTCAGAATGTGTGTGTGTGCATTTACATAAGGATTATTGTATTTGCAAACAACACTTGTCTTCACTGCTTTGCCTAGTTGGCTCCCTCGCTCTTTAGATTCTTGCTACGCCATAATTTTCTCAGGGAAGTCATCTCTGACACTCTAGCCAGACCACATGAAACCCCACAATGAGATGTCTCATGGCTGCAGGTGCTCTTTTTTCTAGCATTGATGACAGTTTTGGTTTGGCATATATTTGTGAGATTAAATCATTGATTTTTGTGTTCCTTATGAGATTTTAACTTCCATGAAAGGGCTTTACTTTGGTTCATCATTAATTCCCATGACCTAGTATAGTTCCTGGCACATAGTAGGTACCCCATAAATGTGTGTTGAATGAATAAATGAGGGAATGAATGAATGAATGTATAGCATTTTGATGGCAGAGCAATCTTATCTTTGAGGTATGACTACCCTTATACCAACACACAGACCCATATGCATAAGTGCACATGCTCTCAAACAAAATCCAAAATGCTCTGGAGCCATAATTTTGAGGAAATATCTATTTTGTAGAATCAGGTCTACCCATTTTCCTCAACAGAAGGATGAAGGTTATGGACAAGTTAGTATACAAGTGCCCCAAATGATTGGTCACTGTTTCTTGTGTCCCTTGGGTTGTCATTTGTGCAACTGCTGGCTTCGAAGATGAAAGTGTTCGATGTGTGGCAATGTAACCAAACTAACCTAAGTTTCCTCCTTGGTGAGTCACAAATCCACCAGGAGGAGTTATCGCACAAGGTAAACTTTATATTCAGCAAAAAGAAGATCATGGGGAATGACTTCCAAAGCCATGATTCCTCAAGCAAGGGTGAATAGGTTCCTTTTTTTTAGACTTAGGATGATTATTTAAAGAGGGGGTCCTTGTCGTCATATGTAGAGATGGACATAAGATCGCGGATGCACCTTAAGGAAACATGTCTATACAGACATCACGTATCCTATGCTTCTGTGAGGCCTGTGTTTCTCCTTGTGTGGATTTTAGGTAAATGAGGTAAAGGTAAACATTGGTCATTCTAGAGGTTATTCCTTGGTCCATGTGCACAGGCGGGAGTCGGGGGTTGTGCTCCAACTGGTCTGGGTAGTCTGAGCTGACTTGAGGTCTTGTCTGGGCAGTTGTTGTTGCTTGAGAGGTGCTTTTGCTTTCCATTTGCTTGAGTTAAGAGATAAGCTGGAAAGAAGAGCATAAGGAAAAATATGGGACAGAGGCTGGTGATTATAAGCAGGTGGACAGTAATGGTCAGTCAGGTATTAGGGTCTAGTTGGTGACAGCAGTGAGTCTCAGACTTCAGGATTTCACAGGTAAATAAAATTTGTAAATAAACAAAAATGCAAAAGGGAACCAAAAAGCATAAATAGAACTACTATAATTTTGTCTTTCCTGATAAAGACAATCATCTGCTGCATCATAATGTCATAAAACGGAAGACAATTTAAGGTCAAAAAATTAGAAAGGATATCACCACAGAGTAAAGGACTGTACTTAGCCTTGAAAGGAGAGTTGACTTCTTTATACCAAACTACCCTCTATACATGAAAAACACCATTTTTTTTTTTTAGTTATCCCCCCCTTTTTTTCTTTTTTAAACAGAAGATTGGTAAAACCTGCTTGCAAACCTTTTCTGGTCTGTGAGCCAGTGTTATAAACATAGTTGTATTCGATGGCTATTTCTATTGTAGTAAATGCCCAAGTTTAGTGGGTTAAAGGCACAATGGCAAACTTATTATTTTATGGTTCTGTGGGTCAGAAGTCTGGGCACTGATTTGTTTGGGTGGATTCTCTGTTCTTTGTCTCCCAAGACTGATATCAAGGTATCAGCTGGTCTGGGAACTTGGGACCCTCTGAAAGAGAATCTGCTTACAGGTTCATTCAGGTTATTGGCAAAATTCAATTCTTTGTGTTTTGGGGGACTGAAGTCCCTGATTCCTTGCTGGCTTTTGGCCAGTGATTATTGTCAGCTGCTAGAGGTTACCCACATTTCATGGCTTGTGGCTCCCTCTGCCTTCAAAGCTAGCAGTGATGAGTCAAGCCCTTCTCATGCCTTACCTATTGCCAGAGAATATTCCCTTTAAGGGTGTGATTAGGTTAGATATAATCCATTGTAATCTCCCTACTTTAGATTCTTTAACCTTAGTTATATGTGACGTCCCTTTGCCGTACATAACATATTCATAGGTTCCAGGGATTAGGGGACCACTCAGCCTGCCATAGCAGGTAAGATGCAGGGCTGAGAGTTTGCTCTTGGCCACTAGTACAGGGAGCAGTGCGCTCCCCATTTATTCTCTGGGTCAGTAACTGATACATGTGCATACATCTCAACCTCGATGAGCTAGGCAGGTGCAGACCTGTCACAACCATAGATCTAGCCAACATTGGATTGCTGCACGAATATTTGGGTGGAAATGATGGTAAAGTAGTAAGTATCATGATTGCATTGGGATATCTTTATATCAGAGTGGGTACTCTGTATAGTATGTAATCAATGCATTATCACTGAAGGAACTGTGTGTTCAACACACTACGTAGAGCTCCTTCAGCAAAGAACAGGAAAGACTCTCTCCATCTGAATTTGTGACAGTGCGGCTGAGAGCACTGGCTATGTTTGCATTGGGACTGCCCTACCTGCTTCCATCAGTTGAGAGCAATGACTCCTCTTTCTATCTTGGTCTTTGCTGCTGGGCCACGTGACACTGAAATCTTTACCCACCTGTTTCTGGTAATGTCTGCTCCCTCTACTGCTCAGTTTCTTTCCTTAATTTGTCTTCTTCTGTTTAACTTGAAAATTGCTTAGAAGGTAGGGTCTACAATTCAAAATAAAGAAGGAGGTACATTTTAATTTTTTTTTTTAATTTTTTTTTTCAACGTTTATTTATTTTTGGGACAGAGAGAGACAGAGCATGAACGGGGGAGGGGCAGAGAGAGAGGGAGACACAGAATCGGAAACAGGCTCCAGGCTCCGAGCCATTAGCCCAGAGCCCGACGCGGGGCTCGAACTCACGGACCGCGAGACCGTGACCTGGCTGAAGTCGGACGCTTAACCGACTGCGCCACCCAGGCGCCCCAGGAGGTACATTTTAAATGCACTAACAAAGCATACTCCCGAAGGTAGGACTAGCAGATCAGCTTCTCCACCCAGAAATCCCTTTGAAGGGATTTGGAAAATTAGATCAGGAAAATACATTTGCTTTGTGAAACTGGATTTTTATATTTCTTTTTTTAAAATTTTTTTTTCAACGTTTTTTATTTATTTTTGGGACAGAGAGAAACAGAGCATGAACGGGGGAGGGGCAGAGAGAGAGGGAGACACAGTATCGGAAACAGGCTCCGAGCCATCAGCCCAGAGCCTGACGCGGGGCTCGAACTCACGGACCGCGAGATCGTGACCTGGCTGAAGTCGGACGCTTAACCGACTGCGCCACCCAGGCGCCCCTGGATTTTTATATTTCTAACTGATTCAACTGCAAGTGCAGAATTAACTCACGTTCCCTGGGTACCTACTATGTGCTGGGTGATTTCAAAATCATCTTATTATCTAATTATGTAGTTAATAATTGTATAACAACATTTCCTATACTGTTTCACGTGCATGAGACTGGAGTCACAGAGTTTAATCACATGCCACAGGTCACAGGGTAGAAAGCTTCTCCCTAAGTCTGTATTTCAAATGGCTCTCTCTAATTTTCTTCCTTTGTGTTCTTTCTCCAGTGGTGCTCTGAAATATTACAATATAGGGAAATTGAACTGGAAAAATAACAGGTACCAATTATTAGGCTCCCCTCTAGGGTCCTGAGCAGCTGGATGTTGCATACGTTCACATCCACGTTATAGTTCACCTCCACGTTGAATGTTTATTCCTACTTTACATATGGGGAAACTGAGGCTCAACTACTAAGCGACAGAATCTGCCACATCTTTCTGGCCCTGAAGCTCATAGTCCGCAGAGCAAGACTCTGTGTGTGTGTGAGTGTCTGAGTGTGTGTGTGCATGTGCACACACACACACAAGTGCACAGAGCTCCACAGGCTGATGAAATAGGTCTGTGGGCTTATTCTGTAGGCAAGTTCACCCTGGACATTAACATTGCAATTCCAGTTCTCCTACTCACCAAGGCAAGATGCTAAGTAGCCTTATCCCTTGTGGGTGACCTGAGGGTGGAATTGTGGATGGACAGCAGGACCCGCCCCTTCGCGTGCATCCTTCCGCTTGCTCCAGTGGATTTTTATGTTTTCACTCGAATGTGTTGCTTAATGTGCACTGTGAGTTTACCAGGGGGCATTGCAAAGAGTTTAGGCTGTGAAAGAAAGAATTAAAATAATATGGAATCATAGAACAAGGAAATGATAAGCCTTTCATTTTTTGTATAAGCCTCCTGATTTTTTAAAGTTTATTTATTTATTTTGAGAGAGACAGAAAGAGCAAGCATGTGCACACAAACTGGGGAGGAGCAGAGAGAGAGAAAGAGAGAATCCTAAACAGGCTCCATGCTGTCAGCACAGAGCCCAACCTGGGGCTCAAACCCACAAACCATGAGATCATGACCTGAGCCGAAATCAAGAGTCAGCCGCTTAACCAACTGAGCCACCCAGGCACTCCAAGCCTCCTGATTACCTTAAGAGGAAATTTTCTGTTTGGTTATAGTTTACCTTCAATGAGATTTTCCACTCTTCCTTATAACAAAGGGGGAGGTAGGCCTTGGGCTGGCAAAGGGATCTTGCCAGAACTAAGTTTTTGTTGGGGTTGTTTTTATTTTTATACTTACCTTCTCTTTATGATAGCATTTCTATTTGTTAGTTTATAGTAGAAATAGAAGAATCCTCCTTTATCTTTGTCTAATATTGTTTATTTGAGTAAAAAAATGTGAAAAGTGAATTGTTTGAAAGAAGTAAGATTTTATTTTATCTTTTTATTTTACAAAGGCATACCATTCAATAGCACTGGACCACATAGTAAGAGTACTTGGTTAATAAATAAAAAGACAGGTGATGTGTACATATGTCAGGTATGGCAACATTAGGAAGACAGTCCATGAATGTCCAGGACCACTTAAGGTATTTGTCTCCCATTGCCTAGCTTTTTACCGGGATCGCAGACTCCTCCTAACCCCACTGCTTTTGTTTAGTCTGGCCTTAAGGATCAGTCTCGCTCACGGGAAGACTATGGCTTCCCTCCTCCTGATGGTGCGGTGTGCACTGAATATGTATTAACTACCCAGGAAACATGAGACTGCTTGAGGACACTTGAGTTCATCTGTACCCACAGAAGGCGTCCTCATCATCCTGAAGTGGAGAAGCAGTTCATAAGGGATGATGGGGCCTTATCAAGAACAGATAGAGGCACATCCTTTGCCTAGTGAGAAGAGAAAGTGCCCGGGAAGGTGCAGTCAGCAAATAAAAAAACGTTTTGGTGCCTGGTAACTGAAGGCAGAAATGTGGAGTTCATGAATCACAGGAACAGCCCCCGTAGCCATACTTAGTGACCTGGGGAGAGAGGCCAGATCAAATGTCTCACTTGTCCTTAGCCATTTCATGAGAAATATAATGATGCATGAGTGATTGTGAATGATGGCCAACTACTCGTTGTAGGTTTGGTATCGAAAGAGACTGGTGGGAAACTGGCCAGTGAATGCTCTGGGTGAAGAGGCTGCTGAGTTCTAGCAGATTGTTGACACGTAAGGATGAAGGGCTCATGGGCCAGATCTTCTGATTTTCCAAGAAAAACAAATACAACCAGATTTTAATGTGATATCTTCTATTTTCTAATTATTGGTACTAAATCATTTTTTAAACTCTTTGGGCCAACATCAAAGGGCCAGGACCACTAAGTGTGTTCAGGTTGTGCGTTGTACAACTTCCAGAGTCCATGCACACAAATCTTTGCACTGTTTTTTTAAACCTCTTTATTGAGATTCACATATCATTTGGTATTCATATTCACAAAAGCCATTCATTTAAAATATACAATTCAGGGGCACGTGGGTGGCTCAGTCGGTTAAGCATTCAACATTGGCTCAGGTCATGACCTCACGGTTTGTGGGTTTGAGTCCTGTGTCAGGCTCCGTGCTAACAGCTCAGAGCCTCGAGCCTGCTTTGGAATCTGTGTCTCCCTTTCTCTTTGCCCCTCCCCTGCTTGTGCTCTGACTCTCTGTGTCTCTCAAAAATAAATAAATATTGAAAAAATTTCAGGTATACAATTCAGTGGTTTTTAGTATATTCACAAAGTTGGACAAGCATCAATACAGCTAAATGTAGAATATTTTGTCATCCTGGAATGAAGTCTTAAATCCATTAGTAGTTACTCATCATCTCTTCTCACTCCATTCCACACCTATTCCTAAGCAACCATCGTTCTAATTTATGTCCCTGTTGATTTGTCCATTTTGGGCATTTCATATATATAGAAAAATGCAATATTTGGTCTTCTATGTCTTTTTTTTTAATTAGCATAGTGTTTTGAAGGTTCCACGTTACATAGCATGCATCAGAATTTTCTCCCTTTTCTGTAGCCAAATAATATTCCCTTATATTAACATGCCACGTTTCATTTGTCCATTATTAGTTGATAGACATTTGGGTTTTTTCCCCTTTTTGGCCATTATACATAATACTTCTATGGATATTCATGTAAAAGAATTTCTGTAGCCATGCTTCATTTCTCTTGAATATATACCTAAGGGTAGAATTTCTGAGTCACATAGGAATTTTGTGTTTCACATTTTGAAGAATTGCCAAATTGTTTTCCAAAGTGGCTGCACCATTTTATACTCCCACCATCAGTGTCTGAGGGCTGCAACCTCTCTGCATCCTTATGAACACTTATTATTGTCTGTCTGTTTGATTTTAGACATTCGACTGGGTATGAAGTAGCATCTCATTGTGGTTTTGATTTGCATTTCCTTGATGACTAATGGCATTAAGCATCTTTTTATGTACTTATTTGCTATTTGTCTATCTTTTTTTTTTTGCAATCAAATGCTCACAACTCAGCTATACCCCCTTGTGTATCTTTTTTTGTATGAAACTCTGTTATCCATTAAAAATTTTTTTTAATGTTTATTCATTTTTGAAAGAGAGAGAGAGACAGAGCCCAAGCAGGGGTGGGGCGGAGGGGGGAGGTGGACACAGAATCTGAAGGGGCTCCAGGCTCTGAGCTGTCAGCACAGAGCCCGACGCGGGGCTCGAACTCACGAACCGCGAGATCATGACCTGAGCCGAAGTCGGATGCTCAACAGATTGAGCCACCCAGGTGCCCCTCTGTTATCCATTTTAAAAACTAGGTTGTCTTTTATTATTGATTTTGGTTACTCGATTGTAAGGGTTTTTATACATTCTAGATAAAAGTTTCTTATCACATATATGATTTGAAAGTATTTTCTCCCATTCTGTGAGATTGCATTTGTACTTTTTAGATAGAATTGTTTGCAGTACAAATTTTTTTTTATGTAGTCCATTTAATCTTTTTTTTTTTTCTTTTATCTGCTTGCTGTTTTGGTGTCATATCTAAGAATTCATTGCCTACCCCAAAGGCAGAAAGATTTACCCCCCTATGTTTTCTCCTAAGAGTCGTATAGTATTTGCTTCAACACTTAAGTTTATGAACGATTTTGAATTCATTTTTGCATGTCATATGAAATAAGGGTTGGCTTCTGTACTTCACACATGGATATCCACTTGCCCCAGCATCATTTGTTGAAAACACTGCTCTGTTCCCGTTGAATCATCTAAACACCTCATACTGACTTTGACCATAGGATGCCTCTTTGTGATGGCCTACGTGAGTAATTTAAATATGTCAAGATACTAATTCTTCCACCTCGCAAAAAATTCTGGTTCTACCAAAGGAGGAGCATTACTCTTGTGTTCCTGCCTTTTTCACTTTGCATCAGTATTAACTCAGTGACAAGAGACAGGTAATAGTTAATGAGGATGGAACTTCAGAATAAAAGGTCTAGCTAGAAAAAAAATAACTTGATTTTTTTTAATGGACTTCCTCATATGTTGTATATATGTGAATTGGACCCTCATAATCGTAACATTCTAATGGAGTCTCTTGAGTTACAGATCTGAGTTGGACTCTAAGCAAAGGTGTTTGTCCTCCTGGGATATATATGTATACACATAGACAGACACACAGACACACACTGTGTACCCTGGTGTGCAAAATCACCTCCATTTGGGAATTGCTGATATTAGTATGTTCTTACAGTGATACATAAATAGACAAATATGGATATAGATGCAAATACATACATACATAATACGTTCATACACATATACACACACCCAGCTTTGAATTAAGCATGACCAGCTACTACCTTTGTCACTGCTCCAGTTTTCTGAATGAACAGACTCTCAAAAGGGAGACTTACTGGAAAGCCTTTTTTCAACTTGATTAAAATCTGATTTTTTTGTCCTCTACAGTGACTAGTTGTTATCAGAACCACAACTAGGAATACTGTATTCTTTTCTTTCTGTGGAAATATTACAAAAGGAGTTTACACCAACTGTATAAAATTTAACCTAACAAGTTTATAAATTATTAAGGAATGTTCTCTAATCTTCATGTAGATTCCCACATCCAAGGATAGCCAGAGAAGTACTTTGGTACATACCCATTCAGACTTTTTTTTTTTGTTTTTTCAGTAAGGTTTGTCAGTTGTATATCTCATCACAGTGTCCCCTCCTCTTTCTTAGCCTCCCATATCCCCCTAGAAAAGTCAGATCCTCAAAGTTGTAGCTTCCTTTGCACCTAGGGACCCAGTTCTGCCAAATGAGACATTAAGAAGTAGTCCAGAAGGAGTATGGCAAATTTTCTTCCAGTTTAAAAGGAATGACCACACAAGGAGCTTATCCTTTGTGGCACTGACCATCACCTGCTTCTTGCTTTGGATGTGGTATTGATGATTGGAGCCACCCTGGTTGTCATGGTACCATGAGGTGAATCCTCAGGACAAAAGTCTCTTGGACTCAGGATGGTGGAATAGAAAGTTTGAAAGAAGTTGGGTTCTTGTTGAATCTGAGAGTTGCTTAGAAAGCCAAGGGCTGTTTCTTTTTTTCCCTGGAATTTTAAAAACATATTTCATATTTTTATGCTTATGATCATTGTTGGTCAGATTTGGTTTTCTGTTGTGGCTGAAGGCATCTTTACAGGTGTGTCTACACATGTACAAATAACGTACACATTCACGCAAACACTCATACATTTCACTTCTTTATGTCCATAAATTTGTAGGAGTTTTAAATGTGATCAGACCACACATAGCTTTTTAAACTCAACTTTATGTTAAGACATCTCTTCTTGTGTGGAGACCTAGTGCTATTTTAAACGATTACATGTTATTTTATACTGAGTATGACTATGATTTATTTAACACTTCTACTAACAAACATTTAGGTAATTTTAATTTATTGGCTCTTACAAGTAATGCTGCAATCAACATCATAAAACCGATATTCTTGTCATCTCCCAGTAATAAATCCTTGGAAAATAAACAGAGAAGAACAGATGGTTATGTACAAAGGTGATTATTCCAGGATTAACATAATACCAAAAAATAGAGAAACATCTTAAATGTGAACATACAGAACTTGCTAAATAATTTAAGATGTATCCATATGATCCAACAGTATGTGTCCACTCAAAATGATGGTTTTTAAGAGTATTTAGTGTCAAAAGAAAAATTCACAATAAAGACATAAAGATCATAAAGTATGATTATATTTATTATAAATATAGTCACACTGTGTAAAGTGAAAACTGACAAAACCCACCTGAAAATGTTAACAGTGGTTCCCTCTGGGAGGTGAGATGATGAATACTTTTAAATGTTTTTCTTTGTGCCAGTCCATTGTTCCAAATAAGCTGACATGCACATTTGGCATTAGCCGTGGCCTTGTATTGAATAATTTTATTCTTCCAACCCAGTGTTCACATCAAAGCACATTCCAAATCATCCTCCAGAACATGAGTATTGATGATGGCACTGTTCTTGCTGCTTTACACAAATTTAAATAAAGCAAATCTGCATTTATTGAATCCATTTTAAATTTCCAATCAGCCAGGGAGCCTTTAGTTGGGTGTGTGTATTTGTAAAATTGTGACCAGGGGAATAGAAGTAGCATCCTCTTCTAGAGACAGAACTTGGGCTCCAGTGAGTTCAAGCTAATGAAGATCATCCCCACTTGTTTTTCAATCCTAACCTATTTCCCCTTTGCGGGTGAAAGTACTCTGGGAACATACACCATCTATCTTCGAATCCCCTATACCTCAGAAGAACAGGGAGCATTCTCTCTCTCTCTCTCTCTCTCTCTCTCTCTCTCTCTCTCTCTCTCTCTCTCTCTCTCTCACACACACACACACACACACACACACACACACACACACACACACACACACTAAGCAACAGACCAAAGAGGTGTATGTGCTGATGAGGCAGATAGAGAACATAGTGGTTAGGAACCCCCAAGCTCATGCAGGCAGGGAGACTCCTGCCATTTATTACCTGCAGAGACTCAGCTTATTCCTCCACAGCTGGTGATAAACACAGTACTTTTTGTCTTAATCCGTTTTGGCCGCTATAACAAGAATACCATAAACTGGGTGACTTATGACTGATAAATATATTTCTCATAGTTCTGGAGGCTGAAAGTCTTAAGATCCAAGGCACTGGCAGATTTGATGTCTAGTGAGAACCCACTTTCTGGTTCATGCTTCATGTCTTCTCACTGTGTTCTCATGTGGTGGAATGGTCAAAGGAACTTTCCGGAACCTTTTAATATAAGCTCAAACTTCATGAGTTAATTACCTCCCAAATGCCCCACCTCCTAATACCATCACATGAGGGGTTAGGATTTGATTTTTTAATTTATTTTATTTTATAATTTTTAAATCTTTTTTTTAATGTATTCTCTATGCCCAGCATAAGGCTCATGCTCATGACCCCAAGCCCAAGAGTAGCATGCTCTACCAACTGAACCATCCAGGTGCCCCAGAGGGGATAGTATTTTAATTTGTGAGTTTGGGGGTGAGGCACATACATTCCGTTTATAATATCTCCTAGCAAGGTCACTAATACTATGCATATGGTGGTGTGATTAAGGGTTGGAACCATAGAGCCAAACTGCACACGTTCAAATCCTAGCTGCTCACCTCCTCGCTAGGTTGTCTTGATGCTTTAACTTACCACAGCTCTCGCTTCTACACTTGTGCAAGGTAGGAAACAAGAGCCCTTAGTTTATAGGGCTGCAAACATTAATGAGTTAATGCTCATAAGATAACTAGAATAGTACCTGGCATATGGTAAGTGCTTAAATAAGTGTTACAAAGTGTCAGTCAATTTCAGTGAATAGGGTAATGCAGGTACTGTATTGAACAGAACTCATGGCACATTAGTGAGTGTATGTGAAATGTTATTATATATCATCATCTTCACCATAGCCCACATAGAGGGGATCTGGATGTCATTGCTGGGGCATTAGAACAAGTCGGGGAAGGAGTTTGGGAGTCCATCCATGGGGTCTCTAGTCTCATTTTTCTCATCTCCCTTATAGGACCCACCACACAAGTTTGTGGGTCACTGACTCCGATCATTTTTTTGTCCTCTCAAAGACGAATTTTCCTTAACACTAATTATAGGGTCGATGGACACAATATCCAGCAGACAGAATTCCTGGTGCTTTTGTTTTTCCTCCCCCACACCCATCCCCTGGAGTCTTGCTCCAGCTGAGCCACTGTCAGGCGGCTGTTCTGCTAAGCAGCCTGTCACATGTTCTGTTACAATCATGTTTTATTATAGCTTTCAAAAGATGACCTCTCATTCCACACACTCGTGTTTATAGAGGACTTCTGGCATTCTGAAAGGAAACAGATAGCAGAGTCTCCAAACCCTTTATTTGCTTCAGCTGATAACTGCTCTGGCCAGAGATGAGCCCTGCAGTGATTACAAGATGTAATTTACTACAAAAGACAGTTAATATTACTTACAAACCTGTCATCAGTTCTGGGGAAATCAGAGCCGAAAGAATGCGTGGGACAAATCCGAATCTACCTAAATATCTTGGTCCGATACAATTACAAGTTTATAGATTTACCATTTAAGAAACAGCCCCGTTATGAAACATTCGTCCGCACAGACAGACAATATAAGGAACAAGCAAGATTATATCCTTTTATGTGGATCAAGGACATAGGCAACATAAGACAGAAAGGAAGTCAAAAAAGCCCTGAAGAGGAACTTAAATGCTAGCCTTGTGAGTTATACCTGGGGATATTAACTGGGGGATTAAATCTGTGCAAAAGCCTCTAATATGACTAAACAAAGTCCCTCAGGTAATGCTCTGAATCAGAAAAATGTGCGAAAATATAGCCTCTTAAATGTGATTATAGTCAGAGCTGCAGTTACTCCCCAAGAAAAAGGGCATTGGAAGTACAGAAATGAAAGAAAAAAAATGTTTTAAAACTTTTGTGTTACACCAGAAATTATAGAGTAGCAACAGCTTAGGGATTTAAATAACCCCTTTAGCCCAATTCTAAAGCCTTTGTGCTTTAAATTGAAGAAAAGAAAGAAATTAGATATCCAATTTAGGACTTTTCTCTTTTTTTTTAAAGATCATCAAATGGAAGAGTCGTTTTTGCTGAGTGACTAATTGAGTGAGTATATGATTGCAACTTGGGTTATCATTCAGAAGAGATGGCTCTTGCATTTCAGCTTCTCATGGGCTACTCTCTCTCCTGGGCTTTCAGGAGAGTTTCTTGTTCAGCTGGTTATTATTTAATGGGGATGAAGGTAACAGTTCCGGTGCTTTTGCTGGTATTGTGGTTGGAGTTCAGAAATCTCATGAATCAGCCTTTGCCGTTTGCATTGCTTCCTGCAGGAATCCTGCAGGAATTCTAGCTGCAAGCAGCAATACGGGGACAGTAACTATGAGAATATTCCGTGGCTTTGTAAACACCCCGTACCTGAATTCAGCTCTGGTAAAAGGCTGCCAGGGCATCTTTTTATTCTTCTCTCGCATCTCCATTCTGGAGTCCCTAGACCTTGGGTCTAGGTCACTCTGGCACACTCACATGCACATAGAGAGATGAGAAGAGATCAGGTCTGTAGACCTCGTCCATCTTAACTCACCCTTCCACATGTATTTCTTGAGAACAAGAGATAGGAAGTAGAAAAGATACGGCTGGGCTTGACCCAAGCAACTAGGACTTTCTTCATTCTGCTGATTTCTACCCTATGGGATCAAAAGGTTTATAGGAAAGAGGGTAGAGCCAAGGATCCTGCCTTCTGGAAGCACAGAGACCTTGCCTTCCGGTAACAGGGTCCAGTCATTAATGTGGATCATTCTCTCTTATGGGGAGGTGCAGGGGAGCTAAAAGTTAAGGGGATAGAAGCAATCTTGGCATGAGGGGAGGGATGGAATTCTATTTCCCCTCATTATTTATTTCCTGAATTCTTTATCGGTCATTTGTATATATTCTTTGGAGAAATTCTTTGTTGAAATTGGATTTTACTCTTGTTGGGTTTTAGGAGTTCTTTATGTATTCTGGATGTTAATCCCTTATCAGATAATTAATTTGTGAATATTTTCTCCCATTCTGTGGATTGCCTTCTCACTTTGTCGGTAGTGCCCTTTAATGCACAAAAGTTTTGAATTCTGATCAAGTCCAGTGTGTCTGTTTTTTTTTTTTTTTTCTGTTTTCTTGCTTGTGTTTTTGTCTTACACTGTTTAAAAGTACAGCAGCAAACTGTTAATTTGTTTGAATCTGGGGTGCTCTATGTAGAACAAGAAGGGAAGGTCACCAAAATCTCATGATTTGGTGGTCACATCTCCCTGTAGCAGGTGAGAGGATCCGTGTGTGTGATGAAACCCCAACCACCGACCCCAAAGAGGCCATGATGTTCTTGCAGAAAAGCCACCTGAAGGGTGGGGATGTGCATGATGCTGTGAAGCTAGGCTGTGACTCCTGGGAGGCCATCCTCTCAGGCTAGTCCCCCTGGCTCACCTCCAAGGTGTTCGGGCACTCACTGATGCATGGACAGCTCATATGTTTATCCAAGTACCACATCTGCACTCAAGATGAGCTGGAAATGCAGTGTTCCTTGTCCAGCACTTTCCGTGGGTTTCTACTGCCCTCCTCACTTCTTTTTGTCACCAACACAAGAAAAAAAATAAGCCTCACAAATTAATTAATTTCAGTAATGTTTGCTTAGCCCTTATACTCTGGGCTCCTTCCTAGTGGCAAAAGAGTAAAATAGAGTTGCAAATGGACACTAATCATTGCCATTGTGGTCTTAGTTGGTTATTGTTTTAACATTAGATGATCCAAAGAGTGGTTGGGGAAGGTCTGAATCACAAAACTCAAATGTCTCAGGGCTGTGCTCATGGCAGAACATGGCTGTTTAAAGGGTTGAGTGGCTTGTGGCCTCCAATTGCCAGAGCTGCTGATTTTATTTTTTTTCAGGAGAACCTGGAAATTGGATTCTTATATGAAATAGCTCAAATTTTTTAATTTAAATTTTTAAAGGAATCGATTTTAAAAATTCACTATGAAAGCCACCATCTCATGCACAAAACAACAACAACAAATCTGTCTTTGAGATGAATACAGACTAATGATTTAAGCTCCTTGCTTTTGTAGTTAGACCAGTGTTTCTCAACATTCACACACATTGGTATCATCTGGAAAGCTTTTAAAAAAAGTGCCAGTGCTTCGTTCAGCCTGACTGCAGATCAAATGAATCAGAGTCTCTTGGGGTGGGTTCCGGGCATCAGGACTTGTTATAGCTGCCGGGTGATTGTAACGTGCAGCAGGGTTCAGAACTGGTGGGCTCAAGGCACTGTCTACAGCCAGGATCCTGTTGGACCCGCCTCTTTCCCATTAGTAAGGACATCTGGATTGTGATTGCCGGACACCAAGATGGCCCTAATTTTAGGGTTAACATCTGGATTGTTGGCTGTGTTTTTTGCTTCCTGTCCTTTTCTAGGCATTTATAGACACAGACAGATGTCCCTTTAACTTCATTTTCCATGTGTCCCTTCTGTAAAGTTTTGATCCCGAACTTTGTGATATATCACGTCTCTGAGCAAGTGAACTTTCACTATTTAGAGAAGTTTGTAGCTTCTTAATTTTGATGTCCTTTTAATTTCTCAGCCTCTGGGTTTCTCCAGCCCAGCTGCCGTTGGTCTTTGCAGACTTGTCCTTGAAACATGGAGAACCCTTGTTGGTTCTTGTGAGCCCTTTTTAGTTCTTGTTTCAGACCCATCTGCTTCCCTCTCCTCTCCTTGCTGTTTGCATACACACTCCTCACTCTTTTCAATGCTAGCTTTTTGGAGTCACTTAGATGACTCCAGCAAGCTGTACCAAAAGAAAGAGAGAAAGGGAGGAAGGGAGAAAAGAAAGGAAGGAAGGAAGAAGAAAGGAGAAAGAAGAGAGCAGAAAAAAAGAAAAAAAAAAGAAAGACTGTGGACAGGAAGCTACCATAGAAGGATAAGGTGATCTTTAAAATGACTTTTATTTCCAGGAGTGGCTGGGTGGCTCATTGGCTCAGTCGGTTAAGCATCCGACTTCAGCTCAGGTCATGATCTCATGGTTTGTGGATTTGAGCCCCGCATTGGGCTCTGTGCTGATGGCTCAGAGCCTGGACCCTGCTTCTGATTCTCTGTCTCCCTCTCTCTCTGCCCTTCCCCTGCTCTTGCTCTGTCTCTCAAAAATAAATGTTAAAAAAAAATAAAAATAAAATGACTTTTATTTTTAAAAGCTATGAATCTTATCATTGATTTTGTCACTTGTGATAATAGTATTGTAGTTATATAAGAAAGTATCCTTAATTTTGAGTGGCAGAAACTGATTAGGAAGTACAAGGGAAATGATATGAACTCTAGAGTTGCTTAAAATACTTGAGTCAATAAATGAATACATAGTAGTAAGTTAAAAACAAAGGTAGCAAACCTTGATGACTGTAGAATAAGGATGATGAGTATATGAGTCTCATTATAAAATATGTTCCACTTTGTACATGTTTATTATGTACCCACACACACATATAATTATAAGATCTATAAGAGTCTAAAGTTTGTAAGAATGTGTTTCCAAGATTCTATAATTACTTCTTTCTTACCACTTAATCTGTGCTTAAGAATAATGTAACCGTAAAAGAAATGAATGGATGACATTTTAAAAAATACATGAATAGTTTCATAATAAAAATCAGGACACACAATTAGGAAAATAAAAAATAGGGAAAATTGCATCTACACGTTCACCCTCCTGGCATAACCGATGTTAGCTCTTAGAGTTAGCCTTCTGGCATTGTTTTCATTGCTGCACAAACATTTGGATTCTGCTTTATTTCTTGATGATATTATCAGGCACAGACTCTGTACTGGGTCTTGCATTGTGGCAGTATTACCTATCTAGCTGCTTTGAATTTACAATCTTCAATAAACCCTAAAGAGGGAAACCCGACATGACAGCATTTTGCCCAGATGAAGTCATCGAATGGATTTGTCACTGGAGTGAGTGTCTTATTCATGCTCGTACTTGGGCATCTTGTAGTGCTAAGTATATTTCTAGTAACACAGGAATACAAGTGTTGGGGAGAAGGATAGGCAGAGACTTGGAAAGAGAAACAGAGACTGAGGTGGGGCTATTTAAAGTACTGCTTGTGGTATTGCTTGCATATCATGACATCAGAAAGCCCTTTCTTCCTGAAATTCACATCCAGGCAAATTATTTTGAGGACTCTGGGTACCACACAGCCAAACTGGCTACACATCTTTGAATCTATCTGAGATCAATGCATTCCACACCCACTGAATCATAATCCCTAAGAGTAGAACTCAGGACTCCAGATTTTAACAGGCTTCCTGGAAGATTCTTGGTGACCAGCGTAGCACACATTTGATAAGGTATTGGGCAGCTATAGAAAGATGTTGGAATGGACTGAATCTTTCAGAAACAATTCATTGTGTTTAATATAGTCAAAAGGAAAGGAAAGTCTTAGATTTTAGATCTTTGATATCCATATTTTTTAAAGTAAGCATTAGTATATAATAAAGCATTTAATGTAAATGTTAGTAACCAAAGATTTCCCAGTCAGCTTAAGCAATTAGGATCCATTCATTCTCCTTTGTGTCTGCTTATATGTGCACAAATAAGGCACAAATATTTCAGAATTTGCAGTTTCCTCATGCGCTATGTGATTCCAAAATTCACTGGAAACAGCAAAGACCAAAAATAATACTGTTTCACCTGCTAACGAGCTATCACAGGATGGAGAGAACATATTTAAGATGTCTTATGTCCTCATTTCACTTCTAACTGACCTCTGCCCACAAACATCCTTGCTTTTGGAGTTGGCAATATACTGAAATGTAGCAGATGCAAACTTGGAAGGAGAAATAAGCTTGAGCCTTGGCTCTGCCCTTTACTGTACAAGCTTTGGCAAGTGATGTATCCTTTCTAAGGTTTATCATCTTTTAAGTCGAACAATAGTTTTCACTGCGCAGGATTTCTAGAGAATTTAATAAGACAACTTATAGAAAACTGCCTGAAACAATAAATGCTTAAGAAATGTTATTTCATCAATTGACACTCATTTTTTTTTAACATTTATTTTATTATTTATTTTGAGAGAGTGAACATGAGCAGAGGAAGGGCAGAGAGAGAGGGAGAGAGAGAATCCCAAGCAGGCTCTGCATGGTCAGTGCACAGACTGACATGAGGCTCCACCTCATGAACCGTGAGATCATGACCTGAGCTGAAATCAAGAGTCAAGACGTGTAATCAACAGAGCTATCCAGGTGCCCCTGTTGCTCATTTTCTTAATTCATTTTCTTAATTCATGTCTTCTTAGATCTAAGTTTGCCTTTTTTTTTTTTTTGATAATCACATTTTCTGTTTCTTTTTATAGTAACACTGCTTTGTGTTGGAACCCATACTACATATCCAAATTAAGTGAAATATTCCCAAGTAAAGCAACATAGTATCTTCAAAAATAAAAACAAAACAAAACCTTGAAGTTTGGAGCCATTGAAAGACTTTGGTTTAAGTTCCAGTGCTGTTGCTACTAATTATGTTTTGCTTGTTTGTTTTTGGTACAAGCTAATTTTCTCATCTGCAAAATGGGGATTATACTCCCTGTCTGTATGAGATTACTTTTGCTACTGTAACAAATTACCATGAATTTAGTGGTTTAATAAACAAGAATTCATCTTCTAATAGTTCTGGAGGTCAGATGTCTGGAATCCAGCTCCCTGGGCTAAAACCAAAGTATCAGCAGGACTGCGTTCCTTTCTGGAGGCTTTAGGGGATAATTCATTTGTTTGCTTTTTGCAATTTCTGGAGACTGCTTGCATTCCTTGGCTTATGAACCCCTTACACATTCAAAGCTCACCATGGCCAAATAAATTTTCCACATGTTAGGTTACTTTGACATTAGCCTTCTTTTCTCTTCTCCATTTCGAGACCCTTGTGAGTGCAGTAACACCAACTTCATAGTCCAGGATAACCTCCCAATTTTAAGTTGTCTGATGAGCAACCATAATTCCATCTGTTACCTTGTTACGTTAATTCTCCTTTGCCTATTCATGTAACATATTCACAAGTTCTGGGGATTGTGACCTGGCTATCTTTGGGGGGCAGGATTCTGCCCCTCGCAGTCACCTCATAGAGGAGTCTTAGGCTTTAGTGAGAAGATGTAGGTGATGTTCTTCCCACAGTCGCTGGCAGATAAGATAACAGGTCCTGAAGATGAAGATGTTGATGGTAAAGATGATTTTTAAACATAAAAGTGTTTCCTTCTTTTGAAAGCAACTTTGCTTTTTACTGTAGCTGCATTTGCTGGATTTGTATATACCACAGTGAATTTCCCCCATGCAAAGATTCACTAGTTCAGTGCAGTGGCCCTTCCTTGCATGCGCAGTCCCTTTTGTAACACTAACAGTGGTGATTTGGAGGGAAATGGCCAGATAGAAGTAAAAGAAGAATGGAGATAAATGGGATTCAGTGTGAGCCTGATGGGTGCCATGTTGATTCTCCAAGTCTGAGCTCTTTGGGCTGTACTAGACTCAATCATTATTCTGAGTAGAGTATATATACATTTTGCTTTCTGCTGTTTATTTTTAAATGTTATCAAGATTTTATTCATCAAGTTTTTAATGAAGCTCCTAAGATATAATTTCCCATAAGGATAGATCTCAAACAGTTAGGTCTTACATTTTAGGACACAAAAGTCATACTTCATAACAAGTAAAGCATTTCACCAATATAGAAGAAACTCATTTGGATCAGTGAAATATTGACAATATAGTTTTTATAGATTAATTATAATGAGTTTCATGTATGTGAAAACACACTAATAAATCAGACTACCAATTGGTTACATCATTCAACATCTTTCCCCAAACTATCCCAATAATACCATTAATAAATGTCTATGATTTTTTAAATCATCTACTTTGAAGAATATATATATATATATATATATATATATATATATATATATATATATACTCTAAGCATATACACAGCTTATGAATTACTGCCAAACCGTTCTTTTAAAAATAGGTTACTAAATATAACTGTTCTATTCATAATACATCAGAATATCTGATAGACCATAATATATGGTCTTCATTTGCATGGGAGCCACATTGTACTTAGCAAGAGCAAAGTATATTTAATGCCAAATTATAAAAAGGTATGTGTTATCATAGACATAAGATTTTACTCATAAGTCCTCAGAAGCAAAAACAAGGGTTGGGAGTTTAGGGGACTTTATTGGTTTCCCTCTACCTTAATATGGTGCCCATCTTTTACCTCTTAGAGGTTTGTGTCCAAGCTTATTGCTTACTCTTGATTCTGGTACTCTTATTGCATTACTTTTCATGACACAATTCTCTGCAATAAGCATGATTTTTCATCCTCATGTTCCACCGTTCCATAAAACTGCCCAAGGATACTCAGCACTCCTCTGCCTCTTCCCCATTTCCTATTTCACAGGAGGATGCTTCTTAGCCTATGGCTTCTGGGTATGTTTAGGCAATTGCATATGTGGCTGGAAAACTTGAATATGGGAGAAACTACGGCTTATTTCTCTTTCTCTCTGTGGTTCCTGGGGGCACCTCCAGGTCCTCTGTCAGCACTTGCCTCCACAGTCCCAGCTGTCCTGGCAATGTGTCCTCCGTGGCAGGTGGCCCCGATTTCTGAGCTCTTACGGTTCCACTTCTCCCTCTTGGTGTCCGTTGTCAAGTCTCTAAGTTCTAGCTTCTCCCCTCACCTGTCCTTGACTCTTCCTCTTTTCCCAATTGCCTATGTTAGGTTTCTTTTCTTTTAAAAGGCCTCCGTTAGTCTCTGGTTCTTGGATGACCTTGATATACCTGCCTCTTCTACACGGAAGATTATGGATTTGGGTATTAGCCCTGGTAACAATACTCTCGTGTTTGTTTTTTTGTTTAATCTTTATTTTGGGATAATTGTAAGTTTTGAGTTACAGAGAATTCTGGTATGCCCCTCACCAGTTTTCCCCTAACGTTGACATTTTGTATCACCACAGTATGTTTATCAAAACTAAGAAACTGGCGCTGATACAGCACTATAAACCCCAGACTTTATTCAGATTTCATCAGCTTTCCCATAGACGTCCCTTTTTCTCTTGTAGGATCCAGTCTAGGTATCAACCACATTATGTGTAGTCACCAGGTCTCCTTAGTTTACTCTTGGCTGTAATAGTTTCTGTCTTTCCTTGTCTATCATGACATTGACAGTTTTCAAAAGTAATGGCTCAGGTATTTTATAGAATACTCTTGAATTTAGGTTTGTCTGATGTTTCTCTCATGACTAAACTTCCATTAGAGTTGGGGGTAGCAGAATATCACAGTGAGGTGCCCTTCCCAGTATATCATATTAGAAAATATGCAATGTACCTAGTTGGTTAAGGTTAAGATATCCAGCAGGTTTTTCCATTGTTTGGTTACTGTTTCTCTCCTTTTCCATACTTGATTTTTGAATGTGGGTAACTGAGTCTAGGGCATACTCATGATGAGGATAATTCAGCACCACTCCATGGAGGAAGATTATCTAGATAACTATATTATTTGGCAATGTTGGTAAGCTATATTTGTCCATTCTCTCCCAATTTCTTAAGTCAGTTCTTTATTTATGTCAGTGTAGACTCGTGTCTAGTTATTTTTTGCTCCAATTGTAATCTGTCAATACTTGTTCTGGTGGCTCTAAGGCTTAGCCACTGAGTCCTTTTGCATTGGTTCTTGTGTCCCTTTGACCTGCCCCCATTCCTTTGTTTTGATCATGTCCTTACTTTCTGCCTGAAAATACATTCATTTTCATTGTATTTCTCCAGCCTCGGCTCTAGGGTCGGACATTTCTCTAGGACAGCTCGAAATTTTCAACTTTCCCCCTGCTTTTTGTGTCTTTCTCTATTACTTTTGTCAAAGGGTAAAATAATGCATTTGCTCACTCAGCAAGTATTTATTGACAGTTGTATACGAGACAATGGACTTATTCTCTGTGTACCTGTTTCTGAACAGAACAAAATACAGCCTCAGATTTCAAACAAGCAAAATACATACACATGCTATGTGAGTCTGTGTGTGTGTGTGTGTCTCACACAAATCTTTAATTAAATAGCTTGGCTTCAGTTGTACATTATTGTATAGCAAAAACTACTGTTACAAGACAGTAGGAATTCGATGACAAGCTTTCCATGGGGCTAGGGCAATTAATTTCCTGTATGTTTAAGAAAATATTTGTTTTTTCCAGAAGAGCATATCCTCAAAACTAAAGATACAGATTACCAAATTCAGTTTGACAAACCAAGCCCCCTTGCAGTTCATGAGCAGAGAGAGAAGAGGCAGGTGTTTGTCCCAAGCATCTGTGTGTGTTTTGGAATTCACATGATAAATACCATGGCACAGGAACTGTCAGGCCTGATTAATACTTTACACTCACAGAGCATGTGCCTTGATCTATAGGCTTTATGCTTGCTGCGTGGGTCCCCGACAAGGCAGCCCTCAGCATCAGCCTCCCAGCAGCTCCCCCACTGAGTGCTTCTCCTCCATGTCATATGCTCAGTTGTCATCTTTGCTAAAGGATTTTCAGCTTGGAAAATAATTTGGTACAAGGATCAACTTGGGAAAGATGGAGAGCAATTTCCTTTGACTGCCCATGGTGGGGGGAGGGGGGCAGTTTAAAACACACACACAAGTCAGTATAATAATGCATGGCACAAAAGAACTGAGTAACTTCTTTATGCAGTGGAGTGATTAGTAGATTACACCATAGGGTCCCACACTGTCTTCCACCCTAAAAACTTACAGTGAAAGTAAACAGTAGTATAATTTCCCTGAAAGGACAACTGATTTTATGCAGTGGCAACCATGTAACACAATCCTAGTGGGTGCTGGATAAAATATGACATGTTTGTCCAATAGTATGAAATCCTAGATGATTACTAAACAAAAAGAAGTAGAAATCTGATTCCAACATGTGGAGATAAGTAAGTACAGATACTCCACAAATATGGAAGAATGTACTTCAGTTCTTAACTAGAGTTCTTCTTTGAGAAGTGGGTTTAAGAGTGACTTTTGGGGCGCCTGGGTGGCTCAGTTGGTTGAGCTTCCGACTTAGACTCAGGTCATGATCTCGTGGTTCGTGAGTTGGAGCCCCGTGTCGGGCTCTGTGCTGACAGCTCAGAGCCTGGACCCTGCTTCGGACTCTGTGTCTCCCTCTCTCTCTGCCCCTCCCCTGCTCACTCTCTCTCTCAAAAGTAAATAAACATTTTTTAAAAAGGAAATTTCCTTCTAAATAATGAAATAATTATCATTTCTGATGCATTTCGAAATACCTGCTACAGGAAAGAATGTTTTACCAAAGATATGAAGAAATGTATCCTAGGTATTGTGTTGGATGAGCTTCCTGTCTCCAAACCTTCTTTAAATATCACACTGCGTGTCAAGAATTAGCATCACTGGGAATTTTTTGTGAAGAATGTGGGCATATACCCAGGACATAGATGGTTGTGATAAAGAATAAAACCAGACCTGATTGTCTGGATATGGTTGGTTTTAACCAGGACCCTATAAAGCAATTAATTATGGGCCACTATATTATTGTTGTAGGACTGCTGGAATAAAATACTGTGAAGTGTGCTTAAAACAACAGAATCTTATTCCGTCAGTTCTGAAGGGTGGCAAGTCTGAAATCAAGGTGTTGGAAACACTGAAGGAGAATTTACCCTCTTCTGGGTTCGATGTTTTTCCACACCCCTTGATGTTCCTTGGCTTATAGATGTGCCATTCCAATCTCTGCCTCCGTCTTCCTGTGGTGGTCTCCACGACCTGTCTTCACATGGCCACTTTCTTATTTTTTTTTTTAAATTTTAAATGATTATTTATTTTTGACAGAGAGAGACAGAGAGCAAGCAGGTAAGGGCAGAGAGAGAGGAAGACACAGAATCTGAAGCTGGTTCCAGGCTCCAAGCTGTCAGGGCAGAGCCCAACACGGGGCTGGAACTCAGGAACCGTGAGATCGTGACCTGAGCTAAAGTCAGACGCCCAACCAACTGAGCCACCTAGGTGCCCCATGGCCATTTTATTGTAAGGACACCAGTCATACTGGAGTAGGGATCCATCCTACTCCAGTATGACCTCATCTTAACTAATAACATCTGCAATGACCCTATGTTGAATAAGTTCACATTCTGAGGTACCAGAGGTTAGGACTTCAACATATCCTTTTGCTGTTAGCAGACACTTAAAAGAGATAGATACGTGGATCCCATCTGTTCAATTCACTTATTCTGAGATGGAGCCTGGACATGAGTATTAAAAGAAATAACCATTGTAATGTACAACACGATCTACAAGCCCCCTGTTGCAGACTAAGAGCCATCTGGATGGTGTCCCGAAGACAGTTTATATCTTTGCTTAATCGCAAACCCGTCATATGAAATGTGATTTAAATTTACAAAATAGATATTTTGTCAGTGGCTATTTTTCCCTCTACAAATGGCATTTTCTACCCTATTAAAGATTAACTACTTTTTTATTCAGAGAGTTCCCCAGTGGATTTAAACCAGAATTTCATTCACCAGTGCTAATAATTCAGAGACATTCACATTTGAACATGGCCATGGGGGCAGTTATTGCTACCTCAAAATAAAGAACTTCTTTTACATGAAATGACCATATGCTTTCCATCACCCTTTCCTAATCCAGTAGAGTATCAATGCAAATGCTTATATTTTCCCTCCTTTGAAAGCCTCTATTTATAGCTTTTGTCTATTGGCATGTACTTGAGAAATCAGCACTGCCATTAACAGATGGATTAGGCTCAGCCACATTTCCCTTCTCACAGGCACTGTCTGCTTGGCATGTGGAGTTGCATTCCCTTGCTTGCTAATCTTCATGTGATGCAAGACACCTCCCATCCCCCTCTTAATTTCCTTTAGTTCCAGGAACTATTTGTGAGCCAGCTGTACCAAGTCCTGCACGTTGTAGCTTGACTTCCTGAGTTCTGATTTTGAATCCATACATAAAGACAAGGACACTGACCAGTTTCACCGTTAGGGAAGGTGGGCTGCTATTGATATGGAAGACTGCCCAGCAGATCAAGATAGAACATCATTTTCAAAGTAGAAAGTCTTTTGTGGAAATTGTTAGACTTCTTTGCAGAAGCAAACTTTGCATTGTTTTACATTCACTTAACTTTTCCTGCTGTTTGGGCACTTGGTTAGTCAACAATAAAAGCATGTATCTGCCCATATTCCCCATTCTTTTAAAATGTTTATTTGTTTTGGGGTGCCTGGGTGGCTCATTCATTTAAATGTCCAACTTCAGGGGTGCCTGGGTGGCTCAGTGAGTTGAGTGTCTGACTTCGGCTTAGGTCATGATGTCACGGGTTATGAGTTTGAGCCCTGTGTCGGGCTCTGTGGTGACAGCTCAGAGCCTGGAGTCTGCTTCGGATTCTGTGTCTCCCTCTCTCTCAGCCCCTTCCCTGCTCATGCTCTGTCTCTGTCTCTCTCAAAAATAAACAAACATTTAAAAAAATTTTTTTTTAAGTTTATTAGGTTAGGGGAGCCTGGGTGGCTCAGTCAGTTGAGGATCTGACTTCAGCTAAGGTCATGAAATCATGTTTCATGAGTTTGAGCCCCTCATTGGGCTTGCTGCTGTCAGCACAGATCCTGCTTCGGATCCTCTGTCCCCCTCTCTGCCCCTGCTTTGCTCACATGCATGCTCTCTCTGTCTCTCAAAAATGAATGAACATTAAAAAAAAGGTTATCAGTTTACCATTAACTAGTTCATAAGTTAACTATATGCCATAATCTGTGGTGTTAGATCCTCCCAGAATTAATCAGAATAATGCCCCCTCTGCCCAGATGATAATGGCCAGGTGCTATAGAAGTGGTTTTTTTTCAGTCATCAAATAGTCCAAGTTGGACAAGTTTGATCAGGGAGTGGCTTCCTTCCCTGCAGTGACTCAGGGATCCAGGGTCTACCCATCTCATGTCTCAGCCTTCCCCTATGGTGTCGTCATCATCATCACCATCTGCATCCAGTAGGTAGAAGTGATTTAAAAAAGCATGAAGAACACATATGCTAGGCTTAGCCTAGAATTGATTTATCTTTTTTCACTCCTACTTTATTGTAGAGACCCAGTCTCATGGAAGATGTCTCTGTAAGGGATGTGGGAAATGTAGTCTCACTGTGCACTTTGGAAGAGGAGGGAAGTGGGAAGTTTGGGGAAAAGGAAAGACAATGTCCTACAACTGAGTTTTTAAAAGTCTTCTGTGTGACCTAACGTTGGATTCTTCTTTTTCTCTGTCTTTAACATTTGATTCAAATGAAGGCATTTCTGCTTACCTTTCTTATAATAACCATAGCTATTAACCACAACTAACAGACTGTTTATTGGGACTTCTTGTTACTCCAGAGCAATTGATTCTAAGCATTTTAATAAGTTTTCCTATTTAATTGCAAGAGGCAGGACGTTTTCAAGAAGAGTAGCCACTGTAGAGAGGGCTGTTATAGCTCAGAGCATTAGTCTGATTAATTTTGGGATGATCTAACATCAGGCTATGGCAAAGTACTGCCAGTAGGCTTCACCTGGCCTGTGTCTGTTTATGTAAATAAAGTTTTATTGTAACACAGGCATGCTTACCAATTTGTATAGTGTCTGTGGCTGCTTTAATTCTTCAACAGCAGAGTTGGATTTGCCAGTGGATACCATATGGCCTGACTTGGATGATGTTTACATGTCCTTCATGGGAAGTTTTTTGGCTGCTGATTATATCATTGATCTTCAAACAGGGTTGTTAAGAACCTAGAGGTGCTTGGGTCCACCATGCAGGATTTGGGAGATGTAACTAGTGGGATGATGAGTCCACACATCCCTTCTAAAAGGGCAGCTCCAGCTTGACCTTATCTCTCTGTAGGGTTCTCTATAAACTTCAGTTAGGGAAATTCAAGTTTGGAATTGATTACACAAAGCCATTCATGTCCATAATGGGAAGGACATGGATCCTGATCTTCCTCCATGGAGGAAGCCTTAGAAAGTCACCTTAATCTAGGTGGCATAGGCCCGTCTAAAGGCATGAACTTCCAGGTAAGAGTCACAACATTCTTACACTCATTCATTCAAAAACATTTCTTGAATGCTTTGTATGTGTTCCAGGTGCATAACATAAGACAGGGCACATCACAAACAAGGTTTAACTCTCAGGGAGCCTATAGTTTTATGGAGGGGAGGCAGACGATAGACACAGCATGGATGTTTTATGTAGTCTTAGCTGGAGGGAATAAGCCAAAACAGTGGATAGTGAGTGATAGAGTCCTCTGTTATTTAGGAAGGTCAGAGAATGTATCCCTGAGGAGGTGACCTGAATCTGGATAAGGATAGAAAGTAACATGGCTATCTAAAGAGTGTCAGGGCAGCTGTAGCAGCAAAAATGAAGCTTTACAAATATTAAGATGGCTTTCCAAACATCGTTCTATGCAACTTTCCAGAAGTGTTCTCTCTTTGCACGCCGTTTCATCTTTTGGTGCATGCTGTGTCTTGCATGTGCATCAAGGAGGTTCACCTTGATTTTCCTATCTACCTGGCAAATACTTTCTCATTGTCATGTCATTGTCATATCAAAGACTGAGCTCAAATGGAGCAACCTTTGTGATGCTTCTCATTGTTCTGGGTAGGACTGCCATTCACTCCTTTTCTTCCTCTGTATCTTGAATGTCTGTGTTCCCAGTGTTGTATTTGTGTTGTGTTTATGTGAACAAAGGAGAAGGATAGTTGGGTCTGGCTCTCTGTCTTCCCTCAAGGCATCCTGTGTAGTGACCTTTCATCACGATACTTAATGATTACTGAATGTGACCATTTGTATCCCTTAGAAAGAGAAAATTATAGCAATAAAACCATTGATTATAATTGATACTATTTCCTCAACATTTACTTCGAACACTGTTCCAAGTGCTTAACATGTGTAAACCCATTCAATATGTACAGTAACCCTACAAATTAGAGGCTATTATTATTTTTGGAAGAAGACACTGGAACACAGGAAGTTTAGAGTAATGTGTCTGGAGCTTCATCCTCATAAGATTAAAAAACAAAATTCGGGGCGCCTGGGTGGCGCAGTCAGTTAAGCGTCCGACTTCAGCCAGGTCACGATCTCGCGGTCCGTGGGTTCGAGCCCCGCGTCAGGCTCTGGGCTGATGGCTCAGAGCCTGGAGCCTGTTTCTGATTCTGTTTCTCCCTCTCTCTCTGCCCCTCCCCCGTTCATGCTCTGTCTCTCTCTGTCCCACAAATAAATAAACGTTGAAAAAAAAAAAAGAAAGAAAGAAAAAAAAACCCAAAATTCAACTGAGTAGATTTAAAGATCTAATTTTCATTCAGCAGTTTATGAATGCAGGCAGCCTCCCATCTCCCAGATAGAATGGATCTCTGAGGAGCAAAATGGAAGACTTTTTTAGGCAGAAGGTGGTGGGCGTGGAAATTATTATAGCAAAGAGTAGATTGTTTCAGGAAGGTTACCTTCCTTTGGGGAAATGAAGGGGTCTGTCGGGTAGACGAGCTCTCTGTGCTGACCAGGCTACTCCAGACTGACTGGTTAAAGGTCACATCCTGTGAGAGGCTGAAACTGTAGTTAGGTTAGGTATGAAGTCCTGGTTTGCTGGTGTGCGCTTATAGCACAAATGGTGACTCCATTTGGGGCCTCTTGTCTTTTTAAAAATAATAATAATTTTAATACATAAGCAGAATGTTACCACTAAGCACTTAATGTGGGTTGTTGTATTCAGTGCTCACATAGCCCTCTGATGCAAGTACTGTTAGGATGCTCATTTCATAGAGGAGAGAATCAGGATGCAGAAAGGTTAAATAACTTGCCCAGGAACTCATGGCTACTGCCTGGCAGACTTGTGGTTCAAATCCATGTGGTTCCCGAATCCTGGTCTTCAACCTCACACTTGAATGTGGTGTGTTGGCCCCAGAAAGGGAAAAGAAAGCCCGCACCAACACATTCTATGGCTGACCACTCAAGGTGAACATTCAGCAGAATCCTCCAGCGTTGTATCCTTGGAGCCGCTTTGTGTGCTGGGAGCGGCTGCATTGTGCTTCTCTTGATGGAGAATTCACCACCCGGAACACTGTGTTTGCTCCTGCTGTTGTCCTCCCATTACATGAGGGATGAGCCCAGCCGTCCACAAGAGCAGAGTTATAGGGTGAGAACACAACACAGAGAATGCAGGAGGATTATTTATACTCCAGAGTGCCAGGCTGAAAGACGGTATATGAGGAGCTTCATCATTTCCCAGGGAATCAAGGAGAACAGTGCACAGGGGCAGTAGAGAGCTTCCCAAGGGTCAGGGTTGCATACCAATTAAAATGACTTCCAGACACTTAACACGCATGGCACTTAGCTAGAGACAAGGGAAGGGAAAACAACTTCTGATGTTTTGTGCCTCTGTTCCCTTAAGCAGAGAGGCAGCCTGTCTAACACTGTTGTTAACCACACAACTCCAGTGATTTCAGGTTCCGTGATAATGAGTTGGTGGCCTCATCACTCTGGCTGGCATATCTTGATACAAGGGAACATATTCAGTCCAGTCTGACTCCTTAAATAGCTGTGCATGCCAAGCATCCCATGAAAGGTGGGGAGGGCTTGCCGATGTAACTGTTTTCTGCAGTCCAGTTTGTGAAACTATATCAGTTACAGTTCATCCAGTTCTGTAATAACCTCTTTTCCCATTAAATTTATGGCGTTGTGCTTAGTTAAGGCTCCTTAGGTTAGAGTAGATAGAACTCTTAACTTGGCTCAAGCAAACGCAAGGAAAATACAAAGGATTTCTTTATGCTCATGAAACCAGGGAGTTTAAGGGTAGGACTGGCTTTTTGGCAAGCCTAGTCATTGGGCAACATTGCAAACCTCTGTGTCTCCACTTCTCCCAACTACTTTTCAGGTTTGTTGGTTTCATTCTCAAGGTTATCTGCATATGCTCACTGGAAACTCTACACTGGCATGTATTAGTTTCCTGGGGCTGCTCTAACAAGTTGCCACAAACTGGTGGTTTACAAGAGAAATGTATTCTGTCACAATTAGAGAAGCTAGAAGTCTGAAATCAAGTTGTTTATGGGGTTGATTCTTTCTGATGGCTCTGAAGAAGTCTTCCTGATATCCTTCTTTCCTACCTTCTGGTGGCACCCTGGGCTTCCCTTGGCTTGTAGCCCCATCACCCCAACCTCTGCCCCTGTTGTCACACGGCCTTCTCTATGTGTCTCTGTGCCTCGAATTTTGTTCTCCTTTCTCTAATCAGGACACTGGTCATTGGATTTAGTATCTACTCTTACTCCAGGATGGTCCTATCTCAAGAGCCTGAACTTAATGGCATCTGCAAAGAGCCTTTCCCAAGAAGGTCACATTCACAAGTACCAGGGTTAGGACTTGGACAAATTTGGGGGGGGGCACAATTCAACCCACTACACATACCTATATATCAACCCCAATGCAAACCAAGCAAATCTCAGAAGGCCTGGGCTACTAATGCTCATTAGCTCTGATCACCTGGCTTAAGGAATAAATCCACTTCTGTGCTAATCACTGCAGCTAGAAGGACTCCGTGCTCTTGCTGGCCAGTCTGAGGACGTGTGCTGACTCTAAGTAAAGCTCATACCAGTTTGAAGAACACACAGATCAGACAGAACATCTTGAGGGACACTTAACAAAGAAGATGAGCACTCATTTAATGTGAATAGGTTGATTAAAAAAAAAATAACTGAAGGTCTGAGAGAAAGTCATCTTGGAAGACGTCACATAAAGATTCTATATACTGTTGCAAAGTTCATGTTGGCTACTGGGGCTTGCCTCGTTTTCAGCCCATTCCGCGACCCATGATTGGTACAATGGTGCGTGGGTGTCTGTGTGGAATGGGAACATTTCTAGAACATTTTAATCTTTTAGTGAGTCATTGGCACATTGTAGGTATCCCTTAAGGAATTTTTTGAATGAAAGGATGAAAAAGTAAATGAACATATGAATACAAAATAATAAAAGCATGAATGAATGAATAAGTGAATGGGCATTCAATGCCCCTGTCTCCCCTTCTGAGTTTCCCTTTTTCAAAAATCATTCTTGGATTTTTGACTTTTCTTTTTTAAAAGAAAATTATGATCCTCAATGTCATTGATGTGCTTAAAGCCTGCAGGACAGTTCTGGGCACAGAGCAAACATGGAATTCAGTTTTTGTTGTTCTTGTCCATGTTGTTACTCTATGAAGCTGGGCAATGCAGTGGACCCTGAGAAGATGCTAGTTAATACATTTAATTCTCTATGGGCCTCTTTCTTTAGACTCTTTTCCATTTTTAAACAAATTAAAGGAACAGCTGTTTAAATGGAAATAGCTACTTCACTGCCACATCTTTAGCAAGCTCCTTTAACCAAATGTATTATTTGATGACTTTTGTCAGTCTGCTGCTTACATGTATTTATTAAGCACCTTATCCCAGGCAGTATTATGGGGACTGAGCATGTTGGTGAACGAGCAAAGGCTTCCCCACATCCGTACCTCCCCCCAACAGCTTACATTCTAGTACAAAGAGATCAAAAGATAACATGCAAACAAATTAAGCTAATAAATATGAGATCACTGGGGAAGAGGGAGGGGGTCCTTTGTAAAGGAAGCAGAGCTGACCTGAATTTTGAAAGCTGGTGTTTGTGGCTGTGTGATGAGTGGGGAACAGAGACCACACCAAGAGGGGCAATGAAATCTAAATTACAAGGAAGGTGTCCGGTTGTTAGTTTCATGTGGTGACTGATAATGATTCCATGCTGCATATTGCTATGTGGAAATTCTAGTCTGTGACCCATCTTACAGTCATGTACCATGGAAAAGGAAGATATGGGGGGAAATGGCAAAGAAATAGAAGTATGCTAAGGAATGCAACTTGTATGTGATATAGGAGATGAGTAGTGTATTTGGCCAATATGATTACTTTCTTTCCTCTGGAGCAAGCTAGGAAAAGACACTGTGGGTCAGTGAAATGTATCATTCCTTCTTTTACAAAGCTACGTGTGTAGTCTGTCTTCTGAATTCTTAAAGGGAAGAAAAAAGCCTGTCCCTTGCCTACTTGAAATTCTTGGCTATTTTTCTGGTTTTGGTGAGATCAGGATTTTTGCAGGGCTGTAGCCTTTATTATATCTGTTGGGAGGCTCAGAAATGAGTGATGATGTTGAATAAACTGTGGACCTTCTGGAGCTCTTATAATGCATTCCACAGACCTGAACACCTTACCTTCTACCCACTTTGGTTCCAGCCACAGTGATGTTCTCTGCCTTGGGAGTTAGGACATCTTTACTTTGAATGATTTTTATCAGACCATCTTTATTTCAGAAGTAGCCACAGGGCAACTGTGTTTTATTTTATTTTATTTTATTTTATTTTATTTTATTTTATTTTATTTTATTTTATTTTATTTATTTATTTATTTATTTATTTATTTATTTATTTAAATTAAAAAATATATATTCTTATATTAATTTATTTCTGAGACAGAGAGAGACAGAGCATGAGTGGCAGAAGAGCAGAGAGAGAGGGAGACACAGAATCAGCAGCAGGCTCCAGACTCTGAGCTGTCAGCACAGAGCCTAATACGGGGCTCGAACCCACAAACCACGAGATCATGACCTGAGCCGAAGTTGGTTGCTCAACTGACTGAGCCACCCAGGCACACCTTATTTATTTAATTTTTAATTATTTTAATGTTTGTTATTTATTTATTTATTTATTTATTTATTTATTTATTTATTGAGAAAGAGAGAGAGAGAGATACAGAACACAAGCAGGGAAGGAGCAGAGAGAGGGGGAGACAGAATTCTAAGCAGGCTCCAGGTTCTGAGTTGTCAGCCCAGAGCCCTATGCGGGGCTTGAAGCCATGAACCATGAGATCATGGCCTGAGCCAAAGTTGGGTGCTTAACCAACTGAGCCACCCAGACATCCCAGGGCAACTATGTTTAAAATAAAAGTGAAGAAAAATGTGTTTTGTTCTTGTTATTTGTTTGTTTTGGTAAATTTTGTGGCATTTTCCTTGAGGTCACTGAAAACTCCTGGAGATGATTGTAGAACCGTGACAGGAGAAGGGAAGTGGGTTTCCTCCTACTATTCAAATGTCAAGCCCGTGGGGGTAATTTTTAAATAAATTTTTTAATTAAATGAACAGACACTTTTCCAAAGAAGACATCCAGATGGCTAACAGACACATGAAAAAATGCTCAACATCACTCATCATCAGGGAAATACAAATCAAAACCACCATGAGATACCGCCTCACACCTGTCAGAATGGCTAATAATAACAACTCAAGCAACAATGGATGTTGGCAAGGAGGAAGAGAAAGAGGAACCCTGTTGCACTGTTGGTGGGAATGCAAACTGGTGCAGCCACTCTGGAAAACAGTATGGAGGTTCCTCAAAAAATTAAAAAGAGGTGTACTCTACAACCCAGCAATTGCACTACAAGTTATTTATCCAAAGGGTACAGGTATGCTGTTTCAAAGGGGCACATGCACCCTAATGTTTATAGTAGCACTATCAACAATAGCCGAAGTATGGAAAAAGCCCAAATGTCCTTCGACAGATGAATGAATAAAGTGGATGTGGGGTGTGTGTGTGTGTATGTATGTATGTATATATGTATATACATACACACCACAATGGAGTATTACTTAGCAATCAGAAAGAATGAAATCTTGCCATTTGCAACAATGTGGTTGGAATTGGAGGGTATTATGCTAAGTGTCTGATTCTTGATTTTGGCTCAGGTCATGATCTTACAGTTCATGGATTTGAGCCCCTCATCAAGCTTTGTATTGGCAGTGAGGAGCCTGCTTGGGATCCTCTCTCTCTGCCTCTTCCCTGTACACTTTCTCTCTCTCTGTCTCAAAATAAATCAACTTAAAAAAAAAAACAAAGAACGACCCCAAGGAGCATCCTGTTCTTCTAAGAAGCTACCTCCTGTGGGTAGTGGGGGAGAGGCACGTTCCAAAAACAGCTTCATAAGCCATTATTTTCCTGCAGTTGGGTTAGTGCTAACCTGAGAAGTACAGGTAACCAAGGCAGTTTAAATTAGGAAGTCTCCAAAACAACAGAGTTTGAGTCCTAGTGGATGCTTGCCAACAAAAATAATAATTTGAATATTGAATGAATGAATGAATGAATGAATACATGCGTGGTGTGTACACATGCCCAATAAGAATCTTCCTGTAGCCAAGTGACCAGTTATAAAGTGAAATATGAAATTGTGGATCTTTTCCTTTCTGGAGTATTTCTGATACAACTACAATAGTCCCCACCACTCGTCCATGTGTGGTTTCACATTCCCTGGTTTCAGTTACTGGCAGTCAACTGGGACCAAGAAGTAATTGATCCTCCTTCTGAGGTCTTATATGAGGGTCATCAATGGCCTAACATTAGGTCACAACACATATATCATTCCCCTCACTGCATCTCATCACGTAGGCATTTTATCATCTCACATCATCACAAGAAGAAGAATGAGTACAGTAGAGTCAGGTATTTTGAGAGAAACAGCATTCAAATAACTTTGATTACACTACATGGTTACAGTTGTTCTATTTTATAATTAGGTATTGTTGCTAATCTCTGGCTATGCTAATTTAGAAATTATACTCTATCATAGGTGTGTATACAGAACAAAATATATGTAGGGCTGAGGACTTTCCGTGGTTTCAGGCATCTCCTGGGAGTCTTAGAATGGCTCTCCCATGGATAAGGGGAGACTACTATAAATCACTCTGTTAGAACCTTAACACAGTGTTCTTTCTTTCTTTGTTGTGTTTCTGGTACTTACTCTCATGCTCCCTAGTTTCTCTCCAACTGTGGTAGAAGCCAGTCTCATCACAGTTTTCAGAACTGTGTGGTTTTAAAAAAAAAAAAAAAAAAAAAAAATGCAGAGCAATCTGCCTTATCAGTATCTCTTCCAATTAATGTAATCTTGTTTCTGTTATTTCCACCATATTTTTCAATCCAGCGAGCCTCATTACATTTGCAAGTGCATTAAATTAGAGCCTCTATAGAAGGAGAATGATGATTATCAGCTAATTTAATTATGTTTCTACATTTGCAGCATTTAATGATGTCTGCCATTGTTGTTGAGAATTCTTACATTGGCTCTAGGTAGAAATTAGCACTGATCCCATGTAAAGTTTACGTTATCAGATAAAACTTGACAGCTCATTGAGGTGCATGTTCAGTAATTTTTGAATCTAATCAAAATTGATTTATGTGCAATCAAATTACAGAAATAAAGAAACAGCTTCATATAATTTAAGTCTCTGATTATAGTGTTCCCTGCCTCTGAAGTCACACCGATGTGTGTCTTTTCGTTCTGTACCAACATTTCATCAAGGTCTAAAACTGTTTTTTTTCTTCTTCCTTCTCCTTTTTTTTAGTTTTTAAATTACATAGTGTTTCAGTACTCCTGATCTTCCGATACAGATTGGATTGGACATTTATACCCCGTGAGTTTTGTTTCCTGTTCAGCACATGTTGTCTGGGTGTCCTGTCGTGTTGGGCACTGGCTCCCCGCCCTAGAAGGCTGGCTCACTCCTCAGAGTGTCAGGGAGGGTCTGTGAGAACATAGCAGTGCTTGTCTAGGAGTGGGGTGTTGAGGATGCAAGGAGCTGATTCATCATTTTCTTCCTTCCTTATAGACGTTCAATCTAGGGAAGAAAAAGTACAGAATCCCAATAGCCATTAAAGTACAGAATTCAGTTTATCTACTCATGAAGCTTCATTGGAAAATGGTGCTTTTTATATTTGTTTGGCAGTCATTTAACAGTTATGTTAATTTAACAGTTGTGGCAGATATAATCTGACGGACTTCATACTAACAAAACCCCACTAAAGCATCACAGTAACCTGAAAGCAAACTATTATTGTCCTCCCTACCCACCATGTTAAAGATGAGAAACCGAGGCATAGAAGGCTGGACTATTTTGCTCATGGCCACCAATCTGGAATGTGGACGAACCAGGATTGCAGTGTACCTGGTCTGGCTGCAGAGTCTTCTGTACTTCTATGCTGTTGCTTTTGCCCAAGATGAAATTGGCTGCCTGTCACCCAGCCCCCTGTATCCCTACAACCACATCTAGACTGTCAAACTGGTTGAGCAGTGTAGCAGCCATTGGTACACCTCTCACACAGAGGAATGAGATTCAGAGAGACGGAGAATAAAAGCCAGCCTCTAGAAGGTGGAGCCCTGGAACCTGCCCTAGGTGTGCTTACCTGCCCTAGGTGAGTTTAGGAATCAGAGATCAAAAGAAAAACATGTGTTGTTTGGAGGTATGAGGCAGAGAGAGGAGAAAGAGATACAGAGAGGAGCTCACCTATCAGAAAAGCCCTTCCAGTCCGCAGTGAGTTTGCTTCCCCAAACACTTCTAAAAAAAAATTTTTTTTAATGTTGATTTATTTTTGAGAGGTGGGGGGAGGGGCAGAGAGGAAGACAGAATCTGAGGCAGGCTCCAGGCTCGAAGCTGGCAGCACAGAGCCTGACGCGGGGCTCAGACTTACAAACTGCAAGATCATGACCTGAGCCAAAGTGGATGCTTAACTGACTGAGCCACCCAGGTGCCCCAAACACTTCTAACACAGTAGAGGGTTGGAGTAAGTCCCTAGTCTGTAGGACATGGAGGTATATGCATGAAGGAATGAGAAGGTGAGAATTTGTTAACCCCTAGACTGAATTTTAAGAATCCATGACATGGGGTAGATGAAGTAAATTTTTGTACAAACAAGCAGCACCTTCTAAAACAAAGGCATGGTAGAGGGAAGGGCCAAGCATTCCATGAAGCTGGAGGGAGGGTGGTAATTTGGTGGAAGATGAAGCTAGCCAAAGTTTGAACAGACAGGTGTGTCTCACAAGGCAGGGATAATGTTGGAATTAAGTTGAATGTGTCTCAGTGTGAAAGGAGAACATTCACAGGAAACATTTAGACATTCTGTAATACTGAGAAGCTTAAAACAGTCACTCCCTACAGTAGTGATTATCCTCAACCTTTTTCTGTTCAAGGCCCATGCTAAACATCAGTAAACCTGACAACAGCGATAAAAACATAATTGTTGCTGCATTGTGCACTGTCTCTGAGTGTTCATAAAGGCATCAGTGGGTCACACTGTTTAAACATAAATGTGTAGGAGCCTGGTCAGGCAGCCGTCTTTGTTCGTGAGGCAAAGTTCCCCCAGTCTCTGGTTCTGATTCTGGTAGACCAGATGTCATTCTGGGATATCAGTTGAATGTTAACAGTCTGCCTTTTACAGTTTATATATCTTACTCAGCTCACTGTTCTCTCTGGAGGACAGACTTTTAAGAATGTATGCTCAGTAGTAATGGAAGTATATTTTGTATGTTGTTCAAAATTTGGCAGCCTTCCCATGAAGAGTTCATTGATTGTAGACTGCCAGGGTGCTGCTGAGACTGGAGTATGTTCTAATAGCGGGGTGTGATTTTTCTGTGGTGTATGGATAAGCACTGTGTTGTAATTTTTTCCAACATCTTATTTTTCAGAAAAGATGAAAGAATCATGAACACTCATATACCCACCAGCAAGATACTATAATTAACATTTTAACCTATTTGTTTTATCACATAATCTATCCATCTATCCATCACCTGTCCGTCTCATATTTGGTTTTTATGCATTTTGGAACGAGTTGTCAACACTTATACCCTCTAACCTTAAACACGTTAGGATGCAGATCTTTAATAAGAGTTCACTATATACTTTTTTTTTGAGGTAAAATTGATTTATATTGAAATATACACATCTTAAATGTACCATTTGTTGACAGTTGACCAGTGGGTGCACTTGTGTGACATAAACCTCTGTGAAGATATAGAACCATCATTTCCAAAAAGTTTGGATACATGTGGCTTGCATGCATATTACAAGAATAATTTGCATATTAAATTACATGGATAGTTTAAATTAAAAAGTGAGTATGTGTGTGTATATGTATGCATGTGTAGATATGCATGTCTGTGTATAATTTGTAGTGGCTAAATGGTACATGTGGTATGCAGAAATGGCAAAAATTGGGGAGTGTGCGATGACGTGCCTGCATTTGGCAATTACAGGCCTAGGGAAGAGGTAACCTGATCCTATTAGCAGTGTCTTCAGAAAGAACATGAGCATATAAAACGTGCAAGGCTACATTGATGTAATGTCCATGATGAATGGAAGGAAACATAGTGTTACTTGTCTAATTGAGGACGTTTAACGACTTTTTGCTCCAAGAGTACCAACGGTTATAATTTTTCAAAGTCAGCCTTGATTTACGTTTTACTTTTTAAGTACTCGTACTGTCACAAAGACTTAAGTTGGGATCTGCTGTCTTGGTTTAAAAACATAGGTTATGCTTTTCTCTTTTGACCCCGAAACATGTAGATGAAAATCAGCATTAATTGGCAGGATGAACAAGGGTGGGGAAGGTGGGTGTCTGGCTGCAATATTCTTAGAGTATTGAGAGAGATGCTCACAGCCCCTTAACTGGGGATGACACCTCGATTTTAATTAACAGCAGGTGAGTCTTGTGTTCAGCCATTTGACATTTTAGGTGGATCACACAATAGCCTTTCCTTTGAACCACATTTATTTCTAGCTTAATTAGTCCTTCTGAGATAGCCTTGCTATTAGCAACAGCCTCTCCATTTAAGATCCTTTTAACCAGACCTTTTATTTTTTTATTTTTTATCCTTCTCATTTTAGTACTGGCTTAATGTTATAAAGGGCCTGGGCTAACTCATTTTAATGACCTCTGCTACATAAATGCTAATTTTACATTTGGCCTTATTTCAGATTTTTTTTTTTAAAGACCATTGCTTTCAGAAGGACAAAAATGGAAAGATTAAACCCCTTAGTGTCATCTGCCTGAAAAATCCTGTGGTTTCTTCTGACAGGAAGAGTGTTTTCAAATCCCTCCCTGGTCTAAGCTTCTGTGCTTGACATCTCATTATTTAACTCAGCTGCTTCAGCTTCACCTTCACCCAGTTAATTAAGTAACTCATTGAATGTATTATTCAGTTTTGATTCCCTGTCCCTGACAGAGAGAGATGGGGGTGCTTCTTCTTCCTTGCCCTCCTGCGACTTTCTCTTGCCTCTTCTTCCCACACCCAAAAGAAGGATAAAGAGAGATAAGTAGAGAGAAGGTGTGTTGGGAGAAGAGAGGATATTCTTTGCTTAATCAATCCATCAGTTCCTGGAGTGATTTTTTTTTTCTTTTTAATGGGACGATACTCAAAAGAAGATAAGGTTGATGATATGGCACGATAATTTGGCTTGATGATAATCATAACATCACTATATGCAAGGCACTGCTTCAGGTGTCTTTCTTAACATGATCTTATTTAATACTCAGAACATCCCTACAAAGGAAACACTTGTAATGTATACACCTAACAGATCACAAGACTAAAATTCTATTGAGTTAACTATTTTGTCCAAATATCACAGCTAGTAGATATCAAAATTTTAATTTGACCAGAACTAGCTGATTATTAACACTCATGATAGCAAGAGCATCTCTGGTAGGTATCCGTGTGTTTGTAATCCATTAAAAATTTTTTTAATGTTTATTTTTGGGGAGGGGGGGAGTGGAGGAGACGCAGAGAGAGCGGGAGACACAGAATCCGAAGCAGGCTCCAGGCTCTGAGGTGTCAGCACAGAGCCCGGCATGGGGCTTGAACTCATGAACTATGAGATCATGACCTGAGCCAAAGTCGGATGCTTAACCAACTGACTCACCCAGGGTCCCCTGTAATCCATTTTATATTCCTGACATTAGTGTGTGGGGATTTATGTCACTGTATCATGAAGAGGATGTCCTAATGGCAGGGTATCTATATCTCTCGATCTATTAGTGATCAAGTTGACTGTCCTCTAGGGCAGTGGTCCTCAACCAGGAGCAGTTTTTTGTTTTTTTTTAAATGTTTATTTATTTTGAGAGAGGGAGAGACAGTGTGAGTGGGGAGGGGCAGAAAGGAGAGAGAGAATCCCAAGTAGGCTTCACGCTTTCAGCGCAGAGCCTGATGCGGGGCTCAAACCCATGAACTGTGATAATATTTCCATAGCCGAAATCAAGAGTCGGACGCTTAACTGACTGAGCCAAGCAGGCACCAACCAGGGGGCAGTTCTATTCCCCAGGGACATTTGGCCACACAGCTATGGTATTTAATGCTCTATGTGTTTACACTAAATTCAATAAAAATGCTTACATGTGCCTCATTCAATATATATGGATTTGGTGGAGAGAAGGAGGTTGCACTTAGTTTTAATTGGTTGATTGTCAACCTGACTGGAAATACCTAAGAGAAGACATTTAATATGGATAAAAGTAGAAGGGGGCAGGGAATATTGGGGGGGGGGGAGGTACATGCACAAGGAAAGAGAAAGAAACCCTAAGTTGCAAAGGCAGATAGAAATTTAGAAGGTCACAGCCAGAGTAATTGAAATAGATGTTGGAAATATGTGGATCTAATGTTGGAAAGAATTAGAGGTTAAGGGGTAGGTAAATAGAAGGATAAGGAAAAGTAAAGAGTCAAATAGAATAAAACCAAAAAAACAGTATGTGCATTGAAAAGGAGGTGGGAGAGAAAGGGAGGGGAAGAGAGGAAGGAGGTGGGAGATAGCAAGAGAAGACGCATCTTTAATGGGTATTTAAGAAAAAAGCAGGGTCACTTGATGGCTCAGTTGGTTAAGAGTCCGACTTCGGCTCAGATCATGATCTTGTGGTTTATGGGTTCGAGCCCTAAGTCGGGCTCTGTATTGATAGCTCAGAACGTGGAGACTGCTTCGGATTCTGTGTCTCCCTCACTCTCTGCCCCTCCCCTGCTTGTTCTCTCTTTCTCTCAAGTAAACATTAAAAAATTTTTTTAATTAAAAAAAAGAGAAAAGGAAGGCAGAGCCTTGTAAGAAGGTGAAGTAGACATATGTTTTTTTTTTTAAAAAAAAAACCCTTCTTTATTATGAAGCATTTTTGGGGGGATACCCCAAAGAAAGGGCAAGTAGTGTAGGGAGGTTAAGTTGTTACTGAACAGGTTCTACATGCTAGGTACTGATCTAAGTGAGGATCTGACATGGAAAATAAGCCCGTGAAAGACCTTACCTTCTTGGAGCTAAGAGTCTGGTAGACCTAGAGACAGAAAAATAAACAACATCAATGATATAGGTACAAAAAATAGTAAGTGCGATAAAGAAGATGAAAGAGACAGTAGAACGTTACCGCGACAGGGGCATAGCTCAGTGATGAGGTGTGTGAGAACAGACACCAAGATGGGGAAAGGAGCCAGCCAGGGGGGTATTCTGAGCAGGAGCTTTGCAGGGGGAGGCAGACCAACAACGGAAGGTGCCCTTGAGAAGCTGTCAGAAGGTCAATGTGGCTAGAGTAGAGGGGACAACAGTCAGTAAGGAAAGTCATTAGGGAATGGGTCATATAGGGCCATGTGGGGAGTTGGGTTTCATCTTCAGTGGACTGGGAAGCCATTAGGGTTTCAAATAGAGAAATTTCATAGTTTAATGAATATTTCATAAGGATATACCTGGATTTGATAACTGTATCTGCCACTTATTAATTATGTGTCCTGAACAAAAATTACCTCATTTCTCTGGACCTCAGCTTCTTCCTTCCTGAAGTACAGGTAGATGATAGTAAAAGTTACTGCATGAGATTGTTGTGGAAGTGGTGTGTGTAAACCATTTTGGGATGTGCTTGCCACAGGCCAGTGTTCGTTATGTGCTAGCTAAAAATCACAACAATAGCAGATTGGATCAGCTTTGGACCAGTGGGAATATAAAGTCATACAGCCTCTGGAAAACACTGTGAAGGTATCTCAAAAAGTTAAAAGTAGAACTACCCTACAATCCAGCAGTTACACTTGTGGATATATATCTAAAGGAAAAACCATTATCCTAAAGAGATATCTGCACCTCCGTTTTCACTGCGCCATTATTCACAAGAGCCTAGATGTGGAAATGACCCAAGTGTCCATCAGTGGATGAATGGATAAAGATGTGGAATATACAGATAGTGAAATACTATTCAGCCATGAAAAAGAAGGAATTCTTGGTGCACCTGGGTGGCTCAGTTGTTTCAGCATCCGACTTCAGCTCAGGTCATGATCTGACAGTTCATGAGTTCAAGCCTGTGTTGGGCTCTGTGCTGGCAGCTCAGAGCCTGGAGCCTGCTTCAGAATCTGTGTCTTCCTCTTTCTGCCCCTCCCCTGCTTGTGCTCTGTGTCTCTCTCTCAAAAATAAACAAATAAATTTTAAATTGAAACAAAAGGAAATCTTGCCACTTATGACAACATGGATAGACCTCGAGGGCATGATGCTGAGTGAAATAAAACAGATCCCATTTATATGTGGATCTTAAAACAAACCAACAAAAACATCCAGACTCATGGGAACAGAGAACAGATCTGTGGTTTTCAGAGGCTGGGGGGTAAGAGGTGGGGGAATTGGGTGAAGGTGGGTCAAAGGGTACAAACTTCAGTTATAAGATGAATAAGCTCTGGGGATGTAATAGCATGGTGACTATAGTTAAAATACTGTATTATATATTTGAAAATTGCTAAGAGAATAGACCTTAAGAATTCTCATCATGGGGAAAAAATTGTCATTATGTGAGGTGATGGACATTAAACTAAACTTATCATGGTCAGTATTTCACAATATGTACATATATAAAACCATTATGTTGTACACTTTATATTTTAAATTTTTTTAATGTTTATTATTTATTTTTGAGAGAGAGAGAGAGAGAAAGACAGAGTGCAATCAGGGGAGGGGCAGAGAGAGAGGGAGACACAGAATCTGAAGCAGGCTCCAGGTTCTGAGCTGACAGCACAGAGCCCGACGTGGGACTCAAACTCAACGACTGCAAAATCATGACCTGAGCCAAAGTCGGACACTTAACCGACTGAGCCACCCAGGCGCCCCTTTTTTTTTTTTTTAATGTTTATGTATATTTGAGAGAGAGAGAGCACAAGCAGGTGAGGGGCAGAGAGAGGAGGACAGAGACTCTTAAACAGGCTCTGTGATAACAGCAGGGAGCTGGATGGGGCTCAGACTTGTGAACCGCGAGATCTTGACCTGAGCCGAAGTCAGATGCTTAACTGACTGAGCCACCCAGGCACCCTGTGTTGTACACTTTAAACTTACACAGTGTGTCTCTTATAAAAATCTGAGCTCTGTGGAGAAATAAAAGGGACTTGAGAAGCAGCTTGGAGTTCCTGTCGTTGTCAGTCATCCTGCTGAGACAATATTCCTCTGGTCATCAGCATCTTCTTGCCTGCATATCTGTGTTTGCTAACCATGCACCGAAAGTCCATGGAGGGGGAGATGGAGACACAGGGTCCCTGGCCACTATCGATGGATTTAGTAGAACAAAACTCAGCCATGCAGGGTAAGAAGGCAGGCTGGCACGGGTGTTTTGCTCGAGGTATTCCTTTGATGACGCTGTGCCCATGTGATACCCAGCAAAGCTCCTTTTCAGCTGAAGTATATGCCAGGCCTATCCAACCTGGAATTCATTGATAAAGCTCTAAGCAGCCTCGAGGCCTGTGACCTGGGAGAGTGACTTAGGCTGACTTTATCGGCAGTGGCTCTTCTTTTTCATTATATTTGCTATTACCAGAGCTGATCTTTTTTCTTAAAACCTGTTAACCTTATACAAGGGGATGGGACCATTTGAGCTCTCCGACAGGAAGCTGATGGGAAATTGTAAGCCTCTAAAATAGGTTGAGAGCTTCCCGTTGTTCAGGGTCCTGGCAGAGGTTACTTAAAAAAAAAAAAAAAAAGGAAGGGGGGTGAGATCGGAATACAAAATCTTGGTGTGTTTTTCTGGGATTGGCCAGTTTCTTCCCTGGGGCCTGTGTTTTTTCAGCCCGTGGGGGAAAGTTGCAATGGCTTTATGCATCTTACAGACAAAGCTTGCGAGTGCCCCAGTGTCGGTGTGGGGATGGTAGGACAGGTCATATGTTCAGAATGCTGTTTGTGGCTGTAAACCAAGAAAGACTGATCTTCCACAGGTAGGTGGAAAGGTGTTCTTGAGCGTTTAAATGTGTAGACTTTAGCCTGGCTACAGGAATGCATGGTATTTCTTGCTTTCAAGCCAGTTAGTGAAGATTGTAATTGGGCATATGTATGAGTGACTTTAAAATCCAGGCTCTTGGGGCGCCTGGGTGGCGCAGTCGGTTAAGCGTCCAACTTCAGCCAGGTCACGATCTCGCAGTCCGTGAGTTCAAGCCCCGCGTCAGGCTCTGGGCTGATGGCTCGGAGCCTGGAGCCTGTTTCCGATTCTGTGTCTCCCTCTCTCTCTGCCCCTCCCCCGTTCATGCTCTGTCTCTCTCTCTGTCCCAAAAATAAATAAACGTTGAAAAAAAAAAGAAAAAATCCAGGCTCTTTGTTGAACCCTTTATGTGCGTTTCTCACAAACACATACACACAAGCATTCATATATTCTGTTACACCAAATGTACTGATTCATTGATGGAAGCTCAAAAGTGTCAGAAAAGCAAATAAATAGCAAAACTGCCTTCTGTTGTGCTTTCAGTAACTTCACTATACACAGTTTTTTTTCTGTGGGCTAGGTTACTGTTTTAAGAAAATGGTGGTAAGTTGGGGCGCCTGGGTGGCTCAGTTGGTTAGGCAACCGACTTTGGCTCAGGTCATGATCTCCCGGTTCATGTGTTCGAGCCCCGCGTTGGGCTCTGTGCTGACAGCTTGGAGCCTGGAGCCTGCTTCAGACTCTGTGTCTCCCCCCCTCTCTGCCCCTCCCCTGCTCACACTCTGTGTCTCTCTGTCTCTCAATAATAAATAAACGTTAAAAAAAAAATTTAGAAAATGGTGGTAAGTGTAACAGGAAAACCAATCAGCTAAGTAGTTAGGATCACTGGCTTTTGGGTGAAATAAACCACGTTTACCTTCTAGAGGCAACATTTGCCAGCTGTGACCTTCCAAGAAACCTAACCTCGCTTGAGTTTGTTTTCTTTAAAATGGGGATTAATCACTGTGCCTGCCTCATGGGATTCAGTGAATGAAATCCTATGTAAATATATTATATATATATATATATACACACATATATATAATATATGTAATATATATGTATTTAATACACGATATATCATGCATATGATATATAATATATACTTATTTATCAAATATTACATATTTATTTTATATTAAATGAATATGAAATATGTGAATATAAAATAATATATTCATAAATTACATACTATATATTTATATTTTATTTTTATATTTTGTGTTTTATTTATATAGTATATATTATATGTATATTTATAATAATTATATATATTTTATCACTAAGAATTACGTGTTTGGAAGAAAGCTAGTTGTTGATTTAAGAATTACGTTTTTGGAAGAAAGCTAGTTGTTGATTTTGGTACCCTTGCCTTTGAGGAGCTGATAATGTCATGGACGAGACAGGCATGTATAAAGTATACTGGAAATATCCAGGTGAAATCAGTCCTGCAGTAGAGAGCATGGTCCCCAAGAGAGCAGTGTGTTCCCGAGTAGCAGAGCAGAGTAGGAGGTGAAATGAGCTTTGGTAAGCAGGTAGTTGGGTCAGCAGAGGGAGAGTGATTCAGGTTGAGGGGGCACAGTGAGGCAAGTTTCTGGAACATAAAAAAAAATAAGAATAGATTCACACAGAATGCAGTATCTGGGGAGGAACGTCATAGAATAAGTCTAGGAGAGGAGGTGGGATTGGTCAAAGCATGACTCTTTTCCCTGTAATTTAAATAAATCCAAGGAGCCCCATGCTTTTTGCCAATTCAGAATGGGTTTGGGGTAATTATGATACCAAAAGGAAATTTAGTTTTATTTATTTATACCTTCCACCTAACATCAACTGTTTAAACAAACTTGAAAAGTCAAGCTCATGCATTTAAGTCAATATGCAGTGCATCTGAACTGAAAGCAACTAAATATTTAAAAAAATAGTAATCTTCTAATTAATGCACCAGAAAGCAGACAGATTTCTATTATATTTGATCATCTGAAGCTTACAAATGTCAAAGTCAGTAAACAAACGGAGAAAACACCAGAACATGTATTTAACTTTCAGTATTTAAAAAGATTGAAACTCTAAAGCACACCCTAGGTTACTGATTGTGAATCTAGAACCAAATTAAAAGAAATCACAGCAGGAAGTACACTGAGCATGAAGGCAGGCATTAGAATAACACTGAAATAGGTCTGCATATTCTTCAAGAACACAACATAGGACAGAGACATGGGGCTATTTAGAAGGAGGGCAAGACTTTCTAAGGTTAGCATCCTGGTGGTAGTAATGCACCAAGTTGCAATGTCAGAAGCAACTATCCAGGCTTTAGAAAGTGGAGACAGTGAAACACATTTTTTAGGGATTTCACCCAGAATGGTTAAATGACAGAGTTTCTGTTTTTAAAGAGGTAGCCTTCTTGGATGGCCACAGGCAGCTTATTTTTCTTACCTCATTCCCAGGCTAGTGTGGATAATTGAGGTATTTAAGACGTCCTGAGGGATAGCTTAGATTTTTGTTACTCTTTCCCAACATAGTGTCTATGTGCTATTAATTGTATAGGACTGCCAGTGCAAAAGAGAAAGTAATCAAAACTTTAAAGGGAATATTCTTAATTCTCTTTTTGTGAATAAAAAGCAAATGACAGTTTCTGCAAGTAAACATGGCATTTGGGGAAAAAGATGAACAAGGAGAGAAATGTAATTATCCTAAACTGTCTCTTTTAAGGTACATTTTTTCCTGTACTCATGTGAGAATTGATAGGAGTGTTTTGCAGAATGGATTACTAATAAATCACATGGCTTGGGAAAGAACATTTACATTCATATTTCTATTTCATTTTTCTGAAAAAGCTTAAGTGGTTCTTTCTCTGGTGATTTTTAAATTTAGTCTTGGGGATCTGAAGTTCAGGGTCCACATATTTAGATTTACACATTCAGTGTAATAAGATTAAAAAATTTTTTGTGGTATATTAACTTTTAGATCCATATTGTCAAATTTAGGAATATTCCACTGGAAGCTAAACCAAGATCTCTGTATGTTTTTTTGATGAGTGAGGATATGTACACACAGATTGAATAGCTTTTCTATTACACAAGTTTATATTATGTTCGGCCTGGTAATAGCAAATTTTTCCATTTCTCCTCTTATGTTGTCTCATTCATAACACCCATTCCACAGTGTAGAAAATTGACAGAAAAAAAGAGATATCTGTATCTTTTCCAAATCCACGCTGATTTAGCTTGAGCAGGAGTAGAAGTAATGACAACCATTTGTAGATGACATAGGCTGTAGACAATAAAGTTTGTATTCCTGGAACAAAGAGTTGATTACTTAATCTTATTGAAAAGGCTACTATCCATTTCCTACCAGAAAGTGAGATGCCAAACCAAGGTCACAGGGGACAGAAAATATTGCTTCCCAAGAAACTGTGGTTGACAGGATTGTTACAGCCCAAAGGAATGCTGCAAACATCAGTTTTCTGGGAGAGCGTGGCTCCATCCAGCAATCAGCAAAGCTTTGTCAATGTATCAGAACAGAGCCACTTCTTGGAAACTGGCAACTCATCTCTGTATACTCATGAGGTAACCCAGAATGCTATTTTTTTTTTTTTTAGAGAGTTTGCATTAGTTCTGTTGAATTTCAGTTGTGTTATACGTTTGCTAATTGACATAATCCCTGCTTTGACCATTAGATGTGTTTCTGGAATATCTGACGATTCTTACAAGGAGAATAAATATTCAGTTAAGTAGTTTTGTGTAGTCATTGTAGTGTGAAGTTCCTCGCAAGAGTGACTTAGTGGATGTTGAGATAGACCATCTATTAGCATCAATTCCCAGGAGACTTGTGATCTTAGAAATTGCCATTTTTGTTGCCACTAGGGGTCCATTTCATGGACAGAAATAGCAATGACACAGAAGAATTCAGGCAGTGTTTAGAACCATCTTACATAAAGAAGGAAGAAGAATAATTACGATAAAATTATCTAATATGCAGAATAATATCTAATGAATATACATATATACTATAAATAAAATTTAAAAATTGCGCTTATCATAAAAAACACTTCTGACCCCTCTGGCTACATGATAGCACTTTAATTACTTTGTTTATACTAACACCAGCCTGATGGTATCTGGACTGACATTTCTTCCATTTTCTGAAATATGGAAACTGAGGACACAGATAAGTTGCCTCATGAAGTCACAGAGCTATTAAGGGGCAGAGGTAGGATTTGAAGCAAGGTAGACTGGTTCTTGCGGCTTCTGTCTTGTGTATTTGTATCTGTACATGGAGGGAAAATTAAAATACAACCTCTCAGGATACCTGGGTGGCTCAGTCAGTTGAATGTCCAACTCTTGATTTCAGCTCAGGTCACGATCCCAGGGTCATGGGATCAAGCGCTGCATTGTTGTCCACGCTGAGTGTGGAGCCTGCTTAAGATTCTCTCTCCCTCTCTCTCTCCCCCTCTACCCGCCTCCTGCTTGTGCACGCTCTCTAAAATAAAACTTAAAAAAATCATATAACTTCTCATTGCGTTTGCCCTCAAATATCATTGTGAATTATTTCATTTTCTTAGTACAGCTGAATGTTCACTGTGTCACATTTCCTCAAGAGGTTGGTATATTAATTAAGAACCAAGCTATAGTCTTTATTTTTTTTTCTTAATTTGAATCCTTTATATAGGCAATGTGGGAAATAGCTACATTGTATCAGATGTTTGAGACATTGGGAAAACATGTGTGTCCCTGTAGTAAGGAATAAAAAGCTCCTTGTGAGAGACAAAAAATCCAGGTCTGGTTGCTCTTTCAGTTGACCTTGAACCAGATTAAGTTTTCAGGGCACCATATCAAACCAGTACATTTCCTGCTCTAACCCCCTCTTGGGGTTGTTTTAAGGCAGAGATCAACTATGAGCATTAATAAGAACACAGCAGCAACCAAAACCCAAAGGAGGCTATAGACAGGAAAACAATCACAATGGTAGCCATGCTCTTCAAATGGAAGGCCAGGTTTGTTTTTAAAAAGGATTTGAGCAACACCCAAGTTGCTGGCCCACTCAGTGGGCAGGGCTTAAACTCCCCTTTCTGCCTTCATTCTGCTTTCCTGACGTTCAGTTCTTTTGCCTAACTGGAGTGCACTGAACTTCAATTTGATAATTGCATCCTCAAATCCCTTAATGAAGGTGCCTATCAAAGTATAAATAATTACCCAGTAATTTTGTATTTGCAAACTCCATCCTGGCTGTTTATGCCTCTCTGTGGTTCAAAAGGGAGGTTCAGGGGCCCACCCCACACTTTTCCTAAGTCAGGGACATTTCAGGAGCCCAGAGGATGGCATCTTAGCACACTTTCCCACTCAAGGAGTTCTCCCTCTGCTCCCTCCCGGCCCTGACCACCATCTTCTCTGGTACCTTTTATAAGTCTGTCGGAGAGCTGCCTTTCTGTTTTGGAGCTGCTCACGCAGACATCTGCCTGCATCAGGGGTGCTGCCCTGGAACTCTAGGGTGCAATCCCTTACCTCCCCGAAGGCCCCCGGGACCCCTGTGAGCCTGGGCTGGGTGCCTCTGCACTTCCTCCTTAGGAATCTGTTTTGTCCTTTGGACAATATCTGCCTTAGCTCATGGAAGACGCTCACCAGTGGCCTGTTGGGCTTCTTCCTTCATCTTCCCTCTGGTTCATATGTTTCCGGATGAATCCCTTAATTATGCACAAGAACCCATCAGTGGAAGTGCTGGGGATCTTCCAGGAGGCTAATAGCCAAGAAGACAAAAAACAAAACGTTATAGAACAAAAACCTGATAGGATTTGTAAGTGTTAGTGGGGGTGTTTCTCCCAGGCACCTGTGGAGAGGGTGTGCTTAGCGGCGGGGCCTCATATAAGCGAAGAGAGAAGCTGCAAAGCTGGCACAAGCCAGGTGACAAACCCAAGGCTTTCTGGGCTGGTGTTTTCCTCCTAGATACTGTTTTTAAACACGTGGACTTGTTAAGAGCCAGTGCAGCTGACAACCCCTCCAGAAGTATTATTCTTAAAAGCTGCACTAAAATTATTCACCTCATGTAAAAACAAGTGTGATTTACATCTAATATGGGTAATTACTTTTACAGTTAATTAAAAGCGCTCTCATTAAGCCCCTGCTGTGATGCCAATGCATAGCTCTTATTTGCAAACAGACCCTTGGTTTGAGCTTACCTTGGTGACATATTGCTCCTACCTAAGAGGGGGCTGCCTTCCTCAGTATCAAATTTAAGTGTGCTGAGCCAGCAGCCCTGGGCTGCCAGGGTTCCTGCCAACTCTCTCTTGTCCCCTGATAACTAAGCTGCAAAAAAGCGTAGGATGAAGAGAACAAAATAATTCGTGGGGGTGAGGGTGCTCTCCTCAAAAAGGGAAGTCACAATTTTAAGATGAAAGCTTTGCTATCTTTATTCCCAGAAAGGCTGCATTTGGGAATTGTTTTGTGGTCTTTTGGGCTTTACCGGTTTTTCCTGCTAGCTCTCTCCCAAAGAAAATATCCCATAACCACCCCTGCCCCCCGCCAAACACACACAAACACAGACACACACACACACACACATAAAATTCCTCCAGACATTTATAAAGTCAACAGCATTGCATTCTGACCTAGCCAACTAAAGTCGATTCTACTCTCTTAGTTGAATGGATTTATGTCGAGAACTTAGTTTACATACATTATTTTTGCCATTTGTATGAATTCATGCAAAATAGCTCTGAAATAAAGTCTCAGTCTTCACATTTAGATTGAAACTTTTTAGACTGTCGTGTGCGTTGAAACAGGGATCTCGGTCACACTGAACCTTCTTAAACACGTAATAATAAAATGCCTCCTCAAATGATCACATCCCTGGTAAGTAATTCAAGCTTATTTATTAAAGCGTACAGTCATTAGAGATTTAAGTTTTGAGGGAGCAGATAGTGTTATTTCAAGACGTGTACAGACCCCGCGAATGGGATGCTGTGGTACATTGCTAGGTGCTTTTGGTATTTTGCAAAGTTATTTGCTTCCATCTGCTGGCCATATGTGAGATTGCAGGGGCTGAGCAAATTTGTGAATGGAGACCTTGCATGCAATGGATAAAATATGTAACTGCAAACGTTTTATGCTATTCTTTACAACACAGTCATTTTTTTTTTTTTTCAAAAATTTTGGGGCGCAATCATTATCTTTAAATGATTCAATTATATTTAGAATACAGATTTAAATATACAGATGCAAGGACAGAATTTGGCTTTGAGGAAGGCATAAAGTGCATAGAGGGTAGATAGATTTCAGTCCATCTTAGATCATTAATTAGCAAAGCCAGTGCCCTACACTCTTTGACACTCACCTTTCTCATCTGCACAATGGAAGAACTGGACCAAATGGCCCTACAGCTTATATTTACTTTCAAAGTTCGACTCTCCGTTACGTTAAAAAAAAAAAATAGAACCCAAATTGCAGTAAATGTTCTAAGTCCTAGAATCTAAACTCATATTGGTTAGTTTCTTTTATAAGTAATTGTTATTTTCAGAACAATAGGAAACTTAAGTGTCCAAGCTATAGAAAAATTGCTTTTGAAAAGTAAAGTATATATAAATGAAAAGGAGCAGGTACTACCCCCAAATATGCCTCTTTGGCATAGGAATTATTTAGGGATGTTTACTTTAGGGAGGCTCCTGACTCAAAAGAATCTGTGAAAAGAGAGAGGGTGCCCTTTTGTGAGAAAAAAATTTACGTTTATAAGCGAAATCTCCATTTGTAAGGGTGTCTCCCTCCCTGTACCAGGAAGTAAAGGATGAGTCTAAGTCTCCAGAAACTCTGATCAAGAGGCAGTGGCTTAAATTGCATAACAACCTTATACTTGTTTCCTGTGCAAACTTCCCACCTGACTTTTTGTTTTTGTCATTAGCTGAAGATGTTAGCTAAGGTGATGGCTGGGGACCTTTTAAGAGTTACTCAGTTTTCCTAGGTATGTCCTGTGTATACAGAAGGTATAAACTTCTGTTTAAACTTCTGTTTGTTTTGGGGCGCCTGGGTGGCGCAGTCGGTTAAGCGTCCGACTTCAGCCAGGTCACGATCTCGCGGTCCGTGAGTTCGAGCCCCGCGTCGGGCTCTGGGCTGATGGCCCGGAGCCTGGAGCCTGTTTCCGATTCTGTGTCTCCCTCTCTCTCTGCCCCTCCCCCGTTCATGCTCTGTCTCTCTCTGTCCCAAAAATAAATAAAAACGTTAAAAAAAAAATTAAAAAAAAATAAACTTCTGTTTGTTTTTCTGTAGTTAATCTTTTATTATGGGGGATATTAGCCAAGAACCCAGAGAGGCAAACTTATTTTTCCCTCCCCTGTAAAATGTTAATTCAGAATTTAAAATGAATTTTGGGATTCTTTTTGGAGTGTGGTGTTGGAAAATATTTTTTTCTTAATATTAAAACTGTCTTGTCATAGCGTTTGTCCCATTTGAAGAGAAAGAGCAAAACATCTGGATTTCTCCCCCAGTAGAAGGGTAGTTGATTATAAACCCTATTTGGGCTTGTCATGTGAATCCTGGTCCTCCAGCTCTAGAGAGATGTTTTAAGCTATAGGTATTTCCTTTGAAATATTCTCTGGTACTTGGTGATTATCTGAGCCCAGGAGAACAATGCCACATTAGAGATAAGACCATACTTGACTCTTAGTCCAATATAAGCAGCCTAGTCTTTTCTCTATATTGCCCTTCCAGGGTTGATACCTGAAATCATTAACATAGATTTCAGGTGCTATCTTCTGAAAACACAAGGGCCCGTGGTCATAACAGCATGCAGTTGCCCTGGAATCGCCTGTGTAAACGTTTTTTTTTTCTTCCCTAGGGGTTGGCTTTCATGGGGTGGTCCCTGGATCATGCCTTTCTTTTCTCAGTGGTGAGTAGGCAAGTATCAAGAGAGATTTACACCGGAAGCTCCTTGAGGCTCTTGATCAGTTTCCTATGGCTTCTGTAAAAAATTGTCACAAATTTGTGGCTTACTACAGCAGAACTGTGTTTTCTCACAGCTCTGGCAGGCACAAGTCTGAAATCAATGATGGGGTTTTGGCATGGTGGTGGAGGTCTGGAGCCAATGGCCAAGAAACAACTATTCCTTTTTTTTTTTTTTCCCCACTTATAATTCCTTTTTTTAATGTTTATTTATTTATTTTGAGAGAGCGAGATTGAGCACTGGAGAGGGACAGAGAGAGAGGGACACAGAGAATCTGAAGCAGGTTCTGTGCAAATCCCCAGTATAGGGCTCAAACTCATGAATCGTGAAATCATGTCCTGAGCCAAAGTCAGACGCTTAACCAACTGAGCCACCCAGGCACCCAGGAAAGGATTCTTGAGAGGTCTAGGATACAAAAAGATTTTATTAAAGCATAGGGACAAGACCCTTGGGCAGAAAGAGCTGTCTGTCCCAGGATTGTGAGGAGAGACTGATTATATACTTGGGAGTTGGGAGAGGTAAAGTCAAGGGCAAGTTCCTAAAGGGATTTTCATATGCTAAAGAAGACTCACAGGATATTAATGGACTAGCTATTGTTAAGCTAAGGTTGTTTTTCACTCTAGCAAAGCATTAACTTGAAGACAGTAGGGGGTTCCTCCAGAAATGTTCTACTTTGCCTGCCTCAAGTATTTGTCAATGGGCTGCAGGTTATAAAATTTAATTTCATTTTTCATTTCCTTCTGCCTTTGTTTCCCATGTCATTCCCCCCTGAATAATTTTGACTCTTAAATCTTTAAGGATGCTAAGGGTGGATGGTTTCATCTTATTTATTTTTATTTTTATTTTTTTAATGTTTATTTCTGAGAGAGAGAGACACACACACACACACACACACACACACACACACACACAGCATGAGTGAGGAGGGGCAGAGAGAGAGGGAGACACAGAATACGAAGCAGGCTCCAGGCGCTGAGCTGTCAGCACAGAGCCCGATGCGGGGCTTGAACCCACAAACCACGAGATCATGACCTGAGCTGAAGTTGGATCCCCAACCGACTGAGCCACCCAGGTGCCCCTGGCTGGTTTCATCTTCTGTCAGCAGGGTTACCTCCTACCAGATTCTCTGCAAGTGAATGCTTCCCTTGCCTCTTCCAGTTCCCAGTTGTTATGGGCACTCCTTGGCTAGTGGCTCTGTCCCTCCAGTCTCTGCCTGCCTTCATATGGATATCTCTTCTCTATCTCTTAAAAGGACACTTGTCATTGGATTTAGGGTCCATGCAGATAACCTTGATGATCTCATTTCAAGATGCTTAATTACATCAGCAAAGACCGTATTTCCAAAGAAGGTCACATTCACGGATTCCAGGGTTTGGGACATGGACATACCTTTTGAGACTTAGTATTCCACCCACTCTAGACTCCTTGCTTCTAAATCCTCGGAGGCCTCCAGAATCTCACTGGCAGACATTTATCCCCACCTGTTCACAGGGACCTTTAACTTCTGGGCATTTCGGAGCTGTGAATGGTGCTAATGTATGATACAGGATGATGGTTCTCTGAATTGTGGGCATAAATATCCCTGACCTACAAAAATCATCAGAAACAACTACCATACCAAATGCATACCAAAATGCAGAAGAAATTAAGTTTCTCTGGGGAGAGAGAACAGCTTTTGAAAAGAACAGATACACAAGTGCTTTGATGTCTAAAAGCCAGAACTCAGAAGACTTGGAAGAGCATACTTTAAAAATAAAACTTTTTTTAAGTTCTCAATACTCTGCTCAGAACCAGGTCTCACAAAGACACTTGGAGGGTGCCATCAATGATAGCTAACATTTATCCATGACTTGACATATGCTAAGATTTTGCATGTATTAGATATGCCTCCCAACAAATGAAGTGGCTATCATTTTCCTTATTTTACATACAGGGAATTCAGTTATATGAACCCAAACAGTGTGACTCCTTAGCACGTAGAAAATCCTATCTGTTGCCAGTAATTAAGTCACTGTTTGGAGTTTTCCAACTACAGAAAGGAGAAGGCTGGCTTCTGTGGGGAAATTGATTGCTTAGTGATGAGTACATGGCCCCAAATTCATCCTTAACACTTAAGTACTTGAGCTGTTTTCCTAGTGAAGTCATCAAATGGGGCTGAAGTACTTACTCGACTACTCTGGTTCGGAAAAGGTCAGGTCGGAGCCCATCCGGAGACACCAGCTCTACGAGGAGCGATCGGAACAATAATTTGTTCCCGCCAAAGTGACATTTTTCCAATTTGAGCCCAACATTGTTCAGAAGCAAGCGCAGTCCCCTGTGGTGCCTCCCGTGTAGATCTGCAGTGCATGACAAACCAACAATATCATCTAAATAAAAAATCCAGCATGGGTTTAGTAAATTAATCCTGACAAGAATAAATCGAATAATCTTAGGGAGATGGCAAGAGCTCTGATTCTGCCAGATGGCTTTTTTCAGTCACTTGCATGGGTCCGTGGTGGCAGATTAAAAACAAAAACTTGCCTTTGGCTTCTTGATTTCGTGAGTTAGTTGATTAACACCTGCCACTTCTTTGTGGGCAAATCAAAACTGGATATGGACTCTTCCCTGCACACTCCACATATTTTCACTGGAGGAAAGAAAGAAATGCATACTTCCCCCGGTCAGAATAGCATAAAACAGATGAGGAACTGCTTTATCTTGCCTTGTTTCTAGATGGCATCTCCTGGGTTTAAAAATAATTCGTGATTTTCATCACTCCCATACTGAGTTAGTCACTATGTGTCTTAGTGCAGGAACTCCAAGAGAGTTGTTAGTAAGAGTAAAGGTTCAAGGTCAATCAAAGACCTCAGCGATTAAATAGGGGTGTGGTGAGAAAACCATGAGCCCATGACCCCAAGACTGGGGCTTTGCAGATAATCTGGGAATCTCGTTGCCTTAGTCAGCTTAGGCTGCCATAACAAAATAGTACAGGTTGAGAGACTTAAAACAAGAGAAATGTATTTGCTTACAGTTCTGGAAGCTCGAAGTCCAAAATCAGGAAGGCAGCAAGATCAGGTTCTGGGGAGTACTAGTCCTGGGTCAGAGATGGCCCCTTCTCTCTGTGTTCTCACATGGCCTTTCCTTTGTGCATGGATACAGAGAGAGAGGGAACAAGCTCTTTGGTATTTCTTCTTAAAAAGACATTAATCCCATCAGATAAAGTTCCCCCTTTTATGACCTCATTTAGCTTTAATTACTTCCTTAGAGGCCCCATTTCCAAATATAGTCACCCTGGGGGTTTGGGGCTTCAACATATGCATTTTGGGGAACACAGTCATTCAGTCTACACATTTTTTTAAGTAAAAAAAAAATTGTTTATTTATTTTTGAGAGACAGAGAGAGAGAGACAGAGTGTGAGTGGGGGAGGGGCCGAGAGAGAGAGACACAGAATCTGAAGCAGGTTCCAGGCTCTGAGCTGTCAGCACAGAGCCTGATGCAGGGCTCAAACTCAAGAAAAATCATGACCTGAGCCAAAGTCAGCCGCTTAACTTAACCACCCAGGCGCCCCAGTCTACACATTTGTTAAAATGCAGATTCTAATTCAGTCTATCTGGGGTGAAGCCTGAGGTGCTCCATTTTAACAAGCTCCCAGGTGATACTGTAGTTTCTGGGGCACAGACCCCACTTTGAATAGCTAGTTTCTAATATTACCCCTATGTTACAGATAAGACAACTGGCATTTTGGAAGGTAGAGACACTTGCCTAAGCTACACAGCTCTCATGTTATAGCACCACACCTGGGATGCAGGAGTCTGGCTTCAGCATGAACTGCTAGCCATGACACTGTTCAGCCTTAGCCCCTAGCAGAATGCCTGGAGGGATTGCTAAAGCAGGGATCACTTCATTAGGTCTGGGTGGGGACCAAGAATATGCATTTCTTGAAGGTTCTCAGGTGATGCTGATGCTGCTGTTATGGGGACCATGCTTTGAGAATCACAACGGTGCCTCTTCTCTAGATGATTTTGCTTTAGATGTCCCTCCTCCGCATAGAAAGGAAAATAATGCCTGGGTGGCTCAGTCGGTTAAGCATCCAACTCTTCGTTTTGGCTCAAGTCATGATCTCATGGTTTGTGGGTTGGAGCCCCACGTCAGGCTCTGTGCTGATGGCTTGGAGCCTGCTTAGGATTCGCTCCCCCCACCCCTCTGCTTCTCTCCCACTCATGCTTGTGTACTCTCTCTTTCTCTCTCTCTCTCTCAAAAATAAAATAAACTTAAAAAAAAAAAAAGGAAGGAACATAATGAGACATAGGGCCTGAATTATCCATACTGACCAACCACCTTGACTAAAACAAAATAAAATTACCTGAAAGGAGTGGAAAGTGCCTAGTGTAGGAGCCATTTCCAGGTGTAGACTTATGCTCTGTCATTGTGTGACCTAGGATGAGTTACCTAATCACTCACGTCAATATTTTTATGGTAAAACTAAAAACACCAACCTTGCTTGGTTGTGGGCAGCTTAGAGACAAGTGTGAAAAACACCTGACCAGTTCTGGGCACCAAGGAGTCATTCAATCATTGTTCACTGTTTCAGTCCCATTTTACAGATATTGAAACAGTCTGTTACATAAAAATAACCAGCAAACAAACAATAAAAAAACCCCAAAAACAAAAAACCCCCACAAATGACAAAAAACAAGAACTTCACCTTATGATATTGTCTCCTTAGGTTCCATTCTTGATTCATACAGATCTAGAATTTCTTGTGCTTAATATAAAATCACCATGGTAATGGCCTTCCACTTAATCAACTTTCTCCCAAGGATGCATCAGCAGAATAGACCAAAGTACTTATCAATGAGAGAATAAATATTTCTATAGATTTAACTTACCCCCAAGCCATTATTGTTTGAAGACCCCTACACCATTCTGCTACCCATAGCCCCCCATCTCCATTCTAGAATGGTCAGGCCAAAAACCTTGGAATGGTTCGTGGCCTATGTCTTTCTCTCATATTCCACCTCCAATCCTTTAAGACACCTGTGGACTCCATCCAGCTTCCACCTCTGGGTATATATGTGAAAGAATTGAAAACAAGGACTTGAACACCCATGTTCATTATTCATCGTAGTCAAAAGGTGGAAACAACCATCCATGGATGAATGGGTCAACAAAATGTAATGTGTACATAGAATAGAATATTCTTCATCCTTAAAGAGGAATGAAATTCTGATATCTGCTACTACATGGCTGAGTCTTAGATGAAGACATGCCAGATGAAATAAGCCAGACACAAAAGTACAGACACTGTATGATCCCTCTAATATGAGTGTTATACACTGAATTGTACCCTATTCCCAAATTCATATGTTGAGGCTCCAACCCCCAATGTGACTGTTTTTAGATATAGGGCCTTTAGGAAGATAATGGAGATTTAAAAGGTCATAGGGTCCTAGCTTGATGGCACTCATGTCCTTATAAGAAGAGGAAGGAATGCCAGAGATCTCTCTCCTTGCATATAGAGAAGAGACCACATGAGGGCACAGTCAGGAGGTGGCCATCTACAAGCCAGAGAGTTCTTACCAGAAACAAACCCCTGACAGCATCTCGATTCTGGACTTGTGACCTCTGGAATTGTGAAAAAAAAAATAGATTTCTTTTATTAAAGTCACCCAATCTGTGGTCTTTCGTTGTGGCCGACCTAGCAGACTGACCCTATGAGGTACCTAGAGTAGTCAAACCCACAGAGAAAGAAAGTAGCACTGAGGCCGCCAAGGACTGGGGGCGGGAGGAGTGGGGACTTAGTGTTTAATGGGAGCAGGGTTTCAATTGGAGGATGAAGAAGTTCTACAGATGGAGGGTGGGGATGTTTGCACGACAACATGAAATCGCTTCATGCCACTAAACCACTAAACACTTTGGTCAAAATAGTAAGTGTTACGTGTATTTTGCCACAAGATACAACACGATAAAACTTGAGTGGTTCCTCACTACTTTCAGAATAAAGCCCAATGTCCTCCTCAGATCTCATCTCCCACTATTTTCCTAATAAATTTCTCTCCTGTCCCGAGTCTTCCTTCCTCCTTCCTGTAGCTTAACTGTGTCCTATACTTGGCACTTGCTCTCCCTTGCCTGATATGCTCTTTCCCCAGGAGCAGGCTCATCCTCTAACTTCCGTCAAGCCTTTGCTCAGTTGCCACTTCTCTTAAAAATATTTTTTTGGGGCGCCTGGGTGGCGCAGTTGGTTAAGCGTCCGACTTCAGCCAGGTCACGATCTTGCGGTCCGTGAGTTCGAGCCCCGCGTCAGGCTCTGGGCTGATGGCTCAGAGCCTGGAGCCTGTTTCCGAATCTGTGTCTTCCTCTCTCTCTGCCCCTCCCCCGTTCATGCTCTGTCTCTCTCTGTCCCAAAAATAAATAAACGTTGAAAAAAAAATTAAAAAAAAATATTTTTTTAATATTTGTTTTGTTTATTTATTTATTTATTCATTTATTTGAGAGGGAGAGAGAGAGAGAGAGTGTGTGTGTGTCTGTGTGTGTGTGTGTGTGTGTGTGTGTGTGTGTGTGTGTGTGTGTGTGAACTGAGGAGGGGAGGAGAGAGAGGGAGACAGAATCCCAAGCTGGCTCTGAGATGTCAGTGCAGAGCCCCACGTGGGGCTCAATGTCATGAACTGTGAGATCCTGACTGGAGCCCAATTCAGTTGCTCAACCTCCTGAGCCACCAGGATGCCCCTGCCACTTCTCTTTAAATTTAAAACTTTATTCCCCCATCCTTACATTTCCATTCCTTTTTCCATGCTTTATTTTTCTTCATAGTACGTATCCTCTTATAAAATACCATTTATTGATGTTTCTTTTTTATTGTCTTTCTCTTGTAGCAGAATGTAAGCCTCTCCAGGGCAGGACTTTCCATGTGTTTTGTATGTTATTGAGTCTTCATTTCCTAGAGCAAGGGTGCTGAATGTTTATCTTCTGAATGCATTAGTGAATGAATATTACAATTACATATGTGGGGTGGGGGAGACATTTTATCTAACTGGTAAATTCCTTGAGAGTAGAAACCATGTTTTTTTTTTTCATCTTTACATTCCAGAGCAACATGAAAAAGTGCATAAAAAAGTAGATGTACAATACAGATGGATGGAAGGAAGGAACCATGGATGCATGGATAAATGGATGGATGGATGATGAATGGATGACAGGGTGGATAGCTGGACAGACAGAAAGATAAAAAAAATAGATGGTGATGGTTTTGTGTTGAAGGAAGGTAGGTTTGAATATCCTAAATCTGGAATGAGAGAGTTGAGGGCAGTTCCTGCTGATGTGAATAAAGGTATTGGGGGGGGGGGGGCATATTATTTTATGAGCCATCAGCTTCTCTTTGTTGTGGCCTCTGATCCATAGCTTTTGCCTTCACCCCACATCTGCATGTAATAAAGCTTAGTTATGACATCCATATGTCTCTAATGCAAACACCAGGGCATATACTTCTTAAAAGGGCTATAAAGAGCAATGGCTCGAGAAACAACCATTAGGAGCGTGGGTTTTTTATTATTTTAAAGGGCATTTCAACGACACTGCTGAATGTTCCTTGACCATAAGTTTGATTCCTGTTCTTTCTCTTTCTTTTCTCACCCTCTCAGGATATCAAAGCAGACTGCAATACCTGTGTGGAAATAGAGGACAGAAAGGTAAGTCAGTATTTTTCATCTTTTTGGTTCCCCCAAAAAACAAGAACTCTATGATATAAACCCAAGTGTTTAAAGGCTGGACAGTGGTTTGCAAAGGTGATTCATGTACTGATATTAGACACTTAAAGACAGTCATACTTTAAAAGATTCGTCTTTTTTTTTCTTTGCCATCTCTGTTATCTCCAATGGCTTCAATGAAGAGTACATTACATAATTAAGTATTAAAAAACTTGGTGCCGGTTTTTATTTTAGTCATATGCTTCTCATAGTTCATTTATCCTTAACTCATTTCACATTGTTGTTGAACATCATTGATGATTATAATATTACATATGAGATAAAATATAAAATATTGGACTTTCCAAGCTGTGTCCCTACATTTGGTTTTTATACACATTGAAAGAGAGGCTGCCTCAGTTTCTTTCCATCATGACACATTTACATGAGCGGCTACTTTCTATCACATAAATCTATGTATGTGAGATGTTTTTGGGGGGCAGGGAGGGGAGGTCATTTCCTACATTTTCAGAGTCACCCCAACCCCCATTCATCTTACTGTTATACTTGGTGTGGATCCCCTCAGGAAAAACAGCTGTTAGACCATTGTTCTCCACAGTCTGTCCTTATTGACAAGAGTTCACAGATGTTTCCCTGGTAAAGCGCATCCAAGCAGATCAAATTTTGCCTTTAATGCCTTGGATCCAAAGAGGTCAAATACGTGAATTGAGGGTACATATCTCCCAGCTACTTTTGACATCGTTCCACAATTTTGAAAGATGTTTCTCTGTGCAACTGTACCATTATTGTCGAATGCAGGTATTATGTCAAGCAGAGGTTTTCAGCCCTGATTTGGTAATAGCTCAGTCATCTGCTGATTAATAAGGTGGTTGAGCACTCCTCAAAACAAAATTTGCTTTTAAATAAAACGCAATTACGGTGCATTATTTTAAGGAGCGTTAATCTCTTCGTGTTGAAAGGAATAATGATACGGTAGCTGAGATTCTCTCTGCCTGATCTTCAGCTCCTTTCCAGGTTTGGGTCGCTCTCGTTTGCAGACAAAGGCATTTCTACTCATATTTGCATCCCCTGTGTTGTTTGCGTGTCGGCATTCTTGCGGGTGTGTATTTTGTGAGTTGGACAAATGGAACGTAGGCTGAACATGTGTCTATAGTCTTTTCTCATCTGTTCCTACTGTTCGTACCGCCAGTGATCTGCCCCAGCCACTCTGCCCACATCACAGTGAAAGCATGTCTCTTGCCCTGCTTCCTACGTTCAGGTTGTTTCTACTTCCCTTGGACTTTTGTAGAATTCATAAGCATGTTTCTGTTGAGTATTATTTTTTTTGGTACCTTCTTTGCCAGTAGTGTTTGAAAGATACCAGGAGACCTGATGCTGTTAAAACAATATCAGCTCCATCACCAGCAAGATAAATGAGCAGCCAGGATAATCTCTGGGCAGTGAAAGCTGGCCACATAGCTCCATTCTACCTAGCCAAACTACCACTGGTTCATACATCATGGTGATAAGGATCTCCCAAGTCTGTGGATCCGACTGGTGGGGAAAAGCCGTATGTGATCATTCTGTACATGGCTTCAACTGTTTTCAGAAAACAGTAACACATGTGCACACACACACAAACACACACACACACACACGCATTTCTATGCTTTGTCATAGCCTGTGGGGTTGAGTCAGGCACTTTAGATAAAGCCTCATCTCTAAACAGGTTCACCTGTTGTTTTCCAAACATGAGTGCTCATGAAGGATGATACATGAATTAACCACACCCCTTTTGCCGCAGTTAATTGGTGATGACTCCTGGCAAAGCAACAGTTGTAATGACTCCTTCCAGTTTGATCGTCTTATTTTCTAAGGATTTTTTACTCGCTCTGTTTGAAAGGAAAACTTTTCTTCCTCTCCAATTCTTTTCCAGTTTATTTTTGGGCTGATTCTTACATTTGGGCAGTAGCTTCTCTGGGTCGCCTAATGTGGTTGGGAGTGGGGGTGAGGTATTGGGGGAGGCTCTTTACATCAGGGTCTTGCCTCCTAATGGAAATGTCAACCCTAGCCATCCCAGAGGGGCAGTGTCCCGCCCTCCACTGAAGAGTGCCAGTCCCACCCCCGCGTACCGTGATGTGGTGCGAGGGCATGCAGGGAGACAGCGGCCGTGGCATCTGGAGTGATCTTCATCCAGTCTCTCGAATGCACTCTGGAACGTCTGTCACCCTGACGTATAATTATGAAATTTCACCATTGAAGCGATGACACTCAGTCCTGCGTGTGTGTGCGCCCCCCTCTCCATTTAATCCGAATGCTTCTGGCAAAATCAGTAATTTGATAAAGTGGAATTGAAGTGACAAGAGATGACAGAGGTGCCATAATAAGTCAGCCTGCCTCTGAAGACACAGCCCCTTGGCCCGGGTGGGTTTTTACGAATCGCTGAGTGCTCTGAAGGGAAACCAGCAGTGATATCTTTAAAGCTCCATTTCCTTTAGTTAAGAAAGCTTAACCTGATGTCGGTAGGACTCGGTGCATGTTTAAGAACACTGTTTTTTTTTTTCCTTTTTTCATTTTCTTTTCACTTTTCCTTCCTGTCTGCCTCTCTTCAGTGTATACTCTATCTGTGGATGTATCTGTGTGCTTACACCTGCACATTGGTGTATGGTTGAGTCCCTTCTGGATAGAAGAATTTCTGAGAACAAGATCTCGCCTTTGCTGTAGAGTCTAATAGGGTCTCTCCCTCCTGCCCCCTCCAGTTGCACACCCCATCCTATTTGGTAGGGACGTTCACCTTGAGCTGAATCATTTTTGAACTGATTGAATCCCAGACCAGGTATAATGATGGGAGATAAATGCTGAATTGCAAGAGATAGAGCCCTCATCCTAATGAAGAGAAGTAACTTTGCTCTTCGGGTCTGCACGCAGGCTGGTTCCACCTGACAGCATTGACCCAATGAGAGAATCGTTTTTCTCTCCTGTGTGTCTATTTTTCTCTATCCCAGATGCATATGTTCCATCGGCAGACATTGGCAAGGAGAACCCTGCCTGGTTATGTGTGGAGAGATTCACAGTGTGTACTCGGGTGTGCCTCCTGTTTTACATTTCCCTTTTTCTTGCAAGCCCACCAATTAGCAGAGCCCCTGTGAATAGACCTGCATGTAGATGGCTTTCTGGCCATTTCTTAGCATCACCCAGAAGGCTGTCACAGGGAGCTCTCAAGGGCTGGCAGCATTTTTCACCCTTAAGTGGGAAGCAGAGCTCAGATTGTTTCCTCCCACAGGTGAATGCCACAGAGCTAATGCAGATTTAGCAAAGGTGACACAAGGTAACCCATCACTCGGAGCCGCCGTCTGGCCTTGCAAAACCGCGTGCGTTTGACATTTACAGTACCCGTGTTGCTGGTGGGGAGCTGAGGCATTTAAATTCATTTTTATTTGTGGTGTGAAATCCATCTGAATTTCAGTACTATTATGAAGACCGTGATTCAGGTGACGGCAGAAGAGGTGGATGGATCAGCTGGGGGTAGAATCTGTCAGGAGGAGATGAGAACCCATTTGTCAAAGGCTATAAACACAGACAGGCCTTCCTCTCTTCACTTATCGCCTGGGCTGGTGCAGCTAAACAGTTTCAGATCTGCTATGAAATTGCATGGAAGGAAGTTTGAGCTGTTTTCAAAGTTAGAGCGACTTTCAGATTGGATCCAGTTGGAGCTGTGATAGGGATTCATAGTAGATGCCGTCTACCTGGCTTAACCCTGAGCTTTCGGACTTTTCCCTTTTACGATACTTACCCTGGATCAAGACTCCTAAGTGCCTCCAATTCTTCCTGTACCTTGTGTAGCAGGGACCGACATTACCCTCATTACACACGTCAAAAAATGGAAGAGCTTAAGTGACTTGCCCGAGGTCAAGTGACTGCAGAGGCCAGGATTTGAACTCAAAGATTCTTACTGCCAAGGCTATGCTCTTAGCTCTAACTAACGCTAGACTAATGCTAGACTCTCAAAAATACACAAACATGAGAATTAAATTTGTCAGAGACTTGTGCTTTCCAACAGATGAATTTGTGCCCAGAATGGTATCTTCATCCATTGCCAACAAACATAATCTGACTTTCAATTTGGGGCAACCTTTCATCCCTCACGTTTTTAGCCCCTTTTGTCAAAGGCTAGTAGAGACTTGCCATAGAGACTTAACATAGCCTTGTCAGCCCCGACCCTCTCCTGAGTCATTGGCACCTGGCGGTGGGGATGCCAGGACTAATTCTGGTCTTGAGGACAAGAGAAAACAGCACCAGAAGTGTACTTTTGGCTTCTCTTTCCAATAGATGTGGTTCAGTTTTAGCTTTTGTATTTCCACCAGGGTATATGCAAGGATTAGAAATCCTGTGCTCACAACACGGGAGTAAACATAGTGTGGTAGTGAAAACCATAGGTTTTGGGGCCTGAAAGTCCTGGGTTTTAATCCCAGTACTACTTAGCAGCACTGTGACCTTGAGAAGCTATCTTACCTCGTCTCAGTCTCCGTTTGTCCGTCTGTGAATTAAAGATGATAAAATTCACTTGAAAATTTGGTTTGAGGAGTTGATAATACCATAAGGCAGTGTATAGAATGCCTGGCACAAAATAAGAGTACAGTCAACTGTATCTACTCTTACTTTTGTTTTGCTAATATCTGCACCTACAGGCGTCACATGTCATTTATAATTAAATCTCTTTAAAAAAAGACAAGTCCCCAGAGAGTGTTATGGAGGCTCACAGAAAGGGACAACCAACGGGACCTAGTAGACTTGGGGAATATTTTACCCAAGAAAAGATGCTTGGCTTCAGTCAAGAAATAAACTCAGCCTTCTGCTGGGTCCAGGCAGGAATCCTGTTGTGGGGTAAAATGAAGTGCTGGGGACAGCAGTGAACTCCAGAGCAGTGGCCCCATATACAGGAGCTGTGATACAGCTACCTGTTGCCATGTGGAATATATGTTTAGTTTTGCCATTTTTCTCAGCCAGTCTGGAAATATGGATTTTAATGGAAGGCTACTGATTTTTAAAACACCATGCAAGCAAGTAAAACACATATGCAGAAAAGATTTAAGAGATGCAGAAGGCTTGAGACCTATAAGCTACATCTCAGTGGATTCGGAGGAGCACTTATGTGCATAATTCTGGAGATGGAGTCTGTTGAAGGCCCTCCTGGCAGAGGGAACCCATCAGGCAAAGACAGAGGCGTCAAAGAATGTGGCATGTTTCAGGTAGGTCCAGGCCTAGTGTGCATGTCTGAGAGTGGTGGGAGGGGAGACTGAGGCAGTGAGGGGTAGAAGATTATGGAGGGTATTATTTGCCTTGCTGGTGGATCAGAGCTTTGCATCAGTCGCTCCTCCCAATGGAAGGGGAGAGTAAGGGAGGGCAGGAAGCCAGAGGTGTATGGAACCAAAGAGGTACTGGAAACTTTGTGTGACTAACTTGCCAAAGAGGAAGTCCTAAGGAAACAGGGAGAGGGGCCAGAGCACACAGATGCAGCCAGTGTCTGGCTGTGGTTAGGTGCAGGGATGCAATGACGATGAAGGCTTTGCCTAGAGCAAGGTGAGGCCAGCCAGCGCTCAGACATACTGGTGCTGGGTTTCCAGCCAGATGTCCTCTTTCTGAAGATGTGTGGTGGAAAAGGACTGCATTTTCTGGGGCCAGTATTGCTAAATACAGGAGTCAGACTTCAGATGATAAATGAAATACCTCCAAGTGGCTCATGGACATGGCATCATCTCAGTGAAGGAGTGTTGAAGTTACTCTTTTGGTTATTTTTCAGACCTTGGGATTGCACCAAGGAGGTGTAAATTGGTCGGTGTTTTGTTTCATTCATAACAAACCCCAAGGTAGCATTATTTTACTTTTGAGGTAGGCTTGCATTCTGTGTATGACAAAGGATACTGTCCTTTCCATTTACTTCAGTATACAATTTTCTTTTAAAAAATTCTATTTAAGGGGCACCTGGGTGGCTCAGTTGGTTGAGCATCTGCCTCTTGATTTTGGCTCAGGTCATGATCCCACCAGGGTCGTGGGATTGAGCCCCACATCAGGCTCCAAGCTGGGTGTGGAGCCTGCTTCAGATTCTCTCTCTCTCTCTCTCTCTCTCTCCTTCTGCCCCTCTCCCCCGCTCATGCTCTAAATAAATAAATAGATAATAAATAAATAATTCTGCCTAAGACTGTCTTTTATAATTATAACATATTCATTAAGAACAAAACAACTGAGTGGATTTAATGAAAATCAGATGGATGTTGAAAAATTGTATATAAGGATTGCAAATAACTGGATTTTAAGGAACTGTTTTCAGACGGTGTGTTTGCAATCAGAGAGAGATTTGGGTTTGCATTTGGGAATTTTCAAACTTTGTAAGGAAGACTGGCTGGGGGCAAGGACGGAATCAGGAGTCCAGGCTGGAATGCAGATGAGAGGGCATGAGTCTGAGCTAGAACCACACAGGAGATGAGAGGAAGGTCTGGATTTGGGGAGAGTTCATCAGACCTATCCATGTGGTTTGGCAACTTTGACCCCAGGTCATGGGCAGCTCCATCCAGGGACATGCCAGAGGCTGGCCACCTTACATATTTGCATCCATCTGGCCACCATGAGAAGTGAAGGAGTTGATTGACATGGACAAGAAATGAATCTCCTGGATTTCAGAGGCTTAGATGGCAGTGAGGTTGAAAATGAGCACAAAGCAGTCATCAGAGTTGGTTTTCTATTCGTACTGTTCTCTTGCTGTGGGGCTAGGGGTGGAGTAGTCCTCTGGGCTCTGACAGGCAGAACAAAGACAGAGGGGAAGGTGTCCTCCTTACTCTGAGGGCCTCTCCCTGGAATGGGAAGTATTCATGGACGAGTTCCTCATTAAAGACTGAAATGAGATACTCAAGGAGGACAAGGGCAAAGATTGCAGTGAGTGCCATTTGGTGAGACTCAGGATTTGTCTGGGGATTGGATTTCTATTCTGCTCCAAATGTTGTTTAAGGCTCATGATGTGTATGCATTACATGGGGAGATGCTCCAAGATTCCCCAAAGCGGTGGAAATGGAAATTAAAGCATCCCTGAGCAATGATATTTGAGTTGCAATTGAAGGCAGGGAGAGGGGGAGAGACTCCTGGGTGGCGTTCAAAGATGGAAGTCTGGATGAAGAAACATGGCTTGACTCAGGGACTGAACAGAGGTGTGTGGCTTGAGATGAGGCAGGAAGTGAGCAAGGGCCAAGCCACCTATGGCCTTGCAAATCTGAGAGTGAGTGCTTTGTCCTGCATCACAGAATGAAATCCGTCTTACATGGAATGTGATTTGATGGTGTGAAATAATCAGATACATGAAGACTCCCCCATTGCCTATAGTGTCTACTTGTCCACAGCTTATGCTTGACCCCTAAAACCTCCGGCAGGTCACCTCTGGCCCCACTATCTCTGGCCAAAGAGTAGGGTGGGGTCATCTAACACCAGCAAAGCTATTGTCTGCTTTGCTTACCCTTTCTCTGGGCATTACATTCTTCTTCTCATGCAAATTCCTCAAGACCCTGAATCTTCTTCACACTATTAGCCATCATTCCTATCAAGCAAGGCTCTCCTTCCAGATGAGTCCACAGCCACTACCCAGCCTGTGGTTTGGCTGTGTTTGGGGCAGCATTGTAGTCTTGCTGCCACCATATCCTACCAAAGAATGGTGTCATCTAGCATTGGCAAAGCACCCCACATTTATAGATTTGCCTTCTGCTGAGATGTTCATGAGATTTGGTGTGTATACCACAACAGACCCCATCTTATCCTGGGACATTCTGACAGAGAGCTGCACATGTAGCCCATCAAAAGCCAGACTCAACATCATTTCTACTTAGACTTGGGGACTAGCCAAAAGTAGAGAAGATAAATGCCAGGGTCTGGAATTATGTGCCCAGAACCTCAGACAGGGGATGGAAGTCAACTTTGGAGAGGACTCCCTCTCCCCCAAAATTGGTTGGTGCCAAGAAATCTTTGACATTTTTGTTCACTTCTACATGATTTATTTCAAAAAAAACAATGTAATATGGTAGAAAACAGTTTGGGGAGCAGATCTGGGTTTGAATCCTAGTTCTGCCCTTGGTTGTTAGTTATAAGACCTTGGGAAAGCCACATTAGCTTTCTGATCCACAGTCATACCATCTATAAAATGGGGATAGATAAGCATGCCATATAGTGTTCTTGTGGGCTGTATTAGGACATCTTCGATGGCACAAGAGAAAACCAATTTGGACCAGCTTAAAGATTAAAAAGAAAAGACAGCCTGTTAGGTCACATAACAGCAAAATTAGGCTATCTTCTGGTTTAGTTGGATTGTGGTATTTAAATACAAATGTGGTAGAAAAGAAAAGGGAATCACTAGCTACAGGCTTAAATTCTACCTACGGAAAGAGAGGGCTTCCTCTCCAGTGGTTTCGGTACAAATGCCGGGGATGATAGTCATTGGCTTAACCTGAGTCACTTAGTTACGGAAAGCAGTACTCAGCTAGTCTGTCTGCTTTCATCCACAACCGGAAGTAGGATGGGCCCCAGATGAATGACGTAAATGGAGTATGGCAGAGTATAGTCCCCAAAGGAAACCTTGACTGATTGTTTTTCCAGAAGAGAAAATGCAGATAAGTAATAGACCTCACATGCGTTGAGCACTTACTATATACTGGACTCTGTTTTTAGCACTTTATGTGCATTCTATTATTGAATCTTTATAAAGATTCTTTAAGATAGGTACAATATTTATCCCCATTTTGCAGATGAGAAAACTGAGGGAAGGAGGACTTAGCTAACAAGTAGTAAGTATAGGGTAGATTCCAACTCAGGTGGTCTGCCTTTGATTCTTAACCACTGACTATGCTACTTCTGCCAAGGATGCTACACAGGAGAAAACAAATAAATGGTCCTCACTGCCCAGCATGCTCAGTTCCTGGCACACAAGTAAATGGTTGCTCTGATTTTGAGAATTATTGTAGCAAAGTCCTCGAAGGAATAGGAATACCTTGGGCCAGTCCTAAATGGAATTCTGTGATGCATCTCTCATTTAATTTCCTCTTAATCAGTCGTCCTTAAGTATTATCTTGAGGTCCTCAATGTGTCTGCTTTTTGGAATGATCAAAATGCTCAGGTTCCAGTCACTGCTTCACTTCTCTGCATGACTGAGAGTTATTTTTGTAGACAAGAGTTCCTTACTCTAGGATGGGTCTCTGCACCTGCCTTTTATATTTTATCTGCAGGTTAGCTGATGCCTTCTCTTTTTCTGAACTTTGAAAATGACATGTTAGTCATCCTTTCCTCTTTCATTTATTTTAGGGAAATTTGAAGGTAGTCGTGGGCTGGGGGATGGGGGAAGGCACAGAAAAACTGGAAGAGCTTCTAAAATGGATGCGGTGTGGAGTTAAATTAGCCTCTGATGGGTCAGAAACCCAAACGACAGATGATGAGGGGTGCTGGGCACATTCAGCAGTACCGCGGGCAAAGATGTAACACATAGAGCGCAGTGAAAAGCTCTTGAGGTGGATCAGGCCATTTGCCTGAAACACCCTCCCGTCAGCCTTGATGTTGGCTTTGGGAAGCCAGTCTAAAGAATCACGGCATAACAGACTGGCTAAGAGCTTTAGCTCAGGATTCTCAAAGGCCTGGGTCTGAACCCCAGCCAGGCTACTTCCTGGTTACTTAACCTTGCAGATGCTCATAATCTCCTGTAAAATGGAGAGAAATAGAGTAGATACTTTCTGGGGGTGACTGTGGGACCCAGTGAGCTAATTTACTTAGGGTACTCAGCATCCTGGCTATGCAGATGATATGCCTTCAAGAAATGCAGGCTACCCTGTTGCATTCTGCCATATGCTTTTGTTGTTTTGTTGTCTTCTTTAGCTGTGGTGTCATTTTCTTGGATCTCCAGTGGGATGAGAGAAGTTAAGTAAAACTGGTAGGACCAGTTAAGTACATAGCTAAGTAAATAGGAAAGATAAAACTAGATACCAGGTCCCCAGTTACCAGTCGAAGACTCTGTGTATCCTGCATGCACTTATGAATCTGGTTGAGGGTGCATAGAGAGGGTTGGAAAGCCTACCTACAAGTGTAGGCCAGTGAATGGAAACAGGTTTAATTTCTGGCATTAATTCAGATTGATTGATAGTGTCTGTACAGAGTGCTGTGTTGATGAGGAGTCTGAGCCCTGGGTTTTACAGAAAGAGTGCACGTTTGATTAGTGATGCCTGACAAGGGTGAAGGAGGGGGAGTTACAGTGTGTGTGCCAGAAAAAGGTGGTTCCTGGCACTGAAAGTTGAATCTGGCAACTGATAAGTGAAACAACCCTCAATGCTTCACATTTAAGCCCAAAGATGAAGAGAAGACAGGCACTTCATGCTTCTGTTTCATTCTCTGTTTGGTCTTTACTTTTGAGTACCTGTTTTTCTTGTTATGTTACAGATTTTCAGTCCGTGAAGCCACTGGTATGTTTATAGATGGTGCGTGGCTTAAACACAATTTAATACATAAGAGCCTTATGCTAGACACATATAGCTTCACTTTTCCTAGGCCCTTGAGAAGCCTTTTCTCTTCGGTTACTTCTGGTCATAAGTTACCTGACTTCAGCCTCAGGTAGGGTTATGCTTTTGAAACCTCAATTTTAAAAGTGTGATTTATCTACAAGATATCTGTCATCTCCTTGCATTATGTATTAATTAGGGCTGACTTGCTTACATTTTAATACTATTAATTATAGCTGTTACTTTCATTTGTCATTTATTTTACTCAAAAAAAGCAAGTCTATTTTTTGTGTAATTTTTACTGATACTTCTTTCAACTATGAATTAAAATTCATTTAGGAAACAATTAAATGCACAGCTAGTTTTCTAGGATAGTTCTGTCATCTCTTCTCAAATAAAAAAAAAATGCCCATCGGCTTCTTTTGTGATGAGTGGTGTGAGTGTTAATTAATTTTTTTTCCTCTTCACTTGGTGTGTTTTATTATACCACTTCTTGATATGTGATTGGGTGACTTTACGACACTTTAGATAGAAAGCATGTCCTGTCCAAATGTGATTTATGTTGTCCCAGAACTTTTGCACAGTTCAGCTGAAATTTTCTTCATGTTGATCAAGGTCAGAAAACCCAGGGATTATACCATCCATCTTAGCGGCTGGAGTGCTGAAATAATTTTTGATGGGACTGGATGCAGTAGCAACAGAATCCAAAGGTCGAGTGGGGAAAACATTCTCACACGTGCAAATTCACATATGCACAGGCATGCACAAACATGTGCATGTGTTATATTGAATTTTTATCCCTTTAATTGGCTTATTTTTTGGTCTGTTATAGGTTAGAATTTATTTATTTATTTATTTATTTGTTTATTTATTTATTTATTTTATAAATTAAAAAAATTTTTTGTTAAGTTTATTTATTTTTGAGAGAGAGAGAGAGAGAGAGACAAAGCAGGAGAAGGGGAGGGGTAGTGAGAGAGGGAGACACAGAATCCGAAGCAGGCTGCAGGCTCTGAGCTGTCAGCACAGAGCCCAACGTGGGGCTCAAACTCACAAACTGGGAGATCATGACCTGAGCCGAAGTTGGATGCTTAACCATCTGAGCCACCCAGACGCCCCAGGACAGATCCTTTAGAACATAAAATATGTCGAGCTCAAAATGTTTTAGCGTTTGGTTAAGGGATACATCAGGAAGCAAATCCTGGTCATGAGGCATGCAAGCAGAATGACTCAGCCAGGGAGGCTGATAGCTTTTCCCAGGCCCTTGATCCGGTCAAATAACTGATTCCTATGGTATACAGAGAATCAGGTCAAGGAAGTAATAGAACTTAAATGTATCTTTTGCATCCCCTCAAAATAGTACCATAACTTGGAATGAGGAAAAAAATACAGTTTTTAATTTGGTCTATTTAAATTGAATTTTTCGGTTGATCTAATTCATCAATGCATAAATTGACAAATGCTTATTCTGCCCTGACGATAGGAGTAAAGTGTCTGCATGGGGAAATCACAAAAGCTTGAGAGTGATCACTAAGGAGCTAACAAAAAATTCACACAAAGGATAGAATCACATAGAAACAAACACATGGTGAACACCTGTCCTTGATAGCTGTACAAAAAGGCAAAGTAAAGCCAGTGTGGCATACTAATTTCTGCCTACCAAATAGGCGATGTTGACATACTTTCCCATTCTAGCAAAATTGCTGTGAAACTGGCTCCTGCGTTCTTTACCATTTGTGCCACAAGTTGGTGAAACTCGTTCAAAAACCACAGTACCCGTACCTATGATCCACCATGCAGATAATTACTCCTTTGACCCAATCTTATTCCTATGAATTATTACAATTGCCCAGTCTTAAGGGAGTGGCTTATTATGTTGAGTACGTAATGATGGAGTGTAATGTCGCTGTTAAAAGTGATTATAGGTTAGTGTCAGAGGTCCATGAATAATAATTGATGTCATATTGAACAAAAATACATCCTATAATATAGCATGAGCTTCTGACTACTATCAGGTATAAAATTCACATGAAGAAAGAGAAATATTTATGTTTTTCATGTTCAAACATAATTTCATTGATTTATGATTTGAGAGTTAGAAAGTAAGTCATTATCATGGTAAATTTTTTTAATTAATTATTTATTTTTTAATTTACATCCAAGTTAGTTAGCATATGGTGCAACAGTGATTTCAGGAGTAGATTCCTTAATGCCCCTTACCCATTTAGCCCATCCCCCCTCCCACAACCCCTCCAGTAACCCTCTGTTTGTTCTCTATATTTAGGAGTCTCTTATGTTTTGTCCCCCTCCCTGTTTTTATATTAATTTTGCTTCCCTTCCCTTGTGTTCATCTACTTTGTCTCTTAAAATGCTCATATGAGTGAAGTCATAGGGTATTTGTCTTTCTCTGACTGGCTAATTCGCTTACCATAATTCCCTCTAGTTCCATCCACATAGTTGCAAATGGCAAGATTTCACTTCTTTTTTATTGCCAAGTAATCCTCCATTGTGTATATATACCACATCTTCTTTATGTGATGGTTAATTTTAAGTGTCAACTTGTTTGGCCACGGGATGCCCAGATTGACTATGGTTTCTGGGTGTGTCTGTGAGGGTGTTTCCAGAGGAGATTAACATTGGAATCAGTGGACTAAGTAAATTAAATCACTGTCCTCAAGCTGGGTGGGCCTCATCTAATCCATTGAGGGTTTGAATAAAACAAAAGTGAGAAAAAGGAACAATTTTGGTCACCTCCTCCCTCCGTCCTGCCTGGCCCCATGCCCCGAAGCCTCACTGATTAAGCTGGGACAAGTCATTTCATCTTTTCCTGCTCTCAGGCTGGGATTTATACCATTGGCTCCCCTGGTTCTCAGAACTTCAGACTGAATTAGCTGCCAGCTTCCTTGGATCTCCAGCTTTCAGATGGTGAATGATGGTTTTTTTTCAGCCTCTATGACCACATGAGCCAATTCCTCATAATGAATCAACAAATCTCAAGGGGCGCCTGGGTGGCTCAGTCATTTGAGCATCTGACTTCAGCTCAGGTCATGATCTTGCAGTTGAGGAGTTTGAGCCCCGTGTCGGGCTCTGTGCTGACAGCTTAGATCCTGTAGCCTGCTTCTGATTCTGTGTGTGTGTCTCTCTCTCTGCCCCTCCCCTGCTTATGCTCTGTCTCTCTCTGTCTCAAAAATAAAGTAACATTAAGAAAAATAAATAAATCTCTCTCTCCATCTATACGTATGTATATATGTATATATGTACATGTATATGTATATGTACATATATCTTCTATTTGTTCTGTTTCTCTGGAGACCCCCGAGTATGGTCATAATGGAAGGAATGGAGTTACCCTATTAGAAGATGTGCAACACTAAGTTTAGGGCTGAGTTTGGCCATATTACATAACCTTTCTGCAACTCGGATTCCTCTTCTGCAAAGAGATAACAATGATTCCACCTATCTCTTAAGGTTGTTGTGAACCTTACTTATAATGTATCTCAATTGCCAGCCCAGTTCCTGGCACATAGTAATTATCGAATGCATGGTTGTCAATAGTAGTAATACTACTAAAGGCCATAAACAGAAATCATGATAAACAACTTGTATTCTTGTTGCGAAATAGAATGTCACAGGTAAAAAGATCTCTAAACAAGACACCATAGTCTATAAGAAGTGTCTCAAGTGAAATGTTACCAAGGAGCCAAATATATAAAATAAATAACTGTCCCACTGGTGAGATGGTCCTTGAAAGAAGCCCTCTTTTGTTTGTTTGTTTGTTTCTTTGTTTCTTGAAAAGCAGAAGTAGAGTTTACAGGATTGTTATCCAATACCTGACTAAATCTATTGAGCAAACATTGCTGATTCAAGCAGGTAAAGTTTTCCAAATGAACATGCTTCATGTTTGCTCAAATGGGACCTGTTGAGATTTGCAGCAACTTGGAAAAAAATGGATGGGACGATTGCAAAGAGAGAACCCTGCCACCTCCTGAGAGCAAGCCTTCCTAGCTGTCGCCTCCGAGCCATTGGGTGTGTGTTTCTCTACCAAGGCTGGGTCACCACACCTTTGGCTAGTCATGAAGCTCAAGCAGATACTGATGTTCTTGAAACATAACTGTCCATTTGTTTTTTATTTTTATTTGTGTGTTTTTAAGTAGGCTCCACACCCAGCATGGAGCACAGCATGAGGCTTGAACTCATGGCCCTGAGATCAAGACCTGAGCTGGTATCAAGAGTCACATGCTTAACTCACTGAGCCACCAAGAAGCCCCAAAACATAACTGTCCATTTAAATCTGATCTATTCCAGCTCTTACGTTGGGGATGTATGTATGTATTTTATTAGATGTCCATTTTGGTGCGGTTATCACGGAAATGACTCAATTTCCTGTTTCACCTTGCTCATGATGGATACCAGTCAAGGACCACTCTTCCAAACAAGTTGGAGCCCTTTGTTTATCAGCCTATACCAATAATTTTAAGAATTATTGAAACCATCATGTGTCATTTAACATTTTTACTATCTTCTTACATTCCAAGTTGTCTTTAAAACTGCTGAGATTACTAAATAGAGATGATGGTAACTGTCAAGTATCAATATCAAACAGGTGCTTTTTAATTGTTTGATCATTTGTTTCCTTATGAAGTCTATCAGACGTGTGATATTATTTGGACTCAGTGAAGCTATCTAATAGTTATTAATCACATTCAAGGTTAAAGACAGTAGGTGTGACTCATCTGAGGATTGGAGGCTAAAGTAGCATTAGGTAGAAGTAGATAGTCATTTTATATTTAATTTCTTTACATGAATCACTGGAAATACTGGGGTCATTGAAACACAGAGTTTCTCAGAAATTCAAAATTAATGTACTGACTCCAGGTACACCTGGATCTAGGTTTTCAAATGATTCCTCAGGAAACCTTCTCCATCTCTTAACTCTGCTTTACTACTTTCCTTGATTTGACTTGGTGGATGCACTTACCTCCTGAGTAATCACCTCCTCACTGAGATGAAACTAGTCCAACACCAACAATGTGGAATCATAATAGGGGAAGGGTAGTTCTTTCCCAAAGAGAAAACTATAGTGCTTCGTACAGAGTGGAATGGGTATTGGTTTGGTAAAAGCAGCAGTTGTCTGCACCACACAGAGCACAACTTCCAGCTGATCACCAGTCTAAAATTCCCTGGCTGATTGCTTTCTGGCCTCCACCCTCTTACCTGATCTCCTTTCCACCTTTGCTCTGTCTCTTTTCCATCCACTCTCTGATCCTCAAACATCATGCACATCCCTGTACAAAGCACAAAATATGCATCAGTCAGAGATGTATTAAGCACAAACAAGTGTGAAATGTAGGGCTGACCTACTGTGCAGACAGGGGTGTTAGGTGTTGCTCATCCAGTAGAGTGCCTATGGTGGAGAAAGGCTTTGAGTGAATATGCAGAGAGATGTTTATGGTCACTTGAGGAGATGAGATACATATGTTCACATAAAAAGCCTGAATTCAACTCTGGACAGAGAATGAGAATAGTCAAGTCAGTAATGGAGGGAAAACTAGTTTTAGACATCTGTAGGAGAAAACAAACACTTGCTGGAAGAAGTGCCATATCAGGTGGACCCTCCAATACTAGCCAAGCTGGAAATCATCTGTATAAATAGAGAACAAAAGAAAGGGGATCTAGGAAAGGGGAAACAGTATAGAAAGAATTCTTTCCTTTAGAGACATAGTTAAGAAATAGCACTGTGGGATTATTATAGGAAAGATGTCAGAAATTCAGCTATCTCTTGACTATAACAGAAATACAGTTCATATTGGCTTAAGCAAAAAAATGTAATTGATTAACTCCCTCTAATGGGTTGAATAATGACCTCCAAAAAGTATGTTAGAAGTTCCAACACCTTGTAGCTGCAAATGTGACCTTATTTGGAAATAATGATCTTTGGAGATGCAATTAGGTTAAAATAAGGTCATACTGGATTGTGGGACAAGGTCCTAATCCAAGGGCTGGTGTTTTTGTAAAGAAAGGAGAAGGAGATTTGGATATAGAAACACGCACCGAGGGTAGAGGCAATATGATGATGGAGGCAGAGATAGGGAGACATAGCTACCAGGCAAAGAATGACAAGGATTGTTGGCAACTACCAGAAACAAGGAGAGACAAGGAAACATTCTTCCCTGTAACCTTCAAAGGAAACATGGGGTTATGGATACCTTATTTCAGACTTCTAGTTTCCATAACTGTGCGATAATATATTTCTGTTTTTATAAGCCATCCAGGTTGTGGTGATTTGTTATAGCAGCCTTGGAAAGGTAATACACTTCCACATCTGTAAATCCAGGAGTTATCTGGCTATCTGGAGCAAAATGGCCCCAGAAGATTAATTCCAGATTTACCTTTGACCAATTTCATGAGAAAGTCCTAGGTTTGGTCAGGGTTTGGCTCCTTTGTCCCTTGCTGAGCCAGTTCCTGTGGACATAGGCATGGAATGCTGTCTTTGGCTAGGTCTGAGTCCCAGGAGCATCCAATGTCAGCCCTACATGGACTCCAAAGGAAATAGGAGAGAACTCCAAAAGGAAAGGGAGCCCCAAAAAGTTTCTCAGAAGAAAAGCTAGAGAGGTGAGGAGGAGCAGGGATGGTTGTTATCAGAATCAGATGAAAAGAGATGGCCCAGGGGAGAACACACACATACATCTTCCCTAGGTCAACTGGGATCACATTATGGAGAGCCATGAATGCAGGCAAGAAGGTTTTTAATACTAATTGCATAGGTAAGCTTGAGAACAGTGGACCAAAAGGTGAAGATTATAGTTCTTGAGAGTTCTGAGGAAGGTCTGTATGATCAGGAAGGTTTGGCAAAAGGTAGATTGGATATAGGACACCATCCCACCTTCCTACAAATTTTGGAAAGTCCTGAGCACTTCCTGTTTTACAGCTGCAGCACTTACTGTCAGGTGGGTTCTAGCCCAAAGGTAAACTGTCAATAGTAAATAAAAGGTATCTTAGCAACTCAGATGGAGGTGGAAGGAGTCTGACCTGAACCGCTGCCTTTGGGGATGAAAAGGCCTGGACTTTGCAGATATGAGCTCATTTTCCTGCCTAGGACCAGAAGAGGATAAGGCTTCAAAAACAGTAACAAGTAGTCTCAAGTACTAAATATTTTCTACCTACAGGACCATTGGCTAACTGCTTTATAAGCATAATTCAGTTAATCTGCATGCCCAACTAAAAACGTAGACACTTTTTTTTCAGATGATGAAATGGGATTCGGGAAATATGAAACAAATGTCCCAAGCCCACACAGTTAGGTGGCAGGGTGACAATTGGAACCGAGGTTCACCTAACCCCCCAAACCATTTGTTTTTCACCTGTTCACAGCTGCTGCAAAATTGCGGGTTGCCAACACACTTCACAGTACTCAAGGACCTGTTGCAATGTTTGACTGGTTACCTGTATAAATACAAATGCATGCCAAGACATAGATGTGTATGACCTGTTTCTGTGGAGACTAGATATATTTATTTTGTTACTCTCAGTTCAAAATGGACTTCTTGCCCCAAAAGTCTACCTACATCAAAAGATCCAAAAAAGAAAGTTTTAAACATCCTGCATAAATTAAGAGCCCCATATGAAAAACACCAGGGAACTAGAATTAAATAAAAATTAAGCCTAGAAGCAAAGTAATGACCCAGTGAGTGGTTCATTATAGCCTTACATTTTCAATCAAAGATAAAATCTCATTAAAAGTATATCTTTGATTAGGGAACAAGTTTGGACTGTTCCAAAGTTGGATCACTTTATCCACAGACCTATACCATGGAGTCTTTTTTTCCCCTTATTTTCTAACTTTAAAGACAGTGAGCTGTTTATCTCCCAACATCATTATAAAGGTTATTAATATAGAGGAAGACTGAACAGAGATGGTAAGGCTTTTAAAATATCTACCAGCGCCTTTTACCTCATAAAATTAAAAAGGCTATTTTTATAGTCTGTTGCGATTTTAGGGAATACTTTTTAAATGTCTCTAGACTGATTCATCAGTAAGTTACCATAATGAGCATCTAATTCTGCAGTAATCCAGTAGAAATAGAATGAATGCCACACATATCATGCTAACGTTTTTCTAATAGTCACAATAAAAAGGTAAGAACAGATGAAATTAAGTTTAATAATATACTTCATTTAGCCTATATGTCATATTATCATTTCAACATGCAACCAATATGAAATTATTTAGGAGATATTTTATATCCTTTTATTTTTTTTGTACTACGTGTTCAATATCTGGTGTGCATTTCACATCTCGCTTTGGGCTGGCCTCATTTCAGGTGCTCTATGTGACTTGAGCAGCACAGGTGTAACCATCTTGTCCTTTGAAAGAGTAACCAAGGATCTGAGAGATCTCTTTAGAGATTTTCCAATAACAAAAGTTTTATTTTGATAATTGGTTGTATACTCAATTTCCCCTTAATGATGTGCTTTTGGGAAACAATACTTCTCAGACAAAAAGTACACTGAACTGATGTAGGGACTCCTTTGAGCTCCATGGATCTCATAACAGAGGCTCTAACAAATTGATTTCAAGAAGTGCCAGCATCTCCCCCACTTTAAGCCTGCCAACTTAATCTCTGACCATGAATATTTGATAAGGCTCGTTATGTATTTTATCAAGGAAGCATGATCAATCTAGTGGTTTCTGGAGTATTTCCAAGTGTCCTATGCATTCCACATTTCCAGATGAAGTCATTCTGGGTGGTTTGTGGATTTATCATTTAATATACACATCTTCCTTGACTTATATCTCGAGAAAACTATCATACACTGAAAATATTCTAGGTCAAAAATGCATGGAATACACCTAACCTACCAAGCATCACAACTTAGCTAGGCCACCTTTAAACATTCCCTGAACACTGAGGTTAGCCTACAGTTGGGTAGAATCATCTAAGACAAAGTGAATTTTATAATAAAACATTGACTGTTTCATATGGTTGATTGAATACTGCACTGAAAGTGAAAAACAGAATGGCTATCAGTATAAATGTTGTTTACTCTTGTGGTCGTGTGGCTGACTGGGAACTAAGGCTCCAGCCTCTGCCTGGCTTCCCGAGAGAGGATTAAATCACAGATCACTAGCCCAGCAAAAAGTCAAATTCAGAATTTGAAGTACAGTTTCTATTGAACACGTATTGTTTTCACACCCTCTTAAAGTAAAAAATATTTTAAGTCAAACCATCGTAGGTTGGAAACTGTCTGTAATTGAATCATAGAGTAAGAACATAATTTCCCTTTCAGACTCATTTCAGTCTTTCAAATGTCAGGAGAACATCTCTGTGTGTTGCTATTATGTCTCTAACACCTCTCTACTAAGACTTGCTAATTTTTTTTTAATAGAGTGAGAACTTTTGGCAGACAAACCGTCCAGCCAAAATTCAACAATTGAGGAGTATTGCTGTTTTCAGTCCATTTATTCTGATAGTCTCCATCTATTTATGGCAAAGTACACTGGTTTTCAGTTTTGGTGGTGATATAAAGCAGTGTTTAAAATTTTATTGAAGCATTGGGCGCCTGGATGGCTCAGTTGGTTAAGTGTCTGACTTCAGCTCAGGTCATGATCTCTTGGTTCGTGAGTTCAAGCCCCACATCGGGCCCTGTGCTGACAGCTCAGAGCCTGGAGCCTACTTCAGATTCTTTGTCTCCCTGCATCTCTGCCCCTTGCCCACTCGCATTCTGTGTCTCTCTCTCAAAAATAAATAAGCATTAAAAAATTAAAAAAAATTATTGAAGTGTAAGAGCCAATTTAAAGAAAACATAATAACCTAGTAATTGTAAAGGTGATTCTATGGGTAAGGTGAAAATAGTGAAGTTGATATGTAAATGAACTGAAGTCTTGTATTGGTGATACATTAAGGAGATATGCCTGTTTCAAACATCATTGCCTTGCTTCATTTCTTGGTCTCAGTTTCCCTTCTTAGCCTTGGCCAATTTTTGTAAATGATGCTTCCTGGTCACAGAGGGGCATGTGTATATAGCACTTGAAATCCTTTGCAACTATCAGAGATCAAGAACAACCTGTCCCCTGAAGTCCTCCTAGTTGCACTAAGAATCAAATTGACATGAGACAGATTCACAGAAGAAAAAAAAAAATTAATAGCATATGTACAGGGAAGCCACACAGACATGGAAATTCCAAAGGCAGTCAGGCAAAATGAGGTAAATGTGTCATTCTTAACTAAGAAGAAGGGGCAGGGTTCTGAGTCTTCAAAGGATGGAATGAAGTCCTTAGAAATCATGAAAAAGAGTACATATTTGGTAAACAAGTATATCCTGGGCCACTCAGAAACAATGGTATAAAGAGAAGACTATGGTCAAACAGGCCTTGCTAGGTTCCTCCCTTTCTACCACACCTAGTTCATGTGATCATGTAGTTACCTATGCTTATCTTCTCTTCCTGGAGCAGGCTCTCTATCTAAATTCTTTTTAGGCAGTTGGAGAGGGAATTAAAGAGCTATTCCTGAATCTGCTAGGTCTTGATTGCTTTTAACTCAAACTCGTCTTTATGCCAAAGTGGCTCTCTTGGGATGTTCTGCCCTCGTCCCTCACAATACCAGTAGAGGAAATTGTACAGTGCTTTCCCCATCCCTTACAAGAGGTGGTCTAATTATCTTTTTATGCTAGGTACAAATGAATTGGAAAGAGAGTACCATACTTTAGGTATCTCCTTTGCTCAAAAACTTTAAATGCTTGCACAAGGTGTGGGCTCCCCTGAGTTCAAAGGAACCACCCACACCCACACCACCCAAAAGGACTCCATTGTGTTCTTTGAGGAAGGAAATGGTGAAATCTTTTTATATGCCACTTCTTCGTCTCCTTTCTGCTTTCAAGTTCTGTTTGTTAATGGTGTACTCATCAGGGAGAGGTTAAATACTAGAACTTTCTTCTTAAAATCGTCCTTTCTAGCTATTTATTTTCTTTCATGTCATCTTTCAATTCAAAGAGTTTCTCAGAACTCTTTCATTTTTCTGAGATTTACTTCATGCTCCCCTAGAGTTTATTAAAGCAGTATTTATTTTTTATCTGCCTGAGAGGCAAGACAGGGTAATTAAAAGTTTAGATTCCTTGGGGCGCCTGGGTGGCGCGGTCGGTTAAGTGTCCGACTTCAGCCAGGTCACGATCTCGCGGTCCGTGAGTTCGAGCCCCGCATCGGGATCTGTGCTGATAGCTCAGAGCCTGGAGCCTGTTTCCGATTCTGTGTCTCCCTCTCTCTCTGCCCCTCCCCCGTTCATGCTCTGTCTCTCTCTGTCCCAAAAATAAATAAAACGTTGAAAAAAAAAAAATTAAAAAAAAAAAAAAGTTTAGATTCCTGGGGTGCCTGGGTAGCTCGGTTGGTTAAGCAGCTGACTTCAGCTCAGGTCATGATCTCGTGGTCCGTGAGTTCCAGCCCCGCGTCGGGCTCTGTGCTGACAGCTCAGAGCCTGGGGCCTGTTTCAGATTCTGTGTCTCCCTCTCTCTGACCCTCCCCTGTTCATGCTCTGTCTCTCCCTGTCTCAAAAATAAATAAAAACGTTAAAAAAAAAAGTTTAGATTCCTGACTATAATGGAGTTCAGCCCAGTGTTGCTGCTTCCTACCAATGTGATTTTGAGGACATGAATTCACATCTGTGAGCTTCAATGTCCTCATCTATAAAATGGAGTCATAGAAGAACCATCATGTAGGATTGTGGTTGATAATTAAAAGAGGACAGTGCTTAGTATGTATATACTCAGTAAGTGGCAGAATCATTATTATTAGTATCCTTCCCCTCTTTGCTTCTTCTTTGACCACCTAGTAGCTAGGGTGAGTTGGGTTCTATTCTAGAACAAAAGTGTTTGACTTGACCCTCTCATTCTGCTTTTCCAGTATCAAAGTTGGCTGTTACGGGTGGTAGAGGTCATGTTTGCTAAGAGCGACTGCTCTGCTTATGGTTTATGTCTTTGTGATTCATCTTCCCAAGGCAGAAAGGCTGGTAGGTGGCCACTTAACTCTGCAAGCATTCCAGTGTTACAAATTTCCTGGTCAAAACATTAATGGGGTGCCTTCCACTGTTCTAGCTACTATGGTAAGCATAGAATTAAATCAGTGCTTATACAAAGATCACAGTATAAAATTTTTTTTAACCTTGTATTTTATTTTTTTGAGAGAGACAGTGTGAGCAGGGGAGGGACAGAGAGAGGGGGAGACACAGAATCCAAGCAAGCTCCAGGCTCTGAGCTGTCAGCACAGAGCCTGATGCGGGGCTTGAACCCACAGACATGAGGTCATGACCTGAGCCAAAGTCAGATGCCCAAGCAACTGAGCCACCAGGTGCACCCAAAGATCACAGTATAAATGCTGTGATAATTGGGGCATAGTAACTTTTAACATGGTGTATAGAAATTTCAGGCTTTGGTCCTAGTCTCAGAATAAGTAGAAGTCTATTTTTATTTTAATCTTTCATGGTTTATTTTTTCTTTAAATTTTTTTTTAATTTTTTGCTATCTATTTTGCTAACAAAGCTTTATCAGCAAGTAATATTTGCCTGACAAACTACGTTGAAAAGGGTTTAGAGGTATAATCAGATTTAGCAGAGTACTTCTGTGATCGATTTGTGATGTTTTCTTTGTCTCCAACAGGTGGGCATATACAAGTATAGTCAGTTGAGAAAAGAATTAAAATAACTTACTGTTAATTTAGCCTACTAGTACAAAGCAAAAACAAAGAAATGAATAACATACATAGAATCACAGCACCTCCCTCTCCCCGCCCATCAAGTCGTTTTCACCAACAAATAGAATCTTGGTTCAGTGGATTAAATGTTCAATTTTCACCTGATAATATTGGTGTCATAAACATGTACCTCAGTTCTCACATATGTAAGGTAGAGACAACTGCCCTTTCTATTCAACCCAGTTGTTCTAAAGATAAAATGAGTTATTTAGAAGAACAGTCCAGTAATCATTTACTGAGTCTCTTGTGCAATTCACTGTAATGATGCTTGGAAAAAGTAAAGTAGGTTCCCTAAAGCAAATTTTGATATGAGTTCCTTCCTTCCTTCTTCTCTTTTCTTCCTCCTTTCCTTTCCTTTCCTTTCCTTTCCTTTCCTTTCCTTTCCTTTCCTTCCCTTCCCTTCCCTTTCCTTCCCTTCCCTTCCCTTCCCTTCCCTTCCCTTCCCTTCCCTTCCCTTCCCTTCCCTTCCCTTCCCTTTCCCTTTCTTTCCTTTCTCTTTCTTTTCTTTCTTTCTTCCTTCCTTCCTTCCTTTCTTTCTTTCTTTCTTTCTTTCTTTCTTTCTTTCTTTCTTTCTTTCTTTCTTTCCTTTTATTCCTTCTAAATTTGGAGCTTGTATCCAAAAAGATGAAGCATTCGTCTAACTTAGAACTCTTTGCTAGTACCCCCCTTTCCAGATCTGTTTTGCCCAAAAGAGTGAATGTTAGGATCTTTTTAAAATTTAAAATTTTCCATGGACAATAGTGAAATCCCTGGGCCTTGAGTGTGGATTTTCTTGCACGTAAATTGTATCATTTATATAGGAGAACTTGGGTCATTAAAACAATAAAAACAGCAAACAGCAGCACAGCAGAATTTGCGCTTTCTGCCTGTGTTCTCAGGTACTGAAGCACCGTGTGCAGAATTGAATCAGGTGCAGGTCCTCCAGCTGACCACTAGAGGCACCCTTCTGCTTCTACCGCAATTGCTTGCCCGCCAGGTTTTACAGCTGATTGCCCCTTTTTGTGGAACTATGAAGACAGGAAAAACTGTTAACGTTGTGTGGAAAAGGAAAGTTAGAAGTGTATTTAGTAATAATGGTGTTTTAATGTACTTATCATTCATGTATTTAATAATGATTTTGTGGTTATTAAGAATAGGGCAACGCATTGCTTGCATTTGGACCACATTATGCTCTGTTGTCAGGGGTCTGTTCTGTGTAGGATCTTTAGCAGCATCCGGGGCCTTGCCCATTTGATGCCAGTAGCATCCACTCCCCCTCCCAAGTTATAACAACTGAAAATATCACCAGAAACTGCCACATGTCCCCTGGGCGGCAAAGTTATCTCTGGTGGAGAATCACTGTTAGGGAGAATGTTTCCATTACCAATAGATTTGTGGTAAAGTATTTCAGGGGTGAAATTTCTACAACTTTCAAATGGTTTAACAAACAAAAAGGTAAAATAAAGGCAAAAAGAAAAAATAAGAGAGGGGGAAGTACTACAGTTTGGAAAAAAAAAATGAAAAGGAAAGGAATAAAGAAGAAAAAATAACTATGGGAGCTAAGAGTCACAGGCCAGCAGGCCCCATCAGGCCTAAAGTAGCTGACAAGGCCAAGCTCTGGTCCTCTGCTCCAGACAGCAGGTATGAGAGGTGATGACAACTCTCAGTCGATAGGGAACGGTCTTTAGGAATGGGAGTAAATGATTCTGGAGACTCTGGCTTGATATTTGTTTAATGACAAAAGAGTTAACTAGCAAATTGTTGCTTTTCATTGAACACCCCCCAGAGGACTTTTGTTAAAATGTTAACAAAAGCAAACAAACAAAAAGGGGAGGGGGGGGGCAACTGGTTAGTGGACCAGTCAGAGCCAAAACAAAGCGGGGTGGGGGGCTTTTCTAAATTAAAAGAAACAAAAAAGACATACCAACAGAATGCTGTGTTCAGTGAGGTTATTTTTTGAAAAGGCTCTAGTGAACATTGTGACATTTAAATATGACAGTAAATATTTTATTTTTATTTTTATTTTTATTTAAAAAAATTTTTTTTAAATGTTTTATTTATTTTGGGGACAGAGAGAGACAGAGCATGAACGGGGGAGGGGTAGAGAGAGAGGGAGACACAGAATCCGAAGCAGGCTCCAGGCTCTGAGCTATCAGCACAGATCCCGATGCGGGGCTTGAACTCACGGACCGTGAGATCATGACCTGAGCCGAAGTCGGATGCTTAACCGACCGAGCCACCCAGGCACCCCGTAAATATTAGATATTATATGATAATTTTGAATTATAATGTACTTTCTGTAGTGTGATCATAAAATTGTAGTTATATAGGAGGCTATTAGGACCTGCATGCTGAGGTATCTGGGGGTAAAATACTTTCGAATGGTTTAGCAAAGCCACAGATATGTACACACACACGTACATATACGTATACATATACGTGTGTGTGTGTGTGTGTGTGTGTGTGTGTGTGTGTGTGTGTGTGTATGTATACTGTGTGTATGTGAGTAGGCAAATTGCACAGACCAGGTGGATCACATCAGGTCTAAGGTGACCACAAGCCCTCAGGTCTGCATGCTATGAATGAAAAATAGTTGAATTTCCTTATGGTTTTCTGGGGGCGGGGGTTGTTAGCATTTTTTATGGCTCAACTTTAAGATCTGATTTTAAACACCTGCATAAGCACCTGTCCATTAGTGGTCCTGTGCCTGTAACCTGCGAGTTCTTGGTGCAGAGGCCGATGTGGCCAGTAGATGGCACTGTACGATAAAGAAAAAGCTCCCAGCTGCTGGCCACTGTTTTAATTAGCTGATAGCAAGACAGGTATGCTTTTATATAGTTTTTGATTTTGTAATTTTCCTGAGCAGCCATTGAGGGCAGATGTTTTCATCCTTTCCCCCAGTATAAGTATCAGAGGAGAGGGAATATCAAGATGCAATCAATTGCTGGCCAAGGCAAACCCCCTGAACTTAAGTCTTGCAAACATCATCAGCTTGTGCCATCTTCGAAATTGCTGCAGTGGATGGAGGCATGGAGCTATCAATTACTTCTAGGGCTGCGATCCCCTCTGTCCTTGAAAAGCAAGCCAGCTGACTCTGTGGGTGAGATTAGGGGACAGTGTCGTGATGAGAGGAAGGCTGCTTTATCAATGTCCTAGAAGTTGATCTGGAGCCCTGGAGGAAGAAATTAAAGATCAGCTTAAATTTGTACATGATGGCTAAGCCCCCTGTAATGAATTACCATTAACTGGTCAGCAAAGTAATTGAAACATGGAAGGCTGGAGGAGAAGAAAAATCCCTTCAAGCATGATTTCTCCTCTAGTTGCTTCCTGTCCTTTGAGAAAAGCTTCATGCGAAAGGGGCTGGCATGTGTTCAGTACGCAGTATAAATACCAGACCCATCTTACACGTTTTATGTTATTACTTAAGGGAATCTTCAAGGTAACCTAGGTGGCAAGTGGTATTAGTGCCATTTTACAGATGAGGAAAACCGAGTCTCAGGAACATTGGATAACTTGCCTACAGTTTCATGATGTGTAAAAACTTTCAGGTGAGATTTCAACCTCCCTTCCTTGCCATTTCCTTTTCCTTCCTGGCCTCCATGTACAGAAAGGGATTCCAAATAAATGCGTGCCATCTTTTCTTGTATTCTGTGCAATTCCTTTGTTCTATCCCTCTTATTAACCATTAGAAAATAAAAACAGGAGATCAATACGTTGGCAATAAATGCTCTTAATTAAGTACTGAAGAGGAAGAGCGTCAGGTATTTAAAATAACGCTTTTAAAAATAAGCCACGCCCAGACGTCATTTGTTAATTATGCAAAAGTAGCACATGACCATTGCAGAACATTTAAAAAATATGTAGAAAAGTATAAGAGAGTAAGTTGGCCTTACCACTCTTTTCCCTCCTAGCTACCTATAATTTTAACAGTGTTCATGCATTGCTGTGTTTATATTACATCACAAATGCATCCTCTGCCTCCATAAATATTATTTTCTTATAAATACCATGTTTAATAGCTCTATGTCTTCTTCTTACGTGGGTTATTTCTCATCTTTTGCTGTTGTTGTTGTTGTTTGGTTTTGGTTTTGTTTTTAACTATTCCTCTGCTTTTTGTATACTTAGGTGGATTCCAACCTGGGAAAAAATAGGTTCTCTGTGGCTTTTGAAAAATAGAAGGTGATACATATTAATGAAAATATTCTTTGAAAAGGCCAATCCCTGGACAGTGTACCTTATCTGCATTGTTTCATTTAAACCTCATAGCAGAAGCAGCAGGGCTATCACTTCTGCCATGGAAGAAATGGAGAGAATGTGAAGGAACAAACCCCTCCCTGTAATCAGGCTGGTTTCCAGCCACCCCAGACCTGCCTCTTGAAAACCCAGGGTCTTGTCCCCCCTGTAGGCCTCAAACCAGACCAGGCAGCGGCCAGGGGCCTTGCAGACCAACCGAAGCCTTCTTTCCAGATGTGAACTTTGCACAATCTCTTCGGCTTCTCCCGAACCTTTGTCCCTTCCCTTTTCACTCTGTTGATGCTTTGGGAAGCCCTGTGCGCCATCCGGTTGCACATAGATGAGAGCACACCCAAGGACCGCTATGCCCAGGCCTCCCTTGCACCTGGGACGTGGCTTGTTTTTGCATAATTTAAGCACTACATGGTTTTGCCGTTTAAGTTCTGTGAAATTGGTGTTCTCCCATCCATGAAATTATATACATCTTGGGAACATTTCCAGTTACTAAAGGAGTGAATGCATTCTTCAAAAGGGGTGAGCCAGCACGAGCTGGTAGAGCTTACCCCAAAGAGCACTGCTATCTCTCCTTGCCACTTTGAGACACAAAGGCAGGCATTTTCTTTTTAAATTCTAAGGCAACTAAACTGCAAATATAAGCTTCCCGTTATGTGTCCAGCTGCAACGCATTCCTTTTCCCCAGTCTCCCCATCACACCCTCTCCCTCCCCCACCTTGTTCGGATCCAGAGACACATGGCAGTTGTTGGCAATGCAGATTTCATGTTCCTTCCAAGCTTTCTCCAGACTTTGTTGCTCCTCTATTGTGATTTGGGTGCCTATGACAACGATAAGTGATCTTCCAAGAAATGGTTTTGATTGCACCATTTCATATACCTGATTTACATTACTCTGTGTGTGTGCACAGTTTGCTTATTATGGTATTATTTAAAAATATTATGTAAACACAAACGTATATTATGTGACTTCATGGAGAAACATTGCTAAACTCCTTTCACAAATCTCTGCAATATTAACATATAGGAATGGCAAGTATGTGGTTCTTAAACAAATCTGACTTCCAGAAGAAAGACATTTCTGTGACTTGAACCATCTGTAGAAACTCAAATTAGAACTGACAACTTCTGAATTCTAGGTTTTAAGGTCAGGATAGGCTAGTCTGTGCTACAGTAATAAGCATACCCTGGAATCTCAGTGGCTTATGATTTACAAATTTCCTTCTTGCCACACAAAGCCCACTGCAGATACCACAGATCCCTAAGGCTATGAGCTTCCAAAGGACAATGCCAGGAAGCAGGATGCTTCTATTTTAAATGGCTAGACTTGTGTTTTCTATGGATTTGCAGAGTTGTCATAGCAGGGAAGGAGAGGGCATGGAGGGGAGGAGAGGCCATGGAGACCTGATGCCTCCTCTTCAGTGTCTCAGCCTAGAGTTGTCATGTGATACTCCCAGTCACTACCTGTCATCCAGAATAAATCACATGGGCCCAGCCTAGCTGCAAGGGAGCCTGGGAAATGTGTGCTCAGGAAATGTGGAATGAACCAAGACTCGGTAAACACCTGTGACTCACCTCTGCCACGTTACCAAGATGGGTCTTCTGAGTGTTAAGCTTTAGAAATAGAAGATGCCACATGTTCGCAGAACTATTCTTTGCATACATACTGCATGCCATGCGCTGTCTTATGTATGCATCTTACCCGTGTTATTTCTTTTAAACCCCACAGTAGTAGCAATGGGGGAAACCATTTTATCCAGGTAGTTTCTGAAACACTAGTGCTGGGGGCGCTGGGCTTCTAACCAGGTCTACCAGAGGCCATGCCTGCATCATTATGCACTCAGCCATTTTGTCTATAGACCATTGTTAGGAAGCTGAAAGACCTCAGAGTCATCCTCTCAGGCTGATTGTGTTTGGGGCTTTTATACAAACCGGTTGTAGGATCTCTGGCTTGAATTGTTTTCTCTGTTCTTATACATGTTTATGACTCATGTTATGATAAAATAGGCTTTGAAATAAGGAAGACGTTTCTCTTGAGTTTTATCCTCCACATTTATTATATATGAAAATCTAGACTTATTAGATGTGGTTAGTAGATAAGTCTTTCTTTTACAAAAAGAAGAAAAATGAACTTTTAAAATGGAAACTTCCTCTCATGAATTTAAATACACTTTATTTCGTGTGCAAAATAATTTTTACTATTATGTAAGATATGCTTATCGGGGACTTATCTTTCATATAAAGTGTCTCCGACTGTTCATTGCAATGTCCATTATAAATGATATCAAAGGGTTTCTGTAGTCAATATCTTCCTGAATGTAGACACATTCACTGGGGACGGTTGTCATGAAAACTCTCAGGAAGTAGTTCGGTGACATGTCTATCATTCATGTTCTGTTTGGTTCCTCGCTGCAGCTCCCACAACATGGAAATAAACAGAGAGCCCAGCTGTTTTATTTCTCTGTCTTCCTAGAGGGAGAGACTCATTGCACAGACCTCCTGAGCGAGGGCAGTAAGCTTCATCTTGTACAGAGCGATTAGTCTCTGAATGCAGTTTCCTTTTGTGTTGTACTTGTGAGTGTGTGAGTGTGTTTGTTGGTCGAGAATCTGCAGCTATGAGGTGTGAGAGTTGACTGGTCCCCAGAGCATAGGGGCAAGCTGATAGAAAATTAGTTTTGGGTATTGATGATAAACACACTAATCTTCTTTGGGTAATCTTTTGAAAACAAAGCCTACCTTATTTATTTATTAATATCATTTTTTTTTTCTGTAGGGAATTATCCATGACTGAAATAAAAAGGCTTAGAAGGTATTCTTAGATTTGAGCCTCTAGCTTATAAGGATTTCAATAAATGTTATATTACCCATGGCTTAAAACATGGGCTAATTCATCAGCAATTTATTTTAAATAACATTACTCTCTAAGAAGATATTTCATTTTGTTTTATTGGAATTCTATGATGTGGAGAAATAATGATATTATGCATGCTTTTAAGTGTACATAGAGTGATAACATCACTCATTCAATATATCTTTTTATAAGAGGTAATTCACAGATCTGTTCATTGACATAAATTGATATGAAAAATGATCACACTTAAAAAAAAAACCTAGAGAGATTTAAAATATAGAATGATACTGCCTGGTAAGACAATTTAACTTGGAAAACAAGATGTATTTGTTTTAAAAATGGTATATAAGTGAAAGACAGATAAAACTTCAAAAAATCATCATTCCAAAATTATAATCACATTAAGAGGATACTAAGATGACCGTACGCATTATTGTGAAGCAAGACCAGGCAGAGATTCATTGGCTAATTGGTTGGAAACCATAAACCTTTTAACCAGTTATAGTCCAGTAAGAAATGGGTTGACCAAAAGAGTTATTTCTTTTTTTTTTTTTTTTTTTAATTTTTTTTTCAACGTTTATTTATTTTTTGGGGGGACAGAGAGAGACAGAGCATGAATGGGGGAGGGGCAGAGAGAGAGGGAGACACAGAATCGGAAACAGGCTCCAGGCTCTGAGCCATCAAGCCCAGAGCCTGATGCGGGGCTCGAACTTACGGACCGTGAGATCGTGACCTGGCTGAAGTCGGACGCTTAACCGACTGCGCCACCCAGGCGCCCAAAAGAGTTATTTCTAACATGAAGATATTTCAAATTTGTTTTTCTTGACTTTAGAAGTACCATGAGCCAAAAAATGTACTGTCTTGAGGACATCCTTTTTCTTCCTTATAAATTCACATTACTGAATTCCTCCCCCTTTGGCCTCTGAAACATAATCAGTGGAATTGGCAGGGCTGGGTTTTCATTTTCACCTCCGGCTAAATCTGTCAACCTGTGATGAGGTTGGTTGGGGATCATCATGAAGCAAATGTTTTCATATTTGTCGGGTGGAAACAAGTACCAGCTGATGCGACACTCATTCATCTTGCTATTCTGTTACATCATGTTCATTCTGATTGTTAACATGAAGATGTCACTTTGCCTTGATGTATGTTGGGAAAAGTAAAAGGGAATAACAGAGTTCTGGAAAGAAATCTCCCAATTATGTCTTTTGTATCAAAAAGAGTCTGCTATTAGCTGTGTGGGAGCTAGATGTCACTCACATCAGGAGATGATTTCCTGTCCCTATGAAACTGTTCCTGTTGTTTTCAGAACAACTGTATGTGTGCTGGGCATGGAGGGAAGAGACATGGGGGAACTTTAAACCCATAATAAATGTGGCTGATTTCTTAATTTCTAAATTGCTTATTCAAAAGTCACTCTGCATTTCTGTCTTTACTTTTCCATCTTCACTAGTCCTCAAATCCAAACCTGTCACTTTCAAGACCTGTTGATTCTACTTCCCTGGTACCTGTGGCATCCATATTCCATGGTGTGTTTGTTGGGGGAGGGGGCTGCCACTCAAGTTTCCAAGCAAATGCCATGTAGCAGGTATCACAGTATGTACAATATACATAACATTTCACATCATCTTCATATTATCCCTAGGGATTCAGAATATGTGTCCCTAAGATCCAAGGTGAACTAAGTGCCCAAATGTGAAAAGAGAGTCGCAGGCAGAATAATGCCATCCTTCCCCACCACAATGTCCATATCCTTATCCCTGGAACCTGTGATTATTTTGCTTTACATGTTGAAGGGGACTTTGTAGATGTGGTTAAATTAAGGACCTTGGGCTGGAGACATTATCCTGGATTTTCTGGGTGGATCCCATATAATCACAAGAGTTCTTCCAGGCTGAGAATCTTACCCTGCTGTGCTCCAGAGTGGAGATGTGACAATGGAAAAAGTGTCAGAGGGTTGCAACTTTTCTGGCTCTGAGGCTGGAGGAAGGAATCAAGGTCCTAGGAATGCTGGCAGCCTCTCGATGTTGGAAAGAGCAAGGAAATGGTTGTCCCCAACAGGCTCCAGAAAAGAATGTAGCCATGTCTGCAGACACCTTGATTTCAGTCTAGCTAGCTAAATGCCAGGTTTATAATCAGGAGAACTGTAAGATAATACATTTGTAAGTATTTTAAGGAAACAACAGTAGCTCCCATGTTGTGGCCACAATGGGAAACGACTACAGTGACCTACGTTTGGTCCAGTAGATATCTGAGCTGTGGTTTGAATTCAAGTCTTTCTAACGTTACAGAGCTGATGTGGTTTTCCGTCACTTTATCGGTGTTTCAGCCCTCCTTCCTTCATACCTGCATTATTTAAGTCGTTTGCTAACTGATACCTTACTCCCGTTTCAGTCCATCCTACTCATCACTGGTAGATTATTCTTCCTAATGCCCTGAATGCTTAACTCCTTTCAGTGACTACATGGCCTAATAAGGTAAAGAAACAGTGTGGTTTGACCTCCTGTATTCCTCTCTAGAGTTATCTTTCACTTAAGCCATTTATATGCCTACACTCTAGCAAGACTGGAAAATTATTTCCTGTCCATGCCCCACCACATGCTTCACATCCGAGCTCCTTTTCTCCTATCCCTTCTTCTGTTTGAATGCACTTCCCCGGACACCTAGTCGAAATGCCACCTATCCCCAAGTCAGAGTAATGTCTCTCTCTTATCCATTCAAAGTCACCTCCAACACCAACATTGTTAGCATCATCAAGCAATCATCATTGTCAAAGTTGTCATGTTAGGATCATTGTCCTAAACATCATCCCCATAATCACCACCACCACCAGCACCATCATCTAACAGTTATGTAGTGTTGACACTGTGCCTGGACATTATGATAGTTCTTTTGTGTGATTATCTTGCTTACAGTTCATCCATATGGAGAGGGCACTGTTCTTTTTCCCAGTTTACAGATGAGAAAATTGAGTCAACCTTCTAGGTTATTTTATGTGAAGTTTAACTTTCTTTTGTAATATCAACATGTTTATGTCACTAGTAAGAAGCTGAAATATTTTAAGCAGACTTCCATACTTTGATTCCCAGACTCAGAGAAGAATTTCATCTCTTATAGAGGATCACGATACATCTACCATCTGTTGAGGTTTTTTTTGCCCCTATTAAATAATCCCTTTTTGGCTGCTATTATATCATATTGTCAATATTCTGTCCATTGTACAAGTCTCCAATGTCTGTTAAATTAGAGCAGAGACTGGGATGTGAATCAATTTTCTATCCTATTTATCTTGACAAAAATTTAAGAGATTATCCACCATTTGGAGTTGGCACAGATTAATTATGTAGATTATATCCACAGTTCTCATCCAAATTCCATTATAGAGAGAAGAAGAGGGAGCTGATCTCTCTCATCACATGAAAAAATTATTTTGGCTATGAATGGGAAATGTTATCAAAGAATACCTTGCCCAAGGAAATTCCAAAATATTTTAGTTACATCCCCATATTTTCTTGGATATTTTGTTCATCACGGTCCTCATTACCAACCAAGATGCAGAAACATAGACTCTCATACCATTTATTTGCCTCTTTTTTCAGTGCATTAGCTTTATAATGGCTGTTCTTTCCACAGAGTAGCATGATGGCTATCAGGGGCCACAGGCTCCATTCGTATTCTCCCAGCAACTACAAGGGTAACAATGATAAAAAGTGGACTTCTAGAGTTGCCTCTCTTTTGACCAGTTTGGGGCATGGACTTTCCCCTATGTCATTCACCGTGGTTGAATGCAGTGATTGGGCAGACCTGGTCTGTGTCCCTACCCCTGGCACACTGGATACCACAAGGCAGAGTGAGAAAGAAAGCACTCCTTGAGAGCAAGATTGAAGAGTTGTAATCAAAAGTTGTTTGGGGGCAGGGGGTGATGCTTCACAGATGAAAGGACAGGTGTTGTTACAGGTAGAAGTATTTGGTGGAGGGAACAAAAACCAGTATCTAGGCATTACAAAAGCTGTATGAAAAGGTTGGATATTAAATCGGTCAGACTTTTAATGAGTATAGAGAAAATACCATAATTTTTAGATGATCAATATCTCAGAAAACCCTTGTCCTAATGGATATTGAGTATTATTTTAAAAAAATAAAGTGGCATAATCAAACATACTTAGAAACTGTTGGATTAAGTAAGTTTCTTTACTGCAAAATTTCTCAGAGCCCTTAAAGAGAGCACGGCACCTGTTATGAATCTCCAAGAATGGGATATGGATTGATGTGCCCTGTAAATGTATTGTTCCTTGGAATCTTCTTTTTTTCCCCCTGTCTCTCTTCAGGGAGAATATCCTGGTAAAAGACTGTCACAGTGTTCATATATAGTTAGCACTTAAAAACCGTTTGTTAAACAAATTAATGACTGTGGATTATGTTGGGAAATGCAGTTCAATAGCCATGAATCTTCCCTCTACATCTTGTAGCAAAGATAAATAACATGCCTTTGATGTCTTTCATTGTAATGTTCTACTTTGTTTGTTTAATTTTATTTGTTTTTCCTGCTTGAAATCTAAGGGGGCTTCAGGGTCAACATCTCTATATGATGGGAGGAGATTGGATGTGGTGAAAATAGTGACCAACTGATGATTCTTTTGAGAATCACATTGCATAAGCTTTTCAAAACATGTCCAGACTTACACATACTCATCTGATTTTTTACTGTATGTGCACATAAATTGACAAAGAAGTCTACCTTGCTTGAGGCAATTGTTGTATCTAGAAAACTATGAAAATTGAATTAAATTATAGGTAGAATGCACTGGGGAACTCATTATTAAATGAAATCTTATTCTGAGTATTTTGTAGAGTGGGGAATTATTTTGTAAAGTGAATAACATCATCTAGTTTATATAATAGGTCAGCTAGAAGTGAAGTATACAATATTAATACATACTGCCACTATAGGCACATAATGATAATTTAATTGAACAATTGATATTTACACCAAATATATTTTTTTTATCTCTGAGCTAGGTGAAATATCCAGGACTCGTTCTTAGAGATTTCCTTTGGAAAAAAGTTTTAGAATGTCACCTTTTTAAAATTTTTTTTTTTCAACGTTTATTTATTTTTGGGACAGAGAGAGACAGAGCATGAACGGGGGAGGGGCAGAGAGAGAGGGAGACACAGAATCGGAAACAGGCTCCAGGCTCTGAGCCATCAGCCCAGAGCCCGACGCGGGGCTCGAACTCACGGACCGCGAGATCGTGACCTGGCTGAAGTCGGACGCTTAACCGACTGCGCCACCCAGGCGCCCCAGAATGTCACCTTTTTAAAAATAATAGGCAACAAGTATTGTTTTATATTGAAACTTCAACCCATTTTCCTCCTAGTGAAAAATGCTTTTTAGTCCTTCCTGAAATAAATATTATCTTTGAAATTAGAGTCGATGTAAATCCAGAGGTAATGAGATTCAGTGTTTCATTGTATCTGAATTAGATGGAGAGCTTCAAATATTTATTTGAGGTTTAATTTGAGTAATTTAGGAAAACATTGAGCTTCCTCATTCATAAATGATAATTACTTCTCTTCATCAAATATTATACTGTATTCCCTTTTGCTACCAGTACATTCTTGTTCAGATATGAACATTTTTATATCTCAAAAGAGACTTTTTTCATGTAACTTCCTTGGATTGCCTAACTTACAAAACCTTTAGAAATAGAGTTCGCTGTGCCCATGTTTTGGAGTGTTTAGTTTTATATGGAAAAGGAGGTGAGAAGTAGAATAACATTTACATTGATTTTCTTTAAGGGTGTGCTCTACTGAGAAATAGTATTTTGTCTTACTAAAGCACATGTTTAAGAAATGGAGATTGCTGTCTTGCAAAACTCCCAAAATAAACTCTAGCAGCTTAAAATGCCTGTAGCTGCTAGTTGATTATAATTCTGCACTAAATCAAAAGTGACTGCATTTAAAAACTTCCATAAAGAAAAGCTTAGGCATTTCAAACAATTGCTTGGCCAATGCAAGATTCTTCATTTCTTTCCTTTCAGAGCTTCCTCAAGGTAATGAAAAAAAATATATATATATATATGAATTATATATGAATTCTGTGAAGATGTTTAGGAGTTGACTAGAGGAATCAGGGTACTACTTTGGGGGTGATAATAGCGTGGCCACTATGGCAGTAGCTGTAACAGTACATACACCAAGGTCTTAGTTTTTACCAGACCTTGTGTCCTTTTTCATCCACTTTATTCACGACTCTTGACTTTGTTCATTGCACTTCCTAGAGAAATATTTATTAAACATTCTTCCTATTGGGATTCCTTTGGATGCAAATGACAGAAACTAAACTCAAACTAGCTTAAGCATGAAAGGGAGTATATTGGTTCATATGGAAAGTCCAAGGGTTGTACTGACTTTAAGAATAGAAAAATACAAAAACTCAGTGTTATCTAGGATCTAGTAATTTATTGCAAATCCATTTTACCATTTGAATCATTCACTCTGAACTGACTTGGGTCAGATGATTATTCCTGAACCAGCTTCTATGATGAATGGCTGGAATTTGTTGAAGTACCAACCCAAGGGCATTTGCCTACTTCTGGAGCTAAAGGAATAGGGGCAAGCCTATATAAAAAAAAAAAAAAAAAAAAAAAAAAAAGTTTGGGATTATCCTGCCCCAAAGGGAGTGTTGTCAACAGCAGAAAGGAAACTGGATACTGGGTAGACCCAAACAACAAATGCCTAATGAAGACCCAACCTTAAAATTGGAAGATATCCGTACATATTCAACTTCAGCTATCTCCTGGGCTTCCAGACCTACCCCAGATACTAGAAGAGAAATTCTAATCAAGTGTAGTATGTAGCCCAAAGACCAAAAGTCTATTACTTATATCTATTCGTTTTATTTCCATTAAGGAACCAAAGAGTCAGTCGGCTCATGGTAGGCGCTCAATAACTATGTCTTGATTGATCACCTTCCTCAGTAATTGAACTAACTAGAATTGTCTGTGGTCCCACAGCACACAATCTGTGAATTTGGTGTTATTTCAGCTCTTTGGAGATCATAAAATATGCATTTTGTTACTCATGAATTAGGAGCTGGAAACCAGAAATCTACTTACATTTCTTCCAACTCCCTTAAAATTTTATTTTCCCTCATGCTCCAGCTTGACAATCGGCTCATGTAAATATCATTAGGTAAGTGAACACAGCATTAGAACCTAAAGAAAGTGTGTGGGGGTAATCTATTTCTGCATGTAAGCCAGTTCACTTTACTAAGATTTATTAGCATGTGGAAAAACCTGCATTCCTTCTCAAGTGCAACTCTTTTAGAGAGCAGAATGGACGTTTCAGCTATAGAAACTTGAGGTGCTTGTGCAAGAGTATTCCTCTGAAGTCCTTTTGTGGCAGCCATAACCCAAATCAGTTCCGTCAGCATCTCTCCCCTGGCTGGCCCCTGTCTTTCCCCATGTGCACTTGACTCTTTCTTTTGTCTCTTCAAATTTTTGTTGGCATTTCTGAAGTCATCATCATCAATTAATATTTGCCGGGGGCCCATAGGGTCTAACATGCCACTTCTCCATCTGTTATTCACCAGTGCACGCATGGTGGTCCCACCCCTTTTTGGTTTGAATCACATTGTTATGTGCTATTTTTGGCGTCTTCCACCTGCTGTCCTCCAAGCATTCTCAAATCCCACGTGTTTATTCCCACCTGTTGTCCTACCAAAGTTTTGACTTACCCAGCACTAGTCACCGGTGAAACATTTAGATCCCATACCCTGATACTGAATTCCAGTTCTGCCACTTTCTAGTTTATACGACCTTGGGGGACTTTTGGAATCTTTCTCACATTTTTTTCCCTTTCCTCAAAATGAGACATAGTGCATATGTCTGCATTGTATGTAGATTCTAGAGAATGGGATGTTGTTAAAATTAAATGAGATTAAAAGTAGAGGGTATGGCATGGTTCTTGGCATATACTAAGTTCTCGAAAATGGACACTTCCCTTGTTATGTATGGATTAGAACTGGCGGGAGAGCGACCATCAAAATTAGCAGGCAGCCATCACTTTCATTAGTAAGCAGCATCTCCAACCCATTCCAGAAGTGCATTCAGGTACCCTCTCATGACACCTTTTAAACCATCATTATCCTATGCCAGACAGAATACGGACTGCTGCTTCGTTCTTTGTAGTCTTTTTAGGTTCATTCTACTCAAGTTCCCTCCCCCCACCCCATCCCAGAGCTATATCCTCCCTGTATTCTTTCAAAATTGCTGTAAGTACTAGAGACTAAAATAAGATTTTCAATAATGGTCATGATGTATCAGTATTTTTCTAGGTAAAAGCAAAGACTTTTCAGAGTCAAGACTCCGCTGCTTGTCTTTGTGGGAGAAGCTTGGCTTTAAAATCCAAGCCATTTGGCAGTATTAACTGGGCTGATTTCAGCACATTACATAATTTGTCAGGGGCCTGTACATGCTCACTGGTCAGGCACTCGGGTAACAAACACCAAGTGAGTGATATGTCATAACAGACAAATGGGCTCTTTAGACAATGGGAAGAGTGTTTTCATTGGCATGGATAGTTATCCGTCCATCAGCCCCTGCCCCGCTCTAATTATGGACGTGGCATTGGGTTGGTGCTCTGGGATCTAAAATGAGCCACTGGACATGGCCCTTGCTCTGAAGGAGTTTATGATCAAGTTGGGAAAATGAGCATAACGATATGAACACTTACGGGCACAGTAAAGGAAAACTCATGATAGTTAGTTATATATAAGTGCCAAATGAGTGGTCCAGGCCCTAAGTATAGCTATTCCACTACAAGTCCTTCAGTTCGGGCTCAAAGGCAATGTTAAATTGGTGGACAGGTACAAATTGTTCTGCGTTACTGAGTCAAAACATAATTTGCCCAGGTACATGGAGTGAGCTAGCTGTCATAAATGTTTTCAGGGTATCCTTTCCTTTTCTTATGATTGGCAAGGAAAGCTTAAAACCTGTCTCTCATCAAATAACTGTTCCTCCCCCGACCCCAGCAGTCCTGCACAAGCCAAGCAGGCACGTAGAAATTGTGCAGCAGTTGTCCAGATGATTTGTTTGGTAATCAAAGCCATAGGTAAGGGCTCGCTCGGTTTTCCTCTTTAGGTGGGGAATGTTGAAAGAGCCCTTATCTCATCATCTCCCTGACCTGGGTGTCCCTCTCAGTAGATGGACCCAGGGTTCACTGAAACAAGAAACGACTACAGCCATCAAGGACTTAAATATGTATATATGCATATATGTAGGGGCGCCTGGGAAGCTCAGTTGGTTAAGTGTCTGACTTTTGATTTCAGCTCAGGTCATCATCTTGTGAATTTGAGCCTGATGTCAGGCTGTGTGCTTGGGATTCTCTCTCTCCTTCTCTCTCTGCCCTCCTCTTTCTTTAGAAAAAAAAATTATTTTAGGGGCACCTGTGTGGCTCAGTCAGTTGAGCGTCTGACTTCGGCTCAGGTCATGATCTCATGGTTTGTGAGTTTGAGCCCCACGTCAGGCTCTGTGCTGACAGCTCAGGGCCTGGATCCTGCTTTGGATTCTGTGTCTCCCTCTTTTTCCGCCCCTCCCCTGCTCCCACTCTGTCTCTCTGTCTCAAAAATCAATAAACATTAAAACATTTAAGAAAATATTTTATATATATATAAAACATAGTAGTGTTTTGAAGCTAATCACCTGGTAACATAAGATAATCACCTGGTAAGATAAGATCTTCTTGAAACTCACATTGTCATTGTTAATACATTTACCATATTTTTAAATATCTTTTTAAAAAATTTAAACATTTATTTATTTTTGAGAGAGAGAGTGTGTGTGTGTGTGTGAGCGAGAGAGGGGCAGAGAGAGAGAGAGAGGGAGGCACAGAATCCAAAGCAAGCTCCAGGCTCTGAGCCATCAGCACAGAGCCCAGTGCGGAGCTCAAACCCACAAACCACAAGATCGTGACATGAGCTGATGTCAGATGCTTAACCGACTGAGCCACCCAGGCCTTTTGCCATATTTTCTATACAGTGTCTTAAGTGTATAAGTAAGTGAAGAAAAGTAACAGTTACTAACATTGAGAATTTATGACCACCCATCCCCGTAATGAGGTCTTGGCCAAGGTCTATTTGTTAATGCTCCAAATGTCCTCTTTCCTCCCTTTACTAGTCTTATCCTTGAATTACCTAACGTTTGTCAGGCTCTTCACAAGCAGCTGCTCAGAAGACACTTGGGATGCAAGATGCTTATTAGGGATCCACATCTGTGAAAGGAAGGAGTAGGGAGCAGATTCAGGCACAGGGAGAAGTAGGACAGTGGTGTGAACCTGGCCAAGCTCGCGGGGAGCTTCAGAGTGAACATTGCAGCAGAGTTTTCCCACAGTGGGCTGAAATGTCTGGGCTTGTGCCCCACCTGTCTCAGGCATTGGACGCAGGCTGCCCTGGGAATGGTGTGACCATTAGCAAGGAGGCTCTCTGCAGCTGAGGCAAACTCTGAAGGTGCTGACAGCTGTGGTTGACTCCTGACCTCACCTTCCACCACTGGGCAGCTAGTCCTTCCTTGAAGGGCTCCCCGAGCAGTGTGTTTCTGTATCTACCATCATCTCACTAACTCCATAAAGTGGGAAGACCACTATCTCTATCCCTGAGGGGTATTGTGGGGATTAAATGAGATTGTACATTTAAATTACTCAGCCCTGTGGGTAGAGGGAATAATTGCTCAATAATCCTTTTATTTAAGCCTATACAGCAGACACTGTATTTTCCCCCTAAGCCTTTTATTTTTTTTTACAATTATTATTTATTGTGGCAAAATGTACATAAAATATACTGTTTTAACCATTTTAAATGTACAGTTTGGTGGCATTAAATACATTCGTATTGTTGTGCAGCCATCACAGACTTTTTCTTTTCCCCAAAGGAAAACTCCATAGATTAAACGTTAACTCCTCTTTCTGTTTTCTCCCCCAGCCACTGGCAACGACCATTCTACTTTCTGTCTCTATGAATTTGACTACTCATATAATGCGTGTACTCATAATATATGGTACCTCATATAAGTGGAATCATACAATATCTGACTTTTTGTTACTAACTTACTGTACTTAAGTGTAACATCTTAAAGTTCATCCGTGTTGCAACACGTGCCAGAACTTCCTTCTGTTTTAAAGCTCTGTAATATTCCATTGTTCATATAGACCACACTGTGTTTGTCTGTTTTTGTTGGTGGACACTTAGGTTGCTTCTACCTTTTGGCTATTGTGAATAATGGTGCTATGACCAATGGTGTACAAGCAGGGACTATTATTTAAAAAAAAAAAAAAAAAACAAACTCAGCTCTTTTGGGTATAATTTACTTATAACATTGTGTAAGTTTAAGGTGTACAGCTTGTTGTTTTGATACATTTATATATTGTAACATGATTACCACCACAGTGTTAGCTAACACCTCCATCCTGCCACATATTACCATTTCCTTTGTGTGATGGGAATGCTTCCGGGCTTAAGTCTCTTATCAGCTTACCAGTGACTAGTTCAGTGCTATTAGATGTAGTCACCCTGCTGTATGTTACACTCCAGAATTGTTAATTTTATAACTGGAAGTTTGTCCCCTTTGACCAATATGTCTCCATTTTCCCTTTCCACTGTACTCTGGGAAACACCACTCTACCTTGTCTTGCTCAGTTCTGCTTGTTTTAGATTCCACATGTAGGTGATATACTACAGTACTTGTCTTTCTCTGTCTGGCTTATTTCACTTAGCGTAATGCCCTCAAGTTTGTCTAAGTTGTTGCCAATACCAGGATTTCCTTCTTTCTCATGGCTGAAAAATATTCCATTATGTTCCACGTATAGCTTCAACGTATAATTTTATGTATTATCTGTATATAATTTTATATATTATCTATATGTATGCTTCATCATCTTTATCCATTCAGATGTCTCTGTTGATGGACACTTAGGTTGTTTCCCTGTCTTGGCTGTTGTGAAGAATGCTTCAATGAACATGGGAGTGCGGACCTCTCTTTGAGATCAAAGCAGGTACTATTCTTAATCGCATTTTCTAGATAAGAAAATGCAGCTCAAACAGTTCAAGGGGCAAGGTCAGCAACCAAATCTGTACCTGTCCAACTCTGAGTGCGAGCTCTTGAGTGCTGTTTCTGTCACCTCCCTCCTTTGACAAGTATGAGAGATATCCTACATAATGCTCTGTCATGCTTGAGGCTATAGCAGGCTGCACCTGTCTCCTGTAGGAGATGTTCTGGCTTCCCCCTCCACCAGGGAGAACTTTTCAAAGCACTGTGGCCCACTTTCAATTTGAACCCTCTCTCTTTGTTCATCTCATTCAGCTCATTGGTGAGCTCCTTTAGGTTGAAGGAATCTATAATGTCAGGAAGTATCCTTACTGTTGTAAATGATTAATTCATTTAACCTTTCTAGTAACCCGATGGGAAAGGTATTATTATTATTATTATTATTATTATTATTATTATTACCATCATCATCACCCCATGTTGTGTGTGACGCAATGCAGTCACACAGAAATTAAAACCCCACCTAAGGTTCACACAGCCAATTAGCAGCAGAACTGAACACAGGCGGCCCCTGCTCTACACAACAGATCAGTGCTGCATCTTGAACTAGATAGAAATTCAGACCCGCTTACAGATGCAGCATCTCAGAGTTAGAAGACGGCCCTCCAGCCAAGCCTAGATTATCATAGCTGAGGCAGTGCTGTCATTCAGAGCCTGCTTCTCCCCATCTCTGTCCACACACTCTAGCGGGGCTCAGGCCTTCCCTATTCACAGCCGGCTGAGCAGCAAACCCAGAGGCCACTGCAGCTGCCTCAGTATTCTACAGCCCTCTTGGGTGTGGGAGCTGTTGGAGGCAGGCACAGCTGATCATTTGTAATATGGCTGCTTTCCCCTCCACCTAGCTGGAGCCAAGTTTTGGGGGTTGGGGAGGGAGAGAAAGACAGAGAGACAGAGACAGAGACAACAGAGAAATGCTGCCTACTGCCTCTGTATCCCAAATCCATATATTATTTTGGAACATTCAGTATTGCAGAAATATGTGAGGGGATACATCACTCCTTTTGCCATCTGGTCTCTGAGAACCTTCCCAAGAACTGTACCTTCATTTAATTTTGTTGTGTTCCTTTCTCAACCTTTTTGTGCTTTCCATCATCTTTCCTTGGCTGCATTTTTGGGTTTGTTTTGCCTTTAGTTTTTTGCTCCTTTAGCTGCTTCTGGGTTTTCGTCTTTAAAAAAGAAATACCAGCTCTCACTAATTAGAGTTGTGCCAGATTCTTTATTTGGCATGGCACAACCTCATGGCTATTTTTTTTTTAACTTTCATCTGGAGCCTTGGAGTGATGTGTGGATTTGTTTTTAATGCCCCAACCAGATGCACCAACCAGCTTGCTGGTTGGTAATGAGGAAACAGTAGGACCCTGTGGTCTTAGAGTTTCTTGGCAGTGCTCTCATGACAAATGTTCCCATGAGATGACCATGGTGGTCTGAGCCCAGTCATTGCCACATGGTTCCAAAGTCCTTTTAAATGAACAAATGGGTTGGCACTCATCTTAATGAGAAGGCAACTCCAGCAAGGTTACTCAGAACATACTGGGCAAAGGGTTCTCAACCATTTAAGTGGGAGGTAACAGATAAGCCAAGGAAGAAGGCTAGAATGATCTGTGTCATCGTGGATGAGGGTTGGACATCATAACGAACTCATATTTAGCTTCATATAGAGACAGATGGTTAAATGTAGAAATACTGATAGGCAAGTATATTTACATGGGTTAATATGCAGTTATGTCTTTGTGGTCTGTCAGCCAAGAGGAACTTTCCCAACATCAGTAAGCACACCTACACCCAGATACTGATTTCTAATACCATTCTCCACAGAAGGGAATAGAATCTCTTTGGAGAAATGGCTGCTTTTAGGACTGGGCACAAAATCTAGGAGGTGAGCCTGCTACCGAACATCTTGCCATCTAAAAAGGAAAGGAAGTGCCCAGAACAACAGCAACAGAGGCGCCGTGGTGAAGTATGTCTCCTGAATGAGAAGCTAAGAGGCTTAACATGAGTGAGACGGACAGTTGACCACTTTTCACTCTTATTAACAACCAGGTGCTTGGCACTAACAATTGACTTTATACAGTCTTTGTTGTGAGGAGGTTTATACCCGTTATCCTTTTGCTGCCCCTGTAAGTAGGTGAGACCTGATTTCCTCTCCTTAGGTTCTCAACCACAGTAGCTGCCCTAGGCTGGTTTTGAAGACAGGGACAACCTGAAATGAGGAGAGTGAAAAATAAATCACATTTCCGAGGAGAAAATCAAGTCATTGCAACTCAATTATTAATGCACAGAACTGTTATGTAATGTAGCAGCCCAATTAACAGGTGTCTCTTGGGGAATAATCAAGGCTTAATTTGGCACGATAATTAGTAACCTCCCCTCCCAGCTTTGGATGGAGGCCCCTGCAGGACAGCCTGATGGCTGGTAATGAGGCAGTATCACTTACTTTGCGGCCATGTTAATTGTATCTTTCTGTGCATGGGGACAAAACAGATTTACTTGTTTCTAGATGCTGGGATGTGCTACTCAACTAATAGAGTTGTACTGATTTTCCCATCTTGCCAACGCTGGCCTTTCTGAAGGGCAACGCTGTTATCCTTTTGAGATTTCTTTAATTGGCTGAATGTAATGGCTACTCTGCAGCTTTATTTATTTATTTATTTATTTTTTTGATAGACTAGGTGGCAGAGTTCCAATCTTATAAGACATATGGCAACAGTGGACATGTTCTTATGATAACAGGAAGCTGTCCTGTTTTGTGTGTCTGCATAGGTATGCATCTCTTGCATGTGTCCCAGAGCACTCTTGTTATAGTTAAATGCTAGACCTGTATAGTACGGAAAACAAAGGCATGAACTATTACAAAATTGTGTTGTGTTTACCAAAAAATATAAGAAGACACAGAGAACAAAGAAAAAACAATCACTTCTAATCATCCTTCACCTGAGAGATAACCACTATTAACCTTTTTGCCTGCTGTCTTTCCAGTTACACACACACACACACACACACACCCCTCCCCCACATATACCCGTTTATTCAGATGCGATTCCTCTTTGTGAAATTGGGATTGTGTGTGCATACTATTTTGGTAATATGTCATATGATCTTAGCCACAAATTTTAAACCAGGTCTGTACCAGGTTTTCCCTAAACTGTCTTCCTCTGAAGTTTGGGATCTGCTAATGTGTGCTCTGGGAATTAAGCTGAGACTATATACATCTTCCTTGTCATTCTTGGTACCACACAATGAAAATTTCTTGTACGGAAGTTTTGTTAAATGTTTAAAAAACATTATTTAGGGGAGAAACAATTTTTCCCCTTTATCACAAGGTAAGAGCCCTTGCAACCTTAAACTATACTTGTTACAATGCTATTGAGCATTTAGATAACTTCTCATGAAAAAAAAAAAAAAACAACTCTTGTTTTGCTCTTGTAAACATCACTGCAGTGAACAACCTTATAATATACATCTTTGAGTGATCCAGTATTTTCTTGAATTAATCCATAGACAGGCTGGATGTCAAGAGCATATATATTTTTAGGTTTTGGATTTGCTTTGGTGAATTACCCTCTCCAGAAGAAGGTCATGTGCATTTACAAACCCACAAGGCACATAAAACTCCCTGCTCTTTGTTTCTGCTCTCAAGTACATTTTTAATTCCGGATTCTGCAACTTTAGTGGTGATGCAGGAGACCAGAAGAGAAAGTTTATTAAATTCTTATTTATGTATTCAATTTGCATCAGCCTTTTCCTTCCCCAAGCTCAAGGCACCACATGGAAAACATTAAACTTGTAACTCTTAGCTGTGTTACTCTGAGAGAGAGGGGCCAAGGAGGAGAGGGAGAGAATGGGTAAACACTGTGGCTGGAAGAAGCCTACCACACTGGGAAGGACAATCTGGGAATAACCATCAGCTCAAGCTACAGAGTATCATCTGAGGTACTGCCTCAGAACCTTTGCTCCAGAATGAAGCCCTTTCCCCTCCCCCTTTTGGTTCCCTCTTGGGCGGGCAGTAGGAAGGGCCTCAGTGAGTTTCTGCATTTGGTTACTGCCCACAGACACATGCCTGAATGGGCCAGTTGGGGCAGAAAACCAGCTCCATCTTCTGTCACCAAGCCCTGCTCTCTCAGGGCTGAGTCCCTCTTAAAGGGTCACACCTTTTTTTATCTTGCACAAAGTCATTGTATGAGCTAGCAGAGATCCTATAAGCAAAACCATTGTCTTCCTTGCTACATTGAGGCCATACTCTCTTTTCTTTTCTGTTTTCTTAAATGAGGGAAGAATTAATTTCTGAGATGATACGGTTTTGCAGCTAACATTCTGGTGAAAAATGTCCCTTTCCCCAACACCAGCCAGCAAGGGGCCGTTAGGATCTTTTCGCCACATTCCTCCCCCCAACTCTGTTAGACAATTCCACACCGATATTTTTTTCACCCAGTGATTTAAGATTCTCTTAATTGCTTTACTGGAGGGAAATAGAACACATTTTAAGCCAACAGCTGAGCGATTTGCTATGACAATTCTGCCACTATGCATTCGCTTAATTTCCAATTAATCAAACATTCAATAAATCATTAGTATAATTATACCTGCCCTCATCTTCTTGCCCCAGCACATTAGCTCAAAGCAGGCAGCCCCCTCGACTGGCTGTGGGGAAAGCGTTCATTTGTCTGCCCCGGCTGGGCATGTGTCCTTGCTCCCCATGAGCCTTGAGAAATGAGGGGTAAGAAATTGTAATTATTTCAGGCACCACAAGTTTGCTTGGTTTCCCTCTTCTCTGCTTCTCACTCCAGTGCTTTCCCAACAACTTAAGCCAACATCCTAGCATCCCAGTAGCAGTGGCTGGTTAATTTCAGCAAGTTTTTTTTTTTTTTAATCATTTTTATTTCCCGACTGTGCCTCTTTTCTAATTACACCATCTCCCCAGGTGAGCGATAATTCCCTCATCACCATATATCTCAAGCACAGATTATTAAAATAATATAGCTTATGTCATATAAATGTAACAGAAAGTATCTTAAAGATGCTTTATTGAAAGCTGGTAAATTGGTTCAACAGATGAATGTTTTAAGGCCTGTTTTTAAAAGGTTGCACAAGTATAAACCCACTGAATTACTGCTGCAGTTTCACACGAGCGGATGCAATTATTTTAAGCATCTAACTGTGCAAAAGACAGATCTGAAAGGGAAAGAGCTAAATTCTCTGAGATTAATTAAAGGGTTTCGTTTTGCTCTTGATTTAAAAATAAATTTCAAGCATGCATCACTTGTTATTCTCTTGAAGAATTTGCATTACGGGGTTTAAAAAAAATACCGAGAACGTTAAGCTTCATGAGTTCTTCATACAATATAACTGACAGCTCGTAAAAAGAAGGGTTGACCTATTGTTACAACAGCATATTCTCCTACATACTTCTTTATACTTTTCCGTTTGTGAAGGGTATTAATCTTAAAACTCATTTCCAATGTAAGATTGTGCATTTACATGAATTTCCCATAAGATTGCTCTTGATTCGATCTATGCCCATTGATTTAATTTCTTTTACCTCTCAGAGCTGGTGGTGCTGAAGGGTTTATGGTAATTATAGTGTTGTGGGTTTCAGTGGAACTGTTCCCTGGTACCTTAAGTGTGGGTTTGATTCTCTGTGAGTTCGCTCAGCCCCGGAGATAGGGCGGTGAATATCTCTAAGGCAGGGAGCTCACAGGCCACATCAGAATCCTGGCGGGTGCACAGCCTGAAGGCAAGGGGAAACTGGAGACGGAATGGCCCCGGGGCTACTGGCCAGATGGATTGCTGTTCCAAAGGGGCCCTTTAAGGTGAATCACTTGGCAATTTTGTGAGTTGGCAGACGGTACAGCCACCTGTGCTCAACGTGAAATGAGATACAGGCAACCTACTGGTCTGAAATATGCTGTTCACCCTTCGAGAGATAGCACAGTGTTGCAAGAGGTGATTTTCCTGATAGTAGGATGTGGGGGAAGGCAACCACGGCAAAAATACGATGGGTTCTGAGTTGGTTTCAAAAATCTCATAACCCAAATTTTCACCTATATGGCACTGCCCAGTGAAACGCAAGCTGCAGATGTCATTTTGGTTTTTTCGAGTAGCCACATTAAAAAAAAAAAAAAAAAAAGAACAGAAACAGGTGAAATTAATTAAATATTTCATGTATCATTACATCCAAAGTATTATGCATTCAGTCTGTCTTCAATAGATATAAAATTAAAGAGGTACCTTAAAGTTGTAAGATACCTTACAAGATAAGAAAAATAATTCCTATTTTTCACACTAAGTCTTCAAAACCCACTGTTTACACCTACAGCACACTTCCATTTGGACTCAACACATTCAGTGCTCACTAGTCACCTCACATGGTGATGATGGCTACCATATTGAATAGTTGAAATCTAGCTCATGCATTGTCAGGATATTCCCAGTTGCAAAAGAGGAAAACTGTATTCAAATTAGCTTCAGCAAGAAACGACTTTTTGTTTTGAATATAACGAGATCTAGAAACCCAAATGTTGCTTTCAGAATTTCCATGTTTAGGCTCTCGTTGCTCTGATATGGATGATTAGACAGTAGGAAAATGGTCTTTGGTTACCCCAAACCTATGTGGCTCTTAAGTTTATGACTCCAAAAGATGAGAGGCCATCTTCCCCCACAGGTCTAGTAAAAACAAATTAGGGAGTACCCTTTCCAGCAGAAAGGAAAGGGATGATGTTCAGACCCATGTAGGCTACATATAGTGCACAGAGGCATTCCCCAAAAGACCACGAGGGGCCAAAACAACACAGACCCACTGCAAATGAAATGATACAGTCTACTTTAAAGGTTATCGTAAAGACTACTCAGGCCTGAGCTTTGGAGTCATTCTTGATGCCTCTGTTTCTTAAATATTATGCATGTAATCCCTTCCCCAGGAAATGTAGTTGACATCCCAGCACATCTAGTAATGTTCTGTTTCCTGTCACTGTCACCATCACCCTGGCTCAGGTCCTATCATTTCTTGCCTGGGTCACTGATGCAGCCTCCTATGTCTGCTTTCACTGTGGGAACCCTGCTCCCCTGTTCTTGCTGTTTCCCACAAGGCCCCCCACACTCCTGTCCCTACCAGCATTCTCACCTTGTCTCCTGCTACTTCTCTTTTCTCTGACCCCACGCCTGCCATCTTGGCCTCCTTGTTCCAGACTTGGTTCTCCCTTGACATCTTTGCACTGCGTGTTTCTTCTGCCTGCAGCAACCTCTTCTAGTGACTTCTAGTTCTTGTATACCCCAACTTTAGGTCTTAACTTAAATACCACTTTTTCAATGAAGTTTGTCCTATTAAGAATTATATCCCTCTGCATTTCTCATCCCCCATTCTTGCTTTTTAGCTGTAGCATTTTGTGTTACATATTTTGGTGATTTTGGTGTCTCTGTGTCTCTCTCTGCCTCCCCCCCCCCCCCCCCCACACACACATGCTATGGTAAGTTCCATAAGAACAGCTAGATTTTAGGCTTAAATGAATTAATGATGAGCTTGCAATGTGGGCATACTCAATGAAGAATGGCCATCATCATTATCTGCCACCAGAGGACGTTTCCACATACAATGAGGATAAACAACAAAATGGAACACCACTATGAACAATTATGTGCCAGTGCCCCCAGTCTATAAGGTGTTGTAACCTTCTGGGTCTGCCTAAGACACACGTGCCCATGCATGCTCGATACCACATTTTTGAAATGGTACGTCTATATTAGACATGAACTAACTGACTGGCCTCATGACCAGGGCATAGTGGTAGCTTTTGGGAAGTTTTACTGTGCACCATCTTGAGCTTTTCTCTCATCCTCCTAGAATCGTTCTTCCCTAGTCTTCTCCATCTGAGTGGGTGGCATCTACCCAGTTGCCCAGGGCATCATCTTCAAAAATTCAACCTAGCTCATCTTCCAAGTCTCAGTCCAATTTCTTTCATGACAGGATAATATAATTTAATCATTTATTGTTCATTCATTTGTTCAGAAATCTTTAATTGAAAACCCACCATGGGGTAGGCAGTTTGATAGGCACCACAGTCCACATCCTTCCCAAGGATCTCCAAAAATGTGCCTGCTTCTCTCCAACTCCTCCTTCCACAGCCTTACTCTGGGACACCATTTTGCAGCTGGACTATACAATCTCTGCGTCACCAGTCTCATGCTCAGTCTCAATCATGCCTTTCTCCAACCCACATTCTGCTCAAACCAGGGTAATCTTTTCTTCCTCACATGCAACTCTGATCACATCATTTCTCTGTTTTTCAGTAATAACTCTCCCTCACTGATCATGGGGTAAAGTCCCACGGGGCCACAAGAGTCTTCGTGATCTGGACCCTACTAATTTCCCTATTCCTGTCTTTCACCAAACTCCTTTAAACTCTAAACACCAGACCAGGATCTCTCACACTCAGTGCTGTTGACATTTTACATTGGGCCATTTTTTTGTTTAGGGGCCGTCCCATGCACTGTAGGGTGTTTAGCAGCTTCCCTGGCCTCCACCCACTAGATGCTAGTAGCACCTTTCCCAGTTGTGTCAACCAAAAATCTCCCCAGACATTGTCAAATGTCCCTTAGTGAGCAAACCCCCGCCCCTATTAAGAACAGAAGTTTCCACCCCCGAAAGGGGAAAGAGAGAGAGAGAGAGAGAGAGAGAGAGAGAGAGAGAGAAAGGAAGGAAGGAAGGAAGGAAGGAAGAAAAATTTTAGTCTCTCAAAATACAATGTTCTCCCTTATTTGCAGGCTGTTGTATAACTTTCTGCCTTGCTCTTTCTTCGTCCTTATTTCCTGTTGGTACCTTTTGCTCACTTTTGATAGACAATACCTTCTATGTCTACAAGAAGTTTTCCTGACTATTCCTCAGGTAGTGGAAATATGGTCCCATGGAGAAGAGTAATCTTAGAGTGATGTGCAAGTAGGTTTGGTGGCATTTCAGGCCTGAGAGCATGTGGGGAATATGGGCAGGAAGGTATCATTGGTGATTGAGAAGCACACCTAAGACAAGGGTTTATGTGAAAGTAATTTATTTGGAGGGAAACCTCTGCAATGAAAGTGTAGAATGGTAAAGTGATACAGGGGAGAGAAGGCAACTAGTAGAATTCGTTTTATCAAGCCCCTGACCACTGGGTATAACTGTAGGAAGGAATGGAACCCATATAGGTACACACCATAGAGTTATCTCACCAGAGGGCAGAGAAGCTGGAGTATTTATCATTGGTTGAGGGGCTCTGCTTCCTCAGAACTTTGGGTGAACAAAGCAGTTTCAGGGCCTAGCAAAAGAAATTCAAGTGTTGGACCTTCATACATTAAAAGTCAGATCAGCATGCATGGGCATTATAAATTTTTTTTTTTCAACGTTTATTTATTTTGGGGACAGAGAGAGACAGAGCATGAACGGGGGAGGGGCAGAGAGAGAGGGAGACACAGAATCGGAAACAGGCTCCAGGCTCTGAGCCATCAGCCCAGAGCCCGACGCGGGGCTCGAACTCACGGAGCACGAGATCGTGACCTGGCTGAAGTCGGACGCTTAACCGACTGCGCCACCCAGGCGCCCCGCATGGGCATTATAAATGTGAGGGCATATGCTGGGGCATATCCCCATCCATATCTGTTACACATGGCGATTCCACGATTTTTTGTCTATAAAACTCTCAGATGGGCACTGCCATTTCCAAAACAGTGGAACTTGTGTGAGGAGGGCTGTTTTGTTTCTTAGAATAGTGAGCATTACATCCTTGAGAGGTTGCATTTGAGATTCTGGTGGCTATCAGAACTTTAAGATTTCTAGAAGGTAACTGGAAATGGGGAAGCTAAGAGAGGCAATAGATTGGAGCTAAAGAATCTAGATGTGGAGGCATGTTTGCAGAGATGGTAGTTAAGCCTTAAAGAGAAAGGTAGGCAGTGTGGGGAGGAGGGATAACTAGAGAAGACTGAATTCAGGAATAGCTTTGCTACTTGTAACGTCTGCGTGCAGCAGTGGGAACTGGTGAATGCAGTGATGACTGCCACGTGGGACTAAGCCACAGCATTTCCAAATAAAGACTTTAACAAACACTCTTCAGAATGAATTTAAGGGGCTAAACCTTATCACTCACACACACACAACAGGGAATCTTCCCCTGAGGCAATGCAGGAGAAAGTTTTAAACTTTTTAAAAGCCCTGTCCTATTGAATTACCTTCAAAAGTACTTTAGAGTGCCGGACCATGGTGAGGAGGTACAGATGGGGTTAGTGATTTTGAATGCTACAGCTTTATCTTGGTGCATTATAAATATGTGATACTATTTAATGCAGCCAGCCATCAGGTTAATAAACAAATGATTGCCAAGTTTGTAATTGGCAAGGAAGGAGGTTATAATCTACAAGGAGCTTTGTGTCCCAACCAATTTATTCTCTGACAGAACTTGGTTGCCTCAGTTGCTAAAAACTCCCGAGGAGCCTTAAGAGCTAAAAACCCAGATTGGCTGAGTTTGGTTTCTCCGGCGACTTTGCCTTTTTGGCTCCATATGCCACCCAGATAAGACACTTGGAAAACCTATTCCTTTAAAATGCAGCTGCTCACCTGGCCCAGTGATGCCTGCTTTGTTGTTTCTGGATGACTTTACCTTGAGAATTTGGAAAGAAGTGAATGGCATGGCAGAATCCACTTTAAATCCTTGTCATCTACACAGGATCAGAAAATAAAATGGCGTGTTTCGTGAGAACATTAACTAATACTGTCCAGATTTTTTAGCAGAGTGTAAAGGTCCTTTGGGATCAAGTTTCCACCTATGACTACAGTAGAACTCTGTTCCTGTTTCCTTGGTTCGTTGGCTAATGCAGAACCACCAGGCACACTTGACCAGATTTGCAATGGCCACTCCAGGGGATCTCATGAACCTCATCACCTCTGTGAATGGAGCCACTACAGTTGCGTGAGCTCACCTTGCACAATTGTGCACAGTGGCCCTGGTACAAAGATGAGTTTTTGGAGTTACATTGGCATGAGGTAAATCTCCCCCATCCCCCACCCCCCAACGCGCAAAAGGACCTTGGACAGATTTCCTCATTTATAAAATGAGGATTATAAGAATACCTTCCTCAGACCATTGTTAGAACTGATGTAGGAGTAGATTTTTTTTTTCTTTTTTCTTTGTTTTACTGTGGTTATCCTATTTTGTGGCCAACTGTATGTTCACCTGCCCATTTCTGCAGCAAAAAAGTATTTGTTTGCCTGTTGCCTGCTTGGCCAACACGTACTCTTTTATCTTCTGGGAATGGAGGGCATCTCAGAATTGTTTGAGCTGCAGCAGCTTCCGGTTCCTGTCATTCAGGCATTCCCTCTAACTCTAGAAACCTGCTCATGACTTAGGCATGTCCACTCAACCTTTCCCATTTGTCTGGACATGGTGGTTAGCTTACCACTGGTCATGTGGCTAGGAAAGAGACACTTTTTCCTAGAGTTACTAAATGAATAGGATATAAGCTTGTGATATCTGATGGTCATCTTGTAGTTCAGAGCTGTCATAAACTGAATACTTATGCCCTCTCCAAAATTCATATGTTGAAATCCTAACTCTCAATGTGATGGTGGGGCCTTTGGGAGGTGATTAGCTCATGAGGGGAGCCCTCATGAATGGGATTTACTGCCTTTATAAGGAGGAACAGGAGCATTTGCACGCACATGTGCTCTCTCTCCGCTCTCCACCATGTGAAGATACAATGAGAAGATGATCATATCCCAACCAGGAGCTGGGCTCCTACCTGACATCAGTTCTGTTGGTACTCTGGTCTTGAACTTTCTAGCCTTCAGAACTGTTAGAAATAAATGTTTATTCTTTAAGCTATCTACTCTTCAGTATTCTGTTATAGTAGCTTGACCAGAAAAACACAATGGGAAAACCCAGTTTGAGCACAAAACAAAATTTTAAAAACATATTTATTTCTAAAATAATCTGAATGTCAGCACTTGTATCTAATGTAGCCTGAAGCCCTGAAGTTTTCATTTTTGTGATTAATCACCCCCAACCCAGCTTTTGTGTATAAGGTAGTTCAAAATGTAGGATGAAATTGCGTACCCTCCAATAGAGTCTATTCGACTAGAACATGAGAAATTTGAGAGCAGGACAGTGTATCTGCATGACACATTTTGGCATTCATTATGTCAAGTTCAAAAATGCCAAACTCAGAAGTTCAGAAGCAGGAGATTTAACAACCAGAAATCGTGCATAGTCAACCAGATGAATTAAGATAGCCTGTGAGCGTGAGACACCTAAGTCATTTTTTTACCTAGAAATATAGCAATTTTTACGTGTCACATCCTGGATCGACTCTCTCTGTCAGCTCAGCAAGTGTCTTTGGAGCTGACAAGTGATAAACCAGTTGAGAGCCCCAGTCATGTGGTTTGGTTATTGATGGGGCTGCTGGATCAGGAATGCGTCATTAGCATGTGCTTTGGAAGCTGTGAGTCTGTACATGTACACAAAAGGAAAGAGGGATTCTTCAGATATTCCCTTGATTTACCCAGAGGGAGAATGGCCTCTGCCAAGAGGGGTCCTGGAGTTGAAGGCATGAGATCTTTGTCCTCTTTCAGAGCCAGTGACTAGTTCTCATCCAGCTGGGGGAGATATTTCTGCAGAGAACCTGAATACTGAGTTTCTTGCGAAGAGGTCTTGGTCCTTTACTTCCATTGTCTTATTAGTACAAAGTCGCTATACAAAATTATAATGGCAGCTAATACTTATGTATTGGTCCTTTCCATGTGTCAGGTACCCTGGCACTGTTGCAAGCCCTGGGGATGGAGTACCGGATGGTGCTTGCCTATAATTGTTCTTGTAAAGTGTATATTTTAGTGGGAGAGACGGATGATAAAGAAGCTGATACGTGAACAAGGTAATTACAGGTTTTGATAAATGATGTAAAAGAATCTGTAGGGTGATGTGATAAACAGTAATTGATGGTGGTGATAGTCGCTGGTGGGAGGAGAAGCTCATCTTTAGAACAGATAGTTTCAAGGTGAAGCCCTCTCTAAGGTGGTAAACATTTGAATGTAGACCTACAGGCAGAGGAGCCAGCCAAGGGTATTCAAGAAAGAGTGTTGCAGGCAGGGAGAACAGAAAAGCCAAGTCCATGAGGCTGGAAAGAACTTGGCATGGAGAAGAAACAGAGGTTAAATCAATACTGCTGGTGAATGGTGAGTGAGAAGGAGAGATCTGTGGGATGGACTTAGGGACAGGTGGTAGTTAGGTCATGCTGGGTCCCATACAGATGTTAGGAAACTTGGGTTTCATTCATGAGCATGTTACCTCATTTGCTCTTCATATAGGCTGATGACTTAGGCACTCCTGAAATGATTAAGGGTGTTGTAGAAGTCCGTATCACTTATGGGTAGCAAAACCATGGTTTACTAGTTCTCTTTCCAGGATCCAGCCACTTTACCCTGGCAGGATGCCACCATGACATCAGCTGGTTTCCAAGCTGCAGATGGATCAAAGAAATGATGGGGCAATGCCTATTAATGTCTATTTAAAATAAGTATAACGGGGATTAAAATGGGGTCATGAATGTAGATGCCTTAGCTCCACGTCAGGCAGAGTCAGTGCATGATAAACAATGTGGTGCTTCCTCTGCTGGCTGTCCAGTCTCCATTCCATGTTAGATACAGATACAGACGCAGATACAGATACAGATGTAGATATAAAATGAGGTAAAATAGACATAAAATTTACCATCCTAACCATCATAAATCATTTAGTTCAATAGTGGTAAATACATTCACATTGTTGTATAGCAAATCTCCAGAGCTCTTTCATTTTGCAAAGTTGAAAATATATACTCATTAAAAAACAACTCCCAATTCCCTCACCCCAGTCCCTAGCAGCCACCATGGTACCTTCTGTCTCTATCAATTTGACCACTGTAGTTACCCTCATGTAAGTGGAATCTTATAGTTATTTGTGTCTTTGTGACTGGCTTATTTCACTTAGCATAATATACTCCAAGTCCATTCATGATGTAACATGTGTCAGATATTCTTTTCTTTTTAAGGCTGAATAATATTCCATTGTATGTGTATACCACAGTTTGCTTATTCATTCATGTCGGTGGACACTCAGATTGCTTCCACTTTTTGTCAATGGTGAGTAATGTCGTTCTGGCCATGGGCATACAAATATCTCTTCAAGACTTTGCTTTCAGTTTTTGTGGGTATATAACCCAAAACTGGAGTTGCTGGATCATTTGCTAACTCTACTTTTAATTTTGGGGTGAACTGCCATATTGCTTTCCCTTTCCATTCCCACCAATTAGTGCACAAAGTTTCTAATTACTCCACATCTTCCCCATACTTGTTATTTTCTGTGGTTTTTTTTGTTTGTTTTTATTTCTTTTAGTTTTATAATAGCCTTTGCTAATGGGTGTGAGGTGTTTGCTTCATGTTATCTGGGCTGTCTCCTCTGGAAATATGTCATTTGTAGAATAGTTGGCAACATCATCCCCACCCATCTACAGCTTCCGAATGAAAGGGTCATGGGCCATTGATGGAATCCTTACCATATAGGTAAACAAATGACATTTTGTTCAGGAAAATAGTTTTGTGTATTCAGTACCACGTTTGTCTGATGCTTATGAGAATCCACAGATTTCTTTAGAATAATTGAGGGGGCCTTGAGTTTCTGTCGTGTGCACTTGGAAGTATCCTAACCAAACCCATTTAAACATAGCTAAAATGCTGTTTCTCTCTTAGTTGTGAGGCCCATAATTAAATGATTTGTAGGAGCAATCTAAATTAAGGGCCCCGTTCATCAATAGTACATGAATTATGTAGGCATATCTTCATTTTTACATTATTTATCTCAGCGGCCAGATGGGTACGTTGGCTGTAATATTCATCAGTAGGAAATCCAAATGGCACACTGACATCTGTGCCTGGTCTGACCACCCGTGGGCTACAGTGCATACTTGTGTTTGGGGACTAGGGGGCCTTATGCTTCTAGAAAATTCAGGAGTGCTGCAAGTTCTAGTGTTTGACACTTGATTAGTCACCCCCAAGTAGGTCCCATCAGAGTGAAGTAGAGAGGATCTGAGAGATGCCAAAGCTTTGGGGATGGAAAGGCAATATCCTCTGAGTGGTGATGTTGACACCAATATTTTCACAACCCATCTGTCTTAGTTTTTAATGCTAATGTAAACCTTTTAGTAATAGCAGTAGCTAATATTTGGGAAGGCAGTATCATACAATGGATGCTGTGATACAAATGTTTGCATCCCCTCACAATTCATGTATTGAAACCTAGCCTCCAATGTGATGGTATTAGGAAGAGGAGACTCTGGGAGCTGATTAGGTCATGAGGATGAAGCCCTCCTGAACAGGATTAATGCCCTTATTAAGAAGACCTCTGATAGTCAGATTGTAACCATGTGAGGTACAAAGAGAAGATGGCTGTCTGGAAACCCTCAGCAGACACTGGATCTGTGGGTGCCTTGATCTTGCACTTCCCAGTCCCCAGAATTATGATGAATAAATGTTTATTGTCTGTAAGCCACCCAACTTATGATACTTTTTTGTAGCAGTCCAAATAGACTAAGGCAATGGATGGATAATAGTGTGGACATAAGGGCTTAAATCCTGGCTCCCCCACTAAATACGGTGTGACTTTGGGCAGTTTCCTCATATTCTGAGCCGGGACGGTGGTATAATATAGGTACCTACTGTACAAAGTAGTTGTGAGGATTACTTGAAAATATACAGATCATAAAATAGAGTACCATGTGGGGCTTCTGGGTGGCTCCGTTTGTTAAGCATCCAACCCTTGATCTTGGCTCAGGTCATGATCTCTTTGTTCCTATGTTCAGGTTAATGAGTTTGAGTCCCATGTTGGGTTCTGTGCTGACACTGTGGAGCCTGCTTGGGATTCTGTCTCTCCCTGTGCACACGCACTCTCTTTCAAAATAAATAAATAAACTTTAAGAAAAAATGGAGTACCATCCAACTGTGGATGAAAATGATAAAGATTTAGAGGTACTGCTGTGGAGTGATCTGAAAGATATATTATGGATGAAAATACAAAGGGAAAACTTGTTATATATAGTAGGCTCCTATTCAAGTAGGAAAATATAATTACAGATTGTATTTGCATATACAGAGAATTTTTGGAAGTTTCTGAGCACAAAATTAACTGGTTTCCTCTGGGGAACTGGATATTCAGTGGGGATTTCTTGATGATTATTTCGTATTGTGGCCTTTATTTTTATTTTATTATGCGATATATTAATATTTATAAGGAAAAGTTTTCCTTTTCAAAACAAAGAATGAAATATAGAAATATTTCTATCCTGAATGACACTTTTTTTTTTTTTTTTGCAATTGAGGAGACACCTTTTTAGTGCCTGGTGAAGAGTCTCACTTTGACCCTGATCTTTCTGACTATGTTCTTAAGGTCTTAGCTTTATGGACCTGAGTGTCCTGCATTAGGTTCTCACCCTTATTTCTAAGCCTCACTCCCTGGCTGAGCAGAGGGCACTCATCCAGTTGTAATCCAAGGAGAAAATGGGGATCCAGAGAGATCCCACACTGGCCGTTGGCTGAAGGCATGCAAAATGTCCAATTAATTAGGAGAAATACTAATTACTTCAAACTCAACATTTAAGGGCTTAGCTTACTAATCAGTTCTGAAACTCCACACCCAAGGTATATTTCTCTCTTTTTCTTATGTGTATTCTCTTCAAGCACTGGGATGTACACACAGTTTGCCATTTTCCAGCGGTGTTCATTTGATTTATCAGAGATGATGCTTGGTAATTCAGTTTGATATTGTTCCCTGTATCCAATGATAAACACTTGAGAGAAACCAGGAAATCTATTTTTTGTATTAAATAATAACACTGGCCCTTTCATTATCCTTACACAATTGCAAATCAACCTTGCTCTCTCAGCTAAGAGAGAGGAACTAAGATTTGTTCAGTGTTGACTCCTACATAATTATGTTATTCAGTGTTAAATATAATAGAACTTTGTTTTACAGAACCAGGAGGGGGCAGTAAATTTCCTTTTTTTACTGTTATTAAAAATGAATCCCGTGTTTTATGCATAGTGAGATCTTACCCAAAACAGCTCTCTAGAACTTCTTACCCAAAACAGCTCTCTAGAACTTGACCACTTTCCCCCACCAAGGGAAATTTTTGAGCATCATTGTAGTTCTGGTTTTATGTAATATTCCCATTAGGTTTTAATTAGTGTCCTTTCAAATTACTTCCAGTAAATAGACAGCAACAAATTTTGCACTTGCAAAAAGATATCTTCCCCCCTCCCCCCAACACTTTGTACGTGAGACAAAATCATGACTTGTCTTAAGGCCTATCTTGCTCTTCCTGTGCTTAAGTAGGTAAAGGTGGAAAATGCACCGGATAAACAGAAGTCAAAGGATAATGCTTTGCTCTGTTCGGGTCCTTGTGAAAAATGAGAGAAGAGAATGATGCCTTTAAAGTAAACAGCTGCTTTCCTTGTAATATTCCAGTGCTTCAGCAAATGCTGTCATTTCAAACACGTATGCATGCCCAGAGATCAAGTTTAGTGATGCATCTTTGGATTGGAGCCCTCTGCCTGCAAACACACTTTCCTTTTCTTTTTCTGTGGCTGCCTCTTCCTTAAACTTATACATTTGAATACCATTAACTTATGTAATTGCTATGTTCCCTACCCGGGTACCTAATATATCTGGCTAGTTTTAAGGAACACCAAGTTTTCTCTGTGGGATGCTTGGGGGTGGTTTGGGAATTATTATTGGCTGTGCTATAAATGTCTGGGTAGAGAAATAGAGGACACTCCCAGGACATAGTTAACACCTCCTAATGGCACAGCCTGTGTGCCACCAGAGAAGTAACTGCACATAGTGAAAATTCATCATGACTTTCAAGTATTTTTGGATATATGAATATATATTTTTTATTTAAAATAATTTAAATTTAAATTTTTTATTTTTAATATATATTATATATATTCCATATTTAATACATAATATACATATGTACCATATATACGTATGTATATACATATGTACTATATGTACAAATATATATATATTTGCCCTCACAAGTCATAAGTCCACAGAAGGAAGAGGTCAGACTCATTTTTTCCTACAGTTCCGACAACTGCAAAGTGCAGATTGGACATTTCTGGGCATTTCCAAAGGATATTTTCTTAAGGATCCAACTTCTCATTAGTCTTCATTTTACAGTTGTTGCTTTTTTTCATTTTTCCCCTGCTTCCACCTACACCAGATGAAGCACAAGGCAAAAATTAGATTATACACAAATTGTACACTGATTTATTAGCCTGAGCCAGGACTTTAATGAGGGGAAAGGAAACAGTATAAATAGCTCTTGGGGGATCTGTTTGAATGGAGTTCTACAGCCACAGTGGGTTTCAGTATGAATTTGATGGGGTGTTCTGCCTCCTCAGGGTAGGGATGAGGAATGTGTCCAGGTATACATGCTCAAGGCACCCTTATCACATAGGTTCACATTTGGGAGCACCTCTATGAAGTACCTTCTTGATTTCAGAAGCACCCATCCCATTTTTGCTTTGACAGGCCTTCAGTCTTCATTGTTTTCCATTGCATTTTACATTGTTTCTCTGTTCTTCCTCCTATGGCACCTTAGTGGACATTTAAAAAAATTTTTTTAAATGTTTATTTATTTTTGAGAGAGACAGAGAGAGGGAGAGAGGGAGAGAGAGAGACAGAATGTGAAGCAGGCTTCAGGCTCTGAGCTGTCAGCACAGAGCCCGACATGGGGCTCGAACTCACGAACCATGAGATCATGACCTGAGCCGAAGTTGGATGCTCAACCAACTGAGCCACCCAGGCACCCTAGCCATTATTCTTACATATAATATTTACCTGATTCCATTATGAAATCATACGATCTCTTTTGGAATCCTGCTCCACTACTTCTGCCCTTAGAGATGGGGGAGAGTAAATTCCTTTAGATCCCCTTTCGGTTCCTTATTCATAAATGGGGAGAACATAATACTTCTGCCTTCATCAGTCTCTTTTGAGGCTTATAGGAGGGAATGCAGTCAGGTTCTTAGGATAGGACCAGCCATAGAGTAAACACACAACAAATGTCTAACATTTTATTGTTTATTATTTTTTACTGTTGTCCTCATACCCTTTCGCTATGCTTTTGGCAAATTTTTTCAAGCAGTACCAATCCCTGCAGTCACTCTCTCATCTCAAGTGAAGCTTCTGCGAGACTGTCGTGGTATAGTATATATGCCCCTGAGCAATTTTCAGCTTGGGGAAATACAAGGCTGCAGTTTACTCATCAAAAAACTAAAAGCATAACTTGAGCAAATTTCTCTCTTGTGTAAACAGTTAAAATCCAAGGTCTTGTTCTTTCTCTCTCCTTACAGAGGAGGCAAGATTCCTTGAGCCCAACTGTATTTTGAATGTTTCATAACCTTGAGAATTGTTCATGTCTATGAAGTAATCCCTTTTATTACGTAACATAAAGGGAAGATAAAGTTGTTAATTCTCGATGCATCTGAAGTGGTGACATTCAACAAACAGCTCGTTACCCCCACACAAAGCACAATTACTCAATATAGGGAAACGCTGCTTTCAGACGCTGCCTTGTATTTGAGCTTCCCCATGCTGGCTAATGTCGGATATTGATTCTGAATAATTCAGATAGCAATAAAATTGGGTTTTCATGACAGTCAATCAGAGGCATTTTATATTTAATGCTCAATGGAAGAAACACAGTGTCTCCTTACCTTCTGAATTTCAAAGCCATTAAAGTAATTGTAGGTCATTAAGCTAAATTTCTCTGCATAATCGGGATAGTTAATCTAATTCATGTACCATTCAAAATAGTCAGAAGAAGGACTGACAAATTTTTAGTTAATGCTCTACATGGATGTATATACACATATCTATGTACATGTATATGCATGTAAGCATGTGCGCGCACACACACACACACACACACACACACACACACACTTAGTACAAAGGAGGGCCACTTCATCAGCATTCATTTCATTTAATACAATCAACAAATCATATGGGGATATGTGTAAATAATTTATTTGACCCTGTTTTTCAGATATTCCCAATGTCCTAATATATGAGTAGCCTCTGTTGAAATGGAGATACTACACTGAGGAGTTTAGTTCATATGATTATTCTGATCTCTTATTTCTCAGCAACCATGGCACAATAGAATTGCCTAAAATATTTAACTAATATATGTAATATAATGAATCATATAACTATATAACTGTATATGTATATTGTTATGTATATATATATATGTATACATATACAGCCACCAAGCCCCAGAGATTCTAATTTAATTGGTCAAGGATGGGGTCTTAGCATCAGGTTTTTGAAAACATTCCCTGATTGATTGTATTGTAAACAATGGAGTGACAACCGTGGGGAATCTAATTTACTCACTCATTCACTCATTTCTTCAAAAATTGTTTATCAAGCACCTGGCATGTTCTACAGTTCTGTAGACATTCTGTTGGCTAGCAAGATAGTCTCCAGGAGCCTTCAAATGAATCCAATAGAAAGTTTAAAAATGCAAATTTAGACCCACAGACCCCAAGACAGTGTCTGTATACAGCCGCCTGGACAGGCTAATACTTCTGCCTCTGGGAATATGATCAAAACCCTAGAGTGGAAAAGGTTGCTGAAGGATTGATTCCTGGCTGTGTCTGGAGCTTACTTCCCTGTGTTCTAAGTTAAGACATATAGAACTTCATATTTGTTTGTTGGAAGGTAGTTTAGATGTGAGAACAAAATTCTACCGATGTGCAAGTCAGATTGTAAAGCCATCTTCTGTGTAACTTGGGTCAAACCAGTTTTGTTTCTTGTTCCGTGAAGAAGGTAATACTTCTAATGATAAATGCTGAAGTACTCATAAAACCAGCAAGGTTTGGGAGAAACCTGTTGAGAACAGAGAATAAATCATGACGGGTCTTCCTAAAACTTGTACAGAATGCCTCGCTTTAAGAGGAGAGAATGGCTTATCAGAACTTGAGGTCTTAATGTGTTCACGGGTGCTTTGACTTCTTGAGCATTTTCCTCCAGAAAATAATTTGGAGTGTTTGGAAATAACCTTCGGTCTCTTTAGAAATGCCTGGGCTGTATGTTAACAACAGATTTCCCCACCTCTCCAATCCCTGCTTGCTTTGATTTAAGTGTTTGCTTCCCTAAAAGAAGCCGAAAATAAATACGACTCTTTACCTATCTTGAGAGGAGAAGGAGACATGGGAACAAAGCCTGAAAAAGTATAAAGCTTTTATATGGGGAGATGGTAGAATTGTTCACCAGTGTGTACAACTCTAAGGATAAGGGGATTCATCTCATAATGTGGATGATGAGAATCCATTTGGTCTCACTTGTGTTAATTTTAGAACATGAAAGATATCATATAGTAAGCAGTAAATATGTGGGGTCCATATTTATACAGTTCTGTAAAGGGGGTTAGATTCAGGGATGATAGTGATGTCATTGGTTAATAAGGAGACAGACTGGTCATTTTGTGAAAGATCTTTACTAATCATTAAGTGAGGACATTTATATGAAATGCCATTCTCCTGGAGCCCCAAACCATTTTTAGGGTCATCACTAAGACCAAACTGACTCTTCAGTGGATTACAGAATCATAGGGTTGAAAGGTACCTTAGATGTCATTTATTAGGAGTTTCTCATTTCTGTCTGAGGAACAGGACCACAAGTAGATTTTATTCAAGATGCCCAGACCCCAGCCTGTCCTCCTGAATCAGAATCCCCAGGTATGAGGTCTGGGAATTTCTGTCTTCATAGGCTCCCCATGAACCCCATTTTGATCCATGAGCCAGTATTTAAGAACCACTGGCCTTAGTTGAATCTTTTCAGGAATATCCTCTGTCTTTGAAAATCTGGTTATATGTCTCTCTTGGAGTATGAATGGTATGGTGGGGCTGCAGAAGGTGGTTAGAGTTGCTAAAGGAGGCAAGTTTACAGGGAAGAAATAAAAACTAGATCCTAGAGGAAATGCCTGATTCTAATGTAAAATGGTAGGATATGGAGGAAATGGAGTCCAGCATAACTAAGAAGATCTGGAAATACTGCCACAAGTGTGGACAGATACTGATCAGCCATCATTGCGGACTGTTGATGTCTAGTGCATGGCTATACTTTAGAAACAGGGGATCAGTGACCCAAAATCCCATCTGTTACAGAATGCTGGATCCTGGTCCACCCATCCTCTGGTCTGGTCATTTCTTTGTGTTTCTTCAGACTTTGAGCTGTCACTATGGGTATCCCTCTGCTTGAAGATACTTACAAGGATTATAGGAAATTGTTTGACTTGTTCATACAGGAGACCAGAACTGTGGGGGATTTGGTATTGTAGGGAGCAGCCCTCAGCCAATGACTCTTGGGAGTTGGTGTATAAGTATCCCAGCTCCCTTACCCCCTGTGTGGCATGATGTTGAGGCACATGTTTTACTGGTTTCCCCACAGGATCAACCCAATGTTGTAGCTGGTGTCCTTGTGAACCCTTTATTAATAGATGCTTTTACTTCTCTGAGCACCTTCCTTCTTTCCCCACTGGGTTCCCTCTGCTCCCAAATAAACAACTTGCTCTCAGATCCTTGGCTCGTTGTTTCAGGGGTAATCCAAATGAATCAAGTATCTTGTGTATTCCTTTGTTCTCTTTCACAGTAAGTAAAAACCTGACATATAGGAATAATATATGAGGTTAGCCCAACCTAGTAAAACTAATTTGAATCAAAAGGAACATTTTTAAAGTGTCCGAGAGAATCTCAGGGAACCCAGCTCTGAGCAGTCAAGCTAGGAAACTAGAAGTCTACCCCTTTCTCCTCCTTTTCTCTCTCTCTCCTTCACTCTTTCCTTTGCTTCTATTCCTTCTGCATGGCCTGTGGTCTCTTCCCTGTACTTATATGATCCTTTCTTCTCTCTGATGACTTCTGTCCCCTGATTCCTCATAGTTTCTGCTTCTCTACAATCTCAGCTGCTGTATACTTGGGTAAGACCGGTGCAAAATTAGTGCAGGACTCCCCTATGCAACACCACCTGCAGCCACTCTACACATCTATGAGCCCTGGGACCCAGTTCACATTCTCAGGGGGAAGAGAAAGCCTCTGATGGACTCAGCATGCCTGTCTACCAATGCACCACCCAGAGACCACTGTCCTCCCTGGGCAAGTCACCTGTACTGCACCTGCCCTGGCGGAGGCAATCAAGGAGAGTGGGGTCACCTGGCTCACCGAATAGCTCCTCCAGGGGAATAGCATAGGATGTTAAGGGCAGTGAGATTTAGTGTTCCAGGCAGTTGCTTTTCATCCTGAATAGGCAAAGTTTCCACCATCATATGGCAAATTACCCACAGTGACTAGTGCATAGTAGGTGTGTAAGGCAGCCTCTCACCATTAAGAGGACGGCCCTAGCGTTGTAGAGAAGAACAAGGTGAATACTTAGCATTTATATGGAATGTTGACATCCTCTGTTGCCTAAAGCACAGAAGCCTGATTTATGCCATGGGAGAACAAGCACATTCTATCATTGCAACCATATGCACTGTATGCCTACATTTTTAAGGAGTAAATAATGAATGTTTCTCTCTCTCTCTCTCTCTACCTTGGGTAGCCGTTATTTAAACTTTCCAAAACAAATTCATATCATAAGCTCTGTTGATCTATGCGGTGTTACAGTTTATGACCAATTATGAAAATACCAATATATGTATAAGTTAAAAGCTAATTTTACACTTTTTATAAGGGCTCATAAATTACTGGCATTTTAAAAATAAAAAATGGCTAATTTTTTAAAATTAACTCATTAAGAGGTGCAACATCTAGGTCTCCCTTTGACATACAAAATGCCAAAGAAGAAGTTCATAAATATCAGCAACACTGAAATTCCTGCAAATATCAAAATGTGGATAAAGGAGCAAACCCAATACCTTACCTCTTACATGTTAGAAAGTGGCATTTTAACTGTGAGGTTATTAGCAGATGCCAGAGCCCAGGTAAACTTTGTGAAATTTGGCATTCAGTGTTATGGAAAAAGAACTATGCCTTAAACATGTATATAAGTCCTCCTGCGTGAGGCTTATGTTTACCTGATAAATACAGCCCATGTATCAGAGAAGAGAGTGTGCCTGTCAGCTGCAGCTAGTCAGTGCTATAGCCTCCTGAAAATTATATAAAGAAGGTTTCATTGTGGACTTTCTTAGGGCAACAGAAGAATTTGCTAAGTCAAGCTAGTCAAATATTTTTGTAATGAACCATTTAATAATTAATATGTAGCACATATAAATGATGGTTATAGCCCATAGTGATTAAAATCCCAAGCTCTTTTAGGACAGTGAAAATACTCTGTATGATACTGTAATGATAGACATGTGTCATTTTGCATTTGTCCAAACCCATAGAATATGTAACACTAAACCCTAATGAAAACTATGGACTTTCAGTGATGATATGTCAATGCAGTTTCATCAGCTGTAACAAATGTACCACTCTGGTGGGGAATGTCCACAGTGGAGGAGGTGATGTTGGGCCTATGTTGGGGCAGGGGATAGGTGGGAAATCTCTGTACGTTCTTAATTTTGCTGTGAGCCTAAAACCGCTCCCGAAAAATTACATCTTAAAAAAATCAACCAGCCAATAAGTAATCAGTCAATCAAAGAAAAAGGAAACCTGAGTTCTGGAATCTGACAGACCTGAGTTCTAATCGCATTTGTGAGACTTGCTGGTAAGCAGAAGAGTAAGGCCTTGCTCCAGAGCTGATGTTTGGCCAGGATGCATGGCCAGTGCCTGTTCTGACTGTTGGTGCCATGCTGTCAGGGACTTGTTGTTAGATACGCTGAAGAGTATCTTTGCTCAAAGACTTGCTGTGAAGCTAAAATCTGTATGACAGTCTGTGGGGTCCAGGGCTCAGTCCTGGCATCACTGGGGTGTAGTATATACTTACATTTCTTCTTGCCATAGCTGTTTTAGAGAACTCCCACACAGTCTGCCTGAATGTGAGGTTCCAGTCTTATTACCAGATTGCTCAGACTTCTGCTGGAATTGCACAGAGTTCAACAGCTTTATTTCTACTCTTTCTGTGCTTTGGATCCTGGCCCACATCCATGCAGCGTGGCAGTTGTGTGAAGTCTGACCCCTCCATTCAACTCTCATTGAATGTCTGTAAATGCCCATTGTTGAGCACTGAGCATGGAAGGGTTTGTATAGATATATTTGCTTTGTTCAAGAGGATGAAAAGAATATCCTCTGGGCTGACTTTTGAATTCATGAGATTGCTAATCATTGATCATAACAGCTTGAATTTACTGAACATTTGGATTATGTAGCCATTTCCATTATGTGGATTATCTCATTTAATCCTCATGGTAAACCTGGAGGTGAAAGTATTAATATCCCAACATTATAGATGAGGACCTAGGTGCAGGAAGTTAAGTAATTTATTCAAATTGCCCCCAAAGAGTAAGTGGACCAACTGGGAGTTTAATCCAAGTCAATTAGGAGATTGTGTCCTTATCTGCTGTCCTAACCTGCCTGGGATGACGTCTCTATTACTCAGATATTTTCTCTGTGATGGCTCTTCTCCTTCTCTTACAAACAGCTTCCTTGCAAGGAAGCGACTGCATGTGGAAAGTAGACATCAATTCTCTTTTTCCTCTTTCTCTTCTTGTGTTCTTCCTTTATTCCTATCTAACAGGGACAACTTAAGTTCTACTTAAAAACGTGGAAAACATTTCTTACAGGATCTAGACATAAAGGACAAAACAGAATAGTAATTCACTTTCAGTAGATTTGGTGGCTTGCATGTTATTAAGAAGTGTTTTAAGAATAAAATTGATGATTTATTGCTAGTTGCAGTTAACAAATATGGTCTCTAATGGGGCAAGAGGCAGGTGGTTTATAGTGCAAAGGATATGGGTTTGGAAGTTAAATAAACCTGAGCTCCACACTGAACTCAGCCATTCACTAAACAGGTAGACTTGAGAAGTTGCTTAAACTGTTCAAGTGGTTACTCAATCTTGTCAGGGAAATTGCACCTACTGTTCAAGACTTTTTTAGGATTAGAAAGTTATAGATAGATAACTCCTAATGCAGTACCTGTCAGAATATAAGTCTTCAGAAACAGATATTATTCAACACTCATTTACTCAGAGCTGTCTATGTGGCAGCTGCTTTTTGGTGTTTAACCATTTCTTGCCCCTCTGGGGTTGCATTTGCCCCAGAAGCTCAAGCCTGGGTATGAGAAGCCCAATAAAGGAGTCCACTCTAGTGGGACCTGAGTGGGATAAGAGGGAGAGGAATGAGTTGGGGGTAGTGGTCCTCTCCCACTGTGGAGAACAGACATGTGAGGAAGTGAATTCTGGAACTCGACCATTAGTTACACAATTCAGAGGCCCTCCTCCTGTGACCGCTTGGAGTAAGCAGATGGTTGAAGAATAAGTTAGTGGTGGGGGTTTGGCTTCAGTTGTTGGAATAATTATGTTTTATTTCCCTAGGTTGGCTGTTCAGGTGGATTAACTTGTTCATTGAAAGGGATTGGGGGAAGCAGGAGCATGGCTCTCTAAATATTTTCCAATCTATATAAGGTTTCCCCTTGCTGCTTCAAATTATGTTAACCATGAAACAGGAACATAAGCAAATACAACTCACTCCCATTTGTTAACATAGAAAACCAGTGTAGAAGGAGCGCTCGTTATTTATATCATGTCTCTGTTGTACTCTGCCCTCCTCAGACCGTGTAAGGAATCATTTATTCATATGCGGTAAATTCCAGTCATGGATACATCAGAAAAAGGAAAAGGGGTGGGAAAGTAGGCTGCTTGGAGTCTGAAGTAACGGATCCTAAGCCTGGGTGTAGATTTAGCAGGGACTGCCATGATCAGTTAGTGATGTATGCCATGAATGAAGCATTGAGAGGTTAGCAGCCTACATGTCCTGACCTGCCATGTATCCCTGACCTGGGGGCTGTCTGGAAAAGGAGAATCTCAGCTAAGCAGTAGTCATTGAGTGTCTACATGTGTCAGTAGTATACAAAACAGACTTGGTCTGGGGCGCCTGGGTGGCGCAGTTGGTTAAGCGTCCGACTTCAGCCAGGTCACGATCTCGCGGTCTGTGAGTTCGAGCCCCGCGTCAGGCTCTGGGCTGATGGCTCGGAGCCTGGAGCCTGTTTCTGATTCTGTGTCTCCCTCTCTCTCTGCCCCTCCCCCGTTCATGCTCTGTCTCTCTCTGTCCCAAAAATAAATAAAAACGTTGAAAAAAAAATTAAAAAAAAAAAAAAACAAAACAGACTTGGTCTTCCTTCCCTTCTTGGGGCTTACAATAGAGGAAACAAGAGGCAAAACTACAAACAGTATTGGTAAGAACTAGGGATACCTGGCTAGAACAAACAAAGAATGAGGTGATATAATTTGAATAGATCAGGAATGACACTAGTTTTGCATCTCTCCACAGTTTTTCTTACCAAATTCTAGTTGCTATTTCCCCTGCTCTTACTCATTATTGTTTCTTTTTAGAAGTCTAAAAGTTAACTAGGGTTAATTCTTAGTTTAAATTACTAAAGACTAGAAAAAATCTTGAGCATTCAGGTAAGCATGCATCATGGTATTGGAATAGAAAGCAAATCTTGAAAGTTGGAAGAACCACCATGTTGTTTCTTGTCCTGCCCAGCTGGCTAGGAAAAAACTCCCACTTGGTGCCTCTCAGCTTTCTTGTAGTCATTCCCCCCAAACTTCTGTGTCAAAAGTATGGGATTTACATAAAAAATCATTTATTAATAAGAGGGAGATGTTTTATATCGAGGATGCTTATATTTTAGTTAGGATACTGTAGACTTTTCTTAAACATGATGCACTATATGTCTTAGGGATGGGAGAAGCTATGAGGGCTTGTAATTAAACATATTTATTAGGTAAGCTAGTGAGTGAACATCCCTTAGCAGAGTGCCTGGCCCAGAACGTAGTGTTAAATAAATGCTATTGCCAGTATAGTAATGTGTCTCTACAATGGAAAACTAACAGCACAAAGGGCATTATTAGTTCTTCTTTCCTTCAATAATTCTAGAGAGAGAGACTGGACTTGTAGTTCTGGCTAAGATGGAAATTATATATATATATATATATATAATGATATATGATATTTATTTATATATATATATAATGATATAATGATATTTATTTCTTACAGTTCTGCAGGCTGGGAAGTCAAAGATCAAAGTGCTAACAGATTCAGTGCACTTCCTTGTTCATAGATAGATGTCTATCTTTTCACATGGCAGAAGGGGCAAGGGATTTCTGTGGGGTCTGTTTTATAAGGTCAAGTAATCCCATTCATGAGAGATCCACCTTCATGACCTAATCATCCCGTAAAGTCCCCATCTCCTAGTACTATTGCTCTGGACATTAGGGTTTAACGTATGAAATTTCGGGGAGCACAAACATTTAATCTATGGATGTACATTAGGCAATGACAGACAGTGACCTTTGAGAAAGAGGGAAATAATGTGATGAGCCCCATAGTTGCCCTAGCTTATTGTATTAAGAAAGTTTCCTTGCACAGAAAAGGGGAAACCAGGTGAAGCTCAGTGGTCTCCCTGCCCTGAGAGGTCAGAACTGGTTGTCCAGGGACCACAGCATCTATTGTACTTAGGACAGAGTATTAGAGAGGAGAGTCAAAACCCAGGAGATAACTTATAGGACTCCTAAATGTGTATCACCACATAAAAGAGCTGCAAAATATGAAGCAAAAATGGATAGCATTAAAATAAATAAATAAAATTGCATATTTTTCATCTGAATCTCAAAATTCCCTTTCTCAACAATTGATACAAAAACTTGGTAGGATATCAGCAAGGACAGAGAAGAACTTAACAGCAGTCAGCCAACAGGATGCAGCCAACCTTTATAGAAAACACTGCAAAACAATACAATACATATTCTTCAGGAGCCCATGGACTATATACTGAGATTGACCATGTCCTGAACATAAAGATCAAAGAAAACCTCCAAACACTTGGAAACTAAACAACAAACTATGTACTCTATGTGTCAAAGAAGAAATCACAAGATATATGTATTTTTAAATACATTAACTTATTGAAAATAAACACGCAACCTATCAAAACTTGTGAGAGACAGCTAAAGCAGTGCCAAGAGGGAAATGTAGAGTATTAAATGCTTTCAGTAAAGAAGGGAAAAGTCTAAAAGTAATAATATATAAATTTCCACTTCAAGAAAACAGAGAAAGAACAACTAAATAAGTCCAAAGCAAGCAGAAGGCAGGGAATAATCCAGATTGGAGCAAAAGCCAATGAAATTGAAAACAAAAACAGTAGAAAAAAACTAGTTCTTTAAAAAGGTTAAAGAAAATGCAAACCTCTAGCAAGAATGACAGAAAGAAGAAGGCAATAATGACCAATATCAGAATGAAACGAGGTATCATTATAGACAGTGAAAATGTTAAAAAAGGATAATAAAGGAATATTATGAACAGCTCTGCACACATAAATTTGACAACTTAGATGAAATAGATCAATTCCTCGAGAAGTACAAACTACCACAGTTCACCCGGTATAAAAGAGATATAACTAATAAGGAAATCTAATTCATAATTTTAAAACTCTCCCAGAAGGAAACTACAGGTCCAGATGGTTTCACTGGAGAATTCTACCAATGTTTAAAGAACAATTAACACCAATTCTACACAGTATCTTCCAGGAAATAGAAAAGGATGGAACATAACCTAATTTATTTTATGAAGCCATTATACTCTGACCTCAAAACCAGACAAAGACAGTACAAAAAGAAAGACCAACTAGAATCTAAAATCCCTCGTGAATGGGGCGCCTGGGTGGCGCAGTCGGTTAAGCGTCCGACTTCAGCCAGGTCACGATCTCGCGGTCCGTGAGTTCGAGCCCCGCGTCGGGCTCTGGGCTGATGGCTCGGAGCCTGGAGCCTGTTTCCGATTCTGTGTCTCCCTCCCTCTCTGCTCTTCCCCCGTTCATGCTCTGTCTCTCTCTGTCCCAAAAATAAATAAACGTTGAAAAAAAAAATTTTTAAATCCCTCCTAGTGGGGAATATTTCATGGATGCAACTCTATTTCTGTATTCAAAAATAAATCACTTTAATCTACCACATTGATAGGCCAAAGGGGAAAAAATGTGTGATCATACCAGTCAGTACAGAAAAAAACATTTGACAAAATTAAATACCCACCCAGAACTTCAGAAAACTAGGAATAGAGGGCATTTCCTTAAATTGATACCATGTGCAAAAAAGCCTTTAACTAATACTGTACTTAAGGATAAAAGGCTGATTTCCCCCTGAAATCAGGAACAAAATACCTCTGCTATTCAACATATTGTGGAAGTTGTAGCTAGCCCAAAAGGACAAAAAATGGAAATATATATATATATATATATATACAGATATATATATATATATATACATATATATATATATATATACACACACACATATATATAATGAACAAAGAAATAAATCTGTCCCTATTTGTGAGTGACACAATTGTCTATGTAGAAAATCCCAAGGAATCTACCAAGAAAAAGCATTTTGATGACTTTAAGTTCAGCAAAATCATAGAATACAAGATCATATACAAAAATCAACTGTATTTCTATATTCTAGCAATAAGCACACTGAACCAAATTTTAAAATGCAATACCATTTATAATCACTCAGAATAATAAAATACTTAAGTGTACACCTAACAAAACACATGCAAGACTTGCATGCTGAAAATGTCCAAATGCTGATGAAAGAAAGAAAAGATCTAAATAAATGGAGAAACATACTGTGTTCATGGATTGAAAGACTCAACATAGTAAAGATGCAAATTTTCCCCAAATTGATATACAGATTTAATGCAATTCCTATCAAAATCCCAGCAAGACTTTTTTGTAGATATAGATAAGATTATTCTAAAATTTATATGAAAAGGCAAAGAGATAGGAATAGCTAAAACAATTTTTAAGAAGAAGAATAAGGTGGGAGAAATCATTTCACCCAGTTTCAAGACTTGTTGAATAGTTCCAGTAATCATTTCTGTGTGGTATTACTGGAGGATAGGTACTCAGATCAATGAAACACAGCAAAGAACACAGAAATAGTAACACACCAGTGTGGCCAACTGATTCTTGGCAATACTGCAAAAGCGGTCCAGTGGAGGAAGGATAATTCAATATCCAAATAACCATAGACAAATAAACAAAAAATAAAACAACTTGACCTAAGCTTCACATTTTATTAAAAAAATTCAATCAAAATAGATCATAGATTAAATGTAAAATATAAAATGATAGCCCTTGCAGACAATAAGATGAGAAAAATCTTAGGACCTAAGGCTTGGTGACATGACAGCAGAAAGGAGTATTTGTAAAAGAAAAGAAAATGATAAATTGGACTTCACCAAAATTAAAAATCTTTACTCTGTGAACACCCTGTTAACATATCATAAAGATATGTGACAACCTGGGAGGAAATGTTTGCAAATTAGATATCTGATAAAGAACTAATACCTGAAATATATTTTTAAAAATCTCAAAAGTCAAAAGTTAAACTAAATCCAATTAGAAAATGGACAGAAGAGGAACACCTGAGTGGCTCAGTCGGTTGAGCATCCAACTTCGGCTCAGGCCATGATATCACCATTTGTGAGTTCAAGCCCCGTCTTGGGCTTTTGTGCTGACAGCTCAGAGCCTGGAGCCTGCTTCAGATTCTGTGTCTCCTTCTCTCTCTGTCCCTGCCCCACTTGTGCTCTGTCTCTCTCTGTGTCTCAAAAATAAATAAATGTAAAAAAATAAGAAAATGGACAAAAGACTTGAAGAGATATTTTACCAGAGAGGGATATATGAATCCAAACAAGTACATGAAAAGATGTTCAACATCATTAGCCATAAGGAAAATGCAAATTAAGAACATGATGAGCTATCACACTGCATACATATTAGAACAGATAAAATAAAAAAAAATAGGGACAATACCAAAATCTGACAAGGACATAGAAAAACTGCCATATATTGCGGGCGGGAATATGAAATGTGACACCCCTTCTATTGTTTGGTAGTTTCCTAAAAAATAATGTACATGTACCATATGACCAGCAATCATACTTCTGGATATTTGTCCCAGAAAAATGAAAATTTACACACCCCCCAAAGAAATGCACACAGTTTTTCATAGCAGTTTTATAGATGAAAACCAAATTAGTGGTTGCCAGGTGTTAAGGATGGTGAGAGGAAAAGTGGTGGATATGACTCTAAATGAGTAACATGAAGGACATCCCTGTGGTGATGAATTAGTCCTGTATCTTTTTTTATGTCTATTTTTTTTTTTTTTTGAGAGAGAAAGAGAGAATGGGGGAGGAGCAGAGAGAGAGGACAGAGGTTCTGAAGCAGGCTCTGCACTGACAGCAGCAGTGACCCTGATGTGGGGCTTGAACTGACGAAATGTGAGATCATGACCTGAACTGAAATAGGAGGCTCAACTGACTGAGCCTCCCAGGTGCCCCAGTTCTGTATCTTGATTGTAGTAGTGGTTATACCAATCTACAGATGTGATAAAACAGCATAAATGTATGCAGACACATTATACTGGTATTAATACCTGGTAATGATATTATCCTATAGTACACTCTAAGATATAACCAATGAATTAATGATGTCACTACCTGGTTGAAAGGGGTACAGGACCTCTCTGTACTATCTTTGCAACTGTCTCTGAATTTCTAAATAGTTTTAAATTAAAAAAGTTATAAAGATAACACTTTAAAAGTCTGTGTTAGAGGGTCGCCTGGGTGGTCTAGTCAGTTAAGCATCTGACTGTTGATTTTGGGTCAGGTCATGATCTCATGGTTCGGTTTGTGGGATCAAGCCCCATGTCAAGCTCTGTGCCGTCATTGGTATTCTCTCTTTCCCCTTCTCTCTCTGCCCCTGCTCTGCTGATGTGTGTGCGCACATGCTATCTCTCTCTCTCAAAATAAATAAACATTAAAAAAGTGTGTATTATAAATCCTAAATCATCTACTAAAAATGACACAATACAGTAACTGTAATAAGCCAACAAAGGGGATACAATGGGATCACACAGATATTCAGTTAATACAAAGGTAGATGGAAAAAGAGGAAAAAGGGGAACAGAGAGCAAATAGTACAAATAAGTTACAGATTTAAACCTATCATGTGAGTAATCCCACTAAATGTGAATGATCCAAATATTCTCAGTTAAAAGACAGAGATTGTTAGAATGAGTAAAACACAAGACCCAGTTATAGACTGTTTATAAGAAACACACTTTAAATATAAGACACAACCTCATTAGCAATTAACAAATGAAAAAAAAAAAACTATATGCCATGCTAAGACTAGTCTAAAGAATAGTGGGATAAAGGGATACAGGAATACTGATGCATAGGGGCACTGTACCCCAATGTTGATAGCAGCACTCTCAACAATAGCCAAATTATGGAAAGAGCCTAAATGTCCATCAACTGATGAATGGATAAAGAAATTGTGGTTTATATACACAATGGAGTACTACATGGCAATGAGAAAGAATGAAATATGGCCCTTTGTAGCAACATGGATGGAACTGGAGAGTGTGATGCTAAGTGAAATAAGCCATACAGAGAAAGACAGATACCATATGGTTTCACTCTTATGTGGATCCTGAGAAACTTAACAGAAACCCATGGGGGAGGGGAAGGAAAAAAAAAAAAAGAGGTTAGAGTGGGAGAGAGCCAAAGCATAAGAGGCTCTTAAAAACTGAGAACAAACTGAGGGTTGGTGGGGGGTGGGAGGGAGGGGAGGGTGGGTGATGGGTATTGAGGAGGGCACCTTTTGGGATGAGCACTGGGTGTTGTCTGGAAACCAATTTGACAATAAATTTCATATATTGAAAAAATAAACATTAAAAAAAAGAATAGTGGGGTAGCTGTATTTATCTCAAATAGATGCTAGAAATAAACAAACAAAAAATAGATACTGTTAGGGATAAAGTTGTTTCATAATGTAAAAAGGCCAATTAATCAAGAGGACATGACAATCTTAAATGTTAATGCACTTCATAATAACTTTGAAATAAATGACACAATAAATAAATGAAAAGAAGAAATGTTTCAAGAAGTTATAGCCAGAGATTTTAGTAGTAGACTCTTAATAGCTAGTAGAATAAATAGCCAAAAAATCATTAAATATATAGAAATTTGAACAACTTTGTTAATCAACTTGTTCTAATTAGCAATTATAAACTCTTTACCCCTAAATAGCAGCATGCACAGTCTTTTCAAGTGCACAAGGAAAAGTTACCAAAGGAGGCCCTATTATTAAGAAAACAAATGAACAAACAAAAATTCAGCAAATATAGAAGAGGTAAAGTCATAGAGTGTATTTTCTGACCACAATGGAATTGAATTAGAGAGAAATGACAGAAAGATAACAGGGAAATTCTAAACGCTTTGAAGAAAAACAACACTTGTAAGTAATCCAAGAGTCAAAGAGGGAATCTGAAGAGAAATCAAAATAGACATTGACCTGAATGAAAATGCACATACATGGCATGAAATTTTGTGTGGTGTTACTAACAATATGTGAGAGAAATGTATAGCATTAAACATTTTTAAAATCAGAATTAAAAAAAAAAGTCCCAAGTTAGTTACTTCATTTTCTACCTTAAGAGAGTAGGAAATGAGGAAATTAAATACAGAGTAAGTAGAAAAAAGTAAATAAAAAATATCAGAATATAAATCAGCAAAAGAGAAAACAGTCCCAAAATAGCCCCCCAAAAATCAATAAAAATGAAAGCTAGTTCTTTGACAAGATCAATAAAATCAATAAACTTTCAGCCAGATTTAGGAAATAAAGATAGAAGATACAAATTAGAATATCAGGAATGAAAGATCTGACATCACTACAGATATTATAAGGTTAAGGGACTATTTTGAACAACTTTATGCTGTGAAATTTATACTTAAAATTTTTTTTTAATGTTTATTTATTTTTTGAGAGAGAGATTGACAGAGTGTGAGCAGGGGAGGGGCATTGAGAGAGAGGAAGACACAGAATCTGAAGCAGGCTCCAGACTCTGAGCTGTCAGCACAGAGCCTGATACGGGGCTCAAATCACAAACCGTGATATCATGACCTGAGCTGAAGTCGGGTGCTCAACCGACTGAGCCACCCAGGCGCCCCAAAATTCAGACTTTTTGATGAAACGGGCAATTTCTTTGAAAGACTCAGAGTTCACTCAAGAAGTATTAGATAATCTGAATTTCTTGATACCTATTAAACAAATTGGATTATAGTTTAAAATTTTCTGCAGAGGAAACTCCAAGGGGCACCTGAATGGGTCAGTTGGTTAAGTGTCTGACTTTGGCTCAGGTCATGATCTCACTGTTCGTGAGTTTGAGCCCCGTGTCCGGCTCTGCGCTGACAGCTCAGAGCCTGGAGCCTGAGCTCTCGCTCTCTCTCTCTCTCTCAAAAATAAATAAACATTAAAATTTTTTTTAAAAAAACTTCAGACCCAGATGACTTTACTGGTAAATTTTACAAAAACACTCTTATAAAAAATAGAAAAAGAAGAGATACTTCCATACTCATTCTAAGAGGCTAGCATTATTATGATACCAAAACCAAAGACAACAACAACAAAACTCTACACACATAAAAAAAATTACAGACTAGTATCCCTCATGTTGATTGGCAAAAATTTCAGCCAACATGTAGCAAACCAAAATTATATATATATCACAAAAAAGTGGATTTTATTCTAGGCTTGCAGACGTGCTTTAACATTTGAAACTCAAATTGTAGGATTCATCATATTAACAAATTAAAGTGTGAAACCATGTGATTATCTTAATATATTAGAAAAGACATTTGACAAAATCCAGTATTCATTCTTGATGAAAATTTTCAGTGAAGTAAGAATAGAGGAGGGGTACCTGGGTGGCTTAGTTAAGTGTCTGACTTTGGCTCAGGTCATGATCTTATGGTTTGTGAGTTCGAGCTCCGCATTGGGCTCTCAGCTGTCAGCACAGAGCCCACTTCAGATTTTCTGTCCCTTTCTCTCTTTCCCCTCCTCCGCTGGCTGTCTCTCTGAAAATAAATGAATAAACTTAAAAACAAGTGAGAATAGGGGAGAAATTCCTCTCTTAAAGAGCATTTATGAGGGGCGCCTGGGTGGCTCAGTCGGTTAAGCGGCCGACTTCGGCTCAGGTCATGATCTCACGGTCTGTGAGTTCGAGCCCCACGTCGGGCTCTGTGCTGACAGCTCAGAGCCTGGAGCCTGTTTCAGATTCTGTGTCTCCCTCTCTCTGACCCTCCCCCGTTCATGCTCTGTCTCTCTCTGTCTCAAAAATAAATAAACGTTAAAAAAAAATTTAAAAAAAAAGAGCATTTATGAAAAATGTAAGCAGCGTGCTTAATGGGGAAATACTGACAATTCTACCCCTAAGATCAGGGACAAGGCAAACATGTCAGCCCTTAACCATTCTCTTCCACAGTGTACTAGAGGTTCTACATAGTGCAATAAAGCAAGGAAGAGAAATAAAAATACATGTGGCTTAAAAGGAAGAAGTAATCTTTGTTCATACACAGCATGAAAGACTATGTGGAAAATTTGATGGCATCTCCAAAAAAAGGTACTGGAACTAAAAAATGAGTGTAGCAGGTTGTAGGATATAGTATCAGTATATAGAAGTTGTATCTGTATATAGTAGTTTAAAAAATGGGGAATTAAAAATTTTAAATCCCATTTGTATAACATTTAGAAGATGAGTTACTTCGAGGGACAAATCTGATAAAAGATATACAAGTACCGAACTCTGTGAAATGGCTGAGGTAAAGAAGATGAGAGGACATTTACATTGATACTATGTGCATAGTTCAAAAGACTCATTTTTAAAAATTATTTATTTATTTATTTATTTTGAGAGAGAGAGCATGAGCTGGGCAAGGTCAGAGGGAGAGAGAGAGACAGAGAGAAGCCCAAGCAGGCTCCATGCTGTCAGCACAGAGCCGGACATGGGGCTCACACTCACTAACTGTGAGATCATGACCTGAGCCAAAATGAAAAGTTGAATGCTTAACAGACTGAGCCACCCAGGCATCCCGACTCTTTATTTTTAAGTTGCCTGTTCTCCCCTAATTGGTCTATAGATTCCATGCAGTACCAATCAAATCACAGCAGGCTTTTTTTGGAGAAGTTCCCTAACTGATGCTAAAATTCATATTGAAATGCATATGACCTAGATTGCCCCAAATAACTTTGAAAATATATACTAATTTTCAAATAATATACAGTTGAAGTGTATACTAATATGGATGCTAATGTGATTTCCAGACTTGAAATATCAAGTCCCAGTAATCAGACAGTGGTGCTATTGTTGTCTTATGAAACCTCAGTTGTTGTCAAGTTAATTGAGCTCCTACTTTCGGCTTATTGTTGTGCAAAGTGTACACAGTGCAGAAAATGGGAATATTGGCAAATATGTTTCGAGTGTCACTAGTAATCACTAGTCTGCAAGTGCACGTGAGGTTTTAGTAAGCCTGGTCATTGGAACGTTTATGTGTAGCTCATGGGAATTGCATCTCCCAGCCATCTGTCTTCTCCAGGTATTTGGAAGACTCTGGGAGGTGTCTTACTTATGTGCAACCTCAAATCTGATCTCTTCCTGGGGAGTTCTGCTTCCCTGCCAGCATTCCCTCTGCACAAGGTCTCTGAGGTGTTAGCCAGTTTACCTGTGTTCTGTTGGACCTCCCCTGGTTCATGCTACCAGAGAACATCCATGTAATGTGCCACGTGAGGGGACTTTTACATGACCTCGCTGGGCTGTACTGTATCACCTGGAATGTATGAAGCACCGCTGATAGAGTGTTCACAGAATCAATCCTAAAAGTGGGACTTCCAGCATCTTTTTGTGGTTACTCTCCTTAAAATCAGACATTGTCTTTTATATATTTATAAATTTATATATTTACATATAAATAAAGTTGCTGTTCCATGCTGCCCCCAACTCTCTCCCTCTGATCACTACCTCTTTTGCACAAGCAAAAACGCATCATCTAGGCACTGTCCATCTCATGGATATCAACTTCTGCAAATAGTTTCCTTGGTGTTGTCAACCTACATGCCCAGATATGTCTGGATCACAATTTATTCTCAGCCCTGACCCACCATCCAAAGTCATTTTCTTCACATAAAACTTTCATAGGCAATCCATACCTTATAGCCTCACAATTGTAAAGCCAGTAGAAAACATAACACTCTGCCAATCTCAGCGTCATGAGGATTAGGTTGTATTTGCTAACTCTCTCCCCCTTTAAAAGACATCCTGTACAAGACTTAGGAAGTGTGACTTAATGGATTTTCACTGTTATTTATTGTGTCATTTTACTGATAACATTTTGTGTTAACTGAGCTTGTTTATCTGGTGAAATATTTTTTCTAATGTTATTTATGGTGTTAATAGTCTATCAATTAGGCAATAAATAGGCATATTTAATTGAGTGCCATTATGGGTTCAGTACCATGCTGTGTGAAAATGCCAGAGATCTATAGACCCAGCCTTCCTCCCTCGTCTCTTCTCCCTCCTCCCTCTCCTCTTTCTCCCTTTCTCTCTCTCTCTCTCTCTCTCTCTCTCTCTATATATATATATATATACACACACACACATATATATATATACCTATATATATACACACATAATACATGCATATATAATATATAGTATATATACCTACATATGTGATATTTATTTATTTACATACAGACATACATTATTTGGAATATATACAGTTTAAACTTTTTCTTTCTTAAAGTAAGCTCTATACCCTACTTGACCCCAAGATCAAGAGTCCCATGCTCTACCCACTGAGCCAGCCAGGTGTCCCATGAAATTGGTTTTGATGTATTAAGAATTCTCAGAGGTTATAATCACTTATCTTAGTTTTTATACTTCATCAAATAAGATTTTGTTGAATACCTACAAAATGCAGCAGCACGCAAGACTGGTAAGGTCTCTGACTTGGTTTCAGGAAAACATAGACATCAGAAAATAATTGAGTGAGGTAAGTGTTTTTAAAAGGGAAGATGGGTCGCCTGGGTGGCTCAGTCGGTTAAGCGTCCGACTTCAGCTCAGGTCAAGATCTCACAGTCCATGAGTTCGAGCCCCGCGTCGGGCTCTGGGCTGATGGCTCAGAGCCTGGAGTCTGCTTCCGATTCTGTGTCTCCCTCTCTCTTTGCCCCTCCCCCGTTCATGCTCTGTCTCTCTCTGTCTCAAAAATAAACGTTAAAAAAAAATTTAAAAAAAAAAAAAAGGGAAGAATGAGGGATCATGACATGGCAGCACATGGCAAGAGGAGCTTATCTGGGTATTTATGGAAAGTCTGACAAATCTGTCCACATTTGGTATTGGAAGCCAACATTTACTGAGCAACTATTAGGGAGGCCATACAGTGTTCCAGAGAACAGGTTGTGGCCTCAAACACAGCTGGATTTGAGTCTGGGGTCTGCTATGAATTAGATGTGAGATCTTGTTTGGGCAAGTTGACAGTCTCTTCTGAGTCAGAGTTCCTCATGAATACAGTAAATCGGTAATAGCACCAACCTGATTAGATGAGAGAATGGAGGCACATATAAAGCTTACCCAGCACCCGATTCAGAGCGAGCTTTTAATACAGGAGAGTTAGAAATTCTCGTAGGAAGCACTCAGCGGATGCAGGTTCTTGCTGCTGTTGTTATTCCTGAGGTGCTTTCTACTCATAACCATAAAGTAGGGCTTCTATTTTCCCCAGTTTATAGATGAGGACACTGAGGTTCTAGAGAGTTGAAATAACCTGACCATGAACACATACCTAGGAGGCAGCCAAGTTGATGTCAAAGCCTCTCTTTCCCTTCATTGCATAGTTTATTTACTTCCTATAGGCTCATCCTCTGGCATCTCCTAATCAGTATATTGGGGGTAACAAGTCTAAGTGACCTCATTGAATAATGAGCCTACAGAGTTGCAGTGTACAAATTCTTGTTTAAGGATAACAGTGAGTTGGAAAGTTTTCCGTTGTCAACAGAACAGCCTTATGATTAAAATCACTGAAGAATGCAATGTAAAATGTTTTCATTTCCTCTTGCTTTCTGTCTCTCTTGGAATAATAGTCAGCAGGAAACACATTTCTGAAAGACTTCTCTTTCTCTACATCCTCAGAATATAATAAGGACCAAGCTAACTATCTCTGGCTGTTGGGAGTTAGTAGACACAGAAATGAAAAGAAGGTGCTCTCAGAGTTTTATGAATTTTTCTCTCTAACAGTCCTGGGTTGGAAGGACATCTTTGAAATTGATGTAGCTATCACCCAGGGGCTAACATTAAGATTTCAGTAGAGGTGTATAGGGTTATGATCTTTCTGTTACTGTCAGAACTGCAGCTGTTGTATTTGCATTGAGTGGTGTGCTGGATAAAGGCAAATGGGATCCAGGAGAAGGAAAAAAAATAACAAAACCCATTGAATCATGGGCTCTACCAGAGGGCATTTGTTAAAGGTAAATTTATCAATAGCTGTTAAGTCATTTGTATTGAATAATTCTCATAGCCTCACGGCACTTCTTGGTTTTAATAATGGGTCAGAGAGAGGAGCTGGTGATGGATGTGATATTATGGCATTTTGGCACTTAATTGCATCTGAGCCTTAAAATAGCAGCAGGAGCTAAAACTGGGCTGGCTCAAGCATAGTTGATATTTGCAGACTACTAAAACACTCTTTTTAAACTCAAATTTGGTGTTTCTTGACATACCTTTCTTGCTATTGTGTTAACAGCAGTTTATTAGAGATAGGTGAACATTAAAATTACCTGGTGACCAGAGTATGGTATCTGAAAGTATACCTTCTCCATCACTGTAAGAGAGATAGATACAGTAATAGATACAGAAAGTCGTATCTTCAGTGATGCTGGACATTAACATTCATTCATTCATACATCATTTATTTATGCATTGGGGATAGGGTGGTATGTGAGAGATAGGCCTTTGCCTTCATGGACTAATTATTTCACGGTCAGCAATTCTAAGTGAAATGGTTATGGAGTCACTAGCTGGATAAAGTACTGTGAAAGTAGAGTGCATAGCACTCCCTCTGTCACCTGAATTGGGAATTTATTTGTCTTGGACTGCAGGAAATGTTTGAAGAAAGCCAATAATAGTGTTTTATTTCCTTAGTCCATTGGTTATCACTGGCTTACTACTTAACATGTCTGAGCTGATAAAGCCAGGAGAGGCCATCCTGGGTGTTGAAACTGGACCCTTTGCTACCCCATGATCGTATGAAGAATTGGTGATTATCGTAATGCACTTGTTATTATTTTCATAACAAAGCTGTCTCCGACCAGGTATAATCTTAGACTTACATAATTGAATTTTAGATGCTGCTGGTTTATATGAAATTTCCACGGGTGCCAGCGTGAGTCCAGGATTTAGCAAACAATATTTTTAATTGAGATTTTATGTCCTTGCCCTCAAATCAAACACTTTAATAGGATCCCAGTTGGAATAGGTGACTCAGTAACAAGTTACCACTGCTTTCAACATCAGAAAGGTGTTAATTTCTCCACCTCCTGCTGAGCGTCCATCTACTCCAGTGACCCACTGCCTGCATCTACCATAAAACCAGTGTTTTGCATTCCATTATGTTCAAAGCATAGCCTTAGTAATCTGCATATTTCTTGCAAGATGTGCTGGCTCCATTCCACCAGAAAACATTAAGATGGAAAAGTATTAAAAATATTGATTTGTCATCTATAACATTGAAGTGATAGATTGAAATGAAATTTGGATGCACTCCAAACCTCCAATAACTTTGACATTATTGGATGAAATAGAATGATCTCAGTCTAATTAATGTGCTACGTACACGTGAGAGAAGCCAGGAGGATGGAACAAGAAATTTGCCACAATTTTTCACCAGTTTTTCGGTGGGGTGGAATTTGTGCAAATTTCAAAATTTATTAACTATTTCATAGTATTAGGAAAGTAGTGCCGTAAAAATACAAATGTTAAACCTAAGTTAATATCATCCACGCCAAAATATGTAGGGTGGATGGTAATAATGCCTAAAATTTTCTTGGGAATGCACCAAAAGCAGAAGTTGTTGGATGAATAGAGGAATGGGCAGATGGGAAGATGTGGGGTAGAACAATTAGAGTAAAATACTAATAGAGCATAGGTGGTGGGTGTATGGGTGTTTGCTATAAAGTTATTTCAACTCTGCTGCAGGTTTGAATGTTTTCATAATAAAATACTGGGAAAATACAGTACAAAAATGATCAACCACATTGATAGGCTCATTGACTGAGTTAAAAAATGTGTGCTTGCCTTTTGCATTCACGCTTACACTCGGGGATGCTTGAGGAACCCCATTTGTACCAGGATCATCCTGCTGTCACCCCACGTCTCCCCTTCTCTCTTGCCCCATGTCTTGGTGACTGTTTGCTTCTTCTCTTTGAATTTTTCTCATATCTGCCTTGATAGACACAGTGCAGTTTGGTCCTCTCCATCGACTCCCACAAGCAGAAGAAGCAACAGACCAAAAGGGAGAAACAGCAATGCATTTCTTATCTCCCTTTTATTCCCTACGTCCTACACTGAGCCTGCCTGCCTGCCTCCTCCTCGTCGCTCTTTTCTCGTGTCAAAGTTAGTAGAGCAATTCTGGCCTCGTTGGATTTATGCGGCTCAGAGTGAGAGAATGCTGCCGCCGCCGAGGCTTGCTGTCTGCTCTACATTGATTGAGCTTCCTGGGCTTGAGGGATTTTTGCCGAGCTGAGTTTTACGGTTGATATGCTCTCGGTCATTTGTCATAAAATCATTCCAACCAAGCTGTTTACTGGTTTGAATGCTTAATTACTAAAGGAGAAGAGAATAGCTCCTTTCGGAGCTGGGTACTCATTTGGATGCCTTCTAGGAGCTCACTTATCATCTAGTACCCAATGATTGCTGGGTAGTTTGTACAATATACATACCACCCTCCAGAATAAAAAAAATAATAAAGGCACCCACGAGTTTACCTAAATATTTGAGATGTGTGAACACAGATCATTTCACCTCTTACCATCATAGTATTTTCTTTTGAATATAAATTGATCGCAAAACTCAGCACTCAGGCAGCTAAAGCTGTGCAAGTTCTCTGCTCTAGGTTTCAGATCAGAATGTTCACCTGGTTTATTTAGATTAATTTCCAGAAATGCTTTGCTGACTCCCTCCGACTTAATATACTCAATTGGAATTGCGTAATGGTGCTGGATATAATTATCTCCCTGAAAAAAATAAAAAGTTCATCTATATTGGAGTCAAATTTATTTGTGAATGCAAAGCCGTCTTGGGAATAACATTGCAAAACCTGTAGTCAAGGATTTAGTATCTGAAGTCCTTTCCTTGTGGTTTATTTATAATTTCAGCTCTTCTTTTCCATCAGGAAAATTAAAATGCTCTTTGTGCACCACCGCCCACTGCCCCCTTCTCAACATTAACCCCCACATACAATTTCCTGCTACAAATTGGCCTCAATTATCTTTTGTCATTGGTTGCATTACCATTGAATATTTAGGGAATGTGTTTTTATATATGAGATGCTTTTGGAGAAGTGAAAGGGAGGGGGAGAGAGAGGCAGACAGGGAGACAGAGGCAGAGGGAAAGGGAGGGAGAGGGGGAGAGAGAGAGAGAGAGAGAGAGAGAGAGAGAGGAGGGGGATCAGGAAATGGAATGTTTTAATGCCAAAATAACCTGTCAGAACACCTTAAATATTTACCACAGTTTTGATGTTTCATTTATCTCTGTCAGCAGGGCATTGTATTGTTTCAATTTTTTATCATGGAGTACTGTGGCTCTTTTTACTGGAAGGACTTAGAACTTAAAAAAAAAAAAAACCAAACTTTTAATCACTTTGCTGTAAATATAATACAGGAGGATTTTTCTCTTGTGGTGTTATTTTCCCGTTATTAAAAACAACTGCTTGTCACTCCTTCTTCAAGCTTCTCCCCCTCCCTTCTTTTAACTATTGCCCTTATTCGGGGCTATTATACTTAAAGTAATCTGGATTCTTTCAGAGCTGCCAAAAGGTGAAATTGACTTTTTGAGAATGTATTGCTGAAAACTGCAGCCGATGCACTTTCCCCAAGTAGAAACATCCTGTGTGTTAAGACCTAGAGGGACAATTTACAGCCAGTTTCAAATTGGTAGCTGAGGTCAATAAGTGCCCACTCCTGCAATCGTATCAGCCTTGTTGGGATGACAGTGTGCAAGGAGGTGCTTCCTAGGCGGCTGCCACTGGGGACCTAACCACCTCCACTGACAGCACACTCCCTTTGCAAATTTTATTTACTTTGTCATTCACAGCAGAAATCTTCCAAAATTATTTTTCAATAATTATAAATAATGTATTAACATTTACATATCAGAAGTTTTATGTAATAATCACAATGTCCCAGGGTGCCTGGGTAACTCGGTCAGTTAACTGTCCTACTTCGGCTCAGGTCATGATCTCACAGTTTGTGAGTTCGAGCCCCATGTCGAGCTCTGTGCTGACAGCTCAGAGCCTGGAGCCTGCTTCGGATTCTGTGTCTCCCTCTTTCTCTGCCCGTCCCCTGTTTGCACTCTGTCTCTGTCTCTCAAAAATAAGCAGGGGCACCTGGGTGGCTCAGTCGGTTGAGCGTCCGACTTCAGCTCAGGTCACGATCTTGCGGTCCGTGAGTTCGAGCCCCGCGTCGGGCTCTGGGCTGATGGCTCAGAGCCTGGAGCCTGCTTCCGAATCTGTGTCTCCCTCTCTCTCTGCCCCTCCCCCGTTCATGGTCTGTCTCTCTCTGTCTCAAAAATAAATAAACGTTAAAAAAAATTAAAAAAAAATAAGCAAAAACATTAAAAACTTAAAAAAAATTACAACGTCCTGAGTTTCTTGGTTCTTTGTCCTGTGCCAGGCACTGTGCTACTTTACATGAAAGATCACTCTGAACCCTGCAAACTGCTCTTCATGTTACCAATGAGAAAAACCAGGGGTTAGAAAATTTGGTAGTAAACCCATGTAAGTACATCTGGACCCATGATTTGAAACTATGTGGTTTAACTTCAGAGGCTACACTCCTCCCCGTGTCTTGTGAGTTTTGAGAACCAAGATAATTTGGCATTATTGAGATGTTGGAAAGCTACCATCAGCATCAGCCCTCCACTTGCTTTGTTAGTGGAGACTAGAGATGATTTAGTGTAAAATGTCCCAATAAAAATTTTCCCCAAAGCATATGTAAACCACAACATAATAGATTTATCAAAGTAGCAGAATGCTGTTATGTTCAAAAGATTAACCAGACTGAAGTTATTTGTCATAGCAACGGGTGCCGTAGTTGACAAATTACAATTGAACCCAGTTTGTAGCAAAATGTTAGGCAGAGCCTTGGCACTGATGAATTGACATAAGAGTCCAGAGTGGAATATATCAGAGCAATTTAAATATTCAGAACAGACTGTAACCATGTTCCCAAACACCTGCAAACCACGCCAAGCCACCAGTGCCACACATCCTTGATTCTCAAGTGGATCAGCAGCAAGATACACCATCGATTTGCTAATTTTTAATTGAAAAGAAATTCTACATGAAATGCTTCCATCATTTGTCAGAGAGCCTGATTACAGATACTTTAAAACTTGTGGGAAGGGGTGAGAAGTGGCGTCATCTTACTAATAAGGGGAAAAAAGTTAATTCCGGGTAGTGTATTTTACCCTAATGAGATAAGAAAGCTTTTCCTAATAACGTGTATGGACTGAAAAAGGTAATGGGTTCTAAGGGAGGAGAGGGAAAGAACTTATGCTCCTTTGACCTGGAAATGGATCTTTAATTTGTATGTCTCTGGACAGTGAGTTGATCGCATTGTCACAAGAGTAGATCTTCTCTTTGCTCCTGGTTAAGGCTTCTGTTAGGAAACAAGGAGTGTGCTTAGAGTCTCCCGGAAGGAAAGTGGAAATGTAGTAGAGTCCCTGGAACTCCGTGTTACCTATCTCTGTCTTGCCAATTCATTCTCTCCACCCCCGACTTCATTTCAAGGTCTGTCAGCCCTGCGTGAGCACGTGCCTTTGTAGTTTCTGCCCACCTGACAGTTGCCATCATTCCCATTGATGGGGTGTGGGTCCCAATATTTCTGTGGCTGGGTTTCTTCCTTCACGTGCAGGGTCTTATTTAGATCCATTACCTGTTTTACTTCATCTTTTTGCCTTGTCTTAAATGTAAGCTCTGACGATAGCCTTTAATAGACTTAACATGCACATTCCCTTTCCTTGACTGAATTTATGTTGAAGAAATAATCATGAACGTGTGCAAAGGTTTGGCTGTGATGATGTATGTGCATTACTGAGCTGTCCATAATAGCAAAAACTGAAAATTACCCAGATGGTCTGTAACAGAAAATTGATTAAATCAATGACACTACACTAGAATCCGCATTCATTTATTTATTCCTCATCTAACAAAGAGTAGTTGAGAAGGTACTTGTGGAGTTTTGTGAACGTGTAGCCTTCACGTTCATGAAAAGTGATATGATGGAAGAATCGTCAATAGCACAGAAAAGTCTGGCTAAAGGGAAGGCCAAACTCAGTGTGATCGTATTTTCACTAAAACAGAAAAGGATAGTAGGAATCTGCTAAGAAAAAATATATATACATACACTAAAATGATAAGAGTTGTTTTCTTTGATTTGTTGGGTCTTTATCCTCTAAATGGCCCAAATTAACGCTTCATGTCTTTAAGCAGAAAACAAATTGCAAACATTTTTAAAAGGCAGTTGTTTTTGGAGGCTAGAGGAGAGCATTACACCCTGCTGAAATATTTGTTTCTACTTTTCTGTTACATATCCAAGTGGAGGGAAAGTCAATATATTTTTTAAGACTTTATTTTTTTTAGGTTTAAGTTGTGTAGTTTAAACCTGCATTTTCAATTTTAGATTCATAGCACGATTAAAAGTTCTCATATATCTCCTGCCCACACATCCTAGCCCTCTGACCCCATTACCAGAATCCCCTACAGAGTGGGACATTTGTTGCAATTGAGGCACCTACACTGATTGACATCATCATCACCCAAAGTCCATAGTTTACATTAGTGATCGTTCTTGGTGTTGTACATTTTGTGGGTTAACACAACCGTGTAATGACATATGTCCATCATTATCATTTCATAGAAGGTATTTTTACTACCCTAAAACTCCTGTGTTCTGCTGATTTACCTCCTCCTGCCCCCCAGTCCTCTTACCCCCACAACCACTGATCTTTTGACTCTCTCCATACTTTTGCCCTCAAGATGGTTCTAATCTTTTTTTTTCTTAAGATAAATGGAAGGTTTTGATAAATTGCCTGTCTTTTGACTCTTGCTATTATAACCAGTGATATTTTGAAACTGAGGAAATGCATACAGTTGAAAAAAAATACTTAAAAAAAAACAATGATAGCAATGGTCATCCTGGACTGGGTGGTATGTGACAAGGTAGGTAATAAATGGTCTTGGGAGGAATTATTAGTTTCCTTGATAAGTTAATCTTTAATAGAGTTCCACATTGGCTTACCACAACCATGGTCTTCTTGACTGATTTAGGTAAAACTAAATAAGATCATGCATTGGAGTAGAGAATAAAACCTCTTTTCTGCAAGGTTTGTGTTTACGTTATAAAAATAACTGGAGGGGAGGCGTTTAGGTCAAGTCCCAGCCTTGGCGCAAGGTTCAGAGATGACTATAGTCACTTAGTTGTATAGATGAGAGTCACATTCCTCCTGGACATAATACTAACAGTGTGTGGTCCCTGAAACAGACCTGCCTTACGCCACACCCCCTTCAAGATTTGATTTTAATGCATATGTCTTCCTAGCTCTCTCTGTACATAAAAGTTGACTTGCCATCTTTTCAATTAATAAAAAAATACCAAACAGAGCATTAAAGTTTACGGCTTCACATTTTTGAATTAAATTATCTATTGATTAGTTAGGGGCTATTATTAAAAATCAGCACAACCACGTCTGACAATGTCTTAAAAATATTCATCATGATGACTTTGATCAAATTGTAAATGGTGGATCTGCACTTTATTTTAGAGGTAAAGGAGGCAAATGAGCAATAAATTTGCAGCCTAGGTAGTTGGGGGGAAAGTAATCTATTTAATCAGTCCCAAGAGCTGGGTGATTCAGAGAATGGACATTGGAATAATTGGTGAAAATATTTTTGTCTGAAAAGATCATTTATATATGTTCAAGAAAATATTCTATAGCAGACTCAGTTCTGGCATTTGCATGTCTTCTGCTAAATTGGGTTTACTTTTCAAGTCTATGCATAAGGTGATGGTTTTCTTCTGTCTTCTTTCCCCTACTATTATACTATCCATATGCTAATCACTCAGAGCACTGATACCATTCCTTATAACCAGATACCTCCTTTCCCACTCAAGTCCTACCTCACCCCAACTTCTAGACTGAAGCCCATTTGTCTCTGACTTTTAATTGCCACCACGGGCCACTTACTCCACCCAGCTTATCTTTACCTCAAGCTCTACAATTCTCATAGCCACTAAGATGCAGTATTGTGTAAAAGTTAAAAAAAGAGGTTTGGAGCCTGAAGTCCAAATCTGGTTCTTTCTCCTGCTAGCCAAGTAACTTTGGAAGAGTAACTTAGCTTTCTGGACATCTCTTTTCTCCTTTGTAAAATGTGGGTCACAATAAATAAAAATTGCATAGGGTTGTAGTTAGAATTAGACAAAGTAACACTAAAAGAACAATTTGCAAGGAAGCGACTACACAATGAGTGATGGATATACTTTTATTGCTGTTTGGAATCCTGATTTCTAATAGAAATGCTGAACTTTTATCTTCAGTAAACTGGCAATTTGTTAATATTGTGTTTTGCATCACAAATGTCTAGCAAGCCTTACTAATGCACTTGAAGCTAAATATTAGTTAATAGTACTTGAGTGAACGTAATGCCATCGACAATGGAATCATAAGTCACTTGACCATAAAAACGTAAGAAACGGTTTGGATTTTTGGATTAACTCATGGCTCACCATACAGACTCTTGCAATTTATCCTCCTACAATAACTTTAAGGACTGAAATCCTAGGTTGCCATATTGAATTCTCTTCAAAGAATATTAGAGGGAGAAGAAACTGTAAAAATCATCTCACCAAGCTTCAGTCCCCATGCCAGAGCTTCAATCAACTTCATATTAAATAATATATTTTGGGTTTTTGTGATTTGCCACATAGTAGGTTGGATTCTAGAGATGTAAAATGTGTAATAAAGACTGTGACCTCATGGGACTAGTGAGGTATACACACAAGTAAACAAGCTATTGCAAAATAAAAAACAAGTGTTACCAGGGTCATAGCTGCCTTGGAAAGATAGAGAAGAGTGCACCTTCTTGCCTGGGATGGGTGTGAAGTGAGTCTAAGAAAAAAATTCCTGAAAAAAAAGTGACATCTAAGCTGACACCTGAAGGACAAGTAGGAGTTCGCCAGTGAAGGTGGGGGAAGAGGGGAAAAATAGTTCTTCAGCACACACAGATGTGCAAATAGAAAGTGTAAGATGGACTGTCCACACTCACCCAACAGGTATTTATGGATACCCTAACGTATGCCAGGGCTGTGTTTTGAGGACTTACTGAAATGTCATATCTGTCTCTCCCCTACCCCTAAATTGAACTTCTTTAGGGCAGAAACTGTTCTCTTTATCTTTGTTAACTTAAAGCCCTCAGCTCAATGTTTATCACCTGGAAGTGTTCAATAACTGTTAGTTGAAGAAATGAATTAATCAATAGATGGTTTATCACAATTGGCTCTTGTTAGTGAGAAGCGAAGTCGTTGGTAAAACCATTGGCCCAGACTGGGTCTGTAGTAGAGAGCTATATAGCAGCACATCACTAGTGATCACCCTCCTGGTGGAGAACAATGTGTTCAGTCAACAAACTTTGGCACAGCCATTCAACCAGCAAACAGTATCCTTATCTATCCCCAACACCTCCCTTACTCATGGAGGTTTTACACATACAATGGCAGATACAGGATTTCTGGCCTCTAGCCTGATTGACTTGGGATTCTAGCAACAGAGGAAATGGGTTTAGCTTGGGATAGCTTTCTTAGTAAACAAACTGTAGGCGACCACTAGTTATCAATGGCCATTTTCTGTTTCAATGCCTTCCCAATCATGTATTTCATTTTCTCTTCTGCTCTTCATCCAAGTATCAGGTCTATTTTAGAGTGTACTTTTTACTGGAATATTTCCCCATTTTAGCCTGGCAGTACCTTTATCATTTTAGAAACACCTGACGGGTGTGAGCAGATATTACATGTTTAAATATGTGTACACCAAAATGTATGAGAATAGAAAATTATCTTTCGACATATTTTAACAATATCTTTGGGAATTTGTGCGTTTAATTTGTATATTTGAGTGCCTGGTATGGGAAAGAACCTGTGCTAAGTGTTTGGATACATCCTATGGTTTCAAATATTCATGAGAACTGAACAAAGATGAATCTGGAAGTTTCTTTACAGTGGCCATCAGAAGAATGAGGTAGCAGGATGGTCTGAAGGATGATAAACTATACTTAGTTGACCTTATTAATCACTTATAATGGGATCTGAAATATATATGCATCTTTCCTGCCTCCCAGGCTTTGCCTTTGGAGAGAGAAAGGTGGGAGTTCTTTAGTCAGCCTAAGTTCTGGCTCTGCTAAAAGTCCTTCCTGGGAGCATCTTAAGTCTTTATCTTATATTTTATGGACCTAGAGTACAAATTAAGCAGGCCAGAAGAGCATTTGAGGTCACCTCCTATTGTCCTGGCTGTGCACAAATGATCTAGCACAGCAGTTTTGGAAATGTCCCACCCTAGTGGCAAAACTCAAAATCCTTTCTCTAAGTCCTGTTTCCTAATGGAAAACAGACCAACACCTGATGATCATTAGTTCTGTTTCTGGCAGGTAGGGAATGACAGCTTGGTGAACACTATCCTGCAGTCTTGATTCTAGCTTTCTTTCTCTGCCCACTCATCCCGCAAATATTTATTAGATGTTCACTCAGCAGTGGGACAACAGGAAGTGGAACAGGCATGGTCCCTGCCCCCATGGAACTTACATTCCCCTTGGAAATGGCAGGGGGGGAAAGAGTAAACAAAATAATTAGAGATTAGAAGTATTATACATAAATGAATAGAGTAGGTGATGGAGAATAATGTGTGTCAGCCAAGATGATCAGAACATGTCTTCTGGTGATATGAAGTTTATGAGGAAACCTGTAGCATGGGAAGAAGTCTGGGGCATGCGCTGTAGGCTGATGGGAGAGCAGGTACAAAGAGACTGCAGCTCAGAATTACACCTGTAGTGGTAAAACATGGAGACTAGGGAGGTAACACTGAATGCTGGAGGGACACACAGAGACCCAAGCTTTTGGACTTTGTTCCAAGTATCACATATACTTCAACTCAACTTTGCACACAGCAAAATTCATTGTGTCAACCACTGGAAATGAAATACATACACAGCAAGAATTACTTGTCAGAATTCTATGTGTAACTGTTTCTCATTATTGCAAAATTTTGGATGGAAAAAAGGAAACAAAGAAATAGAGCCTTTCAATGCAACTAGCACTTGATTTAGTTAACCTTTCATCGTGTTTGCTTTTGTATATGCTCTTTGTCTCCTTTTGACAGAGAAAAGAAAGAATTCTTCCTGGTTTTTGTTTGTTTGTTTGTTTGTTTGTTTGTTTGTTTGTTTAGAGAAAAGCATCGCTTTTCCTACCTGAGCATTTGTTTGTCTGTTGTTTTTAATCATAATGGTTATCATAACATCCATGGCCTGTAGGGACTTTTCATGGTCATTTTGCCTTTCCTACCCCAGTCAAATGTCCTATTTTATTTTATTTTATTTTATTTTATTTTATTTTATTTTATTTTAAATTTGGTGTGTGTAGAGGGAGGAACCTTCTAGAATAGCACAGTCTAGTAGAACTTTCTGCAATGATGGCGCTGTCCAATAAAGTACCCAGTAACCACATGTGATTGCTGAGCATTTGAACTCAAGCTAGTGCTACCAAGGGACTGAATTTTAAATGTTATCTAATTTTGATTATTTCAATTTAAATGTCCACATGTGGCTAGTAGCTATTATCTGGGACAGCACATCTCTAGAGCCTCTTTTGAATGTCCTCCTGGTGTTTCAGCAGAATTCACAATTGGAATTCACACAAATGGTGGTCTTCATGAAGGATTTGGGTTAGCACAAATCAATTCTGCTTATGATAAGGACTTTTTACAACATAATTCTTATTTTCATTTTTCTAGCATCCTTTTCTTCTTCTGGTTGTATAGTTCTCCTTTCCTTAGGGAGCCACCTCGTTCCCATTACTCCCCCTGCCCCCATGCTTGCAGGGCACTGACTCTGTGCCTAATGTTCTAGTTGGGTGTGTTACCTAATCCTGTCCAATTAGCAAAGCTCCATATCCCAGTCATAAGGATTGGCTAGGGGATGAGCATATGACCCAAGTCCAACCAATGAGACTCAATTTCAGAAGGATAGTTGGTAACCAACCCAGAATGTTGAGATGGGAATTGCTGGTTGTTTCTGAGTTCCCCTGAAGGCTGAGTGCCCAGCCCCTAAAACTAGCTCAGCCAAAATCCAGTTATCCTTACATTTTTAACTCATAGGAACTGTAACATTCCTTTTTTTCCCTTAAGCCAGTTGGAGTGTTTTATTTGAAACCCCTCCAAAAAAGTTCTGATGAATAAAATAAGTGATGGCAGTATACGGAAAGCAGTATGACATTCGTGAGAAAAATGAGTTTCTTAAGTTCCGCAGTAGTGATGTGCAAGGAATTGTGCTAGGGCACTGGACATGGGCAGCAGTACAGACAGTGGAAAATAATATTGTCAAGGAGCTAATGGATTTCCTTCCTTAGTTATTTAGGTGGAATGTGAATCTGCCAACAGAGGGTGTTACATTTGCTTCCTACAAAGATTGAAAATGGTACAACCCCATCATTGATGGAAACTAAGTTGGGGCTAAGATTGAGATCAGAATAAGATATTCTTGGAATTAAAAACAAAACAAAACAAAACAACAACCAGAATAAGCAAAGTTAGTATGTTTTTAAAACAGTGTAGATGTTATTCTGGATCTGCCTAAGTGGGACAGGAGAGGTAAACTCTTTTAGAAAAGAAAGTTACTATCAAAATATTCTCCAAACTTGCTTCATTTTAGTCTTGTGAGAGGAATATTGAATGTGTGATTGTGAATTTGTGCGCGCGTGCGTGTGTGTGTACACGTGTACACATTTTTGTGGTTTTCTGTCTCATCTCCCTGCCACTGGGGCATGCTTCCTTGGTCATTTCTGGGTACTGGCACATTGACTCAGTGATAATTGCTAAATTAAACCCCCAAGTCACCCTCAGGAATTTTGTTTTTAATATGAAATAAATATGTGTGTTTGTTAAGCAGTCATCTGCCTGCTCTTGGCACAGTTTCAGACGACTGGGAGTCCTTTTCTTGAAATGCTTCAAGTTCTGTCTTGTACTGGCACTGTCATTAAAAATTAGCTGTAAATGGAACTGTTAACACATTTTCCATCATTTATCTGTGCCCAAAACATACCTTACCATGGCCAGCCATAATTCAAAGTATGGAGCATGAGAGATTACTGGAGTATTCCCCAGTGGTGCATATTCCGTCTTTTTCCTGTTAGTAGTACTTAGTGACTTAGGCCACTCAGGTTCTCAGAAGTCTTCAGCCCTAGTGTTCTACCGTCTTCAGTGGTAACTCAAGATGCACTGTCCTCCTGACCAGGTGTGGGGGCATGTGGGACACTGTGTTGCTGTATTCCTTCCCTTCTCTGCTATGGGGCAATGCAATCTATTTGTAACTTCAAGAAATTGGTCTTTCCCAAAGAACATCTGTCCTGATTTAATAAAAAATGGTCCTTCAGGATACATACTGAATTGTTAGCAGCAGATGTCCCTGGAGCCTTGAATAGGTTTGCAGAAAGAGAGAAAATGAGGACTTCATTTCACTCTTTTTTTTTTTGACAATAGACTTTATAATTTTTAAAACAATGAAGTGTGTTATTTAAAAGCATTTTCAAGGTCCCCCCCCCCTTCTAGGGTGGATGGGTTAATTTTTTTCCATTAAAAATACAAATGTTCCAAGAAAATCAAATGTATGTAGGAAGGTAAAACTCTCCTTCCATCCCACACAAGTCTTTTATTTTTTAAAAATTTTTTTTTTCAACGTTTTTTTTATTTTTGGGACAGAGAGAGACAGAGCATGAACGGGGGAGGGGCAGAGAGAGAGGGAGACACAGAATCGGAAACAGGCTCCAGGCTCTGAGCCATCAGCCCAGAGCCCGACGCGGGGCTCGAACCCACGGACCGCGAGATCGTGACCTGGCTGAAGTCGGACGCTTAACCGACTGCGCCACCCAGGCGCCCCTCCACACAAGTCTTTTAAATGTTCTTCACCTTCTGGAACAATCTTCTATATGTAGTATCCATTTTCCATATAATGACAAAAATATGTAGAGATAGTGGGTATGTATATCTATCTAATAGAAAAGGATAGATGAGTAACTGTGTTCATACATATTTATGTAATAAATATTTTCAAACACACGTAACATTTTGTTGAAATATGACCTCTCTCAATATAGTACATGTATAGATAGATATGTATATGCATAGATATATACATGTACATACATTATACATATACGCACATACATACATATATGTATTGTTTTGTTTTCTTTTTCCACTTCACATTATATCATGATTGTTTTCCATGTTGTACACATTCATCTGAAACACTCTTTCTAGCAACAGCCCCGCATTCAATAGTACGCATGGTTGTGTCTAAATAGTTCCCTCAATCCCCTATTAATGAATATTGGACTTTTTCCCAATGTTTTTGCTTGCTGCTGGCAGTGCGACAGCAGCTTCCTGGTTCGTACTGCAAGAGTCCTCTATGGTATCCCCAGTTTATGACGATTGCTTCTGACTTGCAGTTATCAGTGCATATTCCATAGCCCTCTCTGCTAATAGCCCTCCTGAAATAAGACAGGCTCATGTGGTCTGGTCTCTGCTGAGGATTTGTGATTTGTGTGCTAGCATAACAAAGGGATGAAATGTGTTTTAAATGCATCTACAGATAATGGGAAGTGTCTGGCCAGGAACGATGCTGCAAAACACATTCTGAGGATGCTCACCTCCAGTTTGAAGCTGATTTCTTTGGAGTGACTTGAAATCAAAGTTCAAGTTCTTTTTCATAAGTCTGTTATTTGGAGGGAGGTTTCATGAAACATTCTTATTTATCTTATGCCTTCCGGGCACAGGCCTTTTATGAGATGGGTATTTTTAAAGAACAACTTTATTCTTGCGAGAGTTGACAGGACTTTTAATGAGGAAAGAAATTAGAAACCGGAGCTGGAGGCAACATGGTTAGTAAAAAGAAAAGGGAAACGAGAGAAAAATCCAGTTTAAATGCACTTCAAAATGGTTGTTACTGTAAATATTCTTGTATATATCCATTCATAATTCTAGGTGAGAAAAACAGGGCAGCTCTTAGCTTTTCTTATCAGGCAAATGATTGTCACTTCTGAACATGCCCCTTATTTTACTTAAACTTGCACAATTCTGTATCAATTGAAATTGTGCAAATAAAATAATGTATTTAATGTTCTAGAACAAGGGTTGGCCAACCATGGCCTTTGGGATAAATCCAGCCTCCCACCCCCACCCCTCCCCCCTTCCCGGCCTGTTTTTGTAATGAAGTTTTATTGGAATGCAATCATGTATGGATTGCCTGGGCAGGCTGATTTTGTACCACAGTGGCAGAAATAAATAGTAATACAGCCCCTCCAAACCTATGTCTTTAGTATCTGGCCCTTTCCAGAAAAAAATGTGTCCACCTAGATAATCTCACGTGTGGAGGGGCAAAAAAATCAGTCCTTAATAGGAGGCCTCAGAACCTCCAGGAGGTTCTTTCCCTGCCTGACAGCAAGATGCAAATGAGAGAAGGTGCAAGACTGAGCCACATATGCTCAATTCTTTTTCCCATATCCCTGGCCAAGAAAATTACTCTGTCTTTAATGGGAAGGGAATGAGCACAGGAGAAAGACCCGATTCTGAATAATAGGGCTGAATCTACAACAGATAATGCAGCAAGGTTGTTAGTGATCTAGAAAAATCATGTAGTTAGGTCTGGGAATTACCTCCTGTTATGGGCTGAATTGTGTCCCCCCAGATTTCCCATGTTGAAGCACTAACCCCCAGTACCTCAGAATGTGACTGTATTTGGAGATGAGGTCTTTATAAAAAGTAATCAAGTTAAAATGAGGTCACTAAGGTGGGCCCTAAACCAATATGAATTGTGTCCTTACAAAATGAGATCAGGGCACAGACAAACACACAGGGAAAACCATGTCACGTCTCAGGGAGAACTCTGCAAGCCAAACAACCCTGCCTATACCTTGATCTCAGACTTTTGACCTCCCCAAACTGTGAGAAAATACATTTCTGTTGTTTAAGCCCCCCAGTCTGTGGTACTTTGTTACAGTAGTTGGAGCAAACTAATACCCCACGCTTAAGTCTAGCACACCGCCTGCTTAGGTAGGATATAACTCTTGCCATAATGCAGTGGTCTTTCTGTGTGTAAGTCAGCAGTTTTCAACTGGGCACAGTTTTGCCTCCTTGGGGACATTTGGTAATGTCTAGAAACATTTTTGATTGTCATAGCTGGAGGGGGGAAGTGGGGTATACTACTCATATCTGGTGGATAGAGGCCAGGGGTGCTGCTAAGCATCCTATAATACACAGGGCAGCCCCTGATAACCAAGAATTACCTGGCCTAACCCATCCATTGTGCCAACGTTGAGAAATCCTGGAGTAGCAGAAGACACAACTCTATTCCTCCCCCCTACTTGCTTCCCTCTTAGACATTCGGTGTTCTTTGGAAATGCTAGAAGAGGTTAACCCCACACTGAGCAATGTGTATAATGTCCACATAGGATCATCAAAATAATTTAAATGAAAAGAGTTCCTTCAGCCATTGGATCTTGGCAGTAAATTTCTGCTAAATACACTCTGGAAAAATTGTTAGGTGCTGCATGATTTCTGGGACACGGACTTTGGGTTTCCTGAGGGCCGGTCTTCCTTTCAATGCTGTTAACTTCTCCAAGTTTTCACCCTATGGGTGGTGCTGGCGTGGGCACAGAGTAATGAATGATGGATGGATGGTGGGCCTCCCAGGTAGAAGTGGGCTGGTGGGAAGCTTTCCTTAATATCATATGTTATATACAACTGTGGGTCAGGGCGGGCTGTGGGTATGCAGTGCCTGACCCTAGTGCAAGGGTGGGAGATCGATCGTGCTGAAACAGTGAGCCGTCCAAATGATTTATTTATGCAGCACTGCCTCTCCCAGCTTCTTTGGAGGCGGGCACAGACGGGTTTGTGCATGTGTGTGTGTGTGCGCGTGCATTTGTGTGTATGTGTGCAAGTGTACGTGCATGTGTCTCCTCCCATGATGCTCCCAGTTTCAACTGAGCCTATAATTAGCTCCTCAGAGACCAGATAATTATACTTTGCTTTTTCTACCTGTAAATGCTCATTTGGCTTTCTGATTTCTTGTTAATTTCCTAGCTTTAAACCACCCAGTATTGGGCTTTTGGCAAAATATCAAGTTATTAGAACAAAGAATGGTACTCTGGGAAGACAGTTGAAAGATTCCAGAGTCTCTGTGGCTGAGACTGGGCATTGTTTACTGCCTAAATTTGAGAAGAAGCTTTTGAGGGATTATTTTTGAATGTATCTGCTCTATCCTTTCCCAGCTAAAATGATGTCTTTCCAAGGAAATATCAGAATGTAGTAGTCATTAGGTTCTGGACATTTCAAATCTGGTAAAGTACATGACATAACAAATTGAACTCTTGCATTCTGTGGTAGAGATCAAAATCCACACAACTAGGACCTTAAAAAAAATGATTCCTGAACCAAAGTAAGTATATCTAGCTCAATTTTGTCTCTTCCACTGAATGTGAATTCTGATAGTTGTACTTCTTGATGTCAGTCTGGGATTGTTGAAAGAATTGTATGTATAGTATGTATTTATTTAATGTTTGTTTTATTTACTTTTAAGAGAGAGAGAGAGAGAGAGAGAGAGAGAGAGAGAGACAGGCAGAGAGAGAGGGAGACAGAGAATCCCGAGCTGACTCTGCACTATCAGCACAGAGCCCGACACTGGGCTCAAACTCACAAACAGTGAGATCATGACCTGAGCTAAAACTAAGACTCAGATGCTTAACCGACTGAGCCACCCGGGGGCCCTTATTATTATTATTTTTTTAAATTTATTTTTGAGGGAGAGAGACAGAGACAGAGAGTGGGGAGGAACAGAGGGAGAGAGAGGGAGAGAGAGACTATGAAGCAAGCTCCACACTGTCAGCACAGAACCTGGTCTCGGCTTGCACCCACCCATGAACCATGAGAGCATGACCTGAGCCCAAGTCAGACACTTAATTGGCTGAGCCACCCAGGTGCCCCTCAAAGAATTGTTTTTAAAGGAGAAGAACAAAATTCAAATTTATTAATAATAAATCCAATTTATTAATAAATCAGCTACTGTCCAAAAGAACTTTCTGCAATGATGGCAGCATTTTATATCTGTACTTTCCAATATAATAACCATGAGCCTCACCTGGTTCCTTGGGCATTTGAAATGTGGTTAGTGAAACTGAGGAACTGCATTTTGTATTTTATTTCATTTTGATTCATAGAAACATAAACAGCATCACTGAGTAATGACTATTGTATTGGAAAGTATAGCTCTATATGGCCTGATCTCATCTTAAAAAAAGGTGTATGTGTTTTTATTATTCATGTATATTTTCACATGATGTTGTATTTAAAAGTGTAGACAAAAAGCCTCTAAAAATACATATCAAACCTTTCAGGTTGGGATTAGAAAGGTGAAAAGAGAGGATTTTAACATTTTTATTTTGCCAAAGAGAGAAGAAAACTAATGGGATTAAAAATCAGTCAAATAAGGGGCGCCTGGATGGCTCAGTCGGTTAAGCCTCAGACTTCACTCAGGTCAAGATCTCACGGTTTGTGGGTTCGAGCCCCGTGTTGGGCTCTGAGATGACAGCTCAAAGCCTGGAGCCTGCTTCGGATTCTGTATGTGTTTCTCTCTCTCTCTGCACCCCTACCCCCACTCATGCTCTGTCTCTGTCTCTCAAAAATGAATAAATGTTAAAAAAAAATCAGTTGAATAAATAACTTGAGACTAATTATATCACAGAACCCATTGAGTCTAGCCCCCTCCTTTTATACACCTGGGAAGTGAAGGGTTGAGGACTGTGACAGGTTATCTCTGCAATCCAGGCAGCCCTCCTTTCCCCAGTCACTGCAGAGGACATGAATTTGGGGCCTCACTCATACAGTCCTTGTGTTTTGTGCAGTCAGCACCTAAATAATCATTTCAGAGGCTTTCAAGGCTGTGAACCCAAAAGCAGAGAACAGTGAGGGAGGAGGAAGGTACATAAACAAATGCATGAACCACAGTCAGTCTCTGAAACAAAATCCATGTGTTTTATAAAAATCCCTTATTGTGGAAAGCCATTTGCAAAGCCCCCAGTCTTCGCTTGGTTGGTAAATGGCAGTGAATGCTTCTTTCTAAGTCTCCTGTGAATGACGGAGAAATTTCTAACCAGGGATTGCGTTTACAGGTTTATGGATTCCAAGTTTTAACACAGCCACACATTGTTTTTTCTACATTATGGAAAAGAAAGCAACTCTTTACTTTCCTGGAGTGTTGGTTTTTAAACATTAAGGTGGAAAGAAATAGAAATAAAGAAAATGAGAGGGGAAAAGGAGTCCAGAAGAGAATTCACTGAGGAAAAGAATGAAATTTAAAACGCATAGAATTAACACACATAAAAGATCCACTAGAGTCACAGAGCTTGCCCAAATCCAATCCAGGGTTTACACTGTTGCTGGGTGATTTGGAGATTCGGCAGCCCCTCTGGGTGGGCAGAATTTTCTTTACCGTGTCAAATCAGTATGCCATGTTTACATTCCTGAGTTATTACAATGGCAGCAGTGTTCTAGAGCTTTGCATATCTTTTGAGACTTAGTGCTTTCCTGAAACTAAACCACACTAGGGTGCTAAACCTTTCTGTGTAGATGCAGTCAAATTAGAAGTTAAATTTGGTACTGCAACAGGTTACCACCTGGGACCAGAAGTGGCTTGCATTATATATATTTTTTTGCTAGCGTTATGAAATGAACAAGGCATGTGGCGTGGTTTAGTTTCAACACATATTAATTTTTTGGGGGGAGGTTTACAACTATCTTTGTAGAGTTCCCGAATTCTCTGTAAGGTTAAAACGAATTTATGTGATTTTGATGCAATTGTAATAAATGTGAAGAAATATATTCTTTTCAAATGGATGGCACATTGATCTGAAAGACACCTGAAGGCAGAGATTCTGTATTAAGCATATTATATCCTCAATTTAGTAAAATGCTAGACTGATAGTAAGCAGTCTTCTGTGTTATATGCCAGATATTTATTTCCCTATATTCTGATCTTCACAAAAAATTATAATATGATCTAGGGCTGAAGGTCATGTGCCAAAAAAAAGAGGAAATTGTGGGTTTTAAAAAAATGTTTTATTTAGTTTTGAGAGGGAGAGAGACAGAGCACAAGTGGGGGAGGGTCAGAGAGAGAGGGAGTCACAGAATCAGAATCAGGCTCCAGGCTCTGAGCTGTCAGCACAGAGCCCGACGCAGGGCTCAAACTCACGAACTGTGTGATTATGACCTGAGCCGAAGTCGGACGCTTTACTGACTGAGCCACCCAGGCGCCCCCAAAAAAGAGGAATTGTAATGCACATTCTAGCGTTGCTTTAAAAAAAGAAGTAGTAATTGATTAGCATGTGAACACATGAACAAATTATTTTCCTCCTATATCTAGTGGATAGTATTTAGTAATAGTATTTACTGTGTCCTTGAGAAGAACTGTGGGCAGGGAGAGGCCAGAGGATAAACAAAGAAACAGAAACCCTAGGTATCAGTTTTCAGCTACATGTAAACTCAACTTATTTTTTAATGATTTTATTAGGAAGGCTTCTATATTCTGTTTTGTAATTCATTTCCCTGAGGCAACTTTAGACCTTCCAGGTCTGTTTGCAATTCCTATCAGATTAGAAAAAAAGAAAGAAAGAAAGGATAGAATAATGGAAATTTCACAAGTTATTCAGTTTTTTTTTTTAAAAAATCCAGTTTCTCGCCCCAACAATTTCTTAAATCTGTAGACCTTGATGTTTTAATCTCATGCATTCTGATAGAGCTTGATATTCATAACTGGTGGATTTGATAAATTTTTAACCAGAAAGTTGGATATGATGAGAAAACACAAGGGGTGGTTTGTATTTTGCACCTTGTGGTGAGCCTTCCCGTTTCATTTGCACTAAGAGTATTCCTGGGAGGCGTCGAAGCTGCCCAAAGCTGACTTCCATCCATATTGAAATGGCTTCGTCCGAGCTTTCCAAAATTCCAATTTCAGTGCTGGTAGTAATATGTATGCGTGAACAGCAGAATAAATATCGGTTTAAAACTCATATAAATATACATTTATGCTCCATGTGTGAACTCATAACGTGTGGGATAAATCTTGTCATTTCAACATAAGTGGAATAACACATGGATCGAAAGCAGGATGCAGTGTTGAGAAAGCGTGTTATGGATTCACGGTGCAAAGTTATACACTGATGGTTTCATGAGGATTGAATTCTGAAGATCAAGCAAACAATCAATGATAACAATTCGACCTCTGTAATCATTCTTGTAAGTAAATAAAAATATTAATTTTATGTCGGGATTGTCTTTTGGTACCTTATAGAAAATAACAAACAGGTGTCAAAGTAGAGAATAAATGGGCTCTTGTGTACTTCAGTAATTGTTAATTCACAACCAACTGTGTTTCACCTCCTGCCCCTCCTGATTTCTTCCACTTTCCTGGAGTGTTTTGAGGTCAAGGCCACAGACTATACATTCCATCCATAAATGTTTCAGTATGTATCTTGAAAAGAGCAGGTCCATTTTCTAAATGTGGTCACACCTAGCCCTACAGTATTGATACTGATTCCCTAAGACAATTAAATATCGAGTCAGTGATCGCCTTTTCTCAATTATCTTACATATTTGTAAAGTTGGTTTACTTGAATTCAACCCCAAACGAGGTCCATAGAGGCAATTAGTTGCTATGCCTAAATTTCTTTAATTTTTATCCACCCATTCATATTTTTATCTTTTTTTCTTGCAATTTGTTTCACTGGAATAAACTTTCTTCCAGAGACATTTTTAAAACAATATTATTAGTGTGCATTCTTTTATTTACCTGAAACAGGAAATTAGCCTGATAAGTCATGGATTGAACCAGTGACATCCATCATTCTATTCCATGGGTGAATGTCGGCCAACAGTTTGATATCAATTGTGTATGTGTGTCTGTATCTATCTATTCCACTTTTTAAGAACAATAACTAGAAGTTGAGAGAACTGTCCAAGAGCTAAGTAAAGGTAGGCTGGCATTAGTGTCACCTAGGGCTCTCCAGCAGTTACTTGAAAAATAGCACAGGCAATATCTCTTAACTGCTTGGATGGGGATTTTTCTTTCATGGATAAACTATGGCTGCCATTGACATTGATTTTTTTTGCACTTATGAGTGAAGTAAATATGGGCATTTCACATAAAATATATTACTCTTCTGAAATACAGGATGTGGCTTTAGAAAGTTGGCCATGGTTCCCTCCAAAGTATTCATTATTAAGAATGGTATTATATTTCATTCCTGAGCTAAGGGCTCTACCAGGTCTGGCTTCTTCTTGAGGATAATGACACAGGTGGAAATCTAGACAAGTCCCTCAACTACCTTTCTAACTCCTATAAGAGTTGATGCAAAACAAAACAATGGATGGTGGGCTATAAGCCACCTCATTTCTCAAGCCATCTCTTTGGTCTGGCAAATTGTCCCATTGTCTTGGGTTCCAAGCTTTGAAGGAGTGGGGTTGATGGGCAGGGAGTTGATCAGTGTTTCCAGGCTATGCAAAAGTGTATGGACCCTTAGCAAGAATCTAGGCCGGACAGTTGGTGCTGAGAGCCAATTGGGTCTGTACAATGCCTTCCCTTCCTAACATCACCAAAGCACACTACCTGGTATTTCTTTTCACCACTTAAAGAACCACCTTCAAAATGTAGGCACATGGTTTCCACTAACTGTGCTATTTTTTAATTTGTTTCTAAATAAGAAATACCAACCAAAAGACACATCTCAAATGCCCATTATGTTCCATGCTCCACGTTCATACTTTTAGAAGCTGTCCAGTTTTAATATGAATCCACAGTGCCATTTGCTATTGTTACTATCACCATTTTCCCAGATGAGGATACAAAATAGTACAATGACAGCTTGTTTTAAGATACAGGGTTAAGTAAGAGGCAGACTTGGAATTTGACCTAGAGTCTATTAGACTCTAAAACTGGTGCTATGACCAGGTTCCCCTTAGCAAAAGGCATTATGAGTGAGGGACCTCACTGGCATGTGTAGGACCTCCCACCCAGGACTTAGAAGTTCTGTCCAACCTCCCTAGTGGCTGCTCCTTGACCCAGGCTCTTGGACCTGGGGATATACACTTGAGTGGTGTAGTTAGCCCTGAAGAGAATATACCTGGGAAAGAAGTCTACACGCAGGGCCTGGAGTGGGTCTATCCACTTTGGTCAAAATTTTTGTGATCTGTAATACCTCCATATGAGTGGTGTTCAGAGTCCAGGTGGGTATACTCCTGGCCATTTGGACTCTTCACTTATGGGGAGGATTGTGTCAGAATAGGGTATTCTCAAGTATGGGTCCAGATCCAGGACTTACTTCTGGGTCTTAGTTTTCTTAATCACTAACTGTAATTCCTCCCATATGACCAAGGTCCGTGCTGTTTGCCCCCATGATGTTGAGATTTCCCATTGTTCCAGCTGACATCATTCTTCTCCTAACTTTGGACATACTTGTTGCCAACATTTTCATGTTGTAGGGCAAGTGAAAGAGATATTTTTGCAGGTGCAATCCAAAACAAAAGCACCGTGGTCCATTTACAAATGGTAGCTGTGAACATTTCAGACAGAGTTCAGAGGTCCTCAGAAGGAGACTGTGTGAGCCAGGAAACCTCTTTAAAACAGTAAATAAGAGTCGCATTTCCCTGACCCATGTGGGGAAGATGAGGAGGGTTGTGATCTCTGTTTAGAGGCAAAAGAGTAAGGAATGGGCTTTTTCCAGGAGTGAGGGGCCCATGCATTGTGGCGCTTACAACCACCTCTTTCCTTATACTGTTGGAAACAAGACACACAGAATGAAAGTGGACAATGAGGTCACAGTGTGAGTCATGGTCACTATTGACTACGAGTGGAAAATTGATTTGAGGACAGCACATTTCAGGCCAGAAGGAAGAGAATTGCATAATCAGCAGCTTCTTTTCTTAAAAAAAAAAAAAAAAAAAAAAAAAAAAAAAAGGCTTATTGACTCTTAAGGATCTTATCTGAAAGTCAGATGGTCATGCACTGCCCACCTCACAGGTCACCCGCCCAGCTAAAACTCCCTGCTTTGGGACGTAGGTTGGAATGTCAGCATTGAAGCAGTTGGTTTGAATTTTGAATTTGTGTGGAGAAAGCATCCCTAGTAGATTGTACCTCCACGGGATGCAATGATTTCCTTGCCCCAGCTGAGTGCTCTCCAAGAAACATTGATGAAACATTTATTGAGTGTGTAGAGTTAAGGTCATGTGTAGTACACCCAGGTAGAAATTAAGTGGGTAGAGAAGAGGCCATTCTCTGAGGCACTTGCCTACCTGATCTTCCCATTCTAGTCAGCAGAATCATACTAGCAAAAGCCAGATTGGTCCTACCATATCCAAGAATTTGTCAATAACAGTACATAAAGAAGTTCTTTCAACTTGGAATTTTATGTAGAAACAACAAAAGTATTAACAAGTCTATAGCAGCAATAATGCCTTATGTTTTCCAAATCCATTTAAGTTCTCTCCCTAGCATACACGCAGATATCATGTATCCACGCCCTCCATATTGTTAAATTGAGGTCATGTGACTGTGTTCTAGACTGTAGAACGTGGATATAAATGGTGTATGTGTACTTCCAGTTCTATCCATAACCCCGCTGTGTGGCCCTCACAGCCTCAGGTCTCCAATCACAGTGACTCTGGAAGCCATATTTGATGATGCCAAATGGTTTTTCCTGTCCAGGCTGCTATCACAGAATACCATAGACTAAGTAGCTTATAAACAACAGACATTTATTTCTCATAGTTCTGGAGGCTGAAAGTCCAAGATCAAAGAACCAACAGTTTGGGTGTCTGGTGAGGACCTGCTTCCTGGTTCATAGACTGCTGTCTTCTTACTGTGTCCTAGATGCTAGAAGAGGCAGGGGAGCTCTCTAGGTCTTTTATAAAGATCCTGATCCTATACTTGAGGGCTCCACCCTCTTGACCTGATTATCCCCCAAGGGCTGCCCCCCCTCCAGATACCATCACATTGGGGGTTAGGTTTCAACATATGATTTTTGGAGGGACACAAATATTCAGTCGATAGCATCACATTACAAGATAAAAGAGATTGGGTCAGTGAGTGTTACATGATCATAGCACCTCACTAATTACCCTGCAAATGAGCATTGAATTTGTATTGGGTTAAACCTTGTGGCTTGGAGTTCTGTGTTGCAGAATTTAGTCTCCCCCAATAATAGAACTTAACCCAAGGCTATTAAAATAGAATTATATTTCTATTATACTGTAAAGTTAACATAAGCATAGTTCTGTACTACAGAGAGTCATTCTAATATTAATAACCAATCTACCTTACTAAGTAGCTAGTGAAAGACAAGTCGTTGAGGTCTAATGCATCATATCTATTCTTATTTGAATAGTTTCTCATTTCCCAAATTCCCCTATATCACCCCAGTATTTCCTTTGGGTTCCACATTAGCCAATGAGTCATCTAATTCTTTTGTGACTAATTTTTTAACAATTGTTACTCTCTCTCTGAATGTTAAGTCTACTTTGGATGCAAGGTGTTCAACTAATTTCTAAGGATGTCTCCAAAATGCCATGTGGACATGCCAGTCTCCATCGTGTATCCTGAAATAGCATTGATGTGTTTGACAGAGGCTGGGACTCCATAGCTGTCTTTATGCTCTAAGAACTCAGAGTCCCTTTTTGAACTGCCTGAGTCCTGCTTTGTATTCTCTCTTCTTTTAGCTGCATGATGGGACAGGGTAGTTTTGAAAAGTCACTCCTCCTAGATGTGCCCAGTCTGAAAATGGTTCTCCTGCTATGTAGAAATATAGATGTCATGAAACTTTCCATGGGACACTATTAAACCACCTCCTTGAATGTGGTGGATCAGGACTTCAGTGATAAATCAGCTCATGACCCCTGTTGCCTAAGCAGAGGTTTTTGTTTGTTTGTTTGTTTGTTTGTTTGCTTTTTTTGAGAAAGATCTTCGGGTTTGAACACTACAAACCATGAAAAGAACATGACAAGATGAATGTCACCAAATCACTTTCCAAGCTGTGACACTCATGTCATGGTTTACCAGGATTTAGACAGAGCAGATGGCGTTTATGGCCAGTGGTGTCAGATAATGTCATGAGAATGGCAATGTTCTGTCTTTGAGATTCATCCCATAATGTTATAATGTTAAGAGTACCTAACTCTTGTTTACTTCAAATCTGTAATTTGGAAAACAAACTGAAGCATGCTGAGGGTAAGAAAACCGCTGATGGAGTCAGGGTAGTATGTTTAAAATAAAAAATAAACAGGCATTTTGGAGCCAGTCATTACAGTCTGTTCCTAGTTATACTTGTTATATGAATTTAGGCAGATTATTGCACTCAGTGGGCTCCACTCTTTTCATGCACATAAAGTGGAGATTATTTGACTCAATATCATGTGCATTGTTTCATGTATTTAAGAGGCATTCTATATTGGTTCTTCTTATTTCTTTTGCCCATCTTTCTCTGGAATTTTCATTTTTTTCTTTAATTTTCTCCATTTCATCAAGATTTTCACGTTAATTTCCATAGTTATTCCCTTGTAATTTCTTATTTTTATACTTTTTCTCCCCATTTCCTTTTGTTAAGTGGTAGTTAGTTAATTTTGTTTTCATTTTACAAAATATGGTTTTGATTGGTTAATTATATCTATCGTTTTTTTCTTTCCTAACTTCTAGTTTTGTCTTTATGAATCTCACCCTTTTTTGTTTGTTTTAACTCACTGGTCTTTTTCTAACGTTTTGAATTGAAATTTAATGCATGTATTGAATTTTTAAAAAATTTTTATTGGCAGCATTCATGCTGTGGATTTTCTTCTACTCACTGCTTTCAATGTGACCCTTAGATTCTAAATTTTAAGTAGTGTTTATCATTTTTTTAAAGCTCTGTATTTTACTTTTGAATTTTTCCCTTTTCACGTAAGTATCATTTAATTAAACTTTTGTGCTTTGTTTTTTTAATTTTAAGGTGGATCATAGTTTCAAATATTTGTTCCACCCTATTGTTTTGTTTTTCTTCCCCATGGACGTCAGTTTGACATAAGTTGGATATTCTTTGCATGACGTCTGCTTCACTTATTTTCTTTCTTTATCTCATTGCTGTTATCTTGGTTATTTTATTGCTTTTCTTTAATGCCCATATCAAATTTCCATTCAAATCTGTTATTTTTCCTCGGGCACTTAATAATTTTGTTTATATTTTTATATGATTTTGCTATTTTATCTTCTTTTTTTATTAAAAAATTAAAAAAATATATTTTTATTTATCTTTGAGAGAGAGAGAGAGAGAGAGACCAAGCATGAGTTGGGGAGGGGCAGAGAGAGAGGGAGACACAGAATCTGAAGCAGGCACCAGGCTCTGAGCTGTCAGCACAGAGCCCGACATGAGGCTCGAACTCATGAACCACTAGATCATGACCTGAGCTGAAGTCAGACACTTAAATGAATGAGCCACCCAGGTGCCCCTGTTTTGTCTTCTTTTTAATTCATTAATTCAGACAACTGTCATTTCAGTCCTTCCTGTTTCTTACCCATGTGCATTTAACATTTCCAAATATGATTCAGTGTGTGTGTGTGTGTGTGTGTGTGTGTGTGTGCATGATATGTTCCCCAATGATTATTTGAAGATATTTAATTCAGTTTGGAGTGTTGTGTTACAGTTTTTCTGTGGCTTGCTTTCTTAGGATTTGAGGGAGACATCATCAGTTCAAAAGTTTGAATGATCACTTTTGGTTTTCAAGGTTGGAGGTGGCTCACAAGATGCCAAGGTGACAAGTTTTCTCTTCTGTTGGTACAGGGAGGTATATTTTCTTTAATGGTTGTTTTTTATTGGGAGCAGGGAGGTTCGACAGGAGTTGTGTGTTATTTCCTTTGGTGTTTCTTTTATATTGCTGAACCCTTAATCCCTCCATCTTGTTTTTTGTTACCTTCTCCTCACAGTTCCTGAAGGTTTGTTCTCCTTTTGTAATTAGTCTCTCAGAACCATTCTGAACACATGGTTAAGTCCCTTCCCTGCAGCGAGTGCTCTAAACCACCAGCTCTAGTTTCCACTCTTTTCACGTTTATGGCAGATGTTCTCTTTCCAGCACCAACTTGAGTCCAAACTTAACCCTATATTCTTTTGGTTCTCTCCCCCACATTTTTCTTTTTTTTTTTTTTTAATTTTTTTTTAACGTTTATTTATTTTTGAGACAGAGCATGAACGGGGGAGGATCAGAAAGAGAGGGAGACACAGAATCTGAAACAGGCTCCAGGCTCTGAGCCGTCAGCACAGAGCCTGACGCGGGGCTCGAGCTCACGGACCGCGAGATCATGACCTGAGCCGAAGTCGGCCGCTTAACCAACTGAACCACCCAGGCGCCCCTCCCCCACATTTTTCTAGACTATCCTTACCATTTTCAAGAGCTCAGGATGGGGGTATATAGAAATAGTTCTGCAAAAACAGGGGCTTATTTTCAAATCACAGTTTATCTAATTTTATAGTGTTGTCTTCAGATTATGCTACAGGGATGGAGTTTGCATGGTTTATTTGTTCTTGTGTATCCACATGGAGTTTGGAGACTGGGCTGGGAGATTTCACGTTTGGTATCAGTCATTGCCTCAGCTACGTAAACATTGTTTTTCTTTTTTTAATACATCGATTATGTATGGCTGGTTATTGATTATTCATTTTAGGTGTGTGTGTGTGTGTGTGTGTGTGTGTGTGTGTGTGTGTGTGTTTCCCCCTCTAGATAGGATAGGCTATACAATATGTGAAGCCTGATACACAAAGAAAATTCAGGGCCCCTTGATAAAAAATTGTTAAGAACTTTAAGATGACGGAAGCATAGCATTAAACCAAGTGCGGTACCCTTTTGAGGGTGGGGTCCTATGTGGCTGCACAGGTCAGACATCTGTGAAACCAGCGTCCATACTTTGTATGTGTTAAGTCACTTTGCTTCAGTAATTTTATAAGTGTTATATGTCACCTACAGAGAGACAGAAAGAGAGAGAGAGACAGATAGAACAAGAATGAGAGAGAGCGAGAAAGAGATTGAGACTGAGACTGGGTCTTTTCTCAAATCTTTAACATTAACAGTCTGACTTTGAACAAACTATTTTATCTCTCTGGAGTTCTGTTTTCCTACTTGAAATATGGAAGATTCTACCTTGAATTGTGTTTCACAAACTATCACATTTCTGATAAATATTTTTAATTTTTAATATTTCTGATAAATAAATTTTAATAGTCTTATTAATTCTATTGCACAATGAAAAATAGAGAACATAGAGTCTGTTTTTTTTAAACGTTTTTAAATTTTTTTAAATGTTTATTTTTGAGAGAGAGAGAGACAGAATGCGAGTGGGAGAGGGGCAGAGAGAGAGAGGGAGACACAGAATCTGAAGCAAACTCCAGGCTCTGAGCTGTCAGCACAGAGCCCAAGGCGGGGCTTGACTCATGAACCACGAGATTATGACCTGAGCCGAAGTCAGATGCTGAGTGAGCCATCCAGGTGCCCCTAGAAACTGTTTTTATGTACATTATTTTTAATACATGGTTAGAGTAATTCACGACAAAACAAGGTACTTCTCAAGATACTGTTGAAGAGTTATAAGTTTAGGCAATATTGGATATGTTAAAATTAAGGTGGTATAAAAGAATCTAAAGATGGGCAAACCTTATTGAGCTTAATATCTGAGGATACTTCAGTTTCTTTTATCATTTTAGGATTCTGTAAGTGCATGTATTTATATAAAATGGTGAAAATATTTTTCTAATTTGGAAAAGAGGGATAGTTTTAAATTGTAATTAAGAGTCAGCCTGTTTAGATTTTCCAGAGAGGCTGGTGGAGAGATGAGTTCCAGATTCCTGGTTCCCCCTCAATCCATTCCATGTAAATATTCAGAACTCTGCCCCCTCCCCCAGCCCCCACAATGCCATCTAGTACTCAGCCACCTAGCAGTACATCAGGATTGGAAAAAACCATCATTTACTGATGCTATCTATAGCAAGTTGATGTCAAGTCTTCTTGACTGCGGGTTTTCATGTCTGCCATGTCTGAAACTCTACAAAGTTCAAAATAGGCTGTTCTTGAAGGGGATAGAAACAGGAGCAATGATGCTATGCATCTGTTAACCAGTCATTTGGATATTATCTGCTAGATCTGATGAAAGTTTGTGATAGAGTTGAACAATACAATTTCCATAGCCAGACCCTTTATTATTTTTTAAGAATCCCAGAATTTAAAACAGGTAATATGATCTCATTGGTCAAATGGTATAATGTTTATCAAGATATTATTAGCAATTTTAAGGAAATCCTAACAGATCCATGGGGATAGAAATTAAGTCTCCCTTTTAGGCATAGATTTTATATATGATTTTTTAAAGTAAATTTGATAGCAGAGAAATTGACTCCCCTCATGTCCTGATTTGATTTTCTTCCACTGCGATTGAATGGACTCTGTAAGTTCCCTGAAGAATGCTAGGATTTCCTTACCAGTTTTAACCCAGGCTGCCCCAGGAGAAATACCTCAGTGTGTCAGTGGACTATGTTGGCATCCAAGGATGCTTCAACATTTTAGACATTTCCAAATATTTCTAGATCATTGTGACTGACTTGCTAACATATCAGCTCTTGCCCCAGTACAAAAAAACTCTTCACAAGAACAAAATAGAAGCTTTACTCAGGCCAGAAAGAAATACGGAATCAAAGTGACTTGCTCTGTAGGAAATAAAAACAATGAGTCTTCTTAGTTTTAACCTTGTTGTTAGACTATATTAAATTAAACTCACACAGCAACAGACATCAGGTTCCCTGGATTATTTTGCATTGATGCTGATGCATAGTTTGGGGTTTTTTTTGTTTGCTTTGTTTAGGAGGGGGCAGTGTATTAAAGCGTGGAGGTCTTGTGTAGATGATGGCAATGATTTATTTTAAAGGTTATGAAACATGCATCTCCCTTTTGAGCAATAGTCCAGGGGAGCAATCACATATCAGAATAAAAACAAGAGAGTGGTCATACAGCAAGCAGTGTATGATTCAATAACTCCACTAGATTGCTTTATTGGTTAGGTAATGAAGCATGCTAGGGAATTTCAACCAAACATGAGTCAACACACGGCCAACTAACATCTAAAATGACTGAACTACAAGTTTCGGAAGTATAGGAGGAAGTGAAGCATTACATTACTCCCAGATTGGAAAGCTCCCCATCACTTCCTGGAGAAGTCAGCTCAGGGTTGTTTGGAAAAGGCACAGGGTTTCAGGCCTTCTCCAAGCTCCTCATGTTGTCCTGTGGGTGGCTTTTTTTTTTTTTTTTTAACCTGACAACTTTCAAACCCGATGGATACACACATAAGGCATTCTCAACTATAGGAAATTGCTTTTCTTAACTGTATACTTTTTAAAAATTTGTTGTTTAATTACCTGCTGCCTCTGTACTGCTCGGATTTCCTTCAGGATTCAGGGAGAGGGCTGGGAGAGAGATTTCCTTTGTGGTTTAATATAATTATTCATAATGACTACATATGGTCATTTTATAAGTTCCTAATTATTTTAAGTGATTGGTGCATGGTCATTTGCATAGGCTATTTAGCGGAATACTCATTTTGTTCAGTGACTTACATATAAATCACTGAATATTCTGTAGGCATGTAAAGCAGGTGGGAGAACCCCCCACCCCCGCCCCACACATCACTCATGGCTCCAGTGTGTGCATTCCAGAATGTTTAATGTAAATCATAATAGCAGTTTGGATTCATTGCTCTTCAAATGGATATGTGGTTGATGTAGGGAAACATGTTTTAATTTTTTCTTTTGGTAGCAGATGGTGCATGAATTTTATTTAGTTCAGGCACTGCTGTCCAAGGAAATTATCAAGGGTTCCCTCCCACCACCCCTATTATGAAAAAAGAGGGAGGTGAAACTTCTGGACCAACCCATTCATTTTACAGATGAGCAAACTGAGACCTCAAATATTGAATAATTTCTCTCAAATCACTAGTTTTAGAAAGAGTATGAGATAAAATTCACATCTTTGGACAGTCAGCCTAATTTTCTTTTCTTCATACTGCATATTTTCTCTTGATAGCTGATATGACGTATGTCACTTAAAAAAGTGGGGGTGGGGAAGTCACCTGGGTAGCTCGGTCAGTGAGTGTCTGACTCTTGATTTTGGCTCAGGTCATGACCTCATGATTCCTGGATTTGAGCCCCATGATGGGCTCTGCTCTGACAATGTGGAGCCTGCTTGGGATTCTCTGTCTCCCTCTTTCTCTGTCCTTCCCCCAGTCTCTCTCTCAAAACTAATAGACAAATACTTAAAAAAAAAACACAACTTAAAAAAGGGTTATATTTTACCTACCTTCTGGTTTTATTTTACCTACCTTCCTTTTCTGAAATCCAAGTTCCATTGATTCATAGTGAAGGCCAGATATTTTGTGGTACTAATTCCATGCTGGGTATAATTTGTGGCTTCTGGGTTACCCACTTGTGTCCACATACCTCCTGAATTTGTTAGCCTCCACAGTCACCTTCCAGAAGGGGTTTTTGAAAGCTCATCTGATTCAGTGACTGTTCCAACGCTAATTTGCAGGCTGGTGATGCACTATTCTATTTCTCCCTAGTCCACAGAAAAATAAGCAGAAAATAAATCATCGTGGGGAGTTTTGTCCTCATTGGGAAAATAAGGAAGGGTCCACATATGCCAGCCTTCCCTTCCAATTACCCCAACCATTGCCTTATCCCCTTTATGCTGCATATGTTCTCATGTGTCTGCCCGTCAGTGAAATCCACGAATTAAAGACCACTGGGATATGAGGTTGTTTTCCAGGAAACCATACTTTTAAAATGTCATTTTACCACATTTATTTTCTGACTAAACCAAGCAATAAGGAGATTTGAGCCCAAATGCTTAAAACAACTAGAACACCCACCTACCCCCGCTGCTCCCCCACTGCCAAATCTCAACATTCCGGAGCTTTTCCTATGATTGAGGAACAACTCTTTTACTATAGATAACACAATAGATGATGTTGCTTGTGAATTCATGAATTGTTCATTTACCTACTTGATCTTTATCTGTATCTATCAGAGATACCTCAAAAAGGAGTGCCCTCTCTTTCTCTCTATCCTGAAAAAAAATAATTGTTGTCATTTTTAAATATATACAGATGTTACTTATGGGCTACAGGTTCTTATATAATGAACTCCCTCACCTGGGTACACATTTCCAATCATAAATTCTCCATGGAGATGTGTCTATGTCTACCAACTTATTCTATATCCTCTAGTTATACATGGGAAGAGTTTTTCGCTGATAATTTTGGGGAATGAGAAGGAAAAGATAATGAGTTGTACAGTTGCCATTTGTTTTGTCATTGGTGAATGAAGCTAGATCCCCATCTTTCTTTCAACATCTCCAGTTGGAAACCTTCACGTGGCAAGAGGGAGGAAACAGGACATCATATAGCAGGCAAATATACGATGCTGTGGACAAACTAATATGAAGATTTGGACTGCTAGTATGAAAGGTTTCCATTCTCTGGGATGCTCCACTGGAGCCAATAAATAAAGTAACACACCAGTCCTTCCAATGGTAGAGGACTCTGCTGTGCATTGTGTTACCACTCTGCAGATTAGCAGCAATGGTGGCAGCATTTGGTACCAAGGTGGATGGAAGCTGAACCAGTTTTATCTGCCATGGAATCTCTGTCTTGTTTTGGAGTCTCTTTGATAGATATTTTTATTAGTCTAGACACCCATCCATGAGATCCTCAAACAAATAACTCTAAGAGATTTAAGTTTGACAGCAATGAATGTAAGCAAGGTGAAAACATTCTGAGACAGGGAGTGAAGGTGTTATCACCAGATGGTCCTGTCCAGATGGTCCAGAGCCAGAAAGGGCCGCTTTATAGCTTAACACAATATACATTAGCCGGGAGGTGAAACAGTTAAATTTATATAATGTATACCATTTCCTCCAGCACATACTTCACGCATTCCTGATTTCAGATTCCTGTGGCATGTTGCAAGTATTGCACCCATTATATTAGAGTGGATTAGAAAAAGCATTTTCATAATGCTTAAATAAGATCTATAACAACAGCAGCAGCAAAATCAACAGCAAACTAGTCACTGTAACCATTGTCCTTGGTCCTGAGAGAGATGTAGAAATTTATGAATAAATTGGACCTTTTTATCTATATACACTGCAAGTCTGGTATTTCTGAAGTATGTTGCCACTTGGGTCCATTGTGTCTGGCTTCATGCACTTTGAACTCTCAAAATTGTTTGGTGAGAACTAACATAGTTTAATGTCTGAGACCATGAACCCTACAACCACTCTGCTTGAGTCTCTGCCCCATTTCTACCAACTGGTGGTCAAATTTGGGAAAGACATTTAGGCTTTCTTGGCATTGCTTCCTCATCTATAAATTTGGAATGATAATGACAATGGTGATGATGACCTCCAACTCGTAGGGATTTTAGAAAGATTATAAATACATGCCACACCCTTAACAGTGCCTAACATACAGTCAGCACTTAATAAAGATTCTCTCTCCCTGTGATCAGCGGCATCAATAAAAAAAACTGGGCTTGTCTAAGCATTCATGGGTCTAAGAATCACCTAGGGGGTGCTTGTTTCAGAGAAACGTTCCCAGATACTGCTGCACACTTCCTGAATTGCTGGGGATTGTACCTGTGGATTTGCACTTTTGATAAACTCTCTAAAAGATTAAAGCTTGAGAATCGATGATCTTGAAGATCATCAACATTCTGAGACGAAAGGAGTGGAGGCCGTCACCAGGTGGTCCTTTTTAATACATAGGGAGAAAGCCCGCTCTACTCCTTAATTCAGAGTGGCAGGGAGCTGAAACATTGCCTAATTCTGAAGCAGCAACAACTCCAGACCCCTGATGTTTAAATAGGAAATCCAGATAACACCCCTCATTCTAACTGCAGCCATGCTAACCAAGATAACAGCTGTCTCTGTTCAAAGACACATATATCTGTTCTTGGTGACTATTGCCTTTTGTTTCTGTGGCCGGAACAAATGTGCCTTTGTGGCTTTAATTTTGCACTCTTAATTAATTAAATTGTATATGTGAACTAAAATATTTATATGCCCAAGATAATAAAAATAATCCATGATAAATAGAACAAATGGAGTAAAAGTAAAGTAGATTTAGTGGCACTGGAGTTTACTGAGCATCTGTGATTAGATTGTGTTCCCTAGTATGCTTTGGGGACTGTAATTCAATCTGCAGTTCGAACTGAAGACTTGTTTTCTGTAGAGGTTTGGGGGAAAAGGAATACTTGTTCTTAATATCTCAGGTTTCTCTTTCAGTGGCTATTTGTTCAATCTTAAGGGTGGGAAAGGGGGATTTTACTTAGGAAAAGGAAGAATGGGTGTATTTTATTATTATTATTTTTTTTTTGGAAAATGTACAGAACCTTTTTTAAATTTTTTATTTATTTTTTTTAAATTGACATCCAAGTTAGTTAGCATACAGTGCAACAATGATGTCAGGAGTAGATTCCTTAATGCCCCTTAACCATTTAGCCCATCCCCCCACCCCCCACAACCCCTCCAGTAACCCTCTGTTTGTTCTCCATATTTAAGAGTCTCTTATGTTTTGTCCCCCTCCCTATTTTTATATTTGCTTCCCTTCCATTATGTTCATCTGTTTTGTATCTTAAAGTCCTCATATGAGTGAAGTCATATGATATTTGTCTTTCTCTGACTGACTAATTTCACTTAGCAAAATACCCTCTAGTTCCATCCACCTATTTGCAAATGGCAAGATTTCATTCTTTTTGATTGCGTAGTAATACTCCATTGTGTGTGTGTGTGTGTGTGTGTGTGTATATATATGTGTGTGTATATATCTATGTGTGTGTGTATATATGTGTGTGTGTATATATATACATATATATATACACACACACACACAATGTATATATATATATATATATATGTATATATATATACACACACACACACACACACACACACCACATCTTCATTATCCATTCATCCATTGATGGACATTTGGGCTCTTTCCATACTTTGGCTATTGTTGATAGTGCTGCTATAAACATTGGGGTGCATGTGTCCCTTCGAAACAGCACACTTGTATCCCTTGCATAAATATCTAGTAATGCAATTGCTGGGTCATAGGGTAGTTCTCTTTTCAATTTTTTGAGGAACCTCCACACTGTTTTCCAGACTGGCTGCTCCAGTTTGCATTCCCACCAGCAGTGCAAAATGATCCTCTTTCTCCACATCCTCACCAACATCTGTTGTTGCCTGAGTTGTTCATGTGAGCATTTCTGACAGGTGTAAGGTGGTATCTCATTGTGGTTTTGATTTCTATTTCCCTGCTGATGGGTGATGTTGAGCAATTTTCATGTGTCGGTTGGCCATCTAGATGTTTTCTTTGGAGAAGTGTCTATTCATGTCTTTTGCCCATTTCTTGGGTGTTGAGTTATATAAGTTCTGAATAGATTTTGGATACTAACCCTTTATCTGATATATCATTTGCAAATATCTTCTCCCGTTCCATAACGGGTTTAGGATTTAGGTTTGCTGATTGTTTCCCTCACTGTGCAGTAGCTTTTTATTTTGATGAGATACCAGTAGTTCATTTTTGCTTTTGTTTCCCTTGCATCTGAAGACGTGTTGAGGAAGAAGTTGCTGTGGCAGTGGTCAAAGAGGTTTTTGTCTGCTTTCTCCTCAAGGATTATGATGACTTCTTGTCTTACATTTAGCTCTTTCATCCATTTTGAGTTTATTTTTGTTTATGGTGTAGGAAAGTGGTCCAGGTTCATTTTTCTGCATGTCGCTGTCCAGTTTTCCCAGCACCACTTGCTGAAGAGACTGCCTTTATTCCATTGGTTATTCTTTCCTGTTTTGTCAGAGATTAGTTGGCCATATGTTTGTGGGTCCATTTCTGGGTTCTCTATTCTGTTCCATTGATCTGAGTGTCAGTTCTTGTGCCAGTACCATACTGTCTTGATGATTACAGCTTTGTAATACAGCTTGAAATCCAGGATTGCGATGCCTCCTGCTTTGGTTTTCTTTTTCAAGATTGCTTTGGCTGTTAGGGGTCTTTTCTGGTTCCATACAAATTTTAGGATTGTTTGTTGTAGCTCTGTGAAGAATGCTGGTGTTATTTTGATAGGGATTGCATTGAATATGTAGTTTGCTTTGGGTAGTATTAACATTTTAACAATATTTATTCTTCCTATCTAGGGGCATGGAATATTTTTCCATTTTTTGGTGTCTTCTTCAATTTCTTTCCTAAGCTTTCTGTAGTTTTCAGTATATAGATTTCTCACCTCTTTGGTTACATTTATTGCTAGGTATTTTATGGTTTCTGGTGCAATTGTAAGTGGGATTGATTCCTTGATTTCTCTTTCTGTTGCTTCATTGTTGGTGTGTAGGAATGCAACCGATTTCTGTGCATTGATTTTATATCTTGCCACTTTGCTGAATTCATGGATCAGTTGTAGCATTTTTTGGTGGAATATTTTGGGTTTTCCATATAGAGAGAGTATCATGTCATCTGCGAAGAGTGAAAGTTTGGCCTCCTCCTGGCCAATTTGGATGCCTTGTATTTCTTTGTGTTCTCTGATTGCTGAGGCGAAGACTTCCAATACTATGTTGAATAACAGTGGCGAGAGCGGACATCCCTATCTTGTTCCTGACCTTAGGGGAAAAGCTCTCAGTTTTTCCCCATTGAGGATGATTTTGCGTTGGCTCTGTCATATATGGCTTTTATGATCTTGAGGTATGATCCTTCTATCTCTACTTTCTGGAGGGTTTTTATCAAGAAAGGATGCTGTATTTTGTCAAATGCTTTCTCTGAATCTATTGAGAGGATCATGTGGTTCTTGTCCTTTCTTTTATTGATGTGATGAATCACAGTGATTGATTTGTGGATATTGAACCAGCCCTGCATCCCAGGTATACATCCCACTTGGTCATGGTGAATAATTTTTTTAATGTATTGTTGGATCTGGTTGGCTAATATCTTGTTGAGGATTTTTGCATCCGTGTTCATCAGGGAAATTGGTCTCTAGCTCTCCTTTTTAGTGGGGTCTTTGTCTGGTTTTGGAATCAAGGTAATGGTGGCTTCATAGAGAGAGTTTGGAAGTTTTCCTTCCATTTCTAGTTTTTGGAACAGCTTCAAGAGAATAGGTGTTAACTCTTCCTTAAATGTTTGGTAGAATTCCCCTGGAAAGCCATCTGGCCCTGGACTCTTGTTTTTTGGGAGATTTTTGATTGCAAATTCGATTTCTTTACTGGTTATGGGTTCTGTTCAAATTTTCTGTTTCTTCCTGTTTCAATTTTTGTAGTTTCTATGTTTCTAGGAATTTTTCCACTTCTTCCAGATTGCCCTTTTTATTGGCGTATAATTGCTCATAATATTCTTTTATTATTGTTTTTATTTGTGCTGGGTTGGTTGTGATCTCTCTTTCATTCTTGGTTTTATTTATTTGGGTCCTTTTCTTTGTCTTTCTGATCCAACAGGCTAGTGGTTTTGTTAATTCTTTCAAAGAACCAGCTTCTGCTTTCATTGATCTGTTTTTTTTGTTTGTTTGTTTGTTTGTTTGTTTGTTTGTTTCAAAAGCATTGATTTCTGCTCTAATCTTTATTATTTCCTATCTTCTGCTGGTTTTGGGTTTTATTTGCTGTTCTTTTTCCAGCTGTTGAAGGTGTAAGGTTAAGTTGTGTATCTGAGACCTTTCTTCCTTCTTTAGGAAGGTCTGGATTGCTATATACTTCCCTCTTATGACCACCTTTGCTGCATCCCAGAGTGGTGTTATCATTTTCATTGGCTTCCAGGTACTTTTTAATTTCCTCTCTTCTTGGTTAGCCCATTCATTTTTATTAGGATGTTCTTGAGTCTCGAAGTATTTGCTGTCTTTCCAAATTTTTTCTTGTGGTTGATTTCGAGTTTCATAGTGTTGTGGTCTAAAAATATGCCTGGTATGATCTCAGTCTTTTTGTACTTGTTGAGGGCTGATTTGTGTCCCAGTATGTGATCTATTCTGGAGAACCTTCCATGTGCACTGGAGAAGAATGTATATTCCACTGCTTTAGGATGAAATGTTCTGAATATATCTGTTAAGTCCATCTGGTCCAGTGTGTCCTTCAAAGCTATTGTTTCCATGTTGATTTTCTGTTTAGATGATCTATCCATTGTTGTAAGTGGGGTGTTGAAGTCCCCTACTATTATGGTATTATGATCAATGAGTTTCTTTACGTTTGTGATTAATGGATTTATCTATTTGAGTGTTCCACATTTGGAGCATAGATGTTTACAATTGTTGGGTCTTCTTGGTGGATAGACCCCTTAATTATGATATAATGCCCTTCTTCATCTCTTGTTACAGTCTTTATTTTAAAGTCTAGACTGTCTGATCTGAGTATGGCTACGGTGGCTTTCTTTCATCAACCTTTAGCATGATAGATGGTTCTCCATCCCCTCACATTCAATCTGAAGGTGTCTTTAGGTCTCAGGAGGGTCTCTTATAAACAGCATATAGATGGATCTTGTTTTCTTATCCATTCTGTTACCCCATGTCTTTCGATTGGAGCATTTAGTCCATTGACGTTTTGAGTGAGTACTGAAAGATATGAGTTTATTGCCATTATGTTTCTTGTAGAGTTGGAGTTTCTGGTGTTGTTCTCTGGTCCTTTCTAGTCTTTGTTGCTTTTGGTCTTTTTTTTTTTTTTTTTTTTTTTCATCTTTTCTCCTCAGAGAGTCCCCCTGAAATTTCTTGCAGGGCTGGTTTAGTGGTCATGAACTCCTTTAATTTTTGTTTGGGAAACTTTTAATCTCTCCTTCTATTCTGCATGACAGCCTTGCTGGATAAAGAATTCTTGGCTGCATATTTTTCTGATTCAGCACATTGAATATATCCTGCCACTCCTTTCTGGCCTTCCAAGTTTCTGTGGATAGGTCTGCTGCAAATGTGATCTATCTCCCCTTGTAGGTTAAGGTCTTTTTTTCTCTTGCTACTTTCATGATTCTTTCCTTGCATACCCTTGTACCCCTTTTTCTGTCTCTTCATCTTTTGGGACCCCTCCTATGATTTTGATATTTTTCCTTTTTAATGAGTCACTCATCTCTCTAATTCTTAAATTGTGCTCTTTTGCCTTAGTCTCCCTATTTTTTCCTGCTTCATTATTCTCCAGAAGTTTGTCCTCTCTTTTGCTGTTTGGTGTCATCCATCCTTGCCACTATAGCATCCATTTGAGATTGCAGCCCAATTACAACATTTTTTATTTAATCCTGACTAGTTTCTACTTTGTGTATCTCTGCAGAGAGGGATTCTAATCTATTTTTGACCCCAGCTAGTATTCTTATTATCATGATTCTAAATTCTGGTTAAGACAACTTGCTTGTATCTGTGTTGGTTAAGTCTCTGGCTGTTGTTTCTTCCTGATCTTTTTTTAGGATGAATTCCTTCATTTCGTAATTTTGAAGGGAGAAAAGGAATTGATAAGGTAAAAAAAATTAAAATTAAAAACACACACAAAAAATCAAATAAATGATGCTGGATTCTAGTTTTGTTTTCATCTGGTTATTCAAAGAAGCTTGTAGATTAAATAGGGAGAAAAAGGAAAATGTTTGAAAATTTGAGAAAATGAATACAATGAAATAGAATAAAATGAAATGATGGAAGTAAAATAGAATTTGAAAAATTTACAAAAAAGTAAAAAAATATACTAGAGAAAAATAAAGAAAAACATTAAAAAAAAATTTTTTTAACGTTTATTTATTTTTGAGACAGAGAGAGACAGAGCATGAACAGGGGAGGGGCAGAGAGAGAGGGAGACACAGAATCCGAAACAGGCTCCAGACTCCGAGCTGTCAGCACAGAGTCCGACGCGGGGCTTGAACCCACCGACGGTGAGATCATGACCTGAGCCGAATTCGGACACTTAACCGACCAAGCCACCCAGGCGTCCCTTTTAATAAATATTGAAAATAAAAATATTTTTTTTTCTCTATTCAAGAAAAAGAAACGAAAAAAAAGATATAAAAAAGAAAATTGAATAGATGGATCAGTTAACAGATTGAAATATGATTGAAATTATATACATTTCCCAAAGAAGTCAAACTATGAAGCACTGTAGAGTCCGTAAACTAAGCAGGCAGAGAGACTTGTGTTCCTGAAGAACGAGGTTGGCCTGGTTGGGCGGGGCTTAGTGTAACAGCTCCGTTCTCCACTAGATGGCGCTGCTTAGCCTCCTGGGGTGGATTGTTGCGGCGCTTGTAGGTATATATGCGCATGCGCAGGAATAGTGAACATGGCGTCGCACAACTACCCAGTGTGGCAGTGTAGCTGCTCTCCCCGACCAGCAGTCACGCTCACGTCCTTTGTCTCCGGCTTCCTCTGCTCCCGCTTTTACACTGTCCGTGACCAAGCCGTCAGGTTGCCGGGCGTCCCCTCCCTCCTGAGTTTTATCTCCATCGCGGCTGTGCTTCCCGATCCCTCCGAAGTGAGGGGTTGCTCAGACCGCCGCTCAGACCCGCTCAGATCCTCTGCGGGAGGGTCTCCCGGAGCAATGGCCGGGTGCCGGCCTCACCCGGAACGTTCGCGGGACTCTGCTGCTGCAGTCGCCAGAGACTGCGGCTGGGCGCCAGCCTGCCCCAGAGAAGGTTCACGCGATGGTGTAGCGGCAGCGTTGGAGGGATCATGCAAAATCACAACACGCATCCCGCACCAGCTTCGACTTTCCCACCAGAGCACCACCAGGTATGGAGGCGAGGAGATTCAGACTCTGCGCTCCCCGTTTATAGAGTCTTAATGGAATTTAAACCCTCTCCTTTCTCCTTTCTCCCTTTTTAGTTCAGTCCCGGCGGCTGTTTCCACTTTTCCTGTCTCTCCAGCTGCTTTGGGGGGGGGGGGGGCTGCTTTTCCCGAATTCTCTCCCTGTGTCCGTTCTCTCTCTGCACAAGCAGAAACAACTCCTACCCTCTGTGGCTTCTCTCTCCCCCAGTTTACCTCTCTGCGTCACGTACCTGCTGAGTTCTGTGGTTCAGGTTGTGCAGATTGTTGTGTTAACCTGCAAATCAGTTTTCTAGGTGTCCAGGATGGTTTAGTGTTGATCTGGCTGTATTTCATGGACGCAATGTGCAAAAAAACTTTCATGTTGTTCTGCCATCTTGGCTCCTCCAAGAATGAGTTTATTTTGATGCTGTCCTGGGAGGGGGAAAGAGAAGGAGGGGGGAATTTGGGAGCACACAATCTAGCATCTGAATGCGAAAACAGTGTAGGATAATTGACCATCCTCATTGCCGGAGGCTGTTGCAGTTTTAGTACCCAGCACTTAAGACTCAGGATCTTGGAGGGGCACCTGGGTGGCTGCTAGTTAATCATCTGACTTCTGCTCAGGTCATGATCTCATAGCTTGTGGGTTCAAGCCCCGCATCAGGCTCTGTGCTGACAGCTAAGATCCTGGAGTCTGCTTTGGATTCATTCCCTCTCCCTCTCCCCCTCCTCTTCTTGTGCTCTGTCTCTCTCAGAAATAAATAAACATTAAAAAAGATAATAATTAAAAAACCTTCAGGATCCTGACAACAATTTTGTCCTGGGATATGCAGAAGGGGCAGTCACCCACAGAAGTCAAGGAGTTACATGTTTGTTCTTTATGCCATAACTTAAGGAAGTCGTTCTCAAGTCTTTAATATGTTTACATATTACCTGGAGATTTTGTTAAATGCAAATTCAGATTCAGTAGGTATGGGTAGGTTCTGGAGATTTGTGACAAGTTTCCAAGGGATGGAAAAGCTGCTCATCCATGCGCTGCATTTAAATAACAAGCTTCTAGAGGGCATAGTAGTAAATTGGTAGGCTCGTCAAAGAGCAAATTCAGGAAACCCGCTCATTCTAATTCTTCTCAGTTCTTTCCCTTTCTCTCCGCAGAATTTTGCCTTTTAAACAAGCACCAGAGTTGATCCATGGACCATTCAGTTTTAACTAAAAAGGCTCTCTTTACCTTTTGGATAAAATACTAACTCAGGGTCTCCAGAAACTAGTGGATGACAAAATAGCTTTTTAAACTAAAATCTCAAGTGAGTGGTTCTGTATAAATGGAATACCAAATGGAGGGATTTTTCATTTTCTTCTGGTTATTTTGCCATGAAGTTAGAAGTTATTTCACTTCTTCAAGTGGAAATCTTGAAAATAGTTCGCTATCCATCTTGCCCCTGTTTGAGTGTCTCTCAACGGCATCTGACAACACTGTGGACAATCAATAAATATTTGTTGTATAAATGAAAGCGTGACTCATCTAAAACAGTGCTTCTCAAACTTTAATATGAAGAGGGATTACGCAGAGATCTTGGTAAAAGTGCAAATCCTGGGGCACCTGAGTGGCTGACTTGGTTAAGTATCCAACTCTTGATTTTGGCTCAGGTCATGATCTCACAATTTATGAGATGGAGCCCCATGTCCAGCTCTGCACTGAGTGGAGATGCTTAGGATTCTTTCTCTCCCTTTCTTTCTCTGCCCCTCCCCCACGCAGCCAAGCACATTCTCTCACTCTTGCGCGCGTGCTCTCTCAAAATAAATAAACTTAAAAAAAAAAGTGCAAATGCTAGTTCAGTACATCTGGGGATTGACCTGATATTCAGCATTTCCACCACGCTCCTAGACAATGCCAATGTCATGGACCACACTTTGAGTAGCAAGATTAAACATGCAAGAAATATTTAAAGTTGTATATTCATATGTATTTCACCCTAATGTTAAATAGCTAGGAATTGTGATAGTAATTTTGACATTGAGAACATACAAATGGCACCTAAAATTGAAATAAAGCTATACAAGTCTCTTGGTCATGGTCAGGCTTCTGTGTTGAAAATGTAATTGCATTTAGTTTATACCAGCTCCTTTCACTGGGAATCTTACAATTTACCATAAATATGCAACAAGCACACACATATAGCTTAACAGTCAGCAAATATAAAGACTATTAAGCCAGTTCACGGTGACCTGATAAATTTTTTGTCATGTATAAGTGAAAGTCAGTGCCCTGTAAGTTTAGGGTGCCACAAAGGTAAGCCCATAATTGGGTGGAGGTTGGGGAGAGGGCCATGAGACACACGTATCCACAGCCAGCTAAATGAGCTGGAAAGAGTTCCATTGTGCTTTCCAGGGGAATTTCACTGTTCTCTATTGCTCAATGTTTATTTTTAACAAAAAGCCAAACTTAATAACTTCTTGTCTCAGTTACAGTCACATTAAAAGAAATATAGACCATCAAACATTAAGAGCAAATCACATTGTCTTGACATCTCTGGAAGGATGTTTACAAATGAGCAAGTATGTTATTAATGTGTGCTAAAAACATTTTTAAAGTGCTCTTTACCCATCCCATTTTCTCTTTACATCCTCTATCCATTGTCCGCTCCTACCGTCGGAAACCAATTCCCAAGACTCGAACATTAAAGCCATGGGAAGCTCTTTCATATCCTTTTCTCCCCCATTGTCTTCCCCTTCCAACTTGCCCTTTCTCTGATAGTAAATAAAGCCTGGCTTTTTTCAACAAGAACATAGTATCTTCTCCTGTTCTTTTTTACCCATTGTGGTAGTTGGAGCAATAAATTTTCTTGCTTTTTTTTTTTTTTTTTTTTTTTTTTTTTTTGCCTGAGCAATACATTTTCAGAAACCAAGCTGGGAAGGAGGGCATTATCTTTAGTGGGTTTGGGAGGAGAAAAACTGAATATTCATGTACTAATAATATTTCCTTGCTAATAATATAAACTATATAAGATACCATCTAGCATCTTGGAGAAGTATATGGCTCACAAAAATGACCCATCCAAGAACCAGTTAGAAGATTCAGATGATTTAGAATAGAATTAATTAGAAAGAGATTACTATAGAATTGTCAAGGTCACAATATATGATGATAATTAGTGAATTAATTATTTGGATGCTCTTCTGTAGCTAGTATTTGTTTTAAAGGTTTTTATGAGTACTTTTCTTTCCTGAAAGCCATTATAAAGGTTTATATTAGCCTGATGGTATTGCATACTTAGTTAAATATTATTCAGAAAGCCAGTATTTTGAAAGGTAGAATGGGAAACTGTCCCATGCTAAGGAAAATCCAGAAAGATTATAGTGCTCTAAAAATGCATTTGCATTCTTTTCAAATTCATATGCTAACATGAGTTTCAGAAAATTTTTGCAGGGTCTATTCTGAAGAGTAAATAAAACCATTTGTATGTGTTCACCCCCTTCGGTAGTGATAGTCTTTGAAAAAAAAAGTCATTGTTAAGGAATCTGTGTTTGTTCCCTGCAAATGTTGTCATGCTATTGTTTTCTTTGTTTGTTTCTTTGTTTTTTGACATATCCCTTGTTCTCATAGAACCAAATTTGATGGTGATTTGTGTTAGAATGGTAAAGTTTGTATTAATGAGACAATCTTTTTGTAACTTGTATTATCATAAAAGCATCTCTATAACTTGATGGTGTGTGTGTGTGTGTGTGTGTGTGTGTGTGTGTGTGTGTGTGTGTGTGTGTTCAATGAAGCACTGGTTACTATGTGAGAAATGAATTTAAAAAGTGGACAGAAAGACCAGTCAGAGTCTATTACAGTAGTTCAAACAAGAAGTAATGTCTTATTACCTGGGTAGCTCAGTCAGTTAAGCATCAGATTCTTGATTTTGGCTCAGGTCATGATCTCAGGGTTTGTGAGATCAAGACCTATATTGGGCTCTGACTGCACGAACCCGGGGGAGCCTGCTTGGGTTTCTTTCTCTCCCTCCATCTCTGCCCCTCCCCTGCTCGCTCTCTGTCTCTCAAAATAAATAAACATTTAAAAAAAAGTGATGCCATCTTTGACTAAGGTGTTGGGAGTGAGGGAGAAAAGTGAATTGAGAGCAGATTGAACAAATCTAAGGCATACCATCAAGACAAATTGAGGATCAATTTGTAAAGGGGCATTTGTGGAAAGAGGAATCTAAGATGACTTTTGACCTTCTGGTGTGTTTGAATGAGTAGTGGTGCCATTCACCGAAATGGGAAATTCTGGAAGAACACTGAGGTTGAGTTTGGGGTTTGGGCCACAAGTTCATGCACTCATTAATTGCTCTGAATTTTCCCCACATATGACGTTGAGATACGTCCACCATCCTGAGTATGGCTACTCCACTGAGGTGTCAGGTGGCTTCCAACAGGTAGTCTCTACATCCTCCTGATGCTTCTTTCAGAATTGCTTTACCTCTTTTTCTCTCCCTCCTTGCTACTATTATCTTAGCCCTGATTGCCTTCTGTTTCTGTCTACATTACTGAAGTAGCCTTTTAATTCTCCTTTTGCAGGAGTGCTTTCCTAAAAGCTATGGAAGTAGTCTTCCTTTTCTTCGGGTGAATAAACTACATCCCCATGAGCTTACCCCATGCTTCTCCAATGAGTATCTGTCAGGCTGAAAGGACAACAGCATTGCTTTTCTCTGAGATTCTTGAGGGGAGGCTGTTGTGGACACTCAGTAAATATTGCTTGATGGGGAATGATTACCAAATGCATCATCCCATTTTGGAATTAGTGGGTTTTGTTGTTATTTTGATTTAATTGAAAATTTTGAAGATAATACATTCATGTAGATCTAATTTCTAACCCCTGCCCTCAAGGATGCCCATTTATCTTTCCAAAGACAAACACTCTTAACTCTGTTTGCATCTTTTCCAAGACATAAGATAGAGAATTTCCAAGATATAGAAAATCGTTCACTTGCAGTATGTAGTAAGGCAAGTGAATCAGATTGTAAAATAGTTAGTAGTAAACAATGTCAGATACTCCCAAACCAAAGGAATAAAAGAATCTAACGTATATTTCCCCTAATCACTAGGAACTGTGCAAGACACTTTCTTCATGACCACTTGTCTAATTAGTACACTGGGCATTATTTTATAAGAGGTTGAGGACACGGGGAGGAAGTAGAGAAAGTAACACCGAGGTCCGTCTCGCTCCAGAACTCATTCTGTTCCACATCTGCATCAGAGAGTGTGATTCATACAGAAGGCAGAGGTTAGTAGGTTTCTGTGCCCCTAAGACTTTATTCTGTTGTATATAAAGCCTTAAACCAAAAGTGGCATGCACCTTGGTACAGAATTGCTACCCCATCAGAAGTCCTTAGGAACATAGTGCAGAACAAACTGAAATTTGAGAAGTTTAGATGAGATTTGTAGGGCTGTAGCGAAAGAGTTTTGCATTGTCTCTGAATTGGTCATTCTCAGCGACAGAGTCATTTATGAGATGGGGGCAATCATAGAAAGCAGTGGCTTTTAAAAAATACTTTAGCTGCCAAAAATCTCATTCCAATTCTCTGGAAGAGTGCTGTCGTACCAAGTGTAATTCACCAGCCCAGTGCCTTTCTGGAAGTTGTGAAATTGGAGAGTTGCTTTTGTCTAAATGAATAAACACCACCAAGATGAGCCGACCAGCTTGTCCTCAGTTGAGCTTGATATGATCAGACATCCAGAGCTTCTTCCCCTGGTTGTGTCTCTGAGATCTCTCTCTCTTTCCTCTTTTTTTTTTCTCTCCATCTTTCTCTTTCTCAGCTTCTCTTCTTTTAATAATGGAATATGGTCAGCTCTGAGGGAGTCCCAGGAAAAGAAATAGGTGTCTATCTTTTCTTCCTTGACAGTATTAATTTCCCATCATGGTAACTAACAGAAAATATGCCCTTTATATACATAATTAGGGATTATGGATCCATCACCCTCATTGGCATATTTGTGTCTGTCCATACAACTTAAATAGATTTGTTTTTGTGTTTAGCTCTCCAGAAAATAGCCTTCCCTCCTTTTTCTTTTAAGCTTTTTTATTTGTTTTCAGAGAGAAAGAGAGAGTCCATGTGTACGTGCATAAGCATGTAAGTGGGGCAGGGACAGAGAGAGAGAGGGACAGAGAGAGAATCCCAAGCAGGCTTCATACTGCCAACACAGAGACCGATTGGGGGCTCAAACCCAAAAACAATGAGATCATGACCTGAGCCAAAACCAGGAGTCTGACGTTCAACTGACTGAGCCACATAGGCACCCTCTTCGTTATATTTAAAATTATTTTTTTATTTTGGAGAAGTTATCTCTCCACCACCTTGGGCTCCAAATGGACCTGTCAGTGAAGATTTCTGAGAAGATGAATAGTTTCCCTGGGGCCATGCACATAGCTTTTGTGTGTTTCCTTGACCAAGTATGGTGATGAGGTGGGCATGAAAACTAAACCTGGCCACTTGTTCTTTCCCCCTTGGGATCCTGACTCTTTAGAAGAATGGTTAATTAATGATGAAGCAATGGTATTTATTTCTGCATTAATGTACTCATGTATGACCTGTCGTTCTGTAACTATCCCATATGCTGCCTGTAAATCCATTCCACCCCTTTTAGAAGTTAACCCATTACAAGTTATATTGCTTGCAGCCATAGGATTAGCAAATAATTCACTACATCTCACTCCAAAATGGATTTAAATAATTTCTATAAGTACTATAACATATACACAGAACGAATTAGGATGACATTGTAACGCAAAAATACCAGAGTACTTCTCCCTGGGATGCTGTGGCTGAGACACTTATACTGGAAACAAAATTTTACTGAGTGACGTAACTTTTACTGAGGACTCCCAACTCTGGGAGAAGTGGTACTGGGGTTTGGAAAAGAATTGCACAGAGCTGCTTTTGCAGGAATTGACTTAGGGTAGGAAAAGCCTGAGATATCACTAAAGTGAATAAAAGAGAAAAAAAGATGAGGAGTAGATTTATCATTCAACTCTATGATTATAGAATTGGACCCAATGATGTTGGACAAGATGATGAATGGTATTGGATAAAATCTCTTCTTTTAATATGATTAGGTTTTAGCTGGGTAACATTTAAAATTTTTATCTTTTATTAAATGGTATAGAATAGGAATATTTCATTAAATAGAGTATTTTTTCTCCCCATGAATATCATAGATTTTCCACTTGTTCAGTTTAGGAGAAAAAGGTATGTAAGTGATTATGTAGCTAGTCCTCATAAGGTTCCAAAATTAGCAAGGCCTTTTATAGTTTGGGGAAGATTAACAACCTGGGTATTAACATTTAAAAGACATGGGAGAAATTACTGAAACAGGTTGCAGACCAGAATTTCCTGTATATATTTGTTCTTCTCAACATGAATGGAGTCAGCCGTGGTACTTCTGCAAACAAATCATGCATTACAAGTTTGCTGCTTTTTTTTTTTTTCCTGTATTGATATATAAGTTTTGTTTCATCAGTCTCCATATGAGGTAGCCTTTATGAAGAACATACTGTCAAAGCAAAGTCATTGAAAATTAATTAATGACTTTTCAATGTAAGCCCTCATGGGATAAATTATTTTCCCTCCTGTTAGAATGAATGCCTGTAAATATTAAGAAACTCCTTGCATTTCCTGTTTTGTTTGGAAGTGTGTTCACAATGGATGCTTCTCCTGTTGGTAGTATATACTGGCAGGACCTCAGAAATGACAATGTGGAAAGCAATGTGCTGGTTTGCACTTAAAAGTTTTGGCTCCATTTTTAATGCCCAGATTTTGTCTGCATATTTTAGGAACAAGTATTAGCCCAGTCCTACCTGGAGATTTAGTGGCTGGTCCCTCCTTTGTGCATCCTGCTTTTACCAGAGAAGGTTTCCCAATCTGGGTCATGGAAGACAGGGCACAACAAAATGGCAGAAAATCTCTGCGTTCTTGGCCAGTCATGTCAGAGTTAAGATGTTTCCAGAAGTCCTTATTGTCTTTCTTTTGAGACTGGAACAGTAGGGAAGGAAAAGAGGAATTTAAAAGGTTCTCTCTCTCCATTCTCTTTTTTGTTGGATATTTTATAAAATTGTATTTCAGAAAGGTGACACAATGTCATGCAGACAAACAATGCTGAGATCTGTGAAAAAAAACTATAATTTTTTTCACTCTTATTTAAAAAAATGCAACATACGTGTCCAGGCCCTACCATTTTATGGCTAAAAATTAAGTCACAATTATTTTATATACCAAAATTATGATTGTGGAAAAAATCATTGGTTTATTACTAAAAAGCAAGCTTCCATGGTCCCCAAAGAAGTATCCAAATTATGCCTGGCAGTCTTCTGAAAGGGTGTGTCACTTATGCCCACATTCCATGTATCGAATACCTCCTTTGCTAGCTTCTTTTTTTTAAAAAAAATTTTTTTTTCAACGTTTATTTATTTTTGGGACAGACAGAGACAGAGCATGAACGGGGGAGGGGCAAAGAGAGAGGGAGACACAGAATCGGAAACAGGCTCCAGGCTCTGAGCCATCAGCCCAGAGCCTGACGCGGGGCTCAAACTCACGGACCGTGAGATCGTGACCTGGCTGAAGTCGGACGCTTAACCGACTGCGCCACCCAGGCGCCCCCTCCTTTGCTAGCTTCTAATTGACCACGCCTACATAACTGCATCCAGGGCTCACCATTGCCACGTATCTTTAGAACTCTGTTGTACACTCCCAGATGCCATCTTTGTTTTGCTTTTTAATTAAAAATATTTTTAATGTTTATTTATTTTGAGGGAGAGAGAGAGTGCGAGCAGCGAGGGGCAGAGAAAGAAGGAGACACAGAATCTGAGACAGGCCCCAGGCTCTGACCTGTCAGCACAGAGCCTGACATGCAGCTCAAAAACCCATGAACCCTGAGATCATGACCTGAGCGGAAGTAGAAAGCTCAACTGACTGAGTCACCCAGGCGCCCCCCAGATGTCACCTTTGGATGCTCCCTGTGGCTCTAGTTTTGGGCCCCCAGACACTGCTTAGGTTTTCTTTAGAGAGACAGAAAACTGTCGTCTCTCCATCTCTATGCTATCATTTGTCACCTTGCCCCCAAATTAGTTTTGCCTGTGTTGATACTAAGTTGATCTTTCATCTTTTGCATCTAAACCCCTCTATCCACAGGTGGCTCCAAATCAATGGAAGGAACTGAGCAGGGAGTAGATGCGATTTCCATTCCATTTTCAATGTCTTCATCATCTTTGCGAGCCCCAAACTCCCACTCCCTATCAAAATCATCTCCCTCCTTCTCTAGTAATAAAATAAAACCTTCTGAGCATGTCAAGGGTAGTAAGCACAGGCAGAGTTTGGGAAAGAACATTCTGGAAGGAGTGCAGAAAAGGGCAGAGCAAGGAGGTGTTTGTACTCTCAAGGCCTCCATTTCAGCTCAGCCAAAGCCCCTTGTTATGTAAAGAAGAGAAATAATGGCCCAGACTGGTTGCATTTCCTCCCTGAAGTTACCCAGCAAATTATTAACCACTAACACTCTCATCTTGGTAATGGCAATATCTGAGGTGCGGTTCAGTGATCTATACAAGGGGAAATTAGATTCAAACAAACATAACAACTTGTCCTGGAGTGAAAAGCAGATGTATAATTTCTCTCATTTGTCCCTACTTTATTTAATAGCCCACATAGGGAGCTTATTTAAAAGTACAAAACAACAACACACCAAACCGGCCAATATTATGAGAAGATCTCATTGAATCATCAACATAATAGCAATTATTATTTTCTTCTGTGATGTAATAACCTAGAGGGAAAATCAGGGTTGGGGTGGTGAGCTAAATAAATGAGTCAGAATTGTCCTTTTGTGCTCTTTAAGTTGGAAGCAAGGAAGTTATTTAAGGTAGAATTTGTGGTCACATCCTGTGTTCTTTCTTCTTTTCTGTGACATTGTTTTCCATGTTTTTATTCAGTAACTAACTCTTGAATACCTACTATGCTGGGTGATGAGTGCAGACTAAGGAGCACATTAGACAGGGTCTCTGGCTTCACAGAGCTTGGATTCTAATGTGGGGGGTGTTAGGGGACAGGATTATATAAGTAAATTCAATAATTGGCATTTTTAATATGTGCTGTGAAGGGAAGTTACATTGGGGCCATGAGAGCAGAAACCAGAGATGATTGGGGCACCTGGCTGGCACAGTTGGTGGAGCATGTGACTACTGGCTTTGTAGGTTCTAGCCCCATGTTGGGGATAGATGATGGGGTTTGATGGGGATAGATGATGGGGTTAGATGGTGGGGTTTGATGGGGATAGATGATGGGGTTAGATGATGGGCTTTGATGGGGAAAGATGATGGGGTTAAACGGGGATAGACGATGAGGTTAGATGGGGATGGATGACGGGGATTGATGATGGGGTTTGATGAAGATAGATGATGGGGACAGATGATGAGGTTAGATGATGGGGTTAGATGGTCAGGAAGAGCTGTACTGAGGTTGTGAAGAGTGACTCACTATGGAGTTGGGGGAGGTAAAGGCAAAAGGAAGGCCTCCAGAAGGACTTTGATATGGTAGAGAGGACTCCTTAAGTTACCTGAGGTCTTGGTACTGTTAAGCTAAGATTGTTTTCCCTCTAGTAAGGCATTAACATTAAGACAGTAGGGGGTTGCTGGAGATATGTTATAGTCTATATTTGCTTCAAGTATTTGTCAATGGGCTGCAGGTTATAAAGAAATTTAATTTTACTTGCCATTTCCTTTTTGCCTTTGTTCCCCACATCACTATGGAGGGGAGGAGATATTAGAGCTCCAGGAAACTGAATCCATAGGTTTCTGGAGATTAGGCAATTGATAAGATTGCCTTTTTCTTGTAATTTACTAAGACATTTGTAAACTGGTGAGACTCATATCCTGTATGAATGTGATCTCTATCAGTTAACTGTTTCCTTTCCTTTCCTTTCCTTTCCTTTCCTTTCCTTTCCTTTCCTTTCCTTTCCTTTCCTTTTTTCCTTTTTTCCTTTTTTCCTTTTTTCTTTTTTTCCTTTTTCCTTTCCTTTGTACTTGGGCAGCCAGGAGTGCCTGAGGAATACCACACATATCCCACGTGGGGGAAGGGGGGACAGGTATACTAGCTTGTGTTTTGCCCTCTACTTGTCTTATGCTCCCTCATCAGTAGAGATTACTTTAAAGTTTTTTTGTTTTTGTTTTAATCTTGAAAGAAAGAAAGAAAGAAAGAAAGAAAGAAAGAAAGAAAGAAAGAAACCAGAGAGGATGGATGCAAATGCAGGGAGTTTTTCTTAAGGAATTGATATTTTTGAGGAGATATCTGAAGGCTCACTAGGTTAAATTGGGAGACTTTCAGGAAGGGAGAGCAGGATCTGAAAAGGTCTTGGAAACCTGAGACATTAAGGCCACAGCATGGGAGTTGCAGGGCCACTCAGGTTCTTGGGTTGTGTCCTATTAACAGGGAATCCATAGAAAGATATTAAGTAAATGAGTGCTGGGTCTCTGCATCTTTGAGCCATCAGTCCAGTAAACTCTGTGGCAGGCATTGTGCAGTCTCTATCCGTACAATAGCACATTGAATCCTCCTACAAATGGGTAAGCTGCATATTGGAGGCATTAAGTGATTTCCTCAAGGCTACCCACTTATGACTTGCCACAGGCAAGATTCACACCAGGTCAGCAGCCATTATTCTGTGTTGCTTCTAGTGCTAAGAAAAGCTCTCCTATTGTTTGTAGCCAAACCTCATTCTAATTCTAATTACCTAATATTCTGCTCTTAATAATACTTCAAGAGGAAAAAAATTCAATCATCACCAAATATGTCAATGCTGTGTCTATGCCAATGGATGTAATTAGAGAAGAATAATTTCATTCCATTCGTGCCAAGGGCAATGTTGAGCCTTTGGAAATAAAATGCTTGAAGATCTTCAGATCTAGAATCTTAGCAATATTAAGATTGGGAAGTACTTTAGGGAGAAGGGTTCCTTTCTGAGTATTGTGCCACTTTAAAAGAATCATAGCATCTCTGTCTGTTGAAAAAGTCTTCTAAAAAAAAGAAAGAAGGAAGGAAAGGAGGAAGGAAGCCTTCTAGATAGAAGTCAGTTTTTGGGTTTTGTTGGTTCAAGACTGGCCCTAGTTTATCCTCACACATTTTTTTATCCACTGATGAACTGGACTTCAAATCTCAGTGGCTCTGGCTTTAGAAGGAGGTCCTAGCTCTCGGGAAGAAAGCTTTGAGGTGGCAAGGTACGTACATACTGTTGAGTAGGGATTCTGAGCAAAGACTGACCTGTTGAGTGGATCTGTAATACATCAAACTGTCCACATGATTGAAGGCAAGGAACTTTGTTCCCAGAGATTTTAAAGTGAAAACAGACGCCCAGGTAACACATTTCTGACCGCCTTAATCTGTCATAACTTCAAACACACTTAACCAGAACACCTCTTTCATGTAGGAGGGTGCTGCTTAGCTGTCAGCTATAGGCATCACCTTCTTGTATGTCTCACGATGGAAATAATTCAATTTTAAAACTTACTTTGGAGTAGACCCCACTGAAGGTTGGTGCTCTAAGCACAATTCTAGTGTATGAGTTTTTTTTTTTAATTTTTTTTTTTTATTTCTGGATATAGAAATTTTATAGTTGACAATTACTTCAGTATTCGTAAGGTACTCTTTGGATATGATTCATATCAGACAACAGGGGCCGTGCCCTCTCTGAGGTTTTGCCTCATACCCCATTCCTGCACCACCTGCCAAGAATCTTACTGTGTCTCATTATTGTGCTTTAAAATTAGTTGACCCGGTTTTAAAATTTTTTTTTTTTTCAACGTTTATTTATTTTTGGGACAGAGAGAGACAGAGCATGAACGGGCGAGGGGCAGAGAGAGAGTGAGACACAGAATCGGAAACAGGCTCCAGGCTCCGAGCCATCAGCCCAGAGCCCGACGCGGGGCTCGAACTCACAGACCGCGAGATCGTGACCTGGCTGAAGTCGGACGCTTAACCGACTGCGCCACCCAGGCGCCCCAGTTGACCCGGTTTTAAATCCAGCTCTGCCATTCTGCTAAATGATCTTGGAACAGTTGCTAACCCTCTTGTCTGTTTTCTTGTCTCCATAATGGGAATAAATATATCTTAGATGTCCAGGTATATTTGTTTTATGCTTGCAAAATTTTCATCATTTCCTCTCTTTCTGACCTTTGCCATGTTCTTCTCACTGGAGTACCAGACATATATCTCTTGTCTTTATTTATGCTGGTCTTGGTCATTTGACTTCATTTGACCAATGCAATGTTAGAAGACATTGTGAGAAATAAACCCACTACCCCAATAAAAGGCAGGACATGGAGACTCAGAGCATAGTGAAGCAAGGCTTTAATCAAATTTCTTGCAAGAGCTGTTGTCTGATTGACAGGCATGCTCGGGTCAGGTACAGCAGACAGTTTATCTCCTAGCGTGCAAGTGACTCCCTGGTTCCTCATTGGCTGAGTACTGCAGATATTACAGCCTTACCTGGAAGTCACCTATGCTCATGTAAAGCAAAAAGTAGTCTGAATGGAACAAACGTACATTCCTTGAGGTGATGCAGAAACTTGTGTTCTTAGGCACCTGCTCATTGTAAATCCTGTGAAAAATAAGCCCATGAAATGAAGAGGGGAAGAAGAACCAGGAAGTGAAATGTCTAAGGGTTTGGGACTCTCCATTGTGTGTGTATGTTGGCAGAGGTTTCGGGGGAGTGTACCTATTTCCAGTAGATTGTAAACCTACTGTTAACTAGACAGCACAGCTTTTATTTGGTATTTCTGAAAATGAATCATCTCATTTACTTCTCACAGACATGATATAAGCAGAAGCCCTAGAAGTGCTGTGCAGTTGGGTTTATCCTCATGTATTTCTTTGATCACTCTCAGAATAATGGTCTCTAGATAGTCCACCTGCCCCAGGTGTTTTGGGATCTGACCTCAACCCATATCACAATAAAGATCCAAACACAGTCTAGTTCAGCCAAACTGCAGCTGACCCACAGATACAGCAATATCTATAAAAATGCTTATTGTTGAACACCATTGAGAGGTTTTAGATTGGTTTGCTCGCATATATGTGACATAATGCAGGTTGTTGTGATATTTAAATTCCAGTTTTCTTTTCTTCTCCAACATTACTATATACTTTTATTTTACCCAATACAACGTGTGTCGTTTGGCCTTTGTGATGGACCACTATTGCCTTTCATTCCCAGCTTCTGTTTTACCTTCTTCTTGGGAGATACTTCATTTTTTCTCTCTGAAGAACTCCTCTCCTGCACTGTCATTCTGTGTCATCAGGTGGACTCAACTTCAGGGGCAAGCATGAGAGCCTTTCCTCCTCACTTGGCCCAGGAGTGTGTGACCCACGCTAGTCCAATCAGACTGACTTTCAGGAATTTACAAGGAGATCTTGGGAAAGAGATTTTATTTCCTCCAGAGATGCTGAGCTGGCAGAATGAAAGTCTGGGATTTCTAGTAGCTACCTCTCTGGTGTGACAGGCACCTATCTGAGAAGAAAGCCACCACGGAAGACAACAGAAAGAAGACATGGAGACAGGCAGACACTTCGTACATTATTGTATAAGCCACTTGAATCAGCTGTGTCTGAATCCAACCATCCATAGACTTACAGTTTGATGATCCAAGAAACTATGTTTCGGGTGTGGTCAGTTTTTATTGACTCTTGTACACGTATGAGTCCTGACATTCGTTTATTTCACTAGAGACATTATTTTCCTTCTTGTGGTTGGCAGTCTTGTCTCACTTAGCTAAACACAAAGCTTGTGTTCCCCAGTGGAAATGACATAGTCCCTTGTACATAGTGGGTGCTCACTTACATTTGAATTATTGATTAAATGAGTAAATATATTGGTCAATAGTAGACACACAGAAGTTACCATGGCTGTGTGGTTTGTTTGAACACTTATTTCAGTTATTTGGGGTATACACCTACGAATGGGATTGTGGAGTCATGTGGTCACACTATGTTGAACTCTTGGAAGAACTGCTTGACTGTCTTCTACAGCCTTGATGTTTGGTTTGATTGTTTCTACTAGTTTGGGGTTTATGGTTCTTGGCTAGCATACCTTTTATGTGGCCAGATAGGGCAGCATGGATGTATCTGATGAAGAAGGGGTCACCAAACTGAGGGCACTACCAGCTGAGTGATTCTCTGTGTAGCCACTGGAGGAGATTGGCAGGGAAGGGGAAGATGGCAGTAGAATGGGGCTCCCGTCAGGCTCAGAGTGCAGGCAATGTTGAGCGAGGGAAGGACCAGTGGATGGATGACAGTCCGTTTGGAATGCTGGTGTGGCAGACTTAGCCTGAAGATCCATGGTCCGTAGTTCTGCTTTCTGCCTTTCCCAGTCCATCACCATTATTCTTTCTTGGCCACATGCATTCTTCAATGCCTGTTGACTCTCAGCCATCCTGTGGTCTGTTACTGTCACTTGCAAGAATTTGGCTGTCAGGGAGGATGCCAGCAGGCCTTTTATTTTTTTTTTTTTTTTTTTTTTTTTTTTAAATTTTTTTTCAACGTTTATTTATTTTTGGGACAGAGAGAGACAGAGCATGAGCGGGGGAGGGGCAGAGAGAGAGGGAGACACAGAATCGGAAACAGGCTCCAGGCTCCGAGCCATCAGCCCAGAGCCCGACGCGGGGCTCGAACTCACGGACCGCGAGATCGTGACCTGGCTGAAGTCGGACGCTTAACCGACTGCGCCATCCAGGCGCCCCCAGGCCTTTTAAAAGCCACTGCAAACTTTCATTGCTAACTTGTAACTTGGAGGAACTTTGAGAGAAGGGTTATAAATAAAACGCATGCATCAATCTGGGTTTCGCAACAGGAATGCAATTCCACTTCGTGGCTAGAGATAAAACATGTCTTGCCGTGCACAGTGAGCTCTTCGCCGTGCTTGCATTTTATTTCCCATCACAATCTAAGTTATGGCAGATGAAGCTGCTCATAAGGTATGAGGTTATACAACCCCATGCTAATTCACACTTAAAATTATGGTGTGTTTTTTAAAGGTCCAAGTGCTGCTTTTTTTTTTTTTTCCTGGAAATTAAGGCTTGGAGGAAGGGAGAGGGGTGAAAAGACCCCCACGGGACAGAAGGGAGTATGGTCTGACTCTGCAACTAGGTCATGCCTTTGAAAACAGTGTCTGAGTCTTAGATCTCTTTGTGCCTTAAAATGCTGGCAGAGTCAGCCACACAAAGGGCATGCATTAGTATTAATGAGTGTGCTGCTGCTGCTACCTAAAAGTGTTCTGATAAACGTTAGAATTCATAGCCAAGAAACCAATGATTCCCTAATATTCAACTTGTAGACACTTTGTTCAGTGCTTTGTATGCATTATTCTGATTTCATGTTCATAATCATTATGTGATTTTACTACTATTATTTCCATGTTACAGATGGGAAACTGAGCATCGAGGGGTAGTGGTTATTTTGTCAAGCTTTTGGCTGGTCAAAGACAGGACCAGCATTTGGCCCCAGGATGGGCAGGGACCTAGGTTTAACCACCTGTCTTCATCCTGCCCTCCCCACCCACCTCAGATTACCCATAAGGGAGTATTCTATGTCTCTTCTTTGTCTGTATATCTTCCCTTCTCCCCCTTGCTTTTGAATTTCCCTATTCTTGATTTCTTAGGGTCAGTAGAAGCCATTATTGTTCCTTTTCTTCATTCACATGTGTATGTTTACTCTTTCAGTCAGTCGATGTTTTGAATAACTATTAAGTATCAAGCACTGTTGTAGTTGCTGCAGTTGCAGAAATGGATGATAGGACACCCCTGGCTTTGGAAACAGTCAGAGAAATATAGAGTTCTGTGTTGTGGACAGGAGTTGAGATCATGGCAGGATACTACAGAAAGGAGCACACTGAAGGTATGCCAAGTCAGTCAGGGCAAGGAGCAGCATCCTGGAAGAGGTGGCATCTGGGGTGGCATCTGGTCTGCATCCTAAGGGTAAGGAGCTGGCCATGTGAATGAAAGCAAGGATAAATTGTGTAGTTCTCTTTCATCTGGATGTCCAAATCTTTGCTACATTTTTCATTTTAAAGTAATAGAATGGGGGGGGGGGGTGCGGCACCTGGGTGGCTCAGTCAGTTAAGCATCCGACTTCAGCTCGGGTCACGATCTCACGGTTGGAGAGTTCGGGCCCCACATCAGGCTCGCTGCTGTCAGCCCAGAGCCCCCTTTAGATTCCTGTCCTACTTTTTCTCTGCCTCTCCCCAAGTGGCGCTCTCTCTCTCTCTCTCTCTCTCTCTCTCTCTCTCTCTGTCTCAAAAATAAACAAACATTAAGAAAAGTAATAGAATTGTTAGAATAAAGTTTAAAAATATAAATAGTTGTCTTACTAATAAGGCTCACGATGTCACTTTGCTTTAAACACAAAGTGGCGATTTGTAGTAAATTCTGGGTTTTGTTTTGTTTTTTTTTTCATTAATGTATGAAACACATCTCTGTTTTTGTTAATAACCATCGTAACAAATAATAATAAAAGTCTGTAGGTTAAAGTTGCCTTGTTTTGCCAGCATAGTACTGACAAGAGAACATGGCTCAGGTCCCTGTCAAAGGAAACTCCCCTTTGGATTCCCCCGAACCACCCACTACCTCGAAAAGAATCTCTCTCGTATTTACTCTTTGTTTTGCCTTGCTTGAAAAATTTCGCTTCAGCATTTTTTTTAACCTTCTCCTAAAGAAAGCATTGAAACAATTAATATGATTTTTGTAAGCTTTGTAATAATATTCCAAAAGTAATATGTGTGGGTTATATAGAGAAACTGTTAACTGTTCAGAAGTGAAAGTTAAAAAGTGATATTGTCCTTTGTTTCTTCTCTTTTCGCGGAGGTAAAACCGTCAGCAGCAAATTTAAGTGCATCCTAGATCTGGGTTTCTCAGCCTCACTCCTGCACTACTGACATTTGGACTCAGATAACTGTGTGTTGTGGGGGCCTGTTGAGTGTATTGTAGGTTGTTTAACAGCACCCCTGGGCCCCACCCACTAGGTTCCCGTAGCACCTCCTACTCACCCTAGCTGTGACAACCAAAAATACCTCCAGACATTGCAGAACATCCCCTGGGGGCAAAATTGTCCCTGTTGGAAACTACTATTTTTTTGTAGTTGTAGATGTTTTAAAACACACTCATAAAATGCAAGAATCAATGCAAAAGTCAGAAATTATTGGGTGTTTGTAGGGTGATGAGGGAAAGTAATTATCGGAAAAGTTATGTGCTTAGGACGGGCAAGTTGAGACCACAAAGGATTCTTGCTCTTGGAATAGTCTGTTTTGATAGGAAAGGTCCAAATACTGGCATATGTAAAGCATTTTATAATTCCATTTTTCTCTTCCTTTTTAAAATTGCACAATCATTCCCCAGTTAGTATTTATTCACTGTATTCCTGCAGAGCACATGAGTCCTCGATTGAGAACACAGGGAAAGAAACTGCAAGAGAGCAAGGTAGGGGGGCAGTTGATGCGAAGAGAAGAGAATGTAACAGGAATCAGGAAGACGATGGCCGCTAAATACGAGGGGTTGGGGGAGCCCCAGATGGTCGAGGCAGTCACAGTGATCCTACTCTGGAACTCTGATTTGCAATCCAGAGCAGGACTTTGAGATCAGTGGGGAGCTCTCTGATATAGACACCCCCTACTTGCTGTGTACTTCAACTTGACCGCTTTGTCTCATGTCTGCCCATCCTGTTTTTCTCACCAGGGGAGGACAGGGGTAATCTCACCATATCAGATTGTAAAGATTGAGTCCATCAGGTTAGTGCATGTAAAATGACTCATAGTAATTGCTCACTAATTGTTAGCTGTTTTATTATCACTTGAGTACTTCCCATTGGTTGTTGTGAGGTTTCCAGATGGGAAGAGGCCTTGCACATTGCCTGGCATAGTGTAAAGCATTCAATAAATGGTTGTGCTGGGCTATTCTCTCTCTCCCCCTCCCCCTCCCCCTCTCTTTTTGTCCCTCTTCCTGCCTTTTCTTCTTCTCTTTTTTCTTTTTCTCTCTCCTTTGCTACAAGCCTCAGAGCTCAGGGAAAGAGAGAACTAACCCTAAGACCACACGATTTATTTTTCTCACGCTCATTTCTGTTTTAATAATTATCATATTGACTCTGAATTTATTACACTACAAGAATGACTTTATGTGGAATCTCATGAATTTAAACATTAATGTAAGATAAATTAGTTTTAAATTGAATTCCTCGAATGCAATGGAATGTGTTTCCGTATGATGAATAAGGAATTTTCCAAATAAAATCTAAATCTCTGATGTTCCATTTTTGAGCAGGTGGAAGAAATATGTGGGGATATTTGATAAGGTTAAAATATGATTGCTCTGCATGCTATAAACTAACTTTTTAGTTTGGGGAGAAAGCAGTCTGGGGCCAGAGTTAAGTAGATAAAATGTGAAGATTTCTCTGGACATGCTTATTAGTTACCTCCAGTTTAATACCAGTCACGTTAAGATACAATACCCTTCTAAAGAGGACACTGTTTGTTTTAACATTTTAAAATTAGTCTATTCCCTTGTTACAGGTTAATTAGAACAATACAAAACAAAAACCCTAGGATCTGCTTTAATCCTATTTTCTCTGAAAGCGCTTCCTTTCAATATGAACTCCAAAGGCCTGAAAATGCTCTTCAAGGCAGGCCAAAAAGCAAGTGGTCACAGATGAAGAAAGTAAATCCATTAAAGAAGAAATGGGAAAACGTGTTCTGCCCCTTATCAGACCCAGAATTATCAGTGAGCGAGAAGTGCTTATGGGGAAGGAAGAGAAGTTTTGCTCAGTTCATGGAGGCCTCTGTATGGTGACAGCCAGTGACTTCCTGAGTATTATTTGTCACGCTTCAGCAGGGTGATCTTTTCAAAGCCCAAGTGTGACCATGCCACTCCCCTGCTTTCCAAGGCCTTCCAGATAAAGGCAAAACCCCTCACTCAGCCTGCAAGGCTCTGAACACCTCACTCCCAGCGTCATTCTTCACTACACGCCGCCTCCCCCCGATCCTTCACCTGGATTGAGATCCCTTTTGGTCTCCAAGGGCCATCTCCCTTCCCAACAGAGCGCATCTGCATAGGCTGAGCCCCCACATCTCTACTGTCTCTTTCACCCTCACCTGGTAAGGCTTCCCTAGTGTTTGGATCCCAGGTAAACTTCTGCTTCTTCAGTAATGCCTGCCCTGAAACCCCAGGCCATGTCAGGCCCCACTGTCATCCCTCATGGAGCATTGGGCTCCTCTCCTGGGTGGCCATAATTTCAGTTGTAATTTTACATGTATTTCAAAGCAGTTTTGATTAATACCTTTGTTTTTTATCCAGTACACTATGTGCTTCATCGGGGACAAATCTTGTCTGCGTTTTGCTCATCGATCCCTCCCCACTGTATAGCTTACTACTGACACACTATAGACGCTTGAGAAGATGAATAGGAGACTCTCAACTATGCTGATCTAAACACCCAGCAGAGAAGAGGAGTGGGTGCATGGGGCATGGGACAGAAACCAGAAAGTAGTGTAGCTTGAGGAGGAAGGGCAGTGACTCACAGATGGGATTCTAGTACTGCCCCTTGGCCCTTGGAGAGTCTTCATTTGTAATTGTCCAGTGAATGGAAAAAACCAAAGAAATGGTAGGTGTCATCTTGCCCAAAAGAGGAAACCATTTAAAAGGAAGTTAATGAAATGCAGTCAGAAAAAAAGAAAAAAAAATGCATTAAAGAAAGAGAAACCTGACCAATTCCACTTCTAGGAGTTTAATCAACATGAATACATACACAAGGGAGCAAGAATATATGAGGAAGTAAATTCACTGTGAAGCTAAAAGGCCATCAGTGCATTGCCTATGTACCTTTCACTTCATCCATACAGTGAAATACTACTCTACCATTAAAAAGAATAAGATTAATTTATGGGTACTAATATGAAAAGTATTCTCTTTGCTAATGAAAGCAGATATTTGCAAGACCATGTATGTGCTATAAATATATTTTCTTAAACAGTGTTATAGACCTGGGGCACCTGGGCGGCTCAGTCAGTTGAGTGTCTGACATCGGCTCGGGTCATGATCTCATGGTTGGTGGGTTCTAGCCCCACGTCGGGCTCTGTGCTGACAGCTCGGAGCCTGGAGCCTCCTTCAGATTCTGTGTCTCTGTCTCTTTCTGTCCTTCCCCCATTCATGCTCTGTCTCTCTGTGTCTCTCAAAAATGAATAAAAGTTAAAAATTATTAAAAAAAAAACGAATGTTATAGACCTCAGTGTCTAAAAAGAGATTATGTGTGCATTGTAATGTGCACAATGGGGAAAGTCTAAAATGATATACAGCTGTTATTGCTGGTCAGTTCCTAGAATAAAGGTTATGAGGGGGACACTCCACTCTTCATTTTCCTATTTTTATATGAATTTTAATAACTAACAAAGTGTGATCATACCCTGATGAAGAAATATGTCATAGAAACTCTAGTTTTGAAAGACATTTGGGAATGTCTGTGGAGACATTTTGGTGTATCACACTGGAGGATGGGGTGGGTGCTACTGGCTTCCGATGGGTAGGGACCAGGAATTCTGCTCAACATCCTACAATGCATAGGGCAGCCCTTGTAACAGAGTTCTCTTCGCCAAAACGTCAACAGTGCAGACGTTGAGAAACTGCTGTCTGCGGACTCCCCGCTCTTCCTGTTCTGATCATCTTTGGAGGATGAGTTCCTTCAAAGTGATGGTAAGGGATGGAAAGAGTCATTGAGGTAAAGGCTGCCATGACTACACAGCACTCAGGCGACTCTGGTAGCTCTGCTGCTTCCTTTGTCCCCTGGGGAGCAGAATCATCTTAGTGGAGAACCATTGGCATAGAAGATGCTTTCCCACTGCTCGTGTTTCTAGGATCTCCATCCCAGGATTTCTACGGCATTTTCTTCATTTCTCTTCCTTTTTAGCTACCAGGAAAAACTGGTAAGGCAGCGTTTTGTGGATCCAGAGATCTTTTAATTGTAGCACCTAAGAAATTCTCCAAATGTAGGTGCTGTATAGCCCTTTGATTTACCTAAACCTTTCCCCGGTGTGTCTCACCATCTGCCTCTAGTCAAATTTATCTCAAACTCAATCTTACAGTAGAGCGGGCAGATCCATAATGCTCCACTGTCACTGTGATTCGCTTTATTTGCAGTAGTCCTGCTTGTTATAATTTCATTAGCACTGTTGGCGGTGGGAAATGAGAGAGGAGCCAGTACAGTTTAGTCTTACTTTAAATCTTGGTTAAGTTTCACTAGAATTTAAGTATATTCTCAGCTCACCCAAGTCTTGCGGTCCAAGATGTAAAAATTCACAGACTGTCTTTTCTTAGATTCCATGGCTTTTCCCAGTGCCATGCTGGATGATCCACATTCTCTGGATTTTACTGAGTTAACATATTTCAATTCTATTATCTAAGCGTAAAACAGAAATACCCTGAAACATATTTAACCATGTAATTATGCCCATGCAAATCCTCTAAATCAAATGCCTATTATATACTTTTTTAATGTAGCCTAATATATTTCCCTTATCAATAAGAGATTGATACAAGAGATTTACCCTCTTGATCATTACATCCAGAGTGGGGTGAGCGGTTAATACAATTATGTGAGTAAGCCAGGGAAATTACTTTTCACTCTGAGTCAGGGTTGCGGAGATTGTCCTCACATGGAGGAATGTGAAGCATTTTTTTATACAAAGATGATAACTAGCAACTCAGTTCCATTATTCATGACTTTTATCCCTTTCATTCATCTCTTGGGTTTGAAAAGAGCTGTTTCTTTGGGCAATGTTTTCATTCCATTTCCACATCTTTGGGAAGAGGGGACAGTAGGTCTAACAAGACCCAGAACTTGGGGAGTTTTATAATCATCTAGATGTGAGTGCTGAGGGAGCATCATTTATGCCGTGAAGGGACTAGGAAAAGCAAAGTCTTACTCCTAAAAGAGAACCTAACACTCTATAAAAGAGGGTGGAATAAAATAGCTGTGGTAAAAACGGGAAGATTTTGCTAATCCACAGGATGGTGTCACTAATTAAATAAGGCGCTTGGGAATTAATTGACAGTCTGCCCTTAAGAATATAATCACATAGTAATCAAGCATTTGTAGACAAAACTTAATGCTATTTGTTATGTGAGAATAAACCTTTTCCCTGATACTTCAAAGCCAGGGATTTGACTTTGTTCCTGAATTCACCTCCAGAAATGAATATACTGTATTTGTGTGTGAGGAACCCACGTGAATAAATAAGTAGGAGTTTCTGAGGGGAACAACACAGTGGGATTTATCTTGAAAAGAGCAATTGCAGACATATGTCATATGTCATTACCGGAGAGTTGGCGACAGTATTATTCATTATGTGGTTTCAGAGTGTTCTAAATTAGAGAAATGGATTATTGGAAGTGGATGATTTCCCCAGATTGCTGCTTAATAGTGACTAAGGGGTCTGCATTACTCATATTTGCAATGAAAATGGTGCCAAAACCCAGCAGTGGTTGACTGCAATAAAATGTAAGGCCTGTTGGGTATTATCTTGAGATGCTGCCTAATTTTATGCCTCTTGCTTAGTATAAATGTCCTGGGGTCTCAGAGGTTGGGGTGCTTGCAGAAACAGCTCATGGAATGAAGGTCTCCAAGCTATTTACCTCTTTGCTTCTTCCTGCTTCTTCTCCGCCCTGAATGCATACGGCTGTAATTATTTTACCAACTAAAAATAAGTTTCTCCGTTTGCCATGTTCCATCACTGAAAAGTGTCTATCTTTGCAGCTTCTGTATCAATTCCTCCTGTTTTGAGTTGCCAGGCTTCCATCTGAAATGAGCAGCCTGGCTGCAGTGTCCATTCATTCATTCAGTAACTAAAGTCCCAACCAAATGTCAAGTCCTGTCCTAGACCCTGACTATGGAGTGGTAAGCAAACTCGTGTCCTTGCCTCTCCATCCCCCAGGGCTTTCAGTCTCCTGGGGAGACAGATATTAAACATAAAGTCACACCAGTCTGTGTGTAATTCCTGCTTACCTGCTGAGTGGTACCTGCTTACCACTTACTACTCTCTAGTTCACTATGCTCCAGATATACCAGTCTCCTTTCTCTTATTTGAATATTCTATCTAAGCCAATTTGTGCCACCGGGCCTTTGCACTCATTCCTCTCTTCCTGGAAAGCTTCCCCATGGCTGCCTCCTGTGAATCCTTCAAGACTTACTTTAACTGACACCTTCCTTGACTATCCAGTCTAGAATGGCACCCTTCCAGTCATCCTGATTATTTCCTTCACTGCCCTTATAAGTCTGTCATTATCCTGCTGGTTTACAGATGTGTTGTCTGTTTCCCTCTAGAAGGGGTACATCACAGGGACAGAGGTTTTGTCTTCCTCGTATTGTACCATCAGCCCTTAGAATGGAATGAGTGCTCAGTCAACATTGGCTGTTGATGGACACAGCTGCCAGCCGTGACAAGTGTGATGAGACGAAAACCCCAGCTGCCGTGGAAAATTATAATGGAAAGACCTAATTCAGAAGTAGGGTGCAGGGAACACCTCTGTGAAGGATTGATGTCTGCGTGGATGGGCATGTTGGAATGGATAGAAGATAGAGGAAGAAGTAATGATGCAGAGGCACAGCCTGAGAGGGAAGAAGCTTGGCACATTCAATGAATTGACAGACGAGTATGTCTGGAGCTCAAAGAGTGAGGGAACAGGGGTGCAAGAAGGCATGGAGAGGTTTGGACACTGGTTAGCCCTTGGAGGAATTTAAAGGATTGGAGAGACATAACCCTTTAACTATTTTAAGAAAATCTCTCTTTGGCTATTGTGAACAGACTAGTCTGAGGGAGGGAGAGTGAAGGATGCCTAGAGCTTGGCCTGGCACAGAGCAAATGCTCCACAAGTACCTGTGAATGAATGAATTGATGAATGTGAGGAGGTCGGTAGGAGGCAGTTTGTTCTTAAATCTTGATAGAAAGGGTTTTATTTTGTTTGGGATTGTGAGGCAAGGGGAGGATGCTGTCCCCCATCATTCTAAGTAATATCTAAAGCTGGGCATCCTCTTTATTTGACCTGAGACTATTAGGAAAACACTTCCATGTATCACTCAGGTATCCTTGCCTTCCAGACCCATTCTTAAAGGGTCTTTCTGGTCTGTCTGGCCTTGTCCACCTGGAAGCCAAAGCTGATTTTTGTCAGCTGACTTTAAAAGCCCAACCTCTCCGGTAGAGATGGCTCTATCTCCAAGCAATATGGACCAGGTTCCACAAACACAGTCTGTGGTGGTGGGTTCTTTTCTTCCCCTTTCTAAGTTTCCAAAGTTCAAAGCAAACCATGTTGCAGGCATGCACTCTTCTGTATTACATTCTACATAATCAGGAGAAGAAAGGGATCGGGTTGGTGTTCAAGTGATACATGCTTCAGTAGCAAACTTCCACATCTCACTGCCTTCACATAATGCCAGTAGAAGTCTCCTTACCTGTAGCTCAAGATGGGTGTTCCTGATGGTTGGGCAGCTCCACTCTGTGAAATGATACAGGACCCCAGGCTTCTTCCATCTGTGGCTCAGCCATCGTGGTTGCCCAGGATGGGAAGGATCACCTGGACCAAGCCTAACACTGTAAAGAGCGGCCCCTCTACTTCTATTCCACTGGCCAAGAGCAGTCACATGGCCACACCCGCTGCAGTGTCTGTGTGGGAAGATGGAAAACACAGGCTCTTTCCCTCCCAGAAAAGGAAACCTGCCTAGGAACAGGTAGCCAAGCTCTGCCACCCAGCACCCTCCAGAAATGTGGGAGAACCACAAATTTCTCTCGTACAGTTTATAATATGTAATGACTGAACTATACCTGATAAAACATGACTATGTTAGGCATTTTTGTTTCCTCATTAATTCTGGAAGAAAAGACCTTGTTCCACAGTTCTGCCTTCCCCATCCTCTCTTTAGCATCTGCTTTATAAACAATGGAATAGTTAAGGATTTCAGCTCTACAGCCAAATTAAGAGAAGGCCAACTTTGAAGTTAGGGACTAAAACACACAGTAAGAGAAGCAACCAGAAACCCCATAGGGTTTTAACCTTGTTTTGCCACATCTCCCAGCAGACTCCTGATTTGTTTGAAGATTCTGCTCAGCTCGTTTCAGAGGTATCTTGACGTCTCTGTCACTTTAAACCTTTTTTTTCGATGTGAGCTAGTCTTGGGATGTGACCAGACTGGCACTTCCAAATGGGAACCTTTGGTGCCTGGAGAAGTTAGATCTGCTTTCAACACTCTCAAGGCTCAGCCTAAGGGATGTCTCTTCCATGAAGTTCTTCCAGATTTTCTCTCAACCTCTTCCAGATATAACAGATTGTTTCTTTCTTCTGTCCCTAATTTATCCTGTGTGGCCTTCCACGATGGCTCATCTGCTCCTGTAATACAGTTCTTTGTGCTTGTTTCTTAATTAAAATTATAGCACCTGAAGCGCCTGAGTGGCTCAGTTGGTTAAGTGTTTGACTTCAGCTCAGGTCATGATCTCACAGTTCTTGGGTTCGATCCCCGTGTCAGGCTCTGTGCTGATAGCGTGGAGCCTGGAGCCTGCTTTGAGTTCTGTGTTTCCTTCTCTCTCTGCCCCTCCCTCCCCACCCCCTCAAAAATAAAGAAGAGTTAAAAAAAAACTATAGCACCCATTCATTGCAAAGCATTTAGAAATTAAAGATTGTTTTTTTTGGGCGAGGCACAACACAGCCATGTTTATTTTGGCAGAAGAACATAGCTGCAAATAGTAACAAAAATTGCCATTAGTTTGTTTTCTTTTTTTTAAGTAAGGGTATCTGCTACCTGTTCCCTTTCCACTTGAGCACTAGATTTTTTTTTAATATGAATTTTATTGTCAAATTGGTTTCCATACAACACCCAGTGCTCATCCCAACAGGTGCCCTCCTCAATACCCATCACCCACCCACCTCTCCCTCCCACCTCCCATCAACCCTCAGTTTGTTCTCAGTTTTTAAGAGTCTCTCATGTTCTGGCTCCCTCCATCTCTAACCTCTTTTTTTTTTCCTTCCCCTCTCCCATGGTCTTCTGTTAAGTTTCTCAGGATCCACATAAGAGTGAAAACATGGTATCTGTCTTTCTCTGTATGACTTGTTTCACTTAGCATAACACTCTCCAGTTCCATCCATGTTGCTACAAAGGGCCATATTTCATTCTTTCTCATTGCCACGTAGTATTCCATTGTGTATATAAACCACAATTTCTTTATCCATTCATCAGTTGATGGACATTTAGGCTCTTTCCATAATTTGGCTATTGTTGAGAGTGCTGCTATAAACATTGGGGTACAAGTGCCCCTATGCATCAGGGACTCCTGTATCTCTTGGGTAAATTCCTAGCAGTAATATCACTAGGTCATAGGGTAGATCTATTTTTAATATTTTGAGGAATCTCCACACTGTTTTCCAGAGCGGCCGCACGCACCAGTTTGCATTCCCACCAACAGTGCAAGAGGGTTCCCGTTTCTCTACATTCTCACCAGCGTCTATAGTCTCCTGATTTGTTCATTTTAGCCACTCTGACTGGCATGAGGTGGTATCTGAGTGTGGTTTTGATTTGTATTTCCCTGATGAGGAGCGACGTTCAGCATCTTTTCATGTGCCTGTTGGCCATCTTCTTTAGAGAAGTGTCTATTCATGTTTTCTGCCCATTTCTTCACTGGGTTATTTATTTTTAGGGTGTGGAGTTTGGTGAGTTCCTTATAGATTTTGGATAGAAATTAAAGATTTTTAAGAAAGCAAGTGAAAATCATAGAAGTGTGTTACACACAGCAGCACTAATAACACTATGTGGTCTGTGTCGTCAGATGGAGAGCATGTTGAAGGCAGGACTGTGTTTCCCTCGTGCTTTCATTGTTGAATCCCCACTGCAGAGCAGAGAGCCTGACACACAGGAGAGCCTTCATGATACTAGATGGATGGAAAGATGGCTGGCTCGATGGCTAGGTGACCCATGTTGCTGTTCACAGAGGAACACTGCTCCCTATGCACTTTCTAGAGTAATCCTAGGATACGGTAGAGATGAGTTGTGAACGATAGGTGTTGGTTAACCTCCTCCGAAGCAGCGCAGAGATTAGAATTCCATAGTTTGCAAATAATTCAGTGTGAAGTTCTTCAGGAACATTGGTTTTCTGAGTTTAAATAATTGTAAAATCAGATTAGGCTGCTCTAGCTAAAATGCAGACTATCTATCTCAACGTCCTAACACTTTGAAGTGTATCCCTCGCTCATATAAGAGTGTCATAGGTATCTTCCATGAGGCGTCTCTGGATCTGGGCTGCTTCCATTTTGCAGCTACACAATCCGAGCAGCTGTTCTTGGGCCTGTCGTGATGGAAGTGACTTCCACTCCAAGGCCCCTGCTGAAACCAGTCACCTGGCTCACCCAAATTCAAGAGTCTTTGAGTGACCAGAAGTAATAGGGGGACCAGATATGGATGAACACTGGTAACCTCTTACAAACTAACCATGCCTTATGTGGTACTAATTCCTTAGGAGATGGTATAATAAAATGGGTTAGACTGTGAGCACTGGGCTCAGACTGCCTGTGTCTGAGCCTTCCCTGGGAATGATTTGTGTCATCTGAGTCTTGCTCTCTTCATCAAAATTGAGAATAATAATAGTTTTAATTAAATAATATGCAGATGAGGGAATGTGGGGTATTATGCAAGCTCGCTAAATATCAGTATCTTTTAAGTGTTCATCAGTACTTAAAATAACTGTCTTTATTGCAATCCTATTAGTAGCAGTAGCAACACATTTACCTAGCCCCTCAGGTGCTCTCAAATAGGGACATGCATATGTACATACCTGGAAAGGGTGTACCAAAAGGTGCCACTTTGGATTTTCCCCGGTGCTTCAGACTGAAAATGGCACTGAGAATCCACCTGTCCTTACAGTGTTCATTACTGAGCACCATGCAAGCTAGTGCACCCTGTTTTTTTAAGGATAAAAACGGGGTTGCATCCATCATTTTCAACACAACTGCCTCAGTCTGAAAATGATCGCATCACACGCCACCATTAACCCCACTGACTCTGTCCCTGCAGAAAGGTTGATGAGGCTTTCTCGGCTGCGACTTTGCCCTACATCAGCTGATTCAATAAACACCCTGAAATTTAACATGCGTCTGCCGTCTGCTGAACAGCTCTGGGCACAAATAGGTTTCTTTTATTATGGACAGAAAGGCCAAGTGAAATTTTAATCAGACAGACAAGGAGGGTATCTGAGAACACTGAAATGCCAGCCCTGCTGGTATTTCCACGATATTGAACTTGTCTTTTTGGGGTCTATGTAGCTATTTCAATTAGCTCTGAGACACGCAGCCTGTGTTTTTGCAAACTCTCCCCTTTTTAATTAAGCTGCTGTTCACCAGGATGTTAGGAGGCAAACAATTCTTCTTGTAATATGCAAACTATCAAAGAGAAAATTAAGCAGTTGAAACACTGGGATTTAAAAAGTGCACGGTTATAACCCAACCCATCGTGGCTGTACTGCTGTTCTTGCTGGATAGTACGGACATCTTCCCCTCCCATTCTATGTTTCTCGGCCTTCAAATTGTATTATTATATTTAATTGTGTTATTATATTTAACACATGGTGAGCCAGTTCTGTTTTTTTTAATTAGGTAAGATTTGATATAAACCAAAGAATATCTGTAATAAATACACACATTGGTAAGCATGGTAGAACAAAAATCCATGAATCTAACACCCAACTTAAAATTAAAGCTTTTATCCATGCTTTTAAAATAACCTGGTTCTTCCTCGGTGAGTTTATTTTTTCACGACAGTGATCAAGCACCATTTTGTCAGTTAAGGTACATAAAAGCAGCACGAATCATTATAAAGCCTAGAATAAAAGGAGACATTTCTTTAAAATAATGCATTGTCAGGGCACCTGGGAGGCTCAATCGATTGAGCATCCAACTCTTGATTTTGGCTCAGGTCATGATCTCACGGTTTGTAGGATCAAGCCCTGTGTGGGGATCTGCACTGGCAGCCGAGATACTTCTTGGTCTTCTCTCTCTCTCTCTCTCTCTCTCTCTCTCTCTCTGCCCTTCCCCTGCTCGTGCTCACGCTCTTTCTCTCAAAAATAAATAAACTTTAAAATAGAGCATTGTCAATTCATCAATCATAAGGAATACCTTCAAAGCTAATTCTAAAAATGCAACAACAACTTTAGGGTGTGAGGATCTAAAATGTCATCTCTGACATTCCTTCCTTCCTTCCTTCATTCATTCCTTCACTCATTGGTTCCTGCATTTATGGATTTTTATGCTTATTCTGCCTTCATGAACTATTGAGTGTAATTGCAGCCTTCTTTACAATATAATTATTATGATCACTATTATAACGTTTAATTGTAGCACAATTGTAATATCCCAACTGACCATAACACTGGGGCTCTTCTGAGAATTCCTTGTGAGACTAAAATAGAACATGAAATTTAGTTTACACACTGATGTTTCCAGGAAGCAAAACTGCATTTCCTTCAAGAGTATTAGACAGGGATCCCCTTGAAATACCCCTGTTCATGTTGAAAGGGACAAGAGGCAACTGCAAGGTGTTTTAGTTTTCATCCTGTTATCCAGGGCTTTCCTCACCTCCCTTTATTTGCTTGAAGGTAAAACCCTCATGGAGTATGCATGGAATTGTAGAGTCAGTAATTCCATAGTTCTTGATGGTTCTCAGAGCTGTCTCACCTTAGGCTAATGAGACAAGTCTTACCATGGGCGTCCTCTCCGGCAAGCTGTCCACCCACAGTTCCTTAGCTAATTTTACTCTCAAAACTCTCGCCAATACTTTTGGTTACTGCTGAGTCTTGAGTAGTAAGGAGTGCCATACCCTTTGGGGGAAGCAGTGGAGGGAACATCAGGGCACCTGAGCCTTCCAGGTAGTGGATGGCCTCCCACCTGCACCCACCCTGGAAGGTGCGGCTTTAGTGTTCTTTTTCAAGCCAGGACTGTCTTCGTTCAAATGTTCTTCCAGTGCAATTATTTTAGCATAAGAAATTACAACTCAACGTTAGCCATTTGAATAACCTCAGGAAACATCTAAGATGTGGTATCATTTCAGTGACATGTCTTTTTCATTAAATACAGAAAGGTATATATCATTCTAATTTTTTTTTTTTTCTGATCAGAAAGGCACCACCTGCCCATCTTTGCAAAAACAACTACTTCTTGCATGTGTAGAGGAAACTATCTCCTTCTCATTTAATCCAGCCCCTTACAGACTGTTCACTGCTTGGGACAACTTACTTGGCTGACCTAGTTCTACATGTATACTTGTGTGTGTGTGTGCGTGCAAACACATGTATAGAAAAAAATTGAATTGTGCATTTCTATTCTGCCCTTTTGTTTTTTTCTCTCAGCTTTATTGAGATACAGTTGACATACAGCACTATAGAAATTTAAGACATACAGCATATTTTTAAAATGTGTGTTGTTTTGTTTTTGTTTTGTTTTGAGAAAGAGAAAGAGAGAGAGACAGAGTGTGAGTGGGTGAGAAGCAGAAAAAGAGGGAGACACAGAATCTGAAGCAGGCTCCAGGCTCTGAGCTATCAGCACAGAGCCTGACATGGAGCTCCAACTCTCAATCATGACCTGAGCCGAAGTCAGACACTTAATCAACTGAGTCATCCGGCCACCCAAGACATGCAGCATATTGACTTGACATACATATATTGCAAAATGATGACCCCAGTAAGTTAACATCTATCATCTCATATGGATGTAAGAAAAACATTTCCTTTCCAGTTTTTTTGAAAACATTCTAAACAAGTGATTTCGGGGTGAAATTTTCTGGTAGAGTGGATGTCTCTTACATTTAAACAATGGTTAGAAAATTGTTTCTCCTCCTCTTGTGAAACTTTCACTAAGTTTGATAAAAGTTTTGCACTAACCAAGGAACAGGGGTCGGATGGAGTGGTTGTGGTTGGTCTTGAATAAGAAGCAGTGGTTAAGAAAACACGTGTCCCATAAAGAAAGGAAGTATTCTATAATTTTGGGGTGGCTTTATTACTTTCAAATAATAAGGCTTTCATGGTTGCCCCTCTTTGCATAGAGATAAATTAAATTGGTGGATTTGAGACTGTATCCTTGTCTAGTCTGCTCAGTAAGTAACAGAAGCAGGATCTGAATCCCAGGGTAGAGCCTTCCTGTATTGTGTGTTCTCTCAATAGCTTCATAACCCCTTGATGTGTCTTCAGTCCATTAGAATAAGAAAAAAAATATCACCCATGTTCTCATCTATCCAGTGCAAATCACAAACCTTGCTTGGCTCATGTTGTCCACGATTCACCATTAATAAAGGATGGACCATTTTTGGTCTAAACTTTTCCCCAATTATTTGCCCACTGCTCACTTGTCTCTCTTCTTCTTCTTCTTCTTCTTCTTCTTCTTCTTCTTCTTCTTCTTCTTCTTCTCCTTCTCTCTCTCTCTCTCTCCCTCTCTCTCTCTCCCTCTCTCTCTCGCTTTCATTCTCATTTACTTTTTCTCTCTCTTCTCCATCTAAGCCACCATCACCTCATCCTCACATGGCTGAATGGCTTTTAACTGCTCTCCCTACCTCTATCCTTGTCCCTATGATCCATTCTCCTTATGGTTTCTCGGAGAACCTTCCTAAGTCATATGCTTCATCAGATCACTGTTTGGCTTATTACAACCCTTCAGTGGCTTCTCATTGTATTTGGGGTACATTTCAGAGATCTCATGTGGACTTTCCAGCCCCCATTTCTCTGGCACAGGCCCTGCACATCCTTCCATGCCCCCAGCCACTATACACATTGGTCTTTTATCAGCCCTCAAATAAGGAATGTTCTTTAGTGTTTCAGGGACTCTGTACCTGTTCTTCACCCCCGCTCCCTGTGATGATCTCAGCCCCAGCTCTGCATGAATGTTCCTTCTCATTCTTTCTTTTTTCCTCACCTTAAATGTTACCTTCTCAAATAGACTGATCTAACCTTACCATGAGGATAGGTGCTCCTTACTTAGGTATCCTTGATATCAGGCAATGAATGTGGCCCACATTACTTACTCAGAATTTGTAATCTGTGTCCTTCCCTATTTTCTGTCTGCCACCAAGATGCCAGGCCCATGAAAGTAAAGTCCATGTGCTCCGTGCTTATATTACACACCTTGCCCAGGTCAGGGCCTCCTACACAGCTGGCCCTCAATAAATATTTGTTGAACTAAACAATGGAGAGGAGGAATGAGATGTGCATTGTTTCTGAGTTTCTGTGGCAGCTTCACCTCCTATTAGGTGAATATGCCTGATGATCCCCAATTCTATATCATCAACAAAGGTGGATACCTCACAGGTCTTGGCTGAGACAACAGAGGGTGCTCCCCACACAGCAAGCTGTGCTGTCTTAAAACCAGGCTTTTCCAGTCATGTCCAGGGACAAGAGGAAACAACAGACTCTCTTGTGTTCCATGAGACGACAGCAGGGGCATAATCAGGGAGAGAACAATAAGCCCCCAGCAAATGGAATATAAAACGTGTGACACACCAGGTGGGGGAAGAACCAAGGGAGCAGTTCTGAGAGACGCCTCAATGTGAGACCGGAGCTGTGATGTGGAAATGCTCAGGGACCTTTGCCCCTATGAATCATGTATCGGGGAAATAGTTGAGCATCTACAGACGTCAAATAACCAATAAAATTTCATGAATGGTAATGCTCGCCGGGATCCAGGAGAATAAGGCTGACCTTACAACACGATCTGCTAACAAAATTAGGTCATTTGTCTTTGATAGGAGATGGCCACTTCCTTATTTTTTATTTATTCATTTGTAAGTCGCTGCTTTAATAAGCCTGCATGATCTTGGATGGCATACTCATAAGTTCTAGTAAAGCCTGGAAGAAAATTACAGAGAGTACGGCTGCCTGTAAATTATTTCTCGAAGAAAAAGAGGTGGTCTTTGAAGAGATGCAATTCTACCATTGTCTATGAGGCAAGGCAATTCCGTTTTTTCTGTGCACTTATAGCAGAAAAGGAGAGCGTCTCAAGTCATATGGCTGCAAAATAAATTCAGTTCTGCCTCCTTTTGTAAGTGAAGTGTCTCTCCTTCCCAGAGCCTAGAAGTTTCTCTGCACTTCATTAATCAGCCCCTCTCCCAGGTGAGAGGGCCCACACCTGTGCTGCAGCTGGTGAACATGGCATCTTAAACTTCCAGTTCCAGGACCATGATGTCAATCACCTATCCCTGCATAAGTACGACAACATTTACACAACATACAGTTAACATGTATTTCTCATCCCTCTCTAGGTTAGCTGGGGACTGGTTTCCCAGGCTGGGCTCAGCTGGGTGACTGTGCTTCATGCTATGTGTCCAGCCCAATGTGGCTCTTCACTCTTTAGTGGATGGCTTGAGACTGCTCTATGTGTCCTCATTCAGGAGCCCAGACCTGGGGAAACAGCCATCTGAAAATGCTGGTTGGCTGTCCATCGTTTCCCTGGTAACAGGGAGGCACAGAAGAATGAGCTCTTGCTCTATCACTGTGGCCCATGTTTTATTGGCCAGAGCAAGTCCTAGAGTTGAAGCAAAAGTCAAGATATAGGGAAGTGTATCCCACTGCCAGTCAGGGAAGCTGCAGAGTTACATGCCAAAGGCATGAACACGGGGTTTGAGGACCTGGTACCCATAATGGGGTCCACCACAGCCCACCCCCACAAGTCTGACGTGTCTGTTAGACAGCAGTGATTGCTCTTATTAGAGCACTCATCAAACTCTGTGTGCTTATGTGTCTATATTCTTTGTTTTAAAACAATCACGTATTACTGTAGTAAGTGGAAGTACTTAATGTATATTATTAAGCCTAATAATATAATTATACTTGGAAAGGAATGAACAAACCAAGTTACTTCCCCCAGACTTTTCTAATGCCAAACAAACTGTAGTTGATGGTAGCTTCCAAATGGAGTGACTTAGCAGGTGGCTGACATTATGGCGAACTGGGGAGCTCGTGGCTGTTCAAAGAGAGTAACCTTGCAACTCGTGCTTTTTGTGACCACATGGAAAAATGGGCACCGTGTGGGCCTGAACTTCTCATTTGCCCAGAGATGTCTGGCATCTGTAATTTCCAAATGTAAAATTTCCAATTTTTAAATGTTTGCCCGCTAATACAAAATTTTTTAAAAACACACTCTGATGCCAACATAGCACAAAACATTTTTTGTTGACCACACAGCCAGCAGGCAACAGAGTTCCATCCAGTCCAAGGCTGAAGGCAGTATTATCTGCTCTTTTCAACACTATTGGTCACATCTGTTTAGGTAGCACTAAATAAATAGAGATGGATGGCACGGGGGGTGGGGTGGGGTGGGGGGGAGAGAGAGAGAGAGAGAGAGAGAGAGAGAGATAGCTGCTATATAGAAAGAAACTCCCCAATGCGGAGTAGCACGGCACTAGCTAAGGAAAAGAAAGGAAGTGGAAGACCACAGTAGAAGGACCTCAGTCGAAAGCATTTGAAGAGAAACTTCTAGACTCAAGGAAAAGAGGTCTGTGTCAGGGACCATGACCCAAATTCACTGATCACAGTTTCTTGTGTATAAAAGGGAACAGGAAACCACAGGGCAGCCCTGAAATGCCAAAGGCTTTCTCGCCCTGGCTAACTCCACCTTGGTCTGTGCACATGTTTGGGCGTGTTTAGCACCCACCACCATTAGCCAAACTTCTGCCCTCTGGAACCTGCAAATTTAGGGAAAACTAAATAGCTTTCTTCACATGAGACTGTCCCCAAATTCCTCTTTTCTTATTCAGATATAACCTTCTCCAGAGGATGAAACAAAGGAACTAACAAGCTTGCTGAAGGGGGGGGGGGGGGGGTACTAGGTGGGGGAGGGGAGTGGTGAGGGAAAGCCAGCATCAGAGATGTGTGTTGATGGTACTGAGCTTTAAAACTGAAGAATTCTTTTCTGGGGCACCTTAAAGTTAGTTCCCACAGTAGTCTGCTCATTGACAGGAATTATGTTCGTTTTTAAGATGAATAGATTTTGACAAAAGAGGAAAAAATAATGTTCTTCATGCTTTACATAGAACTGAAATGCCTCTCTGCCATGACTACATGTCTACATCCCACGACTCCTTGAAATCCAGATCAAATGCCGTCTCCTCCAAGAAGCCACCCCATTTACTCCAGAGAAAGTCTGCTCCCCCTCTGCTTTCTGCCCATGCTTTCTTGTTTTTATTTCTGTCCTCCTTAATCTCTTTGCCTTGTATTACAATTATTTGTGTGTGTATCTCTCAGTTGAATAGGAAGTTTATTTGGGTTAGAAACACCCCAGGCTTTACCTTTGAATCTTGCACACGCTAGTGGTTTTAATAGGTGAACATGGGTGACAAATGGTATGTTTTTCTCGCAACTGAATAGAGAAATCCACCTTCTACCTCCTCATAATACTCACCTTCTCAACTAGGCTAGTAGAAACCTACCACTAAGCATTTAGCTCCTTGGATCATAAAGTGAAATTCTGAGCTCCCTCAGCCTTCCCTCCCATCCAGTCATTCGTTCCATTGTTGTTGTCGAGGTCTTATTAGATACCAGTGACTCAGTTGGAGCCTGGTGATGTCCTGTAAATTAAGCAGTACTGATTTCTGTCTTGGGCTTACTGTCTGGTGTGAGGCTTTAAAAAAGCAAACAAATTATTATAGACTTAAAAGCGATGACAGTTTCAGTGAAAAATAATAAAATAGGGTGTCTCACAAAAGAAAATAAAGATGAGAGTAGGTGGGAGAAAGATCTAATTAGGCAAGGTGGTCTTGGAGGGCTTCTCTGAGGAGGTGATGGGTAAGCTAAGATTAAAAGGAGGAGGATGAGACAGGCTGTGAAAATGAGGGTTGGAGGGCTACAAACAAAAGGGACTATTTGTGGCATCTCCTGAAGGAAAAGGCCTGGTTGAGTAGAGAACCTGAGAGGAGGACAGACAGCATGAGAGGGGAGAGAAGGGAGAGAAAGATGGAGAAATAAATGAGACCAGATCAATGCCCACCCAGCTGACATACCTCTCATCCCCTTCCTTACCAGCCTCAACAGATCCCAACTCTCTCCATGCCTTCCATGAGCTTGCTTACTCCTGATGTTACTAGTTTGCATCGATTCTCTCTTTCTTCATTCTGACTTGCAGTGTATATGGCTACACACTGATAAGAACCCATCTGTTGGCTAAAATAAGAAAATAGCAACTACACCAAATTCTGGCAAGGATCACTCATGCTTTGCTGGCAGGAATTTAAAATGCTACAGCTATTCTGGAAAATACTTTGTCATTTTCTTGTAAAACGAAACATGCAGCTACCATACAACTCAGCACTTGTGCTCTTGGGCATTTATCCCAGAAAAACAAAAATGTGCCCACTAAAATCTGTACACAAACATTCACAGCAGCTTTATTTGTAATAATCCAAAATTAGAAGCTACCCAGATGTCCTTTGGTGGTTGAATGGTTGAACAAGCTTTGGTAGATCCACACCATGGAATACGACTCAGCAATAAAAAGGAACAAGCTATTGTCAAACACAACTTCTTGGATGAAACTCCAAGGAATTATGTTGAGTGAAAAAAAGTCCTAAAAGTTTACATAATATATGATTCCATTTATATAACGTTCTTAAAATGGTAAAATTACGACAATGGAGAGCAGATGAGAGGTTGCTGGAAGTCAGGAATGAGGACTGTAGAGTAGGGATAAGGTGTAGTTACAAAAGGGTAACACAAGGGATCCTTGAGTGGATGGACTGTGTCAAGGTCACTGTCCTGGCGACGATACTGTCATAAAGTTTTGCAAGATGTTACCATGGGGTCAATTAGGGTAGGGGTATGTGAAAGCTCTCTGTAGTCTTTCTTAAAACTACATATGCATCTACAATTATCTCAGAATAAAAAAAGTTTAATTTTAACAATCTACTTGTATAACAAATTAGTTTTTAGAAATCTTTTAAAATGTGGTAGCATAATATTAAGTTTTCAAATTTAGATGTCTGCTCCTCTTCTAGATCGTGAAAGCTTTTATTCTGGAGATCTTAATTATCTTTGCATGCCTTCTCTCAACAATCCTTATGTTTTTGTGGCAAGAACAAAGCTCTCGTGTCAGGAAGACTTGGGGAAAATCCAAGATCCAATATCAGGCAAAGAGTTGTGGCAAACACAGAGCATGGTTTGGTAAAGAACAGAACTTATGGGATCCCCGCACTCCACCCCACCTCAATCCTGTCCTCTGACTTTCTGTGCAGACACATTCTGGACCAGACACAGATGGATGTACTGTGTACGAAGGCTGTAGGAGGAAAGTCTTGACACCCCTTTGGCTTTCTGGGTTTTTTTAGGGGGTGGGGGCAGGGAGAGTGCATAGTTTTCCTAGGACTGCTGTAAGGAATTATCATGAACGTGGTGGCTTAGAACAACAGAATTTTATTCTCAGTGCTAGGGGCCAAAGTGTAAAATCAGTGTCACTGGGACCAAATCAAGGTGTCTCGTCAGGACTGAACTCTGTCTGGAAGCTCTAGGGGAGAATGTGTTCCTTGCTTTGTCTAGCTTGTAGTGGCTGCCTGCTGTCTTTGACTGGTGGCTGCATGACTCCCATCTCTGTCTCTGTGGTCACTGACACTCCCTTGTTCTCTTCTATGTATATCTGTCTCTCTCTTATAAGGACACTTGAGATTGGGTATAGGACCATCTGGATAATCCCCATCTCAGGATCCTTAACTTAATCACATCTGCAAAGAATCTTTTTCTTTCTAAGATATCACTTCTGGTTCTAGAGATTAGGACCTGAAATCTTTGGGCAGCTGTTTTTCAGCCTACTGCAGTAAGTGTGAGAACAGCCTTGCAAGTAGAGAATAAATCTTTGTGTCTGGAGTCTAGCTGTCCAGGCAAGGTGCATGCTGGGCACAGTGCCTATGGGTGACATCATGTGTAGTCTCTCCCACTGGAGGAAGGCAAACCACTGGTCCCAGCTGGTGTATTTCCAGGGGACCCAGAGAAAGCCTATGGGGCCATCCTTCATCCTCTGCCCTTCTCCCCTTCTCCATTGCTTAATGATTGTGTGAACTTGAGCAAATTGCTTAACTTCTCTGAACCTCTGTTTACCCTTTTGCAAAAGGGGGATAATATTAGGAATTTGTGAACATTAGTGATCATGTATATAAAGTTCCTGTCATAGCAACTGGCAAATAGTAAGTGCTAAACAAATGTTGGCTATAATTATTATATTGTTGATGTTGCTATGGTGGTGATGATGGTCTTGACGTAACTATGGATGTTGTAGGCATACCTTAAGCTCCCATCAAATTGAATTTTAGTTCAGAGAGGGGATAGTTACTGGTACCATTGCTGCTGCCTTTTCCCTAACCATCGGACTTCCTGGCTTAAAAGGCAAATTGTCCTGATGGAGGATGGTGAGGTCAGTCCCCAGCTTACTCAAGAATCTGATGGTGGTGGACACTCTCAGAATTTGGGTCAAAAATGGTTGAGGGGCATTAGCAAATGGGTGCTTCCTAGCACTGTATGAAGTAGTGTGATGAAATCAATTTGCGTGACCAGTAGCAAATGTGCTCAGTCTGTAGAGGCTACTTTGGGAACCTGTGGCAATTTATTGCCCTGGTTGGATTTGTTTTCCAGGAGGCATGTCATTGAGTTGATAATGTCTCGTATGCAGAGAGGAGCTGCACCCTGACCTCACTTGAAGAAACTACCATGGGGTAGTTTCCGCCCCAGCAGATGACTGGCATTACAGTGTGGTGACAGATGATCAGTACCGTAAATGGTTAATACAGCCAGGGCCAGGATCCATATGATTTATGCAAATAATTAGCTCTTCCTGGGTAGTGGCCTGCATGTCTAGGTAACTTTTATTTTTTTAGACAGTCATCTCTGTAATGAGCTATTAGTCTGCAGGCTAGAAAGAAAGGAAGGGAGAAAGAAGGAAAGACCTCAGGCAGTTAAGTCTTTGTTCCTTCCAGAAATCCTCATTTATTTGGAGCCAAATGTGATAATGTTTCCTTTTACAAAACTCCATTGCTCTGTACTGTAAAAGCAACTCAAAGTATGAGTGTCTGACTTTTATTTGTCTCAGTAATGGTTTCTGGGGTTTAGACAGAGCATTTCATCTCATCCGTCTTATTAATCTTCTGTGGGTTCCATAACACAAGGAGAGACATATACCATTAGCGCCATTTGCTAGTTAGGGAACGTAAGGAGAGATGATCAATATGCCTGTATTACGCAGGAATCTTTGGGTACAAATGACAGAACCTGTATAGAGGAAAGGGGTTAATTAGTAAAAGGCTTATATAAATGAGGAATGTCTTACATAAATATGGGAAGATCTGGGATCCTAATTGCTGGAGTTCCAGTGGCATAGCTAGACCTCTAAGACCACGAGGAATAGGAGATTTAGCAAAAGTAGGATTTCTTCTTACCTTTTCCGGACTCAGATTTCTTGTTTTATCTGGACACTAGCATTTCTTGAACCTCATATTTTACCTCCTTGCCACCAGGGAGAACTGCCTTTCTTTCCTTGTCCTGGTTCATCCATGACAGAGGACGACCATGATCACTGAGATTGGAATCTGATACCAACGCCTGGGCTGACTTTTGCTGGCTAAGAATGGGTTTACTCCATAGTGGAAAGGGAAGGAACAGCTCCTGGAAGGAGAGAGGGATGATCCCAAAGGAAGGAAAGGATGCTGTGTAGGCAAATACCAGATTTCACTGCAATACTGTAAGTTCCATGAGGGTAGTAACTATGCCTGTCTTGTTTAAGGTGTGATCCCCTGTCTCCAACACAGAGCCTGGCACAGCGAATATGTACGGGAGGGAAGGAGAGACAGGAAAGGAGGCCAAAATTCTGGTCTGTGAGTCTGAGATTGCCAAGTCAGAGTAAGCAAGATTTTCAGCAGGCAGTTACACAAAACAAGAGTGAGAATAAGAGATCTTAAAATTTGGAGAGACATCTCAATAATGGAAACCTAGATTGCATTTCATACATTGCTTGGAGTCCTCTGATTGACTAACCCTAGGGAATTATTTTACCTTTAGAGGATACTGAGTAATCAATGAATTCCCTTCATCCCTTCTTCCTTCCTTCCTTCCTTCCTTCCTTCCTTCCTTCCTTCCTTCCTTCCTTCCTTCCTTCCTTCCTTTTGTTACTTCCCCAAATATGCTTTGGGAACCAGCTTCTGTGCCAGTTGCCATAAATATTCCAATGATCAAGATAACCCCCTCCTCCTCAGATCTTTTCAGGAGCTCTTTTATTGTTGAATATGGTGAGATAGGAGTTTTATTTCCAATTAATACTATTTTGAAACCTTCTCTGAATTCTAAGTAAGTATGTCCCCTTGGAGCCCCTGTTTGAGGTTATAGTGTTACCAGTGTTATATCCAGGATATAAAGGTCATGATTTCCACCACCACCCCCAATAACAAAGGGGTAAGTCACAAAAATTTTCCATTAAGGATATTCTCCAAAGAGTATTTCAGGTCAGGTCAGGGGATAGGAATATTTATATATTCCTGACTTTTCAAGAGGTTTGGTGTGGTCAGAATTTTGACTCAGGAAGCAAAGTAATTATTTCAACAACATCCTACCATGAAGCAGTTACAATGATACATTTGTCAGAAAACACCACTCACAACAGGAAGGAGATGTGTTTACCTGTATTTTAAGCATTTTGATTCTCAGTCCATTACTTGGCCAATGCCTAAATCTGTCAATTTGGATAACATCAATTCAGCTGTAAGGTGGCCCTCAGAAAAGGAAGAAAGGAAAAAAAAAAGGAAGGAAAGAAGGAGTAGGGAGGGAATTATCCCTGGAGTTAGTTATTGAATAAATCATTGAAAATCCTGGTCAGTTGCATTATTTTGTTGACTCATTGCCTTATTTATTTTGTTTGTGAAGTGGTTCCCGCAGAAACCCTGACACAAGCTTCTGAAGAGTGATTTTTTGTGTGTGGTCAAGAATTCCGTGATTTTAACAAGACTTTTTCCAGCTCCTGCTGATTTGGGACTCTGACCCTCTATATGTTGACATCTAGAGCAATGTTCCACCATATTCATGGCCTTCCTCATCTTGAAATATAGCAGCAAGAATCTCAAAGAAGAAGTCAACACCTTTACTGAAGAACTCTCTTAAAAGATTTGTTGGTAGCATCTACATAATCACATTATTTTTATTGAATCAGAGAACCCACTCCCAGGAAGCATGGGAGAAACACCATGTGTACTGACAGAAAGAGTTAAGCCATTTTTCTATTTACATGGTTTATTTCACAAGTGTCTGACTCATTGGGCATAACCAGCACAGTTAAATTACAAAATTACTATTTGGTCCCTTTTTTATTGACTACAATTCAAGGCTGCTTCAAGCCTCCCAAATTTAATCCCCCTAGCTCTTTGCCAAGAACATTACCTTTTATTTTCAGTGTTAAACTGTGTAAGATACCCCTAAGGCTACATGGAAAGTTACTCTCTGTGATAGCAGCTAACGGAGTGTATCAATTGTTCATGATTTCCCATTCTCCTGTAAATTGGGAGAGGCAGGGAGAGCAGTGGAATGAGAATTTTGTTCCGTCAGCACTTTGTTGCCTCAGCTTTAGCCCAAGCAGTGCCTGTTTTGGTAATTAATTATAGCGTGTTTGTAGCTCTTCATTCTGAGTTACCATTTAGCAACCTGTCAAGTCCCCAGCTAATGAGCCTATCCCATAGAATTCGATGCATTTATTTTATTTTATTTTTAAGCATCAAGACGATACTGGTTTCTCTTAGGTCAAATGGAGTTAAGAGGGAGATTCTAAACCAGTTTATGGGAAGGGAAAGGCTTTTCTCCTCTTTGCACACATGTTCATGCCAAGAATGAGCCTGATTAGAGCCTTTCATTGACATTTTTGTGTAACAAACCAGAAATAGGAATATCCCAATTATTGTTGTAATTATGACTTAATATTTGAAGGATGAAATACCTCACTCATAAAGCGACCTTGTCAAAGTGGTGGTAAATAATCACATCTAGATTGGGATTTTCATCTCAGCTACAGTTAAAATGAGAGTGGATCCAGGATGCCTTCTTTTTTTTGCTGTTGCCTTTTCTTTTTCTTTCTTTTGTTAATGGTAGACTTGTAGGAGCTCCATAATTTCTACAGAAGAAGGGTTTAGGCACAGCAATATGGTTTTCTGGCTTTTTCCATCAGAAGTAGGTTTAAACCATATTGACATATTGCAGTTTAACTGACCAAATCACAATGATATGTACCCATTTATGTATGGGGTCAGGAATGAGGTTGGAGAAGGAAATGGATCACCAATGCTTGTGGTTCATTCTAAACAACAAAATGCTAGAAATTCAAATTCCTCCATTTAATAACATGACATTTCTTCTTCACCAAGATGTCATCTTTTGAGTATGATTTGTTCACATATCACCCATTGACCAACCTGTTATCTGTTATTGATATCTGCTATCTTTTTATAATAAAGATGCAAAGATTCTGTGCACAGATCTCTACCGCCCTCCACAAACAGACAAGGAACCTTGTATTTTATGATCCTTTAGCCAGGGTTTACATTGACTCAAAAGATCATATTTTCTTTTACTTATTGGCTATCAGTTCACCAAAAAACTTAGTTCTAAGAATGGGTGCTTACTCTTATTCAGGTGTACAGACCAAGGCCAGTGGACTGACAAGTTTCCCAAATGTATGTGTTTCTTGTGCTGCTTGTAGAACTCTGAATTGAGATGAGCCGCCCTTCATCGGGTATGTTTCAGACATCTTGCAGTGCCAGGAAACGTCTCTCTGTGTTGATACCCATGACCCTCCATAGAATTGTCATTAGCTAGTCACCAAATGTTGTAACCATTTAATTCAATTTTTAAGTGACTACAATATCAGCAAAATGAGAAAACGTCTTCCGGCCTTGACCTCTGATAATAGCACACATGTTAATATGAAGTTATTTTAATCCCCCAAAAGGCATGATACAAGTATTTTTTTCCCCCAGCCATTCTTGTTTCTTTATAGATTCACACTTTTGAGTATTCAGAGCTTGCTTTTCCTTTCAGGGAGAGGATTGCGATGGAGAGAAGTGTTATTGATGAGGGCTGATTAAGCAAATTAATGAATTGAGACAGCTGAATAGTAAGTGAGAAGAATTTGAGGAGTGGAATTGGTTTTTGCTCATTGACTGTAAAGTGTATGAGTTAAAACCACAAGGGTACCTGATGGAACAAGCTGGATTGCTGAGTTAAGTGAAGAAAGAATATTTGGAATTGCATTTTTTTTTCTTTTCTAAAGAATAGTCCTGTGCTGGCTATTCACAGCTTTTCTTGCAGATATTTCCCTTATTTTCCAAGTCACCTGCAATAGCTCAAGTGAATCCATTTAACCAATATGTGCTGAATATACATCATATTCCAGACACAATGTTAGGCACTTAATGCTACCAGTAGAAAGATACTACCTAATATATCTGATGACCGAATGTTCTCTGTTCTAATAGACCCCATTGTCCTCTGCTGGGGATGCTAACTACTCATCTCTGGAAAGCATCTCTGGAAGGCATTTAGTTTACTCTCTTCAACTTGACAAATATTAAAAATTAGCACCACGTGTTGGCAAGGACGTGGGGTCAGTGCGCACCATAACATGCTGCCAGGGGGTTGTATATTGATGCAACTACTTTAGAGACCAACTTGGCAACATTACAGAAAGTTGAAGGTGCCCACACATTCATCCCTAGGGGACACATATACGAATATCAGTTTTACCATTGTGGAAGCAAAGGGAAGAGAACAATCTACCAAACAAACACTAATTGCCCATCAATACGGAAATAGGAAATAACCATAGCAAAATTGATGTCTGGACTGCCATGCTATACTTAACACTCTTATGCTAGACCTCGGTGTATCAGCATGGATAAATCTTAAAACCAGAATATTGAACAACCACAAAAAGTAATCTGCAGAAGAAGACATAGAGTATGATGTTATTTTGTACATTTATTGAATATGGAAAATATTATATATTCTCATGGGCTCTCTGCATATATGGTAAAACAAGAGAAAGAGGCATCTGGATGGGAGATACTGAGTTCTGCAGTGCAGCCCCCTCTTTTGGGGAGTGGGGAAAGAGTTGCAATCAGGGAGAGCAACTGAGAGAGATTCAGTTATGTTTGTTATATTTATGTTGCAAGCTGCAAAGTGGACATATGGCATTTGTTGTAGCATCTTCTGTATTTTTTATGGCTGATATATTACGTAAGAAAAAAAGTACATCCAAGATGCTGTGTGTATGTGTGTGTGTGTGCACTGTTTTTTGAGCATCAGACTGCTTTCTTTTCAGATGATTAGATGACTCTAATCATTTTCAGATTATTTTCAGGCTTTTATGCAACCCAGATCATTTTCAGGGTTTTATGCAAAAACAAGGGCCATTTTAAGTGCAGTGTCTTGGCAAGATTGGGGCAGATGGGCGAAGTGACGAAGTACTCTTGGTCTATAAGACAAAAGCTGGACAAGTGGAGCTGTTCCCTAATGTCTTTGATCAATGTAAACTGCTAATTGAAAGGCATGGGTCTCTTTTCCAAAAGAAATGATTTTCTTCCCCACTCAATTACTGAGATAATTGCTTCAACTCTCAATATTCCTTTAACTGAGCAGATTCGGTGTTAGCAACTAAGGCTCTCATTTCATATTAAACCACCAAGGCGTTCCAGCTAACAACCCCTCTCTTGGGTCTTTCTGTTGCAATGTTACTGACTTCACATGGACCTTCCTCTATTTTTCAGTGTGTATGATGAGGTCAGATGTGTTTCAGAAGCTTAGGTGTCTTCTAGACTTAGCTACTTGAAAACACCATTGATAATAAACACGTGACAAAAGCATTTTCAAGTCCATGCATTCTCCCTCTCTCCTAGCCGGTGTCCCTGTTTTTTGTCTAGCCTGCACTTTCTCCCTGCCCCCAAATGCCATTAACATTAACACGTGTTCTCCTTGGCACCAGCAGGAGATCTGTAAAGGGATCAGGTTTGAAATGTGCATTGGGGAGCCTTGGATCAGACAAGAGCTGTGATGTGGAGTATGAAGTGTGTCAGGCAAACTCAATAAGCTCCAGTCGATACTGACGGGAAAAAGCAGGGTAAAACTAATTTTGATGAGAACATGTCATTACACTGCAGAAGAGGTTCGAAAAGGATAAACTCCACACAAAAAACGTAGCTTTTAATTTCACTTTCAAGGTTATCAAGGGCTTGCTGTGTGTGTCATGTTTAGGGATATAAAGTTACATGAGCATTGGTCCTTATTCTGCAGACCTGTTGGGCATAAGAATCCCCTGGAAATCTTAAGAAGACAGAGATTCTTGGGCCACCTCCAGGGGTTGTAATTCAGCAAGCCTTGGGGGAGGCCCTGAGTTTTCCTTTTTAACAAACTCTCAGGAAATGCTGATTTTGCTGGTCTGTGGAAAGACAATTGGAAGGCCCTCACGTAGATTTTGATGAAATAGAAGAAGAAATTCAAATTAAAACCAACCAACCAAACAAAAAAACAAGAAACAACAACAACAACAACAACAAAAAACCCTCTTTTGTTCAATGCGCTGAGGAGACACAATGGCAGAGTTTTTAGCAATATTGCAGAAACAGGAAAGGGAACAAACAACTCTGTCTTGCAGAGGCAACCTGCAGAAAGGAGGTGGTTTTTGACCTGGATCCTAGATAATGAAGAGATTCCTGGGCAGAAAAGAGTTAGTATTCCAGTCGAAATGGCATCAACAAAGTGAATGATGCATCTGAGAATTAGGGAGTACCTTAGTATGAACGGGGCTGGAGGTGGAAGGGGAATGATCACAGATGGCCTGAAAAAAATAGGCTACAGCTGGCTTTTGAAAGGGTTTGTTGAGTCCTTCTAAGATGTTCAATATAGTATTATGTTGTGGGGAGCAGTGGAGCTTTCAAAAGCTTATTTGTGGAAGGGTGGATGGAGGAAGACCAATTAGCAGGGACTCAAACCCCAAAAGAGAAAGGAGGGTTTGCCTGGATTTGTTCTTGGAGTACACCAGGACATGACACAAAACATTCCAACCTAAAGGCAAATCCAGGGGTGCCTGGGTGGCTCAGCTGGTTGTTTCCAACTCTTGATTTCAGCTCAGGTCATGATCCCAGGGTTGTGGGATTGAGCCCCTTGTCGGGCTCTGTGCTGAGTGTGGAGCCTGCTTAAGATTCTCACTGTCTCCCTCTGCCCCTCTACCCTCCTTGTGCTCTCTCTAAAAAAAAAGATAATAAATGAATGAATGAATGAATGAATGAATGAATGAATGCAAAACCATCAAGGTTGGAGACAAAGCATCCTCTGGGCATAGATCAGAGAAAATAGTCAAGAAGAGTGGGCAAGATGCATTTGTGAAGATGCTTATAAGTAACCAAGAAACTGAAGACTCACTAAGTGTTTAGAATATATGACTACATGTTCAAAGTTCATTCCTGACATTTAGAAAAGGCCCGTAGAAGAAGAACCTAAGTAAGCTTAGCCTTGTACCACCTCTTAGTTCGTTATGTTGCCTCCACAATTAGAACGTATGGCAGGGCTTGTGGTCAGGTACCAACTACTATTATTCCCTTGGTTGTGTGAATAAATAGAAATGTCATTAGACACATAGTCTGTTTCTTGGTGCCCTTTTTATCTTCTTTGTAAGATGAAGTCGAAGTACGACAGAGAGAAGGGTATCAAAATACCAAGACTTTGGTTGTAAAAACTGACCCTAGGCACAAAATGGAAGTTAGGACTTCTCGCTACCCAAGTCAGCGGTAGCCATAAGGGGGAATGGAGCCATGTAGTACAGTCAGGAGGGTATGTGAAAGCAAATAAGTCTTGGAACCAAAATGAGACCCCAAGACCTTCACCAGTGTTTTGAATATTTATTTAAAAGTTACCTGTCTATTCTTGTTTTCTTCACACCTGTGCTTCTTCATTCCTCTCTCTCACAGAATCCTCCCACATTCTTCTTTCTAGCCCTCCTCCTTTTGTCCAGGTTTATACCTTGCAGAGCCTGTAATCGATCTCCTTCAACAAAGACTGAACCTGCCTTGGAGTACGGGGTGGGTAGAATACAAAACTGACACACGACAAAGCCAGGATTCTCTTTAACAGACAGGACGGGTCATTGCAGGGAAACTATTTCAGTAATCTTGTCCCAGCACATAAATAATTCATTATTTTCTGTTCTCAAATCACTAGATTCCTAGACTTTACTCCAAAAATAGAACTCTTCTACTTTGAGAGTTCAAAAACAAGAAAGTAGACATGAAACTTTATTCTTTAGTCATCCAACCCAGTGATTTCAAGATAAGAACACATTTCAATAATAATAATAGTAATAACAATAATAATAATAGCAGCAGATAGGGTACCACTTAGGGAGACTATTTGTTTTATTTTAAGAAGTTTAGACATTTTACAAAATCAGCAGCATTTTAGGAAAGTAATATTCTCAGACCCAAAAGTGTAGGAAGGATATTATCTCAAAAGCAAAAAAGCTTAATTAAAAATTTAGCTTTAGTTTCAAAATCCCCTACTCTCTTCTTTTTATCCTGGACTAAAATACACATCATTACAACTTGTGTGGGTCAAAGGAGTGCATTTGGAATCAGTGATCTAAGTCGTGTATTTTGTTTTGTTCATGATGGAAAATTCTGAACTGACTTTTAAAGCCTTTAGATAATGCATGAAATCCTTAAGAAAGGTTGCCACCTAGAAAACTTTGTTATGTGCAACCTCTTTTTAAATTTATTTTTACTGTAAGGTGTGTTTGAAAATACAAACAGAGGCACTCACTACTCCAAATCATTGTTGGGAGTCCAGTCCTTAGTTCTGATGCTATGTAAACAATTCTCATCAAAACAAGAGGCACATTTTGGGTTTTTCCTTTTGGTAATAAATTCAGCATCTCAGAATCTACGGTTAACCATCATCCTCAATTCCAGTGTCACTGTTGGGGTGAGTCTTACAAATACCTATACTAATGACTTAAATAATATGTATGTATACATTGTAGATAATATGGAAAATAGAGAAAACACAAGACAAGTCATTTGTAATGGTATCACTTTTTTTTTGTATACACACACACCCTAACACAGATTTACTTTAACATTTACTCAGTACATGGTTAGTGACTATATTTTAGGAACTGCCAGGTGTTACAGATAATAGCTGACATCATTCTTTAGATAATATTTTGTGGCCCAGAATTTTTTTTTATTTAATAAGACATTATGGGAATGAAATTTATTATTCTTCCTCACGGTATGAAGACAACCTAGTATTCCATAATCTTTTTCATTAATAAGATCATTCTAGCTTCTCAAATTTTGCCTCTTATTTACTATTTTGGTATTTTTCACAAGCGGGTTTGCTTTGTGTCATTGGTAAATGGAACAGGTGACAATTGTGCCCTGAAAAATTTCAGGTACAACTAAATTCTCTCTTTTTTGTGTGAAGTCCCTGTTTCTTTCTGACAGGCTCCTTGCCTTCAGGTAACTTAGTGTTAACACATTACATGAAAAAGCTAACCCATTTTGTTCTCTTCGAGCAATGTCTAAATCAAGTTAAGAATACACTGAAAGAGGCAGTCAGGAAGAAAAGAGGGAGTGATATTGGCTAGCACAATATTTCTGGGTAAATACGGGAATAAAAGGATGGAAATAGAAGCTAGAAGGCAATACTTTTGCATAAAATAATCCATTTCTCTTTTTCCTTCTTCAGTCTCTTTTTCTACATAATATGCGTTTTCTTTATATTAAAAAATGGCTTTGCTCACCGTGTCTCTGATGGTTCTTTATGACTTCAATCTCTTCTCATTATTTTTTAATGCTTCATGAAATGTAAACCACCTTCTACCACTTTCTGTTTTGTGCGTGGGGTGGCTGATGGACTTCAGGTTTCAAGGTGTGATGAACCAATAAAAAATATATCAATAGTTGCCTAATAATGAAAAGCTACTGATGGGTCTAAAAAGGAGGAGAAAAGATTCCAAATCCTGTCCATCATCTCCATGTATGCTTATCCTTTCATCTCCATCTTTGGGTTAAACAGAAAATAGATAGTGCAAAACATGTCTTTTACAAAGGACTTTGTTAAAAAGCTTGGGATTTCCAAGATTATGACTTTTGTATGCATACAGCTTGGCATACAAAGGATCCAAATAAGGAAACAGGTCCTTAAGGATCATTAACTTCTTGAAAATATCTAAAGGTCACACTGTTTTAAACTTAGGGGGAAAGAAAACCCTCTAGGTAGAGTCTGTATTATCTGGTTTAAAAAAAAAAAAATCACTGACTTGCTTTTAGTATGAGCTTGTATTTGATGATTGCATTCTAACCAGCAGGAACAATTCCAAAGGGAGTTTCCCATAAAGCAATCAGGTTTTAGCTTGGAGATGTACTAAATGCAGATGTTTGTGAATTCCCATTTTAGTCTTGTAAAGAAAAGCATGAAGCTACTTTAGGGGAAGCTGAGTGAACTTTTGACTTTCTCTTGATCGTGCATGGGGGTGGGAATGCTCCTTCTGGAACGTCATTGGTTCCTGAATGTGGTTTTGTACAAGGAATCACTCTCTTGAGGCAGTTACTCTTTTTAGTGATCCCCGACCCCCCAGTAACCCAGAACTTTCTGTCAGCTGGAGAGTTTCCCATTTCTGAGAAACTAATGAAGATTAAGAGAAGAAAGGCAAAAAGAAGGAGGAGGAAGAGGAAGGCAATGAAGGGAAATATATACAATACATACATACTTTCCAGTTATTACGTATCAATTAACCAGAATGCCCTCAGCTTTAGATTTTCTCAGGACCCACCCTATTTTATACCTTTATCCTGGTGTAATTATTAGCATGCCCATTCTTACTCACAAGTGTCCCAGTTTGATTGATAAATTATATAGTCACTTTATAATAGCCTTCTTAGAGTAATAAAATATAAAGACTAAAAATCCTTGAGCTTGGATCCATCAGATTTGCAGTTGGATTCTGTTATCCCTACTTGCTGCTTCGGAGAAGCTTAGCGAGTTATTTAACACTGCTGTATGTCACTTAACTTACCTAAAAAGTGGGAATATAGTGATGTTTTCCCCATACTGGTGTGGAGAAAATTAAGTATGATAATATGTGTGAAATACTTATCAAAGTATCTGTGAAATAGTAAGTACTGTTTTCACATTAGCAAATATTAATTCTGATTTTCCCACTGAAGTCTTGCAATGCTACATGTTGTAGCCTCCAGGACCTTTAATTCATAGAAATAAAGATAGGTCCTGACCAGCCTCCAGAAGTGGACACAGGGAATGATTTACCATGATAAGAGGATGGGCATAGGGAGTAGTTTGTAGAAATAAACAGAAAATAAAACAGGACAGATAGGTATCCTATAAACTTAAAGGGAATACAGGTCCTGGGGCATTTCTGTAAGCCTGGATACTGATTGGTGTTCAAATCAGTAAGTAACCAAGGCAAAATAGGAAAGTAAGATTCAGGCCAACTCTTCATCTTCACTGATTTCTGATTCTTTTTTTCCTTTTTAAACATTTCTTTTAAATTGAATAATGTTTGATTTTGGGACATTGAAGCTAAGTTGGCAAGTGGAACAGAAGTACATGTTTACCTTGATTTGTGTGTCTGCCACTAAGGCCATTGATTGAACATTTTCAGAGCCCTTCTATTATAGACTGAATGTTTGTGTCCTCCCAAATTCATATGTTGAAACTCTGCATATGATAGTTTTTGGAAGTGGGCTTTTGGGAAATAATTAGGTTTAGATTTGATCTTGAAGATGGGAGACCCTTATGGGATAAGTGCCCTTTTAAGAAGAGGAAGAGAGACCATTCATATTCATATTCATTCTCTCTCTCTCTCTCTCTCTCTCTCTCTCTCTCTCTCTCTCTCTCTCTCTGTCTCTCTCTCTCTCTCTGTAATAGGAAGACACAGTTAGCAGGGGGCTCTCTACAAGCCAGAAAGAAGCTCTTTCCAGGAACAAAAGCTGTTGGAGTACATTGGACTGTGTAAGAAAAGGAGATTAATGTGGAATTTTGTGCACAGGAAACCTGGGGAATTAGAGAACAGGAGAGGAGAAAAACTATAATCAGAACCTTTTATCTTAATTCTGGTGTTTCAGGATTAGGGTTTTTATCCTTCTCAAAACAAATTCTGAGATAACAATCATCAAATTTTCAAAGCCATATGAATCTTTAGAGTTCCATTGTGAATGACTGGAAATGTATAAGAGGCTACACAGAGTTACTAACTACCTAATGCAGGTGGGTTCTGAAGTCACAGGAGCTGATTCCTCCACAGGAATTCAGGAGGGAAATTCAGAATGTGGGTGCTTCCCTTACCCACTAAACACAAACCAGCGCACACATTCAACCCAGGAGTTGCTTATGTCCTCTCAATATCTGGGAGCCTGCTTACTAAATATTAAGATCTACAAAGTAAGGCACATACTTAACATGTTGAGGCTGTACGATTTAGTCATATAATCCTCTGAGTTAATCCTACAGGTTTGAAAATTATCACGTTGATAATTTACCAGTCTCCTTTCTTTTTGGTTGATGATGATGACGATGATGACGACGAACACAGTGATGATTTTTTTATAGGACTCTTAGACCACCCAGTGTTCTGCTTTCATAGGGTGCTAAGGAAGAAGTTCAGTGTTTGTCTGGAAGACATTGTTCTGTCCAGAATTTCACAGACAAAGCAAAGAGAGTTAGCAGCATGTGGTAGGACAGTCAAGGAGAGAGAGAGAGAGAGAGAGAGAGAGAGAGAGAGTATGGATTTCCCCTGGGTTTTGCTTGAGAAGATCAGTGCCTTCTCCCTCATGGGCACTACTGAGATCTAGCACTGTTTGAAACAGAGATCCCAAGATGGTCCCCTTGGACTTTCACATGTTTCCTTTGCATTTTAATTGTTCCATATACTCATACCTCACCTCTGATACCTATAAATATCTACGGTTGTAGTTGATGCACATCCAGCTAGCTTTGCAATGAGGATTTAAGAGCTTCATGATAGTATTTGCCGTGAATAATTGCTACCCGAGCATATTGGATCACCTTGTATAACTTTTGCGGGCTGGTTTTAATTTCAGGTTTGACTGTTATATTGTAGCTTTGCAAAGCAATAACCAAAAAAAATCATAATTTAGATTAGGAGAAACAAAACAAATGATGATGGGAATATTACCATAACCGTAATTTTACAGCACAGAGTAATTATTTGGTTCAGTAATGTTCAGTAATTATTTCAACACCAAAATCCCTCTCCACCCCAGCCCCTCAACAAACTAAACCACTGTTACACTACCAGCAACTAATTTATAAGGCAATTTCAGAATCTCATGACTTCTTGTCTTCTCTGAGATTTACAGTCACTAATAAAAGGCCCTAACTTCGAGAGGCATGAATTAAAACTCATTTATAAAGAGAGTAAAAAATTCAGGATTATTTTTTCTACTTCTGCTTCTATTCAGAGGGGTTCATATTCTTGTAGACTTGGACCTAAGTGGGTGAAGCCCTGTACCAGATGCCTACCAGACACTCATTAAACGTGACAAAAGTAAATGAATGAATTCACACATGTGTTTAGGCAGAGCCTTACAAGTAGACCAGTTGACTTCATCATTTTTCTTCTTACACTCTTTTGCCTGAGTGTTTGAGGAAGCATTTTGTGTTTCTTTGTTTTTTACTGAACCAACCAAAGTTGTATTCTCTGTGTTTGTAACTTGCTCTTGACTCTTTGCTCACATCCAATGATCGAGTCCAACAGATGCCCCTGCCCCTGCTAAATATTTCTTAAATCTTTTCACTTCTCTCCATTCTCCTTCTGCTGGAATTCTGTGATCTCCTCTTCACTGGTCTTCCCTTCCTTCAGCTTTGCCGTCACCAGTCTCTTCCCATATAGCAGCCACAATGCTGATTTCTAATGTGGGAAGCTGATCAGTCGCTCTTGCTGAAATTCTTACCATTTCTTTCCCTGATTATAGGATCAAGTCTAAAATTCTATCATTGGCCCTCAAGCTACTGTCTCTGCTTTGTCTCCCCTGTCCTGTATCCCTGCCTCATATCACTTTCTCACATATCCACAGTCTTTTAGTCTGTGTATATATCTGTGTTTCTGTCTGCAGCATGTGTGTCTCTAAAACCGTCTTATAAAGTTAATGTTATTGTTCCTTAAGATTATAGGTATCATTTCTTCTGGGAATCTTCTCAGTTAAATACCCCTCCTTGTCCTTTCCCAACCCCATGGGATTGCCCCAATATTGTGTTAACGTGGTTTTTGAATCCCCCCTACCAGGCGGCAACTGTATGAAAACAGAACCATGTCTATCCTGGTCACCATTTTGTGCTCAGCATTAGCAGAATAGGCACTTAATGATTATTGGGTGAATGAATAAATCACTTTTATCCGGATGAATAGCTCTAGATGATTTTGTTTCTCACTTTTACCTACCTTCCTTCCTTCCTTCCTTCCTACCTTCCTTCCTTCCTTCCTTCCTTCCTTCCTTCCTTCCTTCCTTCCTTCCTTCCTTCCTTCCTTCCTTCCTTCACCTTTGTCTATGACCAAGCTTCTTTACCTACTAGCTTTTAACACTTCATAAAATATTCTTTAAAATTTAATTTAGGGGGCGCCTGGGTGGCGCAGTCGGTTAAGCGTCCGACTTCAGCCAGGTCACGATCTCGCGGTCCGTGAGTTTGAGCCCCGCGTCGGGCTCTGGGCTGATGGCTCAGAGCCTGGAGCCTGTTTCTGATTCTGTGTCTCCCTCTCTCTCTGCTCCTCCCCCGTTCATGCTCTGTCTCTCTCTGTCCCAAAAATAAATAAAACGTTGAAAAAAAAAATTTAAAATTTAATTTAGAAAACAGCTGAAATAGCCCATCTCTTCCACATTCTAGGTCCCCTGAATTCCCAAGAATTTTCTTGTTTGGAAAGCCAATTCTTCTTTATATTTGAATACATTTTCAAGAGGAGAAAAGAGCGTTTGTAAGAACACCAAGGCATCCAGTTAACAATCAGGTACTTTGAATATTCCTGCAACAGCAACAGTTCCTGTAGACTGGCTCCATGCTATCATTAGTACTAAAATTATCCCTGTGAGCTAGATCTAGAGTTGTTTCTCAAAACCAGGGATTCTTTGTCTTTAAGGACTTAAAAGTGGCCAAATATACTGAGATAGAGTTGAACTGATTTCTTCAACCAAAATGGTTAAATTGTTTGGGTTCTTAAAAGAGTTAACAGAATATGATGATTCAAAAATTCCATGTTCCATAAAAATAGTGCTATTAAGAAGAAAGCCATACTTCTCAGTAACCTCAGTGACACTCTGCTCTGTTTGACTTCCCTGGCTGCAGCTGGTTTTGAGTATAATGCCATTGATTTTGAGAGATTTCATAAAGATAATTAGATATACTGGAGCGTGTTCTATATTCTCAGCATTTCGGAGGCTATGCAAAGCCACCCAAACTCTTGAAATATGTACCTGGCATTACTTCCTTGAGAAACTTTTCGTTTCTATGCATTGGAAAAAATCTATAGCAAGTCTTCCTCCTGAAGCATGAAGAAGGAATAAATTACTAGGAATGGGAATTTTTGCTTCTTTTTTTTATTTAAGGAAATAAGTGTGTGAATATATGTTTAATTTATATATTAGTTATCTCAGCCCCAAAGCATAACTATTTTAACACCTTGAGCCTCCTTATGTTGGAGGGGGGAAAGAATGAAAAATCATTAGAAACATGATTATGCTTTAATTTAGGTCTTTTAGTTATGTAAGCAGAATGCAATTAAATAAGAAGTGCTGCTCACTATGACTACATATTTCAAATAGGCTTTCAATTTATCACAGTTTTATGTGTATCTTCTTCAATTGCATGAGGCTTCCTCAAGGCTATGACAGTGAATTATAGCTGTGTTCTTGTAATTATTTTCAGTTAAAAAAAAAAAGAAAAAAAACCTATTTGCTACATAAACTATTGAGTTAAACACATTAGACATGTAGTTTTTATTGGGATTCTCTGAGATTTTATATCAGCTGTAAGATGCTCTCCATTCATAGATTTAGGTGGAAAATATCTTGGGTGCTGTGGTACCATCATGGTCGTGATCACTATCCTCATCACCATTGTCATGTTCACCATGAAAATAGGATGCAATGAAGTATTTTGTTTCATCTTTACAGTAACACTGTGTTCTTTATTACCCCCATTTTCCAGTTGAAGAAACTGAGGCTTTGAAAAGTTAGGTAATTTGCATAGAGTCCCATAGGCAGGAAGTGTAAGTATAGTATGTAAGATGGGAAACCAAGAAGATTGACCTTATAGCTCATGCCGTTAATCATACAGATGATTCCAGATTGGCCTTATAATGGGGAGGAGCATTGAGTGGGAATGAGATATGGTCAGGGAATTGAAAAAACAGGAAGGACTGTTTGAGTAAGGATTTGAATAAAGGACTCAAAATCTAGGTTGTAACCTCATCATCAGTCAAGAATGTGACCCTGGGCAAACTGCTTATAAACATGTAGTCATATAATGCCTAAAATGCTTGTGCACATAATGGACATTTTCGTCATTACTACTGTGTTGCTGTTGGTGATGATGACATTATCATTACTGTTATGCAGGAACTATCAGTATCTCTAACCCCATTTTAGTTATCTAAGGGACATGACTCACTTTGGAGTGAGAAGGTCCTTACAGAAATGTTTACATTTTGATCTCTCCTTCATACTTAGGGTTTTGACCTCTCCTGTCCACTAAGACCCATGTCATTCAAGTTGGAAGTACTCTCTGAGGTGCTGGATGTATGCATGGCCACTCCATATGACTCACACGAAAGTGGAGAGTCCCAGAGTCACCATTACATGAAACATCTATCAACTCAAGGCTCTGACAAGGGCTGTGAATTTTATGTTTATGGCTAAAGCAAGGTTGTGGTTAAGGAAAACAGCCTTATTAATACCTTGATGCTTTTCAGAAAAGAAAGTTAGAATCAGTCCACATCTGATGAAAATACTTTAAACATAGAAGTTATGTTTTCTTGATGATCATAAGCTCCCATGCATTGACATCCTAAAAGAACCACCAGCACAATCCATCATCCATCTCTCACATCCAGTCTTCCTTGGGAATACTCACAGAATCATCTGATTACTTCCTGGTTGACATACTCATTGGACACTGAATAGCTTGTCAGCTTTTTCTACCGTCAAAGAGAATAGTGCTAACACCATTCAGCCCCTTAAATAAGACTATACTCTATGCAGAGTTAATTAACAGAAATAAAGACACTGTTTAGAAATTCAGTGATATCAAAAATAACCATATTCTTCTTGGTCACTGTTTATCTTCAGCATGTAGTGTGGTGCCTCACACATATTAGGCGCTCATTAAACATTTGTCTGCTAAAAAATAAATCACTCCTATCAAAATCAATGGGCTGAGGAGGCTGGGTTTTATGATGCATTATGCCAGGATAAAAAGACTGCTTGTCTTTTTTTTTTTTTTTCTATCTTAGACTACCTTTCACAGTGAGAGTCCTATTCTTTAATCATGTCTGATACCAAGAAAGTTGTTAGTCTGCCCTCTGATCAAGAAGGAACCATAGTTCCTATATGCTAATTGGTGTTTTTTCCTTATTTATGTGGGCAGTATGACAAAACATGAAATAACTCCACCTCCTAAAACTGACTAAAAGATAGATTTCAGACCTCAGCAATGAAAGCAGGATTGGAATTCATCATAGTACGAATGCAAAAGTCCTTTCAACGTACCAAGCACTGGGTACACTATTCTAACCTTTTTTCAAGTTTCTGAAATATTTATGGGAGAATAATTTGTAGAATAATGAATATAGCTTTCCAGTGGAGCAACAAATGCACACTATATTTCTGCTATCGTTTCTTATTAAATATTTATACGTATATTTTGGGTTTCCCTCATAACTGGCCATTTACCGATGCTTAACAAGCACAGAGAGTCCAGTTTAGGAAAAATAATACCAACCAACAGTAAGCAAAAACAAACAAGTGAAGAAAGGAGATTTTGTGTCTGCACCGGTTGTGTTTAAAAAGTTCATTTAACATTTTTAATACAGTCCATATTTCATAAATTCCACATGCCGACATGTCCTGGAGAAAGATGGATGTGTTGACTTGGAGGTGTGCCTCTATCCAGTTTTATGTGTGCATCTGGCAGAGATAATCTTTACTTCCCTTTAGCAGAACACAAAAATGCAATTCTCTAATAAATGACATAACTGTATCATCTCCCAATATGGACTGTATTATTAAATCACAGAGACAGACAGAACCTGAGGAGTAGGGAAGCTTGACTTCCACTTGATATCAGACCATAAAATGCTTACTTACTGTAACCAGAAGGACATAAGTGTGACAGAGCTCAGTGCCTGGAATTTGGGGAAACTTCTGAATGTGCTACAGCAGTCTTGTTTGTCTGCGATTGTATTCCTCCTTGTGCTTGCATACTGTTTGGAGTTTACAAAGCATTTTCTTGCACAAGGCCATGGTGATGTAATCAGGGTTGTTACTCTCTTCCTACAGTGAGAAAACTAGAGTTTCAAAGAAGTTACCCAAATGGTAGGAATTATTTCCACAGGACTTTAAGCAGTATACACTGCTTCCACGTATACAGTAGCACTTGGCTGTGTAACTTGGAGAATAATCCACCTAACCCCACCTAACCGACTTCTTCCAGTCTTCAAAATGTCGACTCAAAGGACATAGGGAAGGGGCTTTGGCTCCACGCTAAAATCTTAGACAGGCTCTTGAAAGTGCTAGTTTCAAAACTTAACAGAGCCTTGACTTAGCTAAGAGCAGTTTGGAACGGAGTCAGAGGATAAAGGCTGCAGAGAGCTGAGTTGCTCTACATAAGCAAAGAAGTGAAATTTGAGGATGTTTTTGCTTCTTAGAGGGGTAGGACTACAAGTCACATTAGGGAAGGAGAGAGCAGGAGAGAAAAAATGGCTGAATAACATGGTGGTGTGTATGAATGCCCTTCTCAGAGTAACAATGCCTAAAGTTTGAAGTGTTTTTATTGATGCAGTGTAAACACAAGTAGACCATACACAATAGTATGTGAGCACCATTAGGGCTCATCACCACATATTCTTCTTCACCTTCCTGCCAGGCACTTCCTGGCCTTCTCGTGGTTTAAATGGAGCCATGTGACTGGTACTGGCTACTGAGCCATAAATAAAAATGACAACTACTGGAACATTTTATTGATGCAAATCTTTGTAGACTTCTTCCCCACCTGCCCTCTGGCATAGTGACTAGAAATACTTGAGATGATGGTTCTTTCTTTGTACCAGGTCCTTGAGGGACTTAGTAGGGCAAGTTCTTCTCCCTCCATTCCACAGAATTCATGATGGGCATGTCATATGAGGAGAAACTAGCTTTTGTTATTGCTAAGTTCTTGAGATTTTGGGGTCATTTGTTACACAGTTGACTTAGTTGACTTGTACTGACTGATACAGTCTGCCATACATGCAGTGTTTTTATGTGAACATAAGGGTTCTTATGTGAACTGTTAGTATGTTGTCAAGGAAAGGGAATGTATTTCATGTTAAGGTTAATTGTAATTCAAAGGCAACTCCATAACAACAAGAGGGAAAGAAAAGAATAAAAACACAGTGAGGGCAAAAACGGGGTATGTCCTTGAGACAGTAAGGATCTGGCAGTCTGCAGAAATCTTAAGAAACAATTTAGACTTTTCCCAAACTATGGAATGAGTGTCTAGACAAATATATACAAATGGGTTTAAGGGGCAAAGAGACATGAAAAGCCATGTCTGACAATTCTTCCAATGGTTTTTCAAATTAGAGGGAAAGTCGAATTTTTTTTCTCCTGTGTTACAGATAAGGAAGTTAAAAATTCAGATAAAGAAAATGACTTGTATAAGGTCATATAATCACTAATAAGCAGAGACGAGATTACTAAATCCTTTGATCATGGTATGTCAGTCCAGGCTTGTAAGACGTTCTCAGAAAGCCAAGGAACTACTAGCCTCCTCTCTCTCCTTCTCTCTTCTCATGATTTTACATATAAATCATTGAGTATATTGTAATGATAAGTGTCTGAAATGTGAATGTATCATAAGTTGACCTTCATCTGAGTGGGACTGATAAATCATTGATAAAATAGTTGCAAGGATACTAATACTTTAAAAAAAATACTTATTTGTTTATTTTGAGAAGTAGGGAGAGGGGCTGAGAGAGGAGAGATAGAATCCCAAGCTGGCGTTGCACTGTCAATGCAGAGCCCAAGGCAGGACTCGATCTCAAGAACTGTGAGTTCGTGACCTGAGCTGAAATTGAGAGCCAGGCACTTAACTGATTGAGCCATCCAGGTGCCCCAAGAATATTAACACTTTTAATAACTTTTTCACTAAAATATTTTTATTATTATCCAATGGATTGATGTTTTGTTGAATTGGCTTCTAGTATTTTTAGTTATTACCATGTCAGCCTGGTTTCCTGAAGGCCAACCCAATCTGGCAGGCCCTAAATTTTATCTTCCATGACTAATTTTATTCATTCTCTCTATCCCCTATCCACCCCCACCCCCACTCCTGTCTTTTTTCTAGTTCTATCCCTCTCTGAAGCAGAAACATCCTCAGATTCCTCTGTGTATTTGTTGATAGTCCTTGGATGGTGTGGCACTTGATTGTTAGATGTTTCCCTTTACATTTGAAAACTATTCTTTTATGTTTGTGAATATCATTTATAGATGGGCCCCATCACTATCTTAATTATAATTGGCATGCACACTACAATGTTAGGGATAGGTTAATTAGATTATTCATTTTCGTTTATCATAGTTCTCCATTGTCCTTTTTTAGACAACTATTATCTGCAAAACAACAATTTGTCAACAGTTGTTTTAGGAGGATAAAATAAAACCCAGCTGTATTATTCCACTTACCCATACCATACCTCTCTGTTTAATCATAGCACTCATTTCTCTGCAAGTAAGTGGAACCTCTGAATCCTTCTTAACACCATGTTCCCGGAAGCCACTACCAATTTCTGAGTTGACTGTGAAGTGGAAGCTTATATGCCTTCTCTGTTCTATTCAGTGTTAAACTCACAAATGGGGCTTGCGATATGTTAAATTATCTGTGAATGTGCAATCTTGGATCACACTCAGATGTGATGATTTCCTAAGAGATTATTATGTAAAGTTTTGCCAATCCGGTCCTTTTATCTGCCCAGTATCAGCCATACTTCTTTCCACCTGCTTATCTGTTAACCTTCTAACATATTCTGGATCTTTCATACTCGAAGTGCTTTTTTTTTCCCCTCCATCCACTCAACTGAATTTTCTTCCAGGTCCATCGACTCTAAAGGGATTTTCATGGTAGTCTTCTAAGCTACCAAGTTATTTCTCACCATTAGCTGGTGATAGATTCACAGCTATCTGCTCATAGAATGTTTACCTAAATCTGTATGAACCCTTTAGGGGATAACAGAGAGCAAACCTTCCCACCTGGGACAGCCACATGCCAGGAAGCATAGGAGGGAAGATAAGAGGAGAGAAAATTGGGAATAAATGGGCAATGAGGTTGGCTGAGTAGCTGAGGGAGGCAGAGAGAAACTCTATTGCTTTTGACCACAACCTGATTTGCAGAATCCCTTCCTCTCTTACCATATCCCACTGCTCTGGCCACAGAGATGAACATGTGACTTGGCCCAGCCAATCAGTGTTTGTTCTTCTCTTGCATTGGTGGTTGGTCTAGGATGGGTGTGCATCTCCCCCAGCTGGCCAGGTGGATAGCCTTGTGGGGGCTTTTTAAATGGGAGCTGGAGGGCTTGTGGAACTTAATAGGCCAGAAAGCTTCAAAAATGTGAACTGCAGGAGGCAGAATAAGGGAAGAAATGAACCCCAGTAAGGCTAGCAGTGGTGACACCTGGATGGAAGTTGAGGGTCCTAGGCCATGTGATGTTCTAGGGGGAGGGTGTTATTAGTTCTTGCAATAAATGAATGAGTCATTACCTAAATATTTTTACAGTTTCCCAAGGCCAAAGAGTATACATCTTATGTGGTTGGCAGAAATAAGATCCTCTAAGCTCTTAAGCAGAATGATGAAAAGATATAAATGCTACATTAGGAGGCTTAATGTGGTAATGGTCTTTCAGGATGAACACACCAATGAGAGCCTAGAACAGGTTTGAAAAGTACATATTGCATACCCTCCCCCTACCCCTCTATGCCTGTGGCAGATAATGCAAATCATTAGGGCACTACTACCCACTGATTCTGGGCTGGCCTCACCATCCTTCTCAGTGCAGTGCTCCAGGCGGGGACTATAGCTGAGCAGAACTGCTTCACCAAATGAAACCCATTTGCTTTCCTGGGCTCACAGGCATAGAGGACAAGAGGAGTCTGAGCATTAATCAGATCTAAGGTTCTTAAGACTGGACCTAGGTAGAGAGAGAACAAGAGAAGGAGTGAATACCTATCACTTACTGTATTAGTTGACTAGAACTGCCAAAACAAAGTACCACAACTGAGTGGCTTGAACAAAATTTTGTTTCACAGATCTAGAGGCTAGAAGTCTGAAATCTAAGTTTTGGCAGGATTGGTTCCTCCTGAGGGCCAGGGGCAGAATCTGTTCCAGGTCTTTCTCCTTGACTTGTAGATGACTGTCTTCTCCTGTATATGTCTTCCCTCTGTATATGTCTGTGCCCCAAATTCCTTCATATACTGACACCAGTCAGATTAGATTAGACCACTCTAATAACTTCCTTTTAACTTGACTACCTCTGTAAAGACCTTATCTCCAAATAAGGTCACATTCCAAAGCACTGGGAATTAGGGCTTCAATGTATGAATTTTGGGGAGGCACACTTCAACCTGTAACGCTCACTGATGCTTACCGTGGGCCAGATATGACCTTATGGGCTGTCAGTCACTTGACCCTGAAAACAACCTATATGGTAGTTGTTTTATCATTAGCATTTTATAGAACAGGAAACTGAGGCTTAAAGAAATGTGTACAGAGTTACACAACTAGGGTTGCTGGTGGGGCCAGGATTCAGCTCCAGGTTCCTGACTGGTTCCTTGACATTTCATTAAGAGATAGGAATTTGGTTTTGTATTGAACATAGTAGAGGGGGAGAAAAAAACCAACAGAATCACCAACATCTCTGGACTGGGTTGCTGGAAAAATGGTGATGTCAGTTCTCCTGCTTAATATTTCAGTGACTCCCTATTCCCTGCAGGTTAAGACCTAAATTATTTAGCCGGAAAATCAAAGCTGCTCATGATCCTAGATGCCTCATTAATTCTCTCTAGCCACTACTCTCTTCCTGGCCTCTTTGGTCCAGCAAAACCGAACACTTTTCAGTCTCCACTGTGGAGAGGGAAAAGGAGAAGATATTTTGAGGGTGTGAAGGACCTCGGGGGAGTGCAGCATGAACACCTGATCTCCTCTGTGTTTTTCACCTGGCTACACTTATCAGCGGTGTGACCTCAGCTAAGTTACTTAACCTCTCTGATTATCTGTGTGCCCAACTTGTAAAGTGGAACTTCCATATACTCACAGGACAATTATTTGTGACAATTAAATGACATAAGGAATGTAGACATCTCAATTCAGTATCTAGTATGTGGCATGTGGCCATTGGTTGTACCCATATTAGCCGTTCAGTTTGGGATATTTAGAGTCCAAAGTAATACTGGATAGCCATGTAGACAAGCTCCCCAGAGAGTTGGAAACACTAGACCAGAGTGTAGGTGGCATTCTTGGGGGGAACTCATTCTCTGTTTCTCTGCAGTTTCAGAGTTCATGGCCACCCCTACTATGCCAAAGCACCCTCTTCTCCCTTGTTACTGTGTAGGAGACCCAGCAGGATTTATGAATTGAGTTTGGAGGTCTAAAGCCTATTCCCCTCTTGTTTTAGCCATCAATACATGGCCATTTCTTTCTTTTTTTTTTTTTTTTTTAAATTTTTTTTAACGTTTATTTATTTTTTTTGGGACAGAGAGAGACAGAGCTTGAACGGGGGAAGGGCAGAGAGAGAGGGAGACACAGAATCGGAAACAGGCTCCAGGCTCTGAGCCATCAGCCCAGAGCCTGACGCGGGGCTCGAACTCACGGACCGCGAGATCGTGACCTGGCTGAAGTCGGCCGCTTAACCGACTGCGCCACCCAGGCGCCCCAATACATGGCCATTTCTAAAGGTAAAGATCTGGTTCCTTAAGGCTGATCTGCAGATAGTCTAGATGACCCATATGTCTCCTGACATTGCTGTATTCATAGATGGCTTCTCTAAGAAACCATTATTAATGATGTAATTAATATGAATGGCTATAGTATATATCAAGCAGGTCGTTAAGGCAGAGGTGGGGATGTAGCCATTTATATTAAAGATACATTTTATGGTCTGAACCCAAGCAATAGAAAGTGCTTAGCTTAGAAATCTCCCTTTCCTACATTTTGGACTTTTTAAAAAGTTGTTATAGACCTTGTTCTTGCTTGCTTTAATGCTATACTGTTGGAGCCTCTGGGAATTGGAATGCGTTAATAAGGTCGATTTTTAATAGAGGCATATAATCAACTAAATCACAGCCTTTAAAGTCACAAATTTCAAAGACCAACCAATTTAATTAATGTGTTGGTTCATAGTCATTGGAAAAGTTTTATTTGATTTCACTAGTCTCTCTCCTATAGACACTCATCTGCAAGAATATTTACTTATAATTTGTTGTGTAAAAAGGATTTTCCTAAGGCAGATGCCATATGTAACTACTCAGCTTACCTTTGAGGGAAAATATTGAAATAACACCCTCAAGCTGTTCAGCTCTGTGTTGAGAACTCAGAGCAATAGATTTCTATCTTTGTAGTTAGTATTGAAGCCTTCCCTCCTACATCCAGGCTGTTCAAATATGAGATAAAATAGTTTCTTAGAATGATAGCACCCAAAAGTTGTCTATAGACTTCATAGATGCTGTGAGCTGAAATCACGTTTAAATGAGAGGTTTCTTTTCCTTTCCTTTCTTTTTTTCCCCTTTTTCTTCCTCTTAGAAGTGAGTGCTGTTCTTTGTGGTAGCCAAAATGTTAAATGTTTTTAATAAAAGCTTAGACTTAAGTTCGAAGGGAACATCTTTACCCTAAGTAAAAATGATAATGCCACGTGCTGCGTTCCCAAGCACCGAGCAGATGGGGGAACAGTGAAAATTGGGGAGTCGCACACAAGGGGGGGTATTTTTCATGCCTGTGATAAACAGATCCGCAGAAGCACACGACACCGAGGATCTGGCAGCTGTGTTATGCAAGCACCTGTAAAGAACTGCAGAGGAAGAGAGGCGTCTGGTCCTGAACCAAATGGAGCTGCTGCAGACAGAAGCTGGTTCGGAGGCTCCCTCTGCCCACAGGGCATGATTGTTGGCTAGTTGGCGATCAGCCGCGCTCCAGATGCCAGAGGCCCAGAGGCAGTGAGGCAGTAAGTGTGCGTCCGGCTTTCCAAAAACTCTGGGTACTGACCCAACTGCAGCTCTGAGCCTTGATTAACCAGGGCTGGGGAACTGGCAGGCTGTTCCAGAGTCAGTTGACAATAGCTGCTTTGTCCTCGGTCACTGCAAGTGAACACACATTTACAGAAGGGGTGAAGACAGAAATGTCTCTGCCTTCAGGGATCCAAACTCCATTCTTATTATTACCACTGGCTACAACGTGGTAAGCTCCTACCATATGAAAGACGCTCTATCTGCTAGGGGTGGTGTATGCATTAGTTCCAGAACTCAACTATGTCTTTTTACCTCCACTTTAGAGAGATTAAAAAAAAAAAAAAACTGAAATGCAGATATTTTTAAGTGCTAAATGATGAAACTGGCATCACAGCTCAGATCTGTCCTATCCTAAAATGTCAGTTCTTTCTATTTCAGTAGTGATTTTCACTTCAAAATTTAAGCAGCAAGACTTATTTAATATGGAATCTCATGGAGACTGATACAGAGGCAGATAAAACCAAGACTGTTTTTTTCTTTTTTTTTTTTCTTTTTAAATTTTTTTTTTCAACGTTTTTATTTATTTTTGGGACAGAGAGAGACAGAGCATGAGCGGGGGAGGGGCAGAGAGAGAGGAAGACACAGATTCGGAAACAGGCTCCAGGCTCTGAGCCATCAGCCCAGAGCCTGACGCGGGGCTCGAACTCCCGGACCGCGAGATCGTGACCTGGCTGAAGTCGGACGCTTAACCGACTGCGCCACCCAGGCGCCCCAAGACTGTTTTTTTCTTAATGTTTGTTTATTTATTTTGAGAGAGAGAGAGAGAGAGAATGTGAGCAGGGAAGAGGGGCAGAAAGAAAGAGGAGAGAGAGAATCCTGAGCAGACTCCTTGCCCAGTGTGGAGCCTGATGCGGGGCTCGACGTCATGACCGTGAGATCAGGATGAGAGCCGAAATCAAGAGACAGACGCTCAACCGACTGAGCCAACCAGGGGCCCCAAGACTGCTTTGACTGAAGCAGAGTGGGGAGAGTCTGAAGCTCTGTCTCCTCCTCTCCCTCCTTTCCTGATGTCCTGGTGACCACAGAGCCATCATCACTCTGGAGAGGCAGCTCTCCACGTGTGCCTTCCAGATCAGCAGCATCAGCATCACCTGGGAAGCTGTAGAAAACGCACATTCTCAAACCCCACCTCAGACAGACTGTGAGTCAAAAATTCTAGGATTGGAGCCCAGGTATCTGTGTTTACCAAGCCCTCCAGGGATGCTGATGTGTGCCCAAGTGTGCGAACCACTGATCTAGAGTTTCCAAAACAAACTCTGCCAAGGGCTGGGCTCCATCCTGCCTCTTGATATGTGGGACTTTTCCTGTCAAGGCTTTCACTGCAAGATCCAGCACTGTGAATTAGGGTCAGCATGGTCATTCTTAGTGTTTAAGAAATTCAAGAAAGTGGTCCTTTTTACTCAGTGCAACATTGAAAAACACATAGTGACTTTATTAACCCCATAATATATATATATATATATTTTTTTTTTTTTTTTTTTCTCTTGCTCACTTGTAGTTAAGAGTTAAAAATCACATTTATTTGGGGCACCTGGGTGGCTCATTCGGTTGAGCATCAGACTTCGGCTCAGATCATGATCTCATGGTTCATGGGTTCAAGCCCCGCATCAGGCTCTTTGGTGACAACTCACAGTCTGGAGCCTGCTTCAGATTCTGTGTCTCCCTCTCTCTCTGCCCCTCCCCCTCCTCTCAGGCTCTGTCTCTCTCTGTCTCACAAAAATAAATGAAGTGTTAAAAAAAAATTTTTAATCATGTTTATTTGAGGGGTGCCTGGGTGGCTCAGTCGGTTAACTGTCCAACTTCGGCTCAGGTCATAATGTGGAGGTTAACGAGTTCAGGCCCTGCATTGGGCTCTGTGCTGACAGCTCAGAGCCTTAAGCTTGGTTTGGATTCTGTGTCTCCCTCTCTTTTTGCCCCTCCCCACTTGTACACTCTCTCTCTCCCCCTCTCTCCCTCCCTCTCTCTCTCTCTCTCTCTCAAGAAAATAAACATTTAATACAATTTTTTAAATCACATTTATTTGAGGAAAGTAGAAGTTCTTAACTGGATTACATGCATCAGAAATGCTGTTGACTGTCAGGTGAAGTATCTTGTGTGTGTGTGTGTGTGTATGTTACCACTGAGAAAAGAAAAAAAATGCAAATAAATTATATCCCACCATTAATTATAAAAGGCATCCCAGTTTCCAAAATATTAAAATGCACAAAAAAGTGATTACCTTAGAAATCAATGACATGTGGTGTGTAAGAAATGAAAGTCAAAGAAGCTTTGGAAAATTCCTCACTTTAGGTCTGTTAGCCAGTGTGGTCAGTTGTCTGTTGAAGCAGGACTATTCTGTTCTAGTCAATTTAAAACAAAACAAAGAAATGGTCTTTTCTTATCTATCATAGTTTTATCACTCCTTTAATTTTGATTACCATTGATATGCCAATGAACCTGCTCTCCTCTTTTTTGTTTCCTCTAAGTTGTATTTTCCCTGAAGCTTCAAAATTAACATGCCCCACCCCACACCCATCGTCTTCTTTTCCATTTTTATTGTTGGCTTTGCTGTTCTTGTTCTTACTGTTTCTGTACTGTTTGTATCCCTTTGCTCCCAACACCTCAAGTGCTCCCAACTCTCAAGTGCTGTTACTTGAGAGGAGACTACTCAGTAGCTACCTCCAAGCTTAAAATCCGTGTTCCCACTGAAGATGTTTCAAAGTGAGGTGGCGTGATGAAAGGCCATCCATTGATGGTGAAAACTTTGACTTTGGTTACAGGTTCGGTGTGATTTTGAGAAGTAGAGAATAAGGTCATACATATCAACAGAAGCCTCCCTGAAAAGCAATGGTCATTCCCTAAACTTTGTGTAGTCTTTTCTGGCCTTCTCTATTCTTGGAACCACTCAATATGTGTAGTAGATGATTCTCTCTCTCCCTCTCTCTTTCTCTTTCTCTCTCTCCATCCATGCATTCATCCATCATCTATACATACTCACACATACACACACACACACACACACACACACACACACACACACACACACACACATCGTAGTTCTGCCATATCGCCATAAAGACCTTTGTGAAGCCAATAAAGCTATTTTTGAAAGATTTCTTTTTCCTGGCTCTCTCTCTAGAATCATCATTTTATTACCAGCTCCTACTCAGTTTAGGGTATTGCCTGTGTGTTTGGTTTGGGGTAGATGCTCCCCAGGAATTAATACCATTTTGAATGAGTCTCCTAAGCTTAGGAACCATTTCCCCTGAAGAACAGACTTTATTTAGAATCCAAGAACATTAGGCAGTCATTGTCACATTTTGTACATTTTCTTTCCTGACCAAAAAATAATTAACTTCTGTAAAACCAATAAAAAGAAATCAAAAGAAAATCAGGGACCATAATGCTTTATAGATTTATGTCCTGACAGTCCATGTTCCTTAGTCTCAGACGTGTTTGCAGATGGGGGGTGCAAACAGGAAGGGCGGAAGCTGTTCAAAAACTTTTTCATTTTCCTGTAAAAATCCAAACTTGGAGTGGAAAGAGCTTACTGATGTCAACATTTAGGAAGCAATGTTCTCTTTATATAGTCACTTATTGTCTTGGGTTTCATTTTTGGTTCAGGGGGAAATTAAATTCCCTTGCAATTGCACTATCTGTCTACCCAAGAAATTTTATCTGCACATAGTTTTTATTTGCTATTTGTCCTCTGGGTAAAATATCACAGATCCACAGGGTTGGAAGTGCATTTTAGAGGTCTTTTGGTTCATCCTGCTCTTCCTTGCAGGTCAGTAGTTAAATTATTTGTGACCCAGAAGTCCCCTATATTCTAATATTGAAGGACCCTTAAGAAAAGCAAAAGGAGGGGCACCTGGGTGGCGCAGTCGGTTGAGCGTCCGACTTCGGCTCAGGTCACGATCTCGCGGTCGTGAGTTCGAGCCCCGCGTCAGGCTCTGGGCTGATGGCTCGGAGCCTGGAGCCTGTTTCCGATGCTGTGTCTCCCTCTCTCTCTGCCCCTCCCCCGTTCATGCTCTGTTTCTCTCTGTCCCAAAAATAAATAAAAAACGTTGAAAAAAAAATTTTTTAAAAATAAAAAAAAAAAAAAAAAAGAAAAGCAAAAGGAGGGGTGGGCTCCTGCATTCTTATTCTTTGGTTAAAAGAATCATTTTACCACCTGAATCCCATTGCATGTCAAGCGCATAGAACCCCGTAACTTGCTTTAGGTATATGAGTGTATCCAACCTGGTCATTCTGCTTAGATTGCAAGCCATTCTGTAGAGAAGTGTGTGTGTTTGCTCAAATTCTGTAGTTTTCTTCTTGCAGAGACAGGCTGGTAATGGGGATACCACAACGGGCCAGAATTCCAAAAAGCCTGGGTTCAAATCTCAATTCCTACTGTAATACTTAGTAAGCTGTTGTATTGCTCAAAATGTTCACCGCTCCTTTGCGAGCCTCCCTCCCTCCCTGCATGTCTTCCCTTGCAGGGGGTTCTGTGCTCCCTTCCCATTCCTGCCATCCTGGCCACATGACTTACTTTGGTCAATGCCTGTGAGTGGAATGATGCATGTTACTTCCAAGTGGAAAATTTAAGAGTCAGTGTGTGCCTCATTTTGATCTCTTCCCCACCCCCCACCCCACAGTGAGACCACTGGTGTCTTAGGTAGGGGATGCTCTGTCGATTTGGAGTCCCAGAGAGAAGAGGGCTTGGAGCAGGACTGAAGGTGACCCAAGATGGATGTGCAGCAAGAAGGGAAGTGAGCATTTATTGTAAACCACATGCCAAGGTCGTTTGTTAGCGTGGTGTGACTTAACCTGTCTTGAACAATAATGTTTAGTATGTGCTGCATTTACTGTCTGACTCCCAAGCAGTCTCTGAGACTTTGGAGGAGGAGAGAACTCCCAATTTACCTCTGCAAGCCCACCCTCACCCCACCAGCCCCTTCTGTATAGCCTTATACTACTGGCTGCTTGATAAACACCTGATGAGCTATATTGAAATAGCTTTGGATGGTCTTGGGCTAGCCATATCAGTTCCCAAACCCAGCATTTTCTAAAGGGTGGCTGAGATTTTAAGAGTTCTGCAAGTTTATTTTAGGTGGTCTTCAGTATATAAAATTAGTTCCCTTTTAATGCATCTTACGGCATTCAAAATGAACAAATGAAAAAGCTTCTCATATCCACAGACTTTAGGAGATAACAGTCACACCTAGAATATATTAAGATTGATTTGTACGTTATTTGTACATATATGTATAGTAACTCCCCATTAATGCTAGTAGTTGCTTTTATACATTAAAAAAATAAATCGTGTAGGTTTTTTTTAAAATAATGTTTATTTGCTTTTGAGAGAGAGAGAGAGAGATCGCGCGTGCACAAGCAGGAGAGGGACAGAAAGAGAGAGGGAGAGAGAATCCGCAGCAGGCTCCAGGCTTTGAGCTGTCAGCGCAGAGCCCAATGCAGGGCTCATACTCATGAACTGTGAGATCATGACTTGAGCAGAAGTTGGATGCTTAACCAGCTGAGCCACCCAGGTGCCCCCTACCAAAATAAATCATATTTAGTGTAACAAGAGATATAGAAAAATATCAAGTAATTAATACTAAGGGGATATGGCAAAAATTAAAGGTATATAGCAAATGATTGAAATTTGAAAAAACCCTAGAGCTTTTGTACCCTACAAAATTTTTTATGAAAGCCATGGGCTTTTTGGATGGTAAAATGATAGCCAGATGTAGAGACTCATCACTGTGGTCATTGTTGATGGTGTTTGTGATTACAGCAGTGTTTTTCTTTCCCATCTAGGAACTTTTTCCTCCATCCAGTCTTTTGGCCAAATCGCTGAAGTAGTTTTCCGTGTTGTTAGCTTCTTCCAAGTAGAGAACAAGGGCAGCACCTATATTCCCTGCCACCCTCTGATTTAAAGTTTTTAATCCTCTACACCCACTTCCTGTCCTATTGGAGTTACTGGAAGTTACTGGAAACCTTGGTGTGAGTGAAAAGAACAATTAGCAGATTTGATGGGATTTTAAATAGGAAGTATGAAGTCTGGGAGGTAGGGATTTGAAAAACCTTGAGAACAGACCCTTGCTTGCCTGTGTCTGTGTCTGGTGCCTAGATTTTTGTCTGAGTCACCTGGTTCTTTGTGACTTCAAGACCGTGAACTTTTTGAGGACAGTAGCCCGGGTCCAGTTCGCTGTTCTGGGCCTCTGTCACTTAATGAATGTTTTGTCTGTTGAAGCCAGGCGTGGTTCCAACAACCATTCATTCATTAGCAGCTTTCAATGAGGGCATGCTGACGCGTTCCATTATAGGTGCCAATACAGCCATTTTTATTATTAATAATAATGGCTGCAATAATGTTTGCAGCAGCTACAAATTTCAGAATATTAACCAGGAGCTCTGCTAGATGCTTCAGGTCCCCAAGAACTCCACCTTGCAGGGATCTAGCAAGATGGATGACATTGTCTCTAATGAGGACATGAAAACTTAAGAATAGTTCATCAACTTGCCAATTGATGGAAGATACAGGAACCAAACGCAGGTCTGCCTGATTTCCCAAACCAACTTTCTTCTACCCACCACTACCGTTTGATAATCAAAGAGGGAGAGGGAGACGAAGAGAGTGAATCGGAGGGAGGGAGATCAGCTATACCCTTCCAAACCTAGTCTTACTTGTGAGTCCCCCGCTTCTTTACCTTTGAGGTTGAATTTTTTCAGTGCTTTACGTACAACATTCGTCAACACGGTTGTTCCAGATTGCTGAACCCAACAGCATTAGTTTCCTTGCTTAATCTCTGCAAGTTCTAACAAACTGTTAATGCAGTATTGTGGAGGAGTTTGTTTTGCTTTGTTTTGTTTTTGAACATACTTAACATTTACTCTTATTCTTCTGAAGGCAAAAGGCAACATTGCATGAAAGTGCGCTCTGTCTTAAACCTAGCATCTCAGCAAGATCCTGCTGCCCACGACAGAGTAAAGGTTAAGCCAGCCCACGTCTGGTGTATTTGTCTGGTACCATTGTGGCCAGTAAATGGAGAGCAAGTTCTGCCCTGTGATGAAGACAGCACCCCCCCCATCTCCTTTTTTTCTTGCTTTTCTTCCCAGCAGCTTGATTTTCTGAGACACAGCCATGCTAATCCTATTTACCATTTGCATTTTGACCCTGCTTAATGATAGACTGAAAAACGGAATCTTCTGTGTTGCTTACTTGGAATTTTCTGTTATTCTTGTGTGAGTTTGCCAGGCAGACAAGATCACATTTCCTTACTTCCTTTAAATACAGTGAAACCTTCTCCATGTCCATGAGGCACTTGGTGGGTGATTAGGGGCTCTCCTCGTGACCTTTCCCATGGCAATTTTATACAAAATCTGTAGCCTTTGGCCAAGGAAAACTCTCAGAGAGCTCCTGCAAGCATTCAGGTTTTTAACAATAAAACCTTGCAATTGGATGTATTTCAGACAAGCCTCTTTGATGGTAAGGAACAGGATTTCTCTAAATATTGCTTAATTAGAAGAGGGCCTATCATAAGGAGACAATGACAGTCTCTTGAATATCCAGACACTGACAGTGAAGTCCACTGACAGTGAAGGCTTTGTAGTGTTTAGTTCGGAAGTGAGAATGTCAGAAATGTGCATTCTCAAAGTCGACCCTCCACCTCCCTCCTTCCCCCTCTCTCTATCAGTCCCCGTCTCTGTTTTTCCCTCCCTTTGTGTACGTGTGTGTGTTTGCCTCTGCCTCTGCCTCTGCCTCCCCTCATGGTGTTTTGTGTTTGCATTTTCCTGCTCACCTGCCCAATTCCTCTCACTTCATCTTGCTCTGCTTACATGTTCCTTAAGCATTCTTGCATGTGTGGGGCTGGCTCCTGCTTTGTCTCTGAACTACATTATCTTTCACCTTAGAGCTCACTTTAGAGGCTGCTTGCCTCACCTGGAGCTCCTAGATGCCATTGTCAGGAGCTCACCGTCTGCAGAATGGAATCAGCTAGAAAACCCTGTTTTACCACGTGTGGCCAGTTGGGTGGTATTAGCCGCAAAGCAAAGACTGTTGACAAACACAGTGGGAAGCTGAGTTTCTTGTTTTAAATTGTTGAGTGCGGATAAGAAAGGGAATCGTGGATAAAAACACAAGATTAAAAAAAAAAGCCTTTCCATATCCTTACACTTTACCCTTTCAGTAATTACCTGATTCATTGAAAGGTCTTTTTGTATATAAATCCCAACTCTTGTAGCTGGGTGATGTA